>NC_086447.1:636064034-638834034 GCF_028390025.1 Pseudophryne corroboree | reverse complement strand
GGCAGAGCACTCTGGCTGCGCCAATGGTCTGCGCATGCGGAATCCAAGAAAAGTGTGGAGAACCTACCATTCACAGGTCAAGCTCTGTCTGGGAAAGCGTTAGATGCATGGATCTCCATGGCAACTGCGGGTAAGTCTACTTTTCTTCCCTCTGCTACACCACCGACTAGGAAATCATATCCTACATCTGCAATGCAGTCCTTTCGGACCGCTAAAGTTAAAAAGTCCAAATCCCCCTCCACTTTCTTTAGAGGTGGTCAGGTGAAATCCCGAAAACCTGCACCCACATTTCAGTCATGTCTGGGCGTCCTCATGCCTGGATCCCTGGGTACAGGATATTGTTACCCAGGGGTACAGAATGGAGTTCCAAGAGCTCCCACCTCACAGATTCTTCAAATCAGGCTTGCCAGCTTCGCTGACAGAACTTGCTATTCTACAGGAAGCCATTCAAAAATTGCTAAGGTCAAATGTCATTGTTCCAGTTGCACCTCACCTAAAACACAAAGGTTATTATTCAAACCGGTTTGTGGTACCGAAACCGGACGGTTCGGTAAGACTGATATTAAACAAAGTCATTGAACCCCTACTTGAGGGAATTCAAATTCAAGATGGAGTCTCAGAGTGGTGATCTCAGGTCTGGAGGAGGGGGAATTCCTGGTATCAAGGATGCGTACCTTCACATCCCGATCTGGCTGCCTCACCAGTCCTATCTCAGATTTGTGCTGCTGGACTATCACTATCAGTTCCAGTCGGTGGCTCTCCACGGCACCAAGAGTGTTCACCAAGGTAATGGCAGAGATAATGCTACTCCTTCACAAGCAGGGTGTAAACATAATTCCTTATCTGGACACTCTGCTGATAAAAGCATCTTCCAGGGAGAAGCTGTTGCAGAGCATTGCTCTCTCAACTCAACTACTCCAGGATCATGGATGGATCCTGAATCTTCCAAAGTTGCATCTGGAGCGGACAAGGAGACTGTCCTTCCTGGGGATGATCCTCGACACGGAAGTACAGAGGGTGTTCCTGCCGGAGGAGAAAGCGTTTGTATCACCAACAATGGTCCGGGATGTTCTGAAGCCTACCCGGGTATCGGTTCATCAGTGCATTCGCCTTCTAGGGAAGATGGTTGCCTCCTATGAGGCTCTACAGTATGGAAGATTTCATGCACAGTCTTTCCAACTGGATCTCCTGGACAAATGGTCCGGATCTCATCTTCACATGCACTAGAGGATACATCTGTCAACGAAAGCCAGAATATCGCTCCTCTGGTGGCTGCAAACTTCTCACCTACCAGAGGGCCGCAGGTTCGGGATTCAGAATTGGATCCTCCTAACCACGGATGCAAGTCAAAGAGGTTGGGAGCAGTCACCCAAGGGGAAAACTTCCAAGGAAGGTGGTCAAGTCTGGAATCCATCCTTCCAATAAACATTCTGGAACTAAGGGCCATGTACAACGGTCTTCTACAAGTGGCGCATCTTCTGAAAGATCAGGTCATTCAGGTTCAGTCGGACAATGTAACGACAGTGGCCTACATAAACCGACAGGGTGGAAAGAAGAGCAGAGCTGCAATGTCAGAGGTAACAAGAATCATCCTCTTGGCAGAAAAGCACGTGATGGCGCGGTCGGCAATCTTCTTTCCGGGAGTGGATAACTGGGAAGTGGACTTCCTCAGCAGACACGATCTCCATCCGGGAGAGTGAGACCTCCACCCAGAGGTGTTCGCAGAGGTGACAAGTCTTTGGGGCGTACCTCAGATAGACATGATGGCCTCACGCCTCAACAAGAAGCTTCGGAGATTCGGAGAAGCTTCCAGATTGAGGGATCCACAGGCAGTGGTGGTGGATGCCCTGGTAACTCTGTGGGTGTTCCAGTCAGTGTATGTGTTCCCCACACTTCCACTCATCCCAAAGATTCACAAAATAATCAAGCGAACAAGAGTTCAAGCGATCCTCAATGTGCCAGACTGGCCAAGAAGGGCTTGGTATGTGGATCTTCTGGGATTACTGCTGGAAGATCCGAGGCCTCTTCCTCTTTGAGAGGACCTTCTCCAACATGGGCCGTTCGCTTATCAAGACTTACCACAGCTACGTTTGATGGCATGGAGGTTGATGCCAGATCTTAGCTCGGAAGGGCATTCTGAATAAAGTTATTCCTAACCTGATACAGGCTAGAAAAGGAGTAACATCAAAACATTACCATCGGATTTGGAAAAAGTACGTGTCTTGGTGTGAATCCAAGAAGTTTCCTACGGTGGAGTTTCAACTTGGACGGTTTCTCCTCTTCCTGCATGCAGGAGAGGATGTGGGCCTGTGCCTGGGCTCCATAAAAGTCCAGATTTTGGCCTTGTCCATTATCTTTCAGAAACAATTGGCTGCCCTACCTGAGGTTCAGACTTTCTTGAAAGCCTCCCTTTGTGCCTCCTACGGCACCTTGGGATCTTAATGTGGTGCTGCAGTTCCTGCAGTCGGATTGGTTTGACCCTTTACAGGAGGTTGATGTCCCATTTCTTACTTGGAAGGCGGTCACACTGTTGGCATTAGTATCTGCTAGAGGTTTGTCGGAATTGGGGGCATTGTCCTGCAAGAGCCCCTACTTGATTTTCCATGAAGATAGAGCTGAGCTCAGGACGTGTCAGCATTTTCTTTCAAAGGTTGTGTCGGCTTTTCATATGAACCAACCTATTGTGGTGCCAGTGGCGACTGACTCCTCAATTACTTCAAAATCCTTGGACGTTGTAAGGGCTTTGAAGATTAATGTGAAGAGAACTTCTCGTCACAGAAAGTCGGACACTCTGTTTGTCCTTTATGATCCCAACAAGGGGGTAAATTTACTAAGGTGGGAGATTTTTAGAACTGGTGATGTTGCCCATAGCAACCAATCAGATTATATCTATTATCTGCTAGAAGCAGCTAGATAAATGGTAAGTAGAATCTGATTGGTTGCCATGGGCAACATCACCAGTTCTAAAAATCTCCCACCTTAGTAAATTTACACCAAGGTTGGGTGGCCTGCTTCTAAGCAGATGATTTCTCGCTGGATCAGGTATACTTTCCAGCATGCTTATTCTACGGCAGGCTTGCCGTGTCCAAAATCTGTTAAGGCTCACTCAACTTGAAAAGTGGGTTCTTCCTGGGCGGCTGCCCGGGGTGTCTCTGAGGACCTAAAGTTTGGTCAATCGGTTCTGCAGGAGCCTCCACGCTCTCCCTCCCATACTGGGAGCTTTAATACATCCCCATAGTACTAATGTGGACCCCAGCATCCTCTAGGACGTAAGAGAAAATAGGATTTTAATTACCTACCGGTAAATCCTTTTCTCGTAGTCCGTAGAAGATGCTGGGTGCCCGCCCAGTGCTTCGTTTTCCTGCAATTGTTACTTGGTTCAGTACTGCCTTGTTACTTGGTTAAGTACTGTTGTTCAGCTGTTGCTGAATTATTTCAAGCTGGTTGGCTTGACTTTCTGTTGTTATGTGTGAGCTGGTGTGAATCTCACCACTATCTGTGTATTGCCTTCTCTCGTAGTATGTCTGTCTCCTCACGCACATTTTCTAGACTGAGTCTGGTAGAAGGGGCTTAGAGGGAGAAGCCAGCCCACACTATTAAACTCTTAAAGTGCCTATGGCTCCCAAGGGACCAGTCTATACCCCATGGTACTAATGTGGACCCCAGCATCCTCTACGGGTACGAGAAAAGGATTTACCGGTAGGTAATTAAAATCCTATTTTTACAGGGTTTGCCCTGTGTGGTGTAGGGGTACGCTCGCCTGTGCTGCATATTATTGTAATAGCTCCAAATAAAAGGGTTATTATCCTAATTAATTTCCCAGGCTTTGCCGTGTGCGTGTGGGGGTTAGGGGTACGCTCTCCTGTGCCACCAATATTGTGCGTGTATTACATCTGGGCAAATTCCAGCACTTCACATGTTTGTGCCGCACACTTGTGTAGCTTAGCTTAGCTTAGTCATACAGCTACCTCATTGCACCTCTTTTCATGATGTGCTGTTTGGGGCCTAGTTTTTTTTTTAAGTGCCATCCTGTCTGATACTGCAGTGCCACTCCTAGATGGGCCAGGTGTTTGTGCCGCACACTTGTGTCGTTTAGCTTAGTCATACAGCTACCTTGGTGCAACCTTTTGGCCTAAAAACAATATTGTGAGGTGTTCAGAATAGACTGGAAATGAGTGGAAATGAATGTTATTGAGGTTAATAATAAAGTAGGATCAAAATTACCCCCAAATTCTGTGATTTTAGCTGTTTTTATGTTTTTTTTCCCAAAAATCATTCAGATCCAAAACCAATACCAAAACCTTTAACCTGGGACACTCATGAATTACACAGGTTCTGTGGCTGCTTAAAACCAGGTGAAATGCAGGCTTGTAGTCTGCCAGCCACAGAACCTGTGTAATTCATGCTTGTCCCAGGTTAAAGGGATAGTATGGTCGGACTAGCACTGTATTACATATAGCGTACCATTCAGAAGTGGAAATTGACAGCTTCTTAGCAAAATAATAAATACATATACGATGTGTGGATAATAAATAAAAACACTGATACTACAATTTATGTTTTATTATATAAAGTACATTTTAACTCTCTTCCTCTTCTATGTACTCCTCTTCTGCATCCACACACAGCTGCATTCTTAATTTCCACTGGTCAAAGCCGTGCTGTAGGTTATTATTGTTAGCTGTCTCGACAGATCCGTCCTTTTCTTCTTTACCTCAGTAACTGATGCAAAACGGGTTCTTTTGACTTTATGGAAAAGAAAGAAGTCACATGGTGCTACTGTATGTCTGTCAAGTATACAGTATGTTCTAGCACTGCATTCTTTTCTCGACCAAAAACCTTTGCACAGAGAGAGCTGTGTGGGCTGGTGTGTTGTCCTGATGGAGGATGAAACCATTTTTCCACAACTCTGGCCTCTTACTTCTGATTCTTTCCCTGCAAACTTGATTCACTGTTACACCTTTTGTATCCAACCTGCTAAAATAAAACCCTGGATAGAAAAAATAAATAAATAAATAACATGGCTTTGATTTGGATTTGCTTTGATGTGCTTTCTTCATTCTTGGTATTAGAGTTGTGCGGCAGACACTTTTCCGTTTTTGTGTTTTGGATCTGGATCTCTGCTCGTGTTTTGGATCTGGATTGGTTTTGCCAAAACCACCCTTTCGGGGTTTATTTTTGGTTTTGGATCTGGATGATTTTTGAAAAGAAATATAAAAACAGCAAAAATCACAGAATTTGGGGGTAATTTTGATCCTATGGTATTAACCTCAATAACATTCATTTCCACTCATTTCCAGTCTATTCTGAACACCTCACAATAGTGATGTGCACCGGACATTTTTCGGGTTTTGTGTTTTGGTTTTGGATTCGGTTCCGCGGCCGTGTTTTGGATTCGGACGCGTTTTGGCAAAACCTCCCTGAAAATTTTTTGTCGGATTCGGGTGTGTTTTGGATTCGGGTGTTTTTTTTTTTTAAAAACCCTCAAAAACAGCTTAAATCATAGAATTTGGGGGTAATTTTGATCCCATAGTATTATAAACCTCAATAATCCTAATTTCCCCTCATTTTCAGTCTATTCTGAACACCTCACAATATTATTTTTAGTCCTAAAATTTGCACCGAGGTCGCTGGATGGCTAAGCTAAGCGACACAAGTGGCCGACACAAACACCTGGCCCATCTAGGAGTGGCACTGCAGTGTCAGGCAGGATGGCACTTAAAAAAAATTGTCCCCAAACAGCACATGATGCAAAGAAAAATGAAAGAAAAAAAGGAGGTGCAAGATGGAATTGTCCTTGGGCCCTCCCACCCACCCTTATGTTGAATAAACAGGACATGCACACTTTAATGAACCCATCATTTCAGCGACAGGGTCTGCCACACGACTGTGACTGAAATGACTTGTTGGTTTGGGCCCCCACAAAAAAAAGAAGCAATCAATCTCTCCTTGCACAAACTGGCTCTACAGAGGCAAGATGTCCACCTCATCATCATCCTCCGATTCCTCACCCCTTTCACTGTGTACATCCCCCCTCCTCACAGATTATTAATTCGTCCCCACTGGAATCCACCATCTCAGGTCCCTGTGTACTTTCTGGAGGCAATTGCTGCTGGTGAATGTCTCCACGGAGGAATTGATTATAATTCATTTTGATGAACATAATCTTCTCCACATTTTCTGGAAGTAACCTCGTATGCCGATTGCTGACAAGGTGAGCGGCTGCACTAAACACTCTTTCGGAGTACACACTGGAGGGAGGGCAACTTAGGTAGAATAAAGCCAGTTTGTGCAAGGGCCTCCAAATTGCCTCTCTTTCCTGCCAGTATACGTACGGACTGTCTGATGTGCCTACTTGGATGCGGTCACTCATATAATCCTCCACCATTCTTTCAATGGTGAGAGAATCATATGCAGTGACAGTAGACGACATGTCAGTAATCGTTGGTAGGTCCTTCAGTCCGGACCAGATGTCAGCACTCGCTCCAGACTGCCCTGCATCACCGCCAGCGGGTGGGCTCGGAATTCTTAGCCTTTTCCTCGCACCCCCAGTTGCGGGAGAATGTGAAGGAGGAGATGTTTACGGGTCACGTTCTGCTTGACTTGACAATTTTCTCACCAGCAGGTCTTTGAACCTCTGCAGACTTGTGTCTGCCGGAAAGAGAGATACAACGTAGGTTTTAAATCTAGGATAGAGCACAGTGGCCAAAATGTAGTGCTCTGATTTCAACAGATTGACCACCCGTGAATCCTGGTTAAGCGAATTAAGGGCTCCATTCACAAGTCCCACATGCCTAGCGGAATCACTCTGTTTTAGCTCCTCCTTCAATGTCTCCAGCTTCTTCTGCAAAAGCCTGATGAGGGGAATGACCTGACGCAGGCTGGCAGTGTCTGAACTGACTTCACGTGTGGCAAGTTCAAAGGGTTGCAGAACCTTGCACAACGTTGAAATCATTCTCCACTGCGCTTAAGTCAGGTGCATTCCTTTGCCTATATCATGGGTAGATGTATAGGCTTGAATGCCCTTTTGCAGCTCCTCCATCCTCTGAAGCATATAGAGGGTTGAATTCCACCTCGTTACCACCTCTTGCTTCAGATGATGGCAGGGCAGGTTCAGGAATGTTTGGTGGTGCTCCAGTCTTCGGCACGCGGTGGTTGAATGCCGAAAGTGGCCTGCAATTCTTCGGGCCACCGACAGCATCTCTTGCACGCCCCTGTCGTTTTTTAAATAATTCTGCACCACCAAATTCAATGTATGTGCAAAACATGGGACGTGCTGGAATTTGCCCAGATGTAATGCACGCACAATATTGGTGGCGTTGTCCGATGTCACAAATCCCCAGGAGCGTCCAATTGGGGTAAGCCATTCTGCGATGATGTTCCTCAGTTTCCGTAAGAGGTTGTCAGCTGTGTGCCTCTTCTGGAAAGCGGTGATACAAAGCGTAGCCTGCCTAGGAATGAGTTGGCGTTTGCGAGATGCTGCTACTGGTGCCGCCGCTGCTGTTCTTGCTGCGGGAGGCAATACATCTACCCAGTGGGCTGTCACAGTCATATAGTCCTGAGTCTGCCCTGCGCCACATGTCCGTGGTTAAGTGGACATTGGGTACAACTGCATTTTTTAGGACACTGGTGACTCTTTTTCTGAGGTCTGTGTACATTTTCGGTATCGCCTGCCTAGAGAAATGGAACCTAGATGGTATTTGGTACCAGGGACACAGTACCTCAATCAAGTCTCTAGTTGCCTCTGAATTAACGGTGGATACCAGAACCACGTTTCTTACCGCCCAGGCTGCCAAGGCCTGAGTTATCCGCTTTGCAGCAGGATGACTGCTGTGATATTTCATCTTCCTCGCAAAGGACTGTTGGACAGTCAATTGCTTACTGGAAGTAGTACAAGTGGTCTTCCAACTTCCCCTCTGGGATGACGATCGACTCCCAGCAGCAACAACAGCAGAGCCAGCACAGTAGGCATTACACTCAAGGATGCATCGGAGGAATCCCAGGCAGGAGAGGACTCGTCAGACTTGCCAGTGACATGGCCTGCAGGACTTTTGGCTTTCCTGGGTAAGGAGGAAATTGACACTGAGGGAGTTGGTGGTGTGGTTTGCAGGAGCTTGGTTACAAGAGGAAGGGATTTAGTTGTCAGTGGACTCCTTCCGCTGTCACCCAAAGTTTTTGAACTTGTCACTGACTTCTGATGAATGCGGTCCAGGTGACGTATAAGGGAGGATGTTCCTAGGTGGTTAACGTCCTTACCCCTACTTATTACAGCTTGACAAAGGCAACACACGGCTTGACACCTGTTGTCCGCATTTGTGTTGAAATAATTCCACACCGAAGAGCTGATTTTTTTTGTATTTTGACCAGGCATGTCAATGGCCAAATTCGTCCCACAGACAACAGGTGTCTCCCCGGGTGCCTGACTTAAACAAACCACCTCACCATCAGAATCCTCCTTGTCAATTTCCTCCCCAGCAACACCCATATCCTCATCCTGGTGTACTTCAACAGTGACATCTTCAATCTGAGTATCAGGAACTTAACTGCGGGTGCTCCTTCCAGCACTTGCAGGGGGCGTGCAAATGGTGGAAGGCACAAGCTCTTCCCGTCCAGTGTTGGGAAGGTCAGGCATCGCAACCGACACAATTGGACTCTCCTTGGGGATTTGTGATTTAGAAGAACGCACAGTTCTTTGCTGTGCTTTTGCCAGCTTAAGTCTTTTCATTTTTCTAGCAAGAGGATGAGTGCTTCCATCCTCATGTGAATCTGAACCACTAGCCATGAACATAGGCCAGGGCCTCAGCCGTTCCTTGCCACTCCGTGTCGTAAATGGCATATTGGCAAGTTTACGCTTCTCATCAGACGCTTTCAATTTTGATTTTTGGGTCATTTTACTGAACTTTTGTTTTTTGGATTTTACATGCTCTCTACTATGACATTGGGCATCGGCCTTGGCAGACGACGTTGATGGCATTTCATCGTCTCGGCCATGACTAGTGGCAGCAGCTTCAGCACGAGGTGGAAGTGGATCTTGATCTTTCCCTATTTTAAACTCCACATTTTTGTTCTCCATTTTTTAATGTGCGGAATTATATGCCAGTTTCAATAGCAATGGCCTACTACTATATATACTGCGCACAACTGAAATGCACCACAGGTATGGATGGATAGTATACTTGACGACACAGAGGTAGGTACAGCAGTGGCCTACTGTACCGTACTGCTATATATTATATACTGGTGGTCAGCAAACTGTGCAAAACTGAAATGCACCACAGGTCTGGATGGATAGTATACTTGATGACACAGAGGCAGGTACAGCAGTGGCCTACTGTACCGTACTGCTATATATTATATACTGGTGGTCAGCAAACTGTGCAAAACTGAAATGCACCACAGGTATGGATGGATAGTATACTTGACGACACAGAGGTAGGTACAGCAAAACTCTGCACTGTACTCCTGCTATATAATACAGCTGCTCCCCAGTCCCCACAATTAAGCAGTGTGAGCACAGATATATGCAGCACACTGAGTACAGATAAGGAGCGTTTTTTTCATCAGAGAATGGATAAAACTGGTGGTCACTGATCAGCAAAACTCTGCACTGTACTCCTCCTATATTAATATACAGCTGCTCCCCAGTCCCCACAATTAAGCAATAAGTAAAGCAAGCACAAATATTTGCATCAACAATACACGGAGAGGATGCCAGCCACGTCCTCTCCCTAACATTTCCCATGCACGAGTGAAAATGGCGGCGACGCGCGGCTGCTTATATAGAATCCGAATCTCGAGAGAATCCGACAGCGGGATGATGACGTTCGGGCGCGCTCGGGTTAACCGAGCCATACGGGAGAATCCGAGTATGCCTCGGACCCGTGTAAAAAGTGTGAAGTTCGGAGGGGTTCAGTTTCCGAGGAACCGAACCCGCTCATCACTACTCACAATATTGTTTTTAGGCCAAAAGGTTGGACCGAGATCGCTGAATGACTAAGCTAAGCGACACAAGTGGGCAGCACAAACACCTGGCCCATCTAGGAGTGGCACTGCAGTGGCAGACAGGATGGCAGTTTTAACCACTTGCCTGGCATGGTCGCATCAGATGCGACCATGCCTGCAAGTGCTTTATCTGACCTGGTCGCACAGGATGTGACCAGTCAGATAAACTTTGTCAGCAGCGGCAGGGAAGGGAAACTTCCCTCTGCTGCTGCTTTCAGAGGGACCGGAAGGTCCCTCCGCCTCCCTGCACCCTCATCCTGTATCTGCCGTGCTGCCAATAATTGCCGATCGGTTAGCATGGCAGGTTTCCCCAGCGGCTGTAGACAATAGCAGACGCTGGGGAGTGAAAATTACCCCCCACAAGCCAGATTCAGACCCCCTGTATACCTGGAGGCTGTCCAGGATCTAGAAAGTAAAGTCACAATGTTACCAATGTTCTGATGGTCGCAATGTTCCCGATCGATGTTTCAATGTTTGGGGGAAATAATTTTACAAATTTTTTTTTAAGTAAAATCATTTTGGATAGGGTTAAATTCATGTTCTTCACCTAATTCACTCATAAAAACACGACAATTTCAGAGCAATTTTTGAGGAAAAAATCATCAGTGATGTGGTTAAAAAATAGGCCCCAAAGAGTACATAATGCAAGACAAAATGAGGTGCAAGATGGAATTGTCATCCTAATGTTGTTTAAACAGGACATGCACAGTTTAATAAACCCATCATTTCAGCGACAGGTAGTACCCCTGGTAAAAGCTCGCCAGGTTCTCAGAATAATAGCTAGGAAGAGGACAGTGTCAAGAAGGTGATTAAAAATTAGAGAGGCACATGCAATCAGGAACAACACACAGGCTTTCACCTCCACTCCTATATTTATGTGGAACAGAAATGAGTTCAACCAAGCAAATATATAATTATTCATTTCCACATTACTTGAGAAACTGAAAAACTAGGGGCCAAAGCCTCCAAAATTGTACCCCCTTCTCCATTTTCAGGGATTAAGATAATCTCAGATTTAATGCTGGGATGCAAATAAACTGGTGTATACCACAGGATCAAGATTGGCTATTTTCCCCTCCATGGAGTCTGGAGACTTATTTTGTGGGTTTCTTTTTTTCCATTTTTTTATTACATTTTTATTTACATATTTTGTGGCAGATGCCCAGTTACATGCATGTGAGCATACCTGTGTGTCCCAGTTACATGCATGTGAGCATACCTGTGTGTCTTGTTTATTTTAATCAGATTTTATTTTTAAATAAAGCAGCCCCTCCTGAGCACCCACAGCAGCCCCGGATGCGGCAAGTTGAGTTCGGGTGGGTTCAGTAAAGTACTAAGCATGACTCTGCAGTAAATTTTTTGTTATTGAGCCCCTGCCCTAGTGGAGCTTACCACTCTACAGTCCAAACTCATTTCATACTATAAGTAGGAATAGTTACAATATTACCCAAAGTTTCTGAACTTGACAATGACTTATGATGAATGTGCTGCAGGTGACGTATAAGGGAGGATGTTCCTAGGTGGTTAACGTCCTTACCCCTACTTATTATGGATTGACAAAGGCAACAGATGGCTTCACACCTGTGGTCCGGATTTGTGGAGAAATAATTCCACACCGATGAGGTGGCTTTTTGGTATTTTGCCCAGGCATGACAATGGGCTAGTTTCATCCCATGGCCAACAACTGTCTCCACTGGTGCCTTATTCAAAAAAATCACATCACCATCAGAATCATCATCAACTTCCTCCGCAGCGCCAGCTACACCCATATGTGACATCCTCAATCTCAATATCAGCAACTGGACTGTTGGTGCTCCTCCCAGCACTTGCAGGGGGCATGAAAATGGTGGTAGGAACCTCCTCTTCCCATACAGTGTTGTGAAGGTTAGGCCTAGACATTGTAACCGCGGACAGTGCCAGCACTCCTGTATTTTCACAACACCCCTGTAGTTTTACAGCATACAAGACAAGTCCAGTGTATATTTATTTTTCACTGCACCCCTGTATTTTTACAGCATACAAGACAGTGCCAGTGTACATTTATTTTCACTGCACCCCTGTATTTTTACAGCATGCAAGACCAGTGTACTTTTATTTTAACAACAGCATCCCTGAATTTTTACAGCATACAGGGCCAGTGCACATTTATTCTCACTGCACCCTAGAATTATTACAGCATACATAACAGGGCCAGTGTACATCAATTTTCACTGCACCCTAGAATTATTACAGTATACAAGACAGGGTCAGTGTACATTTATTTTCACTGCACCCCTGAATTTTTACAGTATATAGGGCCAGTGTTATGTTATTTTAAAAACAGCACCCCTATATTTTACAGCATACAGGAGCAGTGTGCTTTCAATTTTTAACAACTACACCCCTGAATTCCAACAGCATACAGGGCCAGTGTAATTTTATTTTAACAGCAGCACCCCTATATTTTACAGCATACAGGAGCAGTGTGCTTTTAATTTTTAACAACTGCACCCCTGAATTTTTACAACATACAGGGCCAGTATAATGTTATTTTAACAGCAGCATCCCTATATTTTTACAGCATACAGGACCAGTGTGCTTTTAATTTTTTAACAACTACACCCCTGAATTTTTACAGCATACAGGGCCAGTGTAATGTTATTTTAACAGCAGCACCCCTATATTTTTTTTACAGCATACAGGAGCAGTGTGCTTCTAGTTTTTCACAACTGCACCCCTTTTAACAGCATACAGGGCCAGTGTAATGTTATTTTAACAGCAGCACCCCTATATTTAACAGCATACAGGAGGACAGCAACACCCCTGTACAGCTGCAGCACCCGTAGCAGCACATGAAACAGAAACACCAGTGACAGCCTGGACAATCAGGACAGGATGGACAGCACCCCTAACACAGCACAGGTACACCAAAGTGACTGCAGCAACACCCTTACAGAGCACACACTAACCCCACCACCCACAGAGAGACAGAGGTCTGTCTCCCTCAGTTGCCAAGTCCAGTGAGAAAATGGCAGCGACGCGCGGCTTTTTATATGGAATCCAAAACCCACGAGAATCCTACAGCGGGATGATGTCGTTTTGCCTTGTTCTGGTTTCAGAGTCTGGCGGGAAGTCCCAAACCGGGCTCGTATCTGGGCTCGGAACGGGATGTTTGGGGGGGGGGGGGGGGGGGTTCGGTTCTCTGTGAACCGAACCCGCTCATCTCTACTTAGTGTGGATGGCGTTTTCCAGTGCATGGACTGGTGTTTTGATCAGGATCGCGATTAAAGATCCACGTTTCATCACAGGTATTAATTATTAATTAAAGGATGGCTTCCCACCAATATGAAAGTGCAAGTACCAGCAGTGATTTAGGGGACATACAAATCATCTGCCCCTTAGCCCCTACCTGACAGGTGAAGTAGGGATTAGAATGGAGAGATACAGACAGGGTGGTGGGATGGGAGGGCTGAGATGGGAAGGTTGTGGAAGGCCTCGAAGTGCAATCCTCCACATTCCTCCCCCTTCCCCCAACAGCCACACACCCGTCCATGGACCCACAACAACACACCTGACAGAGTTTAGAGTAAAGTTTAGGGGGTGAATCATGACAGATGAGAGAGATGGGCGAAAAGAGAGATTGGAGGGTGGACAGAGATGAAATAGACACAGGAGGGGACATAAGGCTATAGAGACAGTGGAGGAGGTGCTTAGGCTTGAGAGAACCAACTGGACATAATCCTGAAGTGACACAAGGGCAGTGATGGCTAACCTTGACATTCCAGCTGTTGTTGAACTACACATCCCAGCATGCCCTGAATCAGTTTTAGCATGGCCAAATAACAAAACTGATGCAGGGCATGCTGGGATATGTAGTTCAACAACAGCTGGAGTGTCAAGGTTAGCCATCACTGCGCTAGGGTGTCTTGATGTTGTAAGGAACATTGAGGGATGGGGTTGGAGAGACATAGTGGGGACAAAACTATATGGCAGTCCAAATAGCTAGTGACCAGATGCATGACTAGTCAAATATACTAGTTCATACATAAACCCCTAGGACTTGAAGGTCGACAATGCCATGGAGTGGTTAAAATACCGAATGCACTACATACAGTTGCAGACTAGTATTGCTTGTTGTGAAAATGCAGTAATAAGATTGAGGCTCATTTTTTAAGTACAGAGCAGACAAGCCAAAGGTTTTGGCTTCAGAGGGAGATCTTTTAAGCTTTGAAAAGAAATAAAGTACCAACGAATCAGCTCCTAACTGTCATTTTTTTGTGTGTATAGTCTATGTCCTGGGGAAAAAGGGAGTCTATGTCCTGTTGGGGCAGCATCTCTTTCCCCAAGCACTCCTATGCTTACATTCTGTAATTCAAGGGATTACCGATTCAAAAAACTGACTTGTCCCTGTGTGGTTAACCCTGGGTTAGGTTGCGCTAACCTACCGATTTTTCGTAAAATGCGGAATCAATGTGTTTCCCCAGCCGGTAAAACCCCAGAGGGTGCCGTTTATCACTGAGTTTTCCTTGCATCTTCTAAAGATGTGAGGAAATGTCCACCTCTGTGGCTTAATGTATGGGATAATACCCGCTGATTGAATTGGCAAATTGGATTCCCCCCTTAGATGTGGATCAATAATTATATGTTTTAGTATGCTCTGCAAATATAAGTCCTTTTATTGGAAATACGCGGATACGAATTTGCTTTACTACCACTTTAGAGGAAGTTTTGACCATAATTATATGATTAATGTGCTCTTCTACATATAAAGACCCTAGCTTTCTATGGCCAGATTTATGGCATACAATTCTCTCCCATTGGGGAGATTTATTTATATTCCTGGGGGCATAACTATCTGATATATAATTTACAATTTTATGCCAGTTCAGCAATGAGGCTGTGTCTACTGCAAATTACAAATATCAACTAAGTTATTCTCAGCCTAAGTTGGCACCGCAGGGCACTTGCCAGGGGTGCCACAGGTTGGTGGTCCATCAAATAATCTGATTTTAAGTATCAAATGATATGCTTTTTGTTCAATATGATAGGCATAATGATAGCTCGTGGATGCCAATTATAAACAAACATAAGTGCAAACCTGTCCACCACCACATAACTGTTCCTAAGAGTGACTGCTGGTTCCTCAATAAAGAAAAACCTTTTAGTCTAGGGCAGGGGTAACCAACCCTGGTACTCGAGAGCTACCAACAGTAAACATTTTCCAGGTCTCCTCACAGAATCACAAGTGAAGTAATTAGCTCCACCTGTGGATCTTTTAAAATGTGTAATGACTACACCTGTGCACCTGCAAGGTGAGCTAGAAAACATGAACTGTTGGTAGCTCTCGAGGACCAGGGTTGGCTACCACTGCCCTAGGGGCACCATAAAAAAATACTGATACTCTGGGATGCAGTTATTCAAGAAACATTTAGTTTGAAAACAACAATTCCCACATCGTGTTCATAGAACTAAATGTTCCACATGCACCGTTGTACTTATCTACTGTATATGGCTGGACCATCCTTATCCATACATTAGGTTTTACAGCTATCACTCAAAGCAAGTGATTGTGCCAACCACGTCTTTGGTGCAAATGTATATTTGTTTATATGCTCAGCTCTGCATAGCCCATAATTCCTTCCACACACCATCTCTGAACTTAGCGGGTAATTCAGACTGGATCACTGCAGTGGCAGCGGTCGCAGTCTGAAATCCATTGTTATGCCCGTTGCCCACAGTACCTGAGGATGCAGCATTATATACAGTGCCCTGCTAAAGTATTCACACACACCCCTTTGCATTTTTCATGTTTTGTTGCCTCACAACCTGGAATTAAATGGATTGTTTGAAGGTTTGCATCATTTCATTCACAGAACATGCCTACAACTTTGAAGATGTTTTTTTTTTTATTGTGAAGCAAACAACAAATAAGACAAAATAACAGAAAACTTCAGCGTACAGAACTATTCACGCCCTAAAGTCAGTACTTTGTAGAGTCACCTTTTGCGGCAATTACAGCTGCATGTTGCTTTGGATAAGTCTCTATGAGCTTGCCACAAAGATTTTTGCCCATTCCTCAAGGCAAAATTGTTCCAGCTCCTTCCTGTTTTATGGTTTCCGCTTGTGAACAGCAATCTTCAAGTCTGACCACAGATTCCCAATTGGATTGAGATCTGGGCTTTGACTAGGCCATTCCAACACATTTAAATGTTTCCCCTTAAACCACTCGAGTGTTACTTTAGCAGTATGCTTTGGGTCATTGTCCTGCTGGAAGGTGAACCTCCGTCCCAGTATCAAATCACAGGCAGACTGAAACAGGTTTTGCTCAAGAATATCCCTGAATTTAGCACCATCTATCTTTTGTTTCCCAGTACCTGCTGCTGAAAAACATCCCCACAGCATGATGCTGCCACCACCATGTTTCACTGTGGGGATGGTGTTCTTGGGGCGGTGGTATGTGTTGGGTTTGAGCCAGACATAGCGTTTTCCTTGGTGGCCGAAAAGTTAAATTTTAGTCTCATCTGACCAGAGCACCTTCCTCCATACATATGGGGAGTCGTCCACATGTCTTTTGGCAAACTAAAAACATGCCTTCTTATTTTTAACACTAAGTAACGGCTTTTTTCTGGCCACTCTTCCATAAAGCCCAGCCCTATGGAGTGTACGGTTTATTGTGGTCACATGCACAGATACACCAGTCTTTGCTGTGGAACTCTGCAGCTCCTTCAGGGTTACCTTTGGTCTCTGTGCTGCCTCTCTGATTAATGCCCTCCTTGACCGGTCTGTGAGTTTTGTTAGCCGGCCCTCTCTTTGCAGGTTTGTTGTGGTACCATGTTCTTTCCATTTGAAGAGGATGGATTTGATGGTGCTTCGAGTGGATCATCAAAGATTTTGATTTTTTTTTTTTTTTTATAACCCAACCCTGACTTTTACTTCTCAACAACTTTGTCCCTGACTTGTTTGGAGAGCTCCTTGGTCTTCATGGTGTTATGCCTCATGCTTAGTGGTGTTGCAGCCTCTGGGGCCTTTCAGAAAAGGTGTGTTTACACTGACAGACCATGTGACACTTAGATTGCCCACAGGTGGACTTCATTTCACTAATTATGTGACTTCTGACGGTAATTGGTTGCACCAGAATTTTGAGGGGCTTCAGAGCAAAGGGGGTGAATACATATGCACATGCCAATTTTCGAGTTTTTATTTATAAAAATATTTTCTTATATAAATTTGACTCATTTCACTTCACCAACTTAGACTATTTTGTGCATATCCATCACATAAAATTCAGATATTTTTTTTTTTTTTTCAATAACAGGTTGTAATGTAACAAAATAGGTAAAAAGCCAAGGTGGGTGAATACTTTAGCAAGTCACTGTATCATGCATAAAATTAATTAACTACAAAGCTGCCAAAATCTCCCTTTTGAAATAGTCAGTTTAACATTATGCTTTGGGGCTAATTGTTTTAACACATCATTAAACATTTTGTCACATTATTTTTTCATCACTTTTTCTTTGAAAGCGGAACATGACATTGTTATTGTGTTTTTAAACCCACGTCTACTTTAATTTGTTAGGTGTTTATGAATGTCAGATTGTAGATTTTTCCTCATGAATACCATATGGGAGATGTGAGGATAGACCAGTCACATTCAATTATATCACAAATTGACTCAGGCATATTCTAATCTAGAATGCTGCAGAATATTTCCTGTATAATTATTTGTAAACACTTGTCTAGCAGCGTGCATAAGTAATTTTTAGTATGGTAACTAAATTCAAGCAAAATTCAAACGGTTTTGTTGAGTACACACTAAACGATGTGTATACCCAGCGATATCGGCTGCAGCTGTCCCGTCAGGGTGCCAACATTGGCAAGTGCATACACACTTGCCAATGTCGGGTGCAACGGAGCATCGGTGTGGGGGGCGGGGAGGAGCCGGGCCATGCTGCATTGGGCAGCATGGCATCACTTGTGACATCACCAGATTGGGCTGCATGTACAGATGTCGCAAGCGACCCATGGGATCGTGCATCGCTGATGATATAGTGGGTATGCACTGGCTGATTTGACCAATATGTCGTTCAGAATTGTCAGAATCGGACATATTGTTAAAAAAAAGTGGTACACTGTGTACCCATCTTGCATGTGATAGAGAAATGTTGAAGTAAAACACATCTATTCTCTAAAATACCAGTGTAGCATAATAATAATAATAATAATAACAACAACAACAACAACAACTACATACTGTAGATGTAACAGAAATTGCAAAATTACATATAAACAATAATTTAAATATATGCAACATGTAAACACTATAATGTTCATACAATTTTACTAGCTATACTAAAGGTGTATGTGTCTGATTCTGATTTGGAAGTAAAACAAAAAAATGTAAGTAGCTGTTCACCTCATCAAAATCATGTTGCACTGCAGGTGGGGCAGATGTAACATGCACAGGGAGATTTAGATTTGGGCGGGGTGTGTACAAACTGAAATGTAAATTGCTGTGTAAAGAGAATTCTATCTTACATTTATGGGCTACATGTAAAAGCAGCCAGTATTTACCCTACACAGAAAAAATATAAATGTATTTGCTCCCATTGCATTGCAATATGGTTTGTTCCAGATACAAAGATACTTGTTTGTTGTTTTGCTTTACGTCCAAATCAGATAAAATGATTAGTAAAGTGGAGGTACTGTGCATACACATACTTAGTAAAAGTACCTAAAGTAAATAAGTAGTTTCTCAGTTTTGTCCTTAATGTTCCCATAACAAATAAAACATGGATGACTGAACTGAATGGAGCTAAAAGCACCAAGGAATCTATAACTACGTAGGCTTACCATACTCGCTCTTTAAACCGGGACACTCATAAATTGCACAGGTTCTGTGGCTGGCTTAATGCAAGCCAGCATTTCACCAGGTTTTAATCAGCAATAGAACCTGTATAATTCATTGGTTTCCTGGTTAAAAGGGATATCATATTAAGTCTATATCTGATTTTATGGATTCTTATGGGCTAAAGGATAATTACATTTTTAACAATTTAAAGAAAAAAGTAAAGTACTTACCAACCCAAATTCTTATTTAATTGACCTCTTTCCCCTAAGGACAGTACTCTCCCTCCCAGCAGCAATAGCTATCCCATATATGTAGTTTTCCTCTAAATGATCAGTAAACCTACCGGACATTAACAAATATATTGCAACTGTATAATTTCCAATATCTTTGCAGGCAGAACTTCATATAATTATTATACAGTATTTCATACTATTGCTCACTATTATTCTCACCAAAATTCTGCAGAGAGACTGACTGCAGTGTGTTCCTGGCTGTGATCGCTGCCTGGAATTCAGCTGTGAGCAGGTATCAATCTCCCCAACAACTTCAGCTGACGATATCTCTTTTCTATATCTCTTTAACACTTTTACCTAATTACTAATATGAATGTTATAAGTAGCTCTGTTAAACAGGACAACTTCTATCATAGTTCTGGTGACGCTTTCCAAATACAGCAGGTTATACAGCACAATTGCACTATTATTGTCATGTACATACTAGCATTGTGCAATGACCTCTTTTATATTTCCAATAATCTCCAGGATGTTATGTAACCTATGTGCACACAGTGTTCTACTGAATCCTAATGTGTTTCACTATGCACTGTGAGCGTGATTTATCTTGGAGTCAATGATCCCTGTCCTGAAATGCAGCTAAGCTGCTCAACCACACTTAGAAACCGCACCTCAAGAAATCATGAAGGTGCATGAATGCATCCGTGTGTGTAACCCTTAATGAGCCTCATTATGTGTTATGTACTGGAGGACTATGGAGAGCCAACCTGTTATATGCCAGCTGCTGTAAAACTACACATCCCAGCATGCCCTGCCACAGTTTTGCTGTTAGGCTATGCTAAAACAGTAACAGGGCATGCTGGGATATGTGGTTCCACAGCAGATGGAGTGCAACACATTGTCTAATCCTGTATTGAAAAAACAACACGTTTGAGTTCAGCATGGTTATTGATGATACTAGGTGATTCATCACGCCCTACGGGCACTCTTCACACCATCGTAAGGGGCTACGCCCCCTAAACCTTTGCACGCCCTTGCGGCGTGCAATATTTTTATTATATGAAGTATTACCTCCAATCATAATTGTGTGAGTGGGTAAATATTGCACGGACAAAGGGCGTGTGATGGTTAAGGGGTTGTAGCCCCTTGCAACGGAGTGAACAGTGCATGCAGGGCCTGATGAATCACCTAGTAGGTGCTGTGGCTGGGGGAGTGGCAGGTGTGGGGAGACACGGAGGGGGTGCAGGAGTGCCATGGGTGGGGGAGGAGTGGGTGCGTGGGTGGGGGTCCGAAGCCACCGCTGGTGGAGAAGGAGCAGTTGCGGGGGTGCCGCAGGTAGGGGAGGGGCAGGTGTGGTGGTGCCGCGGGTGGGGGAGGGGGTCCGGAGCCACCGTGGGTGGTGGTGGAGGGTGTGTGTGGGAGTGCCGCGGATGAGACCCGGAAGTACTGCGAATGGGGTAGGGGTGGGTAATGCTTCGCCTGCTTCTCCTCCTGGAAGCAGCTAAGCTGCTGTCCTCCCTTTGGCAGTGGATCTCCCGGAGACTCGCACAGCAGCCAAGCAGCCAGTCATTATTGTTAGTGCCGGTGTTCCAATGCGCCGCATTACAGGGAAGAAGATGCACTCAATAAACGACAGCTCCCAGCAGCCCTTAGTGCCGGAATGCTTTGGCGCTAAGGGCTGCTGGGAGCTGTAGTTTATTTAGTGCGTCTACTTCCCTGTAATGCGGTGCATTGGGACACCGGCGCTAACAATAGTGACTGGCTGGCGGAACTGACTGACTTGCTGAATCAATGTAAAAGGTGAGAGTGCTGTGCAGTATCAGCGACACTGCACACCCACTGCACTGCACAATACTGTCACCTTTTACATTGATTCATCATCCAGATATTACCCTCTGCGATATCAGCCACTCTATCCATTACAGGTGCTGTGTTGCGGAGTCAGGGCCTCTGGGGATCTGGGCGCGTCTGTGGCGGGGAGGCACTTCTGTGACATCAATCACAGAGGAGGCTCCGGGGCTGAGAGAGTATGCAGCGCAGGGAAGGCTATGACAGCCTTCCACTCACACTTGCCCACTCTCCCGGAAACTCCGGGATGCTCCTGAAAATCGTGTGGCCCCCCCGGCCCCCCCGGGTAAGTGGTCAAGTCTCCAGCATGGCGCTCACCCCCCCCCCCCCCCCCGCAGGAGACGGTCACAGAGGCATCCTATCACAAAGAAGGGGGCGGGGCATTGACGCAATATGTGTTAAATCGCGTCATTGTAGCCCCGCCCCTCACTTTGCAATACTGGAGGGAGCAGCCACAATGTAGGCATGTATGCTTCCGCTGCGCCGCTTTCATACACATCTATGCCAATGGCCGCAGCAGCTTTTGTTCTACCTGCACTGCGGCTAGGAAGTGGGGATTGTTGATGCCGGAGGGGGCAGGCGGACTGGCAGCAGTACATAGGACGCTGCAGTAAAAGGATTTTTTCCCCCCTATCTACAGCACAGAGACCTGCTGCAGATGCAGTGGCATACCCTCCAGCTGTACCTTTTTGGCAGGTACAGTACCTTTTTTTATGGTCTGTACCGATTTTTGGCTCTCCAAACTGCCATTGAAAATATACGGAAAGGGCCACACAACTTCACCCGTGGTCACGCCCCCTTTTCGAATTTGTATTGATTTTTATTTGTAAATTGTTGGAGGGTAGGTTGCTGCAGATACAGTGGACCTATTTTGGGGTGTGGACCTGGAGCTGCAGCTCCATCAGTCCCATTGTTAATCCTGCTCTGGGAACACACAGCAGCCAAAGGGCAGAGCCTCCCATTGGATGTAATCTGTCACTGTGTGGGAGGGCGTTTCTCGCCCAATCAGCTGTGGGCTGGGTGTGATAGACCTGCTGCTAACCCAATGAGAGCTCCTAGCCATGCCCAGCGTTATACACACAGGCACAGAGTCACAGATCTGGGCTATTATATAGGAGATTAATTGTCTAAATTAAAAGCAAGGATACCCCTTTGGCATGCCTATCTGACACCAACTAAAACACCACTGTATACTTGTTTATCATTCTCAGAAAACTTATTTTAAGTTCGCTGCGTAACAATGTCCAAAAGATAAAAAATCAATTTTATCACTCAATTAGCTCATCTTATTTGTCTATGGCAAAGTGTAATACGAGAATATGAGAATACTTTTTTACTACGCAATTGGAACTTGCTTGATTTTATGGTAGTGCGTGAGTTAATCTAATTAACTAAGTCATTTATGCACACTAGTGCCTCCAATGATTATGGAGGCGGTCCTTATGGGGAGTTAAATATGGGCCAGTATTGAGTGAGCCCCATCGTCTTGAGGAAGTCCCGGGAGACGGGACGAAACGCGTTGACGTCACTCCTTTTGGCTCATGCCCACTGACGTACTGATTACTGCTAGCCACTTTTCCCTACAGCGGCGAATTTGAATTTGACAAACAGCCTCAGAGAACCTACACCGGTACATTTGGTCGGTCTTCCACTGCAGCGTCCCAGCCCGCCCGCCAGGACAGAATCATCTGCACCACACTAGTGCCGGCGGCGGACGCTTGGAATTACCGGAACATCAGGTCAGCGTTCCAGAGCAGCGTCCGTATCCGCCTGCCAGGACAGAAGCATCTGCACCACGATAGTGCCGGCGGCGGACGCTTGGAAGGTATTTAGTTTTCTCCTGAATCCTCCCGCAGGTCGGGTAAATATGATCAGCATCATTTCCTCTGCACTGGGACGCCAGTAGCACTGAGGACAGGAGTTAAAGTTTTTCTCGTGTAGGCATTAACTGTTGCAATTCAGTATATTGATACTAAGAGACTACAAACAAGGTCTATGTGGCAGCATTGCGGACACATTGTTACGAATCACTTCAACTAAGTAACCTTTCAGAAACGTCTGTCAGTGTGCTTGAGCTTCCTTTTAAATGTTTTTTATTGTTTATTATTGTTTGTGTAATTAAATGTGTTTATAATTTACTAGCAAGTTCCATATGTGTTTTAATTTGATTTAAGCAGACACCTTTACATGTAAATATAAATATATACTAAATTTTATTAACTGTCATTAAGCATACATCAAGCGCAGCACTTTTGTGTATATATTTTCTAGTTGGTTGAGGGAATTAGCAGTCCCCCAGTGCTTGCAGCTGCTGTATAGCCATCTTAAATTCAATTTTTATTTGCGCCAGGAGTTAGAGTGGTTAAACACTCTTAATCTTTTTATCTATGGCAAAGAAGTACACCAGATTATTAAGCGCCCCATACACGAGAATGATAATGCCCGATTTCATCCAATTTCGGGCATTCGGGCCGATATATCTGGTGAAATCGGGCATTTTGGAGGTGTTTCCAATCTGATCCGATGCGCGTTCCCGTGAGCGTCGGATCGGATCCCCTAGGTCACTAGTGCTGCACTCGTGATATATCGTAATCGCCTGGAATCGTATGGAAAAAGGTGTGTTTTTTTGTGCCTGCAATATATCGTAGGAAGTTTGACTGGCATTCTCAGGACGCTCCCATCAGCGGCAGCAGCGATGCAGCAACCGGAGAGCTCTACTCTATATATCTGATTTGATTGAATTTCCATTGCCACAAGTATGTATTTCCACACTGACCACCAATCACTGTCCACCAAGCACACTGTCCACCAATGTAATTACACTGACCACCAATGTATTATAAATTATTGTTCACATTTTATTTATTTGTGTGTGCCCAAAGTGATTTTTACCCCGTAAAGCCATATGTTTTCACCGCCATTGTACCCCAATGCAGCACCATTTGTTTCTGTGTGCCCATAGTCATTTTAACCCCCAAATGGCCATGTGTTTTCACCGCCACTGTTCCACAATGCTGCACCATGGGTTTCTATGTGCCCAAAGTGATTTTTACCCCCTAAAGCCAAGTGTTTTCACCGCCACTGTACCTCAATGCTGCACCATGTGTTTCTGTGTTCCCAAAGTAATTTTAACCCCCAAATGGCCAAGTGTTTTCAACGCCACTGTACCCCAATGCTGCACCATTGATGTTTGTGTAATGAGGAAAGTATTTACAAAAAAAAAATGTGTAAACACCATGTAAACAAAAAAACATTTAACCATATAAACATTTAATCATATACCTTCATTAAAACCATTTGTAAAACAAATAAAACAGTTTGTGGACCACTTTTTTATCATTACAGATATGTCTCTGGATCAAGACATGGGCCCTCATTCCGAGTTGATCGCTCGGTAAAAATCTTCGCATCGCAGCGATTTTCCGCTTAATGTGCATGCGCAATGTCCGCACTGCGACTGCGCCAAGTAAATTTGCTATGCACTTAGTAATTTTACTCACGGCTTTTTCATCGTTCTGGCGATCGTAATGTGATTGACAGGAAATGGGTGTTACTGGGCGGAAACAGGCCGTTTTATGGGCGTGTGGGAAAAAACGCTACCGTTTCCGGAAAAAACGCAGGAGTGGCCGGAGAAACGGAGGAGTGTCTGGGCGAACGCTGGGAGTGTTTGTGACGTCAAACCAGGAACGACAAGCACTGAACTGATCGCAGATGCCGAGTAAGTCTGAAGCTACTCAGAAACTGCTACGAGGTGTGTAATCGCAATATTGCGAATACATCGTTCGCAATTTAAAGATGCTAAGATTCACTCCCAGTAGGCGTAGGCTTAGCGTGAGCAACTCTGCTAAAATCGCCTTGCGAGCGAACAACTCAGAATGACCTCCATAGACTTTATCACCGGCCTACTAGACATGTACCATGGCCATGAATGTCTCTGGAAGGTGAAGGCCAAGGGGTATTCCGATAAAGTGCGATGGAATGCAGCACTGGAGGAGTTAGTAGAGTACTGCAGGCCCTTTGTGTCCAGTGCTGACAAAGAATGGGTCAAGAAAAAGATCCAGAACCTGCGTACAGTGTTCCTCAAAGAACACAAAAATATGGAACAGTCTAAAAGGCCTGGAGCAGGTTCTTCCCATATTTACAAGTTCTGCTCTGATACTACCCCATGCTGGAGTTTGTCCAGGACCAGGAGGCTACCCAGACAGGTTTCACCACCCTCCCTCGGACTGCCATAACAGAGCCTGAAGACGGTGACCTATCTCTGTCGGCATCTGTAAGTATATTTTTTTAATACGTATTTATGTTTTTCCAAGTTCCACCATCAGTCCAACACAGTACACTAATTAAATGTGGGCCTTATGCCACTCGACTGCACCCATCCCGTTAAAATAGGCCAGATACTCGTCCATGGCCTGTTTTGCCCGTAGACTCGACCTAAAATGGAGTGGAGGTGGTACCACAGAGGGAAATGGTAAAGTCTCCTCTGGGTGTTCTGGGTCTGGGTCTCCTGGTGCTTCTCTGGGCAGTGTCCTATGCTGGGTTGTTTTGCTGCACAAATAGTTATGCAGGACACAGCACGCAGTCACCACCCAATCAATCTTCTCCACCTGCAAATTGATAGCCGTAAGGAATATGAGGAAGCTGCTAGACAGGATCCCAAAAGTGTTCTCTACAATTCGTTGTGCCCGGGATAGCTAAAATTGTAGATGCGCTTCTCCCTTGTCAGGTGCCTTTGGGGGTACGGCTTCATAATGTTCTCGTGGCGTGCGAATGCCTCATCAGCCACGAAAACAAAATTGAGGCCATG
Organism: Pseudophryne corroboree; assembly: GCF_028390025.1. Classification (NCBI taxonomy): domain Eukaryota; kingdom Metazoa; phylum Chordata; class Amphibia; order Anura; family Myobatrachidae; genus Pseudophryne; species Pseudophryne corroboree. The sequence goes on along the minus strand of NC_086447.1, from coordinate 638,808,317 downwards.
CTGGGTTTGCTCCCTAGATCGCAAGTTCAGGGTCTTAGTGGTGAGCCGCTCGTAGAAGGTGGTATTCTTCAATGACCCACCATCTGATGCACGTCCGCTTTTGCCAACATCAGTGAAGATGAATTCATAGTTGGCATTCACCACTGCCATCAGCACGATGCTGAAATACCCTTTATAATTATAATAAAGGGATCCGCTGTTTGCAGGAGGGTTGATGTGGATGTGCTTGCCATCTATCGCTCTCCCACAGTTCGGGAAATGCCAGGTGGTGGCAAACTCCTCTGCCACAGCTTGCCATTCTGATGTACTTGCAGGGAGCTATAAAAAAATAGAAATAAAAAATGAAAACATTTATTTCAACAGTGTATTTTTTTTATCTACTACAGATTGGAAGTGTGGAGATTCCTGCCACCACAGACCTCAGCATCATCCACAATACGGAGGAATCCCAGCAAGTTCCTAACCCTGAAACACCTGCTACCCCTGAAACCTCTGCAGCACCAGCTCCTCCGCTGCGCCCCTAGAAGAGAAGCCCAAAAAAAAAAAAAACCACCGCCCAGGAGGGTGAAGACCTCATATACGAGGAAATAAAGTCAAGACTTGCCCAGCACCCCCACCCCCCCTTACCCCCTTCTCTGACCACTACTATAAATTTGGGGAATCTATGGCCTCTGCAATGCGAAAGCTATGATGTCGTACTACTCGACCGCTGTCCTCACACTCTTCCTCCCAAACAGTCCCATCCTATTCCACCCACCCAACCCCATCTCATTCTGCCCACCCAACCACAGCCTTCTCCCCCACCCACCTGCTCCTCAGCTATATACTCTGCTTTGCTGGAGGCAGAGAAGGACATGACCCAGTTTGAAGATTTGTAGGCCTCTTATAATTCCCAGTAAATATGGTGTGGTACAGGCTATATGTTGTTTTGGGGCCAGATTTCTGGGGGAGGATACACGCATGCTGTAGGTGCATAATAATGGGGCCGGGACTATTCATTCTGCACTTTATTTTATGTATTACCAGTTACTTATATAGCACACACATATTCTGCAGCACTTTACAGAGAATATTTGTCCATTCACATCAGTCCCTGCCCCAGTGGAGCTTACAATCTATATTCCCTATCACATATAAACACAGACACATTCACACTAGGGTTAAATTTTGTTGGGTGCCAATTAACCTACCAGTATATATTTTTTGGATTGTGGGAAGAAACCGGAATACCTGGAGGAATCCCACGCAAGTACAGGGAGAATATACAAACTCTGCACAGTTAGAGCCATGGTGGGAATGGAACCCATGACCTCAGTGCTGTGAGGCAGTAATCCTAACCATTACACCATCCATACTGCCCGTACTTTACAGCATGTGTGTATTCTCCCAATCCAATCTGTGCCCAAAACACCATATAGCCCTCCATTTTAGGAGTGAAAGTACTGCCCTCCATCTTAAAGTAACGCACCATATTTATTGGGAATTTCAACATTGTTAAGTGTGTTGTTTTAGAGTTATTAATTCCCAATAAATATGGTGCGGTATAGGCTATATGGTGTTTTGGGGGCAGATTTTTGGCGGAGGATACACGCATGCTGTAGGTGCATAATAATGGGACTGGGACCATTCATTCTGCACTTTACAGCATGTGTGTATTCTCCCAATCAAATCTGTGACCAACACACCATATAGCCCTCCATCTCAGGAGTGAAAGTACCGCCCCATATTTATTGGCAATGAAAAGTAAAATAAACTATTATCCAATCCTTTTAATTATTTAATTATGCTGTTTTTTTTAAATTTTATGTGCCATGTTGGCAACTAATTGCATAAAGTTCTATGTACCATGTTGGCAAACAATTGCATACATTTGCACAGTTGATTATAGAACAAAAGTTTTTCTTTGTTTTTTTAAACAGTTTAAAAGTAACTAAACAGGTGTGGTGTGTATTTTATTTACCTTTAAATACTGATCCTGCAGCACCTTCACAATGGCCTTGCAGGTGTCAGGGATTATCCGACCCAAAGCCTGGGGGGAGATTAGGGTCCTGAACTTCAGGTCCTCCAATGACCGCCCTGTAGCCAGGAACCTCAGCGTAGCAGTCAGCTTCTCCTCAGCAGTGAAGGCCCTCCGCATCTTGGTGTCCTGCCTCTTGATGTAGGGATTCACAAGGCCCAGCAGCTCCTGGAAGGTAGCATCATCCATTCGCAGGTAGTTCCGATAGTCCTCGGGGTTGTTCTCCCTAATCTCGGACAGGAGCGACATGTGAGAGTCCACCTCTTCAACAGTCACTCCTTGCTCCAAACAGACCTCTGCCTCTTCCATTTAAGATCCCTGTCACGTTTCAGCTTCAGATAGCCATAGGCTAACAGAAGTTGATACCTGTAGAAATCCATCACAGAACAGGATAAAGTGCACTTTGTTCAGAAAAAACAAACAAAGCAAAGCACATTAGCAATGTGGAATGCTCGTAAGGTATAAACCAGCCTCACTAATCACAGAGCAGCAGTGTGCACATGGCTAAAATGGCTGCTGCTATTTATATGCCTATTTGGCCCACCCCCCTAGCACCAATCCAGCCAATCACATATTCTATAGCTGCAGTGTCCACAGGGCTAATGGCTGCTGCTAGTTATATGCCTTTGGGCCAGCACCCATAGCACCCTAATCCAGCCCATCAGATATATCTTATGGTACATGTGAATGCATTACGATAAATTGCCTGCGATATGTCACCGCGTGACATATCGCAGGCAATATTTTGCATGCAAAATAAGTCACACATGTACCAAATCATTTGGAATCGTATGGAACCACTCCCGGGAAGCTCCCGGGAGAATTCAAGGGAAATCGCCTCCGACTTCAGCCTCAGATATATCTTTCTAGTGCAGGGATTCTCAAACTCGGTCCTCAGGCCCCCACACAGTGCATATTTTGCAGGTAACCCAGCAAGTGCACAGGTGTATTAATTACTCACAGACACATTTTAAAAGGTCCACAGGTGGAGCTAATTATTTCACTTGTGATTCTGTGAGGAGACCTGCAAAACATGCACTGTGTGGGGTCCTAAGGACCGAGTTTGAGAAACTGTGTTCTAGTGTATGGGGCCCTTTAGTATGTGTATATATAGTGTACTAGCTGTTCGACCTGTTCTCCACACGGAAGTTTCTAATTTTCATGGTTGTAAATATAAATGAGTGTTCAAAATTTGGTAAACCTATAGAGATGTAAATTTGAGATGTCTTAGTATAAGTAAATATTAATCCATGGTTCCCGAGAATCACCCGTAGCAGATTAGCCACACTCCTAAACATGGGCCCTTCCCACTGAATTCCTCTGGTGGACCCTTCATGCCCCAGTCCAACACTGTCTATACAGGTAGTTGTAATGCGGTCATAAGCCTCAATAAACAGATATGATGGTAGTCTTTTTTTATTTAAATGTATCTCAGGTTGAAATGGGTAGTGTTTTCCTAAACGTGACAGCTACTGTATGTGATAACAAGCACAAGAACCTACTGGTTACTTTTAAGTGGTTTCTGGTTCAACAGCAGCTTAAGAAGAAAAAGTTAGACCGAAAGTGAACTGGACAAATAAATTCTATATCTTCAAAATATCCTGGTAACAGATGCTAGCAACTCACATCACATGTAGCCTAGCAGTTGGTTTTCTTATCTTTCAATCAAGTACTCTGTCAGTGCTGTAGACTTAACAACTAAGCAACCTTCATCGCTGGATCCGTCATACTGGGTGAGTAACTGCAGCCCTGGTCTTGTTTTACTGAAACTTTTTTAGCATAGCAGGGCTGCACATGCATTCGCAGCCCTGCTATGCTAAAATACACTCCCCCGTAGGCAGCGTCAGGTTGATCGCACGAGCAGCAAAAAGTTGCTAAGTGTGATCAACTCGGAATGACCACCATTATGCGTAAATTCTCAGTGATCAACTCTGAGTGTTTTAAGTCATGTACTGTAGGAGGCTATTTCCATATTTATCACGGGAATTAACAGTCCTGCATACAAGCAGAGAGTTCTCTGCAGAAATGTATAATTTGAAAGGTGAGTTTTGATGTCAGCTCATGATAGGGAATTGAAATATAAACATCAGTTCAGGGAAGATATTTGATGAAAAAATCTTTTTGCTTTGATACTAATGATGCATATGTTGTGAGACATTGACAAATACATATTATGACCGACTTTTCTGACATCTCCTATATACAGTACTTCTACTAACTTTCTTTCATCATTGAGGAAAACAACCGAGTATATCTCTCATTGATTGCACTGTGTCTAGGTACACAACAGCCAAAAGCAGAAAAGAAAGGTTGCCTGAATCCTTGATACTATTTTATTTCCAAGGACTGACACCAGTAAGAATCTCTCATCATTCATTCACTGCTTAGGCAAATGACCGACAGCAGATTTCTGAAGATGCTTTGGTAGTCTTGCCTCTTATATGTCTCTCACCACCTCTATATTGTTGAGACACTAATGATCATAAAATGTGGCACCTCTGAAAGTGGATTGTGGCACCACAAGTGCCAGCATGCCCCTGTGTGATCTAGATGCATGCATCATACAGCTGTGGCACTACAGATCCCAGCCTGCCCTTTTATATTGAGACAGACCTGCAGGCCACAGCTAACGAGTTTAACAGAGGGTTAATGCAGCCCACATATAAAACAATGTATCCAGGGAGCCTGTGGTCTCCTACCTGATTGGCTGCCTGCAGGGATAGAGAATGGAACCTTGCCCTAGACAGGACAGGGGGGAGGAGAGGTGCTTCTGCTTTTGTAGACAAAAGGGTGCTAAAGTGTGTGCAAGGAGGACACTGTGAGGAATCCCAGGGGAAAGAGCAGCCCTGCATTTAAGAGTGAGCCTGAAGCAGCAGCATGAGATAACCTCACTGTGAAACAGCTAATAGAGTTCAGCAGCACAGGCTAATATAACAAGGGAAGCCCTGCAGGGAAGATGGTTCATAGCAGCCAAGGGAGGTCACATTTTGGGAAGCAGTTATCCCCAATATGTATTACAGCATCTGCAGCCCAGAGGGGAGAGCCCAGCAGCCACGTAGCACACATAGCCTACAGTTAAAACACAGTTTTGCAAGAGCCAGCCTGCATGCTAGCAGAGAAGTAAGCCTGCATAGGGAACCAGCCCTGTATTAAGAACACATTCTGCCTTAAAGACATTATTGCACTCAAAGAAACAGTTGCAGTTAAGTCACTGCCTCATCAACAAGAAAGCAGCCCCATGAGTCACAGCATAGTGGAGGTCCAGCAACTGCTTAGTAGAGATGTGCACTTGAAATTTTTCGGGTTTTGTGTTTTGGTTTTGGGTTCGGTTCCGCGGCCGTGTTTTGGGTTCGACCGCGTTTTGGCAAAACCTCACCGAATTTTTTTTGTCGGATTCGGGTGTGTTTTGGATTCGGGTGTTTTTTTCAAAAAACCCTAAAAAACAGCTTAAATCATAGAATTTGGGGGTCATTTTGATCCCAAAGTATTATTAACCTCAATAACCATTATTTCCACTCATTTTCAGTCTATTCTGAATACCTCACACCTCACAATATTATTTTTAGTCCTAAAATTTGCACCGAGGTCGCTGGATGACTAAGCTAAGCGACCCTAGTGGCCGACACAAACACCGGGCCCATCTAGGAGTGGCACTGCAGTGTCACGCAGGATGGCCCTTCCAAAAAACACTCCCCAAACAGCACATGACGCAAAGAAAAAAAGAGGCGCAATGAGGTAGCTGTGTGAGTAAGATAAGCGACCCTAGTGGCCGACACAAACACCGGGCCCATCTAGGAGTGGCACTGCAGTGTCACGCAGGATGGCCCTTCCAAAAAACACTCCCCAAACAGCACATGACACAAAGAAAAAAAGAGGCGCAATGAGGTAGCTGTGTGAGTAAGATAAGCGACCCTAGTGGCCGACACAAACACCGGGCCCATCTAGGAGTGGCACTGCAGTGTCACGCAGGATGGCCCTTCCAAAAAACACTCCCCAAACAGCACATGACGCAAAGAAAAAAAGAGGCGCAATGAGGTAGCTGTGTGAGTAAGATAAGCGACCCTATTGGCCGACACAAACACCGGGCCCATCTAGGAGTGGCACTGCAGTGTCACGCAGGATGGCCCTTCCAAAAAACACTCCCCAAACAGCACATGACGCAAAGAAAAAAAGAGGCGCAATGAGGTAGCTGTGTGAGTAAGATAAGCGACCCTAGTGGCCGACACAAACACCGGGCCCATCTAGGAGTGGCACTGCAATGTCACGCATGATGGCCCTTCCAAAAAACACTCCCCAAACAGCACATGACGCAAAGAAAAATTAAAGAAAAAAGAGGTGCAAGATGGAATTGTCCTTGGGCCCTCCCACCCACCCTTATGTTGTATAAACAGGACATGCACACTTTAACCAACCCATCATTTCAGTGACAGGGTCTGCCACACGACTGTGACTGAAATGACGGGTTGGTTTGGACCACCACCAAAAAAGAAGCAATTAATCTCTCCTTGCACAAACTGGCTCTACAGAGGCAAGATGTCCACCTCATCATCATCCTCCGATATATCACCGTGTACATCCCCCTCCTCACAGATTATCAATTCGTCCCCACTGGAATCCACCATCTCAGCTCCCTGTGTACTTTGTGGAGGCAATTGCTGCTGGTCAATGTCTCCACGGAGGAATTGATTATAATTCATTTTAATGAACATCATCTTCTCCACATTTTCTGGAAGTAACCTCGTACGCCGATTGCTGACAAGGTGAGCAGCGGCACTAAACACTCTTTCGGAGTACACACTTGTGGGAGGGCAACTTAGGTAGAATAAAGCCAGTTTGTGCAAGGGCCTCCAAATTGCCTCTTTTTCCTGCCAGTATAAGTACGGACTGTGTGACGTGCCTACTTGGATGCGATCACTCATGTAATCCTCCACCATTCTTTCAATGGGGAGAGAATCATATGCAGTGACAGTAGACGACATGTCCGTAATCGTTGACAGGTCCTTCAGTCCGGACCAGATGTCAGCATCAGCAGTCGCTCCAGACTGCCCTGCATCACCGCCAGCGGGTGGGCTCGGACTTCTGAGCCTTTTCCTCGCACCCCCAGTTGCGGGAGAATGTGAAGGAGGAGAAGTTGACAGGTCGCGTTCCGCTTGACTTGACAATTTTCTCACCAGCAGGTCTTTGAACCCCAGCAGACTTGTGTCTGCCGGAAAGAGAGATCCAAGGTAGGTTTTAAATCTAGGATCGAGCACGGTGGCCAAAATGTAGTGCTCTGATTTCAACAGATTGACCACCCGTGAATCCTTGTTAAGCGAATTAAGGGCTCCATCCACAAGTCCCACATGCCTAGCGGAATCGCTCCGTGTTAGCTCCTCCTTCAATGTCTCCAGCTTCTTCTGCAAAAGCCTGATGAGGGGAATGACCTGACTCAGGCTGGCAGTGTCTGAACTGACTTCACGTGTGGCAAGTTCAAAGGGCAGCAGAACCTTGCACAACGTTGAAATCATTCTCCACTGCGCTTGAGACAGGTGCATTCCACCTCCTATATCGTGCTGAATTGTATAGGCTTGAATGGCCTTTTGCTGCTCCTCCAACCTCTGAAGCATATATAGGGTTGAATTCCACCTCGTTACCACTTCTTGCTTCAGATGATGGCAGGGCAGGTTCAGGCGTTTTTGGTGTTGCTCCAGTCTTCTGTACGTGGTGCCTGTACGCCGAAAGTGTCCCGCAATTCTTCTGGCCACCGACAGCATTTCTTGCACGCCCCTGTCGTTTTTTAAAAAATTCTGCACCACCAAATTCAAGGTATGTGCAAAACATGGGACGTGCTGGAATTTGCCCAGATTTAATGCGCACACAATATTGCTGGCGTTGTCCGATGCCACAAATCCACAGGAGAGTCCAATTGGGGTAAGCCATTCCGCGATGATCTTCCTCAGTTGCCGTAAGAGGTTTTCAGCTGTGTGCGTATTCTGGAAACCGGTGATACAAAGCGTAGCCTGCCTAGGAAAGAGTTGGCGTTTGCGAGATGCTGCTACTGGTGCCGCCGCTGCTGTTCTTGCGGCGGGAGTCCATACATCTACCCAGTGGGCTGTCACAGTCATATAGTCCTGACCCTGCCCTGCTCCACTTGTCCACATGTCCGTGGTTAAGTGGACATTGGGTACAGCTGCATTTTTTAGGACACTGGTGACTCTTTTTCTGAGGTCTGTGTACATTTTCGGTATCGCCTGCCTAGAGAAATGGAACCTAGATGGTATTTGGTACCGGGGACACAGTACCTCCAACAAGTCTCTAGTTGGCTCTGCAGTAATGATGGATACCGGAACCACGTTTCTCACCACCCAGGATGCCAAGGCCTCAGTTATCCGCTTTGCAGCAGGATGACTGCTGTGATATTTCATCTTCCTCGCAAAGGACTGTTGGACAGTCAATTGCTTGGTGGAAGTAGTAAAAGTGGGCTTACGAGTACGATTTCCCCTCTGGGATGACCATCGACTCCCAGCAGCAACAACAGCAGCGCCAGCAGCAGTAGGCGTTACACGCAAGGATGCATCGGAGGAATCCCAGGCAGGAGAGGACTCGTCAGAATTGCCAGTGACATGGCCTGCAGGACTATTGGCATTCCAGGGGAAGGAGGAAATTGACACTGAGGGAGTTGGTGGGGTGGTTTGCGTGAGCTTGGTTACAAGAGGAAGGGATTTACTGGTCAGTGGACTGCTTCCGCTGTCGCCCAAAGTTTTTGAACTTGTCACTGACTTATTATGAATGCGCTGCAGGTGACGTATAAGGGAGGATGTTCCGAGGTGGTTAACGTCCTTACCCCTACTTATTACAGCTTGACAAAGGCAACACACGGCTTGACAAATGTTGTCCGCATTTCTGTTGAAATACTTCCACACCGAAGAGCTGATTTTTTTGGTATTTTCACCAGGCATGTCAACGGCTATATTCCTCCAACGGACAACAGGTGTCTCCCCGGGTGCCTGACTTAAACAAACCACCTCACCATCAGAATCCTCCTGGTCAATTTCCTCCCCAGCGCCAGCAACACCCATATCCTCCTCATCCTGGTGTACTTCAACACTGACATCTTCAATCTGACTATCAGGAACTGGACTGCGGGTGCTCCTTCCAGCACTTGCAGGGGGCGTGCAAATGGTGGAAGGCGCATGCTCTTCACGTCCAGTGTTGGGAAGGTCAGGCATCGCAACCGACACAATTGGACTCTCCTTGTGGATTTGGGATTTCGAAGAACGCACAGTTCTTTGCGGTGCTTTTGCCAGCTTGAGTCTTTTCATTTTTCTAGCAAGAGGCTGAGTGCTTCCATCCTCATGTGAAGCTGAACCACTAGCCATGAACATAGGCCAGGGCCTCAGCCGTTCCTAGCCACTCCGTGTGGTAAATGGCATATTGGCAAGTTTACGCTTCTCCTCCGACAATTTTATTTTAGATTTTGGAGTCCTTTTTTTACTGATATTTGGTGTTTTGGATTTTACATGCTCTGTACTATGACATTGGGCATCGGCCTTAGCAGACGACGTTGCTGGCATTTCATCGTCTCGGCCATGACTAGTGGCAGCAGCTTCAGCACGAGGTGGAAGTGGATCTTGATCTTTCCCTAATTTTGGAACCTCAACATTTTTGTTCTCCATATTTTAATAGGCACAACTAAAAGGCACCTCAGGTAAACAATGGAGATGGATGGATACTAGTATACTTATGGATGGACGAGCGACTGCCGACACAGAGGTAGCTACAGCCGTGGACTACCGTACTGTGTCTGCTGCTAATATAGACTGGATGATAATGAGATGAAATCAATATATATATATATAATATCACTAGTACTGCAGCCGGACAGGTATATAATATATATTTATTATGTAATGACTGATGACGGACCTGCTGGACACTGTCAGCTCAGCAGCACCGCAGACTGCTACAGTAAGCTACTATAGTAGTATGTATAAAGAAGAAAGAAAAAGAAAAAAACCACGGGTAGGTGGTATACAATTATGGATGGACCAGCGACTGCCGACACAGAGGTAGCTACAGCCGTGGACTACCGTACTGTGTCTGCTGCTAATATAGACTGGATGATAATGAGATGAAATCAATATATATATATATATAATATCACACTAGTACTGCAGCCGGACAGGTAGATATATTTATTATGTAATGACTGATGACGGACCTGCTGGACACTGTCAGCTCAGCAGCACCGCAGACTGCTACAGTAAGCTACTATAGTAGTATGTATAAAGAAGAAAGAAAAAAAAAAACCACGGGTAGGTGGTATACAATTATGGATGGACCAGCGACTGCCGACACAGAGGTAGCTACAGCCGTGGACTACCGTACTGTGTCTGCTGCTAATATAGACTGGATGATAATGAGATGAAATCAATATATATATATATAATATCACTAGTACTGCAGCCGGACAGGTATATAATATATATTTATTATGTAATGACTGATGACGGACCTGCTGGACACTGTCAGCTCAGCAGCACCGCAGACTGCTACAGTAAGCTACTATAGTAGTATGTATAAAGAAGAAAGAAAAAAAAAAAAACCACGGGTAGGTGGTATACAATTATGGATGGACCAGCGACTGCCGACACAGAGGTAGCTACAGCCGTGGACTACCGTACTGTGTCTGCTGCTAATATAGACTGGATGATAATGAGATGAAATCAATATATATATATATATATATATAATATCACTAGTACTGCAGCCGGACAGGTATATAATATATATTTATTATGTAATGACTGATGACGGACCTGCTGGACACTGTCAGCTCAGCAGCACCGCAGACTGCTACAGTAAGCTACTATAGTAGTATGTATAAAGAAGAAGAAAGAAAAAAAAAAAACGGGTAGGTGGTATACAATATTATATATATATTATATACAATTATATATATATATTATATATATTAAACTGGTGGTGATTATTAAACTGGTGGTCAGGTCACTGGTCACACTATCAGCAACTTGCAAGTAGTACTCCTAAGCAGACAATCACAATATATATTATACTGGTGGTCAGTGTGGTCACAATGGCAGTGTGGCACTCTGGCAGCAAGTCCTGCTCTCAGACTCTAACTGCTCTTCACTGTCAGTGTCTCCCCCACAAGTCAGATATACATTATACAGTCACACTATCTATCTATCACTTCAGCAAGTAGTAGTACTCCTCCTAAAGTACTCCTCCTAATGCTCCCCAAAATTACTACTGTGTCTCTCTCTACTCTAGTCTCACTCTCTTCTCTATAAACGGAGAGGACGCCAGCCATGTCCTCTCCCTATGAATCTCAATGCACGTGTGAAAATGGCGGCGACGCGCGGCTCCTTATATAGAATCCGAGTCTCGCGATAGAATCCGAGCCTCGCGAGAATCCGACAGCGGGATGATGACGTTCGGGCGCGCTCGGGTTAACCGAGCAAGGCGGGAAGATCCGAGTCGCTCGGCCCCATGTAATAAAAACTGAAGTTCGGGCGGGTTCGGATTCCGAGGAACCGAACCCGCTCATCTCTACTGCTTAGGTGTCCGAAGAGAGTAGCCCTGTGGACCGCAGTGCAGCAAAGGTCCGGGCAACTGCTCAGTGACCCTTGAGGTGTGCCAGATTGAGACCGGGCGTCAGTGGAATACAGCATTCTTCAGCCATGAGTAACCGATATGCTCCGTACCTTGGTCCATTTAAGGGAATGCCTCTAGCCGGTATAACTTTTTTCCTCTTTATTTAACGGAGTCCTCCCATTTTTGCCCATAGTGAGAGACAATATACATTGTGCATTTATACACCCACATTTATGTTGCTATCCAAGGGTCCATTGTAAAGCGTGTTACTTCATGCTATTCTGCCACTTCTCCTTATTTGCATATTCCCGGAAAAGGAACATTCCTGCTGTTTCCCCTTTACCATTGCGGAGTGACATCGCCTAAATTTAATTGTTCATGTAGTGACCCTTTGCCAAAAACCCTGTGCACAGATAGAGGAGGAACACTTTTGCAGGACGCTAGTTTCATGACGGGTACCTGACACACAGTATCCAGGTATATTGTTTGCTTTATTGAATGATATAATATTGCTGATGCATATTATTGAGGTGTTTTGATGTATTTATGATATTGAATGTGTCATGGTCCATTATTGTCACAAATGCTAATGTGTTGAAAAGCGCATTATCATGTGGTGTGCATGCTTAGGAAAACCGTGGTACAGTCTGTGCATGCTATTTAGCCATTGTTATTTGCGATAGTGAATATCAGACTTGTATATTGCCTTAGTGAATGTTATCCCGCATTATATCGTGATTTGCAATGGTAATTATGCAGGGTAGTGCTTTTTGCTAATTCACTGCATGCTTTATACGTATGTCATGATTTTTTGAAAAATTTCTGATAAGTGTGTTGCTTAACTTCTGCCGACCCTCTGATGGAGAAAAATCAAATATACATCTGTATTGCCTCAGAAGTTGTGCTTTCAAACTTATAGTTAAATATCTGTAACTAGCACTTTAATTCCCATAATGGTCAGTCTTTCTTAGTAGAACATATTTGGTATAGGCAAAGATATTGTTACTCTCAATAGCTGTATGGCGCATATTTCAGTAAGTTTTATATTAGAAAAGATATAAAAGTGAAAAAAGGAACAGTATGTAGTATAATAGATGGAGCAATATGAATGTTGGAATCAAGGGGTTTGCGTGGAGCGCACAGTATGTGTATCTTGTTCAAGGGGGCTGCTGGTATCTGGAGAGTTGTCCAGACTCTAGGGCTAGTGTTATCGTACAGGTTTTGGATACCTGCGCTCACCCTCTATTTGGTGTTTGTATGTGAGAAATTATGTATCTCTATAATCTGTAAATACCTTTATAAGTCACAATGCTTAGTATAACAGATGGTACAATAATTCATATATAATTGATGATATTGTGATTACACATAAATGCCCTTATTTGCAAATAGTAACATGCATATTGTGTGAACATCCGATGTATCGGGAAATTAAACACAAGATGAAATAAAATATGGTATTGCCGCCTGATGAATATCCCTCACGATGTGATGTTTAGTTCTCTTTGTTCACTCTGTGGTGAGTGATGATGTGGCCACTTGCGCTGTTTCCGCTGTATCCGTCCCTGGTGGTGCTCCTCAGCAGACAGGACTGGAAGCCTTCCTGGCTCTGCTGCTAGGCTGCCGGGTCCCGCCGGAAGCCGCACTGAACAACCAGAAGTTGCGTTGCCGCCACGCTCCGCTTCTTCCTATGTCCTGTGCGGTCTCAACGGCTGCTCCACTCACCGGCCGGCGAGGAGTCTTGTGGATGTAGTTTGCGGTGATGTGCTGGCAAGCTTGAGGTGTCTGCATGGATCTGTTTCCAACGCGTTTCGGCCGCAACTGGCCTTCTTCAAGGATTCAGAGTGCTGTCCCATGGGGTTCTTTTATTGGTCTTTCTGACCAATCGGATGCGGTGGGTGTGGTTCCAAATGGGTGATTGATGTTGTGGTGGGTGTGGTTCCAAATGGGTGATTGATGTTTCCATGGAAATGCTTCACTTAGTGAATCTGTTCATTTCAAACAGTAGTGTGCCAGACTTTTTTACTTTTATGGTATGGTGTTTGACGACAACGTGTATGTCCCATATATAGATAGTGGTTTCTTGGTCATATGTATCAACATACATGAATAGTAGTTCTACGGTTAAGTAGAGATATCATTTTCTACAATGTGTTATGTTTGCAGAAAATGATATCTCTACTTAACCGTAGAACTACTAAAAGTCTGGCACACTACTGTTTGAAATGAACAGATTCACTAAGTGAAGCATTTCCATGGAAACATCAATCACCCATTTGGAACCACACCCACCACAACATCAATCACCCATTTGGAACCACACCCACCGCATCCGATTGGTCAGAAAGACCAATAAAAGAACCCCATGGGACAGCACTCTGAATCCTTGAAGAAGGCCAGTTGCGGCCGAAACGCGTTGGAAACAGATCCATGCAGACACCTCAAGCTTGCCAGCACATCACCGCAAACTACATCCACAAGACTCCTCACCGGCCGGCGAGTGGAGCGGCTGTTGAGACCGCACAGGACATAGGAAGAAGCGGAGCGTTGCGGCAACGCAACTTCCGGTTGTTCAGTGCGGCTTCCGGCGGGACCCGGCAGCCTAGCAGCAGAGCCAGGAAGGCTTCCTGCCCTGTCTGCTGAGGAGCACCACCGGGGACGGATACAGCGGAAACAGCGCAAGTGGCCACATCATCACTCACCACAGAGTGAACAAAGAGAACTAAACATCACATCGTGACGGATATTCATCAAGCGGCAATACCATATTTTATTTCATCTTGTGTTTAATTTCCCGATACATCGGATGTTCACACAATATGCATGTTACTATTTGCAAATAAGGGCATTTATGTGTAATCACAATATCATCAATTATATATGAATTATTGTACCATCTGTTATGCTAAGCATTGTGACTTATAAAGGTATTTACAGATCATAGAGATACATCATTTCTCACATACAAACACCAAATAGAGGGTGAGCGCAGGTATCCAATATGAATGTTGCATGACAGTTTGAAGACTAGAAGAAGGGTTTGTTTTAAGAAGGACAAAAGAAGACACTATTGTAGTAAGCAAGATAGTGAGATACCACCTAGTCACCACACACATGCAATGTCAAAGGAAACTGCATGAAATCTTAAACCTATGAAAAATTCCTTCCTTGTGGAAGGGAAAATGGATGTGAACCAGATAATAACGGTATCTGTAGAAATCTGTACAGTTAACAGATAACAGTTTAGTTTTCTTTTCCTATGAATGTAATTTAATGGGAGAGAATACCCCGCTCTACACAAGTACCTTTCCCAGGCGATATAGAATAACTCACCTTATAAGAAATATGTTTTAGTATATTGTAAAGTGTTTAGTGGGCAGCCAGAAACACTGGTTGGCCACATTTTGATAGACAAAAATGTATATTTGATCATAGGAGTCTAATCCACAAGCACACTGCCCTATAGGTCTTTGGCCTCAGAGAGTCCCACCATGGTAATAATTTTGTTGTCAACAGTCATAGGGAACACAGTGTGGAGTTGGCGTAGTCTTGCATACACACCAGTTGATGTCTATTGCTCCACTAACCCTGTTCCCAAGAACCTGTTTCCATATTAGATTTTCATTAGCACATGCTCAGATTCTAGAGTAAACCCGAAAGAAGATCATGCTGAATTAAATAACAGCACCACAAATTATATCCATGCCTTAAAGAAAAAGATACACCAGAGCGCAGTCTCCTCATAGGCAAACAGCAGTGCTGGGACCAGCTGGCATGATATGAAGCCTGGTGAGTTTATGAATGGTTCGCAATTCTCTTTTCAGGTCTCCTTATACAGTAGATCACTGGGGAAGGACCAGGTCAAGGATTACCTCAACCTAGGAAAGTTGCTGAGAGAAACCCGCCTGGAGAAGCTAAAGGCACCAACGAGAGGGGCTGATCTCACCCTAGGTTTGGAGGGACTGTTCAAAGGACAGTAAATAGTTTAATGCCTTGTTTGGTAAGGATGGTAAAATGGAAGAATGTGGGACAGATGAGAATGTCCTGCAGCCCTGAACCTGATAAATAAAAGGAATCACAAATCCCTATAAGGTGTATTAAGTTTAGGAATAGACCTGTCCATGATAGATTGGATGGCAGATAATATATATTTCATACAAGATCGAACGAGGGGGAAAAACAGGATGTGGAGCGGAACCAGGTTCCTGGTGATGTGGCAAGTATGGTAACAATTCATTTGTGGGTTCTATGTGACTGACAACATTTTTCCCTACATCATGGTCCATAATATTTAAGGAAAATAACATACAGTATGTTCCCCACACTGACCATGGCAAATGAAAATATAATGAACGACGCTAGGAATATGTACTAAATGATGTAAAAATAAGATACTGATCAATATAATAACCTATCAATTGAGACACGCTTATCAAAAGTATTTATATCCCGAGTTTATAGAGCTAAAATAAAAATATTTACAATTAAACTACTATAATACCATACCCGTACTGATATGCCTTTTGGCTTGTTATATAGACTTGTGATAGACCTAGGAAGTTTAACTTTTATAGACTAGCTACAATTACCAATGCACCATGGGGGTAATTCCAAGTTGATCACAGCAGGAATTTTGTTAGCAGTTGGGCAAAACCATGGCCCTCATTCCGAGTTGATCGGTCGCAAGGCGAATTTAGCAGAGTTACACACGCTAAGCCTACGCCTACTGGGAGTGTATCTTAGCTTCTTAAAATTGCGACCGATGTAATCGCAATATTGCGATTACAAACTACTTTGCAGTTTCTGAGTAACTTCAACCTTACTCTGCCTGTGCGATCAGTTCAGTGCTTGTCGTTCCTGGTTTGACGTCACAAACACACCCAGCGTTCGCTCAGACACTCCCCCGTTTCTCCAGCCACTCCTGCGTTTTTTCCGGAAACGGTAGCGTTTTCATCCACACGCCCATAAAACGCCGTGTTTCCGCCCAGTAACACCCATTTCCTGTCAATCACATTACGATCGCCGGAGCGATGAAAAAGCCGTGAGTAAAAATACTATCTTCATTGTTAAATTACTTGGCGCAGTCGCAGTGCGAATATTGCGCATGCGTACTAAGCGGATTTTCATTGCGATGCAATGAAAAATACAGAGCGAACGACTCGGAATGAGGGCCCATGTGCACTGCAGGGGAGGCAGATTTAACATGTGCAGAGAGAGTTAGATTTGGGTGTGGTGTGTTCAATCTGCAATCTAATTTGCAGTGTAAAAATAAAGCAGCCAGTATTTACCCTGCACAGAAACAAAATAACCGACCCAAATCTAACTCTCTCTGCAAATGTTATATCTGCCTCCCCTGCAGTGCACATTGTTTTGCCCAATTGCTAACAAACTTGCTGCTGCGATCAACTCAGAATTACCCCCCAAGTACAGCTATATCTCTGATAAATGAAGAACTCAGAGAAGTAAGAGATGGTATGATACAAAATAGAGTAGCCATTGATTACCTGTTACTTAAAGCAGAAAGTGGTTGTGAACAATTTAAAGGAATGTGTTGTTTTAACATCTCAGATAATTATAATCCCATTGAACAAAAGGTTAAGTTGTTGCAGGATATACAAGAACATATGACCCAATCGGCTGATTGGGACCCCTTCGGATGGATGGGAGCCGGAATTTCAAAATGGCTTTACAACATACTACACTATGTTATGATAATAATACTTATAATTTTTATAATTTATGTAACAATCAAATGCCTGCCTATTCTTGGACGATCGTGTGGGAAAGTACTCGCACGGCCTGAAAGGAAGCCACGAACCAAGCTTATGGTAATGACTCCCGTTACCTACACTGCAGTAGCCCACACATAGTGAATCAGTAGTATTATCACACATAGTCAGATTATCAGAAATATACTCTAATAGCTGCTTACACGCTCATGCATCATATATGTACACTTAGTAAGAAGGAACTTCAACCTATAGCCAGTTTGAAGAAGACAAGAATACATCCTGTCGCTACCTCTTTCATTTCTCTTATCTGTCCAAGTTTTCTGGAGGGTTGAGACTTTTCGCATCGATACTCAACAGACTCGTGCCAGCGATTGCATCCAGAGAAC
The DNA here is from genome assembly GCF_028390025.1 of Pseudophryne corroboree. NCBI lineage: Eukaryota > Metazoa > Chordata > Amphibia > Anura > Myobatrachidae > Pseudophryne > Pseudophryne corroboree. Next base: position 638,790,585 of record NC_086447.1, on the reverse strand, counting down.
GGATTTTCCTTTTCCTATCTCACATCTCACATCACACTCATTTGAAAATTAATTTGAATATGATGAATATTTGCTTTACTATATGTTGTGTTTAGAGATTAAACAAAAGACAGGAATTATGGAGAAACATCAAATATACATCTGTATTGCCTCAGAAATTGTGCTTTCACACTTATAGTTAAATATCTGTAACTAGTACTTTAATTCCCATAATGGTCTGTCTTTCTTACAGTGTAGTTTTCTGTCAACCTTTGTCCTAGCTTGTGACTAAGAGCATACGTGTCTAAATAGAGACCCTTGTATTTAGATAACCAGAACTTAATGACATTTTATAGGGTTTGATAAATAAATATCAGATGAACCTTCGGCTCTGAAAAGAACACCATGACATATGAACAGGAATAACCTCTTTGCTGACAAAGCTTATTAAGAGACTCTATTTGGTGTGAATGGGAGATCCAAGACTCATGGAACCAGTCTGCCATCTTCAGGCGAAGATCAGCTGACCATATTTGAGACTTCCTGTTGGTGACCATCAACCAATCAATGATCCCCTTGTTATCTGAATATACGCCCCATTGATTAATCAATTATGAATTATTGTATAATTATGTACTATATAGGTAAGCCTGAATTCCCCTGAAGGGACGGGCATCATTGATGAAGTCTATCTTGGGTCACGTCTCTCTGCGCAGAAAATAATAGGCGTGGCCTCTTCTTTTATAATAAATTCTATATGCTGAATATCATCACAATGGAGACTCCCCAATTCTTTTAAAATAATTAGGCATTAACACCTCTAATAAAAACGAATTCCTTTTGAGATGAGACCTGACTCAGCGTGTCTTCAAGTGTTCCCACAATTCTCACCTCTCTGCACTGGAGTGAAGTAACTGAATCGGATCTCAAGGTAAACACACCTAACACATTACGTACCACCATGTGGGGTTACTTCAAGTGGCGTCACCGAACAGTATTCGCGGAGTCCAAATTGAGAAGATTGGAAGCTTGAAGAGACCATGTTAACTGACCAGCCAGCCCAAGTAGCCCCGGACTTACCATCCGGCAGTGGAGGGAATCCACCATCTCTGTCAGCAAAACACAGGATAACCCAATTACCCTTCCTTATTACTTTGTGGCCCAATGGCTCCCCACGTACACCGGGGAAACCCATGGTACAGAAGGAAGCACTCTCACCGAGTTCAAGTTAAAGATGCGTTCTATGTTTCACCTGTATCCACTAAGTGACCAGCAACAGGTTGAGATACTTATTGGGCAACTGAAAGGTTTAGCCCTTCGTGAAGTGACATCCTGGCTGATAGAGGAGAAGAAGACTTCTGAGCAAGTGTTGAAGCATTTGTCAACTACATTTGATACCTGAACTGCAACCACTTTGAAAGTGCAATTTTACGGGTGCAAGCAGAAAGCAGGAGAGAGCCTGCAAGACTTTTCCCTTACCCTGCAAGATGCTTTCCGAGCAGTTCAAGCTGTCGATAAAGACGTAGTAAAGAAACCGACGAGGCATTAATCAATCAGTTGATCGATGGAGCCAATGGGGAGGGAACTGAAGCACAACTGAGAATGCTGCGACTGCAACTCCCACAGCATAAGTTCTTGGACTTCAAAGAGGCAGCTATTAAGGTATTATGTACAGCTGCAACGCCAAGCTCAGAGTTTCCAGAAATGCCAGGACTCTCAAGTCATGCACTCCCTACATCTCTGGAAGCGAACTCCATTTCTCATGGGTCCCAGTTGCCATCTACCGACCCACTACAATTGTTGAAGAAGCAAATGGAAGATCTGACATTCGGAATGGCAGAGATGCTTAGAGAGGTACACAGTTTGGCCAAATCTCCAGCGTCTGTTTATGGGTAGTCAAGATGGACGCCGAGAAAAAGGAGGCCTGATTATTGATGGGAACCACCCCGAGGACAAGGGAGGAGACCTTCAGACAGTTTCAATGTGCAAGGCCGCCCTATTTGCCGGAGGTGCCTGAGGGCTGGGCATGTTGAGAGGCAATGTCGGCAAGAAGAGTCTTTAAACTGCAACACCCCGAGGGTGGGGGCCAAGCCTCGGGGTGAACAGGAGGAGTAGATCCGAATCCTGAGGAATGGTGGCCCCGGTACATTGGAACATGCCCGACCACCCCATAATCATAAATGGCGTAGAAATCATAGCTCTGGTGGACACAGGATCCCAAATTACTACCATTCAATAATCAGTGTTCAGACGTAATTAGAACGAAGAGCAACTGTTGATGCCACCCCCTTTGTGGCTACAATTGGTCACTAGTAATGATCTGGGAATCCCTTGCATAGTATATTGGGAGGCTGATATGAGAATTGGGAAGGTCCACCTCCCGCTACAAGCATGCCTGATCATCGAGAGCAATGAGGGAAAAGCACTGCCCATGATCTTGGGGATGAATATTTTACAGCATTGCCCAGGAGAGTTATTGTCTGCCTTGAAGAGCGAGTTGCCCCACCTAGTGACAAGGGAGTAAAGAGTCATGCAGAAAACCACTAAGGTACTCCAGGGTCACCAAAGATTCACCCATTTTTCTGGAGAGATAGGGACTGTTAGATTGACAGACAACAAACCAGTCCGTCTCCAACTGAACTCAGAAACCATTCTCTGGGGAAAAGCACTCTGTGGACCCATGAGCAAGAGTTATGAAGCTTTGATTGAGCTTCATAACTGCATGCTTGGCATCTGCTCAGCAAGAAGTTGTGGTAGTCAGCAGTTTAGTCACAGTGACAAATGGTAGGGTACCAGTCCAGATACTGAACCCTCACAAGCACATCATTAAATTATATCGACACCAACTGTTGGCCAAGCTCTTATGGACTTCATTTCAAGATGTCATCTATCCATCCCTACTAGATAACCAGCACCAAGTAGTTACCGAAGGCGCCTCAGCACAACACTGGTGGAAGGAGATACAGATTGGAGATGTCCACACCCCAAAGGATCACAAAGAGAGTACTCCAAGTGGTAAAAGAAAATTCCAACGCACTCAGCCATAGTCCCACAAATCTGGGGGTGGTGAAAGAGATGCAGCACTGGATTCTGACTGGAGATGCATTGCTAAATAAAAGAGAGACACCACCCATTAGCCCCAACATTGTATCAACCCATGTGACAGCTGTTAGAAGACATGAAGGCCAACGGTATCATTCAGGAGAGTCATAGCCCATGGGCAGCCCCGTTGGTGCTAATCTGAAAGAAGGATGGCCAGCTAAGATTTTGTGTGGATTATAGAAGACTCAATGCCATCACTCATAAAGTCGCATATCCTCTGCCACGAATTGAGAAGTCCTTGACAGCGCTCAAATCTGCTAACTACTTTTCCACCCTGGACTTTTCCACCCTGGATGAAGAAGATAAAGATAAGACTGCCTTTGTTACCCCAATGAGATTCTACGAGTTCAATCGCATGCCATTTGGCCTGTGTAATGCCCCCGCCACCTTCCAATGCGTGATGAAGCATTGTTTGGGTCATAAGAATTTTGACATAGTACTTTTATACTTGGACGATATCATCATATTCTCAAACACGAACCCCAACCACCTACAACATCTCCGGGAGGTCTTCCAGCAACTATCCAAATTTAGATTGAAACTGAAGCCGTCCAAGTGCCACCTGTTGAAGCCAGAAGTTCAGTACCGAAGCCATATAGTGCAGCCCGAAGGCGTGACCTCAGATCCCAAGAAAAATAAGGCGGTAGTAGAGTGGTCTATCCTGCAGACCGTCAAAGACATCCAACGCTTCCTCGGATTTGTAGGATACTATAGGCAGTTCATAAAGGATTTTGCTAAAGTTGCAGCTCCATTACTGGAAACACTGCGAAGGGTCCCCAAGGATGCCTATAACAAACGGATCCCCATCCAATGGACGACTGAGCGACAGAAGGCATTTGACCAGTTGAAGAAAACCCTTCTGTGTTAGATTACCCAGTTTACAATCATTCTTTCCGACTGTACACGGATGCTACTAAACAAGGATTGTGAGCTGTAATTGCCCAATTCCAGGATGGTCAGGAGTGGGTAATCGCATACGCTAGCCACAGCCTACGCCCCATCGAGAGTAAAGACACCAAGTACAGCACATACAAGCTCGAATTCCTCGCATTGGTGAGGGCGGTAACCGAAAAATTCCGAGACTACCTTGCTGCAACGCCTTTCGTGGCTTACACAGACTGCAACCTGCTGGCACACCGAGCTACCACCCTGCTGGGAGCATTGGAGCAGCGGTGGTCCTCTCGACTGGGTAACTACCAGTACTGTGTAGAGTACCAAAGTGGGTGCAGCAACTCAAATGCTGATGCACTATCCCGGTTGCCCTTAAGTGACAGAGAAGCAGAAGACATAGATCGTGGGAACAGTTTGAAACCCATAACTTCAGCCTGCAGACTGAGGCGCCCAAGCAGAACTCTATGTTCCCTGCCCCCACTGGGTCACCAGATGAAGGTACAGATGATGACTGGGCTGTCTGGAAAGATGAAAGTCTGACATTACAACGTGTGAAACAGTTGCTAGTCTCCTGGTGAGGCCTATCCAGAACTGAAAGGCAGGATGCAGCCCCAGCGTTAGATCAGTTGTGGCGGCAATGGGACCGTTTAAAACTATGAAAGAGTTTGCTCTTTGACCCAATGACACACCTACTGGTTGAGCAGATGGTGGTGTTGAGTACCAGAATCAATTTCATGTTGGAGGCATACCACGATCGCTCCGGGCACTTCGGGTGCCAGAAGATGGAGGCAGCCATACGCCGACAGTTCTATTGGGAAAATATGCATCAAGATATTGAGAACTGGTGCAAGTCTTGTGAACGGTGAAAAGAGCGAAGACAAAAGCCATCAAGAGATAGAGCGCCACTACATTCAATTGCGTCTTGACAACCATTGGAGATAGTGGCCATTGATCATGTGAAACTGGAGACAAGCAGTACAGGGTACCAGTATGCCATAACCATCATTGACCACTACACAAAGGGGGTCATTCCGACCCGATCACTCGCTACAGTTGTTCGCAGTGCAGCGATCGGATCAGAACTGCGCATGCACCGGTGCTGCAGTGTGCCGGCGCATGCCGGATGGCTGAAGGCCTTCATTCCCTAGCGATCGCCTCTGCCTGATTGACAGGCAGAGGAGGTTGCTAGGCGGGAGGGGGCGACATGGGCATTTGGCCGCCATTTTGAGGGCGCGGCCGGGCCAATGCAGGCATGGCCGGACCGTGTGGGGGGTGGGCCACATCAGCTGCGTGCTGTCACACGCATCCGCTATGACCAAGGGCAGCGACAAGCAACTCCCGGACAGCCACAGGAGCTGCGCTGGCCAGGAGTTACTCAACAAGTACAAAAGCATCGCCACTGTGTGATGCTTTGTACTTGTGCGGGGGAGCCAGACAGACATGGTGGGCAGACTAGCCCTGTGCTGGGCATCCCCCAGCATGTCTGGGAACATGATCGTAGCTGTGCTAAATTTAGCACAACTCGGAATGACCCCAAAATTTGCTGTCGTCTTCCCAGTCCAAGATCTCACTGCAAAACCAACTGCAGAAATTGTATGGCGAGCCTTCATATGACCCTATGGTACCCCACCATCTTCCTTACAAATCAAGGCCCAGCATTTGAAGCCCTGCTCTTTCAAGAATTGTGCCAACTATATGGATGCACGAAATTGCGCACCACTGCATATCATCCTCAGTATAATGGGGCCTACAAAAGAATAACCCAGACATTGATCAATATGTTGCAGGCAGTGCCCCTACCCCAAAGACATGAGTGGCGCACACTGCTAGCTGAACTTATATTCGTGTATAACAACAGTGTGCACGCTTCCATCAGGAACACTCCGTACTATCTGATGTTCGGCCATGAAGGTAAACTACCTGCCGATGATCAACTGGAGCTGCCTGCACTCGATACCGCTGAATCCATCTTTCAAACCGGTTGGGTGGTAGAGCATCAACACAGACTATAGATTGCTCAAGCAACAGTGGATCGGAGAATGGATGTCATCCGTGAACGACAAAAGGACTATTATGATAAGAACGCCCATGCAAGTCCACTGACTATAGGCACCAGAGTTTTGAAACGCAACAATCAACAATACAGCAAACTGGATCAACGTTGGTAGCCTGAACCCTATGTAATTACGGGAATACCTGATCCTGAGATTGCAGTCTACAAGATCGCCAAAAAGCACGGCGGACCCTCAAAAGTAGTACATCATGACCAGCTAAAATTGTATTTTAGTGCAGATGAAGCATCTGAACCAGCAAGTAATTGTCCGCCCTTGCAACCCGAACAACCTTTGTCATTGCTGCCGCAAGACCCATTAAGACTACTGCTGAGTATGTGCTGGCCTGTTGTAACTGCGAATAGGGCCCAAGACACCAGTAGCCTACAAATACTTGATGAAATCTGTGAAAATGCCCCTACGGATAATGAACTGAGATGCTCATCTAGAAGCACCCAAGGAACTTTTCCTGCACATTATAGAGGATAGAGAGTCAGCAGGTAGAACTTGATAGTATTTACATTCTTCTCTTTTGATTGCATCTATGTTTTGCATTGAAATGTTTATATGAAAATATTATGTTAATGCGAAAACTGTAGAGATAGGCTGAGACGTGATCTGGTACACCTCATTAACATTGACAATTGAAACATGTTGACTGGAACCGCCAGTCTCATGCGAATGATTCATGAACTACTTGCCCTGTGATCCTGTTCTTTGAGAGTCTGAGCGTGAGGACATGCATAATTTCAGCATGAAGGGATGTGGCACCCCTGAAAGTGGATTGTGGCACCACAAGTACCAGCATGCCCTTGTGTGATCTAGAGGCATGCAGCAGACAGCTCTGGCACTACAGATCCCAGCCTAACCTTTTATATTGAGACAGACCTGCAGGCCACAGCTAAAGAGTTTAACAGAGGGTTAATCAGCCCAAATCTAAAACAATGTATCCAGGTAGCCTGAGGTCTCCTACCTGATTGGCTGCCTGCAGGGAGAGAGAATGGAACCTTGCCCTAGACAGGACAGGGGGGAGGAGAGGAGCTCCTGCTGTTGTAGACAAAAGTGTGCTGATGTGAGTGCAAGGGGGACACTGTGAGCAAAAAAGTGCAACTGGGACTAAAAGGCCCCACAGCCAGGGCCGGTACTTGCCCTTTTGGCGCCCCGAGTGGGAAATAGGGGTGTGGCTTCATGCAAGGGGTGTGGTATCAGTTACGCCCCCTGTACAGTTGAGTAGCACCGCTGAAAGAGAACAAAAAAAAATGAATACTTACTATCCCCGCTCCCGACCGCTGCAGACCTCCGCCAGCGCCGCTCCTCTCCTCGGATCTGGCATAGACAGACACTAGAGGTCAATTATGACCCCTAGCGTCTGTGTCAGTCCCACAATGCTGTGCGGTGCGCGATAACGTCATTGCGCACCGCACAGCAAAGGTCCTCTCTACAAAGGGAAACTAGACGCATAGCGTCTAGTTCCCTTCACAGCGGGGAACCAGCGGGGGACACAGCGGGCAGCACATCAGCAGTGGATCTTGCCATGGTGCGGCGCCCTCCGGAAGGCGGCACCCCGGGCAAAAGTCCTGCTTGTCCGTGGCAAGATCCGCTACTGCCCACAGCCACCAAAGAGGAATCCCAGGGGAAAGAGCAGCCCTGCATTTAAGAGTGAGACTGAAGCAGCAGCATGAGATAACCTCACTGTGAAACAGCTAATAGAGTTCAGCAGCACAGGCTAATATAACAAGGGAAGCCCTGCAGGGAAGAGGGTTCATGGTAGCCAATGGAGGTCACATTTTGGGAAGCAGTTGTCCCCAATACAGTATGTATTACAGAATCATAGGCGTGCGCAGGGGGGGGGTGCCTGGTGCGCACAGGCACCCCCTAATGTCCAGCACCCCCCACATGCCTGCACATTAGGGCAGTGCAGCACAGCGATCTCAGCAGAGCCTGCTGCTCAGTCCTGTGCTATTCCTCGGTGCCAGTAGTGCATTTACCGGTATGCTTGCTAACTTCCTGAGATGCGCAGCTGGAGAAGCTTAGGCAGTCTGGGCCGCGGGCTCCTCTCTTACAGAGTACTGTATCAGCTGCTGCCGCATATCTGCTTATCTCCCTCCTCCTATATCTCTTGCCTGGCTGCGGTGACCCTGCCGGAGCCACTACTCATCCCACCACGCCTGACTGGAGGGACCGTGGAGCCTCCTCCCAACCTCCAGGTAAACTGCTCTCCCACTCCCTCCCTCCCATGCCCCTCTCTCTATCCCCCCCATGCCTCTCACTCTCTCCATGCCCCCTCATCCTTCATACCACCCCTCTCCATGCCTCTCACTCTCTCCATGCCCCTCTCTCCTCATGCACCCCCAGTCCCAATGCCCCTCTCACTCTTCATGCCTCTCTCTCTCCATAATATATCTATATCTATATATATCTATAGTCACTGTAAAGCAGCGGCACTCAGCAGTCTGATGTAGTGAAAAAAAGCCATTTATTGCGGTCCTACGCCGTTTCGGGGGTAAACCCCGTCTTCAGGGACAAAACAGTGACTACATTTGGATGGCAACATTTCCAGAGGGCACCGCAGCAAGTTATCAGCGCCCATAAGTGAGTGCCGAGCCTGCCAGCTTTGCTATATATATCTATTTATATCTATATATATATATATATATATATATATATATATATATATATATATAGTTCATACTGTGTGGTGTAATGTGAGTTTTGGCTCATACTGTGTGGGGTAATGTGACTTTTGGCTCATACTGTGTGGCATAATGTGAATTTTGGCTCATACTGTGTGGCATAATGTGAATTTCGGCTTTTACTGTGTGGCATAATGTGAATTAAGGCTCATACTGTTTGAAGTAATGTGATTAAGCCATGTGATTTTACTGAGAAAATGTAAAATAGTGCTGGGCATGTCCCTGGGTGGTGTTAGACACACCCAAAAGGCAGTGCTAGACACGCCCCTCCGGCGGTGCACCCCCTAATATAATTAGCTGCGCACGCCTATGTACAGAATCTGTGTGCCCAGAACCAACAGCATCACTGCAGCCCAGAGGGGAGAGTCCAGCAGCCACGTAGCACACATAGCCTACAGTTAAAACACAGTTTTGCAAGAGCCAGCCTGCATGCTAGCAGAGAAGTAAGCCTGCATAGGGAACCAGCCCTGTATTAAGAACGCATTCTGCCTTAAAGACATTATTGCACTCAAAGACACAATTGCAGTTAAAGTCACAGCCTCATCAAGAAGAAAGCAGCCCCATGACTCACAGCATAGCGGAAGCCCAGGCAATTGGTCAGGTGTCCGAAGAGTGTATCCCCTTTGCCATTGCGGAGTGACATCGCCTAACTTTAATTGCTCATGTAGTGACCCTTTGCCAAAAATCCTGTGCACAGGTAGAGGAGGAACACTTTTGCAGGACGCTAGTTTCATGACGAGTACCCGACACATATCCAGGTATATTGTTTGATTCATTGAATGATATAATATTGCTGATGCATATTATTGAGGTGTTTTGATGTATTTATGATATTGAATGTGTTATGGTCCATTATTGTCACAAATGTTAATGTGTTGAAAAGTGAATTGTCATGTGGTGTGCATGCTTAGGAAAACCGTGATACAGTCTTCGCATGCTATTTAGCCATTGTTATTTGCGATAGTGACTATCAGACTTGTATATTGCCTTAGTAAATGCTATCCTGCATTATATCGTGATTTGCCATGGTCACTGCAGGGTAGTGCTTTTTGCTAATTCACCACATGCTTTATACATATGTCATTATCTTTTGAAAAGTCTCTGATAAGGGTGTTGCTTAACTTCTGCCGACCCTCTAATAAAAACGTATTCCTTTTGAGACGAGACCTGACTCAGCGTGTCTTCAAGTGTTCCCACAATTCTCACCTCTCTGCACCAGAGTGAAGTAACTCAAGCGGATCTCAAGGTAAACACACCTAACACATTACGTACCGCCGTGTGGGGGTACTTCAAAGAGATTCTATGTTGATATTATAATCAGTGATTCATTCATATATTTGTGAATTATTACAAACCTGTGTGCTTTTTAAATTGTAGATTTTATCTGTATGTTTTGTATTATCTTTGTTCATATTTCACCTGTATGGAACCTTGGATCCTCTGATATATGTTAGCACTTGGGGGATACCGCACAGGTCAAATAAATTGTTGAGATATACTATAATATGATACCAAGATTGAGTAATTAGAAGGAAGGATAATTCCTATTTAATGATATCTTGCACCCTGAGTCAGTGTTGTATTAGACAAAACAAAGAGAGGAAAGAAGATTCTTTTGTGGGTTGATTCTTTTGTGGCTTGCACAACGTTGAAATCATTCTCCACTGCGCTTCAGTCAGGTGCATTCCCCCTCCTTTGCCTATATCGTAGGCAGATGTATAGGTTTGAATGGCCTTTTGCTGCTCCTCCATCCTCTGAAGCATATAGATGGTTGAATTCCACCTCGTTACCACCTCTTGCTTCAGCTGATGGCGGGGAATGTTCAGGAATGTTTGGTGGTGCTCCAGTCTTTGGCACATGGTGGCTGAATGCTGAAAGTGGCCCGCAATTCTTCAGGCAACCGACAGCATCTCTTGCACGCCCCTGTTGTTTTTTAAAAAATTCTGCACCACCAAATTCATTGTATGTGCAAAACATGGGACGTGCTGGAATTTGCCCACATGTAATGCAAGCACAATATTTGTGGCATTGTCCGATGTCACAAATCCCCAGGAGAGTTCAATTGGGGTAAGCCAATCTGCGATGATGTTCTTCAGTTTCCGTAAGAGGTTGTCAGCTGTGTGCCTCTTATGGAAAGCGGTGATACCAAGCGTAGCCTGCCTAGGAACGAGTTGGCGTTTGCGAGATGCTGCTACTGGTGCCACAGCTGCTGTTTTTGCTGCGGGAGGCAATACATCTACCCAGTGGGCTGTCACAGTCATATAGTCCTTTGTCTTCCCTGCTCCACTTGTCCACATGTCCGTGGTTAAGTGGACATTGGGTACAACTGCATTTTTTAGGACACTGGTGACTCTTTTTCTGACGTCTGTGTACATTCTCAGTATCGCCTGCCTAGAGAAGTGGAACCTAGATGGTATTTGGTACCGGGGACACACTACTTCAAGAAATTCTCTATGTCCCTGTGTACTAATGGTGGATACCGGACGCATATCTAACACCAACACAGCTGTCAAGGCCTGAGTTATCCGCTTTGCAACAGGATGACTGCTGTGATATTTCATCTTCCTCGCAAAGGACTGTTGGACAGTCAATTGCTTACTGGAAGTAGTACAAGTGGTCTTCCGACTTCCCCTCTGGGATGATGATCGACTCCAAGCAGCAGCAACAGCAGCGACAGCAGCAGTAGGCGTTACACTCAAGGATTCATCGGAGGAATCCCAGTCAGGAGAGGACTCGTCAGACTTGCCAGTGACATGGTCTGCAGGACTATTGGCATTCCTGTCTAAGGAGGAAATTGACACTGAGGGAGTTGGTGGGGTGGTTTGCAGGAGCTTGGGTACAAGAGGAAGAAGGAATTCAGTTGTCAGTGGACTGCTTCCGCTGTCACCCAAAGTTTTTGAACTTGTCAAGACTTCTGATGAATGTGCTCCAGGTGACGTATAAGGGAGGATGTTCCTAGGTGGTTAACGTCCTTACCCCTACTTATTACAGCTTGACAAAGGCAACACACGGCTTGACACCAGTTGTCTGCATTTCTGTTGAAATAATTCCACACCGAAGAGGTGATTTTTTGGGTATTTTGACTAGGCATGTCAATGGCCTTATTCATCCCACGGACAACAGGTGTCTCCCTGGGTGCCTGACTTAAACAAACCACCTCTCCATCAGAATGCTCCTGGTCAATTTCCCCCTTAGCGCAAGCAACACCCATATCCTCATCCTGGTGTACTTCAACAGTGACATCTTCAATTTGAATATCAGGAAATGGACTGTGGGTGCTCCTTCCAGCACTTGCAGGGGGCGTGCAAATGGTGGAAGGAGCCACCTCTTCCCATCCAGTGTTGGGAAGGTCAGGCATCGCAACCGACACAATTGGACTCTCCTTGGGAATTTGTGATTTAGAAGAACGCACAGTTCTTTGCTGGGCTTTTGCCAGCTTAACTCTTTTCATTTTTCTAGCGGGAGGATGAGTGCTTCCATGTTCATGAGGAACATAGGAGAGGGCCTTAGCCGTTTCTTGCCACTCCATGTCGTAAATGGCATATTGGCAAGTTTACGCTTCTCCTCAGATGCTTTTCATTTAGATTTTTGGGTCATTTTACTGAACTTTTGTTTTTTTGATTTTACATGCTCTCTACTATGACATTGGGCATCGGCCTTGGCAGATGGCGGTTGATGGCATTTCATCGTCTCTGCCATGACTAGTGGCAGCAGCTTCAGCACTAGGTGGAAGTGGATCTTGATCTTTCTTTTTTACCCTCCACATTTTTGTTCTCCATTTTTTAATGTGTGGAATTATATGCCAGTAATATATCTGCAATTAGACCCAGTAATGTCTGGAATTAGATACCACTAGATAGATACCAGATACTACTGTGACTGGAATGATGATGCCCTATGCACAGTGACAGGACACTACCACAGCACCCTACAAGCAGCAAGATGCAGCACAAGACACTGGACTTTTAGTCACCACAATGCAGCACTGACATTGAGCACAGATATTAAGCACTGTTCAGGATACTAGAAGTGACACGGAGCTGCAAGATACAGAAATGGAATACTGTACTGTACTACTATATACTGGTGGTCACCACAATGCAGCACTGTACTACTATATACTGGTGATCACCACAATGCAGCAGATATTAAGCACTGATCAGGAGAATAGAACTGAGTCTGACATGGAGCTGCAAGATACAGCAATGGACTACTGTACTGTACTACTGTATACTGGTGGTCACCACAATGCAGCACTGTACTACTATATACTGATGGTCACCACAATGCAGCAGATATTGAGCACTGATCAGGAGAATAGAACTGAATCTGACACGGAGCTGCAAGATACAGCAATGGACTACTGTACTGTACTACTATATACTGGTGGTCACCACAATGCAGCACTGAACTACTAAATACTGGTGGTCACCACAATGCAGCAGATATTGAGCACTGATCAGGAGAAAAGAACTGAGTCTGACACGGAGCTGCAAGATACAGCAATGGACTACTGTACTGTACTACTATATACTGGTGGTCACCATAATGCAGCACTGTACTACTATATACTGGTCACAACAATGCAGCAGATTTGAGCACTCATCAGGATACTAGAACTGAGTCTGACACGGAGCTGCAAGATGCAGCGATGGACTACTGTACTGTACTACTATATACTGATCACAACAATGCAGCAGATATTGAGCACTGATCAGGATACTAGAACTGAGTCTGACACGGAGCTGCAAGATACAGCAATGGACTACTGTACTGTACTACTATATACTGGTGGTCACCACAATGCAGTACTGTACTACTATATACTGGTCACAACAATGCAGCAGATTTGAGCACTCATCAGGATACTAGAACTGAGTCTGACACGGAGCTGCAAGATGCAGCGATGGACTACTGTACTGTACTACTATATACTGATCACAACAATGCAGCAGATATTGAGCACTGATCAGGATACTAGAACTGAGTCTGACACGGAGCTGCAAGATACAGCAATGGACTACTGTACTGTACTACTATATACTGGTGGTCACCACAATGCAGCACTGTACTACTATATACTGGTCACAACAATGCAGTAGATATTGAGCACTGATCAGGATACTAGAACTGAGTCTGACACGGAGCTGCAAGATACAGCAATGGACTACTGTACTGTACTACTATATACTGGTCACAACAATGCAGCAGATATTGAGCACTGATCAGGATACTAGAACTGAGTCTGACACGGAGCTGCAAGATACAGCAATGGACTACTGTACTGTACTGCTATATACTGGTGGTCACCACAGTGCAGCACTGTACTACTATATACTGGTCACAAAAATGCAGCAGATATTGAGCACTGATCAGGAGAATAGAACTGAGTCTGACACGGAGCTGCAAGATACAGTAATGGACTACTGTACTGTACTACTATATACTGGTGGTCACCACAATGCAGCACTGAACTACTAAATACTGGTGGTCACCACAGTGCAGCACAGATATTGAGCACTGATCAGGAGAATAGAAGTGAAACAGAGCAGAAAGATACAGCAATGGACTACTGTACTGTACTACTATATACTGGTGGTCACCACAATGCAGCACTGAACTACTAAATACTGGTGGTCACCACAATGCAGCAGATATTGAGCACTGATCAGGAGAATAGAACTGAGTCTGACACGGAGCTGCAAGATACAGCAATGGACTACTGTACTGTACTACTATATACTGGTGGTCACCACAATGCAGCACTGTACTACTATATACTGGTCACAACAATGCAGCAGATTTGAGCACTGATCGGGATACTAGAACTGAGTCTGTCACGGAGCTACAAGATACAGCAATGGACTACTGTACTGTACTACTATATACTGGTCACAACAATGCAGCAGATATTGAGCACTGATCAGGATACTAGAACTGAGTCTGACACGGAGCTGCAAGATACAGCAATGGACTACTATACTGTACTACTATATACTGGTCACAACAATGCAGCAGATATTGAGCACTGATCAGGATACTAGAACTGAGTCTGACACGGAGCTGCAAGATACAGCAATGGACTACTGTACTGTACTGCTATATACTGGTGGTCACCACAATGCAGCACTGTACTACTATATACTGGTCACAACAATGCAGCAGATATTGAGCACTGATCAGGAGAATAGAACTGAGTATGACATGGAGCTGCAAGATACAGCAATGGACTACTGTACTGTACTACTATATACTGGTGGTCACCACAATGCAGCACTGAACTACTAAATACTGGTGGTCACCACAGTGCAGCACAGATATTGAGCACTGATCAGGAGAATAGAAGTGAAACAGAGCAGAAAGATACTACAATGGCCTACTGTACTGTACTACTATATACTGGTGGTCACCACAATGCAGCACTGTACTACTATATACTGGTCACAACAATGCAGCAAATATTGAGCACTGATCAGGATACTAGAACTGAGTCTGACACGGAGCTGCAAGATACAGCAATGGACTACTGTACTGTACTACTATATCCTGGTGGTCACCACAATGCAGCACACTGAGCACAGATATTGAGCTTTTCAGGCAGAGAATGTAGCCACGTCCTCTCCACTCAATCGACAATGCACGAGTGAAAATGGCGGCAACGCGCGGCTCTTTATATGGAATCTGAATCTCGCGAGAATCCGACAGCGGGATGATGATGTTTTCCCCCGTTCGGGTTTTGCGTGTTATGCGAGAAGAACCGAGGCTGCCTCGGACCCGTGTAAACCACGTGAAGTTCAGGGGGGTTCGGATCTCGACGAACCGAACCCGCTCATCTCTAATTAAAGGTTATGTTTTACTGTAATTCTCCACACTACCATAAGAGTGCCTCACCCTATTCTGAGTCTTTCCAGCATTCCCTTTGAATGCTTGTTTTTTCTTCTATAACTTTGTTAACTCAGTGGGAGCACCACTACCTAATCTGACTTTGGAATATCCCTTCAAAGATTGATGAAGAGTGGTCTATGATATAATTTTTCAATATAGATCTCTGGACCAGTACAGTGAGACATCCGCTCCCCTTTTTACCCTAGCAATCCAAGTTTTAATGATATCCATGCTTAAGCACAGATGACATGATTAGTACTTGTTTCTTTTATTTAACCATTTGCGTTCAAGCATGGATATTATTCGGGAAACACTGGTATAATGTATTAACTTCAAAAGTTAATGATGTAAGCAAAAAATAAATATACTCTTTTACTATACATATAAGAGAAATGGCTGCACAGAGTGTTTTTGAAGTGGAACCCACTTGCAGAATCACACATTGGTGCATAACAGGAAGTCTTCACTCTCCTTCGAGCCTGTGTTTTAGTATTCAGTGTTTTTCACAAGAGGATATCTAGGCTTATGTACAGAATAATGAAACAAAGATATACTGTAGTACTGATTAGGATCAACAGGCATAAGACTAAAGATGGCAGTGGACAGATATTGAAATGATACAAGCTTATCAACGCAATACAATTATAGAAAGATCTAAAGCAACAGTAATAACATAAACTGACAAACATTCTAACATTCATAAACAGCATTCAGAACAATTCAGGCATCCAGTGTATTCACCATAAGCCACTATTAGATGCTTTCTCAAGGTGAGAAAGCTGTGTAAAACAGCGAAACGCGTCGGTGCAGCAGCTGGACTCTGACCATACATCCCCATACAAACGCCTAGAAGTCGGATAAAGGAACTCTTTGCCTCAGCGATTTGGACCACTGCATCATTGGACCTGAGCAAAATCACTGGACCAAGCAGCGCCTTGAACCCAGCTATGTAAGGTCACTAACTGCAGTATCTTCTTTTCCATTCGCAATATTGTTCCTGGACTGTGGCAAAAAAGCATTTTGGGATGAACTGTTTCATTTGAGTACCAGCAAAGTATACACACCATATAAAGTATATGGGACTTTTTAAATTCTTGCAGTGCTATATTAAGCCCTATTTTTAATTGATTCTAATGAATTCTTTAATTTTCTGTTGCAACAGTGAATAATTTATATTCTTTATTAAATTTGTCAGAAATTTCTTATCCAGTTTCCCAGCGCTTTTTCTTGTTTATTGTGTCTGCATCTTATGCTGGTTGTACATCTGTGACTTTATGCTTATGCTGGTACAAAGCCCCTTCCTGGTATAAAGCCATGCATCTCAATGTGCGAGGACTGAGATGCCCACTGCAAGCTACTATAGATGCTGTAATGATGCTTGTCCGGGTGCATTGGTCACACCATCGAAACTTGCCCCAGCCCTATGCTAGCTGCAGATTAATGTGAGTATGGCATCTAAGGTGAGTGATTACGTATCGGTGTATGCACCCAATTCCATCACACACCCACGACACTCCCATAACACACCAATAACATGCTACAAATCCCTGAGTCTGAATAGCCACCTCCTAGTCACTGCCCATGAACACCCAATACATTTTCAATACGCTTCTTCGCACTTGCTCCGAAATTGCTACTGCAACACAATGGAGATGGATGCGTGGTGTGACTTAGATGCATGCACTGTATAAAAAAACAACAACAAAAAAACACTCAACTGTGTTGAAAGGAAGGATGGACATTGCAATACTATGGTTGGTAACCATCGATGTTCCCTACTTGATGGAAATAGTTTTTCCATTCTGTGCTGGGATTGCAATGGTTGCCAACCTGTATTGATGATTGAATCCAACCAAGAAGGTGGCTGCAGCACAAGCTAATCCCAGGCATTGTAGGAGAAGAACACTGTGTGTCTCCCTTACATAGTGGTCGTGCTGCGTGTGTCTGCAGTCGGCCAGCTTCAGCTAACTCCTGCAACAGTTGAACACTACATCATCCCTTTATCTGGTCCGATCACCAAGTGAGAGTAATAGCTGTTATGGGTGGTCTTCAGTATGCCGACTGACGGGATCCCGGCGCACAGTATACCGGCGCCGGGATCCCGACAGCCGGCATCCCGACACATATTCTCCCTCGTGGGGGTCCACAACCCCCTGGAGGGAGAATAAAATAGCGTGGCGTGCGTAGCGTGCCACCATGCCCGTAGCGTGGCGAGCGCAGCGAATTTGCGCTCGCCACACTGTCGGTAAGACGGCAATCGGGCTCCCGGCGCCGGTATGCTGGTCGCCGGGAGCCCGACCGCCGGCATACCATAGTGAACCCGCTGTTATATTGCAAATACTTTAATCCTCTGATCCCCTGATGCGTTTCAAGTTCGGGCTGGACTCTTTTCCAAAGATCTATATGCTTTATATGAACAGTTCACTGGGACTTTCTACCAACAATACTATTACACTAAGTGAAACAGATTACCCTTTTATCATTTGCTAGTATTGTGTGCTCTTTTTGCAGGAGATGTACTAAGGCCCTCATTCTGAGTCGTTCGCTCAGTATTTTTCATCGCATCGCAGTGAAATTCCGCTTAGTACGCATGCGCAATATTCGCACTGCGACTGCGCCAAGTAATTTTACAATGGAGATAGTATTTTTACTCACTGCTTTTTCATCGCTCCGGCGATCGTAGTGTGATTGACAGGAAATGGGTGTTACTGGGCGGAAACAGGCCGTTTTATGGGCATGCGGGAAAAAACGCTACCGTTTCCGGAAAAAACGCAGGAGTGGCCGGGGAAACGGAGGAGTGTCTGGGCGAACGCTGGGTGTGTTTGTGACGTCAAACCAGGAACGACAAGCACTGAACTGATCGCAGATGCCGAGTAAGTGTGGAGCTACTCTGAAACTGCTAAGTAGTTTGTAATCGCAATATTGCGAATACATCGTTCGCAATTTTAAGATGCTAAGATACACTCCCAGTAGGCGGCGGCTTAGCGTGAGCAACTCTGCTAAAATCGCCTTGCGAACGATCAACTCGGAATGAGGGCCTAAGCCTTGAAAAGTGATAAATTGCACGGTGATAAAGTACCAGCTGTCACGATCCGGGTATCTGGACGCCATTACTTACCCTTCAGATGCCTCCTAAGGCTGGCTCAGCGTTCCAGGACCGGATCCCGCTGTTCCTGGGTTTCCACATGCAGAATGTCAGAGTGGTGATTTCATCAGCCGCGGCCTCCGCTGTGCCCGCGTGGTTAAATGTGCGCTTGTCAGTCTGGCGTCTCCTGTGGCCGGCGTCGCCATTACTGTTTCAATTCTCACATGGATTACAAACCAAACTTCCCTCCAAGTGTCTGCATGGGCGCAGCCATCTTGGATTTTGTCATCTGATCATTTCCACCAATCTGCTGTCTGTATTGTTGATTTGCATAATTGCCTAGCCAACCCCTTCCTTGCTGCAGGTATAAGTAAGCTGTGCCTGAGCAAGGAAGGCGTCAGTGCTTTGGTTGTCTAACCTAGTTCCAGTTTGTCTCTCTCCTGTGGTTGTCTTCCAGGTTCCAGCTCCTGTCTCCAGACTTCTGCTATAGAGACCCGCACCAGCATTCCATCTGCGGTGTAGCCTGACTCTCCGATCCATTCTGGACTCACCTGTTTCCAGCTCAAACAATCACCTGCTTCCAGCCCAGCTTCCAGCAGTGTACAGCTTCTCTTAAAGGGCCGGTGTCCTTTCTGCAGTTTACCACTCTCCACCGGTATTATTATTTCACCGCTCTCAAACAATCACCTGCTTCCAGCCCAGCTTCCAGCAGTGTACAGCTTCTCTTAAAGGGCCGGTGTCCTTTTCTGCAGTTTACCACTCTCCACCGGTATTATTATTTCACCGCTCTCAAACTCCAAACTTCATTATTATTTCATCGCTCTCAAGTTCGTTTATTATTTAACTGGTTCCAGCCAGTATCCACTCCGTACCAACAACAGTCTGGTTGCAGCCAGTATCCACAGCAGCCGTTTTACCTTCAGCAGCCCAGCCTTTCCTGGAACATCAGCTGGTACGATCCTGGGTTCTCTCCATTGCTACAGTCAGGCCTGGTAAGGACTTTCCAACTAGAAGATTATAAGAACTGTCTCACACTACCAGTGCCTGTGGCCCTTGCCACCCTGTAGTACCCAGGAATTGTATTTATCATCTGTTGACTTTTATGTTTCCTTTTACTGCTGCTGTGTTACGGAGTTTGTCATAATAAACATCATTGACTTTTATCCTGGTTGTCGTGGTCACGCCTTCGGGCAGTTATTCTACATGTTACTTACATGTCTAGGGGTCTGATACAACCTCCCAGGTTCCGTTACATCTCAGCCCCTACAACTGAGGCTGCCTCCCGTCAGCTCAGGCCCTCAGTTGTGACAGTAAGCACTGACCTAATGAATCCAGCCGGAGACCAGGATCAAGCGGCCAGGCCGATGCAAGAACTGGCAGCCCGACTTGAACATCAGGAGGCGGCACAGGGCCACATCATCCGCTGTCTCCAGGATCTCTCTACACGGCTGGATGGGATTCAAACGACCCTCCGTGGACCTGGCACGTCCGGTGCGTCCACTACAGTGACACCAGCTGTAACCCCACCCACCTTACCCATTTCCAGTCCACATCTTCATCTTCCAACGCCAGCAAAATTTGATGGATCTCCAAGGTTCTGCAGGGGATTTCTCAATCAATGTGAAATCCACTTTGAGCTTCTACCTGGCAATTTCTTCAGTGACCGTACCAAAATTGCCTATATCATCTCCCTTCTCAGTGGCTCAGCCCTTGACTGGGCATCACCTTTATGGGAGAAGTCTGATCCCCTGCTATCCTCCTATACTGACTTTGTAGCTACATTCAGGCGCATCTTCGACGAGCCAGGCCGGATAACATCTGCTTCATCTGAGATTCTCCGTTTACGCCAGGGAACACGTACTGTGGGACAGTATCTTATACAGTTTAAAATCCTGGCATCCGAACTGGCATGGAACGACGAGGCCCTGTATGCTGCATTCTGGCATGGCTTATCAGAACGCATCAAGGATGAGTTAGCTACCAGAGACTTGCCCTCTAAGTTGGATGAGCTAATTTCTCTTTGCACGAAGGTTGATCTACGTTTCAGAGAGAGAGCAACCGAGCGAGGAAGATCATCTACCCCTAAATCTTCTGCTCCTCCTCCTCGTCAACCATCTCCATCCAAGGATGGGCCTATGCAAATTAGTCGTTCCCGTCTATCTCCCGCTGAGCGCCGAAGACGTCTCTCTGAGTCTCTCTGTCTCTACTGTGCAGCTCCGTCGCACACTATCAATGCCTGTCCCAAACGTCCGGGAAACTCCAGATCCTAGCTCGCCAAGGAGAGGGCCGGCTAGGAGTAATGATCTCCTCTCCATCTCCTCATGACTGTAACCTCCCAGTGTCGCTCCAAATTGCTCAACGTTACAGGAACGTCATTGCCCTCCTTGATTCCGGAGCAGCTGGGAATTTCATAACCGAAGCTTATGTTAAACGGTGGTCCCTACCCACCGAGAGACTGTCCTCGTCCATCTCTTTGACTGCCGTGGATGGCAGCAAGATTTTTGACGCAGTCATTTCCTTAAGGACTCTTCCAGTTCGTCTGAGAGTGGGAGTTCTTCGTTCTGAGTATATTTCTTTTTTAGTGATTCCAAGAGCCACACATCCAGTGGTTTTAGGCCTTCCATGGCTCCGTCTCCACAACCCATCAATTGACTGGACGACTACGCAAATACTGGCATGGGGTCCCTCCTGTGCTGAGACTTGTTTAGCCAAAGTTCTTCCTGTTTGTTCTTCCTTCCCCAGGTCATCTGATGTTCCGCCTCCTCCATATCAAGACTTCACGGACGTGTTCAGTAAAGCCTCTGCTGATATCCTTCCTCCTCATAGAGAATGGGACTGCCCAATCGACCTCATTCCAGGGAAGGTTCCACCGCGAGGCCGAACTTATCCGTTGTCTCTGCCTGAGACACACTCCATGGAAGAGTACATCAAAGAGAACCTGGCGAAGGGTTTCATCCGACCATCTTCTTCTCCAGCCGGCGCAGGCTTCTTCTTCGTTAAGAAGAAAGACGGTGGTCTGCGTCCGTGCATCGACTACAGAGGTCTGAACGACATTACCGTCAAGAACCGATACCCTTTACCCCTGATTACCGAGCTCTTTGATAGAGTTAGTGGTGCAACTATTTTCACAAAGCTGGACTTGAGGGGTGCCTACAATCTCATCCGAATCCGTGAGGGTGACGAGTGGAAGACCGCCTTTAACACCCGTGACGGACATTATGAGTACCTCGTCATGCCCTTCGGATTGAGCAACGCTCCAGCAGTCTTCCAGCACTTCGTGAATGAGATTTTCAGGGACATCTTGTACCGCCATGTCGTGGTTTATCTAGACGACATCCTCATCTTTGCTAATAATCTCGAAGATCATCGTTTCTGGGTAAAAGAGGTTCTTTCCCGTCTCCGTGTCAATCACCTCTATTGTAAATTGGAGAAGTGTGTGTTTGAAGTTAAAACCATTCCGTTTCTAGGTTACATTGTGTCCGGTTCCGGACTAGAGATGGATCCTGAGAAACTCCAAGCAATCCAGAATTGGCCTATACCCTTGAGCCTCAAAGGGGTCCAGAGGTTCTTAGGGTTCGCCAATTATTATAGAAAATTTATACGAGACTTTTCCACCATTGTGGCGCCTATCACTGCATTAACCAAGAAAGGTGCTAATCCGTCCAAGTGGTCCGAGGAAGCTACACAGGCCTTTCACCTTCTGAAGCAACGGTTCATCTCTGCACCAGTTCTGAAACAGCCCGACACCGACTCTCCTTTTATCTTAGAGGTAGATGCCTCCTCCGTTGGAGTAGGAGCAGTGTTATCCCAGAGGGCCAAAGATGGACATCTACATCCTTGCAGTTTCTTCTCCCGGAAGTTCTCCCCAGCTGAGCGCAACTATGCCATTGGCGATCAGGAGTTGCTAGCCATCAAGCTCGCTCTGGAGGAGTGGAGATACCTGTTGGAGGGAGCTTCCCACTCAATCACCATACTTACCGACCACAAAAATCTTTTATATCTCAAAGGCGCACAATGTCTGAATCCTCGTCAGGCCAGATGGGCACTTTTCTTCTCTAGGTTTGACTTTAAACTCCAGTTCTGTCCGGGTTCTCAGAATCGTAAGGCCGATGCCCTTTCCCGCTCATGGGAGCAAGAAAATGAGTCCGAGTCTGCAGACAAGCATCCTATTATTAATCCGTTGGCATTCTCCACGGTAGGGATGGACTCTACGCCTCCACCAGGGAAAAGTTTTGTTAAGCCAGTTCTAAGGAAGAAGCTCATGCATTGGGCCCATGCTTCCCGTTTTGCTGGACATACAGGCATTCAGAAAACCCTTGAATTTATTTCTAGGTCCTACTGGTGGCCAACTCTGAAGAAGGACGTTATGGAATTTATTGCCTCCTGCCCAAAGTGTGCCCAACACAAAGTCTCCCGCCAGTCGCCTGCGGGGCAACTGGTTCCATTATCTGTTCCCCGTCGACCTTGGACCCATTTGTCGATGGACTTTGTTTCCGATCTACAGTACCTATCTGCAACAAGTTTAATACCATCTGGGTGGTAGTTGACCGGTTCACCAAGATGGCACATTTCATCCCTCTCACCGGTCTTCCGTCAGCTTCCAAGTTGGCTCAAGTGTTTATACAAGAGATCTTCCGACTTCACGGTCTTCCTGAAGAGATCATCTCGGATCGTGGAGTACAATTTGTAGCCAAATTTTGGCGAAGTTTGTGTCAAGCCCTCCAAGTCAAGTTAAAGTTTTCCACGGCTTACCATCCTCAGACCAATGGTCAAACCGAGAGGGTGAATCAGGACTTGGAGGCCTTCCTCCGTATATATGTGTCTTCCTCTCAAGATGACTGGGTTCAACTCCTTCCTTGGGCCGAGTTCAGCCACAACAATCAATACCATTCCTCATCTTCTTCTACACCATTCTTCATTAATTATGGATTCCACCCTAAAGTCCCAGAATTCCAACCGCTTCCCGCAACTTCTGTTCCAGCAGTGGATGTCACCTTGCGTCAGTTTTCAAATAACTGGAGGAACGTCCGCGCAGCCCTGCTTAAAGCCTCATTCAGGTATAAGAAGTTTGCCGATAGGAAGCGTAGAGCGGTTCCTGCTCTCAAGGTGGGTGATCGTGTGTGGCTGTCCACGAAGAATTTGAGGTTGAGAGTTCCCAGCATGAAATTTGCACCTCGCTACATCGGACCCTTCAAGATTGAATAAGTCATCAATCCTGTTGCCTACAGGTTACAGTTACCATCCTTCTTGAAAATACCCAGGACATTTCATGTTTCTTTGTTGAAACCGCTGATCCTGAATCGGTTTCATTCCACACTTCCTCCAGCTCCCAAAGTTCAGACTCAACGGGGAGTCGAGTACGAGGTGGCCAAGATTTTGGACTCACGTTTCCGTTACGGTCAGTTACAATACCTCATTGACTGGAAGGGCTATGGTCCTGAAGAACGCTCTTGGACCAATGCCTCAGACGTCCATGCTCCTGCCTTGGTCCGAAATTTCCACGCAAAGTTTCCTTTAAAGCCTAAGAAGTGTCCTGGGGCCACTCCTAAAGGGGGGGGGTGCTGTCACGATCCGGGTATCTGGACGCCATTACTTACCCTTCAGATGCCTCCTAAGGCTGGCTCAGCGTTCCAGGACCGGATCCCGCTGTTCCTGGGTTTCCACATGCAGAATGTCAGAGTGGTGATTTCATCAGCCGCGGCCTCCGCTGTGCCCGCGTGGTTAAATGTGCGCTTGTCAGTCTGGCGTCTCCTGTCTCCTGTGGCCGGCGTCGCCATTACTGTTTCAATTCTCACATGGATTACAAACCAAACTTCCCTCCAAGTGTCTGCATGGGCGCAGCCATCTTGGATTTTGTCATCTGATCATTTCCACCAATCTGCTGTCTGTATTGTTGATTTGCATAATTGCCTAGCCAACCCCTTCCTTGCTGCAGGTATAAGTAAGCTGTGCCTGAGCAAGGAAGGCGTCAGTGCTTTGGTTGTCTAACCTAGTTCCAGTTTGTCTCTCTCCTGTGGTTGTCTTCCAGGTTCCAGCTCCTGTCTCCAGACTTCTGCTATAGAGACCCGCACCAGCATTCCATCTGCGGTGTAGCCTGACTCTCCGATCCATTCTGGACTCACCTGTTTCCAGCTCAAACAATCACCTGCTTCCAGCCCAGCTTCCAGCAGTGTACAGCTTCTCTTAAAGGGCCGGTGTCCTTTCTGCAGTTTACCACTCTCCACCGGTATTATTATTTCACCGCTCTCAAACAATCACCTGCTTCCAGCCCAGCTTCCAGCAGTGTACAGCTTCTCTTAAAGGGCCGGTGTCCTTTTCTGCAGTTTACCACTCTCCACCGGTATTATTATTTCACCGCTCTCAAACTCCAAACTTCATTATTATTTCATCGCTCTCAAGTTCGTTTATTATTTAACTGGTTCCAGCCAGTATCCACTCCGTACCAACAACAGTCTGGTTCCAGCCAGTATCCACAGCAGCCGTTTTACCTTCAGCAGCCCAGCCTTTCCTGGAACATCAGCTGGTACGATCCTGGGTTCTCTCCATTGCTACAGTCAGGCCTGGTAAGGACTTTCCAACTAGAAGATTATAAGAACTGTCTCACACTACCAGTGCCTGTGGCCCTTGCCACCCTGTAGTACCCAGGAATTGTATTTATCATCTGTTGACTTTTATGTTTCCTTTTACTGCTGCTGTGTTACGGAGTTTGTCATAATAAACATCATTGACTTTTATCCTGGTTGTCGTTGTCACGCCTTCGGGCAGTTATTCTACATGTTACTTACATGTCTAGGGGTCTGATAAAACCTCCCAGGTTCCGTTACATCTCAGCCCCTACAACTGAGGCTGCCTCCCGTCAGCTCAGGCCCTCAGTTGTGACACCAGCCAATAAACTCCTAACTGCCATGTCACAGGCTGGGTTTGAAAATTGACAGGAGCTGGTTGGTTGATTGGTACTTTATCACCGTGCAATTTATCACTTTTCAAGGCTAAGTACATCTCCCCCATATGCTTTTATTCCATATTCACTTTTTATATATGTAGTTTACCAAGACATAATGGCATTCTACCATTTAGTGTGTGCCCTCTCTCTACATACTGCTGCTGAGTCACAGTCACATTTTTTATTTTCACAGTGTTGGTTTACTGTTATGTGTGTGAAATTGTATTCTCTTATTCATATATACATACTTACCTTTGTATTCCCGGCATGAACTCTGCGCACACCAAATAGCTAACAATGGTTACCTTTTTGAAGACTACGTGCTATTGCAAAGTGTGTTGCTATTTAATATAGACCCCTCGTGCAGCATTTGCATTTTGGTGGACGGAATTGCAAAACCACTTGTGTGCGGCTCTGTAATTCCATCTCTGAATCAGGCCCTCACTAGACCAACTTTTATACACTAGACTAACTTTCATCCAACTAGTTGGTTGGATGGAATGAAAATCTGGTAATGTATGGGAGTAAATTACAATCAGCAATTTGCTTCCAATCTCTGGAAAACAGTCAAAAACTGTCATTCAGGCAAGTCATTCTGTTTCATTTAAAACACTTGTCTGAACGACATTGTTTTTGTCCATTTTCTGGAAGTTGGGAGCAAATTGCTGATTGTCATTTGCTCCCATTCATTGCTAGATTTTCATTCGAACCAGCCAAATAGCTGGGTGGTTGGATGAAAGAAGGTCTAGTGTACGGCAAGCTTAAGCATGACATCACAAGCATACAGGTAGAAATTGAAACTGGATTTAAACTCACTCCCGAACTTCGACATGGTAACAGGCACCATAGAAACAGACTGATTCAGGTGAAATAAATTCACAGGGATTAATTTGCTAAAACTTCTGAAAATGAAAAGTAGAGGTGTTGCCCATAGATTTTAGCAATCATTTCTCTATTGCATTCTAGAAAATGATAGACAGAATCTCATTGGTTGCTATTGGCAACACCTCCATCTGTTTTAGAAGCTTTAGTAAATCTACCTTACAGTGTTTATTAATGATACCATGAAGGCAATGAGCAGCATAACAACAGATCGATGTTAGTGGTGCATCCTTTCCCAATATGTAGTGGCAGTGGCTTTCCTTCAGGGACTAATGAAATTCATGGATGAGTGGATAGGCCTCCCATTGTTGGATCTCCAGCAGTTTGGCTCCATGGGGATATGGAGATCTTGATACCAGATAAATATATTTTCTTTTTTTTTGTAATTACTCTTGTACTGTACCAGAAATCCCTCTTCTGGCATAGATGGAGCTTATAATACCCTTATTAAAGTTATGGCATCAGTCCTTACCAACCTAAAGATAAATAAATCTAATTTTTTATGCAACCTTTCTAAGCAGATTTCAGCATAAATGCTTGCTAAAGCAATAGTCAGAAGTTGTTATAAATGATGTTTACAAGTAATACATAAAAACAAATAATGTTTTTACATTGTCCGTGAATTATTAACTTTCATTCAAAATCTAATTTTATTGTCTCCCACACCATCTCACACTCCTAAGCATTAACCTGTCATCTGTAAAAATAAGACAAAGAACTTAAAAATATACAAGATAAACGGCTGCTGTCAGAATTTCTATAGAACTAAACGCTACATTATATTGTGTGCAAGAAATGTTTAGTACAAATGAGCGCAGTTGTCATTTAAAAGGGTTCCAATGTCATTTTACATTAATGTTAATGATGAGAAAAACTGAATTGTGCTTTAATTTATTTTGCAACAGCTTTTAAATGACAATAATAAATTAGCAATCATTTGGCTGTATCTGCCTGATTAAGAAAGACAAGCGTTGAATTATATTTCCATTATGTTTTGCACATTACGAAAAAATTTATGCTATTTTATCTGTTAAAAATATTGTTTTGGATAAAAGCAAAACATTGGGGTTTCAGTTATTAAAATGTATACGTTTTCTGCACATAAACAGTGTACAAAGACAGAAAAGTGGAAAATGAATATACTAGATTTATAACAAAAATAAATAAAAATGCACTGGTGGTTTCTGCAAATATACCCCCAATAGCACTTTGTACTTGTCCTAAAGTATGTCAGGCTATACTCAAAGACCCCCTTTCCCCAACAAAACCTTCTATGTCTGATTGAGACTAAGAGCCAGATGTACTAAGCCTTGAAAAGTGATAAACTGCATAGTGATAAAGTACCAACCAACCAGCATCTGTTATTTTTCAAACCCAGTCTGTAACATGACAGCTAGGAGCTGATTGGCTGGTACTTTATCATTGTGAAATGTATCACATTTCAAGACTTAGTACATCTCTTCCAGAGAGAGAAACACAGAAAGAGATTTGTATACATATGGTAAAGACACATAACGGCTAATACATTATTTTTATTTTAAAATATTAAGAAGGGGCTGTTGATTTTTTTACTTTTATTTTCTTGAAGTCATGTAGCTTACCACATAAGGATCTGTTTTCAGAAATTAAAAAAAAAAAAAAAAAAAACCACCAGGCCATTAATTTGTTATACGTTCTTAACAAAACTTACATTGTAAACACTTACACTCAATATGTATTTGAAACACCTACAATACTGTCATTTCAACCCACACAGATTACAAGCACTTAGACGGTAGTACAGAAAAATATAGTTTATAATAGTATCAAGGTTTGATACTCTCAATAAATGTACTGTTTTTACGGGTATATATAGCTGTAATCATACATATTTAATCTACACCCAGCTATAAATCAGACACAAAACATGTTTTAGCTTCATTAATACCATCAAAATAAACTACTGTAGATAATTAACTACTATCTATAATTTTCAAGGCAATGTAAGTTTTAAAAAGTCTGGCAATAAAAAAAAAAGATTTATATATGCTAAGCGGCCACTTTATTATATATGTATACACTAATGTATACACTAATGTATGTGTTTATAGGCCTGATTCAGCAGTGTCTATTGGCATTACCTATCTGTGACTTTATGCAACTGCTGCTACAAACTCATTGTACACATACGTACGGCCAGGGCCGGCTCCAGGCCTACTAGCACCCTGAGCGAGAAAATGTCAAAGCGCCCCCACCCCCCTATGCGCGCGCCGACTGTGCGCTTGCTCCTGGGAAAGTGGGCGTGACCTCCTGGAAAAGTGGGCGTGGTCTCGCAACTTGATATTATCACACTATAAATAAATATATTTTCACACCCCCTCTACGCACACAATTAGCAGCCTTACACATAACAGCCACAGTAGTGTTCCTTATGCACAATGTCTCCACTATAGTGCCAGATACGCATAATGTCTCCAGTAGTGCCGTGCTAGATAGACATGACATGCCCGCCAGCAGTGCCAGCTACACATGACATGCCCCCCAGCAGTGCCAGCTACACATGACATGCCCCCCAGCAGTGCCAGCTACACCTGACATGCCCCCCAGCAGTGCCAGCTACACCTGACATGCCCAGTAGCAGTGCCAACGACACCTGATATGCCCTGCAGCAGTGCCAGCTACACATGATATGTCCCGCAGCAGTGCCAGGTACACATGATATGCCCCACAGCAGTGCCAGGTACACATGATATGCCCCGCAGCAGTGCCAGCTACACCTGATATGCCCCGCAACAGTGCCAGCTACACATGATATGCCCCGCAGCAGTGCCAGCTACACATGATATGCCCCGCAGCAGTGCCAACTACACATGATATGCCTCATAGCAGGCCCGGTACACATGCCCCACAGTGCCAGATATGCCCCCAGTGCCAGATACACATGCCCCACAGTGCCAGATATGCCCCACAGTGCCAGATACACATCCCCCACAGTGCCAGATATGCCCCCAGTGCCAGATACACCTGCCCCACAGTGCCAGATATACTCCACAGTGCCAGATACACATCCCCCACAGTGCCAGATATGCCCCCAGTGCCAGATACACATGCTTCCCCAGTGCCAGATATGCCCCCAGTGCCAGATACACATGCTTCCCCAGTGCCAGATATGCCCCCAGTGCCAGAAACATCCCCCACAGTGCCAGATATGCCTCCAGCGCCAGATACACCTGCCCCCCAGTGCCAGATATGCCCCCCAGTGCCAGAAACACATCGCCCACAGTGCCAGATATGCCCCCAGTGCCAGATACACCTGCCCCCCAGTGCCAGATATGCCCCCCAGTGCCAGAAACACATCCCCACAGTGCCAGATATGCCCCCCAGTGCCAGATACACATCCCTCATATTGCCAGATACACCTGCCCCCTAGTGCCAGATATGCCCCCAGTGCCAGATACACATCCCCCACAGTGCCAGATATGCCCCCAGTGCCAGATACACATCCCTCATATTGCCAGATACACCTGCCCCCTAGTGCCAGATATGCCCCCAGTGCCAGATACACATCCCCCACAGTGCCAGATATGCCCCCAGTGCCAGATACACATCCCTCATATTGCCAGATACACCTGCCCCCTAGTGCCAGATATGCCCCCAGTGCCAGATACACATCCCCCACAGTGCCAGATATGCCCCCCAGTGCCAGATACACATCCCTCATATTGCCAGATACACCTGCCCCCTAGTGCCAGATATGCCCCCAGTGCCAGATACACATCCCCCATAGTGCCAGATATGCCCCCAGTCCTAGATACACATGTCCCCACACAGTGCCCCCCGCCCCCAAGTGCTGCTCACCGCGCTGCTGCTGCCGATGGTTCTCTTGGGCCGGGGGGTGGGGGGGCGGCTGCTGCTGCTCCTGCTGTGTGTGAGGACGGGGAGGAGAGCGCAGCGTGCGCCTCTCCTTCCCCTCCGTCTCCGGCGGGCCGGCGGTTGGGCACACTAGTACTCGTAGCTCAGCGCGCGCAGTGTGCGGCATCAGACGTCGGCGCCGCACAGCGCGCGCGCACTGAGAAGTTTTGCATAGTCCCGCCCACAGCACAGAGGCAGCCACTGCTGCTGGCTGGAGTGGGACTCGAAGGCGGGCCGGGGACGGACGGATGCTGCTGGAGCCTGGAGGCAGACACAGGACCAGGCTCCAGGCTCCAATATGGCGGTGCCAGCGTGCGGCGGCCGCTCTACTGGAACATTCCTGGAGCCGGCCCTGCGTACGGCCAAATGTATAAGGATTGAGATGCCCTTTTTCAGCATCCTTAGATGCAGTAATCCTGACTGGTGCATCCTTAGATGCCGCCATCAATTGCACCATAGAATATTGCACCAGCCCTATGGCAGGAGCAGTTTCTCTATCTGCCTATGGCCTTCTATGCCTGCAAAAGTGTGTCTGTGTATGCTGCCACTTTCATTGACATACCTGCAACACTCCCATAAAATGGCCACTTAGCGGACCATTTTTCTGTGTATTTCAAGCCACCTTCCAGCCACCCATCTCCTTTTTACAACATTTCTAATATCAAGCGACTCAATTGCAACTACACCTCTGTGTGTAAACTTTGTGTAATGCATGTGCCATGGCATATTTTATGAATTTTCGTGCATGCGCATTGGTAAAAAATAAGTGAACAGCATGTGGCTCAGAATCAGGCTATGGGGGTCTTCCGACCCGTTCGCACGCAGCAGTTTATCGCTGCAGTGCGAATGGGTGCGGAATGCACATGCGCGGCGGACACTGTGCGCAACGTTGCCCGGCGACAGAGGTCACCTGGTTACGTCGCGTCTAAAGAAGAAAGCGGTCGCAAGACGGACCGCAAAGAAGATTGACAGGACGGATGCGTGCCAGGGCGGATCCGGACCATTTGGAGACGTTTTCGGGTATAACGCAGGCGTATCCAGCGGAGCGGAGAGCGGAGGTGTGACGTCAAAGCCGGGCCCATCATCGCTGGATCTATCACACAGGGTAAGTATGTCCAGGCCTAGTCTAGTTTTGCTTGAAATTTTTTTTGCTTAGCAGGGCTGCACAAGCGATCGCAGCCCTGCTAAGCTAAAATACACTCCCCCATAGGCGTGGATTAGTTGATCGCAGCAGCAGCAGCAGCAAAAAGTTGCTGGCTGCGATCAACTCGGAATAACCACCTATGTCTGTTCATTGGTGTAAATGCTTCATTTAGTACGTAAGCACATATAGAAGAAAAAATAAGATTTTAAACCTACCGGTAAATCTTTTTCTCCTAGTCCGTAGAGGATGCTGGGGACTCCGTAAGGACCATGGGGTATAGACGGGCTCCGCAGGAGACATGGGCACTATAAAGAACTTTAGAATGGGTGTGCACTGGCTCCTCCCTCTATGCCCCTCCTCCAGACCTCAGTTAGAGAAACTGTGCCCAGAGGAGACGGACAGTACAAGGAAAGGATTTTGTAAATCCAAGGGCAAGATTCATACCAGCCCACATCATCCACACCGTATAACCTGGAATATACGAACCAGTCAACAGTATGAAACAAACAGCATCAGTCAAAGACCGATCAAAACTGTAACATAACCCTTATGCAAGCAATAACTATATACAAGTCTTGCAGAAAGTTGTCTGCACTGGGACGGGCGCCCAGCATCCTCTACGGACAAGGAGAAAACGATTTACCGGTAGGTTTAAAATCTTATTTTCTCTTACGTCCTAGAGGATGCTGGGGACTCCGTAAGGACCATGGGGATTATACCAAAGCTCCAGACCGGGCGGGAGAGTGCGGATGACTCTGCAGCACCGATTGAGTAAACATGAGGTCCTCCTCAGCCAAGTTATTAAACTTGTAGAATTTAGCAAAAGTGTTTGACCCCGACCAAGTCGCCACTCGGCAAAGCTGCAATGCCGAGACGCCTCGGGCAGCCGCCCAAGAAGAGCCCACCTTCCTAGTGGAATGGGCTTTTACCGAATTTGGTAACGGCAATCCAGCCGTAGAATGAGCCTGCTGAATCGTGTTACAGATCCAGCGAGCAATAGTCTGCTTAGAAGCAGGAGCGCCAACCTTGTTGGCTGTATACAGGACAAACAGTGCCTCTGTTTTCCTAACCCGAGCCGTTCTGGCTACATAAATTTTCAATGCCCTGACCACATCAAGGGACTCGGAATCCTCCAAGTCCCGTGCATCCACAGGCACCACAATAGGTTGGTTCATATGAAAAGAGGAAACCACCTTAGGCAAAAATTGAGGACGAGTCCGCAACTCAGCTTTATCCACATGGAAAATCAGATAGGGGCTTTTGTGAGACAAAGCCGCCAACTCAGACACTCGCCTTGCCGATGTCAAGACCAACAACATGACCACCTTCCAAGTGAGATACTTTAATTCCACGGATTGAAGAGGCTCAAACCAGGGAGACTTAAGGAATTGTAACACCACGTTAAGGTCCCATGGTGCCACTGGAGGCACAAAAAGGAGGCTGGATATGCAGCACTCCCTTCACAAAAGTCTGGACTTCTGGTAGAGAAGCCAATTCCTTCTGAAAGAAAATGGATAGGGCCGAAATCTGAACCTTAATGGAGCCTAATTTTAGGCCCATATTAACTCCATTCTGTAGGAAGTGGAGAAAACGGCCCAGATGGAAATCTTCCGGAGGAGCATTCTTGGTCTCACACCAAGAGACATACTTCCTCCAGACACGGTGATAATGTTTTGCTGTCACCTCCTTCCTAGCCTTTATCAGAGTAGGGATGACCTCGTCCGGAATGCCCTTCCCAGCTAGGATCTGGCATTCAACCGCCATGTCGTCAAACGCAGCCGCGGTAAGTCTTGGAACAGACAGGGCCCCTGTTGCAACAGGCCCTCTCTGAGAGGAAGAGGCCACAGATCTTCTGTGAGCATTTCCTGCAGATCCAGATACCAGGCCCTTCGAGGCCAATCTGGAACAATGAGAATTGTCTGTACTCCTTTTCGTCTTATGATTCTCAACATTTTTGAGATGAGAGGAAGAGGAGGAAACACATAGACCGATTGAAACACCCACGGTGTCACCAGGGCGTCCACTGCTACTGCCTGAGGGTCCCTTGACCTGGCACAATACCTCGGAAGCTTCTTGTTGAGGCGTGACGCCATCATGTCTATTTGAGGACGTCCCCAAAGACTTGTTATTTCTGCAAAAACTTCTTGATGAAGACCCCACTCTCCTGGATGGAGATCGTGTCTGCTGAGGAAGTCTGCTTCCCAGTTGTCCACTCCCGGAATGAATACCGCTGACAGAGCGCTTACGTGATTTTCCGCCCAGCACAGAATCCTGGTGGCTTCCGCCATTGCCACTCTGCTCCTTGTCCCGCCTTGGCGGTTTACATGAGCCACGGCTGTGACGTTATCTGATTGAATCAGAACCGGTAGGTCGCAAAGATGATTCTCCCCTTGTCGAAGGCCGTTGTATATGGCCCTTAATTCCAGTATGTTGATGTGTAGACAAGCCTCCTGGCTTAACCACAGTCCCTGAAAATTCCTGCCTTGTGTGACTGCTCCTCATCCTCGGAGGCTCGCGTCCGTGGTCACAGAACCCAGTCCTGAATGCCGAACCTGCGACCCTCTAGAAGGTGAGCACTCTGCAGCCACCACAGGAGAGACACCCTGGCCCTGGGGGACAGGGTTATTTTCTGATTTATTTGAGGGTGGGACCCGGACCACTTCTCCAGAAGGTCCCACTGAAAAGTCCTTGCATGAAACCTGCCGAAGGGAATGGCTTCGTAGGTCGCCACCATTTTCCCCAGTACTCAAGTGCATTGATGAACTGACACTCTTTTTGGTTTTAACAGGTCTCTGACCATGTTCTGGAGTTCCTGGGATTTTTCCATTGGGAGAAAAACCCTATTTTGTTCTGTGTCCAGAATCATGCCTAAGAAAGACAGCCGAGTTGTTGGAACCAACTGTGACTTTGGTAGATTTAGGATCCAGCCATGTTGCTGCAGCACTCTCAGGGAGAGTGACACGCTTTTCTGCAACTGTTCCTTTGATCTCGCTTTTATCAGGAGATCGTCCAAGTACGGGATAATTGTCACTCCTTGCCTGCGCAGGAGTACCATCATTTCTGCCATTACCTTGGTGAAAACCCTCGGGGCCGTGGAAAGCCCAAACGGCAACGTCTGAAATTGGTAATGACAATCCTGTACAGCAAATCTCAGGAACGCCTGATGAGGAGGATATATGGGAACATGAAGGTATGCATCCTTTATGTCCAGAGACACTATATAATCCCCCCCCCTCCAGGCTGGCGATGACCGCTCTGAGCAATTCCATCTTGAAATTGACCCTGTTCAAGTATAGGTTTAAGGATTTTAAATTCAGAATGGGTCTGATTGAACCGTCCGGTTTCGGGACCACAAACAGGGTTGAGTAGTACCCCGTCCCCTGTTGAAGCAGGGGAACTTTGACCACCACTTGTTGAAGACACAGTTTTTGAATTGCACTTAAAACTACCTCCCTCTCTGGGGAAGAAGCTGGTAGGGCCGATTTGAAAAAACGGCGAGGAGGTACATCTTCGAATTCCAGCTTGTAACCCTGGGAAACAATTTCTATTGCCCAGGGATCCACCTGTGAATGAACCCAGACGTGGCTGAAAAGTCGAAGACGTGCCCCCACTGGGGCGGACTCCCTCAGCGGAGCCCCAGCGTCATGCGGTAGATTTAGTAGAAGCCGGGGAGGACTTCTCCTCCTGGGAACTAGCTGTAGCTGGCAGCTTTTTCCCTCTGCCCTTACCTCTGGCGAGAAAGGAAGATCCCCGTACTCTTTTGGATTTATGCGACCGAAAGGACTGCATCTGATAATGTGGCGTTTTCTTTGGCTGTGAGGAAACATAAGGTAAAAAAGCGGATTTACCTGCAGTAGCTGTGGAAACCAGGTCCGTGAGACCTTCCCCAAATAAGTCCTCACCCTTGTAAGGCAAAACCTCCATATGCCTCTTTGAGTCGGCATCACCCGTCCACTGGCGGGTCCACAGTGCTCGCCTAGCAGAAATCGCCATGGCGTTGGCTCTGGAACCCAGTAGGCCAACGTCTTTCTGAACATCTCTCATATATAGGACAGCATCCTTTATATGACCCAAGGTCAGTAAAATGGTATCCTTATCCAGGGTATTAATGTCAGCAGACAAGGTATCTGCCCACACTGCTACAGCGCTACAAGCCAACGCTGTCGCCGGTCTGAGCAAGGTACCAGTATGTGTATAAATTGACTTCAAGGTAGTCTCCTGCCTGCGATCAGCAGGATCCTTGAGGGCTGCGGTATCTTGCGACGGCAGCGCCAACTTTTTGGATAAGCGCGTTAACGCTTTGTCCACCCTGGGGGAGGATTCCCACCGTATCCTGTCCTTGGCCGGAAAAGGATACGCCATAAGAATCCTTTTGGGAATCTGCAGTTTCTTGTCTGGAGTTTCCCAAGCCCTTTCAAACAACTCATTAAACTCATGGGAAGGGGGGAAAGTAACCTCAGGTTTCTTTTCTTTAAACATGTGGACCCTCGTGTCAGGTACAGAGGGATCATCCGTGATATGCAACACATCTTTTATTGCAATAATCATATAATGAATACTTTTTGCCAACTTTGGCTGCAACCTTGCATCATCGTAGTCGACACTGGAGTCAGAATCCGTGTCGGTATCAGTGTCTGCTACTTGGGATAGTGGGCGCTTCTGAGACCCAGAAGGGCCTTGTGACATAGTAAAAGGCAAGGATGGACTCCTTGCATTTTCCCTGGACTCCGCTTTGTCCAACCTTTTATGTAATAAATTCACATTTGCATTTAAAACATTCCACATATCCAACCAATCAGGTGTCGGCGTTGCCGACGGAGACACCATACTCATTTGCTCCACCTCCTCCCTAGAAGAGCCTTCCGCTTCAGGCATGCCGACACACACGTACCGACACCCCCACACACTCATGGAAATCTCTAATCTGAAGACAGTTCCCCAATACGGCCCTTTGGAGAGACAGAGAGAGAGTATGCCAGCACACACCCAGCGCCAAATGACCCTGGAAACACAATTCCCAGATATACAGCGCTTTTTATATATGTTAAATATACACTGACTGCGCCAAATATATGTGCCCCCCCCCCCTCTTTTAAAGCCCTCTGTCACCGTGTTCAGCAGGGGAGAGTCCGGGGAGCCAGCTTCTCAGCAGCGTGCTGTGGAGAAAATGGCGCTGGTTAGTGCTGTGCAATCAAGCTCCGCCCCCTCAGCGGCGGGCTTCGGTCCCGCTCAAAAATACAACAAACTGCCCGGGGATCGTATATATTAATGCCTCAGCCTTATATACCGTTAATAATGCCAGCCAAGAGGTTTATTGCTGCCCAGGGCGCCCCCCCTGCACCCATCCATGCCCGTATTGTGTGTGTGTGTGTGTGTGTGTGTGTGTGTGTGTGTGTGTGTGTGTGTGTGAGTGTGTGTGTGTGGGAGCAAAGGCGCGCAGCGTTACCGCTGCGCTTTACCTCAGTGAAGATCAGAAGTCTTCTGCCGCCTTTGAAGTCTTCTTTCTTCTTATACTCACCCGGCTTCTATCTTCCGGCTCTGCAAGGAGGACCGGGCGCGGCTCTGGGACGAACGGCTAGGGTGAGACCTGCGTTCCGATCCCTCTGGAGCTAATGGTGTCCAGTAGCCTAAGAAGCAGAGCCTATCACATAAGTAGGTCTGCTTCTCTCTCCTCAGTCCCACGACGCAGGAAGCCTGTTGCCAGCAGGGCTCCCTGAAAATAAAAAACCTAACAAAATTCTTTTTACAGAGAAACTCAGGAGAGCTCCCCTGCAATGCACCCAGTGTCCTCTGGGCACAGGATTTAACTAAGGTCTGGAGGAGGGGCATAGAGGGAGGAGCCAGTGCACACCCATTCTAAAGTTCTTTATAGTGCCCATGTCTCCTGCGGAGCCCGTCTATACCCCATGGTCCTTACGGAGTCCCCAGCATCCTCTAGGACGTAAGAGAAAATTCATATTACTGGACAGCTGATGCAAAATTCACAAATTTATTACATTATTCTAAACTGTAAACTGTGCCTCATTTATATCCTCTCTCTCTTTAGCGTCCCCTCTCCTCTTTTCTATTCCTCCCCATCTCCCTCCCTCCTCTATTTCTGTTTCTCTTCTGACACTCTTCCTCTTTTCTCTCTTCTTGTTCTATTTTATATTCCTCTCTTCTCCATCTCTCTCTTCTCCCTCCTTTATTTCTATTTATCTTCTGACACTATCCCCCCTCTTTCTTGCCTCTTTTTCTTTTTCTGTTTTTCTATTCCTCTTTAATTCATTTCTCTCTTCTTCTTCTTCTTCTTCTTCTTCTTCTTCTTCTTCTTCTTCTTCTTCTTCCACTACTTCTAATTATCTTTTGACTAACTTCCCCCTCTTTCTCTCCTCTTTTCTCTCTTTTTATATTCCATTCTTTCTTTTACTTCCACTATCCTGTCTCTCTCTTGCCTCCTCTCTCTCTCTCTTCACCACTGTCTTGTTCTTTTCCCCTCTCTCGCTCTTCTGCTCCTCTGTGTCTCTGTCTCTCTCATCCCTTCTTTTTGTTGCTCTTCTCCCCCATCTTAATGTTGTTTTAAAACTTCAACACCTCCTCCCATGGGTGTTTGGATGTTTTTTTCTTTAATAATGCTCAGCGCAAAGAGTGTGCCATACATGTTAGGTTTGGCATGCACATGTGTGTGCTAATGTTTTTATCAGCACTTGATTGTATTATATAGATTATCCTTAGTATTTTTTCTTTCCACCTTTATAAATGTACTTTTTGGAACATCCTTGCTTTTTCTCCCCCATACCGTAGAATGTTTTTTCTGTTGTATGCGGCATGTGCATCCTTCGATGCTTATTTCCTTTCTTCTATACTGATACAAATTTTTTGTCGCTAATAATGTTGTAATTAGTTTATTTTCAGTAGTGTCTTTGTTTCATCATGAGGTGGTGTGTGATAAGTTATTATGGGGAAAAAAGAGAAGTGTTTTTTTTTAATGGAAAAAGTGTGGATTGTAAACAATTGCTAATATACTACGATCTACTGTATTAGTTGAAAATAATGGCTGGTGGGGAGATTGAAAATGTTCTTTTCTGCTACGGGGTACACTGGGCTCCACAAGGATTAACATCGGGGGTGTAGAGTAGGATCTTGATCCGAGGCACCAACAGGCTCAAAGCTTTTGACTGTTCCCAAGATGCACAGCGCCGCTTCCTCTATAACCCCGCCTCCATGCACAGGAGCTCAGTTTTGTAAGTTGGTGCCATGCAGTAAGCAGGCACTTAACAGGAGGGCTGCTTTAGGCAGCCTATTCATTGCTTTAATTGACAGAAAGAAGAAGATTTTTCTACCAGACTACAGGGGCTGCAGCAGACATTGGGGTATATGGAATTCCGGACGAATTGCGCCTTTTTTTCCGCCCGTTTTTAAATTCAACACAATTCGACCGTCGAATTCCGGTCCGCCGGTGCCAGAATTCGACATATTCAATAAAAAACGGATTCGACAGTCCCGCTGTCGAAAAACGGACCAATTGACAGATAAGTGCGTCCTGGATTCGACTTTTCGGACAGCACAAAAATGGTTAAAAAACCTAAAAAAAATTGCGTGGGGTCCCCCGTCCTAAGCATAACCAGCCTCGGGCTCTTTGAGCCGGTCCTGGTTGTAAAAATAAGATTTTAAACCTACCGGTAAATCTTTTTCTCATAGTCCGTAGAGGATGCTGGGGACTCCGTAAGGACCATGGGGATAGACGGGCTCCGCAGGAGACATGGGCACTTTAAGAAAGAATTTAGTTCTGGGTGTGCACTGGCTCCTCCCTCTATGCCCTCCTCCAGACCTCAGTTAAAGAAACTGTGCCCAGAGGAGATGGACATTACGAGGAAAGGATTTTGTTAATCCAGGGTAAGATTCATACCAGCCCACACCAATCACACCGTATAACTCGTGATAACAACCCAGTTAACAGTATGAAAACAACATAGCATCATTCAGGACCGATGCAACTATAACATAACCCTTATCGAAGCAATAACTATATACAAGTATTGCAGAAGTTGTCCGCACTTGGGACGGGCGCCCAGCATCCTCTACGGACTACGAGAAAAAGATTTACCAGTAGGTTTAAAATCTTATTTTCTCTAACGTCCTAGAGGATGCTGGGGATTATACCAAAGCTCCCAAACGGGCGGGAGAGTGCAGATGACTCTGCAGCACTGATTGAGCAAACATGAGGTCCTCCTCAGACAAGGTATCAAACTTATAGAATTTTGCAAAGGTGTTTCAACCCGACCAAGTAGCAGCTTGACACAGCTGTAGTGCCGAGACCCCTCGGGCAGCCGCCCAAGAAGAGCCCACTTTCCTAGTGGAATGGGCCTTGACCGATTTAGGTAACGGCAATCCTGCCGTAGAATGCACCTGCTGAATCGTGTTACAGATCCAGCGAGCAATAGTCTGCTTTGAAGCAGGGCCGCCAAGCTTGTTGGCTGCATACAGAACAAACAGTGCTTCTGTTTTCCGGACTCTAGCCGTCCTGGCTACATACATTTTCAAAGCCCTGACCACATCAAGGGACTCGGAATCCTCTAAGTCCCGTGTAGCCACAGGCACCACAATAGGTTGGTTCATATGAAAGGATGAAACCACTTTTGGCAGGAACTGAGGACGTGTCCGCAATTCCGCTCTATCCATATGGAAATCCAGATAAGGGCTTTTATGTGACAAAGCCGCTAATTCCGACACTCGCCTAGCCGAAGCCAGGGCTAATAACATGACCACCTTCCACGTGAGATATTTCAACTCCACCGTTTTAAGTGGTTCAAACCAGTGTGACTTTAGGAAACTTAACACCACGTTAAGGTCCCAAGGCGCCACCGGAGGCACAAAAGGAGGATGAATATGCAGTACTCCCTTTACAAAAGTCTGAACTTCTGGGAGAGAAGCCAATTCTTTTTGAAAGAAAATGGATAGGGCCGAAATCGGGACCTTAATGGAGCCTAATTTAAGGCCCAAATTCACTCCAGTTTGTAGGAAGTGAAGGAAACGGCCCAGATGGAATTCTTTCGTAGGAGCATTCTTGGTCTCACACCAAGAAACATATCTTCGCCATATACGGTGATAATGTTTTGCTGTTACTTCCTTCCTAGCCTTTATCAGCGTAGGGATAACCTCAACCGGAATGCCTTTTTCTGCTAGGATCCGGAGTTCAACCACCATGCCGTCAAACGCAGCCGCGGTAAGTCTTGGAACAGACAGGGTCCCTGTTGCAACAGGTCCTGTCTTAGAGGAAGAGGCCACGGATCTTCTGTGAGCATTTCCTGCAGATCTGGATACCAGGTCCGTCGTTGCCAATCTGGAACAATGAGGATTGTTCTCACTCCTTTTCTTCTTATTATCCTCAACACCTTGGGTATGAGAGGAAGAGGAGGAAATACGTAGA
The DNA here is from genome assembly GCF_028390025.1 of Pseudophryne corroboree. NCBI lineage: Eukaryota > Metazoa > Chordata > Amphibia > Anura > Myobatrachidae > Pseudophryne > Pseudophryne corroboree. Next base: position 638,749,630 of record NC_086447.1, on the reverse strand, counting down.
CTGACCGGAACACCCACGCTGTCACTAGGGCATCTACCGCTACTGCCTTAAGGTCTCTGGACCTGGCGCAATACCTCTGTAGCTTTTTGTTGAGGCGGGACGCCATCATGTCTATCTGTGGCAGTTCCTACCGACTCACAATCTGTGCGAAGACTTCTGGATGAAGTCCCCACTCTCCCGGGTGTAGGTCTGCTGAGGAAGTCTGCTTCCCAGTTGTCCACTCCTGGAATGAACACTACTGACAGTGCGCTTACATGATTTTCCGCCCAGCGAAGAATTCTGGTGGCTTCCGCCATTGCCACTCTGCTCCTTGTGCCGCCTAGGCGGTTTACATGAGCCACTGCGGTGATGTTGTCAGACTGGATCAGAACTGGTTGGTCGTGAAGTAAGGTCTCCGCTTGACGTAGGGCGTTGTATATGGCCCTTAGTTCCAGGATGTTGATGTGAAGACAAGTCTCTTGACTTGACCAAAGACCTTGGAAATTTCTTCCCTGTGTGACTGCTCTCCAACCTCGGAGGCTTGCGTCCGTGGTCACCAGGAACCAATCCTGAATGCCGAATCTGCGGCCCTCGAGAAGGTGAGCACTCTGCAGCCACCACAGGAGTGACACCCTGGCCCTGGGGGACAGGGTGATCAACCGATGCATCTGTAGATGTGACCCGGACCACTTGTCCAGTAGATCCCATTGGAAAGTCCTCGCATGGAACCTGCCAAAGGGAATGGCCTCGTATGACTCCACCATCTTTCCCAGGACTCGAGTGCAATGATGCACTGACACCTGTCTTGATTTCAGAAGGTTCCTGACCAGAGTCATAAGTTCCTGGGCTTTTTCTATCGGAAGATAAACCCTTTTCTGGGTCGTGTCCAGAATCATGCCCAAGAAAGGCAGACGAGTCGTAGGAACCAACTGCGACTTCGGAATATTGAGAATCCAGCCGTGTTGCTGTAACACTTTCAGTGAAAGAGATACGCTGTTCAGCAACTGCTCTCTTGATCTCGCTTTTATGAGGAGATCGTCCAAGTACGGGATAATTGTGACACCTTGCTTCCGCAGGAGCACCATCATTTCCGCCATTACCTTGGTGAAAATCCTCGGGGCCGTTGAGAGACCAAACGGCAACGTCTGAAATTGGTAATGACAATCCTGTACCGCAAATCTTAGGTACGCCTGATGAGGTGGATAAATGGGGACATGAAGGTATGCATCCTTTATGTCCAGAGACACCATAAAATCCCCCCCTTCCAGGCTTGCGATGACCGCTCTTAGCGATTCCATCTTGAACTTGAACCTTTTCAAGTATAGGTTCAGAGATTTTAAATTCAATATGGGTCTGACCGAACCGTCCGGTTTCGGGACTACAAACATGGTCGAATAATAACCCCTTCCCTGTTGAAGGAGGGGAACCTTGACCACCACCTGCTGAAGATACAATTTTTGTATTGCATTTAACACTATCTCCCTCCCTAGGGGGGAAGCTGGTAGGGCCAATTTGAAATATCGGCGAGGAGGCACCTCTTCGAATTCCAGCTTGTAACCCTGAGACACAATTTCTATTGCCCAGGGATCCACCTGGGAGTGAACCCACATGTGGCTGAAATTCCGAAGACATGCCCCCACTGGGCCCGACTCCGCCAGTGGAGCCCCAGCGTCATGCGGTGGATTTTGCAGAGGCCGGGGAGGACTTCTGTTTCTGGGAACTAGCTGTGTTGTGCAGCTTCTTTCCTCTGCCCCTACCTCTGGCAAGAAAGGACGCACCTCGGACTTTCTTGTTTCTTTGTGAACGAAAGGACTGCATTTGATAATGCGGTGCTCTCTTAGGCTGTGAGGGAACATAAGGCAAAAAATGTGACTTTCCAGCTGTAGCTCTGAAGACCAGGTCCAAGAGACCTTCCCCGAACAATTCCTCACCCCTGTAAGGTAAAACCTCCATATGCCTTTTTGAGTCGGCATCACCTGTCCATTGCCGAGTCCACAGGACCCTTCTGGCAGAAATCGACATAGCGTTTATTCTAGAACCCAGTAGACTAATGTCTCTTTGAGCATCTCTCATATATAGGACAGCGTCTTTAATATGCCCAAGGGTCAATAATACAGTATCCTTATCTAGGGTATCAAATTCCTCAGATAAGGTATCCGTCCATGCCGCTACAGCACTACATACCCAGGCCGACGCAATTGCTGGTCTTAGTAAGGTACCCGAATGTGCATAAATAGACTTCAGGGTACCCTCCTGTTTGCGATCAGCAGCATCTTTGAGGGTAACCGTATCCTGGGACGGCAGGGCTATCTTTTTGGATAAGCGTGTTAAAGCTTTGTCCACCCTAGGGGAGGATTCCCATCGTAACCTATCCGTTGGCGGGAAAAGATACGCCATAAGAATCCGTCTGGAAATCTGCAGTTTTTTATCTGGAGATTCCCAAGCTTTTTCACTAACTCATTCAGTTCGTGTGAGGGGGGAAAAGTTACCTCAGGCTTCTTTCCCTTATACATATACACCCTCGTGTCAGGGACAGGGGTTTCCTCTGTGATGTGCAAAACATCCTTTATTGCTATAATCATATATCGAAGGGATTTAGCCAATTTTGTCTGTAACTTTGCATCATCGTAATCGACACTGGAGTCAGAATCCATGTCGGTATCTGTGTCAACAATTTGGGATAGTGGGCGCTTATGAGACCCCGACGGTCCCTGCGACATAGGGTCAGGCACGGGTTGAGACCCTGACCGCCCCAATGCATCAGCCTTGTCAAATATTTTATGCAAGGAATTAACATTATCATTTAAAACCTTCCACATATCCATCCAATCAGGTGTCGGCGCCGTCGACGGAGACACCACATTCATTTGCTCCCGCTCCTCTCCCACATAGCCTTCCTCATCAGACATTTCGACACAAGCGCACACCGACACACCACACACACACACACACACACACACACACACACACACACACACACACACACACGGAATGTCCTTTCTGAAGACAATTCCCCCACCAGGCCCTTTGGAGAGACAGAGAGAGAGTATGCCAGCACACACCCCAGCGCTATAATATCCCAGGAATAACACAGTAACTTAATGTTAACCCAGTAGCTGCTGTATGTATAGTTTTTGCGCCTAATTATTAGAGATGAGCGCCGGAAATTTTTCGGGTTTTGTGTTTTGGTTTTGGGTTCGGTTCCGCGGCCGTGTTTTGGGTTCGAACGCGTTTTGGCAAAACCTCACCGAATTTTTTTTGTCGGATTCGGGTGTGTTTTGGATTCGGGTGTTTTTTTCAAAAAACCCTAAAAAACAACTTAAATCATAGAATTTGGGGGTCATTTTGATCCCAAAGTATTATTAACCTCAAAAACCATAATTTACACTCATTTTCAGTCTATTCTGAATACCTCACACCTCACAATATTATTTTTAGTCCTAAAATTTGCACCGAGGTCGCTGTGTGAGTAAGATAAGCGACCCTAGTGGCCGACACAAACACCGGGCCCATCTAGGAGTGGCACTGCAGTGTCACGCAGGATGGCCCTTCCAAAAAACCCTCCCCAAACAGCACATGACGCAAAGAAAAAAAGAGGCGCAATGAGGTAGCTGACTGTGTGAGTAAGATAAGCGACCCTAGTGGCCGACACAAACACCGGGCCCATCTAGGAGTGGCACTGCAGTGTCACGCAGGATGGCCCTTCCAAAAAACCCTCCCCAAACAGCACATGACGCAAAGAAAAAAAGAGGCGCAATGAGGTAGCTGACTGTGTGAGTAAGATAAGCGACCCTAGTGGCCGACACAAACACCGGGCCCATCTAGGAGTGGCACTGCAGTGTCACGCAGGATGGCCCTTCCAAAAAACCCTCCCCAAACAGCACATGACGCAAAGAAAAAAAGAGGCGCAATGAGGTAGCTGACTGTGTGAGTAAGATAAGCGACCCTAGTGGCCGACACAAACACCGGGCCCATCTAGGAGTGGCACTGCAGTGTCACGCAGGATGGCCCTTCCAAAAAACCCTCCCCAAACAGCACATGACGCAAAGAAAAATAAAAGAAAAAAGAGGTGCAAGATGGAATTGTCCTTGGGCCCTCCCACCCACCCTTATGTTGTATAAACAGGACATGCACACTTTAACCAACCCATCATTTCAGTGACAGGGTCTGCCACACGACTGTGACTGATATGACGGGTTGGTTTGGACCCCCCCCAAAAAAGAAGCAATTAATCTCTCCTTGCACAAACTGGCTCTACAGAGGCAAGATGTCCACCTCATCATCATCCTCCGATATATCACCGTGTACATCCCCCTCCTCACAGATTATCAATTCGTCCCCACTGGAATCCACCATCTCAGCTCCCTGTGTACTTTGTGGAGGCAATTGCTGCTGGTCAATGTCTCCGCGGAGGAATTGATTATAATTCATTTTAATGAACATCATCTTCTCCACATTTTCTGGATGTAACCTCGTACGCCGATTGCTGACAAGGTGAGCGGCGGCACTAAACACTCTTTCGGAGTACACACTTGTGGGAGGGCAACTTAGGTAGAATAAAGCCAGTTTGTGCAAGGGCCTCCAAATTGCCTCTTTTTCCTGCCAGTATAAGTACGGACTGTGTGACGTGCCTACTTGGATGCGGTCACTCATATAATCCTCCACCATTCTTTCAATGTTGAGAGAATCATATGCAGTGACAGTAGACGACATGTCCGTAATCGTTGTCAGGTCCTTCAGTCCGGACCAGATGTCAGCATCAGCAGTCGCTCCAGACTGCCCTGCATCACCGCCAGCGGGTGGGCTCGGAATTCTGAGCCTTTTCCTCGCACCCCCAGTTGCGGGAGAATGTGAAGGAGGAGATGTTGACAGGTCGCGTTCCGCTTGACTTGACAATTTTCTCACCAGCAGGTCTTTCAACCCCAGCAGACTTGTGTCTGCCGGAAAGAGAGATCCAAGGTAGGTTTTAAATCTAGGATCGAGCACGGTGGCCAAAATGTAGTGCTCTGATTTCAACAGATTGACCACCCGTGAATCCTTGTTAAGCGAATTAAGGGCTCCATCCACAAGTCCCACATGCCTAGCGGAATCGCTCCGTGTTAGCTCCTCCTTCAATGTCTCCAGCTTCTTCTGCAAAAGCCTGATGAGGGGAATGACCTGACTCAGGCTGGCAGTGTCTGAACTGACTTCACGTGTGGCAAGTTCAAAGGGCATCAGAACCTTGCACAACGTTGAAATCATTCTCCACTGCACTTGAGACAGGTGCATTCCACCTCCTATATCGTGCTCAATTGTATAGGCTTGAATGGCCTTTTGCTGCTCCTCCAACCTCTGAAGCATATAGAGGGTTGAATTCCACCTCGTTACCACTTCTTGCTTCAGATGATGGCAGGGCAGGTTCAGTAGTTTTTGGTGGTGCTCCAGTCTTCTGTACGTGGTGCCTGTACGCCGAAAGTGTCCCGCAATTCTTCTGGCCACCGACAGCATCTCTTGCACGCCCCTGTCGTTTTTTTAAAAATTCTGCACCACCAAATTCAAGGTATGTGCAAAACATGGGACGTGCTGGAATTTGCCCATATTTAATGCACACACAATATTGCTGGCGTTGTCTGATGCCACAAATCCACAGGAGAGTCCAATTGGGGTAAGCCATTCTGCGATGATCTTCCTCAGTTGCCGTAAGAGGTTTTTAGCTGTGTGCGTATTCTGGAAAGCGGTGATACAAAGCGTAGCCTGCCTAGGAAAGAGTTGGCGTTTGCGAGATGCTGCTACTGGTGCCGCCGCTGCTGTTCTTGCGGCGGGAGTCCATACATCTACCCAGTGGGCTGTCACAGTCATATAGTCCTGACCCTGCCCTGCTCCACTTGTCCACATGTCCGTGGTTAAGTGGACATTGGGTACAACTGCATTTTTTAGGACACTGGTGAGTCTTTTTCTGACGTCCGTGTACATTCTCGGTATCGCCTGCCTACAGAAGTGGAACCTAGATGGTATTTGGTAACGGGGGCACACTGCCTCAATAAATTGTCTAGTTCCCTGTGAACTAACGGCGGATACCGGACGCACGTCTAACACCAACATAGTTGTCAAGGCCTCAGTTATCCGCTTTGCAGCAGGATGACTGCTGTGATATTTCATCTTCCTCGCAAAGGACTGTTGGACAGTCAATTGCTTACTGGAAGTAGTACAAGTGGGCTTACGACTTCCCCTCTGGGATGACCATCGACTCCCAGCAGCAACAACAGCAGCGCCAGCAGCAGTAGGCGTTACACGCAAGGATGCATCGGAGGAATCCCAGGCAGGAGAGGACTCGTCAGAATTGCCAGTGACATGGCCTGCAGGACTATTGGCATTCCTGGGGAAGGAGGAAATTGACACTGAGGGAGTTGGTGGGGTGGTTTGCGTGAGCTTGGTTACAAGAGGAAGGGATTTACTGGTCAGTGGACTGCTTCCGCTGTCGCCCAAAGTTTTTGAACTTGTCACTGACTTATTATGAATGCGCTGCAGGTGACGTATAAGGGAGGATGTTCCGAGGTGGTTAACGTCCTTACCCCTACTTATTACAGCTTGACAAAGGGAACACACGGCTTGACAAATGTTGTCCGCATTTCTGGTGAAATACTTCCACACCGAAGAGCTGATTTTTTTGGTATTTTCACCAGGCATGTCAACGGCCATATTCCTCCCACGGACAACAGGTGTCTCCCCGGGTGCCTGACTTAAACAAACCACCTCACCATCAGAATCCTCCTGGTCAATTTCCTCCCCAGCGCCAGCAACACCCATATCCTCCTCATCCTGGTGTACTTCAACACTGACATCTTCAATCTGACTATCAGGAACTGGACTGCGGGTGCTCCTTCCAGCACTTGCAGGGGGCGTGCAAATGGTGGAAGGCGCATGCTCTTCACGTCCAGTGTTGGGAAGGTCAGGCATCGCAACCGACACAATTGGACTCTCCTTGTGGATTTAGGATTTCGAAGAACGCACAGTTCTTTGCGGTGCTTTTGCCAGCTTGAGTCTTTTCAGTTTTCTAGCGAGAGGCTGAGTGCTTCCATCCTCATGTGAAGCTGAACCACTAGCCATGAACATAGGCCAGGGCCTCAGCCGTTCCTTGCCACTCCGTGTGGTAAATGGCATATTGGCAAGTTTACGCTTCTCCTCCGACAATTTTATTTTAGGTTTTGGAGTCTTTTTTTTACTGATATTTGGTGTTTTGGATTTGACATGCTCTGTACTATGACATTGGGCATCGGCCTTGGCAGACGACGTTGCTGGCATTTCATCGTCTCGGCCATGACTAGTGGCAGCAGCTTCAGCACGAGGTGGAAGTGGATCTTGATCTTTCCCTAATTTTGGAACCTCAACATTTTTGTTCTCCATATTTTAATAGGCACAACTAAAAGGCACCTCAGGTAAACAATGGAGATGGATGGATACTAGTATACAATTATGGATGGACTGCCGAGTGCCGACACAGAGGTAGCTACAGCCGTGGACTATTGTACTGTACTGTGTCTGCTGCTAATATAGACTGGATGATAATGAGATGTAGTATGTATGTATAAAGAAGAAAGAAAAAAAAACCACGGGTAGGTGGTATACAATTATGGATGGACTGCCGAGTGCCGACACAGAGGTAGCTACAGCCGTGGACTACTGTACTGTGTCTGCTGCTAATATAGACTGGTTGATAAAGAGATGTAGTATGTATGTATAAAGAAGAAAGAAAAAAAACCACGGGTAGGTGGTATACAATTATGGATGGACTGCCGAGTGCCGACACAGAGGTAGCTACAGCCGTGGACTACCGTACTGTACTGTGTCTGCTGCTAATATAGACTGGATGATAATGAGATGTAGTATGTATAAAGAAGAAAGAAAAAAAAATCCACGGGTAGGTGGTATACAATTATGGATGGACTGCCGAGTGCCGACACAGAGGTAGCTACAGCCGTGGACTACCGTACTGTGTCTGCTGCTAATATAGACTGGTTGATAATGAGATGTAGTATGTATAAAGAAGAAAGAAAAAAAAACCACGGGTAGGTGGTATACAATTATGGACGGACTGCCGAGTGCCGACACAGAGGTAGCTACAGCCGTGGACTACCGTACTGTGTCTGCTGCTAATATAGACTGGTTGATAATGAGATGTAGTATGTATAAAGAAGAAAGAAAAAAAAAACCACGGGTAGGTGGTATACAATTATGGATGGACTGCCGAGTGCCGACACAGAGGTAGCTACAGCCGTGGACTACTGTACTGTGTCTGCTGCTAATATAGACTGGTTGATAAAGAGATGTAGTATGTATGTATAAAGAAGAAAGAAAAAAAAACCACGGGTAGGTGGTATACAATTATGGACGGACTGCCGAGTGCCGACACAGAGGTAGCTACAGCCATGGACTACCGTACTGTACTGTGTCTGCTGCTAATATAGACTGGTTGATAAAGAGATGTAGTATGTATGTATAAAGAAGAAGAAAAAAAAAACACGGGTAGGTGGTATACAATTATGGATGGACTGCCGAGTGCCGACACAGAGGTATCTACAGCCGTGGACTACTGTACTGTGTCTGCTGCTAATATAGACTGGTTGATAAAGAGATGTAGTATGTATGTATAAAGAAGAAAGAAAAAAAAACCACGGGTAGGTGGTATACAATTATGGACGGACTGCCGAGTGCCGACACAGAGGTAGCTACAGCCGTGGACTACCGTACTGTACTGTGTCTGCTGCTAATATAGACTGGTTGATAAAGAGATGTAGTATGTATGTATAAAGAAGAAAGAAAAAAAAACCACGGGTAGGTGGTATACAATTATGGATGGACTGCCGAGTGCCGACACAGAGGTAGCTACAGCCGTGGACTACTGTACTGTGTCTGCTGCTAATATAGACTGGTTGATAAAGAGATGTAGTATGTATGTATAAAGAAGAAAGAAAAAAAAACCACGGGTAGGTGGTATACAATTATGGACGGACTGCCGAGTGCCGACACAGAGGTAGCTACAGCCGTGGACTACCGTACTGTACTGTGTCTGCTGCTAATATAGACTGGTTGACAAAGAGATGTAGTATGTATGTATAAAGAAGAAAGAAAAAAAAACCACGGGTAGGTGGTATACAATTATGGATGGACTGCCGAGTGCCGACACAGAGGTAGCTACAGCCGTGGACTACTGTACTGTGTCTGCTGCTAATATAGACTGGTTGATAAAGAGATGTAGTATGTATGTATAAAGAAGAAAGAAAAAAAAACCACGGGTAGGTGGTATACAATTATGGATGGACTGCCGAGTGCCGACACAGAGGTAGCTACAGCCGTGAACTACCGTACTGTGTCTGCTGCGACTGGATGATAAATAATGATATAAAAAATATATATATATCACTACTGCAGCCGGACAGGTATATATTATATAATGACGGACCTGCTGGACACTGTCTGTCAGCAGAATGAGTTTTTTTATAGAATAAAAAAAAAACACCACACAAGTCACACGACGAGTGTTTAACTTTTTCAGGCAATCACAATATAGTATACTACTAACTATACTGGTGGTCAGTGTGGTCAGGTCACTGGTCAGTCACACTGGCAGTGGCACTCCTGCAGCAAAAGTGTGCACTGTTTAATTTTAATAATATGTACTCCTGGCTCCTGCTATAACCTATAACTGGCACTGCTCCCCAGTCTCCCCCACAATTATAAGCTGTGTGAGCACAGTCAGATATATACATAGATGATGCAGCACACTGGGCTGAGCAGTGCACACAGATATGGTATGTGACTGAGTCACTGTGTATCGTTTTTTTCAGGCAGAGAACGGATTATATTAAATAAAACTGCACTGTCTGGTGGTCACTGTGGTCAGTCACTACTAAACTCTGCACTCTCTACAGTACTCCTAAGCTCCAGTAAATCAAGTGTCTCTGTCTCAAATCAATCTCACTCTCTCTCTTCTAATCTAAATGGAGAGGACGCCAGCCACGTCCTCTCCCTATCAATCTCAATGCACGTGTGAAAATGGCGGCGACGCGCGGCTCCTTATATATAATCCGAGTCTCGCGAGAATCCGACAGCGTCATGATGACGTTCGGGCGCGCTCGGGTTAACCGAGCAAGGCGGGAAGATCCGAGTCGCTCGGACCCGTGAAAAAAAACAAGAAGTTCGGGCGGGTTCGGATTCCGAGGAACCGAACCCGCTCATCTCTACTAATTATGTGCCCCCCCCCCCTCCTTCTCTTTTCAACCCTCTTCTACCGTGTATCAGCAGGTGAGAGCCCGGGGAGCTTCCTCTCAGTGGTGCTGTGGAGAAAAAATGGCACTGGTGAGTGCTGAGGGAGAAGCCCCGCCCCCTCGACAGTGGGCTTCTGTTCCGCTTAAACAGTAATTTTGTCGGGGCTCATACATATATACAGTGCCCAGCTGTATATATGTGTTCTTTTTTCCAATATGAGGTCCCAAATGCTGCCCAGGGCGACCCCCCTGCGCCCTGCACCCTTACAGTGACCGGAGTATGTGAGGAGTGTGGAGTAATGGCGCACAGCTGCAGTGCTGTGCGTTACCTCTAGTGAAGATCATGAAGTCTTCTGCCGCCTGTGAAGTCTTCTTTCCTTCTCATACTCACCCGGCTTCTGTCTTCCGGCTCTGCGAGGGGGGCGGCGGCGCGGCTCTGGGACGGACGGCGAGGGTGAGATCCTGCGTACCAATCCCTCTGGAGCTAATGGTGTCCAGTAGCCTAAGAAGCAGGACCTAGCTTCAGAGAGTAGGGCTGCTTCTCTCCCCTCAGTCCCACGATGCAGGGAGTCTGTTGCCAGCAGAGCTCCCTGAAAATAAAAAACCTAACAAAATACTTTCTATCAGTAAACTCAGGAGAGCTCACTCAAAAGCACCCAGCTCCTCTGGGCACAGTATCAAACTGAGGTCTGGAGGAGGGGCATAGAGGGAGGAGCCAGTGCACACCCAGAACTAAATTCGGGGAATGGGGAATGGGGTCCCATGTGTGGATCGGGTATGCGGTTTGTTTTTTTGCCAAGTACGTGGATTACAAAAAAAGAACAGGACACACTGGATTTAGGTGAGTATAATTTTATTTTCAGGTACCCCCGATTCTACTTGGAGAAGTGGACAGAGGTCGGCGTGTGAACATAGGTAAGTATGTGTGTGTCGGCATGTATGTAATAAAGTTTTACTTTCACGGTGTGCGTGACCTGTTTTTATTTGGGGTTTTTTTTGCAGAAGAACTACAGGTACCAGCGGGCCTGTTTCCCCCTGCATGCTGGTACTTGTGGTTCTCCAAGTACCAGCTTGCGGGTGAGGCTAGCTGGGACTTGTAGTTCTTCTGCAAAAAACAATATTCTTTTATTATACACAAGGCTATCAGCCCCCCATCCGCAGCCCATGGATGGGAGGGACAGCCTCGGGCTTCATCCCTGGCCCTTGGGTGGCTGGAGGGGTGGACCCCTTGATTTAAGGGGTTCCCACTCCTCCAGGGTACCCCGGCCAGGGGTGACTAGTTAGTGATTTAATGCCAGGGCCGCAGGGACCGATATAAAAGTGTCCCCCGGCTGTGGCATTATCTCTCTGACTAGTGGAGCCCGGTGCTGGTGTTCAAAATACAGGGGACCCCTACGTCTTTTGTCCCCCGCATTTTTTGCACTAGGACCGGACGCAGAGCCCGGTGCTGGTTCTAAAAATACGGGGGATCCCCTGTCAATTTTTCCCCCGTATTTTTACAACCAGGACCGGCTCAAAGAGCCCGAGGCTGGTTATGCTTAGGAGGGGGGACCCCACGCATTTTTTTCTGGATTTTAACCCATTCCCACCCCTTTCCTCTGAAAACCATGCTCTCTCTATTTTAGTCAGTTAAAAAAAAATATTATTTTAAAAAATATATAAATAATAGTTGTGTCTCCTAATAGACAAACCAAGTACATAATCCCTTCTAATATAAATAGATATGCTATTAGCAACAAAAAACACACAAAAAAACATGTTTTAAATTTTTTTTATTAGATTCCGCCAGCAAAGTGAGGCGGAATGTAATTGACGTAATTACTGTCGAAAAGCACTGTTGTCGAATCGACATTCTTCAATTGAATATACTTTTGTCGAAAAGCCGCATTTTTACCATTGCAGACATGTCGAATTTGACAACTGTTGAATTTTAAAAAGTTGAATCTGAAAAGTCCGTTTTTTTGTCGAAAAGTACTGTATTGCATTGTTGAATATTTTTTTTGTGTCGAAAATGCCCCGTTTTTCGACATTTGCGGCAATTCGACCGCAATTGCATATACCTAAAAGTCTTATAGACTTTCCTGTCTGCAGCTCCGTCACCCCCAGCGGCGCTGTATACTCCCGCGCCCTGGTTGCCGGGTCACTGCAGCGAAGGCGCCGGTTTCTTCACATCGTGAGTCACACACACTCCGCTGTCCTCCTGGATCGTGGGGCCGCAGGTATGGGGGAGGTAAGGGGTCTCTTACCGCGATCCAGCGCAACCGTAGGAGGCAAGCCGCGTGCGCGCTTGCGTGAACACTGATTACTGGGCAGCCGCTCCACTAGCCACGAGGGACACTTAATGGGCACAGGTCTGGGGGTATTTTATTATATATAAACCCCGTTTTACACTGACCGCAGTGCCGGTGGGGATGCCAGCAGGGGGAGCAGGTCGGACCTGTGCCCCTCCCCCTTAGCCCCAGGGCGCCATTTCTACAAATGTTCCCGCCCTGGAGCTGCTTTCCTCTCCTTCACTCCCGACCAGCGGCCATCACAGATTGAGCTGAGCTGTTCCTGGGACTGCTGGGGCAAATCCTCCTCTGTAGAACCTTCTGATTGCCAGTGCTGTGTTTCCTACAGGACACTTAAGTATTCTACCTGTCACTAGGACAGTGTTAGTTAAGAAAGAGTGCATACATTCAGGGTTGTGTGGTACAAACACCCTGTGATATACATCCAGTATTTACTGTGTTTGTTATATCTATTGTTAACACATATAGCCATACTGAGTATTTCTTTGTATTGCTAGTCCAGTGCAGTTTTATGGTGCATAATTTCTGCATGGTACACTTGTGACTATATATGTGTGTGTGCATGTAGCTGCTGCATGGTTGCCTCATTACAGGGTATTTCACTCAGTGTTTCAAGTTTCTTTCTGTATAATATAGGACTGTATCAAAAGATATACTTACTGTGTATTTTTTCTTGTGATTTATTGTCACTCCATATATCTCTTGAACTCCCGGGTTGTGCTGTCATAGTCACATCTTCGCCGAGTGTTCTTGCTAGGTATATTGCTGCTACACCTTGTACCAGGTTGCCCAATATTATGCACATTATTATGTCTGCTACACGTGGCAACGACGCTGGGGCTTCTCCCACATTGCATGGCAGTGAGGCCACAGACATGACGGAGGAAAATATGGCAGCTGAGAGTTCAGGTTCAGGGGGTTCTTTACCCCCCAGTGGGTCAGTAGCACCTGGGGCATTACAGGACCCACCTTGGGCTACATTTTCCGTGCTGTTAAACACGCTTGTAACTAAATTGGTGCCCCCTGTGGGACCACCTGTGCCAATGCAGCAGTTTATGGTCCCTGCTATTAATCCACCATGGGCAGATCAAATCTCCACTCAGATACAGCATTTAAACCGGTCACTGACTAAATCTAAGTGTTACTCTCGCCCGCCTAAGACTAATTCGTCTTCCAAATGGGCCATTACCTCCTCCCAATCTACTGCTATCCCGGACACGTCCTCTGAGGAGGATGGTGCTTATACTGATCCCACAGACATTGACTCAGATGTTTCTGATGGGGAAGGGAAATCAATGGTGGATGTCCCAGATTTGATTGAGGCTATTAGGCGCATTCTTCAGGTGTCTGATGATCCTGAGCCTGAGGCTGTCTCTAAGAAACCGGATAGGTTTAAACATAAGAAGGTGGTTAAACAAGTTATACCTCACTCTGAACACCTGGTTGAAATACGTCAGGAATCCTGGGAAAATCCGGGGACAAAATTCACATGAATAAGAGACTGTTGACTCACTATCCTCTCCCTGCGGAGGTATGTACAAATTGGGAAACTCAACCACCCATTGATTCTCATGTGGTGCACATGGTAGTTTACTCTGCTCTGCCAAGTTACTACCGTCACCTCTCTGAAGGAACCGACGGATAGAAGTGTGGAGGGCTGTTTGAAAGCGATTTACACCCTAACGGGGGTTGTGCATAGGCCAACCATTGCTGCAACATGGGCTGCTGAAGCTGTTGAGGCGTGGGCTCAGGAGCTTGAGGCGTAACTGCCTTCCAACGCGTCTGAGCATGCTCGACAATGTCTCTCCTATATTACCATGGCTTCTCTGTACCTTAAGGAGGCGGCCTCCGATGCCGGGGTGCTGGTGGCCAAGGCTGCTACTATGTCCGTCTTGGACAGACGTATCCTTTGGTTGTGATCCTGGTTGGTGGATATGGATTCCAAGAAAACCCTGGAGGTGCTTCCTTTCAAGGGAGACATTCTCAATAAGATTGTGGCTGATCTGGCTACTGCTAAAACAGCTTGCCTACCTAGTACGGCTCCTTCCACACAGAAGGCTAAAAGTACTTTCCCTCTGCCCTTTTGTTCTCCATGTAAAGCAAGTGTCAGGCGTACCCAAAGCAAACTCGTGCTTCCAGACCTGCCAAGCCCAGACCTAAGCGAGCCTGGGCTGTTCATCAAGCTGCTTCAAAAAAACTGACAAGCCTGCCGCATGACGGGACTGGCCTCCCTATGGGGGATCCCAGGGTGGGGGGCCGACTTCTAGGTTTTGCCCAGGAATGGTTGAAGACCACTTCAGATACCTGGGTAAGGGAAGTCATCACTCGAGGTTACGCCGTACCCTTCAAGAATCGTCCCCCTCATCGATTTTGCCTGACAGATGTTCCTCTGGACCCGGCAAAGTCAAACATTCTGCATTCGGGGTACCGTCCCTTCTGACCACAGGAGTGGTGGTACAAGTGCCTCTGGTTCAGAGAGGCAAGGGGTACTATTCACCTCTGTTTCTAGTCCCGAAACCAAACGGGTCCTTGCGGCCCATTCTCAATCTGAAGTCCTTGAACAAGTATGTGTGGGTCTCCAAGTTTTGTATGGAAACTCTGCGCTCTATTGTTCTGGCCTTGGAGCCTGGGGACTATATGGTCTCCCTGGACATACAGGATGCCTACCTGCATATTCCTATTGCAGTGTCTCATCAGCAGTACCTGAGGTTCACAGTGGGCAACCTTCATTATCAATTTCGGACGTTACCCTTTGGTTTGACAACGGCTCCCCGAGTCTTCACCAAAGTAATGGCGGTCATGACGACATCTCTTCGCCGTCAAGGTGTCAGGATGCTACCGTACCTAGACGACTTGTTGAATCTGGCAAATTCCCCAGAACTTCTCCTGTGTCATCTCGATCTGATGGTCCAGTGCATGAAAGCCCACGGGTGGCTGGTCAATTGGAAGAAATCCTCCCTGGTTCCTGCTCGGTGCATGGTACACCTGGAAGCGTTATTGGACACTCACATCCAGCGGTTGTTCTTGTCTCAGGAGAAAGTCCTGAAACTTCAGGACAAGTTCCGATGCTTCCTATCTCGTCCGCAAGTGTCGATTCATTCGGCGATGCAAGTGCTAGGTCTCATGGTGTCGGCTTTTGAAATGGTGGAGTATGCTCAATTCCATTCTCGCCCAGAAGTTGATTCTGTCCAAGTGGGACGGCCTGCCTCACTGGATCAGATCTCACATGATCTCCCTATCTCCGGAGGTCCGTCTGCCATTGAGCTGGTGGCTTCAGGACCAACGATTGAGCAGGGGCCGTCCCATCTGGATATCCAACTGGGTCCTGCTGATGATGGATGCCAATCTGAGAGATTGGGGCGCGGTGTTGGAACAACACTCTCTCCAGTGTCGGTGGACTGAGGATGAGTCTCTACTCCCGATAAACATTCTGGAACTGCGGGCAGTGTTCAATGCATTGACAATGGTCCAGCATCTCATACAGAACAGACCTGTTCAAGTACAATCGGACAATGCCACCACGGTGGCATACATCAATAATCAGGGCGGCACTTGAAGCCGCATGGCAATGAAGGAAGTATCAAGGATTCTTCAGTGGGCAGAACGCCATCTGTCGGCCATATCGGTAGTGTTCATTTCGGGCGTTCTGAACTGGGAAGCGGACTATCTCAGTTGTCAGGACGTGCACACCGGAGAATGGAGCCTACATCCAGGGGTGTTTCAACTTCTCGTGGACAAGTGGGGCCTCCCAGATGTGGACCTGATGGCGTCTCAACACAATCACAAGGTTTCGGTCTTTGGAGCAAGGACAAGGGATCCTCAAGTAGCGTTCATGGATGCTCTGTCAATCCCGTGGAACTTTTGGCTGCCGTATGTGTTCCCTCCGGTGTCACTCCTGCCTAGAGTAATAAGGAAGTTCAAGCAAGAAGGAGGAAACCTACTTCTAGTCGCTCCACCGTGGCCCAGGCGGCACTGGTTCTCTGATCTACAGGGCCTCTCGTTGGATCGTTCCCTTCTACTTTCACAACGACCAGACCTCCTTGTTCACGGCCCTTGTGTTTACCAGGATTTGGCCCGTCTGTGTTATGCACACCAGTGCCTGCAGGAAAGTACTAGTGTCAGAACTGTTATGCACTCCAGTGTCTGCAGGAATGTACTGGTGTTTGAACTGTTATGCAAAACAAATGGACTCACAGACAAACTGGGGAATATGACATAACGTACACAGAAGGTGATAGGGTAACAAAATACACACACAGTGAACAGAGAAGCCCAGAGGCTAAGGAACTGGGTATCTCCCTTGTATTAGAACTGCTCAGATGTAAAAAGCAAGATGTTGTGTTTTAATACGTAGAGAACCCGAAATGCTGTTGCTAAGGGCAACAGCAAAACCCTAAAGGGTTACCAACGGGTGTGGCAGTAAACTCCTTGGTCAGAGATGGAATGATAGACACAAGGAGAGCCTCCACAATCCTGATTCTCACTTGCAGTGCACAGGTTTAAGCTTACTGCCACTAAACTGACCCCTGACACCTAGCACAGTGAGACAGGATTAGACAGGCAAGTGTTAGAATACAGCCGCAAACTTGCTAAGTTCACAGAGTAATAACAGAACCCCAGCAAGCTAAACGACTGACTCCAGTCTTACTGCTAGGTCTGGATTGGCAGAGTGTAATACCAAATCCCCAGGCCTATTTGCAGTAAGCAACAAACAAATACAAAGCTACACAGTACTGGCTAACTTTCATGAACTGACTAACCAACAGAGATTCAGCAGCATCTGCTTACCCTGAAAAGAGGCCTTATAAAGCAGGTGCTGTCCACGCCCCACTCAGACCTCACAGACTGTGAGCACAAAAACCAGCACCGGATCCCCTGCCGTGCACAGAGCCTATAACCACTGCACAGCAAAAGACCCGAACCGGAGTATCAGCTGCGCTCAGGTTACTCCACTAGCACTTGTCTCCCGGTTGCCATGACGACGTGGCAGCACAGGGCAGGAGACCCTAACAGTACCCCCCCTCTGACGAGGGGTCAAAGAACCCCTACCACCGGGTTTATCGGGGAACTGCGAGAAGAGCGTATCAGTCTGGGGGCATGAAGATCACAACTGCGCACCCACGACCGCTCCTCCGGGCCATACCCCTTCCAGTGCACCAAAAAGGACAGCCGACCCCGAACCACCTTGGAGTCAAGAATCCTTTCAACAACAAACTCCCTCTGGCCACGTATCAGAAGAGGGGAAGGTCTTCCACTGGAAGAAGGATTACTAATCGCCCGTTTTAAAAGGGAACAATGAAATGTTTTATTGATACCCAAAGAACGGGGCAGATCTAACTGAAATGCCACCGGATTGATAACCCTGGTGATCTTATAAGGGCCGATGAACCGGGGCCCTAACTTATGAGATGGCTGTCTCAACTTCAAATTCTTGGTAGACAACCAGACGAAGTCTCCTAATTTGAAGCTGCAGGGTCTTTTCCGCTTATCAAAAACCCTTTTGGTCACTAATGACACAGACACAAGGGCTTTCTTCACTTTCCGCCAAATACCTCTAAGGACCGAAACCACAGAGGAACCACCAGGCGTGGAGTCCAGGGGGTCAAAAGAATTGGCCTTAGGATGATGCCCATACACACAAAGGAAGGGAGAGATCCCTGTAGCAGAGTGAGCCGCGTTGTTATAGGCAAACTCCGCCATGGACAGATGAGCAACCCAGTCAGTCTGACACTTGGAGACATAACACCTGAGGAACTGCTCCAAGGACTGGTTCACCCTTTCAGTCTGCCCATTAGACTGCGGATGGTAGCCTGACGACAAGCTGACAGAAATCTGGAGATCGGAACAAAATGCCCTCCAGAATTTGGCCACAAACTGGGATCCGCGGTCAGAGACCACATCAAGTGGCAACCCGTGGAGACGCACAACATGCAGCATAAATAATTCAGACAGGCGTCTGGCTGATGGCAGCCCAACCAGTGGAACGAAGTGCGCCATCTTCGAAAACCTGTCAACGACAACCCAGATGGCTGTCATCCCCGAGGATTTGGGCAAGTCCACCACAAAATCCATTGAAATGTGGGTCCATGGCTTAGATGGGATAGAGAGTGGATGTAATGGGCCAACAGGAACCCCTCTAGGAGTCTTATTTCGGGCACAGATGTCACATGCCCGAACCCACTGATCCACATCCTTAGCCACCGAGGGCCACCACACCGCCCTAGATAGCAACTCCCGAGTTCTGGCAATACCCGGGTGACCTGCCGACTTCTTGGCATGGAATTCCAGGAACACTCGCTGTCTTAACCTAGGAGGCACAAACAAAAGACCTACCGGAAGGTCTGGAGGAGCCTGCTCCTGTGCTCTAAGGACTAATGATAAGAGGTCCTGGGTAATGCCCACTTTAATACATGATGGGGAAACAATGGGCAACGGCTCCTCGGTGGTCTCCTGGATTGGAGCAAAACTCCGCGAGAGCGCATCAGCCTTGATGTTTTTTGACCCAGGGCGATATGTTATCAAAAAATTAAAGCGAGCAAAAAACAAAGCCCATCGTGCCTGCCTGGCATTGAGACGCTTCGCTGACTCTAAATATGCCAGATTCTTATGGTCAGTGAGAATTGAGACCACAAACTTAGCCCCCTCAAGCCAGTGTCTCCACTCCTCGAGTGCATCCTTAATAGCCAACAATTCCCGGTTACCCACGTCATAATTCATCTCGGCAGGCGAAAATTTACGGGAAAAGTAAGCACAGGGATGAAGGCGATTATCAGACACTCCCATCTGAGAAAGCACTGCCCCAATACCCATCTCAGAGGCATCCACCTCCACCACAAAAGGACGCTCTGGATCTGGGTGTCGCAGCACCTTGGCCGAAACAAATGCCCTTTTGAGACGGGCAAAAGCCGCTTTAGCCTCACAAGACCAGTGAGCAACATCCGCCCCTTTCTTAGTGAGTGCCACCAAGGGCGCCACTATAGACGAAAATCCAGCGATAAATCGTCTATAAAAATTCGCAAAGCCCAGGAAACGCTGAAGCGCCTTCAAACTAGTGGGCTGCACCCAATCCAGGACTGCCTGTACCTTGGAACCCTCCATTTGGAAACCTTCTGGGGAGATAATATATCCTAGAAATGCGATTTGCTGAACTTCAAATTCGCACTTCTCCAGCTTCGCCCCAAGCCGGTGGTCTCTGAGTTTCTGGAGGACTAAGCGTACATGCTTCCGATGTTCCTCCAGGGAATGGGAGAAGATTAGGATGTCATCTAAGTATACAACTAAGAATCTATCCAAATATTCCCTGAGCACATCATTCATGAAATCCTGGAAGACTGCCGGGGCATTACAGAGCCCAAAAGGCATCACCAAATATTCATAATGCCCTGAGTGGGTATTAAAGGCAGTCTTCCATTCATCCCCCTCTCTTATTCGGATTAGATTGTACGCACCGCGTAGGTCAATCTTAGAAAAAATGGTGGCAGTACGAAGCTGGTCAAACAAGACCGAAATGAGAGGCAGTGGGTATGAGTTTTTAATCGTGATACGGTTCAATTCCCTGAAGTCGATGCAGGGTCGCAACGAACCGTCCTTTTTACCCACGAAGAAGAACCCCGACCCAACTGGAGACTGTGAAGGTCTGATAAATCCCTTAGCCAAGTTCTCCTGAATGTACTCTGCCATAGCCTGAGTCTCAGGACGTGACAGGGAGTACAACCTGCTCTTGGGAAGCTTAGCATTTGGCAACAAATCAATGGCACAGTCATAGGGGCGATGGGGAGGTAGTACCTCTGCAACTTTTTTGGAGAACACGTCCGCAAAATCTGCATAACACCCTGGCAATCCTGGCAAACTTAGCTGCGAGAGCCTGACTGGAAGGCTCAAGCAACTCCTGAAACAATCAGTACCCCAACTAAGAATCTCCCCAGAGACCCAGTCAAATTGAGGATTGTGGGCCCTTAACCAGGGTAACCCCAACACCAATGGGGCAAAAGTACAGACAGTCACATAAAAGGACAATTTTTCAGAGTGTGTGGCTCCAATAAACAAAGAAATCTGGCTAGTGCAAGAGGTAATTTTACCTTGGGATAATGGTTCCCCGTTTAACCCACAAATCTCAATTTCCGATGCCAAGGGTACTAAGGGAACAGAGTGTTTTAGGGCGAATTGGCGGTCCATAAAAACCCCGTCGGCCCCACTGTCCACAAAGGCCTCAGTCTTGACAGTTTGACCGAGGATCTTCAAGGTCACCGGAATGATAAAAGTCTTCTTGGGAAATTCTGACTTCTGGCCTGACAGGATATTTCCCATCACCCTCAGGCCCTGAAGTTTTCCGGCTTTTCTGGGCATGATACTACCACATGACCTTTATTCCCACAGTACAAACACAACCCCTGCTGTCTCCTCCGCGTCTTCTCACGCGAGGAGAGGCGGGTAGCCCCAATCTGCATAGGCTCCTCAGAAAATTCCTCAGAGTCTGAGGTTCCCTTGGGAAGGAAGGAAATCTCAGTCTCCCTTTCAAGCCTACGCTCTCTCAGCCGTCTATCCACCCGGATGGATAACTGCATGAGCTGATCCAAGCTATCAGGCAAGGGATATTGTACCAGTTGGTCCTTTATCTGGTTAGAAAGACCTCTTCGGTACTGGTGTCTCAGGGCTGGGTCATTCCACTGGGTATCATGGGCCAACCTCCGAAACTCCGTACAGTAAACCTCAACTGGCCTTCGCCCTTGCTTAAGGATCGAAATCTGAGCCTCGGCTGAGGCCGTCTTGTCAGGGTCATCATACAACATGCCCAGTGCCGTAAAAAAAGCATCAACACTTTTAAGCGACGGACAGTCAGGCTGCAACCCATATGCCCAGACCTGTGGGTCTCCTTGTAGCAAGGAAATCACTATGCCCACCCGCTGAATCTCCGACCCAGAAGACTGAGGCCTAAGCCGGAAGTATAGCTTGCAGCTCTCCTTGAAACAAAAGAACTGCGAGCGATCTCCAGAAAAACGATCCGGGAGATTTACTTTCGGCTCCTTAACCCCTGCAGGTGCTGCTGCTGCGGGAGCTCCGCCAGCAGCCTGGGAGGTGTGCATTTTAATGGACAAATCATTAAATTGCCGAGTCAGGACCTGCACCTGATCGACCACCTGTTGCAACGTATTTTGAGGGGTATGCTCCATATTCCCACAAAATTTCAACAGGAGTATTAGGCTGCTGAATATGTTATGCACACCAGTGCCTGCAGGAAAGTACTAGTGTCAGAACTGTTATGCACTCCAGTGTCTGCAGGAATGTACTGGTGTTTGAACTGTTATGCAAAACAAATGGACTCACAGACAAACGGGAATATGACATAACGTACACAGAAGGTGATAGGGTAACAAAATACACACACAGTGAACAGAGAAGCCCAGAGGCTAAGGAACTGGGTATCTCCCTTGTATTAGAACTGCTCAGATGTAAAAAGCAAGATGTTGTGTTTTAATACGTAGAGAACCCGAAATGCTGTTGCTAAGGGCAACAGCAAAACCCTAAAGGGTTACCAACGGGTGTGGCAGTAAACTCCTTGGTCAGAGATGGAATGATAGACACAAGGAGAGCCTCCACAATCCTGATTCTCACTTGCAGTGCACAGGTTTAAGCTTACTGCCACTAAACTGACCCCTGACACCTAGCACAGTGAGACAGGATTAGACAGGCAAGTGTTAGAATACAGCCGCAAACTTGCTAAGTTCACAGAGTAATAACAGAACCCCAGCAAGCTAAACGACTGACTCCAGTCTTACTGCTAGGTCTGGATTGGCAGAGTGTAATACCAAATCCCCAGGCCTATTTGCAGTAAGCAACAAACAAATACAAAGCTACACAGTACTGGCTAACTTTCATGAACTGACTAACCAACAGAGATTCAGCAGCATCTGCTTACCCTGAAAAGAGGCCTTATAAAGCAGGTGCTGTCCACGCCCCACTCAGACCTCACAGACTGTGAGCACAAAAACCAGCACCGGATCCCCTGCCGTGCACAGAGCCTATAACCACTGCACAGCAAAAGACCCGAACCGGAGTATCAGCTGCGCTCAGGTTACTCCACTAGCACTTGTCTCCCGGTTGCCATGACGACGTGGCAGCACAGGGCAGGAGACCCTAACAGTCTGGCTTTGACAGCATGGCTCTTGAAGCTTCTGTCCTGAGGGCCAAGGGTTTTTCTGAGGCGGACGTTCAAACTATGTTGAAGGCCCGTAAGCCGGCTTCTGCTCGGATATACCATAGGGTCTGGGATGCTTACTTTGCTTGGTGTGTATCTCACAATCATGACGTCTTCAAGTTTAGTATGGCCAAACTGTTGGCCTTTCTACAACAAGGCCTGGACTTAGGCCTGTGTCTGGCCTCCCTCAAGGTTCATATCTCTGCCTTGTTGGTTTGGTTTCAGAGAAAAATTGCTACCCTACCTGATGTCCATACATTCACTCAGGGTGTGTTGCGGATTCAGCCTCCTTATGTGCCACAGGTGGCCCCTTTGGATCTGTCGGTGGTTTAGGAGGACTTACAAGAGTCTCCGTTTGAGCCTCTTACCTCTGCTGACCTTAAGTGGCTTTCCCTTAAGGAGTTATTCTTGATGGCTATTGCTTCAGCTAGAAGGGTCTCGGACTTGGGTGCCTTATCCTGTAAGTCCCCCTATTTGATTTTTCGCCGTGACCAGGCGGTTCTTAAAATGCGGCAAGGTTACTTACCCAAGGTGGTGTCTTCCTTCCACCTTAACCAGGAGATTGTGGTCTCCGGCCTTTAACTCTCCTGAGTTGTCTGCCAAAGGGCGGTCTTTGGATCTGGTACGGGCTCTCCGTATCTATGTGAGGAGAACTTCCTCCATTAGGAAATCCGATTCTCTTTTCGTGCAGTTTGGGTTTCACAAGCCTGCTTCCAAGCAGACGCTGGCCAGATGGATTAGAATGGTGATTGCACATCATTATGTACAGGCTGGTCGTCCGGTTCCTGCTACCATCAAAGCCCATTCTACTCGGTCGGTTGGACATTCTTGGGCGGCCCACCGTGGTGTGACACTTGAACAATTGTGCAAGGCGGCTACATGGTCCTCCGGGAACAAGTTCATTAGGTTCTATGCCTTCGATACTTCCACCTCCCAGGATGCTTCCTTTGGACGCTGGGTTCTTGTGCCCACTACAGTGCGTCCTCTCCCATAAGGAACTGCTTTAGGACATCCCCGATGTTAATCCTTGTGGAGCCCAGTGTACCCCGCAGCAGAAAACAAGATTTATGATTTACCATTGTTAAATCTCTTTCTGCGAGGTACACTGGGCTCCACAAGACGCCCACCCTGACGCACTTAGCTTCTTTGGGTTGGTATGGCATAGCCGCTGACACCCTCTCCTGTGGTGAGTGTGTGGTGTAATTGGCTACGAGCGATTGTCGTCTCTGGTACCTGCTACTGCATTGGACTGGTTAACAAAACTGAGCTCTTGTGCATGGAGGCGGGGTTATAGAGGAGGCGGCGCTGTGCATCTTGGGAACAGTCAAAAGCTTTGAGCCTGTTGGTGCCTCGGATCAAGATCCTATGCTACACCCCCAATGTTAATCCTTGTGGAGCCCAGTGTACCTCGCAAAAAGAGATTTAACAACAGTAAGTTCTTACCATAAATCTAGTTTTAAACTATAATGAATGAATAAGTTGCATCCAACAAAATATGTACATACCCACAGGCAGTGGCGTTTGTCCCAGTTGCCCAGAGGTAAGATAAATATTGGTGCCTCCCTCAGATATATATATATATATATATATATATATATACAGTATGTATATGTGTGTGTGTATATGGAGTGTTCATGGAGTGTATATGCAGTACACAGATGGTCCTCCATTATCTTGATGTTTCTGCGCCTAGATGGAGGTTTAGTCATGCCTAGGCGATAGCTTAGGTTGTTGAGTTTAATCACGGACAGGCGCGTTGAGGCACGAGCATGCAATACACATCTCCACCACTGGGTGGATAATGCTCCACTAATCCACTACTTTAGTTTGAATAGCGGCGGATTGATCTACAGTACAAGCTCTGGCAAATGGTCAGTGACGACTGTAATGTTAATATACAGTCCTGTACTGCATAGTGTACACACAGATGGTGACCAATGGTCAGACGGAGAGGGTAAAAAAAAAAGTTTATTCAGACGCAAACGAATGTGTTAAAACACTTGTGTATGCAGAGGCAACTAATGTGTGAAAGGAATAATGTAGCTCATTGACTTTACAATATGTACAGTGCACTAAATGAGTGTCCGAGTCCCCTAATGGCATAAATGAAAACCAATGGGAAGGAATCGCTCCTTGCATTACTTTTACACATGAAATTGTGTATCTTCCATGCAGCAATGTGGGCTAGCGGTGAAGGCTCCCAGGTACCATGCTGAGGGTCCCGGGTTCAATTCCCAAAGTGCCAATTTATATATATATATTTTCCTGACATTCACTTTATACATTTTTTTCCTGTGTAATCCATTGTAAAACATTCAATGGAAGGGTGCACACAGGATTTCACATAAATCAGGGTAAATCTGTAGGAGCGACTCATTCCGCTATTGCACCTGTAGACATACGAGTAAATATAAATTAGTGTATTCTGACATAACTAACTGTTTGAGCAACACAGTACTGTAGATCGTCAACATTAGTAAATTACCGAGTTGTATAAAGTACAACAGAGATTCTCTAAGAATGTGTATTCTCAATCACTGCCAACAAGGGCCCTCAATCTGAGTTGATTGCTCGCTAGCTATTTTTTGCAGAGCAGCGATCAGATAGTCGCCGCTTCTAGGGGAGTGTATTTTCGCTTTGCAAGTGTGCGAACACTTGTGCAGCCGAGTGGGGCGAAAAAGTTTTTTGCAGTTTCTAAGTTGGTCTGGACTTACTCAGCCCTTGCGATCACTTCAGTCTGTCCGGTCCCAAAATTAACGTCAGACACCTGCCCTGCAAACGTCTGGACATGCCTGAGTTTTCCCTATCACTCCCAGAAAACGGTCAGTTGACACCCATAAACGCCCTCTTCCTATCAATCTCCTTGCGATCGGTTGTGTGAATGGATTCATCACTAGAAGCATTGCACAGTAATGATGCTGTCTGTATGCGTACGACGTGCGTGCGCATTGCGGTGCATGTGCATGCGCAGTAGTAACCTGATCGCTGCGCTGCAAAAAAATGGCAGCGAGCGATCAGCTCGGAATGAGGGCCAATAGCCAAACACTGCCGGGAAAGCATACAATTCATTAAAAATGGAGCTTTCAAATAGACCTGCTTTTTGCTGGCGTGTTCAGATAGTCATGCACGGATCAGTGAGATCCGTGCATGCTTCTCCGTGGAAAAGGATCAGAAAAAGTTAAAAATGTTAAAAAAAAATTGCGTGGGGTCCCCCCTCCTAAGCATAACCAGCCTTGGGCTCTTTGAGCTGGTCCTGGTAGTTTAAATACCAGGGAAAATTTGACTGGGGTCCTCCTGTATTTAGAGAACCAGCACCGGGCTCTTGGGCCAGCCCTGGTTCCAAAAATATGGGGGACAAAAGACGTAGGTGTCCCCCATATTTTTAAAACCGGACCAGGCTCCACTAGCTGAGAAGATAATGCTTCAGTTGGGGAGACACATTTATGTAGGGCATTACCCCGGAACTAGTCACCCCTTGCCAGGGGTATGTATGAGTGTGTAAGTGTGTTTGAATATAATTATACTTTCAAGGTGTGTTTTGTTTTTATTTGGGTATTTTTTGTGGTAGAACTACTGGTACCAGCGAACCCGTTATTTCCCCGCATGCTGGTACTTGTGGTTCTCTAAGTACCAGCAAGCAGGGGAGGCTTTCTGAACTTGTAGTGCTACAACAAAAAACAATATTCTTTATTTTACACAAAGGCTATCCCCCATCCACTGCCCAGGGATGGGGGGGGACAGCCTCGGGCTTCACCCCTGGTCCTTGGGTGACAGGAGGGGGGGATAGCCTGGCCAGGGGTGCCTAGTTGGGGGGGTAATGCCATGGCCGCAGCAAAAGTGTCCCCTGGCTGTGGCATTATCTCTCTGGCTAGTGGAGCCTGGTGCTGGTTTTAAAAATACGGGGGACCCCTACATCTTTTGTTCCCCATATTTTTGTAACCAGGACCAGACACAGAGCCCAGTGCTGTTTGGCTAAATACGGGGAATCCCTGTCCAATTTCCCCCCGGTATTTAAACAACCAGGGCTGGCTCAAAGAGCCTGAGGCTGGCTATGCTTAAGAGGGGGGACCCCACGCAATTTTTTTTAACTCTTTTAACTCTTTTAATACTGTACACAATGAAGCCCTGGACGGATCTCACTCATTTTTTTTAGCTGTTCGTGCTAATTAGTACTCTAATAGAAAATACTGTACAGAGATACTAAGTACGGTGATTTGGCATCCAGGAACTTAGGGAGGAGCTTTTATCTCTCTCCATTATACATAGAAAGATTACACTTGCCGCTGTACATTAGAAGCTGTTCGTGCTAATTAGTAGCCTAATCTTGGAAATTGACTGTAAAAAAATTTTTTGCGAGTCAAAAAAGAAACAGCGTGGATGAGACGGAGATGAGGTCCCTCACCCAGTTTCATCCTAAGTCTATTTTCTTTCCCCAACACATTAAAGGACCAATTATTGAGACCTTCAGTTCATTGGTACTGGAATATCTTAACAAAATAAAAGTGGATAAAAGGGGAACGAATCTTACTAACAAAGAAAAAAGAGCAATAAAAGACTTGCAGGAAAATAAAGGATTTATAATAAAACCAGCCGATAAAAGGTAGTCTTGATGAATGTAGAGGATTATGAGGCTGAAGTCTATAGACAACTTCAAGATCATAAAACCTACAAGAAATTACGGGGAGATCCGTCTAAACAAATACATTTAAAATTAAGTCAGATGATAGAGAGAGCAACAATAAAGGATACAATCACAGAGAGGGAGGCAAAATTTATTATCAATAATGATCCAGTGATACCGGTAATTTATATTTTACCCAAGATTCATAAGAACTTAGAAAAACCCTCTGTGCACCCAATTATATCGGGGGTAGATTCAGCTACAGCTAATCTATCTAATTTTATAGATCATTATTTACAGCCCCTCGTGAATACCAATAGATCACATCTTAAGGATACTACAAGCTTTTTGCAACTATTAGATAATTTGGTCTGGGAGAAAGACTCCCTTTTGGTAACAACAGAATGTTGTATACCATTATAAATCACAATGATGGCTTAGATGCTACCCCGGTTTTTCTTGAATCATCTGAACTATCAGCAAATTTACAAAGTTTTTTATTGGAAGGAATTGAATTTATTTTACATATTAATTTCTTTCTATTCAAGGACGAGTTTTACCTACAAAGAACATGAACAGTGATGGGCACCAGGTTCGCTCCGAGCTATGTGAACCTCTTATGGGTGCTTGGGAACTTGACACTATATGGTCCAGTGCCGAGCTCGAAGTGAACCTGGTGTCCTACGCCAGGTATATAGATGACATCTTTTTTATCTGGAGGGGTGATAGAGCTAGTCTGGCTCAGTTTTGCATGTTCTTGAACTCCAACGATAAGAACATTATACTAACCTTTGACATTCAGGAAGATAACATAAACTTCCTGGACGTTACTATATATATAGATTATGGTAGAATATGTACAAAAATTTATACTAAACCAACGGATTCCGGGAAATATCTTCCAGCGAATAGTTGCCATCATGTTGATTTAAGGGGTCCCCACTCCCCCAAGGTACCCCAACCAGGGTTGACTAGTTGGGGGTAATGCCACGGCCGCAAGGACCTACATAAATGTGTCCCCCGGCCGTGGCATTATCTTCTCGGTTAGTGGAACCTGGTGCTGGTTTTAAAAATACGGGGAACCCCTACGTCTTTTGTCCCCCATATTTTTGGAACCAGGGCCGGCCCAAGAGCCTGGTGCTGGTTCTCTAAATACGGGGGGACCCCTTTCAATTTTTCCCCGGTATTTAAACTACCAGGACCTGCTCAAAGA
Organism: Pseudophryne corroboree; assembly: GCF_028390025.1. Classification (NCBI taxonomy): domain Eukaryota; kingdom Metazoa; phylum Chordata; class Amphibia; order Anura; family Myobatrachidae; genus Pseudophryne; species Pseudophryne corroboree. The sequence goes on along the minus strand of NC_086447.1, from coordinate 638,721,087 downwards.
GCCCAAGGCTGGTTATGCTTAGGAGGGGGGACCCCAAGCAAAACATTTTTTGACATTTTTAACTATTTCTGTCCCTTTTCCACAGAGAAGCATGCATGGATCTTACTGATTTATGCATGACTATCTGAACATGCCAGCAAAAAGTAGGTCTATTTGAAAGCTCCTTTTTTGTTACGAATTCTATGCTTTCCCGGCAGTGTTTGGCTATTGTCGGCAGTGATTGAGAACACAAATTCTTAGTAAATTACAGAGTTGTGTAAAGTACAACAGAGATTCTCTTACGCCGATGATCTACAGTACTGTGTTGCTCGAACAGTTAGTTGTGTCAGAATACACTAATTTATATTTACTGGTATGTCTACATGTGCGATAGCAGAATGAGTCGCTCCTGCAGATTTACCCTGATTTATGTGAAACCTGTGTGCAACCTTCCATTGAATGTTTTACAATGGATTACACAGGAAAAATAAATTAATAAAGTGAATGTCAGGGTGGGGGGGAAACATAGAGATTGGCACTTTGGGAATCGAACCCTGTACCCTCAGTGTGGGAGGTGGTAGCCTTCACCACTACCCCACGTCACTGCATGGAAGATACACAAGTTCATGTGTAAAAGTAATGCAAGCAGCGATTCCTTCCCATTGATGTTCGTTTATACCGTTAGTGGACTCGGATGCTCATTTAGTGCACTGTACATACTTTAAAGTCAATGAGCTACATTTTTCCTTTCACACATTAGTTGCGTCTGTATACACAAGTGTTTTAACACGTTCATTTGCATCTGAATTTACTATACACACAGTGATTTGGCATCCAGGAACTTAGGGAGGAGCCTTTATCTCTCCCCTTTATACTTAATACTAGGGGATATGGACGCTCACATATCCCTAACATCAATAGACCATACTGTACCTGTAACACGTTCGTTTGCATCTGTATATGCTGTACTGTATGACAGTTATATACTGTATGACATACTGTAGCGTAATGAGACGCAGCAGTAAAGTAGTTCTTACACTGTAGTTCAGTATTGTATTTTAATGGAGACCGCACGCATGCGCATTGGTGATTTTAAAAAGCAACATCTGGTGGATGACCTTAGGTATTAAACTCAAAGGTAATGCTCTGTGCGCCTCCATTTGACTAGGCACGCCTCCTTGCGCCCAGGCATGCTGCGTATGCCCTCCTGCGACTAACGCCTCAGTCAGCCAAGATAACGGAGGACCCATCTGTATTTACATTTCATTGTCTTTTATATTAAATCACACATTTCTTAGTAGTCATACACAGCATTAGAACCTATGACCTGTTACATGGACGGTAGATGCCTTACTGGCTATTTGCTCCTTCATGGCTAGGCTGCAGATTAGAATTATATGAAGCTACTGTACTTAGGATTGTCTATTCAAAACCATTGCAATTAGGCAGATCTGTGTAGTGTGCACCCACACAACACGTAGATCTGCTCACTAACTCACAATGCTGATTATTTCTCTAACAATTATTTTACCCAGGATTAGAACCCACGACTTATTACACTGGAAACACTGGAAACAGGCATCGTACTGATGGAGCTATTTACCAATTGGGGTAAGCCATTCCGCGATGATCTTCCTCAGTTGCCGTAAGAGGTTTTCAGCTGTGTGCGTATTCTGGAAACCGGTGATACAAAGCGTAGCCTGCCTAGGAAAGAGTTGGCGTTTGCGAGATGCTGCTACTGGTGCCGCCGCTGCTGTTCTTGCGGCGGGAGTCCATACATCTACCCAGTGGGCTGTCACAGTCATATAGTCCTGACCCTGCCCTGCTCCACTTGTCCACATGTCCGTGGTTAAGTGGACATTGGGTACAACTGCATTTTTTAGGACACTGGTGAGTCTTTTTCTGACGTCCGTGTACATTCTCGGTATCGCCTGCCTAGAGAAGTGGAACCTAGATGGTATTTGGTAACGGGGGCACACTGCCTCAATAAATTGTCTAGTTCCCTGTGAACTAACGGCGGATACCGGACGCACGTCTAACACCAACATAGTTGTCAAGGCCTCAGTTATCCGCTTTGCAGCAGGATGACTGCTGTGATATTTCATCTTCCTCGCAAAGGACTGTTGAACAGTCAATTGCTTACTGGAAGTAGTACAAGCGGGCTTACGACTTCCCCTCTGGGATGACCATCGACTCCCAGCAGCAACAACAGCAGCGCCAGCAGCAGTAGGCGTTACACGCAAGGATGCATCGGAGGAATCCCAGGCAGGAGAGGACTCGTCAGAATTGCCAGTGACATGGCCTGCAGGACTATTGGCATTCCTGGGGAAGGAGGAAATTGACACTGAGGGAGTTGGTGGGGTGGTTTGCGTGAGCTTGGTTACAAGAGGAAGGGATTTACTGGTCAGTGGACTGCTTCTGCTGTCGGCCCAAGTTTTTGAACTTGTCACTGACTTATTATGAATGCGCTGCAGGTGACGTATAAGGGAGGATGTTCCGAGGTGGTTAACGTCCTTACCCCTACTTATTACAGCTTGACAAAGGCAACACACGGCTTGACACCTGTTGTCCGCATTTCTGGTGAAATACTTCCACACCGAAGAGCTGATTTTTTTGGTATTTTCACCAGGCATGTCAACGGCCCTATTCCTCCCACGGACAACAGGTGTCTCCCCGGGTGCCTGACTTAAACAAACCACCTCACCATCAGAATCCTCCTGGTCAATTTCCTCCCCAGCGCCAGCAACACCCATATCCTCCTCATCCTGGTGTACTTCAACACTGACATCTTCAATCTGAATATCAGGAACTGGACTGCGGGTGCTCCTTCCAGCACTTGCAGGGGGCGTGCAAATGGTGGAAGGCGCATGCTCTTCACGTCCAGTGTTGGGAAGGTCAGGCATCGCAACCGACACAATTGGACTCTCCTTGTGGATTTGGGATTTCGAAGAACGCACAGTTCTTTGCGGTGCTACTGCTTTTGCCAGCTTGAGTCTTTTCATTTTTCTAGCGAGAGGCTGAGTGCCTCCATCCTCATGTGAAGCTGAACCACTAGCCATGAACATAGGCCAGGGCCTCAGCCGTTCCTTGCCACTCCGTGTGGTAAATGGCATATTGGCAAGTTTACGCTTCTCCTCCGACAATTTTATTTTAGGTTTTGGAGTCCTTTTTTTACTGATATTTGGTGTTTTGGATTTGACATGCTCTGTACTATGACATTGGGCATCGGCCTTGGCAGACGACGTTGCTGGCATTTCATCGTCTCGGCCATGACTAGTGGCAGCAGCTTCAGCACGAGGTGGAAGTGGATCTTGATCTTTCCCTAATTTTGGAACCTCAACATTTTTGTTCTCCATATTTTAATAGGCACAACTAGAAGGCACCTCAGGTAAACAATGGAGATGGATGGATACTAGTATACAATTATGGACGGACTGCCGAGTGCCGACACAGAGGTAGCTACAGCCGTGAACTACCGTACTGTGTCTGCTGCTAATATAGACTGGTTGATAAAGAGATGTCGTAGTATGTATGTATGAAGAAGAAAGAAAAAAAAACCACGGTTAGGTGGTATACAATTATGGACGGACTGCCGAGTGCCGACACAGAGGTAGCCACAGCCGTGAACTACCGTACTGTACTGTGTCTGCTGCTAATATAGACTGGTTGATAAAGAGATGTCGTAGTATGTATGTATGAAGAAGAAAGAAAAAAAAACCACGGGTAGGTGGTATACAATTATGGACGGACTGCCGAGTGCCGACACAGAGGTAGCCACAGCCGTGAACTACCGTACTGTACTGTGTCTGCTGCTAATATAGACTGGTTGATAAAGAGATGTAGTAGTATGTATGTATAAAGAAGAAAGAAAAAAAAACCACGGGTAGGTGGTATACAATTATGGACGGACTGCCGAGTGCCGACACAGAGGTAGCCACAGCCGTGAACTACCGTACTGTACTGTGTCTGCTGCTAATATAGACTGGTTGATAAAGAGATGTCGTAGTATGTATGTATGAAGAAGAAAGAAAAAAAAACCACGGTTAAGTGGTATACAATTATGGACGGACTGCCGAGTGCCGACACAGAGGTAGCCACAGCCGTGAACTACCGTACTGTACTGTGTCTGCTGCTAATATAGACTGGTTGATAAAGAGATGTCGTAGTATGTATGTATAAAGAAGAAAGAAAAAAAAACCACGGTTAGGTGGTATACAATTATGGACGGACTGCCGAGTGCCGACACAGAGGTAGCCACAGCCGTGAACTACCGTACTGTACTGTGTCTGCTGCTAATATAGACTGGTTGATAAAGAGATGTCGTAGTATGTATGTATAAAGAAGAAAGAAAAAAAAACCACGGTTAGGTGGTATACAATTATGGACGGACTGCCGAGTGCCGACACAGAGGTAGCCACAGCCGTGAACTACCGTACTGTACTGTGTCTGCTGCTAATATAGACTGGTTGATAAAGAGATGTAGTAGTATGTATGTATAAAGAAGAAAGAAAAAAAAACCACGGGTAGGTGGTATACAATTATGGATGGACTGCCGAGTGCCGACACAGAGGTAGCTACAGCCGTGAACTACCGTACTGTGTCTGCTGCGACTGGATGATAAATAATGATATAAAAAATATATATATATCACTACTGCAGCCGGACAGGTATATATATTATATAATGACGGACCTGCTGGACACTGTCTGTCAGCAGAATGAGTTTTTTATAGAATAAAAAAAAAAACACCACACAAGTGAAGTCACACGACGAGTGTTTAACTTTTTCAGGCAATCACAATATAGTATACTACTAACTATACTGGTGGTCAGTGTGGTCAGGTCACTGGTCAGTCACACTGGCAGTGGCACTCCTGCAGCAAAAGTGTGCACTGTTTAATTTTAATATAATATGTACTCCTGGCTCCTGCTATAACCTATAACTGGCACTGCAGTGCTCCCCAGTCTCCCCCACAATTATAAGCTGTGTGAGCTGAGCACAGTCAGATATATAATATATACATAGATGATGCAGCACACTGGGCTGAGCAGTGCACACAGATATGGTATGTGACTGTCTTGTACTCCTGGCTCCTGCTATAACCTATAACTGGCACTGCAGTGCTCCCCAGTCTCCCCCACAATTATAAGCTGTGTGAGCTGAGCACAGTCAGATATATAATATATACATAGATGATGCAGGCATGCAGCACACTGGGCTGAGCAGTGCACACAGATATGGTATGTGACTGAGTCACTGTGTGTACCGTTTTTTTCAGGCAGAGAACGGATATATTAAATAAAACAACTGCACTGCTGGTGGTCACTGTGGTCAGTCACTAAACTCTGCACTCTCTTCTACAGTATCAGCCTCAGGTCAATCTCTCTCTCTCTCTCCTAATCTAAATGGAGAGGACGCCAGCCACGTCCTCTCCCTATCAATCTCAATGCACGTGTGAAAATGGCGGCGACGCGCGGCTCCTTATATAGAATCCGAGTCTCGCGAGAATCCGACAGCGTCATGATGACGTTCGGGCGCGCTCGGGTTAACCGAGCAAGGCGGGAAGATCCGAGTCGCTCGGACCCGTGAAAAAAAACATGAAGTTCGTGCGGGTTCGGATTCAGAGAAACCGAACCCGCTCATCTCTACTTTTAAAGAGTTAGTTATTGGCCTAATTCAGACCTGATCGCTGTGCTGCTAATTTTGCTGTTCTGCATTCAAATAGTCGCCACCCAAGGGGAGTGTAAATTCGCCCGTGCAAGTGTGTGATCGCCTGTGTACGCTGTGCTACAAATGTCCCTCAGTCAGCAGACAGCTGCAAATCCATTTGCACTACACGCACCATCGAATGATTTTACCACTGTGTGCAGTCTGTGTGCAGCTCAGGACTTACTCCTACAATGTGATGAGAACAGGCTGATCGGGTCTGGAGCTGACGTCATGTACCCTCTCTAAAAACGCTTGGGAACGCCTGCATTTTCCCTGACACTCCCAGAAAACGGTCAGTTACCACCCGCAATCGGCCTCTTCCTGACAATCAGCTTGTGAAAGGCTGTGCAATTTAATTTTTTGCACCAGCTTGTCGCTGTTCGGCGATGCCTGTTCTTTAGCGACGTGCATGCGCATTGCAGTGCATATGCATGCGCAGTCTATTGATAATCGCCGGCTCAGCAAAAATGCACAGCAGCGATCAGGTCTGAATTGGACCCTATGTCTTGAGCAATCATTGTACCCCCTTTGTCATGTCCTATTATAACTCTACATGTATCTTTAATAAGTTAACTTCAACTCTTGACAGATTCTAAAAATATTTGATATCTGAAGAATTTTATTTTCAAGTAATCTGAATCAAATTTTAATTAAAAAAAAGTTTACATAGCTCCTACCAGACTCCATGGGATAAATTTTAAAGGCAATCTATAATTGGTTTTAGCGTTCTATGTTGTATAAGCTGAGTTAGGCAAAGGACTTTTTAAAATTATGTTTTAGGGCACAACTCCTTGTAAACGTATTCAGATCAATTATTAGTTCAAATTTGTTTGAATTTCTACAAGAAGTAAACTTGAATTGTGTCCGTGATGATGAGTGTGACTTTATGGAGAGGAAAGTCTCTTCGGCAACTCTGTTGATCTCAAATCTGTTTTCTGTTTTCTTCTTTGATCATTTGTTTCCTCCTCTACTTTCCCTTTTTGTCTGAAACGTCTATTGCTTTCTGTTGGTGAATGTGCTGTATACATGTCTGTAGCTTTTATAAAGAATAAAGCATTTTGCATTATGTGCTAGCTGACCTAAAAAATTAAGTATATTGTTTACTTGTAACATATCAAATCGATTGTGTGTAGTGTAGGGACATCAGTTGTCTTCCAAGAATCCTGTGTCATTTTTCTTACATTGTCCTCTGCTTTAAAGTTTTGTGTACTTGAATGTGTTAATTGTGATGTAATACTGTAGTTTGATAATGATTTCCCCTAGAGGTTAATCTTTTTCTAGTTGAGGATTCTTTTTTGGTCTTAAATGTGGTTTATAAGGTTAATAAGATAATCTCCCCCAGCTTCTCATCTTATTTGACGGGATGTAATGGCGTCTGAATTTGCTGGAGGTGTGGGATGCCAGCCGAACTCAGACTTTTCTTAAAGCGTAAATCACTTACTGTCAGCGGCGGCGGGTTGCGCTGGCACCCGGCCGTTATTAGGTAACGGGTCCGGCGCATCACTTCCGCCGCTGACTCCCTGTCCCCGGCCGGTTGCCTAGCAACCGGAGACGCCGGGCGTCCGCCCTGCATTGCAGTCCCGGCTGTTACTAAGCAGCCGGGACGCCGCGCTCAGCGCGCCACATAACAGCTGGGCAATTAGGATCTGGGGGCTGGTCTTGCTGGCTGTCCTGTGATTTGCCAGCAGGGCCTTTTTATGGGAGTCAGCACATTGCAGCCTCGCCGGTGATAACTTCCTGTGGAGCTTGCATCCTGCCTCTGGAGTGTTCCTGCTTTCAGCCAGTTCGTTCCTGCATCCTGTATCCTGGTTTCCGGAGCCTGGTCTTGGGAATCTGTTCGAGCCTTCCAGTCTAGTGATCCTGAATCTTCATGCTTGTGGTCCTGTTGCTTCTACATGCACCTTCTCCGTTGTAGTGAGTAGCAGCTCTGTCGCACCTTACGGTTGAAGCCGTTGAATTCTTATCTTCTTGCCATTGTGTTTTCTGCGGAGGTACCGCCACTGTTGTCCTTGCCGAACTACGAATATTCGTATTTGGCATTTCGGCAGCGTTACTTTGGTTACGGTTTTGTCTTGGCACCTGCGCCGCACATAAATTAGTTTATTATTTTCTGTAGTTTCCCCTTTCGCTTTTGTGTCTGTCTTAGTTAGTTTTCCCCGTGTTCTCTCTCTGTCTCGGTTAACGCCTTGTCACCTACTAAGACCGGTGGGCATCGGAGTTCGGGCAGACCTAATCCGCCCGTTCAAACATGGCTGCCGTGGGCCCAAGAAACCATAGTCTCGCAGGCGTTAATCGACCACTAGGGAAGGACAACGGAGTCAGGGTTTTCCGTTAGGGGTTGCTGCAAATCTCAGTTTGAACTGCAGCATCACGTTTCTGTATTCAGAGCTCATCTATTGCCACCCTGTCTCTCGGACTCCGAGTACAGAGATCATAACACTTACATGCCTTTTAAATGACTGCCACTTTAAAAAAATGTACAAGTTCGGCCGGTATCCTGCACCTTTGGCAAACTCGGATGCCATTACATCCCGCCGATTGTGTTTATAGTCTAATTTATGAAATAATGTTTTTGTTTTACATGAATTGCTCCTTTTCCTAAATAAAATAAAATGATGATGATGATGATGATGATGATTGATTATTATTATTATTTCTATAGTGCTTTTCTCCAATAGGATTATGAGGGGCTGATTCAATTGTTTTATTCATGGCCGACACTAGATTGTACTCGACGCCAGCAATTCAATTGTCCTGCCGTTCAGATGCCCAGTGCGAGAAAAATATGTGTGCGAACTCTGCACTTTTGGGGGTCCAAATGGGAATTCTCCCCAAAGTCTTTTACATTGCAGGAATTCATGTCACAGAGGAGGCAGCCATGTTAGCGCATTACAAAAGGTTACAGCAGGTGAAAAAAGAACATGAAATAGAAGGTAAAAAATACAAAACCTATAGAAAATCATAAGACCACTGGTTTGTTTGATCTACCAACAAAAATACCAGATGTGGCGCATCTTGGGCACAGAACATAAGTTACAATGGAGCGGAGATAATGGCACACATGGGACCCCCCACCTCCTCTTCTAAGGATCAGGTTCCAGACTACAGTATGTTCTTGAATTATACATTATACATATGTTACCTAATACTGCACAGGGCTATGGTTTATTGTCTACAGTGCATTTCTGTTATTGATCTGCTACATTATCATGTATGCACTAACAGTATTTACTAAATATATCAAAGTGCCCAGCCCATGCATTCTCTAACGGTTAGGAGAACCAATGTGGTGGTTGGTCACACCCGCTCTGGAAACTGACCACACCCCTAGATATGGGCCCCTACAACTGTGTTCCCCCGGTGGAACCTTCATGCCCCAGTCTGACACTGCGCTTGTCTCTCAGACACTGGACAACCGGCCTAATTCAAAGATGGGCGCAATGTCGATTTTGTGCCACTGTGCACATGTAAGTTGCACAGTGCACGTGTATAAGGTGCATTGCGCACGTGTATATTTGCACTGTGCACGTGTATTAGGGGCACTGCGCATGTGTATAAGTTACACTGCACATGTGTTTACGTTGCACTGCAAATGTGCTATGATGGTCAAGTGGCGGTCGCAGTGAGGGTTTCTTTGCAAAGAGAGTGACAGAAAGAGGCCATTTGTGAGAGGTAACGGGGGAGTCGCGACTGAAACGCAGGTGTGTTGCAAACATTTCGACGGTGTCTGAACCTGTGACTATGATCCCGTACACAATTGCAATGTCTCTGATATATTGCTTGCTGTAGCCATGCTGCATGACCACAAGGCTACTCATATGTGCATGCGACATCTGAATGCTCATTCAGATCTTAGACTTCTCCAGTGGGTGTCTCAATAAAATCCTGCTAGTTGCAGCATTAGCAATTTCACACAGCCTCTGGTACTTAATCACACCAGTGATGGCTTTTGCATACATCTGTGAATCAGGCCCACTAGTATATGGGGCTGAGCATATTAGAGACACTTACCCCCCCCCCCCCCCCCCCCTCAAAAAAAAAAAAAATGATAAGAAGCACTGTTATGCAGGCAGTGACATTGTGTAGTCAGAGGCGCTTTAAGAGAGAAGGGGGCCCGTGTGCAGTCTTCGATTGGCACGTTCCCGGGGACAACTCTGTTGTGCATGTGAGAATCTCTGGAAAATAGCCGCAGTGGCCATTTTTTGAGTGATTTTTGCCACTGTGCAGCTAGCGCCGGGCTGATGGAGAGGTGAGTATGATTAAATGGGTGCAGGAGTGTGGGCCCCCTGGATCCAGGCACCCATGTGCACCACACACCTTGCACCCATTATAAATATGCCAGTGTGTGTACTGCGGGGCAGTGGCACTGTGTACTGTGAGGCAGTGGCACTGTGCACTGTTAGACAGTGGCACTGGTACTGTGGGTCAGTAACACTGTGGGATGACTGTAGCAGGAGAGAGTCTGAGGCACGGGACTGGGCTGCAGCACTTATTCCATTTGCTAGGGGCACTTTCTTTTTAAACAACAAAATATTAGGAGCAGTGTTGTGCAGGCAGTGGTACTGTGGGGCAGTAGCACTGTGTACTGTGGGGCAGTGGCACTGTGTACTGTGGGGCAGTGGCACTGTGTACTGTGGGGCAGGATCTTCAGGTACAGTTAACTTTTGTATGTTCATGGCTAGGAAGTGTCACTGTTACAATAATGCTCAATAGGTGCTGTTCCACTGTGTTAATAATATAAGTGCTGTCAGTTTATATGGATCACGATCAGTCGATGGAAGAGCAGGAGCAGCAACTACGTACTAGTGCTGTGGCTGCTGCCAGTCATGAAAGTACTACAACATCTACTAAAGTTAGAGGAATCACCTTTAAACCGACAAATCAGTGCCCCAAAAAAGAACACTAAGGGCCATATTCATCATGAGTAATGAGAATTTTTGGTTTTCATTTCTCATTGCATTCACTAACAATTTTTTCATGTTTCATCAAGGATCAGTCATAAAATGATCACTCCTGAAAAACTGGACTTTTTGCGAAGTCAGTTTTTCGAGAAGTGAAAATTTATATCCATAGGCTGCCTAGAAATTTAAGATGCTAGTGTGGAAGTGCAACAGGATAAGAGGGGTATTTGTGTACTATCTGATGCTAATGAGGATGTTGATGATGTTGTTTGTGTAAGTCAGCCACCAGTGGCAGCAGTTCTTGCCCGTTATAAAAAGAAAGCCATTGTGATACCTGGTCATAAAACCAAAAAAGCCACCTCTTGGGTGTGAGATTATTTTACCCTAATCCTGACAACATTTGTGAAAGCATTTGTTCCATTTGTGAAGCCAAAGTTAGTAGAGGTAGGGAAGTTAACCATCTAGGCACTTCCTCCATGTTACATCATTTGTGGCAAGTTCATAATTTTTATATTGTATTATTATTATTATTATTATTATTATTATTATTATGTATAAAATAATAACAATCAGTCCAGTGTCAGCTACCAGCAGTTTACACCAGCCCTTGCAATCTCCACTGCCAACACCCTCATCATCAACCTCCTCATTAATGATTGGAAGTAGGCCTTCCCAAAAAAAAAATGGGCAGGAGGGCCCAAGTACAATTTCATTTTGCACCCCTTTTCTTTTCATAATGGGCTGTATTTTTGGGGGGCATTTGGGATGGTCTTTATGCATAGACATTTTTATTGGTTATTGCTCTAATACATTACTAATCTGCACACATTTTTAAACAGAAATAACTGCTGTGTGTTTGTGCCACTTCTCTGTTGCTTAGTTTAGCCAGCCAGCCTTTGGCCAATACTTGCAAAGAACAGTATGAGCTTTAAGGTGGTCAACATTGACTCGAAATGGCTGGAAATGAGTGTTATTGAGGTTAATAATACTGTAGGAACAAAAACAGGCCCAAATTGCATGCGTTTTTAAGTTTGCGGGAATGTAGGCAAGTATGATTTACACTCGGTGTAAACTGCAATTTTTTCAGCCCTGAAGGCCCTGCAGATGTGGGGCTGCCATGTAAAATTCAAAAGCTTGCACTAAAGGTGCACTTGAAGAATTACTGTCAGCAAGTAAGATTATATAAAATAAGAGGTCAATGGGATATGTAGGATCAGGCTGCCTAATTGGGTGACATTTATTTTTATTTTGAGTGGTGTGTGAAGTGGATGCTATACTGGCAAGTACAGTGCATATAATGGATGTTATATTGGGTATCAACTGAACTAAGGGCACTTTATTGGGGCAGAATATGAACTGGAGGCCACTGTTATGTTACATAATTATAAATTAGGGCACTGTAATATGGCACAATATGAAATGGATGCACTCTATTCTGGCATAATATGAACTGGAGGGCACTGCAATGTGCATAATATGACTAGAAAGCACTGTAGTGTGGCACACTATGAACTGGAGACACTATAGTGTGGCATCATTCGAACGGGGATACTGTATGTCAGGGGTGGCCAAACAGTCGATCACAATCCGCCGCCCATCCACCCGAGGCGAGGACAGCGCTTCCCCTGCCTGCCGCCCTGCCCCTCAGTCTGGTCTCCGGCAGTGACGGCGTAGTGTATAGCTCAAATCAGGCGCCGGTTCGTTAGCCAATCAGAGCTCGCGGACCAGGCCTGATTTGAGATATACACGCTGCCGTCACCGCCGGAGACCAGACTGAGAGGCAGGGCGGCAGGCAGGAGAAGCGCGCGCTGCGCTTTCCACACACAGCAAAACGGTGAGCAGTACTATGGGGGCATATCTGGCACTGTGGGCACATGGCACAGTGGGCGCATATCTGTATCTGGCACTGTGGGGTCATATCTGGCACTGTGGGGGCATATCTGGCACTGTGGGCACATGGCACTGTGGGGTCATATCTGTATGTGGCACTGTGGGGGCATATCTGACACTGTGGGGTCATATCTGGCACTATGGGCACATGGCACTGTGGGGTCATATGTGGCACTGTGTGGGCATATCTGGCACTGTGGGGGCATATCTGTATCTGGCACTGTGGGGACATATTTGGCACTGTGGGGGCAAATCTAGCACTGTGGGCACATGGCACTGTGGGGGCATGTCTGTATCTGGCACTGTGGGGGCATATCTAGCACTGTGGGCACATGGCACTGTGGGGGCATATCTGTATCTGGCACTGTGGGGGCATATCTGGCATTGTGGGGGCATATCTAGCACTGTGCGGTCATATCTGTATCTGGCACTGTGGGGTCATATATGGCACTGTGGGGGCATATGTGTATCTGGCACTGTGGGGGCATATGTGTTTGAGGTTTTTACCTGTTGGGGCCAATGTGTTATTTCATGCGAGACAGTCATTACACTCTGTGCAGCAAGGCTACGTCCCTTTTTTGTTATACCACGCCTACTTTTTGTTATGCCACGCCCCTTTTTGTGACGCGCGCTGCCGCTATTATCCCACCTAGGTAGATCACAAAAGCTTTTCAGCTTTCAATGTAGATCGCCGACTCCAAAAGTCTGCACACCCCTGCTGTATGTGGTATAAAATTTATTGGGGGCTCTGTGTTGTTACACAGTATGAACTGGTGACACGACAGTGTAGCATAGAATGATATGGGCCACTACAATGTGGCATAATAAGAATTGGGGACTATATAATGTGGTATAATAAGAATTGGGGACTATATAATGTGGCATAATATAAAATGGGAGAACTACAATGTGGTATAATATGAACCTGAGGCACTACAGTATGACATAATATGTACTGGACAGTCTGCAGCATAATGTAAACTGATAGTACTGTATGGCAAAATGTATACTGGCAGTACTGCAGTGTGGCACTGTGTGGTTTAATGTGAACTATGGCACTCATTTGGAGCAAAAAATCAACTAGGGCACGCTATGGGGCATAATATTACATTGGACACTGCTATGGGCACTATAATTCAGCATGTATATAACTAGGGCACTACTATTGGACATAAAATGAATAACTGCTGTAGAGAGTTGTCTCTCTAGTGGAAATGGGGTGAGGGCTCCTTCAAAATATTGCTATGTGGCCAACAAAGTTCTGGTTACAACCCTGATAATATCATGTCTAAAAATCAAGGATTGCAATTTTAAACCTGTGTAGTTTGGCATATTTCAACTGCACATCAAAGCTGCAAAAACTGGGATAGTATCAATATCCTGGTAGTTGAAATCCAGATGGTCAGGATACTGACAGCAGCATCCCAATGTTCAAAATTCAGACAGATTCCTATAATTATATTAACCCTAAAACTCTTATCATAACTCACCCCTCCTGCAGCTTAACCCTTACCATCCCCTCCCACAGCCTAATCCTAACTCTCCCTCTAGTGCATAACTCTAACCCTAATCTAATCCGAATCCAGTACTGACCATTAGAATGCCACTGTCTGCATTCTGACGGCAATTTCAACCGCCAGGATCCTGACCATGGGAGTCCTTCCGAGTTGATCGTAGCTGTGCTGAATTTAGCACAGCTACGATCATGTTCCCAGACATGCGGGGGGACGCCCAGCACAGGGCTAGCCCTCCCCGCATGTCTGTACAGCCCCCCCCCCCACACACACACACAAGTACAAAAGTATCGCACAGCGGTGATGCTTTTGTACTTGTTGCGTAACTCTCAGCCAGCGCAGCTCCTGTGGCTGGCCGGGAGTTGCTCGGCGATGCCCCTGGTTGCAGCGGCCGCGTGTGACGTCACGCAGCCACTGCGACCCGCCCCTGCACGGTCCGGACACGCCTGCGTTGGCCAGGAACGCACCCCCAAAATGGCGGCCAAATGCTGCCGAGCCGCCCCATCCCGCCCAGCGACCACCTCTGCCTGTCAATCAGGCGATCGCTAGGGAACGACGGACTTCAGCCATCCGGCATGCGCAGTTCCGACCCGATTGCTGCGCTGCGATAAACTGCAATGAGCGATCAGGTCAGAATGAACCCCCATATTCCTCAAAAACCATGGGGTTTGTTAAAGCTGCACATTTGTAAATCTCCCCATGAATGGCTTTTCTTCCAACCAAAAGTAATGACCACTTATCTATGGAAACTTGATACCCAGGCCATCTTAACAGCATTGTAGGCCCTGGGCAAAGCAATGCACTGGGGTGTCTACACGTCCATTCAGGGGGACCAATAAAAAAAGTATAACATGCCATCTCTCCACATGCTTCCATACAGTGAATGGCTGTCAGCACTCTAATTGGTGGATAGCTCCAGCAATCCACCAATTTTCTCCTTTGTAAACTACAAAATTTATATTTAATGGGGCTCCTCGGTTGTTGCTGTAAAAGGGCCCCAACATTTCTGATAAGTAGTAATGTTGTATTGCATATACACTGTACCACTATTAATTCATTCAAGACTCTCTATATACGGGTGGTTTTCAGTTTGCCGGCTGTTGGGATCCCAGCGCACAGTATACCGGTGCCGGAATCCCGACACCCGGCATAGCGACAACTTTTCTCCCGCTTGGGGCTCCACGACCCCCTGGAGGGAGAATAAATAGCGTGGCGCAGCATGGTGAGTGCAGCATGGCGAGCGCTGCAAGCCCTCAAGGGGCTCAGCTGTGCTCGCCCAGCTGTCGGTATGCCAGCGGTCGGGATCCAGGTGCCGGTATGCTGGCCGCTGGGAGCCCGGCCGCCGGCATACCATACTACACACTTATATACTGTTGGCTGCTAATGATCATTCTGCCTAGTGCTATTAGGCTTCTAGAAGCATTTACTATGTATAGTTTAGTTACACTGTTAGATATAAAACACTTTAACACTAGCGCCTGCTTCAACTCATGTAATGATAGGGGACTTTGCTGCAGAATGGAAAATGTCACTTGTTGAGCAAGAGATAATATATTCAAGTCATTTCCTCTCTTCGACAAGTGTGTATGCACGCAACTGCTAATTTAGGATAAATTGAAGTCAGATGAAAACTAACAAAACTTATAATTTACATATCACATTAAAACTCAAAAGAGCATAAGACTTAAAAACAGAAAATAAATTACATACCCAGAACTTCAATGCAGCAGCAGTAGCAATGGTGTGGCTGTACAATCCACAGCGAGTCTCTCAGATTAACAGGAAACTCAGAAACTGATGCATTACTAAGGTTGCATAAACTGAGAAGGATGGGCACCAGCACCGCTATGTTTATTTCTTTTTCTAAACAACAGCTCATTTTTATATTGTCATTAGCATAGCTTCCAGTGTTAGAAATGGGATAGGTAGAACTGGAAGACCACAGTACTTTATTTAATGAGGACTTAGTATACATCTTATTATGTGAAGAAACCAGAGAATTTAATCATGAATGCAAAGTCATAAAATCCACTAGGAATTTATATGTCCAATTTTAAAGAAAATTCCAATTTAAAAAAATGCACAGGAACAGGAATGTAAGGATTTTCAATGGATTTTTAAGGCTACATTGCTTTCAAAACCTAGTAGGGCCTAATTCAGGTTGGATCGCAGTGTGCAATCCAACCGCAAATTTCGAGAAAAAGATGCGATCACATTTTCTGCGCCCCCCGCAGAAAATGCGGGTGCATGAGCAGGACGAGTGCTGCGCATGCGTCCACGGGGCGAACGTAAAAAATGTTGTTGGATCGCGATTTGCGATCCAACCTGAATTAGCCCCTTTTATCTCCATGCAAGGCTTAGTTAATAGAACCCTAAATGCAGGGCGGTAGAGAGCCTGGCTGGGACCAGGTACTTCCAGGGGGTGTGGCCCAATCACAAGAGGCATGGTCATGCACCCCTAGAAAAAAATACTGAAAAAAAAATAATTTTAACCGCCTCCATGGCCACACTGTAGCCCAGCACATAGCAGCGTGTGCTGGGCTGAGGACAAGAGCTGCAGCTACTGCTGCCAGGTTAGGGGGACAAGTCCCGTGCCCCCACCAGCCCCCACCGGGACCACACTGGGCCCCTCCATTAGACCTGGGCCTGGGTAATATGTACCCTCTTCCCCCTCTCTCGGCACTACTACCTAAGTGCATGCAAATGCCCCACTAACAGTAGTCTCAGACTCGTGGCTTTTTGTTTGCAGCCCATGATGCATGCAGAAGAATAAGAGTGAGCAGACTGATAGACATGTTTTTTTCTGATTCCCTGCTGTCAGCAGAGGAAGGTTTACTTTTTTATTGTATGTCAACATTAGGGTTAGGCTGTGGGTTAGGGTGGGAGAATTAAGGTTATCCACTAGCGGGAGATTGGGGTTAGGCTGCAGGATGGAGGAGGGGGGGAAAAACAGTCACATGAACCTCAGGAACAGAATGCCATGCTAGAGCCATCAGGTGCAAGTAAATGTCAGGGACGATATGTTGACTTTTAACATGGCAACATTTCATCACTGTCTAAATTATGAATTTCAGTATGGTTTGCATCCATAACTGTCTGCAGTACACACCATACCTCATCTGTGCCTCGGCCTTACCCCCACCCACCACCGCCATCACCACTTTGTCTGTGTGTATGTAAGAACATCTCTCACCCCTTTGTATGTCTCATCTCATCTCTTCTACCCCACTTTACCTTCTGTTTATGTTACTCCTATTTATATATTGCTGCCTTTTTTTATCCCTTTTTTGAGCGTATATTTCTCTTAATTTCTCCTCTCAGCCCATCTGTACCCCAGCCCCCCCAGCACTACAGTAATCTCATCCTGATGTCTGCAACTGCGCTGCGTTGTGTCTTTTGCTACTTTGTATGCACGCAAATGGCTAAAAACTGGTACGATGCATTGTGTTACACAGTATGTACACAAAAAGGCCCAGTTGCAATAAAGGGGCGCCATAACAGAAATGTCTTAAAAAAGTACTGGGGGTATCTGGGCTGTAACTAGCGAATGCTATTAAGATGCATGGAGATTGTCCGCCTTATGGGAGTGCCGCTAGCATGTTGCTAAAGTGTTTGCATTTAAAAATGTTGCGTACACATCTATATTCAGATGGATAATCTGCACCTGCCATAGGGCTGGCACACGTAGCAATGGTACAACTGATGGTGCATCTACAGACTCAATAGCTTGTAATCCACCATCTATAGGTGCTGAAAGTAGGCATTTCAGTCCTTGCACATTCATACACACAGATGTACAACATGGAAGGGCTTTGCAAAAAGTCGCCTGTGGTGACCTCCTAAACACACATCTGTGTCTGCATCCACCTCTGAGTCAGCCCCAAACAATTAGCAACCAATCAGCTTGTGTCATGAATAGACTGTGCTTGGTAATTGACAGACATAGGCTGATTAATTGCTGTGGGCAACTTCTCCACTTTATCTCTCTCTAAGGTGCCCTACCACTCCCTCACCCCAATGAGTACACAATTTTAACAATTCTTTAAAAAATGTGAATGCAATTGAGTTATAACATGGATTGTGTATGTATTATACAGAAACATTTTCAATTACATAGGAAAAATGTTTATTTTAAAAGATTATATATATATATATATATATATATATATATTATGCTGAGCTACTTTTTAGGCAATGAGTTACTTTTATGTTCAGAAAGTCACTGCTGTACATTGTGCTGACATTTCCTGTCAGCCTGTTACACCATGAATTTCACATCACGACTTCCTCATTTTAATTCAGCAAATCAACACTGTTTGCCTGTTACCAGCATTCGTCTCATTTCGTGTTTTTAGTAACGATGTATATGAATATGCAGTTTACAGCTGATTAAGCAATTAAGCAGGTTATGCTTGTGAAAGTGCCACAAAGTTTTTCCACACCATACACAATCTGTACATTACTGATCCATTGAACTAAGCATCAACCCATGTATATGACACAATTGTAAGCACATACTGTAGGAAGTGCATGTCGTACATAGGAAATCCATGGAGAGTGGCATGCAGACAGACCTTTTGAGTGGTTCCCTGTAGATTATATTTGCAACTGAAAATTTGGAGCTTGGAATTATTATTTCCCATAATTCTAGGTCACAATAACATACACAACAAGCTAATTCAGTCAAATAAATGATATCAGGGATAGACACAGTGCAGAGTAGGGGGATTTTTCACTCTATACTGGCCCCTGCCTCCTGAACACAGGGGTCAATCTAATTACCTGCAATGTCTTTGCGGGTGCCTGTAAGTGTGGCTGGATGAATTTATGGTACCGCCGACTCACAGGTTTTTGTTTGCAGCCCTGTAGGGCTGCGAGCAAAAATGTGTGAGTCTGGCACTAGAAGGGGTGCAAGTACAGATGCCATTGCTGTAGTTTACACGCCGCTGCAATGACAACTCACACCCTTCATGGGTAATTGGATTGACCCCATAATGTCAGGCTGTGAGGCTGGACTGCAAGCACCAGGAAGTACAGCACAGCATGGAGCATTTATTTGCTCCCAAACACTGAAAAACAGACATAAATGGTCGTTCAGACATATGGACCACTTTAATTTAGTTTCCAATGTTTGGGAGCAAGTCGTCGATTGTCATTTGCTGACATACAGTACATTACCAGATTTTCTTTCCAACCAGCCAACTAGTTGGATGGTTGGACAGAATATCTTACGTTGTATGGCCTGCTTTACTAATATTTCATCACAAGATTTACAATTCTGGAAGTCAACTATACACTGCACTAGTTGTTTCCATGGATACCGCTATTCACTACATATCTGTCAAATTGCAGAAACTATGGGGATGATGCAGCGTTGAATGCACGCTTGTTTGTGGAGCACATCTTCTGTGTTTCCCCATTGCGCATGATCTGAAAATAAGTGGACGTACATGGGGGCGATGCAGAATTGGACATATTTTATTCAAAGCTCCACTTCTGACTGAAGGGCATAACTGGGCTTTCACAAAATTCAGTGAGAACATCTTTGTGGCATGTGCAGGGCTGTCCATAAATCTATCTATTTCATACAGATCTTTTACAGCAGTGATAGTTACAGTGCAAGGGCACCGTGATAATGATGACAGCAAGGAAACCTGTACTGTCCAGCTGGAAGGGTGCATGCAACATGAGCAGCCAGTTACAGACAAATAATTCTGAATCTGCCCCATACTGTATGTGTTTTTGATGTTTAAATGGTTACATTTCCTGAAGATAATTCATGTATCTGGAGATATTACAGTAAATTGTAATATCAGGAAGTTATGATACCCATAATCATTTTAAGTAGACCTTATTATTTTAGTAATTTTGAGTTGAAATACTACTTAGGGCAGTATTCAATTGATGTCGGATCCTTTCCGATGGAAAGGATCCGACAGTTCAGTATTCAATTTGAGGCCAAATCCGACAGGTTTTGGCCGTTTTCGACAATGTCAATCTTACTTTTTTAAAGTCAGATTGACATTGTTGAGAACGGGACTAAAATCTTTCGGATTTGGCTGTAAATCTGACAAAACACATGGAGATGCTGCTAATCCACCGATCCACATGTTTTTCGACAAGTCAGAAAAATGGTAGACCCATTGAATAGGTCGAATCATGATTTGACCTAAAAAAGTCAGAAACTGACGTCTTTCTCACTAGACGGCAGTTCCGACTTCAATTGAATATTGCCCTTAATGTGCTTTCTTAACATGGGTGTCCACATTGTATACACAGAGATGGAGAGAGCATGAGGTGTGTGTTGTGGGCTGTAATCTTACATGAGGAAATTGCATAAAACCATTAGTATACAGTGTATAAATCAAATGATGGAGTAACCCAGCAGTGTTTTTGGTTTGATTCAGAGTTGGTTCCAGGTAGAGTAGATCCCCTGTTTCAATTTTGGATTATGCTGCTGTCCCACTTCTGGAACAGCCACTGCTCTAAAGCACAACTAATGTGGGGTTACTCTACCATTTGACAGTTTGTAGTAATGGTTTTAAGCAATTTCCTCTTTCAATCTCTGTACATCTATAGCACAGCTTTCAATAGACCATTTCCAGTGCTTCCCCCATTGCAGCTGGTTTGTTCCATGATAAACATTGCGAGTAGCTGCACTGCATTCCCACAGGCAGCAGACCTGCAGGCTTTACAATAGTAGAGCATGACTCCCATCACGCCAGAACTTTGTGGTCACACAATGCTTCTAGAGAAACAACTCTCTCAACAGGAGTTCTCAATGGAGTGTGTCTTTATTCAGAATGACAAAATTGAACATGTTGACATTCACAATGTCGGCACTAACATGATGTCAACATTCCCAGAATGTCGGCAGTTAGAATGTCGAAAATAGGATTTTCAGTGTAAGCCTAACCCTATCCATAATTGCAACCAAACCCTAACCCTAATCTAACCATAACTCTAATTGCTGCCTAACCCTAATCTAACATTAATCCTACTTTTAACATCGGGTTTAGGCATTCACAATGTCGACTTTCTAACAATGTCAACACTGTGAATGATGACATATTGTATGTCAGCATTCTTAATGTCTTAATGTTGACACTGTGCATTCTATCACACAGGATAAGTAAGTCCTGGGCTGCGCAGAGACTGCACAAACTGATTTGTGTGCAGCTCTGCAACAGAAGCGATCGCACACTTGCACAGCAATTTTCCGCTCCCCCTGTAGGCGGCAACTATCTGATCGCAGGCCAGCAAAAAACGCAGCCCAGCGATCAGATCTGAATTAGGCCCCATATTTCTAACATATTCTTTGTTTTTTTGTAGCTTTTGGGCAGGATGTATTAAAGGTGAAAATGCGGCCAAACCTCAGAAAATCAAGTTTTCAGGTTTTTTGCTGCATTCCTAAAGTGTATGTACCAAGCTCTGCAATGCAATACATTCTGGAGCTTGACCCTGGTGGGTAATACATCTTTAGATAACTTTTTGTGTTCCTTCTGAAAGGTAACCAGTACAGTGAGTGTATAGACAGGGGAGGAGGGGGCAGGAACCAATCATACCAATGTATGAAATTCTACCTTCAACTTTTTAACTTCTGCAGTGCAAGTGGGTGGCCCAAGGGGTCATCGTAGCCCCGCCCCCATTACAGTGCCTAATTTCTCTGCACTGCAGAATGGGGGTGGGGTAATATGACACAATCGTGCCACCATGCCCCAGACATCCCACCTTCATGTTGACCATGCCCCCCTATGCGTCATCTGACCGGAGAAAAGGGCAGCCAAGTCGGTAAGTATGACATTGCCCCTTTCTGGGACAGTCCTAATATTGGAGCTCAATCCATGCCCAGTGGCAAACGCAGGATTTACTATGGGGGGTTTCCGTGTGTGTGTGTAGTGTGTGCGTGTATGTATATATATATTTATATATATATATATATATATATATATATATATATAGCGCCAATAACATTAAGTCATTACTCACCACCTTATTAGAAAAGGGCTCATGGGGAGCTCAGTACAATACCATTAACACTTGAGGGTAGTGGTAACCTTCCACGACACACTGGACATCGTGCTAAGCGCAGATCCAGCGTGCTGCTGCTTCAGCATTCCAGCTGGAATGCAACCGCGTCACTTCCGGTCTCAGCGCAACTTCTGTGTTCCAGCTGGAACGCAGAGTACACAATCTGGCACACAGTATGCAATTGCCTAAGCAGTACTAGATACAAGCCATTGTATATGTTAACAAAAAGAACAAACTTTAAAAAGGAAAATCACACTAATAGTATATATCATAAACTTGAACGGTTCAACCAGGGCCTCATAGAATTAAATAATGAGCATGCCCTCTACTCCATGAAAAATCTAAAATACACAGAACCTGTATGCATGAGGACCCAGCAGGAAAATGCCAGTTTTAGCTACCATTACTAGAACACATAAATATTACATAAACAAGTTAAGAACAAACAATACAAAACTAGATGCACGCATATAATGTGTGTGTATATATATATATATATATATATATATATATATACACACTACACACACATACAAGAGATGCAGTGGTCAAAAATATAAAAAATAGATCAGTGCAAAATAATATCAAAAGCAATCACACACATTAATACAAGCACACACCCAAACATACATGCATACATCCACAAACTTACAGTACATACAGTTCCAGTTCTACATTTCCAGTTCACAAACTTACATACAGTTCCAGGCCAGGAGCGTAGAGTAGACCAGACCAGCAGCACTAAGAAGGAGGGAGCATGTGCAGCTAGCAGCTCCCTCATTCTTTCTGTAAGCAGAGAGAGCTACGGAGCTCTCTGTTAGCGGCTCCACGATCGCGTATGCGATCGCGGTCGCGGCTTTTGCTGAAGCGGAGACACAGTGACAGCTGTCTCCGTCTCTCAAATAAAAAAAAGGGTCTTCAGTGGGGGGTTTCCAGGTGCTCGGAAACCCCCCTGCGTGCGCCACTGCTACCACCAAGTTCACTTAACAGAAATTGTAATCAGGGAGAAGTCTACTCTTCAGCAGAACCAGGGTCACTGATTAGCTCTGCTGTGCCTGTGAGTGTAAAACAGGACCATGGGAGATGGAGCTTTACTGAGAGGGAGAGACCACCATTTATATGTGCGCTTATGAGCCCCCTTTTAAGCTATTGCTCTGGTGCCAGACTTTTACTTTTAGACCAATACATTTCTAACCACACTCTTTTACCCTTCTAATGACCTGGACCGTAGCTGGGAGATAATCTAAACCCTGCCATCCAGTCCCTGCCACCCACTCCTAGGCCCTGCGCCCTGGATGATAGCATCGCTGGCCACCCCTAGCTACGATCCTGCTGATGCCATTTAATACCAATTTCATTAACTGCTCTCCACATTAAGTAAGGTCTTACATTTTGCTGCAGGTGAATTTTATTTTTTCTCTGACGTCCTAGTGGATGCTGGGTACTCCGTAAGGACCATGGGGAATAGACGGGCTCCGCAGGAGACTGGGCACTCTTTAAAGAAAGATTAGATACTACATCTGGTGTGCACTGGCTCCTCCCTCTATGCCCCTCCTCCAGACCTCAGTTAGAATCTGTGCCCGGCCAGAGCTGGATGCACTTAGTGGGCTCTCCTGAGTTCACTATAAAGAAAGTATTTGTTAGGTTTTTTATTTTCAGTGAGATCTGCTGGCAACAGACTCACTGCTACGTGGGGCTTAGGGGAGAGAAGCAAACCTACCTGCTTGCAGCTAGCTTGTGCTTCTAAGGCTACTGGACACCATTAGCTCCAGAGGGATCGAACACAGGGCCCGACCTCGATCGTCCGTTCCCGGAGCCGCGCCGCCGTCCCCCTTGCAGAGCCAGAAGACGGAAGATACCGGAGAAAATCGGCGGCTGAAGACTCTGGCCTTCAATAAGGTAGCGCACAGCACTGCAGCTGTGCGCCATTGCTCCCACAGCACACCACAAACTCCGGTCACTGGAGGGTGCAGGGCGCTGGGGGGGGGGGGGGGGGGGCGCCCTGGGCTGCAATTAGTATACCTTACATGGCAAACTGCACACAATACAGTTCTAAACTGTATATGTGCCTAGTCCCCCGCCATAATTTTCATTAAAAAAGCGGGAGAAGCCCGCCGCTGAAGGGGCGGGGCTATCTTTCACAGCACAGCCAGCGCCATTTTCTCTTCACAGCTCCGCTGGAAGGACGCTCCCCAGGCTCTCCCCTGCAGTATACACTACAGAAAGGGTAAAAAAGAGAGGGGGCACATAAATTTAGGCGCATATTGTGACATAAGCAGCTATTGGGGGAAAATTCACTTTGTATATAGTGTATATCCCTCTGTTATATAGCGCTCTGGTGTGTGCTGGCATACTCTCTCTCTGTCTCCGCAAAGGACTTTGTGGGGTCCTATCCTCAGTCAGAGCATTCCCTGTGTGTGTGTGCGGTGTGTCGGTACGGCTGTGTCGACATGTTTGATGAGGACGCTTACGTGGAGGCGGAGCAGGTGCCAATAAGTGTGATGTCGCCCCCTGCGGGGCCGACACCTGAGTGGATGGATATGTGGAAGGTATTAACCGACAGTGTCAACTCTTTGCATAAAAGGTTCGATGACGCAGCTTTGGGACAGCCGGCATCTCAGCCCGCGCCTGCCCAGGCATCTCAGAGGCCATCAGGGGCTCAAAAACGCCCGCTACCTCAGATGGCAGACACAGATGTCGACACGGAGTCTGACTCCAGTGTCGACGAGGATGAGACAAATGTACAATCCTCAAGGGCCATCCGATGTATGATTACGGCAATGAAAAATGTGTTGCACATTTCTGACATTAACCCGGTTACCACAAAAAAGGGTATTATGTTTGGGGAGAAAAAGCAGCCAGTGACTTTTCCCCCATCTGATGAGTTAAATGAATTGTGTGAAGAAGCGTGGGGTTCGGTGGCACTGCCTTCTCAGGATACGGCCGCCTTAAAGGAGCCTGCAGATAGAAAGCAGGAGGCTATCCTGAAGTCTGTGTATACACACTCAGGTACTATACTAAGACCTGCTATTGCTTCAGCATGGATGTGTAGTGCTGCAGCCGCATGGTCTGATTCCCTGTCTGATAACATTGATTCCCTTGACAGGGACACTATTTTGCTAACCATAGAGCATATTAAAGACGTAGTCTTATATATGAGGGATGCACAGAGGGACATTTGCCGGCTGGCATCTAGAATTAATGCAATGTCCATTTCTGCCAGGAGAGTATTATGGACTCGGCAGTGGACAGGTGATCCTGATTCAAAAAGGCACATGGAAGTTTTGCCTTATAAGGGTGAGGAATTGTTTGGGGACTGTCTCTCGGACCTAGTATCCACAGCAACAGCTGGGAAGTCGACTTTTTTACCTCAGGTTCCCTCACAGCCTAAGAAAGCACCGTATTATCAAGTACAGTCCTTTCGGCCTCAGAAAGGCAAGCGGGTTAGAGGCGCGTCCTTTCTGCCCAGAGGCAGGGGTAGAGGGAAAAAGCTGCACCAGACAGCAAGTTCCCAGGAACAAAAATCCTCCCCTGCTTCCACTAAGTCCACCGCATGACGCTGGGGCTCCACAGGTGGAGCCAGGTGCGGTGGGGGCCCGTCTACGGAACTTCAGCGACCAGTGGGTTCGCTGACAGGTGGATCTCTGGGTTCTACAAGTGGTATCTCAGGGATACAAGCTGGAGTTCGAGACGTCTCCCCCTCGCCGTTACCTCAAATCAGCCTTGCCAGCAACTCCCCAGGAGAGGGAGGTAGTACTGGCGGCAATTCACAAGCTGTACCTCCAGCAGGTGATAATCAAAGTTCCCCTCCTTCAACAGGGACGGGGTTACTATTCCACAATGTTTGTGGTACCGAAACCAGACGGTTCGGTGAGACCCATTCTAAATTTGAAATCCTTGAACACTTATATAAGAAAGTTCAAGTTCCAAATGGAATCGCTCAGGGCGGTTATTGCAAGCCTGGAAGAGGGGGATTATATGGTATCACTGGACATCAAGGATGCTTACCTACATGTCCCCATTTACCCACCTCACCAGGAGTACCTCAGGTTTGTGGTACAGGACTGCCATTACCAATTCCCGACGTTGCCGTTTGGTCTGTCCACGGCACCGAGGGTATTTACCAAGGTAATGGCCGAAATGATGATACTCCTTCGAAAGAAGGGAGTTATAAATATCCCGTACTTGGACGATCTCCTTATAAAGGCGAGGTCCATGGAGCAGTTGTTGGTCGGAGTAGCACTATCTCAGGAAGTGCTACAACAGCACGGCTGGATTCTGAATATCCCAAAGTCGCAGCTGGTTCCTACGACGCGTCTGCTGTTCTTGGGTATGATTCTGGACACAGAACAGAAGAAGGTGTTTCTCCCGGAGGAGAAGGCCAAGGAGTTGTCATCTCAGAGACCTCCTGAAACCAAAACAGGTGTCGGTGCATCACTGCACGCGAGTCCTGGGAAAGATGGTAGCTTCTTACGAAGCGATTCCCTTCGGCAGGTTCCATGCAAGGATCTTTCAGTGGGATCTGTTAGACAAGTGGTCTGGATCGCATCTTCAGATGCATCGGCTGATCACCCTGTCCCCGAGGGCCAGGGTGTCTCTGCTGTGGTGGCTGCAGAGTGCTCATCTTCTCGAGGGCCGCAGATTCGGCATACAGGACTGGGTCCTGGTGACCACGGATGCCAGCCTCCGAGGTTGGGGGGCAGTCACTCAGGGAAGAAACTTCCAAGGACAATGCTCGAGTCAGGAGGCTTCCCTACACATAAATATTCTGGAACTAAGGGCCATTTACAATGCCCTAAGTCAAGCAAAACCCCTGCTTCAAAACCAGCCGGTGCTGATTCAGTCAGACAACATCACGGCGGTCGCCCATGTAAACCGACAGGGCGGCACAAGAAGCAGGATGGCGATGGCAGAAGCCACAAGGATTCTCCGATGGGCGGAAAATCACGTGATAGCACTGTCAGCAGTGTTCATTCCGGGAGTGGACAACTGGGAAGCAGACTTCCTCAGCAGGCACGACCTCCACCCGGGAGAGTGGGGACTTCATCCAGAAGTCTTCCAGCTGATTGTAAATCGTTGGGAAAGGCCACAGGTGGACATGATGGCGTCCCGCCTCAACAAAAAGCTAAAAAGATATTGCGCCAGGTCAAGGGACCCTCAGGGCGATAGCTGTGGACGCTCTAGTGACACCGTGGGTGTACCAGTCGGTTTATGTGTTCCCTCCTCTTCCTCTCATACCAAAGGTACTGAGGATAATAAGAAAGAGAGGAGTAAGAAGAACTCTACTCATCGTTCCGGATTGGCCAAGAAGAATTTGGTACCCGGAACTACAAGAAATGATCTTAGAGGACCCTTGGCCTCTGCCGCTCCGACAGGACCTGCTACAGCATTGGCCCTGTCTGTTCCAAGACTTACCGCGGCTGCGTTTGACGGCATGGCGGTTGAACGCCGGATCCTGATGGAAAAGGGCATTCCGGTTGAAGTCATTCCTACGCTGACAAAAGCTAGGAAGGATGTGACAGCAAAACATTATCACCGCATATGGCGAAAATATGTTGCTTGGTGTGAGGCTATGAAGGCCCCAACAGAGGAATTTCAGCTGGGTCGATTTCTGCACTTCCTACAGTCAGGAGTGACTATGGGCCTAAAATTGGGATCCATTAAAGTCCAGATTTCGGCCCTGTCGATTTTCTTTCAAAAAGAACTGGCTTCACTGCCTGAAATTCAGACGTTTGTTAAGGGAGTGCTGCATATTAAGCCCCCTTTTGTGCCTCCAGTGGCACCTTGGGATCTCAACGTTGTGTTGGATTTCCTAAAAATCACATTGGTTTGAGCTAGAGATGAGCGCCGGAAATTTTTCGGGTTTTGTGTTTTGGTTTTGGGTTCGGTTCCGCGGCCGTGTTTTGGGTTCGACCGCGTTTTGGCAAAACCTAACCGAATTTTTTTTGTCGGATTCGGGTGTGTTTTGGATTCGGGTGTTTTTTTCCAAAAAACCTAAAAAACAGCTTAAATCATAGAATTTGGGGGTCATTTTGATCCCAAAGTATTATTAACCTCAAAAACCATCATTTCCACTCATTTTCAGTCTATTCTGAATACCTCACACCTCACAATATTATTTTTAGTCCTAAAATTTGCACCGAGGTCGCTGGATGACTAAGCTAAGCGACCCTAGTGGCCGACACAAACACCTGGCCCATCTAGGAGTGGCACTGCAGTGTCACGCAGGATGTCCCTTCCAAAAAACCCTCCCCAAACAGCACATGACGCAAAGAAAAAAAGAGGCGCAATGAGGTAGCTGCGTGAGTAAGATAAGCGACCCTAGTGGCCGACACAAACACCGGGCCCATCTAGGAGTGGCACTGCAGTGTCACGCAGGATGGCCCTTCCAAAAAACACTCCCCAAACAGCACATGACGCAAAGAAAAATTAAAGAAAAAAGAGGTGCAAGATGGAATTGTCCTTGGGCCCTCCCACCCACCCTTATGTTGTATAAACAGGACATGCACACTTTAACCAACCCATCATTTCAGTGACAGGGTCTGCCACACGACTGTGACTGATATGACGGGTTGGTTTGGACCCCCACCAAAAAAGAAGCAATTAATCTCTCCTTGCACAAACTGGCTCTACAGAGGCAAGATGTCCACCTCATCATCATCCTCCGATATATCACCGTGTACATCCCCCTCCTCACAGATTATCAATACGTCCCCACTGGAATCCACCATCTCAGCTCCCTGTGTACTTTGTGGAGGCAATTGCTGCTGGTCAATGTCTCCGCGGAGGAATTGATTATAATTCATTTTAATGAACATCATCTTCTCCACATTTTCTGGATGTAACCTCGTACGCCGATTGCTGACAAGGTGAGCGGCAGCACTAAACACTCTTTCGGAGTACACACTTGTGGGAGGGCAACTTAGGTAGAATAAAGCCAGTTTGTGCAAGGGCCTCCAAATTGCCTCTTTTTCCTGCCAGTATAAGTACGGACTGTGTGACGTGCCTACTTGGATGCGGTCACTCATATAATCCTCCACCATTCTTTCAATGTTGAGAGAATCATATGCAGTGACAGTAGACGACATGTCCGTAATCGTTGTCAGGTCCTTCAGTCCGGACCAGATGTCAGCATCAGCAGTCGCTCCAGACTGCCCTGCATCACCGCCAGCGGGTGGGCTCGGAATTCTGAGCCTTTTCCTCGCACCCCCAGTTGCGGGAGAATGTGAAGGAGGAGATGTTGACAGGTCGCGTTCCGCTTGGCTTGACAATTTTCTCACCAGCAGGTCTTTCAACCCCAGCAGACTTGTGTCTGCCAGAAAGAGAGATCCAAGGTAGGCTTTAAATCTAGGATCGAGCACGGTGGCCAAAATGTAGTGCTCTGATTTCAACAGATTGACCACCCGTGAATCCTTGTTAAGCGAATTAAGGGCTCCATCCACAAGTCCCACATGCCTAGCGGAATCGCTCCGTGTTAGCTCCTCCTTCAATGTCTCCAGCTTCTTCTGCAAAAGCCTGATGAGGGGAATGACCTGACTCAGGCTGGCAGTGTCTGAACTGACTTCACGTGTGGCAAGTTCAAAGGGCATCAGAACCTTGCACAACGTTGAAATCATTCTCCACTGCGCTTGAGACAGGTGCATTCCACCTCCTATATCGTGCTCAATTGTATAGGCTTGAATGGCCTTTTGCTGCTCCACCAACCTCTGAAGCATATAGAGGGTTGAATTCCACCTCGTTACCACTTCTTGCTTCAGATGATGGCAGGGCAGGTTCAGTAGTTTTTGGTGGTGCTCCAGTCTTCTGTACGTGGTGCCTGTACGCCGAAAGTGTCCCGCAATTCTTCTGGCCACCGACAGCATCTCTTGCACGCCCCTGTCGTTTTTTAAAAAATTCTGCACCACCAAATTCAAGGTATGTGCAAAACATGGGACGTGCTGGAATTTGCCCATATTTAATGCACACACAATATTGCTGGCGTTGTCCGATGCCACAAATCCACAGGAGAGTCCAATTGGGGTAAGCCATTCCGCGATGATCTTCCTCAGTTGCCGTAAGAGGTTTTCAGCTGTGTGCGTATTCTGGAAACCGGTGATACAAAGCATAGCCTGCCTAGGAAAGAGTTGGCGTTTGCGAGATGCTGCTACTGGTGCCGCCGCTGCTGTTCTTGCGGCGGGAGTCCATACATCTACCCAGTGGGCTGTCACAGTCATATAGTCCTGACCCTGCCCTGCTCCACTTGTCCACATGTCCGTGGTTAAGTGGACATTGGGTACAGCTGCATTTTTTATGACACTGGTGACTCTTTTTCTGAGGTCTGTGTACATTTTCGGGTATCGCCTGCCTAGAGAAATGGAACCTAGATGGTATTTGGTACCGGGGACACAGTACCTCCAACAAGTCTCTAGTTGGCTCTGCAGTAATGATGGATACCGGAACCACGTTTCTCACCACCCAGGATACCAAGGCCTCAGTTATCCGCTTTGCAGTAGGATGACTGCTGTGATATTTCATCTTCCTCGCAAAGGACTGTTGAACAGTCAATTGCTTACTGGAAGTAGTACAAGTGGGCTTACGACTTCCCCTCTGGGATGACCATCGACTCCCAGCAGCAACAACAGCAGCGCCAGCAGCAGTAGGCGTTACACGCAAGGATGCATCGGAGGAATCCCAGGCAGGAGAGGACTCGTCAGAATTGCCAGTGACATGGCCTGCAGGACTATTGGCATTCCTGGGGAAGGAGGAAATTGACACTGAGGGAGTTGGTGGGGTGGTTTGCGTGAGCTTGGTTACAAGAGGAAGGGATTTACTGGTCAGTGGACTGCTTCCGCTGTCGCCCAAAGTTTTTGAACTTGTCACTGACTTATTATGAATGCGCTGCAGGTGACGTATAAGGGAGGATGTTCCGAGGTGGTTAACGTCCTTACCCCTACTTATTACAGCTTGACAAAGGCAACACACGGCTTGACACCTGTTGTCCGCATTTCTGTTGAAATACTTCCACACCGAAGAGCTGATTTTTTTGGTATTTTCACCAGGCATGTCAGTGGCCATATTCCTCCCACGGACAACAGGTGTCTCCCCGGGTGCCTGACTTAAACAAACCACCTCACCATCAGAATCCTCCTGGTCAATTTCCTCCCCAGCGCCAGCAACACCCATATCCTCCTCATCCTGGTGTACTTCAACACTGACATCTTCAATCTGACTATCAGGAACTGGACTGCGGGTGCTCCTTCCAGCACTTGCAGGGGGCGTGCAAATGGTGGAAGGCGCATGCTCTTCACGTCCAGTGTTGGGAAGGTCAGGCATCGCAACCGACACAATTGGACTCTCCTTGTGGATTTGGGATTTCGAAGAACGCACAGTTCTTTGCGGTGCTTTTGCCAGCTTGAGTCTTTTCAGTTTTCTAGCGAGAAGCTGAGTGCTTCCATCCTCATGTGAAGCTGAACCACTAGCCATGAACATAGGCCAGGGCCTCAGCCGTTCCTTGCCACTCCGTGTGGTAAATGGCATATTGGCAAGTTTACGCTTCTCCTCCGACAATTTTATTTTAGGTTTTGGAGTCCTTTTTTTACTGATATTTGGTGTTTTGGATTTGACATGCTTTGTACTATGACATTGGGCATCGGCCTTGGCAGACGACGTTGCTGGCATTTCATCGTCTCGGCCATGACTAGTGGCAGCAGCTTCAGCACGAGGTGGAAGTGGATCTTGATCTTTCCCTAATTTTGGAACCTCAACATTTTTGTTCTCCATATTTTAATAGGCACAACTAAAAGGCACCTCAGGTAAACAATGGAGATGGATGGATACTAGTATACAATTATGGATGGACTGCCGAGTGCCGACACAGAGGTAGCTACAGCCGTGGACTACCGTACTGTGTCTGCTGCTAATATAGACTGGTTGATAATGAGATGTAGTATGTATAAAGAAGAAAGAAAAAAAAAACCACGGGTAGGTGGTATACAATTATGGATGGACTGCCGAGTGCCGACACAGAGGTAGCTACAGCCGTGGACTACCGTACTGTACTGTGTCTGCTGCTAATATAGACTGGTTGATAATGAGATGTAGTATGTATAAAGAAGAAAGAAAAAAAAAACCACGGGTAGGTGGTATACAATTATGGATGGACTGCCGAGTGCCGACACAGAGATAGCTACAGCCGTGGACTACCGTACTGTACTGTGTCTGCTGCTAATATAGACTGGATGATAATGAGATGTAGTATGTATAAAGAAGAAAGAAAAAAAAAACCACGGGTAGGTGGTATACAATTATGGATGGACTGCCGAGTGCCGACACAGAGGTAGCTACAGCCGTGAACTACCGTACTGTGTCTGCTGCTAATATAGACTGGTTGATAATGAGATGTAGTATGTATAAAGAAGAAAGAAAAAAAAAACCACGGGTAGGTGGTATACAATTATGGATGGACTGCCGACACAGAGTAGCTACAGCCGTGGACTACCGTACTGTGTCTGCTGCTAATATAGACTGGTTGATAATGAGATGTAGTATGTATAAAGAAGAAAGAAAAAAAAACCACGGGTAGGTGGTATACAATTATGGATGGACTGCCGAGTGCCGACACAGAGATAGCTACAGCCGTGGACTACCGTACTGTACTGTGTCTGCTGCTAATATAGACTGGATGATAATGAGATGTAGTATGTATAAAGAAGAAAGAAAAAAAAAACCACGGGTAGGTGGTATACAATTATGGATGGACTGCCGAGTGCCGACACAGAGGTAGCTACAGCCGTGAACTACCGTACTGTGTCTGCTGCTAGTATAGACTGGATGATAAATAATGATATAAAAAATATATATATATCACTACTGCAGCCGGACAGGTATATATTATATAATGACGGACCTGCTGGACACTGACTGTCAGCAGAATGAGTTTTTTATAGAATAAAAAAACACCACACAAGTCACACGACGAGTGTTTAACTTTTTCAGGCAGACAATCACAATATACTGGTGGTCAGTGTGGTCAGGTCACTGGTCAGTCACACTGGCAGTGGCACTCTGGCAGCAAAAGTGTGCACTGTTTAATATGTACTCCTGGCTCCTGCTATAACCTATAACTGCTCCCCAGTCTCCCCCACAATTAAGCTGTGTGAGCACAGTCAGATATTATACATAGATGATGCAGCACACTGGGCTGAGCACAGATATGGTATGTGACTGAGTCACTGTGTATCGTTTTTTTCAGGCAGAGAACGGATTATATTAAATAATAATAAAACTGCACTGGTGGTCTCACTGGTCAGTCACTAGTATAACTAACTAACTACTATCAGCAAAATTCTGCACTCTCTGAGTACTCCTCCTAAGCTCCAGTAAATGAAGTGTCTCACTCTCACTCTCCTATCTATTTCTAAACGGAGAGGACGCCAGCCACGTCCTCTCCCTATCAATCTCAATGCACGTGTGAAAATGGCGGCGACGCGCGGCTCCTTATATAGAATCCGAGTCTCGCGATAGAATCCGAGCCTCGCGAGAATCCGACAGCGTGATGATGACGTTCGGGCGCGCTCGGGTTAACCGAGCAAGGCGGGAAGATCCGAGTCGCTCGGACCCGTGTAAAAAAACCTGAAGTTCGGGCGGGTTCGGATTCAGAGGAACCGAACCCGCTCATCTCTAGTTTGAGCCACTTCAGACCGTGGAGTTGAAATATCTCACGTGGAAAGTGGTCATGCTTTTGGCCTTGGCTTCGGCTAGGCGTGTGTCAGAATTGGCGGCTTTGTCATGTAAAAGCCCCCATCTGATCTTCCATATGGACAGGGCAGAATTGAGGACTCGTCCCCAATTTCTCCCTAAGGTGGTATCAGCGTTTCATTTGAACCAACCTATTGTGGTGCCTGCGGCTACTCGGGACTTGGAGGATTCCAAGTTGCTGGACGCAGGGCCGGCGCTTCCACTAGGCAGCTTTAGGCAGCTGCCTATGGGCGGCGGGACCTGAGGGCGGAAGAAACAATCTCTGAAAAAGCAGTTTCTATTGGCGGCATACGAGCAGAGCAGTGTGTGTGACCCAGCTGCTCAGGGAGTCAGGCACAAGTGACTCCCAACCTACAGATCAGCACCAAGGAGAGAGGGCGCAGCTCCGACAGCCTCGCAGGAACCAACGAGAGAGGAGGACAGAGCGTCTTAGTTACGTCAGCTCCTGGAGAGGCGCAAATTTGTCGAGATCTCGCTGCCTGGCGGAGGATATGAAACTAATCCATAGTGAGGGAGGATACCTTCTCTCTTCCCCAACTCTCTCTCTCTCTCCCTCCCTCCCCCCCTTCCCACCCGCCGGCTCGTACAGCGCTGGTCCGCCGGCGCAGCTTGGTATCCTGTATCCTTCTCCCCAGGTCCTGTGTCACCATCCCCCTCATATTCCCAGGTTGTGTCCATCCTCCCCTTCTCCACCCTGTCATCTCCCCATGTTCCATGACACTCCCTCCCCCCTCATGTGCCCAGGTCATGTGTCTCCTCCCCTTCATGTCCCGTGACACCCCTCCCCCCTCATGTGCCCAGGTCATGGGTCACCCCCTCATGGGTCATGGGTCACCCAGCTCCTGTGTCCCTTCTCCCCTCTGTCCCTTATGTCTAGTGTCACCCTCTTCGCCCCTCATGTCCCCAACTCCTATGTCCCTTCTCCCCTCTCCCCCTTATGTCTAGTGTCACCCCCTTTCCCCCCTCATGTGCCCAGGTCCTGTGTGTCCCCTGTCTACCCCCTCATGTTCCGTGACACCCCCTGTCATCTCATAAAGGGAAAGGAACCAGCTCTGACTTCTCACATACTCACATGACACTCCCTCCTCCCTCATGTGCCCAGGACCTGTGTCCCTTCTCCCCTCTCTCCCTTATGTCTAGTGTCACCCCCTTCACCCCTCATGTCCCCAGCTCCTATGTCCCTTCTCCCCTCTCCCCCTTCTGTCTAATGTCACCCGTTTCCCCTCATGTGCCCAGGTCCTGTGTCCCCCTCTCCACCCACTCATGTCCCATGACACCCCCTTCCCCCCTCATGTGCCCAGTTCATGTGTCCCTCCTCACCCTCTCCACCCCCTCATGTCCCCATGTTCTGTGACACTCTCTTCCCCCTCATGTGCCCAGTTCATGTGTCCCTCCTCACCCTCTCCACGCCCTCATGTCCCCATGTTCTGTGACACCCCCTCATGTGCCCAGGTCCTGTGTCCCCCTTCTCCCTTTCTACCCCCTCATGTCCCCATGTCACCACCTTCCCACTCCTGTGCCAAGGTCCTGTGTCAACCCACCAGGTTTTGTATTACCCTGCTCATGTCCCCAGGTCCTGTGTACCTCCTCCCCTCATACCTTGTGTCGCCCCCTTTTTCCCTCATGTGCCCAGGTCCTGTGTCACACCCCCTCCTCATTTCCCCAGGTCCTTTGTCTCTCCTTCCCCTGCCCCACTTATGTCTCATATCACCCCCTCATGTGCCCAGGTACCTTGTCACCTCCACTCATGTCCCCAGGTCCTCTGTCCCTCCTCCCACCCATGTCCCGTGTCACCCCCTTCCCCCTCATGTGCCCAGGTTCTGTGTCATTCCTCCTCATGTCCCCAGGTCCTGTGTTCCAACTCCCCCTCTCCACCCCCTCATTTCCCCACCTTACCCTCATGTGCCATGGTCCTGTGTCAATCCCCTAAGTCCTGTGTTAGCCCCCTCATGTCCCCAGGTCCTGTGACCCTCCTCCCCCTCATTCCCCCAGGTCTTGTGCCCACACCATTTCCATTTCCCATGTCACCCTCTCCCCCCCTCATATGCCCAGGTCCTTTGTTATCCCCCCCAGGTCTTGTGTCTCTCCTCCCCTCTCCCTCTCATGTCTTGTGTAACCCTCTTCTCCCCCTCATTTCCCCAGGTCCTGTGCAACACCACCTCATGTCCCCAGGTCCTGTGTCCCTCCTCCCACTCCCCACTACCCTCATGTTCCCATGTCCCGTGACACCCCCTCCTCCTTCATGTCCCCAGGTCCTGTGTCCCTCCTCCCTCTCCCCCTCACCCCACTAATGCCCCAAGGTCTTGTGTCCCTCTCCCCCTTCATGTGCCCAGATCCTGTGTCACAGCTTCACCAGCTCATCCATCCATGCAATTCTTTGTGGAAGCATGGCAACCAACAGGAGACCCACTAACAGCAGAGAGTCCCTGAGCAGCACCATATGGACTCAGGTTAGTGTGATTGTGACAGTACTGGTGACACAGAGTGCATCTTCCCCTGTGGCTAGAGCCTGGTCTGGTGGGGGCACTGCCGACTCTAAACCGATTAATATTAACAGGGGGCTCTGTACTGTACGTATGCCATTGTCTCCCATGCAGGACACCATTAGTGACTGCAGGTACCAGACAGACACACACACCATGCCAAGATGACAGCACTACACAGCCTCGGCAGGGGGAAGGGGGGGGGGGGGGGGCAGTAGGCTGAAGTTTTGCCTAGGGTGCTAAGAAGCCTTGCACCGGCCCTGGCTGGACGTAGTCCGGGCCCTGAAAATCTATGTTTCCAGGACGGCTAGAGTCAGAAAAACTGACTCGCTGTTTATCCTGCATGCACCCAACAAGTTGGGTGCTCCTGCTTCTAGGCAGACTATTGCTCGCTGGATCTGTAGCACGATTCAACTTGCACATTCTGCGGCTGGACTGCCGCATCCTAAATCAGTCAAAGCCCATTCCACGAGGAAGGTGGGCTCTTCTTGGGCCCTCATTCCGAGTTGATCGCTAAGAGTCATCGCATCGCAAATGTCCGAAATGTAAGTATCTGCGCATGCGCAAATGCGTGATTACGCATGCGCGAAGACATACGTACGATAACTGTGCAAAATTACTTTGGAAAAAAAAAGCCGTAACTGCCAAACGAAAACGAGGAGTGGCGTGGGCGTGGCGGAGGCGAGACTTCGCAATGCTCCGACATGGGCGTGAAAGTGGGCGTACTGTGTGGGAGTATGCAACTTGCAATGGGCGTGTTTTTCGCAAATAAACTTTGTCGCTGTTAAAACTAACATAGGAAACCGTAGCAACATTCACGCAGCAGCAGAGTAGGTCTGCAGTTACTCTACATTTGCGAAGTACTGGTACAAGTGTGTATGCAGTAATTAGCAGTTAATTGGAGAGCACATTCATCTGATGTTCAATTACTTGTTAATTACTGAGCACATGAAAGTTACCAACCAGCAATTGACTGAACACACATTACATGTTTATTCTACTCACATATTAATCTCACACACTGTTAAATAAGGTTGTTATTTGTGTTTAACTTGGTGTGTAAGCATTGTGACGACATGTTTTAATGTGTGTTAGACTACTAAATACAAACAAGTTACATTTTTTTTTAAAGTTATATAATTCTGCAACATTCTGATTAATTAACCAACACCCACATAATGCCGCATACACTATGTTTTATTTTTAAAAGTCACAATAATATATGTTTTTAACATCTGTCAATGTTTTCAATGATGTCATGTTGTCCAAAGATATTTTATCAAGTTGTCGTGTCTGTTTTATTAATATGGACATTAAAGTGTGGTGCAAAACATACCTTTTTTTAACATTTTTGTTTAATTTTAAGGAGAATTAGCAGATTGGTCACCAAGTGTCTATATGTTGACCTAATCTTTTGGTAACTAAGATTTTGCTAATGCATTACCTTCAAGAAATTGCACACATTTTTTATTTTTAATTTTTATTACAGTAATAATATTATCCAACATTTAAACATGGCTCCACATGAGTCTCACAGGCAGAGATAGACCAAGCACCAAGCAGATGGCACTGACAATAATTATATAGCAGAACTCAGTACTCTGCAAATTTCTGCTTCTGACAAAAGTATCTTATAAATTCATAAATTCAACATATTTCACACCCTGCCACACAAAAATTAGAGACAA
This sequence comes from Pseudophryne corroboree, assembly GCF_028390025.1. Lineage (NCBI taxonomy): Eukaryota > Metazoa > Chordata > Amphibia > Anura > Myobatrachidae > Pseudophryne > Pseudophryne corroboree. The sequence goes on along the minus strand of NC_086447.1, from coordinate 638,683,156 downwards.
ACTGAGAAATAATTAGTATCCACCACACAAACACAACAATACACAGCACACTAGTGAGAGGAAGATGGCTCTGTTGTTTGTTAAAAGAAACTCACAGGCTACAATTCCTCCAAACAGAAAAAAGTCATTTCACTAAGAGGGAGTGATCCATTCTGGCCACACAAGCCAAGTCCAAAATAACATAGAGGCAACTACAAAAACATGGGTGCTGCCCATCTGGAGAGACATCACTTTCTTCTTTTTCGCCCCGCCTGAGGCTGATCTTCTTTGCTTGGTCTGCGGAGTGACCTTCGTTGGGCCTGCCCAGTGTCCTGTTCTTCCTGGGCAGGGGCAGGGGAGGGAGCCGATGTGGTTGGCTCTCTGCCACTGTGGGCAAGGGAGACAGCGATGGCCTGGAGCCCTTGCAAGATGTTAGTTGCAAGGCTTTGGTTTGAGGAGGCCAGTTGTTCTTGGGCCTGCCTGATCTCTGCCAGACTTTGGCAGAGTTGAGCAACACCTTGCTCAACACAGGTTCGGAGCTCAGTGAGCCGGACAGTTATCTGGCTTACCTCCCGGATGACCCCGTCTTGAAATGTGTTTAGGCTCTCACCATACCTAGCAATTTCAAGCAGGATCTCCGGGATAGCAGAGGGTTGGGTGGGGGGGCCAGTAGGAACCTGCATAGGTGGGTTTTGTTGGCCCACACTGGCAGACCCACTAGGTCCCTCCACCTCAGCCTCAACCACATAACCGGCCTGTGACTCAAACTGTTCACCCCCCTGTGCTGTGTTTTGTGGCAAGCAAATAGAAGAATGTGTGGGGGAAAAGTTGGAGTCAAAATTAGTTTAAGATTATTAATACAGTTCAAATTTCAGACAAATACATGTGTAAACTTACCTTCCAAGTCATGTCCCGTCAGAATCTCAGGCAGGTCCGTGTCCATATGAGACACCCCTTGGCCCTCCTCATAACTCACACAGGCCATCGCCATCTCCTCCAAGTCAGTAAACTCCACAGCGACAGGTGGTCCCCCCCCTGTTGCCCTTGAGGCATTCCACTCCGCAGCCCTCTTTGCCTTCAGGCGGGATTTGAAGTCGGCCCACCTACATAAATATTGTGAAAGAGGGAAAAAGTTGAGTCTTCTTATTGTTCAAAGTAAATATATAGCACACATGTTCTGCTTGTGTTTGCTAGACATAACATGACATGTAACTACATTTTTTATGCAACTTAGCACAGAAAAAGGATTGTCAAGATGCACTTACCGTCGTCTCACTTCCTGTGATGTTCTGACGACAGAGCCAACTTCATTCACAGATTTTGTGATGTCTCTCCAGATGCGTTCTTTGGAAGCAGCCCCCATGTTTTTGGGGCCCCTATGTATTTTGGACATGGCCTGCGTGACCAAGACACGCAACTCCCTCTTAGTGAATGCAGGCTGTCTTTTTTTCCGTCTGGAGGTAGCCTGTGAGGTTTCTTCAGGTTGGTCATCTCCATCTTCCTCCTCACTAGCAGCTTCTGTCTGCTGTGTTTGTGTGGCTAAAGTCAATTCTCCCTCAGTTTGCTCACTATGTGTGTGTGGCAGGGTATCCACACTCAATTGTTGAGGTTCAGAAGCAGAAATTTGCAGAGTACTAGGTCCTGCCTCAACCTCTGCAGAGGCGGATTCTAACAAGCGCCTTTGACACTCTAGGCGTTGTTTCTGCAATGCCATCTGCTGCTCTGCAATGCGGTCTATCTCTGCTGCGATTTGCTCACGAGAAGCCATGTTTGTGATGACGTGTGTACGCCGAGGTGTGTGCGCTTATATACCTACGTGCGACTCGTTAATTCACACAGGTGTACACTGTTATTCTGTTTAATGATTGCACTGCTTATTTAAGGGCCTACTGTGCATGCTGTAAGTGTTGGTAGTTTGGCGTTTGAGTTGTTGGCTTGTGCGGGAAGGTGATAGTGGAATTGGCAGAGTGAGTAATTGTCAAGCATACCTTTGTCCTTTTCTTTGCGTTTTGAATATAGACAGTGTTGCATTTTTTGTGCGTATTTTCGTTTGTGAGTATTCAGAATTGTTTTGTATTTTTTTGTGTTGGCAAGTTTTTTTAATACATTTTAATATTTTAATTTTTATAACACATATATATTTTGCAAGTCCATTTGTGAAAATATTCCCGTGCTTCTTTGTTTTGACTGTCATTTGTGTTCTCTTGTAGGAGTTTACTTTTTGTTGAGAAAAAGCAAATTTTTTTTCTATTTTGGGTGTGGGCCCCAACACCAAGACTTTATTTCTTTAGGAGCAGGTAAGTGTCCTTGGCCTGTGTTGGAGCTTGTTTGTTGGAAGTGTCTGTATGCTGTTTTTGACTGTCATTTGTGTTCTCTTGTAGGAGTTTATTTATTGTTGAGAAAAACCAATTTTGTTTTCTTTTTTGGGTGTGGTCCACAAAAACAAGACTTTATTTCTTTAGGAGCAGGTAAGTGTCCTTGGCCTGTGTTGGAGCTTGTTTGTTGGAAGTGTCTGTATGCTGTTTTTGACTGTCATTTGTGTTCTCTTGTAGGAGTTTATTTATTGTTGAGAAAAACCAATTTTGTTTTCTTTTTTGGGTGTGGTCCACAAAAACAAGACTTTATTTCTTTAGGAGCAGGTAAGTGTCCTTGGCCTGTGTTGGAGCTTGTTTGTTGGAAGTGTCTGTATGCTGTTTTTGACTGTCATTTGTGTTCTCTTGTAGGAGTTTATTTATTGTTGAGAAAAACCAATTTTGTTTTCTTTTTTGGGTGTGGTCCACAAAAACAAGACTTTATTTCTTTAGGAGCAGGTAAGTGTCCTTGGCCTGTGTTGGTGCTTGTTTGTGTTTGTTAAAAGTTTATTTTTATTTTTTTTATTCAAGTTTGCTAAACAAAGTGTTTGGGTTTTCCAGGATTGATCTGCAAAGTAGTGTTTGTCTTTCCTGGACTAGGTACTAAATTTCTTTTTTTTTTTTTTTTTTTATAAAGTTTTTTTGCATTAATATATGTTTTTTCTATCCAAATATTAAATTTAGTTTTATTTGCTTTTTATTTTTGCATTTTGGACATGAATTCAACACAGAAAAAATGTACGCTCCTGCAGTAAGTTGACACCACAATTGTAAAAACAGTTATTGTGTAAAATTTTGGTAAACTTTGAATTATTTTTTTTTTACATTTTTTAACATTCTCTCCAAAAAGTGTGTGATGTCAATACATATTGCGGCAGAAGCCCTACCTCCCCAACCCACGCCAGCACTCCCACCCCAACCGCCAGCCCCACAACCACAGCCGGCTCCTCATCAACCAAGGCAACGGAGGCGTGCTAGGCCACCAATTTTCAGAACCCGTGTCATACTTTTTGGGATGCCAGATGATGTGGTGGTGCGTAGATACCGGCTGCCACCACATCTAATCCTAGACACTCTCTCCATAATAGAGAGTGATCTGGAGTCTGAAATTCGGTATCCTACAGCAATACCACCATTGACACAATTCCTTGCAGTGTTACATTTTTTGGCCACAGGATCATTCCAGCATGTGGTTGGAGACCTGGTTGGCATGTCGCAGGGCCAGTTCAGTAAGGTCCTGCGACGTGTCTGCCAGGCTTTCCTCAAGCGTGTTAAGCAATTTATTGCTATGCCTTTGGATGTTGGTGCCCTAGATGTGGTGAAGCGGCAATTTGCGGAAGGTGGTAGTCGCTTCCCACATGTTATTGGGGTTGTGGATGGCACACATGTAGCTATTCAGCCACCAAAACATAATGAAGAAATTTATAGAAACAGGAAACTGTTTCATTCTCTGAATGTAATGGTTGTTTGTGGGCCATCCCTCCAGATCCTTTCCCTGAACGCAAAGTTTACTGGAAGTTCCCATGATGCGTATGTCATTAGACAATCAGGGATATGGCAGAGATTAAGATCAAGTCAACGACCAGACATGTGGTTATTGGGTGAGTTGTTGCTCAAATATTTTTGATTAAAAAAAAAAAACTTTTACAAATTTTTAGATCTAAAATTTTGCTTTTATTCCAACAGGAGACCGTGGATATCCTTGCACCCCCTGGCTCATGACTCCTTACCGTAATCCCAGGCCAGGACCACAGATGGCATTTAACTCCGCGCTTACTGCCACTAGGCAGCTGGTGGAGCGCACAATTGGTGTCCTGAAAGGGCGGTTTCGTGTGCTCCACCGCACTGGTGGCGACATCATGTATTCGCCGGAGATGGCAAGTAAAATAGTGGTCCTGTGCGCAATACTCCATAATATCGCGGTAAGGAGTAGTGTAGAGCTTCCTCAGGCAGAGGAATTGCCTGATGAGGAGCCAGGGGTTGTGCCACGCTTCGGTGGGGGGAGTGTGACACGGAGGGGGAGCCAAGTGAGGGCAAGAATTGTAGCAGAATATTTCAGGTATAGTGTTTATATATTTTATATTTGCCCAAATAATACAACACAGTATGCTTCTGTTTTATAAACCATGATTTCAATTTGTATGATCTTGTAAAGTGATTGGGTACGGATTTTGTGGTGTTGGAATGTGTAATTGTTTTTGGTTCAAAATCCAAAAACACGTTAAGCTTACAATGTTTATTTTGAAATTTAAATACTGTAATGTTGCTAAATAGTGTCCTTATTTGTTTTATATCATCAAATCCTGATTATGTAACCAAACACACAAACAAATGATACTCAATGTTTCACACTTTGTGACTGTCCAGCTGAATGATCACACGAACTGTGGTGAGTACACAGATATGTTTAGTATTTTTAACTAAAGTCTGTGTCTCTGTGTGTGTTTTGTTTGCTTAAATTTGTGTACCAAACATTTTAGCTTCTGCTAATGCGTTTTTACGCTCGTGCCAAATAACACTCTGCTTTTCACAGCATTGCAAAGATCAATAAAGTTATTAGAAATGACAACATAGATTTTTGACCAATCACATGCTAACAGACACTATAAATATATGCCCAAATAAGGAAAACGCCATTGCCATGATGCGTGCAGCACCGTTCACCAGGCGGGAGCTCCGCGTGCTGGTTGCGGTGATGGACCGCCGCGTAGGCCGCGTTGGGCGCTTCATCCCCAATCGGGTGAAGCGCGAGGCCTACGCGGAGGTCCGCCGCCTGCTGCGGACGCGAGTCCGCAGCAGGCGGACAATCATCCAGCTCGAAAGGAGGTGGAGTGATCTCCGTAGGCGGACTCCCGATTTGTTGGCGGAGATCCGCCAGCAAATCCGTGCGCTGCATACACGAAGTAAGTTACCTTACATGTGTTTTGCCCTAAATTGTGCTAATGTGTTATTTTCCAATTTTTGGCCTTCCGTAATTTATGTAACAATTGTTAAATACAATGAGCACTGCAGGGGAAGCATATGTAACATGTGCAGAGAGAGTAAGTTTTGGGTGGGGTGTGTTAAATCAGGTGCAAAAATTTGCAATGCTAAAATAAAGCAGCATGTATTTACCCTGGCCATAATTTTAAATTATAAAAAAAAAAAAAAAACTCTCGGGACATGTTATATCTGCCACCCCTGCACTGCACATGCTTTTGGCCAATTGCCTACTAAATACCTGCTGTAAACCCCTTGGATTTGCAGACATTTTACAGTAAGTGGTAGGCTAATTGCAACCTGCAATGCCCTTTTATGGAAATTAGGACACTGTGTGTGGTTAGGTAAAACAGTACTGACTGTAGCAAAGTAACACCAAACAAGTGCATGTTTACAAAAAAAAAGAAGCAGGCAGGAAATTAATCCACAATACTTGATCAGTGCAGGCTATATAATAAGGTGCCTTGAATAGTAATCTGGTGATGTTGCCGAGACCAATCACTATGACTCAATTGCCTAGATTAAGGAATGAGCTTCAAAGTTAAATTTTAGACTCATTTTGTTTGCTGTGGCCAACATGAAGAGGATCTTAACATGTTTGCTTTTCTTTGGAACAAAACAAAGAATTTAACAATGGACAGAACATTGATAAACCAAATTGATTACTATGTAATTTCTCATGTTTGAACAATTTGAACAATATTATCATTCTAGGACAACAACAACGGCAAAACTCCCCACCCCCTTCCCCTTCTCACTCCCCCTCCCCTTCTCACTCCCCCTCCCCTTCTCACTCCCCCTCCCCTTCTCACTCCCCCTCAGCTTCCCAGTCCCCCTCAGCTTCCCAGTCCCCCTCAGCTTCCCAGTCCACCTCAGCTTCCCAGTCCCCCTCATCTTCCCAGGCCCCATCAGCTTCCCTGGCCCACTCCACTTTCCATTCCCCTTCTCACCACACCTCTCCATCTCTTTCTGGGACCCCTTCTCCTCCTTCCCATACCCCTTCTCCTTCAAAATCAACATCACAATCTGAACCACCCTCACCCTCTATTGCTTTAACTTTTTCTCCGCCCCCCTCGCCCTCTCAATCAGACCCCCCCTCTGAAATTGCGGACCAAATCCAGCCTCCTTCCCCCATCCAGCCTCCTTCCCCAATCCCTCCTCCTTCCCCAATCCCTCCTCCTTCCCCAATCCCTCCTCCTTCCCCCATCCAGCCGCCTTCCCCCATCCAGCCAACATCCCCACCAAGTGAATGGGCAGAGGAAGCCCCTGCAGAACGTTCCGGGAGTCTGGATGTTGCCGTGGAAAGTAAGTATATTTTAATTTTGTAAAAAATGATTACCCACTTACACTTACAATGCCAAAACATGCAGTGTTGTACTGTTTGAATTCTTGGACCCTGGAAAAATATTTAAAAATTTCATCATGGTGTACATGTTGCCTTTACATATTTGTGAGTGTCATTATATGTACAGTGTGTATGTGTGCAATGTTTTGTGTGTCCACTCTAGGTTGACACTCATTAGGTAGCCAGGGTTGCCAGGAGAACAGGGTTTATATGTGTTACTTTTTCTGGGAAACAGTTAGACCTGAGTGGAGTTTAGTATGTTTGCCTTTTACACTTGGGCCTGTGTAGTCTGAATATTTACACTTAAAAATCACATGCTTCACTTTGTTATGCAGCCTAATGACACACTGTTTTTTTGTGTGAAAGTTACATTCTCAAAATTAATAAGTGTTCGAGTCAAACCTGTTTGCACTTATTTAGTAAGGGCAGCTTTCAGGGAGTGTGGGAATGCTATGATATGTCATGCCTTCTGAAGATGTGGATATGCAGTGTGATGATGCAGGACCAACCCCCTAAAAATAAAAAAAAAATAAAACAACAAATGGGAATGAATGCCAACATGGTGTCACATTGACGAAGATGGTAGTTATCTTTAACATGGGATGTCGGACATAGCAACCAATAAGATTATACTTAAAAAATTGGGATCCACTTCTACAATATAATAATCATATTTTTGCTTGATTGCTATGGGCAACGTTCCATCTTAAATATAACTCACATAGTAGTAAATGTAACACATGGTCTGGAACACTTTAAAATCTGATAAAAAGGCTGAGCAGGCTTGTGTGTTCTGCTAATGATTGTACCATAAAACAGCCAGGATGTAGTAACTTTGCCATTAAAGCAGGCCTGTCCAAACTGCGGCACTCCAACTGTTGAGAAACTACACATCCCAGCATGCCCTGACACAGCTTTGCCATTCCCTGACCACAAAACTGTGTAAAGGCATGCTGGTATATGTAGTTTCACAACAGCTGGAGTCCAGCAGTTTGGACATGCCAGCATTTAAGTGTGCTTTGCGCCTTGCTTGGCTAATAAGTAATGTAATTAAGTTATTAATGTTTGTGTTGCATCTTAATTTCAGATGTTGCAGTTGGAGATCCCACAAGTTTTTCAGGGATACTTTACACCATGCGCCAACACCTGCAAGGAATGATGGATTGTGTGGACCATTTGCAAAAATTTGCTTGAGTTTTATTCTTTGATTTAAAAATAAAAAAAATTATTAACAAATAAAAAAATAAAAAAGTGGATTAAAGTTAACCGGGTGTTGTGTTTATTAATGCAAAAAAGGATCAGCAGATTGGCAGGCAGAATTTGTTTGTAAAAAAAAATTACACACATCTAACGTTACATTTTTACCAAAAAAAAAAGGAGATTATTGTGTTAAGAAACATGTAAACACCTTCATTCACAAACAACACCTTTAAAAATTAAAAAAGTGAAAAAAAAAAAAAAAATTTTTACACTTTGACATGTTGATGGGCAATTATGGCAACAAAGTGTTAATTTTTTTTTATTCTCAGACTTAATTGTTTTGGAACATTATCAATCATTACACTAATTGGGTTCGTAATTGAAAAGGGCTTGTGGTCTTTAAAAGGAAAGGTGTAATTGCACTTAATAGGCCAAAAAAACATTTTTGTGCGTTTTACCTTAAAAGTGTGCACTTTTACGCAAAACTTTGTAAATATACTCAAACTTAGTATTTTTACGATTAAGTATGTGTTATTGCGATGATTTCGCAATGCTGCGATGGTTTCGCATTACTGCGATGTCATTTGGCGTACGCCCACTTTGTGTAATACTGCGTGCGAATTTGCAAAAATACGTTGAGGGCGGAGGTTCGCAAATTTACTACATTAACGCAACTTTGCGAATATGTTGTGCGTCCGAAAAACTTTGCGAACAACTCGGAATGAGGGCCTTGGGCGGCTGCCCGAGGGGTCTCGGCTTTACAACTTTGCCGAGCTGCTACCTGGTCGGGATCAAACACGTTTGCAAAATTCTACAAGTTTGATACCCTGGCTGAGGAGGACCTTGTGTTTGCTCATTCGGTGCTGCAGAGTCATCCGCACTCTCCCGCCCGTTTGGGAGCTTTGGTATAATCCCCATGGTCCTTACGGAGTACCCAGCATCCACTAGGACGTCAGAGAAAATAAGATTTTACTCACCGGTAAATCTATTTCTCGTAGTCCGTAGTGGATGCTGGGAGCCCGTCCCAAGTGCGGACTTCTGCAATACTTGTATATAGTTATTGCTTAACTATAGGGTTATTGTTCTGAGCCATCTGTTTAATGAGGCTCAGCTGTTGTTCATACTGTTAACTGGATATAATTATCACAAGTTGTACGGTGTGATTGGTGTGGCTGGTATGAGTCTTACCCTGGATTCCAAATCCTTTCCTAGTAATGTCAGCTCTTCCGGGCACAGTTTCCCTAACTGAGGTCTGGAGGAGGGGCATGGAGGGAGGAGCCAGTGCACACCAGATATTGGCCCTCATTCCGAGTTTATCGCTCGCAAGGCGATTTTAGCAGAGTTACACACGCTAAGCCGCCGCCTACTGGGAGTGAATCTTAGCATCTTAAAATTGCGACCGATGTATTCGCAATATTGCGATTACAAACTACTTAGCAGTTTCAGAGTAGCTTCAGACTTACTCGGCATCTGCGATCAGTTCAGTGCTTGTCGTTCCTGGTTTGACGTCATAAACACACCCAGCGTTCGCCCAGACACTCCTCCGTTTCTCCAGCCACTCCTGCGTTTTTTCCGGAAACGGTAGCGTTTTTAACCACACGCCCCTGAAACGCCGTGTTTCCGCCCAGTAACACCCATTTCCTGTCAATCACATTACGATCGCCGGAGCGATGAAAAAGCCGTGAGTAAAAATACTATCTTCATTGTTAAATTACTTTGCGCAGTCGCAGTGCGAATATTGCGCATGCGTACTAAGCGGATTTTCATTGCGATGCGATGAAAAATACCGAGCGAACGACTCGGAATGAGGGCCATAGTACCTAATCTTTCTTTTAAGAGTGCCCAGTCTCCTGCGGAGCCCGTCTATACCCCATGGTCCTTACGGAGTACCCAGCATCCACTACGGACTACGAGAAATAGATTTACCGGTGAGTAAAATCTTATTTTTTATTTTTTTTATTTATAAATGGTTTGGAATTGTTTTCTGATCAAGGGTTATTGTATTTTTTCTGTGCATACAGTATTGGAAGACATCAATACATCAATACCTGGAACATGAAAGTATCATAGTGGACATGGTAGTGGATGAAGTTCTAAGTAGCCCACAACCACCAATCCCACCCACAAATACACCACTGGATTGCAGCCCTAAAGGAATCTGCCTCCGTGTCCAAGTTATTATATTGCTTGTACACATAATAATACCTCCGCCACTATATGCTACTTCCACACACTATAAACTATCTACACATGCTGCTGTAAATACACTTCCACCACATGCTGCAAACCACAAACCAATTCAATCACATACAGTACTACTACACAGTACACACACCAGACGCCGGTTCGTGAACCAATCAAATCTCGCGGACCGGCAGCCAATCAGGAGCCGCCGCTGCCGGACTGCGAGCCCTGATTGGCTCGCGGACCAGTGCCAGATCTAATATACAGGATGCCGCCACCGCAGGAGGACTTGGAGACCGGACTGAGGGCAGGAGGGACGCGTGCTGCGCTCTCCTCTCCCCAGCAGCAGCAGCAGACAGTGCCAGCCCCAGGCAGCAGCAACGGTGAATTGCACTGCTGGGGCATATCTGGCACTCTAGGGCATATCTGGCACTCTGGGGACATGTGTATCTGGCAAAGTGGGGGCATATCTGGCACTGAAGGGGCATATCTGGCACTGTGGGGGCATATGTGTATCTGGCCCTGTGGGGACATATCTAGCAATGTTGGGGCATGTGTGTCTTGCAAAGTGGGGACATGTTTGGCACTGTGGGGGTATATCTGGCACTGAAGGGGCATATGTGTATCTGGTACTGTGGGGGCATATCTAACACTGTGAGGGCATGTGTATCTTACAAAGGGGGGTATATCTGGACTGTTTGGGCATATCTGGCACTGTGGGAGCATATGTGTATCTGAAACTGGGGGCATATCTGGCAAAGTGGGGGCATATCTGGCACTGTGGGGACATATGTGTTTCTGGCACTGTGGGTGCATATCTGGCATATGTGTATCTGGCATAGAGATGTGCACCGGAAAGTTTTCGAGTTTTGTGTTTTGGTTTTGGATTCGGTTCCGCGGCCGTGTTTTGGATTTTTTGTTGGATTCGGGTGTTTTTTTTACAAAAAAACCCCCAAAACAGCTTAAATCATAGAATTTGGGGGTAATTTTGATCCTATAGTATTATTAACCTCAACACCTCACACCTCACAATATTATTTTTAGTCTTAAAATTTTCACCGAGGTCGCTGGATGACTAAGCTAAGCGACCAAAGAGGGCGGCACAAACACCTGGCCCATCTAGGAGTGGCACTGCAGTGTCAGACAGGATGGCACTTCAAAAGAATTGGCCCCAAACATCACATGATGCAAAGATAAAAAAAAAAAAGAGGTGCAAGATGGAATTGTCCTTGGGCCCTCCCACCCACCCTTATGTTGTATAAACAGGACATGCACACTTTAACAAACCCATCATTTCAGTCACAGGGTCTGCCACACGACTGTGGCTGAAATGACTGGTTGGTTTGGGCCCCCACCAAAAAAAAGAAGCAATTAATCTCTCCTTGCTCAAACTGGCTCTACGAAGGCAAGATGTCGATCTCATCATCATCCTCCGATTCCTCACCCGTTTCACTGTGTACATCCCCCTCCTCACAGAGTATTAATTCGTCCCCACTGGAATCCACCATCACAGGTCACTGTGTACTTTCTGGAGGCAATTGTTGTTGAATGCCTCCACGGAGGAATTGATTATAATTCATTTTGATGAACATCATATTCTCCACATTCTCCTACGCCGATCGCTGACAAGGTGACCGGCTGCACTAAACACTCTTTCGGAGTACACACTGGAGGGGTGGTGGCAACTTAGGTAAAATAAAGCCAGTTTGTGCAAGGGCCTCCAAATTGCCTCTTTTTCCTGCCAGTATACGTACGGACTGTCTGACGTCTACTTGGATGCGGTCACTCATATAATCCTCCACCATTCTTTCAATGGTGACAAAATCATATGCAGTGACAGTAGACGACATGTCAGTAATCGTTCGCAGGTCCTTCAGGCTGGACCAGATGTCAGTACTCGCTCCTGACTGCCCTGCATCACTGCCAGCGGGTGGGCTCGGAATTCTTATCCTTTTCCTCGCAGCCCCAGTTGCGGGAGAATGTGAAGGAGGAGCTGTTGACGGGTCACGTTCCGCTTGACTTGACAATTTTCTCACCAGCAGGTCTTTGAACCTCTGCAGACTTGTGTCTGCCAGAAAGAGAGATACAATGTAGGCTTTAAACCTAGGATCGAGTACGGTGGCCAAAATGTAGTGCTCTGATTTCAACAGATTGACCCCCTGTAAATACTGGTTAAGCGAATTAAGTGCTCCATCCACAAGTCCCACATGCCTAGCGGAATCGCTCCATCTTAGCTCCTCCTTCAATCTCTCCAGTTGCTTCTGCAAAAGCCTGATGAGGGGAATGACCTGACTCAGGCTGGCAGTGTCTGAACTGACTTCACGTGTGGCAAGTTCAAAGGGTTGCAGAACCTTGCTTAATGTTGAAATCATTCTCCACTGCGCTTGAGTCAGGTGCATTCCCCCTCCGTTGCCTATATCGTAGGCAGATGTATAGGCTCGAATGGCCTTTTGCTGCTCCTCCATCCTCTGAGCATATAGAGGGTTGAATTCCACCTCGTTACCACCTCTTGCTTCAGCTGATGGATGGGCAGGTTCAGGAGTGTTTGCTGGTGCTCCAGTCTTCGGCATATGGTGGCTCAATGCCGAAAGTGGCCCGCAATTCTTCGGCCACCGTCAGCATCTCTTGCACGCCCCTGACATTTTGAAAAAAAATTCTGCACCACCAAATTCATTGTATGTGCAAAACATGGGATGTGCTGGAATTTGCCCACATGTAATGCACGCATAATATTGGTGGCGTTGTCCGATGTCACAAATCCCCAGGAGAGTCCAATTGGGGTAAGCCAATCTGCGATGATGTTCCTCAGTTTCCGTAAGAGGTTGTCAGCTGTGTGCCTCTTATGGAAAGCGGTGATACAAAGCGTAGCCTGCCTAGGAACGAGTTGGCGTTTGCGAGATGCTGCTACTGGTGCCGCCACTGCTGTTGTTGCTGCGGGAGGCAATACATCTACACAGTGGGCTGTCACAGTCATATAGTCCTGAGTCTGCCCTGCTCCACTTGTCCACATGTCCGTGGTTATGTGGACATTGGGTACAACTGCATTTTTTAGGACACTGGTGACTCTTTTTCTGATGTCTGTGTACATTCTCGGTATCGCCTGCCTAGAGAAGTGGATCCTAGATGGAATTTGGTACCGGGGACACACTACTTCAAGAAATTCTCTAAGTCCCTGTGAATTAACAGTGGATACCGGATGCATGTCTAACACCAACACAGCTGCCAAGGCCTGAGTTATCCGCTTTGCAACAGGATGACTTCTGTGATATTTCATCTTCCTCGCAAAGGACTGTTGGGCAGTCAATTGCTTACTGGAAGTAGTACAAGTGGTCTTCCGATTTCCCCTCTGGGATGACGATCGACTACCAGCAGCAACAACAGCTGCACCAGCAGCAGCAGGCGTTACACTCAAGGATCCATCAGAGGAATCCCAGTTAGGAGAGGACTCGTCAGACTTGCCAGTGACATGGCCTGCAGGACTATTGGTGTTCCTGTCTAAGGAGGAAATTGACACTGAGGGAGTTGGTGGGGTGGTTTGCAGGAGCTTGGGTACAAGAGGAAGGGATTTAGTTGTCAGTGGACTGCTTCCGCTGTCACCCAAAGTTTTTGAACTTGTCAATGACTTCTGATGAATGCGCTCCAGGTGACGTATAAGGGAGGATGTTCCTAGGTGGTTAACGTCCTTACCCCTACTTATTACAGCTTGACAAAGGCAACACACGGCTTGACACCTGTTGTCCGCATTTCTGTTAAAATAATTCCACACCGAAGAGGTGATTTTTTTTGTAATTTGACCAGGGATGTCAATGGCCATATTCATCCCGTGTCTCCCCGGGTGCCTGACTTAAACAAACCACCTCACCATCAGAATCCTCCTTGTCAATTTCCTCCTCAGCGCCAGCAACACCCATATCCTCATCCTGGTGTACTTCAACAGTGACATCTTCAATTTGACTATCAGGAACTGGACTGTGGGTGCTCCTTCCAGCACTTGCAGGGGGAATGCAAATGGTGGAAGGAGCAACCTCTTCCCGTCCAGTGTTGGGAAGGTCAGGCATCACAACCGCCGACACATTTAGACTCTTCTTGGGGATTTGTGATTTAGAAGAACGCACAGTTCTTTGCTGTGCTTTTGCCATCTTAACTTTTTAAAGTTTTCTAGCGGGAGGATGAGTGTTTCCATCCTCATGTGAAGTTGAACCACCAGCCATGAACATAGGCCAGGGCCTCAGCCGTTCCTTGCCACTCTGTGTCGTAAATGGCATATTGGCAAGTTTACGCTTCTCCTCAGATGCGTTTAATTTAGATTTTTGGGTCATTTTACTGAACTTTAGTTTTCTGGATTTTACATGCTCTCTACTATGACATTGGGCATCGGCCTTGGCAGACGACGTTGATGGCATTGAATCGTCTCTGCCATGACTAGTGGCAGCAGCTTCAGCACTAGGTGGAAGTGGATCTTGATCTTTCCCTATTTCACCCTCCACATTTTTGTTCTCCATTTTTTAATGTGTGGAATTATATGCCAGTAATATTATTATATCAATAGCAATGGCCTACTGTACTGTACAACTATATACTGTTGGTCACCAAAATGCTGCACTGTACTACTATATATACTGCTCACAAAAATGCAGCACAGATATGGAATGGATACTTGCAGTGACACGGAGCTGCAAAATACAGCAATAGCCTACTGTACTGTACAACTATATACTGTTGATCACCAAAACGCTGCAGCACTGTACTACTATATATACTGCTCACAAAAATGCAGCACAGATATGGAATGGATACTTGCAGTGACACGGAGCTGCAAGATACAGCAATGGCCTACTGTACTGTACTTAGGTGTCCTCATAGATAGCAAGCTAAGCAGTAGTACCCAAAGTAGGACTGCAGCAAAGAAGGCTAATAAGATATTAGCATGCATAAAACGGGGTATTGATGCTAGGGACGAGAGTATTATACTCCCGTTATATAAATCACTAGTGAGGCCACACCTTGAATACTGTGTACAATTCTGGGCATCGTACTACAAAAAAGGATATCCTGGAGCTAGAAAAGGTACAGAGGAGGGCGACCAAACTAATTAAGGGCATGGAGACGATGGAATACAAGGAAAGGCTTGAAAGACTAGGCATGTTTACATTGGAAAAGCGGAGACTAAGAGGGGATATGATCAACATCTACAAATATATAAGGGGACAATACACAGAGCTTGCGCGGGACCTGTTTTTGGTTAGATCAACACAGAGGACTCGTGGACACTCGCTCAGGTTAGAGGAGAGGAGATTCCGCACAATACGGCGTAAAGGCTTTTTCACGGTAAGGACAATACGTGTTTGGAATTCCCTGCCCGAGGGAGTTGTAATGGCGGAATCTGTCAACACCTTTAAGAATGGGTTAGATAAATTCCTAATGGATAAGGATATCCAGGGGTATGGTGCATAGTCATGCATTATAGTTACTATAAACAGGGATAAAATGCAACGGCTGACAGCAGAATCAGTCAGAAATTTTAGTCAAATCATCATGCATAGGAGACCACAAATAGGTTGAACTCGATGGACAATTGTCTTTTTTCAACCTCAGATACTATGTTACTATGTTACAACTATATACTGTTGGTCGCCAAAATGCTGCACTGTACTACTATATATACTGCTCACAAAAATGCAGCACAGATATGGAATGGATACTTGCAGTGACACGGAGCTGCAACATACAGCAATGGCCTACTGTACTGTACAATTATATACTGTTGGTCACCAAAATGCTGCATTGTACTACTATATATACTATAATTCTATGTTTCTATCAGAGAAGGGAAAGGGGGTACATGATAGAAACTTTCAAATATATCAAGGGTTTTAACAAAGTCCAGGAGGGAAACATTCTCCAAATTAAGAGAAGCAATAGGACACGAGGACATGCACTGAGACTGGAGGGGGGGAGGTTCAGGGGAAATTTGCTGAAAAATTACTTCACAGAAAGGGTAGTGGACAAGTGGAATAGCCTCCCATCGGAGGTGGTAGAGGCTAAGACAGTAGAGAAATTTAAACATGCATGGGATAGACATAAGGATATCCTTACAAAGAAATAAGGATCAATTAAGGTTAGAGATAAAAAAAAAAAAAGGGGGCAGACTAGATGGGCCAAGTGGTTCTTATCTGCCAACAAATTCTATACTGCTCACAAAAATGCAGCACAGATATGGAATGGATACTTGCAGTGACACGGAACTGCAAGATACAGCAATGGCCTACTGTACTGTACAACTATATACTGTTGGTCACCAAAATGCTGTACTGCACTACTATATATACTGCTCACAAAAATGCAGCACAGATATGGAATGGATACTTGCAGTGACACAGAGCTGCAAGATAAAGCAATGGCCTACTGTACTGTACAACTATATACTGTTGGTCACCAAAATGCAGCACACTGAGCACAGATATTTGCAGCACACTGAGCACAGATATGGAGCTTTTCAGGCAGAGAACGTAGATATTTGCAGCACACTGACCACAGATATTTGCAGCACACTGAGCACAGATATTTGCAGCACACTGAGCACAGATATGGAGCTTTTCAGGCAGAGAACGTAGCCACGTCCTCTCCATTCAATCTCCAATGCACGAGTAAAAATGGCAGCGACGCGCTGCTCTTTATATAGAATATGAATCTCGCGAGAATCCGACAGCAGGATGATGACGTTCGGCCGCGTTCGGGTTAACCGAGCAAGGCGGGAAGATCTGAGGCTGCCTCGGACCCGTGTAAAATAGGTGAAGTTCGGGGGGTTCGGATCTCGACGAACCGAACCCGCTCATCTCTAATCTGGCACTGTGGGGGCATATGTGTATCTGGCACTGTTGGGGCATATCTGGCACTGTGGGGGCATATGTGTATCTGGCACTCTGGGGCAATGTGTATCTGGCACTATTGGGGTCATATGTGTATCTGGCACCCCCATATGTTTATCATGCCCCCTATTTTCATTGGCCATGCCCAATGTGGCCTATGGCCACACCCATTTTTTGGCGCACGCGCACACAGTACCTATAAGACATTTTTTCTACTTGCACCACTGCATTCAATGCTGATATATATTTGTGAAGTGTGCATCTGTTAAGGATGTATTTTAAGGATGAAGTTAGAACCGTAGTTTGAACTGGATTTGGACTTTGAACTACACTAGAACCTCTAGATAAACTAGTTCCACAAACACTGCAAATCAGGATCATTATGTGGCTTCTCCTCATCTCTGCCATGAGAACACCAGGACCAATGCCTCCATCATGACTGCCCCCGGGCCTACCCCTCAAGCTGAGCAGGGACTTGAGGGGGGTGAGCATTAGGACCAGGCCCAGCAGGGTTATTTCCATTGGACATTAGTGTGCTCCCCACATTCTTACACCCACCCGCACTGCTCCCATGAGACCAGGACATTTATAATTTTCTCAAAATAATGTTATCACAGTTTTCCTCCATCTGTTGATTTCTGCAAATGTATTTTTCTATTCCCTTTCTTCTTACAGCGTACTTCCACACCACTGTAATGTTTACCTCCACTGATTGCATACCCTGCCAGCAGCATCCTACGCAGTGCACCCCAGATGGCTGCCTTGGTTGGTTCCTCCATGGGCAGGGTGTGCTTCATTTGTATCTTTCTGTGCAGGGCATGTGCATACATCTAGACCTGTGTCAGTTTTCCCATACATGCATTTGGCTCTTGTATGGCTCATCTCCCACAGTGTAACCTTCGTAGTGTGCCCAACATGGCTGCCTCATCTGGTGCACTTGTGGATGGGATGAAAAATACATGAACCTGATGATTTTGTTGGACCCCTACTTTGAACTTTAGGACTCTGCAATCTCTCCATTTTGTGTTATCTCTTCTAGGGTTGGACTGTTCCACCCTGGGTAATCCTACGCAGTGCGCCCAACATGGCTGCCGCATCTGGTACCTTGTGAGAGTGGAATACACAACCTTTGGAAGTTATTACCCAAAATGCCTACATCAATCCTGCATTATGCTTGTGTGCTCAAGGTTTTCTTTTGTGTCTGTGTGGATTATCTATTGCTGTATTACTTAAATCTTCTGTTTTATGGGGGTAATTCAGACTGGATCACTGCAGCGATCGCAGTTTGAATTACTATGCGCAGTACAGCCAGTGAGATGCTATCAGCATCTCACTGGTGTGACCGCCTCTGCCTGATTGACAGGCAGAGGCGGACGCGAGGCAGGAGGAACCCCATTGGCAGGGCATGGTCTGGACAACAGAGGCGTGTCCGGACCATTGGGGGAGCAGGTTGCGGCAGCTGCGTGACTTCACACGCAGCCACTACGACCCAGGACGCGGCCAGTAGCTCCCTGCCAGCGCACTGGAGCTGCACTGGCAGGGTGCTACTTGTCAGGTACAAAAGCATTGCCATTGTGCGATGCTTTTGTACCTGTGCGCAGGGGGGGGCAGGGACTGACATGCGGGGGGTCCCCGCCCCCCCCCCCCCCGCATGTCAGAGTAACTGATCGTAGATGTGGTAAATTTAGCACATCTACGATCAACTCTGAATTATCCCCTATCTGCATTGTTTTTGATGTCTATAAAGCGCCGCTATATAAATAAAAATATTATTAGTATTATATGTTACAGGACACCCACTAAGATCTTTGCTCCTTCTACTAACAGAAGTATTAGGGAGCAGACAGGGAACTGCAAACTGATTTTACATATGCGGTAAGTGGGTGAAGTAAGGTTATAGTTACACATGCATTTACAAGGTAGAGAGGGTGGGGGGAGTTCTATGCAGAAAGAAATGCCCCCTAAGTGTGTACCTGGGGCCTAATTCATACTTGATCGTAGCCGCGCAAATTTTGCATGGCTACGATCAGTTACTCAGACATGCGGGGGAACGCCCAGCACAGGGCTAGTCCGCCCCGCATGTCGGCTCTGCTGCGCCGCACAAGTACAAGAGCATCGCACAGCGGCGATGCTTTTGTACTTGATTAGTAGCTCCCTACCAGCGCAGCTCCTGCGTGCAGGCGGGGAGCTACTCGTCGCTGTCTGGGTTGCAGCGGCTGCGTGTGACGTCACGCAGCCGCCACGGCCTGCTGTCCCGCACTGTCCGGGCACACCTGGGCTTCCCAGACCGCGCCCCTAAAATGGCGGGCAAGCGCCGCAGGCCTGCCCCCTCCCACCCAGCGAACGCCTCTGCTTGTCAATCAGGCAGAGGCAATTGCAGGGCTGAGATGGCCGTCAGCTGTCTGGCATGCGCCGGCGCACTGCTGTGTCGGCGCATGCGCAGTTCAGACCTGATCAGCTGCTGTGCAAAAACACACAGCAGTGATCAGGTCTGAATTAGGCTTTAGTAGATGGATAGAAGTGCACTTGGAAATGCTCTTCTCTACTGAAGTGCAATGTTACATTTCAAATAAGGTGATGATTACCAGATTTGAGCTGATGGTGGGAAAATGACCATACAGTATGACATTTACAGGAACATCCCTAAATCTCATTTGTGTACACAGGTTTACCTCATCTATAATTAGCAAGGAATGCCCTCAGTCTTCCCAGCTCATCTACAGCATTGAAAAACAAAAAATAAACTGTTAATATACTTAAAATTGCAGAAAATGTATCTGTTCTTCATACTTATCGTAAGCTCTCATTTTGTATGCTTGCAACATTTATATAATCTTCTTATGTGCTGCAGAGAAACAAGGAACCTTCCATGTAACATTTTCTATACCTGCACTGACGTCAGTTAGAGATGAGCGGGTTCGGTTTCTCTGAAACCGAACCCGCACGAACTTCATGTTTTTTTCACGGGTCCGAGCAGACTCGGATCCTCCCGCCTTGCTCGGTTAACCCGAGCGCGCCCGAACGTCATCATGACGCTGTCGGATTCTCGCGAGACTCGGATTCTATATAAGGAGCCGCGCGTCGCCGCCATTTTCACACGTGCATTGAGATTGATAGGGAGAGGACGTGGCTGGCGTCCTCTCCATTAGAAATTAGATTAGAAGAGAGAGAGAGATTGTGCAGAGTCAGACAGAGTTTACCACAGTGACCAGTGCAGTTGTTGTTAGTTAACTTTTATTTATTTTAATATATATCCGTTCTCTGCTATATCCGTTCTCTGCCTGAAAAAAAACGATACACAGCAGCAGCCAGTCACACAGTGTGACTCAGTCTGTGTGCACTCAGCTCAGCCCAGTGTGCTGCACATCAATGTATAAAAGGCAAAGCTTATAATAATTGTGGGGGAGACTGGGGAGCACTGCAGGTTGTTATAGCAGGAGCCCCCAGGAGTACATAATATTATATTAATTTAAAATTAAACAGTGCACACTTTTGCTGCAGGAGTGCCACTGCCAGTGTGACTAGTGGTGACCAGTGCCTGACCACCAGTATAGTAGTATATTCATTGTTGTATGTATTGTATACTATCTCTTTATCAACCAGTCTATATTAGCAGCAGACACAGTACAGTGCGGTAGTTCACGGCTGTGGCTACCTCTGTGTCGGCAGTCGGAACTCGGCAGGCAGTCCGTCCATCCATAATTGTATTACAATATATACCACCTAACCGTGGTATTTTTTTTTCTTTCTTTATACCGTCATAGTGTCATACTAGTTGTTACGAGTATACTACTATCTCTTTATCAACCAGTGTACAGTGCGGTAGTTCACGGCTGTGGCTACCTCTGTGTCGGCAGTCGGCAGGCAGTCCGTCCATCCATAATTGTATTATTATTATAATATATACCACCTAACCGTGGTTTTTTTTCCATTCTTTATACCGTCGTCATAGTGTCATACTGGTTGTTACGAGTATACTACTATCTCTTTATCAACCAGTGTACAGTGCGGTAGTTCACGGCTGTGGCTACCTCTGTGTCGGCAGTCGGCAGGCAGTCCGTCCATCCATAATTGTATTATTATTATAATATATACCACCTAACCGTGGTTTTTTTTTCATTCTTTATACCGTCGTCATAGTGTCATACTAGTTGTTACGAGTATACTACTATCTCTTTATCAACCAGTGTACAGTGCGGTAGTTCACGGCTGTGGCTACCTCTGTGTCGGCAGTCGGCAGGCAGTCCGTCCATCCATAATTGTATTATTATTATAATATATACCACCTAACCGTGGTTTTTTTTCCATTCTTTATACCGTCGTCATAGTGTCATACTAGTTGTTACGAGTATACTACTATCTCTTTATCAACCAGTGTACAGTGCGGTAGTTCACGGCTGTGGCTACCTCTGTGTCGGCAGTCGGCTGGCAGTCCGTCCATCCATAATTGTATTATTATTATAATATATACCACCTAACCGTGGTTTTTTTTCCATTCTTTATACCGTCGTCATAGTGTCATACTAGTTGTTACGAGTATACTACTATCTCTTTATCAACCAGTGTACAGTGCGGTAGTTCACGGCTGTGGCTACCTCTGTGTCGGCAGTCGGCAGGCAGTCCGTCCATCCATAATTGTATTATTATTATAATATATACCACCTAACCGTGGTTTTTTTATACCACCTAACCGTGGCAGTCCGTCCATAATTGTATACTAGTAAACTATCCAATCCATCCATCTCCATTGTTTACCTGAGGTGCCTTTTAGTTCTGCCTATAAAATATGGAGAACAAAAAAGTTGAGGTTCCAAAATTAGGGAAAGATCAAGATCCACTTCCACCTCGTGCTGAAGCTGCTGCCACTAGTCATGGCCGAGACGATGAAATGCCAGCAACGTCGTCTGCCAAGGCCGATGCCCAATGTCATAGTACAGAGCATGTCAAATCCAAAACACCAAATATCAGAAAAAAAGGACTCCAAAACCTAAAATAAAATTGTCGGAGGAGAAGCGTAAACTTGCCAATATGCCATTTACCACACGGAGTGGCAAGGAACGGCTGAGGCCCTGGCCTATGTTCATGGCTAGTGGTTCAGCTTCACATGAGGATGGAAGCACTCAGCCTCTCGCTAGAAAACTGAAAAGACTCAAGCTGGCAAAAGCACCGCAAAGAACTGTGCGTTCTTTGAAATCCCAAATCCACAAGGAGAGTCCAATTGTGTCGTTTGCGATGCCTGACCTTCCCAACACTGGACGTGAAGAGCATGCGCCTTCCACTATTTGCATGCCCCCTGCAAGTGCTGGAAGGAGCACCCGCAGTCCAGTTCCTGATAGTCAGATTGAAGATGTCAGTGTTGAAGTACACCAGGATGAGGAGGATATGGGTGTTGCTGGCGCTGGGGAGGAAATTGACCAGGAGGATTCTGATGGTGAGGTGGTTTGTTTAAGTCAGGCACCCGGGGAGACACCTGTTGTCCGTGGGAGGAATATGGCCGTTGACATGCCAGGTGAAAATACCAAAAAAATCAGCTCTTCGGTGTGGAGGTATTTCACCAGAAATGCGGACAACAGGTGTCAAGCCGTGTGTTCCCTTTGTCAAGCTGTAATAAGTAGGGGTAAGGACGTTAACCACCTCGGAACATCCTCCCTTATACGTCACCTGCAGCGCATTCATAATAAGTCAGTGACAAGTTCAAAAACTTTGGGTGACAGCGGAAGCAGTCCACTGACCAGTAAATCCCTTCCTCTTGTAACCAAGCTCACGCAAACCACCCCACCAACTCCCTCAGTGTCAATTTCCTCCTTCCCCAGGAATGCCAATAGTCCTGCAGGCCATGTCACTGGCAAGTCTGACGAGTCCTTTCCTGCCTGGGATTCCTCCGATGCATCCTTGCGTGTAACGCCTACTGCTGCTGGCGCTGCTGTTGTTGCCGCTGGGAGTCGATGGTCATCCCAGAGGGGAAGTCGTAAGCCCACTTGTACTACTTCCAGTAAGCAATTGACTGTTCAACAGTCCTTTGCGAGGAAGATGAAATATCACAGCAGTCATCCTACTGCAAAGCGGATAACTGAGTCCTTGACAACTATGTTGGTGTTAGACGTGCGTCCGGTATCCGCCGTTAGTTCACAGGGAACTAGACAATTTATTGAGGCAGTGTGCCCCCGTTACCAAATACCATCTAGGTTCCACTTCTCTAGGCAGGCGATACCGAGAATGTACACGGACGTCAGAAAAAGACTCACCAGTGTCCTAAAAAATGCAGTTGTACCCAATGTCCACTTAACCACGGACATGTGGACAAGTGGAGCAGGGCAGGGTCAGGACTATATGACTGTGACAGCCCACTGGGTAGATGTATGGACTCCCGCCGCAAGAACAGCAGCGGCGGCACCAGTAGCAGCATCTCGCAAACGCCAACTCTTTCCTAGGCAGGCTACGCTTTGTATCACCGCTTTCCAGAATACGCACACAGCTGAAAACCTCTTACGGCAACTGAGGAAGATCATCGCGGAATGGCTTACCCCAATTGGACTCTCCTGTGGATTTGTGGCATCGGACAACGCCAGCAATATTGTGTGTGCATTAAATATGGGCAAATTCCAGCACGTCCCATGTTTTGCACATACCTTGAATTTGGTGGTGCAGAATTTTTTAAAAAACGACAGGGGCGTGCAAGAGATGCTGTCGGTGGCCAGAAAAATTGCGGGACACTTTCGGCGTACAGGCACCACGTACAGAAGACTGGAGCACCACCAAAAACTACTGAACCTGCCCTGCCATCATCTGAAGCAAGAAGTGGTAACGAGGTGGAATTCAACCCTCTATATGCTTCAGAGGTTGGAGGAGCAGCAAAAGGCCATTCAAGCCTATACAATTGAGCACGATATAGGAGATGGAATGCACCTGTCTCAAGTGCAGTGGAGAATGATTTCAACGTTGTGCAAGGTTCTGATGCCCTTTGAACTTGCCACACGTGAAGTCAGTTCAGACACTGCCAGCCTGAGTCAGGTCATTCCCCTCATCAGGCTTTTGCAGAAGAAGCTGGAGGCATTGAAGAAGGAGCTAACACGGAGCGATTCCGCTAGGCATGTGGGACTTGTGGATGCAGCCCTTAATTCGCTTAACAAGGATTCACGGGTGGTCAATCTGTTGAAATCAGAGCACTACATTTTGGCCACCGTGCTCGATCCTAGATTTAAAGCCTACCTTGGATCTCTCTTTCCGGCAGACACAGGTCTGCTGGGGTTGAAAGACCTGCTGGTGACAAAATTGTCAAGTCAAGCGGAACGCGACCTGTCAACATCTCCTCCTTCACATTCTCCCGCAACTGGGGGTGCGAGGAAAAGGCTCAGAATTCCGAGCCCACCCGCTGGCGGTGATGCAGGGCAGTCTGGAGCGACTGCTGATGCTGACATCTGGTCCGGACTGAAGGACCTGACAACGATTACGGACATGTCGTCTACTGTCACTGCATATGATTCTCTCAACATTGATAGAATGGTGGAGGATTATATGAGTGACCGCATCCAAGTAGGCACGTCACACAGTCCGTACTTATACTGGCAGGAAAAAGAGGCAATTTGGAGGCCCTTGCACAAACTGGCTTTATTCTACCTAAGTTGCCCTCCCACAAGTGTGTACTCCGAAAGAGTGTTTAGTGCCGCCGCTCACCTTGTCAGCAATCGGCGTACGAGGTTACATCCAGAAAATGTGGAGAAGATGATGTTCATTAAAATGAATTATAATCAATTCCTCCGCGGAGACATTGACCAGCAGCAATTGCCTCCACAAAGTACACAGGGAGCTGAGATGGTGGATTCCAGTGGGGACGAATTGATAATCTGTGAGGAGGGGGATGTACACGGTGATATATCGGAGGGTGAAGATGAGGTGGACATCTTGCCTCTGTAGAGCCAGTTTGTGCAAGGAGAGATTAATTGCTTCTTTTTTGGGGGGGGTCCAAACCAACCCGTCATATCAGTCACAGTCGTGTGGCAGACCCTGTCACTGAAATGATGGGTTGGTTAAAGTGTGCATGTCCTGTTTTGTTTATACAACATAAGGGTGGGTGGGAGGGCCCAAGGATAATTCCATCTTGCACCTCTTTTTTCTTTTCTTTTTCTTTGCATCATGTGCTGATTGGGGAGGGTTTTTTGGAAGGGACATCCTGCGTGACACTGCAGTGCCACTCCTAGATGGGCCCGGTGTTTGTGTCGGCCACTAGGGTCGCTAATCTTACTCACACAGCTACCTCATTGCGCCTCTTTTTTTCTTTGCGTCATGTGCTGTTTGGGGAGGGTTTTTTGGAAGGGACATCCTGCGTGACACTGCAGTGCCACTCCTAGATGTGCCCGGTGTTTGTGTCGGCCACTAGGGTCGCTAATCTTACTCACACAGTCAGCTACCTCATTGCGCCTCTTTTTTTCTTTGCGTCATGTGCTGTTTGGGGAGGGTTTTTTGGAAGGGCCATCCTGCGTGACACTGCAGTGCCACTCCTAGATGGGCCCGGTGTTTGTGTCGGCCACTAGGGTCGCTAATCTTACTCACACAGCTACCTCATTGCGCCTCTTTTTTTCTTTGCGTCATGTGCTGTTTGGGGAGGGTTTTTTGGAAGGGCCATCCTGCGTGACACTGCAGTGCCACTCCTAGATGGGCCCGGTGTTTGTGTCGGCCACTAGGGTCGCTAATCTTACTCACACAGCTACCTCATTGCGCCTCTTTTTTTCTTTGCGTCATGTGCTGTTTGGGGAGGGTTTTTTGGAAGGGACATCCTGCGTGACACTGCAGTGCCACTCCTAGATGGGCCCGGTGTTTGTGTCGGCCACTAGGGTCGCTTATCTTACTCACACAGCGACCTCGGTGCAAATTTTAGGACTAAAAATAATATTGTGAGGTGTGATGTGTTCAGAATAGGCTGAAAATGAGTGTAAATTATGTTTTTTGAGGTTAATAATACTTTGGGATCAAAATTACCCCCAAATTCTATGATTTAAGCTGTTTTTTAGGGTTTTTTGAAAAAAACACCCGAATCCAAAACACACCCGAATCCGACAAAAATAATTCGGTGAGGTTTTGCCAAAACGCGTTCGAACCCAAAACACGGCCGCGGAACCGAACCCAAAACCAAAACACAAAACCCGAAAAATTTCAGGCGCTCATCTCTAACGTCAGTACTGTTTCCTGGTATGTAAGTAGGCCATAGAGTGTGCAGAGGAGACAGATCTGCCCTTTCAAAGTAGCACAAAGCCAGTGGATTGAATAATAGCTGTTATATCAGTTATTACTAGATGGAGCTTTGAATCTACCAATACTGGCATCAGGGAAGGATTATCAAAATTTAGCCATGTAGAATTGTTAACAAACAAATAAAAATTAATGTAGAATGAAAAAAGATAAAACAATTTCCAGGAAAGTTTCTTGGCTTTATAAATAAGCCAAACTTTGCATACAGTACAATTCTTTCTTATGGCCCCCATGCATGGCCAGACTGGCCATCTGGCACTTATGGCACATGGGGGCGTGCCATGAGTCCACGCCCCATGACTCGCGGCACGCTCCCATATGTTGCGCAACATGCCCCCTGTGACACGTGTGCCCCCCCCCCCCCCCCCCCATGACGCGCGTGCGCTCTTGATTGCCAGGGCCGGATTAAGGCCCCAGTCCGTCCTTGCCCCCATGCCAGTGGTAAACGCAGGATTTCTGGAGGGGGGTTTCCAAATGCAGTCTGGGGGAGCGATTGAAGAACCTAATAGAGACTCTGTGCATTAATGTAAACATTGGTCATTTTATACACTGGACACTGTATGGAATACAGTATTAATGTTTAACACCATAAATGATCTCTAGTATAGGCTGTATCATACATTAAAATAATATAAATAAGTGGTCAGGAAAAGGTTAAACATCCCATAATAAATACACAAACATAAGAGAACCAGTACTGCACTTCCTAAGCACACATTCTCCCACAACAATTTTGGGCTCCTGTCACTTCTTCCTGGTAGCCTCTCTCTGGTGCAGTGAACTGATTGAAGATTCAGATCCACACAAACAGCAAACTTGGTAGAAGAAGCTGCTACCACTGGGCATGTGCAGCAGCTCTGCTCTGTCCCTTACACTGCATGATGTGGCGGCAGCTCTAGTAATCTTATTATGTGCCATTGCTTTCATTGTCATCATTTGAGCCACTTGTCAGGAGGAGGGCCTCTGCGTTTGCCTATGCATAGATCTGTACATATTGTTGCTATTCGATAATCCCCCAGAATATTAATTATGTTTAAAATCCCGATCCTGACCAAAAACGCATGGAGGCCATTAATCTTGGAGATCTGTAGAAGTACAAACTAGATAGGCGGATTAAGAGAGAGGGGTACATCCATTTAGGAGATATTTTTAATTTTTGTTTATTTAAGCAGGGATGGCTTGAGGGCTTTTGAAGCAGATCGGCTGAATGGGGTCACAGTGCGGCCACTGTTATCATGACTCACTACTGGCACTGAGCGCCAACCGGCAATAGCAGCACCTATTAAATTTCTGGCCCAAGCAGACACTTCCGGCTCAAATATCCTACAGGGGCCGACACCTGCGCCATTACAGTAGTGACATTGGGGGTTATTCAGAGTTGTTACCAAACCAAAAAAGTTAGCAACTGGGCAAAACTATTGGGGTCATTCCGAGTTGATCGTAGCTAGTGATAAAGTTAGCACAGCTACGATCGTTAACTCAGACTTGCGGCCCGCTCCCCATAAATGGCGGCTTAACACTGCCGTTCAGCCCCCTCCGGCCTAGCGACTGCCTCTGTCTCAGAGGCGATCGCTAGGTAATGACAGCTGCCATGCGCCGGCGCGGCACATGTGCAGTTCCAACCTGATCGCTGCGTTGCGATAAACTGCAGCGAGCGATCCGGTCAGAATGACCCCCTATGTTGTACTGCAGCTGGGGCAGATGTAACACGTGCAGAGAGATTTAGATTTGGGTGGGTTATAATGTTTCTGTGCATGGTAAATACTGACTGATTTATTTTTACACTGCAATTTAGACTTCAGTTTGAACACACCACATCCAAATCTAACTCTCTCTGCACGTTACATCTGCCCCACCTGCAATGCAACATGGTTTTGCAGCTTTTGCCCAATAGTGT
This sequence comes from Pseudophryne corroboree, assembly GCF_028390025.1. Lineage (NCBI taxonomy): Eukaryota > Metazoa > Chordata > Amphibia > Anura > Myobatrachidae > Pseudophryne > Pseudophryne corroboree. The sequence goes on along the minus strand of NC_086447.1, from coordinate 638,655,106 downwards.
GCTTTTTTGGATTGCCAACAACTCTGAATAACCCCCGTTGTGCGGCACTCTGCTGTAACTGCCCCCTGTCCACCCTTCGGATGCTGCTGACATAATATATTAATTATTGTTCTTGCATTATTGTCAATGTTATTGATAATATGGAGTATTTTGATAGTGACTTTTTTATTGTCTCCCATTATCTCTTCCTGTCACCCACTGCCTACTCCTGTCACCCATTTCCTGGTGTCACTCACTGCCTCCCACTGTCACCCTCTTCTGTCTCTTCTGCCTCTCCCTGTCACCTGCTGCCTCTCCATTTCCCACTATCTCTGGGGGATATGGGTGGGATATGGGGGATGTAAGTGTAATCATGTCCTGTGTCAGTCTGTGGGAGTAAGTAGTGCAGTGGTTCCCACACTTTCTTGAGTCACAGAGCCCTAGACTATAAGCATTTTCTTTTCTTGGCACCTGTAGGCAAAATGTTTATTATTGAGAAATTCAGAAAAAAACATTATATTAAGTAAATTGTGCTTTCCTGTCATCCTTAGGGTCAGGTATACGGTGGTGGACAGGGATATTCTTCTGTTTGTCCACATATTTTATGATTGACATCCATCAGCACTGGTTATGTTTATTTGTGTACCATAAATGATTTGCTCTTGTACCTCCAACTTGTAGCACACCTGCTAGTGTCCCTCAGCACCCAAGGGTGCCATGGCACGGGTTGGGTTCAGGTTACCGGCCGTAAGGATATCGATAGACGGGATACCGGCGGTCAGCATGCTGCGCTCACCACAAATTCTATTCCCACTCTATGGGTGTCGTGGACGGACACCCACGGTGGGAGTAGCCCTCGGCCCCATGCCAGCATTCTGACAAAGAAAGAGTAAGTATAAAATACTTTGTCACAAAGTATTTGAATCACTACAATGTAAACAACCCTCACTAATGCTGTAGCTGGCCACAACTTTGCTGCCACATTTATTAAATATCACTTGAACTTCCTATAGTTCTGCAATTTAGATTTTCACTATTAAAACTAGAGATGAGCGGGTTCGGTTTCTCTGAATCCGAACCCGCCAGAACTTCATGTTTTTTTTCACGGGTCCGAGCGACTCGGATCTTCCCGCCTTGCTCGGTTAACCCGAGCGCGCCCGAACGTCATCATGACGCTGTCGGATTCTCGCGAGGCTCGGATTCTATCGCGAGACTCGGATTCTATATAAGGAGCCGCGCGTCGCCGCCATTTTCACACGTGCATTGAGATTGATAGGGAGAGGACGTGGCTGGCGTCCTCTCCGTTTAGAATTAGAATAGATTAGAGAGACACTTGATTTACTAATTTTGGGGAGCATTAGGAGTACTCAGTAGTGTACAGTGCAGAGTTTTGCTGATAGTGACCAGTGACCACCACTTTTATTTATAATCCGTTCTCTGCCTGAAAAAAGCGATACACAGCACACAGTGACTCAGTCACATACCATATCTGTGTGCACTGCTCAGGCTCAGGCCAGTGTGCTGCATCATCTATTATCTATATATAATATTATATATATCTGTCTGACTGCTCAGCTCACACAGCTTATAATTGTGGGGGAGACTGGGGAGCACTACTGCAGTGCCAGTTATAGGTTATAGCAGGAGCCAGGAGTACATAATATATTATATAGTGAGTGACCACCAGACACACAGTGCAGTTTATTTAATATATCCGTTCTCTGCCTGAAAAAAGCGATACACACAGTGACTCAGTCAGTCACATACCATATCTGTGTGCACTGCTCAGGCTCAGGCCAGTGTGCTGCATCATCTATATATATATTATATATCTGTCTGACTGCTCAGCTCACACAGCTTATAATTGTGGGGGAGACTGGGGAGCACTACTGCAGTGCCAGTTATAGGTTATAGCAGGAGCCAGGAGTACATAATATTATATTAAAATTAAACAGTGCACACTTTTGCTGCAGGAGTGCCACTGCCAGTGTGACTAGTGACCAGTGACCTGACCACCAGTATATAATATTAGTAGTATACTATCTCTTTATCAACCAGTCTATATTAGCAGCAGACACAGTACAGTGCGGTAGTTCACGGCTGTGGCTACCTCTGTGTCGGCACTCGGCAGCCCGTCCATAATTGTATATACCACCTAACCGTGGTTTTTTTTTCTTTCTTTATACATACATACTAGTTACGAGTATACTATCTCTTTATCAACCAGTCTATATATTAGCAGCAGACACAGTACAGTGCGGTAGTTCACGGCTGTGGCTACCTCTGTGTCGGCACTCGGCAGCCCGTCCATAATTGTATATACCACCTAACCGTGGTTTTTTTTTCTTTCTTTATACATACATACTAGTTACGAGTATACTATCTCTTTATCAACCAGTCTATATATTAGCAGCAGACACAGTACAGTGCGGTAGTTCACGGCTGTGGCTACCTCTGTGTCGGCACTCGGCAGCCCGTCCATAATTGTATATACCACCTAACCGTGGTTTTTTTTTCTTTCTTTATACATACATACTAGTTACGAGTATACTATCTCTTTATCAACCAGTCTATATATTAGCAGCAGACACAGTACAGTGCGGTAGTTCACGGCTGTGGCTACCTCTGTGTCGGCACTCGGCAGCCCGTCCATAATTGTATATACCACCTAACCGTGGTTTTTTTTTCTTTCTTTATACATACATAATAGTTACGAGTATACTATCTCTTTATCAACCAGTCTATATATTAGCAGCAGACACAGTACAGTGCGGTAGTTCACGGCTGTGGCTACCTCTGTGTCGGCACTCGGCAGCCCGTCCATAATTGTATACTAGTATCCAATCCATCCATCTCCATTGTTTACCTGAGGTGCCTTTTAGTTGTGCCTATTAAAATATGGAGAACAAAAATGTTGAGGTTCCAAAATTAGGGAAAGATCAAGATCCACTTCCACCTCGTGCTGAAGCTGCTGCCACTAGTCATGGCCGAGACGATGAAATGCCAGCAACGTCGTCTGCCAAGGCCGATGCCCAATGGCATAGTACAGAGCATGTCAAAACCAAAACACCAAATATCAGTAAAAAAAGGACTCCAAAACCTAAAATAAAATTGTCGGAGGAGAAGCGTAAACTTGCCAATATGCCATTTACCACACGGAGTGGCAAGGAACGGCTGAGGCCCTGGCCTATGTTCATGGCTAGTGGTTCAGCTTCACATGAGGATGGAAGCACTCAGCCTCTCGCTAGAAAACTGAAAAGACTCAAGCTGGCAAAAGCACCGCAAAGAACTGTGCGTTCTTTGAAATCCCAAATCCACAAGGAGAGTCCAATTGTGTCGGTTGCGATGCCTGACCTTCCCAACACTGGACGTGAAGAGCATGCGCCTTCCACCATTTGCACGCCCCCTGCAAGTGCTGGAAGGAGCACCCGCAGTCCAGTTCCTGATAGTCAGATTGAAGATGTCAGTGTTGAAGTACACCAGGATGAGGAGGATATGGGTGTTGCTGGCGCTGGGGAGGAAATTGACCAGGAGGATTCTGATGGTGAGGTGGTTTGTTTAAGTCAGGCACCCGGGGAGACACCTGTTGTCCGTGGGAGGAATATGGCCGTTGACATGCCAGGTGAAAATACCAAAAAAATCAGCTCTTCGGTGTGGAGGTATTTCACCAGAAATGCGGACAACAGGTGTCAAGCCGTGTGTTCCCTTTGTCAAGCTGTAATAAGTAGGGGTAAGGACGTTAACCACCTCGGAACATCCTCCCTATACGTCACCTGCAGCGCATTCATAATAAGTCAGTGACAAGTTCAAAAACTTTGGGTGACAGCGGAAGCAGTCCACTGACCAGTAAATCCCTTCCTCTTGTAACCAAGCTCACGCAAACCACCCCACCAACTCCCTCAGTGTCAATTTCCTCCTTCCCCAGGAATGCCAATAGTCCTGCAGGCCATGTCACTGGCAATTCTGACGAGTCCTCTCCTGCCTGGGATTCCTCCGATGCATCCTTGCGTGTAACGCCTACTGCTGCTGGCGCTGCTGTTGTTGCCGCTGGGAGTCGATGGTCATCCCAGAGGGGAAGTCGTAAGCCCACTTGTACTACTTCCAGTAAGCAATTGACTGTTCAACAGTCCTTTGCGAGGAAGATGAAATATCACAGCAGTCATCCTACTGCAAAGCGGATAACTGAGTCCTTGACAACTATGTTGGTGTTAGACGTGCGTCCGGTATCCGCCGTTAGTTCACAGGGAACTAGACAATTTATTGAGGCAGTGTGCCCCCGTTACCAAATACCATCTAGGTTCCACTTCTCTAGGCAGGCGATACCGAGAATGTACACGGACGTCAGAAAAAGACTCACCAGTGTCCTAAAAAATGCAGTTGTACCCAATGTCCACTTAACCACGGACATGTGGACAAGTGGAGCAGGGCAGGGTCAGGACTATATGACTGTGACAGCCCACTGGGTAGATGTATGGACTCCCGCCGCAAGAACAGCAGCGGCGGCACCAGTAGCAGCATCTCGCAAACGCCAACTCTTTCCTAGGCAGGCTACGCTTTGTATCACCGCTTTCCAGAATACGCACACAGCTGAAAACCTCTTACGGCAACTGAGGAAGATCATCGCGGAATGGCTTACCCCAATTGGACTCTCCTGTGGATTTGTGGCATCGGACAACGCCAGCAATATTGTGTGTGCATTAAATATGGGCAAATTCCAGCACGTCCCATGTTTTGCACATACCTTGAATTTGGTGGTGCAGAATTTTTTAAAAAACGACAGGGGCGTGCAAGAGATGCTGTCGGTGGCCAGAAAAATTGCGGGACACTTTCGGCGTACAGGCACCACGTACAGAAGACTGGAGCACCACCAAAAACTACTGAACCTGCCCTGCCATCATCTGAAGCAAGAAGTGGTAACGAGGTGGAATTCAACCCTCTATATGCTTCAGAGGTTGGAGGAGCAGCAAAAGGCCATTCAAGCCTATACAATTGAGCACGATATAGGAGATGGAATGCACCTGTCTCAAGTGCAGTGGAGAATGATTTCAACGTTGTGCAAGGTTCTGATGCCCTTTGAACTTGCCACACGTGAAGTCAGTTCAGACACTGCCAGCCTGAGTCAGGTCATTCCCCTCATCAGGCTTTTGCAGAAGAAGCTGGAGGCATTGAAGAAGGAGCTAAAAGGGAGCGATTCCGCTAGGCATGTGGGACTTGTGGATGCAGCCCTTAATTCGCTTAACAAGGATTCACGGGTGGTCAATCTGTTGAAATCAGAGCACTACATTTTGGCCACCGTGCTCGATCCTAGATTTAAAGCCTACCTTGGATCTCTCTTTCCGGCAGACACAGGTCTGCTGGGGTTGAAAGACCTGCTGGTGACAAAATTGTCAAGTCAAGCGGAACGCGACCTGTCAACATCTCCTCCTTCACATTCTCCCGCAACTGGGGGTGCGAGGAAAAGGCTCAGAATTCCGAGCCCACCCGCTGGCGGTGATGCAGGGCAGTCTGGAGCGACTGCTGATGCTGACATCTGGTCCGGACTGAAGGACCTGACAACGATTACGGACATGTCGTCTACTGTCACTGCATATGATTCTCTCAACATTGATAGAATGGTGGAGGATTATATGAGTGACCGCATCCAAGTAGGCACGTCACACAGTCCGTACTTATACTGGCAGGAAAAAGAGGCAATTTGGAGGCCCTTGCACAAACTGGCTTTATTCTACCTAAGTTGCCCTCCCACAAGTGTGTACTCCGAAAGAGTGTTTAGTGCCGCCGCTCACCTTGTCAGCAATCGGCGTACGAGGTTACATCCAGAAAATGTGGAGAAGATGATGTTCATTAAAATGAATTATAATCAATTCCTCCGCGGAGACATTGACCAGCAGCAATTGCCTCCACAAAGTACACAGGGAGCTGAGATGGTGGATTCCAGTGGGGACAAATTGATAATCTGTGAGGAGGGGGATGTACACGGTGATATATCGGAGGGTGAAGATGAGGTGGACATCTTGCCTCTGTAGAGCCAGTTTGTGCAAGGAGAGATTAATTGCTTCTTTTTTGGGGGGGGTCCAAACCAACCCGTCATATCAGTCACAGTCGTGTGGCAGACCCTGTCACTGAAATGATGGGTTGGTTAAAGTGTGCATGTCCTGTTTTGTTTATACAACATAAGGGTGGGTGGGAGGGCCCAAGGATAATTCCATCTTGCACCTCTTTTTTCTTTTCTTTTTCTTTGCATCATGTGCTGATTGGGGAGGGTTTTTTTGGAAGGGACATCCTGCGTGACACTGCAGTGCCACTCCTAGATGGGCCCGGTGTTTGTGTCGGCCACTAGGGTCGCTAATCTTACTCACACAGTCAGCTACCTCATTGCGCCTCTTTTTTTCTTTGCGTCATGTGCTGTTGGGGAGGGTTTTTTGGAAGGGACATCCTGCGTGACACTGCAGTGCCACTCCTAGATGGGCCCGGTGTTTGTGTCGGCCACTAGGGTCGCTAATCTTACTCACACAGCTACCTCATTGCGCCTCTTTTTTTCTTTGCGTCATGTGCTGTTTGGGGAGGGTTTTTTGGAAGGGACATCCTGCGTGACACTGCAGTGCCACTCCTAGATGGGCCCGGTGTTTGTGTCGGCCACTAGGGTCGCTAATCTTACTCACACAGCTACCTCATTGCGCCTCTTTTTTTCTTTGCGTCATGTGCTGTTTGGGGAGGGTTTTTTGGAAGGGACATCCTGCGTGACACTGCAGTGCCACTCCTAGATGGGCCCGGTGTTTGTGTCGGCCACTAGGGTCGCTAATCTTACTCACACAGCTACCTCATTGCGCCTCTTTTTTTCTTTGCGTCATGTGCTGTTTGGGGAGGGTTTTTTGGAAGGGCCATCCTGCGTGACACTGCAGTGCCACTCCTAGATGGGCCCGGTGTTTGTGTCGGCCACTAGGGTCGCTAATCTTACTCACACAGCTACCTCATTGCGCCTCTTTTTTTCTTTGCGTCATGTGCTGTTTGGGGAGGGTTTTTTGGAAGGGCCATCCTGCGTGACACTGCAGTGCCACTCCTAGATGGGCCCGGTGTTTGTGTCGGCCACTAGGGTCGCTAATCTTACTCACACAGCTACCTCATTGCGCCTCTTTTTTTCTTTGCGTCATGTGCTGTTTGGGGAGGGTTTTTTGGAAGGGACATCCTGCGTGACACTGCAGTGCCACTCCTAGATGGGCCCGGTGTTTGTGTCGGCCACTAGGGTCGCTTATCTTACTCACACAGCGACCTCGGTGCAAATTTTAGGACTAAAAATAATATTGTGAGGTGTGAGGTATTCAGAATAGACTGAAAATGAGTGTAAATTATGGTTTTTGAGGTTAATAATACTTTGGGATCAAAATGACCCCCAAATTCTATGATTTAAGCTGTTTTTTAGTGTTTTTTGAAAAAAACACCCGAATCCAAAACACACCCGAATCCGACAAAAAAAATTCGGTGAGGTTTTGCCAAAACGCGGTCGAACCCAAAACACGGCCGCGGAACCGAACCCAAAACCAAAACACAAAACCCGAAAAATTTCAGGCGCTCATCTCTAATTAAAACTTGTTGGAAACTGTTAACTGTGTTCACTGTGAATAATTCTCATCATGACCACTAGAGTGTGCCAAAGACAAAAAAACATGAATTCAATTTCTCTTCTGTATAAACTAGGGGATTATTTATTATAATATAATATTTGCGGGCTAACCCCTGAAAATGTACACATCTCCTGGATATACCATGGAGGAATCGCAGCAGAGATCTCCGATATCTGCCACCATTCTTTATCTGATAGCTGAAGCAATCCCCATAGGTTTCTGTGGGGATTGCTAGGATGTCTGATTTACCAATCTTCAGAAAGATTTACATTGCAGAACTTGGCCCCAGCAACATATCATTACCTGCTGTAGTCTACCAGCTACACTCTAAAGAAAATACCGGGAGAGGATTCCATAGGAACCCATATCTGCCTACTCTCCCGGAATGACCAGGAGGCTCCCGAAAATCAGTCGGTGCTCCCGGCCTCTGGGAAGAGTGGGTAAGTCTCCACGCTGGACACCACCCGCCCGCATCTGACCACAACCCCCCTGCATCTGACCACAACCCAAATTCACCTGTCTAAAGGGGATGTCCCAGGGGGTCCGATGGCGCAATTTGCACTGAATTGTGTTGTGGCCCTGCAATAATGTGCATGTGCAGCCATGCCCTCTGTTCCACCCCCAATTCGGCGTCATGTTTCCCTAGTCACGCCCCACATTGTGCTGACCTGGCTGCCTCCTCCCGGAGGGGACAGCCAGAATGTCGGTAAGTATGTAAGAACCCTCCACGGTAATAGCTACCACACATGCGTAGTCAACAGACCACCTATGTGCAATTCTGTTACTTAAGTTGACAGTTTGAAACAATATAAATTTACTGTGGCAATGTGTGGAATTAGTAGTTTTCGTATGTCATTTATATATAGAGATGTATCCTGTTGAAATCTTGCATTGTAGCATACGCAGCATAATTACCAGCTCTCGAGATTCGTGAGTGCAAGCATACATATGCACCCACGATCCATTCGCTTCTATGTGAAATCCATGGCTGCGACTAGATCGCAGCCTCCGTGGCAAAGCGCATCGAAGGAGCAAACACTGCAAGGAAGTAGCAGGACACATCTGTAATAAAGGCACAGTGTTTCAAGCACAATGATATGTTGCATGGTTTTGTTTTATTTTCATAATAGTAATGCCCTGTTGTAAATACACCATAGTCCTGTGCAGTATAATGTAACATATGTATAATGTATAGAAATGAGCGGGTGTGGTTCGTCGAGATCCGAACCCCCCGAACTTCACGTGGTTTACACGGGTCCGAGGCAGCCTTGGTTCTTCCAGCTTAACACGCAAAACCCGAACGGGGGAAAACGTTATCATCCCGCTGTCGGATTCTCGCGAGATTCGGATTCCATATAAAGAGCCGCCATTTTCACTCGTGCATTGTCGAGATAGCGAGAGGACGTGACTACGTTCTCTGCCTGAATAGCCCAATATCAGCTAAATCTCAGCTCAATATCTGTGCTCAGTATCAGTGCTGCATTGTGGTGACCAGTATATATATATTTTGTAGTACAGTACAGTAGTCCATTGCTGTATTTTGCTGCTCTGTGTCAGTTCTATTATCCTGAACAGTGCTCAGTATCTGTGCTCATTATTATCATTGCTGCATTGTGGTGACCACTGACCAGTATATAGTAGTACAGTACAGTAGTCCCGTGCTGTATTTTGCTGCCCCATGTCAGTTCTATTATCCAGAACAGTGCTCAGTATCTGTGCTCATTATTATCATTGCTGCATTGTGGTGACCACTGACCAGTATATAGTAGTACAGTACAGTAGTCCATTGCTGTATTTTGCTGCCCCATGTCAGTTCTATTATCCTGAACAGTGCTCAATATCAGTGCTCAGTATCAGTGCTGCATTGTGGTGACTAAAAGTCCAGTGTCTTGTGCTGCATCTTGCTGCTGTGGGGTGCTGTGGTAGTGTCCTGTCACTGTGCATAGGTCATCATCATTCCAGTCACAGTGATATCTGGTACCTATCTAGTAGTATCTAATTCCAGACATTACTGCCGTCTGATTCCAGATATATTACTGGCATATAATTCCACACATTAAAAAATGAAGAACAAAAATGTGGAGGGTAAAATAGGGAAAGATCAAGATCCACTTCCACCTAGTGCTGAACCTGCAGCCACTAGTCATGGCAGAGACGATGAAATGCCATCAACGTCGTCTGCCAAGGCCGATGCCCAATGTCATAGTAGAGAGCATGTAAAATCCAAAAAACAAAAGTTCAGTAAAATGACCCAAAAATCTAAATTAAAAGTGTCTGAGGAGAAGCGTAAACTTGCCAATATGCCATTTACGACATGGAGTGGCAAGGAACGGCTGAGGCCCTGGCCTATGTTCATGGCTAGTGGTTCAGCTTCACATGAGGATGGAAGCACTCATCCTCCCACTAGAATAATGAAAATAGTTAAGCTGGCAAAAGCCCAGCAAAGAACTGTGCGTTCTTCTAAATCACAAATCCCCAAGGAGAGTCCAATTGTGTCAGTTGCGATGCCTGACCTTCCCAACACTGGAAGGGAAGAGGTGGCTCCTTCCACCATTTGCACGCCCCCTGCAAGTGCTGGAAAGAGCACCCACAGTCCAGTTCCTGATAGTCAAATTGAAGATGTCACTGTTGAAGTACACCAGGATGAGGATATGGGTGTTGCTGGCGCTGAGGAGGAAATTGACAAGGAGGATTCTGATGGAGAGGTGGTTTGTTTAAGTCAGGCACCAGGGGAGACACCTGTTTTCCGTGGGATGAATAAAGCCATTGACATGCCTGGTCTAAATACCAAAAAAATCACCTCTTCGGTGTGGAATTATTTGAACAGAAACGCGGACAACTGGTGTCAAGCCGTGTGTTGCCTTTGTCAAGCTGTAATAAGTAGGGGTAAGGATGTTAACCACCTAGGAACATCCTCCCTTATACATCACCTGGAGCGCATTCATCAGAAGTCATTGACAAGTTCAAAAACTTTGGGTGACAGCGGAAGCAGTCCACTGACAACTAAATCCCTTCTTCCTCTTGTACCCAAGCTCCTGCAAACCACCCCACCAACTCCCTCAGTGTCAATTTCCTCCTTAGACAGGAAAGCCAATAGTCCTGCAGGCCATGTCACTGGCAAGTCTGATGAGTTCTCTCCCAACTGGGATTCCTCCGATGGATCATTGAATGTAACGCCTACTGCTGCTGGCACTGCTGTTGTTGCTTCTGGGAGTCGATCGTCATCCCAGAGGGGAAGTCGGAAGACCACTTGTACTACTTCCAGTAAGCAATTGACTGTCCAACAGTCCTTTGCGAGGAAGATTAAATATTACAGCAGTCATCCTGTTGCAAAGCGGATAACTCAGGCCTTGACAACTATGTTGGTGTTAGACGTGCGTCCGGTATCCACCGTTAGTTCACAGGGACTTAGAGAATTGCTTGAGGTAGTGTGTCCCCGGTACCAAATACCATCTAGGTTCCACTTCTCTAGGCAGGCGATACCGAGAATGTACACAGACGTCAGAAAAAGAGTCACCAGTGTCCTAAAAAATGCAGTTGTACCCAATGTCGCTTAACCACGGACATGTGGACAAGTGGAGCAGGGCAGACTAAGGACTATATGACTGTGAGAGCCCAGTGGGTAGATGTATTGCCTCCTGCAGCAACAACAGCAGCGGCGGCACCAGTAGCAGCATCTCGCAAACGCCAACTCGTTCCTAGGCAGGCTACGCTTTGTATCACCGCTTTCCATAAGAAGCACACAGCTGACAACCTCTTACGGAAACTGAGGAACATCATCGCAGATTGGCCTACCCCAATTGGACTCTCCTGGGGATTTGTGACATCGGACAATGCCTCCAATATTGTGCGTACATTACATGTGGGCAAATTCCAGCACGTCCCATGTTTTGCACATACAATGAATTTGGTGGTGCAGAATTTTTTAAAAAACGACAGGGGCGTGCAAGAGATGCTGTCGGTGGCCCGAAGAATTGCGGGCCACTTTCGCATTCTGCCACCGCGTGCCGAAGACTTGAGCACCAGCAAACACTCCTGAACATGCCCTGCCATCATCTGAAGCAAGAGGTGGTAACGAGGTGGAATTCAACCCTCTATATGCTTCAGAGGATGGAGGAGCAGCAAAAGGCCATTTAAGCCTATACATCTGCCTACGATATAGGCAAAGGAGGGGAAATGCACCTGACTCAAGCACAGTGGAGAATGATTTCAATGTTGTGCAAGGTTCTGCAACCCTTTGAACTTGCCACACGTGAAGTCAGTTCAGACACTGCCAGTCTGAGTCAAGTCATTCCCCTCATCAGGCTTTTGCAGAAGCAGCTGGAGAGATTGAAGGAGGAGCTAAAATGGAGCGATTCCGCTAGGCATGTGGGACTTGTGGATGGAGCCCTTCATTCGCTTAACCAGGCTTCACGGGTGGTCAATCTGTTGAAATCAGAGCACTTAATTTTGGCCACCGTGCTCGATCCTAGGTTTAAAGCCTACGTTGTATCTCTCTTTCCGGCAGACACCAAGTCAAGCAGATCGTGACCCGCCAACAGCTCCTCTTTCATTTTCTCCCCCACTGGAGCTGCCAGGAAAAGGATAAAATTTCCAAAACCACCCGCTGGCGGTGATGCAGGGCAGTCAGGATCGATAGCTGACATCTGGTCCGGACTGAAGGACCTGCCAACGATTACTGACATGTCGTCTACTGTCACTGCATATGATTTTGTGACCACTGAAAGAATGAGTGACAGCATCCAAGTAGGCATGTCAGACAGTCCGTACGTATACTGGCAGGATAAAGAGGCAATTTGGAGGCCCTTGCACAAACTGGCTTTATTTTACCTAAGTTGCCCCCCCCTCCAATGTGTATTCCGAAAGAGTGTTTAGTGCAGCCGGGACCTTGTGGAGAAAATGATGTTCATAAAAATTAATTATAATCAATTCCTCCGTGGAGACATTTACCAGCAATTGCCTCCAAAAAGTACACAGGGACCTGTGATGGTGAATTCCAGTGGGGACGAATTAATACTCTCTGAGGAGGGGGATGTACACAGTGAAAGGGGTGAGGAATCGGACGATTAGTGGGAAGTGGACATCTTGCCTCTGTAGAGCCAGTTTGTGCAAGGAGAGATTGATTGCTTCTTTTTTGGTGGGGGCCCAAACCAACCAGTCATTTCAGCCACAGTCGTGTGGCAGACCCTGTCACTGAAATGATGGGTTTGTTAAAGTGTGCATGTCCTGTTTATACAACATAAGGGTGTGTGGGAGGGCCCAAGGACAATTCCATCTTGCACCTTTTTTTTTTTTAATTATCTTTGCATCATGTGACGTTTCGGACCAATTTTTTGAAGTGCCATCCTGTCTGACATTATAGTGCCACTCCTAGATGGGCCAGGTGTTTGTGCTGCCCACTTGGGTTGCTTAGCTTAGTCATCCAGCGACCTCGGTGCAAATTTTAGGATGAAAAATAATATTGTGAGGTGTGAGGTGTTCAGAATAGACTGGAAATGAGTGAAAATTATGGTTAATGAGGTTAATAATACTATAGGATCAAAATTACCCCCAAATTCTATGATTTAAGCTGTTTTTGAGGGGTTTTTGAAAAAAAACACCCGAATCCAAAACACACCCGAATCCGACAAAAATTCTTAAGAGAGGTTTTGCCAAAATGCGTCCGAATCCAAAACACGACCGCGGAACCGAATCCAAAACCAAAATACAAAACCCGAAAAATGCCCGGTGCACATCTCTAATAATGTATAATTCAAGTGCACAGTATAGAACCTGATCCCGGTATAAGGAGTCGGGCCCTAAGGCAGTAGGCCAGTTTAGCCCTGCCTCCCAACATGACCCATTGCAGAGGGTCAAAATTCTATGTTCCTAGACTTCCTTTTAAGGTATGATTCCAGGTGCAAATTAGGATGGAAAACCAGCCCAAAAATGTATGGAAGCAGACCAAATGGGGGCGGGGTCTGTTGAGGGGCAGAGTCTGTCTAGGGGGCGGGATACCTCTTACTAGGGCCTGAGTCTGAGTTGGATGCAGTTGTAGCCTCCTTGCGTCTTTTGCTGCAGTTGTGTCTATGACTTCATGCTAATACCGCTACAATGCATTTCCCTGGTGTACATCCATGCATTTGAATATGCAATGACTGAGATGCTCACTTTCAGTGTAATTTTTCAGTGTAATCTACAATCATACTTTGTGCATCTTTAGAAGCCACCATTGGTTGCACCATTGAAACTTTCACCAGTCCTATGTTAGGTGCAGATCATCCGTCTAAGTATGGCCTTCAATGTGACCGGTTCAAGCCTGATCCTTTCCTTGCCATTGCGTGTGATGAATGGCATGTTGGCACTTTTATGTTTTTTTGGGTAGCAAACTTTCCCTGTGTTTTGAAATATCGTTTTCATTTCAGGTACCCTTTCTTTAACCCTTTATGCCCTTTAGCACCAGCTTTAGTAGATATTGAAGTACTAATATCTAGGGGTGTAGTACGGCTGACCGGCGGTCAGCTTACCGATGCCAGGATCCCGGCAGCATACCGACGCCGGGATCCCGGCGGGGAGGGGCGAGTGCAGCAAGCCCCTTGCGGGCTCGCTACACTCGCCACGCTGCGGGCTCGGTTGCGACCTGCGGTCGCCACGGGTTCTATTCCCACTCTATGGGTGTCGTGGACACCCACGAGTGGAAATAGTCCCTGTTGATCGGCATGCCGACCATCGGGACAGTTACCCGTCGGGCTGGTGGAGGAGGTCATGTGACCGTCGGTCAGCTGACCAGCGGTCACATGAATACCACCCATATCTAGAGATGAGCGGGTTTGGTTCGTCGAGATCAGAACTCCCATGAACTTCATGTGGTTTACACGGGTCCGAGGCAGCCTCGGTTCTTCCCGCCTTACCGAATAGGGGAAAACGTCATCATCCCGCTGTCAGATACTCGCAAGATTTGGATTCCATATAAAGAGCCGCGCCGCCGCCATTTCCACTCATGCATTGTTGAGATAGCGAGAGGATGTGGCTACGGTCTGTCTGAATAGCCCAATATCAGCTAAATATCAGCTCAATATCTGTGCTCAGTATCAGTGCTGCATTGTGGTGACCAGTATGTAGTAGTACAGTAGAGTAGTCAATTGCTGTATTTTGCTGCTCCGTGTCATTTCTAATATCCTGAACAGTGCTCAGTATCTGTGCTCATTATTATCATTGCTGCATTGTGGTGACCACTGACCAGTATATAGTAGTACAGTACAGTAATCCAGTGCTGTTCTCAGTGCCCAGTGTCAGTTCTATTATCCTGAACAGTGCTCAGTATCTGTGCACATCATACTTACCGACATTCTGGCTGCTCTCTGCGGGAGAGAGCAGCCAGGTCGGTTCAGCAGGCAGGCAGGGGAGGCTGTGATGTAAAGGAGGGGGGGCGGAGCAAGGGCGGGTCACAGTGACACCTCTTTTAAGCCACGCCCCCTGCTATGTAATGCCGCGATCACCGGCATTACACTGCAGGGGGCGTGGCTATGATGACGCGATTCAGCAAGAATCGCGTCATCGACTGCCCGGACCGCTCACTTTACACACTAAGTGGGCGGACGGGCAGGGGGGACTCCGCAAATCGGGAGACTTGCCTGCTCTTCCGGGGGGCCGGGAGGGTCACCCGATTTTCGATAACCTCCCGGCCATTCCGGGAGAGTAGGCAAGTATGGTGCACATTATTATCATTGCTGCATTGTGGTGACCACTGACCAGTATATAGTAGTACAGTACAATAGTCCTGTGCTGTTCTCACTGCCTAGTGTCAGTTCTATTATCCTGAACAGTGCTCAGTATCTGTGCTCATTGTTATCATTGCTGCATTGTGGTGACCAGTATATGGTAGTACAGTACAGTAGTCCATTGCTGTTTTTTTGCTGCTCCATGTCAGTCCTATTATCCTGAACAGTGCTCAATATCTGTGCTTATTATTATCATTGCGGAATTGTGGTGACCACTAACCAGTATATAGTAGTACAGTACAGTAGTCCAGTGCTGTTCTCGCTGCCCAGTGTCAGTTCTATTATCCTGAACAGTGCTCAATATCTGTGCTCATTGTTATCATTGCTGCATTGTGGTGACCAGTATATGGTAGTACAGTACAGTAGTCCATTGCTGTTTTTTGCTGCTCCATGTCAGTCCTATTTTCCTGAACAGTGCTCAGTATCTGTGCTCATTATTATCATTGCGGAATTGTGGTGACCACTGACCAGTATATAGTAGTACAGTACAGTAGTCCAGTGCTGTTCTTGCTGCCTAGTGTCAGTTCTATTATTCTAAACAGTGCTCAGTATCTGTGCTCATTATTATCATTGCTGCATTGTGGTGACCACTGACCAGTATATAGTAGTACAGTACAGTAGTCCAGTGCTTTTCTCGTTGCCCAGTGTCAGTTCTATTATCCTGAACAGTGCTCAGTATCTGTGCTCATTATTATCATTGCTGCATTGTGGTGACCACTGATCAGTATATAGTAGTACTGTACAGTAGTCCAGTGCTGTTCTCGCTGCCCAGTGTCAGTTCTATTATCCTGAACAGTGCTCAATATCTGTGCTCAGTATCAGTGCTGCATTGTGGTGACTAAAAGTCCAGTCTCTTGTGCTGCATCTTGCTGCTGTAGGGTGCTGTGGTAGTGTCCTGTCACTGTGCATAGGTCATCATCATTCCAGTCACAGTGGTATCTGGTATCTATCTAGTGGTATCTAATTCCAGACATTATTGCCGTCTAATTCCAGATATATTACTGGCATATAATTCCACACTTTAAAAAATGGAGAACAAAAATGTGGAGGGTAAAATAGGGAAAGATCAAGATTCACTTCCACCTAGTGCTGAAGCTTCAGCCACTAGTCATGGCAGAGACGATGAAATGCCATCAACGTTGTCTGCCAAGGCCGATGCCCAATGTCATAGTAGAGAGCATGTAAAATACAAAAGTTCAGTAAAATGACCCAAAAATCTAAATTAAAAGTGTCCGAAGAGAAGCGTAAACTTGCCAATATGCCATTTACGACACGGAGTGGCAAGGAACGGCTGAGGCCCTGGCCTATGTTCATAGCTAGTGGTTCAGCTTCACATGAGGATGGAAGCACTCATCCTCCCGCTAGAAAAATTAAAAGAGTTAAGCTGGCAAAAGCACAGCAAAGAACTGTGCATTCTTCTAAATAACAAATCCCCAAGGAGAGTCCAATTGTGTCGGTTGCGATGCCTGACCTTCCCAACACTGGACAGGAAGAGATGGCTCCTTCCACCATTTGCATGCCCTCTGCAAGTCCTGGAAGGAGCACCCACAGTCCAGTTCCTGATAGTCAAATTGAAGATGTCACTGTTGAAGTACACCAGGATGAGGATATGGGTGTTGCTGGCGCTGAGGAGGAAATTGACAAGGAGGATTCTGATGGTGAGATGGTTTGTTTAAGTCAGGCACCCGGGGAGACACCTGTTGTCCGTGGGATGAATATGGCTATTGACATGCCTGGTCAAATTACGAAAAAAATCACCTCTTCGGTGTGGAATTATTTTAACAGAAATGCAGACAACAGGTGCCAAGCCGTGTGTTGCCTTTGTCAAGCTGTAATAAGTAGGGGTAAGGATGTTAACCACCTAGGAACATCCTCCCTTATACGTCACCTGAAGCGCATTCATCAGAAGTCATTGACAAGTTCAAAAACTTTGGGTGACAGCGGAAGCAGTCCACTGAGAACTAAATCCCTTCTTCTTCTTGTACCCAAGCTCCTGCAAACCACCCCACGAACTCCCTCAGTGTCAATTTCCTCCTTAGACAGGAACGCCAATAGATAATATAGATATAATATATAACTATACAAGAGAGCGCAAGATAGTATTGTAGTAAAAAAAAATTATTAAAATATTGACCATATAAAATATATAAGCTACAATATTGCTAAATAAGCAGAGCTTTAGAATCCACTGACCACCACTAATATAATGTTGGATCAATAAAAATGTCCCATTTATTTTTATATTAGTGTCCAGTTGCTTCCACTAGAATGAGACTTTGTAATCCTATAGAAAGTTCACCATTTCAAGTTCAAAAAGAGAGTATTTAGAAGATAAACAGTGGTAATTTGGAGATCCCTCTGTAAATGACGTGTTCACAAAAGCATGCTTGTGGTGTTAATTAGTAGCCACCTGAAGGAGTTTGGTTTTAATATTCTCCTAGTCAGCATCTTACTTCACTGCTCGACCCCATACACACATCCATCAATATGACACTAAGCTCACCGCAGATAATATGATGCAGTTGCTGTGTCCTATAGCACAAGGACAACCAGGCAGTGCGGGAGCAGCGATGTGGAGACGATGGCATGTCCCAAGCGTGTCAGTGTGTGGACGTTAGCAGGTCCCAGGGGGGAGCAGGCACGGCTCAGGTGCAGTAAGGAAGATCAGCTGTAAGTCTGACCCAAGTGTGCAAGGCAGTCAGAAGCGTGGATCATACAGCTCCATCCCTAATTGACGCGTTTCGCCGACGTAAGGGCAGTTGGTTTCATCAGAATAAGTTCCTAAGCCTTGGAGGTTACTGCTATTTCAAAAAATACTTATCCAATCAAAATTCCTCCCTGGCTCGCTCATTATATTGAAAACACATGTGTGGATTAATACTTGGTGTGAGCCTTAATAAATGCAATAAAGTATATACAACAAAATATTTATAATATAAGATATAAAACAATCTATATATTTTTATCTAAACATATATAACCATTCAAATTAATAAATAAATAAATATAGTCAGCACGGAGCGATACCAATTGGAGCCTGAGATTATTATGAGACAGTGTGGCTCAGCACACTAATCCCCTGAGTACCCACCCAAAGAGGCGTGGGTTCAAGTACCACCTCAGATACTTTTTTCATTTTTTATTATTATATTTTATGTTTGTTCTTTTTTTATTTTATAGTATTTAAATATATAACTATAATTCTATTTAGAACCCTTTTATGGGTCCATTATATGAATATATTAGTTATCTCTTAATTACCAATTATAAACCACATTACAGAAATGTAAGACCAATTCATTATTTTAGCTATTTTTTTTTAAATTCAATAAATTTTTATTGGGTTTTACATTGAGTTTTCATTTAAACATTGCCAATGGCAATACATAACAATCCTAACAATTACAAACTAAAATAATAAAACATTTAGAAAGCAATAAAATCAATTTAGTAATAGGCTTACGTTTGTGTATAGAGGGCATATTGGGGCGTACGAACACGTATCCCATCAAAGTTATATATCAACAGAGCAGTGATGACCCAGTGTTCCTATAATTTTTACACATATCGTATTCCACTTTGCCACGGTATGATCCCACATTGGTACCCGGCCGGCCGCGGGCCATACATTCCAACGAACTCCCACAGTAGGCAATCCTAACTGCTAATTAAATAATTCTAGGGCTCAGCAGCACTCAACCGTGAACTAAAATAGCGAGAACTCATCCACCTTCCCCATACAGCAACAAATTTTTTTTCCGCATTCCTGGCTAGATATACAAATTTTTCATGCGTAACAGAGGTGTTTACCAGAGAGACCCAGGATTGTGGGGTTGGGGCTTCATTAGCCAACCACAGTCTGGCTATGCAGACCTTGGCCAAAGCACAGAGGTTCACAATATAGCGTCGACTGAGCGGATCCAGGACCTCCTCATCCATAGCCGCTAATATACAGGAGATAGGTGTAAGTACTGAGGAGGGGATACCTGTATCAACTACAGCACGCATAACTTCCTCCCAAAAAACCGTCACCAAGGGACACAGCCAGATCATATGCCAAAAGTCTGCTCCCAGACTACCACATTTGGGACATTTTGAACTATGGGATCCCCCTATACGTGACAGCCTCACTGGGGTCATATATACCCTATGTAGCACGTACAACTGAATTTGCTGATATCGGACAGATGAAGTTGAAAGCCGGCACGATCCCAGAGCACCCTCCCATATGTCATCCGATAATGGACCCAGATCCGACTCCCACTTAGTCCTAAGGGAGATAAGGGGGTCTATATGGTGCATTTGAAGTAAACGGCCGTATATTTTGGAAACTAAATGTCCGGGTCCCACCGTCTGCAACAGTAATTTGACCGGGGAATCAGTAAGCGCCAGAGGGCCATCAGGGAATTGGGCAGACATAGCATGTCGCAGTTGAAGGAAGCGAAAAAAATATGCAGAGGGGACATTAAATTCATGTTGAAGCTGCTGAAAGGATCTAAAAAACCCGTCAGTATATAAGTGTCCCAGTGAGACTACTCCCCATGGTTCCCACACCCCCCTGATTTGAAGCTGACACAGCTCGGGCAATCCATATGTATTGTCCAGTGGAGTGTCAGGGTCAATACCCTGGCCTTGCAGTATTAAGTGCACCAACTTCCAAATAGTAATATATTGTTTTATGAGTGGTAGTGCCGACATTTTGACACTTCCACAGAGAAGCAATCTCAATGGGGAACCTCCCGGGTATTCCTGCATTACCAACTGCGAATGCAGACTCGATATGTCAGAATCATTAACCCATTCCCAGAGGTGTGCTAATTGTGCTGCAAAGTAATAAAAACGAAAGTTGGGAAGAGCCAATCCCCCTGAAGTTTTTAACCTGGTCAAAGTATTAAGCTTCAACCGTGCCCGTTTACTAGCCCAGACCAGGGAAGATAATAAACCATCAATTCGTTTGAAAGTCCTCTGAGGGATATATACAGGGGATTGTTGTAGAATGTACAGAAGTTTGGGCTGAAAGACCATTTTCACCATGTTAACCCTCCCTGTGACTGTCAGGGGCAATTTCCCCCAGACCTTCACTTTATTGCGAAGATAAGCTATTTGCGGTGCGACATTGAGGGAGGTAAATTTATGAGGGTCATTAGATACCCAAATGCCTAGATATTTAAAGGAGTTCACCCATCTTAACGGGAGAGCAAGCAATGGGGAGGTAGGAACCTCGCCCTGAAGCGGGATAATGGAGGATTTCTCCCAATTAATCAGGAGCCCAGAGTAACACCCGAATGTATTAATAATTTCTAAAATCCTAGGCATAGACTCAGCATAGCGATCCACAAATAGCAGAACATCATCGGCATATAGAGCTATCTTCTCCTCCCTGGTGCCCACTTTAAAACCAAAAATCTCAGGGTTCGCCCGCAGTAGGCATGCAAGGGGTTCAATGGCCATAGCAAACAGGGTAGGGGACAGCGGGCACCCTTGACGCGTACCTCTAGACAAAGGGAAGGAGTGTGATACAAAACCATTTACCGCCACTCTGGCCATGGGAGACGAATACATCAACCGAACAAATTTAATAAAGTTAGGGCCTATACCAAACTTACGCATGATGCTCCATAGGTATTCCCACTCCACAGAATCAAAGGCCTTAGCGGCGTCCAATGATACAATTATGGATGAGGATGCCTCACGGGGGATCTGTAGCTGGGTAAATAAACGCCTGAGATTAATGGATGTTAATTTGTTGGGCATGAACCCCGTCTTGTCGGGGTGTATAATGTGCGTGATGACCTGATTTAGTCTACATGCCAGGATTTTGGCCAGAATTTTAATGTCGGTCGGCAGAAGGGAAATAGGTCGATAGGAATCAACCTTCCTATGATCCTTGTCCGGCTTCGGAAGGACAATAATCAATGCCTCCGCCATAGATAATGGGAGAGATTCCTGTGTAAATATTTGGTTATATAACTCAAGTAATTGGGGGACAAAAAAATCTAAATGATGTTTATAGAGCTCAGACGGTATGCCGTCTAGTCCCGAAGCCTTCCCATTGGGAGCAGCATTGATAGCAGCCACAATCTCCTCTGGCGAAATAGGTGCCTCGAGGAAGTCATGTGCCTCACAAGTCAGCAAGGGGATCTGTATAGTCTGTAAATATTCATCTAATTGCATCGGGGTACAGTCTAATTTAGAGCTGTATAGTCGCCTATAATAGGACACAAATTCCGATGCTATCTGTGGAGTCTGCACTATAGTGGTACCATCTGGGGCCTCAATTTCAACCACGGTGTTAGAAGATCTCTCACCCCGTGCTAGAGCGGCTAAGTACGACCCCGGTCTATCCCCAGAAGCATAAAAGGCATGAGAGGAGAAGAGGAGTCTATGCTGAGTCTTTTCCATGAGATATTCCCTCCACTCCCCTTGGGTTGACAACCATGCAGTCTTGGAACTATCCAAACAATCCTGTAGATATTGTGCTTCTGCAGCAACACTTAGGGTCTCCAGTTCGGACTCCCGGTGCCTAAAAAAGGATTTTAAATTAGCCACTCGTTTAATTAAGGTTCCCCGCAAAAAGGCCTTAAATGCATCCCATAAATTGGAGATAGACTGCTCAGCCTTATTTAACTCAAAAAATACCCGCCATGCAGCCACCAAATCGGAGCCATCCCCCATATGTACAAGCCAAAATGGATTAAACTTCCACACAGCCTGGCCTCTAGAGCAACTAAACTCCAAGACCAGCGTTAAAGGAGAATGATCCGATATACCTCTAGTCTCATATCTGCTATCCCGAACCTTAGGAATCAAATCGCTCGATAGAAGGGCCAGGTCAATCCTAGAGAACGAGGAGTGGGAGTGTGAAAAACATGAATATTGTTTAATTGATGGATGTCTCAGTCTCCAGGGATCGACCAGGCCCAGCCCCGAGACAACTTCAGCAAAGCTGTTCCTGCCGGAATGAGGACTCGAGGGAGTAGCAGAGAATCTATCCATCGCTATATCTAACACATTATTGAAATCCCCCAGATACACCACAGGTGTTCCCGGTGACAGGGCCATAAATCCTGCAGCTTTTTTCAGGACTTCGGAGGAGTATGGGGGAGGCACATATACGGCTAATAAAAGCAGAGGGTTGCAATGAATTCTACACTTTAAAAACACATATCTCCCCCATGGGTCTGATTGTACTAATTCCAGCACAAAGGGAACAGTCCTTTTTACAAGGACAGAGACCCCCCGAGAGGCAGAAGTGTGTGTAGAGTGGAATGCCCAACCTACCCACGGTCTCTTAATGGCAAGGGTCTTACTGCCCACCAGGTGAGTTTCCATAAGACATACCACGTCAGCGGTGTACTGTTTGATTTGTCGAAGTACTAGAGATCGTTTAATCTTGTCGTTAAGACCCCGCACATTCCATGACAGCACCCTAAGTCCAGCCATGAGGAGTCGCTACAATGAGAATAGGGGCCATAGCCCGCAGCCAGCCAGATCCACACTCGCGGTGCAGAATTACCAGGCACCACCGCTCAGTGAATCGATTCGTAAGTCACTCGTACACAAACTCCATACATCTATACAAAAAATAACCAAAGCCTTTAACTTCCCCTCTCCCCCCGCCCTGTACACTACTCCCAACCTGCAGCATACCTGGATCCCTAAACAGAACACTGACTCAAACTCAAAGCACACAGCGAGCTAAATTCTGGGTGGAGCCAAGAATCTAATGGCCCTGAGAAAAGAGAAAACCAAACACAAACAAAAACACTCTCAGCCATTAAACAAAATCACCCCTAAAAAACAGAAAAAAAGGGGCGAAATGTATATAGTCTCCCCCCGGGACTTAAAAAACAGAATACTATCGGATATTTGTGGACCATAGATACATCCCCCCCCCCAGCCCCCCCCCCCAACCCCCGCAACCCAGCAGTAGAAATATAATTGGCCTATATGAGACGAAAAATCAGGCAAAATATTATCCCCCTCCCTCCACCCCCACATCCCAAATAGCAACACTTAGATAATTAAACATTGCCTCATCCCGCAGCCCCCCAGCAAATATACACCGAAGCATATCCTGCAGAGAAAATCACATGCAACTAGAGTCACAGGAATAAATCAGGGATCAGCAAGAGCCCGTCTCGCCGGGAAGCGTCTGTCCAGGCATATCGATGCCTCTCGAGGAGTCGCAAAAAATTTTGTTTCACCATCCGCCACCACTCGCAGTCTCGATGGAAAGAGCATAGCGTATGGCAAGTCGAGTTCACGGAGTCTTCTCTTAACAGGCAGAAATTGGGCCCTGTCTTTCTGCACCTCCACCGCGAAATCCGGGAAGACCGATATTGGCGACCCGTTCCATTTTAAAGGGCCTTTCGTGCGGGCAAGTTTTAGAATAGTGTCCCGGTCACGGAAGTGGAGGAACTTGGCGATGAAGGTACGGGGCGGAGCCCCCGGAGGTAATGGGCGCATCGGGACTCTATGAGCTCGTTCTATTGTGAAATGAGGCGAGAATTCTTCGGACCCGAATGCATTCCGAAGCCATTTTTCTAGAAATTCTTCTGGTAATGAGCCTTCCTCTTTCTCGGGCAGGCCAATGAAGCGGACGTTATTGCGCCGTAAGCGTCCCTCCATATCTGTCAGTTTTTTGCGTACATCAGTCATCTGAGACTCCAAAGCATCAGTACGCCGTCCCAACGGGGTGACAGTATCCTCGACATTGGAGATACGGGTTTCGGCCTCACCCACCCTCTCCCACACCCGCTGAAGGTCCTGATGGATGATGGAGAGGTCAGATTGCACCTGCCCAATTTTATCAGCCAAGCGGGCCTCGCTAGCAGTCACGGCATCTAACACTCTCTGTAATGCAGCATCGGGCGGTTCAGACGAAGCCGTGCTGTGTGTAGGAGATGGGGGCGACGCCTCAGATTGTGTAGTCTCCCTCCTCTGCTGTTGGGGACCGGGATTGCGGACAAATTTCTCCATTGCGCCCGCCGCCGCACTCTGTTGGCGGCCTTTCACCATTTTAGATAACACAATGCCGCCGCTCTCAACCAGTTATATATCAAAGCAATGTAGGCAAAGAGAGGAGGCGCAGGCACCAGCACACTGTGAGAGGGCCAGGAGGTGCGGGAAGAATATATATATATATATAGAAGGACCAGTGTTCTTAGTTGTGTCGCTGAATGTCGGCACAGCGGGTTTGGAGAGTGCTGCGGGTCGAAACAGAGGATAAGGCAACTTCCCCTTGAATGGTCGCTATCCCTTTAAGTCACATTTAGGCAGGTCCCTTAACAATCCTGTGCTTGGTAGGGGAGCTCAGGTCCTGTAGCAAAATTTATACTGGCGGGCATCCACTATACTGCATCCAGGATAGGAGAGGGGGGAGAGAGGGTGACAATCCCAGCACAAGTTCCCAGCAGGGGCACCCCCCGCAGCAGGAGACAAATCCCCGTACCTCGTGGCGTGGGCAGCGCCAGTATATGCAGCAGCAGGGGCCCAGGGAGCGGTCCGGGGTCAGCGCAGTCAGGCACCACAGGGCGGGCAAAGTATCACTTAGAGGCCGCCTCAGGGGTCCGCAGCGCTGGACGGAGCGGTGCGCTGTATGTCCTCTCTCCACGTAGCCGTCTGCAGCGGCCGCGTCAGCGGCGGTCGGAGGTGACGGAGCCGAACTTCCGGGTGGATGGGGAGCGCGGGCCCGCGGCGTCCCCAGCAGCTTCAGGCCTCGTCCGGCCACACTCAGGACGGCCCGCAAACGGTCGGGGAGAGCAGCAGTAGACGGTTCGGGGCACTCCAGGGGGGGCACCAGTCATTCACCCGGCCCCTGTTCACAGGTCAGTCCCAGGGGGTTTCACAGGATGATTATGCAGGATGTATTGGCTGGAGAGCTGCACGATGTGTGTGCTACTCCATGCCCGTCCTGGCCACGCCCCCCTATTTTAGCTATTTTTATTATTCTTATTTTCATTTGTTACATATTATGGGTTGTTATTATATATTATTAATTATTTACCATCAATACCATTATTATACATGAGAGGATGATAACACATAACCAAATATCGTATATATGCACATATGTAGTATACGCGTGTAGATAGCACCCGTATACATACACACACACAGGTCACAAAAATGGCCTGAAAAATGGAACCATATACAGTGTAATCCTATAAAAAAAAATTATATATAAAGAGAACCAATCAAGAATTTCAACAGATATATGTCACATGGAATACCGATGAATAAGAAGTACATATACATTCATTTTGAATGAAGTATCGACCTCAATATTTGATTTCTAGGGCTAATTACAGGCATTCCTATTATGGTCTGTATAACTGTATAGTAAAGCACTTATATTATAGACACAATGATCTAGTGTTCTCGATATTTATTCTATTATATATTAATCACTACATTAGTGCACCTATATGTGCACATACACCAACGTTTATTTATTGAACTAAATCGCTATACTAGGGATCTGTGTAGGAAACGGTATTTTATTCAAAAGGATTTTAAAAAACATAAAGAAACAGGGACACCTATTGTACTAGACTCTAATTATGAGTTGGGATTGAATATGTTAATATAATTAGAAAAAGAAAGTGGTTCAGACAATAGTTCTATAATCAACATTTTCAATATTGATAGAGAGAGGGAGAGAGAGACAAAATTCAAAAATAAATCTGAATTTTATCCCCTTCAACACATGAGTGATAATATTCAAGCTTTCTATAATCTTATGTTAAAAGATATTCAGATACTCTGTAATGCTCCTAAATCAGCATTAAATAGGAGAGATAATTTACATCCACGGGAAAGAGCTGCCCTGAGAAATCTCATGCGGGATAATAGTATCATCATAAAGGCAGCAGATAAGGGGGGAGGTACAGTGATACAAGATCATAGTGATTATATTACAGAAGCTCTTAGACAATTGAAAAATACTAGTTTCTAATCTATACAGTATTGAATGAGGATCCGACTACTAAGTATCAGTGGGAAATTAAACAATTTTTAGATTCTGCATTGGTTGATGGAACTATATCCAAAACTGAGCATGCTTTTTTATGTAATAAATACCCTATTATCCCCACGTATTATCACTTACCTAAAATACACAAATCACTCCTATCACCTCCTGGACGTCCTATTATTTCTGGTGTTGGGTCCCTCACATCTAATTTATCAGCTTTTGTTGATTAATTTCTTCAACCACATGTCACTACTCTTAAATCACATATTAGGGACTCCACACATTTTTTAAACATGATCAAGAATGTGAGGTGGAAAAAGAACTACATGTTCTTTACATGTGATGTTGAGTTCCTGTATAGTAATATACCTCATGGCCGGGGAATAATGGCTACTGAATCTTATTTAAAAACAGATGAATCTATGGACAGTCTATTATGTCAATTGGACGCCATTAGGTTCATATTATCACATAATTATTTCACTTTCGATGGTTTGTTTTATTTACAGGTCCTCGGTGTGGTGATGAGTGCCAGGTTCGCCCCAAGTTTTGCCAACCTCTGTATGGGTCAATTAGAACAATCCCTCATTTGGGGAAGCCCATTTGGGGCGAACCTGGTACTCTACGGTGGCTACATTGATGACCTGTTCTTTATTTGGGATGGGGATTTACAATCCACCGTATCATTTCTCACATACCTTAATTCTAATGATTTTGGTTAACAGTTCACTAGCACAGTTCACGCTTCACATATTAATTTTTTGGATATACTGTAGATCTAATAATCATTGTACAATTGTTACTTCCACTTTCCGTAAGGAAGTGGATACTAATAATTTCTTAAATTAAAGAAGCTGCCACTTTCGTCCGTGGCTTAATAACATCCCAAAAAGCCAATATCTTAGGATCCGCCGCAATTGTTCTCAGATGGAACAATTTGAGAGACAAGCTTTAGAACTTACTTCCTCGTTTAAGGATCAGGGCTATCCCAATAAAATAGTGGAGGATGCTTTATCAGAGACACGTTTGAGGGATAGAGAATCATTATTGTCATTCAAAACAGAAACAGCCGAGGTTTGTTACTAGATTTAATCCATGTTCAAAAGAACTTCAAACCATAATAAATAAAAATTATTCTGTATTGAAAACAGACAGAATTTTATCTACTATACTAGATGAGAAACCTTGCATCACTTTCAAAAAAGCTTTAAATCTACAAACTTACCTTGCTCCCAGTCACTTTAGAATAGTAGATACCCACTCAATAACCAACAAGGATATGTGGCTACATAGATATAAAAAGCCACATGGGTGCTACAAATGTAGAAAAAAGAGGTGTAGTACCTGTTTATTTATCATGGATAGGACCACTAAGGTACATTCAAACACTTATGGAACACAATTTGAGATATGGGGCAGTATAAACTGTAGAACTAATTATGTTGTGTATGTCATAAGTTGTGTGTGTGGTACCCAATATGTAGGTCGAACTACACGCCTGCTACACACAAGATTTTTGGAACACAAGAACAACATTAATAGAGGCACTAGTCGACATAGCCTGGTTAGACATGTCCTTGATACTCATGATGGAGATGTTAAAAGTATAAATATACAAGGTATAGAATATATTGAACCTACTGTTAGGGGAGGGGATAGGTATAATCTTTTGTGTAAACGTGAGGCTTTCTGGATACATACTCTGGGTACTCTCTTTCCTGATGGTCTAACTGACTGTATTGAAATGAATAACATCTGATTTAGGTGATTTAGTGACTAAAATAAGATAATTAAAATAAGAGATTCTGAACCTGAGTGTTAGGAATGTCTGTGTGTTTGTGTTGCCTTGCATTGTCTCATTCCTGCCTCTAGGGGTCTCACTTGCTGCCTTAGGTCTGAATGGCAGTTGCACACTCTGTCCCTGCAGGTTGATTACCTGATTGTGAGCAGCTGTGGCCAACACCTTGTGCTGCTATTTAGCTTCAGCTTACCAGCATTCATGTGCAGATCATTGTGGTTCCGTCTGGAGTGTGACTAGGCTCTCTCCAGTTATCCTGTCCTGCTTCTGCCATATCTACATCTTGGAGACATTTCCTGCAGTTTGCTGTTACATGTGCCTTGCTACAAGACTTCTAACCCTGCTGGATCAACATCTGCATTCCTGAATTATTATTTGCAGTCTCTTTCCACCCCTGCCTGATTACTACGTTTTGGTATGTTATTTTTCCCCTGCTTGGTTTAAACCCGGATTTCTTCATGTTCATTTCACCTCTGTAATTAACCTGGACTATACCTATACTCGAGCATAATCATCCTCCCTGTTTCTATAACAAGCCATTACAATTATCTGGGAATATTGTGTTCTGTTTCATGTTAATCAAGGTCCAGTTTCTGTATGCTGATATTTTACTGGTTCTTTTCTACAATAAACCTTGTTTTAATTTTCACCTGGCTTCAGCTGACCTCATTTCAGGTATGCACACACAGAGAAACCTAGTAATCCTAACAGAATGATCTGCCCAAATAAACGTGTGCAGGAGTTTGAGGTATAGCTGAATTTCATAAAATGGCTTCATTTCAAAAAAATGTCCTGCCTCTCGAGTTTATGCCGTTCGTGGGTTCTACATTGCTAGTGGATTTCAGAGAGAAACTGGAGAACATTCAAACCCTGTCTTCAGAGATACTGTCTGCTCTGCCTGAATATTCAATAAGATTACCAGTTCCCTTTAAGGAGACGTAGGGGAAAAAGGAAAAATATGAGTCTGGTGCTCTCAATTCTGGCCGCTGTTTTCCAATCCCAAGCAAAGGCAAGTTCTGGAGCTTTCCACGACCCAGCCTCTCTGAGGACGAAAAAAGACACAGGGGTATATTTACTAACATTCGTAATTCTCCCGATTTGGTGGGAGAATAATCACGAATGACATCGAAAGTGTAAAACTGCAACTTTTTGAATTTGTTACGACGGATTTACTAAGCTGTCGTATTCGGGTTTTTCTTTTGTTCCGATGTCGATGTCATTCGTGGTTTTTTTTTTTTTTTTACGGCAGTGATTAGCAAAACACTGCCGACTTTTTAAAAATGAATCTCGGCCGGATCTGTGTGATCCGTGCTGGGGTTCATTTTTTTTTATTTTTTAAATTAAACAGTGTAAAATAAAAAAAAAATTGCGTGAGGTCCCCCCTCCTAAGCATAACCAGCCTCGGGCTCTTTGAGCCGATCCTGGTTGCAGAAATATGGGGAAAAAATTGACAGGGGTTCCCCCATATTTAAGCAACCAGCATCGGGCTCTGCGCCTGGTCCTGGTTCCAAAAATACGGGGGACAAAAAGAGTAGGGGTCCCCCGTATTTTTAAAACCAGCACCGGGCTCCACTAGCTGGACAGATAATGCCACAGCCGGGGGTCACTTTTATACAGTGCCTTGCGGCCGTGGCATCAAAAATCCAACTAGTCACCCCTGGCCGGGGTACCCTGGGGGAGTGGGGACCCCTTCAATCAAGGGGTCCCCCCCCCCAGCCACCCAAGGGCCAGGGGTGAAGCCCGAGGCTGTCCCCCCCATCCAATTGTCTGCGGATGGGGGGCTGATAGCCTTTTGTGAAAATGACAAGATATTGTTTTTAGTAGCAGTACTACAAGGCCCAGCAAGCCTCCCCCGCATGCTGGTACTTGGAGAACCACAAGTACCAGCATGCGGCGGAAAAACGGGCCCGCTGGTACCTGTAGTACTATTACTAAAAAAATACCCAAAAAAAGACAAGACACACACACCGTGAAAGTAAAGATTTATTACATACATGCACACAAACATACATACATACTTACCTTATGTTCACACGCAGGTCGGTCCTCTTCTCCAGTAGAATCCAAGGGGTACCTGTTGAATAAATTCTACTCACCAGATCCAGGGTCCCAGGGTCCTCGGGGCAACCATTTGCAATCCACGTACTTGAATAAAATAACAAAACGGATACCCGAGCCACGAACTGAAAGGGGCCCCATGTTTTCACATGGGACTCCTTTCCCCGAATGCCAGAAACCCACTCTGACTTCTGTCTAAGTGGGTTTCTTCAGCCAATCAGGGAGCGCCACGTTGTAGCACTCTCCTGATCGGCTGTGTGCTCCTGTACTGAGTGACAGGCGGCACACGGCAGTGTTACAATGTAGCGCCTATGCGCTCCATTGTAACCAATGGTGGGAACTTTCTGCTCAGCGGTGACGTCACTTTAGGTCAACCGCAGGGCAGAAAGTTCCCACCATTGGTTACAATGGAGCGCATAGGCGCTACATTGTAACACTGCCGTGTGCCGCCTGTCACTCAGTACAGGAGCACACAGCCGATCAGGAGAGTGCTACAACGTGGCGCTCCCTGATTGGCTGAAGAAACCCACTTAGACAGAAGTCAGAGTGGGTTTCTGGCATTCGGGGAAAGGAGTCCCATGTGAAAACATGGGGCCCCTTTCAGTTCGTGGCTCGGGTATCCGTTTTGTTATTTTATTCAAGTACGTGGATTGCAAATGGTTGCCCCGAGGACCCTGGATCTGGTGAGTAGAATTTATTCAACAGGTACTCCTTGGATTCTACTGGAGAAGAGGACCGACCTGCGTGTGAACATAAGGTAAGTATGTATGTATGTTTGTGTGCATGTATGTAATAAATCTTTACTTTCACGGTGTGTGTGTGTGTCTTGTCTTTTTTTGGGTATTTTTTTAGTAATAGTACTACAGGTATCAGCGGGCCCGTTTTTCCGCCGCATGCTGGTACTTGTGGTTCTCCAAGTACCAGCATGCGGGGGAGGCTTGCTGGGCCTTGTAGTACTGCTACTAAAAACAATATCTTTTCATTATCACAAAAGGCTATCAGCCCCCCCATCCGCAGCCCATTGGATGGGGGGGGACAGCCTCGGGCTTCACCCCTGGCCCTTGGGTGGCTGGGGGGGACCCCTTGATTGAAGGGGTCCCCACTCCCCCAGGGTACCCCGGCCAGGGGTGACTAGTTGGATTTTTGATGCCACGGCCGCAGGGCACTATATAAAAGTGACCCCCGGCTGTGGCATTATCTGTCCAGCTAGTGGAGCCCGGTGCTGGTTTTAAAAATACGGGGGACCCCTACTCTTTTTGTCCCCCGTATTTTTGGAAACAGGACCAGGCGCAGAGCCCGATGCTGGTTGCTTAAATATGGAGGAACCCCTGTCATTTTTTCCCCCATATTTTTGCAACCAGGATCGGCTCAAAGAGCTCGAGGCTGGTTATGCTTAGGAGGGGGGACCCCATGCAATTTTTTTTAAGAAAATAACCACTTTCCCACCCCTTCCCACTGATATACATGCACGGATCTCATGGATCCCTGCATGCCTATACAATCACGGATTAAAAAAGCATGTCTGTTTTTTTTTAGCACTTTTTTACGAGTTGTAATTTTTCACGGCAGTGTTTTTTTTTTTTTTTGCTTTGCACTTCTTAGTAAATTACCGAGATTCATAGTTAAACAGCCGCGTTTTGACCGATGGTGTATTCATTCGTAATTTTTTTGTTGGACTTCCAAAAAATTACGAATGCCCTCATCACTGCCGTGATTATTGCTTAGTAAATTACCGAGATGACACTTTGATGAAAAAACGGCATCTCGGTCAAAATCGGGAGCTTAGTAAATATACCCCACAGAAGGGATAAAAAACGTTGTTTTTATTGCGTCAGGTCTGGACATTTTATTCAATTATGTCCTGCTCGCAAACCTAAAAAGAGCTTTCCTCATTCTGCCATAGTGCCTAATTCTGCTCAGTTATGCCATTGTGGCACTCAAATTTCAAAAGGAGGGGTGTCCGGCCCAGCGACCCCAGGAGGGGTGTCCGGCCCAGCGACCCCAGGAGGGGTGTCCGGCCCAGCTGCCCTTGCCTTTGGGCATGAGGACTCTACTGCCCTTGCCTTTGGGCATGAGGACTCTACTGCCCTTGCCTTTGGGCAGGAGGACTCTACTGCCCTTGCCTTTGGGCAGGAGGACTCTACTGCCCTTGCCTTTGGGCATGAGGACTCTTCTGCCCTTGCCTTTGGGCATGAGGACTCTACTGCCCTTGCCTTTGGGCATGAGGACTCTACTGCCCTTGCCTTTGGGCATGAGGACTCTACTGCCCTTGCCTTCGGGCATGAGGTCCCTGCTGCTCTTGCCTTCGGGCATGAGGTCCCTGCTGCCCTTGCCTTCGGGCATGAGGTCCCTGCTGCCCTTGCCTTCGGGCATGAGGTCCCTGCTGCCCTTGCCTTCGGGCATGAGGCCCCTGCTGCCCTTGCCTCACGGCATGAGGTCTCTGTTGCCCTTGCCTCACGGCATGAGGTCTCTGTTGCCCTTGCCTCACGGCATGAGGTCTCTGTTGCCCTTGCCTCACGGCATGAGGTCTCTGTTGCCCTTGCCTCATGGCATGAAGTCTCTCTCACGGCATGAGGTCTCTGTTGCCCTTGCCTCATGGCATGAGGACCTGTCTGCCCTTGCCTCACAGCATGAGGACGCTGTTTTTCCGTCTATTGGGAAAATAAGGACTGCCGTGTCAATGGTCAGTCCAAATGTTATTTTGTCTTTCAGGGTCACTCAGTCATCCAAGTCTGCCATGCCAGAGGTCCGTGAGGTGCCCGCCTTGCCAGAGGTCCGTGAGGTGTCCGCCTTGCCAGGGGTCCGTGAGGTGTCCGCCTTGCCAGGGGTCCGAGAGGTGTCCGCCTTGCCAGAGGTCCGAGAGGTGTCCGCCTTGCCAGAGGTCCGAGAGGTGTCCGCCTTGCCAGAGGTCGTGCCAAGGCCTGTCCAGCCCCAGGAGGGGGCTCTGCCTGTCCAGCCCCAGGAGGGGGCTCCGCCTGTCCAGCCCCAGATAGAGGTGCCTGCCATGCCCGAGATCCAAGATTTGCCCGAGGTGTCTGCCCAGCCGGGGCCATCTGAGACTTCCCTGTCTAAGGTCCAAGAAGAGTCCATCTTGTCTGAGAGGCCACGGTTGTCTATCCTCCCTGATGTAACATCTAATTTGGAAAGCCAAGTCGTTGAGGAACTGCCTTACTTTGATGAAGATATCTCTCAGTGTATAGCTCTCTTCAAGTACTATCTGAGTTTTGATGACTTTTCCCCTATTGATATCATTGCTAACATATGTATGAGGTTCAGAGGGGGGGCCTTGAAGTGGGTAAGCGGTCTTGTAGATGCGGAAGATCCAGTTTTACGAGATTTGCCCGCTTTCCTCAAGGCAGTGTCCGAAAGATTCAGTCCACCAACTGTACTCGCTCTCCTGGATGAATCTATTAAAGTATGCCCGTCTGAGAACCTGCCTTTGCAGTGTGGGCAGCACCCTCAGTTTTTGAGATGTGGGCACGTATCTTTAGGTGTTCACGCAGATTGCTCGGCAAGTTTGGCTTCTACAAATTTACCAACCGCTCTTGATACGATCCAAGAAAATAAGGGGTCACTACTGCCGTTGGTTTGTGGCTCTGATTCTGAGAGCGAGCTTCTGGAGGATCCTAGACTTATAATTGATGGACCTGTACTGCCGAGTAGGGTCTTTGTGACACCTTCAAATAGGTCTAGGCAACCCAAAAAGAGGAGAGGAAAAAAGAAGAGAAGGTGAACTTTTAGGCGTCTGGAATCCGCCTGTTTAAGGGGGGGATAATGTTAGGAATGTCTGTGTGTTTGTGTTGCCTTGCATTGTCTCATTCCTGCCTCTAGGGGTCTCACTTGCTGCCTTAGGTCTGAATGGCAGTTGCACACTCTGTCCCTGCAGGTTGATTACCTGATTGTGAGCAGCTGTGGCCAACACCTTGTGCTGCTATTTAGCTCCAGCTCACCAGCATTCATGTGCAGATCATTGTGGTTCCGTCTGGAGTGTGACTAGGCTCTCTCCAGTTATCCTGTCCTGCTTCTGCCATACCTACATCTTGGTGACATTTCCTGCAGTTTGCTGTTACATGTGCCTTTCTACAAGACTTCTAACCCTGCTGGATCAACATCTGCATTCCTGAATTATTATTTGCAGTCTGTTTCCACCCCTGCCTGCTTACTACGTTTTGGTATGTTATTTTTCCCCTGCTTGGTTTAAACCCGGATTTCTTCATGTTCATTTCACCTCTGTAATTAACCTGGACTATACCTATACTCGAGCATAATCATCCTCCCTGTTTCTATAACAAGCCATTACAATTATCTGGGAATATTGTGTTCTGTTTCATGTTAATCAAGGTCCAGTTTCTGTATGCTGATATTTCACTGGTTCTTTTCTACAATAAACCTTGTTTTAATTTTCACCTGGCTTCAGCTGACCTCATTTCAGGTATGCACACACAGAGAAACCTAGTAATCCTAACACTGAGGACCGGGGCCTTAATCAAAAGTAAAGTTTACAACTCTCCCGAAAATTAAAAAAATATTTTCGGTTGCCCAAAAAGCGGTCAGGAAGATTCATCTTGGGTTCTGGAGCTACACTCGGGGAAGTTCGGATAAGATCCTCCTGAGACCTCACCCGAAAAGCATAGATCCTGCACCATTTGAGTGAGGTTCTGGATCTGACTAGCCAATACCTGTCTGGGATTCTGAAATTGCACTGAAGGATTCATGGGGAAAGAATTTCAAGGCCATCCTGTTTTGTTTGGCCGGTGATGTTATGTTCAACGTACTTGTAAGAGATTGGGTGGCAATAGAAGAGTTCCGAGTACAGATACGTGAAGCTGCGGTAGAACTGAGATACGCAGCTACCCCTAACAAAAATCCCTGAGTCCGATGTCCTTCCCAGTGGTCGATTAACGCCTGCAAGGCTATGGTTTCTTGTGCCCATGGCAGCCAAATTTGAATGGGCGAATTAGATCCGTCCAGACTCCGATGTCCCCCGGTCTTAATAGGTGACAAGGCGTTAACCGAGACAGAGAGAACAAGGGGGAAACTAAGACAGACACAACAATGAAGGAGAAGAATACAGAAAATAAATAACTAGTTTATGTGCGGCGCGGCCGCCAAGAAAAACAGCAAACCAAAGTAACGCTGCCCAAGTGCCAAAAACGAACCCATCGTAGTACAGCAAGGAAACCTCCGCAGTTGCGGAAACCTCAGCAGACAAAAACACAATGACAAGAGAATAAGGAGAATGCAGCTTTAGCCGTAAGGTGCGACAGAGCCGCTACTCACGACACCGGGAAAGGAGCACGCAGGAAGCAGCCAATTGATCCCCAGGACCAGACTCAGGAAGACTGGACACAGGATGCTGGAATGTATAGGCTGTAAGCAGGAATACTCCAGATACAGATACAGGCTCCACAGGAAGCTATCACCAGCGAGGCTGCACCATCCTGGCTCCCATAAAAAGGTCCTACTGACCAATCAGGGGAGAGCCAGTCAGGCCAGCCCACCGGACCCTAAATGCCCCAGCTGTAGCATGGTGCGCTAAGAGCGGCGTCCCAGCTGCTTAGTAACAGCCGGGATCGAAGTGCAGAGTGGCCACCTGGAGTCCCCGGTTGTTAGGCAACCGTCCGGAGACAGACACTCAGCGGTGGAAGTGATGCGCCGGCCCCATTTCCTAGCAACTGCCGGGAGCCGGCGCTTTCCACTACACCCACCACCGCTAACAACCAGTAGTCAGAGTGATGTACAAATAGTAATATATTTTTTGCTTTGGATTACACACAGATATATAGCAGTATTGTACAGCAGTACTAGTAGTCGTCACTGATTGATGCACCAATAGAAATATATTTTTTGCTTTGGATCACCCACAGATATATAGCAGTAGTGTACGGCAGCCATATTGGTGCATCACTTAGTCCTCACTGAGTGATGCATCAATAGAAATACATTTCTTGATTTGGATCACACACAGATATATAGCAGTAATATATGGCAATACTACTAGTCATCACTGAGTGACACACCTATAGAAATATATTTTTGCTCTGGATCAAACACAGATATATATAGCAGTAGTGCACGGCAGCCGCAGTACTTGTAGTATTGTAACTAGTAGCGTGATACACCAATAGAAAATAGGATTTTAATTACCTACCAGTAAATCCTTTTCTCGTAGTCCATAGGAGATACTGGGAATCCATTTAGTACCATTGGGTATAGATGGGTCCACTAGGAGCCATGGGCACTATAGAAATATGATTAACTGTACTGGCTCCTACCTTTATGCCCCTCCTATCAGACTCAATCTAGGAAACTGTGCCCGAGGAGGTGGGCATACTTTCAGAGAAGAATATAGAAAAAGAAAGTGGTGAGTATATAGCAGTAGTGTATGGCAGTACTAGTAGTGGTTACTGAGTGATGCACCATTAGAAATATATTTTTTGCCTTGAATCACACACAGATATATAGCAGTAGTGTGTTGTAGCCGTATTGGTGCATCACTTAGTCCTCACTAAGTGATGCACCAAAAGAAATATTTTTTTTTGCTTTGGATCACACACAGAGGATATATAGCAATAGTATATGGCAGCTGCAGTACTAGTAGTCACTGAGTGACGCACAAATATAAATATAATTTTTGCTTTGGAACACACACAGATATATAGCAGTAGTGTACAGCAGTACTAGTAGTTGTCACTGAGTAATGAAACAATAGAAAAATATTTTTTGCTTTCGATCACACACATATATGTAACAGCAGTGTACGGCAGACATATTGGTGCATTACTCATGTCCTCACTAAGTAATGCACCAATAGAAATAATTTTTTTGCTTTAGATCACACACAGATATATAGCAGTAAAATAGGGCAGTACTAGTTGTCATCACTGAGTGACGCACCTATACAAAGATATTTTTTGCTTTGGATCACACACAGATATATAGCAGTAGTGTATGGCAGCCGCAGTAATAGTAGTCACTGAGTGATAAACCAATAGAAATATATTTTTTGGTTTGGAAAACACACAGATATATAGCAGCAGCGTACAGCAGTACTAGTAGTCATCACTGAGTGATGCACCACTAGAAATATATTTTTTCCCTTGGTCACACACAGATATATAGCAGTAGTGTACGGCAGCCGTATTGGTGCATCACTTAGTCCTCACTAAGTGATGCACCAATAGAAATACATTTTTTGCTTTGGATCACACACAGATATATAGCAGTAATATATGGCAATACTAGTAATCATCACTGAGTAACACACCTATAGAAATATATTTTTGCTCTGGATCAAACACAGATACATATATAGCAGTAGTGCACAGCAGTACTAGTAGTCGTCACTGAGTGATGCAACAAGAAAATCTATTTTTTGCTTTGGATCACATACAGAGGATATATAGCAGTAGTGTACAGCAGCCTCAGTACTACTAGTCAGAGTGAAGCACCAATAGAAATATATTTTTTGCTTTAGATCACACACAGATATATAGCAGTAGTGTATGGCAGTACTAGTAGTTGTCACTGAGTGATGCACCAATAGAAATATATTTTTTGCTTTGGATCACACACAGATATATGACAGTAGTGTACGGCAGCCGCAGTACTAGTAGTCACTGATTGATGCACCAATAGAAATATATATTTTTTGCTTTGGATCACCCACAGATATATAGCAGTAGTGTACGGCAGCCATATTGGTGCATCACTTAGTCCTCACTGAGTGATGCATCAATAGAAATACATTTTTTGATTTGGATCACACACAGATATATAGCATTAATATATGGCAATACTACTAGTCATCACTGAGTGACACACCTATAGAAATATATTTTTGCTCTGGATCAAACACAGATATATATAGCAGTAGTGCACGGCAGCCGCAGTACTTGTAGTATTGTAACTAGTAGAGTGATACACCAATAGAAAATAGGATTTTAATTACCTACCAGTAAATCCTTTTCTCGTAGTCCATAGGAGATACTGGGAATCCATTTAGTACCATGGGGTATAGATGGGTCCACTAGGAGCCATGGGCACTACAGAAATTTGATTAACTGTACTGTATTTTTTGCATTGGATCACACACAGATATATAGCAGTAGTATGCGGCAGTACTAATAGTTGTCACTGAGTGACTCACCAATAGAAATATATTTTTTGCTCTGGATTACACACAGAAGATATATAGCAGTAGTGCATGGCATCCGCAGTACTAGTAGTACTGTAGCTGCATTACTAGTAGAGTGATACACCAATAGAAAATAGGATTTTAATTACCTACTGGTAAATACTTTTCTAGTAGTCCCTAGGGGATACTGGGAATACATTTAGTACCATTGGGTAAAATGGGTCCACTAGGAGCCATGGGAACTTTAAAAATGTGATTAAGTGTACTGGCTCCTCACTCTATGCCCCTCCTACCAGACTCAGTCTAGGAAACTGTTCCCGAGGAGTTGGACATACTTTCAGAGAAGGATATAGAAAAGGAAAGTAGTGAGTATATAGCAGTAGTGTACGGCAGTACTAATAGTCGTCACTGAGTGATGCACCATTAGAAATATATTTTTTGCCTTGGATCACACACATATAGCAGTGGTGTATTGTAGCTGTATTGGTGCATCACTTAGTCCTCACTAAGTGATGCACCAAAAGAAATACATTTTATGCTTTGGATCACACACAGAGGATATATAGAAATAGTATACGGCAGCTGCAATACTAGTAGTTACTAAGTGACACACAAATAGAAATATATTTTTTTCTTTGGAACACAGACAGATATATAGCAGAAGTGTACAGCAGTACTAGTAGTCGTCACTGAGTAATGCACCAATAGAAAAATATTTTTTGCCTTTGATCACACACAGATATATAGCAGTAGTGTACGGCAGCCGTATTGGTGCATCACTTAGTCCTCACTAAGTGATGCACCAATAGAGATACATTTTTTGCTTTGGATCACACACAGATATATAGCAGTAATATATGGCAGTAATAGTAGTCATCACTGAGTTACGCACCTTTAGAAATATATATTTTTGTTCTGGATCACACACAGATATATAGCAGTAGTGCATAGCAGTATTAGTAGTTGCCACTGAGTGACGCACCAATACAAATATATTTTTTGCTTTGGATCACACACAGAGGATATATAGCAGTAGTGTATGACAGCCACAGTAATAGTAGTCAGAGTGATGCACCAACAGAAATATATTTTTTGCTTTGGATCACACACACACATATATATAGCAGTAGTGTACGGCAGCCGCAGTACTAGTAGTCACTGAATTACACACCAATAGAAATATATTTTTTGCTTTGGATCACACACAGATGTATAGCAGTAGTGTACAGCAGTACAAGTAGTTGCCACTGAATGACGCACCAATACAAATATTTTTTTTGCTTTGGATCACACACAGATATATAGCAGTAGTGTACGGGAGCCATAGTACTAGTAATCACTGAGTGACACACCAATAGAAATATATGTTTTGCTTTGGAACACATACACATATGTAACAGTAGTGTAGGCAGTACTAGTATTCATCAC
Source organism: Pseudophryne corroboree (assembly GCF_028390025.1). NCBI lineage: Eukaryota > Metazoa > Chordata > Amphibia > Anura > Myobatrachidae > Pseudophryne > Pseudophryne corroboree. Next base: position 638,615,346 of record NC_086447.1, on the reverse strand, counting down.
TGAGTGATGCACCAATAGAAATATATTTTTTGCCTTGGATCACTCACAGATATATAGCAGTAGTGTACGGCAGCCATATCGGTGCATCACTTGGCAGTATGGATGGTGTAATGGTTAGCATTAATGTCTCACAGCACTGGGGTCATGAATTCGATTCCCACCATGGCCCTAACTGTGCAGAGTTTGTATATTCTCCCCGTACTTGCGTGGCTTTTCACCGGGTACTCCGGTTTCCTCCCACAATCCAAAAATATACTGGTAGGTTAATTGGCTCCCAACAAAATTAACCCTAGTGTAAATGTGTGTGCATGTGATAGGGAATATAGATTGTAAGCTCCACTGGGGCAGGTACTGATGTGAATGAGCAAAATATTCTCTGTAAAGCGCTGCGGAATATGTGTGTGCTATATAAAAAACCGGTAATAAATAAATAATAAATAAATAATCACTTATTCCTCACTAAGTGATACACCAATAGAAATACATTGTTTGCTTTGGATCACACACAGATATATAGCAGTAATATATGGCAGTACTAGTAGTCTTCACTGAGTGACAAACCTTTAGAAACATATTATTGCTCTGGATCACACACAGATATATAGCAGTAGTGTACAGCAGTACTAGTAGTCGCCACTGAGTGACGCACCAATACAAATATATTTTTTGCTTTGGATCACACACAGAGGATATATAGTAGTAGTGTATGGCATAATGTATGGCAGTACTAGTAGTCATTACCGAGTGACGCACCTTTAGAAATTTATTTTTGCTCTGGATCACACACAGATATATAGCAGTAGTGTACGGCAGTACTTGTAGTCATCACTGAGTGATGCACCAATAGAATATATTTTTTGCTTTAGATCACACACAGAGGATATATAGCAGTAATATATGGCAGTACTAGTAGTCATCACTGAGTGACGCACCTTTATAAATATATTTTTGCTCTGGATCACACACAGATATATAGCAGTAGTGTACAGCAGTACTAGTAGTTGCCACTGAGTGACGCACCAATACAAATATATTTTTTGCACACAGATGATATATAGTAGTAGTGTATGGCATAATATATGGCAGTACTAGTAGTCATTACTGAGTGACGCACCTATAGAAATATATTTTTTCTCTGGATCACACTCAAATATGTAGCAGTAGTGTACGGCAGTACTTGTAGTCATCACTGAGTGATGCACCAGTAGAATATATTTTTTGCTTTAGATCACACACAGAGGATATATAACAGTAGTGTACGGCAGCCGCAGTAATAGTAGTCAGAGTGATGCACCAATAGAAATATATTTTTTGCTTTGGATCACATACACATATATAGCAGTAGTGTACGGCAGCCGCAGTACTAGTAGTACAGCAGTACTAGTAGTCGCCACCGAGTGACACACCAATACAAATATAGTTTTTGCTTTGGATAATACACAGATATATAGCAGTAGTGTACGGCAGCCGCATTACTAGTAGTCAGTGTGGCACACCAATAGAATTATATTTTTTGCTTTGGATCACACACACATATATAGCAGTAGTGTATGGCAGCTGCAGTACTAGTAGTCACTGAGTGATGCACAAATAGAAATATATTTTTTACTTTGGAACACACACAGATATATAGCAGTAGTGTACGGCAGTACAAGTAGTCGTCACTGAGTGATGCACCATTAGAATATATTTTTTGCTTTCGATCACACACAGAGGATATATAGCAGAAGTGTACAGCAGTCGCAGTACTAGTAGTCAGAGTGATGCACCAATAGAAATATATTTTTTGCTTTGGATCACACACACACATATATATATATATATAGCAGTACTAGTATTCGTCACTGAGTGACGCACCAATAGAAATATATTTTTTGCTTTGTATCACACACAGATATATAGCAGTAGTGGATGGCAGCCGCAGAACTAGTAGTCACTGAGTGATAAACCAATAGAAATATATTTTTTGGTTTGGAAAATACACAGGATATATAGCAGTAGTGTACAGCAGTACTAGTAGTCGTCACTGAGTGATGCACCACTAGAAATATATTTTTTCCCTTGGTCACACACAGATATATAGCAGTAGTGTACGGCAGCCATATTGGTGCATCACTTAGTCCTCACTAAGTGATGCACCAATAGAAATACATTTTTTTGCTTTGGATCACACACAGATATATAGCAGTAATATATGGCAATACTAATAGTAATCACTGAGTAACACACCTATAGAAATATATTTTTGCTTTGGATCAAACACAGATATATATAGCAGTAGTGTACAGCAGTACTAGTAGTCGTCACTGAGTGATGCAACAAGAAAATCTATTTTTTGCTTTGGATCACACACAGAGGATATGTAGCAGTAGTGTACAGCAGCCGCAGTACTAGTAGTCAGAGTGAAGCACCAATAGAAATATATTTTTTGCTTTAGATCACACACAGATATATAGCAGTTGTGTACGGCAGCCACAGTACTGGGAGTCAGAGTGACGCACCTATAGAAATATATTTTTTGCTTTGGATCACAAACAGATATATAGCAGTAGTGTATGGCAGTACTAGTTGTTGTCACTGAGTGATGCACCAATAGAAATATATTTTTTACTTTGGATCACACACAGATATATAACAGTAGTGTATGGCAGCCACAGTACTAGTAGTCACTGATTGATGCACCAATAGAAATATATTTTTTGCATTGGATCACACACAGATATATAGCAGTAGTGTGCGGCAGTACTAGTAGTTGTCACTGAGTGACTCACCAATAGAAATATATTTTTTGCTCTGGATTACACACAGAAGATATATAGCAGTAGTCACGGCAGCCGCAGTACTTGTAGTATTGTAACTGCATTACTAGTAGAGTGATACACCAATAGAAAATAGGATTTTAATTACCTACCGGTAAATCCTTTTCTCGTAGTCCCTAGGTGATACTGGGAATACATTTAGTACCAATGTGTATAGGTGGTCATTCCGAGTTTGCTCTGTAATTTTCTTCGCATCGCAGCGATTTTCCGCTAATTGCGCATGCGCAATGTTCACACTGCGACTGCGCCAAGTAAATTTGCTAAGAAGTTTGGTATTTTACTCACGGCATTACGAGGTTTTTTCTTCGTTCTGGTGATCGTAATGTGATTTCTGGGCGGAAACTGGCCGTTTTATGGGAGTGTGTGAAAAAACGCTGCCGTTTCTGGGAAAACGCGGGAGTAGCTGGAGAAACGGGGGAGTGCCTGGGTGAACGCTGGGTGTGTTTGTGACTTCAAACGAGGAACGAAACTGACTGAACTGATCGCAGTGGCAGAGTAAGTCCCGAGCTACTCAGAAACTGCAAAGAAATTTCTATTCGCAATTTTGAGAATCTTTCGTTTGCAATTTTGCTAAGCTAAGATTCACTCCCAGTAGGCGGCGGCTTAGCGTGTGCAATGCTGCTAAAAGCAGCTTGTGAGCGAACAACTCGGAATGAGGGCCATAGATGGGTCCACTAGGAGCCATGGGCACTATAGAAATGTGATTAAGTGTACTGGCTCCTCACTCTATGCCCCCCCTACCAGACTCAGTCTAGGAAACTGTGCCTGAGGAGGTGGACATACTTTCAGAGAAGGATATAGAAAAGGAAAGTAGTGATTATATTTCAGTAGTGTACAGCTGTACTAGTAGTCGTCACTGAGTGATGCACCATTAGAAATATATTTTTTGCCTTGGATCACACACAGATATATAGCAGCAGTGTATTGTAGGTGTATTGGTGCATCGCTTAGTCCTCGCTAAGTGATGCACCAAAAGAAATACATTTTTTGCTTTGGATCACACACACAGAGGATATATAGCAATTGTATACGGCAGCTGCAATACTAGTAGTTACTAAGTGGCACACAAATAGAAATATTTTTTTTGCTTTATAACACACACAGATATATAGCAGTAGTATACGGCAGTACTAATAGTCGTCACTGACTGATGCACCTATAGAAATATATTTTTTGCCTTTGATCACACACAGATATATAGCAGTAGTGTACGGCAGCCATATTGGTGCATCACTTAGTCCTCACTAAGTGATGCACCAATATAAATACATTTTTTGCTTTGGATCACACACAGATATATAGCAGTAATATATGGCAATACTAGTAGTCATCACTGAGTGACGCACCTTTAGAAATATATATTTTTGTTCTGGATCACACACAGATATATAGCAGTAGTGCACAGCAGTACTAGTAGTTGCCACTGAGTGACACACCAATACAAATATATTTTTTGCTTTGGATCACACACAGAGGATATATAGCAGTAGGGTATGGCAGCCACAGTAATAATAGTCAGAGTGATGCACCAATAGAAATATATTTTTTGCTTTGGATCACACACACACATATATAGCAGTAGTGTACGGCAGCCACAGTACTAGTAGTCACTGAATGACGCACCAATACAAATATATTTTTTGCTTTGGATCACACACAGATATATAGCAGTAGTGTATGGCAGCCATAGTGCTAGTAATCACTGAGTGACACACCAATAGAAATATATTTTTTTGCTTTGGAACACATACACATATGTAACAGTAGTGTACGGCAGTACTAGTAGTCGTCACTAAGTGGTGCACCAATAGAAATATATTTTTTGCCTTGGATCACTCACAGATATATAGCAGTAGTGTACGGCAGCCATATTGGTGCATCACTTGGCAGTACGGATGGTGTAATGGTTAGCATTACTGCCTCACAACACTGAGGTCGTGGGTTCGATTCCCACCATGGGCCGAAGTGTGTGGAGTATGTATATTCTTCCCGTACTTGCGTGGGTTTCCTCCCACAATCCAAAAATATACTGGTAGGTTAATTGGCTCCCAACAAAATTAACCCTAGTGTGAATGTGTGTGCATGTGATAGGGAATATAGATTGTAAGCTCCACTGGGGCAGGTACTGATGTGAATTAGCAAAATATTCTCTGTAAAGTGCTGCGGAATATGTGTGTGCTATATAAATAACTGATAATAAATAAATAATCACTTATTCCTCACTAAGTGATGCACCAATAGAAATACATTGTTTGCTTTGGATCATACACAGATATATAGCAGTAATATATGGCAGTGCTAGTAGTCATTACTGAGTGACGCACCTTTAGAAATTTATTTTTGCTCTGGATCACACACAGATATATAGCAGTAGTGTACGGCAGTACTTGTAGTCATCACTGAGTGATGCACCAATAGAATATATTTTTTGCTTTAGATCACATACAGAGGATATATAGCAGTAATATATGGCAGTACTAGTAGTCATCACTGAGTGACGCACCTTTAGAAATATATTTTTGCTCTGGATCACACACAGATATATAGCAGTAGTGTACAGCAGTACTAGTAGTTGCCACTGAGTGACGCACCAATACAAATATATATTTTGCACACAGATGATATATAGTAGTAGTGTATGGCATAATATATGGCAGTACTAGTAGTCATTACTGAGTGACGCACCTATAGAAATATATTTTTTCTCTGGATCACACTCAAATATGTAGCAGTATTGTACGGCAGTACTTGTAGTCATCACTGAGTGATGCACCAGTAGAATATATTTTTTGCTTTAGATCACACACAGAGGATATATAGCAGTAGTGTACGGCAGCCGCAGTAATAGTAGTCAGAGTGATGCACCAATAGAAATATATTTTTTGCTTTGGATAATACACAGATATATAGCAGTAGTGTACGGCAGCCGCATTACTAGTAGTCAGTGTGGCACACCAATAGAATTATATTTTTTGCATTGGATCACACACACATATATAGCAGTAGTGTATGGCAGCTGCAGTACTAGTAGTCACTGAGTGATGCACAAATAGAAATATATTTTTTACTTTGGAACACACACAGATATATAGCAGTAGTGTACGGCAGTACAAGTAGTCGTCACTGAGTGATGCACCATTAGAATATATTTTTTGCTTTCGATCACACACAGAGGATATATAGCAGTAGTGTACAGCAGTCGCAGTACTAGTAGTCAGAGTGATGCACCAATAGAAATATATTTTTTGCTTTGGATCACACACACACATATATATATATAGCAGTACTAGTATTCGTCACTGAGTGACGCACCAATAGAAATATATTTTTTGCTTTGTATCACACACAGATATATAGCAGTAGTGGATGGCAGCCACAGTACTAGTAGTCACTGAGTGATAAACCAATAGAAATATATTTTTTGGTTTGGAAAACACACAGGATATATAGCAGTAGTGTACAGCAGTACTAGTAGTCGTCACTGAGTGATGCACCACTAGAAATATATTTTTTCCCTTGGTCACACACAGATATATAGCAGTAGAGTATGGCAGCCATATTGGTGCATCACTTAGTCCTCACTAAGTGATGCACCAATAGAAATACATTTTTTGCTTTGGATCACACACAGATATATAGCAGTAATATATGGCAATACTAATAGTAATCACTGAGTAACACACCTATAGAAATATATTTTTGCTTTGGATCAAACACAGATATATATAGCAGTAGTGTACAGCAGTACTAGTAGTCGTCACTGAGTGATGCAACAAGAAAATTTATTTTTTGCTTTGGATCACACACAGAGGATATGTAGCAGTAGTGTACAGCAGCCGCAGTACTAGTAGTCAGAGTGAAGCACCAATAGAAATATATTTTTTGCTTTAGATCACACACAGATATATAGCAGTTGTGTACGGCAGCCACAGTACTAGGAGTCAGAGTGACGCACCTATAGAAATATATTTTTTGCTTTGGATCACAAACAGATATATAGCAGTAGTGTATGGCAGTACTAGTTGTTGTCACTGAGTGATGCACCAATAGAAATATATTTTTTGCTTTGGATCACACACAGATATATAACAGTAGTGTATGGCAGCCACAGTACTAGTAGTCACTGATTGATGCACCAATAGAAATATATTTTTTGCATTGGATCACACACAGATATATAGCAGTAGTGTGCGGCAGTACTAGTAGTTGTCACTGAGTGACTCACCAATAGAAATATATTTTTTGCTCTGGATTACACACAGAAGATATATAGCAGTAGTCACGGCAGCCGCAGTACTTGTAGTATTGTAACTGCATTACTAGTAGAGTGATACACCAATAGAAAATAGGATTTTAATTACCTACCGGTAAATCCTTTTCTCGTAGTCCCTAGGTGATACTGGGAATACATTTAGTACCAATGTGTATAGGTGGTCATTCCGAGTTCGCTCTGTAATTTTCTTCGCATCGCAGCGATTTTCCGCTAATTGCGCATGCGCAATGTTCGCACTGCGACTGCGCCAAGTAAATTTGCTAAGAAGTTTGGTATTTTACTCACGGCATTACGAGGTTTTTTTCTTCGTTCTGGTGATCGTAATGTGATTGACAGGAAGGGGGTGTTTCTGGGCGGAAACTGGCCGTTTTATGGGAGTGTGTGAAAAAACGCTGCCGTTTCTGGGAAAAACGCGGGAGTGGCTGGAGAAACGGGGGAGTGCCTGGGTGAACGCTGGGTGTGTTTGTGACGTCAAACCAGGAACGAAACTGACTGAACTGATCGCAGTGGCAGAGAAAGTCCCGAGCTACTCAGAAACTGCAAATAAATTTCTATTCGCAATTTTGAGAATCTTTCGTTTGCAATTTTGCTAAGCTAAGATTCACTCCCAGTAGGCGGCGGCTTAGCGTGTGCAATGCTGCTAAAAGCAGCATGCGAGCGAACAACTCGGAATGAAGGCCATAGATGGGTCCACTAGGAGCCATGGGCACTATAGAAATGTGATTAAGTGTACTGGCTCCTCACTCTATGCCCCCCCTACCAGACTCAGTCTAGGAAACTGTGCCTGAGGAGGTGGACATACTTTCAGAGAAGGATATAGAAAAGGAAAGTAGTAATTATATTTCAGTAGTGTACAGCTGTACTAGTAGTCGTCACTAAGTGATGCACCATTAGAAATATATTTTTTGCCTTGGATCACACACAGATATATAGCAGCAGTGTATTGTAGGTGTATTGGTGCATCGCTTAGTCCTCGCTAAGTGATGCACCAAAAGAAATACATTTTTTGCTTTGGATCACACACACAGAGGATATATAGCAATTGTATACGGCAGCTGCAATGCTAGTAGTTACTAAGTGGCACACAAATAGAAATATATTTTTTGCTTTATAACACACACAGATATATAGCAGTAGTGTACAGCAGTACTAGTAGTCGTCACTGAGTAATGCACCAATAGAAAAATATTTTTTGCTTTGGATCACACAGGATATATAGCAGTAGAATATGGTAGCTGCAGTACTAGTAGTCACTGAGTGATGCACCAATAGAAATATATTTTTTGCCTTGGATCACTCACAGATACATAGCAGTAGTGTACGGCAGCCATATTGGTGCATCACTTAGTCCTCACTAAGTGATGCACCAATAGAAATAATTTTTTTGCTTCGGATCACACACAGATATATAGCATTAATATATGGCAGTAAAGTAGTCATCATTGAGTGATGCACCTATACAAAGATATTTTTTGCTTTGGATCACACACAGATATATGGCAGTAGTGTTTGGCAGCCGCAGTACTAATAATCACTGAGTGACACACCAGTAGAAATATATTTTTTGCTTTGTAACACACACAGATATATAGCAGTAGTATACGGCAGTACTAATAGTCGTCACTGACTGATGCACCTATAGAAATATATTTTTTGCCTATGATCACACACAGATATATAGCAGTAGTGTACGGCAGCCATATTGGTGCATTACTTACTCCTCACTAAGTGATGCACCAATATAAATACATTTTTTACTTTGGATCACACACAGATATATAACAGTAATATATGGCAGTACTAGTAGTCATCACTGAGTGACGCACCTTTAGAAATATATATTTTTGTTCTGGATCACACACAGATATATAGCAGTAGTGCACAGCAGTACTAGTAGTTGCCACTGAGTGACACACCAATACAAATATATTTTTTGCTTTGGATCACACACAGAGGATATATAGCAGTAGGGTATGGCAGCCACAGTAATAATAGTCAGAGTGATGCACCAATAGAAATATATTTTTTGCTTTGGATCACACACACACATATATAGCAGTAGTGTACGGCAGCCACAGTACTAGTAGTCACTGAATGACGCACCAATACAAATATATTTTTTGCTTTGGATCACACACAGATATATAGCAGTAGTGTACGGCAGCCATAGTGCTAGTAATCACTGAGTGACACACCAATAGAAATATATTTTTTTGCTTTGGAACACATACACATATGTAACAGTAGTGTACGGCAGTACTAGTAGTCGTCACTAAGTGATGTACCAATAGAAATATATTTTTTGCCTTGGATCACTCACAGATATATAGCAGTAGTGCACGGCAGCCATATTGGTGCATCACTTGGCAGTACGGATGGTGTAATGGTTAGCATTACTGCCTCACAACACTGAGGTCATGGGTTCGATTCCCACCATGGCCCGAAGTGTGTGGAGTTTGTATATTCTCCCCGTACTTGCGTGGGTTTCCTCCCACAATCCAAAAATATACTGGTAGGTTAATTGGCTCCCAACAAAATTAACCCTAGTGTGAATGTGTGTGCATGTGATAGGGAATATAGATTGTAAGCTCCACTGGGGCAGGTACTGATGTGAATGAGCAAAATATTCTCTGTAAAGTGCTGCGGAATATGTGTGTGCTATATAAATAACTGGTAATAAATAAATAATAAATAAATAATCACTTATTCCTCACTAAGTGATGCACCAATAGAAATACATTGTTTGCTTTGGATCACACACAGATATATAGCAGTAATATATGGCAGTGCTAGTAGTCATTACTGAGTGACGCACCTAGAGAAATTTATTTTTGCTCTGGATCACACACAGATATATAGCAGTAGTGTACGGCAGTACTTGTAGTCATCACTGAGTGATGCACCAATAGAATATATTTTTTGCTTTAGATCACACACAGAGGATATATAGCAGTAATATATGGCAGTACTAGTAGTCATCACTGAGTGACGCACCTTTAGAAATATATTTTTGCTCTGGATCACACACAGATATATAGCAGTAGTGTACAGCAGTACTAGTAGTTGCCACTGAGTGACGCACCAATACAAATATATTTTTTGCACACAGATGATATATAGTAGTAGTGTATGGCATAATATATGGCAGTACTAGTAGTCATTACTGAGTGACGCACCTATAGAAATATATTTTTTCTCTGGATCACGCTCAAATATGTAGCAGTAGTGTACGGCAGTACTTGTAGTCATCACTGAGTGATGCACCAGTAGAATATATTTTTTGCTTTAGATCACACACAGAGGATATATAGCAGTAGTGTACGGCAGCCGCAGTAATAGTAGTCAGAGTGATGCACCAATAGAAATATATTTTTTGCTTTGGATCACATACACATAGATAGCAGTAGTGTACGGCAGCCGCAGTACTAGTAGTACAGCAGTACTAGTAGTCGCCACCGAGTGACGCACCAATACAAATATAGTTTTTGCTTTGGATAATACACAGATATATAGCAGTAGTGTACGGCAGCCGCATTACTAGTAGTCAGTGTGGCACACCAATAGAATTATATTTTTTGCTTTGGACCACACACACATATATAGCAGTAGTGTATGGCAGCTGCAGTACTAGTAGTCACTGAGTGATGCACAAATAGAAATATATTTTTTACTTTGGAACACACACAGATATATAGCAGTAGTGTACGGCAGTACAAGTAGTCGTCACTGAGTGATGCACCATTAGAATATATTTTTTGCTTTCGATCACACACAGAGGATATATAGCAGTAGTGTACAGCAGTCGCAGTACTAGTAGTCAGAGTGATGCACCAATAGAAATATATTTTTTGCTTTGGATCACACACACACATATATATATATAGCAGTACTAGTATTCGTCACTGAGTGACGCACCAATAGAAATATATTTTTTGCTTTGTATCACACACAGATATATAGCAGTAGTGGATGGCAGCCACAGTACTAGTAGTCACTGAGTGATAAACCAATAGAAATATATTTTTTGGTTTGGAAAACACACAGATATATAGCAGTAGTGTACAGCAGTACTAGTAGTCGTCACTGAGTGATGCACCACTAGAAATATATTTTTTCCCTTGGTCACACACAGATATATAGCAGTAGAGTACGGCAGCCATATTGGTGCATCACTTAGTCCTCACTAAGTGATGCACCAATAGAAATACATTTTTTGCTTTGGATCACACACAGATATATAGCAGTAATATATGGCAATACTAATAGTAATCACTGAGTAACACACCTATAGAAATATATTTTTGCTTTGGATCAAACACAGATATATATAGCAGTAGTGTACAGCAGTACTAGTAGTCGTCACTGAGTGATGCAACAAGAAAATCTATTTTTTGCTTTGGATCACACACAGAGGATATGTAGCAGTAGTGTACAGCAGCCGCAGTACTAGTAGTCAGAGTGAAGCACCAATAGAAATATATTTTTTGCTTTAGATCACACACAGATATATAGCAGTTGTGTACGGCAGCCACAGTACTAGGAGTCAGAGTGACGCACCTATAGAAATATATTTTTTGCTTTGGATCACAAACAGATATATAGCAGTAGTGTATGGCAGTACTAGTTGTTGTCACTGAGTGATGCACCAATAGAAATATATTTTTTGCTTTGGATCACACACAGATATATAACAGTAGTGTATGGCAGCCACAGTACTAGTAGTCACTGATTGATGCACCAATAGAAATATATTTTTTGCATTGGATCACACACAGATATATAGCAGTAGTGTGCGGCAGTACTAGTAGTTGTCACTGAGTGACTCACCAATAGAAATATATTTTTTGCTCTGGATTACACACAGAAGATATATAGCAGTAGTCACGGCAGCCGCAGTACTTGTAGTATTGTAACTGCATTACTAGTAGAGTGATACACCAATAGAAAATAGGATTTTAATTACCTACCGGTAAATCCTTTTCTCGTAGTCCCTAGGTGATACTGGGAATACATTTAGTACCAATGTGTATAGGTGGTCATTCCGAGTTCGCTCTGTAATTTTCTTCGCATCGCAGCGATTTTCCGCTAATTGCGCATGCGCAATGTTCGCACTGCGACTGCGCCAAGTAAATTTGCTAAGAAGATTGGTATTTTACTCACGGCATTACGAGGTTTTTTCTTCGTTCTGGTGATCGTAATGTGATTGACAGGAAGGGGGTGTTTCTGGGCGGAAACTGGCCGTTTTATGGGAGTGTGTGAAAAAACGCTGCCGTTTCTGGGAAAAACGCGGGAGTGGCTGGAGAAACGGGGGAGTGCCTGGGTGAACGCTGGGTGTGTTTGTGACGTCAAACCAGGAACGAAACTGACTGAACTGATCGCAGTGGCAGAGTAAGTCCCGAGCTACTCAGAAACTGCAAAGAAATTTCTATTCGCAATTTTGAGAATCTTTCGTTTGCAATTTTGCTAAGCTAAGATTCACTCCCAGTAGGCGGCGGCTTAGCGTGTGCAATGCTGCTAAAAGCAGCTTGCGAGCGAACAACTCGGAATGAGGGCCATAGATGGGTCCACTAGGAGCCATGGGCACTATAGAAATGTGATTAAGTGTACTGGCTCCTCACTCTATGCCCCCCCTACCAGACTCAGTCTAGGAAACTGTGCCTGAGGAGGTGGACATACTTTCAGAGAAGGATATAGAAAAGGAAAGTAGTAATTATATTTCAGTAGTGTACAGCTGTACTAGTAGTCGTCACTGAGTGATGCACCATTAGAAATATATTTTTTGCCTTGGATCACACACAGATATATAGCAGCAGTGTATTGTAGGTGTATTGGTGCATCGCTTAGTCCTCGCTAAGTGATGCACCAAAAGAAATACATTTTTTGCTTTGGATCACACACACAGAGGATATATAGCAATTGTATACGGCAGCTGCAATACTAGTAGTTACTAAGTGGCACACAAATAGAAATATATTTTTTGCTTTATAACACACACAGACATATAGCAGTAGTGTACAGCAGTACTAGTAGTCGTCACTGAGTAATGCACCAATAGAAAAATATTTTTGCTTTGGATCACAGGATATATAGCAGTAGAATATGGTAGCTGCAGTACTAGTAGTCACTGAGTGATGCACCAATAGAAATATATTTTTTGCCTTGGATCACTCACAGATACATAGCAGTAGTGTACGGCAGCCATATTGGTGCATCACTTAGTCCTCACTAAGTGATGCACCAATAGAAATATTTTTTTTGCTTCGGATCACACACAGATATATAGCAGTAATATATGGCAGTAAAGTAGTCATCATTGAGTGATGCACCTATACAAAGATATTTTTTGCTTTGGATCACACACAGATATATGGCAGTAGTGTTTGGCAGCCGCAGTACTAATAATCACTGAGTGACACACCAGTAGAAATATATTTTTTGCTTTGTAACACACACAGATATATAGCAGTAGTATACGGCAGTACTAATAGTCATCACTGACTGATGCACCTATAGAAATATATTTTTTGCCTTTGATCACACACAGATATATAGCAGTAGTGTACGGCAGCCATATTGGTGCATCACTTAGTCCTCACTAAGTGATGCACCAATATAAATACATTTTTTGCTTTGGATCACACACAGATATATAGCAGTAATATATGGCAGTACTAGTAGTCATCACTGAGTGACGCACCTTTAGAAATATATATTTTTGTTCTGGATCACACACAGATATATAGCAGTAGTGCACAGCAGTACTAGTAGTTGCCACTGAGTGACACACCAATACAAATATATTTTTTGCTTTGGATCACACACAGAGGATATATAGCAGTAGGGTATGGCAGCCACAGTAATAATAGTCAGAGTGATGCACCAATAGAAATATATTTTTTGCTTTGGATCACACACACACATATATAGCAGTAGTGTACGGCAGCCACAGTACTAGTAGTCACTGAATGACGCACCAATACAAATATATTTTTTGCTTTGGATCACACACAGATATATAGCAGTAGTGTACGGCAGCCATAGTGCTAGTAATCACTGAGTGACACACCAATAGAAATATATTTTTTTGCTTTGGAACACATACACATATGTAACAGTAGTGTACGCAGTACTAGTAGTCGTCACTAAGTGATGCACCAATAGAAATATATTTTTTGCCTTGGATCACTCACAGATATATAGCAGTAGTGTACGGCAGCCATATTGGTGCATCACTTGGCAGTACGGATGGCGTAATGGTTAGCATTACTGCCTCACAACACTGAGGTCATGGGTTCGATTCCCACCATGGTCCGAAGTGTGTGGAGTTTGTATATTCTCCCCGTACTTGCGTGGGTTTCCTCCCACAATCCAAAAATATACTGGTAGGTTAATTGGCTCCCAACAAAATTAACCCTAGTGTGAATGTGTGTGCATGTGATAGGGAATATAGATTGTAAGCTCCACTGGGGCAGGTACTGATGTGAATGAGCAAAATATTCTCTGTAAAGTGCTGCGGAATATGTGTGTGCTATATAAATAACTGGTAATAAATAAATAATCACTTATTCCTCACTAAGTGATGCACCAATAGAAATACATTGTTTGCTTTGGATCACACACAGATATATAGCAGTAATATATGGCAGTGCTAGTAGTCATTACTGAGTGACGCACCTTTAGAAATTTATTTTTGCTCTGGATCACACACAGATATATAGCAGTAGTGTACGGCAGTACTTGTAGTCATCACTGAGTGATGCACCAATAGAATATATTTTTTGCTTTAGATCACACACAGAGGATATATAGCAGTAATATATGGCAGTACTATTAGTCATCACTGAGTGACGCACCTTTAGAAATATATTTTTGCTCTGGATCACACACAGATATATAGCAGTAGTGTACAGCAGTACTAGTAGTTGCCACTGAGTGACGCACCAATACAAATATATTTTTTGCACACAGATGATATATAGTAGTAGTGTATGGCATAATATATGGCAGTACTAGTAGTCATTACTGAGTGACGCACCTATAGAAATATATTTTTTCTCCGGATCACACATAAATATGTAGCAGTAGTGTACGGCAGTACTTGTAGTCATCACTGAGTGATGCACCAGTAGAATATATTTTTTGCTTTAGATCACACACAGAGGATATATAGCAGTAGTGTACGGCAGCCGCAGTAATAGTAGTCAGAGTGATGCACCAATAGAAATATATTTTTTGCTTTGGATCACATACACATATATAGCAGTAGTGTACGGCAGCCGCAGTACTAGTAGTACAGCAGTATTTGTAGTCGCCACCGAGTGACGCACCAATACAAATATAGTTTTTACTTTGGATAATACACAGATATATAGCAGTAGTGTACGGCAGCCGCATTACTAGTAGTCAGTGTGGCACACCAATAGAATTATATTTTTTGCTTTGGATCACACACACATATATAGCAGTAGTGTATGGCAGCTGCAGTACTAGTTTTCACTGAGTGATGCACAAACAGAAATATATTTTTTACTTTGGAACACACACAGATATATAGCAGTAGTGTACGGCAGTACAAGTAGTCGTCACTGAGTGATGCACCATTAGAATATATTTTTTGCTTTCGATCACACACAGAGGATATATAGCAGTAGTGTACAGCAGTCGCAGTACTAGTAGTCAGAGTGATGCACCAATAGAAATATATTTTCTCTGACGTCCTAGTGGATGCTGGGGACTCCGTAAGGACCATGGGGAATAGACGGGCTCCGCAGGAGACTGGGCACACTAAAAGAAAGATTTGGTACTACCTGGTGTGCACTGGCTCCTCCCTCTATGCCCCTCCTCCAGACCTCAGTTAGATTTCTGTGCCCGGCCGAGCTGGATGCACACTAGGGGCTCTCCTGAGCTCCTAGAAAGAAAGTATATATTAGGTTTTTTTATTTAACAGTGAGACCTGCTGGCAACAGGCTCACTGCAACGAGGGACTAAGGCGAGAAGAAGCGAACCTACCTGCTTGCAGCTAGCTTGGGCTTCTTAGGCTACTGGACACCATTAGCTCCAGAGGGATCGACCGCAGGACCCGTCCTTGGTGTTCGTTCCCGGAGCCGCGCCGCCGTCCCCCTTACAGAGCCAGAAGTAAGAAGATGGTCCGGAAAATCGGCGGCAGAAGACTTCAGTCTTCACCAAGGTAGCGCACAGCACTGCAGCTGTGCGCCATTGCTCCTCATACACACTTCACACTCCGGTCACTGAGGGTGCAGGGCGCTGGGGGGGGGGGGGGGCGCCCTGAGCAGCAATAATATCACCTTGGCTGGCAAAATAACCACAATATATAGCCCCAGAGGCTATATATGTGGTAATTACCCCTGCCAGAATACAGAAAAAAGCGGGAGAAAAGTCAGCCGAAAAAGGGGCGGAGCCATCTCCCTCAGCACACTGGCGCCATTTCTCCTTCACAGTTCCGCTGGAAGGAAGCTCCCTGACTCTCCCCTGCAGTCTACACTACAGAAAAGGGTAAAAAAGAGAGGGGGGGCACAGATTTGAGGCGCAGTAAATATTAAAGCAGCTATAGGGGACATAATTCAGTTTGTCCCTGCATTATATAGCGCTCTGGTGTGTGCTGGCAGATATAAACCCAGGTACCTCAAAGAAGGGTATTATGTTTGGGGAGAAAAAACTACCAATAGTTTTTCCCCCATCTGAAGAATTAAATGAAGTGTGTGAAGAAGCGTGGGCTTTCCCTGATAAGAAATTGGTGATTTCAAAAAAATTACTAATGGCGTTCCCTTTCTCGCCAGTGGATAGGTCACTTTGGGAAACTCCCCCTAGGGTGGATAAAGCGCTCACACGTTTGTCTAAAAAGGTGGCACTACCGTCTCCGGATACGGCCGCCCTAAAGGAACCTGCTGATAGAAAGCAGGAGGCAATCCTAAAGTCTATATATACACACACTGGTGTTATACTGAGACCAGCTATTGCTTCAGCGTGGATGTGCAGTGCTGCTGCTGCTTGGTCAGATTCCCTGTCAGAAAATATTGACACCCTGGACAGGGACACTATATTGCTAACCGTAGAGCATATAAAAGACTCAGTCTTGTACATGAGAGATGCACAGAGGGAGATCTGCCGGCTGGCATCTAGAATAAGTGCATTGTCCATTTCTGCTAGGAGAGGCTTATGGACTCGGCAGTGGACAGGGGATGCAGATTCTAAAAGGCACATGAAAGTTTTGCCTTATAAGGGTGAGGAGTTATTCGGCAACAGCTGGGAAGTCAGCATTTTTACCCCATGTCCCCTCACAGCCTAAGAAAGCGCCGTACTATCAGGTACAGTCCTTTCGACCCCAGAAAAACAGGCGGGGAAAAGGCGGGTCCTTTCTGTCTAGAGGCAGAGGAAGGGGGAAAAAGCTGCACCACGCAGCAGGTTCCCAGGAACAAAAGTCCTCCCCCGCTTCTTCCAAATCCGCCGCATGACGGTGGGGCTCCACAGGCGGAGACAGGTACGGTGGGGGGCCGCCTCAAAAATTTCAGCGATCAGTGGGTTCGGTCACGGGTGGATCCCTGGATCCTTCAAGTAGTATCTCAGGGGTACAAGCTGGAATTGGAGGCGCCTCCCCCCCGCCGTTTCCTCAAATCGGCCTTACCGACAACTCCCTCGGGCAGGGAGGCTGTACTAGAGGCAATTCACAAGCTGTATTCCCAGCAGGTGATAGTCAAAGTACCCCTACTTCAACAAGGACGGGGTTACTATTCCACACTGTTTGTGGTACCGAAACCGGACGGTTCGGTGAGACCCATTTTAAATTTGAAATCCTTGAACACATACATAAAAAAATTCAAGTTCAAGATGGAATCGCTCAGGGCGGTTATTGCAAGCCTGGACGAGGGGGATTACATGGTATCCCTGGACATCAAGGATGCTTAGCTGCATGTCCCAATTTACCTTCCTCACCAGGAGTACCTCAGATTTGTGGTACAGGATTGCCATTACCAATTCCAGACACTACCGTTTGGACTGTCCACAGCACCGAGGGTGTTTTCCAAGGTAATGGCAGAAATGATGATACTCCTTCGAAAAAAGGGAGTTTTAATTATCCCGTACTTGGACGATCTCCTAATAAAGGCGAGGTCCAGGGAGCAGTTACTGGTCAGAGTAGCACTATCTCGGGAAGTGCTACAACAGCATGGCTGGATTCTAAACATTCCAAAGTCACAACTGGTTCCTTCCACACGCTTACTGTTCCTGGGGATGATTCTGGACACAGAACAGAAAAAAGTGTTTCTCCCGCAGGAGAAAGCCAAGGAGCTGTCATCTCTAGTCAGAGACCTCCTAAAACCAAAACGGGTATCGGTGCATCACTGCACACGAGTCCTGGGAAAAATGGTGGCTTCGTACGAAGCAATTCCATTCGGCAGGTTCCATGCAAGGACCTTCCAGTGGGACCTCTTGGACAAGTGGTCGGGATCGCATCTTCAGATGCATCAACTGATAACCCTGTCTCCAAGGACCAGGGTGTCTCTACTGTGGTGGCTGCAGAGTGCTCATTTTCTAGTGGGCCGCAGATTCGGCATACAGGACTGGGTCCTGGTGACCACGGATGCCAGCCTTCGGGGCTGGGGCGCAGTCACACAGGGAAAAAATTTCCAGGGACTTTGGTCAAGTCAGGAGTCGTCCCTACACATAAACATTCTGGAACTGAGGGCCATTTACAATGCCCTAAGTCAGGCAAGGCCCATGCTTCAAAACCAGCCGGTTCTGATCCAATCAGACAACATCACGGCAGTCGCCCATGTAAACCGACAGGGCGGCACAAGAAGCAGGGTGGCCATGGCAGAAGCCACAAGGATTCTCCGATGGGCGGAAAATCACGTATTAGCACTGTCAGCAGTGTTCATTCCGGGAGAGGACAACTGGGAAGCAGACTTCCTCAGCAGACACGACCTACAACCGGGAGAGTGGGGACTTCATCCAGAAGTCTTCCTACTGTTGGTAAACCGCTGGGAAAGGCCACAGGTGGACATGATGGCGTCCCGCCTCAACAAGAAGCTAAAGAGATATTGCGCCAGGTCAAGGGACCCTCAGGCGATAGCTGTGGACGCTCTAGTGACACCGTGGGTATACCTGTCGGTCTATGTGTTCCCTCCTCTGCCCCTCATACCAAAGGTACTGAGAATAATAAGAAGGCGAGGAGTAAGAACGATACTCGTGGTTCCGGATTGGCCAAGAAGAGCTTGGTACCCGGAACTTCAAGAAATGTTATCAGAGGACCCATGGCCTCTACCGCTCAGACAGGATCTGCTACAGCAGGGGCCCTGTCTGTTCCAAGACTTACCGCGGCTGCGTTTGACGGCATGGCGGTTGAATTCCGGATCCTAAAGGAAAAGGTCATTCCGGAGGAAGTCATTCCTACGCTGATAAAAGCCAGGAAAGAAGTAACCGCAAACCATTATCACCGAATTTGGCGAAAATATGTTGCGTGGTGTGAGGCCAGGAAGGCCCCTACAGAGGAATTTCAGCTGGGTCGTTTTCTGCACTTCCTACAGTCAGGAGTGACTATGGGCCTAAAATTGGGTTCCATTAAGGTCCAGATTTCGGCTCTGTCGATTTTCTTCCAGAAAGAACTGGCTTCACTGCCTGAAGTTCGGACTTTTGTAAAGGGAGTGCTTCATATTCAGCCCCCTTTTGTGCCTCCTGTGGCACCTTGGGATCTCAATGTGGTGTTTAGTTTCCTAAAATCACATTGGTTTGAACCACTTAAAACCGTGGATCTCAAATATCTCACGTGGAAAGTGGTCATGTTATTGGCCTTGGCTTCGGCCAGGGGTGTGTCAGAATTGGCGGCTTTGTCATGTAAAAGCCCTTATCTGATTTTCCATATGGATAGGGCAGAATTGAGGACTCGTCCCCAGTTTCTCCCTAAGGTGGCTGGATTGCCGCATCCTAAATCAGTGAAAGCCCATTCCACGAGGAAGGTGGGCTCATCTTGGGCGGCTGCCCGAGGGGTCTCGGCTTTACAACTTTGCCGAGCTGCTACTTGGTCAGGGGCAAACACGTTTCCTAATTCTACAAATTTGATACCCTGGCTGAGGAGGACCTTGAGTTCTCTCATTCGGTGCTGCAGAGTCATCCGCACTCTCCCGCCCGTTTGGGAGCTTTGGTATAATCCCCATGGTCCTTACGGAGTCCCCAGCATCCACTAGGACGTCAGAGAAAATAAGAATTTACTCACCGGTAATTCTATTTCTCGTAGTCCGTAGTGGATGCTGGGCGCCCATCCCAAGTGCGGATTGTCTGCAATGCTTGTATATAGTTATTGCCTAACTAAAGGGTTATTGTTGAGCCATCTGTTGAGAGGCTCAGTTGTATTTCATACTGTTAACTGGGTTAAATATCACGAGTTATACGGTGTGATTGGTGTGGCTGGTATGAGTCTTACCCGGGATTTAAAATCCTTCCTTATTGTGTCAGCTCTTCCGGGCACAGTATCCTAACTGAGGTCTGGAGGAGGGGCATAGAGGGAGGAGCCAGTGCACACCAGGTAGTACCAAATCTTTCTTTTAGTGTGCCCAGTCTCCTGCGGAGCCCGTCTATTCCCCATGGTCCTTACGGAGTCCCCAGCATCCACTACGGACTACGAGAAATAGAATTACCGGTGAGTAAATTCTTATTTTTTGCTATGGATCACACACACACATATATATATATATAGCAGTACTAGTATTCGTCACTGAGTGACGCACCAATAGAAATATATTTTTTGCTTTGTATCACACACAGATATATAGCAGTAGTGGATGGCAGCCACAGTACTAGTAGTCACTAAGGATAAACCAATAGAAATATATTTTTTGGTTTGGAAAACACACAGATATATAGCAGTAGTGTACAGCAGTACTAGTAGTCGTCACTGAGTGATGCACCACTAGAAATATATTTTTTCCCTTGGTCACACACAGATATATAGCAGTAGTGTACGGCAGCCATATTGGTGCATCACTTAGTCCTCACTAAGTGATGCACCAATAGAAATACATTTTTTGCTTTGGATCACACACAGATATATAGCAGTAATATATGGCAATACTAATAGTAATCACTGAGTAACACACCTATAGAAATATATTTTTGCTTTGGATCAAACACAGATATATATAGCAGTAGTGTACAGCAGTACTAGTAGTCGTCACTGAGTGATGCAACAAGAAAATCTATTTTTTGCTTTGGATCACACACAGAGGATATGTAGCAGTAGTGTACAGCAGCCGCAGTACTAGTAGTCAAAGTGAAGCACCAATAGAAATATATTTTTTGCTTTAGATCACACACAGATATATAGCAGTTGTGTACGGCAGCCACAGTACTAGGAGTCAGAGTGACACACCTATAGAAATATATTTTTTGCTTTGGATCACAAACAGATATATAGCAGTAGTGTATGGCAGTACTAGTTGTTGTCACTGAGTGATGCACCAATAGAAATATATTTTTTGCTTTGGATCACACACAGATATATAACAGTAGTGTATGGCAGCCACAGTACTAGTAGTCACTGATTGATGCACCAATAGAAATATATTTTTTGCATTGGATCACACACAGATATATAGCAGTAGTGTGCGGCAGTACTAGTAGTTGTCACTGAGTGACTCACCAATAGAAATATATTTTTTGCTTTGGATTACACACAGAAGATATATAGCAGTAGTCACGGCAGCCGCAGTACTTGTAGTATTGTAACTGCATTACTAGTAGAGTGATACACCAATAGAAAATAGGATTTTAATTACCTACCGGTAAATCCTTTTCTCGTAGTCCCTAGGTGATACTGGGAATACATTTAGTACCAATGTGTATAGGTGGTCATTCCGAGTTCGCTCTGTAATTTTCTTCGCATCGCAGCGATTTTCCGCTAATTGCGCATGCGCAATGTTCGTACTGCGACTGCGCCAAGTAAATTTGCTAAGAAGTTTGGTATTTTACTCACGGCATTACGAGGTTTTTTCTTCGTTCTGGTGATCGTAATGTGATTGACAGGAAGGGGGTGTTTCTGGGTGGAAACTGGCCGTTTTATGGGAGTGTGTGAAAAAACGCTGCCGTTTCTGGGAAAAACGCGGGAGTGGCTGGAGAAACGGGGGAGTGCCTGGGTGAACGCTGGGTGTGTTTGTGACGTCAAACCAGGAACGAAACTGACTGAACTGATCGCAGTGGCAGAGTAAGTCCCGAGCTACTCAGAAACTGCAAAGAAATTTCTATTCGCAATTTTGAGAATCTTTCGTTTGCAATATTGCTAAGCTAAGATTCACTCCCAGTAGGCGGCTGCTTAGCGTGTGCAATGCTGCTAAAAGCAGCTTGCGAGTGCACAACTCGGAATGAGGGCCATAGATGGGTCCACTAGGAGCCATGGGCACTATAGAAATGTGATTAAGTGTACTGGCTCCTCACTCTATGCCCCCCTACCAGACTCAGTCTAGGAAACTGTGCCTGAGGAGGTGGACATACTTTCAGAGAAGGATATAGAAAAGGAAAGTAGTGATTATATTTCAGTAGTGTACAGCTGTACTAGTAGTCGTCACTGAGTGATGCACCATTAGAAATATATTTTTTGCCTTGGATCACACACAGATATATAGCAGCAGTGTATTGTAGGTGTATTGGTGCATCGCTTAGTCCTCGCTAAGTGATGCACCAAAAGAAATACATTTTTTGCTTTGGATCACACACACAGAGGATATATAGCAATTGTATACGGCAGCTGCAATACTAGTAGTTACTAAGTGGCACACAAATAGAAATATATTTTTTGCTTTATAACACACACAGATATATAGCAATAGTGTACAGCAGTACTAGTAGTCGTCACTGAGTAATGCACCAATAGAAAAATATTTTTTGCTTTGGATCACACAGGATATATAGCAGTAGAATATGGTAGCTGCAGTACTAGTAGTCACTGAGTGATGCACCAATAGAAATATATTTTTTGCCTTGGATCACTCACAGATACATAGCAGTAGTGTACGGCAGCCATATTGGTGCATCACTTCGTCCTCACTAAGTGATGCACCAATAGAAATAATTTTTTTGCTTCGGATCACACACAGATATATAGCAGTAATATATGGCAGTAAAGTAGTCATCATTGAGTGATGCACCTATACAAAGATATTTTTTGCTTTGGATCACACACAGATATATGGCAGTAGTGTTTGGCAGCCGCAGTACTAATAATCACTGAGTGACACACCAGTAGAAATATATTTTTTGCTTTGTAACACACACAGATATATAGCAGTAGTATACGGCAGTACTAATAGTCGTCACTGACTGATGCACCTATAGAAATATATTTTTTGCCTTTGATCACACACAGATATATAGCAGTAGTGTACGGCAGCCATATTGGTGCATCACTTAGTCCTCACTAAGTGATGCACCAATATAAATAATTTTTTTGTTTTGGATCACACACAGATATATAGCAGTAATATATGGCAGTACTAGTAGTCATCACTGAGTGACGCACCTTTAGAAATATATATTTTTGTTCTGGATCACACACAGATATATAGCAGTAGTGCACAGCAGTACTAGTAGTTGCCACTGAGTGACACACCAATACAAATATATTTTTTGCTTTGGATCACACACAGAGGATATATAGCAGTAGGGTATGGCAGCCACAGTAATAATAGTCAGAGTGATGCACCAATAGAAATATATTTTTTGCTTTGGATCACACACACACATATTTAGCAGTAGTGTACGGCAGCCACAGTACTAGTAGTCACTGAATGACGCACCAATACAAATATATTTTTTGCTTTGGATCACACACAGATATATAGCAGTAGTGTACGGCAGCCATAGTGCTAGTAATCACTGAGTGACACACCAATAGAAATATATTTTTTGCTTTGGAACACATACACATATGTAACAGTAGTGTACGGCAGTACTAGTAGTCGTCACTAAGTGATGCACCAATAGAAATATATTTTTTGCCCTGGATCACTCACAGAGATATAGCAGTAGTGTACGGCAGCCATATTGGTGCATCACTTGGCAGTACGGATGGTGTAATGGTTAGCATTACTGCCTCACAACACTGAGGTCATGGGTTCGATTCCCACCATGGCCCGAAGTGTGTGGAGTTTGTATATTCTCCCCGTACTTGCGTGGGTTTCCTCCCACAATCCAAAAATATACTGGTAGGTTAATTGGCTCCCAACAAAATTAACCCTAGTGTGAATGTGTGTGCATGTGATAGGGAATATAGATTGTAAGCTCCACTGGGGCAGGTACTGATGTGAATGAGCAAAATATTCTCTGTAAAGTGCTGCGGAATATGTGTGTGCTATATAAATAACTGGTAATAAATAAATAATAAATAAATAATCACTTATTCCTCACTAAGTGATGCACCAATAGAAATACATTGTTTGCTTTGGATCACACACAGATATATAGCAGTAATATATGTCAGTGCTAGTAGTCATTACTGAGTGACGCACCTAGAGAAATTTATTTTTGCTCTGGATCACACACAGATATATAGCAGTAGTGTACGGCAGTACTTGTAGTCATCACTGAGTGATGCACCAATAGAATATATTTTTTGCTTTAGATCACACACAGAGGATATATAGCAGTAATATATGGCAGTACTAGTAGTCATCACTGAGTGACGCACCTTTAGAAATATATTTTTGCTCTGGATCACACACAGATATATAGCAGTAGTGTACAGCAGTACTGGTAGTTGCCACTGAGTGACGCACCAATACAAATATATTTTTTGCACACAGATGATATATAGTAGTAGTGTATCGCATAATATATGGCAGTACTAGTAGTCATTACTGAGTGACGCACCTATAGAAATATATTTTTTCTCTGGATCACACTCAAATATGTAGCAGTAGTGTACGGCAGTACTTGTAGTCATCACTGAGTGATGCACCAGTAGAATATATTTTTTGCTTTAGATCACACACAGAGGATATATAGCAGTAGTGTACGGCAGCCGCAGTAATAGTAGTCAGAGTGATGCACCAATAGAAATATATTTTTTGCTTTGGATCACATACACATATATAGCAGTAGTGTACGGCAGCCACAGTACTAGTAGTACAGCAGTACTAGTAGTCGCCACTGAGTGACGCACCAATACAAATATAGTTTTTGCTTTGGATAATACACAGATATATAGTAGTAGTGTATGGCAGCCGCATTACTAGTAGTCAGCGTGACACACCAATAGAAATATATTTTTTGCTTTGGATCACACACACATATATAGCAGTAGTGTACAGCAGCTGCAGTACTAGTAGTCACTGAGTGACACACAAATAGAATTATATTTTTTACTTTGGAACACACACAGATATATAGCAGTAATGTACGGCAGTACAAGTAGTCGACACTGAGTGACGCACCAATAGAATATATTTTTTGCTTTCGATCACTCACAGAGGATATATAGCAGTAGTGTACAGCAGTCGCAGTACTAGTAGTCAGAGTGATGCACCAACAGAAATATATTTTTTGCTTTGGATCACACACACACATATATATATATACAGCAGTACTGTACGGCAGTACTAGTAGTCGTCACTGAGTGACGCACCAATAGAAATATATGTTTTGCTTTGTATCACACACAGATATATAGCAGTAGTGTATGGCAGCCGCAGTACTAGTAGAGAGGATATAGTGGGCTTATAGAGTGCATATAGTGCCTATAGAGGCTGAGGCAGACCAGTAGTTGCCGGAGTGCTGGGCTTATCCCCAGAATGATGAGAATTGGGGGTGTAAAATGCGATCATGCCCCCAAAACATCATACTACAGGGGTCGTTGGCTTAGCGATCAGGGGGCCATGCCCTCTTTGTCGCTTGCAAAAAGTCCAGCAGCAGAACACTTACCCCATCCCTGTGTCACATATATAGTAAGTCATGTAGTGGGAGGGGGTCCTAAAGCATATTTTTGCACCTGGGCCCACCACTCGCTAGGTCCGTTACTTTCATTAGCTTTATCAAGGCTAAATAGTTTTTTGCTTTCAGTGTAGTAGCTGAATCCTGACTTTGGGCCTGATTCGGATTTGTACGCAAACTTAAAGGTTAATGTACAAATCCAATTGTTGTGTGTCTGCACTTGGGCAGAACAGTCCTGGGATATTGCTTGCAGCATTTGCCAGGGCCAGGTTCTGCCTCGTTCCGATGGCTAGTCTGCATAAGCTTCAAGTTACATGTACTAGCTGAGTGCTGCAACCATCGCAATCCAATGCCGTGACTGTGGACAAAGCACTCATCGCAGATGCATTCAGGAGGCATCTATATCCTACAGACACCTCCTGCTGTATTTGTAATTCATTTGTACCGTATACAATTTAGAATCAGGCCCTTTGTGTTTGTTATTTTATTTTTTGCAAATGATTGCAAGTGGGGCAGTTTACAATGTACAGAGTGTGTGTGCCACGTAGACCCCCCCCCCCCCCCACACCACCACCTACATATTCCAGATTTAAAATATGCAGAGAGGGGGTATATTTATTAAAGTGTAGGTTTTCATATGTGGAGGTGTTGCCCATAGCAACCAATCAGTTATGGGCTCTCCATCTGCTGTAATACTACACATCCCAGCATGCCCTGCTACAGTCTTAGCATTCCCTAATAGCAAATTTGTGGCATGCCATACTTTGTCTGGTAGTTTCACAGCAACTGGAGGGCCACAGGTTGGTGACACTTGTTCTAGAAGGTGCTAGATAAATGATAAATCGAATCTGACTGGTTTCTATGGGCAACATCTCCACATCTGAAAACCCGCACTTTAGTAAATATACCCCCTAGATGTGAGAGGAGCATGTCCAATCTCAAATCTCACCTGCAATGCAAAAAAAAGCTGTCCAGAGTCCAGCCTTTGTGGGTGTGTAGTGGGTAGATTTCAGGTGACCACAAAATCCAGCAAAATGGCAGATTCAGGGCAATGGCATCTTCTACAGGAATACCAGTAGCAATTCAGGAACGCGTTGGGTATGTGTGACCGGTGGTCAGGAGGGGAAGGCGAGCAGAATGAAGCCCTTTGCCGGCTCGCTGCACTAGCCACGCAGCGGGCTCGGTGGCTCGCTGCGCTCACCACATGTTCTATTCCCACTCTATGAGTGTCATGGACACCCACAAGTGGGAATAATCCCTGTTGGTCGGCATGCCGACCAGGGGGATTTTCAGGATCCAGTATCACGACGGCGGTATTGTGACCGACGTTCTCCTGACCACCGGTCACATAAATGTATTCCTTCAGGAACATAAAGTACAGCTTCACAGAAAAACATAGAGACTCTGGGTCAAGGTCTGTATTATCTCGCACTTAAAGGTGGAAGAGATCCACACTGTCACAGGGGGCTACATGTAAAAGCAGCCCTGCATGCAAAAAAATAAAAATAAAATACATTTGTCCACCTTGCACTACCATGAAAACTGTCCAGGTACATAGTTACTTTATACCCTTTTTAGACAAAAACATCTGAAATTCCAGACTTTTACCCTGCATTTCAGTGGTGGGTCACTTTGCCGGACACAGCCTGAACCCCCTTTCAGACAGGGAAGCAAATTACCGGGTGAAGCCGTTCAACCTGGTAATTTGTGGATTAACACAGGAATTTCTTCTGTGTGAAAAGGTTAACCCAGGTCGAAATTTCAAGGTCTCCGACATTGGTAGATTCATGGGTCGATGTCCTTGGATTTTCAACCCAAGTTGACCGTTTCACCAGGGGCATTTTAAGAGAGGAGACCCGCCTCCGTTGCGGGCCCCCTCCTCTCCAGCAGCAAGTAGACTCTAGCATACTGCCAGAGTCTACTGCGCATGCGCAGGTCTCCGGGAACATGGTGCCCGCGCATTGTTCCCGGGGACATCTCCAGTGCGCATGTGCAAATCACTTTCCGAGTGATTTATGCCCGCACTAGAGGACCATCGCCGTGGGACTCCGGAATGGTAAGTATATTAAATGCATGCAGTGTGTGCGGTGTGTGCCACCCTGGACCCAGGGGCCTGTGTGCACCACACACACTGCACCCATTATAGAAACGCCAATGCCTTTCACACAGAAAACGACCCAGGTTGACCCGGCAAATTACTGGGTAGAAACCTCTGTGTGAAAGGGGAATTAAAGGTCCTCAAAGAAGTTGGGAGGTATGCCTTAGTGTCTTACCCTAAACCATACCTCCCAACTTTCTGTAGCTGGGAGGAGGGACACTGGTGCATGCTGGGGCATAGCCTCACTGGTAGGGTGCGTGGTCTTACGTGAAGTGTCACGATTGTGATACATGCCCCTGTTTTTCTGCTGTGGGGGGCATTCCGAGCACTCTGTGAGTTTCTGACATGTCCCCCCCACCCCTCTCCACCTATCCACCACTGCTCTGCAGTGGGTGAGAGGGTCTCCCAACTGCTCCCACAGTGGGAGTCTGCGTCCTGCGGGTGGGACAGCAGGCCATTCCCAGAAAAATGGGGCTGTCCTGACAAAAATTGGGACAGTTGAGAGGTATGCCCTAAACTCCCCTCCTGCAGCCTAACCATATCCCTCCCCCTAGTGCCTAACCTTAGTACTTCCCTCCAGTCTGTACAGAAAGTCAACATTTCACATTTCATTCTGCATATGTAGAAAAATTCAATGTTGACATTTCAACAATGCCGACATCCGAACTGTCGACAACTTCCAGCTGTAAAAGAACTGAAATACAGTACATACATATTTATAAACCAGTTATGATTTTTAAAACCGCATAAGCACTGAGGACAGTTTGCCACTGCAGCAGCTGATCCGTACTGCAAACTTTACTACCTTTTAATTGTTGGCAGAGTGTATTGGATTGCCTGGTGCAGTGACATCAGCCCACACACTTAATGATCTTAAACAGTAATGCAGGTTTATTCCGTAACCACAGGAGACTCAGATGCAGTATTGATATAGGTAATTGGGCCCCTTATATCATACAAGGAAACCGCAGTTTTAGTGGTACTTATCAGGAGTTGTCTCCGGTGGGGAGGGACTGAGGACTGCACAGCCATGCAGTCTGACTCCCTCTGTAGAGAAGATGCAGCGCCCAGCTCAGTGTCAGCTCCGGAGCTGCGATAAATGCAAAGGAAACATTGTTTGTCTCTGTAGCTGAGATCCGCTCCCGGTCTCAGCTCTGCACGCTTGCATTCACTCCAAGGACTCCGGCTCAGCGTCAGCTCTGAAACCACGATACAAGCAAAGGAAACACTGTAAGTCTCTGAAGCTGAGGTCCACTCCTGGTCTCAACTCTGCACACTTGCATTCACTTTAAAGACTCAGTCTCTCTAAGTCTCTCACTCTAAGATGAAGGAGCAGGAATACATCACATAGCTCCGCCTCCAAGTGACTCTTGGCACTAGAGAATTAACATTAGGGGATGTGCCCATAGACTGCTGTCTAGAATGAAACAGGCACAGAGCGCATCATATCCTAACAGTACACCTTGCTCAAGACTATCTCCGGTCACATATTTAAAGAACATGACATTTTATCAAACAAATCAATAAAGTTATTCCTGTAACCGAAAACATAATGTGAAGCAAAACAGTATGAATATATCAACATTAACCATATTCTAGTCCACATTCCATCAGAAATGCATGTAACAAGTGTGATGACAGTCCTTTTGTCAACATGTCGACAATATTTTCTTCACTTGCAACATATTCCACATTGACGGACTTGTTTTCCACCAACTCGCGGATGAAGTGATGTATTATAGAAATGTGCTCAGATCATCCATGATGCTTTGTACTACAAGAAAGATCAATTGCTCACTTGTTATCACACTTTATGTTCATGAT
Organism: Pseudophryne corroboree; assembly: GCF_028390025.1. Taxonomy (NCBI): domain Eukaryota; kingdom Metazoa; phylum Chordata; class Amphibia; order Anura; family Myobatrachidae; genus Pseudophryne; species Pseudophryne corroboree. The sequence continues at coordinate 638,585,402 of NC_086447.1, read as the reverse complement.
CTCACTGTGGTAAAGAAGACCTAATTCACATAAAGACTCTTTTATCCAAAGCGCTTCTTTTGAAGTTTCTGTGAGCGCCCTGTACTCTGCCTCTGCTGTAGAAAGAGCAACTGTGGGTTGTTTCCTACTTGCCCAGCTTACGGCTGCTCCTGCCAGTGCAAACAGGTATCCAGTATAAGAACATCTATCATCCTCATCTGATGCCCAGTCGGTATCACAGAATACTTTTAGGCTGTTATCTGTCGATCTTGTAAATCTCAGCTTTAGTGAACTTGTGCCTTTGAGGTACCTTAGTATTCTCTTTACTGCAATCCAGTGTTGTCTCCCAGGATTATTTGCGAACTGGCTTGCCCGACTCACTGCATGTGTGATGTCAGGTCGTGTTTCAATACTTACATACATCAAACTACCAACAGCATTTTGATAAGGGATTTCTTGCATTTCCAATATCTCTCCCTTTCTACTTGGTGACATGGCCTTGACCATCTTTGTACTTTTGTAAATGGGAGTACTTACTGGTTTTGCATCTGTCATTCCGTATTTGGAAATTATTGCCTCAATGTATGTTTGTTGGTCAATTGTGACAGTTCCCTCTTGCAGGTTTTGTACAATTTTCATACCTAACAGATGATTTGCAGGGCCTAGATCTTTCAACTTGAATCTTTATTTAAGCTAATGCTTGATGTCAGTGATGTGATCTTCTTGACCTGCCAAAATAAAATCATCATCCACATATGATGAACAACATTTCTTTGATAGTCTTATGGTATAGGCAGTGAAAAGTCTCTGACCTAACAAAGTTCATTTCTAGTAACGCTGCATCCAACTTTACATACCAGCAACGACCACTGTGTTTGAGGCCGTATAGTGACTTCTTTAAGAGACAAACTTTCTCAGTTTGGAATATATCCATATCATAGTGTTCAGGTGGCTCCATGTAAATTTCCTCAACTAACTCTCCATTCAGGAATGCAGAATCAAAGTCTAGTTGATATAAAAGTAGATCATGTAGTGACTGGTGAGTAGATCTCTCCATAATCGAATCCATATTTCTGGGTGTATCCCTTGGCAACAAGGCGGGCTTTGTAATGAGATACTGTCCCATCTGCATTCAACTTCTTGCAGAAACCCCACTTGTTCTTAATCATTTTACTGTCACTTGGTCTATCAACCATAGTCCATGTACTGTTATCATTTAGGGCTGTTAGCTCAGGGGCAAATGCAGGATTTGTGAAGGGGGGTTTCCAAAGAGGGGGTGGAGCCAAACATAATGGGACAGGCACTCTGTAGATTGTCCCGATGCCTTCCAACAGTAATGTTATATGCAGTATAGAAATGGTAGCAGTCATGGACTCATTGTCACTCAGAAAAGAAGCCTCACAGGTGCTCACAGGCTACTCTAACATTTTGCTTTATAATAACTATTAGAAACTAAAATGTTGGAGTAGCCTGTGGGCACCTGTGAGGCTGCATTTCTGAATGACAAAGAGTATATATATATATATATATATATATATATACACACACAATGCAATTTGACCACTTAAATGCTGTGCAACAGTACCTGGGTGCCTTCCCCTGGATCAACAATGAGCCATACAACATGCGAGAGAGAGACGGGCGGCACTCCACGAATTTGAAAATAATGTAGAGAGCTACACAAGCTACATTATTTTCATATCCAGGGAGTGCCGCCCATCTCTGTCTCACACAGATAGATAGATACGATAGATAGATAGATAGATAGATAGATAGATAGATAGATAGATAGTGTCACGGCCCGGCGGGAGACTGTGCAGGGGAGCCGGCTCTTACCTGTCCGGTCCCTTTGGAGAGGTCCAGCTGGCAGAAGTGCGGGCTGTTGGTGCCGGGCAGGGTGTGCTGGGAGGACAGGCAGGGGCAGACTGGTTGGCAGCTCAGCAGACTGGCAGCATGCCCCTCCGGCAGGGGTTAGCAGTGCTGCTGTGGAGCCAGGGCTTCTGTGAACAGGCTGGGCTGTGTTCCCGGTGGCCATCTTGGATGTGGGCAAAAAGCCTGTCTTGCCCACACTTAACCAATTTATCACTTTCCTGTGGCCAATTAGCTCTGAGCAGCTGCTATAATACAGGAAGGCCTGGAGGAAGGAATTTGCCAGTGCAACGTCTTTCACAGTATCTGTGAAGCTAGTTCTCTGTGCTCCCGCAGAGTCTCCAGTGTCAGGTTCTTGTTACAGCAAATTACCCAAGCCTCCTGATATAGCCTTACGCAGACTGCCGACTCTGTTCCCGTGTCCTACCCAGCTACCTGTTCTGGACGCCGCAGTAACCAGCCTTCGGAATTCCTCCTTTAAAGTACTGGGTCGCGGTTCTGGTATCCTCAGCCACCCGCTAACCTACAGTATATCTTTATTCAACTGTCTTTGGTGAACTCTGTTAAACTACTCCAAGTAATAAATGCGCAAGACCTTCGTTTGTTATTCAGAGATCTAAGTGTTCCAGAATCATCTTCCCCAAATCCGGATCCACAAGAATCCTCAGACGTGACAGTTTGCACTGGCCACATGGATCCAGGAACTGGACAGGATTCTGGCTTGGATCTCCTACACAGCATAGCGAGGCGTCTGGAGGGATTGGAAAATTCACATTGACATTTGGCGCAGTGCCTCCAAGAGATATCCACTCGGCAGGATTCCATCCAAGCCTCTCTAGCGAATACTACTCCTGCCCGTCGACCGGAGTCACAAGTTTCTCAGCCCGTCCTGTCGTCATTGGGGTCATCACCTTCCTCTCTCCATTTGCCAACCCCCAACAAGTTTGACGGGAACTCTAAAATCTGTTGTGGATTCCTTAATCAGTGCGACGTGCACTTTACGTTACAGTCAGCCAATTTCCCAACGCAAAAGGCGAAGGTGGCGTACATAGTCTCCTTACTCTCAGGGGCTGCCCTGGAATGGGTCTCACCGCTCTGGGAAAGAGATGATGCTCTGCTGAGTGACTATCCAAAATTCCTAGCCACTTTTAGGAAGATCTTTGATGAACCGGGACGCTCGACATCAGCATCCATTGAGATTATGCATCTACGCCAATGGAATAGGCCAGTCAGCCAGTATATCATTCAGTTTCAAACCTACGCATCTGAACTACAATGGAATGAGGAAGCCTTGGTTGCAGCGTTTTGGAGTGGCCTTTCTGACCGTTTGAAGGATGATCTAGCGACTCCAGACTTCCCACCAAAACTGGATGATCTCATTTCATTATGTAACAAAGTCGATCTACGATTCCGAGAGAGACAGGCCGAAAAAAGCAAGGGCGATCGCTATCGTTTCCGCCCTGTACCTCTGGCACCCCCTCCGCTAGCAGTAGATTCTACTGACGAACCTATGCAGCTGAACTGGGCCCGACTTACTCCTGAGGAGCACCAGAAACGGCGGCAAGAAAATTTGTGTCTTTACTGTGGGGCACCGGGACACATGGTGGCATCATGCCCACAGCGTCCGGGAAACTCCCGCTCCTAACTGGGCTAGGAGACACCAGGTTAGGAGTCTTGTCTCGGTCTCCAAAATCCTCTGAACCTACTCTACCAGTCACTATTGAACTCTTGCAAGGTACTAAGTCCATTCTCTCTCTCTTAGATACAGGAGCAGCAGAGAATTTCATCACAGCCCATCTGGTTCAGCAGCTTCAGATCCCTGTGCAAGATTTGTCCCGTTCCATTTCGTTATCTGATGGTTGATGGAAGCCGTATTCCTGGCAGGGCCGGAGCTTCCACTAGGCAGCTTTAGGCAGCTGCCTAGGGGCGCCGGGACCTGAGGGGGCGACCTGCTACAGCTGCATGAAAAAGGTAGCGTGGTCCTACCTCTCACAACTGCCGCAATCCCCCCAGCACTCGTATCTACAAAAGCCATGACTGCCAAGCTCCTGTATTGCAGGGTGACATGCGGTGCTGCTCTTCATTCCAGGCTCTTTCACAGACTACTCAGTACCAACTCTGCATCGCAGCCTGCAGGTGAGGTGGATGCACAGTGCACTGTCCGCATTTGATAAGGAAAGAGGGGGAGAGCAGCAGTCTTGGGGGGCGGGTGCTGAGATGAGCAGCAGGCATGCACACTCTCTGGGGTGGATGAGCAGCAGCATGCAAACAGATGGTAGAGGGGATAGAACAGAAGACGTTTAAAAGAGTAGGGGAAGGGGGGTGAGAGCAGCAGGAATCCACACAGACTATGGAGATGGGGAGAAGAGAGCAGCCATGCAACAGACTGGGGTTGGGGGAGGGCATCAGTATGCTTTTCACCTGAAGGCCTGTTAGGGGGAAGGGGCAGTAGGCAGAACTTTTGCCTAGGGTGCAGAGAAACCTTGCACCGGCCCTGATTCCTGGTGGAGTAATTTCTCAATGGACTCTTCCTATTTCAGTTGGTATTGGTGCTCTTCATAAAGAGCAATTGGAACTTTTAGTTATACCCAAGGCATCACATGAAATTGTGCTGGGTTACCCTTAGTTTAGTATGCATAACCCACATGTCGATTGGCACTCCATGCAAATCTTATCCTGGGGGAAGACTTGTTTGACCTCTTGTTTGCCATGTATCAAACCACTCAATAAAACCCTTGTCACATCACCCCCGCAGATTCCGTCTCAGTACGCCTCCTTCTCCGACGTCTTCAGTAAAAAGGGAGCAGATATCTTGCCACCCCAGAGGAAATGGGACTGTCCTACAGACCTCGAACCAGGGAAAGATCCACCCAGAGGTCGGACCTACCCTTTATCAATTCCAGAAACTAAGGCTATGTCCGAGTATATCCAAGAAAACTTGGCCAAGGGGTTCATTCAGTCATCTACCTCACCAGCCGGAGCCGGGTTCTTCTTTGTACAGAAAACAGATGGGGGGTTAGGACCTTGTATAGATTACCGAAGCCTGAATAACATCCCGGTAAAAAATCGTTACCCTCTACCCCTCATTTCCGAATTATTTGATCGAGTCAAGGGAGCGACCATCTTCTCCAAACTAGACCTAAGAGGAGCCTACAATCTGATCAGGATACGAGCAGGCGATGAATGGAAAACCGCGTTCAATACCAGGGATGGTCATTTTGAATATCTCGTCATGCCATTTGGTCTGAGTAACACCCCTGCCGTATTCCAAATTTCGTCAACGAAATTTTCCGAGACCTTCTATATCAAACTGTCGTGGTCTATCTGGATGACATCTTAATCTTTTCCCCAGACCTTGGCACATATCGACGACACGTCCTAGAGGTTCTACGTAGACTGCGGGAGAACCATCTGTATTGCAAGCTAGAGAAATGCATCTTTGAGCAGGTTTCAGTTCCCTTTCTAGGGTATATAATTTCAGGCTCTGGATTACAGATGGATCCGGAGAAAGTACAAGCCATATTGAATTGGTCAAGACCTTACTCTCTTAAAGCGGTGCAGCGTTTTCTAGGGTTCTCTAACTACTATCGGAAATTTATTGGAGGATTCTCCTCCTTGGTAGCCCCCATCACCGCTCTTACTCGAAAAGGAGCAGACCCGTCTTATTGGTCCCCAGAAGCAGAGTCTGCTTTCCATCTGCTTAAACAAGCATTCATATCAGCACCAGTATTAAGGTAACCAGATATAAATAAACCTTTTTTCCTCGAAGTGGATGCCTCCTCGGAAGCGATAGGAGCGGTACTCTCTCAAAGGTATGAAGATCATAAGTTCCATCCTTGTGGTTACTTCTCGAAGAAGCTTCTCCCCGCCGAGAAGAACTACACTATCGGGGAGCAGGAGTTGTTGGCAGTCAAGCTAGCCCTAGAGGAATGGCGATACCTCCTGGAAGGAGCTAACTTCCCTATTACCATTTATACAGATCATCGGAACTTAACCTTCCTGAAAGATCTACAATGTCTGAGTCCACGTCTTGCTCGTTGGACCATGTTCTTCTCCCACTTTTCGTTCATCCTGACTTTATCGGTCCGGTTCACAGAATCTAAAAGCAGATGCTCTGTCACGGTCCACTACTTCCATTGAATCTGAAGAACCTCCTCAAACACACCCCGTCCTAGATGCAAAAGTTTTTGCCTCCACTCGTCTACAACCTGGGTAGAACATTCACCTTGGGCTGAGTTCGCCCACAATACTTACCATTCTTCTACTGGGCTTATGCCCTTCCTCATTGTTTACAGAGCCCATCCTAAAGTTCCAGCATTTCAAAGTCTACCGGCACTCGATTTACCAGCAGTGGAAACTTCCCTTAAGCGTTTTTTGAACATTTGGAATCTGGTTCATACCAATCTTCAAAAGGCTTCTCTTCATTACAAGAAATGGGCTGATAGAAAATGAAGAACAATTCCTAGTCTCAAGGTAGGAGACCAAGTTTGGCTTTCTACAAGAAACTTATGCTTACGAGTACCTTCAATGAAGTTTGCCCCCTGCTTTATAGGTACTTTTCCAATTGTGGGAATAATTAATCCAGTGGTTTATAAAATCAAACTACCCCCTTACCTCAAAATTCCTTCTTCTTTCCATGTTTCCTTGCTAAAACCTTTAGTTTTGAACCAATTTCGGAGACTGATACCACGACCACCGAAAGTACTCACCCAGAATGGAATAGAGTTTGAGGTTAAAAAGGTACTTGACTCCCGAATTCATTATGGTCGGTTACAGTACCTATTGGACTGGAAAGGATATGGTCTGGAGGAACGGTCCTGGCAGTACGCAACAGATGTTCATGCCCCAGCATTAGTTCGCAAATTTCATTCTGAACATCCAGAGAAGCCTAAATTGTGTCCAGAGGGGTGGTAATGTCACGGTCTGGCAGGAGACTGTGCAGGGGAGCCAGCTCTTACCTGTCTGGTCCCTATGGAGAGGTCCAGCTGCCAGTGGTGCAGGCTGCTGGCGCCGGGCAGGGTGTGCTGGAAGGACAGGCAGGGGCACTGGTTGGCAGCTCAGCAGACTGGCAGCATGTCCCTCCGGCAGGGGTTAGCAGTGCTGCTGTGGAGCCAGGGCTTCTGTGAACAGGCTGGGCTGTGTTCCCGGTGGCCATCTTGGATGTGGGCAAAAAGCCTGTCTTGCCCACACTTCACCAATTTATCACTTTCCTGTGGCCAATTAGCTCTGAGCAGCTGCTATAATACAGGAAGGCCTGGAGGAGGGAATTTGCCAGTGCAACGTCTTTCACAGTATCTGTGAAGCTAGTTCTCTGTGCTCCTGTAGCGTCTCCAGTGTCATGTTCTTGTTACAGCAAATTACCCAAGCCTCCTGATATAGCCTTACGCAGACTGCCGACTCTGTTCCCGTGTCCTACCCAGCTACCTGTTCTGGACGCCGCAGTAACCAGCCTTTGGAATTCCTCCTTTAAAATACTGGGTCACGGTTCCGGTATCCTCAGCCACCCGCTAACTTACAGTAGTATCTTTATTCAACTGTCTTTGGCGAATCTGTTAAACTACTCCAAGTAATAAATGCGCAAGACCTTCATCTGTCCCGCTCGTTTGTTATTCAGAGATCAAAGTGCACCAGAATCATCTTCCCCAAATCCGGATCCACAAGAATCCTCAGACGTGACAGATAGATAGATAGATAGATAGATAGATAGATAGATAGATAGATAGATAGATAGATAGATAGATAGATAGATAGATAAGCGACAGAATGGCACTCAATGGTCTAATTGTCAAAATAAAATCAAGGCAATGGCATCAAAGTTTACAACGTTTCAGGTATTTATTACTCGTCAACAGGCCTGACAATGGGTAATAAATACCCAAAACGTTGCAAACTTTGATGCTATTGCCTTGATTTTATTTTGCAAATAAGACCACTGAGTGCCATTCTGTCGCTTATCTGTCACTACTAAGGTTACGCACACCATGGCAGATCATTTTTTGAGAATGGGAATGTCAGCCAATCCGGACTATATAATTATATATAGTTTTATATATATATATAGCAAATCACAGGAAGCGGCACTCAGAGACATGGTATATTGTGCAAAATAAAGCTGCAAAGCTTTAATATATCATCACATCAACGTTTCGGGGTTTTCCTCCTTTATCAGGATAACAACAAGTGATACAAACAGAAGCTTTATACATTACCCCCACCAATGAAACCATTCCAGCATTCCCGCCAGCGTCCCGGGGATCCGTCGCCACTCCCCCCTCACTCGCGGCTATTGCTGGAAGTGGAAGTGACCCGGTACACCGCACTGGCTGTTGTGAAAGTTGCTATGGAAACACAGCACCACACGCGTGCAGGGACGCCGCCGGCGTTGCCACGGAAATCCGTAGCAGATGTAATGGTTTAAATAAACCATGCAGGTTGACCACATAAAGACAATTAGTCGCGTCAGTGGCATCCTAGCCGCGGGCGGTGCCAAGCATCCACATAAACAAAATACACCAATGAAAAATAAAGAATGTAAACTATAAACACCACAATTTATCACTGCTGCAGGAGCATACCTAAGTTTTTGTGGTACACTATACATGTCCAATCAAGAGAGCAATAAATGCAGCGAATATTATAAGAGAACAGCAAACAAAAATAAACTTAAAGGACCACAATAATGTAGAATCATACAATAGAGTATCCTCATTCGGCTTATGTCATCTATCATTTCTAACAACAAGAACACACAGCATATGGGATGAGTAAATATAGAATATAACTTATCATTAGAATTAACCATTATAAACAGATAAGCCAACCTGTACATAATCAGTGGAATAGAACTAAAACATACCACCCAGTCTGCAGACATATGACACATTAAAAAAGCCTCACTATTACAGAACAATCCAGCCTGAACACAGAAAGCATGATCACAGAAAGCAATTGAGGCCCATGGTCTCATTCAGACCCCTAGGGGCCAGTGTATCAAGACGGAAAATCCATTGGGCTTCCAGTTGTAATAAACTTCTGTGTCTATCACCTCTTCGCAATGATTGAGGCACATGATCAATAATCTTATATCGTATGGTGGCAACGCCATGTCCCAAACGGGCAAAATGGCGTGCCACCGGTTGTTCACTGTGCCCAGATAGAAGTGCAGCACTAATGGCCACCCTATGTTGTGCCATCCTCTATGCAATATCCCTCTCCTAATAAGATTCACCCTAATCTATATAAAGATTCACCCTAATCTATATAAAGATTCACCCTAATCTATATAAAGATGAATCTTGAGAAAGACAAGATATTGTTATGCGTGGTGCAGATAAGGGGGGTTCAATTGTCGTGGTTGGTATTGATGATTATCGCACTGAATGCTTACGGTTGCTTAATGATAATGAAACTTACTGTTTGCTTGATCATGATCCAACGGATCTATATAAGAATGAGTTGGATCTGATTTTGGATAATGCGGTTAGTGATGGTGTTATTTCCAGTGGTATTTGCAGTAAATTGAAAACTGAGTTTCCTAGAGTACCAATCTTTTACACAATACCTAAAATTCATAAGCATCCACAGAGACCTCCTGGCAGGCCCATTGTGTCTGCCAGGGGGTCTCTGTGTGAGCCGGTTTCAATCTATTTAGATTTATTTATACAACCCTGCATTCAGAGCACTTTTTCCTACCTTAAGAATTCGACTATGCTGCTTAGACATTTGGCAGATTTACAGACTATTCCTGTGTCTGTCACCATGGTGACACATGATGTCTCCAGCCTTTACACTTGCATTCCACACCGGGCTGGTGTGGAGGCTGTGAAGCATCTTTTGGTCAATAACCCTCTATACACGGGGCCTGACATAGAATATTTTTTTACTCTACTCATGTTCACTCTCGCGCACAAGTATTTTTTGTTTGACGGACGGTTTTACCACCAGAAAACTGGATGTGCTATGGGGTCGGCAGTGGCTCCATCACTAGCCAACTCATACATGTGGGAGGTAGAACGTGAATTATTTTTTGAGAATGCCAGTATAACTGAGGGGATGTTTGTGTACTATAGATACATAGACGATCTCCTGGTATTCTGGGATGGTGATTTGCAAGTGCTGTTGACACATGTTGATAACCATAATGTGTCGCCTAGTCCGATCAAACTTTCATATACGGTTAGTTCTACCGAAATTAACTATTTGGACATCAAAATTATGATTGTCCAACAACAAATACAGACAACATTATATACGAAGCCTACTGATAGACACAGCCTCCTCAGACATAATAGTTTTCATCCTCGTTTCACTGTTAGGGGTCTTCCATACTCTCAATATTTAAGGGTGATTCAGAGGATACATTAAGACAATTGGAGTTTATGACAAAAAAATTTTGGGATAAGGGTTATCCTATTTGTGAGTTAGAAAGAGCTAAGGTCAAAGCTTTAGGCCACACACGACAGACACTTTTATCTGAGACCAGTGTAAAGCAAAATAGGAAATCACTACAGAATACTGTCCCTTGGATTACTGAATACAACACGCAAAGTGAAGAAAAAAAGAAATATGTTAAATCATGGTGGCCATTGGTGGCGTCTGACTCAGGTTTAAGCAGCTTATATGGCACTCGTTTGTTGGCAGGTCATTCTAGGAGTAGGAATATTAAGGACATCATAGTCCGGACAGATATCACTGGATTTGGACAAACCAAAAAATCTAATTTTTTGACCAGAAAGAATGGTTGCTACCGATGTCTGGGGTGTACCACTTGTGAGTACCTCCAGACCACTGACACCATTGCTCACGCCCAGTCTGGGAAAAGATTTAAAATTAGATGGCCTCTTACCTGCTCTTCAAAATTCGTTGTCTATGTACTGTTTTGCCCTTGCGGGCTTCAGTATGTAGGCAAGACGGTATGCCAGTTTAAAGAGAGGATGGCACAACATAGGGCGGCCATTAGAGCTGCACTTCTATCTGGGCACAGTGAACAACCGGTGGCACGCCATTTTGCCCGTTTGGGACATGGCGTTGCCACCATACGATATAAGATTATTGATCATGTGCCTCAATCATTGCGAAGAGGTGATAGACACAGAAGTTTATTACAACTGGTAGCCCAATGGATTTTCCGTCTTGATACACTGGCCCCTAGGGGTCTGAATGAGACCATGGGCCTCAATTGCTTTCTGTGATCATGCTTTCTGTGTTCAGGCTGGATTGTTCTGTAATAGTGAGGCTTTTTTAATGTGTCATATGTCTGCAGACTGGGTGGTATGTTTTGGTTCTATTCCACTGATTATGTACAGGTTGGCTTATCTGTTTATAATGGTTAATCCTAATGATAAGTTAAATTCTATATTTACTCATCCCATATGCTGTGTGTTCTTGTTGTTAGAAATGATAGATGACATAGGCCGAATGAGGATACTCTATTGTATGATTCTACATTATTGTGGTCCTTTAAGTTTATTTTTGTTTGCTGTTCTCTTATAATATTTGCTGCATTTATTGCTCTCTTGATTGGACATGTATAGTGTACCACAAAAACTTAGGTATGCTCCTGCAGCAGTGATGAATTGTGGTGTTTATAGTTTACATTCTTTATTTTTCATTGGTGTATTTTGTTTATGTGGATGCTTGGCACCGCCCGCGGCTAGGATGCCACTGACGGGACTGATTGTGTTTATGTGGTCAACCTGTATGGTTTATTTAAACCATTACATCTGCTATGGGTTTCCGTGGCAACGCCGGCGGCGTCCCGGCACGCGTGTGGTGCCGCGTTTCCATAGCAACTTTCCCAACGGCCAGTGCGGTGTACCGCGTCACTTCCGCTTCCAGCAATAGCCGCGAGTGAGGGGGGAGTGGTGACGGATCCCCGGGACGCTGGCGGGAATGCTGGAATGGTTTCATTGGTGGGGGTAATGTATAAAGCTTGTGTTTGTATCACTTGTTGTTATCCTGATGAAGGGGGAAAACCCCGAAACGTTGATGTGAAGATATATTAAAGCTTTGCAGCTTTAGTTTGCACGATATACCACGTCTCTGAGTGCCGCTTCCTGTGATTTGCTGCATGTGCAGGGGTGCTGACCCCTTAAAGAAGGCACCAGAGCAAGTACGACCATTTATGTTTGGAGTGCCGGATCCTTTGTATGGATATATATATATTTATATATAGTTATATATATATATAGTTACATATATAGTTATATATATATATATATATATGTATATATATATATATATATATATGTATGTACACATATATATACATCTATAAAATATATATACATATATAAAATAAATGTGTGTGTGTGTGTGTGTGTGTATATATATATATGTGTGTATATATATATGCACCCTACAGCCCATCTGACAGGCTCCGTGCATCTCCCAGCCCTCCAACCGCCGGCGGGTTCCACTCACCAATAGTAACCAGTGAGACTGAGGGTCATGCACTGGAGTACCCACACACAGTAACGTAGCAGCCAGCAGCAGGATCCCGGGGCCGGCGGTGAGAGAGGGACGTGCAGGAGTCGGGAGGAAGACAGTGTGTCACGGGACCCGGCCAGCTCTCCAGCCTCAAAGGTTTTATAATGCCTGGGATGAGCTGTGTGCTGCCGCTGCAGCTCCCCTTAGCATCAGCCTGCCAGCTGCTAGCTCCGCCGTCTTTTTGAACAGGAGGAGGAGGAGGCAGCTGCAGTGTCACTGACACTGCTCCTCCGTCTCTCTGCAGCCACCTGCACCCCTAAAAATCGGTCACTACGTCGATGTATCGGTGGCAGGGGGGGTTTCTAGGTACTCGGAAACCCCCCCTGCATGCGCTAGTGTAGCTCTATATCAATTGCTGACTTCCACTCTGTCCAATCACTGCTTGACTTTGCTTCCTGTATGTTTTGAGGTTCACAGTAAGCTATGTTTGCATACTCCTCACTGTATTTCTTGGCTGGAACACCTTTTTTGCTCCTCATGGAACGTTCCCTGACTTGTTGTCTGCTTTGACATTCTCAGATTCAGACACACTTTCTGCTGCCTGTACATCCAATAATACATTTTCTTGTTGCTCCACTGCTACAGATAATGGTGCTGTCGCATAGAATACCACATCTCTGGATTTAAGAAGACGTTTATTTGTAACATCCCAAAGTCTGTATCCTTTGCTTTCATCGCAGTATCCAAGCATTATACATTCTCTGGATTTTGTATCTAGCTTTCTCCTTTCTCCTTTGGTATATGTGCAAAAGCTTTGCTCCCGAAGACATGAAGATGACTGACACTTGGCTTTTTCCTGGACCACGCCTCCAGTGGTGTTTTACCTTTGACAGCCACTATAGGTGCACGAATCTTTAGGTATACTGCAGTAGATACTGCTTCTGCCTACAATTTCTTTTCCAGGCCAGCATCACTTAACATATTCCGTGCTCTTTCAACAATTGTGTGGTTTGCCCGCTCACTCACGCCATTCTGTTCCGGTGTGTAGGCAATTGTTAGCTGATGCTTTATGTCATATTTCCTAAGGAATGTGGCTAAGACTTTATTATCATACTCTCCACCATTGTCTGATCTCAGAATCTTTAGTTTTAGACCTGTTTTATTCTCCACTAGGTTTTTGTATTACACAATTTTGTTGACTACTTCACTCTTTTTTTTAAGGAAGTACACGTGTGTCATTCTTGTGGTGTCATCAATGAGTCATGAAATACCTGTAGCCACTGATTGATTCTTACTCCATTGGACCACACACGCCGGTGTGCACTACAGATATCGGTGTCTCTGCTCTACTAACTGACCTTGGAAATGGGTTGCGAGTTTGCTTGTCTTTTATGCAACCATACACTTGCCATTCTGAAATTGGACTTTGTAGGCATTTTTCTCTAGGACGCTGATAGCAATGAGATTACTTCCTAAATCAGGCACATACAACACATCTTGGATATCTGTAACAACTGTTTCTCCTCCAATTCTTAAACGTACTGTGATTGTCCCAGCTTGTAATGCAGTAAGGATCTTATTTCCAATCCCTGTATCTGTAGTGGGAACACACGGTGGTAAAGAATTGAACCAATGCTTTTTGCAACTGAAATGTCTAGTGGCCATGCACCAGCAATCCTTCCTGTGACTGTCTGCTACATTCAGTGCTGACTCGTTTGGCTTGTCACGCTGCGTCTGCGCAATCTGAAGTTTTATGTCCTATCTTGTGACATACAAAACATTTGAATTTGTGCTTCTTGGACTTTGTGCCCTTTGTGATCAAGGCAGAACCCTCAGCTATGGTCTCGAAAGGAATACATTCTTGGAACTGCAGCAACTTGGCCCTTACAATCTCCATTGTCAGCTTAGTGTCATTTGACTCTAAAACAACCACCAAAAAATCAAATTCTAGAATCAGATTCTGTAACATAGCCATTGCCACCTCTTCCTCATCCACCTATGCCTCCACACTGTCACTGGCCTAGATTGAGGGTGCTGTGAACTCGGGGATTCTCCCGATGGTTGGGAAGAGGAACCACAACTGGGCCAGAACAGGGGTGACCTGATATAGGATTTCCTCATACAGGACTCTGACAGTAAGGTTTGGTGAAATATTGAAGAGCTTTATTGCTGGGAAAGAACAACTCAAAGTCATATAACATTAAAGGAATTTATGAGGGAATGTCCAGGCCCATTGAAGGGTTTGTGAGCAATGTTAAAGATACTGGTGATTTGAAGAACTTGTAACGGTGGTTAAAGACACAGATGACTTGAAGAACTTGTGAACGGAGATTAGGACGCTGGTGATTTGTAGAACTTGAGAACGGTGACTGTGACGCTGATGATTTGAAGAGCTTAAGTGCAGTGGTTTAAGACGCTGAAGATTTGTAGAACTTGTGAATGGTGACTGAGACGCTGATGATTTGTAGAACTTGTGAACGGTGACTGAGACGCTGATGATTTGTAGAACTTGTGAACGGTGACTGAGACGCTGATGATTTGTAGAACTTGTGAATGGTGACTGTGACGCTGATGATTTGAAGAGCTTAAGTGCAGTGGTTTAAGACGCTGAAGATTTGTAGAACTTGTGAACGGTGACTGAGACGCTGATGATTTGTAGAACTTGTGAACGGTGACTGAGACGCTGATGATTTGTAGAACTTGTGAACGGTGACTGAGACGCTGATGATTTGTAGAACTTGTGAACGGTGACTGAGACGCTGATGATTTGTAAACTTAAGTGCAGTGGTTTAGGACGCTGATGATTCGCAGAACTTGAGAACGGTGATTAGGGCCCACAGCCCACGCTGATTCCTAGGAGCACTGGTGACTCGACCGTAGAGAGACACACCAGCCGCTGGGAACGCTGGAACCGGTGCAGCGAACTGGCACCTGGAAGTGCCGGAGACACCGGAGTATAACTTCAGAGATTCTCGCCGGGAACAAGAGCGCTGGCATCCACTTCGGAAAAGACGATACTCAGGCGCCGAGCCTCTGTCCGGCGTCTGACTTTGAATCTCCCGCCACCGCTGGATTGGCAGAACAGTCTGATGACGTCACCTGCTCCCCGCCCACGTGATGCCGGTGTCATGGCGGCGCCACCTGCCCTGGAGAACCGCCGGGAGCCGCGCCAGCCAGACAGCGGAGCCCGTGGCCCACCGAAGGCGGAGGCCGCAACACAGACCAGCAGGCACGCAGGGGTAAGCGCGGCGAACACCACCTCTGGCATGTGACAGTACCTCCTCCTCCAGATGTGGCCCCTGGACACTTTCCAGGTTTTGTTGGATGTCTGGAATGGAAGTTCCGCACCAGTCGGGGAGCCGTAACTTCAGTAGCCTTGACCCAGCTCCTTTCCTCGGGGCCAAAACCTTTCCACTCCACCAAATACTGTAGATTTTTGTGAAGATAGCGAGAGTCAAAAATAGCTTTGATTTCAAAGTCCATACCATCTTCAGCCTCTGCAGAGGTTGGCCTTGGGGACTTGGAATGAAACCGGTTCAAAACAAGAGGGCGAAGAAGAGAAACATGAAAGGAATTTGGTATCCGGAGATGGGAAGGCAATCCCAATTTGCAAACAACCGGATTCAGGACTTGTAACACGGGGTAAGGACCAATGAACCTCGGAGCGAACTTCATAGTGGGCACCTTTAAATGGAGATTGCGGGTAGAGAGCCATACCCTGTCACCAACCTTGTATTGAGGAGCTGCCCGTCGCTTCCTATCTGCAAAGAACTTATAGCGGCCGGAGACTCTCTTGAGGTTAGCATGGACTCGACTCCAGATTTGACTGAAGTGCCGGAGAGTAGATTCTACAGCAGGAACTTCTTCCGGAGGACAAATGGGTAATTCTGGAACTTGGGGATGAAATCCATCATTAATAAAAAATGGAGACTCACCAGTCGAAGAGTGGCATAGATGATTATGGGCAAACTCGGCCCAAGGCAACAGCTCCACCCAATTATCTTGCGAGGGGGAGAGATAGACACGGAGAAAAGTCTCTAAATCTTGATTGACGCGTTCAGTTTACCCATTGGTTTGTGGATGGTAAGCGGATGAAAACTTGAGTTTTATTTGTAAGACCGTACAGAGGGCTCTCCAGAATCTTGCAGTAAGCTGTACTATTTCCAGAGGTAAGCCATGCAGGCGGAAGTGCTCCTGGATAAATAGCAAAGCCAACTTAGAAGCTGATGGTAAACCGGTCAACGGAACAAAATGTGCCATCTTAGAGAAACGGTCAATAATCACCCAGACGGTGTTATGACCCTTAGAGAGGGGTAGTTCAGTTACAAAGTCCATAGAGATATGGGTCCAAGGCCTCTTAGGAATAGACAATGGGTGCAGCAACCCCGCAGGAGGCAGACAAGGAATTTTGTGCTGAGCACATTGAGGACACGAGTTGACATAATCTTGAACATCCTTCTTCATAGTGTCCCACCAGTAAGATCTTCGTAGAAATTCCCACATCTTTTGAACTCCAGGATGACCGGAAAACTTGGAAATGTGAGCCCTCTGCAACAATCTTGGTCGAAATTTAGCTGGCACAGACATTCTTCCAGGAGGAGGACCCAACGCGGTGGGAGCCGCTGAAATAGAAACTGGACTGAGAATCAAAGCCTTTTCAACGGAATTCTCCTCATCCGAAGCCGCTAAGGAACGTGATAGGGCATCAGCCTTGGTGTTAAAAGTTCCAGCCCGGTACTTAATGACAAACGAAAATCGGGCAAAGAAGAGCGCCCATCTAGCTTGACGGGGATTCAAGCACTGGGCCGTCTTGAGATACAGCAAATTCTTGTGATCAGTGAAAATCGTAATTAGGTGTTTAGCACCTTCCAAAAGATATCTCCATTCTTCCAAGGCGGATTTTATTGCCAAAAGCTCTTTGTCTCCAATGGTGTAATTTAGTTCAGCAGGAGAGAACTTGCGAGAATGGAAACCACATGGATGTAACTTCCCATCTGGAGCGTACTGCGAAAGCACGGCACCAATGCCTACCATAGAAGCATCAACCTCCAAAAAGAATGGTTTTAAAAAGTCTGGTTGCTGAAGTACTGGAGCGGTCATAAAGGCTGCCTTCAACTGAGCGAACGCTGCTACAGCTTCAGAGGACCAACAGCTTGGGTCAGCCCCCTTCTTGGTTAGGGCAGTAATAGGCGCCACAATGGTAGAGAAACCCCTTATGAATTTCCAGTAGTAATTTGCAAACCCCAGAAATCATTGCACCGCTTTCAAGGAAAGAGGCTGAGTCCAGTCCCGAATGGCAGAGAGTTTCTCCGGATCCATACGCAGCTCCGTGCCCGAAATGATGTAATCCAGAAATGGAATAGAGGGGACCTCAAAGGTACACTTGGAAATCTTGCCGTATAGATGGTTCTCTCGCAATTGAAGAAGTACCTCTTTAACCTGTACTCTGTGCTCAGTGAGATTCTTAGAAAATATCAGAATGTCATCCAAATATACCACTACATTTAGGTATAACATATCCCGAAAGATTTAATTAATGAATCCCTGGAAGATGGTGGAGGCGTTGCTGAGGCCGAACGGCATTACCATATACTCATAATGCCGTCCCTAGTATTGAAGGCCGTCTTCCATTCGTCCCCCTGTCGGATACGTATCAAATTATAAGCTCCCCTTAAATCGAGCTTGGTGAAGACTTGGGCTCCGCGAACTCTATCAAAAGCTCCTTGATGAGCGGCAAAGGATACTTATTCTTAATGGTGACATCATTTAGACCACGATAGTCGATACATGGCCTCAGGCCTCCGTCCTTTTTCTTCACAAAAAAGAAACCTGCTCCCGCCGGGGAAGTAGAGGGGTGAATGAATCCCTTCTGCAGATTAGACTTGATGTATTCCGACATAGCTTGAGTCTCGGGTACTGATAAAGGATAAGTGCGACCCCGAGGTGGCATTTTCCCCGGAATGAGCTCAATAGGACAGTCCCAGGGTCTATGCGGTGGTAACTGATCGGCCGCCTGTTCCGAGAACACATCTGAAAACTCCCGATAAGCCTCTGGAATAAGCCCTTCATCCGACTTGGAAGATACACGGAGCGGGTAGACAGGAGTGAGACAATTTGAATGACAAAATGGACTCCAAGAAATTATCTGTGTCGACCTCCAGTCGACGTGAGGGTTGTGAAGCTTGAGCCAAGGATGACCAAGAACGAGATCGTGAGGCATCTCCCGAATCACAAGGAACTCCAGATGTTCTTGGTGCAAAGCTCCCACTTGCAGCTTGATTGGCATTGTACAACTTGAAATCAGACCATTAGAAATTTGGGTACCATTAATAGCAGTTATCGTAATAGGTCGTTCGACCGACCGTAACTGAAAGCCCAGATTCTGGGCACAGGAAAGGGAAATAAAATTCCCCGCAGCCCCTGAGTCCAACAGTGCCTTAAGGGTTTTGACTACTGACTCAGAAAACAGAGACACGGAGAGTAAACAGTCCACTGCCGGAGAAGATTGAGAAGAAACCCCTAGCTCGACTACTCCAGAACAAGCTAGGACTGCCCGTTTCCCGGACGAGACTTGCAAAACTTGAGAAAATGATCCGCAGCTCCACAGTAGAGGCAGAGTCTACCCTCACGACGATGCTGATGTTCTTCTGGGGACAGCCGAGACCGATTAATCTGCATGGGTTCGTCTGGACTCGGAATAACTGTTTGCTTATACGGAAGAGATCGGAATCTAGACCGATCTGACCGACTACGTTCACCACCTCGTTCCTGCATGCGAAGATCCACCTTTACACAGAGTGAGATCAACTGTTCCAAGGAATCTGGCAGATCTCTAGTGATCAACTCGTCCTTTAAAAGATCAGAGAGCCCATTCCAAAAAGCCGCCCGAAGGGCATCATTATTCCAGCACAGTTCTGAAGCTATGGTTTGAAAATGAATCACATACTGTCCCAATGAACGAGAGCCTTGTCGAACATGGAGCAAGTCAGCAGAGGCATCGGTCGTCCTGCTGGGCTCATCGAAGATCCTTCGGAATGACGTGATGAAGTTGGTATAACTAGAAACCAACGGATCTGATCGCTCCCATAACGGTGACACCCACTCCAACACTGAACCCTCAAGCAAAGAGATAATGTATGCCACTTTAGACCGATCAGTAGGAAAGTTATGTGAAAGGAGTTCGAAATGTACCACACACTGATTGAGGAAACCACGGCAATTCTTTGGATTCCCGTTATAACGAGGAGGAGCATGAAGCTGAAGGCGTGACCTGGTTCCGGACATGGACGGAACATTGCTAGAGACAACCACTGGAGCGGATACTGGAACTGGAGCTGAAACCACTGAAGCCAGAGAAGTCTGGATTTGATCCAGCCGGCCAGATAATTCCTGGAGGTAATGCATCACCTGATTCTGTGCTGCTTCCTGACTCTGTACTCGGGAAACCAAGTCCTGCATGGTGCTTGCCTCTGGGTTCCGATTCCCCGGGTCCATGTGGCCTGAGTATACTGTCACTGGCCTAGATTGAGGGTGTTGTGAACTCGGGGATTCTCCCGATGGTTGGGAAGAGGAACCACAACTGGGCCGGAATAGGGGTGACCTGATATAGCAGGGCTGGCCAAACCGGTCCTCGAGATCTACCAACAGTTCACATTTTCCAGACTACCTAGCTGGTGCACAGGTGTAGTCATTACTAATTAAGATGTGCTGCATTCATTCCTAACTGACAATTCTACAGATCTCCAGGAGGCCTGGAAAACATGCACTGTTGGTAGATCTCGAGGACCGGTTTGGCCAGCCCTGTGATATAGGATTTCCTCATACAGGACTCTGACAGTAAGGTTTGGTGAAATATTGAAGAGCTTTATTGCTGGGAAAGAACAACTCAAAGTCATATAACATAAAAGAAACTTATGAGGGAATGTCCAGGCCCATTGAAGGGTTTGTGAGCAATGTTAAAGATACTGGTGATTTGAAGAACTTGTAACGGTGGTTAAAGACACAGATGACTTGAAGAACTTGTGAACGGAGATTAGGACGCTGGTGATTTGTAGAACTTGAGAACGGTGACTGTGACGCTGATGATTTGAAGAGCTTAAATGCAGTGGTTTGAGACGCAGATGATTTGTAGAACTTGAGAACGGTGACTGTGACGCTGATGATTTGAAGAGCTTAAGTGCAGTGGTTTAAGACGCTGGAGATTTGTAGAACTTGTGAACGGTGACTGAGACGCTGATGATTTGTAGAACTTGTGAACGGTGACTGAGACGCTGATGATTTGTAGAACTTGTGAACGGTGACTGATACGCTGATGATTTGTAGAACTTGTGAACGGTGACTGAGACGCTGATGATTTGTAAACTTAAGTGCAGTGGTTTAGGACGCTGATGATTCGCAGAACTTGAGAACGGTGATTAGGGCCCACAGCCCACGCTGATTCCTAGGAGCACTGGTAACTCGACCGCAGAAAGACACACCAGCCGCTGGGAACGCTGGAACCGGTGCAGCGAACTGGCACCTGGAAGTGCCGGAGACACTGGAGTACAACTTCAGAGATTCTCTCCGGGAACAAGAGCGCTGGCATCCACTTCGGAAAAAACGATACTCAGGCGCCGAGGCTCTGTCCGGCGTCTGACTTTGAATCTCCCACCACCGCTGGATTGGCGGAACAGTCTGATGACGTCACCTGCTCCCCACCCACGTGATGCCGGTGTCATGGCGGCGCCCCTGCCCTGGAGAACCACCGGGAGCAGCGCCAGCCAGATGCCGGAGCCGTGGCCCACCGAAGGCGGAGGCCGCAACACAGACCAGCAGGCACGCAGGGGTAAGCGCGGCGAACGCAGCCTCTGGCGTGTGACACACAGATGCCAACTTCTGAGCTATCGACAATAACTTATCAATGTTATCATTCATGTCCTTGCAGGCACTCAGTTTCATTCCATATAGCATGCGTCTCAATCTTATCCTTCTCATTAGACCTTTACCTTCATATGCATTTTGCAGGGCTGTCCACGTGTCCTTAGCTGACACTTTCCCACTGACTATTGAATAGACATGCTGCTTCACAGCTAAACCTATCAACCCACTGGCTCTGTCTACATCATCTGGTTTGGACCTGCTCCTGGGTCTATAGTAACCTTCCACAACTTTTCCCGCTTAGCTGCAAACTTCCATGTAGCATAGTTCTCTGAACCTTTCATCTTAGCACAGTTCATGCTGTGTCCTGTGTTATACATCCTTTCTGCACTTGTATAAAATGTCACTTTAAACTTTATCTGTTGTTATTATTATTATTCAAAAGCACTCAGGGGGTTAATCTTCAAGCACACGCGTGGATTGCCTGATGCAGTGACATCCGCCCACACACTTTCTGATCTTAAACAGTAATGCAGGTTTATTCAGTAAACACAGGTGACTCAGATGCAGTATTGATATAGGTAATTGGACCCCTTATATCATACAAGGTAACAGCAATAGTAGTGGTACTTATCAGAAATTGTCTCCGGTGGTGAGGGATGGAGGATTGTACAGCCATGCAGTCTGACTCCCTCTGTAGAGAAGATGCAGTGCCCGGCTCAGCGTCAGCTCCGGATCCACGATACATGCAAAGGAAACACTGTAAGTCTCTGAAGCTGAGGTCCACTCCTGGTCTCAACTCTGCACACTTGCATTCACTCTAAAGACTCAGTCTCTCTAACTCTCTCACTCTAAGATGGAGGAGCAGGAATACATCACATAGCTCTGCCTCCGAGTGACTCTTGGCACTAGGGAATTAACACTAGGGGATGCACCCAAAGAATGATGTGTAGAAGGAGACAGGCAAAGAGCGCATCATATCCTAACATTAATGACTCCTATCACTACTGGCATTCTCCATACAGAAACACAACTTGTAAAGTCAGTGCTTCCTGCACACTCAGCCCATTGGACACCATGTGCCAATGTTAAAATTAGAGATGAGCGGGTTCGGTTCTCAGAGAACCGATCCCCCCGAACTTCATGATCCGAGTCGGGAACCGAATCTGGCTCAGGACTTCCTGCCAGACTCAGATCCCAGACCGAGGCAAAACATCATCATCCCACTGTCAGATCTTGTGGGTTTTGGATACCATATAAACAGCCGCGCGTCACCGCAATTTTCACTCCGGAATTCGAGAGTAAGGGAGACAGGCCTCTGTCTCTCTCTGTAGGTAGTGGCATCGGGTGGGATCAGTGTGTGCTCTCTAGGGGTGCTGTTAGGGGTTCTGTCCTGTCACTGTGCTGTTAGGGGTGCTGTCCTGTCACTCACTGTGGTGCTGCAGCTGTACATATGTGTTGCTGTCCTGACTGTCACTGTGCTGTACAGGGGCACTGCCCTCCTGTATGCTGTGAAAATACAGGGGTGCTGTGAAAATACAGGGGTGCTGGCCCTGTCCTGTATGCTGTAAAAATGCAGGGGTGCTGTGAAGATAAATGTACACTGGCCCTGTCTTGTATGCTGTAAAATTACTGGGGTATTGTTAAAATACAGGGGTGCTGGCCCAGTCCTGTATGCTGAAAAATTCAGGGGTGCTGTGAAAATAAATGTACACTGGCCTTGTCTTGTATGCTTTAAAAATTCAGGGGTGAAGTGGAAATAAATGTACACTGGCCCTGTCTTGTATGCTGTAAAATTACATGGGTGTTGTTAAAATGCAGGGGTGCTGGCCCTGTTCTGTATGCTGTAAAAATTCAGGGGTGCTGTGAAAATAAATGTACACTGGCCCTATCATGTATGCTGTAAAAATATAGGGGTGCTGTGAAAATAAATGTACACTGGCCCTGTCTTGTATGCTGTAATAAGTCGACCTAGAATCCCTGTCGACCTAGTTACTGTCAACCAATAGTGGTCAACCTAGACACTGTTGATCTAATTGTGGTCGACCCTCCATACCACACCCAGTTAAAAAATAAGACTCAAACAAGACTTTTAAGTTAACTACAATCAACAAGCAGCTTTTTACAACAGAAATTCAATTTCCTGTGCCAGTCATAAGATACTAATATAGATAAAGGCTGAGAAATAAATTGTGGTTCAAACAGAAAGAGGAAGACAAATGGATGTTTACTGAAAATAACTTCCCTTATGCATTGAATCAAATACATTATATAAATGAAACAGATCAAGATTTTTACTGACTACATGTTCAGCAATTAAATGTATTCTTTATTTTGTCTGTTATAAATCTAGAGCAGACATGAAAGAAGCAGGGTCTTACCTGGTCTCTTTAGCAGCATGCATTATACAGTATGTATACAGTATAATGCATGTATGTATGTATGTATGTATGTATGTATGTATGTAAAGACTCAGATGTCGCAGTGATAAAAAGAAGAAGTGATAATGTTACTAAATATTATTACTTTGTGAGCCAAACTGCATCACGTAACAATCACATTTGGAGGATTAGTAATACAATAAGGAAGGCAATGGCCTGTTGTAATATTATATTGCCAAAATTTTCTATTTTCTATTTAGAGTAAAAGATGCAAGGTATGATAGCAGTGGATGGATAACAAAGTTTTACTGTTTAGTAGAGATGTGCACGTTCGGTTCGGGGAGAGCAGAATATAACCCGAACTTGGAGTTTACAGGTAAAGATGAGCAGGTTCGAGGCAAAACTTCATCATCCATATAAGGAGCCGCGCATCGCTGCCATTTTCACTTCAGTCCTGGAGAGTGTAGCGTAAGGACATATCTCCTCAGTGTCTGTGCGAGAAAGTGGCGTTGCGCGTGGGGTGGAAACCTGATCTTTTGTATCATTCCAGTGGCGCTGTCTTGTGCTGCATCAGTCCAGTGGTGGTGTCTTGTGCTGCATCAGTCCAGTCACAGTGGTGGTGTCCTGTGCTGCCAGAAGTCCAGTGGTGGTGTCCTGTGCTGCCATAAGTCCACTGCTGCTGTATAAGTCTAGTCCAGTGGTGCTGTCTTGTGCTCCATCAGTCTAGTGGTGGTGTCCTGTGCTGCCATAAGTCCAGTGGTGGTGTCCTGTGCTGCCATAAGTCCAGTGGCACAAGGGACGAGGATGTAATTCTGCCGCTGTACAAATCATTGGTACGTCCCCACCTGGAATATTGTGCTCAGTTTTGGGCACCACTGTATAAAAAAGATATTGGTGAACTAGAGAGGGTTCAAAGGCGAGCTACAAAATTGATAAAAGGGCTCAAGGGACTGGATTACTAGGAAAGGCTTACTAGGTTGAACATGTATATGCCGGAAAAGAGGCGTCTAAGAGGAGACATTATTAATATCTTCAAATATTTAAAGGGGCACTACAAAGATTTATCAGAGGAATTATTTGTTAAAAGAACTCTGTTTAGGACACACGGGCACTCGTTGAGGCTGGAGGAGAGAAAATTCTGCACGCAACAGAGGAAAGGGTTCTCCACTGTTAGGGCAATAAGGATTTGGAATTCCTTGCCAGGGAAGGTGGTAATGGTGGACACTATAAATGCGTTTAAAAGAGGATTGGATGAATTTCTGATTGAAAAGGATATCCAAGGTTACAACATTTAAAATATTGAAGTTGTTAATCCGGGTGTAACGTGATTGTAGTTGTTAACTAGTCATAAAACATTCTTCTGCAGGTACATTAAAATCAACTCAACTTAAATCAATAAACAGGTTGAATGCGATGGGCATTTTGCCTCTTTTCAACCTCAATTACTATGTTACTATTACTATATTGTGCTGCCGTATAAGTCCAGTCCAGTGGTGCTGTCTTGTTCTGCATCAGTCCAGTGATGGTGTCTTGTGTTGCATCAGTCCAGTCAGTCCAGTGGTGGTGTCCTGTGCTGCCATAAGTCCAGTGGTGCTGCTGTATAAGTCCAGTCCGATTGTGCTGCCGTATAAGCCCAGTCACAGTGGTGCTGCCGTATAAGTCCAGTCACAGTGGTGCTGCCGTATAAGTCCAGTCCAGTGGTGTTGCTGTATAGGCCTAGTCACAGTAGTGCTGCTTTATAAGTCCAGTCACAGTGGTGCTGCCGTATAAGTCCAGTCACAGAGGTGCTGCCGTATAAGTCCAGTCCAGTGGTGCTGCCGTTTATGTCCAGTCCAGTGGTGCTGCCATATAAATCCAGGTCATACTGTCGTATAAGTCCACTGGTGCAGTATAAGTCCAGTCCAGTGGTGGTGTCTTGTGCTGCATCAGTCCATTGGTGGTGTCTTGTGCTGCATCAGTCCAGTCACTTCAGTGGTGGTGTCCTGTGTTGCCATAAGTCCAGTGGTGGTGTCCTGTGCTGCCAAAAGTCCAGTGGTTCTGCTGTATAAGTCCAGTCCAGTGGTGCTGTCTTGTGCTGCATCAGTCCAGTGGTGGTGTCCTGTGCTGCCATAAGTCCAGTGGTGCTGCGGTATAATGCCAGTCCAGTGGTGCTGCCATATAAGTCCAGTCCTGTGGTTCTGCTGTATAAGTCCAGCCCAGTGGTGCCACCATATAAGTCCAGCAGTACTGCATTATAAGTCCAGCCCAGTGGTGCCGCCGTATAAGTCCAGTCCAGTGGTGCTGCCATATAAGTCCAGCGGTACTACCATATAAGTCCAGCGGTACTGCCGTATACAGTAAGTCCAGTGGTACAGCCATATAAGTCCAGAGGTACTGCCGTATAAGTCCAGGGGTACTGCCATATAAGACCAGCAGTACTGCCATATAACTCCAGTTGTACTGCTGTATAAGTCCAGTGGTGCTGTCCTGTGCTGTATATTATTTACTCCAAATAAAGCGGTTATTAATATTTAATCCAAATATTTTTTACAGGCTTTGCCATGTGGGTGTGGTTTAGGGGTACGCTCTGTGTGCTGCACTGTACACTGCTGGTTCATGTGGCTGTGCTGTGTCCAGACTGTGGGCCTAATTCAGACAGCGATAGCAGTCTGAAGCCCTTTGGAGAGTGTGCCTGTGCACCCCGGGAGGCCCAGTGAGATAGGGCTGCGATCACCTCTGCCTGATTGACAGGCAGAAGTGGTCGCAGGTCTGGAGGGGGCGTGTCAACGGCATTAGAATGCCATTGGTGGGGCATGGTCCGGACAACGCAAGCATGTCTGGACCATTGTGGGGGCGGGCTAGGCTGCGCAGGGAGGGAGCTACTCGGTGGGTGCAAAAGCATCGCCACCGTGCAATGCTTTCGCACCCGTGGGGGGAGGCAGTGCCTGACATGCGGGGTGGACTAACCCTGTGCTGGGCGTCCCTCCACATGTCTGTAACTGATCGTAAATGTGCTAAATTTAGCACATTTACGATCAGATCTGAATCTCCCCTCGTGTGCCGACTCCATACAAGTGGCTGTACTGTGTCCATATGAGTGGCTGTGCTATGTCCAGACTCAAGACAAGTGGCTGTGCCTTGTTGATCCATATAAGTGGCTCTGCTGTGTCCAGACTTCATCTGCAAGTGGCTGTTCTGTGTTCATCCATACAAGTGGCTGTGCTGTGT
Organism: Pseudophryne corroboree; assembly: GCF_028390025.1. Taxonomy (NCBI): domain Eukaryota; kingdom Metazoa; phylum Chordata; class Amphibia; order Anura; family Myobatrachidae; genus Pseudophryne; species Pseudophryne corroboree. Next base: position 638,558,682 of record NC_086447.1, on the reverse strand, counting down.
CCATCTAAAGTGGATGTGTTGTGTTCATTAAGTGGCTGTGCTGTGTCCATCTAAAGTGGCTGTGCTGTGTCTATTAAGTGGCTGTCCAGTGTCCATCTGCTCCACTGTTAAAAATACTTGTAAAAAAAAACCCTTTAAAAACATGAAAAGTATAAGAGGTTTTCTTTGTGCTGTACCCCACTTTGTATACATAACATACAATACTGTGACTCTGCAGGCCATATGCCATTGTGTATCCATAACATACAAGAACTGTGACGCCGCAGGTCGTACGTCACTGTGTATACATAACATAGTATTGTGACTGCTGTGTGGCAATTTTCATATATGTGCTATAAACTGCCGTGTGTTTGTGCCGCTGCTCAGTCGCTGTAACCTTTGGCTTAAAGCGGAAGAAAACAGTATTGTGAGCATTGAGGTGGTAAAAAAATGATTGGAAATGAGTGGAAATTAATGTTTTTGAGGTTAATAATACTGTAGGAACAAAAAGGGCCCAAATTATGTGATTTTAGCTTTTTTTGACAATTTAAAAAAAAAAAATTAGCACCAAAAACAGTCACAAATTTTTTGCAAAACCGGATGACGCATTAGAACCAAAACCAACAAAAATGGCCAGGCACACATCTCTCATTTAAAGATTCACCAAGTTTAAGACTAATCAAGCAGATGCAACATTACTTTGCATTATCACCTGGCTGTAAAATATCTATACAAGCTACTGTAAATAACAGCAAGTTCAAAGGGTAATAATGCCCCAGATTGTATTATGGTAAACCAAATTGTAACCACACTGTTAATGAAAATCTCAATAACACTTTTATCGCAGATTTTATTTTCAACGTTTAGCAGTTGGTTGTCAACACAGATTTATCAAAAGAATCCCGAGTGTAGTTACCAGAGGGGTGGTCATGGATTCTAGGCCCCTGCTGTTTAAGCAAACCTAGAGGTTCACTCTGGCAACAGGAAAATAAATATGAAACGGAATCCACTTGCTACTTTACTAACCAGTATGTGTAAATATATATATATATATATATATATATATATATCCCTCTACTCCTGCATAACCTACTCCCCATGTCTTTCCACATGTACCCCATACCCTTCTACCCTCCAGCATAACCTTCTCTGCCTGTCCTCCCACATACACCCCATAACCCTCCCACCCACCACACACACTCTAGTCCCCCCACATACAACCCATATCCATCTACCCCCAAAACACCCTGTACTTCTTGTCCCCCCACATATACCCCCACTTATACCCTCACAACACAAACCCTATTCACCTCACATACACCCGATAAGCCTCTACCGCCACCATACACACCCTATTCCCTCCACATACACCCCATAACCTTTTACCCAAACCACACACACCCTATTCCCCACACATATACCCCATATTCCTCTATCCCCCACCCCCCACACACACACCGTAGTCCCACTGTTCGCCCCACATCCACCCCATAACCCTCTACTCACACCACACACACCCTATTCCCCTCACATACATTCCATAATCCTTTATCCCCCACACACAGCATAGTCCCACTGTTCTCCCCATGTACACCCCATTGCTTCTGCCCCCACCACACACCCTACTCCCACTGTGTTCCTGGGTGGTGACCTCCTCTGTCTTTCAGTTGGGCCGGAGCTCCTGCAGCAGAGGGGACGGATCTAGACTTTTTTTTTAGGAGGGGGTAATTTATTTATTCCTGACTCCTCCCCTACACTCATTACTCCTCCCACTTCCCATCCCAACTGTCCATTAATGCTCTAAAGAGCATATAAAGCATTGCCAGGCTGCACATGTACTTCTTATGTAGCACACACACCGGACACATGTAACTACTAACACACCGATGGGCAGCACACACTACCCAAGGTGGGGGTGATGGCATGTGATGATGGCAGATGGGGCTAGGGGCCCCAGGGACACAGAGGATGGGGAGGGATCTCAGTGCAGCCACACACCATCACCTGTCAGCAGCCCCCACCTCTGGTGGCCCCAGCAGCGCAGGAAGCCAGCACGACCCCCGTCCATGCCTGTGGGGCTGGTATTGCTGCAGCGTGCCAGGTATTGATATGGGTAGCCAGATGCTGGGGAGGGGGATGCTGCCGCTATGAAGGATCCACCTTCAGGTGAGAGATGCCAGATTGTGCTGGCTGCTGCAGGCGCTGATGGCGGGGGAGTCAGGAGAGGAATATGATCGATTCCAGCAGAGGGAGATTGCTGCTGCACTGGATCGCTGCCACCCAGTGCAGCTTACCCCCATATCCCGCGGTGACGAGTCCATGCTGGAGGAGCTGCCAGCATACAGCCCCTGTCTGAACAGCACCAGCAGCAGTGGGAACTGCTCATCTAGCTCGTTCTCCCCACTGTGCGCTGAAGGCAGCTTGCCCCGCTAGCTTGGAATCTTCCTCATTCTGCTGCTGGACCTGGTGGCTTTGGCTGGCAATGTGGCCACTGTCACCATCATGTAAGTGGGCGTGGCTATGACTGTTAGGGGGGCATTCACCCCGTTCGCCCCCCCCCCCCCCCCTTCCCTGGATCCGGCCCTGTGCAGCAGCCACATAGTCCCCTCATCTCCACATCGGGGGAGCCGGACGGGATGAGGTTCGAACACGATGGGGGAGCTGGGGATGAGACAGCCGCGGTGCAGAAAGCAGAGCAGTGCCTGGCCAGAGGTACTACTGCTCGTGGTGCCCATCCACCTCCTCCTCCTCCTCTTTGGTGTGTGCGGATGCTGTGAAGTGGGTGTGTGCCAGTGCTGGGATATACAGTGGAGGGTTGGGTGCCAGAGGGGTTTAAGGTGCAGGGTGAATGAGGTAGAGGGAAGCGGGTGCCATGGGTCATGGTATACAGCCGGCCTTTGGCTTGGAATGCCCCTTAGCAATTGCCTAGGTTGGCTATGCCTAGGACCAGTTCTGAGGATATCATGTAAACAACGTGGGTTGAAATGCATGTCAATGATCTTGAATCTTTTGCCAGTATGTTCCAGTCAGCATTTAACTGCATGTATTGCAGCCTAAACATTTAAAGCAACCTGGCTTGCTACTTAAGAAATGTTTAGAGCGAGTAGAATTTAAATCAGTCATGTTTCATGACTATTGGGGCAGATGTACTAAGTCTTGGAGAGTGATAAAGTGGAGAGAGATAAACTACCAACAAATCAACTCTTGACAATTTTTAAACACAGTTTGTAACATGGCAGTTACATAGTGGATGGTACTTTATCTCTCTCAACTTTATTACTCTCCAAGGTTTAGTACATCTCCTAAACTTGTGGCACATTGGAAACTAGGTAATTAATGGGATGTACTAAAAGTTTTATCACAGAATGGATGACTGGGATGATTACCGGCAGTTCACCTCCAAGACACTAGATGTCAGATTTTTTTAATTCCAGTGATATTGCCATATAATTTCCACGATACTGGTGTATAATTCCAGTTATCCTGCTGTATAATTCCATATAAATCAATATAATTCCGTATAAATCCAGTCCAGTGGTGTTGCCATATAAGTTCAATGGTGCTGTCCTGTGCTGTATATTATTTACTCCAAATAAAGGGGTTATTAATATTTAATCCAAATAATTTTTACAGGGTTTGCCCTGTAAGGTGTAGGGGTACGCTCTCCTGTGCCGCATATTGGGGGTCATTTCGAGTTGTTCGCTCGGTAAAAATCTTCGCATCGCAGCGATTTTCCGCTGAATGCGCATGCGCAATGTCCGCACTGCGACTGCGCCAAGTAAATTTGCTATGCAGTTAGGAATTTTACTCACGGCTTTTTCATCGTTCTGGCGATCGTAATGTGATTGACAGGAAATGGGTGTAACTGGGCGGAAACAGGCCGTTTTATGGGCGTGTGGGAAAAAACGCTAGCTTTTCTGGAAAAAACGCAGGAGTGGCCGGAGAAACGGGGGAGTGTCTGGGCGAACGCTGGGTGTGTTTGTGACGTCAAACCAGGAACGACAAGCACTGAAATGATCGCAGATGGCGAGTAAGTCTGGAGCTACTCAGAAACTGCTACGAGGTGTGTAATCGCAATATTGCGAATACATCGTTCGCAATTTTAAGATGCTAAGATTCACTCCCAGTAGGCGGCGGCTTAGCATGAGCAAATCTGCTAAAATCCGCTTGCGAGCGAACAACTCGGAATGACCCCCATTGTGTTAAATAACTCCAGAAAAATAATGGAGAACAAAAATTTGGAGGATAAAATAGGGAGAGATCAAGGACCACTTCCTCCTAGTGCTGAAGCTGCTGCCACTAGTCATGACATAGACGATGAAATGCCATCAACGACATCTGCCAAGGCCGATGCCCAATATGATAGTAAAGGGCATGTTCAATCCAAAAAGTCAAAGTTCAGTAAAAAGACTCCAAAAACTAAATTTCTCTAACGTCCTAAGTGGATGCTGGGGACTCCGTAAGGACCATGGGGATTAGCGGCTCCGCAGGAGACTGGGCACAACTAAAGAAAGCTTTAGGACTACCTGGTGTGCACTGGCTCCTCCCACCAAGACCCTCCTCCAGACCTCAGTTAGATTATTGTGCCCGGCTGAGCTGGATGCACACTAGGGGCTCTCCTGAGCTCCTAGAAAGAAAGTATATTTAGGTTTTTTATTTTACAGTGAGATCTGCTGGCAACAGACTCACTGCAGCGAGAGACTAAGGGGAGAAGAAGCGAACCTACCTAACAGGTGGTAGTTTGGGCTTCTTAGGCTACTGGACACCATTAGCTCCAGAGGGATCGACCGCAGGACCCGACCTTGGTGTTCGTTCCCGGAGCCGCGCCGCCGTCCCCCTTACAGAGCCAGAAGCAAGAAGAGGTCCGGAAAATCGGCGGCAGAAGACTTCGGTCTTCACCAAGGTAGCGCACAGCACTGCAGCTGTGCGCCATTGCTCCTCATGTACACCTCACACTCCGGTCACTGATGGGTGCAGGGCGCTGGGGGGGGGCGCCCTGAGGGCAATATATGACACCTTGGCTGGCAAATCTACATCATATATAGTCCTAGAGGCTATATAGATGTAAAATTACCCCTGCCAGTATTCCAGAAAAAGTGGGAGAAAGTCCGCCGAAAAAGGGGCGGGGCCATCTCCCTCAGCACACTGGCGCCATTTTTTCTTCACAGTGCAGCTGGAAGACAGCTCCCCAGGCTCTCCCCTGTAGTTTTCAGGCTCAAAGGGTTAAAAAGAGAGGGGGGCACTAAATTTAGGCGCAATATATGTATACAAGCAGCTATTGGGGGAAAAATCACTCAGTTATAGTGTTAATCCCTGCATTATATAGCGCTCTGGTGTGTGCTGGCATACTCTCTCTCTGTCCCCCCAAAGGACTTTGTGGGGTCCTGTCCTCAGTCAGAGCATTCCCTGTGTGTGTCGGTACGGCTGTGTCGACATGTTGGATGAGGAAGGTTACGTGGAGGCGGAGCAGAGGCCGATAAATGGGATGTCGCCCCCTGTGGGGCCGACACCAGAGTGGATGGATAGGTGGAAGGTATTAACCGACAATGTCAACTCCTTACATAAAAGGCTGGATGACGTAGCAGCTGTGGGACAGCCGGCTTCTCAGCCCGCGCCTGCCCAGGCGTCCCAAAGGCCATCAGGGGCTCAAAAAACGTCCGTTACCTCAGATGGCAGATACAGATGTTTACACGGAGTCTGACTCCAGTGTCGACGAGGTTGAGACATATACACAATCCACTAGGAACATCCGTTACATGATCTCGGCAATGAAAAATGTGTTACGCATTTCTGACATGAACCCAAGTACCACATAAAAGGGGTTTTATTTTTGGGGAGAAAAAGCAGCCAATGTTTTGTTCCCCTATCAGATGAATGAATGAAGTGTGTAAAGAAGCGTGGGTTCCCCCGATAAGAAACTGGTAATTTCTAAACAGTTACTGATGGCGTACCCTTTCCCTCCAGAGGATAGGTCACGCTGGGAGATATCCCCTAGGGTGGATAAGGCGCTCACACGTTTGTCAAAAAAGGTGGCACTGCCGTCTTAGGATACGGCCACCTTGAAGGAGCCTGCTGATAAAAAGCAGGAGGCTATCCTGAAGTCTGTATATACACACACTCAGGTTCTATACTGAGACCTGCAATTGCCTCAGCAAAATAGTGCTGCTGCAGCGTGGTCTGATACCCTGTCAGATGATATTAATACCCTAGACAGGGATAATATTTTGCTAACATAGAGCATTTTAAAGACATCGTCTTATATAGGAAGGATGCACAGAGGGATATTTACCGGCTGGCATCCAGAATTAATGCAATGTCCATTCTGCCAGGAGGGTATTAGAAACCCGGCAGTGGACAGGTGATGCTGCCTTTAAAAGGCACATGGAGATTCTGCCTTATAAGGGTGAGGAATTGTTTGGGGATGGTCTCTGGGACCTCGTATCCACAGCAACAGCTGGGAAGAAAAATTTTTACCTCAGGTTTCCTCACAAAAGCCTAAGAAAGCACCGTATTTTCAGGTACAGTCCTTTCGGCTTCAGAAAAGCAAGCGGGTAAAAGGCGCTTCCTTTATGCACAGAGACAAGGGAAAAAGGAAAAAGCTGCTCCAGGCAGCCAGTTCCCAGGATCAAAAATCTTCCCTCGCTTCCTCTGAGTCCACCGCATGACGCTGGGGCTCCACAGGTGGAGACAGGTGCGGTGGGGGTGCGTCTCGGGAACTTCACGGACTAGTGGGCTTGCCCACAGGTGGATCCCTAGGTTCTGCAAGTAGTATCACAGGGATACAGGCTGGAGTTCGAGGCGACTCCCCCTCGCCGTTATCTCACATCAGCCTTGCCTGCTGCCCTCGGAGAAAGGTAGTACTGGCGGCAATTCACAAGCTGTACTTCCAGCAGGTGAAATCAAGGTACCCCTCCTTCAACAAGGCCGGGGTTACTATTCCAAAAATGTTGTGGTACCGAAACCAGACGGTTCGGTGAGACCCATTCTAAAATTGAAATCCTTGAACACTTATATACGAAGGTTCAAGTTCAAAATGGAATCGCTCAGGGCGATTATTGCAAGCCTGGAGAATTTCAGGGTATCACTGGACATCAAGGATGCTTACCTGCATGTCCCTATTTACCCTCTTCACCAGGTGTACCTCAAAATTGTGGTACAGGATTGTCATTACCAATTCCAGACGTTGCCGTTGGTCTGTCCCCGGCACCGAGGGTATTTACCAAGGTAATGGCCGAAGTACTTATCCCGTACTTGGACGATCTCCTTATAAAGGCGAGGTCCAGGGAGCAGTTGTTCGTCGGAGTAGCACTATCTCGGGAAGTGCTACAACAGCACGGCTGGATTCTGAATATTCCAAAGTCGCAGCTGGTTCCTACGACGCGTCTACTGTTCCTGGGTATGGTTCTGGACACAGAACAGGATAAAAAGGGTTTCTCCCGGAGGAGAAATCCAAGGAGTTGGCGTCTCTAGACGGAGACCTCCTAATACAAATACAGGTGTCGGTGCATCAATGCACGCGAGCCTTGGGAAAGATGGTAGCTTCTTACGAAGAAATTCCATTTGCCAGGTCCCATGCAAGGATCTTCCAGTGGGATCTGTTGGACAAGTGGTCCGGGTCGCATCTTCAGATGCATCGGCGGATTACCCTGTCTCCAAGGGCCAGGGTGTCGCTGTGGTGGTGACTGCAGAGTGCTCATCTTCTAGGGGGCCGCAGATTCGGCATACATGACTGGGTCCTGGTGACCACGGATGCCAGCCTTCAAAGCTGGGGGCAGTCACACAGGGAAGAAACTTCCAAGGCCTATGGAAAAGTCAGGAGACTTCCCTACACATAAATGTTCTGGAACTATGGGCCATTTACAATGCCCTAAGTCAGGCTAGACCCCTGCTTCAACACCGGCCGGTGCTGATCCAGTCAGACAACATCACGGCGGTCACTCAGGGAAACCGACAGGGTGGCACAAGAAGCAGGATGGTGATGGCAGAAGCCACAAGGATTCTCCGATGGGCGGAAAATCATGTGTTAGCACTGTCAGCAGTGTTCATTCCCGGAGTGGACAACTGAGAAGCAGACTTTCTCAGCAGACACGACCTCCACCCGGGAGAGTGGGGACTTTATCCAGAAGTCTTCCAAATGATTGTACACCGTTGGGAAAGGCCACAGGTGGACTTGATGGCGTCCCGCCTCAACAAAAAGCTACAAAGATATTGCGCCAGGTCAAGGGACCCTCAGGCGATAGCTGTGGACGCCCTGGTAACACCGTTGGTGTACCAGTCGGTGTATGTGTTCCCTTCTCTGCCTCTCATACCCAGGGTAATGAGAATAATAAGAAGGGGAGGAGTAAGAACTATACTCATTGTTCCGGGTTGGCCAAGAAGAGCTTGGTACCCAGAACTCCAAGAAATGATCTCAGAGGACCCATGGCCTCTGCCGCTCAGACAGGACCTGCTGCAGCAGGGGGCCTGTCTGTTCCAAGACGTACCGCGGCTGCGTTTGACGGCATGGCGGTTGAACGCCGGATCCTGAAGGAAAACGGCATTCCGGAGGAAGTTATCCCTAAGCTATTTAAAGCTAGGAAAGAAGTGAACGCAAACCATTATCACCGCATATGGCGGAAATATGTTGCGTGCTGTGAGGCCAGTAAGGCCCCAAAAGGAGGAATTTCAGCTAGGTCGATTTCTGCACTTCCTACAAGTCAGAGGTGACTATGGGCCTAAAATTGGGTTCCATTAAGGTCCAGATTTCGGCTCTATCGATTTTCTTCCAAAATAGAACTGGCTTCACTGCCTGAAGTTCAGCTTTTGTTAAGGGAGTGCTGCATAGTCAGCCCCCGTTTGTGCCTCCAGTGGCACCGTGGGATCTCAACGTAGTGTTGGATTTCCTGAAGTCGCATTGAGTTGAGCCACTTAAATCCGTGGAGCTACAATACCTCACGTGGGAAGTGGTCATGCTGTGGGCCTTGGCGTCGGCCAGGCGTGTATCAGAATTGGCGGCTTTGTCATGCAAAAGCCCTTATCTGTATTTTATATGGATAAGGCGGATTTGAGGACTCGTTCCCAATTCCTTCCTAAGGTGGTATCAGTTTTTCATGTGAACCAACCTATTGTGGTGCCTGCGGCTACTTGGGACTTGGAGGATTCCAAGTTTCTGGACGTAGTCAGGGCCTTGAAAAATATATGTTTCCAGGACGGCTGGAGTCAGAAAGACTGACTCGCTATTTATCCTGTATGCACCCAACAAGCTGGGTGCTCCTGCTTCTAAGCAGACTATTGCTCGCTGGATCTGTAGCACGATTCAACTTGCACATTCTGCGGCTGGACTGCCGCACCCTAAATCTGTAAAAGCCCATTCCACGAGGAAAGTGGGCTCTTCTTGGGCGGCTGCCCGAGGGGTCTCGGCTTTACAAATTTGCCGAGCTGTTACTTGGTCGGGGTCAAACACTCTTGCAAGAGTCTACAAGTTTGATACCCTGGCTGAGGAGGACCTAGAGTTTGCTCATTCGGTGCTGCAGAGTCATCCGCACTCTCCCGCCCGTTTGGGAGCTTTGGTATAATCCCCATGGTCCTTACGGAGTCCCCAGCATCCACTTAGGACGTTAGAGAAAATAAGATTTTACTCACCGGTAAATCTATTTCTCGTAGTCCGTAGTGGATGCTGGGCACCCATCCCAAGTGCGGATTGTCTGCAATACTTGTATATAGTTATTGCCTAACTAAAGGGTTATTGTTGAACCATCTGTTGAGAGGCTCAGTTGTTATCATACTGTTAACTGGGTATAGTATCACGAGTTATACGGTGTGATTGGTGTGGCTGGTATGAGTCTTACCTGGGATTCAAAATCCTTCCTTATTGTGTCAGCTCTTCCAGGCACAGTATCCTAACTGAGGTCTGGAGGAGGGTCTTGGTGGGAGGAGCCAGTGCACACCAGGTAGTCCTAAAGCTTTCTTTAGTTGTGCCCAGTCTCCTGCGGAGCCGCTAATCCCCATGGTCCTTACGGAGTCCCCAGCATCCACTACGGACTACGAGAAATAGATTTACCGGTGAGTAAAATCTTATTTTAAATGGTCTGAGGAGAAATGTAAACTTGCTAATATGCCATTTACTCATAGAGTGGCAAGGAATGGCAAAGGCCCTGGCAAATGTTCATGACTAGTGGTTCAGCTTCACATGACGATGGAAGCCCTTATCCTCCCGCTAGAAAAATTAAAGCTGGAAAAAGCACAGAAAAGAACTGTGCGTTCTAAGATGGTATCACAAATCCCCAAGGAGAGTCCAAGTGTGTCGGCGGTTGTGATTCCTGACCTTCCCAACACTGGACGGGAAGAGGTGGCTCCTTCCACCATTTGCATACCCCCTGCAAATGCTGGAAGTAGAGATGTGCACTGGACATTTTTCTGGTTTTGTGTTTTGGTTTTGGATTCGGTTCCGCGGTCGTGCTTTGGATTTGGACGCGTTTTGGCATAACCTCCCTTAAGATTTTTTGTCGGATTCGGGTGTTTTTAAAAAAAAAACCTCAAAAACAGCTTAAATCATAGAATTTGGGGGTAATTTTGATCCTATAGTATTACTAACCTCAATAACCATAATTTCCACTCATTTCCAGTCTATTCTGAACACTTCACACCTCACAATATTAATTTTTGTCCTAAAATTTGCACCGAGGTCGCTGGATGACTAAGCTAAGCGACCCAAGTGGGCGGCACAAACACCTGGCGCATCTAGGAGTGGCACTGCAGTGTCAGACAGGATGGCACTTAAAAAAATAGTCCCCAAACAGCACATGATGCAAAGAAAAAAAGAGGTGCACCAAGGTCGCTGGATACGACAGGTACAAACCCACTGTCCTAACAATTGGCAGGGATGATTAAACAAACAGCCAGGGGGAAACTCCTGAATCCAGTTTCTAACCCTGGGTAAAAAAATGTATTACCCGGGATATAATAATAATCACTAAGGCTCCCCTGTAGTGATGTAGAAGAGATCCCCCCCCCCCAGTGGACCCCCACATGGGAGTCCTTCCGCGTCACGCTGAGGACGCTAAGGGAGTAGAATCCAACCTCTGAACCCGTGCACCTGTAGAGGGTGCAGACTTTCTGCTCTTTCTATGGCCTAGCCTCGTGCAGAAGTAGGCCCTCCCGAATTTTCTCGATCTGGCAGCCCAAGGGGACTGCATCAGAGAAGCAGAGTTACGTCTTCTCACAGGTGGTGCTGCAGAAGGATTTGTATTCAGAGTGTCCCCAAGCGGTGTCTCACCTGCGAAGGGGAGGTACCTCTTAGATTCGGCGTCTGCGTTCCATTGGCGGATCCAGAAACCTCTGCGAGCCGCTACTGCCATGGAGGATGCTCTAGAATTCACCAGCCCAATGTCCCTCATGGCTTTCACCATGAATTTAGCCGAATTCTTTATGTGACCTAGAATCAAGACGACATCATCCCAATGGATTGTATCAAGGTCTTCTATTAAATTGTGTGACCATTTTAACATAGCCCTAGCTACCCAAGTGTATGCAATAGTGGGCCTAAGGGCGGCTCCAGTAGCCGTGTAAATTAGAGATGAGCGGTTCGGTTCGTCGAGATCCGAAACACCCCGAACTTCACGTGGTTTACACGGGTCCGAGGCAGCCTTCCTGCCTTGCTCGGTTAATCCGAATGAGGCAAAACGTCATCATCCCGCTGTTGGATTCTCGCGATATTCGGATTCCATATAAAGAACCGCGCGTTGCCGCCATTTTCACTCGTGCATTGTAGATTGAGCGGAGAGGATGTGGCTACGTTCTCTGCCTGAAAAGCTCAATATCTGTGCTCAGTGTCAGTGCTGCATTGTGGTGACCAGTATATAGTAGTACAGTACAGTAGCCCATTGCTGTATCTTGCTGCTCCATGTAACTTCTAGTATCGTGAACAGTGCTCAGTGTCACTGCTCAGTGTCAGTGCTGCATTGTGGTGACCAGTATATAGTAGTACAGAACAGTAGCCCATTGCTGTATCTTTCTGCTCCATGTAACTTCTAGTATCGTGAACAGTGCTCAGTGTCACTGCTCAGTGTCAGTGCTGCATTGTGGTGACCAGTATATAGTAGTACAGTACAGTAGTCCTGTGCTGTTCTCGGTGCCCAGTGTCAGTTCTAGTATCCTCATCAGTGCTCAGTATCACTGGTCATTGTCAGTGCTGCATTGTGGTGACTAGTATATAGTAGTACAGTACAGTAGCCCATTGCTGTATCTTGCTGCCCCGTGTCACTTCTAGTATCCTGAACAGTGCTCAGTATCATTGGTCAGTGTCATGTCAGAACAAAATGTTTTGGAGGTTGTTGAAGTGTCTTCCTCAGAGGAGTCTGTACCAGGTACTCAGGATCAGGATTGCCTTGAGTGGTTTCATCCCATTAGGATGGAGACAGAATGGCTGGATAGCCTAGGAAATTAGATTCCTCAGAGTTCATTAGGGCATACTCTATTAAGTTGCTGGAAAAAAGCTACGAAGAATGCTCTAGATATGGGCCCTCATTCCGAGTTGTTCGCTCGCTAGCTGCTTTTAGCAGCATTGCAAACGCTAGGCCACCGCCCTCTGGGAGTGTATCTTAGCTTAGCAGAATAGCGAACGAAAGGTTAGCAGAACTGCTACTAAATAATTCCCTGCAGTTTCTCAGTAGCTCCAGACCTACTCCTAGACTGCGATCACCTCAGTCTGTTTAGTTCCTGGTTTGACGTCACAAACACGCCCTGCGTTCGGCCAGCCACTCCCCTGTTTCCCCAGCCACTACTGCGTTTTTACCTGGCACGACTGCGTTTTTTAGCACACTCCCTGAAAACGGCCAGTTTCCGCCCAGAAACACCCACTTCCTTTCAATCACACTACGATCACTCGAGCGATGAAAAAACGTTGCTCGAGCTTGTGTAAATCTACTAAGTTTTGTGTTAAATAACTGCGTATCATGCGCATGCGCATTTTCCACCTAATCGCTGCGTTGCGAAAAACGGCAACGAGCGAACAACTCGGAATGACCACCATGGATCAGTCCATTTCATCTAGGACCCCCTCAGCTCCTGATACGCAGGTCGTGCAGGCCAACGCGGACATCGATGCCGACACAGGGATCGACACAGAAGTTAGCACTATGATAGATTGGAATATAAAATTCAGCAATTTATCAATGCCATTAGGGATCTGTTAGAAATACCTATACAAATAGAGGAAAATTCTTGTATGCTAACTGCAAAATCATTAGTGACATTTCCCGGTTTCGGAAGAGTTGAATACCCTATTTGAAAGATCCTGGTTAACCTCAGAAGAGGTTTTTCACATCCCCAATAAAGTACTTAAGACATATCCCTTTCCTGAGGAGGCTAGAAGGAGATGGGAGATTCCTCCCATAATGGACATTTCAGTGTCCAGGCCATCAGGGGTAATTACATTACCTGTACCAGGCTCGGCCTCGTTAACGAAGCCGACTGACCGCAAGATAGAGACAACTCTAAAATCCATTTACACGGCTACTGGAGCCGCCCTTAGGCCCACTATTGCATGCACTTGGGTAGCTAGGGCTATGTTAAAATGGTCAGACAATTTAATAGAAGACCTTGATACAATCCATAGGGATGATGTTATCTTGATTCTAGGTCACATTAAGGATTCGGCTAAAATCATGGTGAAAGCCATGAGGGACATTGGGCTGATGAATTCTAGAGCATCCTCCATGGAAGTAGCGGCTCGCAGAGGTCTCTGGATCCGCCAATGGAAGGCAGACGCCGAATCCAAGAAGTACCTCCCCTTTGCAGGTGAGACACCGCTTGGGGACACTCTGAATACAAATCCTTCTGCAGCACCACCTTTGAGAAGACGTAACTCTGCTTCTCTGATGCAGTCCCCTTGGGCTGCCAGATCGAGAAAATTCAGGAGGGCCTACTTCTGCACGAGGCTAGGCCATAGAAAGAGCAGAAAGTCTGCACCCTTTACAGGTGCACGGGTTCAGAGGTTGGATTCTACTCCCTTAGCGTCCTCAGCGTGACGTGGAAGGACTCCCATGTGGGGGTCCACTGGAGGGGGGATCTCATCTACATCACTACAGGGGAGCCTTAGTGATTATTATTATATCCCGGGTAATAAAAATTATTACCCAGGGTTAGAAACTGGAATTAGGAGTTTTCCCCTGGCTGTTTGTTCAATCAGCCCTGCCAATTGTTAGGACAGTGGATTTGTCCCTGTCATATAAAAAAAAAAGTTTTTTTTAAAGTGCCATCATGTCTGACACTTCCGTATATGTCCAGTGGTACTGCCATTTGATATAATTCCCGACATTACTGCCATTTAATTCCAGTGATTTTGTCATTTTCTTCAAGTGATTTGGACCAATAATACCATTGATTACAACAAATAATTCCTGTGATACTGGCTTTTAATTCCAGTGATTTTGTCATTTTCTTCAAGTGATTTGGACCAATAAATAATACCATTGATTGGAACGAATAATTCCTGTTATACTGGCTTTTAATTCCAGTGATTTTGTCATTTTCTTCAAGTGATTTGGACCAATAATACCATTGATTAGAACGAATAATTCCTGTGGTAATGGCTTTTAATTCCAGTGATTTTGTCATTTTCTTCCAGTGATTTGGAACAATAATACCATTGATTAGAACGAATAATTCCTGTGATACTAGCTTTTAATTCTAGTGATTTTGACATTTTCTTCCAGTGATTTGGACCAATAAATAATACCATTGATTAGAACGAATAATTCCTGTGATATTGAGGTGTTTGTGTCACTTAGCTTAGCCTTCCAGTGACCGCCATCCAGCGACCTTGCTGCACCTCTTTTTTTCTTTGCATCATGTGCTGTTTGGGGACTATTTTTTTAAGTGCCATCCTGTCTGACACTGCAGTGCCACTCCTAGATGGGCCAGGTGTTTGTGCCGCCCACTTGGGTCGCTTAGCTTAGTCATCCAGCGACCTCGGTGCAAATTTTAGGACTAAAAATAATATTGTGAGGTGTTCAGAATAGACTGGAAATTAGTGGAAATTATGGTAATTGAGGTTAATAATACTATAGGATCAAAATTACCCCCAAATTTTATGATTCAAGCTGTTTTTGAGGTTTTTTTTTTTTTAAAAACACCTGAATCCAAGACGCACCCGAATCCAACAAAAAATCTTAAGGGAGGTTATGCCAAATCCAAAACACGACCTCGGAACCGAATCCAAAACCAAAACACAAAACTCAAAAAATGTCCGGTGCACATCTCTAGTGTAAATGGATTTTAGAGTTGTCTCTATCTTGCGGTCAGTCGGCTCCGTTAACGAGGCCGAGCCTGGTACAGGTAATGTAATTACCCCTGATGGCCTGGACACCGAAATGTCCATTATGGAAGGAATCTCCCATCTCCTACTATCATCCTCAGGAAAGGGACATGTCTTAAGTACTTTATTGGGGATGTGAAAAACCTCTTCTGGGTTTAACCAGGATCTGTCAAATAGGGTATTCAACTCTTCCGAAACCGGGAATGTCACTAATGATTTTGCAGTTAGCATACAAGAATTTTCCTCTATTTGTATAGGTATTTCTAACACATCCCTAATGGCATTGATAAATTGCTGAATTTTATATTCCAATTTATCATAGTGCCCCCCTCTAACTTCTCTGTCGATCCCTGTGTCGGCATCGATGTCCGCGTTGGCCTGCAAGACCTGTGTATCAGGAGCTGAGGGGGTCCTAGATGAAATGGACTGATCCATATCTAGAGCATTCTTTGTAGCTTTTTTCCAGCAACGTAATAGAGTATGCCCTAATGAACTCTGAGGAATCTTATTTCCTAGGCTATCCAGCCATTCTGTCTCCATCTGTCACAACTGAGGGTTTTAGCTGACAGGAGGAAGCCTCAGTTGTAGGTGCTGAGAGGAACTTAAACCGGGGAGGTTTAATCAGACCCCTGGACATGTAAGTGTTAAAAGGAAACCCGAAGGTGTGACCATGACAACCAGGTAAAAGTAAATTAAAAGTTTATTGACAAACTCCGTGTAACAACAGACAGCAAATAATAAAAATGGCAATGATAAATAATATGATTCCTGGAGCACTCTGACCATGAAATGGTTTCACAGGACACTGGTAGGTTAAGAACAGTTGTTAAAGTCCTTAGATGGAATAACCTTACCAGGCCTGGCTGTAGTAGTGAAGATATCCAAGGAACATGCCAGTAGATGGAACAGATGAAGCTGGTAACTTGAATCAGCTGTTGTAATTGCTGGATGGAACCAGCCAGGTGGTAAGACACGGAGTGGATGCGGAATGGAATCAGCCAGATGATAAAGTCACTGAATGAATGCTGGGTGGAACCAGCCAGGTGATGAAACACGGAGTGAATATAGTAAGATGCTAGGGAGCATGGAAACAGAGGAGTTGAAGGATGATTACCGGTGGTAGTGGATACTGCTGGAAGCAGATGAAATAGCTGGAAGCTGGAAACTGGATCAGCCACAGAGGACTGCAGAGTCAGGCTGCACCGCAGGATGGTAGGCAGGTGCAGTGGCAAACGCAGGATTTGCATGGGGGGGTTTCCAGAACTGGGTGGAGCCAATCACAGGGGTGGGGACTGAGGTGACCCAGTATATGCTGGGTCCGTAAAACTAGTGTGTGTGTGTGTATATATATATATATATAGACACACACACACACACACACGTCTACACATATATATACCGTATATATATATATTTATATATATATATACACACACACACACACACACATATACATAGCATATTAAACATGTATATATATATATATATACACACACACACACACACAGTACACGTATATATACACATGTATATATATCATATGTGTGTGTGTGTTTATATGTATGTATATACACGTGTATAATATGTATGCACATGGATATATATGTACTATAATTAAAATAAAGTAAACTTTTATTGCACTTACAAGTGCCACCAGGAAGACAGCAGGCTGCAGAGGATGCTAGACAGCCATTAATAATACTCATGCAGCTTAAAAAAAAAAAATATTTTTTTTTTTTTTTAGTGGAGGGGGGTTTCTGGGTGCTCGGAAACCCCCCCTGGGTGCGCCACTGAGGTGCGGGTCTCTTTAGTGAATGCTGGAGACAGGAGCTGGAACCTGGAAACACAACCACAGGAGAGAGACTGGAACAAGGTATGACAAACAAAGCACTGACCATTTCCTGGCCCAGGCACAGGATACTTATACCTGCAGCAATGCAGGTATTGGCTGGGCAATTATGCAGATTTCCAGGCAATGGATTGGAGGAACTGAAGCATGTGATTAGATCCAACATGGCTGCACCCATGTTAGAACTTGGAGGGAAAACTGGCTTGAGAAACCATGTGGAAACATAACTGTAATGGCGGCGCCGGCCACAGAGGACAGGAGACGCCAGACTGACAAATGTATGCTGAGACTCGTGGATAACAACGGAGGCCGCGGCAGGCATGGAACACCACACTGACAACCTGCACCTATAACACAGGAGCGGCGGCGGAGGCCGCGGAGAACGGGAGACGCCATGCAGGATTCAAACATGGCGCCGCTGTGACAGCATCTCAGCGTGACAGGAGGAATGTGCAGTATGTGGACACAGAT
This sequence comes from Pseudophryne corroboree, assembly GCF_028390025.1. Classification (NCBI taxonomy): domain Eukaryota; kingdom Metazoa; phylum Chordata; class Amphibia; order Anura; family Myobatrachidae; genus Pseudophryne; species Pseudophryne corroboree. Next base: position 638,541,088 of record NC_086447.1, on the reverse strand, counting down.
GAGATCCGGCCTTGGAACGCTGAGCGAGCCTCAGGAGACACCTGAAAGGCAGGTAATGGCGTCCAGATACCCGGATCGTGACACCATCCTAATGGGATGAAACCACTTGAGGCAATACTGAGTACCTGGTACAGACTCCTCTGAGGAAGACACCTCCACAACCTCCAAAACATTTTGTTCTGACATGACACTGACCAGTGATACTGAGCACTGTTCAGGATACTAGAAGTGGCACGGAGCAGCAAGATACAGCAATGGGCTACTGTACTGTACTACTATATACTGGTCACCACAATGCAGCACTGACACTGAGCACAGATATTGAGCACTGTTCAGGATACTAGAACTAACACTGGGCAGCGAGAACAGCACTGGACTACTGTACTACTATATACTGGTCACCACAATGCAGCACTGACACTGACCAGTGATATTGTGCACTGATGAGGATACTAGAACTGACACTGGTCAGCGAGAACCTCACTGGACTACTGTACTGTACTACTATATACTGGTCCCCACAATGCAGCACTGACACTGACCAGTGATACTAAGCACTGATGAGGATACTAGAACTGACACTGGGCAGCGAGAACAGCACTGGACTACTGTACTGTACTACTATATACTGGTCACCACAATGCAGCACTGACACTGAGCAGTGACACTGAGCACTGTTCACGATACTAGAAGTTACATGGAGCAGCAAAATACAGCAATGGGCTACTGTACTGTACTACTATATACTGGTCACCACAATGCAGCACTGACACTAGCACAAATATTGAGCTTTTCAGGCAGAGAACGTAGCCACGTCCTCTCCGCTCAATCTACAATGCACGAGTGAAAATGGCGGCGACACGCGATTCTTTATATGGAATCCAAATATCGCGAGAATCCAACAGCGGGATGATGACGTTTTGCCTCGTTCGGGTTAACCGAGCAAGGCGGGAAGAACCGAGGCTGCCTCGTACCCGTGTAAACCATGTGAAGTTCGGGGGGGTTTGGATCTCGACAAACCGAACCCGCACATCTCTAGCTGAAAGGAGCACCTGCAGTCCAGTTTCTGATATTCAAATTGAAGATGTCACTGTTGAAGTACACCAGGATGAGGATAATAGGATTTTAATACCTACCGGTAAATCCTTTTCTCTTAGTCCGTAGAGGATGCTAGGGATGCTTCAAGAACCATGGGGTATAGACGGGATCCGCAGGAGACATGGGCACACTATAAGACTTTGAATGGGTGTGAACCGGCTCCTCCCTCTATGCCCCTCCTCCAGACTCCAGTTATAGGAACTGTGCCCAGGGAGACGGACATTTCGAGGAAAAGGATTTATGTCATTATTTTAAAACTAAGGTGAGATACATACCAGCTCACACCTCAAACATGCCGTACAACATTGCAATCAACAACAACGCATGCAACGGCATGATATAACCAAACTGCAGATACAGCCCGCAGTGGGACAGGCGCCCAGCATCCTCTACGAACTAAGAGAAAAGGATTTACCGGTAGGTATTAAAATCCTATTTTCTCATACGTCCTAGAGGATGCTGGGGATGCTTCAAGAACCATGGGGTTTATACCAAAGCTCTAGAACGGGCGGGAGAGTGCGGATGACTCTGCAGCACCGATTGACCAAACAAGCGGTCCTCCTAAGCCAGGGTATCAAACTTGTAAAACTTTGCAAAGGTGTTTGATCCCGACCAAGTAGCAGCTCGGCAAAGATGTAACACCGAGACCCCTCGGGCAGCCGCCCAGGAAGAGCCCACCTTTCTGGTAGAATGGGCCTTCACCGATTTCGGTAATGGCAATCCTGCCGTAGAATGAGCCTGCTGAATCGTATTACAGATCCAGCGTGCAATAGTTTGCTTAGAAGCAGGAGCCCCAATTTTGTTGGGAGCCCACAGGACAAACAGAGCCTCTGTTTTCCTAATCTGTGCCGTTCTGGCGACATAGATTTTCAACACTCTGACCACATCAAGAGACTTCAATTCCTTCAAGGCGTCAGTAGCCACTGGCACCACAATAGGCTAGTTCACGTGAAACGATGAAACCACTTTTGGCAGAAATTGCTGACGAGTTTGCAACTCCGCTCTATCAGCATGGAAGATTAAATAGGGACTTTTGTGAGACAAAGCCGCCAACTCAGACACCCGCCTTGCGGATGCCAAGGCCAACAACATGACTACTTTCCAAGTAAGGAATTTTAACTCAACCTTACGCAAAGGTTCAAACCAATGTGATTGCAGGAACTGCAATACCACATTAAGATCCCACGGTGCCACAGGAGGCACAAATGGAGGTTGGATGTGCAGCACGCCCTTCACGAAGGTCTGAACTTCTGGAAGGGAGGCCAATTCTTTCTGAAAAAAATTGACAAGGCCAAAATCTGTACTTTAATGGAGCCTAACCTTAGGCCCGCATCCACACCTGCTCGCAAAAAAATTAAGCAAACGCCCCAGTTGAAATTCTTCCGTAGCAGCCTTCTTGGATTCACACCAAGACACATATTTCCTCCAAATACGGTGGTAATGCTTTGCCGTTACTTCTTTTCTAGCCTGAAGAAGAGTGGGAATGACTTCACTGAGAATACCCTTCCGGGCTAGGATTTGGCGTTCAACCGCCATGCCATCAAACGCAGCCGCGGTAAGTCTTGATACACGCACGGCCCCTGTTGTAACAGGTCCTCCCGAAGAGGAAGAGGCCACGGATCTTCTATGAGCAACTCCTGAAGATCCGGATACCAGGCACTTTTTGGCCAATCCGGAACAATGAGGATCGCCTGAACCCTTGTTCTTCTTATAATCTTTATCACCCTTGGAATGAGTGGAAGTGGAGGGAACACATATACCGACGGAAACACCCACGGTGTCACTAGGGCATCCACCGCAATCGCTTGAGGGTCCCTTGACCTGGAACAATATCTCTGAAGTTTCTTGTTGAGGCGGGACGCCATCATGTCTATTTGAGGAATTCCCCAACAACTTGTCACTTCTGCAAAGACCTCTTGATGAAGACCCCACTCTCCTGGATGGAGATCGTGTCTGCTGAGGAAGTCTGCTTCCCAGTTGTCCACTCCTGGAATGAAGACTGCTGACAGAGCACTGGCATGTCTTTCTGCCCAGCGAAGAATCTTTGTGGCCTCGGCCATCGCCGCTCTGCTCCTTGTTCCGCCCTGGCGGTTTATGTACGCCACTGCTGTTACGTTGTCTGACTGAATCAAGACAGGCAGACCGCGAAGATGTTCTGCTTGCAGAATGCCGTTATATATGGCCCTTAATTCCAGAATGTTTATGTACAGACAAGCTTCCTGGCTTGACCATTTTCCCTGAAAATTTCTCCCCTGTGTTACTGCTCCCCAGCCTCGGAGGCTTGCATCTGTGGTCACCAGGATCCAATCCTGAATCCCGAAGCTGCGTCCCTCCAGAAGCTGAGAACTGTGCAGCCACCACAGAAGGGAGATTCTGGTCCTGGAAGATAGGAATATTTTCTGGTGCATGTGCAGGTGAGACCCATACCACTTGTCCAACAGGTCCCACTGAAACACCCTGGCATGGAACCTGCCATACGGAATGGCCTCGTAGGCCACCACCATCTTCCCCAACAACCGAGTGCATTGAAGAACCGACACCCTTGCTGGCTTCAGAATCTGTTTTACCATGTTCTGTATTTCCAGAGCCTTTTCCACTGGAAGAAGAAATCTCTGCAATTCTGTATCCAGAATCATACCCAGGAACGACAGCCATGTCGTCGGGACCAACTGTGATTTTGGCAAGTTTAGGAGCCAACCACGTTGTTGCAGAATCGTCAGTGAAAGGGCAACATTTTTCAGCAATTGTTCTCTGGACCTCGCCTTTATGAGGAGATCGTCCAAGTACGGGATAATTGTGATTCCCTGCTTGTGCAGGAGAACCATCATTTCCGCCATTACTTTGGTGAAAATCCTCGGAGCCGTGGATAGACCAAACGGCAACGTCTGAAATTGGTAATGACAATCCTGAACAGCAAACCTCAGGTAAGCCTGATGCGGAGGATATATGGGGACGTGTAAGTAGGCATCCTTTATGCTGACCGACACCATAAAATCCCCCTCTTCCAGACTGGAGATCACTGCTCTGAGAGATTCTATCTTGAATTTGAATTTTTTTAGAAAGAAATTGAGGGATTTTAGGTTCAGAATCGGTCTGACTGAGCCATCCGGCTTTGGGACCACAAACAGGCTCGAATAAAAGCCTTCCCCTTGTTGTGACGAGGGTACCGGGACTATTACTTGACTTTGACACAACTTTAGTATCGCAGCGCATACTACCTCCCTTTCTAGAAGAGAAGCTGGCAAGGCCGATTTGAAAAATCGGTGAGGGGGTACGTCTTGAAACTCTAATTTGTACCCTTGGGTTACTATTTCTACTATCCAAGGATCCAGGTCCGAGTGCACCCAGACCTGATTGAAAAGTTTGAGACGTGCCCCCACCAGTGCGGACTCCCGCAGAGGAGCCCCAGCGTCATGCGGTGGATTTGGTAGAAGCCGGAGAGGACTTCTGCTCTTGGGAACTTGCCACAGCCTGTGACTTTTTTTCCCCTTCCTCTTCCTCTCGCAGCAAGGAAGGAGGACCCTCGTCCTTTTTTTAATTTATTGGGCCGAAAGGACTGCATCTGATAGTGAGGCGTTTTCTTCTGTTGTGCAGGAACATAAGGTAAAAAAGATGACTTACCCGCGGTAGCCGTATACACCAGGTTAGTGAGGCCGTCACCAAACAGGACACTACCGTTAAACGGTAACAACTCCATCGCCTTTTTAGAGTCAGCATCAGCATTCCATTGATGAATCCACAATGCTATCCTTGATGAGACTGCCATGGCATTGGCCCTTGATCCCAAAAGGCCAATATTCCTTACAGCTTCTTTCAAATACGCTGCAGCGTCCCTGATATGACCCAGAGTCAAAAGTACGCTATCCCTGTCTAGGGTATCTACCTCAGATGACAAGTTATCTGCCCACTTTTCAATAGCGCTACTCACCCATGCCGAAGCAACGGCAGGCCTGAGTAGTGCACCCGTAGTGACATAAATGGATTTTAATGGATTTTCCTGCTTATGATCCACAGGATCCTTAAGGGCTGCCGTGTCAGGAGACGGAAGCGCCACCTTTTTGAATAGATGCGATAAAGCTTTTTCTACCGTGGGGGTTGACTCCCACTTTTCCCTGTCCCCAAATGGAAACGGATATGCCACTGGAATTCTTTTGGGAACCTGTATCTTCTTGTCAGTATTTTCCCAAGCTTTTTCGAAAAGAGCGTTCAGTTCATGAGAGGGAGGAAACGTTACCTCAGGTTTCTTTCCTTTATACATACAGACTCTAGTATCAGGAACAGCAGGGTCCACTGTTATAGGCAACACTTCTTTTATTGCCACAATCATGAACTGAATGCTCTTAGCCAGTTTTGGATTTAATCTGGCATCACTATAGTCGACACTGGAATCAGAGTCCGTGTCAGTATCTGTATCTGCTATCTGGGTAAATGCACGTTTCTGTGACCCCGAAGGGGCCTGAGCTTGTGACCATGCATCCTCTATGGATTTTCTCCATGTCTGGTTCTTAGACTCAGATTTATCAAATCTCTTAGTCAACCGAGTCACATTTGCATTCAAAACACTCAACATATTTACCCAATCATCCGTCGGCGGTGCCGACACGGTCACTCTCACAGTATTTTCAGTCCCCACTCCAGCCACCTCCTGGGAAGAGCACTCAGCCTCAGACATGACAACACACAAGTACCGACACCCACAACTACACTGGGGCTATAGGAGACAGACCCACAACAAAGCCTGTAAGAGAGACACAGAGGGAGTTCTGCCAGCTCACAACCCAGCGCCTGTCCCGGTACTGCAGCGAGTAAAAGACTGCCCAGACCAGTTAGCGCTTTATATTTAAATAATTAGCACCAAATCACTTGTCCCTCCCCCCTCCCCCCCCCCGTTTTGCACCTTGTTACTTGTCACAGTAGTGTGGGAGGCCAGGCTCAGCTTCTCTGCAGCTTCTGTGAAGAGAAAATGGCGCTGGTCAGAGCTGTGAGGGCTAAGCCATGCCCCCTTCATGGCGTGCTTCAGTCCCGTTTAAAATACATATTTATACTGGCGGGGGTCCGTAATTAGTGCCTAGGCACTGTTTACACATCTGCCAGTGCTATTTGAGGGTCCTATGCTGCCCAGGGCACCACCCCTGCGCCCTGCACCCTGCAGTGCCGTTCTTATGTGGGAGCATGGCACGCAGCGCGGCCACTGCGTGGTACCTCAAAAGGCGTCCTCTGCCATCACTGAAATCTTCTGATCTTCCTATACTCACCCGGCTTCTGTCTTCTGGCTCTGTGAGGGGGGTGACGGCGCGGCTCCGGGAACAAGCAGCTAGGCGCACCAAGTGAGCGAACCCTCTGGAGCTAATGGTGTCCAGTAGCCTAAGAAGCAGAGCCTTTGAACTCAGAGAAGTAGGTCTGCTTCTCTCCCCTCAGTCCCACGATGCAGGGAGCCTGTTGCCAGCAGGTCTCCTTGAAAATAATAAACCTAACTAAGTCTTTTTTCTGAGAAACTCTGGAAAGCTCCCCAGTGTGCATCCAGTCTCATTGGGCACAGAATCTAACTGGAGTCTGGAGGAGGGGCATAGAGGGAGGAGCCAGTTCACACCCATTCAAAGTCTTATAGTGTGCCCATGTCTCCTGCGGATCCCGTCTATACCCCATGGTTCTTGAAGCATCCCAGCATCCTCTAGGACGTATGAGAAATGGGTGTTCCTGGCGCTGAGGAGGAAGTTGACGATGAGGAATCTGATGGTGATGTGGTTTGTTTAAATGAGGCACTGGGGGAGACACCTGTTGTCCATGGGATGAAGAAGCCCATTATGATGCCTGGGCAAAATACCAAAAAAGCCACCTGTTCGGTGTGGAATTATTTCTCCACAAATCCGGACAACAGGTGTCAAGCCATGTGTTGCCTGTATAAAACTGTAATAAGTAGGGGTAAGGACATTTACCACCTAGGAACATCCTCCCTTATACGTCACCTGGAGCGCATTCATCAGAAGTCAGTGTCAAGTTGTGAAACTTTGGGTAAGAGCGTAAGCAGTCCACTGACACATAAATACCTTCTTCCTCTTGTACCCAAGCTCCTGCAAGCCACACTACCAACTCCCTCAACGTCAACTTCCTCCTCAGCCATGAACGTCAGTAGTCCTGCAGGCCTGGTGTAGTATGGTTTGCCAGCGGTCGGGGTCCCGGCGACCAGCATACTGGCGTCGGAATCCCGACCACCGGCATACCGACAGCTGGGCGAGCGCAAATGAGCCCCTTGCGGGCTCGCTGCGCTCGCCATGCTGTGGGCACGGTGGCGCGCTACGCCACGCTATCTATTCTCCCTCCAGGGGGGTCATGGACCCCCAAGAGGGAGAAAAGATGTCGGTATGCCGGCGGTCGGGATTCCGGCGCCGGTATGGTGGTTGCCAGGAGGCCGGCTGCCGGCAACCTGAAGACCACCCCTGCAGGCCATGTCCCTGGCAAGACTGACGAGACCTCTCCTAACCGGGATTCCTCGGGAAGATCATTGAGTGGTACACCTACTGCTGCTGTTGATGCCACCGCTGCTGTTGTTTCTGCTGGGAGTCGTTCATCATCCCAGAGAGGAAGTCGGAAGGCCACTTGTACTACTTCAACTAAGCAATTGACTGTCCAACAGTCCTTTGTGAGGAAGATGAAATGTGACAGCAGTCATCCTTTTGCAAAGCGGATAACTGAGGCCTTGACAGCTATGTTGGTGTTAGACGTGCGTCCGGTATCCGCCATTAGTTCAGTGGGACTTAGAGAATTGTTTGAGGTACTGTGTCCCCAGAATCAAATCCCATCTAGGTTCCACTTCACTAGGCAGGCGATACCGAGAATGTACAGAGGCGTCAGAAAAAGTGTCCTCAGTGTCCTACAAAATGCAGTTGTACCCACTGTCCACTTAACCACGGACATGTGGACAAGTGAAACAGGGCAGACTAAGGACTATATGACTGAGACAGCCCACTGGGTAGATGTATTGCCTCCCGTAGCAACAACAACAGAAGCGGCACCAGTAGCAGCATCTCGCAAATGCCAACTCGTTCCTAGGCAGGCTACGCTATGTATTACCGCTTTCCGGAAGAGGCACACCACTGACAACCTCTTACGGAAAATGAGGGACATCATTGCACATTGGATTACCCCAATTAGACTCTCCTGGGAATTTGTGATATCAGACAACGCCACCAACATTGTGCGAGCATTACATCTGGGCAAATTCCAGTAAGTCTCATATTTTGCACATACAATTAATTTGGTGGTGTAGAATTTTTTGAAAAATGACAGGGCCTGTAGGAGATGATGTCAGTGGCCCAAAAAATTGTGGGCCACTTTCGGCATTCAGCCACCACGTGCCGAAGACTGGAGTGCCATCAAACACTCCTGTACCTGCCCTGCCATCACCTGAAGCAAGAGGTGGTAACAATGTGGAATTCAACACTCTATATGCTTCAGAGGATGGAGGAGCAGCAAAAGGCCATTCAAGCCTATACATCCACCTACGATATAGGCAAAGGATGGGGAATGGACCTGACTCAAGCGCAGTGGAGGGTTTTGGCTTGGTTTTGCCAAAACCACCCTTTCGTGTTTTGGTTTTGGTTATGGATCTGGATGATTTTTGAAAAAAACCAAAAACAGCTAAAATCACAGAATTTGGGGCTAATTTTGCTCCTACGGTATTATTAACCTCAACAGCATTGATTTCCACTCATTTCCAGTCTATTCTGAACACCTCAAACCTCACAATATTGTTTTTAGGCCTAAAGGTTACAGAAAGCGACACAAGTGTGCGGCACAAACACCTGGCCCATCTAGGAGTGGCACTGCAGTTGCAGACAAGATGGCACTATTCAAAAACTAGTCCCCAAACAGCACATGATGCAAATAAGAAAAAGAGGTGCAATGAGGTAGCTGGATGACTAAGCTAAGCGACACGTGTGCGGCACAAACACCTGGCCCATCTAGGAATGGCACTGCAGTTGCAGACAGGATGGCACTTAAAAAACTAGGCCTCAAACAGCACATAATGCAAAGAAGTAAAAGAGGTGCAATGAGGTAGCTGTATGACTAAGCTAAGCAGCACAAACACCTGGCCCATCTAGGAGTGGCACTGCAGTGTCAGACAGGAGAGCAGATATAAAAAAGGACCTAAACAGCACATCATGCAAAGATGAAAAAGAGGTGAAATTAGGTAGCTGTATGATTATGGTAAGCAACACAAGTGTGCGGCACAAACAACATGGGACATGCTGGAATTTGCCCAGATGTAATACACGCACAATATTGGTGGCACAGGAGAGCGTACCCCTAAACCACACACACACACACACACACACACACACACACACACACACACACACACACACATGGCAAAGCCTGGAAAAATTAATTTGGATAATAATAACCCTTTTATTTGGAACTATTATAATAATGGGCCTAATTCTGAGTTGATCGCAGCATTAAGTTTGTTAGCAATTGGGCAAAACCATGTGCACTGCAGGGGGGACAGATATAACATTTGCAGAGAGAGTTAGATTTGGGTGCGTTATTTTGTTTCTGTGCAGGGTAAATACTGGCTGCTTTATTTTTACACTGCAATTTAGATTTCAGTTTGAATACACCCCACCCAAATCTAACTCTCTCTGCACATTTTATATTTGTCCCCCCCTGCAGTGCACATGGTTTTGCCCAATTGCTAACAAACTTGCTGCTGCGATCAACTCAGAATTAGGCCTAAAATGCAGCACAGACGAGCGTACCCCTACACCACACATGGCAAACCCTGTAAAAATTATTTGGATAACAATTTAAGTTATGTATATAACCCTTTTTTTTGGAGTAAATAATATACAGCACAGGACACCACCACTGGACTTATGGCAGCACAAGACACCACCACTGGACTGATGCTGCACAAGACAGCAACACTGGACTTATACGGCAGTACCCCTGGACTTATACGGCAGTACCCCTGGAGTTGAACAGCAGTGTCAGGCAGGATGGCACTTTAAAACACTAGTCCCCAAACAGCACATGATGCAAAGAAGAAACAGAGGTGCAAAATGGAATTGTCCTTGGCCCCACCCACCCACCCTTTTGTTGTATAAACAGGACATGCACACTTTAACATACCAATCATTTCAGCGACAGGGTCTGCCACACAACTGTGGCTGAAATGACTGGTTTGTTTGGGCCCCCACCAAAAAAGAAGCAATCAATCTCTCCTTGCACAAACTGGCTCTACAGAGGCAAGATGTCCACCTCCTCCTCATCCTCCGATTCCTTACCCCTTTCACTGTGTACATCCCCCTCCTCACAGAGTATTAATTCGTCCCCACTGGAATCCACAATCACAGGTCCATCTGTACTTTCTGGAGGCAACTGCTGGTAAAGGTCTTACCGGAGAATTTATAATTTATAATTTATAATATAATTTAACATCATCTTCTACATATTTTGTGGAAGTAACCTCCTACGTCAATTGCTGCCAAGGTTACCGGCTGCATTAAACACTCTTTCGGAGAACACACTGGAGGGGGGGCAACTAAGGTAAATTAAAGCCAGTTAGTGCAAGGGCATCCAAATTGCCTCTTTTTCCTGCCAGTATACTTACGGATTGTCTGACATGCCTACTTGGATGCTGTCACTCATATAATCCTCCACCATTCTTTCAATGGTGACAGAATCATATGCAGTGACAGTACACATGTCAGTAATCGTTAGCAGGTCCTTCAGTCCGGACCAGATGTCAGCACTCGCTCCTGACTGCCCTGCATCACCACCAGTGGGTGGGCTCGGAAATCTTATCCTTTTCCTCGGAGCCCCAGTTGCAGGAGAAAGTGAAGGAGGAGCTGTTGACAGGTCACATTCCGCTTGAGTTTACAATTCTCTCACCAGCAGGTCTTTGAACCTCTGCAGACTTGTGTCTGCCGGAAAGAGAGATATAATGTAGGCTTTAAACCTAGGATCGAGTACGGTGGCCAAAATGTAGTGCTCTGATTTCAGAAGATTGACGACCCTTGAATACTGGCAAAGTGAATGAAGGGCTCCATCCACAAGTGCCACATACTTTGTGGAATCGCTCCATCTTAGCTCCTCCTTCAATTTCTCCAGCTGCTTCTGCAAAAGCCTGATGAGGGGAACGACCTGACTCAAGCTGGCAGTGTCGGAACTGACTTCAGGTGTGGCAAGTTCGAAGGGTTAGAGTACCTTGCACAAGACAGAAATCATTCTATGGAGGTGGTATGCTTGTAGCTAGCTTTGATTCGGAGAACTTGGCAAGCTTTTTCCAGGGGGACCACCTGTCGCTGAAATAATGGGTTTATTAAACTGTGCATGTCCTGTTTAAACAACATAAGGGTCGGTGGGAGGGCATTTCCCAAGACAATCCCATCTTGCACCTCTTTTTTTTCTTTGCATTATGTGCTCTTTGGGGCCTAGTTTTTAAAACTGCCATCCTGTCTGCCACTGCAGTGCTACTCCTATATAATAAATTGTAAGCTCCATTTGGACTACTGTAGGACTGATATGAATGATTAAATATTGCATGCAAAGAGAAGTGTAATATGTAAGCAATATATTATATTAGTGTTATCTTCTAATTAAACTAGGAGCCTGAGGGGAGGGATTATAGCTAGAAACTACGGGTCGTGCAGTGAGAATAGTGTGGATGGCGGTAGTAAACGAAATGGGGGTGAAGTTGTGGGGAGGGTAAGAGCAGCCGGTAAGGGTATTAACAGGGGTACTAAAAGAGGTTTTAGCAAAGCACTATCTAATAACGAAAACGGGTCATCGTTGCTACATAAGGTGAATGATGTCCCTAACACAAGGGGAAATACTTATCTTAGTTGTATGTATGTGAACGCTAAAAGCCTAACTGGTAAAAAGGGGGAACTAGAAATACTTGCAGCAAGCAGACAGTATGATATTATAGGCATTACTGAAACTTGGTGGGATGAATCTCATGATTGGACAGTCAATCTAGAGGGCTATACGCTGTTTAGGAGAGACAGACTAAATAAAAGGGGTGGAGGGATGTGTCTAGGTAAAACCATTTTTAAAACCTGATATACGGGAAGGTATTCAGGAGAGGACTGTAGACACTGTCGAGACGTTATGGGTAGAAATTGCATGCGGGGGAAAAAGGAATAAAAAAGTTAGTATTGGGTGTATGCTATAGGTCACCTGGTATTAATTTATCTGATGAGGAATTGTTACTGAAGCAAATTGAAAGAGCAGCAGGAGTAGGTGACATAGTAGTGATGGGAGATTTTAACTATCCAGAGATTAACTGGAATAACGATTCATGTGACACTGCTAGGGGTAATATGTTTCTAAACACACTAAATGATAACTACTTATTTCAACTAATTGAAGAACCTACCAGGTACAATGCAGTCTTAGACCTGGTATTAACAAACAATGGGGAATTGGTATCAGGTATTACAATAGGGGAACCCATAGGAAACAGCGACCACAATATGGTCACATTCAATATCAGTTTTCATAAACAGTCCTATACTGGCTCAACTAGAACTCTAAACTTTAGCACAGCCAACTTTGAAAGGATGAGGGAAGTTTTAAGGGTTATTGAGTGGGAAGGTTTGTTTCTAGGATTAAATACTACGGAGAAATGGGATGTATTAAAATCACTATTAGCTAAAAATACTCTCAAATTTATCCCTACGAGCAGCAAAAAAAGGAATAAAAATCATAAATCGACGTGGCTTAATAAAAAGATAAAGGAATTTATGGGCAAGAAAAGGTGAGCATTTAAAAAATACAGATCTGATGGGAATGCGGAGTCATTTTAGCACTATAAGGACTGTAACAAAATATGCAAAGAAGAAATAAGAGCGGCTAAAGTAGAAACTGAAAGACTAGTAGCAAAGGAAAGCAAAGAGAATCCCAAGAAATTCTTTAAATATATCAATAGCAAGAGATTAAAGAAGGAGAGTATAGGCCCTTTAAAAGACAAGTTGGGAGTCTTAATCAAAAATGATAATGACATAGCGGACACACTAAATGAGTTTTTTTCAACAGTATTTACAAGAGAGGACCCAATTAAGGGACTAACACACAATCTCAATAATGAGAATATCCCACTGATAGGTACTTATTTAAGTGAGGAGGTAGTCTGTGACCAATTAAGACATTTAAAGATTAATAAGTCAACGGGTCCCGATGGAATTCACCCAAGGGTTCTAATGGAGCTTCACTCTGAACTTGCAAAACCGCTATTTTTGATCATTAAAGATTCAGTTATATCTGGTATGGTTCCCAAAGACTGGCATATAGCGGAAGTAGTGCCTATATTCAAAAAGGGAAGTAAAGCTGAACCGGGTAATTATAGACCAGTTAGTCTTACATCTATAGTGGGGAAAGTATTGGAAGTTATTCTAAGGAATAGTATTCAGAAGTTCCTTGAAGCCAATAAGTCATTAAAAGGAATCAACATGGATTTGTGAAGGACAGATCCTGTCAAACCAATTTACTTGGCTTTTACGAAGCAGTAATTGCAAACCCTCGATCAGGGTAAGGAGGCGGACGTAATCTTTTTAGACTTTGCCAAAGCTTTCGACACAGTACCACACATGCGACTTATCTACAAGCTACAAGAAATAGGGCTAGGGAGCGCAATATGCACTTGGGTCAAAAATTGGTTAGATAATAGGGAGCAGCGTGTAGTGGTTAATGGGTCCTTTTCAAATTGGACTAAAGTACTAAGTGGTGTGTCTCAAGGCTCGGTACTAGGACCGCTATTGTTCAACATTTTCATTAATGACCTAACAGAAGGTCTAGAGAGCATGGTGTCAATTTTTGCAGATGATACCAAATTGTGTAAGGCTATAAATACGGAGGAGGATGCTGAGTCTCTTCAGAACGACTTAGTTAAATTAGAATCGTGGGCAGCCAAATGGAGAATGCGCTTCAATACAGCCAAGTGTAAGGTAATGCACTGTGGTAGCAAGAACAAAAATAACACATACATACTAAATGGGGTAAAATTAGGGGATTCTGTACTGGAAAAGGACTTAGGTGTTCTCATAAATAGCAAACTAAGCAGCATTACCCAATGTAGGATTGCAGCAAAGAAGGCTAATAAGATATTATCATGCATAAAATGGGGAATTGATGCAAGGGACGAGAGTGTTATACTCCCGTTATATAAATCACTAGTGAGGCCACACCTTGAATAAACTGTGTACAGTTCTGGGCACCATACTACAAAAAGGATATCCTGGAGCTTATAAAAGGTTCAGAGGAGGGTGACCAAACTAATTAAGGGCATGGAGACGCTGGAATACGAGGAAAGGCTTGCAAGACTAGGCATGTTTACACTAGAAAAGAGGAGACTGAGAGGGGACATGATCAATATCTACAAATATATAAGGGGACAATACACAGAGCTTGCGCGGGACCGGTTTTTGGTTAGATCAACACAGAGGACTCGGGGACACTCGCTTAGGTTAGAGGAGAGGAGATTCCGCACATCACGGCGCAAAGGCTTTTTTACAGTAAGGACAATACGTGTTTGGAACTCCCTGCCTAAGGTAGTTGTAATGGCGGACTCAGTCAACACCTTTAAGAATCGGTAGGATAAATTCCTAATGGATAAGGATATCCAGGGTTTTGGTGCATAGTCACGCACTATAGATACTACAATACAAAAAGAGGGTACAACGGCTGACATCAGCATCAGTCAAAACTTTAGACCAAATAAACCTGCTCAGGAGATCACAAATAGGTTGAACTCAATGGACAAATTGTCTTTTTTCAACCTCAGATACTATGTAACTTGCCCCATCCTAGGCTGCTGTGGGGGCTCAGGAGGATCTGCTAAAACATCTAAGGGGCTGCTTTATTTAAAAATAAAATACAAATGAAATAAACAAGACACAGGTATGCTCACATGCTTGTAACTGGAACACACAGCGTGTAACTGGGAGTTGTGAAAAACAAAAATAAGGGATCTGCCACAAAATATGTAAATAAAAATGCAATAAAAAAATGGGGAAAAAAAGAAACCCACGAGATTTTCACAAAATAAGTCTCCAGACTCCATGGAGGGGAAAATATCTAATTTTGATCTTGTGGTATACACCAGTTTATTTGCATCCCAGCATTAAATCAGAGATTATCTTAATCCCTGAACATGGAGAAGGGGGTACAAATTTGGAGGCTTTGGCCCCTAGTTTTTCAGTTTGTCCAGTAATGTGGTAATTATATATTTGCTTGGTTGAAGTCCTTTCCGTTCCACACCAATATAGGAGTGGAGGTGAAAGCCTGTGTGTTGTTCCTGATTGCGTGTGACTCTCTAATTTTTAATCACCTTCTTGACACTGTCCTCTTCCTCTTGCCTCTTCTTATAATGTGAAAAGTCATCAAATATGGAGGTGGTACGCTTGTAGCTAGCTTTGATTCGGAGAACTTGGCAAGCTTTTTCCAGGGGGACCACCTGTCGCTGAAATAATGGGTTTATTAAACTGTGCATGTCCTGTTTAAACAACATAAGGGTCGGTGGGAGGGCATTTCCCAAGACAATCTTATCTTGCACCTCTTTTTTTTCTTTGCATTATGTGCTCTTTGGGGCCTAGTTTTTAAAACTGCCATCCTGTCTGCCACTGCAGTGCTACTCCTAGATGGGCCAGGTGTTTGTGCCCCCCACTTGTGTAATTTAGCTTAGTCATCCAGCTACCTCGGTGCAACCTTTGGCCTAAAAACAATATTGTGAGGTGTTCATAATAGACTGGAAATGAGTGGAAACTAATGTTATTGAGGTTAATAATACCGTAGGATAAAAATCACTCCCAAATTCTGTTATTTTAGCTGTTTTTATGTTTTTTTCAAAAATCATCCAGATCCAAAACCAAAACCCAAAAGGGTGGTTTTGGCAAAACCAATCCAGATCCAAAACACGAGCAGAGATCCAGATCCAAAACCAAAACACAAAACCCGAAAAGTGTCCGCTGCACATCTCTAGACTCTAAATGCAGTCAGATATATTTAGAGATGGAATCTGTCATAGGATATATCCACAACAGTGCGTGTAACATGTGTCCATGTAGTAGAGGTAGAGAAAATAAATTGTAAACTCCATTTGGACTACTGTAGGACTGATGTGAATGATTAAATATTGCATGCAAAGAGAAGTGTAATATGTAAGCAATATATTATATTAGTGTTATCTACTAATTAAACTAGGAGCCTGAGGGGAGGGATTAGCTAGAAACTACGGGTCGTGCAGTGAGAATAGTGGGGATGGCGGTAGTAAACGAAATGGGGGTGAAGTTGGGGGGAGGGTAAGAGCAGCTGGTAAGGGTATTAACAGGGGTACTAAAAGAGGTTTTAGCAAAGCACTATCTAATAACGAAAATGGGTCATCGCTGCTACATAGGGTGAATGATGTCCCTAACACAAGGGGAAATACTTATCTTAGTTGTATGTATGTGAACGCTAGAAGCCTAACTGGTAAAAAAGAGGGAACTAGAAATACTTGCAGCAAGCAGACAGTATGATATTATAGGCATTACTGAAACTTGGTGGGATGAATCTCATGATTGGAAAGTCAATCTAGAGGGCTATACGCTGTTTAGGAGAGACAGACTAAATAAAAGGGGTGGAGGGATGTGTCTTTAGGTAAAACCATTTTTAAAACCTGATATACGGGAAGGTATTCAGGAGAGGACTGTAGACACTGTCGAGACGTTATGGGTAGAAATTGCATGCGGGGAAAAAGGAATAAAAAAGTTAGTATTGGGTGTATGCTATAGGTCGCCTGGTATTAATGTATCTGATGAGGAATTGTTACTGAAGCAAATTGAAAGAGCAGCAGGAGTAGGTGACATAGTAGTGATGGGAAATTTTAACTATCCAGAGATTAACTGGAATAAAGATTCATGTGACACTGCTAGGGGTAAAATGTTTTTAAGCACACTAAATGATAACTACTTATTTAAACTAATTGAAGAACCTACCAGGTACAATGCAGTCTTAGACCTGGTATTAACAAACAATGGGGAATTGGTATCAGGTATTACAATAGGGGAACCCATAGGAAACAGCAACCACAATATGGTCACATTCAATATCAGTTTTCATAAACAGTCCTATACTAGCTCAACTAGAACTCTAAACTTTAGCACAGCCAACTTTGAAAGGATGAGGGAAGTTTTAAGGGTTATTTAGTGGGAAGGTTTGTTTCTAGGATTAAATACTATGGAGAAATGGGATGTATTAAAATCACTACTAGCTAAAAATACTCTCAAATTTATCCCTACGAGCAGCAAAAAAATGAATAAAAATCATAAATCGACGTGGCTTAACAAAAAGCTAAAGGAATTTATGGGCAATAAAAGGTGAGCATTTAAAAAATACAGATCTGATGGGAATGCGGAGTCATTTTAGCACTATAAGGACTGTAACAAAATATGCAAAAAAGAAATAAGAGTGGCTAAAGTAGAAACTGAAAGACTAGTAGCAAAGGAAAGCAAAGAGAATCCCAAGAAATTCTTTAAATATATCAATAGCAAGAGATTAAAGAAGGAGAGTATATGCCCTTTAAAAGACAAGTTGGGAGTCTTAATCAAAAATGATAATGACATAGCGGACACACTAAATGAGTTTTTTTCAACAGTATTTACAAGAGAGGACCCAATTAAGGGACTAACACACAATCTCAATAATGAGAATATCCCACTGATAGGTACTTATTTAAGTGAGGAGGTAGTCTGTGACCAATTAAAACATTTAAAGGTTAATAAGTCACCGGGTCCCGATGGAATTCGCCCAAGGGTTCTAATGGAGCTTCACTCTGAACTTGCAAAACCGCTATTTTTGATCTTTAAAGATTCAGTTATATCTGGTATGGTTCCCAAAGACTGGCATATAGCGGACGTAGTGCCTATATTCAAAAAGGGAAGTAAAGCTGAACCGGGTAATTATAGACCAGTTAGTCTTACATCTATAGTGGGGAAAGTATTGGAAGGTATTCTAAGGGATAGTATTCAGAAGTTCCTTGAAGCCAATAAGGTCATTAAAAGGAATCAACATGGATTTGTGAAGGACAGATCCTGTCAAACCAATTTACTTGGCTTTTACGAAACAGTAAGTGCAAACCCTCGATCAGGGTAAGGAGGCGGACGTAATCTTTTTAGACTTTGCCAAAGCTTTTGACACAGTACCACACATATGACTTATCTACAAGCTACAAGAAATAGGGCTAGGGAGCACAATATGCACTTGGGTCAAAAATTGGTTAGAAAATAGGGAGCAGCGTGTAGTGGTTAATGGGTCCTTTTCAAATTGGACTAAAGTACTAAGTGATGTGTCTCAAGGCTCGGTACTAGGACCGCTATTGTTCAACATTTTCATTAATGACCTAACAGAAGGTCTAGAGAGCATGGTGTCAATTTTTGCAGATGATACCAAATTGTGTAAGGCTATAAATACGGAGGAGGATGCTGAGTCTCTTCAGAACGACTTAGTTAAATTAGAATCATGGGCAGCCAAATGGAGAATGCGCTTCAATACAGACAAGTGTAAGGTAATGCACTGTGGTAGCAAGAACAAAAATAACACCTACATACTAAATGGGGTAAAATTAGGGGATTCTGTACTGGAAAAGGACTTAGGTGTTCTCATAAATAGCAAACTAAGCAGCATTACCCAATGTAGGATTGCAGCAAAGAAGGCTAATAAGATATTATCATGCATAAAATGGGGAATTGATACAAGGGACGAGAGTGTTATACTCCCGTTATATAAATCACTAGTGAGGCCACACCTTGAATATACTGTGTACAGTTCTGGGCACCATACTACAAAAAGGATATCCTGGAGCTTATAAAAGGTTCAGAGGAGGTTGACCAAACTAATTAAAGGCATGGAGACGCTGGAATACGATGAAAGGCTTGCAAGACTAGGCATGTTTACACTAGAAAAGAGGAGACTGAGAGGGGACATGATCAACATCTACAAATATATAAGGGGACAATACACAGAGCTTGCGCAAGACCGGTTTTTGGTTAGATCAACGCAGAGGACTCGGGGACACTCGCTTAGGTTAGAGGAGTGGAGATTCCGCACATCACGGCGCAAAGGTTTTTTTTACGGTAAGGACAATACGTGTTTGGAACTCCCTGCCGGAGGTAGTTGTAATGGCGGACTCAGTCAACACCTTTAAGAATCGGTTAGATAAATTCCTAATGGATAAGGATATCCAGAGTTTTGGTGCATAGTCACGCACTATAGATACTACAAAAAGAGGGTACAACACAACGGCTGACATCAGCATCAGTCAAAACTTTAGACCAAATAAACCTGCTCAGGAGATCACAAATAGGTTGAACTTAATGGACAAATTGTCTTTTTTCAACCTCAGATACTATGTAACTTGCCCCATCCTAGGCTGCTGTGGGGGCTCTGGAGGAGCTGCTAAAACATCTAGGGGGCTGCTTTATTTAAAAATAAAATACAAATGAAATAAACAAGACACAGGTATGCTCACATGCGTGTAACTGGAACACACAGCGTGTAACTGGAAGTTGTGAAAAACAAAAATAAGGGATCTGCCACAAAATATGTAAATAAAAATGCAATAAAAAAATGGGGGAAAAAAGAAACCCACGAGATTTTCACAAAATAAGTCTCCAGACTCCATGGAGGGGAAAATATCTAATCTTGATCTTGTGGTATACACCAGTTTATTTGCATCCCAGCATTGAATCAGAGATTATCTTAATCCCTGAACATGGAGAAGGAGGTACAAATTTGGAGGCTTTGGCCCCTAGTTTTTCAGTTTGTCCAGTAATGTGGTAATTATATATTTGCTTGGTTGAAGTCCTTTCCGTTCCACACCAATATAGGAGTGGAGGTGAAAGCCTGTGTGTTGTTCCTGATTGCGTGTGACTCTAATTTTTAATCACCTTCTTGACACTGTCCTCTTCCTCTTGCCTCTTCTTATAATGTGAAAAGTCATCAAATATGGAGGTGGTATGCTTGTAGCTAGCTTTGATTCGGAGAACTTGGCAAGCTTTTTCCAGGGGGACCACCTGTCGCTGAAATAATGGGTTTATTAAACTGTGCATGTCCTGTTTAAACAACATAAGGGTCGGTGGGAGGGCATTTCCCAAGACAATCCCATCTTGCACCTCTTTTTTTTCTTTGCATTATGTGCTCTTTGGGGCCTTGTTTTTAAAACTGCCATCCTGTCTGCCACTGCAGTGCTACTCCTAGATGGGCCAGGTGTTTGTGCCCCCCACTTGTGTAACTTAGCTTAGTCATCCAGCTACCTCGGTGCAACCTTTTGGCCTAAAAACAATATTGTGAGGTGTTCATAATAGACTGGAAATGAGTGGAAACTAATGTTATTGAGGTTAATAATACCGTAGGATAAAAATTACCCCCAAATTCTGTTATTTTAGCTGTTTTTATGTTTTTTTTCAAAAATCATCCAGATCCAAAACCAAAACCCAAAAGGGTGGTTTTGGCAAAACCAATCCAGATCCAAAACACGAGCAGAGATCCAGATCCAAAACCAAAACACAAAACCCGAAAAGTGTCCGCTGCACATCTCTAGTAAATGCAGTCAGATATATTTAGAGATGGAATCTGTCATAGGATATATCCACAACAGTGTGTGTAACATGTGTCCATGTAGTAGAGGTAGAGAAAATAAATTGTAAACTCCATTTGGACTACTGTAGGACTGATGTGAATGATTAAATATTGCATGCAAAGAAAAGTGTAATATGTAAGCAATATATTATATTAGTGTTATCTACTAATTAAACTAGGAGCCTGAGGGGAGGGATTAGCTAGAAACTACGGGTCGTGCAGTGAGAATAGTGGGGATGGCGGTAGTAAACGAAATGGAGGTGAAGTTGGGGGGAGGGTAAGAGCAGCTGGTAAGGGTATTAACAGGGGTACTAAAAGAGGTTTTAGCAAAGCACTATCTAATAACGAAAACGGGTCATCGCTGCTACATAGGGTGAATGATGTCCCTAACGCAAGGGGAAATACTTATCTTAGTTGTATGTATGTGAACGCTAGAAGCCTAACTGGTAAAAAAGAGGGAACTAGAAATACTTGCAGCAAGCAGACAGTATGATATTATAGGCATTACTGAAACTTGGTGGGATGAATCTCATGATTGGAAAGTCAATCTAGAGGGCTATACGCTGTTTAGGAGAGACAGACTAAATAAAAGGGGTGGAGGGATGTGTCTTTAGGTAAAACCATTTTTAAAACCTGATATACGGGAAGGTATTCAGGAGAGGACTGGAGACACTGTCGAGACGTTATGGGTAGAAATTGCATGCGGGGAAAAAGGAATAAAAAAGTTAGTATTGGGTGTATGCTATAGGTCGCCTGGTATTAATGTATCTGATGAGGAATTGTTACTGAAGCAAATTGAAAGAGCAGCAGGAGTAGGTGACATAGTAGTGATGGGAAATTTTAACTATCCAGAGATTAACTGGAATAAAGATTCATGTGACACTGCTAGGGGTAAAATGTTTTTAAGCACACTAAATGATAACTACTTATTTAAACTAATTGAAGAACCTACCAGGTACAATGCAGTCTTAGACCTGGTATTAACAAACAATGGGGAATTGGTATCAGGTATTACAATAGGGGAACCCATAGGAAACAGCAACCACAATATGGTCACATTCAATATCAGTTTTCATAAACAGTCCTATACTAGCTCAACTAGAACTCTAAACTTTAGCACAGCCAACTTTGAAAGGATGAGGGAAGTTTTAAGGGTTATTTAGTGGGAAGGTTTGTTTCTAGGATTAAATACTATGGAGAAATGGGATGTATTAAAATCACTACTAGCTAAAAATACTCTCAAATTTATCCCTACGAGCAGCAAAAAAATGAATAAAAATCATAAATCGACGTGGCTTAACAAAAAGCTAAAGGAATTTATGGGCAATAAAAGGTGAGCATTTAAAAAATACAGATCTGATGGGAATGCGGAGTCATTTTAGCACTATAAGGACTGTAACAAAATATGCAAAAAAGAAATAAGAGTGGCTAAAGTAGAAACTGAAAGACTAGTAGCAAAGGAAAGCAAAGAGAATCCCAAGAAATTCTTTAAATATATCAATAGCAAGAGATTAAAGAAGGAGAGTATATGCCCTTTAAAAGACAAGTTGGGAGTCTTAATCAAAAATGATAATGACATAGCGGACACACTAAATGAGTTTTTTTCAACAGTATTTACAAGAGAGGACCCAATTAAGGGACTAACACACAATCTCAATAATGAGAATATCCCACTGATAGGTACTTATTTAAGTGAGGAGGTAGTCTGTGACCAATTAAAACATTTAAAGGTTAATAAGTCACCGGGTCCCAATGGAATTCGCCCAAGGGTTCTAATGGAGCTTCACTCTGAACTTGCAAAACCGCTATTTTTGATCTTTAAAGATTCAGTTATATCTGGTATGGTTCCCAAAGACTGGCATATAGCGGACGTAGTGCCTATATTCAAAAAGGGAAGTAAAGCTGAACCGGGTAATTATAGACCAGTTAGTCTTACATCTATAGTGGGGAAAGTATTGGAAGGTATTCTAAGGGATAGTATTCAGAAGTTCCTTGAAGCCAATAAGGTCATTAAAAGGAATCAACATGGATTTGTGAAGGACAGATCCTGTCAAACCAATTTACTTGGCTTTTACGAAACAGTAAGTGCAAACCCTCGATCAGGGTAAGGAGGCGGACGTAATCTTTTTAGACTTTGCCAAAGCTTTTGACACAGTACCACACATATGACTTATCTACAAGCTACAAGAAATAGGGCTAGGGAGCACAATATGCACTTGGGTCAAAAATTGGTTAGATAATAGGGAGCAGCGTGTAGTGGTTAATGGGTCCTTTTCAAATTGGACTAAAGTACTAAGTGATGTGTCTCAAGGCTCGGTACTAGGACCGCTATTGTTCAACATTTTCATTAATGACCTAACAGAAGGTCTAGAGAGCATGGTGTCAATTTTTGCAGATGATACCAAATTGTGTAAGGCTATAAATACGGAGGAGGATGCTGAGTCTCTTCAGAACGACTTAGTTAAATTAGAATCATGGGCAGCCAAATGGAGAATGCGCTTCAATACAGACAAGTGTAAGGTAATGCACTGTGGTAGCAAGAACAAAAATAACACCTACATACTAAATGGGGTAAAATTAGGGGATTCTGTACTGGAAAAGGACTTAGGTGTTCTCATAAATAGCAAACTAAGCAGCATTACCCAATGTAGGATTGCAGCAAAGAAGGCTAATAAGATATTATCATGCATAAAATGGGGAATTGATACAAGGGACGAGAGTGTTATACTCCCGTTATATAAATCACTAGTGAGGCCACACCTTGAATATACTGTGTACAGTTCTGGGCACCATACTACAAAAAGGATATCCTGGAGCTTATAAAAGGTTCAGAGGAGGTTGACCAAACTAATTAAAGGCATGGAGACGCTGGAATACGATGAAAGGCTTGCAAGACTAGGCATGTTTACACTAGAAAAGAGGAGACTGAGAGGGGACATGATCAACATCTACAAATATATAAGGGGACAATACACAGAGCTTGCGCAAGACCGGTTTTTGGTTAGATCAACGCAGAGGACTCGGGGACACTCGCTTAGGTTAGAGGAGTGGAGATTCCGCACATCACGGCGCAAAGGTTTTTTTTACGGTAAGGACAATACGTGTTTGGAACTCCCTGCCGGAGGTAGTTGTAATGGCGGACTCAGTCAACACCTTTAAGAATCGGTTAGATAAATTCCTAATGGATAAGGATATCCAGAGTTTTGGTGCATAGTCACGCACTATAGATACTACAAAAAGAGGGTACAACACAACGGCTGACATCAGCATCAGTCAAAACTTTAGACCAAATAAACCTGCTCAGGAGATCACAAATAGGTTGAACTTAATGGACAAATTGTCTTTTTTCAACCTCAGATACTATGTAACTTGCCCCATCCTAGGCTGCTGTGGGGGCTCTGGAGGAGCTGCTAAAACATCTAGGGGGCTGCTTTATTTAAAAATAAAATACAAATGAAATAAACAAGACACAGGTATGCTCACATGCGTGTAACTGGAACACACAGCGTGTAACTGGAAGTTGTGAAAAACAAAAATAAGGGATCTGCCACAAAATATGTAAATAAAAATGCAATAAAAAAATGGGGGGAAAAAGAAACCCACGAGATTTTCACAAAATAAGTCTCCAGACTCCATGGAGGGGAAAATATCTAATCTTGATCTTGTGGTATACACCAGTTTATTTGCATCCCAGCATTGAATCAGAGATTATCTTAATCCCTGAACATGGAGAAGGAGGTACAAATTTGGAGGCTTTGGCCCCTAGTTTTTCAGTTTGTCCAGTAATGTGGTAATTATATATTTGCTTGGTTGAAGTCCTTTCCGTTCCACACCAATATAGGAGTGGAGGTGAAAGCCTGTGTGTTGTTCCTGATTGCGTGTGACTCTAATTTTTAATCACCTTCTTGACACTGTCCTCTTCCTCTTGCCTCTTCTTATAATGTGAAAAGTCATCAAATATGGAGGTGGTATGCTTGTAGCTAGCTTTGATTCGGAGAACTTGGCAAGCTTTTTCCAGGGGGACCACCTGTCGCTGAAATAATGGGTTTATTAAACTGTGCATGTCCTGTTTAAACAACATAAGGGTCGGTGGGAGGGCATTTCCCAAGACAATCCCATCTTGCACCTCTTTTTTTTCTTTGCATTATGTGCTCTTTGGGGCCTTGTTTTTAAAACTGCCATCCTGTCTGCCACTGCAGTGCTACTCCTAGATGGGCCAGGTGTTTGTGCCCCCCACTTGTGTAACTTAGCTTAGTCATCCAGCTACCTCGGTGCAACCTTTTGGCCTAAAAACAATATTGTGAGGTGTTCATAATAGACTGGAAATGAGTGGAAACTAATGTTATTGAGGTTAATAATACCGTAGGATAAAAATTACCCCCAAATTCTGTTATTTTAGCTGTTTTTATGTTTTTTTTCAAAAATCATCCAGATCCAAAACCAAAACCCAAAAGGGTGGTTTTGGCAAAACCAATCCAGATCCAAAACACGAGCAGAGATCCAGATCCAAAACCAAAACACAAAACCCGAAAAGTGTCCGCTGCACATCTCTAGTCTAAATGCAGTCAGATATATTTAGAGATGGAATCTGTCATAGGATATATCCACAACAGTGTGTGTAACATGTGTCCATGTAGTAGAGGTAGAGAAAATAAATTGTAAACTCCATTTGGACTACTGTAGGACTGATGTGAATGATTAAATATTGCATGCAAAGAAAAGTGTAATATGTAAGCAATATATTATATTAGTGTTATCTACTAATTAAACTAGGAGCCTGAGGGGAGGGATTAGCTAGAAACTACGGGTCGTGCAGTGAGAATAGTGGGGATGGCGGTAGTAAACGAAATGGAGGTGAAGTTGGGGGGAGGGTAAGAGCAGCTGGTAAGGGTATTAACAGGGGTACTAAAAGAGGTTTTAGCAAAGCACTATCTAATAACGAAAACGGGTCATCGCTGCTACATAGGGTGAATGATGTCCCTAACGCAAGGGGAAATACTTATCTTAGTTGTATGTATGTGAACGCTAGAAGCCTAACTGGTAAAAAAGAGGGAACTAGAAATACTTGCAGCAAGCAGACAGTATGATATTATAGGCATTACTGAAACTTGGTGGGATGAATCTCATGATTGGAAAGTCAATCTAGAGGGCTATACGCTGTTTAGGAGAGACAGACTAAATAAAAGGGGTGGAGGGATGTGTCTTTAGGTAAAACCATTTTTATAACCTGATATACGGGAAGGTATTCAGGAGAGGACTGGAGACACTGTCGAGACGTTATGGGTAGAAATTGCATGCGGGGAAAAAGGAATAAAAAAGTTAGTATTGGGTGTATGCTATAGGTCGCCTGGTATTAATGTATCTGATGAGGAATTGTTACTGAAGCAAATTGAAAGAGCAGCAGGAGTAGGTGACATAGTAGTGATGGGAAATTTTAACTATCCAGAGATTAACTGGAATAAAGATTCATGTGACACTGCTAGGGGTAAAATGTTTTTAAGCACACTAAATGATAACTACTTATTTAAACTAATTGAAGAACCTACCAGGTACAATGCAGTCTTAGACCTGGTATTAACAAACAATGGGGAATTGGTATCAGGTATTACAATAGGGGAACCCATAGGAAACAGCAACCACAATATGGTCACATTCAATATCAGTTTTCATAAACAGTCCTATACTAGCTCAACTAGAACTCTAAACTTTAGCACAGCCAACTTTGAAAGGATGAGGGAAGTTTTAAGGGTTATTTAGTGGGAAGGTTTGTTTCTAGGATTAAATACTATGGAGAAATGGGATGTATTAAAATCACTACTAGCTAAAAATACTCTCAAATTTATCCCTACTTGCAGCAAAAAAATGAATAAAAATCATAAATCGACGTGGCTTAACAAAAAGCTAAAGGAATTTATGGGCAATAAAAGGTGAGCATTTAAAAAATACAGATCTGATGGGAATGCGGAGTCATTTTAGCACTATAAGGACTGTAACAAAATATGCAAAAAAGAAATAAGAGTGGCTAAAGTAGAAACTGAAAGACTAGTAGCAAAGGAAAGCAAAGAGAATCCCAAGAAATTCTTTAAATATATCAATAGCAAGAGATTAAAGAAGGAGAGTATATGCCCTTTAAAAGACAAGTTGGGAGTCTTAATCAAAAATGATAATGACATAGCGGACACACTAAATGAGTTTTTTTCAACAGTATTTACAAGAGAGGACCCAATTAAGGGACTAACACACAATCTCAATAATGAGAATATCCCACTGATAGGTACTTATTTAAGTGAGGAGGTAGTCTGTGACCAATTAAAACATTTAAAGGTTAATAAGTCACCGGGTCCCGATGGAATTCGCCCAAGGGTTCTAATGGAGCTTCACTCTGAACTTGCAAAACCGCTATTTTTGATCTTTAAAGATTCAGTTATATCTGGTATGGTTCCCAAAGACTGGCATATAGCGGACGTAGTGCCTATATTCAAAAAGGGAAGTAAAGCTGAACCGGGTAATTATAGACCAGTTAGTCTTACATCTATAGTGGGGAAAGTATTGGAAGGTATTCTAAGGGATAGTATTCAGAAGTTCCTTGAAGCCAATAAGGTCATTAAAAGGAATCAACATGGATTTGTGAAGGACAGATCCTGTCAAACCAATTTACTTGGCTTTTACGAAACAGTAAGTGCAAACCCTCGATCAGGGTAAGGAGGCGGACGTAATCTTTTTAGACTTTGCCAAAGCTTTTGACACAGTACCACACATATGACTTATCTACAAGCTACAAGAAATAGGGCTAGGGAGCACAATATGCACTTGGGTCAAAAATTGGTTAGATAATAGGGAGCAGCGTGTAGTGGTTAATGGGTCCTTTTCAAATTGGACTAAAGTACTAAGTGATGTGTCTCAAGGCTCGGTACTAGGACCGCTATTGTTCAACATTTTCATTAATGACCTAACAGAAGGTCTAGAGAGCATGGTGTCAATTTTTGCAGATGATACCAAATTGTGTAAGGCTATAAATATGGAGGAGGATGCTGAGTCTCTTCAGAACGACTTAGTTAAATTAGAATCGTGGGCAGCCAAATGGAGAATGCGCTTCAATACAGCCAAGTGTAAGGTAATGCACTGTGGTAGCAAGAACAAAAATAACACATACATACTAAATGGGGTAAAATTAGGGGATTCTGTACTGGAAAAGGACTTAGGTGTTCTCATAAATAGCAAACTAAGCAGCATTACCCAATGTAGGATTGCAGCAAAGAAGGCTAATAAGATATTATCATGCATAAAATGGGGAATTGATACAAGGGACGAGAGTGTTATACTCCCGTTATATAAATCACTAGTGAGGCCACACCTTGAATATACTGTGTACAGTTCTGGGCACCATACTACAAAAAGGATATCCTGGAGCTTATAAAAGGTTCAGAGGAGGTTGACCAAACTAATTAAGGGCATGGAGACGCTGGAATACGATGAAAGGCTTGCAAGACTAGGCATGTTTACACTAGAAAAGAGGAGACTGAGAGGGGACATGATCAACATCTACAAATATATAAGGGGACAATACACAGAGCTTGCGCAAGACCGGTTTTTGGTTAGATCAACACAGAGGACTCGGGGACACTCGCTTAGGTTAGAGGAGTGGAGATTCCGCACATCACGGCGCAAAGGTTTTTTTTACGGTAAGGACAATACGTGTTTGGAACTCCCTGCCTGAGGTAGTTGTAATGGCGGACTCAGTCAACACCTTTAAGAATCGGTTAGATAAATTCCTAATGGATAAGGATATCCAGAGTTTTGGTGCATAGTCACGCACTATAGATACTACAAAAAGAGGGTACAACACAACGGCTGACATCAGCATCAGTCAAAACTTTAGACCAAATAAACCTGCTCAGGAGATCACAAATAGGTTGAACTTAATGGACAAATTGTCTTTTTTCAACCTCAGATACTATGTAACTTGCCCCATCCTAGGCTGCTGTGGGGGCTCTGGAGGAGCTGCTAAAACATCTAGGGGGCTGCTTTATTTAAAAATAAAATACAAATGAAATAAACAAGACACAGGTATGCTCACATGCGTGTAACTGGAACACACAGCGTGTAACTGGAAGTTGTGAAAAACAAAAATAAGGGATCTGCCACAAAATATGTAAATAAAAATGCAATAAAAAAATGGGGGAAAAAAGAAACCCACGAGATTTTCACAAAATAAGTCTCCAGACTCCATGGAGGGGAAAATATCTAATCTTGATCCTGTGGTATACACCAGTTTATTTGCATCCCAGCATTGAATCAGAGATTATCTTAATCCCTGAACATGGAGAAGGGGGTACAAATTTGGAGGCTTTGGCCCCTAGTTTTTCAGTTTGTCCAGTAATGTGGTAATTATATATTTGCTTGGTTGAAGTCCTTTCCGTTCCACACCAATATAGGAGTGGAGGTGAAAGCCTGTGTGTTGTTCCTGATTGCGTGTGACTCTAATTTTTAATCACCTTCTTGACACTGTCCTCTTCCTCTTGCCTCTTCTTATAATGTGAAAAGTCATCAAATATGGAGGTGGTATGCTTGTAGCTAGCTTTGATTCGGAGAACTTGGCAAGCTTTTTCCAGGGGGACCACCTGTCGCTGAAATAATGGGTTTATTAAACTGTGCATGTCCTGTTTAAACAACATAAGGGTCGGTGGGAGGACATTTCCCAAGACAATCCCATCTTGCACCTCTTTTTTTTCTTTGCATTATGTGCTCTTTGGGGCCTTGTTTTTAAAACTGCCATCCTGTCTGCCACTGCAGTGCTACTCCTAGATGGGCCAGGTGTTTGTGCCCCCCACTTGTGTAACTTAGCTTAGTCATCCAGCTACCTCGGTGCAACCTTTTGGCCTAAAAACAATATTGTGAGGTGTTCATAATAGACTGGAAATGAGTGGAAACTAATGTTATTGAGGTTAATAATACCGTAGGATAAAAATTACCCCCAAATTCTGTTATTTTAGCTGTTTTTATGTTTTTTTCAAAAATCATCCAGATCCAAAACCCAAAAGGGTGGTTTTGGCAAAACCAATCCAGATCCAAAACACGAGTAGAGATCCAGATCCAAAACCAAAACACAAAACCCGAAAAGTGTCCGCTGCACATCTCTATTTTAAATGCAGTCAGATATATTTAGAGATGGAATCTGTCATAGGATATATCCACAACAGTGTGTGTAACATGTGTCCATGTAGTAGAGGTAGAGAAAATAAATTGTAAACTCCATTTGGACTACTGTAGGACTGATGTGAATGATTAAATATTGCATGCAAAGAGAAGTGTAATATGTAAGCAATATATTATATTAGTGTTATCTACTAATTAAACTAGGAGCCTGAGGGGAGGGATTAGCTAGAAACTACGGGTCGTGCAGTGAGAATAGTGGGGATGGCGGTAGTAAACGAAATGGGGGTGAAGTTGGGGGGAGGGTAAGAGCAGCTGGTAAGGGTATTAACAGGGGTACTAAAAGAGGTTTTAGCAAAGCACTATCTAATAACGAAAACGGGTCATCGCTGCTACATAAGGTGAATGATGTCCCTAACGCAAGGGGAAATACTTATCTTAGTTGTATGTATGTGAACGCTAAAAGCCTAACTGGTAAAAAGGGGGAACTAGAAATACTTGCAGCAAGCAGACAGTATGATATTATAGGCATTACTGAAACTTGGTGGGATGAATCTCATGATTGGACAGTCAATCTAGAGGGCTATACGCTGTTTAGGAGAGACAGACTAAATAAAAGGGGTGGAGGGATGTGTCTTTAGGTAAAACCATTTTTAAAACCTGATATACGGGAAGGTATTCAGGAGAGGACTGTAGACACTGTCGAGACGTTATGGGTAGAAATTGCACGCGGGGGAAAAGGAATAAAAAAGTTAGTATTGGGTGTATGCTATAGGTCGCCTGGTATTAATGTATCTGATGAGGAATTGTTACTGAAGCAAATTGAAAGAGCAGCAGGAGTGGGTGACATAGTAGTGATGGGAGATTTTAACTATCCAGAGATTAACTGGAATAACGATTCATGTGACACTGCTAGGGGTAATATGTTTTTAAGCACACTAAATGATAACTACTTATTTCAACTAATTGAAGAACCTACCAGGTACAATGCAGTCTTAGACCTGGTATTAACAAACAATGGGGAATTGGTATCAGGTATTACAATAGGGGAACCCATAGGAAACAGCGACCACAATATGATCACATTCAATATCAGTTTTCATAAACAGTCCTATACTGGCTCAACTAGAACTCTAAACTTTAGCATAGCCAACTTTGAAAGGATGAGGGAAGTTTTAAGGGTTATTGAGTGGGAAGGTTTGTTTCTAGGAGAAATGGGATGTATTAAAATCACTACTAGCTAAAAATACTCTCAAATTTATCCCTACGAGCAGCAAAAAAAGGAATAAAAATCATAAATCGACGTGGCTTAACAAAAAGCTAAAGGAATTTATGGGCAAGAAAAGGTGAGCATTTAAAAAATACAGATCTGATGGGAATGAGGAGTCATTTTAGCACTATAAGGACTGTAACAAAATATGCAAAAAAGAAATAAGAGCGACTAAAGTAGAAACTGAAAGACTAGTAGCAAAGGAAAGCAAAGAGAATCCCAAGAAATTCTTTAAATATATCAATAGCAAGAGATTAAAGAAGGAGAGTATAGGCCCTTTAAAAGACAAGTTGGGAGTCTTAATCAAAAATGATAATGACATAGCGGACACACTAAATGAGTTTTTTTCAACAGTATTTACAAGAGAGGACCCAATTAAGGGACTAACACACAATCTCAATAATGAGAATATCCCACTGATAGGTACTTATTTAAGTGAGGAGGTAGTCTGTGACCAATTAAAACATTTAAAGATTAATAAGTCACCGGGTCCCGATGGAATTCGCCCAAGGGTTCTAATGGAGCTTTACTCTGAACTTTCAAAACCGCTATTTTTGATCTTTAAAGATTCACTTATATCTGGTATGGTTCCCAAAGACTGGCATATAGCGGAAGTAGTGCCTATATTCAAAAAGGGAAGTAAAGCTGAACCGGGTAATTATAGACCAGTTAGTCTTACATCTATAGTGGGGAAAGTATTGGAAGGTATTCTAAGGGATAGTATTCAGAAGTTCCTTGAAGCCAATAAGGTCATTAAAAGGAATCAACATGGATTTGTGAAGGACAGATCCTGTCAAACCAATTTACTTGGCTTTTACGAAACAGTAAGTGCAAACCCTCGATCAGGGTAAGGAGGCGGACGTAATCTTTTTAGACTTTGCCAAAGCTTTCGACACAGTACCACACATGCGACTTATCTACAAGCTACAAGAAATAGGGCTAGGGAGCACAATATGCACTTGGGTCGAAAATTGGTTAGATAATAGGGAGCAGCGTGTAGTGGTTAATGGGTCCTTTTCAAATTGGACTAAAGTACTAAGTGGTGTGTCTCAAGGCTCGGTACTAGGACCGCTATTGTTCAACATTTTCATTAATGACCTAACAGAAGGTCTAGAGAGCATGGTGTCAATTTTTGCAGATGATACCAAATTGTGTAAGGCTATAAATATGGAGGAGGATGCTGAGTCTCTTCAGAACGACTTAGTTAAATTAGATTTGTGGGCAGCCAAATGGAGAATGCGCTTCAATACAGACAAGTGTAAGGTAATGCACTGTGGTAGCAAGAACAAAAATAACACCTACATACTAAATGGGGTAAAATTAGGGGATTCTGTACTGGAAAAGGACTTAGGTGTCCTCATAGATAGCAAACTAAGCAACATTACCCAATGTAGGATTGCAGCAAAGAAGGCTAATAAGATATTATCATGCATAAAATGGGGAATTGATGCAAGGGACGAGAGTGTTATACTCCCGTTATATAAATCACTAGTGAGGCCACACCTTGAATATACTGTGTACAGTTCTGGGCACCATACTACAAAAAGGATATCCTGGAGCTTATAAAAGGTTCAGAGGAGGGTGACCAAACTAATTAAGGGCATGGAGACGCTGGAATACGAGGAAAGGCTTGCAAGACTAGGCATGTTTACACTAGAAAAGAGGAGACTGAGAGGGGACATGATCAACATCTACAAATATATAAGGGGACAATACACAGAGCTTGCGCGGGACCGGTTTTTGGTTAGATCAACACAGAGGACTCGGGGACACTCGCTTAGGTTAGAGGAGTGGAGATTCCGCACATCATGGCGCAAAGGTTTTTTTACGGTAAGGACAATACGTGTTTGGAACTCCCTGCCGGAGGTAGTTGTAATGGCGGACTCAGTCAACACCTTTAAGAATCGGTTAGATAAATTCCTAATGGATAAGGATATCCAGAGTTTTGGTGCATAGTCACGCACTATAGATACTACAAAAAGAGGGTACAACACAACGGCTGACATCAGCATCAGTCAAAACTTTAGACCAAATAAACCTGCTCAGGAGATCACAAATAGGTTGAACTTAATGGACAAATTGTCTTTTTTCAACCTCAGCCTAGGCTGCTGTGGGGGCTCAGGAGGAGCTGCTAAAACACCTAAGGGGCTGCTTTATTTAAAAATAAAATACAAATAAAATAAACAAGACACAGGTATGCTCACATGCGTGTAACTGGAACACACAGCGTGTAACTGGGAGTTGTGAAAAACAAAAATAAGGGATCTGCCACAAAATATGTAAATAAAAATGCAATAAAAAAATGGGGAAAAAAGAAACCCACGAGATTTTCACAAAATAAGTCTCCAGACTCCATGGAGGGGAAAATATCTAATCTTGATCCTGTGGTATACACCAGTTTATTTGCATCCCAGCATTAAATCAGAGATTATCTTAATCCCTGAACATGGAGAAGGGGGTACAAATTTGGAGGCTTTGGCCCCTAGTTTTTCAGTTTGTCCAGTAATGTGGTAATTATATAATTGCTTGGTTGAAGTCCTTTCCGTTCCACACCAATATAGGAGTGGAGGTGAAAGCCTGTGTGTTGTTTCTGATTGCGTGTGACTCTAATTTTTAATCACCTTCTTGACACTGTCCTCTTCCTCTTGCCTCTTCTTATAATGTGAAAAGTCATCAAATATGGAGGAGGTATGCTTGTAGCTAGCTTTGATTCAGAGAACTTGGCAAGCTTTTTCCAGGGGGACCACCTGTCGCTGAAATAATGGGTTTATTAAACTGTGCATGTCCTGTTTAAACAACATAAGGGTCGGTAGGAGGGCATTTCCCAAGACAATCCCATCTTGCACCTCTTTTTTTTCTCTGCATTATGTGCTCTTTGGGGCCTTGTTTTTAAAACTGCCATCCTGTCTGCCACTGCAGTGCTACTCCTAGATGGGCCAGGTGTTTGTGCCCCCCACTTGTGTAACTTAGCTTAGTCATCCAGCTACCTCGGTGCAACCTTTTGGCCTAAAAACAATATTGTGAGGTGTTCATAATAGACTGGAAATGAGTGGAAACTAATGTTATTGAGGTTAATAATACCGTAGGATAAAAATTACCCCCAAATTCTGTTATTTTAGCTGTTTTTATGTTTTTTTCAAAAATCATCCAGATCCAAAACCAAAACCCAAAAGGGTGGTTTTGGCAAAACCAATCCAGATCCAAAACACGAGCAGAGATCCAGATCCAAAACCAAAACACAAAACCCGAAAAGTGTCCGCTGCACATCTCTAGTCTAAATGCAGTCAGATATATTTAGAGATGGAATCTGTCATAGGATATATCCACAACAGTGTGTGTAACATGTGTCCATGTAGTAGAGGTAGAGAAAATAAATTGTAAGCTCCATTTGGACTACTGTATGACTGATGTGAATGATTAAATATTGCATGCAAAGAGAAGTGTAATATGTAAGCAATATATTATATTAGTGTTATCTACTAATTAAACTAGGAGCCTGAGGGGAGGGATTAGCTAGAAACTACGGGTCGTGCAGTGAGAATAGTGGGGATGGCGGTAGTAAACGAAATGGGGGTGAAGTTGGGGGGAGGGTAAGAGCAGCTGGTAAGGGTATTAACATGGGTACTAAAAGAGGTTTTAGCAAAGCACTATCTAATAACGAAAACGGGTCATCGCTGCTACATAGGGTGAATGATGTCCCTAACGCAAGGGGAAATACTTATCTTAGTTGTATGTATGTGAACGCTAGAAGCCTAACTGGTAAAAAGGGGGAACTAGAAATACTTGCAGCAAGCAGACAGTATGATATTATAGGCATTACTGAAACTTGGTGGGATGAATCTCATGATTGGACAGTCAATCTAGAGGGCTATACGCTGTTTAGGAGAGACAGACTAAATAAAAGGGGTGGAGGGCTGTGTCTTTAGGTAAAACCATTTTTAAAACCTGATATACGGGAAGGTATTCAGGAGAGGACTGTAGACACTGTCGAGACGTTATGGGTAGAAATTGCACGCGGGGAAAAAGGAATAAAAAAGTTAGTATTGGGTGTATGCTATAGGTCGCCTGGTATTAATGTATCTGATGAGGAATTGTTACTGAAGCAAATTGAAAGAGCAGCAGGAGTAGGTGACATAGTAGTGATGGGAGATTTTAACTATCCAGAGATTAACTGGAATAACGATTCATGTGACACTGCTAGGGGTAATATGTTTTTAAACACACTAAATGATAACAACTTGTTTCAACTAATTGAAGAACCTACCAGGTACAATGCAGTCTTAGACCTGGTATTAACAAACAATGGGGAATTGGTATCAGGTATTACAATAGGGGAACCCATAGGAAACAGCGACCACAATATGATCACATTCAATATCAGTTTTCATAAACAGTCCTATACTGGCTCAACTAGATCTCTAAACTTTAGCATAGCCAACTTTGAAAGGATGAGGGAAGTTTTAAGGGTTATTGAGTGGGAAGGTTTGTTTCTAGAAGAAATGGGATGTATTAAAATCACTACTAGCTAAAAATACTCTCAAATTTATCCCTACGAGCAGCAAAAAATGAATAAAAATCATAAATCGATGTGGCTTAACAAAAAGCTTGTCACAACTGAGGGCCTGAGCTGACGGGAGGCAGCCTCAGTTGTAGGGGCTGAGATGTACCGGAACCTGGGAGGTTGTATCAGACCCCTGGACATGTAAGTAACATGAATAATAACTGCCCGAAGGCGTGACCACGACAACTTGGATAAAAGTCAATGATGTTTATTATGACAACTCCGCAACACAGCAGCAGTAAAAGAAAACGTAAAAGTCAGCAAAGAATAAATACAGTTCCTGGGTACTACAGGATGGCAGGAGCCACAGGGCACTGGTAGTGTGAGATAGTTCTTATGATCTTCTAGATGGAAAGTCCTTACCAGGCCCGACTGTAGCAATGGAGATAACCCAGGATTGTGCCAGCTGGTGTTCCAGGAAAAGCTGGGTTGCTGAAGATAAAACAGCTGCTGTGGATACTGGCTGGAACCAGACTGTTGTTAGCACGGAGTAGATACTGGCTGGAACCAGTTAAATAATAAATGAACTTGGGAGCGATGAAATATGAACTGAAATGTAGAACTTGAGAGCGGAGAAATAATAATACCGGTGGAGAGTGGTAAAGTGTAGAAAGGACACCGGCCCTTTAAGGGAAGCTGTACTCTGCTGGAAGCTGAGCTGGAAGCAGGTAATGTTGTAGCTGGAAACAGATGAATCCACAATGGATTGGAGAGTCAGGCTACACCGCAGGTGGAATGCTGGTGCGGGTCTCTATGGTGGAAGTCTTGAGACAGGAGCTGGAACCTGGAAGACAATCACAGGAGAGAGACAAACAGGAACTAGGTTTGACAACCAAAGCACTGACGCCTTCCTTGCTCAGGCACAGTGTATTTATACCTGCAGCAAGGAAGGGATTGGCTAGGCAATTATGCAGATTATCAATACTGAGAGCAGATTGGTGGAAATGATCAGCTGACAGAATCCAAGATGGCTGCGCCCATGCAGACACTTGGAGGGAAGTTTGGTTTGTAATCCATGTGGTAATGAAAACAGTAATGGCGGCGCCGGCCACCGGAGACAGGAGGCGCCAGGCTGACAGATGCACATCCAACCACGCGGACACAGCGGAGGCCGCGGCTGACGTAATCGCCACTCAGACACTCTGCATGCAGAAGTTCAGGGACGGCGGCGGAGGCCGCGGGAGACGCCATGCCAGGTGTAATATGGCGTTTACTGTGACAGCGTCCCAGAGTGACAGGAGAGGATACAGGAATGTACACATCAGGATAACAGATGGGATCCGGTCCTGGAGCGCTGAGCCAGCCTTAGGAGGCATCTGATGGGTAAGAAATGGCGTCCAGATACCCGGATCGTGACAGCACCCCCCCCTTTAGGAGTGGCCCCAGGACACTTCTTTGGCTTTTGAGGAAACTTGGAATGGAATCTCCGGACCAAGGCAGGAGCATGGACATCAGAAGCATTGGTCCATGAACGTTCCTCAGGACCATAACCCTTCCAGTCAATAAGATATTGTAGTTGACCGTAACGGTGACGTGAGTCCAGGATCTTGGCCACTTCATACTCAACGCCTCGTTGAGTTTGGACTTTCGGAGTTGGAGGAAGTGAGGAATGAAACCGATTCAAGATCAGCGGTTTCAACAGGGAAACATGAAATGTCCTGGGTATTTTTAAGAAGGGAGGCAACTGGAGTCTGTAAGCAACAGGATTGATGACTTGTTCAATCTTGAAAGGACCGATATAGCGAGGTGCAAACTTCATACTGGGAACTCTTAACCTCAAATTCTTCGTGGATAACCATACCCGATCACCCACCTTGAGAGCAGGAACTGCTCGACGCTTCTTATCCGCAAACTTCTTGTACCTGAACGATGCCTTGAGCAGAGCTGATCGTACGCTCTTCCAGATATTGGCAAACTGATGCAAGGTGATATCCACTGCGGGAACAGAAGTTGCTGGAAGCGGTTGGAACTCAGGGACTTTAGGGTGGAATCCAAAGTTAGTGAAGAATGGTGTTGAAGCAGATGAAGAATGATACTGGTTGTTATGACAGAACTCGGCCCAGGGAAGTAATTGAACCCAGTCATCTTGAGAGGAGGACACATAGATGCGGAGGAAGGCCTCCAAGTCCTGATTCACCCTCTCGGTTTGACCATTGGTCTGAGGATGGTAAGCCGTGGAAAACTTTAGCTTGACTTGGAGGACTTGACATAAACTTCGCCAGAATTTGGCTGTGAATTGAACTCCTCGATCTGAGATAATTTCTTCAGGAAGACCGTGGAGTCGGAAGATCTCTTGTATGAATACTTGAGCCAACTTGGAAGCTGACGGAAGACCGGTGAGAGGAATGAAGTGTGCCATCTTGGTGAACCGGTCAACTACCACCCAGATGGTATTGAACTTGTTGCACATGGGTAAGTCTGTAATGAAATCCATCGACAAGTGGGTCCATGGTCGACGGGGAACGGATAGTGGAACCAGTTGCCCCGCAGGCGACTGGCGGGATACTTTATGTTGGGCACACTTTGGGCAAGATGCAATAAACTCCAAGACGTCCTTTTTCAGAGTTGGCCACCAGTAGGACCTAGAGATAAACTCCAGGGTTTTTTGGATACCTGTATGTCCGGCAAAACGGGAAGCATGGGCCCAATGCATGAGCTTCTTCCTTAGCATCGGCTTCACAAAACTTTTCCCTGATGGGGGCGTAGAGTCCATCCCTACCGTGGAGAATGCCAACGGATTTATAATAGGATGCTTGTCTGAAGACTCTGACTCATTTTCTTGCTCCCATGAGCGGGAAAGGGCATCGGCCTTGCGATTCTGAGAGCCCGGACAGAACTGGAGTTTAAAGTCGAACCTGGAAAAGAAAAGTGCCCATCTGGCCTGACGAGGGTTGAGACATTGTGCGCCCTTCAGGTATAAAAGGTTCTTGTGGTCTGTAAGTATGGTGATTGAATGAGAAGCTCCCTCCAACAGATACCTCCACTCTTCTAGAGCGAGCTTGATGGCTAGCAACTCCTGGTCGCCAATGGCATAGTTGTACTTAGCTGGGGAGAACTTCCGGGAGAAGAAACTGCAAGGGTGTAAATGGCCATCTTTAGCCCTCTGAGATAACACCGCTCCTACTCCAACGGAGGAGGCATCCACCTCTAAGATGAAAGGAGAGTCGATGTCAGGCTGTTTCAGAACAGGCGCAGAGATGAACCTTTGTTTTAAAAGATGAAATGCTTGCATGGCTTCTTCAGACCACTTGGACGGGTTAGCACCCTTCTTAGTGAAAGCAGTAATAGGCGCCACAATGGTGGAAAAGTCTCGTATAAACTTTCGGTAATAGTTGGCGAACCCTAAGAACCTCTGGACCCCTTTGAGGGTTAGGGGTACCGGCCAATTTTGGATTGCTTGTAGTTTCTCAGGATCCATCTCTAGTCCGGAACCGGACACAATGTACCCTAGAAACGGAATGGACTTGACTTCAAAGACGCATTTTTCTAATTTGCAATAGAGATGATTGACACGGAGACGGGACAGAACCTCTTTAACCCAAAAACGATGTTCCTCTAAATCGTTGGCAAAAATGAGGATATCGTCTAGATAGACCACGACATGACGGTATAGAATGTCTCTGAAGATCTCATTGACAAAATGCTGGAAGACAGCTGGAGCATTGCTCAATCCGAAGGGCATGACAAGGTACTCATAATGTCCGTCACGGGTGTTAAAGGCGGTCTTCCACTCGTCACCCTCACGGATCCGGATGAGATTGTATGCACCTCGCAAGTCCAGCTTTGTAAAGATGGTAGCTCCGCTAACTCTGTCAAAGAGCTCAGTAATCAGGGGTAAAGGATAACGGTTCTTGATGGTAATGTCGTTCAAACCTCTGTAGTCGATGCACGGCCGCAGACCACCATCTTTCTTTTTTACAAAAAAGAAGCCTGCGCCGGCTGGAGAAGAAGAAGGTCGAATGAACCCCTTTGCTAGGTTCTCTTTAATATATTCCTCCATAGAATGCGTCTCAGGCAGAGACAACGGATAAGTTCGGCCTCGAGGTGGAACCTTCCCTGGAACGAGATCAATCGGACAGTCCCATTCTCTATGAGGAGGAAGGATATCAGCAGAAGCTTTACTGAACACATCCGTGAAATCTTGATATGGAGGAGGTGGAACATCAGACGACCTGGGGGAGGAAGAACAGACAGGCAATACTTTAAACAAACATGTCTCAGCACAGGAGGAACCCCATGCCAGGATTTGCGTAGTCGTCCAATCAATTGTAGGATTGTGAAGACGGAGCCATGGAAGGCCCAGGACCACAGGATGTGTGGCTCTTGGAATCACTAAAAAAGAAATAAGTTCGGAATGAAGAACTCCCACTCTCAGACGAACTGGTAGAGTCCTTAAAGAAATAACTGCATCAAAAATTTTGCTGCCATCCACGGCAGTTAAAGAAATGGACGAAGGAAGTCTCTCGGTGGGTAGGGACCACCGTTTAACATAGGCTTCGGTAATAAAGTTCCCAGCTGCTCCGGAATCAAGGAGGGCAATGACGTTCCGATAACGTTGAGCAACTTGAAGCGAGACTGGGAGATTACAATCTTGAGGAGATGGAGAGGAGATCATTACTCCTAGCCGGCCCTCTCCTTGGCGAGCTAGGATTTGGAGTTTCCCGGACGTTTGGGATAGGCATTAATGGTGTGAGACGGAGCTGCACAATAGAGACAGAGAAACTCGGAGAGACGTCTTCGGCGCTCAGCAGGAGTTAAACGGGAACGGCCAAGTTGCATGGGCTCATCTTTAGATGGTGACAGTTGACGAGGAGGAGGAGCAGAAGATTTTGGAGCAGATGATCTTCCACGCTCAGTTGCTCTCTCTCTGAAACGTAAATCAACTTTCGTGCAGAGTGAGATTAGCTCATCTAACTTAGAAGGTAAGTCTCTGGTAGCTAACTCATCTTTAATACGCTCAGATAAGCCATGCCGGAATGCAGCATACAGGGCCTCGTCGTTCCATGCCAGTTCGGATGCCAGGATCTGGAACTGTATCAGATATTGTCCTACAGTACGTGACCCCTGGCGTAAACGGAGAATCTCGGATGAAGCTGAGGTTACCCGGCCTGGCTCGTCGAAGATGCGCCTGAATGTTGACACGAAGGCAGTGTAGGAAGATAGCAGGGTGTCGGACCTCTCCCATAACGGTGATGCCCAATCAAGGGCTGAGCCACTGAGAAGAGAAATAATGTAGGCAATTTTTGTACGGTCACTGGGAAAATTGCCAGGTTGTAGCTCAAACTGAATCTCACACTGGTTGAGAAATCCCCTGCAGAATCTTGGAGATCCGTCAAATTTTGCTGGCGTTGGAAGATGAAGACGTGGAGCAGAAATTGGTAAGGTGGGTGGGGTTATAGCTGGAGTCACTGTGGTTGACGCACCAGACGCGCCTGATCCACGGAGAGTTGTCTGAATCCCATCCAGCCGAGTAGAGAGATCCTGGAGACAGCGGATGATGTGGCCCTGTGCAGCCTCCTGATGTTCTAGTCGGGCTGCCAGTTCTTGCATCGGCCTGGCCGCTTGATCCTGGTCTCCGGCTGGATTCATTAGGTCAGTGCTTACTGTCACAACTGAGGGCCTGAGCTGACGGGAGGCAGCCTCAGTTGTAGGGGCTGAGATGTACCGGAACCTGGGAGGTTGTATCAGACCCCTGGACATGTAAGTAACATGAATAATAACTGCCCGAAGGCGTGACCACGACAACTTGGATAAAAGTCAATGATGTTTATTATGACAACTCCGCAACACAGCAGCAGTAAAAGAAAATGTAAAAGTCAGCAAAGAATAAATACAGTTCCTGGGTACTACAGGATGGCAGGAGCCACAGGGCACTGGTAGTGTGAGATAGTTCTTATGATCTTCTAGATGGAAAGTCCTTACCAGGCCCGACTGTAGCAATGGAGATAACCCAGGATTGTGCCAGCTGGTGTTCCAGGAAAAGCTGGGTTGCTGAAGATAAAACAGCTGCTGTGGATACTGGCTGGAACCAGACTGTTGTTAGCACGGAGTAGATACTGGCTGGAACCAGTTAAATAATAAATGAACTTGGGAGCGATGAAATATGAACTGAAATGTAGAACTTGAGAGCGGAGAAATAATAATACCGGTGGAGAGTGGTAAAGTGTAGAAAGGACACCGGCCCTTTAAGGGAAGCTGTACTCTGCTGGAAGCTGAGCTGGAAGCAGGTAATGTTGTAGCTGGAAACAGATGAATCCACAATGGATTGGAGAGTCAGGCTACACCGCAGGTGGAATGCTGGTGCGGGTCTCTATGGTGGAAGTCTTGAGACAGGAGCTGGAACCTGGAAGACAATCACAGGAGAGAGACAAACAGGAACTAGGTTTGACAACCAAAGCACTGACGCCTTCCTTGCTCAGACACAGTGTATTTATACCTGCAGCAAGGAAGGGATTGGCTAGGCAATTATGCAGATTATCAATACTGAGAGCAGATTGGTGGAAATGATCAGCTGACAGAATCCAAGATGGCTGCGCCCATGCAGACACTTGGAGGGAAGTTTGGTTTGTAATCCATGTGGTAATGAAAACAGTAATGGCGGCGCCGGCCACCGGAGACAGGAGGCGCCAGGCTGACAGATGCACATCCAACCACGCGGACACAGCGGAGGCCGCGGCTGACGTAATCGCCACTCAGACACTCTGCATGCAGAAGTTCAGGGACGGCGGCGGAGGCCGCGGGAGACGCCATGCCAGGTGTAATATGGTGTTTACTGTGACAGCGTCCCAGAGTGACAGGAGAGGATACAGGAATGTACACATCAGGATAACAGATGGGATCCGGTCCTGGAGCGCTGAGCAAGCCTTAGGAGGCATCTGATGGGTAAGAAATGGCGTCCAGATACCCGGATCGTGACAAAGCTAAAGGAATTTATGGGCAATAAAAGGTGAGCATTTAAAAAATACAGATCTGATGGGAATGCGGAGTCATTTTAGCACTATAAGGACTGTAACAAAATATGCAAAAAAGAAATAAGAGCGGCTAAAGTAGAAACTGAAAGACTAGTAGCAAAGGAAAGCAAAGAGAATCCCAAGAAATTCTTTAAATATATCAATAGCAAGAGATTAAAGAAGGAGAGTATAGGCCCTTTAAAAGACAAGTTGGGAGTCTTAATCAAAAATGATAATGACATAGCGGACACACAAAATGAGTTTTTTTCAACAGTATTTACAAGAGAGGACCCAATTCAGGGACTAAAACACAATCTCAATAATGAGAATATCCCACAGATAGGTACTTATTTAAGTGAGGAGGTAGTCTGTGACCAATTGAAACATTTGAAGATTAATAAGTCACCGGGTCCCAATGGAATTCGCCCAAGGGTTCTAATGGAGCTTCATTCTGTACTTGCAAAACCGCTATTTTTGATCTTTAAAGATTCAGTTATATCTGGTATGGTTCCCAAAGACTGGCATATAGCGAAAGTAGTGCCTATATTCAAAAAGGGAAGTAAAGCTGAACCGGGTAATTATAGACCAGTTAGTCTTACATCTATAGTGGGGAAAGTATTGGAAGGTATTCTAAGGGATAGTATTCAGAAGTTCCTTGAAGCCAATAAGGTTATTAAAAGGAATCAACATGGATTTGTGAAGGACAGATCCTGTCAAACCAATTTACTTGGCTTTTACGAAACAGTAAGTGCAAACCTCGATCAGGGTAAGGAGGCAGACGTAATCTTTTTAGACTTTGCCAAAGCTTTCAACACAGTACCACACATGCAACTTATCTACAAGCTACAAGAAATAGGGCTAGGCAGCACAATATGCACTTGGGTCAAAAATTGGTCAGATAATAGGAAGCAGCGTGTAGTGGTTAATGGGTCCTTTTCAAATTGGACTAAAGTACTAAGTGGTGTGTCTCAAGGCTCGGTACTAGGACCGCTATTCAACATTTTCATTATTGACCTAACAGAAGGTCTAGAGAGCATGGTGTCAATTTTTGCAGACGATACCAAAATGTGTAAGGCTATAAATATGGAGGAGGATGCTGAGTCTCTACAGAACAACTTAGTTAAATTAGAATCATGGGCAGCCAAATGGAG
Organism: Pseudophryne corroboree; assembly: GCF_028390025.1. Lineage (NCBI taxonomy): Eukaryota > Metazoa > Chordata > Amphibia > Anura > Myobatrachidae > Pseudophryne > Pseudophryne corroboree. The sequence goes on along the minus strand of NC_086447.1, from coordinate 638,497,288 downwards.
AATGCGCTTCAATACAGACAAGTGTAAGGTAATGCACTGTGGTAGCAAGAACAAAAATAACACCTACATACTAAATGGGGTAAAATTAGGGGTTTCTATACTGGAAAAGGACTTAGGTATTCTCATAGATAGCAAACTAAGCAGCAGTACCCAATGTAGGATTGCAGCAAAGAAGGCTAATCAGATTTTAGTGATAGCAAGAGAAATGAAGTTCCCAACAGTGCGCAAAGGCAGCTAGTAATGCAGTGCACCACAGGAGGCTTCTCCCACCTCCTACATAGAATACAAGTGAAAATTTTGATACGTGGAATACCGCTCAACCAGCGCCTTACTAAACATCAACAGCTTTTTTGTTCAGCTTATTAGAATCCGTGCACCTCCTTCAACATTTCCGCATATGGAGAGGCTTTCAGACCTCGATCACGCAGTCAGTACTGGAAAGAGAAATTAGTGCATAATAGTGTGATACTGTTTAAAAATTTAATAACATGACACACAAGACATAAAACTTATAAAACAAGTTTAGGACACATAACCACAAATGTGGTAAACATGAACTGCTGGGGCTGACACCCTGGCTATCGACAGAAGGTTAGGCTAATTACCGGCTCATTAAAGAGAACAAGCTCATATAGATGTTAATGGATGTGAGTCCAAACAGGGTATATCACCAGGCTGCAGCACCGGGATTCCTCAGTGACAGGATTCTCACGTCAGCCAGGTCAGTCTCCACTCCTCCTCGTCCGCATCAGGGGTAAGTCCCAAATAGAGCACCCACGCGTTCCGACCCTCCACGGGTCTTTCTCAAGGTCAGCTCAAATGTGAATGTCTCTCAAGGCTATCCATCCGGTTTAAAAATCCCACACTCAAATCCTATTGGTCCCAGCACAGCTGATCCCTATACATACTTCAACTATGAGTCCGTGGATACATGTGCTAGGACTGCCTCTTATTATCCTACGGAGTCCCTAGCAACTCCAATCACGTTCTGTATCCCGGGTGACACGGCCTTCCGGTTCCGCCTACCCACGATCACGTGCAATGACGTGCACTCGCATACGTCATGCATTCCACCGGCCTCATGCGCTTCAGCTATATCCACTCTGGGGATCTCGTCACATGATGTCATTACAGCTGTCATCGAAACCTCCTCCTGGGTTGCCGGTCACGCGACCTTTCACTCTCCCAGGTCACATAGCGGCCGGTTACCAAAGAAATACTTGCGTCACCCGTTGTCATGGTGACGCGTTCGTGATCTCTCAGAATGGGATGTGCCATCGTGCAGGAAAAATGCTGGCATCTCTTATCCATTGTATTTTCCAGTTAATCCTAATAAATCAAACAATTATACACATTAAGGAACATGTAACGTATGTCCACATTAAAACATGTAATATATGCACACTCATATATTTGGAAATTGTTGGGGCTACAACAAAGTCTATAGGAACCACTTAACCTCAAATTCTAAATTGAGACCTTTTGGTTGGAGGGTCCCCCACTCATAAATGGCCCTCATTTCTGCTTTAGCCAATTGATTCGGAAGATCCCGCCTTCTCCAATGTCCTCTTACCCATTTTACACCCACAAACCGTCTAATGGCGGCCGTGGAGCATCCATGTTGTTTTTTGAAGTGATCTGAAAGGGCATGGGTCTCAAGGCCCTTCTTGATGTTCCTTAAATGTTCTCCGATCCGCACTTTAAGGGCTCTTGAGGTTCTCCCTGTATAGAAAAGACCACAATCGCATTCTATAACATATACAACACTTTTAGTGTTGCATGTTATAAAATCCCTGATGGTCAGTTTTTTTCCATTAATGATGATCTCACTAGTTTTACTTTGATTTTCCATTTTGATCTCTCTACATGCTATGCAATTCATACACCTGTGGAACCCCTTAGATGTAATTCCCACTGCTATAATAGGGGGCATGGCAATGCGAACAAGACAGTTACCTAAATTGGGGGCTTTCCTGTAAATAAACTTAGGCTTGGCTGGAAGGCATTGTCCCAAAACAGGGTCTTTTTGTAGCACCCCCCAATGTTTAGTGAAGATCTTTTCTATTGACTTAAACTGGCCACAAAAAGTGGTCACAAAGGCCCATTCAAAATTATTCTACTTCCCCACCTGGTCTCCTTTCTTCTTTCTCTCTAGAAGGGACTTTCTCTCGATCTTATCTGTGTCCTCTGCTGCTCTATGAACAATACTTTCCTTATAACCACATGAAACAAAATTGGATTGCATCTCTTTAACCTGGTCCTGGTATACTGCTTTTTTAGAACAATTCCTTTTCACCCTCTTAAGTTGTCCCAGTGGAATGGTCTGGAGCCAATTGGGGTGATGACAACTTGTGGCATTGATGTAACTAAGAGAATCGGTGGGTTTGGTGTAGGTCTTTGTCTGAATGGAGCCTTCTTCTATATAAATCGTAATGTCCAGAAAGTTGATGGATTCTTTACTACTGATGAAATTGAACTCAATGTTTAATGAATTGTCATTCAGATACATACAGAATTCTTTTAAAGAGCTCTCATCTCCTTTCCACAGGAAAAGGACATCGTCTATGTATCGGGACCACGATACCAGGCTCTCCCCAAACTGATGGTCACTCCAAATATGCTCTGCCTCCCAACTACCCACGAACATATTGGCATAGCTTGGGGCGAAGCTGGTACCCATCGCGGTCCCTACCTTCTGCAGATAGAAGTCATTTTCAAATGAAAAGTAGTTATTATTCAGTATGAAGGCTACTCCTTCTAGGATGAATTCTTGTAGACCTTTGTCCAAATCACTTTTCTGCAGACATTTTCTGACGGCTTTGGTTCCTTCCTGATGGTCTACAGAGACCGTACATCAGCCATCACCAAGATGTAATCATCCTGCCATGTGATCCTTTCTAATACTCTTAGAGCGTCAGTGGTGACTTTTAAATGGGATTTGTTAGTCAAAACCAGGGGTTGGAGGTAATAATCTATAAGTTCAGACAATCCTGCTGTGATGGAGTGTATCCCGGACACTATAGGTCTCCCCGGAGGGTCATTAATATCCTTGTGAACCTTGGGGAGCACATACAGCACCGGGATCACTGGTTCAGGAATGATCAGAAATTTCTGTTCTTTCTCGATTAGTACTCCCCGTGATACGAATCTCTCTACCAAGGTGTTAAGTTTGTCCATGATATTCACAGTTGGGTCAGACCTTAGTCTGTGATAGGTGGTTCTAGCACCCAATTGGTGTAACACTTCTGTCTCGTATTTGATCTTATCCATTACGACCACCGGGGGGGTTTAATAACCAAGTTTGGAAGGTCCTTCAGGTTTTTAAGCGCCTGTCTCTCTTTGTAAGTGAGATTAAATTTCCCACTGCTGGCATCAATTCTAGTTAGGTCATCATGTACCAATGTGAAAAAGGTTTCCAGAAAATTGCCTTTCATATGGGCTGGGTAAAAGATGGATCTGGGTTTAAAGGGGGTCGCTACCTCTTGTTCCTCAATCATGTTTGTATCAGTCTCCTTGCTTAAGAAAAACTTTTTTACCGTAAGTTTTCTTATATACTTTTGCAAGTCGACAAAAGTGGCAAACTTGTTAATGGTGTTAGAGGGGGCATATTTTAAGCCCTTTTCAAGGACTGCAATCTCTTCCTTTGTCAATAGGTGAGAACTCAGGTTAAAAATCTTCACCTTCCCCTTCTCCAAATCAACACTAGTGGTTCCCTTATCCTTACCCTTCTCCTTTTTCCGTTTCATCCTATCCTTTTTAAATTTCTTTCTCCTAGACTGTTGTTTAAGTTTTTTCTTAGTTCCCTCCCCCCTCTTGCCTCTTTGTTTACGTGTGATCATCTGTATCTGTTCCTGTTTCTGTCCCATCCTGAAAAAAGGGATTTGTGGGATATCATTTTCCTCCCTTAACACTTGGAATCTGTTGGTCCCCCATGTTCCCTTTCTGGGGGTCTCTTTTTCTATCTCACCTCCATATTCCGCATTTCTCCCTCTCCAATGGGGACGTGGTTCCTCCCTTCTATAGGTATTTTTTGACCTAGAGTCTAGTCCTCCTCCCTCTCTGTAATGGGACACACCTTCATTAGGGTTATCTCTATAGTATGGGGGTCTCTCCCTGAATTGTCTAAAGGGGGGTCTATATCTGTTAACGGGGATGTTGCCCCTTTTCTGTTGTCGTGGAGTCCAGTTTTTGTCCTGTAAAGGGGTCCTCAAAACCCTTTCAGGAAGTCTCCTCCCATAAGTCCTGGGCCCCTCACTTGGATCTCCTTTTTTAACTATTTTTTTCGTTATTTCACGTTCTTTTGTTAGAACTTCATCCCTTTTAAACTTTTTGACCTTTTGGTCCACTAAAATTCTTTCATTTTTAGTAATGTTAGTTTCTATCCTCTTTTCTAGATCTTTATATTCCTGCATATCCAGAAAGGGTATAGTTTGCCCTATATGCTCTGGTGGGGGCGTGGCCTGGAGGCTGACTGAGCAAGCTGTGCTTTACATGAGCTCCCAGGGACCTGGGAGTTTCTGAATAAAAAAAAGCCTCCTCACGCTTATTTTCCTGCCCTATATGCTCTGGTCAGCGTTATATTCCAGTGGAGCAGGCAGTGCTGCGGAGTCGGGGAGCCAGTTTCCTGGCTCCCGCGGATTGCGGCCTACTCGCTGCCCTGAAGCCGGGGCCTCGGTTTCTGCTCATACCCCCGACCGCGTGGTTTGCCCTCCCGGGGCGTCTGGGGAGCCTGTCTGGACCCTGTCCCCTGCTTGGACATCACTACAGCCTGCCCAGTGCTCCTTACCGACCAGCAGGGGCACTCCGGGATCGGATCGAAACCGGGCCACGCACTCCGGAGCCCGGGTGGCGGCCATCTTGGGTGCCGAGTGAAGAGGGGAGACTCGGCGGCAACCCGGAGGAGACGTCCAGCGGCCCCCGGGTGTGCGCGGCTTGCTGCCCCGGCTCCACCGAGGTGACTACGCCTTCTCCCTCCCGCGAGATCTAGACAGGCGCCCGTCCCCCGCTGCTGCGAGCGGTCCGCCGGACTGGCCGCGGCCCCCCCCCCAGCCTGTCAGAAGTTCAGCGGCTGTCTCTGCGAGTGCCCCCTGTCTACCTGGGGCCCTACAACAGCGCCTTCCCGCACCCTGGGGTAAGAACGGCCCCGTGCGGGCGACGAGTCCCCCCACCCCCACCGGCTCACCCTTGGACGCCCGGAGGTCCCGTAGTGCCCCTGCCCCTCTGCGAGTCCGTCCACGGCTGAGGGTGGCTCGCTGGGCAGCACAGGAGGTCAGCGCAGCTTCCTGCGGCCTCCAGCCATTTTACGCTAGATCCGGGGGCTGAAGTTGGAAGCCCATAATAATACAGCCGTAGGGGCGATTGCAACGGGCCTGGCCCCCAGCCCTACCGACACAACCCTCCTCCGTCTGGAATCCTCCCTTGTGGATGGGCTGCACCCCTCTATCTGCACCTGGAGTTGCCGGGAGTTCTTCTTCAAGTTATAATATCCTATACAGAGGCCCTGATCTTACATAGCCTGCCGTCCTAGCCTGAGAGTCCCCAGTGTACTTGGGGTGCTGGGCTGGAGCTCCCCCCAGTGTTTCTTTTGTTTGCATAAGAGGATGGCTAGCCTCATAGCCCTGTCAACCCTGCTCATGCCAATGTAATACGAGAGTTATCTCCTACCCCTGCCATTATCTACGTGATGTCTTGATAGTCCCTGAGACAGTGGAGCCTTCAGATTTTTCCATCCTCTGTGTCTGGAACCGTTGAGCTATTTTTCTCTGTGCCTTATTATGCCTTCTAGATGCGGCAAACCATCTAAGCCTGCCCAGCAGCTTTCATTTTTCAAGTCATCCCCGAAAATGCCTGGTTCTAAATCCACCGGGACCTCTACAAAAGACGCAGTCCCTCAGACTCCTCCCTTTCTGGAGGTGTCCCCTTCTGCATCTACGGTTGCTACGAGTCTGGACAAGGTCGGAGATGGAGATGCCTTCACTGTGGGCACCATGAAGCTACTTTTGTCTCGCTTTAAGGAAGAGGTGGCGGCTGAATTCCGTACCACATTGACGGCATGTCAACAATCTATAGATGACCTGGGTGGCCGCACTGACCATTTGGAAACTAAAATGGAGGAAGTCGTGGGGTCCCATAACGGCCTACTGAACTCTCATGATGCATTAGAGGCGGAGGTGAAGCTTTTGCGGGACAAAGTCACAGATCTGGAGGACAGATCGCGTCGTAGCAATCTTAAATTGCGTGGGGTCCCCGAGTCGGTGTCACACAGCAGTTTGCATGATTACGCCATGGCCCTATTTAAAGCTCTATTACCTAAGTCTCCATCTGCAGACTTCCTTATTGACCGAATACACCGGTTACCGAAGGCCAGAGCGGCCCCAGGCGATGCCCCTAGAGATGTCCTAATGAGGATGCACTACTTTCACGTTAAGGAGGCCTTACTGAAAGCATCTAGACTGATGTCTGACACATCTTCAGCCCTTCAAGGTCTTCAACTCTTCGGTGATTTGTCTGCAGCCACCCTCTACAAACGACGATCGTTTCACCCTATCACTGCGGCCCTCAGAAAGGCTGATATCCCTTATCGTTGGGGTTTCCCTACCAAGCTGTTGTTATGCACACCAGTGCCTGCAGGAAAGTACTGGTGTCAGAACTGTTATGCACTCCAGTGTCTGCAGGAATGTACTGGTGTTTGAACTGTTATGCAAAACAAATGGACTCACAGACAAACTGGGGAATATGACATAACGTACACAGAAGGTGATAGGGTAACAAAATACACACAAAGTGAACAGAGAAGCCCAGAGGCTAAGGAACTGGGTATCTCCCTTGTATTAGAACTGCACAGATGGAAAAAGCAAGATGTTGTGTTTTAATACGTAGAGAACCCGAAATGCTGTTGCTAAGGGCAACAGCAAAACCCTAAAGGGTTACCAACGGGTGTGGCAGTAAACTCCTTGGTCAGAGATGGAATGATAGACACAAGGAGAGTCTCCACAATCCTTATTCTCACTTGCAGTGCACAGGTTTTAGCTTACTGCCACTAAACTGACCCCTGACACCTAGCACAGTGAGACAGGATTAAAGGATTAGACAGGCAAGTCTTAGAATACAGCCGCAAACTTGCTAAGTTCACAGAGTAGTACAGAACCCCAGCAAGCTAAACGACTGACTCCAGTCTTACTGCTAGGTCTGGATTGGCAGAGTGTAATACCAAATCCCCAGGCCTATTTGCAGTAAGCAACAAACAAATACAAAGCTACACAGTACTGGCTAACTTTCATGAACTGACTAACCAACAAAGATTCAGCAGCATCTGCTTACCCTGAAAAGAGGCCTTATAAAGCAGGTGCTGTCCACGCCCCACTCAGACCTCACAGACTGTGAGCACAAAAACCAGCACCGGATCCCCTGCCGTGCACAGAGCCTATAACCACTGCACAGCAAAAGACCCGAACCGGATTATCAGCTGCGCTCAGGTTACTCCACTAGCACTTGTCCCCCGGTTGCCATGACGACGTGGCAGCACAGGGCAGGAGACCCTAACAGTACCCCCCCTCTGACGAGGGGTCAAAGAACCCCTACCACCGGGTTTATCGGGGAACTGCGAGAAGAAAGAGCGTATCAGTCTGGGGGCATGAAGATCACAACTGCGCACCCACGACCGCTCCTCCGGGCCATATCCCTTCCAGTGCACCAAAAATGACAGCCGACCCCGAACCACCTTGGAGTCAAGAATCCTTTCAACAACAAACTCCCTCTGGCCACGTATCAGAAGAGGGGAAGGTCTTCCACTGGAAGAAGGATTACTAATCGCCCGTTTTAAAAGGGAACAATGAAATGTTTTATTGATACCCAAAGAACGGGGCAGATCTAACTGAAATGCCACCGGATTGATAACCCTGGTGATCTTATAAGGGCCGATGAACCGGGGCCCTAACTTATGAGATGGCTGTCTCAACTTCAAATTCTTGGTAGACAACCAGACAAAGTCTCCTAATTTGAAGCTGCAGGGTCTTTTCCGCTTATCAAAAACCCTTTTGGTCACTAATGACACAGCCACAAGGGCTTTCTTCACTTTCCGCCAAATACCTCTAAGGACCGAAACCACAGAGGAACCACCAGGCGTGGAGTCCAGGGGGTCAAAAGAATTGGCCTTAGGATGATGCCCATACACACAAAGGAAGGGAGAGATCCCTGTAGCAGAGTGAGCCGCGTTGTTATAGGCAAACTCCGCCATGGACAGATGAGCAACCCAGTCAGTCTGACACTTGGAGACATAACACCTGAGGAACTGCTCCAAGGACTGGTTCACCCTTTCAGTCTGCCCATTAGACTGCGGATGGTAGCCTGACGACAAGCTGACAGAAATCTGGAGATCGGAACAAAATGCCCTCCAGAATTTGGCCACAAACTGGGATCCGCGGTCAGAGACCACATCAAGTGGCAACCCGTGGAGACGCACAACATGCAGCATAAATAATTCAGACAGGCGTCTGGCTGATGGCAACCCAACCAGTGGAACGAAGTGCGCCATCTTCGAAAACCTGTCAACGACAACCCAGATGGCTGTCATCCCCGAGGATTTGGGCAAGTCCACCACAAAATCCATTGAAATGTGGGTCCATGGCTTAGATGGGATAGAGAGTGGATGTAATGGGCCAACAGGAACCCCTCTAGGAGTCTTAATTCGGGCACAGATGTCACATGCCCGAACCCACTGATCCACATCCTTAGCCACCGAGGGCCACCACACCGCCCTAGATAGCAACTCCCGAGTTCTGGCAATACCCGGGTGACCTGCCGACTTCTTGGCATGGAATTCCAGGAACACTCGCTGTCTTAACCTAGGAGGCACAAACAAAAGACCTACCGGAAGGTCTGGAGGAGCCTGCTCCTGTGCTCTAAGGACTAATGATAAGAGGTCCTGGGTAATGCCCACTTTAATACATGATGGGGAAACAATGGGCAACGGCTCCTCGGTGGTCTCCTGGATTGGAGCAAAACTCCGCGAGAGCGCATCAGCCTTGATGTTTTTTGACCCAGGGCGATATGTTATCAAAAAATTAAAGCGAGCAAAAAACAAAGCCCATCGTGCCTGCCTGGCATTGAGACGCTTCGCTGACTCTAAATATGCCAGATTCTTATGGTCAGTGAGAATTGAGACCACAAACTTAGCCCCCTCAAGCCAGTGTCTCCACTCCTCGAGTGCATCCTTAATAGCCAACAATTCCCGGTTACCCACGTCATAATTCTTCTCGGCAGGCGAAAATTTACGGGAAAAGTAAGCACAGGGATGAAGGCGATTATCAGACACTCCCATCTGAGAAAGCACTGCCCCAATACCCATCTCAGAGGCATCCACCTCCACCACAAAAGGACGCTCTGGATCTGGGTGTCGCAGCACCTTGGCCGAAACAAATGCCCTTTTGAGATGGGCAAAAGCCGCTTTAGCCTCACAAGACCAGTGAGCAACATCCGCCCCTTTCTTAGTGAGTGCCACCAAGGGCGCCACTATAGACGAAAATCCAGCGATAAATCGTCTATAAAAATTCGCAAAGCCCAGGAAACGCTGAAGCGCCTTCAAACTAGTGGGCTGCACCCAATCCAGGACTGCCTGTACCTTGGAACCCTCCATTTGGAAACCTTCTGGGGAGATAATATATCCTAGAAATGCGATTTGCTGAACTTCAAATTCGCACTTCTCCAGCTTCGCCCCAAGCCGGTGGTCTCTGAGTTTCTGGAGGACTAAGCGTACATGCTTCCGATGTTCCTCCAGGGAATGGGAGAAGATTAGGATGTCATCTAAGTATACAACTAAGAATCTATCCAAATATTCCCTGAGCACATCATTCATGAAATCCTGGAAGACTGCCGGGGCATTACAGAGCCCAAAAGGCATCACCAAATATTCATAATGCCCTGAGTGGGTATTAAAGGCAGTCTTCCATTCATCCCCCTCTCTTATTCGGATTAGATTGTACGCACCGCGTAGGTCAATCTTAGAAAAAATGGTGGCAGTACGAAGCTGGTCAAACAGGACCGAAATGAGAGGCAGTGGGTATGAGTTTTTAATCGTGATACGGTTCAATTCCCTGAAGTCGATGCAGGGTCGCAACGAACCGTCCTTTTTACCCACGAAGAAGAACCCCGACCCAACTGGAGACTGTGAAGGTCTGATAAATCCCTTAGCCAAGTTCTCCTGAATGTACTCTGCCATAGCCTGAGTCTCAGGACGTGACAGGGAGTACAACCTGCTCTTGGGAAGCTTAGCATTTGGCAACAAATCAATGGCACAGTCATAGGGGCGATGGGGAGGTAGTACCTCTGCAACTTTTTTGGAGAACACGTCCGCAAAATCTGCATAACACCCTGGCAATCCTGGCAAACTTAGCTGCGAGAGCCTGACTGGAAGGCTCAAGCAACTCCTGAAACAATCAGTACCCCAACTAAGAATCTCCCCAGAGACCCAGTCAAATTGAGGATTGTGGGCCCTTAACCAGGGTAACCCCAACACCAATGGGGCAAAAGTACAGACAGTCACATAAAAGGACAATTTTTCAGAGTGTGTGGCTCCAATAAACAAAGAAATCTGGCTAGTGCAAGAGGTAATTTTACCTTGGGATAATGGTTCCCCGTTTAACCCACAAATCTCAATTTCCGATGCCAAGGGTACTAAGGGAACAGAGTGTTTCAGGGCGAATTGGCGGTCCATAAAAACCCCGTCGGCCCCACTGTCCACAAAGGCCTCAGTCTTGACAGTTTGACCGAGGATCTTCAAGGTCACCGGAATGATAAAAGTCTTCTTGGGAAATTCTGACTTCTGGCCTGACAGGATATTTCCCATCACCCTCAGGCCCTGAAGTTTTCCGGCTTTTCTGGGCATGATACTACCACATGACCTTTATTCCCACAGTACAAACACAACCCCTGCTGTCTCCTCCGCGTCTTCTCACGCGAGGAGAGGCGGGTAGCCCCAATCTGCATAGGCTCCTCAGAAAATTCCTCAGAGTCTGAGGTTCCCTTGGGAAGGAAGGAAACCTCAGTCTCCCTTTCAAGCCTACGCTCTCTCAGCCGTCTATCCACCTGGATGGATAACTGCATGAGCTGATCCAAGCTATCAGGCAAGGGATATTGTACCAGTTGGTCCTTTATCTGGTTAGAAAGACCTCTTCGGTACTGGTGTCTCAGGGCTGGGTCATTCCACTGGGTATCATGGGCCAACCTCCGAAACTCCGTACAGTAAACCTCAACTGGCCTTCGCCCTTGCTTAAGGATCGAAATCTGAGCCTCGGCTGAGGCCGTCTTGTCAGGGTCATCATACAACATGCCCAGTGCCGTAAAAAAAGCATCAACACTTTTAAGCGACGGACAGTCAGGTTGCAACCCATATGCCCAGACCTGTGGGTCTCCTTGTAGCAAGGAAATCACTATGCCCACCCGCTGAATCTCCGACCCAGAAGACTGAGGCCTAAGCCGGAAGTATAGCTTGCAGCTCTCCTTGAAACAAAAGAACTGCGAGCGATCTCCAGAAAAACGATCCGGGAGATTTACTTTCGGCTCCTTAACCCCTGCAGGTGCTGCTGCTGCGGGAGCTCCGCCAGCAGCCTGGGAGGTGTGCATTTTAATGGACAAATCATTAAATTGTCGAGTCAGGACCTGCACCTGATCGACCACCTGTTGCAACGTATTTTGAGGGGTATGCTCCATATTCCCACAAAATTTCAACAGGAGTATTAGGCTGCTGAATATGTTATGCACACCAGTGCCTGCAGGAAAGTACTGGTGTCAGAACTGTTATGCACTCCAGTGTCTGCAGGAATGTACTGGTGTTTGAACTGTTATGCAAAACAAATGGACTCACAGACAAACTGGGGAATATGACATAACGTACACAGAAGGTGATAGGGTAACAAAATACACACAAAGTGAACAGAGAAGCCCAGAGGCTAAGGAACTGGGTATCTCCCTTGTATTAGAACTGCACAGATGGAAAAAGCAAGATGTTGTGTTTTAATACGTAGAGAACCCGAAATGCTGTTGCTAAGGGCAACAGCAAAACCCTAAAGGGTTACCAACGGGTGTGGCAGTAAACTCCTTGGTCAGAGATGGAATGATAGACACAAGGAGAGTCTCCACAATCCTGATTCTCACTTGCAGTGCACAGGTTTTAGCTTACTGCCACTAAACTGACCCCTGACACCTAGCACAGTGAGACAGGATTAAAGGATTAGACAGGCAAGTCTTAGAATACAGCCGCAAACTTGCTAAGTTCACAGAGTAGTACAGAACCCCAGCAAGCTAAACGACTGACTCCAGTCTTACTGCTAGGTCTGGATTGGCAGAGTGTAATACCAAATCCCCAGGCCTATTTGCAGTAAGCAACAAACAAATACAAAGCTACACAGTACTGGCTAACTTTCATGAACTGACTAACCAACAAAGATTCAGCAGCATCTGCTTACCCTGAAAAGAGGCCTTATAAAGCAGGTGCTGTCCACGCCCCACTCAGACCTCACAGACTGTGAGCACAAAAACCAGCACCGGATCCCCTGCCGTGCACAGAGCCTATAACCACTGCACAGCAAAAGACCCGAACCGGATTATCAGCTGCGCTCAGGTTACTCCACTAGCACTTGTCCCCCGGTTGCCATGACGACGTGGCAGCACAGGGCAGGAGACCCTAACAGCTGTTGATTCCCCGAGATGCCTCTACGGTCTCTATCTCTACTGCAGATGAAGGGGCGAAATTGCTTAAATCATGGAAAATTGCGGGACCTTCTGCGGACTCCTCCCCCCGTCGACTTCAGCAGGACTGGTCCTCGGTGAAGTAAGGACGCCTGCTCTGGGTCGGGCAGCTTACATAGTTGCTATGTTTCTACTGTTGTGACTCCAGTGACTCTCCAGATATGGTTATTTGCTATGTCAGTATTACCTTTGCCCCTGTCTGAAAAGGCCGTGGTGTGTGGAGGCGCTGAGTATGGTGGGCGATTTGTCCATGTTTCTCCTGGTTGCATATTTTGTTTTACCAATTGCCCTGTTTTTGGGCGGTGTGCCTGGCGCCTCCCCGGACATAGCAGTTTATTATTAATATTGGTCTGTTGGGGTAGCTTAATAAGTAGTAAGAGTCGCTGGAATGATTCTAGTGTTTGATTTCTGCGTTATGTTTCCATGTTGGAGCGTTTCTGTTCCGCCTTATCTGCTCTTAAGGTTTTGTTTGCACGCATGTGTATTCATCTGTTCTCATATTATCAAGATGTTCTTGTGTTCTTTAGTTTACAGTATAAAAGTATGGGAGTTATGCCACTAACCCCCCCTTTAGCCTACACAGCCGCCCCATTATGGCGACTGGTTGTGATCTCAAGAGAGATCGATTTAGTTTTGTCTTTTTTATTTTTCTTATGTCTTCCCCCCTGTTCTCTGATATGTTTCCTCCCCCCCTATCAGGTATATCAGTGTAAGCACAGAAATTGGTCAACGGAGTCATCAGCCCTACTTGTAGTTGAATATGGTGAATATAGTCTCTATTAATGCCAAAGGGCTAAATTCTCCCCAAAAACGAAGAGTGGCCTTGAATTACTTTCATAAGCTTAAGGCGCATGTGGTAGCTGTACAGGAGACGCACTTTCAGAGTCAAAATCCCCCCCTTTTCACTAATTCACGTTACCCCCATTGCTATACTGCAAATGGACCCGCCAAGAAAGCTGGCGTGGCTCTTCTTATAGCGCAACACTGCCCGTTTGTTCTGTCCTCTAAATATGAAGATCCTGATGGAAGATATTTAATTTTAGTGGGTCAGCTAGATAATGTAGAGACCACTCTGGTCTCTTGCTACGCCCCTAATACCAAACAAATCTCATTTCTTAGAACCTTTTGTAGAATTCTCCAGGAACGTACTAGGGGGGCGCTTTTGATCCTTGGAGACTTCAATATGGTGCTGGATCCCACTATTGACCGCTCCCATCCAACCCGAACCCTTCGTAGTAGTCCGGCCCAGGATCCCTCAGGCAAATTTGGTCAACTGCTAGCCGAGTATGCGTTGTATGATGTATGGAGGGCCAAACACCCTGCAGAGCGAGATTACACTCTCTATTCCCACGTCCATAGCTCATACTCTAGAATAGACTTGGCATTGGTAGATAAGTGGACGTTAGTGGCTATAAGTAAGGTGGACATATTACCTATGTCTTGGTCAGATCACTCGCCACTTGTTGTAGTTTGGGATACCAGTAAGAGGGTGGTCCCCCATGGCCCCTGGAGACTGGGTCCGTACCTTCTTGCCCGCCCTGAGGCTCATCAGGCCATCCAGCAATCTCTAGATTTATATCTGGCTACTAATTGCCCCAAGGATACATCCGTTTTCACTCATTGGTGTTCTCTGAAAGCCGTGGTTAGAGGCTCTGCAATCCAAATAGCGGCTAGACTCAAGCGTGAGTATAGAGACAGGTACGCCTCGGCAGAAAGAGAGGCTGCCCGACTGGAATCTGCGCATAAAATTACCCCCGATAATAAATCCCTCTTTAAGCAACTCCTTGCTGCCAGTGAAAAGGTGAATACATTTGCCTTAACTGAAGTTCACCGCAATTTGCAGCGGCTTAATCAAAAATACTATATGCTTGGTAATAGAGCGGGACGTTTGCTGGCGCGTAAATTGAGGGGGCGTAGAGCTAAGGAACGCATACATGCTATCCATACATCTACTGGAGTTAAAGTAACCGATCCGGTTGAGATAGCTAATGCATTTGCTGAATATTATTCGCAGCTATATAACCTCAGAGATGACCCTGGTACCCCTCAGCCCACTTTGGCAGATATTGCTGGGTTTTGGGATGGGTTGTCTCTTCCCACTATTGATTCTCAGACTCGTGAATCCCTTAGCTCTCCCTGGTTACTCAAAGAAGTCAAAGCAGCCATAGATTCCTGTCCAGTAAATAAGGCCCCCGGCCCAGATGGATACCCCTCTAACTTTTATAAAACATTTAAGTCAACCCTTGCCCCACTTTTAACGTCAGTCTTCAATGAAGCCTCTGACTCCACATGTTTCCCGAAGGAGATGTTAGAGGCCCGGATAGTTACCATCCCTAAACCAGGCAAATCTCCTACAGTGGTTCAGAATTACCGCCCAATAGCATTGCTGAACACTGACCTTAAATTGTTTGCTAAGATGGTTGCGAATAGGATATCCCCTCTCTTACCTAGTTTGATTAACCCTGACCAGGTGGGTTTTGTTTTGGGCCGGCAAGCATCAGATAATACACGTAGGGTTATTAATTTGATTGAACGCTGCCAGGTCCGGGGCGAGCCTCTCTTGTCCTTTCTCTGGATGCAGAAAAAGCATTCTACAGGCTCCACTGGGACTATTTACGGGCTACCCTGAGCCATTTTGGGTTTGCGGGCAGGATACTCGACTCCATTTTGGCTTTGTACTCCTCGCCCTCGGCTTCAGTTTTCACCAATGGTTGCAACTCCTCTACATTTAATATTACTAATGGGACCCGTCAGGGATGCCCATTATCACCCCTCATCTTTGTTCTGGCTGTTGAGCCTCTGGCGGAGCGGATTAGGGTGTTAGACTCAATTGTGGGTCCGGTGGTAGGAGTGATGACCCATAAAATCTGTCTTTTTGCTGACGATATTTTAGTATGCCTTAAAGAGCCTGAATCGTCTTTACCACATTTACACTCTCTCCTGGACTTTTATGCAGCGGTCTCCTACTACAAGCTGAACACTACTAAGACTGAAGCCCTCCCTCTGAATATTTGTGATAGCGCTCTTAGACGTCTAAAGAATGATTATAAGTATGCGTGGCAACTCAGTTCGCTTAAATATGTGGGTGTACATATATCTAGGGAGCGGGATTTAATGGGGTGTAAGTACGACCCACTCTTTCGGGCATTTGAACTGTTTATTAAAGACTGGATGATGCAGGAGGTTTCCTGGGTTGGACGGGTGGCAGCTGCGAAGATGGTTCTCTTACCAAAATTGATGTACCTTTTCCGTACCATCCCCAGGACCTTCCCTAAAGATATTTGTAATAGATTTAATCGTTTATTAACCAACTATGTATGGGGGGGGGCTCAAAGCCGAGGATAGCGAAATCCACTTTAATTGCTCCAAAGTGTGCCGGTGGAGTCGCGTAACCAGAATTAGAGAGATACCACACTGCTTGTTTACTCGCCCAGGCCAGAGATTGGTTTACCCAAGGCACCGCTAAACCATGGGTATCCTTAGAACAGAATGCTGTATTCCCCTTTACACTGCCGGACTTGTTCTGGTTGCCCACCATTTCAATCCCTGCTAGAGTTGCTGAGTGTTCCGCGGTCCACGCAACGTTGTCTGCATGGAGAACCGTAATTAAATCTCTCCCTGCTGGCGCTCTGCCCTCCCCCCAACTGTCTCTCCATGCTATAGCCCTATTGATCCCAGATTTGCACTTACACCATTGGCAGGACGTAGGCCTCTCCATTCTAGGGGATGTCCTTCAAGACGATGTTTTGGTCCCCTTTTCCTTACTCCAGGAACAATTTCAGGTACCTAAACAAGATTTTCATAAATACCTGCAAATGCGGCATTGGCTTCAAAGCTGCTTTCCCAACCGAGTCCTCCATGCCGGTCTCCCTAAATTATTGATGTCTCTTCTAGTGCCTAGCGGTAATAGGGGTGGCATCTCCAGATGGTACCAACATCTTGTGACTGAGTCCCGCCATGGAGTATTCCCCTCACAGACTAAATGGGAAAAAGACCTCCCTGCGGTCTTCACCGAAGATATCTGGAAAGATATCTTTAAATCTTGCTTTAAAATTTCTAAATGTGTGAATCATTGTGAAATGTATTATAAATTGGTACATAGGGTATATTTTACACCGGAACGTCTGCATAAGATTTGGCCTGATGTCTCCTCTAGTTGCTGGAGGAATTGTGGGATGGTGGGAGATATCCTTCATGTTTTTTGGCTATGTCCGGCAATCCGGTCGCTCTGGAAGGAGGTGTTCCTTTTCATTTCCCACATACTAGGAGTGGTCCTTATACCTGACCCCCTCTTGGCACTCTTTCATTATTACTATGGTGAGATGTCTAGTTGTGATAGATACCTTTTAGGCCACATTCTCATAGCCTCTAAGGCCGCCATTGCCTCCAAATGGAAGTCGGCGGTCATCCCCAATTTATCGATGATAGAAAATAGAGTCCATCAACATTATGTTTTCGAAACAGCAGAGGGCAATTATTCTTCAGGGACTACCTCTATTAGTAAGAAATGGTTTAAATGGTCCCTATATAAGGAGAGATCAGGCCAAATGGGTATAGCTGATGCCCCGACTGACTTACCCGACCTTTCTGTGCTTTGCTCTCCGGTCCACACTGGACCTTAACTTGCTAAGTGATGTAGACCTCCTTCCCTTCATTATACTCTGATTTCATTGTTGTATTAAGATTTCCCTGATACATACCCTTCCCCCCCTTGTCTTTATTAGTTCTGCTGTGTACGTGTCTTCTTCCCCCTCTTGATTTTATTTACCTATCTAAATGTAACTGTAATTTGTATGAAAACTCAATAAAAATTTAATATAAAAAAAAAAAGGGTATGGTTAAATCTCTAAGGGATCTAATCTCTTCTTCTAATTTACTTAACTCCTCCTTTCTGTCCCCAATAATAAGGTTCATTAAGGATATGGAGCATTCCTTCAGGATGGATTGCCACCCTTTCTTAAAACTCTCACTTGCCGTAGTGAACGATGCATTTTTTGTGATGACAAGTCCCTTAGGAATCATCTGGTGGGAGACATACCTCTCCAAGGCCACTGTCTCCCACCAGATCCGGTTTTCCTTCAATAGTACATTTTCCAATCTCCTCATAACATTTTCTAAATCTTCATTTGTCAAGGGAGTGGGTTCCCCCAACTCATTAAAAGCATTTTCTAAAGTAGCTTTTCTATTATCTCGATATTTAAACATAATTGCTACACAACAGGGACTTCAAATGGAAAAGAAAATGACAGTGACAGCAAGAGAAATGAAGTTCCCAACAGTGCGCAAAGGCAGCTAGTAATGCAGTGCACCACAGGAGGCTTCTCCCACCTCCTACATAGAATACAAGTGAAAATTTTGATACGTGGAATACCGCTCAACCAGCGCCTTACTAAACATCAACAGCTTTTTTGTTCAGCTTATTAGAATCCGTGCACCTCCTTCAACATTTCCGCATATGGAGAGGCTTTCAGACCTCAATCACGCAGTCAGTACTGGAAAGAGAAATTAGTGCATAATAGTGTGATACTGTTTAAAAATTTAATAACATGACACACAAGACATAAAACTTATAAAACAAGTTTAGGACACATAACCACAAATGTGGTAAACATGAACTGCTGGGGCTGACACCCTGGGTATCGACAGAAGGTTAGGCTAATTACCGGCTCATTAAAGAGAACAAGCTTATATAGATGTTAATGGATGTGAGTCCAAACAGGGTATATCACCAGGCTGCAGCACCGGGATTCCTCAGTGACAGGATTCTCACGTCAGCCGTATCAGTCTCCACTCCTCCTCGTCCGCATCAGGGGTAAGTCCCAAATAGAGCACCCACGCGTTACGACCCTCCACGGGTCTTTCTCAAGGTCAGCTCAAATGTGAATGTCTCTCAAGGCTATCCATCCGGTTTAAAAATCCCACACTCAAATCCTATTGGTCCCAGCACAGCTGATCTCTATACATACTTCAACTATGAGTCCGTGGATACATGTGCTAGGACTGCCTCTCATTATCCTACAGAGTCCCTAGCAACTCCAATCACGTTCTGTATCCCGGGTGACACGGCATTCCGGTTCCGCCTACCCACGATCACGTGCAATGACGTGCACTCGCATACGTCATGCATTCCACCGGCCTCATGCGCTTCAGCTATATCCACTCTGGGGATCTCGTCACATGATGTCATTACAGCTGTCATCGAAACCTCCTCCTGGGTTGCCGGTCACGCGACCTTTCACTCTCCCAGTTCACATAGCGGCCGGTTACCAAAGAAATACTTGCGTCACCCGTTGTCATGGTGACGCGTTCGTGATCTCTCAGAATGGGATGTGCCATCGTGCAGGAAAAATGCTGGCATCTCTTATCCATTGTATTTTCCAGTTAATCCTAATAAATCAAACAATTATACACATTAAGGAACATTAAGAGAGCTCTTTAAAAGAATTCTGTATGTATCTGAATGACAATTCATTAAACATTGAGTTCAATTTCATCAGTAGTAAAGAATCCATCAACTTTCTGGACATTACGATTTATATAGAAGAAGGCTCCATTCAGACAAAGACCTACACCAAACCCACCGATTCTCTTAGGTACATCAATGCCACAAGTTGTCATCACCCCAATTGGCTCCAGACCATTCCACTGGGACAACTTAAGAGGGTGAAAAGGAATTGTTCTAAAAAAGCTGTATACCAGGACCAGGTTAAAGAGATGCAATCCAATTTTGTTTCATGTGGTTATAAGGAAAGTATTGTTCATAGAGCAGCAGAGGACACAGATAAGATCGAGAGAAAGTCCCTTCTAGAGAGAAAGAAGAAAGGAGACCAGGTGGGGAAGCAGAATAATTTTGAATGGGCCTTTGTGACCACTTTTTGTGGCCAGTTTAAGTCAATAGAAAAGATCTTCACTAAACATTGGGGGGTGCTACAAAAAGACCCTGTTTTGGGACAATGCCTTCCAGCCAAGCCTAAGTGTATTTACAGGAAAGCCCCCAATTTAGGTCACTGTCTTGTTCGCAGTGCCATGCCCCCTACTATACCAGTGGGAATTACATCTAAGGGGTTCCACAGGTGTATGAATTGCATAGCATGTAGAGAGATCAAAATGGAAAATCAAAGTAAAACTAGTGAGATCATCATTAATGGAAAAAAACTGACCATCAGGGATTTTATAACATGCAACACTAAAAGTGTTGTATATGTTATAGAATGCGATTGTGGTCTTTTCTATACAGGGAGAACCTCAAGAGCCCTTAAAGTGCGGTTGGGAGAACATTTAAGGAACATCAAGAAGGGCCTTGAGACCCATGCCCTTTCAGATCACTTCAAAAAACAACATGGATGCTCCACGGCCCCCATTAGACGGTTTGTGGGTGTAAAATGGGTAAGAGGACTTTGGAGAAGGCGGGATCTTCCGAATCACTTGGCTAAAGCAGAAATGAGGGCCATTTATGAGTGGGGGACCCTCCAACCAAAAGGTCTCAATTTAGAATTTGAGGTTAAGTGGTTCCTATAGACTTTGTTGTAGCCCCAACAATTTCCAAATATATGAGTGTGCATATATTACATGTTTTAATGTGGACATACGTTACATGTTCCTTAATGTGTATAATTGTTTGATTTATTAGGATTAACTGGAAAATACAATGGATAAGAGATGCCAGCATTTTTCCTGCACGATGGCACATCCCATTCTGAGAGATCACGAACGCGTCACCATGACAACGGGTGACGCAAGTATTTCTTTGGTAACCGGCCGCTATGTGACCTGGGAGAGTGAAAGGTCGCGTGACCGGCAACCCAGGAGGAGGTTTCGATGACAGCTGTAATGACATCATGTGACGAGATCCCCAGAGTGGATATAGCTGAAGCGCATGAGGCCGGTGGAATGCATGACGTATGCGAGTGCACGTCATTGCACGTGATCGTGGGTAGGCGGAACCGGAAGGCCGTGTCACCCGGGATACAGAACGTGATTGGAGTTGCTAGGGACTCCGTAGGATAATAAGAGGCAGTCCTAGCACATGTATCCACGGACTCATAGTTGAAGTATGTATAGGGATCAGCTGTGCTGGGACCAATAGGATTTGAGTGTGGGATTTTTAAACCGGATGGATAGCCTTGAGAGACATTCACATTTGAGCTGACCTTGAGAAAGACCCGTGGAGGGTCGTAACGCGTGGGAGCTCTATTTGGGACTTACCCCTGATGCGGACGAGGAGGAGTGGAGACTGACCCGGCTGACGTGAGAATCCTGTCACTGAGGAATCCCGGTGCTGCAGCCTGGTGATATACCCTGTTTGGACTCACATCCATTAACATCTATATGAGCTTGTTCTCTTTAATGAGCCGGTAATTAGCCTAACCTTCTGTCGATACCCAGGGTGTCAGCCCCAGCAGTTCATGTTTACCACATTTGTGGTTATGTGTCCTAAACTTGTTTTATAAGTTTTATGTCTTGTGTGTCATGTTATTAAATTTTTAAACAGTATCACACTATTATGCACTAATTTCTCTTTCCAGTACTGACTGCGTGATCGAGGTCTGAAAGCCTCTCCATATGCGGAAATGTTGAAGGAGGTGCACGGATTCTAATAAGCTGAACAAAAAAGCTGTTGGTGTTTAGTAAGGCGCTGGTTGAGCGGTATTCCACGTATCAAAATTTTCACTTGTATTCTATGTAGGAGGTGGGAGAAGCCTCCTGTGGTGCACTGCATTACTAGCTGCCTTTGCGCACTGTTGGGAACTTCATTTCTCTTGCTGTCACTGTCATTTTCTTTTCCATTTGAAGTCCCTGTTGTGTAGCAATTATGTTTAAATATCGAGATAATAGAAAAGCTACTTTAGAAAAAGCTTTCAATGAGTTGGGGGAACCCACTCCCTTGACAGATGAAGATTTAGAAAATGTTATGAGGAGATTGGAAAATGTGCTATTGAAGGAAAACCGGATCTGGTGGGAGACAGTGACCTTGGAGAGGTATGTCTCCCACCAGATGATTCCTAAGGGACTTATCACAAAAAATGCATCGTTCACTACGGCAAGTGAGAGTTTTAAGAAAGGGTGGCAATCCATCCTGAAGGAATGCTCCATCTCCTTAATGAACCTTATTATTGGGGACAGAAAGGAGGAGTTAAGTAAATTAGAAGAAGAGATTAGATCCCTTAGAGATTTAACCATACCCTTTCTGGATATGCAGGAATATAAAGATCTAGAAAAGAGGATAGAAACTAACATTACTAAAAATGAAAGAATTTTAGTGGACCGAAAGGTCAAAAAGTTTAAAAGGGATGAAGTTCTAACAAAAGAACGTGAAATAACGAAAGAAATAGTTAAAAAAGGAGATCCAAGTGAGGGGCCCAGGACTTATGAGAGGAGACTTCCTGAAAGGGTTTTGAGGACCCCTTTACAGGACAAAAACTGGACTCCACGACAACAGATAAGGGGCAACATCCCCGTTAACAGATATAGACCCCCCTTTAGACAATTCAGGGAGAGACCCCCATACTATAGAGATAACCCTAATGAAGGTGTGTCCCATTACAGAGAGGGAGGAGGACTAGACTCTAGGCCGAAAAATACCTATAGAAGGGAGGAACCACGTCCCCATTGGAGAGGGAGAAATGCGGAATATGGAGGTGAGATAGAAAAAAAGACCCCCAGAAAGGGAACATGGGGGACCAACAGATTCCAAGTGTTAAGGTAGGAAAATGATATCCCACAAATCCCTTTTTTAGGATGGGACAGAAACAGGAACAGATACAGATGATCACACGTAAACAAAGAGGCAAGAGGGGGGAGGGAACTAAGAAAAAACTTAAACAACAGTCTAGGAGAAAGAAATTTAAAAAGGATAGGATGAAACGGAAAAAGGAGAAGGGTAAGGATAAGGGAACCACTAGTGTTTATTTGGAGAAGGGGAAGGTGAAGATTTTTAACCTGAGTTCTCACCTATTGACAAAGGAAGAGATTGCAGTCCTTGAAAAGGGCTTAAAATATGCCCCCTCTAACACCATTAACAAGTTTGCCACTTTTGTCGACTTGCAAAAGTATATAAGAAAACTTACGGTAAAAAAGTTTTTCTTAAGCAAGGAGACTGATACAAACATGATTGAGGAACAAGAGGTAGCGACCCCCTTTAAACCCAGATCCATCTTTTACCCAGCCCATATGAAAGGCAATTTTCTGGAAACCTTTTTCACATTGGTACATGATGACCTAACTAGAATTGATGCCAGCAGTGGGAAATTTAATCTCACTTACAAAGAGAGACAGGCGCTTAAAAACCTGAAGGACCTTCCAAACTTGGTTATTAAACCCCCCGGTGGTCGTAATGGATAAGATCAAATATGAGACAGAAGTGTTACGCCAATTGGGTGATAGAACCACCTATCACAGACTAAGGTCTGACCCAACTGTGAATATCATGGACAAACTTAACACCTTGGTAGAGAGATTCGTATCACGGGGAGTACTAATCGAGAAAGAACAGAAATTTCTGATCATTCCTGAACCAGTGATCCCGGTGCTGTATGTGCTCCCCAAGGTTCACAAGGATATTAATGACCCTCCAAGGGAGACCTATAGTGTCCAGGATACACTCCATCACAGCAGGATTGTCTGAACTTATAGATTATTACCTCCAACCCCTGGTTTTGACTAACAAATCCCATTTAAAAGTCACCACTGACGCTCTAAGAGTATTAGAAAGGATCACATGGCAGGATGATTACATCTTGGTGACGGCTGATGTACGGTCTCTGTACACAATTATAGACCATCAGGAAGGAACCAAAGCCGTCAGAAAATGTCTGCAGAAAAGTGATTTGGACAAAGGTCTACAAGAATTCATCCTAGAAGGAGTAGCCTTCATACTGAATAATAACTACTTTTCATTTGAAAATGACTTCTATCTGTAGAAGGTCGGGACCGCGATGGGTACCAGGTTTGCCCCAAGCTATGCCAATATGTTCGTGGGTAGTTGGGAGGCAGAACATATTTGGAGTGACCATCAGTTTGGGGAGAGCCTGGTATCGTGGTCCCGATACATAGACGATGTCCTTTTCATGTGGAAAGGAGATGAGAGCTCTTTAAAAGAATTCTGTATGTATCTGAATGACAATTCATTAAACATTGAGTTCAATTTCATCAGTAGTAAAGAATCCATCAACTTTCTGGACATTACGATTTATATAGAAGAAGGCTCCATTCAGACAAAGACCTACACCAAACCCACCGATTCTCTAAGTTACATCAATGCCACAAGTTGTCATCACCCCAATTGGCTCCAGACCATTCCACTGGGACAACTTAAGAGGGTGAAAAGGAATTGTTCTAAAAAAGCTGTATACCAGGACCAGGTTAAAGAGATGCAATCCAATTTTGTTTCATGTGGTTATAAGGTGTCAAAGTCAGAAAAATATCTCTATGCACACTACCATATTTGCACCTCACACAGGTCCGTGCTGCGCATGCGTACGCTTTCCCGTACGTGCGCATACTCACAGTCGCGGGCACCCGCAGGCGCACGGTATGCGTATTTACGGTAGAGTTTATGTGATCGTAGCGTGCGACTCAATCGTTACATATTTTCACTATATAATGTATTTTGTAGATCATGGTCCCTTTGATAGATTCTGAAAGTTTGGTTAATATAGAATGTTCATGAACAGAGAAATCCCTCTTTGTTTGATACGAAGGGTCAGACAGGAGTAATACAGTGGTGTTTAGTATCCATCGGAAGAATATTTAATTAGAAATATTCCGGTGTTGGTTTGAAGCAGATCAATCGCTCGTGCGAATAGTTATGGACATAAGAAGTTTATGAACATTTACTTTATTTGCACTTTATTACCCATGCGGCGGGAAACCCAGTTTCCCTCCCACCTGAGCTGTTGGAAATAGTCACAGCCCACCTGTATGAATCAACCTATGACCTTTTGTTATAATGCGAGGAGGAATTCCTGTGTCCAATGAACAATGAGATTGTAGGGACCATTGAATTGCATTGTGTGTGGGGCATAAATAGAAAGGCCGATCACATCCAGCCCTCACTCTTCAACGGTTATCATTGCTGAAAATCGGGAGCTGGATGTCCAGAGGCGCATGCGATCGTTTCCTTTGTGCGTAAGTTTTTCTCCGTAATCATACTGTTTCTCTCTTGTTATTATGGGCCATATCTTTCTCTCTCTTCTCTTTCTCTCATTTTTCTCTTAAACTTAATTGTATTGTATTTACTGTGTAGTTACCTGGTTAGTTAGTCTATGTTATATTGTAGTGTATGATTTGTATTTGTATTAATTCTTTTGCAAGTATATCATTCAAAATATATATATTAGGCGTCGGACCCTAAGCCCAGGTATCTGTGTATTTCTTATAGAGTTAAGTATTCTCAGAGCGTCGGTGACGCTCAAACTGCTTTTAAGCTAGTAAGGTTATACTGTGTTGCATTTACACCATATCACTACACAAAGGGTTTACTGCATAATACACTGTTTATGGTTTAGATATAAAGGTTTTACATTGTGAGCGTATGCGCCGCTGGTGATCTCCTCGTGGTCTCGAGCGGTCGCATCGCTATAGCGAATCATTACGGTAGTCGGCAGCCAATAGCGTGCCTGCCAGTGATCTCTTGGCCGTGAGCGAACGTAACGCTTGAGCGTCTCGACCACGGCTAAGCGATTGTTACGCAACGTGCGTACTCTTACGGTACTTCATACGTAGTTAGCGTACAGTGTTCTTAGACCTCATAAAGGGTATTATATAAGATAAATAATCTGCTTTAACAATTGCGGGCTCGTCCTGTCCTTCACATATCTGCACTAGGTAATTACAGCAGACATTATCCAGCAGCAAAGGGCGGGAGATCATATTCCTCGTAGTGCTGTTTGGATAAGCGTCTGCTTCTCTTAGTAAAGGGTGCTGAAGGAATCCGGGAACCGGAGGTAAGAACAACACGCTAGTCTCTTTTAAAACTGTTTATTTTTCTGTCTTGCGTACACACGCACGCATATCTGCATTTCTTTTCATTCGTGTATTTTCGTATATCACTCTCCTGTTCGCTATTATATAGTTGATAAACATGCTAAGAGAGATTTGCCGCTATTTCAAAGTGTAAAAGTAAAGGTAATATAGTTAAAGTATAGACAAACACACAGCTCTGCCTGAGAGACAAGGCGAAGTCAGTGTGGTGCGCGGTAGATGATCAAGGATCATCTACATTGATAAACATAAATTGTGTTACGGTGGATCTTTATTTTGCGTACACGTGTCTCTAACAAGGACTGAGATTTGTGCACGCAAACCAAAGGCCGACGCACGCAGCGTATATTACGCAACGGAGCGTACGGGTACGCCCACGTAACTCAAATCACAAGTTTTTTTTCTCTCCTCTCAACGCGATAAGTAGCGCCACGCGGTAAATAACGCCAGGCGATAAATCGCACAAATTTATTTTAAATTCGAAATTTAAATTAATAGATCCTTCTCCTAATTTGTAACACATCTGGTCTAAAGAGAAATTTCTGCGCAGAAATAGAAATAGAAACAAAAGTGTACATGTGGTGAGTGAGTGTGTTGTATACAATTTTACAGGTTGAACCACAAGAAAAGTCGAGTTCTCGTGAGGTACATGCGTGTAAGTGACGTACATGGTGGCTAGGTGTTAGGGTCTCCTGCCCTGTGCTGCCACGTCGTCATGGCAACCGGGAGACAAGTGCTAGTGGAGTAACCTGAGCGCAGCTGATACTCCGGTTCGGGTCTTTTGCTGTGCAGTGGTTATAGGCTCTGTGCACGGCAGGGGATCCGGTGCTGGTTTTTGTGCTCACAGTCTGTGAGGTCTGAGTGGGGCGTGGACAGCACCTGCTTTATAAGGCCTCTTTTCAGGGTAAGCAGATGCTGCTGAATCTTTGTTGGTTAGTCAGTTCATGAAAGTTAGCCAGTACTGTGTAGCTTTGTATTTGTTTGTTGCTTACTGCAAATAGGCCTGGGGATTTGGTATTACACTCTGCCAATCCAGACCTAGCAGTAAGACTGGAGTCAGTCGTTTAGCTTGCTGGGGTTCTGTTACTACTCTGTGAACTTAGCAAGTTTGCGGCTGTATTCTAAGACTTGCCTGTCTAATCCTGTCTCACTGTGCTAGGTGTCAGGGGTCAGTTTAGTGGCAGTAAGCTAAAACCTGTGCACTGCAAGTGAGAAATAGGATTGTGGAGACTCTCCTTGTGTCTATCATTCCATCTCTGACCAAGGAGTTTACTGCCATACCCGTTGGTAACCCTTTAGGGTTTTGCTGTTGCCCTTAGCAACAGCATTTCGGGTTCTCTACGTATTAAAACACAACATCTTGCTTTTTCCATCTGTGCAGTTCTAATACAAGGGAGATACCCAGTTCCTTAGCCTCTGGGCTTCTCTGTTCACTTTGTGTGTATTTTGTTACCCTATTACCTTCTGTGTACGTTATGTCATATTCCCCAGTTTGTCTGTGAGTCCATTTGTTTTGCATAACAGTTCAAACACCAGTACATTCCTGCAGACGCTGGAGTGTATAACAGTTCTGACACCAGTACTTTCCTGCAGGCACTGGTGTGCATAACATATTCAGCAGCCTAATACTCCTGTTGAAATTTTGTGGGAATATGGAGCATACCCCTCAAAATACGTTGCAACAGGTGGTCGATCAGGTGCAGGTCCTGACTCGACAATTTAATGATTTGTCCATTAAAATGCACACCTCCCAGGCTGCTGGCGGAGCTCCCGCAGCAGCAGCACCTGCAGGGGTTAAGGAGCCGAAAGTAAATCTCCCGGATCGTTTTTCTGGAGATCGCTCGCAGTTCTTTTGTTTCAAGGAGAGCTGCAAGCTATACTTCCGGCTTAGGCCTCAGTCTTCCGGGTCGGAGATTCAGCGGGTGGGCATAGTGATTTCCTTGCTACAAGGAGACCCACAGGTCTGGGCATATGGGTTGCAGCCTGACTGTCCGTCGCTTAAAAGTGTTGATGCTTTTTTTTACGGCACTGGGCATGTTGTATGATGACCCTGACAAGACGGCCTCAGCCGAGGCTCAGATTTCAATCCTTAAGCAAGGGCGAAGGCCAGTTGAGGTTTACTGTACGGAGTTTCGGAGGTTGGCCCATGATACCCAGTGGAATGACCCAGCCCTGAGACACCAGTACCGAAGAGGTCTTTCTAACCAGATAAAGGACCAACTGGTACAATATCCCTTGCCTGATAGCTTGGATCAGCTCATGCAGTTATCCATCCGGGTGGATAGACGGCTGAGAGAGCGTAGGCTTGAAAGGGAGACTGAGATTTCCTTCCTTCCCAAGGGAACCTCAGACTCTGAGGAATTTTCTGAGGAGCCTATGCAGATTGGGGCTACCCGCCTCTCCTCGCGTGAGAAGACGCGGAGGAGACAGCAGGGGTTGTGTTTGTACTGTGGGAATAAAGGTCATGTGGTAGTATCATGCCCAGAAAAGCCGAAAAATTCAGGGCCTGAGGGTGATGGGAAATATCCTGTCAGGCCAGAAGTCAGAATTTCCCAAGAAGACTTTTATCATTCCGGTGACCTTGAAGATCCTCGGTCAAACTGTCAAGACTGAGGCCTTTGTGGACAGTGGGGCCGACGGGGTTTTTATGGACCGCCAATTCGCCCTGAAACACTCTGTTCCCTTAGTACCCTTGGCATCGGAAATTGAGATTTGTGGGTTAAACGGGGAACCATTATCCCAAGGTAAAATTACCTCTTGCACTAGCCAGATTTCTTTGTTTATTGGAGCCACACACTCTGAAAAATTGTCCTTTTATGTGACTGTCTGTACTTTTGCCCCATTGGTGTTGGGGTTACCCTGGTTAAGGGCCCACAATCCTCAATTTGACTGGGTCTCTGGGGAGATTCTTAGTTGGGGTACTGATTGTTTCAGGAGTTGCTTGAGCCTTCCAGTCAGGCTCTCGCAGCTAAGTTTGCCAGGATTGCCAGGGTGTTATGCAGATTTTGCGGACGTGTTCTCCAAAAAAGTTGCAGAGGTACTACCTCCCCATCGCCCCTATGACTGTGCCATTGATTTGTTGCCAAATGCTAAGCTTCCCAAGAGCAGGTTGTACTCCCTGTCACGTCCTGAGACTCAGGCTATGGCAGAGTACATTCAGGAGAACTTGGCTAAGGGATTTATCAGACCTTCACAGTCTCCAGTTGGGTCGGGGTTCTTCTTCGTGGGTAAAAAGGACGGTTCGTTGCGACCCTGCATCGACTTCAGGGAATTGAACCGTATCACGATTAAAAACTCATACCCACTGCCTCTCATTTCGGTCTTGTTTGACCAGCTTCGTACTGCCACCATTTTTTCTAAGATTGACCTACGCGGTGCGTACAATCTAATCCGAATAAGAGAGGGGGATGAATGGAAGACTGCCTTTAATACCCACTCAGGGCATTATGAATATTTGGTGATGCCTTTTGGGCTCTGTAATGCCCCGGCAGTCTTCCAGGATTTCATGAATGATGTGCTCAGGGAATATTTGGATAGATTCTTAGTTGTATACTTAGATGACATCCTAATCTTCTCCCATTCCCTGGAGGAACATCGGAAGCATGTACGCTTAGTCCTCCAGAAACTCAGAGACCACCGGCTTGGGGCGAAGCTGGAGAAGTGCGAATTTGAAGTTCAGCAAATCGCATTTCTAGGATATATTATCTCCCCAGAAGGTTTCCAAATGGAGGGTTCCAAGGTACAGGCAGTCCTGGATTGGGTGCAGCCCACTAGTTTGAAGGCGCTTCAGCGTTTCCTGGGCTTTGCAAATTTTTATAGACGATTTATCGCTGGATTTTCGTCTATAGTGGCGCCCTTGGTGGCACTCACAAAGAAAGGGGCGGATGTTGCTCACTGGTCTTGTGAGGCTAAAGCGGCTTTTGCCCGTCTCAAAAGGGCATTTGTTTCGGCCAAGGTGCTGCGACACCCAGATCCAGAGCGTCCTTTTGTGGTGGAGGTGGATGCCTCTGAGATGGGTATTGGGGCAGTGCTTTCTCAGATGGGAGTGTCTGATAATCGCCTTCATCCCTGTGCTTACTTTTCCCGTAAATTTTCGCCTGCCGAGATGAATTATGACGTGGGTAACCGGGAATTGTTGGCTATTAAGGATGCACTCGAGGAGTGGAGACACTGGCTTGAGGGGGCTAAGTTTGTGGTCTCAATTCTCACTGACCATAAGAATCTGGCATATTTAGAGTCAGCGAAGCGTCTCAATGCCAGGCAGGCACGATGGGCTTTGTTTTTTGCTCGCTTTAATTTTTTGATAACATATCGCCCTGGGTCAAAAAACATCAAGGCTGATGCGCTCTCGCGGAGTTTTGCTCCAATCCAGGAGACCACCGAGGAGCCGTTGCCCATTGTTTCCCCATCATGTATTAAAGTGGGCATTACCCAGGACCTCTTATCATTAGTCCTTAGAGCACAGGAGCAGGCTCCTCCAGACCTTCCGGTAGGTCTTTTGTTTGTGCCTCCTAGGTTAAGACAGCGAGTGTTCCTGGAATTCCATGCCAAGAAGTCGGCAGGTCACCCGGGTATTGCCAGAACTCGGGAGTTGCTATCTAGGGCGGTGTGGTGGCCCTCGGTGGCTAAGGATGTGGATCAGTGGGTTCGGGCATGTGACATCTGTGCCCGAAATAAGACTCCTAGAGGGGTTCCTGTTGGCCCATTACATCCACTCTCTATCCCATCTAAGCCATGGACCCACATTTCAATGGATTTTGTGGTGGACTTGCCCAAATCCTCGGGGATGACAGCCATCTGGGTTGTCGTTGACAGGTTTTCGAAGATGGCGCACTTCGTTCCACTGGTTGGGCTGCCACCAGCCAGACGCCTGTCTGAATTATTTATGCTGCATGTTGTGCGTCTCCACGGGTTGCCACTTGATGTGGTCTCTGACCGCGGATCCCAGTTTGTGGCCAAATTCTGGAGGGCATTTTGTTCTGATCTCCAGATTTCTGTCAGCTTGTCGTCAGGCTACCATCCGCAGTCTAATGGGCAGACTGAAAGGGTGAACCAGTCCTTGGAGCAGTTCCTCAGGTGTTATGTCTCCAAGTGTCAGACTGACTGGGTTGCTCATCTGTCCATGGCGGAGTTTGCCTATAACAACGCGGCTCACTCTGCTACAGGGATCTCTCCCTTCCTTTGTGTGTATGGGCATCATCCTAAGGCCAATTCTTTTGACCCCCTGGACTCCATGCCTGGTGGTTCCTCTGTGGTTTCGGTCCTTAGAGGTATTTGGCGGAAAGTGAAGAAAGCCCTTGTGTCTGTGTCATTAGTGACCAAAAGGGTTTTTGATAAGCGGAAAAGACCCTGCAGCTTCAAATTAGGAGACTTCGTCTGGTTGTCTACCAAGAATTTGAAGTTGAGACAGCCATCTCATAAGTTAGGGCCCCGGTTCATCGGCCCTTATAAGATCACCAGGGTTATCAATCCGGTGGCATTTCAGTTAGATCTGCCCCGTTCTTTGGGTATCAATAAAACATTTCATTGTTCCCTTTTAAAACGGGCGATTAGTAATCCTTCTTCCAGTGGAAGACCTTCCCCTCTTCTGATACGTGGCCAGAGGGAGTTTGTTGTTGAAAGGATTCTTGACTCCAAGGTGGTTCGGGGTCGGCTGTCATTTTTGGTGCACTGGAAGGGGTATGGCCCGGAGGAGCGGTCGTGGGTACGCAGTTGTGATCTTCATGCCCCCAGACTGATACGCTCTTTCTTCTCGCAGTTCCCCGATAAACCCGGTGGTAGGGGTTCTTTGACCCCTCGTCAGAGGGGGGGTACTGTTAGGGTCTCCTGCCCTGTGCTGCCACGTCGTCATGGCAACCGGGAGACAAGTGCTAGTGGAGTAACCTGAGCGCAGCTGATACTCCGGTTCGGGTCTTTTGCTGTGCAGTGGTTATAGGCTCTGTGCACGGCAGGGGATCCGGTGCTGGTTTTTGTGCTCACAGTCTGTGAGGTCTGAGTGGGGCGTGGACAGCACCTGCTTTATAAGGCCTCTTTTCAGGGTAAGCAGATGCTGCTGAATCTTTGTTGGTTAGTCAGTTCATGAAAGTTAGCCAGTACTGTGTAGCTTTGTATTTGTTTGTTGCTTACTGCAAATAGGCCTGGGGATTTGGTATTACACTCTGCCAATCCAGACCTAGCAGTAAGACTGGAGTCAGTCGTTTAGCTTGCTGGGGTTCTGTTACTACTCTGTGAACTTAGCAAGTTTGCGGCTGTATTCTAAGACTTGCCTGTCTAATCCTGTCTCACTGTGCTAGGTGTCAGGGGTCAGTTTAGTGGCAGTAAGCTAAAACCTGTGCACTGCAAGTGAGAAATAGGATTGTGGAGACTCTCCTTGTGTCTATCATTCCATCTCTGACCAAGGAGTTTACTGCCACACCCGTTGGTAACCCTTTAGGGTTTTGCTGTTGCCCTTAGCAACAGCATTTCGGGTTCTCTACGTATTAAAACACAACATCTTGCTTTTTCCATCTGTGCAGTTCTAATACAAGGGAGATACCCAGTTCCTTAGCCTCTGGGCTTCTCTGTTCACTTTGTGTGTATTTTGTTACCCTATTACCTTCTGTGTACGTTATGTCATATTCCCCAGTTTGTCTGTGAGTCCATTTGTTTTGCATAACAGTTCAAACACCAGTACATTCCTGCAGACGCTGGAGTGTATAACAGTTCTGACACCAGTACTTTCCTGCAGGCACTGGTGTGCATAACACTAGGGAGGCATCCCTGGTTAAAACATACAATTTGAGCATTAGAGTGTAGCAGACCAGGAGGTCATACTGTAACAGACCAGGAGGTCATAGCAGACCAACAGGTTCAGGTACAGCAGACAAGGAAGTCCGCTATACAGTCCACAGGCACAACACCAAGAAAGGGTTGGTGCAACACCCATATAGGCCATACAAGCTCTTGCTGAAGGAATTCGCAGCCGCAATTTTCGATTCCACTGGTCGCTCCGTACATAAGATTAGTTGCTTATGTGCTGAACGATTGTACCGCACGTAATTGTGTACATTAGTAAACCTGACCGGTACTATTTGTGTACGAAGGTCATAAACGCTATTTGTACATTCTAACGTGATTTGTGTAATTTTTTTTTATTTTAAGGGAAGTTCGCTGCTCACTCAGGAACTATCCAACAACCAATAGTTACTGGAAAGAGTAAGTGTTCTTCGGATCACCCTCACAGGTTCCAGTAAATAGAGGTTCAGGTCGCAGGGGCCCTAAGTCGAGTACGCCAGCACCATATCGGTGTGATCAGGTCGTATTGGTCGGCGTGGGCGAGTGAGTGGGGTACTCGGTAAACCGCCACCGTCAGCCTATTTTGGACATTTGGTTTGCGTAAGGGTTGGCTGAATAAAGCAACACCTTCGAACTATGGGGGCCACTTGTTCAGGTAGGGGGCGATCAATCTCGGTTCGGGTTGATTCAGTGAACCGACCAGTTGGGTCGGCAAGGTACGTGATGTGTGAAAAATACGGTTCACACACAGAGGTTTTATGTGATGAATGGGAGAGAATGACGGTACATGACGGGGAGAAATTCCCAAGAGTAGGTAGCTTCAGCACAGAAGTGTTAACGAATTTAAGGAGAAGGATATGTCTCATTAAATCAGCAAAGAGACGAATCAAGCATTATGATTATTTGCAGTTGTGGCAACAGGAGGGTGACATACAGAGAGGATTGGCTCAGGCGGCGGGATCTGGCTCAATCAGAAAACTGATAGCCACGGCCCCACCGCCACCATACATATCAGGAGAGAAATTGGTTGCGGAGAATGACGCACTAAGGTGTAACACACAAACACTTAGCAACTGTGTAAATGTTAAAGATAATGTTAACCAATTAACCAATGCAAGTATTAACCCGTGCAAGTTGTACCCTGTTTTGAACTTTCCTCAGGAGTGTGATCAAGAAGACGAATCGGCAACAATTTCAGCGCTCTCTCTAGCAGCCACCATAGCAGAGACCACAGTAGGCACAGCTCCACCCACGAGATTAGTAACAAGGGCCCCTAGCGGAGGGATAGGTGAGGTCGTATCTACAGGTAAGTACGGCACCATACACTATGCTGAAGCCATTTCACCACAGGCTATAGAACCCACACAGAGTGATGTTGTTAGAGTTAATCCTGTTAGGGTAATAGCTGTTCCAAATGGGAAAACTGACACATCAGGAGTCACCCCTGTGAGGAACATTGCCATGTATAGCCCATTTTCCAGAATGGAATTAAGGACCATAGTGTCTGAATTCCCTGACCCTAGAAAAGACTTAGTTGCCAGCCAAAAATACATCAGAGACCTAGGTAACACTGTAGAGCCCAACAACAAAGACTGGCAGATATTGCTGAGAGCATGTTTACCCTCCAATGTTGACGCAACTCAATTTTTAGCTGACTGTGGATTAGATCAGGATGTACCTCTTACAGATGTGTACAACAAAGACAATGTAAAAAGAATAAGCTTACAGTTAAAGGAGTATTTCCCAGCCGTAGTTAAATGGAACAAAATATTCTCCATTAAACAGAAGGAGTCAGAAACAGCTGCAGAGTATTTTCACAGAGCATTATCAGAAATGGCAAAATACACAGGCATAGAGGACATTAAAACAAACATAAACCATCGAGAAGTAGCAGTATCGGTACTGATGGATGGTTTAAAAGAATCATTAAAGACTAGGGTACAGACCACACAACCATGTTGGCGAGGTCTGTCTGTGGCTACTTTGAGAGAGGCTGCTATTGATCACGATAGGAACATAACCAGACACAGGGAACAACAAAGTGATAAGTTAATGGCAGTAAGTATACAGGCCCTGACCACAAAACAGCCTGTGTTAACATCACCAAACCCTGTGGGTAAGTCAAATGTGGCAACATGTTATTTTTGTCACAAACAGGGACACTTTGCACGAGACTGTAGATCGAGAAATGTACAAAAATCTTATCAACCCCCTAGACAACGACACGACACACGACATTGGGAGCAGGGTCCGCAGAAACGGAGTTATGAGCCACATGCAGGGGAAACAAAAAGATACCCCCCAAACAGAGATTGGCAAACCTCTGGTAGTTCCCAGCTAACTCCCTCACAAGTAGTTGCTGCCAGCGGGATTCAGGGAGGTCACCATACCCAATAGGGGTGTGGCCATACCTGTAATCTGCAGCCAGTAAAATTGATTGCAAGCCTTGGAAGTGAACCAGAAATTGCAATCAATGTAGCTGGTAAATCATTAAACTTTCTTGTAGACACAGGGGCGGCCAAATCAGTGATAAATTCGACAGTGGGCATGAGAACCACTGGTAAGACAATTCCAGCCATAGGGGTAACGGGAGTAGTCCAGCACTACCCTGTTAGCAAACCAGCCGAGATTACAGTAGGGCCGTTACATACCAAGCATTCCTTTTTGCTGGCTGCATCGGCACCGACCAATCTCCTGGGCAGAGACTTATTGTGTAAAATGGGGTGCGTCATTTATTGTACTCCTGAAGGTGTATTCTTGGACATACCTGAGAATCACGCTCAGGAAGTACGAGACATGTTAGACTCCCCGTCAAAATTAATGTCACATACCATTATGACAAATAGGACTCCCTCCCAGGTAGAAGAAATGACATCTCAGATACCAGAGTCACTTTGGACAAAAGATGGACAGGACACTGGATTAATGGCAAACGTAGCTCCGGTAGGTGTACAAGTAAAAGATGGTAGGATAGCTCCAAAAATCCCACAGTACCCTCTGAAGCCAGAGGTGGAGTTAGGAGTTTATCCCGTAATAGAGCGCTTGCTACAACAGGGCATTCTGGTAAGAACGTCCAGCACTGCCAATAGTCCCATCTTCCCTGTTAAAAAGAGTGGGGGGAGGGGTTACCGGCTAGTGCAGGATCTAAGGGGGATTAACAAAATAGTTGAGAGTCAGTTACCCGTAGTGCCAAATCCAGCTGTCATCCTAATGCAAATCCCTCCCACTGCGAAATTTTTCACTGTTATTGACCTCTGCTCCGCTTTCTTTTCGGTACCTCTGCACCCTGACAGTCAATATTTGTTTGCATTCACATACAGAGGAGTCCAATACACATGGACTCGATTACCACAAGGATTCATAGATAGTCCAAGTATATTTTCTCAGGCTTTGCATGATTGTTTACAGTCTTTCCAACCAGTGAGTGGATCAGTATTAATACAGTACGTGGATGATCTACTACTGTGTTCGGATTCATTGGAAGCATCCCTGAAGGATACGAAACAGCTCCTGTTTCATCTTTCAGACACAGGACACAAGGTTTCCAAAAACAAGTTGCAATTATGCCAAACTAAGGTAAAATATTTGGGACACTGTCTAACACAAGGACTGAGACACCTGACCGCTGATAGAATTCAAGCAATTAGAGACATGACTCTGCCACAAACCCAGCAACAGATCAGAACATTTTTAGGAATGTGTGGGTATTGCCGTAACTGGATCCCAGGGTTTTCCATCCTAGCGTTACCCTTGCAGGAAATGGTCTCCTCAAACAAACCTGATCGGATTTCGCATACAGACGAGTCTGAGACAGCATTTGAGAGACTTAAACAGTGCCTAACGCAGGCACCAGCATTAGGTGTGCCTGACTATGGGAAACCCTTTGAACTATACGGAACAGAAAGTGCTGGTTGCGCGGCAGGTGTACTAACCCAAAAGCACGGTGATGCCAGCAGGCCGGTAGCATACTACAGCGCTCAGCTAGATACGGTAGTGCGATCCCTCCCCACATGCTTGCGAAGCGTTGCTGCGATAGCATTGCTAGTAACGAAAAGCGAAGACGTCGTGCTAGGTCACAACCTCACAATTCATACACCACATGCAGTGTCAGCCTTGTTAAATTCTGCCCAAACCAGACACGTCTCATCAGCGCGGTTTACAAGATGGGAATTGGCACTAATGGCCCCCGTAAACATCACCATAAGGAGATGCAGTGCATTAAATCCTGCAACATATCTCCCTGGTGTGCCTGGACAGGCACAAAGGGTGGAGGATGAGAGTGGTGGGGAAGGAGAATTTAATACAAAGGAAGACACTCATGATTGTATGGAATATTTGACCCAAAATTTTACCGCAAGGCCTGACATCAGTGACAACCCACTGGAAGATGCAGAACTTACGTTCTACACGGACGGTAGTTGTCATAGACAGTCAGACTCGGGAGACTTGTGTACTGGATACGCAGTCGTAGATGACCAAGGCACCATAGAAGCGGAACCGCTAGGCCCACCTCACTCAGCCCAGGTTGCTGAACTGGTCGCCCTAACCAGAGCATGTGAATTGGCTAAGGGCAAATCAGCCAATATCTACACCGATTCTAGATACGCATTCGGGGTAGTCCATGATTTCGGAGCCCTATGGCGCCTCAGAAATTTCATGACGGCAGCTGGTACACCGGTAGCGCATGCAGCTCACATAAAAAGGCTTCTAACAGCGATACAGGAACCCGACAGAGTGGCTGTTATCAAATGTAAAGCACACACATATAGCCAAGACCCAATATCACTTGGTAACAGCCGAGCAGACGAAGCGGCTAAATTAGCAGCTGGTACCCCCAGACAGACAGACACCACACAACTGATGGTATTTAATACCATCAACACACAGAAGTTGTGTGAGATGCAAAATTTGTGTTCCACACAGGAAAAGGCAGTCTGGAAGGCAAAGGGATATGGCCAGGAGTCCTCAGGACTCTGGACGGATGGACAAGGTAAACCGGTGGCCCCCAGAGCATATCTTCCATGTTTAGCTGAGGTAGCTCACGGGCTGACTCATCTGGGCAGGGAAGGGATGTGCAAGTTGGTAAGAGCATATTGGTGTGCCCCAGGATTTTCATCTCATGCGAGTAAAAGAGCAATGTCATGCCTTACCTGTCTGAGAAAGAACATCGGAAAAACAATACCAACAGAACCATCCCATATCCCACCTGCCGGCGGCCCTTTCCAGGTAATACAGATTGACTTTATTCAATTACCCCCTTGTCGAAATTTGAAATATGTACTTGTTTGTATAGATGTTTTCTCAAATTGGGTCGAAGCATTTCCGGCGGCCACAAATACCGCTATGTTTACTGCTAAGAAAATTGTGCAGGAATTTGTATGTAGATATGGTATCCCTAGAATTATCGAAAGTGATAGGGGTACCCATTTTACAGGTGATGTCTTTCAAGGAATGTGTAAATTGATGGGAATTGATAGACAAGCTGCACACTCCGTACCGTCCACAGGCGAGTGCGAAAGTGGAAAGAGTGAACAGCACTATTAAAAATAAACTGAGTAAAGTGATGGCAGAGACAGGATTGACATGGCCAGAAGCTTTACCCATTGTACTGTACAGCATCAGAACCACTCCCAGGTCCCCTCTTAATCTGTCTCCCTTTGAAATCTTGTTTGGTCGACAACCGCATGTTATGATTAACCCTCAGGATGATTTGAAGTGTAACAATGAAGTGACTGTAAAATACTTGATTAACATGAGTAAACAGTTAAGGAATCAAAATGATAATCTGAAGTTAGTGATTCCTGATTTACCAGATAGTAATTGTCATGACATTGAACCTGGGGATTATGTAATGATACGGAATTTTCTACGCTCAGGTTGCCTTATTGACAGATGGGAAGGACCATACCAGGTCTTATTGACTAGCACTACAGCATTGAAGGTTGCTGAGAGAGAGACTTGGGTTCATTCGTCCCACTGTAAGAAGGTCGTTGATCCAGAGAAGTCCTGTGATAAGGAACAGACGGTAGAGGTTGTATCACTAGAGTGTCTGTTCCAGGAGGACTAAGGCGGCATCTGAGCATCGAGAACCACAAGATCAAAAGCAGTTGTCGATCCCCTGTTCCCTTTTATTGTTTTTCTCCACTTCCCATCCCCTCTCCCTCAAATTATTTTTTCCCCCTTCTCATTCTTCTTCGTCTCCTCCTAAGATGGACTTGCCTCAAGAGACTGTGATCCGGATTTTCCTGTTGACCATGATGTTGACCAGAGCAGTCTGTTCCGGCGAGAGTACCATGGAGTTCGAGAGAGGTTCTGGAATGGGTTCTGATGACAGAAATGGAGGCGTAGTTTTCCGAGAACAACATAATCAACAAGCA
Source organism: Pseudophryne corroboree (assembly GCF_028390025.1). Classification (NCBI taxonomy): domain Eukaryota; kingdom Metazoa; phylum Chordata; class Amphibia; order Anura; family Myobatrachidae; genus Pseudophryne; species Pseudophryne corroboree. Next base: position 638,458,412 of record NC_086447.1, on the reverse strand, counting down.
AAGGCGAGTATCAGAAAACGATCCGATAGCATTGACCATAGAAGGAATTGTGAAGGATTGTTAGCTGAAGAAAACTGTATCTGTCGGCTCTGTAACAATGTCATTGAGGATGGGTGCATAAAGAAATGCCAATCCAGTTTTAATATCCATATGGACCGGCATCCCTTGAGTGACTATCACTCTTTAGTGGGTAGTGTGTTAAATAAAACAGATTGTTGGGTATGCTCTCAAGTACCTCAAGGTCATAGCAAATCAGGGCTAGTACCATTTCCTTTAACGTTAGGGGAGGTACTTGAGTTAAGTGGTGGGAGACCGGTGGACAGGAGGTTTAATATCTCCAGCCCTCCTAGTTTGAAGCTCCACCAATACCATGTGGATAGGTCCCTATTATGTTTTAACATCTCCAATCCCCGAAAGCCGGGAAATTGGGAAGTGTCATGGAGTAATCAAACCATGACCTTTTCACACAGAGCAGATAGAATGCCTACAGATACAGAGCTTATACGCCACATAGCCAGTAGAGGAAAATCTTTCCGGTATAGGTATACCTTAGGAAATAGGATTACGAGAGTTGGAGAGGTATCACCAGGATACTGTGCACATATCGTACAACCTGATACGTGTACTAAGCAGATGGAAGAATTAGGGTTAGGAGATTTCACATGGAAGGTGTGTAATATGGTTATGTCCTACTCCGTCCCATATGTTCTCCCCGATGATGCATATTTCATATGCGGGAGAAAGGCGTATAAGTGGCTTGCCCCAAACTCTGAAGGATTGTGTTATATTGGAAAAGTACTGCCTGAAGTAATGACTGTATCACATGACAAAATGAAAGACATACACCGTGTTGCCCAAACTCCTTATACTCATACTCATTACGAGCACATCGTTAAACGGCACCTGATAGAAAGAACAGAGCACCCGGCCTCTGACATGATCAGTGAATCCACCGGGATTCAATTCTTAATCGCGTTAGATATCACTCACACCGCTAGAGGAGTGTTGAATTATAAATACATTTCTACGCTCGCCAATTTGTTAGATAATATCACTGAAATGTATGATGACACGTTTAGGTATACTGGAAGGGAACTTCAGGCTTACAAAACAGAACTAGTCCAGCATAGAATGGTTCTTAATTACCTCACAGCAGTAACAGGCGGATATTGTGTCACACTGGCAACACAATACGGCGTGAAATGTTGCACATATATTACGAATAGCACCGAGGACCCGGTCGAGGTCATAGACCAAAAGATGGACGATATTCTCCAACTAAAGTGGGAATTTCGCAGAAGACACAATCTCACCCTTGCTGCTGTGAGTAATGAGCTGACTGGTTGGGTGTCATGGTTGAACCCGCGAAATTGGTTCTCCGGTTTAGGAGAATGGGCCCAAGGAGTTATAATGGATGTTGGGAAGTTTCTCCTATGTATCTTAGGTGTTATCATAACGATTGGTTTGATATTTAGATGCGGTCAGGCTTTAATGAGGTGCAATCGTCGTACTAGGGTAATGAGTTTAAGGAGTGAGGAAACTGTAATTCCAATGGGCTTGATTTATGACCCAAATGTAGAAACAATGATGTGATGAAAATGCGATTTCTACGGTCCGTTTCTTTCACCTGTTTTTCCGTTTTCTCCAAGGTAAAAAGACCCACTTGGACGAGGAATTTGATGAGCCGATATACAGACAACAGATGGATTAAAGAAGAAGTTTTGACAACCTGATACACAGATTTTTGATGAACTATGCCATGGATCCCCAGTTTCCCTAGAAATTTTAAAATTACGCTAGCCCAACACTTTTGTAAATCTATGGACATTGACAGCTTTGCTCGCACCTTATGAGCAAAAGCACAAAGAAGACTGCATTCAACAGACACCAAACAAGACCTCAATCGACGAATGTACATTTACCTGACATAGAATACCACCGCATTTACCGTAATTATGTCTTTTCTTCATTTCTACAACCCTCAGGTAATGACACACATAGTCGATAGGGAATACAGGCACAGATATCAGCAATCACATATCTCCCCAATTCATGTATCATCAACTAAAATGTGCTCCCCCATTTTGTTACCACCAAAGCCGAAAAGAGCTCGGTAAAGTTTGACAGCCCATCCACAGACCCGTACCACGGGATAAGAAGGAATTCAAATGTATACTTCGCAATACCTCGAAGCTTGATTTAAAACACGTACGGCACGATGATACATGACCCCCAAGCACGGATTCATACACACATGCTTCTGCTATCTCACTAGGTCATACCCTTTTCCTACCTTCTCCTCTCCTCCCCTACCCAACCATGTAAATGTATTAACCCCTGACATATATTTTTCTCTTTTGAAATGTTTTAGAAGGTGGCAGTTATTATTGACTGCCAAAGGGTGGACTGTCAAAGTCAGAAAAATATCTCTATGCACACTACCATATTTGCACCTCACACAGGTCCGTGCTGCGCATGCGTACGCTCTCCCGTACGTGCGCATACTCACAGTCGCGGGCACCCGCAGGCGCACGGTATGCGTATTTACGGTAGAGTTTATGTGATCGTAGCGTGCGACTCAATCGTTACATATTTTCACTATATAATGTATTTTGTAGATCATGGTCCCTTTGATAGATTCTGAAAGTTTGGTTAATATAGAATGTTCATGAACAGAGAAATCCCTCTTTGTTTGATACGAAGGGTCAGACAGGAGTAATACAGTGGTGTTTAGTATCCATCGGAAGAATATTTAATTAGAAATATTCCGGTGTTGGTTTGAAGCAGATCAATCGCTCGTGCGAATAGTTATGGACATAAGAAGTTTATGAACATTTACTTTATTTGCACTTTATTACCCATGCGGCGGGAAACCCAGTTTCCCTCCCACCTGAGCTGTTGGAAATAGTCACAGCCCACCTGTATGAATCAACCTATGACCTTTTGTTATAATGCGAGGAGGAATTCCTGTGTCCAATGAACAATGAGATTGTAGGGACCATTGAATTGCATTGTGTGTGGGGCATAAATAGAAAGGCCGATCACATCCAGCCCTCACTCTTCAACGGTTATCATTGCTGAAAATCGGGAGCTGGATGTCCAGAGGCGCATGCGATCGTTTCCTTTGTGCGTAAGTTTTTCTCCGTAATCATACTGTTTCTCTCTTGTTATTATGGGCCATATCTTTCTCTCTCTTCTCTTTCTCTCATTTTTCTCTTAAACTTAATTGTATTGTATTTACTGTGTAGTTACCTGGTTAGTTAGTCTATGTTATATTGTAGTGTATGATTTGTATTTGTATTAATTCTTTTGCAAGTATATCATTCAAAATATATATATTAGGCGTCGGACCCTAAGCCCAGGTATCTGTGTATTTCTTATAGAGTTAAGTATTCTCAGAGCGTCGGTGACGCTCAAACTGCTTTTAAGCTAGTAAGGTTATACTGTGTTGCATTTACACCATATCACTACACAAAGGGTTTACTGCATAATACACTGTTTATGGTTTAGATATAAAGGTTTTACATTGTGAGCGTATGCGCCGCTGGTGATCTCCTCGTGGTCTCGAGCGGTCGCATCGCTATAGCGAATCATTACGGTAGTCGGCAGCCAATAGCGTGCCTGCCAGTGATCTCTTGGCCGTGAGCGAACGTAACGCTTGAGCGTCTCGACCACGGCTAAGCGATTGTTACGCAACGTGCGTACCCTTACGGTACTTCATACGTAGTTAGCGTACAGTGTTCTTAGACCTCATAAAGGGTATTATATAAGATAAATAATCTGCTTTAACAAAGGAAAGTATTGTTCATAGAGCAGCAGAGGACACAGATAAGATCGAGAGAAAGTCCCTTCTAGAGAGAAAGAAGAAAGGAGACCAGGTGGGGAAGCAGAATAATTTTGAATGGGCCTTTGTGACCACTTTTTGTGGCCAGTTTAAGTCAATAGAAAAGATCTTCACTAAACATTGGGGGGTGCTACAAAAAGACCCTGTTTTGGGACAATGCCTTCCAGCCAAGCCTAAGTGTATTTACAGGAAAGCCCCCAATTTAGGTCACTGTCTTGTTCGCAGTGCCATGCCCCCTACTATACCAGTGGGAATTACATCTAAGGGGTTCCACAGGTGTATGAATTGCATAGCATGTAGAGAGATCAAAATGGAAAATCAAAGTAAAACTAGTGAGATCATCATTAATGGAAGAAAACTGACCATCAGGGATTTTATAACATGCAACACTAAAAGTGTTGTATATGTTATAGAATGCGATTGTGGTCTTTTCTATACAGGGAGAACCTCAAGAGCCCTTAAAGTGCGGTTGGGAGAACATTTAAGGAACATCAAGAAGGGCCTTGAGACCCATGCCCTTTCAGATCACTTCAAAAAAACAACATGGATGCTCCACGGCCGCCATTAGACGGTTTGTGGGTGTAAAATGGGTAAGAGGACATTGGAGAAGGCGGGATCTTCCGAATCAATTGGCTAAAGCAGAAATGAGGGCCATTTATGAGTGGGGGACCCTCCAACCAAAAGGTCTCAATTTAGAATTTGAGGTTAAGTGGTTCCTATAGACTTTGTTGTAGCCCCAACAATTTCCAAATATATGAGTGTGCATATATTACATGTTTTAATGTGGACATACGTTACATGTTCCTTAATGTGTATAATTGTTTGATTTATTAGGATTAACTGGAAAATACAATGGATAAGAGATGCCAGCATTTTTTCTGCACGATGGCACATCCCATTCTGAGAGATCACGAACGCGTCACCATGACAACGGGTGACGCAAGTATTTCTTTGGTAACCGGCCGCTATGTGACCTGGGAGAGTGAAAGGTCGCGTGACCGGCAACCCAGGAGGAGGTTTCGATGACAGCTGTAATGACATCATGTGACGAGATCCCCAGAGTGGATATAGCTGAAGCGCATGAGGCCGGTGGAACGCATGACGTATGCGAGTGCACGTCATTGCACGTGATCGTGGGTAGGCGGAACCGGAAGGCCGTGTCACCCGGGATACAGAACGTGATTGGAGTTGCTAGGGACTCCGTAGGATAATGAGAGGCAGTCCTAGCACATGTATCCACGGACTCATAGTTGAAGTATGTATAGGGATCAGCTGTCCTGGGACCAATAGGATTTGAGTGTGGGATTTTTAAACCGGATGGATAGCCTTGAGAGACATTCACATTTGAGCTGACCTTGAGAAAGACCCGTGGAGGGTCGTAACGCGTGGGTGCTCTATTTGGGACTTACCCATGATGCGGACGAGGAGGAGTGGAGACTGACCCGGCTGACGTGAGAATCCTGTCACTGAGGAATCCCGGTGCTGCAGCCTGGTGATATACCCTGTTTGGACTCACATCCATTAACATCTATATGAGCTTGTTCTCTTTAATGAGCCGGTAATTAGCCTAACCTTCTGTCGATACCCAGGGTGTCAGCCCCAGCAGTTCATGTTTACCACATTTGTGGTTATGTGTCCTAAACTTGTTTTATAAGTTTTATGTCTTGTGTGTCATGTTATTAAATTTTTAAACAGTATCACACTATTATGCACTAATTTCTCTTTCCGGTACTGACTGCGTGATCGAGGTCTGAAAGCCTCTCCATATGCGGAAATGTTGAAGGAGGTGCACGGATTTCAATAAGCTCAACAAAAAAGCTGTTGATGTTTAGTAAGGCGCTGGTTGAGCGGTATTCCACATATCAAAATTTTCACTTGTAATCAGATATTAGCATGCATAAAACGGGGAATTGACGCAAGGGACGAGAGTGTTATACTCCCGTTATATAAATCAATAGTGAGGCCACACCTTGAATACTGTGTTCAATTCTGGGCACCATACTACAAAAAGGATATCATGGAGCTTGAAAAGGTTAAGAGGAGGGCAACCAAACTAATTAAGGGCATGGAGACGCTGGAATACGAGGAAAGGCTTGCAAGGCTAGGCACGTTTACACTAGAAAAGAGGAGACTGAGAGGGGACATGATCAACATCTACAAATATATAAGGGGACAATACACAGAGCTGGCACGGGACCTGTTTTTGATTAGATTAACACAGAGGACTCGGGGACACTCGCTTAGGTTAGAGGAGAGGAGATTCCGCACATCACGGTGCAAAGGCTTTTCCACAGTAAGGACAATACGTGTTTGGAACTCCCTACCTGAGGTAGTTGTAATGGCGGACTCAGTCAACACCTTTAAGAATGGGTTAAATTCCTAATGGATAAGGATATCCAGGGTTTTGGTGCATAGTCACACACTATAGATACTACAAAAAGAGGGTACAACACAACGGCTGACATCAGCATCAGTCAAAACTTTAGAATAAATAAACCTGCTCAGGAGATCACAAATAGGTTGAACTCAATGGACAAATTGTCTTTTTTCAACCTCAGATACTATGTAACTATGTAACTTGCCCTATCCTAGGCTGCTGTGGGGGCTCAGGAGGAGCTGCTAAAACACCTAAGGGGCTGCTTTATTTAAAAATAAAATACAAATAAAATAAACAAGACACAGGTATGTTCACATGCGTGTAACTGGAACACACAGCGTGTAACTGGGAGTTGTGAAAAACAAAAATAAGGGATCTGCCACAAAATATGTAAATAAAAATGCAATAAAAAAATGGGGAAAAAAGAAACCCACGAGATTTTCACAAAATAAGTCTCCAGACTCCATGGAGGGGAAAATATCTAATCTTGATCCTGTGGTATACACCAGTTTATTTGCATCCCAGCATTAAATCAGAGATTATCTTAATCCCTGAACATGGAGAAGGGGGTACAAATTTGGAGGCTTTGGCCCCTAGTTTTTCAGTTTGTCCAGTAATGTGGTATATATATTTGCTTGGTTGAAGTCCTTTCCGTTCCACACCAATATAGGAGTGGAGGTGAAAGCCTGTGTGTTGTTCCTGATTGCGTGTGACTCTCTAATTTTTAATCACCTTCTTGACACTGTCCTCTTCCTCTTGCCTCTTCTTATAATGTGAAAAGTCATCAAATATGGAGGTGGTATGCTTGTAGCTAGCTTTGATTCGGAGAACTTGGCAAGCTTTTTCCAGGGGGACCAACTGTCGCTGAAATAATGGGTTTATTAAAATGTGCATGTCCTGTTTAAACAACATAAGGGTCGGTGGGAGGGCATTTCCCAAGACAATCCCATCTTGCACCTCTTTTTTTTCTTTGCATTATGTGCTCTTTGGGGCCTAGTTTTTAAAACTGCCATCCTGTCTGCCACTGCAGTGCTACTCCTATATAATAAATTGTAAGCTCCATTTGGACTACTGTAGGACTGATGTGAATGATTAAATATTGCATGCAAAGAGAAGTGTAATATGTAAGCAATATATTATATTAGTGTTATCTACTAATTAAACTAGGAGCCTGAAGGGAGGGATTAGCTAGAAACTACGGGTTGTGCAGTGAGAATAGTGGGGATGGCGGTAGTAAACGAAATGGGGGTGAAGTTGGGGGGAGGGTAAGAGCAGCCGGTAAGGGTATTAACAGGGGTACTAAAAGAGGTTTTAGCAAAGCACTATCTAATAAACGAAAACGGGTCATCGTTGCTACATAAGGTGAATGATGTCCCTAATGCAAGGGGAAATACTTATCTTAGTTGTATGTATGTGAACGCTAGAAGCCTAACTGGTAAAAAGGGGGAACTAGAAATACTTGCAGCAAGCAGACAGTATGATATTATAGGCATTACTGAAACTTGGTGGGATGAATCTCATGACTGGACAGTCAGTCTAGAGGGCTATACGCTGTTTAGGAGAGACAGACTAAATAAAAGGGGTGGAGGGATGTGTCTTTAGGTAAAACAATTTTTAAAACCTGATATACGGGAAGGTATTCAGGAGAGGACTGTAGACACTGTCGAGACGTTATGAGTAGAAATTGCATGCGGGGGAAAAAGGAATAAAAAAGTTAGTATTGGGTGTATGCTATAGGTCGCCTGGTATTAATGTATCTGATGAGGAATTGTTACTGAAGCAAATTGAAAGAGCAGCTGGAGTAGGAGACATAGTAGTGATGGGAGATTTTAACTATCCAGAGATTAACTGGAATAACGATTCATGTGACACTGCTAAGGGTAAAATATTTTTAAACACACTAAATGATAACAACTTATTTCAACTAATTGAAGAACCTACCAGGTACAATGCAGTCTTAGACCTGGTATTAACAAACAATGGGGAATTGGTATCAGGTATTACAATAGGGGAACCCATAGGAAACAGCGACCACAATATGGTCACATTCAATATCAGTTTTCATAAACAGTCCTATACTGGCTCAACTAGAACTCTAAACTTTAGCACAGCCAACTTTGAAAGGATGAGGGAAGTTTTAAGGGTTATTGAGTGGGAAGGTTTGTTTCTAGGATTAAATACTACGGAGAAATGGGATGTATTAAAATCACTATTAGCTAAAAATACTCTCAAATTTATAAGAGAAAACAAATGGGAGGATAGATCAAAGGCGATAGCAAATAAATACTTTTGATATACGTCACATAGTATGGTGTCTTTTTAGGATGTTCACTCTTTCAATTGTCTCATGATTTCCAGAGGTCAAACATGAAAAAAAGAGAAATAGTACACATGCATGGGTGGTATTGCTTTCAACAATAACATGAACAGCCAATAAGTGTCCAGAAAATGAAGCCTGAAGTGCTGGACCCAACTTGATAGTAGATGAGAATAGTATCTCGCCACCAATTTGCCATTATTTTGTGGACGTACCAAAACTCACATTGAAGTGTATAGGAACAGGTGTATAAAGGTATCTTTAGACTGCTATATCCCACGTGATGTAACACAGAAAAGAACTATTTTAGAAGGTGTACCCCACTCACTTTGGAGGGGGATTGATTCCACGTATAAAGGTATCTTTCAAGCCAGGATCAGGAATAACATCAAAGATAATTCAACGGGTTTTTATTAAAAGTTCATAAAACAGCAATCTGATGTTTTTCTATGTAGTTTCCACTCTCTGGTACAAAACATGCAGGTCAGATGTAATAGACAAAAAACTGATGTAATCCGGTTTTACACCAGTACAGTCATGTTGGACATACTCCAAAAGTGGTATCCCATAAAAACAAAAAGGTATCCCATAAAAACAAAAAGGTGAAAATAAAAAAGGATGAAAAACTCACTACCTGGTTTCACCAACGACGTTTCGACCTCCTGGGTCTTTTTCAAGATCCCCCATATTTAATCAACCAGCACCGGGCTCTGCGCCTGGTCCTGGTTCCAAAAATACGGGGGATAAAAAGCGTAGGGGTTCCCCGTATTTTTGAAACCAGCACCGGGCTTCCCTAGTCAGAGAGATAATGCCACAGCCGGGGAACACTTTTTATATAGGTCCCTGCGGCCCTGGCATTAAATCACTAACTAGTCACCACTGGCCGGGGTACCCTGGAGGAGTGGGGACCCCTTAAATCAAGGGGTCCCCCCCCTCCAGCCACCCAAGGGCCAGGGGTGAAGCCCAAGGCTGTCCCCCCCATCCATGGGCTGCGGATGGGGGGCTGATAGCCAAGTGTAAAATAAAAGAATATTGCTTTTTGCACAAGAACTACAAGTCCCTACAAGCCTCCCCCGCAAGCTGGTACTTGGAGAACCACAAGTACCAGCATGCGGGGGTTAAATGGGCCCACTGGTACCTATAGTTCTTCTGCAAAAAAAATACCCAAATAAAAACAGGACACACACACCTTGAAAGTACAACTTTATTACATACATTCCGACACACACATACTTACCTATGTTCAGATGCCGACTCGGCCCACATCTCGACGTCGATTCCAGGGTACCTGAAAATAAAATTATACTCACCTAAATCCAGTGTGTCGTGTCCTTTTTTAACTGGGAACTTTGCGGTCAGCGGTGAGGTTACTTTCGGTCAACCGCTGACCGCAAAGTTCCCACCATTGGCTACAATGGAGCGCAAAGGCGCTACATTGTATCTCTGCCGTGTGCTGCCTCACAGACACTACAGGAGCACACAGCCAATCAGGAGAGTGCCACGACGTGGCGCTCCCTGATTGGCTGAAGGGACCCTCTTTGACAGGAGTCAGGGGGGCTCCTGGCAGTCGGGGAAAGGGGTCCCATGTGTAAACAAGGGACCCCTTTTAGTGCGTGGTCGGGTTTCCGTTTTTTTGTTTTGCCAAGTACGTGGATTATTAAAAAAGGACACGACACACTGGATTTAGGTGAATATAATTTTATTTTCAGGTACCCTGGAATCGACGTTGAGACGTGGGCCGAGTCGGCATCTGAACATAGGTAAGTATGTGTGTGTCGGAATGTATGTAATAAAGTTCTACTTTCAAGGTGTGTGTGTCCTGTTTTTATTTGGGTATTTTTTTTGCAGAAGAACTATAGGTACCAGCGGTCCTGTTTAACCCCCGCATGCTGGTACTTGTCGTTCTCCAAGTACCAGCTTGCGGGGGAGGCTTGTAGGGACTTGTAGTTCTTGTGCAAAAAACAATATTCTTTTATTTTACACTTGGCTATCAGCCCCCTATCTGCAGACCATGGATGGGGGGGACAGCCTCAGGCTTCACTCCTGGCCCTTGGGTGGCTGGAGGGGGGGACCCCTTGATTTAAGGGGTCCCCACTCCTCCAGGGTACCCCGGCCAGGGGTGACTAGTTAGTGATTTAATGCCAGGGCCGCAGGGACCTATATAAAAGTGTCCCCCGGCTGTGGCATTATCTCTAGTGGAGCCCGGTGCTGGTTCAAAAAATACGGGGGACCCCTACGCTTTTTGTCCCCCGTATTTTTTGCACCAGGACCAGGTGCAGAGCCCGGTGCTGGTTGATCAAATATGGGGGAACCCCTGTCAATTTTTTCCCCATATTTTTTCAACCAGCACCGGCTCAAAGAGCCCGAGGCTGGTTATGCTTAGGAGGGGGGACCCCACGCAATTTTTTTCAGATTTTTAAACACTTTAAAAACCTTTTTAAGGTACACAATGAAGCCCTGCACGGATCTCACAGATCCGGCGGGGATTCCTTGTGTTTTGTCAGGCAGTGTTTTACTCATCACTCCCGTAAAACACTGCCTGCTATTACGAATCACATCGACATCGGAAAATACGAATTGTGAAAAGTCGGCAGCATAGTGAATGACCGTATCAGGATTCAAAAAGTTGCAGTCAAATGCACCCGATACCATTCGAGTTCAAATACCCTTAAAAACGGATAAAACACGAATCTTTGTAAATATACCCCCTGGTATTAACAAACAATGGGGAATTGGTATCAGGTATTACAATAGAAGAACCCATAGGAAACAGCGACCACAATATGGTCACATTCAATATCAGTTTTCATAAACAGTCCTATACTGGCTCAACTAGAACTCTAAACTTTAGCCCAGCCAACTTTGAAATGATAATGTCAAATATTACCTTTAAACATAAGCTATTTACTATTACGGACTAAGTACGCTATTTGCGTACTGAGTACCGTAGGGGTACGCACTTAGCGTAACAGACGCTAAGCCGTGGGCGCGACGCACGAGCGATGCGTACGCTCACGGTTTCACGCTTCGTACCAAGCACGCTATAGGCGTACCGAGTACCGTATTGCTACGCTATTGGCGTAGCGGATGCTGCGCCGTAAGAGTGAGACACGAGCGGCGCAGACGCTCACAGAATGATACGCAGTAAACCTTATTAATAACACACAGTAAGAATATGCTTATACTCTAAACCTTAGTAATCTAATACTACAATGATGTAACGCTGAAAACCCTTTAACAATGTGTATGCTGTTTGAGCGATTGTGACGCTAAGAAAAGCCCTTTGTGGAGAAGTGAAAACACAAGACCTGGTTTGGATTTAAAAACCACAGCGGTTCTAACACCGCCGTGGATGGTTTAGAGAAAAGGGGAAAAATACAATACACGTTATACACTACAAACTAACATCAAAATCTAACACTATAACAGAGAATAATATGAACAATAACAAACAAGAGTGAACAAATTGAAACGAATGGCAAACAGAATGGATAACAAAATGGCTACAGAGAAATATACATACGTGGGGATGATTCGCAAGCGCGTCCTGGATCCAGCCCTCAGCATTCAGAGAGAAAGCCTTCAGAGAGAGTGAGTGTCTGGCCAGGCAATGGTGGTCTTTATATACACAACATACATTCACAGTACAATGGTCCCTATAATCTCATTGTTCATTGGACACAGGAATGTGTCTCCACATTATAGCAAAGGTCATAGGTGGATTTGAACAGGTGGGCTGTGTCTTTCTCCAACTGCTCTGGTGGGAGGTATCCTCAGGATTCCCGCCGCATGTGTAATTTACAGCAAATACAATATATGTTCATAAACTACTTTTGCACCTAACTATACGCAGGAGCGAGCGATCCTTTCCTAACCAACACCGAAATGTTACCCTTAAAATATCCTACAGCTGGATACTAGACACCACCTTTCAACCTTTATCTGACCCTTCCTATCATGCAAAAAGGAATCTCTCTGTCCAGGAACCGTTTAAACTAAAAATACTCGCTGACATTGTCTAGGGGAATATTAGCTATAAAACACACTATATGGGTTAAATATGCTATGATCGAGTCGCACGCTAGATGCTCACAAACTCCGCCGTAAATACACATCTTATGCGCACGAGACGCTGGTGCGTCCCTTACGCAACCTGCGGGGATGTGTACGCACGGGGGAGTGGGTGCACGAGCAGCGTGCGTGTGCATGAGGGGTTAGTACAAGGCATATGCATCATGATATTTTTCGACTTTGACAGTCCACCCTTTGGCAGTCAACAATAACTGCCACTTATCTAAACAACTAAGCAGAAAAATATATAATACCGTGAAATACCTATATATGATTGGGTGTAGGGAGGAGAGGAGAAGGTGGGAAATGTATGACCTAGTGGGATAGTAAAAGCATGTATGTATGAAATTCATGTCTGAGGGGTCATGTATCATCGTGCCGTACATGTTCTAAAATAAGCTTCGAGGAAATTGCGAAGTATACATTGAATCCTTCTTATCCCGTATTAAGGGTCTGTAAGTGGGCTAACAAACTCTACCGAGCTCTTTTCGGTTTTTAGTTCCAACAAATGGGGTGCACATTATTTGATGATATATGAAGGGGGAAAATATGTGAGTGCTAACATATGTACTTATATTACCTGTCGACTATGTGTGTCACTACCTGAAGATCGTAGAGATGAAGATAAGAAACATGCGTTATAAATGCATTCTTATGATAATGTGTGTGATTGTCCTTGGATGTCTGTTGAAGTCTTGTTGATGTCTTGTCCGGATTGCTGCATCTTTGCTGTAAGTGGTAAGCAAAGTTTTTCAAGTGTCCATAGAAAGTTAAAGTCTCTAAAAGTTCATCAAATGTCTGTGAAAAAGTTCATCAATGGTGTGTATAAAGGGTCATCAAAATCTTCTTCCGAGTGGATGTCTTTTTACCTTGGAGAAAAACAAAGGAGAAACGGGTGAAAGAAACGGACCGTGGAATCACATTTTATCACAACATTGTCTCGATTGATGGGTCATAAATTAAACCAGTTGTTGTTACAATGCCCTCGCTCCTCAAACTCATCAATTTGGTACTACGCTTGCAATTCATTAAAATCCGAACACATCTGAATATCAATCCAATCATTATGACAACTCCTAGGATACATAAGAGAAATTTCCCTACATTAACGATAACATTTTGAGCCCATTCTCCTAAACCTGAGAACCAATTGCGTGGGTTCAACCATGATACCCAGCCGGTCAGTTCATTACTCACAGAAGTAAGGGTAAGGTTGTGCCTCCTTCGGAACTCCCACTTCAATTGCAAGATATCGTCCATCTTTTGATCTATGACCTCGGTTGGGTCATCAGTGCTGTTTGTGATATACGTACAGCACTTTACACCATACTGAGTTGCTAGGGTGACACAATACCCGCCTGTCACCGCTGTGATGTAATTTAGAACCATCCTGTGCTGGATCAGTTCCGTTTTGTAAGCTTGCAATTCTCTCCCAGTATACCTGAAGGTGTCATCATACATCTCGGTGATATTGTCTATCAGGTTCGCTAGCGCAGTTATATACCTAAAATTTATAACTCCTCTGGCTGTACGGGTGATATCTAGCGTGAGTAGGAGTTGAATCCCGGTGGATTCGTGGATCAAATCAGAGGCTGCATGCTCTGTCCTATCTATAAGGTGTCTCTTTACAATGTGTTCGTAATGGGTGTGAGTGTAAGGAGCTTGAGCATTGCGGTGAACGTCTTTCATTTTCTCATGGGTAATGGTCATTACTTCTGGCAACACTCTTCCAATGTAACACAATCCCTCTGAGTTTGGGGCAAGCCACTTATACGCCTTCCTCCCACATTTGAAATATGCATCATCGGGGAGGACATATGGGACAGAATATGACATCACCATATTACAAACCTTCCAGGTGAAAAATCCTATCCCTAACTCTCTCATTTGTCTAGTACACTTATCAGGCTGTATGATATGCGCACAGTATCCTGGTGATACTTCTCCAACTCGCATGGTCCTACTTCCTAGAGTGTACCTATATTGAAAATATCTCCCACCATTGGCTATTTGGCGTATAAGCTCTGAGTCTATGGGCATTCTATCGGCTCTGTGTGAGAATGTCATGGTTTGGTTGTTCCATGTCACTTCCCAATTTCCCGGCTTTCGGGGATTGGAAATGTTAAAACATATTAAGGACCTATCCACATGATATTGGTGGAGCTTCAAACTAGGAGGCTTAGAAATATTAAATTTCTTGTCCACCGGTCTCCCATCCCTTAATTCAAGTACCTCATCTATCGTTAAAGCGTATGGCACTAGTCCTGACTTTCTATGACCTTGAGGTACTTGTGAGCACACCCAGCATTCCGTTTGGTTTAAAACCTTACCCACTAATGAGTGATAGTCACTCAATGGATGACGGTCCATGTTGATATTAAGGCTGGACTGACATCTCTGGATGCACCCATCCTCAAATATGTTTTCACAATTCCTACAAATACAACTCTCTTCAGCTAACAATCCTTCACAATGTCTCTTAGTGTCATGGCTACCAGATCGTTTTCTGATACTCGCCTTTGCTCGGTGATTGTGTTGCTCTCGGAATTCTACGAATCCATCCTTGTCATCAGAACCCATTCCAGATCCTTTCTCGACCTCTCTGGTACTCTCACCGAAACAGACTGCTCTGGTCAACAACAGGGTCAACAGGAAAACACGGAATGCAGTCTCTTGGGGCAAGTCCATCTTGCAGGAGGAGAAAGAAAGAGTGGTAATGGGGGAAAAGAAAAATACTTAGAAGGGAAAGAAAATTGTTATGATAATTCGTCTCTAGTCTTGTTGTTCTTCTTGCTCAGATGCCGTCTCAACAGTGCTGCCTCTCAGTCTTCCCAAAACGAACACTCCAGTAATACTATATTCTTTCCAAATCAGCGATCTTTCTGTAAGGAGCATAAATCTTGCATTACCATTTGTTTAACTGTTGTATGACATACCATCCGTAAAACATGAAAGAACAAAAAGAGAGAGAATAATAGAAACAGAGAAAAATTGTCAGATTTCCGTTCACCATCAGGCTGTCACACCAACATGTCCATCGGTATCTCTGCACAGTCTCCCCCACCAGTATTTCCACCCTCTGTGCGTGGCCAGGCACAATGATGCTGGTAAGATATACTGGGGTTGGGCAGACCTCTGAAAAGACCAAGTAGATATGTGACGTTTGAGCTGTAGTTCTGCTGGTGAACGTCAGAGATGAAGAGGAAACATTTAAAGATAAATCACAGGGTTTACCTGGCCGCCCTTGTGTCTACAAGGAATGACCTACCAATAACACCGACTGTAACCTCAGGCTTACTATCAAGGCTAACAATCAACTTCACTGGCTGCAGACTATAGGTGCGGCCCAAAATTTTTCCTATATGATCCCTGATTACAATTACGTGTGTCATAACTTTGCTCGTGTTCTTGTCTAGGAGGTCTGACTTTATGTGTGCTGTTACAGTTGCTGGCATAATGCCCTTCCCTTTTACACAGATAACAAACCCTTGGCTTCCTCCATGTGCCAGGGGCTGGGGGTTTTGGTCGATTTGATGCCTCTTCTAGTGCTTGGATGCTCATTACCATCAACCGCTCTCCCTGTGCTTCCCTGGTTCTTTGGATATTATAGTCATGTTCAATAGCGGACTCTCTTAATGCAGCCACCGAGATACCTCTCCAGTTAGGTTGAGTGGTCTGTACCCTTGTTCTCAACACTTCTTTTAAACCTTCCATTAATACGGACACCGCTACCTCTCTATGATGTACACTTTCCTCAATGTCCGCGATCCCAGTGTATCTAGCCATTTCCTCTGATGCTCGATGGAAATAATCAGAAGCAGTTTCACCTTCTTTTTGTCTAATGGAGAAAATTTTGTTCCACTTGACAACAGTTGGGAAATATACTCCTAATTGCAGGTTGATCTGTTTAACATTTTCCTGATTGTACTCTTCAGTGAGAGGTACTTCTGCGTCTAACTTACAATCAGTAATGAATTTCACAGGGTCAATACTAGAGGGCAAACATGCCCGCAGTACTGTCCGCCAATCTTTGTTAGTGGGTTCGGCGGCGTTACCTAGTTCTTTAATGAACCTTTGGCATGCGGCTAGATCTCTCCTGGGATCGGGAAATTCAGACATAATTGTCCTCAATTCTGTCCGGGACCAGTGACAATGCATGGCAATGTCTCTGACGGGAGTGACTCCCTGAGCGTCAGTCTTTCCATTTGGGACTGCAATCACCCTGACAGGATTAAGTTCAACTACACCATCTTGTGTTGACTCTACAATGTGAGGTGCAATTGTCTGTGCATAATGTACAATACCGTACTTACCTGTGGACACGACCTCACCTGACCCTCCGTTAGGGGGCTTTACTACTGCCTTTACCGATTGGGCCGTGCCCACCTGGGTGTCTTCTATGGTGGCTGCTGAAAAAAATGCCGACATCGTGCTGGGCTCACTTTCTTGCTTGTAATCCTGAGGGAAGTTTAACATGGGGTGCAACTTGCACGGGTTAGAATTTGTACATTTATCAGTTTTACTCCTATCGTCATTAACACATTTATTACGTTTACTCTTATTGTCATTACCACATTTATTAAGTGCACTATTATCATCATATCCCAGTATGCCATTCTCTGTAGCCATTGTCTCTCCAGTTGCCATCAGTTTCCTGCTAGGGTTAGAACCAGCTGTGTAAGCTAATTCCTTCTGTATATCACTCTCTCGTTGCCATAAATGTAAACAGTTTGTGTGTCTGATCCTTTGTTTTTGGGACTTTAACAGACAGATCCTAAGCCTTAGATTATGTAATACCTCTGAGTCAAAACTACCTATCCCAGGAAATGGTGCTTTATCCCCCACAGTCATTCGTGTCCATTCATCACAAAAGGTCTCAGTGTGGGGACCATACTTCCCCCACATTACTAACCGGGCAGACCCCCGGGGTCTGAACTCTGCAGTCTGAACCCTGACTGCTAAACGTCCCTGTGCTGTGCACTTGGCTTCCATTGTGGACCTTTTTAACACAGAAAAACTTCCTAAAATGCACCAAACACAGTAGTCTACGGTGGAAATCCTTAAAGCTCTTCCACTGAACTTCTTCTGCTCCGGGTATCCCCGGTCTGCCTTTTAGCAGACTCGTGTAGCCGTTGAAGGCCCTACCTCTATTTTACACAAATCACGATTGCATGTGCTCACTACAATGCGTATGAGGATAAGATTTACGCACGAATATGCAACCTCATATCATGTTGCGTCAATTGTTTACACATACAACCGTGCGGTCCAATCGTACCACTTATAGACACTTGTTATCTATAAATGGTAGGATCATTGGAGTCTCTTCTGTCTGTGCTCCACAACAGCCGGAGCGTAATACCACGAAAACTTTTATCACACTCCGTCGCACGTGTACACCTGGACTGTGCTCGCACATTTTCACCTAGACCGTGCTTGACCAAGCTTCACCAAGATCACCAAGACCATCAAGCCCACCAAGCGGGATTCAATACACTCATACCATTTTCAGCCCACACTATCATTCTATAGTTTTCTGATCAGAAAAATCCTTTCCTGTTAACTGATAGCTTTCCCCAGAGGTAATACAGAAAAAAAAGGTGTTTTTAAACTAAATATTGGAGACTGATCAATTTGTGCTATTATCGCGTGGCTACCATCTCGCCTAAACTAAAACAATGCTATCGTGTGATTTGTATTTAGTGGGCGTATCTGTACGCACGTTGCGTAATATACGCCACGTGTGTAGGCCTTTGCGTTGCGTACGCAGTCCCGCACGCTGTCCGGGACACGTGTACAAAGGCCGGATACGTCCGCAGTAATACAAATAACACGCTTCTATAAATGTAAACGATATTCAACTATAATCGCTTACCCACACCACACAGTATCTCCTGTATAAGCCTTTATAACTGGGCCAGGCTGCGTGTGTGTTTTACATGTACTCCCTTAAATATTACTTTATATTTTTAACTAAATAGCAACAAATTTCTCGGCACGGGTCAAAATGTATCTAATAATCAATGCTAATGGCAACAAGAGAATAGATATGCAGTGTACACAAATGAAATACAGGTGTGTGCGTATGTTGCGTGTGTTGCGTGCGCAATTTGCACCAAACAGAAATTTCACAGATTTTAAAAAAACAATATCTTTACGTTCTTAACTTTCGGATCCGGATCCCACCAGCATCCCTACAAACCAAGCGGAGCAGATGCTTATCTAATCAGCACTACTGTATCCCCGACCTTTAAACGGCTAACAAGGGATACTACCTTCCCGCCCTTTGCTGATAGATAAAAGTCTGCCTTGTCCTGCTAGGCTGCGGATATGAGGAGGACCGGACGAGCCCTCAATTGATAATGTCAAATATTACCTTTAAACATAAGCTATTTACTATTACGGACTAAGTACGCTATTTGCGTACTGAGTACCGTAGGGGTACACACTTAGCGTAACAGACGCTAAGCCGTGGGCGTGAAGCACGAGCGATGCGTACGCTCACGGTTTCACGCTTCGTACCAAGCACGCTATAGGCGTACCGAGTACCGTACTGCTACGCTATTGGCGTAGCGGACGCTGCGCCGTGAGAGTGAGACACGAGCGGCGCAGACGCTCACAGAATGATACGCAGTAAACCTTATTAATAACACACAGTAAGAATATGCTTATACTCTAAACCTTAGTAATCTAATACTACAATGATGTAACGCTGAAAACCCTTAACAATGTGTATGCTGTTTGAGCGATTGTGACGCTAAGAAAAGCCCTTTGTGGAAACACAAGACCTGGTTTGGATTTAAAAACCACAGCGGTTCTAACACCGCCGTGGATGGTTTAGAGAAAAGGGGTAAAATACAATACAAGTTATACACTACAAACTAACATCAAAATCTAACACAATAACAGAGAATAATATGAACAATAACAAACAAGAGTGAACAAATTGAAACGAATGGCGAACAGAATGGATAACAAAATGGCTACAGAGAAATATACATACGTGGGGATGATTCGCAAGCGCGTCCTGGATCCAGCCCTCAGCATTCAGAGACAAAGCCTTCAGAGAGAGTGAGTGTCTGGCCAGGCAATGGTGGTCTTTATATACACAACATACATTCACAATACAATGGTCCCTATAATCTCATTGTTCATTGGACACAGGAATGTGTCTCCACATTATAGCAAAGGTCATAGGTGGATTTGAACAGGTGGGCTGTGTCTTTCTCCAACTGCTCTGGTGGGAGGTATCCTCAGGATTCCCGCCGCATGTGTAATTTACAGCAAATACAATATATGTTCATAAACTACTTTTGCACCTAACTATACGCAGGAGCGAGCGATCCTTTCCTAACCAACACCGAAATGTTACCCTTAAAATATCCTACAGCTGGATACTAGACACCACCTTTCAACCTTTATCTGACCCTTCCTATCATGCAAAGAGGAATCTCTCTGTCCAGGAACCGTTTAAACTAAACATACTCGCTGACATTGTCTAGGGGAATATTAGCTATAAAACACACTATATGGGTTAAATATGCTACGATCGAGTCGCACGCTAGACGCTCACAAACTCCGCCGTAAATACACATCTTATGCGCACGAGACGCTGGTGCGTCCCTTACGCAACCTGCGGGGATGTGTACGCACGGGGGAGTGGGTGCACGAGCAGCGCGAGTGTGCATGAGGGGTTAGTACAAGGCATATGCATCATGATATTTTTCGACTTTGACAGAAAGGATGAGGGAAGTTTTAAGGGTTATTGAGTGGGAAGGTTTGTTTCTAGGATTAAATACTACGGAGAAATGGGATGTATTAAAATCACTACTAGCTAAAAATACTCTCAAATTTATCCCTACGAGCAGCAAAAAAAGGAATAAAAATCTTAAACCGACGTGGCTTAACAAAAAGCTAAAGGAATTTATTGGCAAGAAAAGGTGAGCATTTAAAAAATACAGATCTGATGGGAATGCGGAGTCATTTTAGCACTATAAGGACTGTAACAAAATATACAAAAAAGAAATAAGAGCGGCTAAAGTAGAAACTGAAAGACTAGTAGCAAAGGAAAGCAAAGAGAATCCCAAGAAATTCTTTAAATATATCAATAGCAAGAGATTAAAGAAGGGGAGTATAGGCCCTTTAAAAGACAAGTTAGGAGTCTTAATCAAAAATGATAATGACATAGCGGACACACTAAATGAGTTTTTTTCAACAGTATTTACAAGAGAGGACCCAATTCAGGGACTAACACACAATCTCAATAATGAGAATATCCCACTGATAGGTACTTATTTAAGTGAGGAGGTAGTCTGTGTCTGTGACCAATTAAAACATTTGAAGATTAATAAGTCACCGGGTCCTGATGGAATTCGCCCAAGGATTCTAATGGAGCTTCACTCTGAACTTGCAAAACTGCTATTTTTGATCTTTAAAGATTCAGTTATATCTGGTATGGTTCCCAAAGACTGGCATATAGCGGAAGTAGTGCCTATATTCAAAAAGAGAAGTAAAGCTGAACCGGGTAATTATAGACCAGTTAGTCTTACATCTATAGTGGGGAAAGTATTGGAAGGTATTCTAAGGGATAGTATTCAGAAGTTCCTTGAAGCCAATAAGGTCATTAAAAGGAATCAACATGGATTTGTGAAGGGCAGATCCTGTCAAACCAATTTACTTGGCTTTTACGAAACAGTAAGTGCAAACCTCGATCAGGGTAAGGAGGTGGACGTAATCTTTTTAGACTTTGCCAAAGCTTTCAACACAGTACCACACATGCGACTTATGTACAAGCTACAAGAAATAGGGCTAGGGAGCACAATATGCACTTGGGTCAAAAATTGGTTAGATAATAGGGAGCAGCATGTAGTGGTTAATGGGTCCTTTTCAAATTGGACTAAAGTACTAAGTGGTGTGTCTCAAGGCTCAGTACTAGGACCACTATTGTTCAACATTTTCATTAATGACCTAACAGAAGGTCTAGAGAGCATGGTGTCAATTATTGCAGATGATACCAAATTGTGTAAGGCTATAAATACGGAGGAGGATGCTGAGTCTCTTCAGAATGACCTAGTTAAATTAGAATCATGGGCAGCCAAATGGAGAATGCGCTTCAATACAGACAAGTATAAGGTAATGCACTGTGGTAGCAAGAACAAAAATAACACCTACATACTAAATTGGGTAAAATTAGGGGATTCTGTACTGGAAAAGGACTTAGGTATTCTCATAGATAGCAAACTAAGCAGCAGTACCCAATGTAGGATTGCAGCAAAGAAGGCTAATAAGATATTAGCATGCATAAAATGGGGAATTGATGCAAGGGACGAGAGTGTTATACTCCCGTTATATAAATCAATAGTGAGGCCACACCTTGAATACTGTGTACAATTCTGGGCACCATACTACAAAAAGGATATCATGGAGCTTGAAAAGGTTCAGAGGAGGGCGACCAAACTATTAAGGGCATGGAGACGCTGGAATACGAGGAAAGGCTTGCAAGGCTAGGTACGTTTACACTAGAAAAGAGGAGACTGAGAGGGGACATAATCAACATCTACAAATATATAAGGGGACAATACACAGAGCTGGCACGGGACCTGTTTTTGGTTAGATTAACACAGAGGACTCGGGGACACTCACTTAGGTTAAAGGAGAGGAGATTCCGCACATCACGGCGCAAAGGCTTTTTTACGGTAAGGACAATACGTGTTTGGAACTCCCTACCTGAGGTATTTGTAATGGCGGACTCAGTCAACACCTTTAAGAATGGGTTAGATAAATTCCTAATGGATAAGGATATCCAGGGTTTTGGTGCATAGTCACACACTATAGATACTACAAAAAGAGGGTACAACACAACGGTTGACATCAGCATCAGTCAAAACTTTAGACCAAATAAACCTGCTCAGGAGATCACAAATAGGTTGAACTCAATGGACAAATTGTCTTTTTTCAACCTCAGATACTATGTAACTATGTAACTTGCCCCATCCTAGGCTGCTGTGGGGGCTCAGGAGGAGCTGCTAAAACACCTAAGGGTCTGTTTTATTTAAAAATAAAATACAAATAAAATTAACAAGACACAGGTATGCTCACATGCGTGTAATTGGAACATACAGCGTGTAACTGGGAGTTGTGAAAAACAAAAATAAGGGATCTGCCACAAAATATGTAAATAAAAATGCAATAAAAAAATGGGGGGAAAAAGAAACCCCCGAGATTTTCACAAAATAAGTCTCCAGACTCCATGGAGGGGAAAATATCTAATCTTGATCCTGTGGTATACACCAGTTTATTTGCATCCCAGCATTAAATCAGAGATTATCTTAATCCCTGAACATGGAGAAGGGGGTACAAATTTGGAGGCTTTGGCCCCTAGTTTTTCAGTTTGTCCAGTAATGTGGTAATTATATATTTGCTTGGTTGAAGTCCTTTCCGTTCCACACCAATATAGGAGTGGAGGTGAAAGCCTGTGTGTTGTTCCTGATTGCGTGTGACTCTCTAATTTTTAATCACCTTCTTGACACTGTCCTCTTCCTCTTGCCTCTTCTTATAATGTGAAAAGTCATCAAATATGGAGGTGCTATGCTTGTAGCTAGCTTTGATTCAGAGAACTTGGCAAGCTTTTTCCAGGGGGACCACCTGTCGCTGAAATAATGGGTTTATTAAACTGTGCATGTCCTGTTTAAACAACATAAGGGTCGGTGGGAGGGCATTTCCCAAGACAATCCCATCTTGCACCTCTTTTTTTTCTTTGCATTATGTGCTCTTTGGGGCCTAGTTTTTAAAACTGCCATCCTGTCTGCCACTGCAGTGCTACTCCTATATAATAAATTGTAAGCTCCATTTGGACTAATGTAGGACTGATGTGAATGATTAAATATTGCATGCAAAGAGAAGTGTAATATGTAAGCAATATATTATATTAGTGTTATCTACTAATTAAACTAGGAGCCTGAGGGGAGGGATTAGCTAGAAACTACGGGTCGTGCAGTGAGAATAGTGGGGATGGCGGTAGTAAATGAAATGGGGGTGAAGTTGGGGGGAGGGTAAGAGCAGCCGGTAAGGGTATTAACAGGGGTACTAAAAGAGGTTTTAGCAAAGCACTATCTAATAACGAAAACGGGTCATCGTTGCTACATAAGGTGAATGATGTCCCTAACGCAAGGGGAAATACTTATCTTAGTTGTATGTATGTGAACGCTAGAAGCCTAACTGGTAAAAAGGGGGAACTAGAAATACTTGCAGCAAGCAGACAGTATGATATTATAGGCATTACTGAAACTTGGTGGGATGAATCTCATGATTGGACAGTCAATCTAGAGGGCTATACGCTGTTTAGGAGAGACAGACTAAATAAAAGGGGTGGAAGGATGTGTCTTTAGGTAAAACAATTTTTAAAACCTGATATACGGGAAGGTATTCAGGAGAGGACTGTAGACACTGTCGAGACGTTATGGGTAGAAATTGCCTGCGGGGAAAAAGGAATAAAAAAGTTAGTATTAGGTGTATGCTGTAGGTCGCCTGGTATTAATGTATCTGATGAGGAATTGTTACTGAAGTAAATTGAAAGAGCAGCAGAAGTAGGTGACATAGTAGTGAAGGGAGATTTTAACTATCCAGAGATTAACTGGAATAACGATTCATGTGACACTGCTAAGGGTAATATGTTTTTAAACACACTAAATGATAACAACTTATTTCAACTAATTGAAGAACCTACCAGGCAGAGCCGGCCATAGGCATAGGCAAACTAGGCAATTGCCTAGGGCATTTGATATGCCTAGGGGCATCAGCAGCTTCTGCTGATTAAAATGATATGCGGCATGCCTATATTCTGTGTAGCATTTCATATGCAGATACAGCCACAGTCTCACACAGTATATAGGCATGCTGCATATCATTTTAATCAGTAGAAGCTGCTTGTGCATCCTAGCCACATAGCAATGCAAATAAGATGCATTTTCATTAAAAAAAAAGGTGCCAGATGTTAGCATTGAGGCAATATTTATGAGGACACATCTGTATACAAGCAGAGGCAGAGATCACAGTGTTAGTAGCAGTGTGAGTGCTGTGTGCATGTGAGTGGGTTGGTTGTTACAGTAGTGTTCGGAATATGTGTAAGGAGCATTATGTGTGTCATATAAAAATGCATTAATAATGTGCAACATATGTGTAAGGGGCACTATGTGTGTCATTATGTTTATAAGGGCATTAATAATGTGTGGCATATGTGTAAAAGGGTACTACTGTATGTGGGTCATTATGTGTATAGTTGCACTAATAATGTGCAGCAAATGTGTAGGGGGCACTATGTGTGTCATTATGTGTATAAGGGCATTAATAATGTGCGGCTTATGTGTAAGAGACATTATGTGTAAAAAGGCATTAATAAAGGTTGTCATAATGTGTAAGGTGCATTATGTTTATAAGGGTATTAATAATGTGTCTCATATGTGTAAGGGGCATTACTGTGTGGAATTATGTGTATAAATGCATTACTAATGTGTGGCATTATGTGTATAAGGTGCTCTACTATGTGACGTTGCATATAGAAAGGGCACTACTGTGTCGTCTAATGTGAATAAAGAGCAATAGGGTGTGGTGTAATGTGAATAAGGGGCTCTACTGTGAGTAGCAACGTTTATAAGGTAAAGTGATACTACTGTGGGATGTAATATGAATTATGAACACTACTGCATGATCAAATGTGAATAAAGTTGCAGTACTGTGTGGCGTAATTGGAATTGTGGGTACTATTGTGTTGCCATGCCCCTTGCCAACAAAAACACACCCCTTTTTAGTGTGTGTGCCAAATGTGCAAACTGTTCCTATTTAAAATATAGGGGGTACAAACACCAAAATAAGGACTGATATGGGTGAGGGGTGATGGTGCTGGGAAAAAGGTGCAAGGTCAGAGGCGGAACCAGCGGTGGTGCTAGGGGGCACCAGCCAAAATCTTACCTAGGGCATCATATTGGTTAGGGCCGGCTCTGCTACCAGGTACAATGCAGTCTTAGACCTGGTATTAACAAACAATGGGGAATTGGTATCAGGTATTACAGTAGGGGAACCCATAGAAAACAGCGACCACAATATGGTCACATTCAATATCAGTTTTCATAAACAGTCCTATACTGGCTCAACTAGAACTCTAAACTTTAGCAAAGTCAACTTTGAAAGGATGAGGGAAGTTTTAAGGGTTATTGAGTAGGAAGGTTTGTTTCTAGGATTAAATACTACGGAGAAATGGGATGTATTAAAATCACTACTAGCTTAAAATACTCTCAAATTTATCCCTACGAGCAGCAAAAAAAGGAATAAAAATCATAAACCGATGTGGCTTAACAAAAAGATTAAGGAATTTATGGACAAGAAAAGGCGAGCATTTAAAAAATACAGATCTGATGGGAATGCGGAGTCATTTTAGCACTATAAGGACTGTAACAAAATATGCAAAAAAGAAATAAGAGCGGCTAAAGTAGAAACTGAAAGACTAGTAGCAAAGGAAAGCAAAGAGAATCCCAAGAAATTCTTTAAATATATCAATAGCAAGAGATTAAAGAAGGAGAGTATAGGCCCTTTAAAAGACTAGTTGGGAGTCTTAATCAAAAATGATAATGACATAGCGGACATACTAAATGAGTTTTTTTCAACAGTATTTACAAGAGAGGACCCAATTCAGGGACTAACACACAATCTCAATAATGAGAATATCCCACTGATAGGTACTTATTTAAGTGAGGAGGTAGTCTGTGACCAATTAAAACATTTAAAGATTAATAAGTCACCGGGTCCTGATGGAATTCGCCCAAGGGTTCTAATGGAGCTTCACTCTGAACTTGCAAAACCACTATTTTTGATCTTTAAAGATTTAGTTATATCTGGTATGGTTCCCAAAGACTGGCATATAGCGGAAGTAGTGCCTATATTCAAAAAGGGAAGTAAAGCTAAACCGGGTAATTATAGACCAGTTAGTCTTACATCTATAGTGGGGAAAGTATTGGAAGGTACTCTAAGGGATAGTATTCAGAAGTTCCTTGAAGCCAATAAGGTTATTAAAAGGAATCAACATGGATTTGTGAAGGACAGATCATGTCAAACCAATTTACTTGGCTTTTACGAAACAGTAAGTGCAAACCTCGATCAGGGTAAGGAGGTGGACGTAATCTTTTTAGACTTTGCCAAAGCTTTCGACACAGTACCACACATGCGACTTATGTACAAGCTACAAGAAATAGGGCTAGGGAGCACAATATGCACTTGGGTCAAAAATTGGTTAGTTAATAGGGAGCAGCGCGTTGTGGTTAATTGGTCCTTTTCAAATTGGACTAAAGCACTAAGTGGTGTGTCTCAAGGCTCGGTACTAGGACCGCTATTGTTCAACATTTTCATTAACGACCTAACAGAAGGTCTAGAGAGCATGATGTCAATTTTTGCAGATGATACCAAATTGTGTAAGGCTATAAATACGGTGGAGGATGCTGAGTCTCTTCAGATTGAGTTAGTTAAATTAGAATCATGGGCAGCCAAATGGAGAATGCGCTTCAATACAGGCAAGTATAAGGTAATGCACTGTGGTAGCAAGAACAAAAATAACACCTACATACTAAATGGGGTAAAATTAGGGGATTCTGTACTGGAAAAGGACTTAGGTGTTCTCATAAATAGCAAACTAAGCAGTAGTACCCAATGTAGGATTGCAGCAAAGAAGGCTAATAAGATATTAGCATGCATAAAACAGGGAATTGATGCAAGGGACGAGAGTGTTATACTCCCGTTATATAAATCAATAGTGAGGCCACACCTTGAATACTGTGTACAATTCTGGGCACCATACTACAAAAAGGATATCCAGGAGCTTATAAAAGGTTCAGAGGAGGGCGACCAAACTAATTAAGGCATGGAGACGCTGGAATACGAGGAAAGGCTTGCAAGACTAGGCATGTTTACACTAGAAAAGAGGATACTGAGAGGGGACATGATCAACATCTACAAATATATAAGGGGACAATACACAGAGCTTGCGCGGGACCGGTTTTTGGTTAGATCAACACAGAGGACTCGGGGACACTCGCTTAGGTTAGAGGAGAGGAGATTCCGCACATCACGGCGCAAAGGCTTTTTTACGGTAAGGACAATACGTGTTTGGAACTCCCTGCCTGAGGTATTTGTAATGGCGGACTCAGTCAATACCTTTAAGAATGGGTTAGATAAATTCCTAATGGATAAGGATATCCAGGGTTTTGGTGCATAGTCACACACTATAGATAATACACTACAGGTACAACACAACGGCTGACATCAGCATCAGTCAAAACTTTAGACCAAATAAACCTGCTCAGGAGATCACAAATAGGTTGAACTCAATGGACAAATTGTCTTTTTTCAACCTCAGATACTATGTAACTATGTAACTTGCCCCATCCTAGGCTGCTGTGTGGGCTCAGGAGGAGCTGCTAAAACACCTAAGGGGCTGCTTTATTTAAAAATAAAATAAAATAAACAAGACACAGGTATGCTCACATGCGTGTAACTGGAACACACAGCGTGTAAGTGGGAGTTGTGAAAAACAAAAATAAGGGATCTGCCACAAAATATGTAAATAAAAATGCAATAAAAAAATGGGGGAAAAAAGAAACCCACGAGATTTTCACAAAATAAGTCTCCAGACTCCATGGAGGGGAAAATATCTAATCTTGATCCTGTGGTATACACCAGTTTATTTGCATCCCAGCATTAAATCAGAGATTATCTTAATCCCTGAACATGGAGAAGGGGGTACAAATTTGGAGGCTTTGGCCCCTAGTTTTTCAGTTTGTCCAGTAATGTGGTAATTATATATTTGCTTGGTTGAAGTCCTTTCCGTTCCACACCAATATAGGAGTGGAGGTGAAAGCCTGTGTGTTGTTCCTGATTGCGTGTGACTCTCTAATTTTTATCACCTTCTTGACACTGTCCTCTTCCTCTTGCCTCTTCTTATAATGTGAAAAGTCATCAAATATGGATGTGGTATGCTTGTAGCTAGCTTTGATTCGGAGAACTTGGCAAGCTTTTTCCAGGGGGACCACCTGTCGCTGAAATAATGGGTTTATTAAACTGTGCATGTCCTGTTTAAACAACATAAGGGTCGGTGGGAGGGCATTTCCCAAGACAATCCCATCTTGCACCTCTTTTTTTTCTTTGCATTATGTGCTCTTTGGGGCCTAGTTTTTAAAACTGCCATCCTGTCTGCCACTGCAGTGCTACTCCTATATAATAAATTGTAAGCTCCATTTGGACTACTGTAGGACTGATGTGAATGATTAAATATTGCATGCAAAGAGAAGTGTAATATGTAAGCAATATATTATATTAGTGTTATCTACTAATTAAACTAGGAGCCAGAGGGGAGGGATTAGCTAGAAACTACGGGTCGTGCAGTGAGAATAGTGGGGATGGCGGTAGTAAATGAAATGGGGGTGAAGTTGGGGGGAGGGTAAGAGCAGCCGGTAAGGGTATTAACAGGGGTACTAAAAGAGGTTTTAGCAAAGCACTATCTAATAACGAAAATGGGTCATCGTTGCTACATAAGGTGAATGATGTCCCTAACGCAAGGGGAAATACTTATCTTAGTTGTATGTATGTGAACGCTAGAAGCCTAACTGGTAAAAAGGGGGAACTAGAAATACTTGCAGCAAGCAGACAGTATGATATTATAGGCATTACTGAAACTTGGTGGGATGAATCTCATGATTGGACAGTCAATCTAGAGGGCTATACGCTGTTTAGGAGAGACAGACTAAATAAAAGGGGTGGAGGGATGTGTTTTTAGGTAAAACCATTTTTAAAACCTGATATACGGAAAGGTATTCAGGAGAGGACTGTAGACACTGTCGAGACATTATGGGTAGAAATTGCCTGCGGGGAAAAAGGAATAAAAAAGTTAGTATTGGGTGTATGCTATAGGCCGCCTGGTATTAATGTATCTGATGAGGAATTGTTACTGAAGCAAATTGAAAGAGCAGCAGGAGTAGGTGACATAGTAGTGATGGGAGATTTTAACTATCCAGAGATTAACTGGAATAACGATTCATGTGACACTGCTAGGGGTAATATGTTTTTAAACACACTAAATGATAACTACTTATTTCAACTAATTAAAGAACCTACCAGGTACAATGCAGTCTTAGACCTGGTATTAACAAACAATGTGGAATTGGTATCAGGTATTACAATAGGGGAACCCATAGGAAACAGCGACCACAATATGGTCACATTCAATATCAGTTTTCATAAACAGTCCTATACTGGCTCAACTAGAACTCTAAACTTTAGCACAGCCAACTTTGAAAGGATGAGGGAAGTTTTAAGGGTTATTCAGTGGGAAGGTTTGTTTCTAGAATTAAATACTACGGAGAAATGAGATGTATTAAAATCACTACTAGCTAAAAATACTCTCAAATTTATCCCTACGAGCAGCAAAAAAAGAAATAAAAATCATAAACCGATGTGGCTTAACAAAAAGATAAAGGCGAGCATTTAAAAAATACAGATCTGATGGGAATGCGGAGTCATTTTAGCACTATAAGGACTGTAACAAAATATGCAAAAAAGAAATTAGAGCGGCTAAAGTAGAAAAACTGAAAGACTAGTAGCAAAGGAAAGCAAAGAGAATCCCAAGAAATTCTTTAAATATATCAATAGCAAGAGATTAAAGAAGGAGAGTATAGGCCCTTTAAAAGACAAGTTGGGAGTCTTAATCAAAAATGATAATGACATAGCGGACACAATAAATGAGTTTTTTTCAACAGTATTTACAAGAGAGGACCCAATTTAGGGACTAACACACAATCTCAATAATGAGAATAGCCCACTGATAGGTACTTATTTAAGTGAGGAGGTAGTCTGTGACCAATTAAAACCTTTAAAGATTAATAAGTCACCGGGTCCCGATGGAATTCGCCCAAGGGTTCTAGTGGAGCTTCACTCTGAACTTGCAAAACCACTATTTTTGATCTTTAAAGATTTAGTTATATCTGGTATGGTTCCCAAAGACTGGCGTATAGTGGAAGTTGTGCCTATATTCAAAAAGGGAAGTAAAGCTGAACCGGGTAATTATAGACCAGTTAGTCTTACATCTATAGTGGGGAAAGTATTGGAAGGTACTCTAAGGGATAGTATTCAGAAGTTCCTTGAAGCCAATAAGGTTATTAAAAGGAATCAACATGGATTTGTGAAGGACAGATCATGTCAAACCAATTTACTTGGCTTTTACGAAACAGTAAGTGCAAACCCCGATCAGGCTAAGGAGGTGGACGTAATCTTTTTAGACTTTGCCAAAGCTTTCGACACAGTACCACACATGCGAATTATCTACAAGCTACAAGAAATAGGGCTAGGGAGCACAATATGCACTTGGGTCAAAAAATGGTTAGATAATAGGGAGCAGCGCGTTGTGGTTAATTGGTCCTTTTCAAATTGGACTAAAGCACTAAGTGGTGTGTCTCAAGGCTCGGTACTAGGGCTGCTATTGTTCAACATTTTCATTAACGACCTAATTGAAGGTCTAGAGAGCATGGTGTCAATTTTTGCAGATGATACCAAATTGTGTAAGGCTATAAATACGGTGGAGGATGCGGAGTCTCTTCAGATTGAGTTAGTTAAATTAGAATCATGGGCAGCCAAATGGAGAATGCGCTTCAATACAGGCAAGTGTAAGGTAATGCACTGTGGTAGCATGAACAAAAGTAACACCTACATACTAAATGGGGTAACATAAGGGGATTCTGTACTGGAAAAGGACTTAGGTGTTCTCATAAATAGCAAACTAAGCAGCAGTACTCAATGTAGGATTGCAGCAAAGAAGGCTAATAAGATATTAGCATGCATAAAACAGGGAATTGATGCAAGGGACGAGAGTGTTATACTCCCGTTATATAAATCAATAGTGAGGCCACACCTTGAATGCTGTGTACAATTCTGGGCACCATACTACAAAAATGATATCCTGGAGCTTATAAAAGGTTCAGAGGAGGGCGACCAAACTAATTAAGGCATGGAGACGCTGGAATACGAGGAAAGGCTTGCAAGACTAGGCATGTTTACACTAGAAAAGAGGAGACTGAGAGGGGACATGATCAACATCTACAAATATATAAGGGGACAATACACAGAGCTTGCGCGGGACCGGTTTTTGGTTAGATCAACACAGAGGACTCGGGGACATTCACTTAGGTTAGAGGAGAGGAGATTCCGCACATCACGGCGCAAAGGCTTTTTTACGGTAAGGACAATACGTGTTTGGAACTCCCTGCCTGAGGTAGTGGTAATGGCGGACTCAGTCAACACCTTTAAGAATGGGTTAGATAAATTCCTAATGGATAAGGATATCCAGGGTTTTGGTGCATAGTCACGCACTATAGATACTACAAAGAGAGGGATACAACGCAACGGCTGACATCAGCATCAGTCAAAACTTTAGACCAAATAAACCTGCTCTGGAGACCACAACTAGGTTGAACTCGATGGACAAATTGTCTTTTTTTAGCCTCAGATAATATGTTACTAATAATAAAACAAAAATTAAATAGGGGAGTATGGTAGATGTTATTATGCTGATGTCCACTACAAGGCTTGATGTGCTGTGAATTCAGTAATTGCATACCTCCAATCATTTGTGTGGGCAAAACCGGGACCTTGTGCTCGCCGAAGGTTCATGCATATTCGAAAAGGGGGCATGACCTCGCAGGTAGGGTGCATGGTCTCACAGCATCCCCGGTTTCATTACTCTGAGGGCATGCCTAGCACGCCTGGAAATGCTGAGCTACCCCCACAGACTGTCCCTGCATTGTGTAGATGCCGTGCGCATGCATTTGGCTTCTATTCACCCGCTACAGTGGTTTTTGTCCCCTATTGGACACTGTGGCCCGTAGGTGGGACAGTCCCAGAAACACAAGGCAGTCCTGCCTAAAGCATGATGTCAGAACTCTGGTATTTTGTGTATCCAAGTTAGAATCAATATGTGGTTCTGTGGTGGGCGCACAGTGCAGGAAACTTGGTGGGCGTAGATAAGACTTGCGGATGAGGTACACAGGAAGATGAGGTTAATATTGATATGCTTTATTGTAGATTACATGAAATATACTGGCAAAAGAATCAGTTCAATATCTGGATTGCTTGAGCCGGACTGGAATCCAGCGAGACAACTGGAACTGGAGTTAGTTAATATCCGACTTGCTTGAACCGGCCTGGAATCCGGTGAGACAACTGGAACTGGAGTCAGTTAAATATCAGACTTGCTTGAACCGGCCTGGAATCCGGTGAGACAACTGGAACTGGAGTCAGTTAAATATCAGACTTGCTTGAACCGGCCTGGAATCCGGTGAGACAACTGGAACTGGAGTCAGTTAAATATCAGACTTGCTTGAACCGGCCTGGAATCCGGTGAGACAACTGGAACTGGAGTCCACATGAATTCACACTGATTAGCTTGCACTTGGACTGAGCTGTTTCAGGAATGCTTGCAGCAGCACACTCAAGGACACACTGGAAGATTATTTAACTTCAGGAAACTCAGCACAGGTGTTACTATTATGAGCTGGAATCACAGTGTTAGTATTGCTGCAGTGAGTAGAAATCACAGTGCTGGTAATACTTGCTTTGAGCTGAAATCACAGTGCTGGTAATGCTGCTAAGAACTGAAGTCTCTGTGCTGATGATATACAATGAGCTGGAATCACAGGTAGTTTAAAGAGCTTTCAGGGCACAAGGAGTGAACCCTGAAGTATGAGTCTAGACGCAGCTAGGAAGCGACGTTGTTCTGGACGATTTGCTAGGTCCCTGCCCAGCCCCTTTATCCCCCTTGCTGGACAGTGATTGGGCAGTGGAATCATGTGACTGAACCGACAGCCGTGGTTGGTAGAGTTGCGGTCAGCTGATCATCGGCAACATGGCGGCGCCCAGTACCTGCGGCCAGCGGGGAGGATAGCGGTGAGCTGGAATGGAGTTCAGGGGTACTGGAGCCAGCACAGTGGGAGGCGACATGACACCTGCAGGACCACCGGAGCCGGACTAGGCTGTGCACTGGTAAGATCTGTGACGTTAAGTCCCGATTCCTGACAGTACCCCTCCCTTCAAGGGTGGCCACCGGACACCTTTTAGGCTTCAATGGAAATTTGCTATGGAAGACTCGGACTAAATAAGGAGCATGCACATCTGAAGCATTGATCCAAGCTCTCTCTTCAGGACCATATCCTCTCCAGTCGATTAGGTATTGCAGACGACCATAACGACATCTAGAATCAAGAATTTTCTCAACTTCAAATTCCACACCACGGCTGGTAACAACTTTCGGAGCTTTTGGAGGAGTCTGTTGGAAGCGATTGAGCACTAGAGGCCGGAGGAGAGAGATATGGAAAGAATTCGGAATTTTTAGATATGAGGGCAAAGTCAACTTATAAGCTACTGGATTGATTACTTGTTCCACAGGAAAAGGACCGATAAATCTTGGAGCAAACTTCATGGAAGGAACTTTGAGTCTAAGATTACGAGTAGACAGCCAAACTCGATCTCCTGGCTTTAAACTGGGAACAGCTCGTCTCTTCTGATCAGCAAAAAATTTATATCTGGCGGAGGCTTTCTTTAAAGACTGATGAATTGACTTCCACACTTTAGAGAATTGTTGTAAAGAAACGGAAGCAGCTGGGACATCAACTGCCGGTAATGATTGAAAATCAGGTACTCGTGGATGTTGGCCATAAACTGTGAAGAAAGGTGTTGTGTCAGTGGCAGTATGGTAACGAAAGTTGTGAGCAAACTCTGCCCAGGGTAGTAAATCTACCCAATCGTCTTGAGATGAAGAGACATAAAGCCTGATAAATGTTTCTAATTCTTGATTTACCCTTTCTGTTTGGCCATTTGTCTGTGGATGGTATGCTGAGGAGAATTTCAGTTTTACTTGAAGAGCTGAACAGAGGGCTTTCCAAAACTTCGCCACAAACTGTACTCCCCGGTCAGATATAATTTCAGTTGGAAGTCCATGAAGACGAAAGATTTCTCGAAGAAAGTGCTGGGCCAGCTTGTTTGCTGATGGTAGCCCTGTGAGTGGAATGAAATGAGCCATTTTTGAGAACCTGTCGACCACTACCCAGATGGTATTGTGACCACGGGAAGGCGGTAACTCAGAGATAAAGTCCATAGAAATATGGGACCATGGTCGTGTAGGAATAGATAATGGCTGTAAAGTTCCAGCTGGAGACTGCCGGGAGGTTTTATGTTGAGCACATTTGGGACATGACTGCACAAAATCTTGAATGTCGGACTTCATGTTGGGCCACCAATAGGACCTTTGAAGAGTTTTATAAACTTTAAGAACTCCAGGATGTCCAAAGAACTGAGAAGTATGTGCCCAAGTTAGTAATTTCTTCCGCAATTCTGGTGTTACAAACATTTTGCCAGGAGGAGGAGTAGAATACGTAACTTGAGTAGTAGCAAATGATACTGGAGTAATAATAGGACGTTCTTCTTGTGAATTTGCCTCTGTATCTGGAACCATGGAACGTGATAAGGCGTCCGCTTTCACGTTTTGAGACCCAGGATGAAATGTGATAAGGAAACTGAATCTAGAAAAGAATAAAGCCCACCGGGCCTGACGTGGGTTGAGACATTGAGCAGACTTGAGGTACAGCAAGTTTTTATGATCTGTAAGAATTGATACAGGAAATTTAGCTCCTTCTAGAAGATATCTCCATTCCTCCAGAGCCAACTTGATTGCTAACAATTCTTGATCACCAATAGAATAATTCCTTTCTGCAGGGGAAAATTTTCTGGAGAAAAAACCACATGGATGCAACTTTCCAGCATCAGAAGTCTGTGAGAGAACTGCTCCCACACCTACTGTGGACGCATCCACTTCTAAAATGAAAGGCTTCTGAACATCAGGCTGATGGAGAACTGGTGCGGTGATAAAAGCTTGCTTGATAAGGTGAAAAGCAGACAGAGCTTCCTTGGACCAGTGAGCCGGATCAGAACCTTTGCGGGTTAAAGCAGTAATTGGTGCTACCAGTGTTGAAAATCCTTTGATAAACTTTCTGTAATAGTTAGCGAATCCCAAAAACCTTTGTACTGCCTTCACAGTTGTAGGAAGAGTCCAATTGAGTATGGAATCTAACTTGGCAGGATCCATACAGAGTTCAGAGCCAGATATAATGTATCCAAGGAATGGAATAGATGAGACTTCGAATGTACATTTTGCTAACTTTCCATACAAACGATTCTGACGAAGACGGCTGAGAACTTCTCTGACTTGTTGACGATGTGTTGCAAGATCTCGAGAAAAAATGAGGATATCGTCTAAATAAACAACGACAAATTTGTACAAAATGTCTCTGAAGATTTCGTTTACAAAATGCTGAAACACTGCAGGAGCATTACTTAACCCAAAAGGCATCACAAGGTATTCATAATGACCATCTCTAGTGTTAAAAGCTGTTTTCCATTCATCTCCTTTGCGTATTCTTATAAGATTGTAGGCACCTCGTAAATCGAGCTTGGTGAAGATAGTGGCTCCTTTAACTCTGTCAAAAAGCTCGGTAATTAAGGGCAAAGGATAACCATTCTTAACTGTAATATCATTAAGACCACGATAATCTATACAAGGTCGAAGACAACCATCTTTCTTTTTAACAAAGAAGAACCCAGCGCCTGCAGGAGATGAGGAAGGCCGAATGAAACCCTTTTGGAGATTTTCTTTAATGTATTCTGACATTGCTGTAGTCTCTGGAACAGATAGTGGATAGGTACGTCCCTTGGGTGGAGTTTTCCCTGGAATGATATCAATGGGACAGTCCCACTCTCGATGAAGAGGTAACTCATTTGCAGCTTGCTCACTGAATACATCTGAAAAGTCCTGGTATACATCTGGTAATACATCTGAAGCTTTAGTCTGTCGGACGGGAATAACATGCTGTAAACAGGACTTGAAGCAAGAGGGGCTCCAAGCAGAAATCTGAAGAGTGGACCAGTCAATGGATGGATTGTGCAATTGCAGCCATGGAAGACCTAGAACCATCTCGTGGGTAGCCTTGGGAATCACAAAGAACTCAATCTGTTCAGAATGGAGAATCCCAATACGTAAAGACAAAGGTGCTGTCTGAAGGGTGATATTACTTTCTGGTATGCGACTTCCATTAACCGCAGTCAAAGCTACAGGCCTGAGTAATGTTTTAGTAGGCAGACCCAATTCATGTACTACAGAGAGGGTCAGAAAGTTGCCTGCAGCTCCTGAGTCTAGGAGTGCTGAGAGAAATCTTGTACCATGGAAGTATTCCAGAGTTGCAGGCAGAATACAATCTTTCTGTGGAGAAGTTTTCTGAAGGATTCCTAACCTGACTTCCCCTTTACAGGTTAGGCTCTGGCGTTTCCCGGACGGGTGGGACAAGAACCCAGGAAATGACCTGGAGCAGCACAATAAAGGCACAACTTCCATCGCTGTCTTCGAGAGCGCTCCTCAGAGGATAGGCGTGATCGATTAATCTCCATTGGTTCTTCTGAGGATGCAGATGGAGAAGATGCACGAGGAACAGAGTGTATCTTTGTATGGTCACCCCTGAATCTCTCACTAATCCGTTCTCTCATACGTAGATCAATCTTAACGCATAAGGAGATCAAGTCATCTAACTTAGTCGGAAGATCACGCGTTGCCAGTTCATCCTTTAGTTTATCAGAAAGTCCATGCCTAAAAGCAGCCACCAAAGCATCATTATTCCAATTTAGCTCGGATGCTAAAGTCTGAAACTGAATTACAAATTGCCCAACAGGGCGTGATCCCTGCTGTATCTGGAGAATGGTAGCAGAAGCGAAGGAAGACCTGCCGGGCTCATCAAATATTCTTCTGAAGGTGCTCACGAAGTCCTTGTAGTTGGTTAACAGAGAATCAGCACGCTCCCATAATGGTGACACCCAGTTCAGAGCAGAACCTGACAGCAAGGACACGATATAGGCCACTTTAGTTCTATCCGTAGGAAAGTTATGAGGAAGTAATTCGAAGTGTACTTCACAAACATTTAAAAAGCCTCGGCAGAGTTTTGGATTGCCGTCAAACTTGCAAGGTGTGGGCAGCTGAAGATGTGACACCCGGGTGTCGGCTGTTGCTAGCTGGATTGATGTAACTGGTGCAGGACTGGATACTGGAGTAGCTGAACTTAAAGATGATTGCATGTTATTAAGATGTGTAGAGACCTCTTGCAAGAACTGAACCACTTGCCACTGGGCGGTTTCCTGACCTTCTAGTCTGGTTATAAGACTTTGAAGAGCCCCTGGACCAACACTCTGATCATCACTTGAATCCATTTGGTCCAGAACAAACTGTCAGAACTCTGGTATTTTGTGTATCCAAGTTAGAATCAATATGTGGTTCTGTGGTGGGCGCACAGTGCAGGAAACTTGGTGGGCGTAGATAAGACTTGCGGATGAGGTACACAGGAAGATGAGGTTAATATTGATATGCTTTATTGTAGATTACATGAAATATACTGGCAAAAGAATCAGTTCAATATCTGGATTGCTTGAGCCGGACTGGAATCCAGCGAGACAACTGGAACTGGAGTTAGTTAATATCCGACTTGCTTGAACCGGCCTGGAATCCGGTGAGACAACTGGAACTGGAGTCAGTTAAATATCAGACTTGCTTGAACCGGCCTGGAATCCGGTGAGACAACTGGAACTGGAGTCAGTTAAATATCAGACTTGCTTGAACCGGCCTGGAATCCGGTGAGACAACTGGAACTGGAGTCAGTTAAATATCAGACTTGCTTGAACCGGCCTGGAATCCGGTGAGACAACTGGAACTGGAGTCCACATGAATTCACACTGATTAGCTTGCACTTGGACTGAGCTGTTTCAGGAATGCTTGCAGCAGCACACTCAAGGACACACTGGAAGATTATTTAACTTCAGGAAACTCAGCACAGGTGTTACTACTATGAGCTGGAATCACAGTGTTAGTATTGCTGCAGTGAGTAGAAATCACAGTGCTGGTAATACTTGCTTTGAGCTGAAATCACAGTGCTGGTAATGCTGCTAAGAACTGAAGTCTCTGTGCTGATGATATACAATGAGCTGGAATCACAGGTAGTTTAAAGAGCTTTCAGGGCACAAGGAGTGAACCCTGAAGTATGAGTCTAGACGCAGCTAGGAAGCGACGTTGTCCTGGACGATTTGCTAGGGCCCTGCCCAGCCCCTTTATCCCCCTTGCTGGACAGTGATTGGGCAGTGGAATCATGTGACTGAACCGACAGCCGTGGTTGGTAGAGTTGCGGTCAGCTGATCATCGGCAACATGGCGGCGCCCAGTACCTGCGGCCAGCGGGGAGGATAGCGGTGAGCTGGAATGGAGTTCAGGGGTACTGGAGCCAGCACAGTGGGAGGCGACATGACACCTGCAGGACCACCGGAGCCGGACTAGGCTGCGCACTGGTAAGATCTGTGACGTTAAGTCCCGATTCCTGACACATGAGAGTTGAGAGGTATGTACTTGTCTTATTTTATCCAGGGCCAATACTAGGATATTTGGCACCCGGAGCAAGGCAGCAATTTGATGCAAAAATATTTGTGCTTATTGCTTAATTGTGGGGACTGGGGAGCAGCTGTATTATATAGGAGGAGTACAGTGCAGAGTTTTGCTGACAGTGACCACCAGTATACGTTGTCTGCCTGAAAAACACTCCATATCTGTGCTCAGTGTGCTGCATATATCTGTGCTCACACTGCTTAATTGTGGGGACTGGGGAGCAGCTGTATTATATAGGAGGAGTACAGTGCAGAGTTTTGCTGACAGTGACCACCAGTATACGTTGTCTGCCTGAAAAACACTCCATATCTGTGCTCAGTGTGCTGCATATATCTGTGCTCACACTGCTTTATTGTGGGGACTGGGGACCACCAGTATATTATATAGGAGGAGTACAGTGCAGAGTTTTGCTGACAGTGACCACCAGTATACGTTGTCTGCCTGAGAAACACTCCATATCTGTGCTCAGTGTGTTTCATATATCTGTGCTCACACTGCTTTATTGTGGGGACTGGGGACCAGCAGTATTATATAGGAGGAGTACAGTGCAGAGTTTTGCTGACAGTGACCACCAGTATACGTTGTCTGCCTGAAAAACACTCCATATCTGTGCTCAGTGTGCTGCATATATCTGTGCTCACACTGCTTTATTGTGGGGACTGGGGACCACCAGTATATTATATAGGAGGAGTACAGTGCAGAGTTTTGCTGACCAGTGACCACCAGTATATGTTGTCTGCCTGAAAAACACTCCATATCTGTGCTCAGTGTGCTGCATATATCTGTG
The DNA here is from genome assembly GCF_028390025.1 of Pseudophryne corroboree. NCBI lineage: Eukaryota > Metazoa > Chordata > Amphibia > Anura > Myobatrachidae > Pseudophryne > Pseudophryne corroboree. Next base: position 638,418,466 of record NC_086447.1, on the reverse strand, counting down.
CTCACACTGCTTTATTGTGGGGACCAGCAGTATTATATAGGAGGAGTACAGACCAGAGGTTTGCTGACAGTGACCACCAGTATATATAGCAGTACGGTACGGAAGGCCACTGCTCTACCTACCTCTGTGTCGTCAAGTATACTATCCATCTAGATTCTATACCTGTGGTGCATTTTAGTTTTGCAGTTTGCTGACAGTGACCACCAGTATATATAGCAGTACGGTACGGAAGGCCACTGCTCTACCTACCTCTGTGTCGTCAAGTATACTATCCATCCAGATTCTATACCTGTGGTGCATTTTACTTTTGCAGTTTGCTGACAGTGACCACCAGTATATATAGCAGTACGGTACGGAAGGCCACTGCTCTACCTACCTCTGTGTCGTCAAGTATACTATCCATCTAGAGTCTATACCTGTGGTGCATTTTACTTTTGCAGTTTGCTGACAGTGACCACCAGTATATATAGCAGTACGGTACGGAAGGCCACTGCTCTACCTACCTCTGTGTCGTCAAGTATACTATCCATCTAGATTCTATACCTGTGGTGCATTTTAGTTTTGCAGTTTGCTGACAGTGACCACCAGTATATATAGCAGTACAGTACGGAAGGCCACTGCTCTACCTACCTCTGTGTCGTCAAGTATACTATCCATCTAGATTCTATACCTGAGGTGCATTTTAGTTTTGCAGTTTGCTGACAGTGACCACCAGTATATATAGCAGTACGGTACGGAAGGCCACTGCTCTACCTACCTCTGTGTCATCAAGTATACTATCCATCTAGATTCTATACCTGTGGTGCATTTTACTTTTGCAGTTTGCTGACAGTGACCACCAGTATATATAGCAGTACGGTACGGAAGACCACTGCTCTACCTACCTCTGTGTCGTCAAGTATACTATCCATCCATACCTGTGGTGCATTTCAGTTGTGCGCAGTATATATAGTAGTAGGCCATTGCTATTGATACTGGCATATAATTCCACACATTAAAAAATGGAGAACAAAAATGTGGAGGTTAAAATAGGGAAAGATCAAGATCCACTTCCACCTCGTGCTGAAGCTGCTGCCACTAGTCATGGCCGAGACGATGAAATGCCATCAACGTCGTCTGCCAAGGCCGATGCCCAATGTCATAGTAGAGAGCATGTAAAATCCAAAAAACAAAAGTTCAGTAAAATGACCCAAAAATCTAAATTGAAAGCGTCTGATGAGAAGCGTAAACTTACCAATATGCCATTTACGACACGGAGTGGCAAGGAACGGCTGAGGCCCTGGCCTATGCTCATGGCTAGTGGTTCAGCTTCACATGAGGATGGAAGCACTCATCCTCTCGCTAGAAAACTGCAGTGCCACTCCTAGATGGGCAAGGTATTTGTGTCGGCCACTTGGGTCGCTTAGCTTAGTCACACAGCTACTTCATTGCGCCTCTTTTTTTCTTTGCATCATGTGCTGTTTGGGGACTATTTTTTTGAAGTGCCATCCTGTCTGACACTGCAGTGCCACTCCTAGATGGGCCAGGTGTTTGTGTCGGCCACTTGGGTCGCTTAGATTAGTCACACAGCTACCTCATTGAGCCTCTTTTTTTCTTTGCATCATGTGCTGTTTGGTGACTATTTTTTTGAAGTGCCATCCTGTCTGACCCTGCAGTGCCACTCCTAGATGGGCCAGGTGTTTGTGTCGGCCACTTGTGTCGCTTAGCTTAGTCACACAGCTACCTCATTGCGCCTCTTTTTTTCTTTGCATCATGTGCTGTTTGGGGACAATTTTTTTTAAGTGCCATCCTGTCTGACACTGCAGTGCCACTCCTAGATGGGCCAGGTGTTTGTGTCGGCCACTTGGGTCGCTTAGCTTAGTCACACAGCGACCTTGGTGCGCCTCTTTATTTCTTTGCATCATGTGCTGTTTGGGGACTATTTTTTTGAAGTGCCATCCTGTCTGACACTGCAGTGCCACTCCTAGATGGGCCAGGTGTTTGTGTCGGCCACTTGGGTCGCTTAGCTTAGTCACACAGCGACCTTGGTGCGCCTCTTTATTTCTTTGCATCATGTGCTGTTTGGGACTATTTTTTTTAAGTGCCATCCTGTCTGACACTGCAGTGCCACTCCTAGATGGGCCAGGTGTTTGTGTCGGCCACTTGGGTCGCTTAGCTTAGTCACACAGCGACCTTGGTGTGCCTTTTTTTTTCTTTGCATCATGTGCTGTTTGGGGACTATTTTTTTGAAGTGCCATCCTGTCTGACACTGCACTGCCACTCCTAGATGGGCCAGGTGTTTGTGTTGGCCACTTGGGTCGCTTAGCTTAGTCACACAGCTACCTCATTGCGCCTCTTTTTTTCTTTGCATCTGTTATGATTCCAGCACTCTGGTCTGAGGAGATCTTATTGCAAGGACCGGAGCAATGGAACGGAATGCTGGGGAAGGGAGCGGGAATGGAAAATAGCCCCTTGCGCCCTAACTCCGTTGTCTCGCCCGTGCTGTCAGAAATCCCCTGCGAGACTATGGTTGCTTGAGCCCATGGCAGCCGCATTTGAAGGGCGGATTATGTCTGCCCAACTCCGATGCCCCCTCAGGTCTTAATGGGAGACAAAGGGAAATCCGAGACAGGGTGATAACAAGGGGCCCTCTGACTAAACAACCAGGCCAGGGGCTACAAGCTAACTGGAAACTAGAATATGTGCGGAAAAACCGCCAGGGAAAAGGACAACCAAAATATCCACTTGTCCACTCTCCTACTCGGCACCGCCGAGTTCCGGAGAGGACTTGTGGAAGCGGAACCCTCCGCAAATGCTCCGAAACAGAATATAAAGATAAAGCAGCTGAGCCGCAACACACGGCAGAGCCGCAACTCACGAACACCACTCGATATTCTCTGGTGATCGTTGAGGACTACAGGGGACCAAACGACTTCTTGGGATGAGATGACTACTCCAAGATACAGGACTTCTGAGGACAGGAATGACCGGACACAGCAGGACTGGAACAGACGTTCAGCAAACCAAAACAGCATGCAGGAAGCTATTACCGGCGTCTGTGTGAAACACTGAGCAGGTATTTAGCAGGGAGTCCTCCAATCAGATGTTCGGAGCCTGATTAACAAACATGCCATGCAGCTGGCTTGCTGCACGAGCAGAAGACAAATGTGTGAGTGTTTTAACTTGATTAGATTGATCCTGCAACGGGGAGCGCGGTCCGCCCGTGGCGTCCCCGTTGCTAGGGTCCAGGCAGCTCAGTGTTGCTAGGGAGCCGGCGGCTAAGCGCGCACGGCGTCCCGGCGTTGCTAGGGACCCGGCGGCTTGCACGCCTGGCGTCCCTAGTTGCTAGGTGCCGGGCCGCGAGGACATCGCGGACCACGGCGCCTAACAGTACCCCCCCCCTTGAGGAGGGGTCAACGAACCCCTAGAGCCAGGTTTCTGGGGAAATTCCCGAAAAAATGCTTTCTTGAGTCTAGGGGCATGAAGATCCTTGTCCAGGACCCAAGACCTTTCCTCCGGACCATAGCCTTTCCAGTGCACTAAAAAATAAAGCCGACCCCAGGACAATTTAGAGTCAAGAACTTTCTCTACCAAGAATTCCTGTTGTCCCTGTACATCCACTGGAGATCTACCCTGAGAGATCCTCCGAGGAAATTTACTGGAAGAAATGTATTGTTTCAACAGGGAACAATGAAAAGTATTTCCAATCCTAAGGGATCTTGGTAAACGTAGCCGAAAGGCAACTGGTTTGACCTTCTTAACAATAAGAAACGGTCCAATAAATTAGGGGTCCCAATCTAGCCGAGGATTGTCGAAGCCTGATGTTACGAGTTGACAACCACACCTTATCTCCCACCTTAAAAGTACAAGGACGTCGGAGCCTGTCAGAAAATTTCTTCTCTCGGAAGGCCGCTTTTCTGAGAGCAAGGTGCACTTTTTTCCAAATTGCTCTGAGATGGGAGGTTAAGGTTAACAAGGAGACTGGAGAATGATGAAAAAAAGAATTGGCTCTGGGGTGAAAACCAAAAACTGAAAAGAATGGAGACTCTTTAGTGGAGGAATGACAAGAATTATTGTAAGCAAATTCAGCCAAAGGGAGAAACTCGGACCAATCATTCTGGAGTTTGGCTGAATACAAGCGCAAATATTGTTTTAATGACTGGTTGACTCGTTCGGTTTGCCCGTTGGATTGTGGGTGGTAACCGGATGTTAACGACAGTTTCATCTTTAATGAGGCACAAAAACATTTCCAGAATTGTGCGATGAATTGTGGACCCCGATCAGAAACAATATCAGTGGGCAACCCATGAAGCCTGAACACATGGCGGAGGAACAAAACTACCAACCCTTGAGCAGAAGGCAATCGAGGAAGAGCAATAAAATGAGCCATTTTACTAAAACGGTCCACTACCACCCATATGACTCGGAATCCGGCTGAAAGGGGAAGGTCAACCACAAAATCCATGGAAATATGAGACCATGGCCTGAGAGGAACAGTTAAGGGCATAAGTTGCCCGATAGGCAAGGAACGGGGAACCTTATGCTGTGCACAAACCTGACATGAATAAACAAATTCCTTAACGTCTTTAGAAAGACTAGGCCACCATACTGAGCGAGAGACTAACTCCAATGTCTTAGTGACTCCCGGATGCCCTGAAACTTTGTTGTCATGAAATTCAGTTAAAACAGTGGCTCTCAAAAATTCAGGGACGTAAAGACGACCAGCAGGAGTAAATCTAGGAGCTTGGTGTTGAAGCTGGTTTAACTGGGTAAATAAATCCTGTGTGAGACCTGCCCGGATGACCGAAGATGGAAGTATGGGGGTAACACAGGATTGCTATTGTGAACCGGAAGAAAGCTACGTGACAGGGCATCAGCTTTAGTATTCTTGGAACCAGGCCTGAAAGTGATTATAAATTTGAAACGAGTAAAAAATAATGCCCAACGTGCTTGCCGGGCATTAAGCCGTTTAGCTGATTCAATGTATTGCAGGTTCTTATGATCAGTCAAAACCGAAATAGTATGTTTTGCTCCCTCCAGCCAATGCCTCCACTCCTCGAAAGCCCACTTTACCGCCAGTAACTCCCGATTACCAACGTCATAGTTGGATTCAGCGGAGGAGAATTTCCTGGACATAAAGGCACAAGGATGTAACTCCAGAGACTCCGGATCCTTTTGAGAAAGGACAGCCCCCACTCCAACCTCTGAGGCATCAACCTCCACAACAAAGAGCAATTCCGGATTAGGATGTCTGAGGACTGGAGCCGAGACAAAGGCTTGTTTCAAGGCCCGGAAGGACAACTCAGCTTCATGCGACCAGTTGGTAGGATCCGCTCCTTTCTTTGTCAGAGCCACTATGGGAGCAACCAGGTCAGAAAAAGAATGGATGAACCTCCTATAATAATTCGCAAACCCTAAAAAGCGCTGAATTGCTTTTAAATTGGTGGGTTGCGCCCAATTAAGGATGGCCTGGAGCTTCTTTGGTTCCATGGAAAATCCCTGAGGGGAAATTATGTACCCTAAAAAAGATACTTCCGTGACGTGAAAATCACACTTCTCCAGCTTGGCATATAAATGATTCTCACGTAACTTTTGAAGAACCAGACGCACCTGGGTAACATGTTGTTCCATCGATTCAGAATAAATCAAGATGTCGTCTAAATAAACAACCACGAATTTCCCTAGGAAGTCACGGAGCACATCATTAATGAGGTCTTGAAAAACTGCTGGAGCATTAGACAGGCCGAACGGCATCACCAGGTATTCGTAGTGACCCGACTGAGTGCTGAAAGCCGTCTTCCACTCATCTCCAGATTTAATTCGGATGAGGTTGTAAGCTCCTCTAAGGTCAATTTTGGAAAAAATAACAGCAGAACGTAACTGATCAAAAAGTACAGAAATTAACGGCAAAGGATAGGTGTTTTTTACTGAGATCTTATTCAGGGCTCTAAAATCAATGCATGGTCTAAGCGAGCTATCCTTTTTCTCCACAAAGAAGAAACCTGCACTTAAAGGAGATTTTGATGGTCTAATAAATCCTTTCTCTAAGCTCTCCTGAACATAATCATTCATGGCCGAAGTTTCTGGCCCGGACAATGCGTATAATCTCCCCTTTGGCAATGCGGCACCTGGAACTAGCTCAATAGCACAATCATAAGGCCGATGGGGAGGCAGAATGTCCGCATTGCCTTTGGAGAATACATCGGCAAACTCCTGGTATTCCACAGGAATGAGCTCTGGAATGATAGCTGCTACTCTGACTGGATACGAAATACATTCCTTAGCACAAAATGTACCCCATTGGGAAATCTTCCCGGACCGCCAATCAATGGTGGGATTATGAAAGGCCAGCCAAGGGTGACCCAGAACAACTGGAACTGCTGGGCAATGTGTTAGATAGAATACAATATTTTCGGAATGTAAGGCTCCTACTGTAAGTACTACGGGAGGTGTACGGTGAGTAATTATCCCATTGGAAAGCGGACTCCCATCTAAGCCGTGCATGGTGATACACCTATCCAATGGTAACAGTGGAATGCCTAAGGCCTTAGCCCAAATTAAATCCATAAAGTTTCCTGCAGCTCCACTGTCAACAAAGTCCGACACAAAAGAACTGAGGCTGCCAAAGGAAACCTTAACTGGGACTAAAAGAGAGTTATTCGAGGAGATAAGCTGCAGACCTAGGTGAACCCCCTCACAATTCACCTGGTCAAAGCGTTTCCCGACTTGTTCGGACAATTATGAGCAAAATGTCCCTTACCACCACAGTACAAACAAAGACCGGAATTTTGCCTTCTGGCTCTTTCCTCAGGAGACAGCCGGGAGAGACCCATCTGCATGGGCTCCTCGACGTCCTCTGGAATGGAATAAACACAGGGACTAGACCTTACAGATGTTCCTCTTTCAGCCCTCCACTCTCTGAGGCGACGATCAATCTTTATAGAAAGCTCCATGAGTTTATCGAGAGTCTCAGGAGCGGGGTACTGGAGGAGACTGTCTTTAATAAATTCTGATAAACCGAGGCGAAACTGACTGCGCAGGGCTGGGTCATTCCAGCCACAGTCGTTCGACCAACGGCGAAACTCGGTACAATAAACCTCTGCAGGATTTCTACCTTGTTTGAGAGCGCGCAGCTGACTTTCAGCGGACGCCTCTCTATCTGGGTCATCATACAAGAGCCCTAAAGACTTAAAGAAAGCGTCTACTGACAACAAAGCAGGATCCTCTGCTTTTAAACCAAATGCCCAGGTCTGAGGATCCCCCTGGAGTAAAGAAATAATAATCCCAACCCGCTGAGATTCAGAACCAGAGGAAGTAGGTCTCAAACGAAAATAAAGTTTACAGGATTCTTTAAAATTAAAAAATTCTTTTCTATCACCAGAAAAACGGTCAGGCAAATGCATCTTTGGTTCAGGGACTACCTTTGGGGAGGCTCGCAAAAGATCTTCCTGCGACCTCACCCGAAGAGAAAGATCCTGAACCATCTGAGTAAGTTCTTGAATCTGATTGACTAAGAGCTGGCCAGGATTTGGCCCTAAACCTGTCGGATTCATGAGGCCAAAAAACTTTAACAAAAACTGAATGAGAAAAAATTAAACCCTGTTTAATTTTAGTTTTTGGTATGGCCGGTAATAATGTTATGATTCCAGCACTCTGGTCTGAGGAGATCTTATTGCAAGGACCGGAGCACTGGAACGGAATGCTGGGGAAGGGAGCGGGAATGGAAAATAGCCCCTTGCGCCCTAACTCCGCTGTCTCGCCCGTGCTGTCAGAAATCCCCTGCGAGACTATGGTTGCTTGAGCCCATGGCAGCCGCGTTTGAAGGGCGGATTATGTCTGCCCAACTCCGATGCCCCCTCAGGTCTTAATGGGAGACAAAGGGAAATCCGAGACAGGGTGATAACAAGGGGCCCTCTGACTAAACAACCAGGCCAGGGGCTACAAGCTAACTGGAAACTAGAATATGTGCGGAAAAACCGCCAGGGAAAAGGACAACCAAAATATCCACTTGTCCACTCTCCTACCCGGCACCGCCGAGTTCCGGAGAGGACTTGTGGAAGCGGAACCCTCCGCAAATGCTCCGAAACAGAATATAAAGATAAAGCAGCTGAGCCGCAACACACGGCAGAGCCGCAACTCACGAACACCACTCGATATTCTCTGGTGATCGTTGAGGACTACAGGGGACCAAACGACTTCTTGGGATGAGATGACTACTCCAAGATACAGGACTTCTGAGGACAGGAATGACCGGACACAGCAGGACTGGAACAGACGTTCAGCAAACCAAAACAGCATGCAGGAAGCTATTACCGGCGTCTGTGTGAAGCACTGAGCAGGTATTTAGCAGGGAGTCCTCCAATCAGATGTTCGGAGCCTGATTAACAAACATGCCGTGCAGCTGGCTTGCTGCACGAGCAGAAGACAAATGTGTGAGTGTTTTAACTTGATTAGATTGATCCTGCAACGGGGAGCGCGGTCCGCCCGTGGCGTCCCCGTTGCTAGGGTCCAGGCGGCTCAGTGTTGCTAGGGAGCCGGCGGCTAAGCGCGCACGGCGTCCCGGCGTTGCTAGGGACCCGGCGGCTCGCACGCCTGGCGTCCCTAGTTGCTAGGTGCCGGGCCGCGAGGACATCGCGGACCACGGCGCCTAACAGCATCATGTGCTGTATGGGGACTATTTTTTTCAAGTGCCATCCTGTCTGACACTGCAGTGCCACTCCTAGATGGGCCAGGTGTTTGTGTCGGCCACTTCTGTCGCTTAGCTTAGTCACACAGCGACCTTGGTGCACCTCTTTTTTTCTTTGCATCATGTGCTGTTTGGGGACTATTTTTTTTGAAGTGCCATCCTGCCTGACACTGCAGTGCCACTCCTAGATGGGCCAGGTGTTTGTGTCGGCCACTTGTGTCGCTTAGCTTAGCCATCCAGCAACCTCGGTGAAAATTTTAGGACTAAAAATAATATTGTGAGGTGTGAGGTGTTCAGAATAGACTGAAAATGAGTGGAAATTATGGTTATTGAGGTTAATAATACTATGGGATCAAAATGACCCCCAAATTCTTTGATTTAAGCTGTTTTTGAGGGTTTTTTGTAAAAAAACACCCGAATCCAAAACACACCCGAATCCGACAAAAAAATTTCAGGGAGGTTTTGCCAAAACGCGTCCGAATCCAAAACACGGCCGCGGAACTGAATCCAAATCCAAGAGACAAAACCCGAAAAATTTCAGGTGCACATCACTAAAAAATACCAATTTTAGAAGAAAAAAAATACAACTGCACCACGCAGTAATTCAAAAACTTATTTGAATTACACTGCACAGTAGTACCCCTCATTACACTGCCCCACGGGGAAGAGAGGGGGAGAGAAGACAGAGATAGATGGGAGAGAGGGGTGAGAAAGAGTGAGTAATCACACACATAAGTACATACAGTTCCTAGGGTTGCCACCTCATGCAGCATCGATTCCTGGAGATCCACCCACCCAATCCTAACCCGCCCCTCCTCCCCCGACACCAAGCAATGTTCATGTAAATAAAATGATGTACCATATTTATAAAATAGTGAATATGTATTTTATTAGAAATGCACCAAATTTTGAAAAAACTACTTTTATGTAGACAAAAAGTCAAAAACAGTTTGGTACGCACCTTGGAATTTTATATGGTCTTTCTTTATGGGTGTTTGACTAATGGAGACATACTATACCATCATTTTCTATTTTTGTTTTTCGTTTATTATTCTCCACCACACAATGGAGTGATACCCTGCATCTTTAAAGAGACGTTGCACAGAGTGTGAGGAAAAAGACCACACATAAATCAGAGGTGCACATGAAATTGGAAGAGAAGAGAAAATAGCTGAAAATTTAGCACAACTTGCACAAGTGTGTGACAAATTGGTGTGATAACTTATAAGCAGCGCATCCAGTGGATGCTAAATTGAGAAGCTCATGAGGAGCTGTATATAAGACACATCAAGGAAATTAGGGAATGGGGGGTGGAGCAGGACAATGTAATTAACTTTACCAAAAATGCCGGCGCCCTGCGGCCGCCTATGCCAGGTTGTGCTCAGCAGCTACAGAGAGGCTGTAATGTGCAGTCGTGCAGTGCCAGTGAGTGAGAGGCGCCTCTCAGTCTCAGAGCGTGCCTGCACTGCACATTCTGGGGGCTGACGTGACGTCTGTCCCCTATGTGTGCACCGCCGCCGGCCCCAGTGGGCTGGAGATGGAGGCAGAGCTCTCCTGGCTAAGACTGACAGGTCTGTGTGTTGCCGACTGTGTGCTGCACCTGCGCTCTGCTCCCAGGGTCCCCTTATTCTGGGAGAATCCCGGAATCTGGGTGAGGGGAAAAGCCTCTTGGAGGGTTGCCACCAAATCCTGGAGAATCCCGGAAATCCCGGAGAGGTGGCAACCCTAACAGTGCCCCTTCCCTGAGTCACACACACTATTTAGGCAGGCTCAGGCTGATGCTGGATAGCGAGGTCTCCACTCTCCACCCCTCCTCTCTCCCATGCTACCTGGGCTGGCTGGCCTGGCACTGACAGTGCAGTGATTTGTAGCCCCACCCCCTTTTCAGACTGCACCTCCGGCTGCACTGTGATGAAAGACTTGGAGGCCTGGGGTAACTTACCCCCTGTGATCCCTCTTATTCTGTTTCCCTCTAACACCACCCTCCCTCTCCAGTTGCAAGTAGCCGAATGCATTGGAATGAATAAACTGATAGTAAACTACAGCCCTTGCAAGGGCAGCTGAGAACTGTTGTTTATTTTCAGTTTCTTCACTGCAATGCGCCCGGCTCCTTGCAACCGCAGAGGGAGGGGGTGTCAGGGGTGTTAAAGTGACTGTCCTGGTGCCCCTTCTGATCCAGCTCCCAGGTCACATGCCCCCCTATCCCCCCCAGTTGCTGCCATGTGTTATATGCATATCTCTGTTGTTGCCTTCTGTCATGTTTAAATACAGAAAGGATCACAAATTATATGTGCTCTAAGGTGTGGTGATTAACCGCAGCAATAATCACCAATAATGTTTTCAAGTGACTGTATATATATATATATATATATATATATATATATAATTTTGTATTCTTTCAGCTTAGTTGTGACAAAATGGCTGACAGATCATAAAAGTGGGGTGAAAGCAATGTGCCATGTCCGATGACATGTGCAATGACCAGACCGGAGGTTATAAATACTGATAAGAGAGAGATGTCAGGGAAATCACAATTTCTCCTGTGAGCTGACCTCAGAATTGTATATTGTCCAAAATATAAATTATCTGTGGCCTAGGACCCTGACATGAAGTTGTAAAAGGGGATTGCATTTCTACATCAAAAGCAGATATTGCCAAGCTCTGGACATTGAGGTCTGATAAGCCCAATTCATTTGTTATGTCAACAGGGGGGCTCTGTAAACAGACCAGGGAAGGGTGACCAAATGTCCTGATTGGAATGTTCAGGAATCCTATTTCCTGGCTAATGTCATAAACCTCTAAAACTTTAAATCCACAACTCCAGGCTTAGGAAGATGTGACACCCAGAGCCCAGACCTCACTCTCTTTGACAGAGATTCATACAGTATCCCCCTGCCTGTTGCCATTTATGTAAAACTGGTGTATGTGTAGTGTCCAGCAGGGAAGTAGTTAAAAATCCCAAAGGAGGGGGCTGATGGAGCTAAAGACTATATCTGTCTCCCTCACGGGGACACAAAGTGCATCTCTTGGGAACTCAACAAAATGTTGGAGATGACCTGAGTTATTCTGTGAAACTCCTCCACAAACAGAACCACCTAAATTTGTTTGAGTAAGTGAGTTAGGTTTCTGTATTTTTTCATTTCTTTTCATTTATTGAGATTGCTGTATTCTGTGTGTGTTTTAAAATATTCTTAATAATCTTTGTAACCTTTTTGTAACTAAAGCTCTGAAGTATTCTTGAAATTAAATATCTAATTTTATTTCTGATTCTGTGATTCCTATGAACCAAGGCCCATGTGGCTCATGCCTACCTACTTTTCTAAGTATTGCAGTGTGTGTGACAGGTAGAAGCAAAGGCTACCTTGCGTTTATATGCTAATTTCCTCTTGCTGGTGGCAGCTATGGTATTTAAGTAATCCCGTGTGTCGAAAAGTGACCCCCCCACGTCGCATGTGATAATTCTCAAATTGGCGTATTTGTGGAATTCTTTCAAATCTCTACACCGTTGATTGAAGACTTTGACAATCAATTCAACATCATAGGAAGTTCTCTACTGACTCATTCATTGGATGTACCTCACTCACCGACGGTCAGTCAGATTCACCCATATAAAGGTATCTTTTATTAGAACATCTTATTGGACATCATAGGCCATATGGAAATTCACTCACCATTATTATGAGCCTTATGTTCATCAAAAGGTTTCTTTTTGGCTGTATCCGTGGAATCTCAGAACCTTGTCAAAGAATTCTCCAATGCTGGATCTCGATAAAAATGTATTTATTCCACAAAAAGGTCCAACAAAAACACACAAAATTAAAAATTGGGGTTACACTACTCCACTCCACCAAGGATCTCAAACATTCACCAATTGCCAATTTAATCCCGGGAAAAAAAGGGGAGATATGGTAAGTCTGAGAGCAAGATCTTACTCCTTAGGTGGATGAAGGTGTTAACTCCTAATATCTTGTTACCACCAACGCGTTTCGGAATGTTTTCTTCCTCAGGGTGTGAAGTGTGTAAGCCCAGTACAGAGTATTTATACCCACTGGTCCTAGTCATGTGATCGCCATCCAATCACAATACAATATTTCATTCTAACATCATAAAAGGCATTTTCTACTCAAATAAACTGGCTCCTATTCAGGCCATCCATACCCAATCCTTCCATTATCAAATCACGTATTCTATTTGTACATAGGATTGGGTATGTACTTCACACCCTGAGGAAGGAAACATTCCGAAACGCGTTGGTGGTAACAAGATATTAGGAGTTAACACCTTCATCCACCTAAGGAGTAAGATCTTGCTCTCAGACTTACCATATCTCCCCTTTTTTTCCCGGGATTAAATTGGCGATTGGTGAATGTCACGATCCGGGTATCTGGACGCCATTTCTTACCCATCAGATGCCTCCTAAGGCTGGCTCAGCGCTCCAGGACCGGATTCCATCTGTTATCCTGATGTGTACATTCCTGTATCCTCTCCTGTCACTCTGGGACGCTGTCACAGTGGACGCCATATTACACCTGGCATGGCGTCTCCCGCGGCCTCCGCCGCCGTCCCTGAACTTCTGCATGCAGAGTGTCTGAGTGGCGATTACGTCAGCCGCGGCCTCCGCTGTGTCCGCGTGGTTGGATGTGCATCTGTCAGCCTGGCGCCTCCTGTCTCCGATGGCCGGCGCCGCCATTACTGTTTTCATTACCACATGGATTACAAACCAAACTTCCCTCCAAGTGTCTGCATGTGCGCAGCCATCTTGGATTCTGTCAGCTGATCATTTCCACCAATCTGTTCTCAGTATTGATAATCTGCATAATTGCCTAGCCAATCCCTTCCTTGCTGCAGGTATAAATACACTGTGCCTGAGCAAGGAAGGCGTCAGTGCTTTGGTTGTCAAACCTAGTTCCTGTTTGTCTCTCTCCTGTGATTGTCTTCCAGGTTCCAGCTCCTGTCTCAAGACTTCCACCATAGAGACCCGCACCAGCATTCCACCTGCGGTGTAGCCTGACTCTCCAATCCATTGTGGATTCATCTGTTTCCAGCTACAACATTACCTGCTTCCAGCTCAGCTTCCAGCAGAGTACAACTTCCCTTAAAGGGCCGGTGTCCTTTCTACACTTTACCACTCTCCACCGGTATTATTATTTCTCCGCTCTCAAGTTCTACATTTCAGTTCATATTTCATCGCTCCCAAGTTCATTTATTATTTAACTGGTTCCAGCCAGTATCCACTCCGTGCTAACAACAGTCTGGTTCCAGCCAGTATCCACAGCAGCTGTTTTATCTTCAGCAACCCAGCTTTTCCTGGAACACCAGCTGGCACAATCCTGGGTTATCTCCATTGCTACAGTCGGGCCTGGTAAGGACTTTCCATCTAGAAGATCATAAGAACTATCTCACACTACCAGTGCCCTGTGGCTCCTGCCATCCTGTAGTACCCAGGAACTGTATTTATTCTTTGCTGACTTTTACGTTTTCTTTTACTGCTGCTGTGTTGCGGAGTTGTCATAATAAACATCATTGACTTTTATCCAAGTTGTCGTGGTCACGCCTTCGGGCAGTTATTATTTATGTTACTTACATGTCCAGGGGTCTGATACAACCTCCCAGGTTCCGGTACATCTCAGCCCCTACAACTGAGGCTGCCTCCCGTCAGCTCAGGCCCTCAGTTGTGACAGTAAGCACTGACCTAATGAATCCAGCCGGAGACCAGGATCAAGCGGCCAGGCCGATGCAAGAACTGGCAGCCCGACTAGAACATCAGGAGGCTGCACAGGGCCACATCATCCGCTGTCTCCAGGATCTCTCTACTCGGCTGGATGGGATTCAGACAACTCTCCGTGGATCAGGCGCGTCTGGTGCGTCAACCACAGTGACTCCAGCTATAACCCCACCCACCTTACCCATTTCTGCTCCACGTCTTCATCTTCCAACGCCAGCAAAATTTGACGGATCTCCAAGATTCTGCAGGGGATTTCTCAACCAGTGTGAGATTCAGTTTGAGCTACAACCTGGCAATTTTCCCAGTGACCGTACAAAAATTGCCTACATTATTTCTCTTCTCAGTGGCTCAGCCCTTGATTGGGCATCACCGTTATGGGAGAGGTCCGACACCCTGCTATCTTCCTACACTGCCTTCGTGTCAACATTCAGGCGCATCTTCGACGAGCCAGGCCGGGTAACCTCAGCTTCATCCGAGATTCTCCGTTTACGCCAGGGGTCACGTAATGTAGGACAATATCTGATACAGTTCCAGATCCTGGCGTCCGAACTGGCATGGAACGACGAGGCCCTGTATGCTGCATTCTGGCATGGCTTATCTGAGCGTATTAAAGATGAGTTAGCTACCAGAGACTTACCTTCTAAGTTAGATGAGCTAATCTCACTCTGCACGAAAGTTGATTTACGTTTCAGAGAGAGAGCAACTGAGCGTGGAAGATCATCTGCTCCAAAATCTTCTGCTCCTCCTCCTCGTCAACTGTCACCATCTAAAGATGAGCCCATGCAACTTGGCCGTTCCCGTTTAACTCCTGCTGAGCGCCGAAGACGTCTCTCCGAGTTTCTCTGTCTCTATTGTGCAGCTCCGTCTCACACCATTAATGCCTGTCCCAAACGTCCGGGAAACTCCAAATCCTAGCTCGCCAAGGTGAGGGCCGGCTAGGAGTAATGATCTCCTCTCCATCTTCTCAAGATTGTAATCTCCCAGTCTCGCTTCAAGTTGCTCAACGTTATCGGAACGTCATTGCCCTCCTTGATTCCGGAGCAGCTGGGAACTTTATTACCGAAGCCTATGTTAAACGGTGGTCCCTACCCACCGAGAGACTTCCTTCGTCCATTTCTTTAACTGCCGTGGATGGCAGCAAAATTTTTGATGCAGTTATTTCTTTAAGGACTCTACCAGTTCGTCTGAGAGTGGGAGTTCTTCATTCCGAACTTATTTCTTTTTTAGTGATTCCAAGAGCCACACATCCTGTGGTCCTGGGCCTTCCATGGCTCCGTCTTCACAATCCTACAATTGATTGGACGACTACGCAAATCCTGGCATGGGGTTCCTCCTGTGCTGAGACATGTTTGTTTAAAGTATTGCCTGTCTGTTCTTCCTCCCCCAGGTCGTCTGATGTTCCACCTCCTCCATATCAAGATTTCACGGATGTGTTCAGTAAAGCTTCTGCTGATATCCTTCCTCCTCATAGAGAATGGGACTGTCCGATTGATCTCGTTCCAGGGAAGGTTCCACCTCAAGGCCGAACTTATCCGTTGTCTCTGCCTGAGACGCACTCTATGGAGGAATATATTAAAGAGAACCTAGCAAAGGGGTTCATTCGACCTTCTTCTTCTCCAGCCGGCGCAGGCTTCTTTTTTGTAAAAAAGAAAGATGGTGGTCTGCAGCCGTGCATCGACTACAGAGGTTTGAACGACATTACCATCAAGAACCGTTATCCTTTACCCCTGATTACTGAGCTCTTTGACAGAGTTAGCGGAGCTACCATCTTTACAAAGCTGGACTTGCGAGGTGCATACAATCTCATCCGGATCCGTGAGGGTGACGAGTGGAAGACCGCATTTAACACCCGTGACGGACATTATGAGTACCTCGTCATGCCCTTCGGATTGAGCAATGCTCCAGCTGTCTTCCAGCATTTCGTCAATGAGATCTTCAGAGACATTCTATACCGTCATGTCGTGGTCTATCTAGATGATATCCTCATTTTTGCCAACAATTTAGAGGAACATCGTTTTTGGGTAAAGGAGGTTCTGTCCCGTCTCCGTGTCAATCATCTCTATTGCAAATTAGAGAAATGCGTCTTTGAAGTCAAGTCCATTCCGTTTCTAGGGTACATTGTGTCCGGTTCCGGACTAGAGATGGATCCTGAGAAACTACAAGCAATTCAGAATTGGCCGGTACCCTTAACCCTCAAAGGGGTCCAGAGGTTCTTAGGGTTCGCCAATTATTACCGAAAGTTTATACGAGACTTTTCCACCATTGTGGCGCCTATTACTGCTTTCACCAAGAAGGGTGCTAACCCGTCCAAGTGGTCTGAAGAAGCCATGCAAGCTTTTCATCTTTTAAAACAGAGGTTCATCTCTGCGCCTGTCCTGAAACAGCCTGACATCGACTCTCCTTTCATCCTAGAGGTGGATGCCTCCTCCGTTGGAGTAGGAGCGGTGTTATCTCAGAGGGCTAAAGATGGTCATTTACATCCTTGCAGTTTCTTCTCACGGAAGTTCTCCCCAGCGGAGCGCAACTATGCCATTGGCGACCAGGAGTTGCTAGCCATCAAGCTCGCTCTAGAGGAGTGGAGATATCTGTTGGAGGGAGCTTCTCATTCAATCACCATCCTTACAGACCACAAGAACCTTCTATATTTGAAAGGCGCACAATGTCTCAACCCTCGTCAGGCCAGATGGGCACTTTTCTTTTCCAGGTTCGACTTTAAACTCCAGTTCTGTCCGGGCTCTCAGAATCGCAAGGCCGATGCCCTTTCCCGCTCATGGGAGCAAGAAAATGAGTCAGAGTCTTCAGACAAGCATCCTATTATAAGTCCGTTGGCATTCTCCACGGTAGGGATGGACTCTACGCCCCCATCAGGGAAAAGTTTTGTGAAGCCGATGCTAAGGAAGAAGCTCATGCATTGGGCCCATGCTTCCCGTTTTGCCGGACATACAGGTATCCAAAAAACCCTGGAGTTTATCTCTAGGTCCTATTGGTGGCCAACTCTGAAAAAGGACGTCTTGGAGTTTATTGCATCTTGCCCAAAGTGTGCCCAACATAAAGTATCCCGCCAGTCGCCTGCGGGGCAACTGGTTCCACTATCCGTTCCCCGTCGACCATGGACCCACTTGTCGATGGATTTCATTACAGACTTACCCATGTGCAACAAGTTTAATACCATCTGGGTGGTAGTTGACCGGTTCACCAAGATGGCACACTTCATTCCTCTCACCGGTCTTCCGTCAGCTTCCAAGTTGGCTCAAGTATTCATACAAGAGATCTTCCGACTCCACGGTCTTCCTGAAGAAATTATCTCTGATCGAGGAGTTCAATTCACAGCCAAATTCTGGCGAAGTTTATGTCAAGTCCTCCAAGTCAAGCTAAAGTTTTCCACGGCTTACCATCCTCAGACCAATGGTCAAACCGAGAGGGTGAATCAGGACTTGGAGGCCTTCCTCCGCATCTATGTGTCCTCCTCTCAAGATGACTGGGTTCAATTACTTCCCTGGGCCGAGTTCTGTCATAACAACCAGTATCATTCTTCATCTGCTTCAACACCATTCTTCACTAACTTTGGATTCCACCCTAAAGTCCCTGAGTTCCAACCGCTTCCAGCAACTTCTGTTCCCGCAGTGGATATCACCTTGCATCAGTTTGCCAATATCTGGAAGAGCGTACGATCAGCTCTGCTCAAGGCATCGTTCAGGTACAAGAAGTTTGCGGATAAGAAGCGTCGAGCAGTTCCTGCTCTCAAGGTGGGTGATCGGGTATGGTTATCCACAAAGAATTTGAGGTTAAGAGTTCCCAGTATGAAGTTTGCACCTCGCTATATCGGTCCTTTCAAGATTGAACAAGTCATCAATCCTGTTGCTTACAGACTCCAGTTGCCTCCCTTCTTAAAAATACCCAGGACATTCCATGTTTCCCTGTTGAAACCGCTGATCTTGAATCGGTTTCATTCCTCACTTCCTCCAACTCCGAAAGTCCAAACTCAATGAGGCGTTGAGTATGAAGTGGCCAAGATCCTGGACTCACGTCACCGTTACGGTCAACTACAATATCTTATTGACTGGAAGGGTTATGGTCCTGAGGAACGTTCATGGACCAATGCTTCTGATGTCCATGCTCCTGCCTTGGTCCGGAGATTCCATTCCAAGTTTCCTCAAAAGCCAAAGAAGTGTCCTGGGGCCACTCCTAAAGGGGGGGGGTGCTGTCACGATCCGGGTATCTGGACGCCATTTCTTACCCATCAGATGCCTCCTAAGGCTGGCTCAGCGCTCCAGGACCGGATTCCATCTGTTATCCTGATGTGTACATTCCTGTATTCTCTCCTGTCACTCTGGGACGCTGTCACAGTGGACGCCATATTACACCTGGCATGGCGTCTCCCGCGGCCTCCGCCGCCGTCCCTGAACTTCTGCATGCAGAGTGTCTGAGTGGCGATTACGTCAGCCGCGGCCTCCGCTGTGTCCGTGTGGTTGGATGTGCATCTGTCAGCCTGGCGCCTCCTGTCTCCGGTGGCCGGCGCCGCCATTACTGTTTTCATTACCACATGGATTACAAACCAAACTTCCCTCCAAGTGTCTGCATGGGCGCAGCCATCTTGGATTCTGTCAGCTGATCATTTCCACCAATCTGTTCTCAGTATTGATAATCTGCATAATTGCCTAGCCAATCCCTTCCTTGCTGCAGGTATAAATACACTGTGCCTGAGCAAGGAAGGCGTCAGTGCTTTGGTTGTCAAACCTAGTTCCTGTTTGTCTCTCTCCTGTGATTGTCTTCCAGGTTCCAGCTCCTGTCTCAAGACTTCCACCATAGAGACCCGCACCAGCATTCCACCTGCGGTGTAGCCTGACTCTCCAATCCATTGTGGATTCATCTGTTTCCAGCTACAACATTACCTGCTTCCAGCTCAGCTTCCAGCAGAGTACAACTTCCCTTAGAGGGCCGGTGTCCTTTCTACACTTTACCACTCTCCACCGGTATTATTATTTCTCCGCTCTCAAGTTCTACATTTCAGTTCATATTTCATCGCTCCCAAGTTCATTTATTATTTAACTGGTTCCAGCCAGTATCCACTCCGTGCTAACAACAGTCTGGTTCCAGCCAGTATCCACAGCAGCTGTTTTATCTTCAGCAACCCAGCTTTTCCTGGAACACCAGCTGGCACAATCCTGGGTTATCTCCATTGCTACAGTCGGGCCTGGTAAGGACTTTCCATCTAGAAGATCATAAGAACTATCTCACACTACCAGTGCCCTGTGGCTCCTGCCATCCTGTAGTACCCAGGAACTGTATTTATTCTTTGCTGACTTTTACGTTTTCTTTTACTGCTGCTGTGTTGCGGAGTTGTCATAATAAACATCATTGACTTTTATCCAAGTTGTCATGGTCACGCCTTCGGGCAGTTATTATTTATGTTACTTACATGTCCAGGGGTCTGATACAACCTCCCAGGTTCCGGTACATCTCAGCCCCTACAACTGAGGCTGCCTCCCGTCAGCTCAGGCCCTCAGTTGTGACAGTGAATGTTTGAGATCCTTGGTGGAGTGGAGTAGTGTAACCCCAATTTTTAATTTTGTGTGTTTTTGTTGGACCTTTTTGTGGAATAAATACATTTTTATCGAGATCCAGCATTGGAGAATTCTTTGACAAGGTTCTGAGATTCCACGGATACAGCCAAAAAGAAACCTTTTGATGAACATAGGGCTCATAATAATGGTGAGTGAATTTCCATATGACCTATGATGTCCAATAAGATGTTCTAATAAAAGATACCTTTATATGGGTGAATCTGACTGACCGTCGGTGAGTGAGGTACATCCAATGAATGAGTCAGTAGAGAACTTCCTATGATGTTGAATTGATTGTCAAAGTCTTCAATCAACGGTGTAGAGATTTTAAAGAGTAGTATACATTCAGTGCTGGTGGACCACCTCTGTTTTTTCTGTGTATTTATATTTTTCAAGTGTTTGGTACCCTTGAAAGGTGGTATCTCGGCTACAAGGTGTATTAAGGCGCAAAAAAAAGAAATCACCAATCTGTTGAATTGTTAGGGTATTTGTGGAATTGTCCGGCAGCGTCGTGACACCTTCCTTTCTGCTTAAACCAATCTGACCATACTCAGCTGATCATTCTCATTAGCATGACATTTCCACACACAAACTTCCGCTCACTGGGTGATATTTGTTTTTAGCACCATTTTCTGCAAACTCTAGAGACTGTTTTAAAATCTCAGAAGATCAGCATCTACTAAGATCACTTTTCTTCCCACCATTCTGGTGTTTTTGAACAACTGAACCAGGGGTGTTAATAGACCTATGGGGGGCCCCATATCAAATTTTTGACAGGGGCCACCCCTGCACTCCACAAGGGTGACAGGCAGTGGGTGAGAGGGTTACAGGCAGTTAGTGACAGGTAGAGAGTTAAAACAGAATAGAAGAAATAATCCTCTGTGCAACAACAGTTAGATGCAGCCTATGGAAAAGGCCTCACTTCTCCCCAAAAATAACATAAGCATTTGAAAGACAAATCCACACTGGCACAAAAAGCAGTCTCTCCAAATATTTTTAGGAAAAAGTAAATGGTTCTTGTTTCTTTTTTTAAGAAGAAAATCACTTTAGCAAGGTCCTGGGTTATATATCTTTCTTCAAAAGCACCTCTTTTAGGATCCTTTACAGACAGTCCCCCTGATGTAGGTGAATCTCAAAAACAAATGAAGATAAAGGGACCATAGTGTTATATCGTCAAAGTGAAAAAAAAACTATTTATTCGGTACATCACACTTTCATAAAAACATAAAACATAAGCATATCACCAGACAAAGGTGGAAAGGGGTTCCTCCTTCTTCTAGCCTCCAAAACCGTCCTGGATTGTCCTTTAGGATAGGTTCCACCAGCATTCCGATGGGCAAATTTGAAGAATGGACACCCTACAAAAGTCACAGCCACCAAATTCTTAACGCGTTTCAGATTGATAAATCCTTCTTCAGAAGCATGTTGGCATGTCTCCTGGAATGCTGGAGAGGGGAAGGGGGGGGGGTGTCACCGGAACTTCCACCCGAGGTTGTAGAGGGGTTGGAAGGGGGGACCGGGACAGTGCATGGCTATGACTCAGAGGGGTGCTTACTGTCAGTGTGACTGTGTGGTACTCACCGATCCATCAGCAGCGCCATCTACTTCCGCCGGACTTGCGAGATGATGACATTATCATCTTGACGGTCTTTCTGTACAATAGACGGCTCCGGGCACATTTTTCTTTTCTACAGTCCGACTCTCTGTGATACCCCTCACCTAGCCCCACTCCTATTAGGAAGTAAGATACCAGGCCCGGAACACATGGGCGGCACACTACTTATTAAAAAATATATCAAAACGATGCAGTACAGTGACGGAACTAGTGACAGTGCAAGAGGTGCATTGCATCGAGGCCCACCACTATTAAGGGACCACAGCCGCTGGCATTACAATGAGTCGCCATGACTCATTGTATGGTGCCGTCAGCGCTGCACCACCCGTCAGTGTCTCAGCCAGAGTCTGCAGTCGGTCAGGATTCGGGTCCTGGCCAGAGTGGGAGGAGAGGCCTCGCTCCATTCTCAGCTGCTGCTGTTTTACCCATTGCTGGTGCCTGGAGGAGGGACTGGAGCTGAGCAGTCAGAATGCACGGAGTGGAGCAGCCTGAGAAAAGCCTATTCGCACAGTAGTGGATCTAACCCCCTACCCCAGTCATTTACGCGCATTTTTTTTAAAATTATTGTAATTATTTTCTTGTAGTTTCTGCCGGGAGCTGTTTACAGGCAGCCAGATACATAAAGTAACTGCTTCAACAGAGCTCTGGTCTGTGTCTCCCCCTCTTCTCTCTATGTCCCCTTCCTGTCCTCCAACTAGAATCTCCTCTATCACCCTGCCGCACTGTCCTCCTCATACTGCATTGCCGGCACAATAGGACCCGGGAAGGTTTGATGCAGAACAGCACAAGCAGTCATAACCTCCGATCCGGCTGCAGGCAGCCAATAAGAGCAGCAGCATTGACGGTGGTGTTGGAGAAGGAACACTGAGGGCCCGGAGGAAGAGGAGAAGGATGTTGGCTGCAGCCTGTGCGTGGTGTTTGTGCTGCACAGTTCAGGACACATTTGATGACCTGTTGCTTTGCTGCTGCTTCTGGTACTCAGCTACTCAGGTAATGCAGCAGCCTCCCCACCGTGGGTTTCCTCCTCAGGCTGTAAGGTTATTCAACAGTTTGTCTTCCATTTAGAAGGCAGGACGGATTGGCCAGATTAAGGTTTATGGGTGCCCAGGGGCCAACTGAATTGTGGGGGCCCAACCAATAAAATTGACAACTCCCTAACCCCAAATGCTACTAATAACATTTAAAAAACACCTACCCCTCTAATGCCTTTAATAAAAGTGACAATCCAATGTCATTAGTGCACTGAAATCGCAACATTGCAGCATATTAAATTATGTCTGCGATGCTTCTGGGAACCGTCCAGGACAGGGCAATATTTGCTACAGTGTGGGGGCTTCCAATGTGTGAAGGCCACAACATTTGAGTCTTGATTGGTGGACAAAGTGAAGAAAATTCATCTAAATTTATTTTTATCTTTTTATGAGATTGAGGTATGTAATTAGTTTAATGCTGTGTGTAGTATATGGTGGTCACTAATGCTGTCTGTAGTATAAGGTGATCACTAATGCTGTCTGTAGTATATATCCGTCACTAATGCTGTCTGTAGTATATGGGGATCATTAGTGCTGTCTGTAGTATATGGCATCACTTATACATGGTATCGCTAATGCTGTCTGTAGTATATGGTGCCCTCCCCTCTCCTCCCCTCATTTCTCCCAGTCCCCAGCTCTTCCTGAATCAGTTTTCTTAAGGTCCATACACACTAGTAGATTTTCATTTCAAAAGACTTTGACAACATCTCTGAAAGATATATCTTTCACCAAAGTAGTGCATACACACTGAGCTATTTTCCCAAAGAGACAAAAGACTTTGCTGAAAATCTTTAATTAGAAAGGCTATTTACATAATGGGCTGGGTTTGAATTCCAAGGGTGGGAGCATGGGTCATTGTAAAAAGGGGGACTGCTGCCGTAATGTGTAAAAACGGGGACTGCTGCCATAATGTGTAAAAAGGGGACTGCTGCCATAATGTGTAAAAAGGGGGACTGCTGCCATAATGTGTGTAAAAAGGGGGACGGACTACTGCCGTAATGTGTAAAAGGGGGACTGCTGCCGTAATGTGTAAAAACGGGGACTGCTGCCGTAATGTGTAAAAAGGGGACATCTGCCATAATGTGTAAAAAGGGGGACTGCTGCCACAATATGTGTAAAAAGGTGGACTGCTGCCATAATGTGTGTAAAAAGGGGGACTGCTGACATAATGTGTGTAAAAAGGGGGACTGCTGCCATGTGTATATGGGGACTCTGCTTGCAATTTATATATCATGTATATATTGATAAACATTGATGGGCAGTGGTGGCCTGTGCCAGCAATGTATATATTACTGGCTTATTGATCATTGGTGGCCAGTGGTGCCACTAATATATACATTGCTGGCCTGTGCCAGCAATGTATATATTACTGGCTAAAATAAAAAAGCATTACATCAACACTGGTGGCCAGTGGTATATACATTGCTGGCCTATGCCAGCAACGTACACTGCTCAAAAAAATAAAGGGAACACTAAAATAACACATCCTAGATCTGAATGAATGAAATATTCTTATTAAATACTTTGTTCTTTACATAGTTGAATGTGCTGACAACAAAATCACACAAAAATTATCAATGGAAATTAAATTTATTAACCCATGGAGGTCTGGATTTGGAGTCACACTCAAAATTAAAGTGGAAAAACACACTACAGGCTGATCCAACTTTGATGTAATGTCCTTAAAACAAGTCAAAATGAGGCTCAGTAGTGTGTGTGGCCTCCACGTGCCTGTATGACCTCCCTACGACGCCTGGGCATGCTCCTGATGAGGTGGCGGATGGTCTACTGAGGGATCTCCTCCCAGACCTGGACTAAAGCATCCGCCAACTCCTGGGCAGTCTGTGGTGGATGGAGCAAGACATGATGTCCGATATGTGGTCAATTGGATTCAGGTCTGGGGAATGGGCGGGCCAGTCCATAGCATCAATGCCTTCGTCTTGCAGGAACTGCTGACACACTCCAGCCACATGAAGTCTAGCATTGTCTTGCATTAGGAGGAACCCAGGGCCAACCGCACCAGCATATGGTCTCACAAGGGGTCTGAGGACTCATCTCATTACATAATGGCAGTCAGGCTACCTCTGGCGAGCACATGGAGGGCTGTGTGGCCCCCCAAAGAAATGCCACCCCACACCATTACTGACCCACTGCCAAACCGGTCATGCTGGAGGATGTTGCAGGCAGCAGAACGTTCTCCTTGGCGTCTCCAGACTCTGTCACGTCTGTCACATGTGCTCAGTGAGAACCTGCTTTCATCTGTGAAGAGCACAGGGCGCCAGTGGCGAATTTGCCAATCTTGGTGTTCTCTGGCAAATGCCAAACGTCCTGCACGGTGTTTGGGCTGTAAGCCTCCTGTGGACGTCGGGCCCTCATACCACCCTCATGGAGTCTGTTTCTGATCGTTTGAGTAGACACATGCACGTTTGTGGATTGCTGGAGGTCATTTTGCAGGGCTCTGGCAGTGCTCCTCCTGTTCCTCCTTGCACAAAGGCGGAGGTAGCTGTCCTGCTGCTGGGTTGTTGCCCTCCTACACGTCTCCTGATGTACAGGCCTGTCTCCTGGTAGCGCCTCCATGCTCTGGACACTACGCTGACAGACACAGCAAACCTTCTTGCCACAGCTCGCATTGATGTGCCATCCTGGTTGAGCTGCACTACCTGAGCCACTTGTGTGGGTTGTAGACTCCGTCTCATGCTACCACTAGAGTGAAAGCACTGCCAGCTTTCAAAAGTGACCAAAACATCAGCCAGAAAGCATAGGAGCTGAGAAGTGGTCTGTGGTCACCACCTGCAGAACAACTCCTTTATTGGGGGTGTCTTGCTAATTGCCTATAATTTCCTCCTGTTGTCTATTCCATTTGCACAACAGCATGTGAAATTGATTGTCAATCAGTGTTGCTTCCTAAGTGGACAGTTTGATTTCACAGAAGTGTGATTGACTTGGAGTTACATTGTGTTTTTTAAGTGTTACTTTTATTTTTTGAGCAGTGTATATAACCGAGGTGTAGCGGTATATGCAGCGACTCACTGATTGATACCGCTGCATCTGGAGGGAGCCAGAGCACTGTGCAGTGAGCACAGTGAGCAGGAGCTGAGGGAGCAGGCGGACGGCGGCGGCTAGCAGGTGGGGCTTCCGGAAAGTGCAGGGCGGGTCCGCCAGGAAGAGGAAAGTTCAGCTTCCAGCCATCATCACTCGCGGCCGTACACACTGAGCGATGATGGCTGGAGACTGAACTATCATCTTCAAGCATGCTGGTTTTACCAGCCGACGGACCACCTCTCTGGCAATGATGCGGGAGCGCGCATCATCGCCAGTCTTCAGTCGCTGGGCCATACACACTGGGCAGGTTTTGAGCTGAAAGTAGCTCAAAACACCAAAAGTGAGCTGCTTTCTGCTCAAAATCGCCCAGTGTGTATGGGCCTTAAATGTACAATGCAAAATAGTTTTCAATCAAATCAGGATTACCCTGACTTGATTGAAGACTATTTTGCATAGTACATGAACAATACTGATACCTTGTGTGCTGCTAGTCTTTGCCCTCTTTGGCGCATAAAACGATCCTGATTTGGGGATAGAGTTAGGGCGCCCACAGCAGGTTGTTGCACCAGGGCCCACCACTTACTCGTTCCACCACTGATTCAGTAGGATTGCTTGCTTGGCCTTCGGGACCCCAAGCGGCTGGGCCCCATAGCAGTTGCATCCAGTGCACCCCACTGAATGAGATACCCCACTGAACTGAACATTTCTACCAAGTCTGCATGTTTTAATGCATTGAATTGCAGCTAAATAACTGGCTGACTACATATTTGAATTAGAGAAATAAGTAAAATATAAAAACATGTTGGGGCTTTGATCTTCTCGTGGCACATTGGCTGAAGCTGTGTTTTATTCAGTTAAGTGATATCTTGACTTTAACATTGTATGTGTGTTTAATCATACGTGAATGTTATCCTGGACAATGTCATACGGTATTGTGTGACACTCTGAACTGGATCCCCCTTAAATGATACTGCAAAGAATGTACTGTATAGTGCAGGCAACTGTCAGATTGGATAAGACATGAGTAAGGTCCCCTAATTTTCCCCTTCCTGAGCTTCAATTACTACCCATCCTGTTAATGCTGAAGGGGTTAACACCCCCTCCTGTGGTTGCCTGGGAGACGTCAGCAGGACCAGTGAGCGGACGGGCACTAGGACCCTTGGACTTACTTATAATGGAGGAGGGAGTGAGAAAGCTGAAGGAATTTTGATTGGCTGTGGCAGAGCAGGAAAAGGAGGAGGCATGGTTCGCGCCAGTGTGTGTGTGAGGAGACACACTGTGGAGAGCGGAGCCACTGCTGAGGAGACACGCTGTGGAGAGTGGAGCCGCTGCTGAGGAGACACGCTGTGGAGAGCGGAGCTGCCGCTGAGGAGACCGCTGTGAGAGCCGCCAGCCGCTGCAGTGACACCAACCTGCCCAGTACTGAGAGAAGCTGCCGGGAAAGGTCTCAGGTGATAGAGGGTAGTGGGTGAAGCTGCTAGCAGGTACCTACCTCTGACGCACAAAAACTCCAGTTAATGCACTCAGTGAGAAACCCAAAGTCACCGAGCTCCGCATACACAGCTGAATCGGGGTCAGATGAGAGAGAGGGAGACGCTCTTCATTTTACTTGGCAGACACAGTTATTAAGAGTACTGGACAGTATCAAATATTGTACCTTTCAACAGGGGAGCCCACTTAATACCCAACACAAACCCTTTTGGTTATAATTTACCTCAGGAAAGGCAGGCATCAGATAGCACAAAAAACTCTAAACTGCCCCAGTGACATTAACCCACGACAGTGTGTCAGGCAAGTGAGGACCCTTTGTGTACTTCAGACCCTCCAAAGCTCATCTCTGTCTTTTATTTACACCTCGCCTGCCAGCTGCTTGCACTTTGCATGTAACGCTGAACTGTACTGCTAGCACAACCTAGCTATTCTGAACCACCTGAACTAATATTACCTGCATCTACCAGCTGTGCTTAAAATCTTATGTATGTGCATCTTGGTTGAACTCTGCTGCTTATATGCTAATGCCTCATCCGTTAAATTTAGCAGCATATGCACGTACCCTTGCTGACTGAGCTCTGTTCTGAGTTTACATGCCATCCTTCATCCCCTCAGAACTGCTGGTTATGAACTGTATACCTACTGCTTACTATCCTGCATTTCTGAACTGTGCTACCTTCTGCCATTGACTGTCATTTATCAGCCTTACTTGCTATCTTTGGACTGCAGAATATAAAGGGACTCTTTGCTAACTAGGATAGCTCCAAACTGAATGCTTGCTTTAAGTTAGAAGCAGATTAAGTAACAGCGGTGATTATCCTGCCACTGAGTTTACATGTTGTAGTATTACTGATAACCAGTACATTTATAGTGTTAGAAGGTGATTATACTAGTGCACTGTGACATTGTCTTATTGTTTGCAATAATTCATGTTTTGTCTCTGCATCGTTTTCCTTATTTGTGGAAGTGTATTTGCATTCATTCCATAGCGGTGACCAGTTGATCCTGAATAATAAATCTTTATCTCACCGTCCTAATGTGTGGTGACTATTGTGTTTGGGTCCTTCAGGGTTGGGGTTTCTCATCCCTCTGCCTAGGGTTCTAGCAGTGAGATCCAGTTGAAGAGGTGATCCCGGGTGAAGAACCCAGGTACGCCAACTGACACCGGCACCTGAAACCACATTCCCTCAGTACAATCCTGTTACAATTGCACTATGTGCTTGCTCATGAATTTTTTCTTTAAATGGTGCGTGAAATAAAAGAAAAATTAAAAGAATAATTGGCGGAAATCATTCATGGAGCCATTTGATGTTTGATCGGGTGTGGTTCATTAGGTCGACCACTAAAGGTCGACATGCATTAGGGCGACATGGTCATTTGGTTGACTTGTACAAGGTCGACGTGAGTTTTTTTCCACTGTTTTTGGTGTAGTTGTCTTCGTAAAGTGACGGGGAACTTCAATTAGTGCACCGTGTCCCCTTGCTTGGCGAGTGAACCGTTCCCAATTGTAGTCCACGTGGATCGTTAAGTATGAAAAAGTTGAAAAAAAAAACGAGTTTTATGGTAAGAACTTACCTTTGTTAAAACTTTTTCTGCGAGGTACACTGGCCTCCACAAGGATAGACATTGGGGTGTAGAGTAGGATCTTGATCCGAGGCACCAACAGGCTCAAAGCTTTGACTGTTCCCAAGATGCAAAGCGCCGCCTCTTCTATAACCCCGCCTCCCTGCACAGGAGCTCAGTTTTTAGTTAACCAGCCCAATGCAGTAGCAGGAAAAGAGACGACAATAGTTAGTAGCCACAAACACCACATTCTAACGACAGGAAAAGTGTCAGCGGCTAATGCCATACCAACCCAAAGAAGCTAAGTGTGTCAGGGTGGGCGCATTGTGGAGCCCAGTGTACCTCACAGAAAGAGTTTTAACAAAGGTAAGTTCTTACCATAAAACTATTTTTTTTGCTGCGGGGTATACTGGGCTCCACAAAGATAGACATTGGGGATGTCCTAAAGCAGTTCCTTATGGGAGGGGACGCACTGTAGCGGGCACAAGAACCCAGCGTCCAAAGGAAGCATCCTGGGAAGCGGCAGTATCGAAGGCATAGAACCTTATGAACGTGTTCACTGAGGACCACGTAGCCGCCTTTCACAATTGTTGAAGGGTCGCACCACGGCGGGCCGCCCAAGAAGGTCCAACTGACCGAGTAGAATGGGCCGTAATGTGAGCAGGAGCTGACAGACCAGCCTTCACATAAGCATGTGCAATCACCATTCTAATCCATCTGGCCAAAGTTTGCTTGTGAGCAGGCCAGCCACGTTTGTGAAAACTAAACAGAACAAAGAGAGAATCAGATTTCCTAATAGAAGCAGTTCTTTTCACTTAGATATGGAGAGCCCGTACCACATCCAAAGACCGCTCTTTGGGAGACAAGTCAGGAGAGACCAGGGCCGGAACCACAATCTCCTGATTAAGGTGGAACAAAGATACCACCTTAGGTAAATATCCAGGATGAGTTCGAAGAACCGCCCGGTCATGGTGAAAAATTAGATATGGGGAACCACAGGACAAGGCACCCAAATCTGACACTCTTCTAGCTGAGGCAATAGCCAGCAGAAACACCACCTTAAGGGAAAGCCACTTAAGATCAGCTGAACCAAGAGGTTCAAACGGAGACTCTTGTAATGCCTCCAAAATTACCGACAAGTCCCGAGGAGCCACAGGCGGGATATAGGGAGGTTGGATACGCAACACACCCTGAGTAAAGGTATGCACATCAGGTAAGGTCGCAATTTTTCT
This sequence comes from Pseudophryne corroboree, assembly GCF_028390025.1. Classification (NCBI taxonomy): domain Eukaryota; kingdom Metazoa; phylum Chordata; class Amphibia; order Anura; family Myobatrachidae; genus Pseudophryne; species Pseudophryne corroboree. Next base: position 638,388,538 of record NC_086447.1, on the reverse strand, counting down.
CTGAAACCACACCGACAAGGCCGAAATTTGAACCTTGAGGGAGGCCAGACGCAGGCCTAAGTCCAGGCCCTGCTGAAGAAAAGCCAACAACTTGGCTGTACTAAAATTGGAAGCGTCATAATTGTGAGATGCGCACCAAACAAAGTAAGAATGCCAGACTCTATGGTAAATCCGAGCGGAAGCCGGTTTCCGGGCCCGCAACATAGTTTGAATGACCGCCTCAGAAAAACCTTTAGGTCTCAAGACGGAAGCTTCAAGAGCCACGCTGTCAAAGACAGCCGGGCTATGTCCTGGTAGACACAGGGGCCCTGAAGGAGGAGGTCTGGGCATTGTGGAAGTAGGATTGGACGCTCTGACGATAGGCCCTGCAGGTCTGAGAACCAGGGCCCTCTGGGCCACGCTGGAGCTATGAGAAGCAGGATTCCTCTTTCCTGCTTGAACTTCCGAATTACCCTGGGCAGGAGTGACACCGGAGGGAACACGTACGGCAGCCGAAACCTCCACGGCACCGCCAGCGCATCCACGAATGCTGCTTGAGGATCCCTTTTCCTTGCTCCGTAGACCGGAACCTTGTGGTTGTGTCGAGACGCCAGCAGATCCACGTCTGGAAGGCCCCACTTTTCCACTAGGAGATGAAACACTTCTGGATGGAGGCCCCACTCTCCGGCGTGTACGTCCTGACGACTGAGAAAGTTCGCTTCCCAATTCAGGACTCCCAGAATGAATATTGCCGATATAGCCGGTAGATGGCGTTCCGCCCATTGCAGAATCCGAGAGACTTCATTCATTGCCAAACGGCTTAGAGTGCCGCCTTGATGATTTATGTAAGCCACTGTGGTGGCGTTGTCCGACTGTACTTGAACAGGACGGTTCTGAATTAAATGCTGGGCCAGGCTCAATGAGTTGAATACCGCCCGCAATTCCAGAATGTTGATCGAGAAGAGAGTCTCCTCCTTGGTCCACCGACCCTGAAGGGAGTGTTGCTCCAGCACTGCACCCCAACCCCTTAGACTGGCATCTGTCGTCAACAGGACCCAGTCGGATATCCAGAAGGGATGGCCCCTGCACAATCGAGCCACCAATGCAGCGACAGACGGACCTCCGGAGTCAATGAGATCATGTGAGACCTGATCCGGTGAGGCAGGCCGTCCCACTTGGCCAGAATCAGCCTCTGGAGGGGGCGAGAATGGAATTGAGCATACTCCACCATGTCGAATGCTGACACCATGGGGACCAGCACCTGCATCGCCGAATGTATTGACACTTGCGGACGAGAAAGGAAGCAACGAATCCTGTCCTGAAGCTTCAGGACTTTCTCCTGAGACAAGAACAACCGCTGGTTGTGAGTGTCAAATAGCGCCCCCAGGTGCACCATGCTCTGAGCAGGGACCAGGGAGGATTTCTTCCAGTTGATGAGCCACCCGTGGGCTTGCAGAAACCGGACAGTCATATCCAGATGACGCAGGAGAAGTTCTGGGGAATTTGCCAGGATCAACAAGTCATCCAGATACGGTAGGATCCTGACCCCTTGACGGCGGAGTACCACCGTCATCACCGCCATAACTTTGGTGAAGACTCGCGGAGCCGTAGTTAAACCAAAAGGGAATGCCCGAAACTGGTAATGGAGTTTGCCAATCGCAAACCTCAGGTATTGCTGATGCGACACTGCTATAGGAATATGCACGTAAGCATCCTGTATATCCAGGGAGACCATATAATCCCCAGGTTCCAAGGCCAGAACTATAGAGCGAAGGGTTTCCATACGGAACTTGGAGACTTTCACAAACTTGTTCAATGCTTTGAGGTTGAGAATGGGCCGGGAGGACCCATTTGGTTTCGGGACTAGAAACAGCGGAGAATAGTACCCCCGGCCTCTCTGAGCAAGAGGCACCTGTACTACCACTCCTGTGTCCAGGAGGGTCTGTACCACCGAATGTAGAGTATTTGCCTTTGTCTGGTCCAAAGGGACGTCTGTCAGGCAAAATCGATGAGGGAGACGGTTTTTGAAGGCTATGGCATAACCCCGAGTGACAACTCCCCATACCCAGGCATCTGAAGTGGTCTTCAACCATTCCTGGGTATACCCTAGAAGCCGGCCCCCCACCCTGGGGTCCCCCAGGGGGAGGCCCACCCCGTCATGCGGCAGGCTTATCGGTCTTGGAAGCTGGCTGACGGGCAGCCCAGGCTCTTTTGGGCTTTGGCTTACCAGGTTTGGAAGTGCGGGCCTGCTTGTGGTACGCCTGATCTTTTGCTTTACCTGAAGGACGAAAGGGGCGAAAGGAAGTACCATTAGCCTTCGACACAGAAGGAGCGGTACTTGGCAGATAGGCAGTTTTGGCAGTAGCCAAGTCAGCCAGTATCTTATTTAAGTCCTCCTTAAACAAAATATCTCCCTTGAAAGGGAGTACCTCCAGGGTTTTTCTAGAGTCCAGATCCACAGACCAGGATCTCAGCCACAATATCCGGCGAGCCAGGACTGACGTAGTAGAGGCCTTGGCTGCTAGAATACCGGCATCAGAAGCCGCCTCTTTAATATAGTGAGAAGCTGTGACAATATATGACGAGCATTGTCTAGCATGGTCAGAAGAGATTTCAGCTTCCAACTCTAGGGCCCATGCTTCAATAGCCTCTGCAGCCCATGTTGCTGCAATAGTGGGCCTTTGTGCAGCACCCGTGAGGGTGTAAATCGCTTTCAGACAACCCTCCACACGTTTATCCATAGGCTCTTTTAGAGATGTGACGGTAGTGACAGGTAGAGCTGAGGAAACCACCATCCTAGCCACATGCGAGTCCACTGGAGGCGTTTCCCAATTTTTAGACAGCTCTTGTGCGAGGGGATAGTGAGCCAGCATCTTCTTTTGAGGCACAAACTTCTTCCCTGGGTTTCCCAGGATTCCTGACGTATATCCACTAGGTGGTCAGAATGAGGTAAAACTTGTTTAACCACCTTCTGGCGCTTGTACCTATCTGGTTTCTTAGAAGGGACGGATGGCCCGGGATCATCCGTAATCTGTAGAATCAACTTAATAGCCTCCAAAAGATCAGGAACATCCACATGTGAACTACCCTCCCCCCATCAGCAGTATCTGTGTCAGAATCTGTGGGGTCAGTGTAAGCGCCATCTTCATCAGACGAGGTGTCAGTGACAGCAGTGGATTGTGAGGAGGTAAGAGCTCGCTTAGAGGACCCCTTGGTCTTAGACGAGCGAGGGTCAGACTTTTTAGTAGTCAAGGACTGGTTCAATTTCTTCAATTGAGCAGACAAGTTATCTGCTCACGGCGGGTTAGCAGCGGGGACCACATACTGTTGAACCGGAATAGGAGGTCCCATACGGGGCGTTAGTTTAGTAACTAGCGTATTTAGAAGCGTGGAGAAAGTAGCCCACGGTGGGTCATTATGGACCCCCGTTGCCACAGTTCCACTGGGGGGCAAGGAGCCCCCAGAACCAGAGCCCGCAGCTGCTATATTCTCATCATAGGGATCTGTGGTGTCAGCAACACCGGTAGTGTGTTCAGCCCCAGAACCGTTACCTTCAGAAGCAGACATGATATAACTTGCAATATCAGGTAACACAGTACAATTGTCAGCAGCACAATACCTCTTGCCCAAACCCCTGCGCAGTGTAATCAGCACAAGTAGGGATACAGGAGAGATATGGTGACTAAAATCACAGAGAAAAATACAAAGTAGAGTATATCTTGTGAATATCCTATATTGTATTATTATAAACCTAACGCACCAAGCCCTTTCAGGTTATAGAATATAGGGATAGCAAGTTGAGTGAGAGACACAAAATGGAAATCACCCAGCAAGCTAATACACACACATATAGTCACAGTTTATACAATGCAGAGGTTATTACCAACAATAATACTGCACTGGACTAGCTTATATATATAGCTATGTAGTCAATAGATATACATCCAGTTCTTACTGTGCAGTGTTATATCACAGGGTACTTGTACCAGAGAACCCTGACTAAATGCACTCTTTCTTAACTATCACTGTCTAAATGACATGTAGAATACTTAAGTGTCTTGTAAAGTCACAGTGCTGACTACCAGGCGGCTTTACAAAGGAGGATTTGCCCAAGCAGTCCCAGGAACAGTGTAGCTGAGAGAAATGGCGACAGATATGCAGCTCCAGGGCGGGAACATTTACTGGAAATGGCGCCCTGGGGCTGGGGGAGGGGCTCCAGGTCTAAGACTTATCCCCTCTGCTGGCAAAACCACCTGGTACTGCGGGCTACAAATAAAAAGGTTTAAAGAGAAAACCTGACCTACACCCATGCCCTGGTGATCTAGTGGGATCGCCTGTACTGCCACAGTGTCCACCGCCAGCGCGCATGGCCCGCCTCCCACCGGCCTCGCTGGATCGCGATACAGCACGGGTCCCGAGAGCGGGACCCACTCACCACCTCCCGAAGCGCGGCAACGCGATTCCGGAGAGCCCCAGTCATGTGTGCCTGACCAGAAGAAAACCGGAGCCTCCCGCTGTAGTTACCTGGCAACCAGGGCGCGGGAGTGTACAGCGCCGCTGGGGAGAGATGGAGCTGCAGCAGTGAATGTCTCCTGACATCTACACACTGCTGCAGCCCTTGAAGTCTTCACTTTTCTTCATAAAAAAGCTCTTCTTAGGGCTGCCTGGAGCAGCCCCTCTGTTATGTGCCTGCTATCTGCGGCACCAACTACAAAACTGAGCTCCTGTGCAGGGAGGCGGGGTTATAGAGGAGGCGGCGCTATGCATCTTGGGAACAGTCAAAGCTTTTGAGCCTGTTGGTGCCTCGGATCAAGATCCTTCTCTACACCCCAATGTCTATCCTTGTGGAGCCCAGTGTACCCCGCAGCAGAAATTAAAATTGTGAAAAACTCATGTCAACCTTTTTGCATGTCAACCTAGTACCTTTCGACCTAATGCTTATCAACCTTCAGTGGTCGACCCAATGTATGTCAACCTAATGCTTGTCGACCTAACGACCACCTCCCGTTTGATCGCAGATAAGCGGTGTTTATTTTTATACTTGGTACAGGGCCAATTAAACTTATTTATGCTTAATGGGCCTGATTCAGGTTTGTCAGTAAACCAAAAAAGCACACAACTCCATGTTGCACTGCAGGTGGGGCACATGTAACATATGCAGGGAGTGTTAGATTTGGGTGGGGTGTGTTCAAACTGAAATCTAACTTGCAGTGTAAAAATAAAGCTGTCTAACATTTGTGTGCTATAAGCAAAAGCAGCCAGTATTTACCCTACACAAACAATATAACGCACCCAAAGCTAGATATCTCTGCACATTAAATCTGCCCCACCTGCAGTGCAACATGGTTTTGCCCAGTTATGTTATTTTTTGCTTTGCTTATAAACTTGAATAACTGTTGTGACTGTCATACTCCACTTGGAGGTATCCTTGTTTTTTAAATCTCAGTGTGTTCTGTGCAAGATCATAGGCACATGGAAACTCATAGGCACATTAGAATTTCTCAATATATTTTATTTTTGACATTGTGTCCTGTAAATTTTGTGAGAGGCAGATATATGCTAGTGGAGGTGGTGACAATGAGGTGGGAAGAGGATACATTATATGTTGTTAATGTTAGCTAGCATTGGAAGATCCATGTGAAGATAGAAAAGAGGTTTACATGGGAAGAATGGCAGAAGTCAGGCGAAGAGCTGCAGACTTTGGTGCAGCATTAAGGTGTTACTGGAGGACTAATTAGCAAATTCATTCCCTAAGAAACGAGGAATATAGTGAGAAAAGCATAGGCTGGGGAACAGATCCTTGTGGGACTTCAACAGTCATTAGTGTGAATGGTGTGCACAAGAAAAGGTCCATCAACAGAGTCAAAAGCAACAGAGATGTGCAGGAGGATGAGTATGGAGAAGTGACCCATGGTCACATTTATGGGTGTAGTCTCAGTGGAATGTTGTACTCAAGTCACGCAATAAGTTTGTAGGCAAATTGGAGGAGACTTATAGGGTTTTAATTGTATATGTCTATGTAATCTTTAATATAACAAACAACAGTGTAACTAGAACATTTCCACACAGTCAAACAGGGACCTCCTTTGTTTATTCAAGCCAGGCATAAGGTGGTCAAGATAACACAATCCCCCCTTCTATCTTAGTCAATTACTAATTTATGTGTGATTTTCTGTGGTCCGGTTCTCTCTAATAAACAAGCACCTACAATACAGTAACTGTACTTACAAGCTGACTAGACATGCTGTACCAATAACAGGAATATATTTATACCACATGCAAGGCCAGATGTAATGCCGCCCGAGTTCAGTGGGCGTGCAGGATGACGGCCGAACTCTGACTTTTTTTGAAGGTGTAATCGCTTACAAATCAACACGGCTGCCGAACTCTGGTGTCATTACATCCAGCCCATATTTAAAAACAGTTTAACTGTAAAATAAAGCACACATGGGTTATACAATGTTAATATAAGCTCTTTAGAAGTGTCTGGCAAGAGGAGAGGCTAAGGGGGTCATTCCAAGTTGTTCGCTCGTTATTTTTTTCTCGCAACGGAGCGATTAGTCGCTAATGCGCATGCGCAATGTCCGCAGTGCGACTGCGCCAAGTAAATTTTCTATGCAGTTAGGTATTTTACTCACGGCATTACAAAGTTTTTTCTTCGTTCTGGTGATCGTAATGTGATTGACAGGAAGTGGGTGTTTCTGGGCGGAAACAGGCCGCTTTATGGGTGTGTGCGAAAAAACGCTTCCGTTTCTGGGAAAAACGCGGGAGTGGCTGGAGAAACAGAGGAGTGTCTGGGCGAACGCTGGGCGTGTTTCTGACGTCAAACCAGGAACGACAAGCACTGAACTGATCGCAGATGCCGAGTAAGTGTGGAGCTACTCAGAAACTGCTAAGAAGTGTCTATTCGCAATTTTGCTAATCTTTCGTTCGCAATTTTGATAAGCTAAGATTCACTCCCAGTAGGCGGCGGCTTAGCTTGTGCAAAGCTGCTAAAAGCAGCTTGCGAGCGAACAACTCGGAATGACCCCCTAAGTGTGTACAATTTTTATTGTAATGGATGTCTGGCTCCATGCTCTTGTCATAGTGGGTTTGGTGTGTCATGGTTGATTGGTGGAAATTACAGTATATATGGAACTGTATTGTCTAAAGCTGGGTACACATTATACAATAGTGTGACCCAGCGACTGGGTAACGCTACATAAGGATTCATTGTGCTGCCATGCACACTATCATCATTGGACATCGCAATGTTCACACAAAGGAGCAATTATCTTCAGACTGTGCATGTGGTGCGTTCCACTGTGACTGCAGTAAGGTGCTGTTGCGATTGTGCAACAGGAAGGGACCATTTGGGGGAGGTAACGGGGAGCGATGGCAAAAACGCAGGCATGTCACTGCCACTACCATCAGCTGCGATCATGCACATACAAAAACAGTGGTTGCGTTGCTACTGCCATGTCCAATCTGCGTAGCCATAGGGCTACCCTAGCAGTCAATGCTTCTCTGTATTGCGTATAGTTGCGTATGTGTACGCAAGTGCGTATGAGTTTGTGATGGCTCCAGTGGGCGTTTATCTTCTTTTCTGGATGGCAACTTCACTTGCGATGATTAACAATTCCGAGACCTAAAAATATGCAGCTATGCCGGCAATTGCATACAAACATGAATTAGGCCCTCTGTGCAGAGTAATGGAGATGTACAGATGGGGGTTCCCACATGGGAAAGAGGGGTGCCCAATATCAGCTATTGCCTGCTGATCCCATGTGATCACATTATCATTAAAGCCCTGATTTGCAGATCCCAATTATTTTTAGGTTGGGATCAGCAAATGAGGGAAATTGAACATGTTGGGGGAGATTCAAACATTTGAAAAGTCAGTTGGGAGTCTGTTTTTTCCTATCTAATAGAGAGGAAAAAACAGACGCCCAACCAACTTTTCAAACATTTGAATCTCCCCCGTTGAGTCCCCAATACCCTGACCCAGGCATCGGGGGATCAAGGAATTTCGACAATCCATTGCATATGTACGGAGTCCTTAAGTTCCAATACAAATGATGACAACTGTATCTGAATACAAAGGCAGATTCTCACATTAGCAAATACTAGTAAGATGACTGCCATGGTCACAGTGAAAAGAAGCAGCAGATGCATCCAATCAGGACAATTGTGTGGATAGTAACCCTGACAATAATTATTATTACATTTAATCTATAAGTGGTCCGCAGCGCAACAGTAGGACAGTACAGGGTATACAGGACATTACATTATAGTAACCAAAACATAAACAGAGCACAAGTAACACAGTACACAATTTAGCTGGGAAACACAATAAGCAGGGGAGCATGACTAGCAGGAGTAGAGATGCTGGAAGAAAGGGATGATTATGAGCGAGAGGAATTCCAGGCTACACGGCCATTGAGTAGGTGAAGGTTGTCATTGAAGTGCTAGAGAAGGAGGCTGTGAGAACAGGAGGATGACCCTGCTCCTAGGAGCTTATAATCTACAGAGGACAGACAGAAGACATGAGGCATGAGCATGTGGATGGGGACATGGGGGCAGGAAGTAGGCGAGGTAGAGATGGCCAAGGAAGGAGGGTGGGGTGAGTGACCTGGTGACAAGGTTATATGATAACATAAGACAGTTTATACAGTGTGTATTTCATTCCAGAGAGTAACATTAACCCCAAACAAAAACAATACACTAGAATTATGTGTAAAATGCATTTTAATATTTTTTTTTTTTATACTCTTCTAACTCAGTATTTAAAACTTGAAATGTCAGGTTTTAACAAAGGCAGTTGTGGTGAAGTTATACAGTCTTCAAACATTTATTTAGAATGAAATATTATTGCGTTAGAATTACAATAAAAAATACAAACAGTGACATAAATGACAAACCTTAGAGGGAAAAAGTTATGCTTACAACCTGTTTAATTGCATAAAAATAGACAGTATCTTTTTATTTTGGTCTTCCACACAGCCAAAGATGGTATTGGCTTGCTTCTGCTTGTAATTTTTTTTTATTACCCCTCAGAAATTGCAAATAATTTTTTTTATTTGAAAGAACGTCATTTAAACTACGTATTCAATGATGAAATACCCAGTATTTGTTTATTGGTGTCTTTTGTCTTGAAGCCATTGCAAAAGTTGTGTGGTGTTATTATAACATCAAATATTAATATGTTTTAAACACTATTATAAAATAAATATATTTAAGGCTCATTCACATATTTGAGCTGGGTTGATGTGACTAAATTAGACATGAAAACTCACCCTATATATTTACTTATCTCCTGCTCTTTTAATGTAGTGCCAGTCTAATCATCTGGTAGAGTGTGTTAACAATGAGAAATAGTTTTTACAGCATTCTAAAATTTTAAATGCAGTACTTACCTTTTAGAACATATATTGGTGGGAAAAGCACCATTAGCTCTTATTTAACCTATTTTTAATGTACTTTTTATGCATTTATTAATGTAGAAAAATGGAAAATATAGGTGTCACCAGTACCTAAAAAATAATCTATAAAATAAGGTATATAAAACACAATTTTACTTAAATATCTGTTTGGTCCAGTATGGTCCTATTTTGTAGTTTTTTTTCCTTTGGTGGAATGGTTATGAATTGCCAAGGTTACATTACTAAATTACAATTATGCATTTAAATTATAAAACTTAAATGTGTTTAATAGAGTTAAGCACTTTAGAAACTAGAAAATACCATGTTTTGGAAATTAATCAATAAACAGCCTGTTTAACTTCTTATTGCTCTCTATTGATTTGATAAAGATTCACTTTCAAGTGCGAGGAAGACTGTAAGGGGAGGAGGTATTTAAAGAGATAAATAAATCTCATATTGTACTTGTCAAAGGAAATGAAACACATGGTATAAATGTCTTCAAGACATTATGGATATCCCTGCTAGTGCAACACATGGCTTATACCTGACTTAAATTATAAGTAACCGTATAATAAATCTATTTTACTCACTGGCTAAATAGTGCTCAGTGCTAAAGGCAACCAAAGTTAGAAGTATAAAATTAAATGTACATATAAACAGATATTGTAGAAGCATGTAACATTCACTGTATAGCCATTCTAAAATATTATATACATTCAGTTTATAGGCAAGAATTGCATGGTAACATGTTTAAGAAAATATTACAGGGTCATTGCAGCTTACATATATGTACAGAGATAGCACTGATGTCTTAAACATTTATTTTAAATTTGAGTAGTCAAATGACCAAGCAGTAGAAAATAAATACACAAGATTAATTAAATGTACCGAGTGATGTTTAGCTACATCACATTTCAAAGTTTAACATGGTGGCATAAACACTATCTTGGAGATACAGCTGTACTCTTTTTAAAAGGTACCCAAATAGCAATATTTATGTGTTGTGTGCATGAAAGTAAATTTGAAAACATCGTCTTTTTGTTCCTTCGGTATTTGGCAAACATATGGCAGACGGTTCACTTGTTTGCACACAGCAGGCAGCCATACAGTGCTTGATTTCCCACTAGGCACATGCCTAAGGCTGGGTGCCCACAATGACAGACATGATGGTGAACTAGCTGTAGCACCAACAGAGCGGCTGATTCAGGTAAGCATACTCACTTCAAGTTCAAAGATTGTAGAAGACAGCTGTGCACACAGGAAGCTGCAAGAAGGTATTATCGCAAGTGGGTCATCCACCACTCAACACAGAATGGTACAAAACAGATAAACCTACTTCTGCACGAAACCTGAAGAAAGCCCTTAGGGTATCCTTCTAAGTGTACAGTGTTGACCAACAATATTTAGTTTTTGAACAGCAATGCAATATTATACTTAATATCCAGCATTTGTTACTGAATGAAGTTTCTTATCCTGGTTGGTTGTGAACAGTTCAAAAGTAGTCTGTTAAAGAGTCTCAATTGGAGAGGAGAAATAAATTGAGACTCTTTAACAGACTACTTTTAGACTTTTCACAACCAACCAGGATAAGAAACTAAGGGGTCTATTTACTAAGCCTTGGATGGAGATAACGTACCAGCCAATCGGCTCCTAACTGTCATTTTTGAAACACAGCCTGTGGCATAGCAGTTAGGAGCCGATTGGCTGATACTTTACCTCCGTCCACTTTATCTCCATCCAAGGCTTAGTAAATAGACCCCTTAATTCAGTACTGAATTCATTCAGTACTTAGTAGGATACCCTAAGTAGGGCTTTCTTCAAGTATACACACTTACTTATCGACCACTCGATGTGTCGGTCCTCTCATTCAGCTTTGTAGGCACTTGAATTTGCCTGCCCAGCTGTGACGTCAGCCGCTGCAACAAGTGTGCAAGCGGTTGGTGGACTGTGTGTACACGCAGCCAGATGTGGCGATACATCTGCAGATATATCAGCCATACTGCACAGCATGATGTGGCACGCCTGTAAATGCCGTTCACAGACATAGCGGGGGTACACTCCTGCCGACAGGATCGCAATATATCGGCCGTTCTCTTGAACAGCAGTCCCCCTGCATCAGCACTTTTTAAGGGGCATAAAAACTAAGGTAGCTGGGGGGGGGGTTCACCAGAATCCGGGGAGGAAGGGGCGCACCCAATATTATTGTGCCTAAGGGCGGCCTGACCTCTAAATCTGCCCATGCAGCCATGAGTAGTCTTTGGTGGTCCATTGTGTTACCACCCCATCTCTTGTCTCTCCCTCTAGAAAATTGTCTAAGAATGTATAGTACTTTAACCTAGTATGGAAGGGAAGCAGTGCAAAAGGAAGGAAGGAGTTGGTAGTTGGAGGTTTATGCAATCACAACTGGTTGGTCTTATTAAGAATGACAAAAAAAAAATCAATGTTGGTGTTTCAAATGGGATAATCGCATTCTATTTATAGCTGGGATTGTCACTGTTTGTACAAGTATGTATGAATATATTTCGTATGGGTGGTATTCATGTGATCGGGAGACCGACGGTCACATGACCTCCACCAAAATCCCGCCCCCTCACTATCCTGACAGTCGGCATGGGGACTATTTCTACTCGTGGGTGTCCACGACCCCTATAGAGTGGGAATAGAACCCGTGGTCGCAGGTCGCCACCGAGCCCACAGCGTGGCAAGGGCAGCAGTCCGCAAGGGGCTTGCTGCACTCGCCCCTCCCCGCTGGGATCCTGGCGTCGGTATACTGCCGGGGTCCCGGCGTCGGGGTGCTGACCGGCGGTCTCCTCAGCCATACCACACCCTTTCTTAATAACGTCATCAGGTAAATCATCTAAGAATGATTCGTAAAGAGGGGTAAGTGTGCCTTTTTACTGTAGCCAGTAATATTTGAGAATTAAGAATATACAAAGGAAATATCACTAAGTGTATACATTCCCTGGACTGTACAGTACATATAGCATTAAAGAGCAGAAATAAAGGATCAATGTAAAAAAAAAGATTGTACAATTAAGTAAATCATATGAGAAAAATATACTAGCTTAATCTCTGCACATCTACGTATTTCAATGAATGTAAGTTTTGTTAATGCGTCAAATTGTAAAACTCCAATATTATGCTTCAAAAATAATAACAATGAAATGCTTTTTTGATATTGCTTGACAAAACATTTGGAAAGGACACACATATTAACATTACACTTAAAAAGCTAATAAAACATCCTAGAAACAAAATTAAATAAATCCTTTGGTAAATAGCATGATGAAAAGTTGACAGCAAATTATAATAAATTACTTCATTCTTGAAGAGCTCTATAAAAAGCTGTAGCGCAAAATTTACATGCACATACTGTATATCTTTAACAGATTACAACTTGAGTAGTAAAGTACAAAAAGGATAGCATATTCCGCAAAGACAAAAATACATTTTCATTTACTGTAGTTAGAATATTTGTGATTTGTTTATTGCTTCAGGAATTATGGGTGGCACGGTTACAGTTTTTTCTATAATGACAGTATGCTAAAGTAAGCCTCTGAGGAAGAGGTACCCCGTCATGTTCTGTGGAACCAGCTTCACATAATACTGCTATTCTGGAGACGGAGACAAAGGCACTGAGAGGTAAAAGTCATTTCTGATTAAAAAAAATAAAAATCAGCGACTCAAGAGTTTTAGTTTGGTAAACCAACTGACTAGTAGCGAGGGCTCTGTTGCGGTATTTTTTGAAGACGAAGCGGTAGTATGTTTCCTGGAACCTTCCTCTTGGTATGGCATTGTGGCGCTATTGTGCAGGTCCATGTTCAAAAGACCACGGCTGCCTCTTATATAGTCTGTCCCTCTGACTAAATGCCTCTCAGTTGTTGATCTGGTAAAATAATTCCGAGATGATATATTTTCTTCTATGATCGGTGCTATTCGTTCATTGCTGAAATACCTGGACAGGGCCTCATCACCTTAAAAAGAAGAAAAACTTTGAATGAATATTTTTTTTAAATCGGGGATTATTTACTAAGAAACGTGTACAAGAACAGTATCTAATAGCAATCAATGATTAATTTGTTTTAAATAAATACAAATACCTGTTTGTCAGCAATTACATCACATCACTTCACATTAGCAATGCCACACTTGTGATAGTAAATAACACCCAGAAGGCAATATGTAATAGCCTGCGAGGTGCAGGATGGTCAGGAATTTCTTTGAGTCTGTCCGTATTTTTAAAGCGGCAAAACCAGCTCGGGCTTACCTTGTAAATGATTGCCACTTTTAAAAATACGAGCAGACTCGCAGAGATTCCCTAACAACCTGCATCTCGCAGGCTATAGCTAACACTGTGGTATGACACGTTGACTTTATTAGGTCAATCCATTTCTGTGCAAAGTTCTCACTGAACTATTGAAGTTCTGCTAAACAACTGAAATTTTTTTTCTTAAATTCTAACCATAACATTCTCTTGCTTCTCTTATTTTCACAGTAACTGCATCTTTTTACCTTTTTTTCCTGTGATTCTGTGCCTTGAGTAAGTTTCTGCAGACACCATCCAACTAGCTTCTGCAGGCATAGATAAAGGACGTGGCTTTCCTTTTGACACACAAAGAAGAAAGAAATTCCTAAAGTCAATACAGAAAGTAAGATAGACATCTTGTTCTGCAATCTAGATGTCAATTTTTCATTGTTTTACTTTTTAATATGCAAATGTAAAATCATTAGAAAACTAGAATCTAGTTCATAAATATAAAAGTGTGGCAGAGATTAACTGTAAGTTTATGCATTGCCAGATTCCAAAATGAAGTGTATATAAAGAGGGGGTGCTGGAGGTGGAGGAAACAGCTGAATTTATGTGATTGTACAGGGGCTGTGCCTCTCCAGTCACAGTCCACAGTTCTGCAATCTTGAGCAATATCTTTGTAAGGGTGTGATAGGAAATTCCGGCGGCTGGTATGCCGCCATCACATGACCGACCACGGCATCCCGACTTTTAGAATGCAGACAGGGGACGTGGTAATTAATTTACCCCTCCCCTGTACCCTATCCTAACCTAAACCCGCCTGGGATGGAGGCTAGGGCTAAGAAAGTGGGGGGTGGCGGCTACGGCTATCCTCCCCCTGAAGTGTCTAACCCTAACCCCCCCGGGGCCCGAACCCCAATACTTACCTTCAGGATGCCAGTGGTCGGGGTTCCGGCACCGCAATTCTTTAGATTTTGTGTTTCTAATACTGGTGACTCTAGTAATATATTTGTGAGTTTCACACTGCTTATATTTTTACAACTGATATTACTTTGTTTTAAAAAATTATGTTTTTTTATTATTATTGCACTCTTTTGATATTTATTTATTTATTTATTTATTTTATTGTATTGCTTAACTGTGTCTGGCACACTGTAAGCCTCATATTTTGGTGCTATACTTTCTGAAACTAACCACCACCCTCCCCAATTTTGATTATGCCATTCCTATTTGTTTCCAGTAGGTACTACAGAACAAGCTAATTGAAAATGGAATCATTATATTTTTCTCCAAGAGATTCACAGCAAAGCTGTTTATTAAAGCTAATAAAGGGGAATTCAATTGTTTCCCCCTGCGGTCGCCACCAGATGCCGTCCAACGGAGAAATTCAATTGTTGCTGTGTTCGGGCACGATAAGCTAAAGAAAGACATTTCAGCTTGCAGCCCCCCATTCTGGCGAGCTGAAATGTGTGAAAAGTGACCCATATGGGGGCCCAAATGGCAATTTTCACATCACGCTTAGCACTTTGGTCGCCCTGTCTGGGCGCGATTAAAAAAAATTAGATTGGGCACAATTAACAATTGAATCGCCTCAATATGTTAAAGTTTATTTGTTTACGAAATTTTGGTAAATCTATTTTGCTGTTGTAAGGAAACACAGCTAGAGAGCTATCCATTGAAATCAGATGACACAACTAAAGGGGGGTACACACGGAGAGATCCGTGCTTAAAATCTAAGCAATCTTGCTAGATTGCTTAGATTTTAAGCACGGATCTGCCGTGTGTATGCCCCCCAGCGACATCGCTATCGCCGGTGCTAGATTGAGCCTGCATGCAGGCTCAATCTAGCGGGTCGCTCACTTCACCGTTGTGTGAAGTGAGCGGCCTCCCGTCGGCTGTCCCCCTCGCTCAGCACATCGCGCTGTGCTGAGCGGGTAGAGAGATGTGTGCTGAGCGGTCTGTGTTAAGATCGCTCAGCACACATCTCTCCCGTGAGTACCCCCCTTAAGAGGGAGATTTATCAAAGCTTGGAGAGATAAAGTACTAAACAAATCAGCTCCTGTCATTGTACAGGCACATTTGACAAATGCCAGTTAAGAGCTGAAGGTTGATCATTTATCTCTCTCCAAGCATTGATAAATCTCCCCCTAAGAAATAGATCAAAACACTTTCATTTTGTTACAAGTTTACTACAGTCTTACCATACATTGGAGTTTTGTCTCTGAGTTTAGCAGGCTGCACATGAACCTCAACAGGAAAAGTGATCAGCTGGTCAGAGTCTGCAATAGTAAACCGTCGCCTACGGCTCTCCTGATCAAGGAAGGAATTTGGAGATTCTGAACCTTTCGATACCTGTTGTGTGTCTCTGTAAGCACTAAATGCAAAAGTACCCTTCTCATCTCTAAAAAAGCAAAAAACAAACAAACCATGTTTAAGAATTATTTTCTTTTATTAAATAGCATGTTTGATATTAACTCAATTATCCTTGTGAACACAGGGGCTAATTCAGATCTGTTTGCTCGCTAAGGATATTTTGCAGTCCTGTGTTCGCATAGTCGCTGCCCATAGGAGATTCTAATGGTGCCCATACACTTGTGCGATGCCCCGCAACGCGACATCACGGGCATCCCACCGGCAGTTCAGGTGTGATGAAATCGCACCTGAACTGCCAAAGTGATTTCCATGTGCTCATGCGATAGATCGCATGGTAATCACGTGATGAGCACGTCACCGCCGAGTGGGAGCGGCCGCCATCCGCACCCGGTGGGTGCTCATCGCAGTGCGATATATAGCATGTGTTTTTAAAAACACATGCGATCGAAATGCGATTCGATAAATATTAAGTGCAGCACATAATATCTTGAGACGTGAGATTCGAACGGCATGCCCACGCATGACATCGAAAGTTACCTAAAATGTGCATACAATCCTTCAATTTCTATCACAGATGCGGTCGAAATCGTAGGTTAGCACCGAATATCTCACAAGTGTATGGGCACCATATCTTTGCTTTGCAAGTATGCGAACGCATGTGTAGCAGAGTTATACAAACAGATTTTGTGCAGTTTCTTAGTAGCCCAGGAAGCTGGGTACATACTGGCAGATATATCTGCAGATGGTGGTTGTTCATACACACAGAGAGATGCACCAATATATATTAAAGATATATCTGCTGTTACATCTATCTGCAGCTATATATGCAGATGGGGACTGTTCATACACACTGAAAGATGTACTAATATATCTGCAGATATATTGGTCATCTGCTGTGTTGCACAGCAGATGCAATATATCTGTGAAAGACGTCTTTCACAGACATATTGCTTGTACACACCTGCAGATCAGCAAAAGATATATTGTACAACCAACTGATTGGCCAATATATCTGCCAGTGTGTACCCAGCATTACTCAGCCGCTGCGAACACTTAAGCCTGTCCGGGACCGGAATTGACATCAGGAACCCTCCCTGAAAACGCTTGGACACGCCTGCGTTTTTCCAAACACTTCCAGAAAACAGTCAGTTGACACCCACAAATGCCTTCTTCCTGTCAATCTCCTTGCGAACGCATGTGCGAACGGATCCTTCACACAAACCCATTGGTGAGCGGCGATCTGCTTTGTACCCGTGCGATGCGCTTGCGCATTGCGGTGCATACGCAGTTTAGACCTGATCGCCCGCTGTACGAAAACGCAGCCTAGCGATCAGGTCTGTATTAGGCCCATAATATTATAAAAAAACTTTCTATAAAAAAATAAGAATTTACTTACCGATAATTCTATTTCTCGTAGTCCGTAGTGGATGCTGGGAACTCCGTAAGGACCATGGGGAATAGCGGCTCCGCAGGAGACTGGGCACAAAAGTAAAGCTTTAGGACTACCTGGTGTGCACTGGCTCCTCCCCCTATGACCCTCCTCCAAGCCTCAGTTAGGATACTGTGCCCGGACGAGCGTACACAATAAGGAAGGATTTTGAATCCAGGGTAAGACTCATACCAGCCACACCAATCACACCGTATAACCTGTGATCTGAACCCAGTTAACAGCATGATAACAGAGGAGCCTCTGGAAAGATGGCTCACAACAATAATAACCCGATTTTTGTAACAATAACTATGTACAAGTATTGCAGACAATCCGCACTTGGGATGGGCGCCCAGCATCCACTACGGACTACGAGAAATAGAATTATCGGTAAGTAAATTCTTATTTTCTCTGACGTCCTAGTGGATGCTGGGAACTCCGTAAGGACCATGGGGATTATACCAAAGCTCCCAAACGGGCGGGAGAGTGCGGATGACTCTGCAGCACCGAATGAGAGAACTCCAGGTCCTCCTCAGCCAGGGTATCAAATTTGTAGAATTTAGCAAACGTGTTTGCCCCTGACCAAGTAGCTGCTCGGCAAAGTTGTAACGCCGAGACCCCTCGGGCAGCCGCCCTGGAAACATATATTTTCAAGGCCCTGACTACGTCCAACAACTTGGAGTCCTCCAAGTCACTAGTAGCCGCAGGTACCACAATAGGTTGGTTCAGATGAAACACTGAAACCACCTTAGGGAGAAAATGAGGACGAGTCCTCAATTCCGCCCTGTCTGAATGGAAGATCAGATAAGGGCTTTTACAGGATAAAGCCCGCCAATTCTGACACGCGCCTGGCCGAGGCCAGGGCCAACAACATGACCACTTTTTATGTGAGATATTTTAACTCCACAGATTCAAGTGGTTCAAACCAATGTGACTTTAGGAACCCCAAAACTACATTGAGATCCCAAGGTGCCACTGGAGGCACAAAAGGAGGCTGTATATGCAGTACCCCTTTTACAAACGTCTGAACTTCAGGTAGTGAAGCTAGTTTTTTCTGGAAGAAAATTGACAGGGCCGAAATTTGAACCTTAATGGACCCCAATTTTAGGCCCATAGACACTCCTGTTTACAGGAAATGCAGGAATCGACCTAGTTGAAATTCCTCCATCGGGGCCTTACTGGCCTCGCACCACGCAACATATTTTCGCCAAATGCGGTGATAATGCTTTGCGGTTACATCCTTCCTGGCTTGATCAGGGTAGGGATGACTCTTGGAATAGACAGGGTCCTTGCTGGAGCAGGTCCCTTCTTAGAGGTAGAGGCCACGGGTCCTCCGTGAGCATCTCTTGAAGTTCCGGGTACCAAGTCCTTCTTGGCCAATCCGGAGCCACGAGTATAGTTCTTACTCCCCTCCGTCTTATAATTCTCAGTACTTTTGGTATGAGAGGAAGAGGAGGGAACACATACACTGACTGGTACACCCACGGTGTTACCAGAGCGTCCACAGCTATTGCCTGAGGGTCCCTTGACCTGGCGCAATACCTGTCCAATTTTTTGTTTAGGCGGGACGCCATCATGTCCACCTTTGGTTTTTCCCAATGGTTTACAATCATGTGGAAGACTTCTGGGTGAAGTCCCCACTCTCCCGGGTGGAGGTCGTGCCTGCTGAGGAAGTCTGCTTCCCAGTTGTCCACTCCCGGAATGAACACTGCTGACAATGCTATCACATGATTTTCCGCCCAGCGAAAAATCCTTGCAGCTTCTGCCATTGCCCTCCTGCTTCTTGTGCCGCCCTGTCTGTTTACGTGGGCGACTGCCGTGATGTTGTCCGACTGGATCAGCACCGGCTGACCTTGAAGCAGAGGTCTTGCTTGGCTTAGGGCATTGTAAATGGCCCTTAGCTCCAAAATATTCATGTGAAGTGATGTCTCCAGGCTTGACCACAAGCCCTGGAAATTTCTTCCCTGTGTGACTGCTCCCCAGCCTCGCAGGCTGGCATCCGTGGTCACCAGGACCCAGTCCTGAATGCCGAATCTGCGGCCCTCTAGAAGATGAGCACTCTGCAACCACCACAGGAGAGACACCCTTGTCTTTGGTGACAGGGTTATCCGCTGATGCATCTGAAGATGCGATCCGGACCATTTGTCCAGCAGGTCCCACTGGAAAGTTCTTGCGTGGAATCTGCCGAATGGAATTGCTTCGTAGGAAGCCACCATTTTTCCCAGGACCCTTGTGCACTGATGCACTGACACTTGGCCTGGTTTTAGGAGGTTTCTGACTAGTTCGGATAACTCCCTGGCTTTCTCCTCCGGGAGAAAACACCTTTTTCTGGACTGTGTCCAGGATCATCCCTAGGAATAGAAGGCGTGTCGTCGGGATCAGCTGCGATTTTGGAATATTGAGAATCCAACCGTGCTGCCGCAGCACTATCTGAGATAGTGCTACCCCGACTTCCAACTGTTCCCTGGATCTTGCCCTTATCAGGAGATCGTCCAAGTAAGGGATAACTAAAACTCCCTTCTTTCGAAGGAGTATCATCATTTCGGCCATTACCTTGGTAAAGACCCGGGGTGCCGTGGACAATCCAAATGGCAGCGTCTGAAACTGATAGTGACAGTTCTGTACCACAAACCTGAGGTACCCTTGGAGAAGGGTAAATTGGGACATGTAGGTAAGCATCTTTGATGTCCAGAGAGACCATATAGTCCCCTTCTTCCAGGTTTGCAATCACTGCTCTGAGTGACTCCATCTTGAATTTGAACCTTTGTATGTAAGTGTTCAAGGATTTTAGATTTAAAATTGGTCTCACCGAGCCGTCCGGCTTCGGTACCACAAATAGTGTGGAATAGTACCCCTTTCCCTGTTGCAGGAGGGGTACCTTGATTATCACCTGCTGGGAATACAGCCTGTGAATGGCTTGCAATACTGCCTCCCTGTCTGAGGGAGACGTCGGTAAAGCAGACTTTATGAAACGGCGAGGGGGAGACGTCTCGAATTTCTTGAGACGGGCCCCCACCGTGCCTGAGTCCGTTTTTAAAGCCCCAGCGTCATGCTGAGGACTTTGCGGAGGCGGGAGAGGGCTTTTGTTCCTGGGAACTGGCTGTTTGCTGCAGCCTTTTTCCGTTCCCTCTGCCACGGGGCAGAAATGAGGCGCCTTTTGCCCGCTTGCCCTTATGGGGCCGAAAGGACTGCGCCTGATAATACGGCGTCTTCTTAGGTTGAGAAGCTACCTGGGGTAAAAATTTGGATTTTCCAGCAGTTGCCGTGGCTACCAGGTCTGATAGACCTACCCCAAATAACTCCTCCCCCTTATAAGGCAATACTTCCATGTGCCTTTTAGAATCCGCATCACCTGACCACTGCCGCGTCCATAAACCTCTTCTTGCAGAAATGGACAGCGCGCTAACTCTTGATGCCAGTCGTCAAATATCCCTCTGTGCATCACGCATATATAAAAATGCATCTTTCAAATGCTCTATAGTCAGTAATATACTGTCCCTATCTAGGGTATCAATATTTTCAGTCAGGGAATCCGACCACGCCACGCCCGCACTGCACATCCAGGCTGAGGTGATTGCTGGTCGCAGTATAACACCCGTGTGAGTGTATATACATTTTAGGATATTCTCCTGCTTTTTATCGGCAGGTTCCTTTAGGGCGGCCGTATCAGGAGAGGGTAGTGCTACCTGTTTAGACAAGCGTGTGAGCGCTTTATCCACCCTAGGGGGTGTTTCCCAACGTGCCCTATCATCTGGCGGGAAAGGGTATGATGCCAAAAACCTTTTAGGAATTATCAGTTTTTTATCGGGGGAAACCCACGCCTCATCACACACTTCATTTAATTCCTCGGATACAGGAAAAACTACAGGCAGTTTTTTCTCACCGAACATAATACCCTTTTTAGTGGTACTTGTATTATCAGAGATATGCAATACATTTTTCATTGCTGCAATCATGTAACGTGTGGCCCTACTGGAAGTCACGTTTGTCTCCTCATCATCGACACTGGAGTCAGTATCCGTGTCTGTGTCTGCCATTTGAGGTAACGGGCGTTTTAAGCCCCTGATGGCGTTTGAGACCCCTGGACAGGCACAAGCTGAGTAGCCGGCTGTCTCATGTCGTCAACTGTCTTTCGTAAAGAACTGACACTGTCACGCAATTCCTTCCATAAGCTCAGCCACTCAGGTGTCGACTCCCTAGGGGGTGACAACTCTATAATAGGCAATTGCTCCGCCTCCATCTCATTTTCCTCCTCAAACATGTCGACACAATCGTACCGACACACCGCACACACACAGGGAATGCTCTGATAGAGGACAGGACCCCACTAGCCCTTTGGGGAGACAGAGGGAGAGTATGCCAGCACACACCAGAGCGCTATATATAGACAGGAATACCACTATAAAACGTGCTTTTCCCTTTATAGCTGCTGTTATTATTAGAACTGCGCCAAATTAGTGCCCCCCTCTCTTTTTTACCCTTTTCTGTAGTGCAGGACTGCAGGGGAGAGTCAGGGAGACGTCCTTCCAGCAGAGCTGTGATGGAAAATGGCGCCCGTGTGCTGAGGAGATAGGCTCCGCCCCCTTCTCGACGGCCTTTTCTCCCGCTTTTTGGTGAGTTCTGGCAGGGGTTAAAATACATCCATATAGCCCTGGGGGTTATATGTGGTGTATTTTCGCCAGCCAAGGTGTTTACATTGCTGCTCAGGGCGCCCCCCCCTAGCGCCCTGCACCCTCAGTGACCGAAGTGTGAAGTGTGCCTGAGTAACAATGGCGCACAGCTGCAGTGCGGTGCGCTACCTTGTTGAAGACTGATGTCTTCTGCCGCCGATTTTTCCAGACCTCTTCTTGCTTCTGGCTCTGTAAGGGGGCCGGCGGCGCGGCTCTGGGACCGGACTCCGAGGCTGGGCCTGTGTTCGGTCCCTCTGGAGCTAATGGTGTCCAGTAGCCTAAGAAGCCCAAGCTGGCTGCAAGCAGGCAGGTTCGCTTCTTCTCCCCTTAGTCCCTCGATGCAGTGAGCCTGTTGCCAGCAGGTCTCACTGAAAATAAAAAAACTAAAACTAAACTTTCACTAAGAAGCTCAGGAGAGCCCCTAGTGTGCACCCTTCTCGGCCGGGCACAAAAATCTAACTGAGGCTTGGAGGAGGGTCATAGGGGGAGGAGCCAGTGCACACCAGGTAGTCCTAAAGCTTTACTTTTGTGCCCAGTCTCCTGCGGAGCCGCTATTCCCCATGGTCCTTACGGAGTTCCCAGCATCCACTAGGACGTCAGAGAAATGTCTATTCTTCTTTAACCACTTGCCTGGCATGGTCGCATCAGATGCGACCATGCCTGCAAGTGCTCTATCTGACCTGGTCGCACAGGATGCGACCAGTAAGATAAAGTGTTAGCAGCGACAGGGAAGATAAACTACCCTCCACTGCTGCTGTCAGAGGGACCAGAAGGTCCCTCTGCCTCCCTGCACTCTCCCCCTGTGTCTGCCGTGCTGACGATCACTGCTGATCGGTCAACATGGCAGGATCCCCAACCTCCAGCGGCTGCAGACAATGGCAGCCGCTGGGGAGAGTAAATGAACCCTCCCAAGCCACCATACCTGCAGGCTGTCCCGGCTTTCAAATTGAAAGCCGCGATAGTCACATTGTTCCGATGGTCACGATGTTCCCAATCGATGTATCGGGAAAAAAAATATATATATATTTTTTTTTTTAACTAAAATCATTTGGGATAGGGTTAAAGTCATGTTCTTCACTTAATTCACTCATAAAAAACCCGACAATTTCGGAGCGGTTTTCGGCAAAATAAATAGTCAGTTAAGTGGTTAAGATGTATATCTCTACATGTAAAAGTATGTTTTCTTTAGGGGTGTTTTCTTATGCATCTCTACAACTGTTGGGACATTCTAGAAAGTGTACTATCAATCAGCGGCGGCAGCTACCTTCTTGGAGGAGGGCTGCCGCTGGTGATGCTGCCGGTCCTCCCTCCTTGTCCCCGCTATAGGCTGCAGCCCATAGAAGCCGGCTAGGGCTGATGAGGCAAGAAGCTGTCTCCCTGCCTATTGCAGTCCGGTCTGGCAGTCCCGGAGGGAGGAAACACCTCCAAATGGGACTGCCTGTAGTGACACAAGGGAATAGATGTTTTAGATTATTTTCCCAAAGTGTCTTAGTAGACATGCGGTGTTCAGGAGGATACCCAATCCCAATTTACACATGAGCCAGCTGACACTTACTAATGTTCTGTTCTGCAGTCAACTGTGGCAATGAAAGCAATAATATAGCAAAAAGTTGTTGCTTTTGTAGCAAAAACAAAAATGCAATGCAAGCTTTAAACTGTGCTTACTGTACGTTCAGAGGAAATTATGCACATGCAAACACAATCCTATCTTCAACCATAGGTGTGCGCAGGGGGGGTTCCTGGTGCGCACAGGCACCCCCTAATGTCCGGCACCCTGATCTCACATGCCTGATGCAGTGATCGCCAAGCAGGCTGATTACTGTCCTCTCTGTCAGGACTGCATTACTGACCAGATGCCTGGGTTAATCAAGGGTGCCACTGCCATCGGCTTTCATACTCCCAGTTCCATCTCCATGTACAAAAACTGCATGTGACGTGATGACGTCATGCTGCTCGCACACCCACCCATCACACCCCCACCTCTCTCCTTCTATTCTATGCCAACACCAGCCACTGATGAGGAGCAGCATGCAGCCAGCATTCCGCTTAGGAAGACAAATTCAATACTGGAAGGCGGTTGGCAGCAGCATTGACACGTCACTCGTTTTTCCAGCAGTAGCAGTACTAGTCTGCGACTGTCAGTATCAGTGAGTGACTGACTTGTAAGTAAGCTGCTGGAGCTTGCAGGGGAAAGAGAGGGGGAACCAAACCAGGCTGAGGAGGAACAGTGTAGTTGCAGTGAGTGCCATCAGGGGTGTTTGTTTGGTGCACACCACAACATCTGACAATGCATCTGCATTATTAGGATTGGTGAAGGTTGGATATTTTATATTGCGTTGACCATCAATAGATGGTGCTAGACACACCCAAAAGGCGGTGCTAGACACACCCCTCCAACGGTGCACCCCCTAATAAAATGTGCTGCGCACGCCTATGTCTTCAACAGTACAGAGAACTAGCACTTAGCACCTTAGACAAAGACAAGGAAATGTTTCTCTTCCCTTTTCACTAGATTTGCACAATTACAGAAATGTTATTAAGTCCAGATACAGCTGTAAGTCAAACAGTAATGAAAAGACAACAAAAAAACAGCAAATGAAAATGGTTTTAAAATATGGGTTGAGTCTCCCATACCCGATGCTGGAGACCAGAAGTATTTTCTATTTCAGATTTTTTCTGTATTTTGGACTATTTGCATACTTGGGGGGTATATTTACTAAGGGTCGATATTCAGTAATTTTTTATTGCTTTCAAATAAATGAAAATTGATCTAACTCAATGTATTGTTTACAGAGCTATAACACACATTTACTGACAGATAATTTTAATTAAAAAAAGTATACATTTTTAAATGTTAGTAAATATGTGTTTTTGCATTAGAAATACAACATGGATGTACACTGATTTGAATTAGATGAAAAGTGTCCTTTAGTAAAGATACACCTTGATATCTTGGTGACGGGACCCAAGATAAACACGAAATGCATTTATGTTTCATATACACCTTACACTCATAGCCTTAAAGTTATTTTAGGCAATATTTGTAATAATTTTGTGCATAAAACTATGTTTGTGTACATTGAGCTATCAGAAAGCAAAAGTGTCACTATCTCAGTTGTACTCAAAAAAAGTTCTGTATTTCAGAATATTCCATATTTATGAGTATTGGCTATGGGAGACTCAACCTGTATTTCCTCCTCAGCATTTAACAGATAATTGGAGCTCCTCCAACATAGGGCAGGGTTCTAATTGGATCAAACACAGTAAAAAAAAATACAGTACCAGTCAAAAGTTTGGACACACCTTCTCATTCAATGAATTTTATTTATTTAAATTATTTTCTACATTGTAGATTAATACTGAAGACATCAAAACTATGAAAACACATATGGAATTATGTTGTAAACAAAAAAGGATTAAACAAATCAAAATATGTTTTATATTTTAGATTCCCCAAAGTAGCCCCCTTTTGCTTTGATGACAGCTTTGCACACTCTTGGCATTCTATCAATCAGCTTCATTAGGTAGTCATGAATATTTTGATTTGTTTAACACTTTTTTGTTTACAACATAATTCCAAATGCGTTCTTTCATAGTTTTGATGTCTTCAGCATTAATCTACAATGTAAAAAAAATGAAAATACATAAAACCATTGAATGAGAAGGTGTGTCCAAACTTTTGTCTGGTACTGTAGGAATTTAATATCTACTGGTAATTCCTTTTCTCCTAGTCCGTAGGAGATACTGGGATGGTGTTAGTACCATGTGGTATAGATGGGGTCCACTGTAGCCAAGGCACTTAAAAAATGTCTTCAGTGCGCTGGCTCCTCTCCTTTATGCCCCTCCTGCAGACTCAGTCTAAGAAAACTGTGCCAGAGGAGACTGACATACTATGAGAGGAGGAAAATAGATAAGTAAAGTGGTGAGTCAACAAACCAACACACAACATAAGAGGATAGCAACGCTAACCATAGCAGTAAAACAGGGACAGCAACAGCAGACGCAAACAAGAACATATAATGAACAATGCTTGCAGGAAACAACGAAGCATCTAGGCGGGCGCCCAGTATCCCCTACAGACTAGGAGAAAAGGAATTACCGGTAGGTATTAAATTCCTATTTTCTCTTCCGTCCTAGAGGATACTGTGATGGTCTTAGTACCATGGGGATGTCCCAAAGCTCCCAGAATGGTTGGGAGAGTGCTGAGACCCCTGCAAAACTGAGCTACCAAACTGAAGGTTCTCTGTAGCCAAGGTATCGAACTTGTAAAACTTTACAGATGTGTTTCAACCAGACCAAGTAGCTGCTCGGCATAACTACAAAGCCGAGACACCACGAGCAGCCACCAAGGAAGAACCCACCGACCTTGTGGAGTGGGCCTGAAAAGAATTTAGCAGCAGCAAGGTTGCCAAAGAGTAAGCCTGTTGGGTAGTCAGACGGATCCAATGTGCAATAGACTGCTTTGAAGCAGGACAACCAATCTTCGTAGAGTCATAAAGAACAAAAAGGGAATTTAATTTCATGTGATGGGCCGTTCTCTTGACATACACCTTCAAAGCTGAACAATGTCCAAGGATTTTAAGGAAACTGACATGTCAGACAACACAGGAACCACTAGCGGCTGGTTGATGTGAAATGCTGACACAACCTTAGGCAGAAATTGCGGGCGAGTCCTGAGCTCCGCTCTAATCTCGTGAAACACCAGATAAGGGCTCTTACACGATAACGCCCCCAATTCCGATAACACGCCTCGCTGAGGCCTAGGCCAACAACATGACAGTCTTCCAAGTCAAGTACTTCATGTCCACCCGGTGTAAGGATTCAAACCAATCAGACAGGAGAAAAGTCAGGACCAAATTGAGATCCCACGGTGCTGTGGGAGGTACAAAGGGTGCCTGAATACGAAGGACACCTTTCAAGAATGTCTGGACTTCCGGGATAACAGCCAACTGTTAGAAGAAAATAGAGATCTGAACCTTAATGGATCCTACACGAAGGCCCATATCCACACCGGCTTGCAGGAAGAGCAAGAACCTGCCCAGATGAAAATCCGCAGTGGAGTACTGTCTACTCCCACATCAAGAGACATATTTCTTCCAGATGCAGTGGTAATGCTTAGATGTGACCACCTTCCTAGCCTGGACCATAGTCGAGATAACCTTGGCGGGAAGTCCTTTTAGGGCTAAGATCTCCCTTTCAACCTCCGTGCCGTCAAACATAGCTGCGGTGAGTCTGGACAAACGGACTTTGCATAAGAAAGTCCATTTGAAGCAGCAGAGGCCAGGGCTCTTCGAGGGACATGGCCAGGAGGTCTGTATACCAGGCCCGGCGAGGACAATCCGAGGCAATCAGAATTACCTGAACGCTTTCCCTTTTTAGTCTCTTTAGGACCCTGGGAATGAGAGGAATTGGAGGGAACAGATAGATAAACTGGTAAACCCGCGGTGCCGTCAGAGCGTCCACCGCTGCAGCATGTGGATCCCTTGTTCTGGAGCAGTAGTGAAGCAGCTTCTTGTTGAGTCGAGAAGCCATCATGTCGATCAGTGGGCAACCCCACCATTGAACCAACAGTTGAAACACCTGCGGGTGAAGGCCCCACTCCCCTGGGTGCAGGTTGTGCCTGCTGAGGAAGTCTGCTTCCCAGTTGGCCACTCCTGGAATGAAGATAGCCAACATGGCCTTGGCGTTGCGTTCCACCCAGAGGAGTATCCTGGACACCTCTCGCACTGCTTTTTTTGCGCCTCCTTGTTTGTTTATGTACGCCACCACCGTGGCATTGTCTGACTGGACCTGTATGGCCTGATGTTGGAGGAGAGAAGCAGCTTGTAGAAAGGCACTGAGTTCCAGAATGTTTATCTTGATGAGAGGCCTCCTGAGGCGGCCACCGTCCTTGGAACTGAACACCCTGGGTTACAGCACCCCAACCGCGGAAGCTCGCATCCGTAGTTAATAGAATCCAGGCCTGAATTCCGAAGTGTCGACCCCCCACCAGATGGGAGATCTGTAAACACCACAACAGGGAAATCCTTGCTCTTGGTGAAAGGGATATCCTCTGGTGCATGTGCAGGGTGTAACCCTGGCCATTTGTTCAGCAGATCCAGCTTAAATGGACAGGCATGGAATCTTCCATACTGAATTGCCTCGTACGAGGCTACCATCTTCCCCAGCAGGCGGATGCAGATATGCACCAAGATTTTTGGAGGTTTCAGAACGGAGCATATTATTATACTGAATCGTCAAGGCCTTGTCCATAGGAAGGAAAACTTTCTGAGACACCGTGTCCAGGATAATCCCCAATAATTGAAGTCTCTGTGACAGTTCTAGGCGCGACTTCTGCAGCTTGAGAATCCACCCATGAGCAATCGGAAGCCCTGTGGTCAGGGCGATGCTTTCCAACAGCCAAGCCCCGGATACAGCCTTTATGAAAAGATCGTCCAAGTACGGAACGATGTTAATACCCAACACGCGGAGTTGTACTATCATCTTCGCCATCACCTTTGTGAACTTCCGTGGTGCCGTGGAGAGACCAAAGGGTAAGGCCTGAAACTGGAAGTATCTTGCAGTGCAAACCTGAGGTAAACCTGATGAGATGGCCAAATTGGGATGTGAAGGTACGCATCTTTGATATCCAGGGATACCAGGAATTCCCCCTCCTCCAGGTCTGAGATCACCGCTCTCAGTGATTCCATCTTGAACCTGAACATCTGTAGGTAAGGGTTCAGAGATTTGAGGTTCACAATTGGTCGGACCGAACCTGCCGGTTTCGGTATCATGAACAGGCTGGAATAGAAGCCTTTGTTCCTGAGTAGAGAGTTAACGGGAACAATGACCTGAGTTTGTTGCAGTCGTTGGATGGCCTCCAGCAAGGTAGCTCTTGATGCAGGTGAAGCTGGCAAGTCTGACTTCAAGAATCTGTGAGGAGGGAGCTCCTGAAACTCCAACCGGTATCCTTGAGAGATAGGATCCCGGCAGGATTCCGCCCAAACATGGTTGAAATACTTGAGGCGAGCACCCACCTGAAATTCCCCCTGAAGCCAGGGCAAACCGTCACGTGGAGGGCTTGGCAGAGGTAGAGCCTGAACCCTGTTCCAGGGAACCAGTGGATGCTGGTCTGCGTGGTTTACCTCGAGCAGCATTAGAAGCACCTCTGGCTCTGTCCCTGAACTGGCCACATAAAAGGACTGGAGAGAGGGGCATGGATAAGCACGCCTAGCAGGAGGAGCCGCAGACGGCAGATTGGTGGACTTACCGGCAGTAGCTTGTGAAATCCACTTGTTTAGTTCCTCACCAAACAAAACTTCCTCCTTAAAGGAGAGATTTTCAACGCCATTCTTGGAATCAGCGTCCGCTGTCCACTGTCACCGCCACAGAGCACTGCGCCGACACAGATATAGCCGTAGAGCATGAATTGATAATGCCGATCTCCTTTATAGCCTCATTCATGAAATTAGCTGAATCCTATATATGATGCAGGAGTGTTAGAAGCTCATCCTGCGGCATGGTGTCAAAACCCTCTTTGACATTATCGATCCATTTAAAAATGGCCCTTGTGATCCAACCACAAGCAACTGTGGGTTTCTGATCACCCCCCACTGCCGTGTAAATGGATTTGAGAGTAGTTTCAATCTTATAATCTGCACCAGGTACAGGCAGCACAATCTTTCGTGACAGCCTGGACACTAAAGTATCCACTATAGGAGGAGTCTCCCACACCTTTCTATCCTCAGAGGGAAATGGGAAAGACGTTCTCTGAAAAGCGTGTTTAATTCCTTAGAAACAGGAAGCGTAGCATGAGACTTAGGTTTTACATTGAAAAACAATTACTGATCAGGTTCTCTTTCCTTATCAGGAATATTTAGGACCTCTCTAATAGAATAAATCAGTGCTTCCCCCTTAACTTCTCCCTCCTCCAAATCTGGCATGTCATTATCAGAGTCAGACTGGAGCACATGGGGCAGTGTGCATTTCTGTGAAACTGGCAGAGGGGGTTGGGAAGCAGGTCTGAGGTCTGCAGTATGTTCTAGAAAATCATCCATATAATTTTTAAATACTTGCCTTTCTTGCTTGGCTGTAGCTAGTTCAGTGGTGATATCAGTAATCATCCCCTTAATGGAGTCCAGCCATACTGGCTCCTGAGAGCTGTTACACTGAGAAGGGATACTGCACTAGGGTGGTTATTCAGAGTTGTTCGCTCGTTGCCGATTTTCGCTATGCTGCGATTTGTTGCTTAATGCGCATGCGCATGGTACGCAGAGCGCATGCGCCAAGTTATTTTACACAAAACTTAGTTGATTTGCTGGTGTTCCTGCGGCGCTTTTCAGTCGCATTGCTGATCGGTGAGTGATTGACAGGAAAGGGGCGTTTCTGGGTGGTAACTGAGCGTTTTCCGGGAGTGTGCTAAAAAAACGCAGGCGTGTCAGGGAAAAATGCAGGAGTGTCTGGAGAAATGAGGGAGTGGCTGGCCGAACGCAGGGCGTGTTTGTGACGTCAAACCAGGAACTAAATGGACTGAGCTGATCGCAATCTAGGAGTAGGTCTGGAGCTACTGAGAAACTGCAAAGAATTATTTAGTAGCAGTTCTGCTAATCTTTAGTTCGCTATTCTGCTAAGCTAAGATACACTCCCAGAGGGCGGAGGCCTAGCGTTTGCAATGCTGCTAAAAGCAGCTAGCGAGCGAACAACTCGGAATGACCCCCTAGGTACACAAGAGAAACCCACCCAGGGGTGAGGAAAAACTTTGTGTTACTGGTCTGACATGTAATCTTTTTACCAGACATACTTAACAGCAGAACACACATACAGGAATAGAATAAATATAACACAGCAACCTAGACAGCCCTGCAAGGATTGAGACAGAGAGGAGAAGCCAGCAAACTCTGCCACTTGAAGCTAAAGCAGTGCTTTGCCGGGCAGTAGCTATAACCTTAGATAACGTAATAGCTTTATTTTATATATATATTGCTCCCCCCTTCTACAAACCCCCTTAGTACCAATTACAGGTGCAATGAAGGGTCCTTGGAGGAGCAGCACTTCCCTGCATGCAGCCTGGAGTCTGATGCAGCAGGAAATGGCGCCTCTGGGCTGTTGGTCCCGCTCTCCAGGAAGCCCTGTCCCCTTAATGGCATGCGGTGTCCTCTATATTATATTATACTGGCAAATGTCTCCTAAAGGTGGAAAGTAGGGTTAAAACCCCTTTTCTATTTCCAGTGTGGATGTATGCAGCGGGCAGCGTAGCCCCCGCAGCACCACGTGCCTGCCACGCCCTTATGACACCATTTGAACCGGGGACCCGCTAACCGGGACCTCAGTTTAGTACTCACCACTCCATCGTCTTCAGCTCTGTTAGGGGTGGCGGCTTGCTGTTGGAGTGCGCGCACACCCTGGGGGTGAGCGAAACAACACCTCAGAAGCTTGTGTCCTGTCAGCGGGGATCCGGACCATTAACCTTTCAAGAGGTTTGTACCGGTTTCCTCCCTAAGACCCACAACGCAGGCAGACTGGTGCCAGCCAGTGCTGCCTGAAAATAATAAACGAAAAATAGGATTTTAATTACCTACCGGTAAATCCTTTTCTTGTAGTCCGTAGAGGATGCTGGGGTCCATATTAGTATCATGGGGTATAGACGGGTCCACCAGGAGCCATGGGCACTTTTAAGAGTTTGATAGTGTGGGCTGGCTCCTCCCTCTATGCCCCTCCTACCAGACTCAGTATAGAAACTGTGCCCGAGGAGACAGACAACTTAGAGAGAAGGAATTTACACAGACAGTGGCGAGATTCACACCAGCTCACACAAATAAGGCAAACCCGCCGCACATACCCCCCACACACCCGCCGCCGGGGCTGCTGAGCAGAATAAGAGAGAGGAAGCCTTTACCGCCATTATATCTGAGGGCGGAAGTGAACTGACACCGTGGGAGTGTTATAAACAGCGTTGGGCTGGAACTCGATTACACCGCAATCCTGACAAAGCCTTACTAGGTGAAACGCGTAGATTGCGGAGCAATCGATCCCGCTCCGTACAGCGCCCGGAAGGAAGATACAACGGAGCCAAACGGACGGGTGTCTGCCGGCAGACAGCACATCGTTCAGCAAGGACGGCACTACACTTCCAAAACAGGGATCAAGATTACAGGACTGTGTTTTGAATACGGTAGGAGAGATCCTGGCCTTATCACACCACTGTTAACCCCTGCATTCACCAGACTGCCATTAATGAGCAGTCATTAAATAGTGCACCCTACAGAGACATTGTTCTTATTCAGAGGATTTCGTTTCCCGGTGGGGTAAACCGCAAGCAAGTGTACCCAACAGGGATTGCTTTACATGTTTGTCCTGTCTTGTATGTTTTGTTTGTCCATTTAATACCGGTATTAATTAATTAAGCCTTTTAATACTTTACAAATCTATTCTTTTTAAACCAAATAAATCACAGAGTTTACTGAAATTACAACTGATGTGTTATTATATTTATCCCTTATAATGTGAATATCTAAGTTGTAGTACACATAGAATTCTTTCACCCATACAAACTTTGGTGAGCGCTGAACTATTTTTTAACATATATCTTTCCTTCTAGTGGGTCCGTGTAGTGCACCCACAAACAGTTCATAGCAGCTACCAGTTTGTTAGGTTGCATGACGGAATAGCGCAGTCCTTTAATATTTTTTCTCCATTAAACCAAGCTAATCAGCTTGAAAACTAGGCAACAGCTGAAGAACCATACTTAACCAAGTAACAACACAGTACTGAACCAAATAACTGCAGTAGAACAAAGCGCTGGGCGGGCGCCCAGCATTCTCTATGGACTATGAGAAAAGGATTTACTGCTAGGTAATTAAAATCCTATTTTCTCTTACGTCCTCGAGGATGCTGGGGTCCACATTAGTACCATGGGGATATACCAAAGCTCCCAGAATGGGAGGGAGAGCGCGAAGGGTCCTCAGAGGCCAAAGTATCGAACTTGTAGAACCTAGCAAACGTGTTCGACCCTGACCAAGTAGCTGCTCGGCAACGCTGTAAAGCCGAGACACCCCGGGCAGCCGCCCAGGAAGAACCCACCTTACGAGTAGAGTGGGCCTTAACAGATTTTGAACACGGCAATCCTGCCGTAGAATAAGCATGCTGCATAGTGAACCTGATCCAGCGAGAAATCTGTTTAGAAGCAAGACACCCAATTTCCATACAGGACAAACAGAGAGTCCGATTTCCTGTGACAAGCAGTCCTCTTCACATAGATCCTCAGAGCCCTTACAACATCCAAGGACTTTGATTGAATTGAGGAGTCAGTAGCTACTGGCACCAGCATATGAAAAGCCGACACAACCTTTGGAAGGAACTGCTGACCCGTCCTGAGCTCAGCTCTATCTTCATGAAAGATTAAGTAGGGACTTTTACAAGACAAAGCCCCCAATTCCGACACACGTCTAGCAGAAGCTAAGGCCAACAAGCTGACAGCCTTCCACATAAGAAACTTGACATCAACCTCCTGTAAAGGTTCGAACCAATTCGATTGCAGGAACTGCAACACCACGTTAAGATCCCAGGGTGCTGTAGGAGGCACAAAGGGA
This sequence comes from Pseudophryne corroboree, assembly GCF_028390025.1. Classification (NCBI taxonomy): domain Eukaryota; kingdom Metazoa; phylum Chordata; class Amphibia; order Anura; family Myobatrachidae; genus Pseudophryne; species Pseudophryne corroboree. Next base: position 638,354,870 of record NC_086447.1, on the reverse strand, counting down.
GGCTGGATGTGCAGAACCCCTTTCAAGAAAGTCTGAACCTCAGGGAAGGAAGCCAGTGGTTTCTGGAAGAAAATGGACAAGGCCGAAATCTGGACCTTTATGGATCCCAAACACAGGCCCACATCCACACCTGCTTGCAGGAAGAGGAGAAACCATCCAAGTTGAAACTCCACCGTAGGAAACTTCTTGGAATCACACCAAGACACATACTTTTTCCAAATGCGATGGTAACAGCAGCAGGTGAGTTTTCTCTATCTATCCATATAGGGATTGTAATATTGTGGGAAAACTGTGCGAGAATTTGGCTGTGTTTGTCTCTGTGCTTTCTTAAAGAGTGTGAAGAGAAACTAGGAGGAGGAGGGGCTGAATCTAGGTGTGAAGTGATTAAGAGGAGGGGCTGAATATAACAGCTGTCTGAGAAACTATATAAACAGTGACCACACTCAGTGAGCTTGCTCATTGTGAGAGGCTTGCATTCTAAAGTGAGGCTTGGCTTATTAAGTGAGTTTGAAACAGCAGCAGGTGAGGTTTCTCTGTCTATCCATATAGGGATTGCAATATTGTGGGAAACTGTGTGAGAATTTGTCAGTGTCTCTGTGCTTTCTTAAAGAGTGTGAAGAGAAACTAGGAGGAGGATGGGCTGAATCTAGGTGTGCAGTGATTAGGAGGAGGGGCTGAATATAACAGCTGTCTGAGAAACTATATAAACAGTGACCATACTCAGTGAGCTTGCTCATTGTGAGAGGTTTGCATTCTAAAGTGAGGCTTGGCTTATTAAGCGAGTTTGAAACAGCAGCAGGTGAAGTTGAATACAGAAAAAGGTGAGTTTTAGAATACACAAAAAGTGACACAAAGATTTGCAATCCCATTAACATCTGATACAATGTTTGGGCTAGTGCAGTGCAATGGATGTAAAGCATTTGTTTGGAAAGAGGCATTGTGGAGACTCAGCTGCTGTCCAATCTGTAAACAATTTTCTCTGATGAAGGAGGAGAAAGCAAAACTGCATGCGGAGATTTGTAGGATGTCTGTGTCTGAAGCCTCCACTGCCTCAGAGAGCCACCAGAAGACATTCTGCCTGGTCTACTGTGGGCAGAGATTTCCAGAGAGACACACACACCTCCCACAAGCTGTGACACTGCAAAACTCATATGCTACTCTTGCAGGGCTGGAAGATACAACTAATAGAGGCACTACAGAACAGGAGGATACAGAGGACTTCTACCAACTATAGGAACAGGAAATGGAACAGGAAAATTGCATCTCCAAAAAGGACTGCACTTCTCTTGGGAGATTCCATTATTAGAGGTATACATCTGGGAAATGCAAATGAAGTAGAGAAACAAGTAAGGTGCTTACCTGGAGCCACAGCTCCAATGGATAAAGAGCGCATGCTAAGAATTGTGAAGGCAGCAAGAAAAGATGGGGAGGTGGATATCATTGTCCACCTAGGGACAAATGACCTGGCAAATGCTGAACTCATGGCCGTACAAGTTGAATTTAGGAAGTTAGGGACTGCTCTGAAGCAGGTGGCAACCACTGTATCTTTTTCAGAAGAATTGCCAGTACACAGAGGAGAAGACAGAACTCATTGCATCAGAAACTTCAAGACATGGTGCAATGAGAAGATTTGGATTTATAGGCCATAGTCACACCATCCGAAGAGATAGGAGCTTATACAAAAGTGACGGCCTGCACCCATCTTCAGGGGGAACGAGAATACTAACTGAACAGTTTGGATGTTTCATCAAGAACTATTTAAAGTAGAGATGTGCACCGAAAATTTTTCGGGTTTTGTGTTTTGGTTTTGGATTCGGTTCCGCGGCCGTGTTTTGGATTCGGACGCGTTTTGGCAAAACCTCCCTGAAAATTTTGTCGTATTCGGGTGTGTTTTGGATTCGGGTGTTTTTTTACAAAAAATCCTCAAAAACAGCTTAAATCATAGAATTTGGGCTTCATTTTGATCCCATAGTATTATTAACCTCAATAGTCATAATTTCCACTCATTTCCAGTCTATTCTGAACACCTCACAATATTATGTTTAGTCCTAAAATTTGCACCGAGGTAGCTGGATGACTAAACTAAGCGACCCAAGTGGCCGACACAAACACCTGGCCCATCTAGGAGTGGCACTGCAGTGTCAGACAGGATGGCAGATTTAAAAAATAGTCCCCAAACAGCACATGATGCAAAGAAAAAAAGAGGCGCAATGAGGTAGCTGTGTGACTAAGCTAAGCGACCCAAGTGGCCGACACAAACACCTGGCCATCTAGGAGTGGCACTGCAGTGTCAGACAGGATGGCAGATTTAAAAAATAGTCCCCAAACAGCACATGATGCAAAGATAAATTAAAGAAAAAAGAGGTGCAAGATGGAATTGTCCTTGGGCCCTCCCACCCACCCTTATGTTGTATAAACAGGACATGCACACTTTAACAAACCCATCATTTCAGCCACAGGGTCCGCCACACGACTGTGACTGAAATGACTGGTTGGTTTGGGCCCCCACCAAAAAAGAAGCAATCAATCTCTTCTTGCACAAACTGGCTCTACAGAGGCAAGATGTCCACCTCCTCCTCATCGTCCGATTCCTCACCCCTTTCACTGTGTACATCCCCCTCCTCACAGATTATTAATTCGTCCCCACTGGAATCCACCATCTCAGGTCCTTGTGTACTTTCTGGAGGCAATTGCTGCTGGTGAATGTCTCCACGGAGAAATTGATTATAATTAATTTTGATGAACAGCATCTTCTCCACATTTTGTGGAAGTAACCTCGTACGCCGATTGCTGACAAGGTTACCAGCTGCACTAAACACTCTTTCGGAGTACACACTGGAGGGGGGGCAACTTAGGTAAAATAAAGCCAGATTGTGCAAGGGCCTTCAAATTGCCTTTTTTTCCTGCCAGTATACGTACTGTCTGACGTGCCTACTTGGATGCGGTCACTCATATAATCCTCCACCATTCTTTCAATGGTGAAAGATCATATGCAGTGACAGTAGACGACATGTCAGTAATCTTTGGCATGTGCTTCAGTCCGGACCAGATGTCAGCACTCGCTCCAGACTGCCCTGCAACACCGCCAGCAGGTGGGCTCGGAATTCTTAGCCTTTTCCTCGCAGCCCCAGTTGCGGAAGAATGTGAAGGAGGAGCTGTTGACGGGTCACGTTCCGCTTGACTTGACAATTTTCTCACCAGCAGGTCTTTGAACCTCTGCAGACTTGTGTCTGCCGGAAAGAGAGATACAACGTAGGTTTTAAATCTAGGATCGAGCACGGTGGCCAAAATTTAGTGCTCTGATTTCAACAGATTGACCACCCGTGAATCCTGGTTAAGCGAATTAAGGGCTCCATCCGCAAGTCCCACATGCCTAGCAGAATCGCTCCGTTTTAGCTCCTCCTTCAATCTCTCCAGCTTCTTCTGCAAAAGCCTGATGAGGGGAATGACCTGACTCAGGCTGGCAGTGTCTGAACTGACTTCACGTGTGGCAAGTTTAAAGGGTTGCAGAACCTTGCACAATGTTGAAATCATTCTCCACTGCGCTTGAGTCAGGTGCATTCCCCCTCCTTTGCCTATATCGTAGGTAGCTGTATAGGCTTGAATGGCCTTTTGCTGCTCCTCCATCCTCTGAAGCAAATAGAGGGTTGAATTCCACCTCGTTACCACCTCTTGCTTCAGATGATGGCGGGGCAGGTTCAGGAGTGTTTGCTGGTGCTCCAGTCTTTGGCATGCGGTGGCTGAATGCCGAAAGTGGCCCGCAATTCTTTGGGCCACCGACAGCATCTCTTGCATGCCGCTGTCATTTTTTAAATAATTCTGCACTAACAAATTCAATGTATGTGCAAAACATGGGACGTGCTGGAATTTGCCCACATGTAATGCACGCACAATATTGGTGGCGTTGTCCGATGTCCCTTTAGAATGTAAGCTCTCACGAGCAGGGCCCTCTTCCCTCATGTGCTTACCCTTTTCTTACTTTAATAATCTTCAGCTGCACCAAATCCAGCAGTCTTCTGCCACCTGATACTTATTCCAGTGTCATCTGGTGATGTAGCAGGGACGTGCAGTCAGGGGAGGCAGTGCCTCCCCTGTCATTAATGAGTAAAATAATACAAAGAAGATACTTATGACACATAAGTATCTTCTTTATTATTTTACCTATCATTAATGTGTGTGAAAATCAGTTTGGGAGGCACAGATCGTGGTGCCTCCCGTAGTGATTAGGAAAGGTATGGGGAGCGGGGGGCGGGCGCGGGCGGGGCCTAGCAATGGGCAGGAAAAGCCCATTGAAATAACATGGGAAAGCGGCACCATTAGTGGTGCCGCTTTCCTACAGGGACGTGCTTTCAACCTATGAAAGCACGTCCCTGTGAGTGAAGGCACAGTGATTGGCCAGCGGATCCGTCACTGGATCCGCTGTCAATCACTGTGTGGGCGTCGGAACCAGCGGAAGTGCGGGCAGCGGAGATGCGGCGGGCCGGGCGGCGGAGGTGCTGGCGGCGGAGAGGCGGGCGGCAGTAGCGGCGGCGGGACGCGGCATTCAGACCCCTTGTGCAGAGTTTGGCAGCGGAAGCGGTACCCATTTCAAAAATGGCGCCTCAGCGTCATTTTTTAAATTCAAGATGGCCGCCGCGAGCCAATCATGGCTCGCCGCGTCATCGCCCCGCCCCCTCCCGCTGACTTATATAAGTCAGCGCGAGGCAGCGGCTGTCACAGTCCGACGGCGGAGGAGGAGCGGAGAAGAGCTCCTGAAGACGCCGTGGAAGTCCTGGATGGGCGGCGGCTATGCAAAAGAGCTTAGCAGCCGCCGCCCACCAGGTGAAGATGCTGGAAGTCCTGGGAAGGCGGCGGCCATGCAAAAGAGCTTAAAGGCCGCCGCCTCCCAGGTGAAGACGTCGTGGAAGTCCTGGATGGGCGGCGGCTATGCAAAAGAGCTTAGCAGCCGCCGCCCACCAGGTGAAGACGCCGGAGGAAGACCCCAGAAGCCCTGGGGAGGTGGCGCCCCCCCAGGTGAAGACGCCGGAAGCCCTGGGAAGGCGGCGGCCATGCAAAAGAGCTTAAAGGCCGCCCCCCCCAGGTGAAGACCCAGTTTAATAAAGGATTTTTTAAAGAATGTCGTTTTTTCCCCCCAATATTTTCTTTACAGGTGGACTACAGGTGCCAGCGGGCCCTTTATGTCCGGGCATGCTGGCACTTGTGGTTCTCCAAGTGCCAGCATGCTGGGGCAGGCTTGCTAGGACCTGTAGGCCACCTGTAAAGAACAATATTACTATTCTTTGCAGGTGGACTACAGGTGCCAGCGGGCCCTTTATGTCCGAGCATGCTGGCACTTGTGGTTCTCCAAGTGCCAGCATGCTGGGGCAGGCTTGCTGGGATCTGTAGGCCACCTGTAAAGAACAGTATTAGCATACAATGAACCCCGCACCCACCGCCACCAGGGGTGCGGGGCATAGCACTGGGCTATCAGCCCAGTGCTGGTTGTTGCTCGGGAGGGGGGACCCCATTTAGATTTTTTGGGGGCCCCACTTTCCGAGGAATTCCAGCCCTGGGCTGACTGGTTTGGGGGGTGTTTAATGGCATGGCAGGGGGACCCCACACTGAGTGTCTCCCCTGCTATGGCATTATCCCCCCTGGCTGGTTCTGCCTGGTGCTGGTTTTAGTGGTGTGGGGGGACTGCACTTTTTTTTTTCCAGGGGGGGGGGGGGGGGTGTTTAGCTGCAGTGCCTCCCCAGGCCCTGACCTCACCGCACGTCACTGTGATGTAGCTATGTTTATTTACCCTGTACTTGTCCTATATTGTCGTCAACTGTAAGTTGCTGTTTTCCTGTTTGATTATTTGTTTATGTACTCTGTAATTGGGCGCTGCGGAACCCTTGTGGCGCCATATAAATAAAGGATAATAATAATAATGATAAAAATAAGATTTTACTTACCGATAAATCTATTTCTCGTAGTCCGTAGTGGATGCTGGGACTCAGTCAGGACCATGGGGATTAGCGGCTCCGCAGGAGACAGGGCACAAAAATAAAGCTTTAGGATCAGGTGGTGTGCACTGGCTCCTCCACCTATGACCCTCCTCCAAGCCTCAGTTAGGATACTGTGCCCGGACGAGCGTACACAATAAGGAAGGATTTTGAATCCCGGGTAAGACTCATACCAGCCACACCAATCACACCGTACAACTTGTGATCTGAACCCAGTTAACAGTATGACAAACGTAGGAGCCTCTGAACAGACGGCTCACAACAATAACAACCCGATTTTTTTGTAACAATAACTATGTACAAGTATTGCAGACAATCCGCACTTGGGATGGGCGCCCAGCATCCACTACGGACTACGAGAAATAGATTTATCGGTAAGTAAAATCTTATTTTCTCTGACGTCCTAGTGGATGCTGGGACTCCGTCAGGACCATGGGGATTATACCAAAGCTCCCAAACGGGCGGGAGAGTGCGGATGACTCTGCAGCACCGAATGAGAGAACTCCAGGTCCTCTTTAGCCAGGGTATCAAATTTGTAGAATTTTACAAACGTGTTCTCCCCCGACCACGTAGCTGCTCGGCAGAGTTGTAATGCCGAGACCCCTCGGGCAGCCGCCCAGGATGAGCCCACCTTCCTTGTGTAATGGGCCTTGACAGATTTAGGCTGTGGCAGGCCTGCCACAGAATGTGCAAGTTGAATTGTGCTACAAATCCAACGAGCAATCGTCTGCTTAGAAGCAGGAGCACCCCGCTTGTTGGGTGCATACAGTATAAACAGCGAGTCAGATTTTCTGACTCCAGCCATCCTTGAAATATATATTTTCAATGCCCGGACAACGTCCAGCAACTTGGAATCCTCCAAATCGCTAGTAGCCGCAGGCACCACAATAGGCTGGTTCAGGTGAAACGCTGACACCACCTTAGGCAGAAACTGAGGACGCGTCCGCAGTTCTGCCCTGTCCGAATGGAAAATCAGATATGGGCTTTTATACGATAAAGCCGCCAATTCTGATACTCTCCTGGCTGAAGCCAGGGCCAGTAGCATGGTTACTTTCCACGTAAGATATTTCAAATCCACCGATTTGAGTGGCTCAAACCAATGGGATTTGAGAAAATCCAAAACTACATTAAGGTCCCACGGAGCCACTGGGGGCACAACCGGGGGCTGTATATGTAGTACTCCTTTTACAAAAGTCTGGACTTCAGGAACTGAAGCCAATTCTTTCTGGAAGAAAATCGACAGGGCCGAAATTTGAACCTTAATGGACCCCAATTTGAGGCCCATAGACAATCCTGTTTGCAGGAAATGTAGGAATCGACCCAGTTGAAATTCCTCCGTGGGGGCCTTCCTGGCCTCACACCACGCAACATATTTTCTCCAAATGCGGTGATAATGTTGTGCAGTCACCTCCTTCCTGGCTTTTACCAGTGTAGGAATGACCTCTTCCGGAATGCCTTTTTCCCTTAGAATTCGGCGTTCAACCGCCATGCCGTCAAACGCAGCCGCGGTAAGTCTTGGAATAGACACGGTCCCTGCTGAAGCAGGTCCCGTCTTAGAGGTAGAGGCCACGGATCTTCCGTGAGCATCTCCTGAAGTTCCGGGTACCAAGTTCTTCTTGGCCAATCCGGAGCCATGAGTATCGTTCTTACTCCCCTTTGCCGTATAATTCTCAGTACTTTTGGTATGAGAGGCAGAGGAGGAAACACATACACTGACTGGAACACCCACGGTGTTACCAGAGCGTCCACAGCTATTGCCTGAGGGTCTCTTGACCTGGCGCAATACCTGTCCAGTTTTTTGTTGAGGCGAAACGCCATCATATCCACCTTTGGTTTTTCCCAACGGTTCACAATCATGTGGAAGACTTCTGGATGAAGTCCCCACTCTCCCGGGTGTAGATCGTGTCTGCTGAGGAAGTCTGCTTCCCAGTTGTCCACTCCCGGAATGAACACTGCTGACAGTGCTATCACATGATCTTCCGCCCAGCGAAGAATCCTTGCAGCTTCTGCCATTGCTCTCCTGCTTCTTGTGCCGCCCTGTCTGTTTACGTGGGCGACTGCCGTGATGTTGTCCGACTGGATCAACACCGGCTGACCCTGAAGCAGGGGTTTTGCCAGGCTTAGAGCATTGTAAATCGCTCTTAGCTCCAGTATATTTATGTGAAGAGACATCTCCAGGCTTGACCATACTCCCTGGAAGTTTCTTCCCAGTGTGACCGCTCCCCAGCCTCTCAGACTGGCATCCGTGGTCACCAGGACCCAGTCCTGTATGCCGAATCTGCGGCCCTCTAACAGATGAGCACTCTGCAACCACAGAAGAGACACCCTTGTCCGTGGCGATAAGGTTATCCGCTGATGCATCTGCAGATGCGATCCGGACCATTTGTCCAGCAGATCCCACTGAAAAGTTCGTGCGTGGAATCTGCCGAATGGAATCGCTTCGTAAGAAGCCACCATCTTTCCCAGGACTCTTGTGCATTGATGCACAGACACTTTTCCTGGTTTTAGGAGGTTCCTGACAAGTTCGGATAACTCCCTGGCTTTCTCCTCCGGAAGAAACACCTTTTTCTGAACCGTGTCCAGAATGATTCCCAGGAACAGCAGACGTGTCGTCGGGTTCAATTGAGATTTTGGAAAATTCAGAATCCACCCGTGCTGTTGCAGCACTACTTGGGTTAGTGCTACTACGTCTTCCAGCTGTTCTCTGGACCTTGCCCTTATCAGGAGATCGTCCAAGTAAGGGATAATTAATACGCCTTTTCTTCGCAGAAGAAACATCATCTCGGCCATTACCTTGGTAAAGACCCGAGGTGCCGTGGACAATCCAAACGGCAGCGTCTGAAACTGATAATGACAGTTTTGCACCACGAACCTGAGGTACCCTTGGTGTGAAGGGCAAATTGGGACATGCAGGTAAGCATCCTTGATGTCCAGGGACACCATAAAGTCCCCTTCTTCCAGATTCGCTATCACTGCTCTGAGTGACTCCATCTTGAACTTGAATTTTTGTATGTACAGGTTCAAAGATTTCAGATTTAGAATAGGTCTTACCGAGCCGTCCGGCTTCGGTACCACAAATAGCGTGGAGTAATACCCCTTTCCCTGTTGTAGGAGGGGTACCTTGACTATCACCTGCTGAGAAAACAGCTTGTGAATGGCTTCCAATACCGTCGCCCTGTCTGAGGGAGACGTTGGCAAAGCAGACTTTAGGAATCGGCGAGGGGGAGACTTCTCGAATTCCAACCTGTAACCCTGAGATACTACCTGCAGGATCCAGGGGTCCACCTGTGAGCAAGCCCACTGCGCGCTGAAATTCTTGAGTCGACCCCCCACCGCTCCTGAGTCCGCTTGTAAAGCCCCAGCGTCATGCTGAGGGCTTTGCAGAACCCGGGGAGGGCTTCTGTTCCTGGGAAGGAGCTGCTTGCTGCCCTCTCTTACCCTTTCCTCTGCCTCGGGGCAGATATGACTGTCCTTTTGCCCGCTTGTTCTTATAGGACCGAAAGGACTGCGGCTGAAAAGACGGTGTCTTTTTCTGTTGGGAGGGGGTCTGAGGTAAAAAGGTGGATTTCCCGGCAGTTGCCGTGGCCACCAGATCCGATAGACCCACGCCAAATAATTCCTCCCCTTTATACGGCAATACTTCCATATGCCGTTTGGAATCCGCATCACCTGACCACTGTCGCGTCCATAAACTTCTTCTGGCAGATATGGACATCGCACTTACTCTCGATGCCAGAGTGCAAATATCCCTCTGAGCATCTCGCATATAAAGAAAAGCATCCTTTAATTGCTCTAAAGTCAATAAAATACTGTCCCTATCCAGGGTATCAATATTTTCAGTCAGGGAATCCGACCAGACCACCCCAGCACTGCACATCCAGGCTGAGGCGATGGCTGGTCGCAGTATAACACCAGTATGTGTGTATATACTTTTTAGGGTAGTTTCCAGCCTCCTATCAGCTGGATCCTTGAGGGCGGCCGTATCAGGCGACGGTAACGCCACTTGTTTTGATAAGCGTGTGAGCGCCTTATCCACCCTAGGGGGTGTTTCCCAGCGCGCCCTAACCTCTGGCGGGAAAGGGTATAATGCCAATAACTTTTTTGAAATTAGCACTTTTCTATCTGGGTTAACCCACGCTTCATCACATACATCATTCAATTCCTCTGATTCAGGAAAAACTACAGGTAGTTTTTTCACACCCCACATAATACCCCTTTTTGTGGTACTTGCAGTATCAGAGATATGTAAAGCCTCCTTCATTGCCGTGATCATATAACGTGTGGCCCTACTGGAAAATACGTTTGTTTCTTCACCGTCGACACTAGATTCAGTGTCCGTGTCTGGGTCTGTGTCGACCGACTGAGGTAAAGGGCGTTTTACAGCCCCTGACGGTGTCTGAGACGCCTGGGCAGGTACTAACTGGTTTGCCGGCCGTCTCATGTCGTCAACTGATTTTTGTAATGTGCTGACATTATCACGTAATTCCATAAACAAAGCCATCCATTCCGGTGTCGACTCCCTGGGGGGTGACATCACCATTACCGGCAATTGCTCTGCCTCCACACCAACATCGTCCTCATACATGTCGACACACACGTACCGACACACAGCAGACACACAGGGAATGCTCTATTGAAGACAGGACCCCACTAGCCCTTTGGGGAGACAGAGGGAGAGTTTGCCAGCACACACCCAAGCGCTATAATATATATGGGAACAACCCTATATAAGTGTTGTATCCTTATAGCAGCTTAAATATAGTAATATCGCCAAAAAAAGTGCCCCCCCTCTCTGTTTTACCCTGTTTCTGTAGTGCAGTGCAGGGGAGAGTCCTGGGAGCCTTCCTCACAGCGGAGCTGAGCAGGAAAATGGCGCTGTGTGCTGAGGAGAATAAGCCCCGCCCCCTATTTCGGCGGGCTCTTCTCCCGGAGTTTGTGAGATCTGGCAGGGGTTAAATACATCCATATAGCCTCAAGGGCTATATGTGATGTATTTTTAGCCATAAGAAAGGTATTATACATTGCTGCCCAGGGCGCCCCCCCCAGCGCCCTGCACCCTCAGTGACCGCTGTGTGAAGTGTGCTGACAACAATGGCGCACAGCTGCAGTGCTGTGCGCTACCTCATGAAGACTGAAAAGTCTTCTGCCGCCTGTTTCTGGACCTCTTCAATCTTCGGCATCTGCAAGGGGGGTCGGCGGCGCGGCTCCGGGACCGGACTCCATGGCTGGGCCTGTGTTCGATCCCTCTGGAGCTAATGGTGTCCAGTAGCCTAAGAAGCCAATCCATCCTGCACGCAGGTGAGTTCACTTCTCTCCCCTAAGTCCCTCGATGCAGTGAGCCTGTTGCCAGCAGGACTCACTGAAAATAAAAAACCTAAAAACTTTTTCTAAGCAGCTCTTTAGGAGAGCCACCTAGATTGCACCCTGCTCGGACGGGCACAAAAACCTAACTGAGGCTTGGAGGAGGGTCATAGGGGGAGGAGCCAGTGCACACCACCTGATCCTAAAGCTTTATTTTTGTGCCCTGTCTCCTGCGGAGCCGCTAATCCCCATGGTCCTGACGGAGTCCCAGCATCCACTAGGACGTCAGAGAAATAATGTCACAAATCCCCAGGAGAGTCCAATTGGGGTAAGCCATTCTGCGATGATGTTCCTCAGTTTCCGTAAGAGGTTGTCAGCTGTGTGCCTCTTATGGAAAGCGGTGATACAAAGCGTAGCCTGCCTAGGAACGAGTTGGCGTTTGCGAGATGCTGCTACTGGTGCCACCGCTGCTAATCTTGCTGCGGGAGGCAATACATCTACCCAGTGGGCTGTCACAGTCATATAGTCCTGAGTCTGCCCTGCTCCACTTGTCCACATGTCCGTGGTTAAGTGGACATTTGGTGCAACTGCATTTTTTAGGACACTGGTGACTCTTTTTCTGACATCTGTGTACATTCTCGGTATCGCCTGCCTAGAGAAATGAAACCTAGATGGTATTTGGTACCGGGGACACACTACCTCAAGCAATTCTCTAGTTCCCTGTGAATTAACGCTGGATGCTGGACACACGTTTAACACCACCGAAGCTGCCAAGACCTGAGTTATCCGCTTTGCAGCAGGATGACTGCTGTGATATTTCATCTTCCTCGCAAAGGACTGTTGGACAGTCAATTGCTTACTGGAAGCAGTACAAGTGGTCTTCCGACTTCCCCTCTGGGATGACGATCGACTCCCAGCAGCAACAACAGCAGCGCCAGCAGCAATAGGCGTTACACTCAAGGATGCATCGGAGGAATCCCAGGCAGGAGAGGACTCGTCAGACTTGACAGTGACATGGCCTGCAGGACTATTGGCTTTCCTGTTTAAGGAGGAAATTGACACTGATGGAGTTGGTGGTGTGGTTTGCAAGAGATTGGTTACAAGTGGAAGGGATTTAGTTGTCAGTGGACTGCTTCCGCTGTCACCCAAAGTTTTTGAACTTGTCAATGACTTGCGACTGATGAATGCGCTCCAGGTGACGTATAAGGGAGGATGTTCCTAGGTGGTTAACGTCCTTACCCCTACTTATTACAGCTTGACAAAGGCAACACACGGCTTGACACCTGTTGTCCGCATTTCTGTTAAAATAATTCCACACCGAAGAGGTGATTTTTTTTTGTAATTTGACCAGGCATGTCAATGGCCATATTCGTCCCACGGACAACAGGTGTCTCCCCGGGTGCCTGACTTAAACAAACCACCTCACCATCAGAATCCTCCTTTCAATTTCCTCCTCAGCGCCAGCAACACCCATATCCTCATCCTGGTGTACTTCAACAGTGACATCTTCAATTTGACTATCAGGAACTGGACTGCGGGTGCTCCTTCCAGCACTTGAAGGGGGCGTGCAAATGGTGGAAGGCGCCACCTCTTCCCGTCCAGTGAGCAAGAAAAGTGGCTGCGCTGTGTGTCAGCAGCTATATAAAATAGAGAGCACAACGTATAAAATGTAAAGAATTTATTCTCTTAATCAATATAGTTATAAAACATATAGGTTAATAATACACCTATATCTGTCTCAGGTGATATAAAGGTTCAGCCGTGTGATAAAAATGGCTATCCAATATATTAAATCCTGATTGTGCAATAGGGAGGGAACAGGAGAATTTGTAGATGTATGGAATATAGGGATAGCAAGATGAGTGAAAGACACGAAATGGACACCACTCAGCTATCAAATGCACACACAGAAAGTCACAGTTTGTACAATGCAGAGGTTATTACTGACAATAATACTGCACTGGACTAGCTTACACAGCTATATAACAATAGATATAACGGTATACAGTAAGAACTGGATGTATATCACAGGGTAATTGTACTATAAAACCCTGACTAAAGGCACTCTTTCTTAACTATCACTGTCTAAAAAGGCAGGTAGAATACTTAAGTGTCATGTAAAGGCATAGCGCTGACAACCAGGCGGCTTTACATAGGAGGATTTGCCCAAGCAGTCCCAGGAACAGTGAGCTGAGGGATATTGGCGCCTCAGACACTGTCAGGGAGTGAGGAAAAAACAGATATGCAGCTCCAGGGCGGGAACACTTGCTAGAAATGGCACCCCGGGGCTGGGGGAGGGGCTTCAGGTCTAAGCCTTATCCCCTCTGCTGGCAAAACCACCGGGTATTGTGGGCGATATAAGAATTGGTTTAGAGAGGAAACCTGACCTGCGCCCATGCCCTGGTGATCTAGTGGGATCGCCTGTACTGCCACAGTGTCCACCGCCAGCACGCGCGGCCCGCCTCCCACTGACCGTGCCGGATCGCGATAAAGACCGGGTCCCGCAAGTGGGACCCACTTACCACCTCCCGAAGCGCGGCCACACGATCCTGGAGAGCTCCAGCCGTGTGTGTCTAACGTGAAGAAAACCGAAGCCTCCGCTGTAGGTACCTGGCAACCAGGGCTCGGGAGTGTACAGCGCCGCTGGGGAGAGCTGGAGCTGCAGCAGTGACTGTCACAAGACATTTACCACCGCTGCTGCCCTTGAAGTCTTCACTTTTTACCTCATAAAAAGCTTTTCTAAGGGCTGCTGTTAAGTGCCAACTTACAAAACTGAGCTCCTTTGCTGGGAGGTGGGGTGATATAGGAGGCGGCGCTGTGCATTCTGGGAACAGTCAAAGCTTTGAGCCTGTTGGTGCCTCGGATCAAGATCCTATTCTACACCCCATTGTCCAATCCTTGTGGAGCCCAGTGTACCCCGCAGCAGAAAGATGGCTTTTAGGAAATATAAGCAGACACAAAATAATGAAGACAAAGAGTTATATCTTGTTAGACTGAAGGAGACTAAGAAGGTAATCAGATGTGCAAAGGCACAAGCTGAGGAGAAAATGGCCCAGTCGGGTGGTCTTCTGTATGCCGGTGGCCAGGCTCCCGACAAACTGGATACCGGCGCCGCAATCCCGACCGCCGTCATACCGACATATTTTTGTCCACGACCCCCCTGGAGGGAGAATAGATAGCATGGCACGCGTAGCATGGCGAGCATAGCGAGCCCGCAAGGGGCTCATTTGCACTCGCCCAGCTGTCGGTATGCCGGCGGTCGGGATTCCGGCGCCGGTATGCTGGTCGCCGGGAGCCCGGCCGCCGGCATACCATACTACACCCAGCCCAGTCAGTGGGTAAACGAGGCAAAACTTTTTTTAGGTATATAAGCGAAAGGAGAAAAACAAAAGGCGGAATAATAAAACTAAAGACAGAGACTGGGAGTCTTGAAGGAGACAATGTAATAGCAGATCATCTTAATAATTATTTTTGCTAAGTATTTACTACTGAAAGAGAGGGGAAGGGGCAACGGTTAAGTTGTAGGGATATTCAGGAAAATGAAACAAGTACATTTACAGAGGAGAAGGTCCTAACAGAACTCTCAAAGCTGAAAGTGGACAAATCTATGGGGCCAGATGGGATACATCCAGGGATACTAAAATAACTTAAAGATGTGCTGGTAGCACCACTGACAGAATTATTCAACCAGTCATTAGCTACAGGAGTAATTCCAGAGGACTGGAAAAGAGCAAACGTAGTCCCACTACACAAAAGTGGAAGCAAGGAAGAGGCAAACAACAGACCAGTGAGTCTTACATCAGTAGTAGGGAAATTGATGGAAACAATCTTAAAAGAAAGAGTTGTAGATTATCTCAAATCCGGCAATTTACAGGATCCCAAACAGCATGGATTCACTGGGGGGAGATCATGTCAAACAAATCATATTGACTTTTTTGACTGTGTGACTAAAGTGATGGATAAAGGTGGAGCCATGGATATAGCTTATCTAGACTTTAGTAAGGCTTTTGACACTGTTCCACATCGCAGACTGCTAAATAAACTTCAAAGTTTGGGAATGGATATTAGGATTATTGAATGGATAAGATCTTGGTTGAAGGATAGAAAACAGAGAGTTGTGGTAAATGGAGTGCATTCACAGGAGGGAAATGTTACCAGTGGAGTACCCCATGGATCTGTACTTGGACCAGTGCTTTTTAATATCTTCATTGGTGACATGGTATTAAAGGGAAAGTATGCCTTTTTGCCGATGACACAAAGGTATGCAACAGGGTAGACACATCAGGTGGGGTAAAACAAATGATTGAGGATCTAGGTAGACTAGAAGAATGGTCAAGAGTGTGGCAATTACAGTTTAATGCCAAAAAATGCAAATGCATGCACTTGGGTCTCAAAAATTCAAAGGCTAAATATAGTATTAATGGCACTATACTGGAAACTACTGAGGAGGAAAGGGATCTAGGAGTCACTATTTCAGGTGACTTAAAGGCAGGTAAGCAATGTAACAAAGCAATGAGGAAGGCTAGTCAGTTGCTTGGCTGCATTGGGAGAGGAATCAGTAGCAGAAAGAAAGAAGTAATAATGTCACTGTATAGGTCATTGGTACGGCCTCATCTAGAAAACTGTGTTCAATTCTGGAGGCCATATCTTCAAAAGGATATTAATACATTAGAAACTGTACAAAGAAGGGCAACTAAAATGGTGCATGGCCTACATCACAAAACATACCCAGAAAGACTAAGAAATCTCAATATGTATAGTTTAGAGCAGAGAAGGGAAAGGGGAGACATGACAGAAACTTTCAAATATATCAAGGGTTTTAACAAAGTCCAAGAGGGAAACATTCTCCAAATGAAGAGAAGCAAAAGGACACGAGGACATGCACTGAGACTGGAGGGGGGGAGGTTCAGGGGAAATTTTCACAGAAAGGGTAGTGGATAAGTGCAATAGCCTCCCATCAGAGAGGTGGTAGAGGCTAAGAGAGTGGAGCAACTTAAGCATGCATGGAATAGATATAAGGATATCCTTACAAAGAAATAAAAATCAAACAAGGTTAGAGAAAAAAAAAAGGTAAAAAAAAAAAAAAAGGGGGCAGACTAGATGGGCCACATGGTTCTTATCTGCCGGCAAATTCTATGTTTCTAATGCTTTGATGTTACTCCTTTTCTAGCCTGTATCAGGGTAGGAATGACCTTGCTTGGAATGCCCTTCCTAGCTAAGATCTGGCGCTCAACCTCCATGCCGTCAAACGTAGCCGTGGTAAGTCTTGATAAGCAAACGGCCCCTGTAGCAGAATGTCCTCGCGAAGAGGAAAAGGCTTCGGCTCTACCAGCAGTAATTCCAGAAGATCCGCGTACCAAGCTCTTCTCGGCCAGTCCGGAGCAATGAGGATTGCCTGAACTCTTGTTCTCTTTATGAGCTTTAGAATCCTTGGAATGAGTGGAAGTGAAGGGAACACGTACACTGACTTGAATACCCACGGAGTTACCAGGGGGTCCACCGCTACTGCTTGCGGGTCTCTCGACCTGGAACAG
Organism: Pseudophryne corroboree; assembly: GCF_028390025.1. Classification (NCBI taxonomy): domain Eukaryota; kingdom Metazoa; phylum Chordata; class Amphibia; order Anura; family Myobatrachidae; genus Pseudophryne; species Pseudophryne corroboree. Next base: position 638,338,048 of record NC_086447.1, on the reverse strand, counting down.
TACCTCCGAAGCTTCTTGTTGAGACGGGAAATCATCATGTCTATTTGAGGTACACCCCAAAGACTTGTTACTTCCGTGAACATCTCCGGATGGAGATCCCACTCTCCAGGATGGAGATCGTGTCTGCTGAGGAAGTCCGCTTCTCAGATGTCCACTCCCGGAATGAAGATTGCTGACAGCGCCACCGCGTGCTTTTCTGCCCAGTGGATGATTCTTGTTACCTCTGACATTGCAGCTCTGCTCTTCGTTCCGCCCTGTCAGTTTATGTAGGCCACTGTCGTTACATTGTCCGACTGTACTTGAATGGCCTGATCTTGTAGAAGGTGTGCCGCTTGTAGAAGACCATTGTACACGGCTCTTAGTTCCAGGATGTTTACTGGAAGAATGGATTCCAGATTTGACCACCTTCCTTGGAAGGTTTCCCCTTGGGTGACTGCGCCCCAACCTCTGAGACTTGCATCCGTGGTTAGAAGGATCCAGTTCTGAATCCCGAACCTGCGTCCCTCGAGAAGGTGAGGTAGCTGTAGCCACCACAGGGGTGAAATCCTGGCTTTCGGCGACAGATGTATCCTCTGGTGCATGTGTGGGTGAGATCCCGACCACTTGTCCAGGAGATCCAATTGGAAGGACCGTGCATGAAATCTTCCGTACTTTAGAGCCTTGTAGGAGGCAACCATCTTCCCCAGAAGGCAAATGCACTGATGAACAGATACCTGGGCAGGTCTCAAGACATCCTGAACCATCGTTTGTATCACCAACGCTTTTTCCACTGGTAGAAATACCCTCTGCACTTCCGTGTCGAGGATAATCCCTAGGAAAGACAATCTCCTTGTCGGCTCCAAATGTGACTTTGGAAGACTCAGGATCCATCCGTGTTCCCTGAGCAGTCGAGTCGTAAGAGCCACCAAAGAAAAAGCGCCCAGCTGAGCCTGTGTTGAAATGCTGCCTGCTGCTCTCAATAGAATAGGGTATTAGCAAACCCTAAACAAATGTAGGGAAAAAAGGAAAAGAGAGCGAAGCAGACTAAACTTGTAATTACAACAGATTTATTCATAAAATATGCTAAATCACACCAGGTTTAAAATATTTTTTGATAAGAACTAATGATATATATATACAATATGTATCAAATAAGAATCCACACTAAAAATTATATTATAACAGTCCCACAGTACTAGTGCACTAGTAGATGACACAATAACCGGTATATGATCCTTAATAGAACCAGTACATCCTTCAGTTCATTTGCAGAGTGTTAGCAGCTGATGGTTTACACAGGCGTTTTCATGTGGCACTTTAGTAACAGTTTCCAAAATGAAATGTATCCCTTTTGACTAAGTAGCAACTATACTCCTAACAAACGAACAGTCTCTATGGAGATATCGTGCTGTGTGTTGAAACACAGTGCATGCGCTCCGGCTGTCACTCTCTCACTGTGACAGTGTACCGGAGCCGTAAATGCTTACCGCTTCCACAAATGTGTTACGCACACCAGTGCTAACAGGAGTATACCGGTGTATGAACAGAGAGGGAAGCGAAGCAAACGAACTCACAGACAGTATAACATAACATACACAGGAGGTGATGGAATAACTAATAAACACAAAGTGAACGGAGAAGCCCAAAGGCTCAGGAATTGGGTGTCTCCCTAGTGTCAGGAATGCTCAGATGGAATAGAGCGGACAATGAAGCGATGTGTAGTGATTTAACATGTGGAGCACCTGAAATGATGTTGCTAAGAGCAACAGAAAAAACCCCAAAGGGTTACCAACGGGTGTGGGAATAAACTCCTTGGTCAGAGATAGAAATATAGACACAAGGAGAGTATCCACAATCCTAACCCCCACTTGCAGGGCACAGGTTCAGCTTACTGCCACTAAACTGACACCTGGACGCCCTGCACAGTGAGGGAGGATTAAGCAAGCAGGTCTGAGAGTACAGCCGCAAACCTGCTGGGTTCACAGAATAGCAAAAGAACCCAAGCAGGACAAACAACTGACTCCAGTCTTACTGCTAGGTCCGGATTGGCAGAATGAAGTACCGAATCCCAAGGCCTATTCGCAGTAAGCAACAAGTAAATACAAAGTCACACAGTACTAGCTAACTCTCTGGAACTGACTAACAAACAAAGATTCAGCAGCATTTGCCTAGCCTGAGAGGATGGTTTATATAGCAGGTGCTGTCCACGCTCCACTCAGACCTCACAGACTGTGAGCACAAAACCAGCGCCGGATTCCCTGCCGTGCACAGAGCCTGTAACCACTACACAGTAAAAACCCGGACCGGAGTATCAGCTGCGCTCAGGTTACTTCGCTAACACTTGCCTCCCGGTTGCCATGGCGACGTGGCAGCACAGAGCAGGAGATCCTAACAAAATGTCCCAGCGGCAGTAACCATAGACCGGGCGCCGCTTGTTCTAGCGGCTTGATCCCCCGTTCTCCTACCAGAACCACGTGGCAGAATCGCTCATTCCCTGACGCCTCCAAACAGACCCTGGTGGCGCTATTGATGGCTGGGCGCCGTTAATTCCAGGTGAATCGACTGGCGGCCACGGTCCCCGTATAGCAAGCGGGACCAATGCAAGTGGCTCAAGTCGAATGGGTCGATTCCGGCAGAGATTGAAGATGCAATAGACAAAGTCGTGGGACTGAAAGAGTGCTTGGATCCTTAGAGCCCGACGCGTTTCTCGACCGACAAACACTGGTCGTTTCCTCAGAGGGTTGAAAAAATGGATGTACTGGTTCTATTAAGGATCATATACCGGTTATTGTGTCATCTACTAGTGCACTAGTACTGTGGGACTGTTATAATATAATTTTTAGTGTGGATTCTTATTTGATACATATTGTATATATATATCATTAGTTCTTATCAAAAAATATTTTAAACCTGGTGTGATTTAGCATATTTTATGAATAAATCTGTTGTAATTACAAGTTGAGTCGTAAGAGCAATTGACTGCAACAACCTCTCCCTGGAAGATCAGCAGATCATCCAGGTACGGAACTATATTCACCCCCTGCTTGCGGAGGAGAATCATCATCTCTGCCATTACCTTGGTGAACACCCGTGGTGCTGTGGAGAGGCCAAATGGCAGTGCCTGGAACTGATAGTGACAGTCCAACAGCGCAAATCTGAGATAAGCCTGGTGTGGCAGCCAAACTGGAATGTGGAGGTACGCATCCATGATATCTAGAGATACCAGAAACTCTCCCTCCTCCAGCCCTGAGATCACCACTTTCAGAGACTCCATTTTGAACTTGAATTCCCTTAGATTAGGGTTTATAATAATAATAATAATAATAATAATAATTTTATTTATATAGCACTCTTTCTCCAAACAGGACTCAAGGCTTCAGGTTCAAAATTGGCCTGACCGAACCATCCGGTTTCGGTACCACAAACAGGTTTGAATAAGAACCCTTGTTTATCATATGAGGTGGAACTGGGACAATGACATCTGACCTTTCTAATTTTTGAACGGCTTCCTGAAGGATAGCCCTGTCTGTCAGCAAAGCTGGCAAGCTTGATTTGAAGAATCTGTGAGGTGGGAGCTCTTGAAACTGCAGTCTGTACCCCTGGGACACAATATCCTGCACCCAGGGATCCAGGCCAGATGACACCCAGAAGTGACTGAAACATCTGAGTCTCGCTCCCACCTACCGTTCTCCAGGCAGTGAGGTTCACCGTCATGCTGAGGATTTTGAGGAAACAGAGGCAGGCTTCTGTTCCTGGCAAACTGCGGGTGCAGGTTTTTTTTAATTTTGCTCGATCACCTCTTAAGAAAGTGGTAGGAGGTTTGGACTTTCTAGCCTTTGCGGTTCGAAAGGACTGCGTTGTGGACGTAGAAAAGGGTTTCTTTGTCGTCTGAGTGGCTGAAGGAAAAAAGGTTGACTTACCAGCGGTTGTTGTGGAGATCCACGCAACCAATACTTCCCCAGATAGAGCCTGACCTGTGACGGGTAGGTTCTCCACACTTCTCCTGGATTCCGCGTTGGCAGACCATTGGCGTAGCCAGAGACCCCTGTGTGCTGAGACAGCCATTGACGATGTCCTTGCAGTCAGATTACCCAGGTCCTTCATGGCATCCACCATGAACCCCGCAGAATCCTGTATGCTACGTAAAAACATGTCAATGTCACTTCTATCCATAGTATCTAATTCCTCAAGCAATGCACCTGACCACTTTACTATGGCTTTAGAAATCCATGCACAGGCAATAGTAGGCCTTAACCCCACGCCTGAGGCAGTGTATATGTATAGTCTCAATCTTGCGGTCTGCCGGTTCTTTCAACGCAGTAAATCCAGGTACAGGTAAAACCACCTTTTTTGACAGCCTAGAGACAGAGGCGTCCACTATCCTCCTCAAAGAAGGGAAAAGCAACAAGAACCCTCTTTGGGATCTCGAATTTCTTCTCTGGGTTTTCCCAGGATTTTTCAAATAATGCATTCAATTCTTTAGACACAGGAAAAGTTAAGGGGGGCTTCTTGCTGTCAGTGAAATAAGCCTCCTCAATCATGAGCTGTACCCCTTTAGCAAGGGAAGCCTCACCCCCCCCCCCCTCCCAATATATCCCCATCACCGTCTGCCATGTCAGAGTCGGTGTCCGTGTCAACTTGCGTAATCTGGGCAAGGACACGTTTCTTTGGGTATATACCTGGGGATTTTGATGAGGTAGTGGGGACAGAACCATACAAAACCTCCACAGATTTTCTTAAAACCTGTGTTTCAGTCTCATTATGGGCTACCCTAGAAGAAATCTGGGATAACATTACTTGAATGGAAGCCAACCAATTTGGCTCAGATTCAGAAGGCTGAGATATGATATTACATTCCTGAGTACAGGGAATGGATTCCTCTGGAGAAGGTACATATTCTGACGCACAAGACACAGAGTCCCTGGACATTGTTATGTGAGAAATTTGCATACACACACAAAGGAAAATGTCAGACACAGTAACTTCAGAGAAACACAGAGTTAATGGAGCCAGCGCACACATCGCCCTAATAGGTAGACTGTGCACCCTTAATAGACTACACAGTAATATACAGTCTCCCCCCCATTTTACAACCCCCTGGTACCGCACAGGATAGCTGGAGTTATGTGATGGGGCAGCGCTCCCTGTCAGCGTCTCTTGGTGTGGATCTGCAGGGAGAAAATGGCGCTGGTGAGCTACTGGGTCCGCTCTAAGAAGCTCCGCCCCCAAACATGGCGTGTCTTCCCGCACTTTGAATCTTTATACTGGCCTGAGGTAATTGCGCTAGTAGTGGTACCTAAGTCCCTGATAGCCTGAGTGACCAGTTTTTCAAGGGTATTGCGCTGGCCCAGGGCGCCCCTCACAGCGCCGCCCCTGAGTACCGCTGAGCCTGTCCGGAGCGCAGTGTCAGAACTGCGCTCCCACCTTGTTGCCGCCATTCACACCGGCTCACAGTTTGTCAGGTCACCGGTGACACACTCATCACCGCGATCTTCTGGCTCTGTTAGGGGGTGGCGACATGCTTCTGGAGTGAGCGGTTGCCTCGGGGGCTAACGATCATCACCCCCAGGAGCTTAATGTCCTGTCAGCGGAGATAGTCGCCATTAACCTCAGAGGGTTGGACACTACCCCCCCCCCCCCCCCCTAAAGTCCCACGAAGCAGGGAGGCTGTTGCCAGCAGCCTCCCTGTGCCTAATTACTCTTAAAAATAATAAAACTAGAGAATCTCTAGGAGATCCCCCAGCTGTGACCAGCTCCACTGGGCACATTTTCTAAACTGAGTCTGTTAGGAGGGGCATAGATAGAGGAGCCAGCCCACACTATCAAACTCTTAAAGTGCCCATGGCTCCTGGTGGACCCGTCTATACCCCATGGTACTAATATGGACCCCAGCATACTCTAGGACGTAAGAGAAATAAAGTTTGAAGAAAACTCTCTGGAGCTCCAGAGAATGGCACATTTTTCCAAACTGAGTCTGCAGGAGGGGCATAGAGGGGAGGAGCCAGCACACTGAAGAAATTTTTAAAGTTCCATGGCTCCAATGGACCCCATCTATACCCCATGGTACTAAGACCATCCCAGTATCCCCTAGGACGTAAGAGAAATAATAATTGAGGCTGCAGCATTTTATATCACTGTGACATTGCTGGATTATTTGTCAGCATTTTGAAATAATTACCAGGGACACTGCATATATTCATGTCTCCCCCTTATATATACCTTGGAGAGTATGGGACTTTGGGTGGTGGAGGGATGTAAAGATCCAGAATTGCTGGCTTCTCTTTTTTCAGTGAGGTATCCAGTGTACTTTCCGGGGACTGTTTCGTAGTTGGTGGAGGACTTGTCTAAAATGAAAATAAACATATAATATGTACATTTATCAATCATTTATTTACTTATCTAGGTTAAAAATCATAAATCTATTTTATTATAGTCTTCTATATAATAATCCATATTCTATAGGGCCCTTTATTTCACTGGCAATATTGCCACAAATAGTAAAAAAAAATCTTTACAGATGTGTCCTCATACATCTTGCCTCAATACGCAGCGGGAGATGCCTTGTGCGAGAGAGCTGACAGGTCCCATGCAACTCTGTTAGCATTGGGCGTCTTTTTTTTTGCCGAAAATGTATCTTTATGCGAATAAGATGCACAAGCAGACTCTGCTGATTAAAAACACTGTAGTGTTGCATTTTGTAAGCAGATACAGACACGGTCGCACATAGGGGGTAATTCTGAGTTGATCGCAGCAGCAAGTTTGTTAGCAATTGGGCAAAACCATGTGCACTGCAGGGGGGGGCAGATATAAAATTTGCAGAGAGAGTTAGATTTGGGTCGGTTATTTTGTTTCTGTGCAGGGTAAATACTGGCTGCTTTATTTTTACACTGCAATTTAGATTTCAGTTTGAATCCACCCCACCCAAATTTAACTCACTCTGCACATGTTATATCTGCCCCTCCTGCAGTGGACATGGTTTTGCCCAACTGTTAACAAATTTGCTGCTGCGATCAACTCAGAATTAGGCCCATAGAACATAGGCATGCCGCATATAATTTTACTCACCAAAAGCTGTTGTGCGTCCTGTTTGTATCATTTTGCAAATAAGAACATTTTTTAAAAAGTCACACAAAAAGATGCTTGGTGCTACCAAGTCATGCCACAACATGGCATGACTAAAAGGGCTGTTCAACGTGCAAGTAGGCTAGATGTAAATGGACACATCTGTAGATTCCAAATTTCTCCCTTGCACCAACTCTAGCGAGGTCCTGTCATATTTTTACATTGCATTTAATATTAAAAATATACATGCAAGATTAATGTATTTAATCTTCATTCCTGACAGCTCGGACTGTCTTCAGTTTTGAAGAACAACCTGTAACCGACAGGTCCATCAGTATGATCACAGCAGCCAGAGATGAGTTAGCTGATCTTGCTGTAGGCAATGATCTGCCCACTAGGGTCAGAACAGAGCTGTAAGTAATGGGACAGAATCAGGATAAGTGAAAGAGAATGAAGGAAAGCAGGAAGCCGCAGGAGGAGCAAGGTCTCCAGCAACACTGATTACTTAAACCAATGCACAAAAACTGGTTTCAAATGCACCTGAAATGCATATGAAAAAAGCATTTTTAAATCATAGATAAGACTAATTGTTCTCACATCCAAGAACACTAGGGGCCACTATATCCTTTGTTATGTAAAATTTCAAAAGGATTTATCCGGTTAACATGTTTTATAATATACCCACTTTTCACTTGGCTGCACACTGAGACTTAATTTAGTAATTTCCATACCTGCACAAGTGGTGGTCTCCATCTCAAATTTTTCAAAGGTGCAGGGGTAAAATTAAAGGTTCCGGTTGGTCTCTTTTTCAGAAGTAGTGTAACTCCATCAGAGTTCTCTCTTAGTCTTGCCACAAGGTTTCTTAACTGCCATCCAACCTTCAAAGTGCACACAAGGATTAGTCAATGACTCAAAATAAGTTTAATCCCTTAAATTAAAACTTTATATCCATTATATTTATACATGTACATAGTGTAGCTGACTCTTCATTACTAAATCTTGGTACACACCGATACAATCCATGTCACGATCAGTAATGGCTAAAACAGGCCAACGTATAGGTGTGTATGTTGTACCGCTAAAGGAGCAATGGGGGTCATTCCGAGTTGATCGTAGCTGTGCTAAACTTAGCACAGCTACAATCAGGCACTCAGACATGTGGGGGGACGCCCAGCACAAGGCTAGTCCCCCCCCCCGCATGTCAGTGCCAGCCCCCTCCCGCAGAAATGCAAAAGCATCGCACAGCGGCGATGCTTTTGCATTTGAGGAGTAACTCCCGGCCAGCGCAGCTCCTGCGGCTGTCCGGGAGAACCTCTTCCCTGCTCGGGTCGCAGCGGCTGCGTGTGACGTCATGCAGCCGCCGCGGCCCGCCCCCCCCAACGGTCCGGCCACACCTGCGTTGGCAGGACCGCGATCCCTAAACTGCGGCTTAACGCTGCCGTCCATCCCCCCCCCCCCCCCCCCCCCACCCAGCGACAGCCTCTGCCTGTCAATCAGGCAGAGGCAATCGCTAGGGAACAACGACCTTCGGCTGTCCAGCATGCGCAGATCCAACCCGATCGCTGCGATAAACTGCAGCGAGCGATCGGATCGGAATGACCTCCAATAGCCGATAAACAGCTTTTAATGCTCCTGCAATGGTCAGGTCAACAGTTTGCATCTTATGTACTGTAATTGAATACTTGACCGACAGTCACATGACCTCCTCCGTGAGCCCGACGGCTCACTATCCCGATGGTCGGCATGCCGACCAACAGGGACTATTTCCACTCGTGGGTGTCCACGACACCTATAGAGTGGGAATAGAACCCGTGGCGACCGCAGGTCGCCACCGAGCCCGCAAGGGGCTTGCTGCACTCGCCCCTCCCCGCCGGGATCGGTGTGCTGCCGGGATCCCTGTGTCGGTAAGGTGACCGGTGGTCAGGAGACCGCCGGTCACCCATACTACACCCGTCGGGCAAACCTTCCGGTCACATAGAATCCCATACACACTGAGCTATTTTAGAACAGTGTGTACGCGGCTCGCAGGGGGCTGGCAGAAGGTTAACCTGGGGACACACTGCTCGGCTGATGGGGAGCGTTTAACCCAATCAGCCAGGGATTGAATAGGTGTGTACCCAGCTATACAAATAGTATGAATAAAGCTGGGTACATACCTATTCGATCCCCGGCTGATGAGGTTAAACGCTCTCGATCAGCCGAGTGGTATGTATCCAGCCGTGACCCCTAGCGAGGCGTAGGCAACAGTAAGGTAAGCAGCTCCTCTATGGGGATCAGGGGGTCGGCTGTGCAGCACTTAAGATGCAACCTCCCAGTCCCGACCATTGTAGGAGCATTATAACCGTTTTTTCAGCTAAAGCTTCCTGCCTCTGTACTGCATACACACTTATACAATCATTGGCCATTCACCCAATATCGTGAAAATGGGCTGACAATTGTATAGGTGTTTCATCTTTAGAAATGGTTATCACTTTTTGCACATATTGAGTACTGCATATCTGAGACATGTTCTTCATAAGCATACAGAAGGCAAGCAATTTCTAGCTTACCTTGCCTTGTTGAGCATACTGGAAGTTCTAGATTTACAATAATTTGAGCACTACAAGTCGGCTGAATCTGAGTTCATATATAATTTTATTTTCACCAAATATACCATAAATCAGGGGTAAGCTAAAACTGTCACATCTGAAGATCAGATTCAGGAATACAATTATGGAGCATAACATATTTGTGGTTAGTGAATATTCTACTGAAATCAATAAAATGCATGTCAATAAAAATATATGAAAAGTAATGTACATTATCACTTTATGGGTCTGCAAAGCTGAAACTTGAGATTGCAATGTTTTCAATGCAAGAAGTGGTAAAGCAGATGTGCTTATTATTAAAAGAAGCCTTTTCTGGTTATTTCCAAGATAATTCTTAACCTACAACTCTAAGAGTTATACTCCATTGCTAAAAGACTAACGCAGAGTCGAACAACCAGTGGAAGACTTTACCTAGCTGTTGCAGGACTGCAGCTCCCCCAGTTTATCCGCTGCCCATTGAGATTGCCTAGCAGTGGCAGTGACTTCCCAAAGGAAATGCTTCCTTCTTATAACAGCCAGACAGGCAGTCCCAGGGGGTGGTGCTCTCTCTCTCTGGGACTGCCAGTCTGGACGTCAATTAATAGAGAGAGCGCTTAAAAAGGGAAGCCACTCCCCTGCTATAACGGCTGCCCAGTACTAGTTTGCCACATGCAGAAATAGCCAGGATGCTAAAAATATAAATGTGTTTGCACCTCCTTTATCATAACCACGTGTGTTCCAGGAGCACATTGTACAGTACCTTGCTTGTTCCTTTTTTTAATTTGCTTATAATTCTAAAGGGGAGAAGTATCAAACCTTTGAGAGAGATAAATGGAGTGTTGACCATAGCAACCAATCTGATTCCAACTATTATTTATCTAGCACAGTCTATAAAATGACAGAGGCTGATAGGTTGCTATGGGCAACTTCTCCACTTTATCTCTCCCAAAAGTTTGATACATTTTCCCCTGAATCTCTAACTATGTGCCCCTTAACCCAATAGTCACATTTATTGAATTCTTTGTGGAAACTGATTACTTTTCCTTTATAACCTTAGGGCCCTTAAAAAAACCTTCACTACACCTTCTTGTGTTGGTGTACAGATGTGTCCTCATACATCATGGCTGCAGTTGCGCCAAACAGCCCCTCTCGGCATGCCAGGTCCCATTAGACTCTGCTAGCGCCAGAAGTCTGTTTTGCCAAAAATACGTCTTAGTTGAAACACGATGCTGCTAGGACGCATAAGGAGACTGTGCTGGTTATTTTGATATATGACACCTGTATATCCGAGTCTTTCTGTATACGAAGTACTACAATGTAGCAGCTGCAGCTTTTTTCCAATACAAGTTCAGTTGTGCTCAGACTCACAGACAATATACAAGTGCCGCATATCAATTTTATCAGCATTTTCAGCAAAAAAGACGACCGGTGGTAGAGTTGCACGGTACCTGGTGGATCACTCATGCCAGGTATCTCCCGCTGAGTGACGTATTAAGGATAGATGTATGAGGACACATCCATATTTAAGATTTATCTAGGTCTTGTTTGGTAAAAACAGATGTGTCCTCAAACATCTTGCCTCAATAACCACGCAGCAGGAGATGCCTGGCGTGACTTTCCTGAGGCTCCCGGGTGGCTCTGCTAATGTCGGGCGTCCTTTTATTTACCAAAAATGCATCATATTCGCATCGCTATGTGAATAGGATCGCACAAGCAGCTTGTGCTGATTAAAATTATATGTGGCATACCTATGTTATGTGTGCAACTGTGGCTGTATCTGCATATAAAATGTTACATTACAGTGATTTCCAGGAAAACACTGTTACATAGCATTTCGTATAACATATCATTTTAATCAGCATAAGCTGCTTGTTAATTCTATTTACATAGCAATGCAACTTATACGCATTTAAACGGTAAAAAGTTGCACATAAAGACGCTCAGCGCTACCAAGTCCCAGCACGACATAGCGTGAATAGAAGGGCTATTTACATGACTGCAGCAAGGATGTAGGAGGACACATCTGTTGCACTGAATATAATACACAACAAGTGAATTTTCACTAAAATCCAAAGACCTGCCTTCTCTCTGCTCCAGTGTAAATGGACAAGCCAACATTTTTAAAAATATTTTTTTATATAGATATCTGTTATAGACTCATTTTTGTGTCTATTACAGACAAATGAACTCCTTACTGACCTCCTTTATCATATACTCTCTCTCACCAACACTTAGTAGACCAAGCCTATAATCCCCTTGTAAAATCTGGGTGTTGGTCTGGCTAACTTCTGCTTCTACTACATTAGCTCTCAGCTTTTACTGTATTGTAAGTGAACGCGAAATAAGACAATCTGGTCTAGAATTTGTAAGTTACTACAGCTAGTTCCTTTGAATGCCTGGCTGTGGTTAGAAGTCTTATGTGTTCGATACTGAATGGTAGTTAGTAGCCACTGATTAATGATGACCTTCCTCAAATCAAACTCACTTACTGGACCCATGACTGCCCAGAAATGATTCTGCAGGTGTAGTTGTCACAACTTGATTGCTCAGAGATCTGTCAAGATCTATGTTGATCTTCTCATACATAACAGTCCCAAATGGTGCAAGCATTTTTAACTGATAAAACACTCAAAATGCTCCTGATTGGATGAACAATATAGAGTGTGCTGAACATACCGTGGGGTATATTCAATAACTGTCGGAAGTTGCCGTATTGTCGGAAAGGGGTTCCGACCTATTCATTAGGGCCCCGTTTATTCCGACAAGTCGGGAAACCCGACTTGTCGAAATGCTGTCGGAATGCACGCTGCAAGCGTGCATTTTCGGAAGCGGGGCCAAACCCGACAGGTTTTAGCCCCGCTTCCGACAATCTCATTTCGACTATAAAAAAAAGCCGGATTGAGTTGAGGTAAACTGAGAGCAGGAGACGGAAGGGGGTGGGGGGGGACAAGCGGGCAGAGCAGGAACCCAGCTGCAGCGTCCACCCGGCTCCAGCAAGTGAGGTCCTGGACGCCGCCGTGAGCCTCAGTTGCTGCAGCCACTGCTCCCCCGTCTCATCCTCCTCCGCTCATCTCCTGTTGCTGCCCCCACCTCTGCAGACATCCCTCCCACGGCAGCTGCTGACAGTATATAATATATTATGAAAACAGTAATAAGTATGCTTAGTGTACCTTTAGATCTTTTATTAAATAAAGTTCTTAAAAATATGAAAACAATAATAAAACAACAACTTACCACAGTCTGATGATTAACTTGTATGACTTCATCACCAGCATGAATCTTCCGGGAGGAATCAGCAGGTGACTGGGGAAATGCAGGAAAGAGAAAAACAAATCAAGACATTGCCTAGACCTGTCTTCAGTGTTTATGTACATTGTTTGCACTGTTACAGTAATGAATACAGCGTTAAAGCACATACCTTATATGTGCAACTGTGTTAAGGGAGCAACCCTGAATGATGTCACCTTCTAGAGGTCAGTATCATAACAATGTTTTATATTATTGTGTCTAGTCTGTCATTTTCTATACTTATTACAAGGCAAAATTATGTTTGTTCCAAGCTAACAGCAAAAGATCTTGAAAAAAAATATTAAGCCTTTTTAATGTTTATTAAATATTATCACATTAAAAATAACTTTTGCTTGAAAAAGGTAAACGTTTGCTGCAGGATATCACCGCGTGTACAATGTCTACGTCAATGTACAATGTCATTTATCTAAATACTGGTTTAGCACATTTCGCTGGGTATGAAACCCCATTCCTGACACTGTAACAACAAATCCCATAGAAACTAGCCCAGAACAAAAGTGGTACCAGTCTCTGTAAACAGCCACAGGGTAGAAAACAGAAAGCCGTAATCTAGTAATCGGATCAAGAAACGTGTTCTGCTGGCCATGCATGAATTTCACCTTTTATCCGACGGCCTCATTAAAAAAGGGCTTTACCTAAACACCATCAATAGGCTTTGTATCTGCAAGCGCAGGAGAGAATAAACTCCCTTTTCTCTTCATTCAACTGCGCTTTTCATTGCTACTTGTCCTCTTGGTAAGCTGCGGACTTGGGTAAAGGCAGGGATAAATGGAAAACTTGTGGTTTATAGGAATGTTCCATAGGAAATAATGATTCACAAGCTTGAGCTGGCTGAGCTGATAATACTGTAACTGTACATAAATGAGGCCTTCACACATTCCACCACTGGCTATTTTTGCATCCTAGTGTCTTACAAATTCTGTAATAGAAATGTTTTTGCATGATTCTTTCCTACATTTGTGGTTATTCTAATATAACTTTTATGCAATTTAGTTTCTCTGTAGTTGTTTTGTTTTTATATGATCAACTATACTCAAATGATTTTACTATATGCAGTGCAATATACCCTTCTATTGTGGGTATTGCCAATTTAGTATGTTGTCTGCTGTTTAATTTGATGAAATAATGACTGCACGGTGTTACTGTAAATACAATAATGAAAACCTATTCAGAGTTACTTCAAAACTTGTCATCTTCCAGAATTCTACTATAAATAAATTCCATAATGCTAAATATTCCTACTGCAATGTTGTTTTAGTGGAACAATTAATGCATCTCTTAATCTATATGTTTGATAAATAAGACCCCGCAGCATAACACGGGAACCCTGAATGTATGGGGTGTGGTATGTTAGACATAATAGACTTAGGTCGACAGTGTCTAGGTCATCCACTATTGGTCGACAGTAAGTAGGTCGTCATGGTTTCTAGGTCGACATGTACTAGGTCGACATGAAAACAGGTCGACCTTTTGTCATGTTGACATAGAGTCCCTGTCAACCTAGAAACCATGTCGACCTACTTACTGTCGACCAATAGTGGTCAACCTAGACACTGTCGCCCTAAATCTTGTCGACCTAGAGACCGGATCCCGAATGTATGACGTACTGTAGCCATCTGTAGAATTAAGCATTCTGCAAAGTTCTTTTTTACAGATTAGCACGGCAGCTCTCTGACCTTAGTTTCTATACTGTATCAATAGAAAACCTATGAATATTTTTGCCCCATTAAATTGTATTTTAAAAACCATCACAATAATAACCAACAGCTGAAATTCCTATAGAGGAGGAAGTCCAAATTTTTTTTATTTAGTATGGGTACCTGAGAAACAGGAGAGAGCTTGTTGAGCAGAGCCTAATCTCTAAAGGATGTTTTCAAGGATCCGATTAACCTTATATTAGATTAATAGGTGATTCATCGCGCCCTATGGGCGCTCTTCACACCGTCGTAAGGGGCTACGCCCCCTTAACCCATGCACACTCTTGTGGCGTGCAATATTTTTATTATATGGAGTATTACCTCCAATCATAATTGTGTGAGTGGTTAAATATTGCACGGACAAAGGGCGTGCAATGGTTCAGGGGTCAAAGCCCCTTGCAACGGCGTGAACAGCGCACGATGAATCACCTAGTACAGTGATGGCTAACCTTGACACTCCAGCTGTTGTTGAACTACACATTCCAGCATGCCCTGCATCAGTTTTAGCATGGCCAAATAGCAAAACTGATGCAGGGCATACTGGGATGTGTAGTTCAACAACAGCTGGAGTGTCAAGGTTAGCCATCACTGACCTAGTAGGTGCTTTGGTTGGGGGAGTGGCGGGAGAGGAGAGTGCAGGGTTGCTGCGGGAGGGGGAGGGGGTCCGGAGCTACCGCGGGTGCTGGAGGGGGTTTGTGGGGGTGCCGCGGATGGGGCCCAGAGGTACTGTGGAGTGGTTGAGGGGCGGGTAATGCTTATCCTGCTTCTCCTCCTGTCAGCAGCTAAGCTGCTGCCCTCTCTTTGGCAGTGGCTCTCCCGGAGACTCGCACAGCAGCCAGTCACTATTGTTAGCGCCGGTGTCTCAATGCGCCACATTACAGGGAAGAAGATGCACTCAAACTACAGCTCCCAGCAGCCCTAAGGGCCGGAATGCTTCGGCGCTAAGGGCTACTGGGAGCTGTAGTTTATTTAGTGCGTCTACTTTCCTGTAATGCAGCGCGTTGGGACACTGGTGCTAACAATAGTGACTGGCTGGCAGAACTGAGTGACTGGCTGAATCAATGTAAAAGGTGAGAGTGCTGTGCAGTGTCAGTGACTAGCCGCTCAGCAAAGGTATGCAGTGCAGGGAGGCACCAGGAAGGAAAGGAGTTCTCCCTGCTCTGCATCCCTGTGCTGAACTGCTGCTGCTATCCCTGCTGCTGCCGGCAACACAAAACCTTCTCTCCCCCTCGGCGCCGCCAGCACAAAGCCTCCTCTCCTCCTCCCCCCTGTGTGACATTCAGTGGCCGGGCGGGAGACAAAGGGGGTGGAGCTAGATGGGAATAAGGGGCGGAGCTAGACAGGACCTTGCTGCAGCAGGAGGATGAGCTGCTACAGCTTCGGCAGCCAGACTTCATTAGGTAAGTGTCTGGAAAGAGAGTGTGTGTGTGTGTATATATACAGTGTCTGTGTATACTGTATATATGTGTGTAATGTATGTACAGTATGTATGTGTGTGTGTGTTTTTGTATATATATGTGTGTATGTGTGTGTATGTGTGACTGCGGCATAATGTGTGTAAGCGGCACTGCTACAGGGGGCGTTACGTGTGTAAGCGGCACTGCTACAGGGGGCGTTACGTGTGTAAGCGGCACTGCTACAGGGGGCGTTACGTGTGTAAGCGGCACTGCTACAGGGGGCGTTACGTGTGTAAGCGACACTGCTACAGGGGGCGTTACGTGTGTAAGCGACACTGCTACAGGGGGCGTTACGTGTGTAAGCGACACTGCTACAGGGGGCGTTACGTGTGTACACGTCATTGGTACAGGGGGGCGTTACGTGTGTACACGTCACTGGTACAGGGGGCGGTACGTGTGTACACGTCACTGGTACAGGGGGACGTTACGTGTGTACACGTCACTGGTACAGGGGGTGGGCGTTACGTGTGTACACGTCACTGGTACGGGGTTACGTGTGTACACGTCACTGGTACAGGGGGTGGGCGTTACGTGTGTACACGTCACTGGTACGGGGTTACGTGTGTACACGTCACTGGTACAGGGGGTGGGCGTTACGTGTGTACACGTCACTGGTACGGGGTTACGTGTGTACACGTCACTGGTACGGGGGGGCGTTACGTGTCTAAGCAGCACTGGTACAGGGGGACGTTACGTGTGTACATGTCACTGGTACGGGGGGGGACGTTACGTGTGTACACATCACTGGTACAGGGGGACGTTACGTGTGTACACGTCACTGGTACAGGGGGGGGGGTGTTACGTGTGTACAAGTCACTGGTACTGGGGGGGCGTTACGTGTCTAAGCGTCACTGGTACAGGGGCCGTTACGTGTCTAAGCGGCACTGGTACAGAGGGCGTTACGTGTCTAAGCGGCACTGGTACAGAGGGTGTTACGTGTCTAAGCGGCACTGGTACAGAGGGCGTTACGTGTCTAAGCGGCACTGGTACAGAGGGTGTTACGTGTCTAAGCGGCACTGGTACAGAGGGCGTTACGTGTCTAAGCGGCACTGGTACAGAGGGCGTTACGTGTCTAAGCGGCACTGGTACAGAGGGCGTTACGTGTCTAAGCGGCACTGGTACAGAGGGCGTTACGTGTCTAAGCGGCACTGGTACAGAGGGTGTTACGTGTCTAAGCGGCACTGGTACAGAGGGCGTTACGTGTCTAAGCGGCACTGGTACAGAGGGCGTTACGTGTCTAAGCGGCACTGGTACAGAGGGCGTTACGTGTCTAAGCGGCACTGGTACAGAGGGCGTTACGTGTCTAAGCGGCACTGCTACAGAGGGTGTTACATGTGTAAGCGCCACTGGTACAGGGGGCGTTACTTGTGTAAGCGTCACTGGCACAGGGGGCGTTACATGTGTAAGCGTCTCTGGTACAGGAGGGGTTACATGTGTAAGTCTCTCTACTACAAGGGGTATTATGTGCGCTGTGCCTTTGTACAGTATGCAAGGGTGCAAATATATAGTTTGCAGGGGGGCGCCAAACACCCTAGCACCGACCCTGACTGCACACCCCCTGCACTGCACAGCACTGTCACCTTTTACATTGATTCAGCGTCCAGACATTACCCTCCGCGATATCACCCACTCCATCCATTACATTAGCCATCTCGGGGCTTCCAGGCCGGTAGCCCAGGTGCTGTGTTGCGGAGTCAGGGCCTCTGAGGATCTGGGCGTGGCTGTGGCTGGGAGGCACTTCTGTGACATCACGCGCAGAGGAAGCTCCAGGACTCAGAGAGTATGCGGCGCAGGGAGGGCTATGAAAGCCTTCCGCTGCGCAGCTTTCATACACATCTATGCCGGTGGCCGCAGCAGCTTTTGTTCCACCTGCGCTGCCGCTAGGGAGTGGGGATTGTTGATGCCGGAGGGGCAGGCGGACTGGCAGCAGGATGCTGCAGTAAAAGGATTTTTTTTTCCCCCTTGCTGCAGATGCAGTGGCATACCCTTCAGCTGGACCTTTTTGGCAGGTACATTATCTTTTTTTATGGTCTGTATCGATTTTTGACTCTCTAAGCTTCCATTGAAAGTATAGGAAAAGGAGCGTGGCCACGCCGCTGTACCTGTGGCCACACCCCCTTTTCGAATTTGTATCAATTTTTAACTGTAAATTGTTGGAGGGTCTGCTGCTGCAGATGCAGTGGGACTATTTTGGGGTGTGGGCCTGGAGCTGCAGCTCCATCAGTCCTATTGCAAATCCTGCTCTGTGAAAACACAGCAGCCAAAGGGCAGAGCCTCCCATTGGATGTAACCTGTGTGGGAGGGCGTTTCTCGCCCAATCAGCTGTGGACTGGGTGTGATAGACCTGCCACTAACCCAATGAGAGCTCCTAGCCACGCCCAGCATTAGAGGCCCAGGAACAGAGTCACAGATCTGGGCTATTATATAGGAGATAAGTATGTGGGAAGTCCAATTTCAAACCAAGAGGGTCAGTTAATAAACAAGCCCCCATTTCTCTGGCAGGGTCCACAGGTTATCCACAGGATAACAATGGGATATTATGGAGCGACAGCGGATTGGCACCAAACGATCACAAGCTTTCAGTCCTCCCAGGAATATCCCCGCCCACTGGCTCAGGCAAATCAGTTTTTTGTTTGGTGCGGCAGGAGCTGGACCATGGTTACAGGGCTGCTGTGTTTGGCAGCCATAAACTTTCTTATTTCATTTTTATAGTCTTACTACGTTTTCTGACTGATCTTTCCTAACAGCGTCTTATACGCATATTGGAAAGAGTCACTCCAACAACTCTCCGCCGGGTCGCAACAACGCTTACCCACGGTACAAATGCTGTCTCGATGGGCGTCTGTGTCGGATATACTAGCAGGTCCAGCAGACATTACCAGGCTGTGGCCGGAGCACGGGGAGGAGGTAAGGCATCGGTTCCACTTAGAAGGGGAATAACGGACACAGCCGCACTGTTTTGGGAGGAGACTACCAAGCAGTAGCTGTCGCGCCGCCACCACGGGTGCTCCAGCACTAGGCCTTAGGGTTCATAAGGCACCAGGAATAGTATGAGGCTGCGATCCCTAGGGTTGATGTCAGCGGTGGGGAGTCAGACGCTCTCATGGTCGCCCCTCCCCCCAGTTCATGACCAGTTTCCGTTGGTCTCCCGCCATGAACTGATTGCCTCACTTCCGTCTCTGACGCTACCACGAAGGGTCTCGGTCGCAGCATAGGCTGCTGCGTCTGTGTACACTAGGCGCTACCGCGAGGAGACCGGGTAGCAGTACAGGCATCTGTATGACCGATGCTTCTGCATGCACAGTGCATTTGTGTTCACTAAAAGTTCCCGGAGCGGCAGTGTACATTAGTAGCGTCTGGATCCACTCAGGGTTCGCTAACGTATTGATCGATCTAGTTAACTTTAGTGCCTATTGCATATGAGTCTGTGTACATTACTGTGGTTTTCTTCGCAATGCGTCTGAATACGTTAAAGATCTGTATAGAACAGAGTTCAGTAATATGTAATCCTACATACTTTGAAATGTGTTTGTAGTTGATAATATGTTCATATGACTAATTTATATAACATGTGACTGACTGCTAGTGTGATTGCTGACTTTATATATGTATGTCAGTGGTTTCTTCTGAGCCTCAATGCTGGTGCATGGGATAGGGTCAGATTGATATCACTTTAAATATAGTAAAGTGATTACAGTCACAAATTGTGTAGTACACTGTTAAAAGCTGATTATTTATCATGTCTATGAGCGGCAAAGGTGACTAGGTTACATTAACAGTAACACCAACACTCATAACATGTTTGTCCTGCAAAGTGGGATTATCCTCTCAGGATCTGGCACATTATGGGTTATGTACAAATTGTTTTTCGTTTCAGCAGATTGCAAGGTAGATCCCTGTTCAACGGCAGGTAGATCCAACTTGGGCTATGTTTGCACAGACCTTATCCAGTATAGCTGAACGGGTAGTTCCTACAGGAGTAGGGTACACTATTAACCCATACATGCAGCTCCCTTCTTACGGTATAGCCCCAACAGCTTCTCCAAGGAAACAAGCTGATAAACCAAGTGTAAATATATCATCAAATTCACAGGCTACACATAATGATAAATCAGATGATGCTGAATTAATTGGAGCAATGAAGGCTATTCTATCCCTAGAGGATTCAGCAGAGCCTGTGTTAAAAACCAAGGCACCTGTGTTTAAACGTCCCAAAACAGTTAGGGTCAAGTTTCCAGGGTCAGATCAGCTGACGGAAATCATGGAGGAAGCTTGGGCTACACCCAATAAAAAATATAGAATTCCAAACAAATGGGATTCCTATTACTTCTTTACAACTGGGGACTGTTTAAAAAGAGAAGTGCCTCCTAAGGTAGATACGCACGTCATTCGATTAGTGCGAAAATCTATATTGCCTTTACCATCAACATCATTAAATGATGTCACAGACAGAAGAGTGGATGGGTTTTTGAAAACCATATTTTTTCTGTCAGGGGCAGTCATAGGGTCAGCTATGACTTCAGCTTGGATGGCAAAGTCGGTAGCTGAATGGGCTGACGTACTGGAAGATGGGCTTTTGGCACCTACTAGGGAGCAGGAATCCCATATAGCTCACATGAAGCAGGCTGCGGTATTCTTAGAAGAAGCAGCAATAGATATGGGTACTATTGCTTCCAAAGCGTCAGCCTTAACGGTAGCTGCTCGCAGAGCAATTTGGCTACGTACATGGAAAGCTGATTCAGAATCTAAGCCCTTTGTTGGGAATATTGTACCCCATCTGTGTCACCCCTGTCTGCCTACCCCTCCCCTTTAGATTGTAAGCTCTCACGAGCAGGGCCCTCTTCCCTCATGTGCTTATCCTTTGTCTTACTTCAATAATCTTCAACTGTACCACAACCAGCAGTCTTCTGCCACCTGATACTTATTCCAGTGTCATCTGCTGATGTAACTATGTTTATTTACCCTGTACTTGTCCTATACTGTCATCAACTGTAAGTTGCTGTTTTCCTATTTGATTATATATGTACTCTGTAATTGGGCGCTGCGGAACCCTTGTGGCGCCATATAAATAAAGAATAATAATAATAATAATAATAATAATAATATTCTGTTTGGTAAGGAATTGACAGATATTCTGGAGTCAAAAGCAGAATCCAAGAAGGTCAGGTTTCCTGCCAATTATATCCCCAGGCCTAGGGGTTCGTTTTTTCGCCCATTTCGGTCACAAGGAAAAACAAAAGGAAAAAGTGATTCTAAGCAGCCCCAATACAATAAGTTTGGTAAGGCAAAGAAGCAATGGGCCAACAGAGGGCCAGCTTCCAAACCAGAACATAAGCCATTAGCTTGATGGTGCGGGCCTCCGCCTGGGGGACCCCAGGGTAGGGGGCTGACTTCTTCAGTTTGCACACATATGGCAGCAGTCGACAAAAGATGCTTGGGTTCACGAAGCAGTATCTCTGGGTTATGTTTTCCCTTTCAAGAAGCAGCCTCCTCGAAGGTTCTTCTGCACCAGTCCGTCTAGTATAGAGGTGAAGGCCAGAGCCCTGCAAGAAGCAGTTCAGATATTGCTTCAGTCAGGAGTAATTATTCCAGTACCCCCTGCAAAATGGGGACAGGGTTTTTACTCCAACCTGTTTTTGGTTCAGAAGCTGAATGGGTCGTTTCGGCCCATTCTCAATCTCAAAATGTTAAACAAATACATTTGGGTACCACGGTTCCACATGGAGACGTTACGCTGCATAGTTTTGGCCGTGGAACCAGGGGATTACATGTAATCTCTGGATATACAGGATGCTTACCTGCATGTTCCTATAGCATTCTCTCATCAGTGTTACCTCAGGTTCGCAATCCTCCAGCAACATTTTCAGTTCCAGAGAAAAAAGACAAACGGCTGCGCTGGATGTCAGGAAAGTGAATATACTGTACAGAGAGCCAACGTGAATGATAACAGTATTTATTAATTAATAAAAATAGAATTAAAACATATATACCGGTAAAGTGATATTAAGAAGAGTCACTAGTGTAGTAAATTCATAATGACTAGTGGTAGCTCATAGTTAATATGATGGACATAACCTTAATAGAGAAAGTCCGTGTTCCACTTGATAAGATTAGTTGCTATTGGAAGACAGGGTGCACTGATAATGTCCCAATTGGGTATGGGTCCCTCGGGTTAGAGCAAATCTCAATACCTCTCCGGTGGGCTGGTCAGAGCCGAGCGTCCTCGGCATAAGAGTCCTGCAGTGCCCACATTGGCTGTGCAGCGGAGGGGAGATAGCCGTCTTTTTCACAAGCTGACTGTGGCGGCGTGTATGTTAAAGCCGCTGATGACGGAAGCTGTAGGCGGAGGGTGCAGTGTAGATCGATGTGCACCTTGTAGTTACACCTGAGCTGGGTGTGAGTGGGGGCGAGTCCTGACGCGTTTCGTCACGCTCCACGTGGAGCATTCACGTTGGCTCTCTGTACAGTATATTCACTTTCCTGACATCCAGCGCAGCAGTTTGTCTTTTTTCTCTTGTTCCTACCTCAATACTACACATAGTATTCCGGCAAGCGCAGCATCTCAGGAATTGTTATCTCTACAAGTGTATTCTAATTAGTTCAATTCATATATAACTTCATGTTTAGGCGCTCCTTTAGCAGTTTTTGTTTTGATTTTCAGTTCCAGGCCTTACCCTTTGGGTTAGCCACAGCCCCTAGAGTATTTACCAAAATTATGGTGGTTATGGCAGTTTATCTCCGCAAGCAGGGGATAAGGATTTTTCCATACCTCAACGATCTTTTAATCCTGGCACAATCCCAGGAATTGCTCTTGAGCCATCTCCAACAGATGATAACTTGTCTACAGAAACACGGATACTGTAGCTCATAAATTGGGCAAAGTCATCTCTGATTCCGTCACAATGGACGATTCACTTGGGTGCTGTATTGGATTCTAGTCTGCAGACAATATTTTTACCTCGGAACAAGATCTCCAAGGTGCAGTTAATGACTCAGGATTTGTTACACAGTCAAACAATATCAATCCACGCAGCAATGCGAGTGATGGGTTTGATGGTGTCAACATTCGACATGGTGGAGTATGCACAATTCCACTCAAGACCTCTGCAGCAGCTTATTCTGGCCAGATGGAATGGAGTACATCAGACAATGAAGAAACAGACGATGGTACTTCCAGTACAGGTAAAAAAAAGTAATTAGCCTGGTGACTGCAGACATCCCATCTAGACAAGGGGAGACCCTTTTGGATATCAGATTGGGAGATCCTGACAACGGATGCCAGTCTTCAGGGCTGGGGAGCAGTGTCTGGAAAATTATGGTTCCAAGGACAGTGGACCACAGAAGAAAGTTGCCTGCCAATAAACCTGTTGGAACTTCGGACCATATACTGTACATGGCACTGATTCAGGCAAAGGACACTCTGAAAGGAAAACCAGTCCAGATCCGCTCGGACAATGCAACGGCAGTAGCGTACCTCAACCATCAGGGAAGAACTCGCAGCCAAAAAGCAATGAAGGAGGTAAGTCACATACTAAAGTGGGCAGAACGCCATCTTCCAGCATTGTCCGCAGTGTTCATTCCTGGAATCCTAAACTGGGAAGCGGATTTTCTCAGTCGACACACCATTCAAGCAAGGGAATGGGCTCTACACCCGGAAGTATTTCAGACTCTAGTAGACAAGTGGGGGTTGCCAGAGATAGATCTCATGGCGTCCCGTCTGAACAACAAAGTACCAGCATATGGTTCAAGAACAAAGGATCCCGGAGCGATCCTTGTGGACGCACTGTCAGTGAAATGGGACTTTCATCTGGCATATCTGTATCCTCCGATCACCCTGTTACCCAGGGTGGTGAGGAAAATAAAGCAAGCAAAGGGTGCCGTGATTCTAATAGCTCTGGCTTGACCCAGAAGGCGTTGGTACATAGATCTGCAGAGGATGACGATGGATGCGCCAATTCTGCTCCCTCAACATCCAGATCTACTGATGCAGGGTCCTTGTTATCACAGGAATCTGGATCGACTGTATTTGATGGCGTGGATATTGAAACCTCTATCCTGAAGTCAAGAGGATTCTCAGAGCAAGGAAACCCTCCTCAGCTCGCATTTATCACCGAATATGGCAAGCCTATATTCATTGGTGCAGTGAAGGAAGTATGGACCCAAAATCTTTCAGAGTATCCAGAGTCTTAGATTTCCTTCAAGCAGGAATGGATAAGGGTTCGAAGGTGGCCTCCTTGAGAGTACAAGTATCAGCATTGACTGTATGGTTCCAAAAGAAAATTGCCAATCTACAGGATGTGCATACTTTTTTCCAGGGAATGCTGCGCATTCAACCGCCTTTTGTTCCTCCTGCAGTACCTTGGGATTTAAGTCTGGTTCTCAAAGCTCTTCAAGTTGCTCCGTTTGAACCACTTAATAAAGTGGATCTTAAATGGTTGACAGCTAAAGTTCTCTTTCTACTGACTATCAGCTAGAAAAGTATCAGATTTAGGAGCGCTGTCATGCAAATCTCCTTTTCTGATTTCTTATCCAGATAAATCAGTTCTCAGAACTAGGTCTGGTTATCTTCCTAAGGTGGTATCTAATTTCACCTTAACGAAGAAATTGTAGTACCGGCTTTTCAGGTATCGGGACATTCTGCGGGAGAAGCGTCGCTGGACGTAGTCCATGCATTAAGAATCTACGTGGATCGTACCAGTGCCATCAGAAAGACAGATTCTCTCTTCATTCTCTACAGATATCACAAGAGGGGATGGCCTGCTACTAAACAGACGCTAGCAAGATGGCTTCGAATGACTATTTCAGAAGCATATTCTCGAGCTGGTCTCCCTGTTCCGGCTAATGTTTCTGCTCAGTCTACGCGTAAGGTAGGTCCTTCATGGGCAGCACAACATGGTGCTTCAGCAGAACAGATATGTAAGGCAGCCACATGGTCTTCCATTAACACATTCATTAGACATTATGCCTTGGATACTTTTGCCTCTCATGATGCTGAATTCGGGCGTAAGGTTCTCCTGTCTAATCAGGAGCGTCCCCACCACTAAAAATTGCTTTGGGAAATCCCATTGTTATCCTTTGGATAACCTGTGGACCCTGCCGGAGAAATATACGTTATAGTAAGAACTTACCGTTGATAACGGTATTTCTCCTATGTCCACAGGTTTCCACAGGGATCTCACCCTGACGCACCTGATTTGAGGATCTTTATACTCACTAAACTCTTCCCTCTTGCATGGAAGGGTGCGCATGTGTGTTCTCGCCTGAATAGGGTTCTACATAATGATCCTGCCTAAATGCTTTGGAATCCAACTGATTTGCCTGAGCCAGTGGGTGGGGATATATGGACAGGCCCGTTGCATCCTGGGAGGACTGAAAGCTTGTGATCGTTTGGTGCCAATCCGCTGTCGCTCCATCATATCCCATTGTTATCCTGTGGAAACCTGTGGACATAGGAGAAATACCATTATCAACGGTAAGTTCTCACCATAATGTAATGTAATATCCCAGCATGTTTAAGCCAGAAATTTAAAAAGGGCAATGTTTTTAACAGCAAATCATTCCAATTTTGCTACTATCTTGCTACCTTTTCAAATGTCAGACTTATGGGCCCTACACACTGGGCGATAATACTGAATGATATGAATGATCTCGTTCATTAATGAATGAGATACCGTTCATATCTTTCAGTGTGGAGGCACCAGCGATGAATGATGCGCGACCCCGCGCTCGTTCATCGCTGGTGCCCCGTCGCTTGTGCATGCAGGCTAATATGGACGATCTCGTCCATATTTGCCTGCACTGCTATAGAGCCGGGTGACGGGGAGAGTGAAGAAACTTCACTCCCCCCGTCACTGCCCCCCTGCCATCGTGGTTTTGCACATCTGCTAACAAATTTGCTGCTACGATCAGGACTGAATTAGGCCCTGAGAGAGAGCATCAGCTTTCTCATTTATAAATCACGCACACAGAGCCCTGACAAAGACATAGCAAACTTGGTGAGGCAGAGGAAGCCCAGCAATTCTTAACACAAACCTTCCGAGAGAAGAGGAGTCACATATGCTACCATAGCTCATTCAGTGGCAAGTTCCCTGGCTGCAGATCTAATTGGATTGAGCACAGGTTTAGGAAATCCCTGCATCACCACTGTACAAAGCTTGAGAATGTGCAGATTAAATTGAAGCTGCACTTACACATGCAAAGCAAGAGCATGAGCTGAACTGATGCTTAGTCATTAAATTTTGTGTTGATAGAAGCAAGAGACACCTGATCAAATTGTGCAGAATCTTTACAAGAGACCCCAATGGAAGGCTCTGATAGTATTCACTACAAGTCACCCACAGGTAGTAGCCTGAGTCATCCTTTTAAGTTGTATCTGTGCACATCACCAGTAGTTCTAGAATGAGACCATAAGGCCAGGACTAACCCAAAGTTCGTACAAGCAGACAGATGTGAAGTCAGAGAATCCAAGGGTAGGGTTACAATTTGATGAGCAGAGCTCAGTAAAGGAGATTGGAGATACAGAAAGGAGAGCAGAGAGCAAGCACTAAAGATCCGCAAGAAGCTGGGATATTATCTTAATACACTGCAACACAATGTAACTCCAAGTCAATCACACTTCTGTGAAATCAAACTGTCCACTTAGGAAGCAACACTGATTGACAATCAATTTCACATGCTGTTGTGCAAATGGAATAGACAACAGGTGGGAATTATAGGCAATTAGCAAGACACCCCCAATAAAGGAGTTGTTCTGCAGGTGGTGACCAAAGACCACTTCTCAGCTCCTATGCTTTCTGGCTGATGTTTTGGTCACTTTTGAAAGC
Source organism: Pseudophryne corroboree (assembly GCF_028390025.1). NCBI lineage: Eukaryota > Metazoa > Chordata > Amphibia > Anura > Myobatrachidae > Pseudophryne > Pseudophryne corroboree. The sequence continues at coordinate 638,311,154 of NC_086447.1, read as the reverse complement.
TGGCGGTGCTTTCACTCTAGTGGTAGCATGAGACGGAGTCTACAACCCACACAAGTGGCTCAGGTAGTGCAGCTCATCCAGGATGGCACATCAATGCGAGCTGTGGCAAGAAGGCTTGCTGTGTCTGTCAGCGTAGTGTCCAGAGCATGGAGGCGCTACCAGGAGACAGGTCAGTACATCAGGAGACGTGGAGGAGGCCGTAGGAGGGCAACAACCCAGCAGCAGGACCGCTACCTCCGCCTTTGTGCAAGGAGGAACAGGAGGAGCACTGCCAGAGCCCTGCAAAATGACCTCCAGCAAGCCACAATGGTGCATGTGTCTACTCAAACGATCAGAAACAGACTCCATGAGGGTGGTATGAGGGCCCGGACGTCCACAGGTGGGGGTTGTGCTTACAGCCCAACACCATGCAGGACGTTTGGCATTTGCCAGAGAACACCAAGATTGGCAAATTCGCCACTGGCGCCCTGTGCTCTTCACAGATGAAAGCGGGTTCTCACTGAGCACATGTGACAGACGTGACAGAGTCTGGAGACGCCAAGGAGAACGTTCTGTTGCCTGCAACATCCTCCAGCATGACCGGTTTGGCAATAGGTCAGTAATGGTGTGGCGTGGCATTTCTTTGGGGGGCCGCACAGCCCTCCATGTGCTCGCCAGAGGTAGCCTGACTGACATTAGGTACCGAGATGAGATCCTTAGACCCATTGTGAGACTATATGCTGATGCGGTTGGCCCTGGGTTCCTCCTAATGCAAGACAATGCTAGACCTCATGTGGCTGGAGTGTGTCAGCAGTTCCTGCAAGACGAGGGCATTGATGCTATGGACTGGCCCGCCCGTTCCCCAGACCTGAATCCAATTGAGCACATCTGGGACATCATGTCTCGCTCCATCCACCAACGCCACTTTGCACCAGACTGTCCAGGAGTTGGCGGATGCTTTAGTCCAGGTCTGGGAGGAGATCCCTCAGGAGACCACCTCATCAGGAGCATGCCCAGGCTCCATGGAAGTGAACAAGCCCATGACCGGGTGAAACGCGTTTTCCCCTCTTTTCTGTTGGCCTCTCTCCTACCTGAAGACTGCATGGGTGATATGTATCATTTACCTTTATTAATGACCTGTTTTTCTGGTCTAAGCCTAAAGTTTTCACCAGCTCAGTAAGATTCCTGTTTGCACATTGCTATTGTGGATTTCCACAGGGTTATCATATAAAAGCATAAGGTGATATCTAAGTACCATTTGTCTTATAAAATACCAGCACTGATGCATTAGCCCTTATCCTGCTAAGTGCAAGGAAAAACTTTTCATTTTGTGATTGCAGGCATCCTTAGGTATTCTCACTCTGCATATCTGCCCAATCCCTCTATAAAAATTCACAGGGACAGGTGGAATGTGGTCCCGCAGTTAAAATCTGTCCAAAGGATCTCAAACTGGTGTTTTTTTCTCATGTTTTCATCCTTCTCCAATCTTGTTGAGTTTTGTGTATGTTATACAGTTTATCTCAATTGTATGTGCTTCTAGAGACTGGAATCAGCACAATCAACTAGGTCCTTTAGATGCTTCAGTTCATGATTTATTGTATTTAGAATCAAATACTATATCTACTATTAATACTGGCATCCCACTGTATAACTGATATAGCCCACAGCCAGGACCAGTGGAGGTGTGTGGCCCTGCATCAGGTCCACTGCAGGCACATCAAACAAAAAAGGCTCCAGGGGTTTCTCAATATCTCATTCCCCCCGCTAGATCACTCTTGCTATCCTTACAGTACGGCAACATTGGGCCTTGTACAATTATTTCTACATTCACTGCAGTGGGCCTCACATCCAATTTCATTCTCTTTATTCTCTTCCTCCCCATTGCTTTTTCTTTTCTTTTCTTCCTTCCGTGAACTCTCATCCACGATTCTGGGGTACGTGTCTCCTAGGAGACACGCTTCTCCCGTCTAACGAACGCACCAGATTTACGCTCCCTAGCTCTATCCCATCCTTTCTCCCCCCTACCCCCCTCTCAGAAGATCCCTGTTCTGTTTCGGTGCACTCTCATTAGTGACACAGGGCAAGTCCTCCTATGACCATACCCCTACGCTCACGCCCAATCTCGTCCGATCTTGGAAGCTAAACGGAGGTGGGCTAGGTCAGTACCTAGACGGGCGACCGCTAGGGAATACCCAGTGCAGTAGGAAGACCGCATTCCCTGTGGAACAACACTAACAGCAGGATCACCACTTCCACTCATTCCCACTTCTCTTTCAGTTTCTAGATTCTACACCTGACCATTCAACGCAATCTCTTCAAGACAGACTCCAACGAATAGGGTTAGATTTCAGTCTGGGGGTGTTCCCTCTCTTGAAGTCAACCCTATTTAGGGTCCTATTAATACAAACACAGTTTGTACAGATCTTTGGGCAGACGGAAGCAGCATGGTATGTAGCTATCTTCCAATATGCAATTATCCAAGCATAAATTAAGATCTGAACATTCCATTTTTTCAGGGAATGTCTCTTTTTTCTGTTGAAATGTCAGCAGTTATTTATATTTAATTTCACTACTGAGTTTTGTTTTGTGCTGAGCTCTCATTTATCTTAAGAGTTGAAATAAAGAATTGATTATCTTTTAGACACATCACTAATCATTAGACACTAAGATACAACAAGAGTGCGCCCCAACAAGAGTCATGCTTTTTTCTTCTGTGTTACATTGTAGGGAGGTCATACAGGCACGTGGAGGCCACACACACTACTGTGCCTCATTTTGACTTGTTTTAAGGACATTACATCAAAGTTGGATCAGCCTGTAGTGTGTTTTTCCACTTTAATTTTGAGTGTGACTCCAAATCCAGACCTCCATGGGTTAATAAATTTGATCTCCATTGAAAATTTGTGTGTGATTTTGTTGTCAGCACATTCAACTATGTAAAGAACAAAGTATTTAATAAGAATATTTCATTCATTCAGATCTAGGATGTGTTATTTTAGTATTCCCTTTATTTTTTTGAGCAGTGTATATAAAAACAAATGTCCTGACTGACTGACTCATCAACATCCAGCCCAAACTACTGGACCTAGAAACATGAAATTCAGGGAGTATATTCCTTCCATGACATAAGCAACCACTACAAATGTGTCCTGCAGTCACGTTAAACAGCCCTTCTAGTCGTGCCTAGTCATGAAAGCATTTACTAATGCATTTTCCGGTGAAAATGCATCTTATTCATCAATATGCGATTAAGATGCACATACTCTGCTGATTAAAATGATATATAGCATGCCTATATTCTGTGTGCGACTGCAGCTCTACCTGCAAACGAAATGCTACGTTACAATGTTATCCTGGGAAATACTGTAACTTAGCATTTTGTAAGCAGATATGCTGCATGGCGTATTGAAAACAGACGTATGAGGAGAGATCTGTAAATTCAACCACTTAGATGGTAAAACGTGTTTTCATGGATTCCTCAATATCCCTTAGGGCCGATGAGATATCAACTTGGTTTTGTCTTCCAAAGGTTTCCCACACAAATATCTAAAAACATACTTCAGGATGTTGTTCTAATCAACCCCAAAAAGAGGCAAATCTTGACCCCCAAGAATGACAAGGCTACACTCTACTTCAGTTGCTCGAAGGGGCTGAAATGGAGTACAGGTCTGTGGACTCAGTGGTGTAAATGGATGACGTAGTCCACTACCCCGTGGAGATCCTCAACACCCTCAACCCTCCTGGTCTGCCAGCCCACAAGCTTCTCCTTAAAGTGGGGGTTCCAGTGATGTTGCTGTGGAACCTCACCTCTACCAAACTCTACAATAGCACCAGGCTGCTGGTGCCACAGGAACATTATCGAGGTCGCAGTGTTCATCAGCTATGCTTGGGGGGAGTTAGTGTTTATATCCTGCATACCACTTATAGCATCAAAAGTACCCCATCAAGTTCAAGAGGTGGCAGTTCCCCCTAAAAGTTTGCTTTACAATCAATCACCATTAACAAGTCCCAGGGGCAGTCGCTGAATGTGGCAGGTATTGAGGGAGAACTGCTTCTCACATGTGCAGTTCTACATGGCCTGCTCCAGAGTGAGCTCACGAAGTAGCCTGGTAATCCTAGCACCTGAGTGTAGAATCACCAATGTCCAAGGCTGCCATCAAGGGGGAACAGCCGGTACATTAGTCCTGGGCCCAGACCATGAGGAGGCCCAGGCAGCAGGACTGTAAATTTATCAGCACCACCGGCAGATGGAGGGACAGAGCCAACAGCAGATGGAAGGACAGAGCCAACAGCAGATGGAAGGACAGACTTGGTGGCGCCGCAGCAGTATTTTTAATTCATTGCTGGCTATGAGAAAATCGGAGTTTGCGGACTGGCAGCCAATCAGGAGATGCCCGCAAGCAGCTCCTGATTGGCTCACGGTCGGCATTGAATTCAAAATACATCCGCCTGGCCTGTCCTTCCGTCTTCTGCTGGCTCTGTCCATCTATGTGCCGGTGGTCCCGATAAATTTACAGTCCTGCTGCCCGGGCTCCCTTAATGTGCCCAGATTGGTAAGTGTGTGTGTGTGTCAGTGTCAGTGTGTTTGTGTATGAAGGGAGGAAGGGGGCTGCCTATTTTTTCTGTCACGGCCCCCATAAATTCTGATGGCAGATCTGCAACGTGGTTTACAAAGAGATCCTTAAGTAAAGAAACAAAGGTTTACATACTGTACGTTTTAAAACCCACCTTCAATTCATTCATATTAAAAAATGTTTAAATATCTTAATTTATTTAATCTTGATACTATCACGCTCCTGTACCCCCGAGGCATAACATTTACTAAGCATATACCTTCAAATGGGATGAAAGAAATGGAAACTGTAAATAGCGAAGGTCTACACAGGTGAAACAGGGCACATAAGCTAGTCAGGAATAAAAATACAAAACCAAAGACAAGCAACAAAGAGCAAAAATCTGGGCCTTTTTTTGCCAGGTTCTGCTCCCAATAACAAGAGAAGAGAGGGGAGAAAGAGGAGCAGATTTAGGGGTGAGGACGCCCCTTGGTACAACAGTAACGATCGCCCCCCGCCTGCCTAATTTTATTATTTTTAATGATGGGTTATAAGCTCTCATTTTAAGATAGCCAATTTAATAGAATAATTTTAAAGAAGCCATTAACTATAACGTGGCTCACGTCCCTAATGGGAAATTCACCACTGTTGAAAGGGCATGTCTGCGAGTTTACATTGACTGACTGAACCACATGAATACCACCACAGAGAATAGCAAATTACAGTTCAGGAACATTTCACTTGTTTATCATACGTAAGGTGCATCATAATGCTTTTTTGGCAGCCCTTTTTAAATGCTATTGATATTATATGCAAAACACATGGAGAAATACTCAGCAGAAATTACTTTAATTATGAAAATGATTTAGGTCTTAGGAATGGGATCACCCATATTAATAAAAAAATCCCTACATCCAATGTGGCAATTCTAAATTTTCAAAAACATAGTATAACAAATATCACAGACTGGAACGTAATGGTTATGTTATAGCTGATTTGCATGCACTTTAAAAAAGGTGCCCAAAATAATGTTCATGACGCACATATGCTTTTGGCTTATATGATATGATAAATACTTTTTGGGGAACAAATATATGACACAGTTGCAGCGAACCTTCATAATTTGACAAAGGTAACTCATGTTTAAATATCTGGAAGGCATTTGGAATAAATCACAACACAACAGTAAGAGATAGTAGTTATATGTTAGGTAAATGAGGAGATATATCATGTGAAGCGCACTTTACTTACATTTTCTGTAGTTCCTGTAATGACATGCAACCCATCATAGGTGGATTTGATGTACATTCCCTAAGGAGAGGAAAAATAGCATACGTATGGTTAGATGTAACTTAGAAAAAAAATGAAATATTTAACTTGCATTTTACTGAGAGCAGCCAGTGGTGGCTATGCAGCGTAATGGAAACAGTCGTGTAAAGGATTTGGGGTAACAAAAGTTCAGCATCTGGGCTTAATTTTAGAGGAATGCAAGTATTCTTGGGTTTTTATTGTTAATATTTTACCTAACATGCACATTGTGTCTGTAGTACAGTATATACTACATTGATAATGTAAAATACTCTAATAAACGTAAATGATACCGTTTATAAGTCAAATCAGATGCAATGCAGTACAAATATTCACATGAAAAGAGTTAACAAAAAAATGATGTCATATAGGTTGTCAAGATTGGTGGGAGCCACAGATAAGCCTTGAAGTACAGTACCTCAAGAAAGTTCTGAGTATTAATTACTTAGAAATAAAGTATTATAGACATAAATATTACAGGATACTTCAAAAACCTGTTTGGTAGCAAAATATGTTGATCATGATCATCAATATATGGTAGTCGCACAGGTCGATTTTAGAGTAACTGATCCTATATGTGTATGAAGTAGCTAATGGCAGAAATATGAATTACATGCTCAAAAGTATGTGAACACCCGAACATTAAATCCACATGTGCTTGTTGAACAAATCAATCCAAAACATTGGGCATTAATATGGAGTTGGTCCCAACTTTGCTGCTATAATAGCCTTCAGTCTTCTGGTAAGTCTTTCTGTTGGATTGTGGAAAACTGCTACAAGGAATTGCAACAATTTAGCCACAAGAGCCTTGTGAGACTAGGCACTGGTATAGGCAATTAGGTCTGGCTCAGATTTGGCATTCCAATGCATCCCAAAGTGTGTTCCATGGAGTTAAGGTAAGGGCTCTCTGCAGACCAGTCAAATTCTTCTAGTGCACAACAAACTTGGTAAACCATTTTTTTGATGGCCTTCACTTTAGGTCGGGTTTATGTTTATAAGTATAGCAAAAAAAGCAAGTAATACAGCTTCAAATTGCAATGCCGGATCGAACCTAGGAATTGGAAACGGGTCCTTCTCGGGTGATACTTGTGTCTGGAACAAATCAAGTTGCCATGCAAGGGGAGCAAATCAATTTATATTTTGTCTGTGCTGGGTAAATAATGGCTGCTTTTGCATGTAGCCCACACATGTCAGCTTTATTTTTACACTGCAATTTAGATTTCAGTTTGAATACAACCGACCCAAATTTAAAACTATCTGCATGTTACATCTGCCCCACCTGTAGTGCAACATAGTTTTTCCCAGGTGCTTGCTTTTTTGCTTTACTTATAAACTTGAACCAGGCCCTTTGCGCATAGCGGCATTATCAAGCTGAAACAGGAATTTCAGGTATTTCAAACCTTCTAAAGAGGGCAGGTGGAGAAGTTGCCCTTATCAATCAATCATTTTATAGAATGCACTAGATATATAGCTAGAAGATGATTGGTTGCTATGGTCACCTTTCCCACTTGTCCTCTTTAGAAGGTTTGATAAAACTCCCCTTTTATAGCCTGTAGTATTAAGAATTCCCTTCACTGGAAAGAAAGGGCCCAGGTGAAACCTTGAAAACAATAAGGATATGGCAAGAAGCATTCTCCTGGCATTCACCAAATGCAGACTTGTCCAATAGACTGCCAAATGACGAAGTGTGATTCATCACTCCAGAGAAGACATTACTGCTCCATAGGCCAGTGGTAGTGTGCTTTACACCAAACTCAAACCACAGGGCTGGCTCCAGGCACATTCCAATAGAGTGGCCACGCAGGACGCCACCCTTAATGGGTGCCGCACGCTCGCACCGCCATATTGGAGCCTGCCTGGAGCTAGGTCCTACAGTAGCGTCCGTCCTGGCCCGCCTCCTAGCGCTAGCAGCAGTGGCTGTGTATGATGACGAGGAAGGGGGAGTGCTGTGGGCGGGCTCCGGACTAAAGCTAAACAACTCTGTGCATGCTGTGCGGCGCCGGCGTCTGAGGTCAGATGCCGGCGCCGCACAGAGTAGTTTAGCTTTAGTCTGCGGGCGCGCTGTCCCGTAACTCGCACTGTGATACATCAGCAGCAGGGCAGCGCCGGGATCCTCCAGGCTGTATGGGGAGAAGCCAGCATGATGGTGCTCTGCAAGGTCCAGGGAGGGGGTTCACACAGGTGGCTGGCACTGGCAGCAGGTTGCAAATCCTGTCCCACACATGGGCTCACACTCACTACTACTACTAGTGCTCTCATGCCTGGGATGCAGGGGGGAGTGTCAGGGACTGGAGGCTGTGCAGACCTTCCCACAGGATGCAGCAGGGTACAGCACTCCAGCCTCCCTCTATCAGGTATATAAACATATATACTCCACTGTCTGTACTATACACCAGCAGCGGGAGGTGCCCATATATCTCATGCTGATAGTTGTCATTATACAGGCTATGGAAGTATCATATCATGTGTATCTGGCACTGCTGGGGGGCATATCATGTGTACCTGGCACTGCTGGGGGGGCATATCATGTGTATATGGTACTGCTGGGGGGCATATCATGTGTAGCTGGTACTGCTGCGGGGGGGGGGGCATATCAAGTGTATCTGGTACTGCTGGGGGGGGCATATCATGTGCATCTGAGATTGCTGGGGGCCATATCATGTGCATCTGGTACTGCTGGGGGCATATAATGTGTATCTGCTCCTGCTGTGGGTCAGATCATGTGTATCTGGTACTGCTGGGGGACATATCAAGTGCATCTGGTACTGCCGGGGGCATATAATGTGTATCTGGTCCTGCTGGGGGGCAGATCATGTGTATCTGGTACTGCTGGGGGACATATCAAGTGCATCTGGTACTGCTGGGGGCATATAATGTGTATCCGGTCCTGCTGGGGGGCAGATCATGTGTATCTGGTACTGCTGGGGGGCATATCATGTGTAGCTGGTACTGCTGGGGGGGCATATCATGTGTACCTGGTACTGCTGGGGGGGCATATCATGTGTACCTGGTACTGCTGGGGGGGCATATCATGTGTATCTGGTACTGCTGGGGGGCATATCATGTGTAGCTGGTACTGCTGGGGGGGGCATATCATGTGTACCTGGTACTGCTGGGGGGGCATATCATGTGCATCTCGCACTGCTGGGGGGCATATCATGTGTATCTGGTACTGCTGGGGTGGTATATCATGTGTATCTGGTACTGCTGGGGGGGTATATCATGTGTATGTGGTACTGCTGGGGGGGTATATCATGTGCATCTGGTACTTCTGGGGGCCATATCATGTGTATGTGGTACTGCTAGGGAGCATATCATGTGTATCTGGCACTGCTGGGGGGCATATCAACTGTATCTGGCACTGCTAGGGGGGACACTACTGTGGCTGTTATGTGTAAGGCTGCTAATTGTGTGTGTAGAGGGGGTGTGAAAATATATTTATTTATAGTTTGCTAATATGAAGTTGCGAGGCCATGCCCACTTTACTAGGAGCGCCCGCGCATGGGGGGGGGGGGGGGGGGGGGGGGCCTTCAAACTTTTCTCGCTCAGGGTGCTAGAAGGCCTGGAGCCCGCCCTGCAACCCGTAACGCTCCCAGCGACTACTATTTGTCTTGTCGTTGATTCCAGAGGATCTATAGTTATTGTTGCAATCGAGGACAGACAACTTTTATGTGCTACAAGCTTCAGCACTCAGTGGCCCCTTCTGTGAGCCTGTGTGGCCTACTTCTTCGCATTTTAGCTATTGCTGTTACTAATCGTTTCCACTACACAGTAGCAGCACTTACAATTTACTGGGGAAGCTCTAGCAGGGCTGAAATGTGGTGAACAATCTTGTCGGAAAGTTGATAGGGTGATATTCGCTCTTCAGCACGGCCCATTCTATTACTGTTTGACTATGGAGAATGCATGGCTGTATGCTTGAATTTATGCAATGGATGTGGCGTAAATGGCCAAACACACTAAGGGGTATATTTACTAAAAAGCGATTTTTGAAAAGTGGAGATGTTGCCCATGGCATCCAATCAGATTGTACTTATTTATCTACTAGATAATAGCTAGAATCTGATCGGTTTCTATGGGCAACATCTCCACTTCTAAAAACTCGCACTTATACCCCTAATTATAATGGGTGGCCACATACTGTGACCACATAGTGCATTGATATAAATTGAGTTGTCTCTTACGTAACGAAGGAAAAGGCATAATTATGTATTTATTTATTCTTTAAATGTTACAGTACTTGTCAAAATATTACAGCAATTTCTTACAGAACCTCCAATGCGATCCTTCAAGGAATGTTACTAATTCATGACAATTATTAATTACTTTAACCATTGTATTTTCCAATCTGCATACAGCCTCCATAGAAACATAGAATTTGATGGCAGATAAGAACCACTTGGCCCATCTAGTCTGCCCCCTTTTTTACCATATTTTTATCTCAAACCTTATTTGATCCTTATTTTTTTGTAAGGATATCCTTATGTCTATCCCATGCATGTTTACATTGCTCTACTGTCTTAGCCTCTACCACCTCTGATGGGCTAAAGAAAAGTGGATATAGAATAGAAGCGCTCAACACTCACTGACCCTGTGATCTAAAATTAATAACAACTAAGGTGTCCTTGGGGATTTTTTTGAATGTAAAAATATATTTATTATAATACAGTAAAAATTGTACAATAAACCAAATCTATATATTATCATAAAACCCTTTATCCTCACTGCAATTCTATTGCCAAGAGCTATTCTACATTCACATCAAATTGCAGATGTCAGCTAGATAACTAGCAGCAATATAGTGGTAACAATTGTTGCAATCAGATCTTCAGGCTATCTATTCAACAGTGTTGAGTGTATATTCAGACACAATTGTTACGATGTAAAGAAAAGAATTAATGGATGTAGAATGCACTCACTCGCTCTGAATTCAAGAGCTATGTTATGTAACGTCTCAGAGTTCCAGGAGCCGATGGCAGGTGTTGGTGAAATAATTGATTACCTCTCCGGTAGGTTGGCTGGTCCCGAGCGTCCTCGGGTAAAGCCAGAAAACTCAAATGAAGCTGCAGAATTTTGAAGCACTGGCCGTGCTAGCCGGGGTCCCACTGTTAAACCTGCTGTCCCTGGGCGTGCACCGCCCGTTGCAGTCTGTGGGGAAGAACAGGTGTGTGACTGCTGTTGGAGGGAACCCGCTGCAGAGGGAGTACCTTGGTGGAACGCCTCGATCTCCCTGGACTGGCACCGTCCGTAGGATATGTGGGGGAGAGAGACTGCTGGTGACCACTGGCACTGTGCGGAGAGGAAATTCGGCTGTGTCCTGTCCTGGCTATCGTGCTGATTAATCCCGTGGGAAATGTAGCAGAGCCGTCCGGAGAGTGTCAGAGACAATGATCGGTCAGTGAGGCAACCGGGGGAGGAGTCCTGACGCGTTTCGTCACGTGACCCGTGACTTTTTCAAAGATGAGTCACGTGACGAAACGCGTCAGGACTCCTCCCCCGGTTGCCTCACTGACCGATCATTGTCTCTGACACTCTCCGGACGGCTCTGCTACATTTCCCACGGGATTAATCAGCACGATAGCCAGGACAGGACACAGCCGAATTTCCTCTCCGCACAGTGCCAGTGGTCACCAGCAGTCTCTCTCCCCCACATATCCTACGGACGGTGCCAGTCCAGGGAGATCGAGGCGTTCCACCAAGGTACTCCCTCTGCAGCGGGTTCCCTCCAACAGCAGTCACACACCTGTTCTTCCCCACAGACTGCAACGGGCGGTGCACGCCCAGGGACAGCAGGTTTAACAGTGGGACCCCGGCTAGCACGGCCAGTGCTTCAAAATTCTGCAGCTTCATTTGAGTTTTCTGGCTTTACCCGAGGACGCTCGGGACCAGCCAACCTACCGGAGAGGTAATCAATTATTTCACCAACACCTGCCATCGGCTCCTGGAACTCTGAGACGTTACATAACATAGCTCTTGAATTCAGAGCGAGTGAGTGCATTCTACATCCATTAATTCTTTTCTTTACATCGTAACAATTGTGTCTGAATATACACTCAACACTGTTGAATAGATAGCCTGAAGATCTGATTGCAACAATTGTTACCACTATATTGCTGCTAGTTATCTAGCTGACATCTGCAATTTGATGTGAATGTAGAATAGCTCTTGGCAATAGAATTGCAGTGAGGATAAAGGGTTTTATGATAATATATAGATTTGGTTTATTGTACAATTTTTACTGTATTATAATAAATATATTTTTACATTCAAAAAAATCCCCAAGGACACCTTAGTTGTTATTAATTTTAGATCACAGGGTCAGTGAGTGTTGAGCGCTTCTATTCTATATCCACTTTTCTTTAGTTTATCAATCTAGGAGTAACTCACTACTCCTTATAGAAGCGCACACACCTCTGACACTTGGGATCTTATTTTCAAGTTATAAGCTATTTCGCTTAATTTATTAGAGGAATAGAGACACATCGGCGCAGCAAAATTTCTCTTCTTCTTTCTTTACCTCTGATGGGCGCCTATTCCACTTATCCACTACCCTTTTCTGTGAAGTAATTTTTTTCTCATACACAAACAGCTCTGCGCATAATTCTAGGAAAAGGAACATACATGGTGTAATAAGGAAATTAATAGCCCCTACATAATATTATAAGTAACCAGGGCCATTAAGGATTGTGGGGGCCCAGGGCAACTAACTTGTGGGGGGCCTCCACCAATATATTTGTCAATAGGCTATGCTGGTGGTATTATGTATAATGTGTAACTAATCCCAGCACCACAAATATGTTAAAAACACTGTAGTGCCCCCATTATGCCCAAATTATTAAGCTGGGTATAGACTGGAGTGATGTCTGCATGATATGCCATTTCGTTACAACACATCACCCACATCACTCAGTGTGCACTCTCCACAGTCGCTAGTGATGAATGCTTGATTTAATGTGCTGCACATCAAACCAAGCGAACTGTAGTATGCTAATGAAGGATGGAACATGATCGCTCCATTCTTCATTAACTTTGTGCCAGTGTGTACACACACAATCCATCGCTTCATTGTGTACCCATCTTTACACACAGAATCTCCAGTTCATACATGCAACAGTGCCCCCTATACTGGTGATGTAGCTATGTGTGGGGGCCCCTGGGCAACATCCCTGGCCACCCTATTGTTAATCCGACTCTGTATTTAGCATCATTGTGCATACTGATAATAAACAATATTTTTAGTGTTGTGTTGCTAGACAGAATGATTGTAATTAGAAAAGGACTACTATGAGCTACTTACCAAACCTTCCCCAGGTCTAATATTAGTCAGGTGCACTTCATCCAGACAGGCACATTGACTGGTTAATGGATCAGTGGTAAATTTGTAAGTTTTGTCACATATTCCATTTAGAACTTTAGACTATAAAAGAAACAAAAAGTTAAATTAGTTAATGCAGATAAAACATATATCCATGGAGTACCTACCTACTGAGCTGATCTAAAACTGGCAAAGCAATTTTATGCTTATATTACTTCCCTTAAATCAAAATGCGTAAGATTGTGCTTACAGAACTTCTCTTACATTCTACATTCCTCTAGGCTACTGTAAATGATCTCTAGAGGGTATCTGGTCTCTAGGTCGACCACACTTAGGTCGACAATGTCTAGGTTGATCACTATTGGTCAGCAGTAAGTAGGTCGACATGTTTTCTAGGTCGACAGGGACTCTAGGTTGACATGACAAAGGTCGACATGAGTTTTTCAAAATTGTTTTCATTTTTAGAACTTTCATACTTTACAATCCACATGGACTATAATTGGGAATGGTAACCTGTGCCGAGCGCAGCGAGGGGACATGGTGCATTATTTGGGAATCCTGGTCACTGTGCGGAGAAAACAACACCAAAAAATAGGATTTTAATACCTACCGCTAAATCCTTTTCTCTTAGTCCGTAGAGGATGCTGGGGACTTCGTAAGGACCATGGGGTATAGATGGGATCCGCAGGAGACATGGGCACACTATAAGACTTTGAATGGTGTGAACTGGCTCCTCCCTCTATGCCCCTCCTCCAGACTCCAGTTAGAAAACTGTGCCCAGGGAGACGGACATTTCGAGGAAAGAATTTATTGTTTAAACATGGTGAGTGTCATACCAGCTCACACCTCAAACATGCCGCAGAACGTGGCATTTAACAGAACACCAGCAAACGGCATTAAAAATACACAGCCATATGCTGAGAAAATATGTAACACAACCTGTGTGTCAACCCCACCACTAATAAGCTACCGCATGCCATGGCATGAACAATGTCAGCAACAGCCTGACTAAAAATACACACTACAAGAGTGTAACCATAACCAAAACTGCATATACAGTACGCCCTGGGACGGGTGCCCAGCATCCTCTACGGACTAAGAGAAAAGGATTTACCGGTAGGTATTAAAATCCTATTTTCTCATACGTCCTAGAGGATGCTGGGGACTCCGTAAGGACCATGGGGTTTATACCAAAGCTCCAGACCGGGCGGGAGAGTGCGGACGACTCTGCAGCACCGAATGAGCAAACATGAGGTCCTCATCAGCCAGGCTATCAAACATGTATGACTTAGCAAAAGTGTTTGAACCCGACCAAGTAGCTGCTCGGCAAAGTTGAACCGCCAAGACTCCTCGGGCATGCTCCCAAGGACAGCCCATCTTCCTAGTAGAGTGGGACTCCACCAACATCGGTAACGGCATTCCAGCCGTAGAACGAGCATGTCGAATCGTATCACAGATCCAGCGTGTAGCAGACTGGATAGAAACAGGCGCCCTAAATGTGCAGGGAGCCTACCGGACAAACAGAGCCTCTGTTTCCCCAATCTGAGCCGATCTGACGACATAAATATTCAAAGCCCTGCCTACATCGAGAGACTTTGAATCAGCCAATGCTTAAGTAATCATAGGCAACAAAATAGGCAGGGTCCTGTGAAAAACAGAAAACACTTTTGGCAGAACTATTTTCCTAGTTCTCAATTCCGCTCTAACCACATGAAAGATCAAAAAGGGGCTCTTGGGAGACAAAGCCGCCACTTCCGACACCCGCCGTGCGAAGGCAAGGCCAATAACATGACCACCATCCAAGAGAGAAATTTCAACACAACCTTTCAAAAAGGTTTCAACCATTGTGACAATAAGAAACTGCAACACCACGTTAAGGACCCACGCTGCCAGTGGAGGCCCAACAGAAGGTGGATGTGCAGCACTCCTTTCACAAAAGTCTGGACTTCCGGAAAGGTGGCAGATTCTTTTTCTTTTTTTTAAAGAAAATTTATAAGGCCGAAAATTGTACTGAAATGGAGCCTAACTTTAGGCCTGCATCCACACCTGCTCGCAAAGAATGGAGAAAAATGACCCAGCTGAAATTTTTCCGTAGGAGCCTTCCAGGATTCACTCCAAGACACCCACTCCCTCCAAATATGGAGGTAAAGCTTCACCGTTACTCCTTTCCTAGCTTGAAGCAAAGTGGAAATGACGTCACCAGAAATACCCTTTCGGCTAGGATATGGCGCACAAATGCCCAGCCATCAACCGCAGCCGCGGTAAGTCTTGATACACGGCCAGTCCCTGCTGCAACAGGTCCTCTCGTAGGAGAAAAAAAGGCTACGGATCTTCTATGAGCAAGTCCTGAAGATCTAGATACCAAGCTATCCTTGACTAGACCGGAACAATGAGTATCGCCTAAACCTTTGTTCTTCCTATGTGTATCACCTTCGGAAAGAGTGAAAATGGAGGGGACACATAGAGCGACTGCAAACACCCAAGGTGTCACGAGGGCGGCCACAGCTATAGCTTGAGTGTTTCTTGACCTGGACCACTATCCTTGAGATCTCTCGTTGAAGCGAGACGCCATCCTGTCCCATTGAGGCACTCCTCAAAGACTTGTCACTTCTGTGAAAACTTCTCGATGACGACTACATTTCTCCCTGATGGAGATCGCAGCTGCAGAGGAAATCTATTTCTTCGTCGGCTACATCTGGACCGAAGACTGCTAAAATAGCGTTTTCCTGCCCTTCCGCTCAGCGGAAAACTTATGCGGCTTCTGCTATTGCGGCTTCGCTCCTTGTTTCGCCCTAGTGGCTTACTTACGCCACTGCCGTTAAGTCGTCCAACAGAACTAAAACGGGCAGATCTTGAAGAAGATATTCATTGAAAATAGCTCTTAATTCAAGAATGCTTATTGCCGACAAGCTTCCCAGCTTGACCTTTTTCCCCCTGAAAATTCTTCCCTCGGAAAGACTGCTCCCCAGCCTTGGAGACCTGCATGTATGGTCACCAGGATCTAAACCTGGATCGCAAACCTTCGACCCTCTAAGAGGTGAGAATGCAGACACCACAGGAGCGATATCCCGGTTCTTAGGATTATTTTCCGGTGCATGTGCAGGTGAGACCCAGACCACATGTCCAACTGGTCCCGTGAAAACCTTGTCATTTGACCTGCTCACCAAAAAGGCCTCGTAGGCCGCAACCACCTTCTTCAGCAACGGAACATATTGATGGTTTGTCACTGCAAATCTGATCCGACTCTGGATCCTCAGATCTCTTTCCACAGGAAAAAACAAACTCTGAACAGTTCAGTATCTAATCTTATACCCACCGCAGACATCTGCGTTGTTGGGAGCAACAGCGATTCTCTGTGTTGAACAACTGTCAGAGAGAACCACGATTTGTACCACTTGTTTCTTGACCTCGCCGTAGTCAGGAGAGCATCTCAGTACAGAACAATAATGGCTCTATCGAAGGAAACCCATCATCCTGCCATCACTCCGGTGAAATGGCCAAGACAATCCTGGATAGCAAAACCCGGTAAGCTTAATGCAGATGAAACCGCACTTAAATTCTAATTATATGTTTTGGAGAACCCAGGACTGAGAGATTCCACCTTGTAGGTCAACCTCTTAAGTAGAAACCTTTTTATTTTATTTATTTTTTTACGACAGGGACATCAGGACAATGTCCTGATCCCGACACAACTCTGGTATGGCGTTGCATACTACCTCCCCTTCCAGAGGAGAATCGGTAAGATCTATCTGAAAAAACAGAGCGGGGTATCATCTGGAACTCCAGTATGTCCCCCCTTTGGATTCTATTTGTAACTCACTGGTCCAAGTCCATACCAGGAATGACTGAAGAGCACCAGATGAGTTCCCGCCGGAGTGGGCTCCAGCAAGATAGAACATGCGTAGGATGTGGTAGAAACAGAAGACGATATCTGCTTCTGCAACCTTGAAAAGGCTGCAGACCTCTTACCTTTCCACCTTCCACTATCTGCAAAGAAAGGGGGGAAAAAACGGAATCCAACCTGTTAAAACGACTGCATCCCACAAAAGGATGCGTCATCAAACGTTGTGAGGGAACCTATCACAAGAAGGTAGACGTACCAGTGGTATCTGCCGAGAGTAACTTAACCAAGGCATCCCCAAACCCCGGTTACACCTTCATAGGGAAGATACTCCAGTATCCCTCGGAGTCAACTTCAGCATTCCCTTGGTGAATCCACAACGCACTCCCAGCCGAGAGAGCCATGGAAGTGGTCCGTGCACCCAAGAGTCCTAGTCTCGCGGCAGCCTGCCGCAATGTTATAGAGAAGACCTAACCTAAGAAACGTCCCCTCTCTCTCTAGGGTAATTCTATCGGATGCCAAGGTAACCGACCATTTCTGAATACAAGCACTCCCCCATGCGTATGCAATGCAAATATCATCAAAGCATATAATTAAAATATCACTTAGCTTCCTGTATACGATCCACTGTGACAGGGCCCCGTGCAGACCAGGGGTCGACTTTTACTTTATTCTGTCCGCGGCGGGCAAAGAATAAACACTTGGACTCCTCGTGAGGCTCTGAGACCATCTCGTCACGGCTGACCTAGAGCTTTATCAACAGAGCGACCAGCACATGAGAAGGAATAATTTTACTTCAGCATTCATTAGAATTTGTAATATGAATATACATATTTAAATACACATATACACACATATCCTATATATATATATCTATCTATCTCATACATATAAGTATTTTGTCTAGAACCCCAGGGTCCCTAGTGACATTAATGTGTGCTGAATGTGTACGACCATGAACTGAATGCCCAAGTTGTGGATCTGACCAGGAAACCTTACGGTCGCCATAAAACATAGTATTCGTCGACAACAGGGAGTAGTGTAACTAGATAAAAATAACATTCTTGCGACCCCGAGGGAAGTATATACACATAAATTTAATATCATTCCCCCACAAATAAAACCACGTCTGTGCTAGAGCTACAGGCCCATGGAACCGTACCCTATACAGGCATAGGTTATTTACTTCATGTTAATTTACACCCAGTAATAACAGTTGGTGCCGACAAGTCACCCACATACTGTGTCACCCATACAGTGTTTACTTTTGAAAAAAGCATACAACTAACGACCTGCTGAGATTGATCTACAGACCCAAGTACCATCAGGAGTCGGCAATGCCGACAGAGGGATTCCCATAGCCATTTTGTGACAGAGCACTCACACATGTCGACACGTGTACTATAAAGCTATAATGGGTATATGTGACAGGGAAAACACAGAACACAATTACAACTCATTAACTAACACGCACATTATAATACATAGTGCTATATTTTTCTATTTTGCACTAAAATCACCGTGTCCCCCCCCTCGTTTTTCACTGTTAGCTGCCTAACAGTGCTTTTGGCGGGGACATGAGGAGAAAATGGCGCTGTAACGAGTTGTGAGGGCTAAGCCCCGCCCCCTCTCGACGCGCTTCAGCCCCGCTAATATTTTTCATATTTATACTGGCGGGGGTCCGCATACAGTGCCTATGCACTGTATACATCTTTTGCCATTGTCAGGAAGAGGTATATTGCTGCCCAGGGCGCCCCCCCTGCGCCCTGCACCCTTGTAGTGCCACTTGTGAGTGGGAGCAATGGCGCGCTGCGCTGTACCTCCGAGACTTGAAGTCTTCTGCCGTCACTGAAGTCTTCTTTTCTCCCAATACTCACCCGGCTTCTTTCTTCTGGCTTCTGTGAGGGGGTTGACGGCGCGGCTCCGGGAACAAGCAGCTAGGCGCACCAAGTGATCAAACCCTCTGGAGCTAATGGTGTCCAGTAGCCTAAGAAGCAAAGCCTTTAACTCACAGAAGTAGGTCTGACTTCTCTCCCCTCAGTCCCACGAAGCAGAGAGCCTGTAGCCAGCAGGTCTCTCTGAAAATAAAAAACCTAGCATAAAGTCTTTCCAGAGAAACTCAGTAGAGCTCCCCTAGTGTGTGACCAGTCTCTCCTGGGCACAGAATCTAACTGGAGTCTGGAGGAGGGGCATAGAGGGAGGAGCCAGTTCACACCCATTCAAAGTCTTATAGTGTGCCCATGTCTCCAGCGGATCCAGTCTATACCCCATGGTCCTTATGGAGTCCCCAGCATCCTCTAGGACGTATGAGAAAAAGTGAAAAAACTCATTTTGACCTTCTGTCATGTCGACATAGTACAAGTCTACCTAGAGTCCTGGTCAACCTAAAAACCATGTCAACCTACTTACTGTCGACCAAAGAAACCATGTTGACCTACTTACTGTCGACCTAAGTGTGGTCGACCTTACATACCACACCCCTCCAAAGCACTTGTGCAAACCAATCGGCAATGAAATTCACAAATGGTTTCCCAAGTACAGCTAAATATGGGATCCAGTCAGGATCCCGGCAGTTGAAATACTAACGCCAGAATTTCTGATGCTGCTTGGAATGCCAGCGCCGGTATCCCAACATGAATCACGATCTCAACCATCTGGGATACCGAACAAAGGTTTGCCGGGGCTGCAGAGAGGTCAACTGTGGTGGGTTGGAAGTTAGGTTTAGGCTGTGGGGTAGGGGTTAAGATTAGGCTATGTGGGGGTTAGGCTGCGGGGAGGGGACTTAGGGATAGGCACCCCCAGGGGTTTGTTAGGTTTAGGTTGGATAGGTTTAGGCACCACTGGGAGGGGGGGGGGTGAATTAGGGTCAGGCTGCAGAAAAGGATGCTTAGAGTTAGGGGGTTTAGGGATCAGGGATAGAATACTTACCTACTAGGTGTTGGGATCCTGAGCATTGGAATGATGCTGTCGATATTATGACTTCCGTCATACCAAGTGCCGGGATCCCGATACCATTGGCGAAATACAGGTATATGGTGGCCATTGAATGACAAAAATGAAAGTGACAGATCATTCTACAAAAGTAGCATAATCTCTCATTCCTTTACGGTCATCCGGCAACCAGATTGAAAATATGGGAGGAAATCTATCAGATCTCCTAAATAGATAAGTATAGGTCACACATAGCAACAAATCAGATCTAGCAACTATTGTTTTATAGAATGTACTAGATAAGTGATAGCTAGAAGATAGAGGAGTATACATAAATAAAAAATGTGTTGGTTTGTTTTGTATAATGCAAAATAAACAATATTTTTTGCTTTAGATAGAACAAATCTTTAACAAAACTGTATTAAACGTTCTTGAAAATAGTCTCTATTATTGTTTTCTGTCGTGTTGTGCAGTATGTTTTCTTGATGCATACACAAAATAGTTACATGGAGATGCTTGATATCAAGCTATGAGTATAGTTTATATTACTGAAGTACAGATAATACAAATAAAACAAAACACTATAGAGAAAGTTCAGAGGGAAAACCTTTTTCTTGGCAAAACTGATTAATTTTTCTCAGCCACAAACAATTTTACTAATAAGTCTTCACTGTTATGTTTCATGTCCATCACAAGTCTGTCTTAGTTCAAGGGAGAAGTGGGATGTCATGAAAAAATAGATGTGAAGACATCAATACATATTTCAGCAAGCAAATGTAGCTGCACTTCAATATGGCAGACAATAAATAGTAAAAAAAAATATCTAGCACCTAAGAATCACTTCCACACAATGAAGTATGAAAATATAGGCGGAAAAATATATCACACTGTATGTCAGTGTTCAATGGGGCAAAGCAGATTTGGGCATGTTTATGGATTTATTTTGTAAACAATAGTTCCGTCTGCAGACAGACTGTCAAATAGCAAGAGAGTGGATTTTTCCGCTGTTTATCATATGCAAAATCGCTAAATACTAGAAAATTTTCAAAATCATAACATTCAAGTTAAAAAAAACGAGATTTATGGTAAGAACTTACCTTTGTTAAATCTCTTTCTTCGAGGTACACAGGGCTCCACAAGGATGGACAATGGGGTGTAGAGTAGGATCTTGATCTGTGGCCACCAACAGGCTCAAAAGCTTTGACTGTTCCCAAGATGCACAGCGCCGCCTCTTCTATAACCCCGCCTCCCTGCACAGGAGCTCAAATTTTAGTTAACCAGCCCAATGCAGTAGCAGGAAAAGAGACAACAACAGTTAGTAGCCACAAACACCACAGTCTCACGACAGGAGAAGTGTCAGCGGCTAATGCCATACCAACCCAAAGAAGCTAAGTGCGTCAGGGTGGGCGCCTTGTGGAGCCCAGTGCACCTCGCAGAAAGAGATTTAACAAAGGTAAGTTCTTACCATAGATTTTGTTTTCTGCTGCGGGGTACAATGGGCTCCACAAGGATGGACAATAGGGATGTCCTAAAGCAGTTCCTTATGGGAGGGGACACACTGTAGCGGGCACAAGAACCCAGTGTCCAAAGGAAACATCCTGGGAAGCGGCAGTATCGAAGGCATAGAACCTTATGAACGTGTTCACTGAGGACCACGTAGCTGCATTGCACAATTGTTTAAGGGTCGCCCCACGGTGAGCCGCACAAGAAGGTCCAACAGACCGAGTAGAATGGGCCGTAATGTGAGCAGGAGCTGACAGACCAGTCTTCACATAAGCATGTGCAATCACCATTCTAATCCATCTGGCCAACGTCTGCTTGTGAGCAGGCCAGCCACGTTTTTGAAAACCAAACAAAACAAAGAGAGAATCCGATTTTCTAAGAGAAGCCGTTCTCTTTACGTAGATAAGGAGAGCCCGTACCACACCAAAGACCGTTCTTTGGGAGACAAGTCAGGAGATACAAGGGCCGGAACCACATTCTCCTGGTTAAGGTGGAACGAAGAAACCACCTTAGGTAAATATCCGGGACGAGTCCTAAGAAACGCCCGGTCACGGTGAAAAATCAGATATGGGGAACTATAGGACAAGGCACCCAAATCCGACACTCTTCTAGCGGAGGCAATAGCCAGCAAAACACCACCTTAAGAGAAAGCCACTTAAGGTCAGCTGAGCCAAGAGGTTCAAATGGGGACTCTTGCAACGCCTCCAAAACAACTGACAAATCCCAAGGAGCCACGGGCGGGACATAGGGAGGTTGGATACGCAACACACCCTGAGTGAAAGTATAAACATCAGGTAAGGTCGCAATTTTACTCTGAAACCACACCGACAAGGCAGAAATATGAAACTTGAGGGAAGCCAGACGCAGGCCCAAATACAGGCCCTGCTGCAGAAAAGCCAAAAGTTTGGCCGTACTAAACTTGGAAGCGTCATAATTGTTAGATGCTCACCAAACAAAGTAAGAATGCCAGCCCCTATGGTAAATCCGAGCAGAAGCCGGTTTCCGGGCCCGTAACATAGTTTTAATGACCGCCTCAGAAAAACCTTTAGCCCTCAAGACGGAAGCTTCAAGAGCCACGCCGTCAAAGACAGCCGGGCCAGGTCCTGGTAGCCACAGGGGCCCTGAACGAGGAGGTCTGGGCGTTGTGGAAGTAGAATTGGACGCTTTGACGAGAGGACCTGAAGGTCTGAGAACCAGTGCCGTCTGGGCCAAGCTGGAGCTATGAGAAGCAGGATTCCTCCTTCTTGCTTGAACTTCCGAATTACCATGGGTAGAAGTGACACCGGAGGGAACACGTACGGCAGCCGAAACATCCATGGCACTGCCAGCGCATCCACGAATGCTGCTTGAGGATCCCTTGTCCTTGCTCCGAAGACCGGAACCTTGTGATTTTGTCGAGACGCCATCAGATCCACATCTGGAAGGCCCCACCTTTCCACGAGGAGTTGAAACACTTCTGGATGGAGGCCCCACTCGCCGGCATGCACGTCCTGACGACTGAGAAAGTCCGCTTCCCAATTCAGGACTCCCGGAATGAATATTGCCGATATGGCCGTCAGATGGCGTTCTGCCCATTGAAGAATCCGCAAGACTTCCTTCATTGCCAGGCGGCTTCACGTGCCGCCTTGATGGTTTACGGTGGCATTGTCCGACTGTACTTAAACAAGACTGTTTTGTATTAAATGCTGGGCCAGGTTAAATGCATTGAAGACCGCCCGCAATTCCAGAATGTTGATCGGGAGGAGAGACTCCACCTCGGTCCACCGACCCTGATGGGGGTGTTGCTCCAACACCGCGCCCCAACCCCGTAGACTGGCATCCGTCGTCAACAGGACCCAGTCGAGTATCCAGAAGGGACGGCCCCTGCTCAACTGTTGTTCCTGGAGCCACCAGGATAGCGACAGACGGACCTCCGGAGTCAATGAGATCATGTGAGACCTGATCTGGTGAGACAGGCCGTCCCACTTGGCAAGAATCAGCCTCTGGAGAGGGCGAGAATGGAATTGAGCATACTCCACCATTTCGAATGCTGACATCACGAGGCCCAGCACCTGCATCGCTGAATGAATCGACACTTGCGGACGAGAGAGGAAGCAACGAATACTGTTCTGAAGCTTCAGGACTTTCTCCTGAGACAAAAACAACCGCTGGTTGTGAGTGTCCAACAGCGCTCCCAGGTGCACCATGCTCCGAGCAGGGACCAGGGAGGATTTCTTCCAGTTGATGAGCCACCCGTGGGCTTGCAGAAACTGGACAGTCAGATCTAGATGACGTAGGAGAATTTCCAGGGAATTTGCCAGGATCAACAAGTCGTCCAGATATGGTAGGATCCTGACCCCTTGATGGCGGAGCACTGCCGTCATCACCGCCATGACTTTGGTAAAAACTTGCGGGGCTGTGGTTAAACCAAAAGGTAACGCCCGAAACTGGTAGTGGAGGTTGCCAACCGCAATCCTCAGATACTGTTGATGCGACACTGCTATAGGAACATGCAGTAAGCATCATGTATATCCAGGGAGACCATATAGTCCCCAGGTTCCAAAGCCAGAACTATAGAACGAAGGGTTTCCATACGGAACTTGGAAATTTTCACAAACTTGTTCAGTGCCTTGAGGTTGAGAATGGGCCGAAATGACCCACTCGGCTTCGGGACTAGAAACAGCGGAGAGTAGTAACCCTGGCCTCTGAACAAGAGGCACTTGTACCACCACTCCTGTGTCCAGGAGGGTCTGTATCACCGAACGTAGAGTCTTTGCCTTGATCTGATCCGCAGGGACGTCTGTCAGGCAAAATCGATGAGGGGGACGGTTTTTGAAGGCTATGGCGTAACCTCGAGTAACGACTTCCCGTACCCAGGCATCTGAAGTGGTCTTCAACCATTCCTGGGTATACCCTAGAAGCCGGCCCCCCACCCTGGTCTTGGAAGCTGGCTGACAGGCAGCCCAGGCTCTTTTGGGCTTTGGCTTACCAGGTTTGGAAGTGCGGGCCTGTTTGTGGTACGCTTGACCTTTTGCTTTACCTGATGGACGAAAGGGACGAAAGGGACGAAAGGAAGTACTTTTAGCCTTCGGCACAGAAGGAGCGGTACTTGAAAGACAGGCAGTTTTGGCAGTAGCCAGATCAGCCACTATTTTACTTAAGTCTTCTCCAAACAGGATATCTCCCTTAAAAGGGAGTACCTCCAGGGTTTTTCTAGAATTCAGATCCACGGACCAGGATCGCAGCCACAATATCCGGCGAGCTGGGACTGACGTAGTAGAAGCCTTAGCTGCCAGAACACAGGCATCGGAAGCCGCCTCCTTAATATAGTGAGAAGCTGTTACAATATATGATAAGCATTGTCTAGAATGGTCAGAAGAGAGTTCAGTTTCCAACTCTAGGGCCCACGCTTCAATTGCTTTTGCAGCCCATGTCGCTGCAATAGTGGGCCTTTGCGCAGCACCTGTGAGGGTGTAAATCGCTTTCAGACAACCCTCCACACATTTATCCGTAGGCTCTTTTAGAGACATGACCGTAGTGACAGGTAGAGCTGAGGAAACCACCATCCTAGCCACATGCGAGTCCACTGGAGGAGTTGTCTCCCAATTTTTAGACAGCTCTGGCCCGAGGGGATATTGAGCAAGCAGCTTCTTATGAGGCACGAACTTCTTACCTGGATTTTCCCAGGGTTCCTGACGTATATCCACCAGGTGATCAGAATGAGGTAAAACTTGTTTAACCACCTTCTGACGCTTGAATCTATCTGGTTTCTTAGGAGGGACGGATGGCTTGGGATCATCCGTAATCTGTAGGATCAACTTAATAGCCTCCAAAAGATCAGGAACATACACTTGTGAACCACTATCCCCCTCAGCATTATCTGTGTCAGAATCTGTGGGGTCAGTGTAAGCGCCATCTTCATCAGACGAGGTGTCAGTGACAGCAGTGGATTGTGAGGAGACAATAGCTCACTTAGAGGCTAGACCTTTTAGTAGTCAGCGACTGGTTCAATTTCTTCAATTGAGCGGACAAGTTATTGCCCACAGCGGGTTAGCCGCAGGGACCATATACGGCTAAACCGGCATCAAAGGTCCCATAGGGGGCGTTAGTTTAGTAACTAGCGTATTCAGAAGTGTGGAGAAAGTAGCCCCCGTTGCCACAGTCCCACTGGGAGGCAAGGAACCCCCAGAACCAGAGCCCTCAGCTGCTATATTCTCCTCATAGGTATCTGTGGAATCAGCAACACCGGTAGTGTGTTCGGCCACAGACCCGTTACCCTCGTACGCAGACATGATATAACTTGCAATATCAGGTAACACAGTACAATTGTCAGCAGCACAATACCTGACCCAAACCCCTGCTTAATGTAGTCAGCACAAGCAGGGACACAGGAGAGATACGGTGACTAGAATCACAGAAAAAAATACAATTAAAGTATATTTTGTGAATATCCTATATTACAGTATCATAAACCTGACGCACCAAGCCCCCTCAGGTTATAGAATATAGGGATAGCAAGTTGAGTGAGAAACACGAAATGAAAATCACCCAGCAAGCTAATGCACACACATATAGTTACAGTTGTACAATACAGAGGTTATTACACACAATAATACTGCACTGGACTAGCTTATATACAGCCATGTAAACAATAGATATAACACTGCACAGTAAAAACTGGATGTATATCCCAGGGTACCTGTACCAGAGAACCCTGACTAAATGCACTTTTTCTTAACTATCACTGTCTAAATGACAGGTAGAATACTTAAATGTCATGTAAAGGCACAGCGCTGACTACCAGGCGGCTTTACAAAGGAAGATTTGCCCAAGCAGTCCCAGGAACAGTGTAGCTGAGAGAAATGGCGCCCAAACACTGACTGGGAGTGAGGGAGAGACAGATATGCAGCTCCAATGCGGGAACATTTACTGTAAATGGCACCCTGGGGCTGGGGGAGGGGCTCCAGGTCTAAGCCTTATCCCCTCTGCTGGCATAAACACCTGGTACTGCGGGCCAATATAAATAGGTTTAGAGAGAAAACCTGACCTGTACCCATGCCCTGGTGGTCTAGTGGGGTCGCCTGTATGCCACAGTGTCCAGCGCGCGCGGCCCGCCTCTCACCGACCGCGCCGGATCGTGATCCAGCGCAGGTTTCGCGAGCGGGACCCACTTACAACCTCCAGAAGCGTGGCCACGCGATCCCGGAGAGCCCCAGCCGTGTGTGTCTAACAGGAAGAAAACCGGAGCCTCCCATTGTAGTTACCCGGCAACCAGGGCGCGGGAGTGTACAGCGTCGCTAGGGAGAGATGGAGCTCCTGACATCTACACACTGCTGTAGCCCTTCAAGTCTTCACTTTTCTTCTAAAAAGCTCTTCTTAGGGCTGCCAGGAGCAGACCCTCTGTTAAGTGCCTGCTATCTGCAGCACCAACTACAAAACTGTGCTCCTGTGCAGGGAGGCGGGGTTATAGAGGACGCGGCACTGTGCATCTTGGGAACAGTCAAAGCTATTGAGCCTGTTGGTGCCCTCGGATCAAGAGCCTACTCTACACCCCATTGTCCATCCTTGTGGAGCCCAGTGTACCCCGCAGCAGAAAAGCAATTATTTACTTCTTTTTTAAATGATTGACAAGACTATAATATTACTGGAATGGTGAATAGAGGAGATAAATAAGCTGATACTATCTAAAAATAAGAATTTACTTACCGATAATTCTATTTCTCATAGTCCGTAGTGGATGCTGGGAACTCCGTAAGGACCATGGGGAATAGCGGCTCCGCAGGAGACTGGGCACAAAAAGTAAAAGCTTTAGACTAGCTGGTGTGCACTGGCTCCTCCCCCTATGACCCTCCTCCAAGCCTCAGTTAAGATACTGTGCCCGGACGAGCGTACATAATAAGGAAGGATCTTGAATCCCGGGTAAGACTCATACCAGCCACACCAATCACACCGTACAACTCGTGATCTGAACCCAGTTAACAGTATGATAGCCTCTGAAAAGATGGCTTCCAACAATAAACAACCCGATTTGTTTGTAACAATAACTATATACAAGTATTGCAGACAATCCGCACTTGGGATGGGCGCCCAGCATCCACTACGGACTATGAGAAATAGAATTATCGGTAAGTAAATTCTTATTTTCTCTGACGTCCTAGTGGATGCTGGGAACTCCGTAAGGACCATGGGGATTATACCAAAGCTCCCAAACGGGCGGGAGAGTGCGGATGACTCTGCAGCACCGAATGAGAGAACTCCAGGTCCTCCTCAGCCAGGGTATCAAATTTGTAGAATTTAGCAAACGTGTTTGCCCCTGACCAAGTAGCTGCTCGGCAAAGTTGTAAAGCCGAGACCCCTCGGGCAGCCGCCCAAGATGAGCCCACCTTCCTTGTGGAATGGGCTTTTACAGATTTTGGCTGTGGCAGGCCTGCCACAGAATGTGCAAGTTGAATTGTACTACAAATCCAACGAGCAATCGTCTGCTTAGAAGCAGGAGCACCCAGCTTGTTGGGTGCATACAGTATAAACAGCGAGTCAGATTTTCTGACTCCAGCCGTCCTGGAAACATATATTTTCAGGGCCCTGACTACGTCCAGCAACTTGGAGTCCTCCAAGTCCCTAGTAGCCACAGGTACCACAATAGGTTGATTCATGTGAAACGCTGAAACCACCTTAGGGAGAAATTGAGGACGAGTCCTCAATTCCGCCCTATCCGAATGAAATATCAGGTAAGGGCTTTTATAGGATAAAGCCGCCAATTCTGATACGCGCCTGGCTGAAGCCAGGGCCAACAGCATTACCACTTTCCATGTGAGATATTTCAAATCCACTGTGGCAAGTGGTTCAAACCAATGTGATTTTAGGAACCCTAAAACTACATTGAGATCACAAGGTGCCACTGGAGGCACAAAAGGAGGCTGTATATGCAGTACCCCTTTGACAAACATCTGAACTTCAGGCACTGAAGCCAGTTCTTTCTGGAAGAAGATCGACAGGGCCGAAATTTGAACCTTAATGGATCCTAATTTTAGGCCCATAGACAATCCTGCTTGCAGGAAATGTAGGAAACGACCCAGTTGAAATTCCTCCGTAGGGGCCTTCTTGGCCTCACACCACGCAACCTATTTTCGCCAAATGCGATGATAATGTTTTGCAGTTACATCCTTCCTGGCCTTGATCAGGGTAGGGATGACTTCATCTGGAATGCCTTTTTCCTTCAGGATCCGGCGTTCAACCGCCATGCCGTCAAACGCAGCCGCGGTAAGTCTTGGAACAGACAAGGTCCCTGCTGGAGCAGGTCCTTCCTTAGAGGTAGAGGCCACGGGTCCTCCGTGAGCATCTCTTGCAGCTCCGGGTACCAAGTTCTTCTTGGCCAATCCGGAGCCACGAGTATCATTCTTACTCCTCTCCTTCTTATGATTCTCAGTACTTTTGGTACGAGAGGAAGAGGAGGGAACACATATACCGACTGGAACACCCACGGAGTTACCAGAGCGTCCACCGCTATTGCCTGAGGGTCCCTTGACCTGGCGCAATATCTGTCCAGTTTCTTGTTGAGACGGGACGCCATCATGTCCACCTTTGGTTTTTCCCAACGGTTTACAATCACTTGGAAGACCTCTGGATGAAGTCCCCACTCCCCCGGGTGGAGGTCGTGTCTGCTGAGGAAGTCTGCTTCCCAGTTGTCCACTCCCGGAATGAACACTGCTGACAGTGCTATCACATGATTTTCCGCCCAGCGGAGAATCCTTGCAGCTTCTGCCATTGCCCTCCTGCTTCTTGTGCCGCCCTGTCTGTTTACGTGGGCGACAGCCGTGATGTTGTCCGACTGGATCAATACCGGTTGACCCTGAAGCAGAGGCCTTGCTTGACTTAGGGCATTGTAAATGGCCCTTAGCTCTAGGATATTTATGTGAAGAGACGTTTCCATGCTTGACCACAAGCCCTGGAAATTTCTTCCCTGTGTGACTGCTCCCCAGCCTCTCAGGCTGGCATCCGTGGTTACCAGCATCCAATCCTGAATGCCGAATCTGCGGCCCTCTAGAAGATGAGCCTTCTGTAACCACCACAGGAGAGATACCCTTGTCCTTGGAGATAGGGTTATCCGCTGATGCATCTGAAGATGCGATCCGGACCATTTGTCCAGCAGATCCCACTGAAAAATTCTTGCATGGAATCTTCCGAATGGAATCGCTTCGTAAGAAGCCACCATTTTTCCCAGGACTCTCGTGCACTGATGCACTGACACTTGTCCTGGTTTTAGGAGGTTCCTGACTAGCTCGGATAACTCCCTGGCCTTCTCCTCCGGGAGAAACACCTTTTTCTGGACTGTGTCCAGAATCATCCCTAGGAACAGTAGACGTGTTGTTGGAATCAGCTGTGATTTTGGGATATTTAGAATCCACCCGTGCTGACGTAGCACTACCTGAGATAGTGCTACTCCGACCTCTAACTGTTCCCTGGACCTTGCCCTTATCAGGAGATCGTCCAAGTAAGGGATAATTAATATGCCTTTTCTTCGAAGAAGAATCATCATTTCGGCCATTACCTTGGTAAAGACCCGTGGTGCCGTGGACAATCCAAACGGCAGCGTCTGAAACTGATAATGACAGTTTTGTATCACAAACCTGAGGTACCCTTGGTGAGAAGGGTAGATTGGGATATGGAGATAAGCATCCTTGATGTCTAGAGATACCATATAGTCCCCTTCTTCCAGGTTCGCTATCACTGCTCTGAGTGACTCCATCTTGAATTTGAACCTTTTTATGTAAGTGTTCAAAGATTTTAGATTTAAAATTGGTCTCACCGAGCCGTCCGGCTTCGGTACCACAGACAGCGTGGAATAATACCCCTTTCCCTGTTGTAGGAGGGGTACCTTGATTATCACCTGCTGGGAATACAGCTTGTGAATAGCTTCCAATACTGCCTCCCTGTCGGAGGGAGACGTTGGTAGAGCAGATTTCAGGAACCGGCGAGGGGGAGACGTCTCGAATTCCAATTTGTACCCCTGTGATTCTACCTGCAGGATCCAGGGGTCCACTTGCGAGTGAGCCCACTGCGCGCTGAAATTCTTGAGACGGCCCCCCACCGTGCCCGAGTCTGCTTGCAGAGCCCCAGCGTCATGCTGAGGACTTGGCAGAAGCGGGGGAGGGCTTCTGCTCCTGGGAAGAGGCTGCATGGTGCAGTCTTTTTCCCCTTCCTCTGCCCCGGGGCAGGAACGAGCGGCCTTTTTCCCTCTTGCCCTTATAGGGACGAAAGGACTGGGTTTGAAAAGACGGTGTCTTTTTCTGCTGAGAGGTGACCTGGGGTAAAAAGGTGGATTTTCCAGCCGTTGCTGTGGCCACCAGGTCCGATAGACCGACCCCAAATAACCCCTCCCCTTTATACGGCAATACTTCCATATGTCGTTTGGAATCCGCATCACCTGACCACTGTCGCGTCCATAACGTTCTTCTGGCAGAAATGGACATCGCACTTACTCTAGATGCCAGGGTGCAAATATCCCTCTGTGCATCTCGCATATATAGTAATGCATCCTTTAAATGCTCTATAGTTAATAATATACTGTCCCTATCCAGGGTATCAATATTTTCAGTCAGGGAATCCGACCAAGCCACTCCAGCGCTGCACATCCAGGCTGAGGCGATCGCTGGTCGCAGTATAACACCGGTATGTGTGTATATACCTTTTAAGATATTTTCCAGCCTTCTATCAGCTGGTTCCTTGAGATCGGCCGTATCAGGAGACGGTAACGCCACTTGTTTTGATAAGCGTGTGAGCGCCTTATCTACCCTAGGGGGTGTTTCCCAACGTGCCCTAAGCTTTCCACTAGCCCTTTGGGGAGACAGAGGGAGAGTTTGCCAGCACACACCAGAGCGCTATATATATACAGGGATAACCTTATATAAGTGTTACTCCCTGTTATAGCTGCTGTATTTATATATTAGCTGCCAATAGTGCCCCCCTCTCTGTTTTACCCTGTTTCTGTAGTGCAGGACTGCAGGGGAGAGTCAGGGAGCCGTCCTTCCAGCGGAGCTGTGAAAGAAAATGGCGCTTGTGTGCTGAGGAGAAAGGCTCCGCCCCCTTCACGGCGGCCTTTTCTCCCGCTTTTTTCAGGAAACTGGCAGGGGATAAATGCATCCATATAGCCCAGGAGCTATATGTGATGCATTTTTTTTTAGCCATATAAGGTTTTTATATCGTTTTTATTGCGTCTCAGGGCGCTCCCCCCCAGCGCCCTGTACCCTCAGTGACCGGAGTGTGAAGTGTGCTGAGAGCAATGGCGCACAGCTGCAGTGCTGTGCGCTACCTTATTTGAAGACAGGAACGTCTTCTGCCGCCGCTTTCTCCGGACCTCTTCGCTCTTCTGGCTCTGTAAGGGGGCCGGCGGCGCGGCTCCGGGACCCATCCAGGCTGAACCTGTGATCGTCCCTCTGGAGCTAATGTCCAGTAGCCAAGAAGCCCAATCCACTCTGCAGTCAGGTGAGTTCGCTTCTTCTCCCCTTAGTCCCACGATGCAGTGAGCCTGTTGCCAGCAGGACTCACTGAAAATAAAAAACCTATTTAAACTTTTACTTCTAAGCAGCTCAGGAGAGCCACCTAGCTTGCACCCTTCTCGTTCGGGCACAAAAATCTAACTGAGGCTTGGAGGAGGGTCATAGGGGGAGGAGCCAGTGCACACCAGCTAGTCTAAAGCTTTTACTTTTTGTGCCCAGTCTCCTGCGGAGCCGCTATTCCCCATGGTCCTTACGGAGTTCCCAGCATCCACTAGGACGTCAGAGAAATATATTTACCTGCCACAAAATAACATTGCTTCTTCTGCTACTCTGTTGATCATTTTACTAGTAACATAGGGGGTCATTCCGACCCGATCGCACACTGCCGTTTATCGCAGTGCAGTGATCAAGTCACTACTGCATATGCAAATGCACCGTAATGCGCAGGCGCGTCGTACGGGTACAAAGCGGATCATTGCTGGGGCGATGGATTTAATGAAGACACCATTTGCACAGCCGATCGCAAGAAGATTGACAGGAAGAAGGCGTTTATGGGTGTCAACTGACCATTTTCAGGGAGTGGTTGGAAAAACACAGGCGTGTCCAAGCGTTTGCAGGGCGGGTATCTGACGTCAATTCCGGGAACGGGAAGGCTGAAGTGATCGCAGCGGTTGAGTAAGTTGAGACCTACTCAGAAACTGCACAAACTGTTTTTGTGCTGCTCGGCTGCACAGGCGTTCGCACACTTGCAAAGCTAAAATACACTCCCCAGTGGGTGGCAACTATGCGTTTGCTCGGCTGCAAAAAGTAGCTAGCAAGCGATCAACTTGGAATGACCCCCATAGAGCAATATGTAGCATCCGAAACATTGGAAACACTTGGATAAATGAGGGACACCAAGCATATTGAAAGCGATTGATTCCATACAGGTGTAGCTAATATGTTAATTCACTGATTTTGAAAGAGGGGTTATAGGTGGGGAATAGATGTCAGGAGATGGGGTATATGCAATTCACGGCGAATCGCGGCAATTTTTCGCCGTTTTTTAATTCGACTAAATTCGCCAGGTGAATTCCGGCAGGTGGCTGCCGGAATTCACCATATTCAATGAAAAACGGATTCGCCAGAACCGCGGGCGAAAATCGGCCGATTTGGCGGATTTTGCCGCGATTTTAAAAAACGGGAAAAAACGGGAAAAACACGGAAAAAAAATGGCGTGGGGTCCCCCCTCCAAAGCATAACCAGCCTCGGGCTCTTCGAGCTGGTCCTGGTTCTAAAAATGCAGGGGAAAAATTGGGCAGGGATCCCCCGTATTTTTAAAACCAGCACCGGGCTCTGCGCCTGGTGCTGGTGCCAAAAATACGGGGGACAAAAAGAGTAGGGGTCCCCCGTATTTTTAACACCAGCATCGGGCTCCACTAGCTGGACAGATAATGCCACAGCCGGGGGTCACTTTTATGCCGTGCCCTGCGGCCGTGGCATTAAATATCCAACTAGTCACCCCTGGCCGGGGTACCCTGGGGGAGTGGGGACCCCTTCAATCAAGGGGTCCCCCCCCCAGCCACCCAAGGGCCAGGGGTGAAGCCCGAGGCTGTCCCCCCCCATCCAATGGGCTGCGGATGGGGGGGCTGATAGCCTTTTGTGATAATAAAAAGATTTTGTTTTTTCCAGTAGTACTACAAGTCCCAGCAAGCCTCCCCCGCAAGCTGGTACTTGGAGAACCACAAGTACCAGCATGCGGGAGAAAAACGGGCCCGCTGGTACCTGTAGTACTACTGGGAAAAAAATACCCAAATAAAAACAGTACACACACACCGTGAAAGTAAAACTTTATTACACACTACCGACACACACATACTTACCTATGTTGACACGCCGACTGCCACGGTCTCCGACGATCCGAGGTACCTGTGAAAAAATTATACTCACCTTCCAGCGTCCAGAGATAAATCCACGTCCAGAGAGATAAATCCACGTACTTGTAAAAAAAAAAAAAACGCAAATACCCGCTTCATACCGGACTGAAAGGGGTCCCATGCTGACACATCAGACCCCTTTCTCCCGAATGCCGGGACATCACGTGACTCCTGTCATTGAAGTCCCTTCAGCCAATCAGGAAGCGCTACTTCCGTGGCGCTCACCTGATTGGCTGTGCGCTGTCTGTGCTGTCAGACAGCGCATCGCAAAGCCGCTCCATTACTTTCAATGGTGGGAACTTTGCGGGTAGCGGTGGGGTTAACCCGCGGTCAGCCGCTGACCGGCGGGTGACCTCACCGCTAGCCGCTAAGTTCCCACCATTGAATATAATGGACGGGGCTGTGCGATGCGCTGTCTGAGTTCAGACAGCGCACAGCCAATCAGGTGAGCGCACCGAAGTTGCGCTTCCTGATTGGCTTTAGAGACCTTTCAGTGACAGCTGTCACTGAGAGGTCTCTCTGCATTCGGGGTCCCATGTGTCAGCATGGGACCCCTTTCAGTCCGTTTGGTCGGGTGTCCGGTTTGTTATTTTCTACAAGTACGTGGATTTATCTCTGGACCCTGGTTGAGGTGAGTATATTGATCTTTTATTTTCAGGTATCCGTGGATTCTACATGGAGAAGAGGACCGATGTCGGCGTGTGAACATAGGTAAGTATGTGTGTGTCGACGTATGAAATAAAGTTTTACTGTCGACGGTGTGTGTGTCCTGTTTTTATTTGGGTATTTTTTTTCCAGTAGTACTACAGGTACCAGCGGGCCCGCTTTTCTCCCGCATGCTGGTACTTGTGGTTCTCCAAGTACCAGCTTGCGGGGGAGGCTTGCTGGGACTTGTAGTACTGCTGGAAAAAACAATATTCTTTTCATGATCACAAAAGGCTATCAGCCCCCCCATCCGCAGCCCATTGGATGGGGGGGGACAGCCTCGGGCTTCACCCCTGGCCCTTGGGTGGCTGGGGGGGGACCCCTTGATTGAAGGGGTCCCCACTCCCCCAGGGTACCCCGGCCAGGGGTGACTAGTTGGATATTTAATGCCACGGCCGCAGGGCACGGCATAAAAGTGACCCCCGGCTGTGGCATTATCTGTCCAGCTAGTGGAGCCCGATGCTGGTGTTAAAAATACGGGGGACCCCTACGCTTTTTGTCCCCCGTATTTTTGGCACCAGCACCAGGCGCAGAGCCCGGTGCTGGTTTTAAAAATACGGGGGATCCCCTGTCAATTTTTTCCCCGCATTTTTAGAACCAGGACCAGCTCGAAGAGCCCGAGGCTGGTTATGCTTTGGAGGGGGGACCCCACGCCATTTTTTTTTAGGATTTTACCGTTCCAGCAATAAATAAAAAAAATTAAAAAAAATAATATTTTAAAAAATATATAAATAATATTTGTGCCTCCAAAAAAAAAAAAAAAAAGTACCTAATCCCTTCTAATATAAATAGATCTGCTATTCCCAAAAAAAAAAAAAACACAAAAAAAAAACATGTTTAAATTTTTTTTATTTGTTTTCACCCTCCAAAGTGTGGCGGATTGAAAATGACGAATTTGCTGTCTAAAAGCACTGCTGTCGAATTTCCAAACTTGAATTGAATATGCTTTGGTCGAATTGCAGCACTTATATCATTGCAGAAAAGTCGAATTTGCAAAAATTCGAATTTCAAAAAGTCGAATTTTGAAAGTCCGTTTTTTGGTCGGAAAGCACTGAATTGCATAGGCGAATTTTTTTTTTGGTCGAAAATGACCCGAAATTCGACAATTTCGGGAATTCGACCGCAATTGCATATACCCCATAGTGATCAGGTCAGCTCAACTTACTAAGGTTTCACAAGCAACACGGAATGGCGGAGAGGAAAAATAATCAGTGAGGGTAACAGTGGGTGGAAGCACAGGCTCAGGATTGTGAGATTCTTGCATTTGAGAAACAAGGCAAAACAGGTGAGAAACTGTAGGTCAAATTACTGCATATTTCAGCTTGTGGAGCGACAGTCTCATCAGTACTCCATGGGAACAGCATATTACAGTAGGATCGCAAACCAATTTTCCCACCTTGTAATTGCAAATTTGCTATTGCAGAATAGCTGGTATTTCCCTCTGAAAGGACCCCTGCAACACTGTGTTCCTTCCGGGATCCAGTCTTTTGGTCGACAGTAAGTAATAATAATAATAATTTTATTTATATAGCGCTCTTTCTCCAATAGGACTCAAGGCGCTTAACAGATACATAGCATAATATAGTACAGAAAATAATGAAGTACAGAACAGCTTTTCATAAAATACAGAAGCATGGAGATACTAAAGGGACATTTATGGGAATGCTTGAGTAAAAAGGAAAGTCTTGAGTATACTTTTGAAGGATTCTATAGATAGGGCCTCTCGCACTGTGCGGGGAAGTGAGTTCCATAGAGTCAGAGCCGCATGACTAAAAGTAGGATGACACTGTCTAGTTCGACCACTATTGGTCGACAGTAAGTAGGTCAACGTGGTTTCTAGGTCGACAGGGACTCTAGGTCAACATGAGTTTTTCACATATTTTTCTCTTACGTCCTAGAGGATGCTGGGGACTCCAAAAGGACCATGGGGTATAGACGGGATCCGCAGGAGGTTGGGCACACTGAAAAGACTTTGACTGGGTGTGAACTGGCTCCTCCCTCTATGCCCCTCCTCCAGACCTCAGTTAGACTTTGTGCCCAGGAGCGACTGGACACTCACTAGGGAAGCTCTACTGAGTTTCTCTAGAAAATACTTTTGTTAGGTTTTTTATTTTCAGGGAGACCTGCTGGCTACAGGCTCCCTGCAACGAGGGACTGAGAGGAGAGAAGTCAGACCTACTTCTACTTAGTTAAGGGCTCTGCTTCTTAGGCTACTGGACACCATTAGCTCCAGAGGGTTCGATCACTTGCTTAGCCTAGCTGCTTGTTCCCGGAGCAGCGCCGTCACCCCCCTCACAGAAGCCAGAAGAAAGAAGCCGGGTGAGTATTAGAAGAACCGAAGACTTCAGTGACGGCAGAAGACTTCAGTAATGGAGGTACAGTGCAGCATTAGCGCTGCGCTCCATGCTCCCACACACTTCACCAACGGCACTTGCGGGTTCAGGGCGCTGGGGGGGGGGGGGGGGGGGGGGGGGACGCCCTGGGCAGCATGTTACCGGGTCTTTTAAGGGCTGGCAGACAGGCATTTTCGGTGCCCGGGCACCGTTTTCCGTACCCCCGCCAGCATTCAAGTTTAAATTTATGCGGGACTGAAGCGCGCCGGGAAGGGGCTTAGCCGCACAGCTCACCAGCGCCATTTTCTCTCATCCACAGCCGCTGCATGAGACGCTGGCCCGGGACCTCCAATATTTGGTGCATTTATTGTATTTAACAGCAGCGCTTTTCCACATATATCGTTTGGTGGGATATATGGGCGCTGGGGTGTGAGCTGGCATACTCACTCTGTGTTTCTCTATCCGGGCTTCCTTGTGGGTCTGTCCCCTAGCTCAGGCAATGTGTGTGTGTGTCGGTACGTGTCGGCATGTCTGAAGCTGAGTGTTACTCCCCGGAGGAGGTTGCTGGGGGCGCAGATACGGGTCTGGAGATGGCACTGTCGGCACAGCCGACACCTGATTTGCTTACTATGTTAAGTGCGCTTAATACAAATGTCTAAGAGATTGGATAAATCGGAGTCTCAGACTCAAGTCTGGAGGATATCCATGGAGGATGCTTTGTCTCAGGTGCAGGCCCCGTCAGGGTCGCAAAAGCGTTCATTTACCCAGATGGTAGATACGGATACAGACACGGATTCGGATTCCGATGTCGACTTCACTGAGGCTACTTTACACCCAAGGCTAGTTAAGAGTATTCAGTACATGATTGTGGCTATTAAAGATGTTTTACGTATTTCTGATGAACCTGCGGTGCAGGAAACAAGGATTTGTTTGTTTAAAGGGAAGAAACCTGAAGTGAAGTTTCCCCCCTCTCATGAAATGAATACTCTTTGTGAAAAGGCTTGGGAGTCGTCAGACAAGAGGTGGCAGATTCCCAAGAGAATTTTCATGGCGTAGCCTTTCCCCTCTGATGACAGGGGAAAATGGGAGTCGTCTCCTAATGTCGACAATGCTCTATCCCGTTTGTCTAAGAAGGTGGCACTTCCGTCCCCTGACACGGCAGCTCTCAAGGATCCGGCGGATCGCAAGCTGGAGACGTCCCTGAAGGCCATTTTCGCTAATACGGGTGCATTGCTCAGACCTGCTGTGGCGTCGGTATGGGTGAGTAGTGCTATTGCTAAATGGGCTGATAAGTTAGCTTCTGATATGGATACCCTTGATAAAGATAATGTTCTTTTGACTCTTGGTTATATCAAGTACGCTGCAGATTACCTGAAGGATGTGGCGAGGGATGTTGGTCGCTTGGGATCAAGAGCCAATGCCATGGCGATCTCGGCCAGGAGGGCACTGTGGATCCATCAATGGAATGCTGATACCGACTCTGATGCCCCTTTCACATTGCACAAATAACCCGGTATCGACACGGCATATTGCCGTGTCGAAACGGGTCAGTGTGCGATGTGAAAGGTCCTTTGCTGAATTAGCGGGTCGCCTGACCCGGTAATTCAACCCGGTAAAAAAGAAGTGTTATTACCGGGTTGAATACTGGGTCAGGTGCAGTGTGAATGGGAGCCGTTCCGATGCGACACGGCTCCCATTCACAGCATAGGCAGAGGCGGCGCAGAAGATGAGCTCATCTCCCGGCGCCGCCTCCACCCCCGCCCCTGCTGCGCCCCCCGCTGCTATGGCAACCAACCCGGTATATTGCCGGGTCGGAAAGCCAGCAATGGAGAGCAAATGCCGGATCCCACCCAGTAAGGACACGTTTCTCTTACCGGTGGGATGCGGCATTTGCGATCTGAAACCAGCACAAGAAAGCTATGGAAGCTCTCCCCTTCAAAGGTAGTGTCTTGTTTGGTGACAGCTTGACTGACCTGGTGTCTACCGCGACTGCGGGTAAGTCATCTTTTCTTCCTTATGTTCCCACACAGCAGAAAAAGGCACCCCATCAGCAGATCTAGTCCTTTCGTCCAAATAGATACAGGCGAGGAAAAGGCTCATCCTTTCTCGCTTTAAAGGGTAGAGGACGGGGAAGAAAGTCGCCTGCGGTATCAGGCACCCAGGACCAAAAGTCCGCCCCCGCCTCTACCAAGTCCACCGCATGACGCTGGGGCTTCCCTGGGGAAGTCCGAACCGGTGGGGGGCCGTCTGCGGATCTTCAGTCAGGTCTGGGTTCAATCAGGCCTGGATCCTTGGGTCCTAGAAATAGTGTCTCAGGGATACAGGCTGGAGTTTCAGGAGATGCCCCCTCACCGCTTTTTAATTTCGGCCTTGCCAATGTCTCTTCCGGACAGGGAGGTCGTGAAGGCAGCAATACAAAAGTTGTGTCAACAGAGGGTCATTGTTCCCGTCCCCCCGTCCCAACGGGGGGAGGGGTTCTACTCGAGCCTCTTTGTTGTACCAAAGCCGGACGGTTCAGTCAGACCTATTCTGAACCTAAAATCCCTCAATCCTTACTTGAAAGTTTACAAGTTCAAGATGGAATCTCTTCGGGCTGTGATTTCCAGCCTAGAAGGGGGGGATTTTATGGCGTCAGTCGACATAAAGGATGCCTACTTACACGTCCCGATATATCCTCCGCATCAAGCGTTCCTCAGGTTTGCGATACAGGATTGTCATTACCAATTTCAGACGTTGCAGTTTGGGCTTTCCACGGCCCCGAGGATTATTACCAAAGTCATGGCGGAAATGATGGTTCTCCTTCGCAAACAAGGGGTTACAATTATCCCGTACTTGGACGATCTCCTGATAAAGGCGAGGTCCAAGGAAAAATTGTTAAGGAATGTGGAATTGTCTCTCTATCCTGCGACAACACGGTTGGATTCTAAATTTACCAAAGTCTCAGTTGATTCCGACCACTCGGCTGCCCTTTCTGGGCATGATTCTAGATACGAAGTTACAGAGAGTGTTTCTTCCGGAAGACAAAGCTCTGGAACTACAGACAATGGTCAGGGAGCTTCTGAGGCCGACAAGTGTGTCGATTCATCAGTGTACTCGAGTTCTGGGGAAGATGGTTGCGGCGTACGAAGCCATTCTGTTTGGCAGGTTTCATGCCCGGGTGTTTCAGTGGGATCTGCTGAGCAAATGGTCCGGGTCTCACCTGCACATGCACCGGAAAATAAGTCTATCTTCCAGGGCCAGGATTTCTCTCCTGTGGTGGCTACAAAGCTCTCACCTTCTAGGAGGGCGCCGATTCGGAATCCAGGACTGGGCCCTACTGACAACAGATGCAAGTCTCCGAGGCTAGGGCGCAGTCACCCAAGGAAGAAATTTCCAGGGGAAATGGTCAAACCAGGAATCTTGTCTCCACATAAATGTCCTCGAGTTAAGAGCCATTTACAATGGCCTGCTACTAGCAAAAAGCCTTCTTCAGGGTCGACCTGTCCTGATCCAGTCGGACAACATAACAGCGGTGGCGCATGTAAACCGTCAAGGCGGAACAAGGAGCAGGTCGGCTATGGTCGAGGCCACAAGAATCCTTCGCTGGGCGGAACAGCACGTGAGCGCTCTGTCAGCAGTCTTCCTCCCGGGAGTGGACAACTGGAAAGCAGACTTCCTCAGCAGACACGATCTCTATCCGGGAGAGTGGGCTCTTCATCAAGAGGTATTTGCAGAAGTGACAAAGCGTTGGGGAATTCCTCTGATAGACATGATGGCGTCTCGCCTCAACAAGAAGCTTCCGAGGTATTGTTCCAGGTCAAGGGACCCCCAAGCCAGTGCAGTGGACGCCCTGGTGACTCTGTGGGTGTTTCAGTCGGTATATGTGTTCCCTCCACTTCCTCTCATTCCAAAGGTGCTGGGAATCATACGACGAGCAAAGGATCAGGCGATTCTCGTAGTTCCATATTGGCCGCGCAGGGCCTGGTATCCGGATCTTCAGGAATTATTGGTGGAAGATCCTTGGCCGCTCCCTCTAAGAGAGGACCCGTTATTGCAGGGTCCATGCGTTTTTCCGGACTTACCGCGGCTGCGTTTGACGGCATGGAGTTGAGCGCCAAATTTTAGCTCGAAAAGGTATTCCTGGGGAGGTCATCCCCACTCTCCTTAAGGCGAGGAAGGAGGTTACGGCGAAACATTATCACCGTATTTGGAGAAAGTATGTTTCGTGGTGTGAGACCAAGACTGCTCCTGCGGAGGAATTTCACTTGGGTCGGTTTCTCCATTTTTTGCAGGCAGGCGTCAATGCAGCCTGAAATTGGGTTCCATCAAAGTGCAGATTTCGGCTTTATCTATTTTCTTTCAAAAGGAATTGGCCGTCCTTCCAGAGGTTCAGACTTTTGTGAAGGGAGTGCTGCATGTCCATCCTCCATTTGCACTGCCTGTGGCGCCGTGGGATCTTGAAGTGGTCTTACAGTTTCTTATGTCTGAAAGGGGTTTTTTTGCAAAGAGGCAAAAAATAGACTGATTCTGTGTCTCTCTGGGGCACACTTTGTATACAGTAAATTGTTGATAAGATTAGAATATTTAGTAATTGTGTATGTAAAGATAAAACGTAACTTTTAATAATTGTCAGACGAAAAAAGACAGACAAAATACATAAATCATGCTGTATATATCAGCAAGTAGATTAAAAAAGTATTAAATGGTGAAAAGACGATTGTGACTCACTTGGTATAGAGTAGGTGGCAGATAATTTATGTGCACACCCACTAAGATTAAGCGAGTATTGATATTTGAAATTATTCAGAGCGAAAATTAGGTAGATCTTGTTTTCTCTATTGATTTATGAATTTTTATACGTGAGTATATTCATATGAGAGAAACAAGAAAAACCGGCTTAAACGACTCCGGACTCCTTCTTGAAAGGTAAGTATAGGTAATATACTGCAAAATTTAGGTAAGGAATACTGGTCAGCAATAGGTGTCTGCACTGAAGGTATGTTCCTTGATCCTACAGTACCCAGTATTCCCAGAGGGTCACCCTCTCTGGTACTGACCGGGCCCAATGCTGCTTGGCTTCCAAGATCAGGCGAGATCGGGCATATCCAGCATGGTATGACTGTAGATAGTCACGTGGGTACCTATCTGCGTGTGGAAACACCAATTGCTTGAGCCGGTCAAAAAAACAAAACAAAAAAAAAAAAGAGGGGGGGGAGGAGTGGGGGAAAGAAATTCCAAACTACTTCAAAGTGTCTGGATAATAAATCCCATTGTATGTGACTATGAAATCAATAGAGTGGAAAATGATACTGGAACAGTTAGTAAACAGAGTATTAATAGTCACAAATTCCCACAGCAAAATTGTGGTAATACCCGTGAGCATGTGAGCATTGCCCCACAGACCAAAATTATAATGAATCTGCAGGAAAAAGCTTTTTAGCAGTGAAATAACATCAAGTTGAAAAGTAAGGCACAAATTGCTTACTAGCTGTAAGCTAGATGCAGGACAGAATATACCAATATTTGTATTTCCACCTTTTGAAAAGTGAGGCACAAATTGCTTACTAGGGATAAGCTAGATGCAGGACAGAATATATCAATAGTTGTATTTGCACCTTTCAAGCAGATTACCTAGGTAGAGAGTGTTTTGAAATAGATTAGATAAAAAGTGTATAGATTTAAATTAGACAAATAAATAAATAACTGGGTACTTTGCAGCAATACCATATGTTATCTCATAACAAACATAATGTTCCATATAGAATCCAGCATAAAGCAACATAACACAGTGTGGGCAATAGACTGTCAGTTGCAGAATGAGTACACTTTGAAAGCAATAATTGTCATCATTAATAAGGACACGCTATGTGTACAAAGCCTCTGTAAGTCATTTAACTTAGTACTCCTTGGCAATAGTCTGACTGGGCTAGTAATGAAGGTAATTTTTGGATTATTACACAGATTACCAATTAGTGATCAGTCTCCCTGTGTAGGTTAAATACCTTCATAGAAATGAATCTGAGGAGACAAGTGGCTGTGGCAGTTGCGTCCAGACTTGTTGCTAGGCAACCTCTCCTGTCCGTGCTGTGTGCACGGAGTGGAAAGTATTATTCCCCCGTCACGTTGGAGACCAGAGGGGAATGCGATGCCTGTAAGGAGAGCTGGGCAGAGGCAGCAGGGAGGGTGTGGAGTACCTGCTGAGTGCTGGAGAGGAGTCCGCACGCCGGAGCTCCGTTACGGAGGTCCCGGAAGTCGGACGCCGGACCGGAAGTGACGCGCGTTTCGCTGGGCGGAGCTTGTTCACCTGATCGTCTGATCAGTGAGCCCTCCGTGCGTGCCTGTTAACTAATGCTTGAGCCAATCACAATGTACAATAGTGTGATTGGCAGGTGCTATGGCCAATGGGTGAAAGAAGCCTGGGAAATGTGATTGACTGGTCCGGTGACCTATGGGCAGGAGATACTGAAAAATCCTGCGGTGTGACAAGGGGAGCTGCACAAATGCTTGCTATATTTAAAGGGATGACTTTGTTCAAAAAAAGTAAATTATGCAGTTTCTCTTAACTCATTCGGATTAATTTGCTGTAGTAAGAAAGTAAATGAATAAGAGGTACAGGATAATGGTAGTGTGAATAAGGATTACTTGAAATAAAGCAAAAACAGAAATAAATAATTATTAAGCAGCAAATATTTATACATTAATTGTTAATTATTAATTATTGATTAGAAGCCTGATTGCTGGTGAGGTTAGCTGGGTAATAGGATGTGAGGGGAAGGGAGGTGTGAGAGTTGGAGGGGAGTGTGTAAAATTGGGATGAGTGTATGAGGGGTTGTGAAGAAGATAAGTTGCAAGGTGTATTCGGGTGAAAGAAGTGTTTGGGATGAACCTTTGCGTAAGGTTGAGTTAAAGTTTCTCACTTGGAAGGTAGTCATGCTTTTGGCTCTGGCGTCTGCCAGGCGAGTGTCAGAGTTGGCGGCCTTATCTCACAAGAGTCCATATTTGATCTTCCATTCGGATTGAGGACTTGTCAACAATTTCTGCCGAAGGTGGTTTCGTCGTTTCACATTTACCAACTGATTGTGGTACCTGTGGCTACGGATGCTGTAGCAGTTCCGAAGTCTCTTGATGTTGTAAGGGCTTTGAAGATTTACGTCGCCAGAACGGCTCTTGCCAGGAAAACAGAGGCTCTCTTTGTCCTGTATGCTTCCAACAAGATTGGAAATCCTGCTTCTAAGCAGACTATTGCA
Source organism: Pseudophryne corroboree (assembly GCF_028390025.1). NCBI lineage: Eukaryota > Metazoa > Chordata > Amphibia > Anura > Myobatrachidae > Pseudophryne > Pseudophryne corroboree. Next base: position 638,267,069 of record NC_086447.1, on the reverse strand, counting down.
CGCTGGATTTGTAGTACGATTCAGCAAGCTCATTCTTCAGCTGGGCTACCGTTGCCGAAGTCAGTAAAGGCCCATTCTACCAGAAAAGTGGGCTCGTCTTGGGCGGCTGCCCGAGGGGCCTCGGCACTTCAGCTTTGCCGAGCGGCTACGTGGTTGGGTTCAAACACCTTTGCTAAGTTTTACAGGTTTGATACCCTGGCTGAGGAGGACCTCATGTTTGCTCATTCGTCCGCACTCTCCCGCCCGTTCTGGAGCTTTGGTAAAGACCCCATGGTCCTTTTGGAGTCCCCAGCATCCTCTAGGACGTAAGAGAAAACAGGATTTTAGTACTTACCGGTAAATCCTTTTCTCCTAGTCCGTAGAGGATACTGGGCGCTCTTCCCAGTGCGGACCGTTACTTGCAGTGTATTATTGCTGGTTAAATTTGTTTACACGCGGGTTGTGTATTAGTTGTATTCAGCTTGTTGCTGTTGTTAATTCATACTGTTATCTGGTTTCCTGATACTCCGGTTGTATGGTATGTTGTGGTGTGGGCTGGTAGGTTTTCTCGCCCTTGGTTTAAACAAAAATCCTTTCCTCGAAATGTCCGTCTCTCCTGGGCACAGTTCCTATAACTGAGGTCTGGAGGAGGGGCATAGAGGGAGGAGTCAGTTCACACCCAGTCAAAGTCTTTTCAGTGTGCCCAAGCGCCTGCGGATCCCGTCTATACCCCATGGTCCTTTTGGAGTCCCCAGCATCCTCTACGGACTAGGAGACAAGGATTTACCGGTAGGTACTAAAGTCCTATTTTTTTAAATTTTACTTTTTCATACATTATGATCCACGTGGACTACAATTGGGAACGGTAACCTTGCCCGAACCATGGCGAGCGAAGCGAGCCATGCTAGGGAACACGGTGCACTTATTGGGGCTCCCGGTCACTATACGGAGAAAACGACACCAAAAAAAGTAAAAAAAAACCCTCATGTTGACCTAGTACATGTCGACCAATAGTTGTCGAACTAGACAGTGTCATCCTACTTTTAGTCGAGCTTTTAGTCATGCGGCTCTGACTGTCGATCAATAGTGGTCGACCTAGATACTGTAGAAGACGCAATGCACATTCAGGCAGTACTAGCTGCATATGCTGGCCCAGCGCATAATTGCCTTTTTATTGGTTTCAAACTTTTCTTGACTTGAGACCTTTATAGTTTTAATATTGTAATATGTTTGTGTTTTAATGCATTTTTATTAAATCACTTAATTATACATAGTATATATACTTACAACATTTATTACTGAATCTTCCATTTCTGCAACTGTGGATTCCTGTAAAGCAGAATACAAAAATACTATTATTAATATATTTGGTGGAAAAAATAGGATTTTGGTACTTACCAGGTAAATCCTTTTCTTTGAATCCATAGGGGGCACTGGAGTACTCTTGGGATATGGACGGCTTTAGCAGAACAAAGGCACTGAATATTTAAATTTAGAACTTTCCACCCCTCCATATCCCCGAGTACCTCAGTGTTTTTTACTGAGCCGAACAGGAACTATAGAGAGGTTGACAATGGAGAATTCCTATAACATAACGGACAACAACAAAGTTGACACATAACGTTACTGACAACGAAACAGTTGACACCATAACCGATAGAACCTTATAATTTTGAACCAGTCGGAGAAAATGTGTTACCATAAGATCCCCTGAGCTTAATACAACCCAGGTAAAACTGCTCTGGGTGGGTGTCCAGTGCCCCCTATGGATTCAAAGAAAAGGATTTACCTGGTAAGTACCAAAATCCTATTTTCTTTTTCATTCACTAGGGGTCACTGGAGTACTCTTGGGACGTACCAAAGCTTCCCCCGTGGGCGGTAGAGCTGTTTGACACCTGTAACACTAGGCGGCCAAAGCTAGATGCTGATGCCGCCAACGTATCAAACTTGTAAAAGCGCACAAACGTGTGCACTGAAGACCATGTAGCCGCACGGTAAAGCTGCGTCGTAGAAGCTCCACGACCAGCTGCCCATGACGTTCCCACAGAACCTGTGGGATGAGCTATTACTGATGTAGGCGACTGTAACCTAGCCTTAAGGTAAGCCTGACGTATAGTCAGTTTTATCCATCTGGATAAGGTCTGCTGAGAAGCTGGCCAACCCCACTTGGCAGCATCATAGAGAACAAACAACGTATCCGTATTACGAACTGTAGATGTTCGGGACATATAAACGCGTAATGCGCGTACCACATTCAGAGTTCTAGAATGTGCTGTCAACACAGAAACTACTATTGGTTGATTGATGTGAAAAGATGACACTAGCTTTGGTAAGAAATCGGGATTCGTCCGAAGTTCCGCTCTGTCATCAGGAAACACCAAATACGGTGGCTTGCATGACAAGGTACCCAAATTTGAAAAACGCCTTGCCGAAGCTAAGGCTAGAAGAAAAATCGTTTTCCAAGTGAGAAACGTAATATCCACTTGCTGTAAGGGTTCAAAATATGAAGACTGTAAGAAATCTAAAACCAGATTCAAGTCCCATGGCGCTGTAGGTGGAATAAATGGAGGCTGTACTCTGAGGACACCCTGCAGAAAAGCGTGTACCGACGGCAATAGAGCCAATCGTCTTTGAAAATAAATTGACAACGCAGATACCTGCACCTTCAGTGTAGATAAACGCAGTCCTCCATCCAACCCCGTCTGTAAAAATAACAGAATACGGGATAACTTGAAAGATGATGTCGGAAACTTCCGAGCTTCACACCAACCTATATAGGCACGCCAAATTCTGTAATAATGAGCTGCCGTAACCGGCTTCCTAGCTCATAACATGGTTGGTATAACCGATACTGTAATGCCCTCTCTTCTTAAGAGGGCGGTCTCAACAACCACCCCGTCAAACGCAGCCGCGCTAAATAGGGGTAAAAGAACGGACCCTGTTGTAACAGGTCTGGACGTAGTATGAGCGGCCAAGGATCGTCTGCGAGTAGTCCGCGGAGATTCGAGAACCAAGCTCTCCGAGATCAATGAGGCATCACTAGTGTGACTGTGACGGACTCTCTTTTGATCCGTTTTAGCAACTGAGAGAGCAGCGGAAAACGGTGGAAACAGATATACGAGGCTGTACGGCCACGCGATTGTGAGAGCATCCACCGCCACTGCCCTTGGATCTGTCGTTCTGGACACATACTGGGGCGTTTGTAATTGTGGCGAGATGCCATCATGTCCACCTGAGGGTAACCCCACCTGTGAACCAACATGTGAAACACCTCTGGATTTAATGCCCAGTCTCCTGGATGAAAATCCCGACGGCTGAGATCATCCGTCTAGCAGTTGTCCACTCCCGGAATGAACCCAGTCGACAATATCACCTTGTGGTATTCTGGGCAATTGAGGATTCAAGCTACTTCCCGCATTGCCATGCGGCTTCTCGTTCCTCCCTGGTTGTTGTGTATGCGACTGCCGTCGCGTTGTATGACTGCACTTGGACAGTCTGAGAGCGAAGCATGTAGTGCATTGTAAATTGCACGGAGTTCCAGGACATTTATAGACAGCAATCTGTCGTGATCCGTCTAGAGACCCTGTCGCTGACCATTTTAAACTACAACTCCCCAACCTCTGAGACTCTCGCCCAGAGTAGAGACACCCTCGCCCCCCTGTGGGGAATCTGCCTATGTGAGGGCGAACCACTGCTGTTGAAATGGACGCGAGTGAAAACCTCCGAACTGAAGCGCTTCGAAAGCCCATCATTGTTCCTAATAGCTTGAGCACTAATTGTACCAGATGGCGTATAATCTGTACTTTCTGGTGTAGTAGGTAAATTCTTTGATTTACCGTATCTGGAATCATACCTAGGAATTGAAGTCGTTGAGACGGAATTAGATGCGATTGTTTTTGAAGTTGACACTGCAACCGTGGTGTACGTTAGCAGCGCAAGTCGGAGGAGCATCTGTTGAGACGGAGCTCTTATGAGCAGATTGTCTAAGTATGGAACGATTGTCACTGCCAGGGATCTGAGATGAGCTATCATCACAAACATCACTTTGGTGAATACACGAGGCGCTGACAAGAGGCCAAACGGTAGAGCCTGAAACTGTTAATGGTTGTGGCGTATTGCAAAACGCAAGAACCTGTGATGAGGTGACCAAACCGGAATGTGTAAGTACGCATCCTGGAGATCAAGCGCAATCATGCAATCTTGTGGCTCCAAATATGCAAATACTGACCGCAGAAATTCCATCTTCAATCTGTAGTAAGTGACTTACTGATTGAGACTGCGACGGAGCCCTCCGGCTTCGGTACCACAAACAGACGGGAATAATAAGCCTGACCTTGTTGGTGTACCAGGCCTGGAATTAAAAACTGCTGAATCCAGCAGAGACTGAATGGCAACCTGCCAAAACGCCTTCTTGTCGTCCGACAGAGGCAGTCCTGCCTTGAAAAACCGCAGTGGCGGGAGACAGCTTTCTTTTAACCCTAAATAGCGGATACATCCATGAGTGGATGTCTGGAAACCCGGCAAATGTAACGTGTAAAGGCGCGCTCCCACAATTGGAAATTCGAGATGGGCTGGGAGCCTGTCAAGCCACTGGCTTGTTGTGACTTTAGCGCCCTGGCGTTACAAGGCGTGACTGTTTTTGTACCACAGCCTTGAAAAGACTGAAGTCTAAAGGCTTTAAACGCCGGACCAGAGTATTTCCGTCTTGATACCGGAGGAGGCAATGGCGGGAATTTGTCAAATTTAGGACCAAAGAACTTCTGGCCTGGTCGTGCTGAAACTAGCGACGATGAAAAGCGAGAAGCGAGCTAACAGGCGGCAGCAGAAGCTGTACAGAGATACTCAGCAGCTTCTCAGATGTGATTAATGATAAGTATAACGTGATCGACATTGTTTCCATACACAGAGCGCCCTAGTGACCCAAATGTATCTTGGGTCTTTATAAGGTTTGACACAGACGAATTCACCAATGGCGGATTCTCCAATTTAGATGTCACTGTGTGGAAACGGGTAAATAGACTTAAATCTTAGTAAGATATCCTAAATAAGAAACCCATTGAAGATCTGTCGTTTAGTAAATACGACGGATTAGATGTTAGAGGCTCCTTAGTCTCTGTAAATTTCAGAGACTGACTCACTGGTCATTAGCATGTATGGTTGTCAAAACCCGCACTATCTGACTGCTGGTCTAATGTGCCCTCCTCACTCGTATTTAGCGCTGTGAGGTTTGACATAGAAATGTCAGACTGCAACATAGCAGAAATGTTTAAATTATAAGACCAGTTAAATTAACACCCTGGTACCCAAAGTGAAGTTGGACCTTTGGAAAGGCTGAGACTCCTCCGTTAGAGCTGGCGGAGTAACTTCCGAGACTCCGATCTTACCGCTCCTGTCGAGCGGAGTCAATTTGAATTGCCAATGCTTAACATAGGATCTGGGAATGAACCGGCTTCCGGAGTGGAAACCTACAAAACATACTGAACATGTGTTAGATTTATGTACAGACATTGTAGTAAAACTTATTTTTAGTCTGTGCTGGAGCCTTACTCCTTATACAGACAGACAACACAATAGCCAAAGGACAGACACTTGCACGACTCAGTAAAATTTTTACTTAAGGTGTGTAATATATATATATATATTTATGGCCGAAATACAGTTCACATGGCCAGCCTATGTGAAACCTGAACCAAAATTCCCACTAACACCCCTGCGCCTCCGGTGGAGTAGAGATGTAGGGCAGGAACCTTCTGGAATTACAAACTGGAAGAAACAGGAAGCATGGTTAAAATGGCCCCCATACCATGCTTACACTGATAATCACAGGACAGGTTACAATACCTGCTGCAGTGTAAATATAGGCTCAATAGTCATTTATACAGTGATAATCACAGTCTAGTATACAGTGATAATCACAGGCAGGTTACAATACATGCCTCCAGTGTTAATATAGGCTCAATAGCCTATTATACAGTGATAATCACAGGCAGGTCACAATACATGCTCCAGTGTTAATATAGGCTCTGCCTGCTGACTGCAGTTTAATATAGGCTCTCTATTAATACCACCTATAGATATGGCAGCCTGTCATGCTATTCTTTCTCTTACATTTTCCCCCTTGCAGCCGCGCTGTAATCAGCCAGGTCCCCCCACCCCCTTCCCCCTGTACTCCCTGTAGCGCTGTGTCTCAGCGGGGAGCCGTGAAGCTCATTGCAGGGAGGCGAGGGACACTTATTGCAGAGCAGCGGAGGTCGGCTGGCCGGAGCGGCGCGTAGCGGCTTCCGGCGTCGCTAGCCGAGCTGCGGCGGGTCTCCCCCTCTGAGCGCTGGCACTTGCAATACAGCGCTGACGGAGCGCCTGGGGCGGGCGGACGGAGCGGCCGGACGGAGCGGCTGGGGCGGGCCGGCTGTATGAGCGGCGGTGAGCGGGCGGCATTACAACACGGACCCCACACAGCGGGGCGGCAGCCTGCGCTGACTGCCCCGTTTCCCCAGCATACCTTGTTGTAGGGAGGCCTGCGACGGGCTTCAATCTGTAAGCTCCGAGCTCTTCAGTTTATGGCTGCGACAGGGCTTCTATCTGTAAGCTCCGTCCAGCTGTTGCAGGAGGCAGTGGAAAAGTAAAAATGTAAAAGTAAAAATGAAAAATTAATAAAATCTTCAACTAAGTGTGGGAACTCCACACAAGCCTTGTTAGTGCTGTGAGCACAGAAAAAACACTGAGGTACTCGGGGATATGGAGGGGTGGAGAGTTCTAAATTTAAATATTCAGTGCCTTTGTTCTGCTAAAGCCGTCCATATCCCAAGAGTACTCCAGTGACCCCTAGTGGATGAAAAAGAAATGCTGTTGTTGCTACAATATACCTATACTCTTTTCAAAAATGTAAAATGTAGAATAAACTGCAGTGATACTCATAAACCTGACTATGTAATGTTGGAAAACACAGTCATCTGTTTATGCAAGGCAGGACTAACCACACAGTACATGGTAGAGCAAGAGGCAATGTAAATGAAAAATAGTGCTTTAGGCGAGAGATATTATAGGTTTATTGATGAGATAAGTGAGACATGACTAAGAGAAGAATACACCAAGCCCATGTTACACACCAGTAACAAGAAATATAGTTTTAAATGCTTATTCTTATTTCTATTTTATTTACACTTCTCAGTTGTCACCATCGTCTCTCTACAGACTTAAGACCGTTTTTCTCACTTTCTGAAGTACACTTCAGTCTCACTACACCTCCCTCAATTTATAGTGAGTTTTCTCTTAGATAGGAAAAATTATTTATTCACTGTAAAAAGGCTTATTGAAAGTGACATGAATGATTCACAGGTCACATGAATTAAAAACACAGTTGGCAAGTAGTAATAAATTTTTCACAAATTGATAAAGCAAAATAAATGGACCTGATGCTGGGTTGAATTTAAATTTGGTCCACCTAGTAGAAATTGTGAAAATCTATATTGTCCATGCACAGGGGCGTAACTAGAACTTTGTGGCCCCATAGCAAAATCTTGAAATGGACCTCGCCCCCCCATCCGACCATCCAGCCCCCCAGTCTTTGTCACTACAATGTCCCTTAGGGGCAGGAGAGAAGGGGAAGCTAGTGAGAAAGATGGTGTCAGGGGAGAGAGAGGGAGAAAGAGAGTGAGAAGCGAGTTAGAGAGAGAAAGAGAGTGGGTGTTCATGGGAAAAGAGGGAATGAGAGAAAGAGAAAGACAGTGTCAGGGAGGGAGAGAAAGAGAGAGAGAGAGAGAGAGAGAGAGAGCGTTAGTGAGAGAGAGGGAGAAGGAGCGACACTACTTGACTACAACACATGATGGGGTGGAGGCATAGACGGACAGACAGCGGTTATGGACGGACGGGGGCATGGGTGGACCGACAGACAGAGAGAGCACCATAAGGGGATATATATGGACGAGCAGGAGGGGGCATAGAAGGACAGATGGACGGATAAAGCACCATATGGGGGTATAGACAGATGGGTGGGAGGGGCATAGACAGACAAACGGATGGATAGAGCACCATATGGGGGTATAGACGGATGGACTGACAGACAGGGGCATGGGCGGACAGACAGTGCACCATATTGGTGGCATGGATAGACAGGCGGACTGACAGGAAAGGGCACAGATGGACGGACGGGGGCATAGACGGACGGGTGATAGGGCCACAGATGGACAGACATAGCTGGCCCCTTTAACTATACAGCGTGCAGGGGATGCAGCTGTTATAGGGCTTGGTGGCTTGTGAGGGCCACTGCACCCTCTAGAATTTATTATTATTTCTTAATTTTTTTATTTGTAATCACTGCTACTGCGCTGGGTTCGGAGCCCGGAAGTATACTTACAGGGAGTTAGGAGGGAGGCAGGAGGCAAAGCTACTTGTTCTACAGTATCCTTAAGCGGACGAATGCGCACTGATTGTACATGACAGGTGAAGCTTATGCAGGCGCAGCCACGTTTCCGGATGCTTCAGAACAAGTGGCTCCCCCTCCCTCTTCCCTCTTTGTAAGTACATTGCCAGGCCCCAAACCCGGCGCGGCGCGGCAGCAGGGATTACAAATATAAAATGAAGAAAAAAAATTTTTTTCAGAGGGTGTAATGACTTGCGTATACTTGGCACTTGTGCCTCTTTATGACTAGAGAGGGCGAATAGGAGCTTGAAGGGGCATGCAAACATAAGCCGAGCACAGTAAGAGCATGGTTATGCAAATGTACCTCATGTAGACCCAAAGAAACACAAATATGTGGAGGAGGAATGTCTCTGCACCTGCTACAGGGCAGGTGTAAATACACCCTGGTGTTGATTACTTTGTGTAATCTAGAAACATACTGTATACTGCCAATGCAGAGCTACAGAAATGTCCTCATATATTATTGCTATAGATGTGGCAAAGAGCCCCTCTCGGCATGCTAAGTCCCATGCGACTTTACTAACACCAGGTGTCTTTTTTGCGTCTTTTTAATCAAATGCATCTTAGTTGTAATACAATGTGACTAGAACGCACCAGGAGACTATGTCATTTGATATGCAACACTGTATAGCGGTGCGTGACTGAGTCTGAATCGGTGGGCCTAATTCAGATCTGATTGCAGCAGCAAATATGTTAGCAGTTGGGTAAAACCATGGGGGTCATTCAGAGTTGATCGCTCGCTGCCGATTTGCGCAGCGATCAGGTGAAAAAGCAGCATTTATGCGCATGCGTACGGGCCGCAATGCGCACGCGCGTTGTGCGGGTACAAAGCCCGTTGTAGTTGTGCACAGGTTCTAGCGAAGTATTTCTTCGCACTGACGGCCGCCAGAAGATTGACAGAAAGGGGGCATTTCTGGGTGTCAACTGACCGTTTTCAGGGAGTGTTTGCAAAAATGCAGGCGTGTCTGAAAAAACGCAGGCGTGGCTGGGCGTTCGCTGGGCGGGTGTATGACGTCAAATCCGGACACGAATAGGTTGAAGTGATCGCAAACGCTGAGTAGGTTCAGAGCAAACTGTTTTTGCAGAGCTCAGCTGCACAAGCGTTCGCACTTCTGCTAAACTAAAATACACTCCCCAGTGGGCGGTGGCATAGCGTTTGCACGGCTGCTAAAACTAGCAAGCGAGCGATCAACTCGGAATGACCCCCCATGCATACCTCCCAACATGACCCTCTCCAGGTGGGACACAATGCTCTGTTTCTGGACTTTTCTCTTAATTTATGATTACCGGCACCTGTTTTGAACAGGTTAATGGTTAAGAAAGGTGTTTCAGCACAGGTGATGGCAATCATACATTAAGACGGAAGTCCAGGAGCAGAGCATTCTGTCCCTCCTGGAGAGGGTCATGTTGGGAGGTATGCCCCATGTGCACTGCAGGGGGGACAGATGTATCATGTGCAGAGAGAGTTACATTTGGGTGGGTTATTTTGTTTCTGTGCTGGGTAAATATTGGCTGCTTTATTTTTACACTGCAATTTAGATTTCAGTTTGAACACATCCTACCCAAATCTACCTCTCTCTGCACATGTTATATCTACCCCCCCTGCACTGCACATGGTTTTGCCCAACTGCTAACAAATTTGCTGCTGCGATCAACTCTGAATTAGGCCCAATGTGCACTGCAGGTGTGGTAGATATAACATTTGCAGAGAGAGTTAGATTTGGGTGGGTTATTTTGTTTCTGTGCAGGGTAAATTATGGCTGCTTTATTTTTACACTGCAATTTAGATTTCAATTTGAACACACCACACCCAAATCTAACTCTCTCTGCACATGTTATATCTGCCCCCTTCCCCCGCAGTGCACATGGTTTTGCCCATTAGCTAAAAATTTTGCTGCTGCAATCAGATCTGAATTAGGCCATGTATACTTAGTGTCACAATGTAGCAGATGCAGCTTCACCCGCACACAGATATACAAGTGTCACATATCAAATGACTCAGCACAGTCTTCTGGTGCGTCCTAGGGTGTGTACACACGGTGAGATCCCTGCTATGTTCGATTTTGACTATGCGATTTCCCTTGAACTCCCCCAGAGGCCAGATAGCACAGATAGTACAGATTTTGAATGTCTGTGCTTGAGATTTTGTCTATGTACGATTTTGACTAAGTGCCAATTTTGACTATACTTTGTACTAGATAGTACAGTAGATAGTTAAGATTGACTTGCCTGCACAGTCTATCTAGCCTTACGATACCGACCCCACGGGAGCGCGCATCGGGATCGAATCTGTATCGCAAGCTGCCTAGCACCATGAGATATGCACTAACTTTTCATAAGATTTTGACTATATAGTCAAAATCTTACAGATTTATCTCACCGTGTGTACACACCCCTAGTCTCCTAGATGCATTTTTGGGTACAGAGACGCAAAAAAACAAACAAACAAAAAAAAACTTGGTACTAGCAGAGCAACACAGGACCTAATGGCTCACTCGCACCAGGCGTCTTGTATCACATGGTGTCTTAATCCTAGTTGCGTGTGAACACATCTGTACATGCATCTTAGATGTGTACAACCGTGTATATAGGTGGAAATATGGTATTTTAAGCCCACTGTGTGACCAACTCTGCATCATCCCAATTCGACGCAAATGGAGCCAAATAATGCAGTTTCAAGCTTCACACAAAAGCTTCTGCTGGTAAGCTACCTAAATTGTCCATAAAAATGTTCTTTTTATGTCTATATTTCCTGATTTGAAACAAACTAAAGTATTATTGTTACAGTACATTTTGTGGAGTCCCTACGGCAATAGTCAGTGTGAAGTGGGGCAGATAATAGTAAGGAAGTATTATTTGTACACCCTACTTGTAAAAGACCTTGACTGAGGAAACCACTGTTGTTCTTTTAACAAGAAAACAAAGAGCAACCAAAAAAACATTTGTATCAGTTTCACCGACAAGATGAGATGGAAAGCAGAATTCTTTGCAACCCTGCTGGTATTTTAATATTTGGGTTAAGAATAGTCTAATGGTAACAGCAGTGAATCATTAGAGGCAGATCACAGCAAATAAAAATGCAAACTCTATGAAGCTGGCAGCTTCTCTGGGAAGTATACAGTATCTTGCTCTATGTGCTGCCAAAAGGGGAGTCTGATGTTGCAAGGCTAATGCCACCCATTGTGCTTACCTAATCTGCATATTCTATAATATTTCTAAATATATGTCTTACACAAGTATATTCATTCCTTCATTTAGATTCATCATGTAACTCAGTTACTATCGTTCACTCCGTCTATGGGGGTAAATTTACTAAGGAGGGAGTTTTTTTTTAGAACTAGTGATGTTGCTCATAGCAACCAATCAGATTCTACTTAACATTTATCTAGCTGTTTCTAGGGAGATAATAGATAGAATCTGATAGGTTGCTATAGGCAACATCAACAGTTCTAAAAAAAAAAAACCTCCCATTTTAGTAAATTTACCCCTAGGTCTCTGTTTTCATTCAAAGACCTCAATCACCTTCTGTGGGCCACAGTCGCATCTCCATAGCCACACATCCTGCACAGTACAACAATAAGCTTCCATAAGCAGCACTTCATGGCTATGGACAGGTAAGGTATTCTCGGTTAGGCATCAATTAAAAACAAGTCACCATTGTATGCCAAAAAATGTATTCATAAAAACCTAATCTATGTCCATTTGACAAAGAATGGATCATTCAATGTCAGTAGAGCATCTGTAAACTGCAATCGTTAGTGGTTCAGTACTGCTGGTGTTGTCGTAATCATCATCATCTACTATTTGCACCTGCCCACGACACCCACATGTAAGGGCTTTGCCATGTCCATATGTGTCCTTCCCCAGTCTGCATGTGTTCACAAGTGCACTAACACTCCTTTACTGCACTTGGCCTGCATTAGAAGGCCCACATCCCAAATCCATTCTGCTCATCCAGGTGCAGGAGTGACAGAGTCAAGGTAATCACCACTGATCTATGCATGCATAATGCAAATTCACACAAGATACGCAGAGCCAACTGGTGTAGCACTCCCTCTGCCATAGCTCCATAATATCATGGTCATAGCATGTAAGCTCTCATGAGCAGGATCCTTTCTCCCATCTGCTTTCACTTCAAAGTAGCCTAATAGCGGGTTGTTAGTAATAAGGAGACTTGCGTCGAAATTTGAGTTGTGGGATGAGCACTAATTAAGAAATATACAGGTGTAACAACATAGATTTGTGCATATTGTATCATGCCACTTGTATGTTCTGAACAGTTATACACCTTACCTCTTGCATACAGTATACTGTAAGCTGAAATTCTTGCTATTCTCGAATTTAAAATTGAAATATAAACTAGAGATTACGGGTTCAAATTTGACTTGGTTCTTTTCGCCAACTTATCGCAAGTTTGAATCTAAAAACGTCATCTTAATGGCTATCCAAAACATGTGACAACTGGATATTCAATAAAATAATACTGGTGAAACTCAGAAAATTAGAATATCGGGCAAAAGTTAATTTATTTCAGTAATTCAACTTTAAAAGGTGAAACTAATATATTATATATACTCATTACATGCAAACTGAGATATTTCAAGCCTTTGTTATTTTGAGGATTGTGGTTTACAGTTTAAGAAAACCCCAAATATAAAATCTCAGAAAATTAGAATATTGTGAAAAGGTTTAATGTTGTAGGCTCAAAGTGTCACACCCTAATCAACTAATTAATACAAACACCTACAAAGGGTTCCTGAGCCTTTAAATGGTCTCTCAGTCTGGTTCAGTACAATTCACAATCATGGGGAAGACTGCTGACAGTTTTGCAGAAAACCATCACTGACATCGATCTCAAGGAGGGAAAGCCTCAAAAGGAAATTGCAAAAGAAGTTGGATGTTCTCAAAGTGCTGTATCAAAGCACATTAATAGAAAGTTAAGTGGAAGGGATAAGTGTGGAAGAAAAAGGTGCACAAGCAGCAGGTATGACCGCAGCCTGGAGAGGATTGTCAGGAAAAGGCCATTCAAAAGTGTGGGAGATCCAGAAGGATCCTGGACATGGACTTCAAATGTCGTATTGCTCTTGCCAAGCCACTCCTGAACAACAAACAACATCAAAAGTGTCTTACCTGGGCTAAAGAAAAAAATAACTGGTCTGTTGCTCAGTGGCCCAAAGTCCTCTTTTCTGATGAGCGCAAATTTTGCATCTCATTTGGAAACCAAGGTCCCAGAGTATAGAGGAAGAATGGAGAGGCACACAATCCAAGACGCTTGAAGTCCACTGTGAAGTTTCCACAGTCTGTGTTGATTTCGGGAGCCATGTCATCTGTTTGTGTGAGTCCACTGAATTTTATTAAGTCCAGAGTCAACGCAGCCATCTACCAGGACATTTTAGAGCAGGGGTGGGGAACCTCCGGCCCGCGGGCCGTATACGGCCAGCGAAGCCGTTTGGTCCGGCCCACCAGCTGGTGTCAGTGAGACACGCTGCCGCTCAGTCCGGCGGCAGCGTCTCAGCTGTCAGAACAGGGAGACGGAGGAGAGCGCGGCTGTCGAGTGGGGGCGGCGGCGTGTAGTACTTCAAACCAGCCGCCGGTCCGTGAGCCAATCAGAGCTCGCGGACCGGCAGCCAATCAGGAGCCGCGGCTGCCGGTCCGCGAGCTCTGTTTGGCTCTCGAACCGGAGGCTGGTTTGAAGTACTACACGGCGCCGCCGCTCCCACCCGACAGCCGCGCTCTCCTCCGTGTCTCACGGTAAGCAGCACGGAGGGGAGGGGGGAGGGCATCTGCATACCTGGCACTGTGGGGTCATCTGTATACCTGGCGCTGTGGGGGGCATTTGTATACCTGGCACTGTGGGGTCATCTGTATACCTGGCACTGTGGGGGCATCTGCATACCTGGCACTGTGGGGGCATCTGTATACCTGGCACTGTGGGGGGCATTTGTATACCTGGCACTGTGGGGTCATCTGTATACCTAGCACTGTGGGGGCATCTGCATACCTGGCACTGTGGGGTCCATTTGTATACCTGGCACTGTGGGGTCATCTGTATACCTGGCACTGTGGGGGCATCTGTACACCTGGCACTGTGGGGGGCATTTGTATACCTGGCACTGTGGGGTCATCTGTATACCTGGCACTGTGGGGTCATCTGTATACCTGGCACTGTGGGGGGGCATTTGTATACCTGGCACTGTGGGGGGCATTTGTATACCTGGCACTGTGGGGGCATCTGTATACCTGGCACTGTGGGGGCATCTGTATACCTGGCACTGTGGGGGCATTTGTGGATCTGGCACCGCACTATTGGGGGCATATGTGTATCACGTCCCATTTTAACTGTCCACACCCATTTTTTTGGCGCGTGCGCGCCTCCGGCGCGCACACACAGTACCTCTTAGGGGCAGACCTACTGGGGGGCAGGGTAATTTTTTAAGTTGAGAATTTTTGTATGGCCCCCGAAGGATTTTATAAATATCCAAATGGCCCTCGGTAGAAAAAAGGTTCCCCACCCCTGTTTTAGAGCACTTCATGCTTCCTTCAGCAGACAAGCTTTATGGAGATGCTGACTTCATTTTCCAGCAGCACCTGCCCACACTGCCAAAAGTACCAAAACCTGGTTCAATGACCATGGGATTACTGTGCTGGATTGGCCAGCAAACTCGCCTGACCTGAACCCCATAGAGAATCTAAGGGGCTTTGCCAAGAGAAAGATGAGAGACATGAGACCGAGCAATGCATAAGAGCTGAAGTCCGCTACTGAAGCATCCTGGTCTTCCATAACACCTCAGCAGTGCAACAGGCTGATAGAATTCATGCCATGCTGCATTGAGGCAGTAATTCATGCAAAAGGTGCCCAAACCAAGTACTGAGTACATATGCATGATTATACTTTTCAGAGGGCTGACATTTCTATATTTAAAATCCTTTTTTTTTTATTGATTTTATGTAATCTAATTATCTGAGATTTTGGATTTGGGGTTATCTTAAACTGTAAACCACAATCCTCAAAAGGGATGCAGTCAGTTTACTTCCAATCAAAATCCCGACGTTCAAAATCCCGACACCAATTGACCGATGGTCAAAATCCCGACAAGGTCAAAATCCCGACATGGACAAAATACCGACATTTAAAATACAGACAAGGTCAAAATACCGACATGTAAAATGCAGACAGGTCAAAATACCGACATGTAAAATGCCGACAGGTCAAAATACCGACATGAGTTTTTCATGATTTTTTTCATTGAAACCGACTTGTTCATATTTTACTACCCCAGTGGACCTGGAGGGGGAATATAATAGTGTGCCGAGCGTAGCGAGGCACTGTGCCCGAAGCATGGCGAGCGCAACGGTACACTTTATATGGTGTCCATGTTGACTTATGTCGACATGCACACAAAAAACAACAAGAAAACGTGTCAGTATTTTGACCTGTCGGCATTTTACATGTCGGTATTTTGACCTTGTCGGTATTTTAAATGTTGGTATTTTGTCCATGTCAGGATTTTGACCTTGTCGGGATTTTGACCATCGGTCAATTGGTGTCAGGATTTTGAACGTCGGGATTTTGATTGGAGGTATTTCATACCGATCCCCATCAAAATTATAACAAATAAAGGCTTGAAATATATAAGTTTGCATGTAATGAGTCTATATAATATATTAGTTTCACCGTTTAAGTTGCATTACTGAAATAAATGAACTTTTGCACGATACTGTATATGAATCTGAGTCAAAACTGAACCGCTCATCTCTAATTTATACTACTTCAATGTGCTGTACCCTTGTTTTGTATTTTGTCTGTTGGTCCCCCACAGTACATCTTTGATCTAGTTTATATTTCCAAACTGTTATTGCAGAATTGTGATTATCCATATGAATAAATAATAATAATAATAATAATAATAATATTATTTTAAGACTTAAGCAGCTGTATCTAATGAAGAAGAAAGATGTATAAACGTGGTTTCCTGACTAAACAGAGCAGTTCTGACAACCAAAGAATGGCAACAATGGTGGTCATTCAGAGTTGATCGCTAGCAGAAAATGTTCGCTGCGCAGCGATGAAGCAAAAAAAACGGCACTTCTGCGCATGTGGCGCAATGCGCACGCGCGATGTACTTTCACAACGGCCGATGCAGTTTCACACAAGGTATAGCGAAGCTTTTCAGTCACACTGCTGGCCGCAGAGTGATTGACAGGAAGAGGGCGTTCTGGGTGTTATCCGACTGTTTTCAGGGAGTGTTCGAAAAAACGCAGGCGTTCCAGGAAAAGCGCAGGCATGGCTGGCCGAACGCAGGCCGTGTCCGTGACATCAAAACAGGAACTGAACAGTCTGAAGTGATCGCAAGCGCTGAGCTACTCTGAAACTGCACAATTTATTTTTGTAGCCGCTCTGCGATCCTTTCGTTCGCACTTCTGCTAAGCTAAAATACACTCCCAGTGGGAGGCGGCATAGCGTTTGCACGGCTGCTAACAACAGCTAGCGAGCGATCAACTCTGAATGACCACCAATGTGCAGCTCACACTGTACAGTATCGCATCACAAGACATTGAAAATGTCCTACCACATATTACATGCATACAATAAAAGCGATCATTAATCAATCTCATAGATCTATTGTAGTATTGAGCAAATTATAAATTGACTGAACAGTCAGTTGGTCACCTTGTACTGATACAATAAAATCCTTTGGAGTTTGTCTGACTCATACAGCAAACTGCCTGTCTGTGCCATGTTGAAGGTTTCGAAAGTAGTATCAAACAACCATACAAAAGAACTATTATATGACATTGCAAGAAACGAATATGTTGGTTCTCTATATACAATTAAATTCTAAAGCAATATCAAAGCCCATTGTTTGTTCAGTTCCATAGGAATGATTGCACAGCAAGACACTGGAATGTGGCCTAGCTTCAATAAAACAAAGTAGAACAGCTTAGCTAGTTTGTTTGTGCCAATATATACAGTAGCTATAAAAAGTATTCACCCATTCTGGCATTTTTATATTTTAGTTTCTTACTTCATGAAATCAAAATGTATTTAAATGGGCATTCTTACTAACGATCAACACAAAGTACTCTGTAATGTCAAATAGTATAAAACTTAAGGTGGTATACAGTAAGCGATGTGCTCGGTGATCGACATCACTTAGTGTTTCCCCTCCTGGGACGGGACTGCCAACGGCAGGCATACACACTGTGCGATATCACTAATGATATCATACAGTGACGTCATGCCGCGGCCCGACGGAGCATGCAGCTTTGGACGATGAGTCCAATTTTAGCTGCATGCACGGCCGAGACATCTGGTTGTTAATGACCCGGAGGGTCACGCATCGCTCGGCGGTGGCATACACACTGGGTGATATTGTAAACTATGTTGCTCAGGAGGGGGGAAATTAGCGATATAGTTCACTATATTGCTAAGTGAGTACCCACCTTTACTCTTAATGCATTACTAATAAAAATCAGGCAATAACTGATAACATAAGTAGTCACTCCTTTGCTTTAATATTGGGGACTGCTGAGAGAACAGCTAAAGGTGTTTTGACCAAGCTATAAAGCAAAGCAGTTAAAACTTATTCAACCAACATTTTACTTTTTTTGTTTAGAATTTATTAGTAAAACATTTTAGTGTTTTTTATTTTTATTTTTTTATTTGGCATAAGTATTTTGTGGTAAAAAGTCCCAAAAATCCATTTTAATTTCATGGTACAAGAAAACAGAAAAATGGGAAAAAATTAGAAAAGGCAGAATACTTTTTCTAGCCACTGTATCAGCTTAGCCAAGTGATTTTCAACCGTTCTACATAAGTGTGTCATGACACGTGCACGAGGACACCACTGAGTGGTGTAACTGTGTGAGGGAGCGCAGGAGCCCGGCATAGAAGTCTGATCCTGACTGAGTAGAGCGGACCAAGTTAGTGTGACAATGAATTGGGGGCACTGTGTGACATTATATGATATAAGGGGCACTACAAAGTGGAATAATGTGAACTAATGGGCACTACAAAGTGGCAATGGGATTAATGGGGAACAACAAAGTGCATAATGTGATCTAAGGGCCACTACAATGTGGCATAATGTGAGTTAAGGGGCACTACAACGTGGCATCATGCGATTTAAGGGGCACTACAATGTGGCATAATGTGATCTAAGAAGCACTACAATGTGGCATAATGTGATCTAAGGGGCAATACAATGTGGCATAATGTGATCTAAGAAGCATTACAATGTGGAATAATGTGATTTAAGGGGTGTTACAATCTGCCATAATGTGATCTAAGGGGCAATACAATGTGGCATAATATGTATTAAGAGCCCTACAAAGAGGCATAATGTGTAGTAAGGGCACTATAAAGATAAAGGGGTTGGGTACGAGATACCGGCGGTCAGAATACTGACACCGGCATCCCGACTGTTTGAAATCCCGACCTGGGCTCAAGAGGCAGCTAACCCTAACCCTCCCTCCCCGCAGCCTAACCCTAACCCTCCCTTCCCGCAGCTGAAATCTAACCCTCCCTCCCACAACCTAACCCTTACTCTCCCTCCGCAGCCTAACCTTAACCTCCCTGGGATACTTACATTCTGGATCCTGGCTGTCGGAATGCCGGCGTCTGCATTCTGACTGCCGGATCCTGAGTGCCGGGTTCCCAGCTACATCTAAGATAAAGGGGTATATTAAAAAGGGTCTGAGTTTGCTGGAGATGCAGGATGTCGGACGAGAATTACCATATTTTTAAAGTGGCAATCATTTACAAGGCAAAACCAACCTGCTTTTGCCTTTTTTAAATGATTGCCGCTTTAAAAATATGGCCATTCTAGTCAAATATCCCTCACCTCCTGCACCTATTACATATAACTTAAAATCTCTCCTTAAAAAAAATGTATGGTTTGCATTAGCAACTTGTTCTGTGTGAGTTGAAAAAGGTTGAAAATCAAAAACATACAGTATCATTTTATTAGCATTAAAATATTTCTTAAATTAATTTTAGCTGGTAAAGTCTATTGCTCTGGATTATCTACTATTGATCTGTACATGTGGATAAGAAGACAATTTTAAAGAGAAGTTTTTTTCGAGAAAAGTGCGCAATAAACCTGTAAGTGCAGCTACACCATGTACTTGAGAGGAAATCCACAACCACTCAAAAGATTGAACAAAAGAAAAATAAGATTTTAAACCTACCGGTAAATCTTTTTCTCCTAGTCCGTAGAGGATGCTGGGGACTCCGTAGGGACCATGGGGTATCGACGGCTCCGCAGGAGACATGGGCACTGTAAAGCTTTAGAATGGGCGTGCACTGGCTCCTTCCTCTATGCCCCTCCTCCAGACCTCAGTTAGGACTGTGCCCAGAGGAGACTGACAGTACGAGGAAAAGGATTTTGTTATCTAAGGGCGAGATATACACCAGCCACACCATACAACGTGGTATACAATAACCAATTAACAGCATGAATAAAAACAGCATCAGCCATAGGCCGATCTAAACTGTAACTTAACCCTTAAGTATGCAATAACTATAAACAAGTCTTGCAGACTGTTTCCGCACTGGGACGGGCGCCCAGCATCCTCTACGGACTAGGAGAAAAAGATTTACCGGTAGGTTTAAAATCTTATTTTCTCTTACGTCCTAGAGGATGCTGGGGACTCCGTAAGGACCATGGGGATTATACCAAAGCTCCAAAACGGGCGGGAGAGTGTGGATGACTCTGCAGCACCGATTGAGCAAACAGGAGGTCCCCATCAGCCAGGTATCAAACTTATAGAATTTTTCAAAAGTGTTTGAACCCGACCAAGTAGCTGCTCGGCAAAACTGTAATGCCGAGACGCCTCGGGCATCCACCCAAGAAGAGCCCACCTTCCTAGTGGAATGGGCCTTTACTGAATTTGGTACCGGCAAATCAGCCGTAAAATTAACCTGCTGAATCGTGTTACCGATCCAGCTAGCAATAGTCTGCTTAGAAGCAGGAGCGCCAACCTTGTTGGCTGCCTACAGGACAAACAGTGCATCTGTTTTCCTAACCATAGCCGTTCTGGCTAAATAAAACTTTAAGGCCCTGACTACAACCAGGGGCCTGGAATTCTCCTAGTCACTCGTAGCCACAGGCACTACAATAGGTTGGTTTACATGCAATAACGCAACCAACTTTAGGCAGGCTTTGAGGACGAGTCCTCAACTCTGCTCGATCCGCTTGTAAAATCAGATAGGGGCTTTTGTGAGACAAGGCCGCCAATTCGGACACCCACCTCACAGATGCCAAGGCCAATAAATAACATGATCACTTTCCAAGTGACAAAATTCAATTTAACTGTTTGAAGCGGTTCAAACCATTGTGACTTAAGGAAACTTAACACCACGTTAAGGTCACATGGTGCCACTGGGGGCACAAAAAGAGTTTGGATGTGTAACGCTCTTTTTACCAAAGTCTGGACTTCTGTCAGAGATGCCAATTCCTTCTGAAAGAATATGGATAAGGCAGAAATCTGCACCTTAATTGAGCCTAACTTTAGGCCCATATCCACTCCTGTCTGTAGAAAATGGAGAAAACTTCCTAGTTGGAAATCCTCAGTAGGAACATCCTTGGCTTCACACCAAGACACATATTTTCTCCAGATACGGTGATGGTGCTTCGCCTCAACATCTTTTCTAGCTTTGATAAGAGTAGGAACGACCTTCTCTGGAATACCCTTTTCAGCTAGGATTTGGTGTTCAAACGCCATGCCGTCAACCGTAACCGTGGTAAGTCTTGGAACACGTACAGCCCCTGTAGTAGCAGGTTCTCCCTGTGAGGAAGGGGCCACGGATCTTCTGAGATCAGTCTCTGAAGATCTGCATACCAGGCCCTTCAAGGCCAATCTGGAACAATGAGTATTGTCTGCACTCTTGTTTGTAATATGATTCTCAATATTTTTGAGATGAGAATACGTGGAGGGAGCACATAGACCGACTGAAACACCCACGGTGTCACCAGGGCGTCCACCGCCGCTGCCTGAGGGTCCCTCGACCTGGAACAATACGTCCGAATCTTCCTGTTGAGGCGTGATGCCCTCATGTCTATATGAGGAAGTCCTCAACGACTTGTCACCACTGTAAAGACTTCCTGATGAAGTCCCCACTCTCCTGGATGGATATTGTGTCCTCTGTAATGAAGACCTTTGACGGAGCGCTTACATGCTTTTTCGCCCCGCAAAGAATCCTGGTGGCTTCTGCCATTTCTGCTCTGCTTTTTGTCCCGCCCTGGCGGTTCACCTGCGTCCCTGCCGCGACGTTGTCTGACTGGATCAGAACAGGCAGGATTGTGAAGAAAATTCTCCGCTTGTTTGAGGCTGTTGCAAATGGCCTTCAATTTCAGCACATTGATGTGTAGGTAAGCCTCTTGGCCTGACCATATTTTCTGAACATTGTTTCCCTGTGTGACTGCTCCCCATCCTCGGAGGCTCGCGTCCGTAGTCACAAGAACCCAATCTTGAATGCCGAACCTGCGACCCTCTAGAAGGTGAGCACTCTGGAGCCACCACAGGGGAGAGAAAGAGAGAGAGACCCTGGCCCGGGGGGACCGGGCTCCGATGTATGTGACTGTGTGACCCTGACCACTTGTCCAGAAGATCCCACTGAAAGGTCCGTGTGGAATGGCCTTATAGGCCCCACTATCCTTCCTAATAAATGAGTGCATTTAGTCTCTGACCATGTTCTGGAGTACTTGCGCTTTTTCCTCTGGGAGAAAGACCTTTTGTTTTTCTGTGTCCAGAATCATGTCCAAAAACGGCAGTCGAGTTGTTGGAAACAACTGTGACGTTGGTAGATTTAAGATCCCGCCATGTTGTTGTAGTATTCTCAGGGAGAGAGATACGCTTTGTAATAATTTTCCCCCTTGAACTCGCCTTTATCAGGAGATCGTCCAAGTATGGGATAAATGTGACGCCTTGCTCACGCAGGAGCACCATCATGTCCGCAATGAACGTGTCAGACGTGGGAATAACAATCCTGTACAGCGAATCTTAGGTACGCCTGATGAGGAGGATAAATGGGGACATGAAGGTATGCATCCTTTATGTCAAGTGACACCATAAAAACCTCCCCTTCCAGGCTGGAGATTACTGCCCGGAGAGATTCCATCTCGAATTTGAACCTTTTCAGATATAGGTTCAGGGATTTTAGATTCAGAATGGGCCTTACCGAGCCATCCGGTTTCGGGACCACAAAATAGGCTTGAATAAAACCCCTTCCCCTGTAGAGGGGGAACCTTGATAATCACATACTGATGATACAGTTTCTATATGGTAGCTGCCACTGTTTCCCTCTCTGAGGAGGAAACTGGCAAGACCGATTTGAAAAATTGGCGAGGAGGCATATCTTCGAATTCTAATTTGCATCCCTGGGATACAATTTTTACCGCCCAAGGATCCAAGTCCGACTGAACCCAGACTTGTCTGAAGAGTCGAAGATGTGCCCCCTCCGGCGCGGACTCCCTCAGCGGAGCCCCCGCGACAAGTAGTGGATTTTGTAGAGGACGGGGTGGACTTTTGTCCCTGGGAAATAGCCGTAGCTGGTGTTCTTTTCCCTCTACCTACACCTCTGGCGAGGAAGGAAGAGCCCCGACCTTTTCTGAACTTATGCGACCGAAGGGACTGCATTTGATATTGCCGTGTTTTCTTTTCCTGTGGGGGAACAAAAGAGTAGATTTACTCGCGGTCGCTATGGTTATCAGATCCGCGAGGCTCTCCCCAAATAAAACTTCACCTATGTAAGGCAAAGTTTTTTTGTTTTTTTTAAACAGCATACCTGTCCCTTGGCAGGTCCACAGGGACCGTCTAACAGAGATCTCCATGGCATTGGCTCTTGAACCCAACTGCCCAATATCACTCGCAGCTTCTCTCATATATTATGCTGCGTCTTTAATGTGACCCAAGGTCACCCAAAATGGCCTCTTTTTCTAGGGTGTCAATGTCAGATGACAAGTTATCTGCCCACGCTGCAACTGCGCAACCTACCCATGCCGACGCTACTGCCGGCCTTAGTAGGGCACCTATAAATTGATTTTAAGGTAGTTTTCTGTCTGCAATCAGCAGGACTCTTAAAAGCTGCCGTATCAGGGGAAGGTAGCGCCCCCCTTTTTCGACAAGCGCGTAAATGCCTTGTCCACCGTGGGTGAGTATTCCCACCATAACCATACCCTCCAACATTTTACACAGAAAAATCGGTACAAACCCGAAAAAGGGGCGTGGCCACGGGCAAAGGGGGCGTTGTCACGCCCCTTTTCCTATACTTTCAATGGAAGTTTGGAGAGGCAAAAATCGATACAGACCATTAAAAAGGTACAGTTGGAGGGTATGCATAACCTGCCCATGGAGTGGAAAGGTTACGCCATAATATTTTCTTGGGAATCTGGAGTTTCCCAAGCTTTATCAAACAGGGCGATCAGCACGCGAGATGGGGGAAAAGTTACCTCAGGATTCTTTCCCTTAAACATGCCGACCCTTGTGTCAGAGACAGAAAGGTCCTCAGTGATATGTAAAACATCTTTAATTGCTACAATCATATATTGAATACACTTGTCCACCCTTGGGTGCAACTTAGCATCATCACCGTCGACACTGGAGTCAGAATCCGTGTCGGTATTGGGGTCTACTACCTGTGAAAAGGGACGGTTCTGCGACCCCGAAGGGCCCTGTGACACCGTAAAAGCTATGGATTGACTCCCTGCTTTAATCCTTGGACTCAGCTTTGTCCAAACTTTGTAATAAAGTCACATTAGTCATTCAATCAGGTGTCGGCGGCGCCGACGGAGACACCACAATCATCTGCCCTGCCTCCTCCCTATATGAGCCTTCCACCTTAGACATATCGACACAGACGTACTGACATCCCCACACACACAGGGATACCTAATATAATGGGGACTGACCCACCATAAGGCCCTTAGGAGAGACAGAGAGCGAGTATGCCAGCACACACCCAGCGCCATTGTATACCGAGACAAAAAACCCAGTCTGTCAGCGCTTTTTATTACAAGTGTAAAACACCACATATTTTGCGCCAATAAATGTGCCCCTCCCCCCCCCCCACGTTTTGACCCTCTGTATTAACTAACAGCAGGGGAGAGTCCGGGGCAGCTTCTCTGTATGCTGAGGAGAAAAAATGGCGCAGGTTAGTGCTGGAGGAAACAAGCTCCGCCCCCCCGACGGCGGGCTTCGTTTCCCGCTCTAAATCTTTATACTGGCGGGGGATTCTGAATATATATCCTTTTTAGTGCATATAAGTACTTTGCCAGTGTTATGTGAGGTATATTAATGCTGCCCAGGGCGCCCCCCCTGCGCCCTTACTGTGGTGCCTGTGTGTGTGAGCTGTGAGCTATGGCGCGCAGCGTTACCACTGCGCGTTACCTCATGAAGATCTGAAGTCTTCTGCCGCCTTTGAAGTCTTCTTTCTTCTTATACTCACCCGGCTTCTATATTCCGGCTCTGTGAGGAGGACGGCGGCGCGGCTCTGGGACGAACTACAGGGTGAGACCTGTGTTCCGACTCCCTCTGGAGCTAATGGTGTCCAGTAGCCTAAGAAGCAGAGCCTATCATTTAAGTAGGTCTGCTTCTCTCCCCTCAGTCCCACGAAGCAGGGAGCCTGTTGCCAGCAGTGCTCCCTGAAAATAATAAACCTAACAAAAGCTTTTTCAGAGAAACTCAGGAGAGCTCCCCTGCAGTGCATCCAGTCTCCACTGGGCACAGGAAATAACTGAGGTCTGGAGGAGGGGCATAGAGGGAGGAGCCAGTGCACACCAATTCTAAAGCTTTACAGTGCCCACGTCTCCTGCGGAGCCGTCGATACCCCATGGTCCTTACGGAGTCCCCAGCATCCTCTAGGACGTAAGAGAAAAACCGAATAGTACAAAGCAATACAGCGCACTCTCAGGGACCATGTGTCCTTTCACCAAATAAATATAATAGAATAAAATAAAGGAATAAGATCACTCTGCCAGTTTGAGAAATCGGATAATTAAAGGGTGAATTCCTTTATTTTATTCTATTATATTTATTTGGTGGAAGGACACATGGTCCCTGAGAGTGCGCTGTATTGCTTTGTACTATTCTGTTTGATCTGTACATGTGCTCAATTATATTTCGGATTTACATGGCCATAACCTATACTCTATGGGGGTAATTCCAAGTTGATCGCAGCAGGAACTTTGTTAGCAGTTGGGCAAAACCATGTGCACTGCAGGGGGGTCAGATATAACATGTGCAGAGAGAGTTAGATTTGGGTGTGGTGTGTTCAATCTGCAATCTAATTTGCAGTGTAAAAATAAAGCAGCCAGTATTTACCCTGCACAGAAACAAAATAACTCACCCAAATCTAACTCTATCTGCACATGTTATATCTGCCTCCCCTGCAGTGCACATGGTTTTGCCCAACTGCTAAAAAAAAATCCTGCTGCGAACAACTTGGAATTACCCCCTATAGCACAGTATTGTGTGTAATCCACTCTCTTACACTTTGGAATGAAAACTTTACATACAATGACTGTAATTTAGCAGTAGTCTTTTTAAGTAACTTGTCAGAAAGAAAACAGCACTCTATAAAGCCACTAATGATTTTTACTGTAAAAGTGAATGATTGATGCACTTACACGCCACAACCCAGGTCGTTACTACAAGCTGTGTCATGAGACTGCACCTGAGGCCTGAGCAATTCTCTACTCTGATATTAAAGATTTTTATTTGCATCCAGAACAGAACTGTAATTCCATAATTAATACATTTCTCTTTTGTTTAAATTGATACAAACAGAGCTGAAAATGAAATTGTATATTATAAAAGGTGTACACAGATAAGTAATTACACAGATAATTTATTGGAGTAGAAACCACAAGATCATTGGCTTTGCAAAACATTAATGTCATGTTAAAAGAGAGAGACACTAATATAAGATTATAATGATGTTTGTTAACTTCTGAAATGACACATTTACTGGGTGTCCATATAATAATAATGATGTCGTATAAATGTGTAGTTTTAGGTTCTTTAAAATGTAGAATTTCCTGTTTCAGATTAGACCAACTGTAACGTCCAATTAGTGGGGCCCACTAAATTAGCTCTCCACCGCGAGTCTGTGAAAGTAAGTGCAGCTAAATTCCACCATTATGGTAACTCTGGAATTGCTAATTTTTGTACACAGCCCCACAGGGCTGCGTGCAAAAATGAGTTAGCCCGGGGCGAGATCGTACTGTGAGGGAACAAGAACAGGTGCAGTTGATGGAACTTCCACGCCATTGCAATGGCAATCCACCCCCCTTTCTGTTTACTGAATTGACCCATAAGTCTACTTGGACACCACTGTTTCCAACCCCAGTTTTCAATTTTCAATAAAAACATACATATAACATACCAAACTAAACTGTATGCTTCAGTGTTATCAGGGGCATTTTAAGAGAGGAGGAGAACTGTGTGCAGCCTCCTCCATCCGGGCCCCCTCCTCTCTGCCAGCAGCACTGTAGAGTCTGAGCACTAGAGGCCACAGGGGGGGTATTCAAATACCCGCAACATGGGTAACTGTATTGCTAGGGGCTATTGAATTATCCACGATAAGCCGGCGCAAGCCATGGCTTATCAGGGATTTTGTTTCAGCTGACTCTGGCAGGCGAAACCAAATCCCCCCAAAACAGCCTTGTTTTCAAAACAAGGCTGTTTTGGGGGATTTGGTCGCAAATGCGACCAAATTGGATAGCCCCCAACAAAGATATCAGAGAAACATCTGGAAAAATAGCAAAAAACTAACTGAATACACCCCTAATGCGCATGAGCAGATCTCTTTGGAAAATGGCGCAGTGGCCAATTTCCCTTTTATTTCTTTACAAGCGCTGCTGCTGTTGGTGCAGGACTCCAGAGGGGCAAGTATTCAAGAAATGGGTGCAGCGTGTGCAGTATGGGCCCCCCTGGACTCAGGGGCCCGAATGCACCGTACACACTGCACCCATAATAGATACACCGGTGAGTGTTATACATTTTATGATCTATGTCCCAAAAGTGTTTTCCTACATAAGTTCCTTAAGATAGATTGTCTTTATAATTGGAAGCTAAGAAATTATGAAAGAGAAAGACTCAAAGAAACAAATTTTAAATATTAAGCAGATCTAATGACCTGTTGAACTGTGGTCGTCAGATCCAGGCAAAGCTGAATGATTTTGTTCTTTGTTGAAGAGAAGTCAGTGATCCCTGTAAATGGTGTCCTGTAACCAAACAAAAAGAAATCCAGTTTGAATAAAGACTGCCTAAAACTCTTTGAACAGCACATGCTGGCAAGCTAAGCACATAGATTCTGAATGTGTGTGACAGGGCCAGAGAACATCTCTCCCCGTTAAGCAGTACAACAGCTTCCTCTCTCACATAAGTTTTAAGAGCTAACTTTGAACCACAGAAATAAAAGTACTGTATATAGTAAGCCAAGTTATGCATTCCTGAACTGGATACTAGTCTGTCTTTTATCAAAATGCCACAGGATGTATAAATTGGGTTTCTGTTCAATGACATGAGAAGTATTACTCAGGGGAATTTTTGCTTTTCTTAATTCCTTCTTATGAGAAAGTTCATGAAACACACAGTTGTTTACCAATTTGAGATATTTTAGCATGAGAAACGCTAGTAAACTCCAGTGTGAGACAATACAGAACAGGAGATAATGAGCTATAATTCAGTACCTGGACTCATAAACAGGGCTCAAAACCGGGAACCAGTGTGACATTTATTTATTTAACTATTGTAAATATTTTTTCCATTAAAATGTTCTTTATATGAAACAAAATATATAGGGGCATGTTTACTAAGAAGCACTTTTCAAAGCTGCAGTGCCTTTGGCCATAGGATTTAAAGGGGCAGTAATATTAAATACAAAACACTTGGCTAAAGCTGGCGAAGACAGGGTCACTTTGAAAAGTGTCACTTAAATTTACTCCATAATATTTAATTGGTTTCTCAACTTATACACTAATTAGTGACCCCAGTTAGAGCATAGCAGTAAGTCTCTCCACTGTGATCTCCTGAAACTACTTTTAGTGCTGTCTTTACAGAATTTTTTTTCAACAAAGCAAACAGTCCATTGCAGGGATCGGGAAAGAGATGGCATGTACTGTTGGACAGCTGCATCTCACTGAAATGGAGCCATTGCGAAACGCCAATGATTTGTTGTACTGGGGTCAGTAATTAGGATGAGATATTCTTTGAAGGTAGAGTACCACTTTAATTTCCTTTGTTCAACATCATTTTTATTTTAACTCCCGTGCAGCATTAACTTTATTTCTATTTTTAACTCTGATGTTTTCATTCCAAAATTCTGTGAACTCAGAGATTATTAGATAAAATGGCTAATAATTTATAGAACGTAATGCAAAATCTGTATATCAGGGCTGATACAGTTAATATGACAGCATTTAATTATCTCATGCGTAACAATGCATATCCTAATAACCATCCCTGACTGACAGTATAGAATCTGTTTATATAGGACAGAATGTTTGCTACTACCTATCCATAAAACTGTTATCATCCTGAAAAAGCCATGGTATTCTTTATTATTTAGATTAATTTAAGCTTCTTACAGATTAGTGTTACCTTACTAATAGCAGCAGAAGTTACATGATTATGCCAAGCTACAGTAACACCTTTCAAAATTGCATATACGACTTTTTCTTTTAATTGCGGCCCACACAAAAAATTTAGGGGTATATGCAATTGCGGTCGTATTCCGGCTGGAATTCGAACGTTTTTTAATTCGACACAATTCGACAGTCAGACACTATCCCGCCGGGACCCGAATTCGACATATTCAATAAAAAACGGATTCGACAGTCCCGCTGTCGAAAAACAGACCAATTGACGATAGTGTGCGTCCTGGTTTCGACTTCATGGACGGCACAAAAGTGTTTAAAAAAAACCTGAAAAAAAATGCATGGGGTCCTCCCTCCTAAGCATAACCAGCCTCGGGCTCTTTGAGCCGGTCCTGGTTGTAAAAATACGGGGGGGGAAATTACAGGGGATCCCCCGTATTTTAACAACCAGCACCAGGCTCTGCGTCCGGTCCTGGTGCAAAAAAATACGGGGGACAAAGACGTAGGGGTCCCCCGTATTTTTCACACCAGCACCGGGCTCCACTAGCTAGAGAGATAATGCCACAGCCGGGAGACACTTTTATACCGGTCCCTGCGGCCGTGGCATTAAATCCCCAGGTAGTCACCCCTGGCCGGGGTACCCTGGAGGAGTGGGGACCCCTTAAATCAAGGGGTCCCACCCCTCCAGCCACCCAAGGGCAAGGGTTGAAGCCCGAGGCTGTCCCCCCTATCCAAGGGCGGCAGATGGGAGGCTGATAACCAAGTGTCAAAAACAAGTTTTATGGTAAGAACTTACCTTTGTTAAAACTCTCTCTGCGAGGAACACTGGGCTCCACAAGGAATGGACAATGGGCGTAGAGTAGGATCTTGATCCGAGGCACCAACAGGCTCAAAGCTTTGACTGTTCCCAGAATGCATAGCGCCGCCTCCTATATCACCCCGCCTCCCTGCACAGGAGCTCAATTTTTAGTTAACCAGTCCAATGTAGTAGCAGGAAAAGAGACGACAACGGTTCTAGCCACAACACCGCATTCTCACGACAGGAGACGTGTCAGCGGCTAATGCCATACCAACCCAAAGAAGCTAAGTGCGTCAGGGTGGGCGCCTTGTGGAGCCCAGTGTACCTCGCAGAAAGAGTTTTAACAAAGGTAAGTTCTTACCATAAAACTCGTTTTCTGCTGCGGGGTACACTGGGCTCCACAAGGAATGGACAATAGGGATGTCCTAAAGCAGTTCCTTATGGGAGGGGATGCACTGTAGCGGGCACAAGAACCCGCCGTTCAAAGGAAGCATCCTGGGAATCGGCAGTATCAAAAGGCATAGAACCTTATGAACGTGTTCACAGAGGACCACGTAGCCGCCTTGCACAATTGTTCAAGGGTCGCACCACGTTGGGCCGCCCAAGAAGGTCCAACAGACAGAGTAGAATGGGCCTTAATGTGATCAGGAGCAGAGAGACCAGCCTTCACATAAGCATGTGCAATCACCATTCTAATCCATCTGGCCAGAGTTTGCTTGTGAGCAGGCCAGCCCCGTTTGCGAAACCCAAACACAACAAAAAGAGAATCAGATTTCCTAATAGGAGCAGTTCTCTTCACATAGATACGGAGAGCCCGTACCACATCCAAAGGCTGCTCTTTGGGAGACACATCAGGAAAAAAAGTGCCGGAACTACAATCTCCTGATTAAGGTGGAACGAAGAAACCACCTTAGGTAGATAGCCGGGACGAGTCCTAAGAACCGCCCGGTCACGGTGAAATATCAGATATGGGGAACTACAGGACAAGGCACCCAAATCCGACACTCTTCTAGCTGAAGCAATAGCCAGCAGAAACACCACCTTAAGGGAAAGCCACTTAAGGTCAGCTGAACCAAGAGGTTCAAACGGAGACTCTTGTAACGCCTCCAAATCCACCAAGGAGCCACAGGCGGGACATAGGGAGGATGGATACGCAACACGCCCTGAGTAAAGGTATGCACATCAGGTAAGGTCGCAATTTTTCTCTGAAACCACACCGACAAGGCAGATATTTGAACCTTGAGGGAGGCCAGACGCAGGCCTAAGTCCAGGCCCTGCTGAAGAAAAGCCAACAACTTGGCTATACTAAACTTGAAAGCGTCATAATCGTTAGATGCGCACCAAGAGTAAGATTGCCAGACCCTATAGTAAATCCGAGCCGAAGCCGGTTTCCGGGCCCGCAAAATAGTTTGAATGACCGCCTCAGAAAACCCTTTAGCCCTTAAGACGGAAGCTTCAAGAGCCACGCCGTCAAAGACAGCCGGGCTAGGTCCTGGTAGACACAGGGGCCCTGAACGAGGAGGTCTGGGCGTTGTGGAAGTAGAATTGGACGCTCTGACGATAGGCCTTGCAGATCTGAGAACCAGTGCCGTCTGGGCCACGCTGGAGCTATGAGAAGCAGAATTCCTTTTTTTTGCTTGAACTTCCGAATGACCCTGGGCAAGAGTGACACCGGTGGGAACATGTACGGCCGCCAAAACCTCCACGATGCCGCAAGTGCATCCACGAATGCTGCTTGAGGATCCCTTGTCTTTGCTCCGAACACCGGAACCTTGTGATTGTGTCGAGACGCCATCAGATCTACGTCTGGAAGGCCCAACCTTTCCACTAGGAGTTGAAACACTTCTGGATGGAGGCCCCACTCGCCGGCATGCACGTCCTGACGACTGAGAAAGTCCGCTTCCCAATTCAGGACTCCCGGAATGAATATTGCCGATATGGCCGGTAGATGGCGTTCTGCTTACTGTAGAATCCGTGAGACTTCCTTCATTGCTAGGCGGCTTCGAGTGACGCCTTGATGATTTATGTAAGCCACTGTGGTGGCATTGTCCGCCTATACTTGAACAGGACGGTTCTGAATTAAATGCTGGGCTAGGTTCAAGGCATTGAAGACCGCCCGCAACTCCAGAATATTGATCGAGAGGAGGGACCCCTCCTTGGTCCACCGCCCCTGAAGGGAGTGTTGCTCCAGCACCGTGCCCCAACCTCTTAGACTGGCATCTGTCGTCAACAGGACCCAGTCGGATATCCAGAACGGACGGCCCTTGCACAGTTGTTGGTCCCGGAGCCACCAGAGCAGCGACAGACGGACCTCCGGAGTCAATGAGATCATTTGAGACCTGATCCGGTGAGGCAGGCCGTCCCATTTGGCTATAATCAGCCTCTGGAGAGGGCGATAGTGAAATTGAGCGTACTCCACCATGTCAAATGCTGACACCATGAGGCCCAGCACCTGCATCGCCGAATGTATCGACACTTGCGGACGAAATAGGAAGCAACGAATCCTGTCCTGAAGTTTCAGGACTTTCTCCTGAGACAGGAACAACCGCTGGTTGTGAGTGTCCAATAGTGCTCCCAGATGCACCATGCTCTGAGCAGGGATCAGGGATGACTTCTTCCAGTTGATGAGCCACCCGTGGGCTTGCAGAAACCGGACCGTCACATCTAGATGACGCAGGAGAAGTTCTGGGGAATTTGCCAGTATTAACAAGTCGTCCAAATACGGCAGTATCCTGACCCCTTGACAGCGAAGTACCACCGTCATCACCGCCATGACTTTTGTAAAGACTCGCGGAGCCGTTGTTAAACCAAAAGGTAACGCCCGGAACTGGTAATAGCAATTGCCAATCGCAAATCTCAGGTATTGCTGATGAGACACTGCTATAGGAATATGCAGGTAAGCATCCTGTATATCCAGGGAGACCATGAAGTCCCCAGGTTCCAAGGCCAGAACTATAGAGCGAAGGGTTTCCATCCGGAACTTGGAAACCTTCACAAACCTGTTCATTGCCTTGAGGTTGAGAATGGGCCGGGAGGACCCATTCGGTTTCGGGACTAGAAACAGCGGAGAATAGTACCCCTGGCCCCTCTGCGCAAGAGGCACCTGTACTACGACTCTTGTATCCAGGAAGGTCTGTACCACCGAATGTAGAGTGTTTGCCTTTGTCTTGTCCAACGGGACATCTGTCTGGCAAAATCGATGAGGGGGTCGGTTTTTGAATTCTATGACGTAACCTCGAGTGACGACTTCCCGTACCCAGGCAACTGAAATGGTCTTCAACCATTCCTGGGTATACCCTAGAAGCCGGCCCCCCACCCTGGGATCACCCAGGGGGAGGCCCGCCCCGTCATGCGGCAGGCTTATCTGTCTTGGAAGCTGGCTGACGGGCCGCCCAGGCTCTTTTGGGCTTAGGCTTACCAGGTTTGGAAGGTTGTTGTTCGCCTGACCTTTTGCTTTACCTGAAGGACGAAAGGGGCGAAAGGAAGTACCTTTAGCCTTCGACACAGAAGGAGCAGTACTTGGCAGACAGGCAGTTTTGGCAGTAGCCAAGTCAACCACAATCTTATTCAAATCCTCCCCAAACAGAATATCTCCCTTAAAAGGGAGTACCTCCAGGGTTTTTCTAGAGTCCAGATCCACAGACCAGGATCTCAGCCACAATATCCGGCGAGCTAGGACTGACGTAGTAGAGGCCTTGGCTGCCAGGATACCGGCATCAGAAGCCGCCTCTTTAATATAACGAGAAGCTGTGACAATATAAGACAAGCATTGTCTAGCATGGTCAGAGGAGATTTCAGCATCTATCTCCAAGGCCCATGCTTCAATGGCCTCTGCAGCCCAAGTAGCTGCAATAGTGGGCCTTTGTGCAGCACCCGTGAGGGTGTAAATCGCTTTCAGAAAACCCTCCACACGTTTATCCGTAGGCTCTTTTAGAGACGTGACGGTGGTGACCGGTAGAGCTGAGGAAACCACCATCCTAGCCACATGTGAGTCCACTGGAGGAGGCGTTTCCCAATTCTTAGACAGCTCCGGCGCGAGGGGATAGCGAGCCAGCATCTTTTTTTGAGGCACAAACTTCGTACCCGGGTTTTCCCAGGGTTCCTGACTTATATCAATTAGGTGGTCAGAGTGAGGTAAAACTTGTTTAATCACCTTCTGACGCTTGAACCTATCTGGTTTCTTAGGAGGAACGGATGGCTCGGGATCATCCGTAATCTGTAAAATTAACTTAATAGCCTCCAAAAGATCAGGAACATCCACGTGTGAACCACCCTCCCCATCAGCCGTATCTGAGTCAGAACCTGTGGGGTCAGTGTAAGTGCCGTATTCATCCGACGAGGTGTCAGTGGCAGCAGTGGATTGTGAGGAGACAAGCGCTCGCTTAGAGGACCCCTTGGACGTAGGCGAGCGACGGTCAGACTTTTTAGTAGTCAGGGACTGGTTCAACTTCTTTATTTCAGCAGATAAATCGTCCACCCACGGCGGGTTAGCTGCAGGGACCACAAACGGTTGCACCGGCATTGGGGGTCCCATAGGGGGTGTTAGTGTATGAACTAGCGTATGCAGAAGCGTGGAAAAAGCGGCCCACGGCGGGTCATTATTTGCCCCCGTTGCCACCAACCCACTGGGGGGCAAGGAGCCTCCAGAACCAGAGCCCAAAGCTGCTACATTCTCCTCACAGGTATCTGCGACTTCAGCAACACCGGCAGTGTGTTCAGCCCCAGAACCGTTACCCTCAGAAGCAGACATAATATAACTTGCAGTATCAGGTAACACAGTACAATTTGTCAGCAGCACAATACCTCTAGCCCAAACCCCTGCGCAGTGTAGTCACCACCAGCAGAGATAAAGGAGAGATATGGTGACTAAATCACAGAGAAACATACGTAATACAGTATATCTTTGTGAAAATCCTACATTAGATAAAACCTGACACACCAATCCCCCTCAGGTTATAGAATATAGGGATAGCAAGATGAGTGAAAGACACGAAATGGACACCACTCAGCTATCAAATGCACACACAAATAGTCACAGTCTGTACAATGCAGAGGTTATTACTAACAATAATACTGCACTGAACTAGCTTACGCAGCTATATAACAATAGATATAACAGTACACAGTAAGAACTGGATGTATATCACAGGGTAATTGTACTAGGAAACCCTGACTAAGTGCACTCTTTCTTAACTAATACGGACTAAAAAAGGCAGGTAGAATACTTAAGTGTCTTGTAAAGTCACAGCACTGACAACCAGGCGGCTTTACATAGGAGGATTTGCCCAAGCATTCCCAGGAAGAGTGACCTGAGGGATAATGGCGCCGCAGACACTGCCAGGGAGTGAGGGAGAGACAGATATGCAGCTCCAGGGCGGGAACATTTGCAGAAAATGGCGCCCTGGGGCTGGGGGAGGGGCTTCAGGTCCAAGCTCTATCCCCCTGCTGGCAAAACCAACGGGTACTGCGGGTTCTAATAAAACGGTTTATAGAGAAAACCTGACCTGTCCCATGCCCTGGTGATCTAGTGGGATCGCCTGTACTGCCACAGTGTCCACCGTAAGCGCGCGCCGCCCGCCTCCCACTGACCATGCCGGATCGCGATAAAGACCGGGTCCCGCAAGCGGGACCCACTTACAACCTCCCGAAGCGCGGCCACGCGATCCCGGAGAGCCCCCGTTGTGTGTGCCTGACAAGAAGAAAACCGGAGCCTCCTGCTGCAGTTACCCGGCAACCAGGGCTTGGGAGTGTACAGCGCCGCTGGGGAGAGCCGGAGCTGCAGCCGTGAATGTCCACTGACATGTAACACTGCTGCTGCCCTTGAAGTCTTCACTTTTTTCCTCAGAAAAAAGCTCTTCTTAGGGCTGCCTGGAGCAGCCCCTCTGTCAAGTGCCTGCTACTGTAGCACCAACTACAAAACTGAGATCCTGTGCAGGGAGGCGGGGTGATATAGGAGGCGGCACTATGCATTCTGGGAACAGTCAAAGCTTTGAGCCTGTTGGTGCCTCGGATCAAGATCCTACTCTACACCCACTGTCCATTCCTTGTGGAGCCCAGTGTACCCCGCAGCAGAAATAAAGAATATTGTTTTTTGTAGCAGAACTACAAGTCCCAGCAAGCCTCTCCCGCAAGCTGGTACTTGGAGAACCACAAGTACCAGCATGCGCGGGGGAAACAGGCCTGCTGGTACCTGTAGTTCTACTGCAAAAAAAATACCCAAATAAAAACAGTACACACACACACCGTGATAGTAAAACTTTATTACATACATGCACACCGACACATACATACTTACCTATGTTGACACGAAGCAGTCGGTCCTCTTCACCAGTAGAATCCACGAGTTACCTGTAAATAAAACTATTCTCACAAAAATCCTGTGAAGAGGACCGACACTTCGTGTCAACATAGGTAAGTATGTGTGTGTCGGTGTGCATGTATGTAATAAAGTTTCACTATCACGGTGTGTGTGTACTGTTTTTATTTGGGTTTTTTTTTTGCAGTAGAACTACAGGTACCAGCGGGCCCGTTTCCCCCCGAATGCTGGTACTTGTGGTTCTCCAAGTACCAGCTTGCGGGGAAGGCTTGCTGGGACTTGTAGTTCTGCTACAAAAAACAATATTCTTTATTTTGACACTTGGCTATCAGCCTCCATCCGCCGCCCTTGGATAGGGGGACAGCCTCGGGTTTCACCCCTGGCCCTTGGGTGGCTGGAAGGGGGGACCCCTTGATTTAAGGGGTCCCCACTCCTCCAGGGTACCCCGGCCAGGGGTGACTAGTTGGGTATTTAATGCCACGGCCGCAGGGACCGGTATAAAAGTGTCCCCCGGCTGTGGCATTATCTCTCTAGCTAGTGGAGCCCGGTGCTGGTGTGAAAAATACGGGGTACCCCTACGTCTTTTGTCCCCCATATTTTTTGCACCAGGACCGGACGCAGAGCCCGCTGCTGGTTGTTAAAATACGGGGGATCACCTGTCATTCCCCCCCCCGTATTTTTACAACCAGGACCGGCTCAAAGAGCCCGAGGCTGGTTATGCTTAGGAGGGGGGACCCCACGCATTTATTTTCAGGATTTTTAACCCATTCCCACCCCTTCCCACTGAAAAACATGCTCTGATGTCTCCATATTATTTTAGTCAGTAAAAAAAAAATTATTCTTTTAAAAAATATATGAAATAATACTTGTGGCTCCTAACAGACAAACCAAGTAGATAATCCCTTCTAATATAAATAGATATGCTATTGGCAATAAAAAAAACACAAAAAAAAACATGTTTTTAAACATTTTTTATTAGATCACGCCAGCAAAATGAGGCGGACTGAAATTGACGAAATGACTGTCGAAAAGCACTGTTGTCGAATCGACATTCTTCAATTGAATATACTTTTGTCGAAAAGCCGCATTTTTACTATTGCAGACATGTCGAATTTGACAACTGTCGAATTGCAAAAGTCGAATCTGAAACGGCCGTTTTTTTGTCGAAAAGTACTATATTGCATTGTCGAATAATTTTTTTGTGTCGAAAATGCCCCGTTTTTCGACATTTGCGGCAATTCGACCGCAATTGCATATGGCCCTTAATGTCCACACACACGGAGCAAAATAGCTTGGAGATTTTGACTATACAGTCAAAATCGCTCAGAAAGGTAGTGCATATCGCTCTGTGTATACACAGCCAGCGATAGCGATGCGCGTCCCCGCCAGGTCGCTATCGCTGCTAAAAATGGACTGTGCAGGCAAGTCAATTTTGGCTAGGTCGCTGGAAAAGAAAAAACATCCCCTTGCTTAAATGAGTTAGCCAAAATCGGCCATAGCCAAAATCGCTTGCACACTGGAAAAGTTAGTCAAAATCTCCTACTGCCAGTTCAAGGGAAAATGCTCAGTCAAAATCTCTCATAGTTAAAATCTTTCCGTGTGTATGCACCTTTAGACCTTGATTATTAGGCCCAGTTAGGATTTTAAGTTTGACATGCCTGATTTTGAGCAATCTCTCTAAGACCAGATAATGATAGAAATAGGGTAACTTACCTGTCTAGCCAGGCTAACAGAGCTTTGGCTGAGCCTATAAGTTCCACCACTGAGGTGAGGAACTCATTGGGAGGTTTGCGAGACGTAATTCCATCGTAAGACACACTTTTTCTTCTGTTGCCAATATAGTTCTGAAGGTTGTTGGAAGCGGATCTGAGTTTTAGCACAATGTTTTTCATGTTGTCAGTTTCCAGACCATAATTCTGAAAATACAAGTTTAGGTGTAATTATTATTGCCCATTCCAGCAACGTCAGACACTATGGAATACATTTTAGCGAAAATAAAATAAAGAGAAAAATAGGATGTGTCATTACATGGGGAAAACTAATAATTCTTAACAAAATCAGCTGGTTTAAAATTAAATGGAAATTCACCAGCCAAAACAACTGCCATGAACACAGACGCCAAAGATGTGCTTTGGTAATATATGACACTAGAATGCCTATGTAAAAGGCCTGGTGTAAATATACATACAACTTCTGTGGCCACTTTAGAGTAACACAAATTTGCGTTTATATCATAAATTAGCTTGCTGGGTTTTTTTGTTTTGTTTTTTGTGGGGGGGGGGGGGGAGTTTGGGGGAAAAGGGGGGCGGGCATCATAGGAAGGCACTGAGTAGCTTCAATCTATGTACAAAGCCATGTCTAAGTACCAATTACATGTGTTTCCTTGGCCATGACCTCAAATAATTCAAGGTATTTTAATACTGATATTTAAATGCTTATTTCACTTTCATGTCATTAAAGTTCTTGGAACTGCAAAGATGACAATAAGATGTTTAATTTAGCAAGGTTGTAATCTTTAAAATGTGTTACTTTTCAGTGTGCTTATGTGCATGCAAGTAGCAATGGTGGCGCATATCTGCACACGTTACTTTACACTTATAGACAAACGTAAGGCCACCCTGTTTGGCTTGTCAAACACAAATGTGATTCCATATCTTAACTCTGGTCTATAAACTGACCCATTTTATTTATATACTTTATTTGGGATATTTTCAGTTACATTTAGCTAATGCTTTTTCCTCTTTGTAGGGTGTGAACTAAACTAGTTACGTTTATACAAAACCTGGATCCGGCCACTGCTCAGGTGAATTCTGTTTGTAACTACAAAATGCCATCTTTGAAGCTATCATGGTGCAAAATCAAAGGCAATAGTAATGAAATAACGCTGCACGTGTATATTCCCTAATTTATCATTTGGATGTACGTCAGTATCAAAACGGTACCAATGTAAAAAAGTAAAATGCATACTTCCTAACACTTGAAAGTGGACAGAGATGGACAGCATTAGTGTACCAAAACAGAAAATAAAAGTTTACTTTAAAAAAAACAAAAGCCAGGGTCTTTTAAGCATACCTGGTTTGTTTCCATTGTTTTCATAACATGGCCTTGTTTGCTCTTTGTTATTCGTACCCTACCCCTCCCTACAGAATACATACAATATACCGGCTGTTCGGATGGAGGCTGTCAGTATCCCAACAGTGGCATCCTGGCAGCCTGAATACCGGCAGCGAGCACTGCGAGTCCTCTCGCAGGCTCGCTGCGCTCTCCGCGCATAGGGCCCGGTGGCGAGCTTTGCTCGCCACAGGTTATATTCCCACTCGGGTGGTGGCGTGGATCCATCACACAAGGGGGAATACGGGGCTGTGGTCGGGATTCCGACCGCCGGCATTTTGCCGCCTGTATGGGTTCTAGCATTGGAAACCTGAACGCCAGGATATAGACAGGTGGTATATTAATCACATAGCCTCCATACCTATATTAATCAAACTTGTACATATTTGTCAATATTGGCTGTTCCGCAGAAGGTATACCAAAAGCTAAAAAGGGGCAGACTAGATGGGTCAAGTCAAGTGATTCTGATCTGTCGTCTAATTCTATAGAAGGCAAAAACACTGGAACCCCCAGAACTCCAAGCCGAGGGCTGCATAAGGACATTGAATGCAGCTTTCAGGTTCTGTCCTTCACAGTATTTCAGGATTATTGGTGTATGCTAGCCTGTCAAGGGACAACGCATTACAATGAATGATTTTGAAGGGGGAAAAAGAGTCTGACTATAATGTCAAACTTTATGCATCTTTACTAACCACACTGCACAGTATTTATCTTGAAAGTATATGAATCTTTACATGTACTAACTGACAGCAATCACATCAACCAAAGGTTTCCTGAATTAGTCCGTCCCACACAACAGCTAGGACTCCTATTTCTCTTTACAGAAAAAAGTGGTTATATGCATGTTGATATTGCAGGCAACTCACTCACTGAGATATTTAGGGGACAAATGTGTCATGGTGCAACATTTCTGTTATGCTAAGCACAAGTCTTTAACTTGGCCAGTTGTAAATGTGTAATTGTGTCTACAAGCCATTCTGTTGTATGTAGGGGTTCATGCTGAGTTCAATGGAATTTATGGAAGGTGTTATTCTGTATAGGTCACATTCTGTTAGACTTCAATCATGGATGGATACCAATTCATGATCTTACACTGATGGTGCACGCTAGAATGTAAATGTATTTTGTCTGCAAGCCACCAAGGTCCCAAACCATGATACCTCTCTGATGGGAATAAGGGTTGTTTCCAACTCAGTGTCAAAAGTACTTTCATTTTGTTCAACTTTTTCTTATTTGTGCCTCTAAGGTACAGCTTGCTTCTCATCAATCAATGGCATATAAATATTATTTAAATATCCTGTTAGATCATATGGATCTGATTATGTCTCGCAAACATACAAAGCA
This sequence comes from Pseudophryne corroboree, assembly GCF_028390025.1. Classification (NCBI taxonomy): domain Eukaryota; kingdom Metazoa; phylum Chordata; class Amphibia; order Anura; family Myobatrachidae; genus Pseudophryne; species Pseudophryne corroboree. The sequence continues at coordinate 638,226,501 of NC_086447.1, read as the reverse complement.
AATTTGTCTATTTTTTTTTCAAGTCAGGGTTCAGATTTCTGCTTTGCTACCTAGATAATTATGAAAAGAATACATTAAATGTATGCTGTAATAGAGAAACTAGCCATGTGAACACATACCAAATTATGTGGTTTATTTCAATTATTGGCATCCTGTCAATATAAAAACATTTAGCTGCAAGCTACAATCTTTACTACTGGAGACTGGTTTATAGAATAACATTACACAACTGTATATGCCAGACAGCTAAATAAGCAACTAAGGTTAAGTAATAAAAAATTTCTTTCAAAAAGCAATAAATGTGAGACATATATTTGGTATAAATTGACCTGCCCTGTTCTTTCCATTGGATTCTTCAGAGGGCATCTCCAACAGTGTAAAGGATATGGAAACATCCTAAAACTACTTAACATAATGCTGACATGAGAACAGCTCCAAATACCTTCCAGATTTAGACTGGCACCAAGCCTGACCAATCCCATCCATTAGTTGGTTTTGTTGATTTTCTGTTTATTGTACTGTTTCATGTCATCACAGCCGTTGAGGCTGTAAAGCTGTGAATATTTCAAACAGAGGATTTCCCTAGAAGTGGACAATGCGGAAAGTTTTTGTTTGTTTAAAAAAAGAAAAAAAGTTTGTATACAGTACCGAGAGCATGTTCTCTTTGCAAAGCTAATTGAAAGCTTCCGCTATGCATTGTGTGAGTGGGTTCAGTATGAAATACCACCTGATGTGATGCTGGCAGTCACATGACTGACAGCGACAGCACGACAATGAAGATCCCAAATGTTGGAGGGGGTAAGTATTTTTACCCACCACCTTCCCCTACCCTAACCCTAACCCTCCGGGGGTGGCAGCTAGGGCTAACTCTCTGGGGGTGGTGGCTAGGGCTAACCCTTAGGGGGTGGCAGCTAGGGCTAAGCCCCCCAATGCATAACCCCAACCCCCCAATGCCTAACCTTATCCCCCAGAACCCCATCACTAACAGGAACACCAATACTTTCAGGATGTCGGCTGTTGGTGTTCTGGCGCCGGCCTCCTGAGTGGTGTCGGGATTCCGGCGTCAGTCACATGACCACCGGCATCCCAACCACCATATAAACCAAAGTGCAATATACAAATGTGTCCTCACACATCTAGCCTCAATAAGCCACACAGCAGAAGATGCAAGGCGTGAGAGAGCCAACAGGTCTTGTGCAACTCTGCTAATGTTGGTCGTCTTCTGTTGCCGAAAATGCATCCTAGTCGCAACAAGGTGCAACCAGTAAGCACCAGGAGACTGTGTTGATTAATTTGATAGGCAACATTTGTATATTATGCATGACTGGGTTTGTATATGGAGTACAATTGAACTTGTGTTGGGAAAAAAAGAGCGCAGCTGCTACATTGTACTGTAGCACTTCATACACAGTTTCAGAGACTCAGTCGCACATAGATATACAAGTGTTGCATATCAAGTGAAATGGGATAACCTAATGGTGCATCCTTACCGTATAAAGTTACGAATACTACACATTTTCCGCAAAAAAAAAAAAGGAGATTTATGGTAGACTTACCATTGTTAAATCTCTTTCTGCGAGGTACACTGGGTTCCAAGGGAATACATCTGGGGTGTAGAGATGGATCTTGATCCAGGCACCAACAGGTTAAAGCTTTAGCTGTCCCAGGATGCATTGGGGCCTCCTCTATAACCCCTCCTCCAGGCACTGTGAGCTCAGTTTCGTTAACTAGTCCAATGCAGGAGCAGGTAAGAGAAGGTAGATAATCACATAGAACCACATTCTCACGACAGGAGAAGGGACCAGCGGCTAATGCCATACACACCCAAAGAAGCTAGGTGTGTCAGGGCGGGCGCACTCGCAGTGTACCTCGCAGAAAGAGATTTACCAATGGTAAGTCTACCATAAATCTCCTTTTCTGCAGCGGGGTACACTGTGTTCCACAGGGAATACATCGGGGATGTCCTAAAGCAGTTCCTCAAGGGAGGGGACGCGCCTTAGCGGGTATGAGAACCTGGAGTCCAAAGGAAGCATCCTGGGAGGCGGAAGTATCAAAAGGCATAGATTGAAAAAAGAACTCAGCTGCGCAATTAAATTGGAAACATGAACAAAAGCTGACGTATGCTGAGATAAATTATTAAGAAATATTTAATATAACCATAAAAGAAATTTCATACAATAAAAACATATAGTCTGGACTTAAACCTTATAAGGAAAATAGTCAAATACCCTGTACTGGATATCAGATAAAACAAGCACTTGTGGTGTGAGCAGTAACAATATGCAACATTTGTATCCAACAAGTAGAAACAGTATCGTATCCTGGATATGAATAAATTGTTAGAATGTGGAGTAATTCAAAAGTTTTAAACTGGTAACTGCAGTCCCATGAATCTAGTAATGGAGCTCCTTTATGTAGAAATGCTCCGATGTCAGATTAAGTCAAAATTACCTCTCCCGTGGGCTGGTTTCTAACCGAGCGTCCTCGGTTAGATTATCCTGCGTTGCCCGAGAAAGTCACGTGGAGCGTGACGAAACCGGTTAGGACTCCTCAATTCTTTTTTACCTACTGGACTTCTACACTCTGCCTAACAAGCATTTTGCAAGATAAGCACTTTCATCTATACTAAGAGACCGATATTGGCCTTGCAGCCCCTGCAGTTGCATATTATTCTCTGCACGCCGCAGCTGACATCAAGGCCTGCTGAGCAGCATTGGCAACTCAGTCTCCATAGTGGCTCCTTCATACCTCCAGCAGCGTCTCCGTGTAGGACTCCGCCCGGTGCAAGCTTTGCACTCTCCCTCCCAGTGACAGCTACGTGGTGGGCACGCAGGACGACACTCGGTTAGAAACCAGCCCACGGGAGAGGTAATTTTGACTTTATCGGACATCGGAGCATTTCTATATAAAGGAGCTCCATTAATAGATTCATGGGACTGCAGTTACCAGTTTAAAACTTATGAATTACTCCACATTCTAACAATTCATTCATATCCAGGATACGATACTGTTTCTACTTGTTGGATACAAATGTTGCATATTGTTACTGCTCACACCACAAGTGCTTGTTTTATCTGATATCCAGTACAGGGTATTTTACTATTTTCCTTATAAGGTCTAAGTCCAGACTATATGTTTTTATTGTATGAAATTTCTTTTATTGTTATATTAAATTTTTCTTTATAATTTATCTCAGCATACGTCAGCTTTTGTTCATGTTTCCAATTTCATTGCGCAGCTGAGTTCTTTTTTCAATCTAGTTTCCTTCAATTAGGCAAATACACAGTGCCTACACAGCAGCGCATTAAAATTAGGGAATTTTTTTATAGAACAATTTATTAAGAGGCGCTTTCAGCAGTTTTTGTTTGTTTTTATCAAAAGGCATAGAACCTAACGAACATGTTCACTGAGGACCACGTAGCCGCCTTGCACAATTGTTCTGCGGACGTGCTACGGCGTGCCGCCCAAGAGGGTCTAACAGACCGAGTAGAATGGGCTTTAATAGTAGCAGGAGTTGGAAGTCCAGCCTGTGCATAAGCTTGTGCAATCACCATTCTAATCCATCTGGCCAAGGTTTGCTTATTCGCAGGCCAGCCACGTATTTGGAAACCAAACAGTACAAAAAGGGTATCTGACCTCCTAATAGAGGCAGTTCTCTCCACATACATGCGGAGAGCCCGTACCATATCCAAAGACCGTTCTTTGGAGGACAAGTCAGAGGAGATAAAGGCCGGAACCACAATCTCTTGATTAAGGTGAAAAGATGACACCACCTTAGGTAAATAACCAGGGAGAGTTCTAAGAACTGCTCTGTCACGATGAAATATCTGAAAGGTTGGACAACAGGACAAAGCGCCTAGGTCCGACACCCTTCTGGCAGAGGCAATAGCAAGTAAGAACAGGACCTTAGCTGTAAGCCATTTAAGGTCCACTGACTCAAGAGGTTCAAAAGGAGACTCTTGCAGGGCATTCAGGACAATAGATAAATCCCATGGAGCCACAGGAGGGACATAGGGAGGTTGAATCCGTAATACACCCTGAGTGAAGGTATGAACATCAGGTATAGACGCAATTTTTCTCTGAAACCACACCAACAAGGCAGATATGTGAACCTTGAGGGAGGTCAGACGAAGGCCTAACTTGGGGCCTTGTTGCAGAAAAGTCAGGATTCTGGACATCTTGAATCTGTGAACATCAAAGTGAAATAAGAATTCCAGACTCTGTAATAGATCCAGGCAGATGCCGGTTTGCGGGCCTTCAACATAGTTTGGATGGCATACTCAGAATATCCTTTTGCCCTCAGGAGTGAAGCTTCAAGAGCCACGCCGTCAAAGCCAGCCTGGCCAGGTCTAGGTAGAGACAAGGGCCCTGTAAGAGGAGGTCTGATCATTAAGGAAGTAGAAGAGGACGCTCTATCGACAGACCCTGCAGGTCTGAGAACCAATGCCGCCTGGGCCATGCTGGGGCGGCTAGAAGTAGAAATTCTCCTTCTTGCTTGAACTTCCACAGGACCCTGGGCAGGAGTGACACTGGAGGGAACACGTAAGGCAGCCGAAAGTTCCATGGAATTGCTAGTACGTCCACGAATGCTGCTTGAGGATCCCTGGTCCTTGATCCGAAGACCAGAACTTTGTGATTGTGTTGAGACGCCATCAGGTCTACATCTGGTAGGCCCCACTTGTCCATGAGGAGTTAAAAGACTTCTGGATGTAGAATCCAATCTCCGGCTTGCACGTCCTGGTGACTGATGAAGTCCGCTTCCCAGTTGAGGACACCCGGAATGAACACTGCCGATATTGCTGGCAGATGGTGTTCCACCCACTGAAGGATTTTTGACACTTCCAACATTGCCATGCAGCTTCGAGTGCATGTATGCCACCGTGATGGTGTTGTCTGACCGTACTTGAACAGGCCTGTTCTGTACTAGAGGCAGGGCAAGAGATAACGCATTGAACACTGCCCGCAACTCCAGAATGTTTATCGGGAGGAGTGATTCCTCCTTGGTCCACCGACCCTGAAAAGTGTTGCTCCAACACCGCGCCCCATCCCCTCAGGCTGGCGTCCGTTGTCAGCAGGACCCAGTCGGGGATCCAGAAGGAATGGACCCTGCTTAATTGCTGGTCACGAAGCTACCAGGTCAGCAACAGACGAACCTCCGGAGTCAAAGTGATCATATGAGACCTGATCCGATGAGGTATGCCGACCCATTTGGAAAGGATTAACCTCTGCAGAGGGCGGGAATGAAATTGAGCGTACTCCACCATGTCGAATGCCGACACCATCAGACCCAGTACTTGCATTGTCAAGTGTATTAACACTCTGGGCCGACAAAGGAAGCATCTTATCCTTTCCTGAAGCTTCAGGATCTTCTCTGGAGACAGAAACAGCCGTTGACTGTGCGTGTCCAGCATTGCCCCCATGTTCAACATGCTCTGAGCTGGGACCAGCGAGGACTTCTTCCAATTGATGAGCCACCCGTGGGTTTGTAGGAAGCTTACGGTCAGTTGTAGATGGCTGAGAAGGACATCGTGGGAGTTTGCCAGAATCAGCAAGTTGTCCAGATACAGCAGGATGGATGAGCCATCATCACGGCCATAACCTTGGTGAAGATCCGAGGGGCCGTAGCCAATCCAAATGGCAGAGCCTGAAACCGATAGTGGATGTTGCCAATAGCAAACCGCAGATATTGCTGATGCGACATGGCAATTGGTATATGCAGGTATGCATCCTGTATATCTAGGGATACCTTATAGTCTCCAGGTTCCATGGCAGTACAATTGAGTGCAGAGTTTCCATACGGAACTTGGATACTCTCACAAACTTGTTCAATGAATTTGAGGTTGAGTATAGGCCGGAAAGACCCATTGGGTTTCGGAACTAGAAACAAGGTCGAATAGTATCCTTTGCCTCTCTGTCTGGGACAGAAGTACCGGCACCACCACTCCTGTATTCAGGAGGGAACTCACAACCAATTGTAGAGCGTGCGCTTTTAACAGATCCGAAGGGATAACCGTGGTACAAAACTGGCGAGGGGATCGTCTCTAGAAGGAGACTGCATACCTGTGAGAGACGACTTCCTGCACCCATGCATCTGAAGTGGTCTTTAACCAGACCAGGGTGAGCTGTAGAGGTCGGCCTCCCACCCTGGAATCCCCCAGGGGGCAGGGAGAGGACATCGAGCTAAAGCCTGTTTAGATCGGGGGAATTTCTTCCCTGGCTCAGACCAGGGTTCTTGGCGTATGTCCACTAAATGGTCAGAATGTGGTAACAGAGTTTTAGTTACTTTCTGATGTTTAAACTTGTCAAGGTTTCTTAGACACTGGAGTGGAATCCTCATCATCATCATCATCATCATCAGATATTTGGAGGATCTGTCTAATAGCAACCACCACGTCAGGGACATCCAGTGTCAGTGTCTGACAGGACAGTTAATTCACCATCCTCACCAGAAGAAACTTCTGAGAGATGCGTGGACTGTGAGGAAGTAGCAGCCCGCTTAGATGACCCAGGGGCATGAGTGTGACCTACAGCAGATTTATGTCTAACCAAAGATTGGTTTAACTGCTGCAACTGGATAGACAAATTATCCACCCAATGCAGATTAACCATAGGGACAATTTGTGACTGTAGTGGCACAGGTGATCCCATAGTAGGCGTAAGGTGGTCCACCAGAGTACCCAACAGAGTTGAGAACTTAGCCCAGGGTGGCTCCTGATTGGTTGCAGGAGCTGCAGATTGAATGGAAGAGGTATGGCACGCATTACACAAACCATCATGTAAAACTTCCCCTTCAAGTAAATCCTTGGTGCATGCCCTGCATGATGCGGGAGGGTCCCCAGATTTACTGCCCTTTTTGTTAGACATTTCAGTAAATGCAACAATAGAGCGTATGAGTACGATAAAGCCAGACAGAGTACACTATCGGCGAATAAATTCTTTAGTATGTGACTGAGTACCCAGTACACAACACCTGCGAATAAATTCGGTATTATGAGACCGAGTCCCCAGTACACAACACCTGCGAATACATCCGGTAGTAGGTGACTGAGTACACAGTATAATACGTATAATCGGTAAATACTGTGATGCACTATATAATTGACCCTGACGTACCAAGTCCCTTAGGGCACACACAGTCACAGTGACAATGCGGATAATTATTAGTTATGACAATAAAACTGCACTGGACTAGTATAAATCTATCTATCTATCTATCCATCTATCTATCTATATATATATCTATATATATATATATATATATATATATATATATATATATATATATCTCCAATTCGCACCGGCACTCCGCTCTGTCCCAAAAGACTGTGCCCGGGTGCCCTCCAACAAGAACCCAGTATGGGTCTTACACAAACTTATTGTAGCAACAGGCGGCACTCTCAGGACTGTAATAATAGCAACCACGGACAAGACAAGAAAACTACTCCATAGATCTGTAGATCTACAGATCTATGGAGTAGTTTTCTTGTCTTGTCCGTGGTTGCTATTATTACAGTCCTGAGAGTGCCGCCTGTTGCTACAATAAGTTTATACATATATATATATATATATATATATATATATATATATATATATATATATATAAAACACAGCGCTGTCCTACTAGCTCGGAGGTATATATCAGAATACTTGTACATTATATTCTTTAACAGGTACACTTGTTCTTAACAAACGCTGTCTGTATAAAGACATGTAGAATACTTAAGTGTTTGTAAAGTCACAGCGCTGTAGACAGGCGGCTTTACAAGGTAATGAGCGCTTGATATGTATATATGTAATGATATATGTATGCGCAAAACCTGTAGGAAATAAAAAGTTAGTAAAAATGTTTACAGCCCTTTTAGGACTAATTAAGGATCGGGTTCCAATTAAGCCTAAAGATGAGGATTGTTATAATCCCTATCTATCCCTGTCTAAATACCTGTCAGTCCGTTTTGATGATAACAGAGCTTCCACAGCAGCGTGTGTGGTAGATTTCCTTGCTCCTGTGTTCTTGCAGAACGGTAATCACGGCACCTGTAACTTGGTGAGAGGTGCAGTGCTGGGTCTCCGCTAAACGGCTGGCGGCTGTAATTAGCGGCTGACGGCTGTAATTAGCGGCTGACGGCTGGTTCCCCGTCCAGTTTTAGTATAGCAGTTTGGCACACAGAATTGAATCCTTAAGCATTAAATCCAACGCGTTTCAGGCATAAGCCCTTCATCTTTACAAGGGAGACCTTGCCCTGCAGTCCAGGAGACCAGAAGCAGTTATACCGAAGATGGCGCCAAGCGTCTCAGTCAGGGAGTGAGGGAGAGTGGAAGGCAGCTCCAGGGCGGGAAAATCTGCTCAGAGATGGCGCCCTGACCGGAGGAGGAGCTACAGGTCAAGCGTCGCCTCCCCTATGCTGGTCTTCACCGCCTGGTCCTACGGAGTCTTATTAAACTGGGTGTTAGTACACCCAACCTGTACTCCTATGCCCTGGCAGATATAGTGGGGTCCCTGTGCGCAACAGTGTCAATGCCAGCGTCGCAGTCCGTTTCCCTAGACTGCAAACGGAACACGATTTAGTAGCGAGTCCCGCCTGGGGGACCCTCTTACCTCCTCCCTGTAGCAGCCACGCCAACCAGGAGAGCGTGCCTAGAGCCGGAGCGTCTCCGTCGCAAGTACCCGGGAACTGAGCCGCGAGAGTATGCGACGCCGCTTGGTAGGTGATGGAGCCACAGCGCTGAATGTCACTCTGACATGGGTGGTCATTCCGAGTTGTTCGCTCGTTGCCAAGTTTCGCTATATTGCGATTAGTCGCTTACTGCGCATGCGCAAGGTTCGCAGAGCGCATGCGCTTAGTTATTTTACTCAAAAGTTAGGTATTTTACTCACGGCATAACGAGGATTTTTCATCGTTCTGGTGATCGGAGTGTGATTGACAGAAGGTGGGTGTTTCTGGGCGGAAACTGGCCGTTTTATGGGTGTGTGTGAAAAAATGCTGCCGTTTCTGGGAAAAACGCGGGAGTGACTGGAGAAACGGGGGAGTGTCTGGGCGAACGCTGGGTGTGTTTGTGACGTCAAACCAGGAACGAAACTGACTGAACTGATCGCAGTGGCAGAGTAAGTCTCGAGCTACTCAGAAACTGCAAAGAAATTTCTTTTCGCAATTCTGCGAATCTTTCGTTCGCAATTCTGCAAAGCTAAGATTCACTCCCAGTAGGCGGCGGCTTAGCATGTGCAAAGCTACTAAAAGCAGCTAGCGAGCGAACAACTCGGAATGAGGGCCATGTAACGGTGCTGCAGCCCTTGAAGTCTTCTTAGAAAGCTTATTTCATGGGTGTCCAGCGCAGCCCTCCTGTTGACTAGCCTGCTCTGCAGGCACCAACTCGAAACTGAGCTCACAGTGCCTGGAGGCGGGGGTTATAGAGGCACCAATGCATCCTGGGACAGCTAAAGCTGTTGGTGCCTGGATCAAGATCCATCTCTACACCTCTGATGTATTCCCTGTGGAACACAGTGTACCCCGCTGCAGAAACAATACCTTTTGCTAGCAGAATCTCACCAGACCTGGCACACTGAGAGGGGCTGTTTGGCACAGTTGTAGAAATGATGTATGGGGACACATCTGAACAAACATGAAGTGAAACAGCAAAAAACAAGATTTTATATACCTACCGGTAAATCCTTTTCTCCTAGTCCGTAGAGGATGTTGGGTGCCCGCCCAGTGCTTCTGTTTCCTGCACGGTTATTACTTGTTAAGTAATGGCAGCTGTTGCTGCCACCTTTTGTTCATGCATATTGCCACGTTTCGTTTGGTTATATGCTGGTTGCATGGTTAGAAATGCAGTGTGAGACCTTGAGCGAGCCTAATTTTAGGCCCACATCCACACCTGACTGTAGAAAAATGAGCAAGCGACCTAATTGGACTTCTCCGTAGGAAGCTTTTCTGATTCACACCAAGACACATATTTTCTCCAAATACAATGGCAATGTTTTGACGTTACCACTTTCCTAGCCTGAATAAGTGTAGGAATGACTTTGTCTGGAATTCCCTTCCATGCTAAGATCTGGCGTTCTACCTCTATCCCATCCCTGTAAGCCTGTGCAAAGAACTGGTTCCTGCCGACTCTAGTTGACTTGATGAGGAAGAATTCTTGGAACTCTTAGAATTAAACTGAGATTTCAATAGTAAACTCTCCACAGCCCTCTTGGGGTCACGATCAGGGCTTGTGATCTTGCTAGTGGAACCGGAGGAAATACTTCCCTTAAATAACACGCCCATGGAACCCACTTGGGCTTTCTTGCCACTGTGTGTGGCCTTATCCACTTGGAACAATGTGTCTACAACCTAATTTTGAGGTAAAGCAGTCTTATGACCCTTTGAGGGATGTTTCAAAGGTCTTGTGTCCTTGCTGGAACCTTTCAACGGAACTTTAGTTGACGGAGACCTAGATGTCTGTTTTTCCTTCTTTTCCGAATGTTTGTGTGAGGAAGCTCTCTTGGCCTTGATACCCTTCCTTGGAAGATCTTACTTCAATATTTCTATTGACAGAGGCTGATCCAGGTCTGATTCCTGAACCTGCATCCCACGTGTAGAAATGACTTGTTCCCTGTCAATGGGGATGATTTCCAAGCGTACGGCTAATGGCGTACCCACTTCAACATCCAAAGATGTGCACTGAACGTCAAGTTGTAGAGACTTCTCAGGAAGAATTAGAGGTTGAATATTTAATTCCCCGCAAAAAAATGGTGAATTGCTCAATCAGATAGTGATGTCACTCAGGTGCTAAAAGGGAGGGGTAATTCTGTGAAGGAAAAAACAATGGTTCCCTAATGCACACTGAGTGAATAATATTAATTCCCCTACAGCTGAGCTGCAAGACAACACCTTGTCAGTGGCGATGTCCACATATGGACAAGGAACCTCTGTATCAGGAAGAGGTCCAGTGACCTCTGGAAGTGCATTTAATAATACTTCATTGCCAATCATGTTTGGTCTAGAAATAAAGGACAAACAAGGTGTAGGCAGAGTCCTACCAGTCTTAGAGACTATCTTCTGAATTTTAGTCAGAGATTTAATAACTTTTCCTAATGTTTTCTGAAAAGTCTGCCAGGTGGGAGCTTTTAAGCTGGTGTGGCAATCCCTATCGGTAGTGGATTGTGGTCGCCCCCCTGACTGAACTCCCGGCTGGGAGCCCCAGCGTCATGTTGACGTGGATGGTGGAACAGCTGCAGTTTTCTGTTCCTGAGCAACTCCCGTTGTAGGTTTTCCTCCTCGCCCCCGACCCCTTCCTCTACCAAAGAAGGGAGTGGAGCCTCTGGCCCTCCCTGCCTTCCCGCCTCGAAAGGAATTTTTTGCAGGCCAAAAAATGGTTTCTTTGCAGGAGGCGCTGCGGAAGGAAGAAAGGATGACTTACTCGATGTTGTCTTAGATATCCACTTATCTAATGAGTCCCCAAAGAGGGCTTCCCCTTCATAAGGGAGGGACTCTACATTTTTCTTAGATTCTGCGTCCGCAGCCCACTGGTTTAACCAGAGGCCTCTGTGCGCCAACACCGCCATAGATTACGACCGTGCAGCCATTAAACCAATGTCCTTTATGGCCCCAACCATGAATCCCGCATAATCCTTTATATGACCTATGGTTGTTATAAGTTCATCCTTGTCAATTGTGTCTATATTAGCTAATAGATTGTCTGCGTATTTTTCAATAGCATTTGAAACCCATGCTGCCGCAATAGTGGGTCTGATAATACTACCGCTAGCTGTATAAATAGATTTAAGCGTAGTCTCAAGCTTGTGGTCAGCCGGTTCTTGTAACGAAGCCGTGCCTGGGACGGGTAAGGTAATCTTTTTCGATAATCTGGACACGGATGCGTCCACTAAGGGAGAATTTTCCCACTTCGCTCTATCATCCTCTGGAAAGGGATAGCCTATCAAGAATCTTTTAGGAATCTGAAATTTCTGGTCTGGGCATTTCCAGGCAGTTTCAAACTTAGCATTCAATTCATCTGAAACAGGGAAAGTAATCACAGGTTTCTTATTTTTATTAAAATAGGCCTTTTTCACCTCCGCTGGAGGGTCATCTGTGATTTCCAACACCTCTCATGTTTGTAATCATGGACTGAATGCTTTTTGAAAGGGTTGCATCCGCTCCCCTCATGTCATCAACGTCCCCCGTGTCGTTATCAGTGTCTGTGTTGACATTCATTATGCGTGCCAGAGAACGCTTTGAAATGGCTGAGGGGAGTTGATGTGAGGAAGGAAATGAGCCCATGTATAAGGCATCTTCTACGGATCTCCTCCAACTTTTAAATTCATTTTCAGATTGAGTAAATCTCTCATTCAACTGTGCAATCATCAATGTAATGCCTCCCAAACCCTAAGTGTCAATTACAGTGGGACTGGGCACCCTTTCATCATCCTGTTGCAGGAACACATCACCAGACTACAAACAGTCTGCATTGTCTGAACCATTCTCATTTGACATGTTACTGTGCTTACACACACACACACACACACACACACACACACACACACACACACACACACACACACACATGGTATTTATAATAAAGAATTCCCTCACTGAGACCTTCAGAGTAACGCAGAAAGAAGAGCCAGCCTCACCCAGCGTTTTTTAGAAGTGTTGAAAATAAACCTTCTACGCCAATTTTGTAACGCAATAGGTTATTCTATCATACATATAACAATATAGATATATCACATAAGCACCAACAGTACTCCCCCCCCCCCCCCTTTCTATAACACCCTGGTACCACAGTGAGTTATGAGGGAGGGGACAGCTTCCAGGCAGCCTGTTCACAGCGGTGACTGTAGCTTAAAATGGCGCTGGTGTGATGCTGGATCTGAAATGAGAAGAAGCCCCGCCCCCAACATGGTGCGGCTCTCCCGCGTTTTTAATATTTATACTGGCATGACGGAATTATTGCAAACGGAGGGTTTTTCACCACCGTTTACTGTAGTGACCAGTGTGGGGATTATAGCCAGCTCAGAGCGCCCCTCCTGCGCTCTGCACCCGTGTGCTATGTAACGTGTACTGGCGGAGAACAACCTGTTGCTATGCTCCGTTCCCCTCAGCCGTCATTAACACCAGCTTTCCATTCTAATGGATCACTGGTGTGTAGTACTCACCACCTTGTGACTTTCTGGCAGCTGCAGGGGGTGGTGGCTGGTGCTGCGGGAGTGAGCGTTCGCCATCGGGGGCTATGCGATCATCACCCTCAGGAGCTAATGGTGTCCTGTCAGCGGGAGCAGGAGTCATTAACTCTTCAGGAAGTTGGTTCCTGCTCCTCCCCCCTGCTTCCCACGAAGCAGGGAGGCTGTTGCCAGCAGCCTCCCTGTATATTTAGAACTTAGAAATATACTTTCCAGAACGCCTTCTGTGGAGCTCCCTGGAAGTGCGTGCGGCTCTCTCTCTCTGCACAATTTCTAAACTGAGGTCTGGAGGAGGGGCATAGAGGGAGGAGCCAGCCCACACTATTAAGATTTTATAGTGCCAAAGGCTCCACAGGATCTATACCACAGGGTCTATACCCCATGGTATTTATATGGACCTCAACATGCTCCAGGACGTAAGAGAAAGAGATTCTGTTTTCTCCTCAGCAAAACCATGTTACATTGTGTGGAAAGTGGAAGTAGTAACATTTGCTAACAGTAAACAACTTCAAAATCTTACTTACAAAGTAGAATATCATTAGTGTAAATCTCAATGGCTTTCTCACATACAGCATACCTCCCATTTTTTTGGGACTGTCCCGCGGTGGGGGGGGGGGGGGCAATTGGGAGGTTCCTACACTCGCGGTGAATAGACGCTGTGCGCATGCGCACAGCGTCTATTTAGTGCAGACAGGAGGAGAGTGGGCATGCCAGCAGCTCATGGAGCGCTTCGCATGCCCCCTCAGTGATGAAAACAGGGGTGTGGCTCGCGATTGCGGGTCCTCAGTGAAGCCACACCCCTTTTCATAGGTCACACCCCTTTTCATAGGCCACACACCTTTTCTGGGAGCGCATGCAAGCCGCGCGTGTGTCCCTCTTTGGCAATGGGAAAAGTTAGAAGGTATGCATACAGTACACTGCTTTCTACCACACATGGCAAAATGGACACTTGCAAACAATTATACCTCCAATCTGTCATCTCTGCTCAGGTTTCCTCATCCATCCCACACGAAAACCCACCAATCACATCAGTATCCATGATCTTGCTTACTACACCAAGGATAATTTTAAAAAGATCTGACATTATATGGTATATTCTTCTTCACCCAGCAAGCTGCTGAATTCATTCCCTGAACATTCTGGCACCTTTTCTTCAAATAATCCCAAATGAAGATGAAGTATCCACTCTCTTCTTATCTTCTTACTCTGTAACATCTCCTCTTGATTCTCTAATATCCCAAATCAGTCCATCCAAGACTGCTACCACTGACACTAACTGGCTACTGCAATTGCTGTTGGCTTTGCCTCATATTATTTATTTTATTATTATTTATTACCAGTTATTTATATAGCGCATACATATTCCGCAGCGCTTTACAGAGAATATTTGGCCATTTACATCAGTCCCTGCCCCAATGGAGCTTACAATCTAGATTCCCTATCACATGTACACACACAGACATTCATGCTAGAGTTAATTTTGTTGGGAGCCAATTAATCTACCAGTATATTTTTGGAATGTGGGAGGTAACCGGAGTACCCAGAGGAAACCCACGCAAGTACAGGGAGAATATACAAACTCCACACAGTTAGGGCCATGGTGGGAATCAAACCCATGACCTCAGTGCTGTGACACAGTAATGCTAACCATTACACCATCCGTAACAATACTGCTCCACAGACTTTCCTCCTGCCCATATATCTTGGGTTCCAGAACACCTCAATCACCTCTTTCAACTATTTGCTGGGAATGTACTTGGACTTTGCGTACCCAGTTGTGTAACACAGGTCTATGACACAAACAGAAGGTGGAAACAATATCTTCCAATCATACCAATACTTTTGGGACAGTTTTGATGTGAACTTTTATATGACAGCTTTAGGAGGTCTTCTAAACTTTCAACGTATGAATATTATTATTGTTTCAAATGTTTATGCTTTTAAATATAGCTTTGTCATGCCTATAATAAATGTATTCTCTTTTTACGCAGTAGTCAGTTATAAAATGTATTTAATATAATTTCTTATTTTTGCAGTTTATAATGCGCTGCCTCCTTTTTCTTTTCCATTTTGTACCCATACAGGTGACTATGCTTTCTAAAACAGGTGCAAAGTCAGTGTTGCAAGTATCAGTCCATTACAATTACCATTTAAAAGCTTCTCTGCTTTTTGTTGCCTCTTTCCTGTGCTGATCCCAGCTTTAATTACCATCCCATTATTCAGCTGTTTCTTTACTCATCTCTAAACGTCTCCCAACATACCACCACCACTCTGCACCATTTCCACATCTCTTATACCACTCCTGATTACAGTACTTTTACAGTATTAGAGTCTATGGAATTCCCTCCCTCACACTTTCCTCTAGCCTCCAAATGTCCCCTGTAAACCTAAATCTTCAGCAAAATTCTAAAACCACCCCTTACACCATTGATTTTCAACCTTTTTTAACTCGCGGCACACCAAACAATATTTGAAAATTGCCAAGGCACACCATCAGTTCTCCACAGAAAAAAACATATACACACATTGGCCCTCACAGTAAATAAAACTCCACACATAAATTGGCCTACACAGAAAAATATATCACATTGCTCCCCACATAAATCTTGTTAAATTATTCACATTGTTCCCACCCATAAATCCTTTTGCTCCCTACATAAATCCTATTGCTCCCAACAGGAGAAATAAGATAACTAATATTAGCCCCTATCTGTCAGCTGTCCTCCTCCCTGTCCTTTAGTTGCGGGGGTTGTTCATAGTGGAGAGCGAATACTGAGCAGTGGGCGGTCGGGCAGGAGTGGATGAGGTGAGCAGGGAAAGTTTTTTATGCGGGTGGGAACTGGAAGATGTGTGTGTGTATGTGTGGGCTGGCTGGGTGGTGAGACGTGCTGGCTGTGACCTATGATGTCACACTGCTGCGTCTTCAAGGCATAAGTCACGCCCGGGGCATGACTGATCCTCTAAGAAGAGCCCGGGCCAACAGATCGCTCTGAAGGTGCAGGAAGTGGCTCTGACTCCGCGGCACACCTTGCAACTGGTCGCGGCACACTAGTGTGCCACGGCACACTGGTTGAAAAAGCCTGCCTTACACTAACCCCACATCTATGCTATTCTAGGTAATTTATACCCCTCTGTTCACAGAAAACATACATGTATTTTTTTGTCTACACTCAAACTTCTGCCCCAAAATAACATCACTAAGTATCTGGATTATATAGGATACTAAGCACTTTTTACACCTTGCAATCTGGCTGGACCAGTATAGAATATGTGCCACTTAATTTCATGCATTAAATTTATGTTATACTATAGACTGCAAGCTTTCAAGTACAGTCCTCTAACCTCTTTGACTGTCTGCTAATGGCTAGTTTTTTATTACAGGTTGAGTATCCCTTATCCAAAATGCTTGGGACCAGAGGTATTTTGGATATCGGATTTTTCCGTATTTTGGAATAATTGCATACCATAATGAGATATCATGGTGATGGGACCTAAGTCTAAGCACATAATGCATTTGTGTTTCATATACACCTTATAAACACAGCTTGAAGTCAATTTTAGCCAATATTTTTTATAACTTTGTGCATTAAACAAAGTGTGTGTACATTCACACAATTTATTTATGTTTCATATACACCTTATACACACAGCCTGAAGGTCATTTAATACAATATTTTTAATAACTTTGTGTATTAAACAAAGTTTGTGTACATTGAGCTATCAAAAACAAAGGTTTCACTATCTTACTCTCACTCAAAAAAGTCCGTATTTCGGAATATTCCGTATTTCGGAATATTTGGATATGGGATACTCAACCTGTATTATTATTATTATTATTATTATCATCATCCTTTATTTATATGGCGCCACAAGGGATCCGCAGTGCCCATTACACAGTACATAATCAAATGAGCAAACAAGAAAAACGAGATTTAGAATGTAAGCTCTCACGAGCAGGGCCCTCTTCCCTCATGTGCTTATCCTTTCTTACTTTAATAATCTTCAACTGCACCAAATCCATCAGTCTTCTGCCACCTGATACTTATTCCAGTGTCATCTGCTGATGTAACTATGTTTATTTACCCTGTACTTGTCCTATACTGTCATCAACTGTAAGTTGCTGTTTTCCTGTTTGATTATTTGTTTATGTACTCTGTAATTGGGCGCTGGGAACCCTTGTGGCGCCATATAAATAAAGGATAATAATAATAATAATAATAATTATTATAATTTATGGTAAGAACTTACCGTTGTTAAATCTCTTTCTGCGAGGTACACTGGGCTCCACAAGGAAGTAACATCAGGGTGTAGAATAGGATCTTGATCCGAGGCACCAACAGGCTCAAAGCTTTAGACTGTTCCCAAGATGCACAGCGCTGCCTCCTCTATAACCCCGCCTCCATGCCAGTGAGCTCAGTGTAGTTAACCAGCCCAATGCAGTAGAAGCAGGGCCGGTTCTTGCCCTTGTGGCGCCCTGGGCAAAAGTTAGGGGCGTGGCTTAATATGGGGGTGTGGTCAGTCACGCCCCCATTTGTAGCGCCGCTGAAAGGGAAGAAAAAAAAACAGTATACTTACTATACCCCGCTCCTGATTCCAGACCCTGCAGACCGGCGCCGCTCTTCTCCTCGGATCTATGGGAGAGACGTCAGTCATGACGTCTCTCCCATAGCACAGCATAGGCACTAGAGGTCAATTATGACCCCTAGCGTCTGTGCCACAATGCTGTGCGGTGCGCGATGACGTCATCGCGCACCGCACACCAAAGGTCCTCTCCATGAAGGGACACTAGACGCTTAGCGTCTGATTCCCTTCATAGCAGGGGAGGACCAGCGCCACGAAGGGAAACCAGACGCGTAGCGTCTGGTTCCCTTCTCACAGCGGGAGGGGGGGCACAGCGGGGGGACACTGCTGGGGCGCACACTGCACAGTGTCGGATCTTG
Source organism: Pseudophryne corroboree (assembly GCF_028390025.1). Taxonomy (NCBI): domain Eukaryota; kingdom Metazoa; phylum Chordata; class Amphibia; order Anura; family Myobatrachidae; genus Pseudophryne; species Pseudophryne corroboree. The sequence goes on along the minus strand of NC_086447.1, from coordinate 638,208,399 downwards.
CCATGGTGCGGCGCCCTCCGGATGGCGCCGGCACCCTCCGGAAGGCGGCGCCCCGGGCAAAAGTCCTGCTTGCCCGTGGCAAGATCCGCCACTGAGTAGAAGGTACCAGAGACGGCAACCGCTCGTAGCCAATTACACCACACACTCACCGCAGGAGAGGGTGTCAGCGGCTATGCCAATACCAACCCAAAAAAGCTAAATGCGTCAGGGTGGGCGCCTTGTGGAGCCCAGTGTACCTCGCAGAAAGATTTAACAATGGTAAGTTCTTACCATAAATCTCGTTTTCTGCTGCGTGGTACACTGGGCTACACAAGGAAGTAACATCGGGGATGTCCAAAAGCAGTTCCTTATGGGAGGGGACGCACTGTAGCGGGCACAAGAACCTGGGGTCCAAAGGAGGCATGCTGGCAAGCGGCAGTATCAAAGGCATAGAACCTAATAAAATAGGCAAAAAACCTTCCTCGAGGACCATGTAGCCGCCTTGCACAATCGTTCAAGGGTCGCACCACGATGGGCCACCCAAGAAGGTCCAACCGACCGAGTAGAATGGGCTTTGATGGTAGCAGGAACCGGACGACCAGCCTGTACATAAGCATGTGCAATTACCATTCTAATACATCTTGCCAAAGTCTGCTTAGAAGTGGGCCAGCCGCGTTTGTGAAAACCAAACAACACAAAAATAGAATCGGATTTCCTAACGGAGGAAGTTCTCTTCACATAGATATGGAGAGCCTGTACCACATCCAAAGACCGCTGTTTGGAAGACAACTCAGGAGAATTAAAGGCCGGAACCACAATCTCCTGGTTAAGGTGGAAGGAAGACACCACCTTGGGTAAATAACCAGGGCGTGTCCGAAGAACCGCCCGGTACGGTGAAAAATCAAATAGGGGGACTTATAGGATAAGGCACCCAAGTACGATACCCTTCTAGCTGAAGCAATAGCCAGCAAAAACAACACCTTAAGGGAAAGCCACTTAAGGTCAGCAGAGGTAAGAGGCTCAAAAGGAGACTCTTGTAAAGCCTCCAAAACCACCGACAGATCCCAAGGGGCCACAGGTGGCACATAAGGAGGCTGAATCCTCAGCACACCCTGAGTGAATGCATGAACATCAGGTAGGGTAGCGATATTTCTCTGAAACCAAAATGACAAGGCCGAGATGTGAACCTTGAGGGAGGCCAGGCGCAGGCCTAAAACCAGGCCTAGTTTTAAAAAAGCCAATAGTTTGGCCGTACTAAACTTGAAAACGTCATGATTGTGAGACACACACCAAGTAAAGTTAGCATTCCAGACTCTATGGTATATCCGAGCAGAAGCCGGCTTACGGGCCTTCAACATAGTTTGAACGACCGCCTCAGAAAAACCGTTGGCCCTCAGGACGGAAGCTTCAAGAGCCATGCCGTCAAAGCCAGACGGGCCAAATCCTGGTAAACACAAGGGCCCTGAACGAGGAGGTCTGGTCGTTGTGGAAGTAGAAGGGAACGATCCAACGAGAGGCCCTGTAGATCGGAGAACCAGTGCCACCTGGGCCACGCTGGAGTGACTAGAAGTTGGTTTCCTCCTTCTTGCTTGAACTTCCGTATTACTCTGGGCAGGAGTGACACTGGAGGGAACACATACGGCAGCCGAAAGTTCCACGGGATTGACAGAGCATCCACGAACGCTGCTTGAGGATCCCTTGTCCTTGCTCCGAAGACCGGAACCTTGTGATTGTGTCGAGACGCCATCAGGTCTACATCTGGGAAACCCCACTTGTCCACGAGAAGTTGAAACACCTCCGGATGTAGGCTCCATTCTCCGGCGTGCACGTCCTGACGACTGAGATAGTCCGCCTCCCAGTTCAGAACACCCGGAATGAACATTGCTGATATAGCCGGCAGATGACGTTCTGCCCACTGAAGAATCCTTGATACTTCCCTCATGGCCATGCGGCTTTGAGTACTTATGACTGATGTACGCCACTGTGGTGGCATTGTGCAATTGTACTTGAACAGGTCTGTTCTGTATCAGATGCTGGGCCATTGTCAACGCATTGAACACTGTCCGCAGTTCCAGAATGTTTATCGGGAGTAGAGACTCCTCCTCGGTCCACCGACCCTGGAGAGAGAGTGTTGTTCCAACACCGCGCCCCAACCTCTCAGACTGGCGTCCGTCGTCAGCAGGACCCAGTTGGATATCCAGAAGGGACGGCCCCTGCTCAATCGTCGGTCCTGAAGCCACCAGCTCAGTGACAAACGGACCTCAGGAGATAGGGAGATCATGTGTGATCTTATCCGGTGAGGCAGAACGTCCCACTTGGACAGAATCAACTTCTGCAGAAGGCGTGAATGAAATTGAGCATACTCCACCATGTCGAAAGCCGACACCATGAGACCTAGCACTTGCTTCTCCGAATGAATCGACACTTGCGGACGGGATAGGAAGCATCGAATCTTGTCCTGAAGCTTCAGGACTTTCTCCTGAGACAGGAACAACCGCTGGTTGTGGGTGTCCAATAACGCTCCCAGGTGTACCATGCTCTGAACCGGAACCAAGGAGGATTTCTTCCAGTTGATCAGCCATCCGTGGGCTTTCATGCACTGGATTGTCAAATCGAGATGACACAGGAGAAGTTCTGGGAAACTCGCCAGGATTAACAAATCGTCTAGGTATGGTAGTATCCTGACCCCTTGACGGCGTAGCGTGGCCGTCATGACCGCCACAACCTTGGTGAAGACTCGCGGAGCCGTTGTCAAACCAAAAGGTAACGCCCGAAATTGGTATTGAAGGTTGCCCACTGCAAACCGTAGGTACTGCTGATGAGATACCGCAATAGGAATATGCAAGTAGGCATCCTGTATGTCCAGGGAGACGATATAGTCCCCAGGCTCCATGGCCAGAACAACAGAGCGCAGCGTTTCCATACGGAACTTGTAAATTCGCACATGCTTGTTCAAGGACTTCAGATTGAGAATGGGCCATGAGGACCTGTTCGGTTTCGGGACTAGAAACAGCGGTGAATAGAACCCCCTGCCCCTCTGAGTCAGAGGCACCTGTACCACCACTCCTGTGGACAGGAGGGAACATACCACCGAGTGTAACGTGATTGCTTTTGCCGGATCCAGAGGCACATCTGTAAGGCAAAATCGATGAGGGGAGCGATTCTTGAAGGGTATGGCGTAACCTCGAGCAACGACTTCCCTCACCCAGGTATCCGAAGTGGTCTTTAACCACTCCCGGGTAAAACTTAGAAGTCGGCCCTCCACCCTGGGATCCCCCAGGGGGAGGCCCACCTCATCATGTGGCAGGCTTATCAGTTTTTGAAGCTGGCTGACGGGCGGCCCAAGCACGCTTCGGTCTGGGCTTGGCAGGTCTGGAAGCACGGGCTTGCTTTGGGTACGCCTGACCTTTTGCTTTACCTGGAGTAGAAAAGGGCCAAGGGAAAGTACTTTTAGCCTTCTGTGCGGAAGGAGCCGTACTAGGTAGGCAGGCGGTTTTAGCAGTAGCCAGGTCAGCCACAATCTTATTGAGGTCTTCTCCAAAAAGAATGTCTCCCTTGAAAGGAAGAACCTCCAGGGTTTTTCTGGAATCCAAATCCCCCGACCAGGATCTCAACCAAAGGATACGCCTGGCCAAAATGGATGCAGTAGCAGCCTTGGCCGCAAGCACCCCGGCATCGGAGGCCGCCTTCTTAAGGTACAGAGAAGCCGTGGCAATATATGAGAGACATTGTTGAGCATGCTCAGAAGCATCCGAAGGCAGTTCCGCCTCGAGTTCCTGAGCCCACGCCTCAACAGCTTCAGCAGCCCAAGTTGCTGCAATAGTTGGCCTTTGGACAGCCCCAGACAGGGTATAAATCGCTTTTAAACAGCCCTCCACCCGACGATCCGTCGGTTCCTTCAGAGAGGTGACGGTAGTTACTGGTAGGGCAGAGGAAACAACCATACGCGCCACATGAGAATCTACAGGCGAAGGGGTTTCCCAATTTTTACACACCTCCGCAGAGAGATAATAGCGAGCCAACAGTCTCTTATTCGGTGTAAACTTTGTCCCCGGATTTTCCCAGGATTCCTGACGTATGTCAATCAGGTGTTTAGAGTAGGGTAGGACCTGCTTAACCACCTTCTTACGCTTAAACCTATCAGGTTTCTTGGAGACAGTCTCAGGCTCAGAATCATCAGTCACCTGAAGAATGAGCCATATCGCCTCAATCAAATCTGAGACATCCACGGATGATTTCCCCTCCCCATCTGAAACATCAGCGTCAGTGTCCGAGGGGTCAGTATAAGCACCGTTCTCTTCGGAGGACGTGTCAGTTAAGGCCGCGGATCGGGAGGAGGTAATGGCCCTTTTAGAAGATGACTTAGTCTTATGCGGGCGAGAGTGACCCTTAGATTTGGACATGGATCGGTTCAAATGCTGTAACTGAGTGGAAAGCTGATCCGTTCACGGTGGGACCATAATTTGTGGTAACGGCACAGGTGGTCCCACAGGGGGCATCAATTTAGTTACAAGCGTGTTTAACAATGTGGAAAATGTAGCCCAAGGTGGTTCTTGTGATGCCCCGAGTGCTACTAACCCACTGGGAGGCAAGGAAGCCCCTGAACCTGAACTCTCAGCTGCTAAATTATCCTCCATTCCGTCAGTGGCCTCACTACCACACAGTGTGAGAGAGGCACCAACGTCGTTGCCACGTGTAGCAGACATAACAATGCGCACAGTAATGGGCAACTCGGTACAAACAGTAATTTTATAATTAGCAGCACTATACCTAGTACGAACTCTCAGAATAACAGCCGCAGCTGGCACAAACCAAGGGTTCAATAAGAATAAGATATATGGTGACTATAATTCACAAGTAAAAAATACTCCAGTAGTATATCTTGTGAGACAAACCTATATTATCAGAGAAAAACCTGAACCACTTGGCCCCCTCAGGTGTAGTAACATAGGAATAGCCCGCTGAGTGAAATACCCTGCAATAAGGCAACCACACAGCAGCTACATGCACACACACGTACATAGTCACAAACGTACCATGCAGAAATTATGTACCATAAACTGCAGTGGACTAGCAATACAAAGTAATACTCAGTATGGCTATATGTGATAATAATAGATATAACAAACACAGTAAGCACTGGATGTATATCACAGGGTGTTTGTACCACACAACCCTGACAGTATGCACTCTTTCTTAACTAGCACAGTCGAAGTGACAGGTAGAATACTCAAGTGTCCTGTAGGAAGCACAGCACTGGCAGTCAGGCGGTTCCACAGACGAGGATTTGCCCCAGCAGTCCTAGAAACAGCTCAGCTTCACCTGTAATGGCCGCTGATCAGGAGTGAGGGAGAGATATGCAGCTCCAGGGCAGGAACATTACAGAAATGGCGCCCTGGGGCTGGAGGGGGGGGGCCTCATGTCCGGACTACTCCCCCTGCTGGCATCCCCACCGGGCGTGCGGGCAGTAAAAGATGCGGGGGGTAATGGTACAAATGTCCCCCCTGACCTGTGCCCCTATAAAAACACCCTGGTGGCTAGTGGAACAGCAGCCCGGTAATCTGTGTCCACGGCTGCGCGGGATCGCGGTGTACAGTGTGGCACAGAAGCCCCTTACCTTCCCCTTGACAGCGGCCCCGCGATCCGGGAGACGGCGGCGTGTGTGTGACTCACGAGGACAGAGGAAGAAAAGCCGGCGCCTCCGCTGTAGTGACCCGGCAACCGCGGCGCGGGAGTATACAGCGCCGCTGGGGGTGATGGAGCTGCTGCAGGAACGTCTGTCTGACACAGCCTGCTGCAGCCCTGGGTACAATCCTCTTCTTCTGTCAAGCTAAAGCTAAGAAATAGGCTGCCTGAGGCAGCCCCCTGTTAAGTGACCTGCTACTGCAGGCACCAACTACAAACTGAGCTCACTGGCATGGAGGCGGGGTTATAGAGGAGGTGGCGCTGTGCATCTTGGGAACAGTCTAAAGCTTTGAGACTGTTGATGCCTCGGACCAAGATCCAACTCTACACCCCGATGTTACTTCCTTGTGGAGCCCAGTGTACCCCGCATCAGAAACAACACTTACAGTTCAAGACAATATAGGACAGGTATAGAAAACCCGGGGTTAGGTGCTATCAAAGGGAGTATGGAGTATAAAATAGTGTAAGTAAGAAAAGGAAAGGCACATGAGGAAAGAAGTCCCTGCTCTTGCGAGTTTACAATCTAGTCTTGGTATTTTATTGTCTTGCTCTCAACTGTAAAGTGCAGCAGCATATGCTGCTACATATAAAATAATAATAATAATAATAATAATAATAATAAAAAAAGAGAAAATATATATATATATTTATTGATAATAATAATAATAATAATAATAATAAAGAGAGGAAGGGCTGAACGCTAACAATATACGAATGAAGCTCCCAGTATTTGTGTATAGAAAAAGTTTACAATTTCCTAAACATATTTCTGAAACATATTTCAGTAAGAATTATTTTTACCATAATTCAAGGCTAAGTTAGACTGATACTAGGATTTAGCATTCCACTGGAGTTAATCATTCCTTATTTCAGTTGATTATCTAGGCATGGAACCATACTGTGAGTCTTTTGTTTAAAAAAAAAAAAATCAGCTGTTGTATGAAAAATGCAGAACTAGAGAATAAGAGGACGTACATCTTTTTACAGTTTTTGATTATTGTATTACATTTAATGGGTAATGAGCTGAAACATTTGTAGAGACATATGCACACATCTTTTATTCTGATGCATCACTTGATCTCATTTGATGAAAGACAGAGGCTTAATTGCATTGACCTCATAACAGAGAAGTGAGGGGCAAATAGACTAGAGGTGCAAATGGGTATGTATGCTTGGAGCTACCTTTACTGTGTAAAATGCATGTGCATGTGTACGGCCGGATTAAGCCTTGGGGGTGCCTGGCACACTTAAGAGGGGGATATTAGATTGTGCATACATCCCAACATGACCCAATCCAGGAGGGACAAAAGCTCTCTACCTAGACTTCCCTCTTAAACTATGATTGGTGTCACCTGTGTTGAACTATTTAATTGATAAGTTATGACAGCAAGCACCTTTCTTAAGAAGGAAGCCCCGATAGGGAGCATTTTGTCCCTCCAGGAATGGGTCATATTGGAATTTATGGATTGTGTATATTAATTTTAAATCAATGGTGTATATTAGATTAACTAATAGTTTAATAATGCCTGAGTACTCTTTATAGCTCCACCTAATTTTCTTGTAGTGGAACAAAGACAACTTAAACAAACTTAAAATGCATATAGAAAACTAAAATCTATAATTTATCTTGTCACATGCAAGAATAAACAGCAGCCTCTGTATTACTTACATGCTGGGACAGGACTCAGGAGGTCTCTCTCTAGACCCTCATTAGATAACAGGTAACACAGGATGCATACACCCAGGCGGGTCATCCCTGTGGCACTTACAGCCCTCTCCACTCTACTATCTCTTCTCTGGTCGGAAAGCCCCATAGGTAGCTCATAAAACCTGATACTCCTGTGTCTCTGCTTGCACTGCATTCTATCCTGCTCGCATTCTGGCTGCCTGGCTCTACTGATGCCTAAGAGGGAAAGCTAGTGATGTCCTTTGGCTGGGGGGGACCCCTGACAAAGGCAGGCTCGGGGTACAGTATTTATCTCCGCTCCCACCCCACCCCACCCCCCTTCTTAATCTGGCTATGTGCATGTGCAGTAAACACTTCCTTGCGTATACACTGAAGAAGCACAACCTGATGCTTTCAAATAGGCTTCCATCATTGCTAGCAATAGTTCCATCAATATACAGTGCTAAGCAAAAACTAGTCCTTTTGTTAGTGAAAACATTAATTTATCTCTAGCAAAAGAGCCATTCACCCACTGATAAATCAGCCCTTGTGTTTTATATATGATGCCAACATTAACAGGCATATTCAGTTAGCACTGGGGCTTTCTGCTCTGGGTATGGGACAGGGGAAGTTTTGGGTGTTAACTGCGAGGCTGTCAGGATTTAACTGGCCGGGATGTCGATGTCGGTATTCTGACCATCGGCATCCCGTCTACTGGGATTACATACTGAACTCCTCCAACGCAGGCTAACATTTGGCAGTTATTCCCTGACTGTAATATAGACTGAACAGGAAAAATGTTGCTACAAATTGGTTCAATTCAGACCTGCAGTAGGGTTTATTGTACACACAAATTTGAACGATGACCCTAGGGACGTACACAGAAATAATTCTCCACACTTAATAAAGCAAATAAATAAACCGGTGTTCATATAGCGCTCTCAGAGTTGGGAGTGCCACAAAGAAAGCATTTTGAAGCTAACTTGCTATCTGATGTTTTAAGAACAATAGTGACCCTGAAAGAAGTTCGCTACACATAAAAGTGGAACTTGATATGCACTTTTTCACAAATCAATTTTTAGTTTTATTATGTTGCACAATTCCTCTAAACAGACAAAATGCTCAAAGTCAATAAACGCATAACAGTCATTCAGACACTAACAAGAATAGGTTAATTATGTCAAAAGGGGTTTTACCAGTTATTGTAATTAAAGTCCAGTCCCTTAAACTCTATCTGCCTCCACCCACTCTCCCATCCCCTAAGTGACTTTTAGACATAAGCTATTCTGACTGCTTTAGGGCATGCAACACAGAGCAGAAAAATGTGATGTGAAATAAAAAGAACAAATGAGGTAACCTTTGATCTTAATGGAATGTTACCTCATTTCATTATTGTATAAACCAATGATCCCTTATATTTATCTGTTAGAGAGGAGACTGAGCAGTATTGTTTGTTGTACTTTTGTGATATAGTTTATGATTCAAGTCTCTAGAATCAAAAGAAAACAAACACTTCAATGTAAAAAAAATAGGATTTTAATTACCTACCGGTAAATCCTTTTCTCGTAGTCCGTAGAGGATGCTGGGGTCCACATTAGTACCATGGGGTATAGACAGGTCCACTAGAAGCCACTGGCACTTTAAGAGTTTAATAGTGTGGGCTGGCTCCTCCCTCTATGCCCCTCCTACCCGACTCAGTCTAGAAACTGTGCCCGAGGAGACAGACAACTTTGAGAGAAGGATTTTACACAGATAGTAGCGAGATTCACAGCAGCTCACACAAACAAGGCAAACCAAGCTAACTAGCTTGAAAACTCAGCAACAGCTGAATAACATTACTTAACCAAGTAATAACGCAGTACGTAACTAAGAACAAAGCAGCACTGAATCAAGTAACCACTGCAGGATAACGAAGCGCTGGGCGGGCGCCCAGCATCCTCTACGGACAACGAGAAAAGGATTTACCGGTAGGTAATTAAAATCCTATTTTCTCTTACGTCCTAGAGGATGCTGGGGTCCACATTAGTACCATGGGGATGTACCAAAGCTCCCAGAACGGGAGGGAGAGCGCGGAGGCTCCTGCAGAACTGATTGATGAAACTTAAGGTCCTCGGCGGCCAAAGTATCGAACCTGTAGAATTTTGCAAATGTGTTCGACCCTGACCAAGTTGCAGCTCAGCAAAGCTGTAAAGCCGAGACACCCCGGGCAGCCGCCCAGGAAGAACCCACCTTACGAGTAGTGTGGGCCTTAACATATTTTGGACATGGCAAACCTGTCGTAGAAGATGCATACTGGATAGTAAACCTAATCCAGCGAGAGATCGTCTGCTTAGAAGCAAGACACCCAAATTTCTTGGGCTCATACAGGACCAACAGAGAGTCCGATTTTCTGTGACGAGCAGTCCTCTTCACATATATTTTAAGCGCCCTTACAACATCCAAGGACTTTGATGGAATTGACGAGACAGTAGTAACTGGCACCACAATAAGATGGTTGATATCAAAAGCCGACACAACTGCTGACGTGTCCGGAGCTCAGCTCTATCTTCATGGAAGATCAAGTAGGGGCTTTTACAAGACAAAGCCACCAGCACCGACACACGTCTAGCAGAAGCTAAAGCCAACAGAGTGACAGCCTTCCATGTGAGAAACATATCCTCAACCTCCTGTAGAGGTTCGACCCAATCCGATTGGAGGAACTGCAACACCACGTTAAGATCCCAGGGTGCCGTAGGTGACACAAAAGGAGGCTGGATGTGCAGAACCCCTTTAAAAAAAGTCAGAATCTCAGGGAGGGAAGCCAGCTATTTCTGGAAGAAAATGGATAAGGCCGAAATCTGGATCTTTACGGATCCCAATCTCAGGTGTATATCCACACCTGCTTGCAGAAAGAGGAGAAGCCGCCCAGTTGAAACTCCACCGTAGGAAACCTCTTGGATTTACACCAAGATATATACTTCTTCCAAATGCGATGGTAATGTTTAGATGTTACTCCTTTCCTAACCTGTATCAGGGTAGGAATAACCTTGTTCGGAGTGTCCTTCCGAGCTAATATCTGGCGTTCAACCTCCATGCCGTCAAACGTAGCTGTGGTAAGTCTTGATAAGCGAACGGACCCTGTTGTAGCAGGTCCTCCCGAAGAGGAAGAGGCCTCGGATCTTCCAGCAGTAGACCCAGAAGATCCGCGTACCAAGCCCTTCTTGGCCAGTCTGGAGCAATGAGGATTGCCTGAACTCTTGCTCTCCTTATGAGCTTTAGAATCCTTGGAATGAGTGGAAGTGGAGGAAACACGTACACCGTCTGGAACACCCACGGAGTCACCAGGGCATCCACCGCCATTGCTTGCGGGTCTCTTGACCTGGAACAATACCTCCAAAGCTTCTTGTTGAGGTGGGAGGCCATCATGTCTATTTGCGTAACCCCCCAAAAGATTTGTCACCTCCGTGAACACCTCTGGAAGGAGGCCACACTCTCTTTGATGGAGATCGTGTCTGCTGAGGAAGTCCACTTCCCAGTTGTCCACTCCCGGAATGAAAATTGCCGACAGCACCAGCGTGTGTCTTTCTGCCCAGAGAATGATTCTTGTTACCTCTGACATTGCAGCTCTGCTCTTCGTTCTCCCTGTCGGTTTATGTAGGCCACCGTCGTTACATTGTCCGACTGCACTTGAATGGCCTGATCTTGCAGAAGTTTTGCTGCTTGTATAAGACTGTTGTACACGGCTCTTAGCTCCAGGATGTTTATTGGAAGAAGGGATTCCTGACTTGACCATTTTCCTTGGAAGGTTTCCCCTTGGGGGACTGCACCCCAACCTCTGAGACTTGCATCCGTGGTTAGAAGGATCCAGTTCTGAACCCCGAACCTGCGGACCTCCAGAAGGTAAGGCAGTTGCAGTCACCAGAGGAATGAAATCCTTGCTTTTGGCGACAGACGTATCCTCTGGTGCATGTGTAGGTGAGATCCCAACCACTTATCTAGGAGATCCAGTTGGAATGACCATGAAATCTTCCGTACTGTAGAGCCTTGTAAAAGGGAACCATCTTCCCCAGAAAGTGAATGCACTGATGAACCGATACCCGAGCTGGTTTCAGGACATCCCGGACCATTGATTCAATCATAAACGTTTTCTCCTCGGGTAGAAAAACACTCTGCACCTCCGTATCGAGGATCATTCCCAGGAAAGACAATCTCCTTGTCGGCTCCAAATGTGACTTCAGAAGGTTCAGGATCCAACCATGCTCCCTGAGTAGATGGGTCGTGAGAGCAATGGACTGTAACAACTTCTCCCTGGACGATGCCTTTATCAGCAGGTCGTCCAGATATGGAATTATGTTCAACCCCTGTCTGTGGAGGAGAACCATCATCTCTGCCATCACCTTGGTGAACACCCTCGGTGCCGTGGAGAGGCCGTATGGCAGTGTCTGGAACCGATAGTGACAGTCCAACAGTGCAAATCTGAGATAAGCCTGGTGTGGAGGCCAAATCGGAATGTGGAGGTACGCATCCTTGATATCCAGGGATACCAGAAACTCTCCCTCCTCCAGATCTGAGATCACTGCTCCCAGAGACTCCATTCTGAATTTGAACTCCCTCAGATAAGGGTTTAACGATTTCAAGTTCAAAATCGGTCTGACCGAACCATCCGGTTTCGGTACCATGAAAAGGTTTGAATAATAACCCTTGGTTTGCATATGAGGCGGAACTGGGACAATGACCTGTGACTTTTCCAATTTTTTGATCGCTTCCTGTAGGATAGCCCTGTCAGCAAAACTGGCAAGCCTGATTTGAAGAATCGGTGCGGCAGAAGTTCTTGAAACTCCAGTCTGTACCCCTGGGACACAATATCCTGTACCCAGGAATCCAGGCCGGATGACATCCAGATGTGGCTGAAACTTCTGAGCCTCGCACCCACCAGCCCATCTTCCAGGCTTCGCGGACCACCATCATGCTGAGGATTTTGAGGAACCAGAAGCCGGTTTCTAGTTCTGGGAGCCTGCGGGTGCAGGCTTTATGGATTCTGCACGACCACCTCTAAAGAAGGTGGTAGGAGGATTGGACTTTTTTGTCTTAGCAGTCCGAAAGGACTGCGATGCAGATGAAGAAAAGGGTTTCTTCGTAGAAGGCGAAGCTGAGGGAAGAAAAGGTGACACCCGCGGTTGCCGTGGAAATCAACGCATCCAATGCTTCCCCAAATAGTGCCTGACCTGTGCAGGGTAGGGTCTCCACATTTCTCCTGGATTCCGCGTCTGCAGACCATTGCCGTAGACAGAGACCACTGCGAGCTGAGACAGACATGGAAGATACCCTTGCATTCAGCGTACCCAGGGCCTTCATGGATTCCACCATGAACCCTGCAGAATCCTGTATGTGACGTAAAAATAATTAAATGTTACTTCTATCCATTGAATCCAAATCCTCTAGTAACGTGCCTGACCACTTTACTATAGCTTTAGAAATCCATGCACAGGCAATAGTGGGCCCCAACGCCACCCCTGAAGCAGTGTATATGGATTTGAGCGTAGTGTCAATCTTACGATCAGCCGGTTCTTTTAACGCGGCAGACCCAGGGACAGGTAAAACCACCTTTTTTGACAGTCTGGAAACAGATGCGTCAACTATGGGTGGGTTTTCTAATTTTTTTTCTATCCTCCTCAGGGAAAGGAAAAGCAACCAGAACCCTTTTGGGGATCTGGAAGAAAAAAAATTCTTGGTTTTCCCAGGACTTTTCAAATAAAGCGTTTATTTCTTTTGACGCAGGGAAGATTAGGGATGCTGTCTTATTGTCTGTGAAGTAAGCCTCCTCAACCTGCGCAGGTGGTGTGTCAGTAATGTGTAACACATACCTAATGGCATCAATCATGAGCTGCACCCCCTTTGCAAGAGATGCTCATCCCCATCACATCCCCATCACCGTCTGCCGTGGCAGAGTCGGTATCTGTGTCATCTTGCATAATCTGGGCAAGTGCACGTTCTGTGGATATATGCTAGGGGATTTTGAAGGAATAGGGACAGAACCCGACCAAACTGCCATAGACTTCTTTATAACCTGAGTTTCAGTCTCAGTATGAGCGACCCTAGTAGAGATCTGAGAGATCATTGTCTAATAGAAGTCAACCACTCAGGCGCAGTAATAGGGATCTGAGACAAGACATTACATTCCTGTGTACAAGGAATGGATTCCTCTGGAGAAGAAATGTCCTCAGCTGCATAAGACAGAGTCCCTAGACATGGCTATGTGAGAAAACAAACCCCCACACACACAGGAAAATGTCAGACACAGTTTCCCCCCGAAGTATGCCACAGAGAAACACAGAGCTTGGAGCCAATCCACACACAGCGCTTCCCTAGGTAGATATAATACAACTACCTGGTGCTGACTGTGTACCTTAATAGACTACACAGTATTTTCACACCCTCTCCCCCCCCCCCCCCCCCTCTACAACCCCCTGGTACCGCACAGGATAGTTGTAGTTGCGTGGAGCGACAGCTCTCCCTGTCAGCATCTCTGTACTGGATCTGCAGGATTGAAAATGGCGTGGAACGCTGCTGGGTCCGCTCCGAAGAGAAGCTCCGCCCCCTGAACATGGCGCTGCTTCCCGCTCTTCACTTCTTTATACTGGCCTGAGGAATGGTGCTGGCAGCGTTACAGAGGTCCCTGACAGCCTTGGTGACCAGTGTAGGATATAGGCGCTGGCTCAGGGCACCCCTGAAAGCGCCGCACTGTGTACCGCTGAGCCTCCGGAGCGCAGTTAGTACTGTGCTCCCACCCTGTTGCCGCCATCGTCACACCGGCTCCCCACCTGCTGTGAGGGCCGGTGACTCACTCACCACCAGAATCTTCTGGCTCTGTTAGGGGTTGGCGGCATGCTGCGGGAGTGAGCGGTTGCTGGGGCGGCTAACGATCATCACCCTCAGGAGCTCGGTGTCCTGTCAGCTGAGATAGTGGCCACAAACCTCTCAGGGTTGGACACTACTCCCACCCCCCCCTTAAATCCCACGAAGCAGGGAGGCTGTTGTCAGCAGACTCCCTGTGCCTAACTCTATTAAAAACAACAAAACTAGAAAAACTCCTATGGAGCTCCCCTAGCTGTGACCGGCTCCTCCGGGCACATTTTCTAAACTGAGTCTGGTAGGAGGGGCATAGAGGAGGAGCCAGCCCACACTCTCAAACTCTTAAAGTGCCAATGGCTCCTAGTGGACCAGTCTATACCCCATGGTACTAATGTGGACCCCAGAATCCTCTAGGACGTAAGAGAAACACATGTATAAATCAAGTCACTGAACTCCGCAGTTACTTGGTAAATGCTTAGAATAATTTAGCCTGTAATAGAGGGTTTATAATAACATATACAGGTATATGATGCTTTTGGCTGTAATTGCGTTTATATGAAAGAAGCATGGTGTCCACTAACAATGTTATGAATAAATCTATTTTGGATTCTCATGTTCTCACGATCATTTCTTCAGTGTAAGAAAAATATCAGGGAGCAAAAGCTTAGATATTTTTCCAGACATGTTAATAAACATGACTTCAAAATCTTGATGTTTTCAAGGGCAGTTTGAAACAACTCGTCCCATCTCATTCAGTGTAATTACCTATGAAGTCCTTCAGATGAAAGGATGAGTTCTTTAACCACATCTGAAAGGCATTTTATTTAAGGGCATCATTTGACTTGTGTTGTTTTTGCTGATATGCAGCGCAACACAGTCTTCTATTAAAAAACGTCAGGCTTCCAATAAATGGCATAAGCTGGAACATTCAGTTTAACATGAATCTAAGCGTAGAAAAATATTCTGCACATCACTTAACTGTACTATGCTAACCTCCTACTGTATGTATTTATTATAAGGTTTTTAAAAAAATCATTCTATCAATACTGGTACCTTTCTGTAACAGGCCATCGCACAGTCAAAGCTATAGACATGTATGAATAAGTGCATAAATGAATGAACTAATATTTGATTGTAGAATACTTATCTTCCCTTTTTTTATATATTGTAATCTTTATTATTTTATAACACATAATACATACATTTCTTTCTTCTTCACATAGATTTATACATGAGCATCACATATTATTAAAATATATATCCATTTAGTTTTTAGAAGGCATAGGGGGATATCCAATTAGCCCCGGTAATATACCGGGGCTAATTGTCCCGCCGGGGGCTATCTAATTAGCCCCGATAAGCCGGCACGTGCCGCGTCTTATCGGGGATTTTGTTTCACCTACCTCCGGCAAGCGAAACAGAATCCCCGGAAACAGCCCCGTTTTCATCCGAAAACCAGAGAGAAGTCTCTGGATCCATTTCAGCAAAGCCCACTATATCCTGTGCTTTATGCCATATTTTTAATGCCTGACTTAATATAGGAGGGCATCCAGGAGGTGGCCTATCAATAACAGTTGTACCAATGTACAACCCGGCAGCAATTGTTTTAAAAGGACAGCATGAAGGGAGTCAGTCCTATTATCCTGAAGACACATTCTAACATGTGCAAGCTGCGCAGCAAAATAATATATAGTTTAAAATCAGGTAGGGCTAATCCTCCATTAGTTTTAGATCTAGTTAGAATATCTAACTTAATACATGAACGTTTATTAGCCCAAATAAATGAACCAATCATACCATTTAATTTCCTAAAGATAGAGGAGGGAATATACACCGGTAACTGCTGAAGAATATATAGTAATTTTGGGAGTACCACCATTTTGATCAGGTTTACTCGTCCTGTTACTGTCAATGGAAGCTTGACACATATTTTGAACCTTTCCTTGATATATAGCATTATTGGTAATAAATTGAGATCATAATAATCATAAGGATTATTATTATTATTATTATTATTATTAATAATAATAATAATAATAATACCAAGATATTTAAATTGGGATACCCAACTCAATGGCGAAAAACCCATAGACAGTACAGGAGGAGGCCCTCTCAAATGCCATAATGGCCGATTTACTCCAATTAATAGTTAGCCCGAGTAGATACTATACTTCTCAAAAATTGATAACACCAGTGGCATCGATATCCTATAATCCTTAAGAAAAAGTAGAATGTCATCTGCATATAAACCTATGGTATCCTCTCTATACCCTATTTCTAGGGTGGTCTTCAGTATGCCGACTGACGGGATCCCGGCGCACACTATACCGGCGCCGGGATCCCGACAGCCGGCATACCGACACTTATTCTCCCTCGTGGGGGTCCTGGAGGGAGAATAAAATAGCGTGGCGAGCACAGCGAGCCCGCAAGGGGCTCATTTGCACTCGCCACATTGTCGGTAAGCCGGCGGTCGGGCTCCCGGCGCCGGTATGCTGGTCGCCGGGAGCCCGACCGCCGGCATATCGTAGTGAACCCCTATTTCTAGGCCCCTGATGCTTTGATGATTTCTAATAAAGCAGGCCAGTGGTTCAATAGCAAATGCAAACAATGCAGGGGACAAAGGGCATCCCTGCCTAGTGCCACTAGCTAAAGGGAAAGAGTTCCACGTATATCCATTTACTGCTATTCTTGCACTAGGTTGTTGATAAAGTAGCTGTACTCTCTTCAAAAATATAGGACCAAATCCCATATGTCTCATTACCTCCCACTGAAAAGGCCATTCAATTGAATCGAATGCCTTATTGGCATCCAAAGATATTAAGGCAGAATTATAATCCGTCCCTTGTAGGGCCTGCAGATGTATAAACGTCCATTGTATATTAATACAAGTAGACTTTCCAGGCATAAAGCCCGTTTGATCCGGATGTATAACCGAAAAGATTACAGTTTAAACGGATAGCCAATACTTTGGCTAAAATGTTTGCATCCGTGGAAATCAAAGATATAGGTCTATATGATTCCGACATTTTAGGATCCTTACCAGGTTTGTGAGGCACGACAAAGATGGCCTCCGCCATTGATGTTGAAAGAGTATCCTCTTCAAGAATATCATTAAATAAATCAAGTAACCGGGGGACCATTACTGCAGAGTACTTTTTGTAAAACTCCATTAGTATGCCATCATTGCCGGGTGCCTTACCCCCTGGAAAGGTAGCCAAAGCAGCCTGAACCTACTCCGCTGTAAATGGGGCATCTAATAAATCTTTCTCACTAGGCATCAACTTCTTTAACTGTGCAGAGGCCACAAACAACTGTATTTCCTCTAAAGTGCACCTTAAACGAGTTTTATATAGATCGCTATAGAAAGTAAAGAAAACTTCTGCTATATCTGGGGTAGTAAAAACTGACTTCCCTGTTTGATTTACCAATTCTTTAACTATTGTAGCCTGACCCTCCACCTTGGCAATATAGGACAGAAAACCACCTACTCTATCCGATTGCATATAAGATTTATGAGCACTGAACATCAGGCTACGCATATTGCAGTCAGTCTGAAACTCCAACCATTCAGACTGGGCCGCCATCCACCTATCCCTGGAAGTATTGGTTCCGACCAATATATAGCTTGCCTCCAGTCTTCGATACTCTGCTTCTAGCTCCTCCCCTTTCTTCCTACTACAGTATTTAATTTTAAGGCAGCAATACCCTTTATAAAGGTGCCACGTAAAAAAGCTTTAAATGCATCCCATACTATTGCTTTGGAGGTAATTCCCACATTATCCCCAAAATGCCCCTCCCATTGAGACTCCGCTACCTGTTCTGGTCCCATCTGCAAGAGCCATGTTGGGTGTAATTTCCAAAATATTTGGTCGCACTGACTCTCCATATTAACCTTCATAAATAAGGGTGAATGATCCGATACACCTCTAGATTCATAATGCACATCTTGTACTCGAGGAGCCAACATTGTGGATACCAAAGCAAGATCAATTCTAGAGAAAGAAATATACGTTTTTGAAAAGCAAGAGAATTGCTTAACCTGCGAGTTTAAAATCCTTCATACATCTATGAGATAGAATTGGGAGGGAAAAAAGACAAGAAGAAGTCTGTACTGTTGACGCACTTGAGACAGAAAATGATTATGTTGTAAAAAATAACCTTTATTAAATATACATTAAAAATGAGATGTATTTATATGTTTATCCCAAACTCGCAGTGAAACATAAGGTTTAAAATCACAAAACAAACATATAAGTGATGAGAAAAAATAAAGAAATGTGAATGAGAGATTAAAAAGAGTGTCCACGTGTAATTCTTTACTAGACCACCTCAACCGATTTATCCTGTGTATGGTCAAGTTACTAATATAATAATTTTATGCTGTGATATTATTAGTAAAACTTGTTATTTATACACTATTCACCAGGCGAGGGTAGATTCTTAAATAATCATTCCCAGTAGTAGGGCTGTGGGGGTTTATAGGTATAATAAATTTAACCCACCTCCAGTTACAGGGTTGGTCAGTCGTTAGGGATCACTATATCTCTATGTCCCTTTTGACTGTATTCCCGATTAAGATTCTTTAGGCGGAATGTTTCAATATATGTAGTATAAAAAATAATAAATAAATCTCCAAAAAATGGGGGTATTTTTATATTACCGTATTTGCCGGCGTATAAGACGACTGGGCGTATAAGACGACCCCCAACATTTCCACTCAAAATATAGAGTTTGTTCTTATACGGCGAGTATATACTACCCCCTTCCACACACCAAATAAAACGTAAAAGAACATCAGATTTGTGACATACTGTATATTATGACCTGATAAGAGATTTGGATAGGGAGTATTTATCAAGGTATGCATAAGAAGGGGGGAGGGGGCGAGGAGAAAGTTGTAAAATGTATAAAAGTATACCCCTGTGTGCATTTAGTGTTATCGGTTTCACATGAGTGCCATTAGTATTAGTATTAGTGCCATTACAGTACCTGTCATTGTCACCATTGTACGGCCACAACGCGACTGCAGCGCCTCCGGCCAGTCCCTGCATCTCCCTGTAATTGGCACTAGTAACCCGCCGTGGCCGCACTGGATATCGCGCGATACTGGATGGTGAGTAGAATGAGGTGGGCGGGCATCGGGAGGCCACTATGGGCACCGGGCGAGTATCGGAAGGCCACTATGGCAGCTATGTCTATCCCAACTGAAGTGCACCCGGCGTATAAGACGACCCCCCCACTTGGAGGCATGTTTTTCAGGGCAAAAAAGTAGTCTTATACGCCAGCAAATACTGTAATTATTATCCCCAAAGGAGAAAATTGCTCCCATTTAATTATAGGTTCCACTTATTTGATGGAGTATTGGCAAATGAGATAACTTTAAGGAGTATAGCTGTTCTAGTTGTCATGTATAACCTTCTTCCTTTGCAATCACATTCAGACCTTTTTCAGTCTGATTTCTATGTAGTCCCTATTGCTTCCCTTGGAGATATAAGTGGATTTATGGTGACGAAAAACATATATCCACTATATATTAGTACAATATTGAGTGTGCAGATACTATACTTGTGTGTACATCTATGAGACCAAGACTATGGGGGTCATTCCAACCCGATCGCTGCGCTGCGACAAACTGCAGCGAGCGATCGGGTCGGAACTGCGCATGCGCCGGCGCATGGCAGCTTTCGTTGCCTAGCGATCGCCTGAGACAGAGGCGGTCGCTAGGCGGGAAGGAGCTGAACGGCGGCGTTAAGCCGCCGTTTAAGGGTAGTGGTCCGGCTAACGCAGGTGACGTCTCACGCAGCCGCTGCGGCCAGCGGGAGCGACGAGCAACTCCCGGCCAGCCGCAGGAGCTGCGCTGGCCGGGAGTTACTCCTCAAATACAAAGGCATCTCCTCTGTGCGATGCTTTTGTATTTGTGCGGGGGGGCTGGCACTGACATGCGGGGCGGACTAGCCCCGTGCTGGACGTCCCCCCGCATGTCTGAGTTAACGATCGTAGCTGTGCTAAATTTAGCACAGCTACGACCAACTCGGAATGACCCCCTATGTATAAATGCAGGAAAAAAAAGCTGATGGTCCCTTCATAACCTTAGGTTCTAAAGGCCCCCTCCATTTATCCAGGGAGTGATCCATCAGATTATTAAAATCCCCCATACATATAACAGGAGTGCCTGGTAATAGGGCCATAAATGTTGCAGCTTTTTTAAGAATTTCATAAGAAAATGGGGGAGGAACATACATAGCCATAATACAGAACGGACTAGAGAGTGTAATCTGCAGGAAATAAATACATATCTTCCATAAGGATCTATCTCAACCGAATCCATTACAAAAGGTACTGACTTTTTAATCAAAAAAACTCCCCTTGCGTGTGTAGTAAAAGTGGCATGATATGCCCACCCCACCCATTGTTTTTTTAACGACAGTAACCTACTGCCTACTAAATGCATTTCCATGAGGCATTGACGTAGCATTTTAAATATCAATGACCGCTTAATTCTGTCAATCATGCAGCGGACATTCCACGTCAAAAAATTTAGCTGTAGCATGACACGGCATGAAAAGCAGAGGACAGAAATGGAACAATCAACCTTTCTTCATAATAGATGACCATCTCAACCAAAATTATTTGAGGAGAATCAGCGAGAGCACAGCATACATACAACACTAAAACCCCCCCATCCCATCCTGCATACCTCCCCCAGCCTAGGTAAGCTCATTCCCTTACCCCTCCCCCCCCCCCCCGACCTACTCTAAAGACAGAGGGCAATCTATGTACAAACCACCATAACGAGGAAGCCCCCCGAACCCGGACTAAAGCAATAAATTCCATCTCAGTAAGTAATCATTACTCAATTAAACCATAACACTTACATACATGTTACACACATAGCAATATATTCAATTTATAAAGAGCAATGACCCCCTAAGTACATATATATTATTCTTTCTCCCCCCCCCCCCCCGCCCCCTCGCCCCTCCCTCCTCTCTCCCCTTTCCTTTCCATGAGCTAAAACGCAATCATCTTAAACCATCTGCTTATCTCCTGGAGCGAATTGATCTAACCACATAGCTGCTTCCCTTGGTGTATTGAAAAATTTAGACTCTCCTTTTGCTACCACTCGTAATCTAGACGGTAACATCATAGCATATGACAGATTTAAAGCTTGCAACCTTCGTTTTACAGAATTAAATTGTGCGCAGTCCTTTTGGACCTCAGCAGCGAAATCCGGAAAAGTTGCAACCCGCACCCCGTTCTGCATCAAAGGGCCTTTGGTACGCACCAGCCGTAATATGGCATCTCGATCTTTATAATGTAGCAGCTTTGCAATCATAGGGGGTAATTCCAAGTTGATCGCAGCAGGATTTTTTTTTAGCAATTGGGCAAAACCATGTGCACTGCAGGGGGGGCAGATATAACATGTACAGAGAGAGTTAGATGTGGGTGGGTTATTTTGTTTCTGTGCAGGGTAAATACTGGCTGCTTTATTTTTACACTGCAAATTAGATTGCAGATTGAACACACCCCACCCAAATCTAACTCTCTCTGCACATGTTATATCTGCCTCCCCTGCAGTGCACATGGTTTTGCCCAATTGCTAACAAAAATCCTGCTGCGATTAACTTGGAATTACCCCCATAGAGCGAGGTGGAGCTCCTGGTGGCGGAGAACATGTTGGAACCCGATGAACTCGTTCTACTGCAAACTGTGATGTGAAGGAATCTCCCATATAACTCAACCAGCCATTTTTCTAAGAAAGCTTCTGGAGACGAACCTTCTTCCTTTTCTGGGAGGCCAACAAATGTAATATTGTTTCTGTGCATGCGTCCTTCCATATCCAAAAGTTTACGCTGTATAGAAGCGACCTGTTAATTTAGGGGGTCATTCCGAGTTGTTCGCTCGCAAGCGGATTTTAGCAGATTTGCTCATGCTAAGCCGCCGCCTACTGGGAGTGAATCTTAGCATCTTAAAATTGCGAACGATGTATTCGCAATATTGCGATTACACACCTCGTAGCAGTTTCTGAGTAGCTCCAGACTTACTCGGCATCTGCGATCATTTCAGTGCTTGTCGTTCCTGGTTTGACGTCACAAACACACCCAGCGTTCGCCCAGACACTCCCCCGTTTCTCCGGCCACTCCTGCGTTTTTTCCGGAAACGGTAGCGTTTTTTCCCACACGCCCATAAAACGGCCTGTTTCCGCCCAGTAACACCCATTTCCTGTCAATCACATTACGATCGCCAGAACCAAGAAAAAGCCGTGAGTAAAATTCCTAACTGCATTGCAAATTTACTTTGCGCAGTCGCAGTGCGGACATTGCGCATGCGCATTAAGCGGAAAATCGCTGCGATGCGAAGATTTTTACCGAGCGAACAACTCGGAATGACCCCCTTAGTGTGGACACATTTTCCTTAAGCGGGCCCATGGTATCATTAATATTAGATATACGTGTCTCCACCTCACCCACTCTTTCCCGAATGTGCTGAACATCTTGTTCGTAGTATAGATAAGTCACTCTGTACCTGATCTATTTTTTCCGAAAGGCGTTTTTTACTTCCAGCTATCGCCTCCATCAACTGTTGTAAAGAAATAATGGGTGGTGATGCGGATTCATTAGCAAATGATGTAGAGTCCCCTTGAGAGGGTGTCTTAGGCTCAGAAACTGGTGCCTTATTCTGAACGGATGAACCACGGGAGAATTTTTCCAGTTTAGCAGCTGCTGTAGCAGCCTGCTGCTGAGTTTTCCCCATAGTACCCAGATAAAGAAAACAGCAAACACTGCTTTTATACCTTTCCTTTGGCAGTTATTATAAGCACTGATTGAGCCAACTACAATTGAGTAAAGGAATTCTTTATGCTTATTCTCCTCCAATTATCTTCCGGCAGTATAAAAAAAGCAAAAGGGCAACTTCAGAGAGGATTACAAAGTTATCCGAAATTCAAACGCCCGCTGTGATAGTTATATATAAAGTGCCAGCAATCACTGATATTGTATACTTAATGGAGATGACACTTAACTCTGAAGCTCTCCAGTACCTGCCCCTGAAACACCAAACCGCTCTTGGGTCAATAGGAACAAAAGATCCCAGCTCTCTCCTTCCACCTCTCCCTCCAAGCAATGTCAAAGGCAGCTCTCCCGCAGGTCACACTGATTCTAGCTCTCTGCAACCCCCATCCAGTACAGCAGACAAATTCCCAACGTCAGCTCACATTAGCCTGCCCCCACAGCGGATCTTACTGCCGGCTTGCAGACATCATCATATCCAATTTTACTGCACAGCACAATTTCATAAATCACAGAGCTTTACTGAAAACAGCCAGCAGGAGGACACACATCTGATTCTGCACCTGGCTCTAGCAAGTGGATGGCGGGGAATCACCTGAGTAGGTCCTGTCCGCAAGTGCCGTCCCGTGTCTCTGCAAGGATCCCCCTCCTTCCTCCAGGCAGCTAGCCTCCACAAGTCATGCAGGGGAGTTATCAGCTCCGGCGGTAACTGGCACCCAAGGCGCTGTGGCTGGCCCAGCGGGATGCAGTGAGCTCAGCCGTGGAGGATGTATCAGCGTCCGAGCTCCGGTTATACAGGGCTTCAGCTCCTGGCTCCCCAGATACTGTAGCTTGACTGAGCAGGGCGTGAGGTGAGGTCCGGGGACTCTCGAGACGTTGCGGCTGGCCCAGGTGGAGCACGGGGTGCAGTATGCTCAGCACGAGCTCCGGTTGTACGGGGCTTCAGTTCGTGGCTCCCCAGACGCAGTAACTTGTCTGGGCAGTGCGAGGTCCGGGAAGGGCGCTTGGCTCTGCTGCTCAGGATACGAGTCCGGGGAGCTCACCTACCCACGTCCTACGTCCTCACCGCCGTGGCCACGCCCCTCATCCACAATTTCTAAGTCCTTATCTTCCCTTTAAATGCTTAAAATACCCAAGATGTTTTAAGTGAACTGTATTTATTACGTGTTAATAATATATATGAAGAAACTTCATCTACAGATCAGTATGTATCAAGTGCATCTTCTCACTCATCACAAGCATAGCGGTGTTTAGAAATGCTGTATGCTTGAAAAAAATCACAAAGGACATCTCTCCCAATAAGAGCTGCCGTTTGCGATACAAGGATTTCTGGGTTTATGACCTAGGGGTCCTTCTGTCCATGCGTGGAGACACTGGGAGGGATCCGATCCACTGCGAAGGAAGCACGTAGGCTTCTATTAGGCAACATATTCCGTATCATAGTGCATATAAAAATGCGTCCATACCTCTGAAAGTCGCATACCTCGCACCCACAGTGCCCTGCAAAACATTTTAGTCCACATACCTTTTTTGCACTTAAAAATCTTACGATTGGTAATTGTGTTATTATAGAATGGAAATATCTGTGAATCATTAATATTCACAGAATCCTACCAAACCCTGAAAACAATTGTAAAACCATGGCATTATAATAATAGAAATATCATCCTTTGATACTTTCATCCTACTTGGTCAATATTAGTTGAATGATGTTATGGCATTCATTAATGTCAGTAGTCTTTTTTGATAAGTCACTATAAACTTTGTCTGTGATATGCACCAATCATCTTCCCATCAATGCTGACAAGACTTGTATTACCTGCCGCTGGTAAGCATCAACATAACAGGACACTACAACTGCTATGCTTCATAATGGGGATAGCATTATTTATCTTTTATGCACGTTTCATTTGTGCCATAAATACGTCCAAGCGTTCAGGCTAAAAAGTTCCACTTTGTCACACCGCAACCATTTCTGGCGCACCTCTTCTAGCTGGGGTTTTGCAGGAAAGTATAGGTGTTTCAGTCAGAGCAGGATTCTTCTGACTTTCTCATAAAGGCCATTTTTTTGGAATGTCTGGGACATGGAACCCATGTAAATGATTTTCCACGTAGCCACAGACTTCTGTCACACATTCAATGACACAGTAAGCCTTATAGTTGCTTCTCTGTTAAGTGGTTTTCTCGTCAGGGAGCTAAGGTTTGTGGGGTTGTCCTGATTATGAGCTAGGATGTGTGGCTATAGTTTTATACACCATCTACGTCTGTACTATAGACTGTACTGCGCTCCACAGGGTGTGGAATGCTTTAGCAATGGTCTAGTATCCTTACACAGATATGTGGCTTTACATAATCATAACCCTCATATGTCTGGAATGCTTTTACATAATTTTGAATGTATATATATCATTATTTTTGTTTGTTTGTTTTTGTAGTGTATGCTCCCTGATCTAGGACCTCACAAAGTGGGGATTTGTATATTTACAAACAATTGAGAGATTCGGAGCTATAATTCCATGCACTGCAGTCAAATAGTCCATAATGTGACTTTTATAGGAAATGTATCGCACATGTGCACATATTACTTGCAGTTACAAGGGATATTTCATTTTAGTCATTTGTGGAAAATTTATATTTTATTTGGTTTGCATGGTGCTCAATACGTTGTATATAAATTCCTACTTCAATCTATTTGTGTATGCTCCCGTGAGCTTTTGCTGGCGAGTTTAAATCACTTGAGAAAAGCACTCCCTGAGGGGCAGATGTATTAACCTGGAGAAGGCATAAGGAAGTGATAAACCAGTGATATGTGCAAGGTGATAAAGGCACCAGCCAATCAGATCCTAATTGTTAATTTACATATTGGAGCTGATTGGCTGGTGCCTTTATCACCTTGCACATATCACTGGTTTATCACTTCCTTCTGCCTTCTCCAGGTTAATACATCTGCCCCTGAATGACTTATCTAATTTACAAATAACACACCAGTCTCCAAGGGTGATTTAGTCAGCTACACAAGCTACATAAAAGTAATAATGATTACATAAAGACAGTATTTATCTCATTTTGTTGGAGATGTGCTAAGCTTTGGAGAGTGATAAAGTAGAGAGAGAGATAAAGTACCTACTAATCAGCTCCTGTCATTTTTCAAACACAGCCTGTAACATGGCAGTTAGCAGCGGATTGGCTGGTACTTTATCACTCTCCAATGCCGAGTACAACTCCCCATTAATGTTATGGTAAAAATTTAGGGACAAACAGGGCGAAGTGCCATTGCAGCGGCATGGGAACCCCAGCAACAGCAGGTCATCTTGCCCATGTTTTTAGGGGAGGGAAAAAAGGGTAGCGGGGCAATCACCTTAGAAGTCTGAGCATGTCCCAGGGTAGATGTGTAATGCATGTATACCTGCTTATTGTTTATTATGAACTATTGAGCTAGAGAATAGAATTTAATAGCATACCTCCCAGCCATACCTATTTTATCAGAACAATTATTGCTCTATACCACTGTTATGTTTGGTACTGTATTGTTCCGCTCATCCTGGAAGTTGGGGTGGTAAGTCCTAATTACAGCACTATTTGGCAGTGAAAGTGTGATTGGAGAGGGTATGGAGCAGTAAGCCACTAGAACCATTGCTTCACTCCACCCCTTGTGATGTGGTCATGCAACCTCTGTGATATAGACATGACCCCTGTCCCTATCCTAACCCTTGGAATGTTGGGAAGTATACGAGGCTTAGAACCCATTAAGTTTATACAGCACGCAACATGTTGAAAGAGGTGTACTTATTTTGCCCAACAATTATTAAGTAAGAAATTATACCATCCATCCTCAGATTTATTACAATGTCTGTAATTTCAGACTTTTAATTCTTTCAGTAAAAACCACATCACAGAAAATGGAAATAGTAAAACCTTTTTTTTTAACCAGACCCTTGTAGTGCCTGAGTACTAAACTCTATAAGGGGCAGACAAATACTGACTGTTACTAGATGGATCTGAGGTCAGACACGTTGCTTAGCCAAGGAAATGAGTAGGAAATTGTATGAGACACAATACAGCCCAAGGATCTGGCACTGAACCAGTTATGTTTCAGTTTCTGGTAAAACACATAAGTCAATGGACATAAGATATAAAAGCTTTAGGATGTCTCTATTCCAGTACAAGATACAATTTCACATCCCGTAAATCTGCTCATATAACAGGAGTAATATTATACCCACGAGATACTGGTCATCTTGGCAGAGACCCAATTAATTTACAGCTTGCCAGTGCCACATATTTGTACAAATCATTGTTTTCTCCTCTGTGATTGACAATAAATCAGAAAGTTTTCACATTGATTCCAATTAATTATGTGTGTCGGCTGACAGAAAGTGGTCATGTCTTGTCCACTGTGCACCCTTCACAAAGAAAAGCTTTAAAATGAGAATGTACTGTATGTTCCCATGCAATACAAGATTACAATGGAAATGCAGTCAGTTAACAAAGAAATACATACTGTGCATTATGTACTTCACTGCGTGCCTGATTCAGAGTTGTATGCTAATGCATTCACATTTTTTTTACTGCAAAATTACCACATGCGCGCTCCCACGATGTGCATATTCAAATAAAAAATCGTGAAAACGGGATTACCGCAAAATTGGTGCTGAAAGTGAAAAATGAGTAAATTTGCCTGTACCCCCCAAAAAAAGGTAAACTAACAACCGATAACAGCATAGAAGTTCATTATTGGTTATAATAAAAGCATCTCTGGTACTTAAATTGGGTTAAATGGCTGTTATACACATTATTATTTTTTTTAAAGTAAAAAATGGGGTACTTAAAAATGGGTACAAGTATATATTTGGGGAATTTTAGGGGACTTTTAAAATAAAAAGTGGAAACACACAGATTACTCCCACCTGCAAATCTAAATACACTTGTCTGTTCATAAAGCACCCCAATAGACCTGTCCTACACCGTGTACCCCAATATCCATCATTATGCACTTTTTACATCAAAAATCTCATGCTATTATTGGGTAATTAAAAATAAAAACTTCTAAGTGCCTAATTAGTCATTCATGGTGGTGTCCCAGGGGTTCAAAACCAAATCCGATATTTTTTACTTAAATTAGAGATTTTCCACAAATGTATAACCTGCTCAGAGTAGATGAATTGAAAGTTGCTGTAAAATTACAGCAAAACCACTTTCGCAGCCAACTGAACAGACGCGTTTTGCCATTTGCGGTAAATTCACCTTTTTTTTTTTTTAACGAGAAAACCCCCATGGCTGCAATGTGCTGTTCCAAACAGAACATTGCAGCCAGCAGTAATGCTAGTTTTTCCTTTTACCCCACAGATGTGCATAACAACACTACTGATGTTGCAGATACCATATACTGTATGCCAGATATGCCCAGCTGAGCATCTTGGGTGCACATTCTGCCATAATGTAATCATTACAACACTAAGGCTCAGATTTATCAAGCCTTGGAGAGTGATAAATAGCACGGTGATAAAGTACCAACCAACCAGCTGCTAACTTCCATGTTACAGGCTGTGTTTGAAAAATGACATTTAGGAGCTGATTGGTTGGTACTTTATCACTGTGCAATGTATCACTCTCCAAGGATTGATAAATCTAGGCCTAAAATTAATTTTTAGACTATGTCCTCTCTTTTCTACATTACACTGTATGACATACAGCAGTTTCTTTGCTTACTCTTAATAACCAATTTACTTAACAGAAAGGATTTAGGGGCAAAGATTACTGTGTGCTATAAACAGAAATGCTGTTTCATAGTCTGCAGGGAAAAATTGCTTCCATTTTAAGAAAAATGGGCAGACATAAAAAATAGTGTGACACGACAAAGGGAATGCAGACAAGTCATGAGAATGGAATTGTAAGACATTCTTTCCTATCACTGGCAGGGAGGTAACTGTGTATAGTATACATGTCTGGTTTCATTACCCTGGCTTCCATCATGCACACCATGAGGACAACTGTGACTCATTTTAATCTTCTAAAATATTTTTGTATCAATACACGAAGCCACCTCAATATTCACATGCCAACATCATGACCTATAATTGAAGATGGTTTGGTAGTTTATTGTATTTCACTGAGCCATGATGAAAAGTCTTCAATAAGATTGCAATGATAAACCTATAGGTAAATGTAAACTGTAAACATGGTTCTGATGTTTGGCCATAGACTAGCAGTTAACCATTGCTTTTTATGAAAAAAAGAATCACTGTGTCGATTGGATTGTGTCATATGCGTAACAATAAAGATAAAGCATGTTTTATCGGACCATATAGCTCCATCATGGAATCCAAAACCCAAAATATAACATAGATCAAAACATACAGTATGCCACTCTCCAACTATTTAATTAACCGTGTCTGTTACCAGAGTCGCAACTACAAGATTCAAGAACTTGGGCAAGGAAGAAATCTGGGGCCCCTCTAGCCCTTAACTGTAAATAAATGAACCTAAAATACTGATCTCCCTTTGCCCCCTTTAGCTTTGCAGCCTGGGTGGATGCCCATCTCGCACAGCCCTAGTTACAGCCATTAATTCAAATAACAAGAACGTTTTTTTAATATCACAATTATTAAAATATTGTAACAATATTAACGAATTCATCGGCTGTACCACAATACTCTGGCCGCAGTGTGTTCATGAATATATAATTACCATACAATATGGCATCTAGCAGGGCCTTCTTTCCTCAAGTGCCTTTCCTTTTCTTACTTATACTCCATACTCCCTTTGATGGCAACTAACCCCTGGTTTTCCATACCTGTCCTATATTGTCTTGAAATGTAAATGCTGTTTTCTTGTTTGCTCATTTGATTATGTACTGTGTAATGGGCGCTGCCGGATCCCTTGTGGTGCCATATAAATAAAGGATGATAATAATAATAATAATAATAATAGTTCAAAGGTCCTCCAAAAGAACAGATGGCTTTTACACAGTAGGCAATTAAATGCAATTAGTTTATATTCCCCAGATGAGGTTTGGACTAGACGTCATATTTATGTATTTATGGTAATTGTATATTCATGAACTGCGGCCAGAGTATTGTGGTACAGCCAATGAAATCTTTTAAATTGTTATAATATTTTAATAATTGTGATACTAAATTTTTTTTCTTTTTATACATATATATGCGCTCCCCTTGTTTATGTTAAATACTTGCTTATATGTTTGGTATTCCAGAGTACCATACGGGAGCTGCAACAATAATTTGAGAGTGTGTGCAGATCTATAAGACTACTGTGGGAAAACAAAAGGGAATTATTTCCAGTCCATAGGAGGATCCTTTTGTGATTTACAGATTTTTTCTTTGTGGGAATTTTAATCTAACGAAGCAAGATAAACAAATAATATTTCTACATTTGGGAGAAGAGTACAATTCACTAGGTGACCTATAATAAGGAACCCCACTAAATGTCGTCATATTTTGGGAATCTTTTTCCTCAAGTTTTCTGATCTATAAACAATTTTTAGCACTATACTTGGCTCAATTAAAAGCCCTTACCTTTTATGAATGATACAGCTTTTCCAAAATAAACAGAGAGCTGATATTTAGAAAACACCCCTGAAGAAGTCGCTATAAGACGAAACGCGTTGGGTGAAAGATCTTTTATATTATTTTATTATTAATATTTTTTTTACATGAATAATATTGAAACATTCAACTGTATTTTCAATGTAAAAGAAATGTTCATCATTAATTCAATTTAATGCAAATGTGAATTTAAACTATATTGTTCTTATAATAAAAAGACATATGTGTTTTAAATATGGGTGTTTACATGTGTAAGGTCATCCTCTTTCTATAAATAATCCGTTAAACTCAATCTAACTATATTAGTTTATAAAATAAGTGCGCTCCACAGAGAAATCCTCTTTATTTTTATTTTTATTGATCTCTATTGACAAGGGATCCGCTCTGTGTTGAAGCTTGCCCTCCTTGTTTATATTAGTATTATTATTTTTGTTAATTGACATAAAGACTAACTGATATATAAGAAATAAAAAAACAAAACTTCAGTAGTAATTACTAAGAGCGCACTAAGGGATTATACGATTATATATATATATATATATATATAAATAATCATATATACATTATATATCTATATACATATATATATATATATATATATATATATATATTACACATACATACATACATACATACATACATACATACATACATACATACATACAGTGGGGTTTGAAAGTTTGGGCACCCCAGTATGTAAGAATATGTAAGACTTGTATGTTTAAATTGTAATCACTGAT
The DNA here is from genome assembly GCF_028390025.1 of Pseudophryne corroboree. NCBI lineage: Eukaryota > Metazoa > Chordata > Amphibia > Anura > Myobatrachidae > Pseudophryne > Pseudophryne corroboree. The sequence goes on along the minus strand of NC_086447.1, from coordinate 638,177,144 downwards.
ATTGTGATCTAAGTGAGCACCTGATTTTTTGTATTATCATGTATTAAAATTATGAATGGAATGAATATTAAATAGATATTATGAAAACGAGTTAGATATGATGCAACTATGTGGTATTGAAAGAAAGAAACACAATTGTAATGAGATTGGATACCATTATTAGTATTATATATGAAATTAGCTCTATGTTATAGAAATCGACACTGAGTGGTGCAGTTATTCACTATATGTAAATTTATTGAACACACCGTTTATTATTCATTTTTTGGAGTTTGTGATATAATTGCACTTTAAAGTATATGTAGCTGAAATGTTGTTAAATATTCTTTAGGGTTCAAATTTAACAGACCCTGTATACAAACTGAAAAGAGTCTGCAATCAGGTTCATTAACTAGCTGAATACCCTTAAATGCGTATGCGTTTATGCTTGGTATGTATAAAATTATATGATAAGACACCACACCTGATAGCACCCAGTAAAAATATGTCCGAATATTAAAATTATGGACTTCTAACCAATTAATAATATCCATAGGTTTTACCATCCTACAACCATTCTGCGTGAATTATCCATCTCTATTAAAAGTTGGTCCTATATATATGGACTATGGATGTTTTATATCCATGAAGGCCTTTGTTCCTTTTTTTGGTATGTATATTTTTCCTTCTCCATTTTCTCCTCCATTTTCCTTCCTTATGTGTATATGCATGTATATAAAAATTATAAAAATTATCCTTGAAATTTTAAAGGACCATACAATCACCCGTTTTATGTTTTAGTGATACCAAACAGAAACCCCTGATGAAGTCGTTCTGACGAAACGCGTTGGGTCGAATCAGTTACGGTCTCTTATCTAGTTCATCAGTACACCCTACAGAATATACACCTATAAGAGTGAGGGTGTTCTTTAAAGGCTTGAACAGAAAACCTATTGACTGTATCTGGATGTATTTCTTTTAAGAATGTTTATATGAATGTATGGAACCTTTTATTTGTAAAAAAATGTTCATATGAATTTATGGAATTCTATATGTTTTTTTTTTTAATAAAAACAAATTGGTACAGGTTGAGTATCCCTTATCCAAAATGCTTGGGACCAGAGGTATTTTGGATATCGGATTTTTCCGTATTTTGGAATAATTGCATACCATAATGAGATATCATGGTGATGGGACCTAAATCTAAGCACAGAATGCATTTATGTTACATATACACCTTATACACCCTGCCTGAAGGTCATTTTAGCCAATATTTTTTAGAACTTTGTGCATTAAACAAAGTGTATCTACTTTCACACAATTAATTTATGTTTCATATACACACAGCCTGAAGGTCATTTAATACAATATTTTTAATAACTGTGTGTAATAAACAAAGTTTGTGTACATTGAGCCATCAAAAAACAAAAGTTTCACTATCTCACTCTCACTCAAAATGTCCGTATTTTAGAATATTCCGTATTTCGGATATTTGGATATGGGATACTCAACCTGTATCATATCTAATTTAGGCCATTCTGGCCGTCTTTTTGTTCGGGTGTGTTCTCTGGTGTGAGGGTATACTTGCAGGTGATACCAGTTATAAAAATCCACACCGTGGAAGAACAGCTACTGGAAATACTAAAATCTGAGTGTTTTAAAGTTATACCAAGCGCAATTGGTTATTGTTTTGTTTATATATATATATATATATATATATATATATATATATATATATATAAATTATATTACTGTATAGTTATTTCAGAGCTGGTTAGAGCCATGCCTGCTCCCTTGTGTAAGGAAGAGACGCAAAGTTAAGTGGAGATGTGGTAACGTGCTAACTGACAGATGCTGATTAGTGCTGATTGCCAAAGACTAAGCTGTTAAATCTGTAATTTCACAAAACACACAATTAGGAGTTCAGTATTTCCTTGGCAGTGTTTTGTCAGACGTTGATGCAAACTAAGGGCCTGATTCAGACCTGATCGATCCTCTGAATTTGCATGTGAATACCCGCCCCGTGCAAGTCTGCATGCGTACGCCATACGAAAAGCTCTGCGTACACCGGTCAGCAGCAAATCTGTTTGCAACTCACTCACCATTGAATGTTTTTTCCAGTCTGTGCATAGCCCAGGACCTACTCCAACAGTGCGATAGCAACAGGCTGTTCGGGGCCGGAGCGGACATCACACACCCTCCCTGAAACAGTTTGGCCTCACACGTGCGTATTATGATCCATATGCAGAGATGGACGCTTTTGCACAGCAAAGGCAAAAGACACCTCCTGCAGCATCAGATCTAAACGTATTGCCCCCCTTCATGTTCTGGAAACGCAGGCAGCACGGCTTGGGGGCATTGCAAACAATCCAGCAGAAGGAGACCTGCACATGTGTAGTGCTGCATCTGCGCATACGCACATCTATAAACATCGGAGATGTACGTAAACCATAGGGTTTATGCAAGTGCATATTTAGAAAGAAGGGGGCCCAAGTGCAGTGTCCGTTCAGGCCCGCTCCTCCCCAACAGGCAGCGACCGTGACTCTGAGCACTAGGTGGTGCGCAGGTAAATGGCGCCATGGACACTTTCTGCGTTGTTTTACCCACTGCACATGCGCAAAACACTGGGAACATGGCCGCTGTCCCATTTTCCGGGAGACCTGCACACCACCTAGTACTCAGAGTCACTCATAAGGCTGATGCCGCTGGACTACGAAGAAATGAAAAAACTAAAAAAATGGGTATAAGGTGTTCGTTGTGGGCCCCTCTGGACACAGGGGTCAGTATGCACTGCACCCATTTTAGATGTGTTTACATACAGTACAGTACAGTACATGTCTGAATCAGGCCCTATGTGTTGTAAATTGGCCAGCAATTTACAAATATTAATCTGGCTATACCCGAGTGGGACTAGATGTCTAGATGTCAGGGCTCTTTATACAAACATTAATACTAGAAATCATTATATTTTCATGTTTAATTACAGTAGGTATATTATATATTGTTTCAAAACTTTTATAGTCCCTCAGCAGGGTTATTCTGGCACCCACAGAATACTGCTGAGAGATCTTCTACTTGAGAATACTTTCAATTTCTATGCATATTTAATACAAATTTGAATCCACAAATTCCAACCTTTTAGGTAGGTGAATAAGTTAATTTTAAACTATTTTTACAAAGTTATAATGCAAGTGTGCTTCAGAAAGAGATTGTTTATGTTTGCATTCTCTGTGTTTTCTAGAAAATCAGCAATTTAGATACGTTTTTCAGCAGTAACAACTCTGGAAAAGTAAGATCATTTGGAAACCTTTGATATGGTAAAAGGCATGGAAAGAAAAGTGAATTAACACTACAATGCTTTACAAAGGAAACTCTGATATTTTGGGGTGTGCCACACATATGCACCCAAGAGTTGTCTGCTATGTTGGACTATAGGTTTGTAATCTTGCGTCTATTTGTTAATGCTTCATTATTGTTTCTAGTTGTAAAGTGAATGCTGGCACTATATGAATAAATGTTAATAATCAATGGCATATCTGATCTAGTGTAGTGTATGTTTACACTGAGACATGAGAAAAGTACTACAGTTTTCAGACACTTACAAAATTATTAGCATTTACAAAGACTTTTCTACTGTAAGAATTGTCACTAAAACAAGGACATGAAATACAACTCAGTAGTAAGGTAATCAGTCACTGACCAAGGCACAGAGAAGGTCTACAGCTTCAAGAACCAGTTCCTGATGACCAATGCGTGTCACTCCAAGCTCCTCCAAATCCTGGTGCGATATCTGCAGTAGCTGTTCACCATTGATCTTCTCCCTTTCCACACATGGTACATACTGTTGCAAGGAGTCATCAAGTCCTAAATAAAATGGATAAATGTTCACAAACACTATAATAAAGTCCGTTGTCTCCCCTTTACTAATAAGCTAAAATTAAAAAGCTGTATTTTAAAATAAACTTGTAGTATATGGTCTATGGATACCCCAATGAGTGGTAGAGAAAACTGGTAGTTTATGTAACTATATATACAGTCCTGAATATTGAAGTACCGCCAATACATATTTAATATAAGTTTATTTTTCCATACACACCAACTAGCAGCCCCCATGAAGTGTCTTCTGTAGGATGGCTGTGTAAATTTTCCAAACAATTGTTTTAAAGTTTACTACAGTGGGGTATATTCAATAACTGTCGGAAGCTGCCATCTTGTCGGAAAGGGGTTCCGACCTATTAATTAGGGCTCTGTTTATTCCGACAAGTCGGGAAACCCGACTTGTCGGAATGCACGCTGATCGGCGGCTTCAGCCGCCAATCAGCGTGCATTGTCGGAAGCGGGGCCAAACCCGACAGGTTTTAGCCCCGTTTCTGACAATCTCAATCCGACTTTAAAAAAAGTCGGATTGAGATGAGGGAGCTGAGACCAGGAGACGGGAGAGCAGGAACCCAGCGGCAGCGTCCACCCGGCTCCAGCAAGCGAGGACGCCGCAGTGAGCCTCCGCTGCTGCAGCCACTGCTTCCCCATCTCCTCCTCTCAACCCCGTCCGCTCTATCTCCTCCGCTGCTCTCCCCACCGCCGCAGACATCTCACCCCTGGCGCCGCTGACAGATCCCTCCTCACCCCTGGCGCTGCTGACAGCTCCCTCTGCTGCTGCTGTCAGCGCACCCGCAGCACCGATAGAGGCAGCAGGTCAGGAATCCGGGAACGGCCAAATCAGACAGTCGGATTTGGCCACTCTTTTGAATAGGGGTTGTCGGGTCCATTCCAACAACTGCATGTCGGAATGGACCAGATTCTTATTGAATATACCCCATTGTAGCAAAAAAATATGTCTCTAGTAAAGGGCCATACTGACGGGGAGATTTTCCCGGAGATGTGTGCTAAGCGTTCTAGCACAGACCGCTCAGCACACATCTCTCCCCCCACTAAGCACAGCGCGATGTACTTAGCGAGGGGGGGACGGACACGGGGGCCGCTCATTTCATCCAGCGGTGAAATTAGCGACCTGCTAGATTGTGCCTGCATGCAGGCCAATCTAGCACCGGCGAAAGCGACGGAGCAAAGTTCTAAGCAATCTAGTCAGATTGCTTAGAAATTAGCTAAACATCGCTACGTGTGTAACCCCCTTAAGTTTATAAAAAGAAACAATATTATTCCCTTTGTTCAGTAAAACAATCGGTTGGACTTATTTTCACTATATAATGTATTAAACATGACACAGCAAAAGATAAAAGAAAAACCTGACTGCTCTGGATAAACAGGGACACAATATAAAATAGTGCGTTATGGTGGGATGTTGGGGTTATACAAGCTGTAAAAATGGGCAAACTGTCCAATACTGTCAATGATATTGTAGCAAAAGCTGTCAACCCATATCTGCATTTATTGAACATTTATTTAAAATTAAAACAAACAAAAACAATAAGCTTGATGGGTAGGGTGTCACTTTACATTGTACTTTCATCCAGGTGTGATCCTGTTTCTCAAAGATTTGTTTATATTGTTATCTGTTAGTACTAAGATCTGATCAAAATGTTATCCCACTCCTACTTCTGCCACTAGTTACCTGCTATTGTGTTTTTTTTTTTTTTCTTTCCTCTTCATTGCTCGCTTCCACCCCACCATGTGTTTTCCTGTAATGTTTACCTCCACTGATTGCACACCTTTCCATTGTGCCCTACATGCAGGGTACATCATACTACTACATAAGCATCAGTTTTCCAATATATGAACTAATATATGAACTTGGCCTTGTATGGCTCACCTCCCACAGTGTAACCTTCAAAGTGCGCCCAACATGGCTGCCCCATATGGTACACTTGTGGATGGGATGAAAAATACATGGACCTTGTGGTTTTGTTGGAACCCTACTCTAAACTGTAGGACTCTGAAATCACCCCCATTTTGTGTCATCTCTTCTAGGGGTAGACTATTCCACCCTGGGTAATCCTACGCGGAGCGCCCAAGATGGCTGCTGCACTTGGTACCTGTGAGGGTGGAATACACAACCCTTGGAAGTTATTACCCAAAATGCCTGCACCAATCCTGCGTTATGCTTTCTGTGGGCTTAAGGTTTTTCTTTTATGTCTGTGTTGCTTGTCTATTGTTGTATTACTCAAATCCTCTGTATCATGTGTATTGTTTTTGATGTCAGTAAAGCGCCTTGAGTCCTGTTGGAGAAAGAGCGCTATATAAATAAAATTATTATTATTATTATTATCTGTATCTTTTATTTCTCTAACGTCCTAGTGGATGCTGGGGACTCCGTAAGGACCATGGGGATAGACGGGCTCCGCAGGAGACATGGGCACTTTAAGAAAGAATTTAGGTTCTGGTGTGCACTGGCTCCTCCCTCTATGCCCCTCCTCCAGACCTCAGTTTGATACTGTGCCCAGACGAGCTGGGTGCTTTTCAGTGAGCTCTCCTGAGTTTGCAGAGAGAAAGTATTTTGTTAGGTTTTTTATTTTCAGGGAGCTCTGCTGGCAACAGACACCCTGCATCGTGGAAGCCGGGTGAGTATGAGAAGCAAAGAAGACTTCACAGGCGGCAGAAGACTCCGTTCTTCACTGAGGTAACGCACAGCACTGCAGCTGTGCGCCATTGCTCCCAAACACCTCACATACTCCGGTCACTGTAAGGGTGCAGGGCGCAGGGGGGGGGGTCGCCCTGGGCAGCATTTGGGACCTCTTTTGGCAAAAGTTAAACATATATACAGCTGGGCAATGTATATATGTATGAGACCCGGCCAAAAATTTCATATTTAAGCGGGACAGAAGCCCGCCGCTGAGGGGGCGGAGCTTCTTCCTCAGCACTCACCAGCGCCATTTTTTCTCCACAGCTCCGCTGAGAGGAAGCTCCCCAGGCTCTCGCCTCCTGATACACGGTAGAAGAGGGTAAAAAGAGAGGGGGGGCACATAAATAGGCGCAAAAAACAATATATAAACAGCAGCTACTGGGTTAACATTAAGTTAATGTGTTATTCCTGGGTTTATAGCGCTGGGGTGTGTGCTGGCATACTCTCTCTCTGTCTCTCCTAAGGGCCTTGTGGGGGAACGGTCTTCAAAAGGGCATTCCCTGTGTGTGTGTGTGTGTGTGTGTGTGTGTGTGTGTGTGTGTGTGTGTGTGTGTGTGTGTGTGTCGGTACGCTTGTGTCGACATGTCTGATGAGGAAGGCTATGTGGAAGCAGAGCGGGAGCAAGTGAATGTGGTGTCTCCGCCGACGGCGCCGACACCTGATTGGATGGATATGTGGAAGGTTTTAAATGATAATGTTAATTCCTTGCATAAAAGGTTAGAAAAAGCTGAAGCCTCAGGACAGTCAGGGTCCCAACCCGTGCCTGATCCTATGTCGCAGAGGCCGTCAGGGTCTCAGAAGCGCCCACTATCCCAAATTGTTGACACAGATACCGACATGGATTCTGACTCCAGTGTCGATTACGATGATGCAAAGTTACAGCCAAAATTGGCTAAATCCATCCGTTATATGATTATAGCAATTAAGGATGTGTTGCACATCACAGAGGAAATCCCAGTCCCTGACAAGAGGGTACATATGTATGGGGAAAAGAAGCCGGAGGTAACCTTTCCCCCCTCACACGAGCTAAATGAGTTATGTGAAAAGGCTTGGGAATCTCCAGATAAAAAACTGCAGATTTCCAAAAGGATTCTTATGGCGTATCCTTTCCCGCCAACGGACAGGTTACGCTGGGAATCCTCCCCTAGGGTGGACAAAGCTTTAACACGCTTATCCAAGAAGGTAGCACTGCCGTCACAGAATACGGCTACCCTCAAAGATGCTGCGGATCGCAAACAGGAGGTTACCCTGAAGTCCATTTATACACATTCAGGTACCTTACTGAGGCCGGCGATCGCGTCGGCCTGGGTGTGTAGTGCTGTAGCAGCATGGACGGATACCGTGTCTGAGGAAATTGATACCATAGACAAGGATACTATATTGTTGACCTTGGGGCATATTAAAGACGCTGTCCTATATATGAGAGATGCTCAAAGAGACATTAGTGTACTGGGTTCTAGAATAAATGCTATGTCAATTTCTGTCAGAAGGGTCCTGTGGACTCGGCAATGGACAGGTGATGCCGACTCAAAAAGGCATATGGAGGTTTTACCTTGCAAGGGTGAGGAATTGCTTGGGGAGGGTCTCTCAGACCTGGTCTCCACAGCTACTGCTGGAAAGTCAAATTTTTTGCCATATATGTTTCCTCACAGCCTAAGAGAGCAGCGTATTATCAAATGCAGTCCTTTCGATTGCAGAAAAACAAGAAAGTCCGAGGTGCGTCGTTTCTTGCCAAAGGCAGGGGCAGAGGAAAGAAGCTGCACAACACAGCTAGTTCCCAGGAACAGAAGTCCTCCCCGGCATCTACAAAATACACCGCATGACGCTGGGGCTTCACAAGCGGAGCTAGGCCCAGTGGGGGCACGTCTTCGAAATTTCAGCCACAAGTGGGTTCACTCCCAGTTGGATCCCTGGGCAATAGAGATTGAGTCTCAGGGATACAAGCTGGAATTCGAGGAGATGCCCCCTCACAGATACCTTAAATCGGCCCTACCAGCTTCCCCCCACGAGAGGGAAATAGTGTTAACTGCAATTCACAAATTGTATCTTCAACAGGTGGTGGTCAAGGTTCCCCTCCTTCAACAGGGAAGGGGTTATTATTCGACCATGTTTGTAGTCCCGAAACCGGACGGTTCGGTCAGACCCATATTGAATTTAAAATCCCTGAACATAAACCTGAAAAGGTTCAAGTTCAAGATGGAATCGTTGAGAGTGGTCATCGCAAGCCTGGAAGGGGGGGATTTTATGGTGTCTCTGGACATAAAGGATGCATACCTTCATGTCCCCATTTATCCACCTCATCAGGCGTACCTCAGATTTGTGGTACAGGATTGTCATTACCAATTTCAGACGTTGCCGTTTGGTCTCTCCACGGCACCGAGAATATTTACCAAGGTAATGGCGGAAATGATGGTACTCCTGCGGAAGCAAGGAGTCACCATTATCCCATACTTGGACGATCTCCTCATAAAAGCGAGATCGAGAGAGCAGTTGCTGATCAGCGTAGCACTTTCTCTGGAAGTGTTACGGCAACACGGCTGGATTCTAAACATTCCAAAGTCGCAGTTGGTTCCTACGACTCGTCTGCCTTTCCTGGGCATGATTCTAGACACAGACCAGAAAAGGGTTTATCTCCCGTTGGAGAAAGCTCAGGAACTCATGACACTGGTCAGGAACCTATTAAAACCAAAACAGGTGTCAGTGCATCACTGCACTCGTGTCCTGGGAAAGATGGTGGCATCATACGAGGCCATTCCCTTCGGCAGGTTCCATGCGAGGACTTTCCAATGGGACTTACTGGACAAGTGGTCCGGATCACATCTTCAGATGCATCGGTTAATCACCCTATCCCCCAGGGCCAGGGTGTCACTCCTGTGGTGGCTACAGAGCGCTCACCTTCTCGAGGGCCGCAGATTCGGCATTCAGGACTGGGTCCTGGTGACCATGGACGCAAGCCTCCGAGGTTGAGGTGCAGTCACACAGGGAAGAAATTTCCAAGGTCTGTGCTCAAGTCAAGAGACTTGCCTTCACATCAACATCCTGGAACTAAGGGCCATATACAACGCCCTACGTCAAGCAGAGACCCTGCTTCGCGACCAACCGGTTCTGATTCAGTCAGACAACATCACCGCAGTGGCTCATGTAAACTGCGAAGGCGGCACAAGGAGCAGAGTGGCGATGATGGAAGCCACCAAGATTCTTCGCTGGGCGGAGAATCACGTAAGCGAACTGTCAGCAGTGTTCATCCCGGGAGTGGACAACTGGGAAGCAGACTTCCTCAGCAGACACGACCTCCACCCAGGAGAGTGGGGACTTCATCAGGAAGTCTTTGCACAGATTACAAGTCGTGGGAACTGCCACAGGTGGACATGATGGCATCCCGCCTCAACAAAAAGCTACAGCGGTATTGCGCCAGGTCAAGAGACCCTCAGGCGATAGCTGTAGACGCCCTGGTGACACCGTGGGTGTTCCAGTCGGTCTATGTATTTCCTCCTCTTCCTCTCATACCCAAGGTGCTGAGGATAATAAGAAAAAGAGGAGTGAGAACAATACTCATTGTTCCAGATTGGCCACGAAGGACTTGGTATCCAGATCTGCAAGAAATGCTCACAGAGGACCCGTGGCCTCTTCCTCTAAGACAGGACTTGTTGCAACAGGGGCCCTGTCTGTTCCAAGACTTACCGCGGCTGTGTTTGACGGCATGGCGGTTGAACGCCGGATCCTAGCAGAGAAAGGCATTCCGGATGAGGTCATTCCTACGCTGATAAAGGCTAGGAAGGACGTGACAGCTCAACATTATCACCGTATATGGCGAAAATATGTTGCTTGGTGTGAGGCCAGGAATGCTCCTACGGAGGAATTCCAGCTGGGCCGTTTCCTTCACTTCCTACAGTCCGGAGTGAATTTGGGCCTAAAATTGGGTACCATTAAGGTCTAGATTTCGGCCCTATCCATTTTCTTTCAAAAAGAGTTGGCTTCTTTACCTGAAGTTCAGACGTTTGTAAAGGGAGTGCTGCATATTCAGCCCCCTTTTGTGCCTCCAGTGGCACCTTGGGATCTTAACGTGGTTTCCTGAAATCCCACTGGTTTGAACCACTCAAAACGGTGGAGTTGAAATATCTCACGTGGAAGGTGGTCATGCTATTAGCCTTGGCTTCGGCTAGGCGTGTGTCAGAGTTGGCGGCTTTGTCACATAAAAGCCCCTATCTGGTTTTCCATGCGGATAGAGCAGAATTGCGGACCCGTCCACAATTTCTGCCGAAAGTGGTTTCATCCTTTCATATAAACCAACCTATTGTGGTGCCTGTGGCTACTACTGACTTGGAGGATTCCGAGTTACTTGATGTGGTATGGGCTTTGAAGGTTTATGTAGCCAGAACGGCTAGGGTCAGGAAAACAGAGTCTTTGTTTATCCTGTATGCTTCCAACAAGCTTGGTGCTCCTGCTTCAAAGCAAACATTGCTCGCTGGATCTGTAACACGATTCAGCAGGCTCATTCTGCGGCTGGATTGCCGCTGCCAAAATCAGTTAAGGCCCATTCCACTAGGAAGGTGGGCTCTTCTTGGGCGGCTGCCCGAGGGGTCTCGGCATTACAGCTTTGCCGAGCGGCTACTTGGTCAGGTTCAAACACTTTTGCAAAGTTCTACAAGTTTGATACCCTGGCTGAGGAGGACCTTGTGTTTGCTCAATCGGTGCTGCAGAGTCATCCGCATTCTCCCGCCCGTTTGGGAGCTTTGGTATAATCCCCATGGTCCTTACGAAGTCCCCAGCATCCACTAGGATGTTAGAGAAAATAAGATTTTACTTACCGGTAAATCTATTTCTCGTAGTCCGTAGTGGATGCTGGGCGCCCGTCCCAAGTGCGGACTTCTTCTGCAATACTTGTATATAGTTATTTCTTCAATAAGGGTTAAGTTATGGTTGCATCAGGGTTGGACCTGATGCTCTGTTATTTGTCATACTGTTAACTGGTTGTTATCACATGTTATACGGTGTGATTGGTGTGGCTGGTATGAATCTTGCCCTGGATTACCAAAATCCTTTCCTTGTACTGTCAGCTCTTCTGGGCACAGTTTCTCTAACTGAGGTCTGGAGGAGGGACATAGAGGGAGGAGCCAGTGCACACCAGAACCTAAATTCTTTCTTAAATCTATTTCTCGTAGTCCGTAGTGGATGCTGGGGACTCCGTAAGGACCATGGGGATAGACGGGCTCCGCAGGAGACATGGGCACTTTAAGAAAGAATTTAGGTTCTGGTGTGCACTGGTTCCTCCCTCTATGCCCCTCCTCCAGACCGTTCTGGCCACATAAACCTTCAAAGCCCTGACCACATCAAGCAAATCGGAATCCTCCAAGTCAGTAGTAGCCACAGGCACCACAATAGGTTGGTTTATATGAAAAGATGAAACCACTTTCGGCAGAAATTGTGGACGGGTCCGCAATTCTGCTCTATCCACATGAAAAACCATATAGGGGCTTTTATGTGACAAAGCCGCCAACTCTGACACACGCCTAGCCGAAGCCAAGGCTAATAGCATGACCACCTTCCACGTGAGATATTTCAACTCCACCGTTTTAAGTGGTTCAAACCAGTGGGATTTCAGGAAACTTAACACCACGTTGGCTAGGGCCGAAATCTGGACCTTAATGGAACCCAATTTTAGGCCCAAATTCACTCCGGACTGTAGGAAGTGAAGGAAACGGCCCAGCTGGAATTCCTCCGTAGGAGCATTCCTGGCCTCACACCAAGCAACATATTTTCGCCATATACGGTGATAATGTTGAGCTGTCACGTCCTTCCTAGCCTTTATCAGCGTAGGAATGACCTCATCCGGAATGCCTTTCTCTGCTAGGATCCGGCGTTCAACCGCCATGCCGTCAAACACAGCCGCGGTAAGTCTTGGAACAGACAGGGCCCCTGTTGCAACAAGTCCTGTCTTAGAGGAAGAGGCCACGGGTCCTCTGTGAGCATTTCTTGCAGATCTGGATACCAAGTCCTTCGTGGCCAATCTGGAACAATGAGTACTGTTCTCACTCCTCTTTTTCTTATTATCCTCACCACCTTGGGTATGAGAGGAAGAGGAGGAAATACATAGACCGACTGGAACACCCACGGTGTCACCAGGGCGTCCACAGCTATCGCCTGAGGGTCTCTTGACCTGGCGCAATACCTCTGTAGCTTTTTGTTGAGGCGGGATGCCATCATGTCCACCTGTGGCAGTTCCCACCGACTTGTAATCTGTGCGAAGACTTCCTGATGAAGTCCCCACTCTCCTGGGTGGAGGTCGTGTCTACTGAGGAAGTCTGCTTCCCAGTTGTCCACTCCCGGGATGAACACTGCTGACAGAGCGCTTACGTGATTCTCCGCCCAGCGAAGAATTCTGGTGGCTTCCGCCATCGCCACCCTGCTCCTTGTGCCGCCTTGTCGGTTTACATGAGCCACTGCGGTGATGTTGTCTGACTGAATCAGAACCGGTTGGTCGCGAAGCAGGGTCTCCGCTTGACGTAGGGCGTTGTATATGGCCTTTAGTTCCAGGATGTTGATGTGAAGGCAAGTCTCTTGACTTGACCACAGACCTTGGAAATTTCTTCCCTGTGTGACTGCTCCCCAACCTCGGAGGCTTGCGTCCGTGGTCACCAGGACCCAGTCCTGAATGCCGAATCTGCGGCCCTCGAGAAGGTGAGCGCTCTGTAGCCACCACAGGAGTGACACCCTGGCCATGGGGGATAGGGTGATTAACTGATGCATCTGAAGATGTGATCCGGACCACTTGTCCAGTAAGTCCCATTGAAAGGTCCTCGCATGGAACCTGCCGAAGGGAATGGCCTCGTATGATGCCACCATCTTTCCCAGGACTCGGGTGCAGTGATGTACTGACACCTGTTTTGGTTTTAATAGGTTCCTGACCAGTGTCATGAGTTCCTGAGCTTTCTCTATCGGGAGATAAACCCTTTTCTGGTCTGTGTCTAGAATCATGCCCAGGAAAGGCAGACGAGTCGTAGGAACCTACTGCGACTTTGGAATATTCAGAATCCAGCCGTGTTGCCGTAACACTTCCAGAGAAAGTGCAACGCTATTCAGCAACTGCTCTCTTGATCTCGCTTTTATGAGGAGATCGTCCAAGTACGGAATAATGGTGACCCCTTGCTTCCGTAGGAGTACCATCATTTCCGCCATTACCTTGGTAAATATTCTCGGTGCCGTGGAGAGACCAAACGGCAACGTCTGAAATTGGTAATGACAATCCTGTACCACAAATCTGAGGTACGCCTGATGAGGTGGATAAATGGGGACATGAAGGTATGCATCCTTTATGTCCAGAGACACCATAAAATCCCCCCCTTCCAGGCTTGCGATGACCACTCTCAACGATTCCATCTTGAACTTGAACCTTTTCAGGTATATGTTCAGGGATTTTAAATTCAATATGGGTCTGACCGAACCGTCCGGTTTCGGGACTACAAACATGGTCGAATAATAACCCCTTCCCTGTTGAAGGAGGGGAACCTTGACCACCACCTGTTAAAGATACAATTTGTGAATTGCAGTTAACACTATTTCCCTCTCGTGGGGGGAAGCTGGTAGGGCCGATTTGAGGTATCGGTGAGGGGGCATCTCTTCGAATTCCAGCTTGTATCCCTGAGACACAATTAATATCGCCCAGGGATCCACCTGGGAGTGAATCCACTTGTGGCTGAAATTTCGAAGACGTGCCCCCACCGGGCCTAGCTCCGCCTGTGGAGCCCCAGCGTCATGCAGTGGATTTTGTAGAGGCCGGGGAGGACTTCTGTTCCTGGGAACTAGCTGTGTTGTGCAGCTTCTTACCTCTGCCCCTGCCTCTGGCAAGAAAGGACGCACCTCGGACTTTCTTGTTACTTTGTGATCGAAAGGACTGCATTTGATAATACGGTGCTTTCTTAGGCTGTGAGGGAATAAAAGGCAAAAAATTTGACTTTCCAGCTGTAGCTGTGGAGACCAGGTCCGAGAGACCCTCCCCAAACAATTCCTCACCCTTGTAAGGTAAAACCTCCATATGCCTTTTTGAGTCGGCATCACCTGTCCATTGCCGAGTCCACAGGACCCTTCTGGCAGAAATCGACATAGCATTTATTCTAGAACCCAGTAGACTAATGTCTCTTTGAGCATCTCTCATATATAGGACAGCGTCTTTAATAAGCCCCAAGGTCAACAATACAGTATCCTTGTCTAAGGTATCAATTTCCTCAGATAAGGTATTCGTCCATGCTGCTACAGCACTACACACCCAGGCCGACACGATTGCCGGCCTCAGTAAGGTACCTGAATGTGTATAAATGGACTTCAGGGTAACCTCCTGTTTGCGATCCGCAGCATCTTTGAGGGTAGCCGTATCCTGTGACGGCAGGGCTACCTTCTTGGATAAGCGTGTTAAAGCTTTGTCCACCCTAGGGGAGGATTCCCAGCGTAACCTGTCCGTTGGCGGGAAAGGATACGCCATAAGAATCCTTTTGGAAATCTGCAGTTTTTTATCTGGAGATTCCCAAGCCTTTTCACATAACCCATTTAGCTCGTGTGAGGGGGGAAAGGTTACCTCCGGCTTCTTTTCCCCATACATATGCACCCTCTTGTCAGGGACTGGGGTTTCCTCTGTGATGTGCAACACATCCTTAATTGCTATAATCATATAACGGATGGATTTAGCCAATTTTGGCTGTAACTTTGCATCATCGTAATCGACACTGGAGTCAGAATCCATGTCGGTATCTGTGTCAACAATTTGGGATAGTGGGCGCTTCTGAGACCCTGACGGCCTCTGCGACATAGGATCAGGCACGGGTTGGGACCCTGACTGTCCCGAGGCTTCAGCTTTTTCCAACTTTTTATGCAAGGAATTAACATTATCATTTAAAACCTTCCACATATCCATCCAATCAGGTGTCGGCGCCGTCGGCGGAGACACCACGTTCATTTGCTCCCGCTCTGCTTCCACATAGCCTTCCTCATCAGACATGTCGACACAAGCGTGCCGACACACCACACACACACAGGGAATGCCCTCTCTGAAGACAATTCCCCCACAAGGCCCTTTGGAGAGACAGAGAGAGAGTATGCCAGCACACACCCCAGCGCTATAAACCCAGGAATAACACAGTAACATAATGTTAACCCAGTAGCTGCTGTTTATATTGCTTTTTGCGCCTAATTATGTGCCCCCCCTCTCTTTTTACCCTCTTCTACCGTGTATCTGCAGGGGAGAGCCTGGGGAGCTTCCTCTCAGCGAAGCTGTGGAGAAAAAATGGCGCTGGTGAGTGCTGAGGAAGAAGTCCCGCCCCCTCGGCGGCGGGCTTCTGTCCCGCTTAAATATGCAATTTTTTGGCGGGGGCTCATACATATATACAGTGCCCAGCTGTATATATGCTTAACTTTGCCAAAAGAGGTCCCAAATGCTGCCCAGGGCCCCCCCACGCTCTGCACCCTTACAGTGACCGGAGTATGTGTAGGTGTGTGGAGCAATGGCGCACAGCTGCGGTGCTGTGCGTTACCTCAGTGAAGAACACGGAGTCAACTGCCGCCTGTGAAGTCTTCTTTGCTTCTCATACTCACCCGGCTTCTGTCTTCCGGCTCTGCGAGGGGGACGGCGGCGCGGCTCCGGGACCGGACGGCGAGGGTGATATCCTGCGTACCGATCCCTCTGGAGCTAATGGTGTCCAGTAGCCTAAGAAGCAGGACCTAGCTTCAGAGAGTAGGGCTGCTTCTCTCCCCTCAGTCCCACGATGCAGGGAGTCTGTTGCCAGCAGAGCTCCCTGAAAATAAAAAACCTAACAAAATACTTTCTCTCAGCAAACTCAGGAGAGCTCACTGAAAAGCACCCAGCTCGTCTGGGCACAGTATCAAACCGAGGTCTGGAGGAGGGGCATAGAGGGAGGAGCCAGTGCACACCAGAACCTAAATTCTTTCTTAAAGTGCCCATGTCTCCTGCGGAGCCCGTCTATCCCCATGGTCCTTACGGAGTCTCCAGCGTCCACTAGGACGTTAGAGAAACTGGATGTATATCAGAGAATACTTGTACTCAATATTCCTGTAGTTATGCACTTGTTCTTAACTAACATTGCCTAAACGACATGTAGAATACTTAAGTGTCCTGTAAATGCACAGCGCTAATGAGGCTGGCGGCTTTACAGAGGAGACAGTGCCCAGCAGTCCCAGAATCAGCGCAGCTCTGTGTAATTGCGCCCAAACGCAGACAGGGAGTGAGGGAGAGAGAGATGCAGCTCCAGGGAGGAAACATCTACTGCAGATGACGCCTGGGGATGGGGGAGGGGCTACAGGTCAGCGCCTTATCCCCTTTACTGGACTTCACCAACGGGTACTATGGAGCCTGTATCAAACGGATTTTAGTAAATCCGACCTGTGTTCCTTGCCCTGGTGGATATAGTGGGGTCCCTGCACGGCCACAGTGTCCATGCCAGTGGCGCAGTCCGCCTACGGGGACCGCGACCGGATCGCGATTTTGTCGGGTCCAGTCTGGGGGACCCTCTTACCTCCTCCCAATCATGCGGCCACGCGATCCAGGAGAGTAGCGCCAGTATGTGTGCCTGATGAGACCGGAGCACCTCCGCTGTAAGTACCCGGCAACCAGGGAGCGAGAGTATACAGTGCCGCTGGGGGAGGTGAGGGAGCCGCAGCACGATATGTCAGCATGACATACCACTAAGTGCCTATGCTGCGGCCCTTGAAGTGTTTCTTCTCAGAAAAGCTCTTCTCAGGGCTACCTAACGCAGCCCTCCCTGTTAGCTGCCAGTGCTTCAGGCAATAACTTACAAACTGAGCTCCAGTGCCTGGAGGCGGGGATATAGAGGAGGCGGTGCAGTGCATCCTGGGAACAGTCAAAGCTTTAGCCTGTTGGTGCCTCGGATCAAGATCCAACTCTACACCCTGATGTTATTCCCTGTGGAATACCAGTGTACCCCGCTGCAGAAAAGTATGTTTCTTTGCTTGTTGTTACCAAATGCATCATTTACTTCAGTTACACACAGTTCTGCTCTGGTAAAAATAGGATTTTGGTTACCTACCGGTAAATCCTTTTCTCGTAGTCCGTAGAGGATGCTGGGGTCCATATTAGTACCATGGGGTATAGACGGGTCCACCAGGAGCCATTGGCACTTTAAGAGTTTAATAGTGTGGGATGGCTCCTCCCTCTATGCCCCTCCTACCAGACTCAGCCTAGAAACTGTGCCCAAGGACACGACATATTTTAAGAGAAGGAATTACACAGATAGTGGCGAGATTCATACCAGCTCAAACAAACATGAGAATCCGGCCAACATGCCGGAACAACTTCAGCAACAGCTGAAACAGTAAATAACGCAGAACTTACCTAGGAACCAGGTAACACCGAACCATAAAACCAATGCAAGAAAACGAAGCGCTGGGGGGGCGCCCAGCATCCTCTACGGACTACGAGAAAAGGATTTACCGGTAGGTAATTAAAATCCTATTTTCGCTTACATCCTAGAGGATGCTGGGGTCCATATTAGTACCATGGGGATGTACCAAAGCTCCCAGTACAGGAGGGAGAGCGCGGAGGCTCCTGCAACACTGCCTGACCAAACTTGAGGTCATCAGAGGCCAAAGTATCGAACTTGTAAAACTTGGCAACGTGTTCGACCCAGACCAAGTAGCTGCTCGGCAGAGTTGTACCGCCGAGAAACCCCGGGCAGCCGCCCAAGAAGAGCCCACTTTACGAGTAGAGTGGGCCTTTACAGATCTCGGACACGGCAATCCTGCCGTGGAATAAGCATGCTGGATAGTGAAAATGATCCAGCGGGAAATCGACAGCTACGAAGCAGGACATCCAATTTTCTTTGGATCATAGAGGACAAACAGAGAGTCACTTTTCCTATGACGAGCCGTCCTCTTCAGGTAAATCTTTAAAGTCCTCACTACATCCAAGGCATTTGAAGTAATTGAGGAGTCAGTAGCCACTGGCACCACAATAGGTTGGTTGATGTGGAAAGCCGACACAACCTTAGGTAGGAACTGTGGATGAGTCCTAAGTTCCGCCCTTTCTTCATGGAACATCAGATAGGGTCTTTGACAAGATAAAGCCCCCAATTCCGACACGAGTCGTGCAGAAGCCAAGGCCAACAAGGTGATCGCCTTCCACGTTAGAAACTTGAGCTCAGCCTCCTGGCTCAAACCAGGCAGATTGGAGTAACTGCAGCACCACATCAAGATCCCATGGAGCCGTAGGCGCCACAAAGGAAGGCTGGATGTGCAGAACCTCTTTCAAAAAGGTCTGAACCTCAGGAAGAACAGCCAATTGTTTTGGAAGAAGATTGACAAAGAAGAGATCTGGACCTTGACGGAGCCCAGTCTCAGACCCATATCCACCCCTGCTTGCAGGAAAAGAAGAAAACGTCCAAGTTGAAACTCCACCGCCGGAAACTTCTTGGCCTCACACCAAGAAACATATTTCTTCCAAATGCGATGGTAATGTTTAGACGTTACCCCCTTCCTTGCCTGTATCAGGGTAGGAATGACCCTCACTCGGGATACCTTTCCGAGCTAAGATCTGGCGTTCAACCGCCATGCCGTCAAACGTAGCTACGGTAAGTCTTGATAAGCGAACGGCCCCTGCAGAAGCAGATCCTCCTGAAGAAGGTAAAGGCCGTGGATCTTCCAGCAGAAGATCCAGCAGATCCGCGTACCAACCCCTCCTTGGCCAGTCCGGAGCAATGAGGATTGCCAGAACCTTTGTTCTTCTTACGAGCTGAAGAACCTTTGGTATCAGAGGAAGTGGAGTGAACACATACACTGACATGAACACCCACGGTGTTACCAGTGCGTCCACCGCCACTGCCTGTAAGTCTCTTGACCTGGAACAGGACCCTCTGTAGCTTCATGTTGAGGCATGAGGCCATCATGTCTATGTGGGGAACCCCTCACCAACTGGTTACCCTCCTCGAACACCTCCGGGTGGAGGCCCCACTCCCCTGGATGGAGATCGTGTCTGCTGAGGAAGTCTGCTTCCCAGTTGTCTACGCCCGCAATGAAGATTGCCAACATCGCCACCGCGTGCCTTTCTGCCAGATGAGGATTTTTGACACCTCTGACATGGCAGCCCTGTCGGTTTATGTAGGCCACTGTGGTCACATTCTCCGACTGCACCTTAACAGCCCGATCCTGTAGAAGGTGTGCTGCTTGCAGAAGGGCGTTGTAAACAGCCCTGAGTTCCAGGATGTTTATTGGGAGAAGTGACTCTTGATCCGACCACCGTCCCTGAAAGGTTTCCCCCAGAGCGAGTGCCCCCCAACCTCTTAGACTTGCATCTGTGGTTAGAAGTTTCCAGTCTTGGATTCCGAACCTTCTCCCTTCCAGAAGGTGTGGAAGTTGCAGCCACCAGAGGAGTGAAATCCTGGCTTTCGGAGACAGGCGTATCCTCTTGTGCATGTGTAGGGTAGAGTCCGACCACTGGTCCAATAGGTCCAGCTGAAAGGGACGAGCATAAACCCTGCCATACTGCAGAGATTCGTAGGCAGCAACCATCTTCCCCAGAAGGCGTATGCATTGATGAACCGATACCCGGGCAGGCTTTAGGACCTCCCAGACCAGTGCTTGAATCACCAACGCTTTCTCCACCGGGAGAAATACCCTCTGCACTTCCGTGTCGAGGATCATTTCCAGGAAAGACAGCCGCCTTGTCGGCTCCAGATGAGACTTTTGAAGGTTCAGGATCCAACCGTGCCTCCTGAGCAGCCGTGTTGTGAGTGCGCTGGAATGCAACAACCTCTCCCTGGCCGAAAGGACTGTGACGTGGTAGACGAAAAGGGCTTCTTCGTAGCCGGTGCAGGTGAGGGGAGAAAAGGAGACTTACCTACGGTAGCCGTGGCAATCCATGCATCCAGCGCCGTGGCAATCCATGCATCCAGCCCCTCCCCAAAGAGAGCCTGACTGTATGGTAGGCCTTCCACACACTTTCTGGATTCCGCGTCCGCAAACCAGTGGCACAGCCAGAGACCTCTGCAAGCCGAGAAGGACATGGAGGAGATCCCCGCAGCCATGGAACGCAGGTCCTTCATGGAATCCACCAGGAACCCTGCAGAATCCTGAATATTACGTAAAAATAAATCAACGTCACCTTTGTCCAGCGTAGTCGATTCCTCCTGCAGAGTGATTAACCACCTGGCAATAGCTTTAGCAATCCAAGCACAGGCAATAGTAGGACGCAATATAGCCCCTGAAGCCGTGTAAATGGATTTCAGCGTAGCATCCACCTTGCGATCTGCCGGGTCTTTTAAGGCGGTAGATCCCGGGACCGGTAATACCACCTGTTTAGACAGCCTGGAGATAGAGGCGTCGACTATCGACGGGGACTCCCATCTCTTCCTATCCTCCTCTGGGAAGGAAAAAGCTACCAAGACCCTCTTGGAAATCTGGAATTTCTTTTACGGAGTTTCCCATGCCTTTTCAAAGATAGCATTCAATTCTTTGGATGTCGAGAAGGTGAGGGGGGCTTCTTATTATTCGTAAACAGGCCTCCTCCACCTGTTCCGGAGCCGTGTCCGAAATGTGTAAAACATCCCTAACAGCCTCAATCATCAACTGCACCCCCTTGGCAAGTGATGCCGTCTCCCTCAACACATCCCCATCACAGTCTGCAGCGTCAGAGTCGGTGTCCATGTCATCCTGCATAATTGCCAGCGCACGTTTTTGAGAATGTACCGCAGGGGACCCCGATGAGGCAGTATCAGACCATACCACCATAGAGGGCTGGAGGACCTGAGTGGCTTGCTCAGTCCTGGCAACCCTATCAGAAATCTGAGAAATAATCCCCCTCAGAGAGACTAACCATTCTGGCTCTCTAGCTGGGATCTGCGCTAAAACAGTGCAATCCCGATTACATGGAATGGAGTCTTCCTGGGAAGACAACTCCTCTGCAGCATATGAAACAGTGTCCCTAGACATATTGACACACAACCTCAAACACCCCACAAACACACAGGGTACTGGGCAGACAGAGTTTCCCCCCCAAGAATGGCAGAGAGACACAGAGATTGGAGCCAACCCACACACAGCGCTGTTAGAGTATAGGGAAACCCTAAACCGGTGCTGACTGTGTCCCTTAATAGGTGGCACAGTTTTAACACAGTCTCCCCCCCTTCTACAACCCCCTGGTACCGTACAGATAGCTGGCAGTGAGCTGCAGGCTGGAAAATGGCGCTGAACGCTGCTGGGTCCGCTCTGAGGAGAAGCTCCGCCCCCTCAATGGCGCTGTCTTCCCGCTCTATGCAGATTATACTGGCCGGAGGAGTTCAAGCTGGCTTGGATCCTTAGACCCCGACAGGCTGCTTGTGGTCAGTTTTGGGTCCGGAGCTAGCCCAGGGCTCCCTACCCCCCAGCGCCGCACCGCAGTACCGCTGAGCCTTCCAGGAGCTCGGTTAAGACCGCGCTCCTATCCACTAGCCGCCTACAATCACACTGTCCCCCCCGCTTGCAAGGGGGGACAGTGACTCACTCGCCTATTTTCAGCATCCTGAGGGGGTGGCGGCTGGCTGCCGGGGCGAGCGTTCCCCTGCGGCGGGGCGTGATCAGACCCCTCTGGAGCTCAACGTTCAGTCAGCAGGGGCAGTGGCTCAAGACCCCGCAGGGCAGACACTGCTCCGCCCCCTCAGTCCCACACTACAGGGAGGCTGTCGCCAGCAGCCTCCCTGTAAAAAAAACAAACTCTGAAATAAAGAAAACAAAACTTTACCTAAGAGAACTCTGTAGAGCTCCCCTAGCTGTGACCGGCTCCTCCGGGCACATTTTCTAAACTGAGTCTGGTAGGAGGGGCATAGAAGGAGGAGCCAGCCCACACTATTAAACTCTTAAAGTACCAATGGCTCCTGGTGGACCAGTCTATACCCTATAGTACTAATATGGACCCCAGCATCCTCTAGGACGTAAGAGAAATATAAATTAAGCTTTTTTTGTCATAAAAATTATGTAGAATTTGCAGTTTCTGCATAATTTTACGTTTCCCTGCTGTGTGCTAACAGCCAAATGCAGGATATTTCACATAAATCTCCTGCACAAGGCTAACTAGTGCTACAGACCATTGTGGGGACTACTGGGCCAAACTTCAAAAAGCAGCATCAGATGGCATCTACTTTATGCCTATGGAAACATTCTCGCAGGAGAGGGATCTTATGCTCCGACTGGCTCCGGAAACTGAACGAGTCCTGCATCCTCGCACACAGTGCCCCCTATGCCCAATCCTGATTGACAGGCTGCGTGTGTTTGGGAGCGGGGAAGGGGGGGCGACTGGCTCCATTTTGTGGGAGTGCTGAGGTGAGTGTCTGTGTTTACTAACCTCGGCTGAAGGTTACTCAGATGGGTTACGCAGCGTGATCTGATGTGCGACTTGAGACGCACCAGCGTATCGTAGAAGCAGTCAGGGGGCGTCTATTTACCAGACATCTCTGGCTGCATTTGCACATGACCTGTATGGTGTTGCACAGCCACTTCCTTGCTGAATCAGGCCCACTGTGTGCATGAGCAGTCTCCGTTCCTCAAGAGTCCTTCAAAAATATGAAAGACCTTTCTGATGTGACGGGTATGTAACTGGCAGCGTTTATCACTACTGCTGTCCATGCGAGTTGCAGCTAATACATAGATGGGACGTTTTTGGTAAGAATGAAAAAGTAATTGTGAAACGGACGGATAAGAAAGCGCAGCACTAAAATCGGAACTATCTGAAAATGAATATGGTAAAAACAGTCCTTAAATAAAAACTGTCCTGAGATGCAAACTTGTCTATAAAAGTTATCCTCTTAGAAACCATTAGATACATGGCACTTACTGCTATTTACATAATACAATTAGCAGTACTGTTTGAGTAAGCAACAAAGTAAATGACACTGAGCACCTCCCCCCAACAAACCAGACACCTCTGCAGAAGGCATTCAAAGTTCATCTTCTCGTATAAAAAGAAGTTAAATAAATGATGCCCCAATTTAAAGCACAATAGAAAGTAAATACATTTTTTACAATGCATATAAATACTCCACTAAAGAATAGCAGACATTGCATATTTTCACAATTAAGCTATGTTCTGCAATGATAGTCTGCAATAATAATAACAAGTTTTCCATATGTTCCTGAAGTGACATTTAGAGACTGATTTTACAGTAAATGATTTTGATTTAAAGAACAGAGCAATGTTGGCTTGCGCAGCTGTGTATTCAGGTTACGCTCAACTTAGAACAGGGAAACGGTCCTAGACAACTGATTTATAAGACCAGCTGAACGTATACTTTCTATTCCATTAACAGTACTTGAGGAAACACATTTCTCTACCTCTAAAAGGGCAAAAAAATACCTCTTATCCTTTGGGCCAGATCTGAAAGGTTGATTTACTAAAAATTCGTAAAAGTAACTTTTTGCTCCTGTTCCAGAAAGTGATATGAAAAAAATATAAAAGCTTATGTTTGCCCAAAGATACATCATCCACATGTAAAGCATATAAGCACAGGAGCGCAGGAAATATATTAAAATACAGGTGGGATAATTAAAGTGATATATGGCTGCAACAGAAACTGAAGGGATGTAAAGCTCTACTGTAGATAGTTTCTGATGCTTGCCAATTACATGGATTGTAGTTATTTAGTTCATGACTGACAACCTTACAAAAGACACTGTTTACGTTCAGACTTTTTTTTAGACTAAACAGTGAGGGTCTAGGACATGTGTTTCTAGGCAACAAGATTTATGGGGGAAAGAAAATAAGATGAAGTTCTCGCAATATAAGTTTGTGTTAGGATGATAATTTATGATTTTTAAAGGTGACAAACAATGAGGTGTGCATTCAGGTTATACGTCTCACATACAGTACATCATCAGTATGTGGTCACCATTATGAAGCAAAAAGTTGGAAGTTATCTAACATTATATTTGCTATTAAAAAGTCAGTTCATATATTAATTTTCTCACTAACATATTGCAAGACACATCCAATGTTAAATGTTAGGTTTTTGCATAATTTCTATCAAGCCCTTTTTGCTAAATCTTAGTGGAAGCTTGTGGAAACATGTCTACTTGAGCAAAACTCATTGTGTTCCTCATCTAGAGCTGTCAGTGGTAGTAAGGGACAAGAGAGAGAGAGAGACAAACTTGCCATAATACTGCACTTGGTCTCTGTAGGATTTTTGATCATTAAAGAAACAGTGCAACATTTTCTAAGTAGCTGCAGGATTTAACGGGCCAATAATATTAAATACAAAGCTAGGTGTGTTTTGTATTTAAAATAATTGTGCCTTTATATCCAGCAAACAGTACTGTACTGCTGAAGATAGAGATTTGAAGAGCGCTGCTCAATAAATTTAGCGCATAGTGCAGTGTTTTTCAACCACTGTGCCGTGGCACACTAGTGTGCCCTGAGCAGTCTCCAGGTGTACCGCCATAGAAGCGATGCCAGGCCCGTCAGTGTTTTGCCGCTACTGAGGCCCTGGAACGATCGGTGGGTTTAGTGGTTGCAGAGCCAATTCTAATTTTGGGCCCGGGCTGTGTTGGGCTCTTCTGGCTCTCTCAGATGTGGCTCAGGCATTACCTATGGAAAAGCTGCGACATGACATCCTAGGACACGCAACTGCACCATGCATCACCATTAAATTTGAATGTGCCTTGGCAATATTTAAATCTTGTTCAGTGTGCCGCGAGTTGTAAAAGGTTGAAAATCTCTGGCATAGTATATAATGAAACAGTGTAAAAAGAAAAATAGTGCATAAAGAACTACAATGTTGAAAAAGAATTAAGCTTATGAATTGTTCTACTGTGGATTACTCAAAACTCCAGCCTGCAAAACAGAACTTACTGTAGAAGGTAAAAAGTATAATTTTAATCATGTGGGTTAAACGACTAAAGTAAATAAGTTTAATATAATATTTTTATATAGCACTTTATATCTGCAGGAAATAAACCATATTACATATGAGGCACCAATTGTGAGCACACTGTAAGGAATCCGGTCAAGATCCCGGCGGTCGGAATACTGACACCGGGATTCCGACCGGCACAATCCCGACATATTCCCCCTCTGTGGGTGTCCACGACACCAATAGAGGGAGAACAAATTAGTGTGCCAAGCGTAGTGAGGCACCGTGCCCGCAGAGTGGCGAGCGCGAGCCCGCAAGGGGCTGCGTTGCACTCGCCCCACTGTCGGGATTGTGCCGGTCGGGATACCGGTGTCGGTAATCCAACCGCCAGGATCCCGTCCAGCGGTATCTCGTACTGATCCCCACTGTAAGGCTGTCAGTGATCTTGTATTTCTTCCATTTTTTTAATAATTGCACCAACAGTTGATCTCTTCTCACCAAGCTGCTTGCCTATTGTCGAGTAGCTCATCCCAGCCTTGTGCAGCTCTACAATTTTGGTGTCCTTAGACAGCTCTCTGGTCTTGGCCATGGTGGAGAGGTAGCAGTCTGACTGTTTGAGGGTGTGGACAGGTGTCTTTTATACAGATAACCAGTTTAAACAGGTGCCATTAATACAGGTAACGAGTGGAGGATAGAAGAGCTTCTTAGAGAAGAAGTAACAGGTCTGTGAGAGCCAGAAATCTTGCTGCTTGGTAGGTGTCCAAATATTTATTTGCCACAAGAATATACAAGTAAATTGTTTAAAAAATCATACAATGTGATTTCCTGATTTAAACAGCAGCATTCGCAAGTCTAATTATTGGATTTGCTTATTTTTCTCTCATTGTCCAACCATGATTGAGAAGGTTTATATTTCCCCGAGGTCGTTCATTGTTGGTTTTCACTAGTTTAGCATAGCAAGCCAATTTGGACGACGGTCGTTAATCGTTGAAAACGAATATCGTCCAAATCAGAAATGACGCCAAGTGTGTAAGGTCCCTAACGTACAAAGAAGTGTTGGGATTCTGACCACTGGGATGCAGCTTCCGGTATTCTGACCGTCGATACCAAGACTATCGAGATCCTGTACCCAACCCGAATCATTTTTCAGTAATGTATTAAGGCTGTGTATGGTTAAAGAAGTATTCCATGACCTGCGTCACTCCACAGAGATCAATAGTGTGAGCTTCCGCCTTTGCTTCTGTTCACCTTGTGTGCACATATCCTCAAAGGCAGATATTTCCTCTAAACTATTAACAATAGCATTCAGGGCAAAACAGGAAAATTGTCTGAGAGTAGGCCTGTTTAACTTTAATGCACTTTACAATGCATTCCGAGGAGGGTGGCCACTTGGTAGCCACTAACACAAGCATAAGATACAATTAAATTGCATTAAACACAGCAATTAAATCTCCCAGAACAATGGGCCTAATTCAGACCTGATCGTAGATGTGCTAAATTTAGCACATCTACGAAGCACATCTACGATCAGTCACACAGACATGTGGGGGGACGCCCAGCACAAGGCTAGTCCGCCCCGCATGTCAGGCCCGAGCACCCCCCAAACCGCACAAGTACAAAAGCATTGCACAATGGCGATGCTTTTGTACTTTAGGAGTAGCTCCCTACCAGCGCAGCTCCTGCGCGCTACAGGGAGCTAATCGTCGCTGTGAGGGTCACAACGGCTGCGTGTGCCTCCATTGGCAGGACCGTGCCCCTAAAACGGCGGCCAAACGCCGCTGGCCCGCCCCCTCCCAGCGACCGCCTCTGCCTGTCAATCAGGCAGAGGCGATCGCAGGGCTAAGACGGCTGTCGGCTGTCTGGCATGCGCCGGCGCGCAGTTCAGACCTGATCAAAAACGCACAGCACCGATCAGGTCTGAATTAGGCCCAATGTGCGCTGTAAAGGAGCGCATAGTAAAAAGAGTGTTCTTTAAGGATTTATGTGGAGAGTATAAATGTCATACAATATCAGTGATCAGCTGACACAGGTTTCTTGTGCTAACACAACCTTGGTAAACACATTCCTATTTTATAACAAATATGTGCGCTAACCTGAGCAGAAAGGAACACCTGCACGTCTGGGACAAGTCTGGGCAGGGGCAGTCAGAATTGTACAAAACATTTTTATAGTCCTTAAAAGCACGTTGTTGTCCGTGCCGTGTTTGTATCACAATGCTCTTTTGTACGTGAGTGCAGCCCCTCAGTCCTACATGCACAGTTATACAAACACACAAGGCATCAATGAATTAAGCTGGTGTTTGGATAAAATAGTAGGAACAGTGGTGGAATTTCCAAAGTTAGCAGCATGCCAAGCTATTTTTGCCACCCTGAGCAAAATGCATTACATCAATATAAACAGACAGACGATGTTATATAAAATGTTACAAAAGAGAGTAATTGTATTTTATTTAAAGAAACTTTTTACTTACATTACTAACATTAATGTGTATGAGCGGAAATGTACTATGCCTTATGCCTGGGTACACATTAGGACGATGTCAGGACCAGTGGTTTATCTACAATGGTAGCAGTATGTGTGGTGCACATGGACCGCAGAGCAAATAAACTTTGCATAGGACTAATGTAAAACCTTTTGCAGATAGCAATTGAGTTGTAATGGATTTATTAATGGAACAAAAAAAAAAATAACCCTGCCTTTTTCTTTTACACTCTAAAAAAAAAAAAAAAAAAGTTACTTTACTATTTTACCACTTTTGAGAACCTCTCTCAAAATATTTAGTTATTATACTTAAAAATGGAAAGAATACACATAAAAATAATAATACAAATGAACTCTCCAAGAACATAAGGCCTGCTTCATGTTTGTAGGTAAAGCAATAAAAGCAAGCAACTGGGCAAAACCATGTAGCACTGCATGTGGGGCAGATGTAACACATACAGAGAGAATTAGATTTGGGTGGGGTATGTTCAAATTAAAATCTAAATTGCAGATTAAAAATTAATTTGTCTAACATTTGTGGGCTACATGCAAAAGCAGCCAGTATTTGACCTGAACAGAAAAAATATAACCCACCCAAATCTAAATTCTCTGCACATTACATCTGCCCCATCTGCAGTGCAAGATGGTTTTGTCCAGTTGTTTACTTTTTTGCTTTACTTAAAACATGTAAAAGAGGTATATCTGCACCCAGTACTATAACATATTAAATATATCAGGAGCCATAGGATCCATAACCATATTGAAAAGTTATAGAATTCTACAGCAACTTATAGTATCCTAATAATATACAGTAAAAAGAAAATTATCCCTGTATTATGTAAATTAAATGAATCTCATATTAGCCGCAATCATTACAAAAAAAAAAAAAAAAACTGAAGATCATTATCAAACTATCCAGTTAAGGCCGGTTTTATTTTCAGAAGAAAAATGTCCCGTGTTCAGCCGATACACATGGGATTTGGGATAAGTATCCGGACGATGTGTTATCGCGGATCTAAGGGCTGCTTATTGGGAATTATGCTTTGTGTGCCTGAGGCATATGAAGCATAATCTCCAGTGAGTACCAGCTGTAAATTATCATGGCTAATTGGATAGCGCAAAGTGAACTGCGTCCATCTCTGAATCAGGGCCTATGTTTATACTTTTATTTCTGTATGCACAAATATACTTGCAAATGATTTCTGTGTACCTGTATACGAAATTAACCAGTTAAATACCTTCTGCTTCTGTTTGGTTATGCAGCACCATTTTGAGCCAAGCTGAGTAAAAAAAAACACTTTTGTGATCAGCTTGAATAGTAACCTTATAGAATGCACCTTTAAAACTTCAATACACAATGTGCTACACCCACTTTATAATTCAGTATATGCATAAACTCAGGTACTTCTGATTGGCTGGCATTCTTGAGCCAGATAAGCAGTTTAATGTAAAATGTGTCACATTTTTATGCGAGCAAAGAATAATATGCACTCTTCCATTTCCATGTCTGCAGTTTGAGTTGCACACATCGAACATGCAACACTCAACCTGATAGTGGTCAATTCATCCATTTTCACAGCATATTCACATTGTAAATTTAAAATTCAATGCAGTTCCAAACTTGAAACCTATTTTCCCCACAACTGCACAACGTTTGTGCGCACCCCCCTGAGCAGGTGAAAAAGGGTGGTCTTCTGTATGCCGGCGGTCGGGCTCCCGGCGCTCAGTATACCGGCTCCGGGAGCCCGACAGCCGGCATACCGACACTTATTTTCCCTCGTGGGGGTCCACGACCCCCATAGAGGGAGAATAAAATAGTGTGGAGCGCGTAGCGCGCCACCGTGCCCGTAGCGTGGCGAGCGCAGCGAGCCCGCAAGGGGCTCATTTGCGCTCGCCACGCTGTCGGTAAGCCGGCGGTCGGGCTCCCGGCGCCGGTATGCTGGTCGCCGGGAGCCCGACCGCCGGCCAGCCGTAGTGAACCCGGTGAAAAAGGTAGGGAAAATATTAATACCCCTTTTCCACCTGTGTACCGGGTCCGATCCAGGATGTTTAACCCGGCTACAACCTGTGTCGGCCCCGCCGTTTCCACTGCACTTAGTCACGGGTTATTCCCGGGTTGGATCCGTTTCCACTTAACCCGGGTAAGCTCTATAAAAGCTATTGATGTCACTCGTTACTCGGGTCTGAAAACACGGGTAATGACCGCTTCCACTGCACAATTACCCGGGTCATTACTGTGTTACAGTGTTCAACCTAGGTAGCTACCCGGGTAGGATTACAGGGTCACTCAACTCGTGTTGAGCCGTTTCAGCTTACTAAAAACTCGTGTTGATGCGCGCCCCTGTGCAAATACACGGGTAAATTTAGCTAGTGGAAAAATAGGATTTTAATACCCAACGGTAAATCCTTTTCTCCTAGTCCGTAGAGGATGCTGGGGACACCAAAAGAACCATGGGGTATAGATGGGATCTGCAGGAGACATGGGCACTTTAAGACTTTGAAAAAGGGGTGTGCACTGGCTCCTCCCTCTATGCCCCTCCTCCAGACTCCAGTTATAGGAACTGTACCCAGGGAGACGGACAAATTTCGAGGAAAGGATTTATTGTTAAACTAAGGTGCTATTCATACCAGCACACACCGCAAACATGCCGCACAACGTGGCATTCAACAGAACCCAAGCCAACGGCATGAACCAATGTCAGCAACAGGCTGACTATAAACACAACATGTGTGTAACCAGAATAACTGCAGACACAGTACGCACTGGGACGGGCACCCAGCATCCTCTACAGACTAAGAGAACAGGATTTACCGGTAGGTATTAAAATCCTATTTTCTCATACGTCCTAGAGGATGCTGGGGACACCAAAAGAACCATGGGGTTATACCAAAGCTCTAGAACGGGCGGGAGAGTGCGGATGACTCTGCAGCACCGATCGACCAAACTTGAGGTTATCATCGGCCAGGGTATCAAACTTTTAAAACTTCGCAAAAATGTTCGAACCCGACCAAGTAGCAGCTCGGCAAAGTTGCAACACCGAGACCCCTCTGGCAACCGCCCAAGAAGAGCCCACCTTCCTAGTAGAATGGGCCTTCACTGATTCCGGTAATGTTAATCCGGTCGTGGAATGAGCATGCTGAATTGTATTACGGATCCAGCGTGCAATGGTCTGTTTGGAAGCAGGACACCCAACCTTGTTGGGAGCATACAGGACGAACAGAGCTTTAATTTTCCTAACCCGAGCCGTTCTGGCGACATAGATTTTCAGAGCTCTGACCACATCCAAAGACTTTGACTCAACGAAAGAGGCAGTAGCCACTGGCACCACAATAGGTTGGTTCATGTGGAAAGATAAAACCATCTTCGGCAGAAATTGTTGTCGAGTCCTCCGCTCTGCTCTATCTTCATGAAAGATTAAATAAGGGCTCTTGTGAGACAAGGCCGCTAACTCACGCCAAAGCCAACAGGATGACCACTTTCCAAGTGAGAAATTTCAACTCCACCATCTGCAAAGGCTCAAACCAATGCGATTGAAGGAAATGCAACACCACGTTAAGATCCCATGGTTCCACAGGAGGCACAAATGGAGGTTGGATGTGCAACACACCCTTCACGAAAGTTTGAACTTCTGGAAGGGAGGCCAATTGTTTTTGAAAGAAAACAGATAAGGCTGAAATTTGAACATTAATAAAACCCAACTTTAGGCCCGCCTCAACACCTGCTTGTTGAAAATGGAGAAAACGTCCTAGCTGAAACTCTTCCGCAGGAGCCTTCTTGGACTCACACCAAGACACATACTTCCTCCAAATGCGGTGGTAATGTTTAGACGTTACTCCCTTCCTGGCCTGAATAAGTGTGGGAATGACTTCACTGGGAATACCCTTCCATGCTAGGATCTGACGTTCAACCGCCATGCCGTCAAATGTAGCCGTGGTAAATCTTGGTATACGCACGGCCCCTGCTGTAACAGGTCCTCGCATAGAGGAAGAGGCCAGGGATCTCCTATGAGTAATTCCTGAAGATCTGGATACCAAGCTCTCCTTGGCCAGTCTGGGACAATGCCTGAACCTTTGTTCTTCTTATGAGCTTTAGGACTTTTGGAATGAGAGGAAGTGGAGGGAACACATACACCGACGGAAACACCCATGGTGTCACCAGTGCATCCACTGCTATTGCTTGAGGGTCCCTGGACCTGGAACAATATCTCTGAAGCTTTTTGTTGAGGCGCGGTGCCATCATGTCTATGTGAGGATTTCACCAACGACTTGTCACTTCTGTGAAGACCTCTTGATGGAGGCTCCATTCTCCTGGATGGAGATCGTGTCTGCTGAGGAAGTCTGCTTCCCAGTTGTCCACTCCTGGAATAAAGATTGCTGACAGCTCTCTTGTATGTTTCTCTGCCCAGCAGAAGAACCAATGGGGCAGATGTATTAACCTGCAGAAGGCATAAGGAAGTGATAAACCAGTGATATGTACAAGGTGATAAAGGCACCAGCCATTCAGATCCTAACTGTTGATTTACATATTGGAACTGATTGGCTGGTGTGTTTATCACCTTGCACATATCACTGGTTTATTACTTCCTTATGCCTTCTACAGGTTAATACATTTGCCCCTTTGTGTCTTCTGCGATTGCCGCTCTGCTTTTTGTTCCGCCCTGGCGGTTTATGTACGCTACTGCTGTCACATTGTCCGATTGGATCAGCACGGGCAGATTGCGAAGAAGATGTTCCGCCTGCACAAGGCAGTTGTAAATGGCCCTTAACTCCAGAACGTTTACGTGGAGACAAGTTTCCTAGCTTGACCATCTTCCTTGGAAGTTTACCCCTTGCGTGACTGCACCCCATCCTCGGAGACTTGCATCAGTGGTTACTAGGATCCAGTCCTGGATCCCGAACCTGCGCCCCTCCAGGAGGTGAGAGCTGTGCAGCCACCACAGGAGTGATATTCTGGTCCTTGAAGACAGGACTATCTTCTGGTGAATGTGCAGGTGGGATCCGGACCACTTGTCCAACAGGTCCCACTGAAATACTCTGGCATGGAATCTGCCAAACTGAATGGCCTCGTAGGTCGCCACCATCTTCCCCAGCAACCGAGTGCACTGATGGATTGACACTCTTGGTGGTTTCAGAATTTGTTTGACCAGGCTCTGAAGTTCCTGAGCCTTTTCCACTGGAAGAAAAATTCTCTGTAGTTCTGTGTCCAGTATCATCCCTAAAAATGACAACCTTGTTGCCGGAATCAACTGTGATTTTGGCACATTCAGGAGCCAACCGTGTTGTTGCAGAACTGTCAGGGACAGGGCCACGTTTTTTACCAACTGGTCCCCGGATCTCGCCTTTATCAGGAGATTGTCCAAGTACGGGATAATTGTGACTCCTTGTTTGCGAAGGAGAACCATCATTTCCGCCATTACTTTGGTGAAAATCGAGAAACTGGCAAGGCCAATTTGAAAAATTGGTGAGGGGGGACGTCTTGAAACTCCAGTTTGTACCCTTGGGATATTATTTGTAAAACCCATGGGTCCAGGTCCGAACGAACCCAGAACTGACTGAAGAGTTTGAGACGTGCCCCCACCGGTGTGGACTCCCGCAGAGGAGCCCCAGTGTCATGCGCTGGATTTGGAAGAAGTCGGGGAGGACTTCTGCTCCTGGGAACCCGCCACGGCTAGTGATCTTTTACCCTTTCCCCTTCCTCTAGTAGCAAGGAAGGAAGAACCTCGCCCTTTCTTGTATTTATTGGGCTGAAAGGACTGCATTTGATAGTGGTGTGTCTTCTTTTGTTGCGAAGGCACATAAGCCAAAATGATGATTTACCCGCGGTACCGTAGATACCAAATCAGCGAGGCCGTCACCAAACAAGACACCACCTTTGTACGATAGGGATTCCATATTTTTCTTAGAGTCAGTATCAGCATTCCACTGATGAATCCACAATGCTCGTCTAGCTGAGACTGCCATGGCATTAGCCTTTGATCCCAAAAGGCCAATATCCCTCGCAGCTTCCTTTAGGTAAACTGACGCGTCCTTGATATAACCCAGCGTCAAGAGGACGTTATCCCTATCTAGGGTATCTATGTCAGATGACAAGTTATCTGCCCACTTTTCAATAGCACTACTCACCCACGCAGAGGTAATGACCGGCCTGAGTAGTGTACCTGTGGTCGTATAAATGGATTTTAACGTAGCTTCCTGTCTACGATCTGCAGGATCTTTAAGGGCTGCCGAGTCAGGTGACGGAATAGCCACCTTTTTAGATAAGCGCGATAGGGCCTTGTCCACAATCGGGGGTGACTCCCACTTCTCCCTATCCCCAGTGAGAAACGGATAAAATACCGGAATCCTTTTAGGAATCTGAGATTTTCTGTCAGGACTTTCCCAGACTTTATCAAATAAAGTATTCAGTTCATGAGAGGGAGGAAACGTTATTTCAGGTTTCTTTTCCTTATACATGCAGACCCTTTTATCCGGAACCGCAGGGTCCTCAGTGATATGCAATACCTCTTTAATAGCCACAATCATGTACTGAATGCTCTTTGCCAATTTAGGATCTAATCTGGAATCACTATAGTCGACACTGGAATCAGTGTCCATGTCGGTATCAGTGTCTGCCAACTGGGTAAACGTACGTTTTTGTGACCCTGAGGGGATCTGAACTTGTAATAACATATCTTCCATAGATTTCTTCCATGCTTGGGTCTGAGACTCAGACTTGTCCAATCTTTACCTAATACGAGCTACATTAGCATTCAAAGCATTCAATGCATTTACCCAATCAGGAGTCGGCGGTGCCGACATGGTCCCCCCCACGCCTTTTGCGTCTTTAATACAGTCTCCTCATGAGAAGAACACTCAGCGTCAGACATGCCGACACACGTGTAATACACACCCACAGACACAATGGGCTTATAGGGGACAGACCCACAGCGAAGCCTGTTAGAGGGACACGGAGGGAATTTGCCAGCTCACACCCCAGCGCCAATCAATGGGTCAGAAGCGTTAACCAAAATGCCCCAGACCTGTAGCTCTTTTTATATTATATAATATTGCACCAAATATCAGCCCCCCCCCCCCCTCACCCCACCCCCCCGTTTTGCACCCTGATACTTGTTCAACAGCGTGAGGAAGGACCGGCGTCTCTGCAGCCAGCAGAGAGGAAATGGCGCTGAGTGAGCTGTGGGGACGAAGCTCCGCCCCCTTAATGGCGCGCTTCCGTCCCGCTCTTTTATCATACTGGCGGGGGTTAGGAAATTAACGTGAAACAATGTCCTCTCTTGCCAGACCTTTACTGAGGTATTTTAAGCTGCCCAGCCCACACCAAGAAGTGCTGTGTGTGTAGCGGGAGCTTGGCATGCAGCATCCACCCGCTGCGCGGTACCTCAGGGAAATGCCGTCACTGAAGTCTACTTTCTTCTTCTACTCACCTGTCTTCTGGCTCTGTGAGGGGGGTGACGGCCGGCTGTGGAAGCGAGCATCTGAGTGTACCCAGCGATCAAACCCTCAGGAGCTAATGGTGTCCTGTAGCCAGAAGTAGAGCCCTTGAACTCACTAGAAGTGGGTCATACTTCTCTCCCCTCAGTCCCACGAAGCAGGGAGGTTGTTGCCAGCAACCTCCCTGAACATAAAAAAACCTAACAAAAAGTATTTTCAGTGAAACTCAGTAGAGCTCCCCTGTATTGCGTCCAGTCTCACTGGGCACAATTCTAAAACTGGAGTCTGGAGGAGGGGCATAGAGGGAGGAGCCAGTGCACACCCCTTTTTCGAAGTCTTAAAGTGCCCATGTCTCCCACGGATCCCGTCTATACCCCATGGTTCTTTTGGTGCCCCCAGCATCCTCTAGGACATATGAGAAAGGGGTATTATTTTAAAAGGTAAAAAAATACTGGGACACAGTGCAGAACCTATGATACTGTACACCCTCCCAATGAATAATAATACACTTGTAGAAACTTAAATAGTATGATTTGTCCAATAAAGAAGTGCCACTTTTCAGGTGATTTTTTTTTCTAATTAAAAATGGATTAAATGATGTTGAACATGTATGGTGAGATTTGTACTACCGGGAAATACTATACTGTTTTGCTACGGTATATTAGTTGGCACTTTTTTTTAGCATTCAGGAAAAATTTCCACTTTTTCATACACGTTGCTGTTTGTATAAAAATTGTGTGACATTTTGATTATGCCTGGAAATTGTTATATTTAATTGATTATCGCATTCCTTGGGTGCGCACACTACAGAAAGAAAACGTGATGCAAGTTTTTCACTCCTAGTTCACTTTTGCAAACTCACTTCATATGTGGTTTTTTTTTTAATTGAAGCACAAGTGTCACATACACAGATATTGTAAGGAATAAAGGTACCAGAAGCTGATTTACCTCTATGCGACATAGTCGTCTGCTTAGGGCCCGGCAGGTTGCAGGGGGCCCACAGACAAAAGTTGAATTCAGAGCCGCCATAACCAGGGACTGCTGGGAGCCTCAGACAGAATGGAGTGCCCGCCCCTTGCTGACATGGTCAGGCATGAGGAAGGATGCGTAGAGTACCTCCCCTTTGGTAAGCCTATAGTCCCACTTTCCTCTTGCTCTTCTCCTGCACTCCTTCACCCACTCCACTCCCCTCCCCTCTCTGAATGCCTCCTGCGCTGTTTCCACTAGCAGTTGCTGTTACCAATCTGATTGCTGAGCTCACTCTCACGCCAGCTCCCTGTGAGTGTGAGTGGGAGATGGTGATCAGGGGAACCGAGGAGGGGGGTGGGGTCTGACACCCACGCGTTCCCCTGATCACCATCTCCCACTCACAGGGAGCTGGTGATCTACAGGAGATAGTCCCGCGATTAGTGTATTTTAAACCCCCTCCACTTCTTATTGGATGGTCCAGTGTAGCTGAGCTCCGTGAGAATGACCTCAGCAATCATATTGGTAACAGAACTGCTAGTGGAAACAGCGCAGGAGGCATTCAGAGAGGGGAGGGGACGGTCATAGACCATCGATGGTGGACATCGATGGTGAACACACCGATGGCCATCCCTGGTGTAGGTGTACAACCATGTGACAGCCTAAGGAAGATGTCCCAGAGGGAGCTGTAATGCAGGAGGTCAGATGCAGCAGCACCTCCCATTCCATTGCGGAGCCTTCAGCCTCCAGTGCCAGTCGTGAGTCACCCTGCAATACAAGTCAGTGTGTTTGTTTGTGGAATAGTCTGCAGCCCGGGTATGTGTTTGTGGGAGGGGGCAGCCTGAAGTCCTAGTGTGTGTGTGTGTGGGGTGTGGTATGGAAAATAAATACAGTAGTAACTAGGTCGACAGTGTCTAGGTCGACCACTATTGGTCGACAGTAACTAGGTCGACAGGGTCCCTAGGTCGACCGGGTCTTTAGGTCGACAGGTCAAAAGGTCGACATGAGTTTATGTTTTTTGGTGTAGTTTTCTTCGTAGAGTGACCGAGAACCCTAATTAGTGCACCATGTCCCCTCGCATGGCTCGCCATGCTTTGGGCAAGGTGCCTCGCTCCGCTGCGCACGGCACAGATTACCATTCCAATCGTAGTCCGCGTGGATCGTTAAGTATGAAAAGGTTAAAAAAAAAATTAAAAAATCATGAAAAACTCATGTCGGCCTTTTGACCTAGAAACCCTGTCGACCTAGTTACTGTCGACCTAGAGACCGGATCCCGTGTGTGTGTGTGTGTGTGTGTGTAAGGAAACTACTATTAAGCAGGAACCCTTGAATAAATACGTTTTCACTAAAAATTATTGTTTTACACAATTCCTCTCAATGCCTCTCATCTCTATGCCCCTTCTCTCTCCCACCCACCCCCTCCATTTCTCCCCTCTCTCTGCCTCGCTTTTCTTCTATCTGCCTCTCATCTCTCTGCCCCCTTCTCGCTTTCCCTCTTCTCTCTGCCTCTCTCTCTCGTCTATCTGACTCTCATGTCTCTGTCCCACCCTCTCTGCCTCTCTCTCCACCTCTTACTCTCTCTCTTCTATCTGTCACATCTCTGTCCCACCCTCTCTTCCTCTCTCCCCACTATTTGTATCTCATGTCTCCCCCCCCTCTCTTCTCTGCCTCACTTTTCTTCTATCTGCCTCTTGTCTCTCTGCCCCTTCTCCCTTTCCTTCTTCTCTCTGCCTCTCTCTCAAGTCTCTGTCCCACCCTCTCTGTCTCTCTCGCCACCTCATACTCTCTCTCGCTCTTCTATCCGTCTCTCATGTCTCTCTCCCACCCCTCCCTTTCTCTCCTCTCTATGCCTCTTTTCTTCTATCTGCCTCTCATCTCTCTGCCATCTTCTCCCTTTCCCTCTTCTCACTGCCCCTCTCTCTTTTTTCTATCTGTCTCTCATGTCTCTGTCCCACCCTCTCTGTCTCTCCAGCTCTTACTCCGTCTCTCAAGTCTCTCTCCCACCCCTACCCTTCCCTTTCTCCCCTCTTTCTGCCTCTCTTTTACTCTATCTGCCTCTCATCTCTCTGCCCCTTCTCCTTTTCCCTCTTCCTCTCTCTCTCTTCTATCTGTCTCTCTTGTCTCTGGCCCACCCTCTCTGCCTCTCTCTCTCCACCTCTTACTCTCTTCTGCCTCTCATGTCTCTGTCCCACCCTTTCTGCCTCTCTCTCCAACTCTTACTCTCTCTCTCTTCTTAAATGTCTACCGCCAACTCCCATTTGGCTTCTTGCACCTGTCCAGGATTTCTCTCTCCCCCCCTTTG
This sequence comes from Pseudophryne corroboree, assembly GCF_028390025.1. Classification (NCBI taxonomy): domain Eukaryota; kingdom Metazoa; phylum Chordata; class Amphibia; order Anura; family Myobatrachidae; genus Pseudophryne; species Pseudophryne corroboree. The sequence goes on along the minus strand of NC_086447.1, from coordinate 638,138,575 downwards.
TTGTTGGCCCTCTTTGGTGCCCTTCTCTCTTTGAAACTGCAACACAAACTTTTACAGCGGGGGGTGGGGGATGTCCACTGCCAGCTCCCCCTGGGCGGGATGTACTATGTGACATTGCCTCCCATCGTTGCGATGTTGAGTGCATATTTACTTACATATGCACTTAGCACTGCGAAGGACAGATCTTTTACGAGCGTCTCCCTGACTTCCGGGATTCGGCCCTCTGTGTAATTCTGTGCTGAATGACAGGAGCAGCTACGGGGCATGCTGGGAGGGATCCCACACACCAGCGCTGCGGAAAGAAGCCCATAGGCTTCTATGGGATATCGTCAGCACAAGCTGGCGAACCCCTCCGCGGCGCTGACCCAGTGGCTGGAGCTTTGTACATTAGCAAAATACGATAAACTGGGGTTTACCACATTTTCCGCTTAGTACATCCCGCTCCCTTAAAGGAAAGTATAGATCTGCCCCTGCTGGCGCTGCTGTTTGGGGACGATTCTGCATGTCTCCAGCATCTGTCGCCAGCAGCAGAGTGGCTGGGAGAGCTGAAGGAGGCACAAACACAGCAGGCACAGCGAGTAGCAGTGGTAACCTGATATAGTGCTATGGATTGTATGAGGAAGGGTGGCCCTAAATCGGTGCTTTGCTTAGGGACTCATGAGATCTAAAGCTGCCTCTGAAAGGTACGATTAAGAGCAATAATCACACAGAATTGAGTAATACATTGAATACATAAGGTCATCACGCAAACTCACTTCTAATGCTGGCTATACATTAGGACGAATCACATTAGGATGCGAGCCATCTCACGACACCCCTCCCCCCCCCATCAGCCGCCAGCTCCCCGGCGTACGATAGATCATAAGGTGTCCTGCGACAGCAAGGCTAAGAAAGCTTAGGCTCACTCAGCCTGCTGTCGTAGATGTGATCATATCGCAAATGCAGGGAGGAAGTGCATTAGCATTGCTAAGGATTGCAATTGCAAAGCTGCTGCAAACAGATTTGCAATTCTTAGTGAATTAGGCTGTAAATACCAATGCAAGTTGTGTCCATCAGCAGCGCATCAAGTTTGTGCCAAGATGTATCTTTACGTCGCACAAATACACTTAAATACAATTCTAACAACCCCCAAAGGCCTGTTATGAGAAAAAATTATTTGCTACTTTTCTTTGTACAGTACTTAATAAGTGACTTTTACACAGTGTTTACAAATAAAACTATACACACATAAACGTATCAAACAACTGAAACTAAAATATCTAAACATACTGTAAGTACAATGAAAAAATAACAATTGAAAAATTATGCAGTATTTTAGAATAAACCGTAAGGGCTGTCTTATATAATAAAAGTATAGGCACTGAGGCATAAAAGAGGCATTTGCAAAAAAAAAAAAAAACACAGCTGACAAAGGAGAGACAAAAAAACTTCACAGCCAAAACAAATCCTGGAATGTGCTTAGTAAATTAAGCCTACGAGTTCTTGGTTTGCTGGTTTGGAGTTGTAAAAAATAAATGCAGTTCAGAATTACATTCACATTCCAGTTGTAGGTGCAATAAGATGGAAATCTTTACTCTGAAGCTGGAATTATTTAACATAAATGAATTATGTTAGGAAACTAAGGGCCCAAACTATACTTGCAATATACTGCATATACCTTATAATTACAGAATCACCAGAATTCTTAAAAGATAAGATCATAGTTTCCTACATTCTATCACATAAACTTTGACACTTACCTTTATCAGCAACATCTATGGTCTTGTCCTTTCTTGAGAACCTTTCGGAATATGATTCATCAACCATATCTCATTTCTGATTCAATACATTTCTGTTTCAAGCACAGGACACTGTGATGTGGTACTGAATCACAGATCATTTGGGCAGCTACAATACTTTGTGTTATTGCTGTTACATGAATAACAGAATAATAACATACTTTAACACATCTGCCAAAATAATACGTTGAAAGATTCCATATCTCTACCACTAAAACGCTTTGTGTATGAATAACAGACTGTAGAAGTGAAGTTACCATATAACAAAAACATAATGTAATGTACACACACTATACACTCTACAATATATTTTATACAGTTTGTTCTGCAATATATTTTATAAAGTACTGTATGTACTTTAGAATAACAGACCACTATTGTTGCTGTGATGTAAGCACCACAAGGTTAATTCACTTTACACTAGAAGGGCCTTTTGTGACAGAGAGCAAACACAGAAAATGTTTAAACAGTTGCTCTAATGGGTGTCTCTCCATTCACTGTTTGCTCAGCTACTGTCACTATAGTACAAGAACATTTTGGCAGAACACTAGAAAGACTTTTGGTGCTTTGATTTAAATGTGTATTCTAAATTATTATTATATTAATTCATTAGAAATTAATAGTTTAAGGATTTATTATACTGGTGATAAATTACAAGATGTAAAGTGAATATAACTGCTGATAAATAGCCCATCTTGTTTTAACTTTCTAACCAAACAATCAGTCTTAAACAATATCTAATACAAAAAATAATAATACTGTATGTGTGGATTGTCATTAAGTATTTCCAACAATAATAGGTAGCTTGCCAGCTGTGTAGTGTGAATGGGAGCCGTGTCCCGTTCACCGTGTTTGGGAGGGCAGCGCTGGGAGATCATGTGATCTCCCAGCGCCGCCCCTGCCGCGTCACTAGCAGTGTGGTGAGCGCTGTGGGAAAGGGGGCTGTAGCATGGGTCGCAACCCGTGCTACAGATGGAAAAGGGGTATCAGTGGGATTCACAGCAATGGCTGATTCAGGGCACTTCAGCTGGCAGAGAGTGTGTGTATGTGTGTGTGGGGTGGAGGGGGGGGGGGGAGGGAGTTGGGAGGGATATGAGCCTGAATTATATAACAGCTGTGAACAGAGCCATATTAACGGCAAGGCGGAAGGGGCGGTCGTCCTGGGGCCCCCACACAAGTCCTAACAACTGGAAAAAAAACATCGGAGTAGGAGTACAGCATTTACCTGTCTCCTCTCCGTCCTCATCGGCATTTGACATTATCTCGCGAGACTCCACACTGCTGTAAGTGAAGCTCATCGGCGGCTGCAGCAGTAAATGAACAGCTCAGCTGCCGAGGAGGATGGAGAGGAGACAGGTAAATGATGTACTCCTACTCCGATGTTTTTTTGAAGGGGCCCCACAAATTTGTTGCCCAGGGGCCCCCACAGACCTTAATCCGGCCCTGGCTGTGAAAACAAAAACAATACAGCCATTTGCTCCATACTGTTAAGGATGATTCAGTTGGAAAATAATTGGAATAGTAACATAGTAACATAGTATCTAAGGTTGAAAAAAAGACAATTGTCCATCGGGTACAACCTATTTGTGGTCTCCTATGCACGATTATTTTGTATAAAATTTTGTCTGAAGTTGATGACTGCCGTTCCGATTAACCCCTCTTTTTTATAATAACCATAGTCCGTGACTATGCCCCGTAACCCTGGATATCCTTATCCATTAGGAATTTATCTAACCCATTCTTAAAGGTGTTGACTGAGTTGGCCATTACAACTCCCTCAGGCAGGGAATTCTGAACACGTATCGTCCTTACCGTAAAAAAGCCTTTACGCCGTATTGTGTGGAATCTCCTCTCCTCTAACCTGAGCGAGTGTCCACAAGTTCTCTGTGTTGATCTAACCAAAAACAGGTCCTGCGCAAGATCTGTATATTGTCCCCGTATATATTTGTAAATGTTGATCATGTCCCCTCTTAATCTCCTCTTTTCCAGTGTAAATATGCCTAGTCTTGCAAGCCTTTCCTCGTATTCCAGCGTCTCCATACCCTTAATTAGTTTGGTCGCCCGCCTTTGAACCTTTTCTAGCTCCAGGATATCCTTTTTGTAGTAAGGTGCCCAGAATTGTACACAGTATTCAAGGTGTGGCCTCACAAGTGATTTATATAACGGGAGTATAATACTCTCGTCCCTAGCATCAATTCCCCGTTTTATGCATGCTAATATCTTATTAGCCTTCTTTGCTGCAGTCCTACTTTGGGTACTACTGCTTAGTTTGCTATCTATGAGGACACCCAAGTCCTTTTCCAGTACAGAATCCCCTAATTTTACCCCATTTAGTAGGTAGGTGTTATTTTTGTTCTTGTTACCACAGTGCATTACCTTACACTTGTCTGTATTGAAGCGCATTCTCCATTTCGCTGCCCAAGCTTCTAATTTAACTAAGTCATTCTGAAGCGACTCAGCATCCCCCTCCGCATTTATAACTTTACACAATTTGGTATCATCTGCAAAAATTGACACCATGCTCTCTAGACCTTCTGTTAGGTCGTTAATGAAAATAATGAACAATAGCGGTCCTAATACTGAGCCTTGCGGTACACCACTTAGCACTTCAGTCCAAGTTGAAAAAGATCCATTAACCACAACGCGCTGCTCCCTATTATCTAACCAGTTTTTGACCCAAGTGCATATTGTGCTTCCTAGCCCTGATTCTTGTAGCTTGTAGATAAGTCTCATGTGTGGTACAGTATCGAACGCTTTGGCAAAATCTAAAAAGATTACATCCACCTCTTTACCCTGATCTAGGTTTGCGCTTACTGTTTCATAAAAGCCAAGTAAGTTGGTTTGACAGGATCTGTCCTTCATAAACCCATGTTGATTCCTTTTAATGACCTTATGTCCCCAGGGGTGGCAGTTGATTTACAGATGGACACAATCCCGACTGTCACTGACAGTCAAAATACCGACATTATGCCGACATGTTCAAAATGCCGACAGTCAGAATACAGACACGTCAAAATGCCGACATGCGCTTTTAAGGACTTTTTGCCCAAAAACGGACTTGTTCATACTTTACCATCCCAGTAGACCTGGAGGGGGAATATAATAATGTGCCGAGCGAAGCGAGCCAAACGAGGGGACGTGGTACACTTAGACGGTGCCCATGTCGACCTATGTCAACATTGACACAAAAAGCCCCCGAAAAACTTGTCAGTATTTTGACATGTCCGCATTTCAAATGTCGGTGTTCTGACTATGGGGGTAAATCAGATATATGATCGCAGCAGCAAATTTGTTAGCAGTTGGGCAAAACCATGTGCACTACAGGTGGGGCAGATATAACATGTGCAGAGTGTGTTAGATTTGGGTGGGTTATTTTGTTACTGTGCAGGGTAAATACTGGATGCTTTATTTTGACACTGCATTTAGATTTCAGTTTGAACACACCCCACCCCAATCTAAAGGGGGGTACTCACGGAGCGATCGCTGCTTAAAAATCTAAGCACTCTGACTAGATTGCTTAGATTTTAAGCAGCGATCACTCCGTGTGTACCCCTCACAGCGAAAGCGATGCGCAGCCCCACGCATCGCTGTCGCTGGTGCTAGATTGGCCAATCTAGCAGGTCGCTCACTTCACCTGCTGGGTGAAATGAGCGCCACCTTCCCCCCCACCCCCGCACGCTCAGCACACATCGCGCTTTGCTGAGCGGGGGGAGAGATGTGTGCGGAGCGGTTCGCTCAGCACACATCTCTCCGTAGATCTGCCCGTGAATACAGGCCTTAACTCTCTCTGCACATGTTATATCTGTCTCCCCTGCAGTGCACATGGTTTTTCCCAACTGCTAACAAATTTGCTGCTGCGATCAACTCTGAATTAGCCCCTATGTCAGCATTTTGAACATGTCGGCATAATGATTGTCAGTATTTTGACTGTAGGCCAAGGGCTGTTGGGATTAGGACCATCAGTATTGTGTCCGTCTGTAAATCATACTGAACCCGTCCCCAGTGATGTGGGTCATGTTGGTTGGTGTCAAATAGTGTGAGAACTGTTAAAGCCAATGTAAAGATCAGTGTGATAACACATAACATATTAGGCAGGAAGCATGGCGTGTGATGCATCCCGCCACGCATCACAAGCATAATGACGTTTATTAACACTGTATACTTGGAAGGAAATCACAAAGGACAGTTCTCCCAATAAGAGTAGATGCAGATGCATCTCTCAACTTCTACAGATGGTGTTGCGCACTGCATACAAGCCCCGCATTTCTGAGCTTGGTGCATATGCGGTACGAGGGGTGTGCAATAAATTTCCACATACACAACAAGTATTACGAGTATATTTACAAAGTGAACATTACATTTTTAAAAGTATTCACCAGAGGAGTCTATGCAAAGTTGCATGTGCTCAAACCATTTGGTGAGCAGCTGGACCAGTCCGAAGTAGGTATATCTTCTACATGCTGGATGACGGTCTCCATTGCAGCTTCCAGTGACTCAAAATGAATCAAACGCAACTTGCACTTGATTTGTGTGAACACAAAGAAGTTGTAGGGGCCAGGTCTGGACTGTACGGTTAATGACCAAGCTCCTGAATGTGTTACTTGGCCAGAAAACCCATTACTTTCCTGAACTTGTAGGCAGGTGCATTGTTGTAATACAGAAGGGCACCATGAGCTCGAGTTCTTGAACAGCGCAAAGAAATGTCTTCCAGCATTTGCGCCAGGCACTGATTGGTGTACCAGTCCCCAGTGACGCAGCGCTGCTGCACAAATGGTACATGATCAGTCTTGGCCACAAAAACTGCCACCATCTGCTTGGCCATGCTGCACTCACTTCGGAACTTCTGTGGTGGAGCACCTCCAACTAGGGTCCACTGATCGTGGGGATGAAACTGTAGATCCAGGATTCATCACCACTGATGATCTCCCAGAGTTTTAGTGACTGCTATCAGGCCTGGCCAGCATGTTGCAGCACCAAATCACCCTAGCCTCCTTATGCCCTTGATTCAGGTGGTGAACACCCAGCGTGCAGAAACCTTGCTCAGGCCAAGCAGATGGATCCTAATGAGATTCCTATCTCCTTTTCTAACTGAGCCACGGTCACCCTGGCATCCAACTTGACAATGGCCTGCACGGCAACAACATTGCTTTCAGTGATAACAGACGCAGGTCAGACGCAGCGCTCCTCATCTTCCGGGGACCGCCTCTTGTGCCAAAATTTTGCCAACCACTCAAAACAGTGGTTCGGGATGGGGCATCATCCCACAAGAGCTGCTCGCAGTCGGTCAAAACTCTCCTGCTGTCGTAGAAGATCATGGCTCTCCAGTGGCCTCTGTTGACTTCCATAAGGAGTTTGTGAAGAAAGTGAACATGCCAACTTCTTCAGTGTGAAGTGCTGCTTCTATACAGTTCTGTGCCTTGACATTTCCAAAGAACTTCAGTTAGAGATTACAGTTCACAACCAGACAGTCAACTGACTGTGTCTACTTTATCTATGCACTGCATATCCGGAAATTTTAGAATGTAAGCTCTCACGAGCAGGGTCCTCTTCCCTCAAGTGCTTATCCTTTTTCTTACTTTAATAATCATCTTCAACTGCTCCAAATCCAGCAGTCTTCTGCCACATGATACTTATTTCAGTGTCATCTGCTGATGTAGCTATGTTTATTTACTCTGTACTTGTCCTATATTGTCGTCAACTGTAAGTTGCTGTTTTCCTGTTTGATTATTCGTTTATGTACTCTGTAATTGGGTGCTGTGGAACCCTTGTGGCGCCATATAACTAAAGGATAATAATAATAATCATAATAATAATAATAATAATAATAATAATAAATAACTTATTGCACACCCCTCGTAAGCGGCCAAACCTCCAAAAATAGCATTTTCAAGGGTTTGACCGCATGATATGCATTTCTATTTTCCGCCAATTATATTTACACTATTGCAGACTATTTCAAATGCTTTAACTGAAGTATTACTAAGTAAACTACTGAGATCACTATTGCAAACTATTTTAAATACTTTTACTGAAATATTACTAGGTAATCTGATCAACTAGTACTTTCATTGGATTTAAGTGATCTGTGTTTTTATAACATAGCAGTGATTACATGCATAGTTAAAGCTTTTGAAAGCTGTTAGAAGTGGATTTATATCTATATCAACACTATGTAAAGAACTTATAATGATTGAGTGTGGTTTACTGACCTTACATTTGTTAGATTTGATTAACACCTTTTGCTGGAGGTGGAGGGTTTCTGTGTGGGGGTTGCAACCAGGATGAACATGTGTCTGTAGACTTATTTATTCACTGTAGGTCACGGGCGCCAGCCCTTTAGATGCTAGAGTGCTTATTTATGAACTGCCAGCTTAAAATCTATAGTACCGTTATACCTGTGTTAAACCAAATGAAAACAGAAGGCAAACTAACCAACCAACAAAACTACAGAAGGACTGCGTTACAACTGTAAAACTCAGAGCCATTATGTTGCCTCTCCTCACCTCTTCCATGAGAACTCCAGGACCAGGCTTACCACTGCTCTAGCTGAGAACATCAGGTCTCTACAAACACCCCCCATTTTGTGTCATCTCTTCTAGGGGTAGACTATTCCACCCAGGGTAATCCTACGCAGTGCGCCCAAGATGGCTGCCTCACCTGGTACCTTGTGAGGGTGGACTACACAACCCTTGGGAGTTATTATCCAAAATGCCTACATCAATCCTGCAGTATGTGTGCTCAAAGTTTTCTTTTTAGGTCTGTGTGGCTTGTCTATTGCTGTATTACTTAAATTTTCTGTATTATGTGTAATGTTCTTGATGTCTGTAAAGCGCCTTGAGTCCTTTTGGAGAAGGAGCGCTTCATTGTTTACTTGTTCCCCCCTTCCTTGTTTACTTGTTCCCTTGTGTCTCCTGCACTGTAAATTGAAAACAAATTCCTAGTATACGCAAGTATACCTGGCTAATAAAGCGGATTCTGATTCTGATAAATATAAATTATTTTTATTACTATAATTATTAATCAAATGGGCTGGCATCAAAATCAGCAATTTCAATGTTAATGCTCAATGACACAATATAGTAGGTAGAAAATCTGCACCTTTTTTTTTTACATGTTTTTTCTATATCACACCATGCACTACCGCCTCTTTTGTGTACTAGAATTTGATAAACGCTTGATAAGAGTTCATTCATTTAGCCAAAATTATCGAATGTGAAAATATAAGTGAGAATATGCAAAGCAAATTGTTATCACCATGTGACTAACAACTTCAACAAGTTAATTTAAATAAGATTTTAAACCTACCGGTAAATCTTTTTCTCGTAGTCCGTAGAGGATGCTGGGGACTCCGTAAGGACCATGGGGAATAGACGGGCTCCACAGGAGACATGGGCACTAAAAAGAACTTTAGGTATGGGTGTGCACTGACTCCTCCCTCTATGCCCCTCCTCCAGACCTCAGTTAGAGAAACTGTGCCCAGAGGAGACGGACAGTATGAGGAAAAGATTTTGTAAATCCAAGGGCAAGATTCATACCAGCCACACCATTCACACCGTATAACATGGGATATACGAACCAGTCAACAGTATGAAACAAAACCAGTATCAGTCCAAAACTGATCCAACTGAAACATAACCCTTATGTAAGCAACAACTATATAAAATCTTATTTTCTCTTACGTCCTAGAGGATGCTGGGGACTCCGTAAGGACCATGGGGATTATACCAAAGCTCCAAAATGGGCGGGAGAGTGCGGATGACTCTGCAGCACCCAATGAGCAAACATTAGGTCCTCATCGGCCAGGGTATCAAACTTGTAGAATTTTGCAAAAGTGTTTGAACCCGACCAAATCGCAGCTCGGCAAAGTTGTAATGCAGAGACGCCCCGGGCAGCCGCCCAAGAAGAGCCCACCTTCCTAGTGGAATGGGCCTTAACCGAATTCGTTAACGGCAATCCAGCCGTAGAATGAGCCTGCTGAATCGTGTTACAGATCAAACAAGCAATAGTCTGTTTAGACGCAGGAGCACCAACCTTGTTGGCTGCATACAGGATAAACAGAGCCTCTGTTTTCCTAACCCGAGCCGTTCTGGCCACATAAATTTTCAATGCCCTGACCACATCTAGGGACTCGGAATCCTCCACGTCCCTTGTAGCCACAGGCACCACAATAGGTTGGTTCATATGAAAAGAAGAAACCACCTTAGGCAAAAATTGGGGACAAGTCCGCAACTCAGCTCTATCCACATGGAAAATCAGATAAGGGCTTTTGTGAGACAAAGCCGCCAACTCGGACACTCGCCGTGCAGAAGCCAAGGCCAATAACATGACCACTTTCCAAGTAAGATACTTCAATTCAACTGTTTGAAGCGGTTCAAACCAGTGAGACTTAAGGAACCGTAACACCACGTTAAGGTCCCATGGTGCCACTGGAGGCACAAAAGGAGGCTGGATATGCAGCACCCCTTTCACGAAAGTCTGGACTTCTGGAAGAGAAGCCAATTCCTTTTGAAAGAAAATGGATAAGGCTGAAATCTGAACCTTAATGGAGCCTAACTTTAGGCCCAAATTCACTCCTGTTTGCAGGAAGTGGAGAAAACGGGCCAGATGGAACTCTTCCGGAGGAGCAGTCATGGCTTCGCACCAAGACACATACTTCCTCCAGATACAGTGATAATGTTTCGATGTCACCTCCTTCCTAGCCTTTATCAGAGTAGGAATGACCTCCTCCGGAATGCCCTTCTCCGCTAGGATCCTGCGTTCACCCGCCATGCTGTCAAAGGCAGTCTCTAAGTCCTGGAACAGACAGGGCCCTTGTTGTAACAGGTCTTCCCTGGGAGGAAGAGGCCACGGATCTTCTGAGAGCATTTCCTGTAGATCCGGATACCAGGCCCTTCGAGGCCAATCTGGAACGATGAGAATCGCCTGAACCCCTCTTCGTCTTATGATTCTCAGTATCTTTGAGATGAGAGGAAGAGGAGGGAACACATAGACCGACTGAAACACCCACAGGGTCACCAGTGTGTCCACTGCAATCGCCTGAGGGTCCCTTGACCTGGCGCAATATCTCGGAAGTTTCTTGTTGAGGCGTGAAGCCATCATGTCTATTTGAGGCAGACCCCACTGACTTTCAATCTCTGCGAAGACTTCCTGATGAAGTCCCCACTCTCCTGGATGCAGATCGTGTCTGCTGAGGAAGTCTGCTTCCCAGTGGTCTACTCCCGGAATGAAGACTGCTGTCGGAGCGCTTATATGACTCTCTGACCATCGAAGAATCTTTGAGGCTTCCGCTATTGCCACTCTGCTCCTTGTGCCGCCTTGGCGGTTTACATGAGCCACTGCTGTGATGTTGTCTGACTGAATCAGAACCGGTAGACCTTGATGTCTGTAAAGCGCCTTGAGTCCTTTTGGAGAAGGAGCGCTTCATTGTTTACTTGTTCCACCCTTCCTTGTTTACTTGTTCCCTTGTGTCTCCTGCACTGTAAATTGAAAACAAATTCCTAGTATACGCAAGTATACCTGGCTAATAAAGCGGATTCTGATTAATATAAATTATTTTTATTACTATAATTATTAATCAAATGGGCTTGAAGTAAGGTCTGGCCCTTAATTCCAGAATGTTGATGTGTAGACAAGCCTCCTCGCTTGACCACAGACCCTGGAAGTTTCTTCCCTGTGTGACTGCTCCCATCCTCAGAGACTCGCGTCCGTGGTCACCAGAACCCAATCCTGGGTTCCGAACCTGCGACCCTCTAGAAGGTGAGCACTCTGCAGCCACCACAGGAGAGATACCCTGGCCCTGGGGGACAGGCGGATCATCTGATGAATCTGTAGATGTGACCCGGACCACTTGTCCAGAAGGTCCCACTGAAAGGTTCTGGCATGGAACCTGCCGAATGGAATGGCCTCGTAAGACGCCACCATTTTCCCCAGCACTCGCGTGCAGTGATGTACCGACACCCTGTCTGGCTTCAACAGGTCCCTGACCAAGTCCCGCAGTTCCTGGGCCTTTTCCGTCGGGAGAAAGACCCTCTTTTGTTCCGTGTCCAGAATCATGTCTAAGAAAGGCAATCTGTTTGTTGGAACTAACTGTTACTTTGGCAGGTTTAGAATCCAACCGTGCTGTTTTAACACCCTCAGGGAGAGTGATACTTTAACCAGCAACTGTTCTCTCGATCTCGCTTTTATCAGGAGATCGTCCAAGTATGGGATAATTGTGACCCCCTGCTTGCGCAGGAGCACCATCATCTCCGCCATTAATTTGGTAAAAATTCTCGGGGCCGTGGACAGCCCAAACGGCAACGTCTGAAATTGGTAGTGACAATCCTCCACCACAAATCTCAGGAACGCCTGATGAGGTTGATAAATGGGGACATGAAAGTATGCATCCTTTATGTCTAGAAACACCATAAAATCTCCCCATTCCAGACTTGCAATGACCGCCCTGAGAGACTCCATCTTGAACTTGAACCTCTTTAAGTATAGGTTTAAGGATTTTAAATTTAGAATGGGTCTGACCGAACCGTCCGGTTTCGAGACCACAAACAGGGTTGAGTAATAGCCCATCCCCTGCTGCAGCAGGGGAACCTTGACCACCACCTGTTGGAGACACAATTTTTGAATTGCTGTCAAAACTACCTCCCTCTCTGGGGAAGAAGTCGGCAGTGCCGATTTGAAAAAACGGCGAGGAGGCACCCCTTCGAATTCCAGCTTGTACCCCTGGGAAACAATGTCTATTGCCCAGGGATCCACCTGAGTGAACCCAGACTTGGCTGAAAAGACGAAGACGTGCCCCCACTGGAGCGGACTTCCCCAGCGGAGCCCCAGCGTCATGCGGTGGATTTAGTAGAAGCCGGGGAGGACTTCTGTTCCTGGGAACTGGCTGTAGCTGGCAGCTTTTTCCCCTTGCCCTTACCTCTGGCAAGAAAGGAAGATCCCCGAGCTCTCTTGGATTTATGCGGCCGAAAGGACTGCATCTGATAATGTGGCGCTTTCTTAGGCTGTGAGGAAACATAAGGTAAAAAAGTTGATTTACCAGCAGTAGCTGTGGAAACTAGGTCCGCGAGACCTTCCCCAAACAGCTCCTTACCCTTGTACGGCAAAACCTCCATATGCCGTTTTGAGTCGGCATCACCCGACCACTGTCGGGTCCACAGTGCCCGCCTGACAGAAATCGCCATAGCGTTTGCTCTGGACTCCAGTATGCCTATATCCCTTTGAGCCTCTCTCATATAAAGGACCGCATCCTTAATATGTTCCAGGGTCAATAAAATAGTTTCCTTATCCATCGTATCCATATCAGCAGATAAGATATCGGTCCACGCTAGTACAGCGCTACAAACCCAAGCAGACGCTATTGCCGGTCTGAGTAATGTACCGGTATGTGTGTAAATTGACTTCAAGGTAGTTTCCTGCTTGCGGTCAGCAGGATCCCTGAGGGCCGCTGTATCCTGAGACAGCAGCGCCACCTTTTTGGAAAAGCACGTCAACGCCTTGTCCACCCTTGGGGAGGATTCCCACCGTATCCTGTCCTTGATAGGGAAAGGATACGCCATAAGAATCCTTTTGGGAATCTGCAGCTTCTTATCTGGAGTTTTCCAAGCACTTTCAAATAACTCATTTAATTCAAAAGAAGGTGGAAAAGTAACCTCAGGCTTCTTTTCTTTAAACATGTGGATCTTAGGTTTAGGCACCGCGGTGTCATCTATAATATGCAGCACATCCTTTATAGCAATAATCATATAATGGATGCTCTTTGCCAATTTTGGCTGCAACCTCGCATCATCATAATCAACACTAGAGTCAGACTCTGTGTCGGTATCTGTGTCAACTAACTGAGAAAGCGTCCGCTTTTGAGACCCAGAAGGTCCCTGTGACATAGGGAAAGGCAGGGTATGACCCTCTGTGTTGTCCCTGGACTCTGCTTTGTCCAAACATTTGTGCAATAAATTCACATTTGCATTTAAAATATTCCACATATCCATCCAGTCATGTGTCTGCGTTGCCGACGGCGACACCACTCATGCGCTCCACCTCCTCCCTAGGAGAGCCTTCCGCTTCAGACATGCCGACACGCACGTACTGACACACCACACACTCAGGGAAAGCTCTATCTGGAGACAGTTCCCCCACAAGGCCCTTTGGAGAGAGAGAGAGAGAGAGAGAGAGAGAGAGAGAGAGAGAGAGAGAGAGAGAGAGAGAGAGAGAGAGAGAGAGAGAGAGAGAGAGAGAGAGAGAGAGAGAGAGAGAGAGTGTATGCCAGCACACACCCAGCGCCAATAATCTTGGGAAAAAGAAAAAATATTACCCAGATACAGCGCTATTCACTGCGCCCAATTATGTGCCCCCTTCTTTAAAACCCTCTGTCACCGGTGATCAGCAGGGGAGAGTCCAGGGAGCCAGCTTCTCAGCGTGTGCTTGAGGAGAAAATGGCGCCGGTGAGTACTGAGGGAGAAGCCCCGCCCCCTCAGAGGCGGGCTTCGGTCCCGCTATTTCTTTAAACTGGCAGGGGCTCTGAAATAATATCAAACTAAGTAATTATATTCCTAAAAGCCAGTGCTGAGGTCCACATTGCAGCCCAGGGCGCCCCCCCCCCCCCCGCGCCCTGCACCCCACAGTGTGCGCTGTGTGTGTTGTGGGAGCAATGGCGCGCAGCGTTACCACTGCATGTTACCTCTCCGAAGCTCTGAAGTCTTCTGCCGCCTGCGAAGTCTTCTGCCTTCCTATACTCACCCGGCTTCTATCTTCCGGCTCTGCGAGGAGGACGGCGGCGCGGCTCCGGGACGAACCGCTAGGGAAGACCTGCGTTCTGACTCCCTCTGGAGCTAATGGTGTCCAGTAGCCTAAGAAGCAGAGCCTAGCATTTAAGTAGGTCTGCTTCTCTCTCCTCAGTCCCACGATGCAGGGAGCCTGTTGCCAGCAGGTCTCACTGAAAATAAAAAACCTAACAAAATACTTTCTTTTCAGGAAGCTCAGGAGAGCTCCCTGTAGTGCACCCAGTCTCCTCTGGGCACAGTATTAAACTGAGGTCTGGAGGAGGGGCATAGAGGGAGGAGCCAGTGCACACCCATACCTAAAGTTCTTTTTAGCGCCCATGTCTTCTGTGGAGCCCGTCTATTCCCCATGGTCCTTACGGAGTCCCCAGCATCCTCTAGGACGTAAGAGAAATTTAATTACATTTTCTAAAACTAATTTGCTTCCAAACAGTCTACAGCTACATAAAAACTAGATAGACAGGTTCAGATTGGCAGGTCTTTATCATTTAGCCAATAATAATTACATAACAATAGTACTGACTATGCATGTCTCCTTTGCTAGTTTGTTCACATCAATAAAATAATAAGATTTTAAACCTACCGGTAAATCTTTTTCTCGTAGTCCGTAGAGGATGCTGGGACTCCGTAAGGACCATGGGGATAGACGGGCTACGCAGGAGACATGGGCACTTTAAGAAAGACTTTGACTCTGGGTGTGCACTGGCTCCTCCCTCTATGCCCCTCCTCCAGACCTCAGTTAGAGAAACTGTGCCCAGAGGAGACGGACAGTACAAGGAAAGGATTTTTGTAATCCAAGGGCAAGATTCATACCAGCCACACCAATCACACCATATAACTTGTGATATACTACCCAGTTAACAGTATGAAAAACAACATAGCATCAGTCCAAGACCGATGAAACTATAACATAACCCTTATGTAAGCAATAACTATATACAAGTCTTGCAGAAGTAGTCCGCACTTGGGACGGGCGCCCAGCATCCTCTACGGACTACGAGAAAAAGATTTACCGGTAGGTTTAAAATCTTATTTTCTCTAACGTCCTAGAGGATGCTGGGACTCCGTAAGGACCATGGGGATTATACCAAAGCTCCCAAATGGGCGGGAGAGTGCGGATGACTCTGCAGAACCGATTGAGCAAACAGGAGGTCCTCCTCGGCCAGGGTATCAAACTTATAGACCTTTGCAAAGGTCTTTGACCCCGACCAAGTAGCAGCTCGGTGTCACAACTGAGGGCTGGTGCTGACCAGGGGGAGCCTCAGTTGTAGGGGCTGAGGTATATGTGTACCTGGGAGGCAGTACAGGGTTCTTAGACAAGCAGGGAACCTTTAGAACAAATGCCCGAAGGAGTGACCAAGACAACGAAGGAAGTTCAAAGGTTTATTAAACACAGTTCAGAGGAATACGGATGACTTGGTACAGGTAACAGGAATCACAGTTCAGAGAAATACTTAGGATCGATGGCGGAGCACCGATGGAGACTTGGGATCGATGGCGGAGCACCGATGGAGACTTGGGATCGATGGCGAAACACCGATGGAGACTTGGGATCGATGGCGAAACACCGATGGAGACTTGGGATCGATGGCGCAACACCGATGGTGACTTGGGATCGATGGCGAAACACTGATGGTGACTTGGGATCGATGGCGAAACACTGATGGAGACTTGGGATCGATGGCGGAGCACCGATGGAGACTGGGGATCGATGGCGGAACACCGATGGTGACTGGGGATCGATGGCGGAGCACCGATGGTGACTGGGGATCGATGGCGGAGCACCGATGGTGACTGGGGATCGATGGCGGAACACCGATGGTGACTGGGGATCGATGGCGGAACACCGATGGTGATTTGGGATCGATGGCGGAACACCGATGGTGACTTGGGATCGATGGCGGAACACCGATGGTTACTGGGGATCGATGGCGGAACACCGATGGTTACTGGGGATCGATGGCGGAACACCGATGGTTACTGGCAGGGCAGAGCACCGCTGGAAGCTAGAAGCTGGAAGCCGGTCTCAGGTAACTGCCAGTCACAGGGAGCAATGTAGACACTGCAGAGTCAGGCTGTACTGCAGAGAAAGTCCATGGAAGAACTGCACACTGGAATCACTGTAGACAATTGAAGCACTGACAACCTTTTCAGCCCAGGAACAAGATAGTTATACCAGCTGGGAAACAGGGATTGGCTGGCTGATTAAGCAGAGTCTAGAGTGCAGCTGCTGGGTAATTAGGTAGAAACCAGAGTGCAGCTGATAGGCTGAAAAGTAACATGTGATGAAAACAAACATGGCTGCGCCCATGTTTGAACTTGGAGGGAAAGACTGTTTGTAACTTGCATGTGAAACTTAACCCTGAAGCTGCCAGAATCACAGTAAAGAGATTAGAGACAGAGATGCAGCGTGCTGCACACAGACAGTGCAGATGGAATCCAGGCTTGGAACACTGGGACAGTCTCAGGAGACATTTGGAAGGTAAATACTGATAAGGAATTACCTGGATCGTGACAGCACCCCCTCCTTTAGGAGTGGCCCCAGGACACTTCTTATAAATTCTTTACCTGAACAAACGGAAGGATCTAGATTGAATCCTGATGAACTTGAACTGGCTGGAACCAGATGAGACTGTACTGGACCTATGGACGAGACCAGATTGAGTCCAGACAAACTTGAACCGGCTGAGACCGGCGGAGACTTTGGGCCGACGGATAGGACAGGATTGAGTTTTGAGACCGTTGAATCAGCTGGAACTGAAGTAGTCTTTGGACCTAAGGATGGAACCGGATTGGGTCCAGAAAAGCTTGAACCGGCTGGGACCGGAGGAGTCTTTGGATTGACATTCGAATCAGCTGGAACTGAAGGAGTCTGAATCCGGTTAGAACCGGAATGAGTGGTATCTGAGTGTTCAGTTAGACCATCCTGGACATGGTCCATGCTGGATGCCAACAGGGTGGTGCTCTCTGAAGACGGCAAACAGGAGTTCATAACTGCATCTGTAGCACAAAAATTTCCATCTGGGAACTTGGCTCTGGATACTTCCCTTGGGGCTGAAACTTTGGTGACCCCTCCTGGGGTTGACGAATCAGACACCTCTCTCAGGGTTGTTTTCTCCAGCACCCCTCCTGGGGCTGACAGATCAGAAACTCCTTTTTGAGAAGACTCATATGCCCCTACTAGAGCTTGAACATTGGATACCCCTCCTGGGGTTGTAGACACAGACGCCCCTTCTTGGGCTGTAGACACAGACGCCCCTTCTTGGGCTGTAGACACAGACGCCCCTTCTTGGGCTGTAGACACAGACGCCCCATCTTGGGCTGAGTAAAGAGCGTCATCATTCCAGGAAAGTTCGGACGCTAGGATCTGGTACTGTACCAGATATTTACCGACTGTTCGTGTCCCCTGACGTAGCCTGAGGATATCAGAGGAGGCAGAGGTCACACGACCTGGTTCGTCAAAGATGCACCTGAAGGTTGCCACGAAGTCTGCATATGAAGAGAGCAGGGCATCAGACTTCTCCCATAGAGGTGATACCCAATCGAGGGCGGAGCCACTGAGGAGGGAGATGATGTAAGCAACCTTGGTGCGGTCAGTTGGGAAACTGCCAGGTTGTAACTCGAAATATATCTCACACTGCTTTAGGAAACCCCGACAGGCTTTTGGGGAACCATCAAACTTGGCAGGTGTCGGTAAATGGAGACAAGGAGCAGAAACAGGAATGGTGGGTGGGGATACCACCAAAGGTACTGCAGTCGGCACACTGGACGCCCCTGAACCACGGAGGGTTACTTGTATTCCATCCAGCCGAGAGGAGAGGTCCTGGAGACAGCGGATCACATGGCCCTGTGCAGTCTCCTGACGTTCAAGGCAGGCTGCAAGTTCTTGCATCGGCCTGGTCGCTTGGACCTGGTCTCCGGCCGGATCCATTGGTGGTCAGTGCTTACTGTCACAACTGAGGGCTGGTGCTGACCAGGGGGAGCCTCAGTTGTAGGGGCTGAGGTATATGTGTACCTGGGAGGCAGTACAGGGTTCTTAGACAAGCAGGGAACCTTTAGAACAAATGCCCGAAGGCGTGACCAAGACAACGAAGGAAGTTCAAAGGTTTATTAAACACAGTTCAGAGGAATACGGATGACTTGGTACAGGTAACAGGAATCACAGTTCAGAGAAATACTTAGGATCGATGGCGGAGCACCGATGGAGACTTGGGATCGATGGCGAAACACCGATGGTGACTTGGGATCGATGGCGAAACACCGATGGAGACTTGGGATCGATGGCGGAGCACCGATGGAGACTTGGGATCGATGGCGGAGCACCGATGGAGACTGGGGATCGATGGCGGAGCACCGATGGAGACTTGGGATCGATGGCGGAGCACCGATGGTGACTGGGGATCGATGGCGGAACACCGATGGTGACTGGGGATCGATGGCGGAACACCGGTGGTGACTTGGGATCGATGGCGAAACACAGATGGTGACTTGGGATCGATGGCGAAACACCGATGGTTACTGGGGATCGATGGCGGAACACCGATGGTTACTGGGGATCGATGGCGGAACACCGATGGTTACTGGCAGGGCAGAGCACCGCTGGAAGCTAGAAGCTGGAAGCCGGTCTCAGGTAACTGCCAGTCACAGGGAGCAATGTAGACACTGCAGAGTCAGGCTGTACTGCAGAGAAAGTCCATGGAAGAACTGCACACTGGAATCACTGTAGACAATTGAAGCACTGACAACCTTTTCAGCCCAGGAACAAGATATTTATACCAGCTGGGAAACAGGGATTGGCTGGATGATTAAGCAGAGTCTAGAGTGCAGCTGCTGGGTAATTAGGTAGAAACCAGAGTGCAGCTGATAGGCTGAAAAGTAACATGTGATGAAAACAAACATGGCTGCGCCCATGTTTGAACTTGGAGGGAAAGACCGTTTGTAACTTGCATGTGAAACTTAACCCTGAAGCTGCCAGAATCACAGTAAAGAGATTAGAGACAGAGATGCAGCGTGCTGCACACAGACAGTGCAGATGGAATCCAGGCTTGGAACGCTGGGACAGTCTCAGGAGACATTTGGAAGGTAAATGCTGATAAGGAATTACCTGGATCGTGACACTCGGCACAGCTGTAGTGCCGAGACCCCTCGGGCAGCCGCCCAAGAAGAGCCCACCTTCCTAGTGGAATGGGCCTTAACCGATTTTGGTAACGGCAATCCTGCCGTAGAATGTGCCTGCTGAATCGTGTTACAGATCCAGCGAGCAATAGTCTGCTTTGAAGCAGGGCCGCCAACTTTGTTGGCTGCATACAGGACAAACAGTGCTTCTGTTTTTCTGATCCTAGCCGTTCTGGCCACGTAAATTTTCAAAGCCCTGACCACATCAAGGGACTCGGAATCCTCCAAGTCACGTGTAGCCACAGGCACGACAATAGGTTGGTTCATATGAAAGGATGAGACCACCTTAGGCAGGATTTGAGGACGGGTCCGCAATTCCGCTCTATCCATATGGAAAACCAGATAGGGGCTTTTATGTGATAAAGCCGCCAATTCCGAAACTCGCCTAGCCGAAGCCAAGGCTAACAACATGACCACCTTCCAGGTGAGATATTTCAACTCCACTGTCTTAAGTGGTTCAAACCAATGTGACTTAAGGAAACTTAACACCACGTTAAGGTCCCAAGGCGCCACCGGAAGTACAAAAGGAGGCTGAATATCCAGTACTCCCTTCACAAAAGTCTGTACTTCAGGTAATGAGGCCAATTCCTTTTGAAAGAAAATGGATAAGGCCGAAATCTGAACTTTTCATGGAGCCTAATTTTAGGCCCAAATTCACTCCAGTTTGTAGGAAGTGAAGAAAACGGCCCAGGTGGAATTATTCCGTAGGAGCATTCCTGGCCTCACACCTAGAAACATATTTTCTCCATATTCGGTGATAATGTTTAGATGTCACGTCCTTCCTAGCCTTTATTAGCGTAGGAATGACCTCATCCGGAATACCTTTTTCCGCTAGGATCCGGCGTTCAACCGCCATGCCGTCAAACGCAGCCGCGGTGAGTCTTGGAACAGACAGGGACCTTGTTGTAACAAGTCCTGCCTTTGAGGAGGAGGCCACGGATCTTCTGTGAGCATTTCTTGCAGATCCGGACACCAAGTCCTTCGTGGCCAATCTGGAACAATGAGAATTGTTCTCACTCCTCTTTCTTATTATCCTCAACACCTTGGGTATAAGTGGAAGAGGAAGAAACACATATAACGACTGGAACACCCAAGGTGTCACTAGGGCGCCCACAGCTACCGCCTGAGGGTCTCTTGACCTGGCGCAATACCTTTGTAGCTTTTTGTTGAGACGGGATGCCATCATGTCTATTTGGGGTAGTCCCCACAGACTTGCCATCTGCGCGAAGACTTCCTGATGAAGTCTCCACTCTCCCGGATGCAGATCGTGTCTGCTGAGGAAGTCTGCTTCCCAGTTGTCCACTCCCGGAATGAACACTGCTGACAGAGCGCTTACATGATTCTCCGCCCAGCGAAGAACTCTGGTGGCTTCCGCCATTACCACACTGCTCCTTGTGCCGCCTTGGCGGTTTACATGAGCTACTGCGGTGATGTTGTCTGACTGGATCAGAACTGGTCGATTGCGAAGTAAGATCTCCGCTTGACGTAGGGCGTTGTATATGGCCCTTAGTTCCAGGATGCTGATGTGAAGACAAGTCTCTTGACTTGACCAAAGGCCTTGGAAATTTCTTCCCTGTGTGACCGCTCCCCAACCCCGGAGGCTCGCATCCGTGGTCACCAGGATCCAGTCCTGAATGCCGAACCTGCGGCCCTCTAGAAGGTGAGCACTGTTTAGCCACCACAGGAGAGATACTCTGGCCCTGGGGGACAGGGTGATCCGCTGATGCAATTGCAGATATGACCCGGACCATTTATCCAATCGGTCCCATTGGAAGGCCCTTGCATGGAATCTGTCGTATGGAATGGCTTCGTATGTTGCCACCATCTTTCCCAGAACTTGAGTGCAATGATGTACTGACACTTGTTTTGGTTTCAACAAGTTCATGACTAGAGTCATGAGTTCCTGCGCTTTTTCCTTCGGAAGAAAACCCCTTTTCTGGTCTGTGTCCAGAATCATGCCCAAGAAGGGCAGACGTGTTGTAGGATTCAGCTGCGACTTTGGAATATTGAGAATACAGCCGTGTCGCTGTAACACATTCAGTGAAAGTGATACGCTGCTCAGCAACTTCTCCCGTGATCTCGCTTTTATGAGGAGATCGTCCAAGTACTGGATAATTGTGACACCCTGCTTGCGCAGGAGCACCATCATTTCCGCCATTACCTTGGTGAAAATTCTCGGGGCCGTGGAAAGCCCAAACGGCAACATCTGAAATTGGTAATGACAATCCTGTACCGCAAATCTCAGGTATGCCTGATGAGGAGGATATATGGGGACATGCTGGTATGCATCCTTTATGTCCAGAGATACCAAAAAATCTCCCCCTTCTAGGCTGGCGATGACCGACCTGAGTGATTCCATCTTGAACTTGAACCGTTTAAAGTAAAGGTTCAGGGATTTTAAATTTAAAATGGGTCTGACCGAACCGTCCGGTTTCGGAACCACAAACAGAGTTGAGTAGTACCCCTGCCCTCTTTGAAGCAGGGGAACCTCTACCACCACTTGTTGCAGACACAATTTGTGAATCGCATGTAACACTATCTCCCTTTCCAGGGGTTGTTTCGGTAGGGCCGATTTGAAAAACCGGCGAGGAGGCACTTCTTCGAATTCCAGCTTGTAACCCTGGGAAACAATTTCTATTGCCCATGGATTCACCTGTGAGTGGACCCAGACGTGGCTGAACAGTCGAAGACGTGCCCCCACAGGAGCTGACTCCCTCAGGGGAGCCCCAGCGTCATGCGGTGGATTTAGCAGAGGCCGGGGAGGACTTCTGTTCCTGGGAACTAGCTGTGTTGTGCAGCTTTTTCCCTCTGCCCTTACCTCTGGCAAGAAAGGACGATCCACGTGCTCTCTTGCTTTTATTGGAACGAAAGGACTGCATTTGATAATGAGGCGCTTTCTTAGATTGTGAGGGAATATATGGCTAAAATTTTGATTTACCTGCCGTAGCCATGGAGACGACATCCAATGAGGCCCTCTCCGAACAATTCCTCACCCTTGTAAGGCAACAACTCCATATGCCTCTTTTAGTCGGCATCACCTGTCCATTGCATGTTCCACAGGACACGTCTAGCAGAAATCGACATAGCGTTGACTCTAGAACCCAGTAGACTAACGTCTCTTTGGGCATGTCTTATATATACATACATACACTAGGGACAATAACATGGTATCCTTATCTAGGGTTTCAATCTCCGCTGATAAGGTATCTGTCTACGCTGCTACAGCACTATAAACCCATGCCGACAATATCGCCGGTTTGAGTAGTGTACCAGAATGTGTGTAAATGGACTTCAAAGTACTTTTACTGCATGCTATCTGCAGGATCCCTGAGGATAGCTGTAAAGTCAGCGCTACCTTTTTGGGTAAACGTGTCAATGCCTTGTACACCCTAGGGGAAGATTCCCATCGTATCCTGGCCCCATTAGGGAAAGGATACTCCCTGAGAATTCTTTTTGGGAGGCTGCAGCTTCTTGTCTGGAGATTCCCGCTCTTTTTCTTCATGAGAGGAGGGAAATTTACCTCAGCTTTCTTCCCCTTAAACATGTGTACCCTCGTGTCAGGGACAGATGAGTCATCAGTGATATGCAAAACATCTTTTATTACAATAATCATATATTGAATACTTTTCTGCCAGTTTTGGCTGTACTTTGCATTATCGTAGTCGACACTGGAGTCAGACTCCGTGTCGATATCAGTGTCTATTATTTTGGATAGTGAGCGTTGTGAGACTCTGAAGGTCTCTGTGACATAGGGACAGACATGGGTAGATTCCCTGTCTTTTCTCTAATCTTTTGTGTAATAAATTCATCTTAGCACTTCATTTCACATATCCAATCAGGCGTCGGCGTTGTCGACGGAGACACCACACACACACATTTGCTCCATCTCCTCCTCAGGAGAGCCTTTTACCTCAGACATGTCGACACACACGTACCGATACACCACACACTCAGGGAATGCTCTTCTGAAGGGACAAGGCCCTTTGGAGAGACAGAGAGAGAGTATGCCAGCACACACCCCAGCGCAATATGACCCAGGAAAAACACAGCAATTTAATGTTTACCCCGTAGCGCTGTTATTATTATCTTCGCCGAAAAATGTGCCCCCCCTCTTCTTTAAAACCCTCTCTTCTACCGTGGTATAAGCAGGGGAGAGTCCGGGGAGCTTCCTCTCAGCGGTGCTGTGGAGAAAAACATGGCGCTGGTGAGTGCTGAGGGAGAATCCCCGCCCCCTCGGCGGCGGGCTTCAGTCCCGCTAAAAGTGTAAAATTGGCAGGGGCTCATGCATATATACAGTGTCCAGCTGTATATATGCTCTCTTTTGCCAAATAAGAGGTTTATATTGCTGCCCAGGGCGCCCCCCCCTGCGTCCTGCACCCTTACAGTGACTGCCGTTTGTGAGGTGTATGGGAGCAATGGCGCACAGCTGCAGTGCTGTGCGTTACCTCAGTGAAGATCAATGAAGTCTTCTGCCGCCTCTGAAGATCTTTTCCTCTCATACTCACTCGGCTTCTATCTTCCGGCTCTGTGAGGAGGACGGCGGCGCGGCTCCGGGACGAACTCCAGGGTGAGACCTGTGTTCTGACTCCCTCTGGAGCTAATGGTGTCCAGTAGCCTAAGAAACAGAGCCCTGAAACTCAGAGAAGTGGGTCTGTTTCTCTCTCCTCAGTCCCTCGATGCAGGGAGTCTGTTGCCAGCAGGCTCCCTGAAAATAAAAAACCTAACAAAAATGCTTTCTTACAGGAAACTCAGGAGAGCTCCTGAAATGCACCCAGCTCCTCTGGGCACAGTATCAAACTGAGTTCTGGAGCAGGGGCATAGAGGGAGGAGCCAGTGCACACCCAGAGTCAAAGTCTTTCTTAAAGTACCCATGTCTCCTGCGGAGCCCGTCTATCCCCATGGTCCTTACGGAGTCCCAGCATCCTCTAGGATGTTAGAGAAAAGGGTGATTCACCAAGCTTTAGGAGGTGTGAAACAGGTTACAACATACACTACATGGCCAAAAGTATGTGGGCACCCCTTATAATTGGTGTGCTTGCCCATTTCAGCCACACCAGGTGCATAAAATCAAGCATACAGCCTTGCAAACTCCATAGTCCATCATTAAGAGTGGAATGGGTAGTACTCAATGACTTTCACAATAACACAGTCATAGTATGCCACCTTTCTAACAAGTCAGATTATTATATTTCTGCATTGTACCACTGCAAAGCCCCCATAAACACCAGACGAGAAAGTAAAAGATATCGCTCAGAAGGGCCATTCTGAGCAATATCTTTTACTATCTTGTCTAGTGTGTACACTCTATATCGTTAACGACCCCCTCCCTTGTCTGAACAGTCCAAGCAAGGAAGGACCTCGTTAACGATGGCCATGCGCTCCTGCTGCCCCTGTCGCTCCCTCCCCGCCGGCATCGGTAAGTGTGTATGCAGCCAATATCGCCGGGTACACCAATCGACTAGGGTGTACCCGGCTTAAGTGCTGATATTGTGATAGAAGTAGAAACTTCAAGTAGCAGCAACAGCTTCACCACAAAGCAGTAGTCCTTATAAGCTCAAAGGACAGGACCGCTGAGTGCTCAAATGCAAATAAAATTATAATCTGTCCTGAGACATACTACAGAGTTAGTAACTGCCTCTGGGAGCAATGTCAGCACAAGAAATTTGATCAGGAGCTTCATAGATTATTGGATTGTGATTCCCTGGCCAAGCACCATAAAATCCTTAGGTCATCATGTGCAATGCAAAACATTGTCTGGAGTGGTGTAAAGCACTCTGCCATTGTACTCTGGAGCCCTGGAAATGGGTGCAGTATGGTATGCCGGTGGTCGGGCTCCCAGCGACCAGCATACCAGCGCCGGGAGCCCGACCGCCGGCATACCGACAGTGTGGCGAGCGCAAATGAGCCCCTTGCGGGCGCGCCACACTATTTTATTCTCCCTCCAGCGGGGTCGTGGACCCCCACGAGGGAGAATAAGTGGCGGTATGCCGGGTGTCGGGATTCAGGCATACTGTGCGCCGGGATCCCGACAGCCGGCATAATGAAGACCACCCCTGGAAATGCATTCTCTAGCGTGAAAATTGATAATAAAGTCATCAACAATAAATAAAAAGAAAAATAGACTATACAGAGTTGCTGCAGCAGCATTAACAGGATTATGCCTAATCCTGAATAGATCAAAAATATTAACAACCAAAGAGCCACCCAAAGCAAGCCAAACATATTAATTAATATAATAAGAATTTACTCACCGGTAATTCTATTTCTCGTAGTCCGTAGTGGATGCTGGGAACTACGTAAGGACCATGGGGAATAGACGGGCTCCGCAGGAGACTGGGCACTCTAAGAAAGAATTAGGACTACTGGTGTGCACTGGCTCCTCCCTCTATGCCCCTCCTCCAGACCTCAGTTAGGGAAACTGTGCCCGGAAGAGCGGACACTACAAGGAAAGGATTTGGAATCCCGGGTAAGACTCATACCAGCCACACCAATCACACCGTACAACTCGTGATAACTATACCCAGTTAACAGTATGAATAAATACTGAGCCTCACTGAACAGATGGCTCATAACAATAACCCTTTAGTTAAGCAATAACTATATACAAGTATTGCAGACAATCCGCACTTGGGACGGGCGCCCAGCATCCACTACGGACTACGAGAAATAGAATTACCGGTGAGTAAATTCTTATTTTCTCTGACGTCCTAGTGGATGCTGGGAACTCCGTAAGGACCATGGGGATTATACCAAAGCTCCCAAACGGGCGGGAGAGTGCGGATGACTCTGCAGCACCGAATGAGCAAACTCAAGGTCCTCCTCGGCCAGGGTATCAAACTTGTAGAATTTTGCAAACGTGTTTGATCCCGACCAGGTAGCAGCTCGGCAAAGTTGTAAAGCCGAGACCCTTCGGGCAGCCGCCCAAGAAGAGCCCACCTTCCTCGTGGAATGGGCTTTTACTGATTTAGGATGCGGCAGTCCAGCCGCAGAATGTGCAAGTTGGATCGTGGAGCAGATCCAGCGAGCAATAGTCTGCTTAGAAGCAGGAGCACCCAGCTTGTCGGGTGCATGCAGGATAAACAGCGAGTCAGTCTTTCTGACTCTAGCCGTCCTGGAAACATAGATTTTCAGGGCCCGGACTACGTCCAGCAACTTGGAAGCATCCAAGTCCCGAGTAGCCGCAGGCACCACAATAGGTTGATGAAATGAAAATGAAACGCTGATACCACCTTAGGGAGAAATTGGGGACGAGTCCTCAATTCTGCCCTGTCCATATGGAAGATCAGATAGGGGCTTTTACAGGACAAAGCCGCCAATTCTGACACCCGCCTAGCCGAAGCCAAGGCCAAAAGCATGACCACTTTCCACGTGAGATATTTTAATTCCACGGTCTGGAGTGGCTCAAACCAATGTGATTTTAGGAAATCCAAAACAACGTTGAGATCCCAAGGTGCCACTGGGGGCACAAAAGGGGGCTGAATATGCAGCACTCCCTTAACAAACGTCTGAACTTCAGGCAGCGAAGCCAGTTCTTTTTGGAAGAAAATAGACAGAGCCGAAATCTGGACTTTAATGGATCCCAATTTTAGGCCCATAGTCAATCCTGACTGTAGGAAGTGCAGAAATCGACCCAGCTGAAATTCTTTTGTGGGGGCCTTCATATCCTCACACCAAGCAACATATTTTCGCCATATGCGGTGATAATGTTTTGCTGTCACATCCTTCCTAGCTTTTATCAGCGTAGGAATGACTTCAACCGGAATGCTCTTTTCCATCAGGATCCGGCGTTCAACCGCCATGCCGTCAAACGCAGCCGCGGTATGTCTTGGAACAGACAGGGACCCTGCTGTAGCAGGTCCTGTCTGAGAGGCAGAGGCCAAGGGACCTCTGAGATCATTTCTTGTAGTTCCGGGTACCAAGTCCTTCTTGGCCAATCCGGAACGATGAGTATAGTTCTTACTCCTCTTTTTCTTATTATCCTCAGCACCTTTGGTATGAGAGGAAGAGGAGGGAACACATAAACCGACTGGTACACCCACGGTGTCACTAGAGCGTCCACAGCTATCGCCTGAGGGTCCCTTGACCTGGCGCAATATCTTTTCAGCTTTTTGTTGAGGCGGGACGCCATCATGTCCACCTGTGGCCTTTCCCAACGATTTACAATCAGCTGGAAGACTTCTGGATGAAGTCCCCACTCTCCCGGGTGGAGGTCGTGCCTGCTGAGGAAGTCCGCTTCCCAGTTGTCCACTCCCGGAATGAACACTGCTAACAGTGCTATCACGTGATTTTCCGCCCATCGGAGAATCCTTGTGGCTTCTGCCATCGCCATCCTGCTTCTTGTGCCGCCCTGTCGGTTTACATGGGCGACCGCCGTGATGTTGTCTGACTGAATCAGCACCGGCTGGTTTTGAAGCAGGGGTCTTGCCTGACTTAGGCCATTGTAAATGGCCCTTAGTTCCAGAATATTTATGTGTAGGGAAGCCTCCTGACTCGACCATTGTCCTTGGAAGTTTCTTCCCTGAGTGACTGTCCCCCAACCTCGGAGGCTTGCATCCGTGGTCACCAGGACCCAGTCCTGTATGCCGAATCTGCGGCCCTCGAGAAGATGAGCACTCTGCAGCCACCACAGCAGAGACACCCTGGCCCTCGGGGACAGGGTGATCAGCCGATGCATATGAAGATGCGATCCGGACCACTTGTCTAACAGATCCCACTGAAAGATCCTTGCATGGAACCTGCCGAATGGAATTGCCTCGTAAGAAGCTACCATCTTTCCCAGGACTCGCGTGCAGTGATGCACCGACACCTGTTTTGGTTTCAGGAGATCTCTGACCAGAGATGACAACTCCTTGGCCTTCTCCTCCGGGAGAAACACCTTCTTCTGTTCTGTGTCCAGAATCATACCCAGGAACAGCAGACGCGTCGTAGGAAGCAGCTGCGACTTTGGAATATTCAGAATCCAGCCGTGCTGTTGTAGCACTTCCTGAGATAGTGCTACTCCGACCAACAACTGCTCCCTGGACCTCGCCTTTATAAGGAGATCGTCCAAGTACAAGATAATTATAACTCCCTTCTTTCGAAGGAGTATCATCATTTCGGCCATTACTTTGGTAAATACCCTCGGTGCCGTGGACAGACCAAACGGCAACGTCTGGAATTGGTAATGGCAGTCCTGTACCACAAAACAGAGGTACACCTGGTGAGGTGGGTAAATGGGGACATGCAGGTAAGCATCCTTGATGTCCAGTGATACCATGTAATCCCCTTCTTCCAGGCTTGCAATAACCGCCCTGAGCGATTCCATTTTGAACTTGAACTTCCTTATATAAGTGTTCAAGGATTTCAAATTTAGAATGGGTCTCACCGAACCGTCTGGTTTCGGTACTACAAACATTGTGGAATAGTAACCCCATCCCTGTTGAAGGAGGGGGACTTTTATTATCACCTGCTGGAGGTACAGCTTGTGAATTGCCGCCAGCACTTCCTCCCTGTCCTGGGGAGTAGCTGGCAAGGCCGATTTGAGGTAACGGCGAGGGGGAGACGTCTCGAATTCCAGCTTGTATCCCTGAGATACCACTTGTAGAACCCAGGGATCCACCTGTGAGCGAACCCACCGGTCGCTGAAGTTCCGGAGACGGGCCCCCACCGCACCTGGCTCCACCAGTGGAACCCCAGCGTCATGCGGTGGATTTAGTGGAAGCAGGGGAGGATTTTTGTTCTTGGGAACTGGCTGTATGGTGCAGCTTTTTCCCTCTACCCCTGCCTCTGGGCAGAAAGGACGCGCCTTTAACCCGCTTGCCTTTCTGGGGCCGAAAGGACTGCACCTGATAGTACGGTGCTTTCTTAGGCTGTGAGGGAACCTGAGGTAAAAATGTCGACTTCCCAGCTGTTGCTGTGGAAACGAGGTCCGAGAGACCATCCCCAAACAATTCCTCACCCTTGTAAGGCAAAACCTCCATGTGCCTTTTAGAATCCGCATCACCTGTCCACTGCCGAGTCCATAATACTCTACTGGCAGAAATGGACATTGCATTAATTCTAGATGCCAGCCGGCAAATATCCCTCTGTGCATCTCTCATATATAAGACTACGTCTTTCATATGCTCTATGGTTAGCAATATAGTGTCCCTGTCCAGGGAATCAATGTTATCAGACAGGGAATCAGACCACGCTGCTGCAGCACTGCACATCCATGCTGAAGCAATAGCAGGTCTCGGTATAGTACCTGAGTGTGTATATACAGACTTCAGGATAGCCTCCTGCTTTCTATCCGCAGGCTCCTTTAAGGCGGCCGTATCCTGAGACGGCAGTGCCATCTTTTTTGACAAGCGTGTGAGCGCTTTATCCACCCTCGGGGATGTCTCCCAACGTAACCTGTCCTCTGGCGGGAAAGGGTACGCCATCAGTAAATTTTTAGAAATCACTAGTTTCTTATCGGGGGAAGCCCACGCTTCTTCACACACTTCATTCAACTCATCTGCTGGGGGAAAAACCACTGGTTGCTTTTTCTCCCCAAACATAATACCCTTTTTAGTGGTACCTGGGTTAATGTCAGAAATGTGCAACACATTTTTCATTGCCGTAATCATGCAACGGATGGCCCTAGTGGAATGTACATTAGTCTCGTCATCGTCGACACTGGAGTCAGACTCCGTGTCGACATCTGTGTCTGCCATCTGAGGTAGCGGGCGTTTTTGAGCCCCTGATGGCCTTTGAGACGCCTGGGCAGGCACTGGCTGAGAAGCCGGCTGTCCCACAGCTGTTATGTCATCGAACCTTTTATGTAAGGAGTTGACACTGTCGTGTAAAACCTTCCACATATCCATCCACTCTGGTGTCGACCCCGCAGGGGGTGACATCACATTTATCGGCACCTGCTCCGCCTCCACATAAGCCTCCTCATCAAACATGTCGACACAGCCGTACCGACACACTGCACACACACAGGGAATGCTCTGACTGAGGACAGGACCCCACAAAGTCCTTTGGGGAGACAGAGAGAGAGTATGCCAGCACACACCACAGCGCTATATAAACAGGGATTTACACTACACAAAGTGATTTTCCCTATAGCAGCTATATAAATACAGTTTGCGCCTAAATTTAGTGCCCCCCCTCTCTTTTTTACCCTTTGAGCCTGGAAACTGCAGGGGAGAGCCTGGGGAGCTGTGAAGAGGAAATGGCGCCAGTGTGCTGAGGGAGATAGCCCCGCTCCCTTAACGGCGGGCTTCTCCCGCTCTTTTATTAATATTATGGCAGGGGATTTTTGCACATATATAGTTTACTAGACTATATTATGTGCTTTTTTGCCAATTTAAGGTACTCTAATTGCAGCCCCCCCCCCCCCCCCCCCCCCCAGCGCCCTGCACCCATCAGTGACCGGAGTATGTGGTGTGCATAGGGAGCAATGGCGCACAGCTGCAGTGCTGTGCGCTACCTTAATGAAGACCGGAGTCTTCAGCCGCCGATTTCCAGGACGTTCTTCTTGCTTCTGGCTCTGCAAGGGGGAAGGCGGCGCGGCTACGGGACCGGACGACCGAGGCTGGGCCTGTGTTCGATCCCTCTGGAGCTAATGGTGTCCAGTAGCCTAGAAGCCCAAGCTAGCTGCAAGCAGGTAGGTTCGCTTCTCTCCCCTAAGTCCCTCGTAGCAGTGAGTCTGTTGCCAGCAGATCTCACTGAAAATAAAAAACCTAATAAATACTTTCTTTACTAGAAGCTCAGGAGAGCCCCTAGTGTGCAACCAGCTCGAGCCGGGCACAGATTCTAACTGAGGTCTGGAGGAGGGGCATAGAGGGAGGAGCCAGTGCACACCAGTAGTCCTAATTCTTTCTTAGAGTGCCCAGTCTCCTGCGGAGCCCGTCTATTCCCCATGGTCCTTACGGAGTTCCCAGCATCCACTAGGACGTCAGAGAAAAGTGAGCTAAACAAGCTGTATTAAAAAAAAAAAAAAAAAACACACATTAGCTCATAAACTGCAATATAACAGTAATTGTATACTGATAAAAACAACAGTAGACATGATAAAACATAGATAATTTACACAGTGGAACTGTACCGATGAGCAATATAATGGAAAATTAGACTAATCACTCTTAACAGATGCATACGAGGGAGTGTAGTTCACAACAGTACAAAACCAAATAAAAGTTCCAGTAGGAGTCAAATCTATATCTACGATCAGCAATCAAACATCTTGCTGCAGGTCACTACACATCCCTCTGTAATGGAATACAATAATGAAGGTTTGACAAAGTTGTTAGTCAGCAAATATCAATACTAATAATACCTCTTTCACACCGCAGCTATAACCCGGTAAATTGCCGGTTTTTAAGCCTTCCAAAATGGGTCTAGCTGCGGTCTGAAAGCGCCACATTGAATTTACCGGTTACAGAATACCGGTATTTTAAAACGGGTAAAAATCAGGGTCCTACATGGTTCAGACCCGTTTCATTGTGCAATGTGAAAGATTCAGAAACGGTATTTCCAAGCCACAGAAGGTGATAGGCTGTCTCCATGCTTGATGTCACCAGGCAGAAGCAGGAAATAAACTGGAGAAAACACATGAGAGTGAAGATGCGTTTTATTATACAGAAGAGAGTTTAAAATGGCAAATTGGAGTGATGAGGAGGTTAGGGAGATGCTTAGGATCAGAGGGGATGAAGAAATTGCTAGACAAATCACTGGGACAGTGAAGGATGCAATAATCTACAAAAAACATGGTAAAGATGCTTGAAGCTGCTGGGTTCCAGCGTAAGGCTACCAAAATTATTAATAAGTTTATTGTGTAAAAACGTCATGTGTGTGGGCCAGAAAATTCCATTTAAAATGACAACCACTGTTTTCTATGAGTGAAACGGGTTCAGTGTGAAAGGTACCAAAACGGTACTGAAACTGTAATATACCGGTTACAACATGCTATATGAAAGGGGTTTAACCGCTCAGACCCGTTTTAAGAAACGTTTTATAAGCAGGGTTTGCGATGTGAAAGCAGCATTAGTGTCCCAGATTTTGCAGGAATGCCCCTCCTTGCGAAGGTAATGTGTCCAGCCTTTAGAAAAGGATATGTTAACAGTGAGTACAGAGGGGTACACACGAGGAGATCCGTGCTTAAATTCTAGAATGCTTAGAAATTATGCACGGATCTCTCTGTGTGTATGGTCATAGCGATAGCAATACATGGCCCTGCGCGTCGCTATCGCTGACTCTAGTTTTGGCATGCTGCTGGATGAAATGAGCGCCCCTCCAGTCCTCGCTCAGCACACATCTCCCCCGTGTGTACCGCACTTCATTCACGCAGTCCCAGTCTGGTCACAAAATGCACAAGACTCCAAGGTATGGTTCACTTGCAGGGTACAAAAAACCTTCCAGCAATAAATAACCCCTTGGTAATAGGTACCTGTTCAGACGCAGGTGGTAACCAGTCCTCGGCAAATTGGGGATATTAAGTCTGTCATTTCATGTCAACATTCCATTAATATTGACATTTTCCAGATGTTGACATTTAGAAGGTTGACACTATAACCATAATGACATCATGTATACTGACCTTCTGTTGTCGACATTGTCACTGTCGACTTCCTGGCTGTACTCCAATTACTACCTATTCTTGTACTTATTATTACGTTAAAGCATACTCATGTATTATCCTTATACTATTATGCTTAACTATAATCATGTGTTACTGACTGAATTCTTCTACTAATGACCATCCTTCACTGGGAAAGTTGTGGTGTATTAGAAATATATGACGATGATGATGATACTCATCCTCCACAAGCAGTGCCCAGAGTGGCCATTGGAGTCATCCTTGTAAACATTATTGAGATCTATTGTTACTTTTGAAAAGTTGCATTGTGCTTGATATAACACTAGTTGAATGATAGTGGCTCAGGTGTAGGGCACTTTGTGTGTCTGAATGTTTTTATTACAATACCTGGAAGTCACCTATAATTGAGCTGCAAAAGGTGAATTGGAAGGTGGAAAAAGCTCAGGAGGCACCAGCCCACCCCTGCTCAAAGGGCCCTATAATTGTGGGGTCCTGGCCAGCTTCCCAGTGCGCCTATATGTTAAGATGGCCCTGACAGTGAGATCTGCTTCAGGCTTTATTTAGTCCGTATTCCTGAAACTGTTTTGAACTACATAAAAAAAATTCAGATCAAACTATTAAAGTATATGCAAGGAATGTAAAATGTTCACTTAGAACTATACTGAAAATATTACAACTATTAAGCCATTTGCAGATAATCATTGGTTTATTAATGATAGTGTGAAAAATTGCTAAAACTGGTCACTAGTGCATGATCTATTATTTCACTGTAAAGCCCGCTACATTGACGCTACCATCATTCAATTTTATTTGGAGGAATACACTGATGCTCGTGGTACCAAACCTTTTGCCAACAACAGAATTAAAACAAAACCCAAAAAAGACTGCTGTTGCTAAAATAAATACTGTACTATGCTTTCAGGAATGGACAGATACTATACACCAGAATTTAACTCAACTTTTAAAGTGCCCCCAACAGACCATGGGGGTCATTCCGAGTTGATCGCTCGCTAGCAGTTTTTAGCAGCCGTGCAAACGTTATACCGCCGCCCACTAGTAGAAGTACGAACGAAAGGATCGCAGAGCGGCTACAAAGTTTTTTTGTGCAGTTTTAGAGTAGCTCAAAATCTGCTCAGCGCTTGCGATCACTTCAGACTGTTCAGTTCCTGTTTTGACGTCACAAACCCGCCCAGCCACGCCTGCGTTTTTCCTGGCACGCCTGCGTTTTTCTGAACACTCCCTGAAAACGGTCAGTTGACACCAAGAAATGTCCACTTCATGTCAATCACTCTGCGGCCACCAGTGCGACTGAAATGCTTCGCTAGACCCTGTGCAAAAATAAGAATTTACTTACAGATAATTCTATTTCTCGTAGTCCGTAGTGGATGCTGGGAACTCCGTAAGGACCATGGGGAATAGCGGCTCCGCAGGAGACTGGGCACAAAAGTAAAGCTTTAGGACTACCTGGTGTGCACTGGCTCCCCCCCTATGACCCTCCTCCAAGCCTCAGTTAGGATACTGTGCCCGGACGAGCGTACACAATAAGGAAGGATTTTGAATCCCGGGTAAGACTCATACCAGCCACACCAATCACACCGTACAACCTGTGATCTGAACCCAGTTAACAGCATGATAACAGCGGAGCCTCTGAAAAGATGGCTCACAACAACAAAAACCCGATTTTTGTAACAGCAACTATGTACAAGTATTGCAGACAATCCGCACTTGGGATGGGCGCCCAGCATCCACTACGGACTACGAGAAATAGAATAGGTAAGTAAATTCTTATTTTCTCTGACGTCCTAGTGGATGCTGGGAACTCCGTAAGGACCATGGGGATTATACCAAAGCTCCCAAACGGGCGGGAGAGTGCGGATGACTCTGCAGCACCGAATGAGAGAACTCCAGGTCCTCCTCAGCCAGGGTATCAAATTTGTAGAATTTAGCAAACGTGTTTGCCCCTGACCAAGTAGCTGCTCGGCAAAGTTGTAAAGCCCGAGACCCCTCGGCAGCCGCCCAAGATGAGCCCACCTTCCTCGTGGAATGGGCTTTTACAGATTATGGCTGTGGCAGGCCTGCCACAGAATGTGCAATCTGAATTGTACTACAAATCCAACGAGCAATAGTCTGCTTAGAAGCAGGAGCACCCAGCTTGTTGGGTGCATACAGGATAAACAGCGAGTCAGATTTTCTGACTCCAGCCGTCCTGGAAACATATATTTTCAGGGCCCTGACTACATCCAGCAACTTGGAGTCCTCCAAGTCCCTAGTAGCCGCAGGTACCACAATAGGCTGGTTCAGGTGAAACGCTGAAACAACCTTAGGGAGAAATTGAGGACGAGTCCTCAATTCTGCCCTGTCCGTATGAAAAATTAGGTAAGGGCTTTTATAGGATAAAGCCGCCAATTCTGACACACGCCTGGCCGAAGCCAGGGCCAACAGCATTACCACTTTCCATGTGAGATATTTTAAGTCCACAGTGGTGAGTGGTTCAAACCAATGTGATTTTAGGAACCCCAAAACTACATTGAGATCCCAAGGTGCCACTGGAGGCACAAAAGGAGGCTGTATATGCAGTACCCCCTTGACAAACGTCTGAACTTCAGGAACTGAAGCCAGTTCTTTCTGGAAGAAAATCGACAGGGCCGAAATTTGAACCTTAATGGACCCTAATTTTAGGCCCATAGACAGTCCTGTTTGCAGGAAATGCAGGAAACGACCCAGTTGAAATTCCTCTGTAGGGGCCTTCCTGGCCCCGCACCACGCAACATATTTACGCCAAATACGGTGATAATGTTGTGCGGTTACATCCTTCCTGGCTTTGATCAGGGTAGGGATGACTTCATCCGGAATGCCTTTTTCCTTCAGGATCCGGCGTTCAACTGCCATGCCGTCAAACGCAGTCGCGGTAAGTCTTGGAACAGACAGGGTCCCTGCTGGAGCAGGTCCCTTCTTAGAGGTAGAGGCCACGGGTCCTCTGTGAGCATCTCTTGAAGTTCCGGGTACCAAGTCCTTCTTGGCCAATCCGGAGCCACGAGTATAGTTCTTACTCCTCTCCGTCTTATAATTCTCAGTACCTTGGGTATGAGAGGCAGAGGAGGGAACACATACACTGACTGGTACACCCATGGTGTTACCAGAGCGTCCACAGCTACTGCCTGAGGGTCCCTTGACCTGGCGCAATACCTGTCTAGTTTTTTGTTGAGGCGGGACACCATCATGTTCACCTTTGGTTTTTCCCAACGGTTCACAATCATGTGGAAGACTTCTGGATGAAGTCCCCACTCTCCCGGGTGGAGGTCGTGCCTGCTGAGGAAGTCTGCTTCCCAGTTGACCACTCCCGGAATGAACACTGCTGACAGTGCTATCACATGATTTTCCGCCCAGCAAAGAATCCTTGCAGCTTCTGCCATTGCCCTCCTGCTTCTTGTGCCACCCTGTCTGTTTACGTGGGCGACTGCCGTGATGTTGTCTGACTGGATCAGCACCGGCTGACCTATAAGCAGAGGTCTTGCTAGGCTTAGAGCATTGTAGATGGCCCTTAGCTCCAGGATATTTATGTGAAGTGATGTCTCCAGGCTTGACCACAAGCCCTGGAAATTTCTTCCCTGTGTGACTGCTCCCCAGCCTCTCAGGCTGGCATCCGTGGTCACCAGGACCCAGTCCTGAATGCCGAATCTGCGGCCCTCTAGAAGATGAGCACTCTGCAACCACCACAGGAGAGACACCCTTGTCTTTGGTGACAAGATTATCCGCTGATGCATCTGAAGATGCGACCCGGACCATTTGTCTAGCAGATCCCACTGGAAGGTTCTTGCGTGGAATCTGCCGAATGGGATTGCTTCGTAGGAAGCCACCATTTTTCCCAGGACCCTTGTGCATTGATGCACTGAGACTTGGCCTGGTTTTAGGAGATTTCTGACTAGCTCGGATAACTCCCTGGCTTTCTCCTCCGGGAGAAAAACCTTTTTCTGGACTGTGTCCAGGATCATCCCTAGGAATAGAAGGCGTGTCGTCGGGATCAGCTGCGATTTTGGAATATTGAGAATCCAACCGTGCTGCCGCAACACTATCTGAGATAGTGCTACCCCGACTTCCAACTGTTCCCTGGATCTTGCCCTTATCAGGAGATCGTCCAAGTAAGGGATAACTAAAACTCCGTTCCTTCGAAGGAGTATCATCATTTCGGCCATTACCTTGGTAAAGACCCGGAGTGCCGTGGACAAGCAAAACGGCAGCGTCTGAAACTGATAGTGACAATTCTGTACCACAAACCTGAGGTACCCTTGGTGAGAAGGGTAAATTGGGACATGTAGGTAAGCTGGTCTCACCGAGCCGTCCGGCTTCGGTACCACAAACAGTGTGGAATAATACCCCTTTCCCTGTTGCAGGAGGGGTACCTTGATTATCACCTGCTGGGAATACAGCTTGTGAATGGCTTGCAATACTGCCTCCCTGTCTGAGGGAGATGTCGGTAAAGCAGACTTTAGGAAACGGCGAGAGGGAGACGTCTCGAATTCCAATTTGTACCCCTGAGATACCACCTGAAGGATCCAGGGGTCCACTTGCGAGTGGGCCCACTGCGCGCTGAACTTCTTGAGACGGGCCCCCACCGTGCCTGAGTCCGCTTGTAAAGCCCCAGCGTCATGCTGAGGACTTTGAAGAGGCGGGCGAGGGCTTCTGTTCCTGGGAACTGGCTGTGTGCTGCAGCCTTTTTCCTCTCCCTCTGCCACGGGGCAGAAATGAGGAGCCTTTTGCCCGCTTGCCCTTATGGGGCCGAAAGGACTGCGCCTGATAATACGGCGTCTTCTTATGTTGAGAGGCTACCTGGGGTAAAAATGTGGATTTTCCAGCAGTTGCCGTGGCTACCAGGTCTGATAGACCTACCCCAAATAACTCCTCCCCCTTATAAGGCAATACTTCCATGTGCCTTTTGGAATCCGCATCACCTGACCACTGCTGCGTCCATAACCCTCTTCTTGCAGAAATGGACAGCGCGCTAACTCTTGATGCCAGTCGGCAAATATCCCTCTGCGCATCACGCATATATAAAAATGCATCTTTTAAATGCTCTATAGTCAGTAATATACTGTCCCTATCTAGGGTATCAATATTTTCAGTCAGGGAATCCGACCACGCCACCCCAGCACTGCACATCCAGGCTGAGGCGATTGCCGGTCGCAGTATAACACCCGTGTGAGTGTATATACATTTTAGGATATTCTCCTGCTTTCTGTCGGCAGGTTCCTTTAGGGCGGCCGTATCAGGAGAGGGTAGTGCCACCTGTTTAGACAAGCGTGTGAGCGCTTTATCCACCCTAGGGGGTGTTTCCCAACGTGCCCTATCCTCTGGCGGGAAAGGGTATGATGCCAATAACCTTTTAGGAATTATCAGTTTTTTATCGGGGGAAACCCACGCCTCATCACACACTTCATTTAATTCCTCGGATACAGGAAAAACTACAGGCAGTTTTTTCTCACCAAACATAATACCCTTTTTAGTGGTAATTGTATTATCAGAAATATGCAAAACATTTTTCATTGCCTCAATCATGTAACGTGTGGCCCTACTGGAAGTTACATTTGTCTCATCATCGTCGACACTGGAGTCAGTATCCGTGTCTGTGTCTGCCATCTGAGGTAACGGGCGTTTTAGAGCCCCTGATGGCGTTTGAGACCCCTGGACAGGCACAAGCTGAGTAGCCGGCTGTCTCATATCGTCTACTGTCTTTCGTAAAGAGCTGACATTGTCACGCAATTCCTTCCATAAGCTCATCCACTCAGGTGTCGACTCCCTAGGGGGTGACAACTCTATTATAGGCAATTGCTCCGCCTCCATCTCATTTTCCTCCTCAAACATGTCAACACAATCGTACCGACACACCGCACACACACAGGGAATGCTCTGATAGAGGACAGGACCCCACTAGCCCTTTGGGGAGACAGAGGGAGAGTATGCCAGCACACACCAGAGCGCTATATATAGACAGGAATACCACTATATAACGTGCTTTTCCCTTTATAGCTGCTGTTATTATCAAAACTGCGCCAAATTAGTGCCCCCCCTCTCTTTTTTACCCTTTTCTGTAGTGCAGGACAGCAGGGGAGAGTCAGGGAGACGTCCTTCCAGCGGAGCTGTGATGGAAAATGGCGCCCGTGTGCTGAGGAGATAGGCTCCGCCCCCTTCTCGGCGGCCTTTTCTCCCGCTTTTTGGTGAATTCTGGCAGGGGTTAAAATACATCCATATAGCCCAGGGGGTTATATGTGGTGTATTTTCGCCAGCCAAGGTGTTTTACATTGCTGCTCAGGGCGCCCCCCCCTAGCGCCCTGCACCCTCAGTGACCGGAGTGTGAAGTGTGCCTGAGGAGCAATGGCGCACAGCTGCAGTGCTGTGCGCTACCTTGTTGAAGACTGATGTCTTCTGCCGCCGATTTTTCCGGACCTCTTCTTGCTTCTGGCTCTGTAAGGGGGCCGCCGGCGCGGCTCTGGGACCGGACTCCGAGGCTGGGCCTGTGTTCGGTCCCTCTGGAGCTAATGGTGTCCAGTAGCCTAAGAAGCCCAAGCTGGCTGCAAGCAGGCAGGTTCGCTTCTTCTCCCCTTAGTCCCTCGATGCAGTGAGCCTGTTGCCAGCAGGTCTCACTGAAAATAAAAAACCTAAAACTAAACTTTCACTAAGAAGCTCAGGAGAGCCCCTAGTGTGCACCCTTCTCGGCCGGGCACAAAAATCTAACTGAGGCTTGGAGGAGGGTCATAGGGGGAGGAGCCAGTGCACACCAGGTAGTCCTAAAGCTTTACTTTTGTGCCCAGTCTCCTGCGGAGCCGCTATTCCCCATGGTCCTTACGGAGTTCCCAGCATCCACTAGGACGTCAGAGAAACTACATCGTTCGTTGTGCCCATACGACGCGCATGCGCAGAACTGCCGTTTTTTAGCCTGATCGCTGCGAACAAATGCAGTTAGCGATCAACTCGGAATGACCCCCCCATGTTTGATATGGGCACATTCAGACAAGAGCTTACATATAATTTACTGATGCCACATTCCCAGTAGTATTTGACGGTACACTTAAGTCCAGCATGTGCAAGTTCAGCATGTGTTATTATGAAAAGTGCAGATTTTACTGTGCACTTCCATGGGATGTAAGGAAAAATATGCAATGTTGATGGACCGTGATGTGTGGTGAGGTGAGGCAGAGCCTTACCCGTCATATTAACATTTGTGCCTGTATAAAGTATATGAAAAATACAAAGAATATGTTTGAAATATCTTCTTTGCATTATTCTAATCATTTTTATAGCCAAAACTCTGGAGTAAAAAGTCTATGGCAGGTGAGAGAAATGACCAGAAACTCAGCACATCACTGTCAAAGGATATCACAATGGTATCCAGTACAGAGCCAGCCCTAGGCATTGGCAAACTGGGCGAATGCCTAGGCCTTTGGTATGCCTAGGAGCACCAGCAGCTTCTGCTGATTAATATGATATGCGGCTTGTCTATATTCTGTGTGTAGCATTTCGTATGCTGATACAGCCACAGTCGCAACACAGTATATAGGCATGCTGCATATCATTTTAATCAGCAGAAGGGGAGTGTGCATCCTAGCCACATAGCAATGCAAATAAGATGCATTTTCATCTCCTGCTCCAAGACGCATTGAGGCAAGATGTATGAGGACACATCTGTATGCAAGCAGAGGCAAAGGTCGCAGTGTTAGAGGCGTGTGAGAGCTGTGTACGGGTGGGTTGGTTGTGCAATAGTGTTCAGTATATGTGTAAGGGACATTATGCGTGTCGTGTATAAATGCATCAATAATGTGCGGCATATGTGTAAGAAGCACTATCTAGGGTATTCAATTATCCGCAAATTCGCGGCAATTTTTCGTCCGAAATTTTTTGCGGCAATCGGCCGAAAATTGCCTCGAAAACGCTCCATTTTTCGACCTATTCAATTCCGACCGGGTTTCACGTGAAAATTCTTGCAGTGAAAAGTGCAGGTGAAAATGGGGAAATCAGCCTGTACCCCAAAAAATGCTAAACTAACATAGGAAAACAGAAGAAGTGTGTTAGAGATCACATTAGAGAGTTTTTGGGGACTTAAATTGTGTGAAATGGCGGTTATATGCATTTTTTTTAAATGCAAAAAAATGATAGAAAGCAAGTTTTTTTGAGCAAAATAAATGCTCTCATTAAATTTGGGGTACATGAAAATGGGTATAAGTATATATTTGGGTCATTTTAGGGTACTTTAAAAAAAAGTGGAAACAGACCGATTACTCCCATCTGCAAGCCTAAAAAACACCTGTCCCACTCATAAAGCACCCCAATATACCTGTCCCATACCTTGAACCCCAATTTCCATCACTTTTTACACCCCAAAAATGACATGTCATTATTGGCCAATTAAAAATAATTAAAAACTTCAACGTGCCTAATTAATCATAAAGGGGGGTGTCCCAGGAGTTCTGTACCATATCCAAACATTTTTACCTTAAAATAGTGACTTTTCCCAACTTTTCACCTGCTTCAGAGAAGGTGAAGTGAAATTAGTGAAAACATGATCACCGATAAATTTTCCAGGATAATTGAATAGGCTGTAATTGCATTTCACGTGAAAAGTCCGGTTTTTCACCCGAAAACCGGACTTTTCACGTGAAAAGTCCGTTATCACTGCTAATTGAATATGGCCCTATGTGTGCCATTATGTGTATAAGGGCATTAATATTGTGCAGCATATGTGTAAGGCGCATTATGTTTATAAGGACATTAATAATGTGTGTCATATGTGTTAGGGTAATTACTGTGTGGCATTATATGTATAAAAAGGTATTATTAATGTGTGGCATTATGTGTATAAATAGGATTTTAATTAATTGAAACGGTAAATCCTTTTCTCGTAGTCCGTAGAGGATGCTGGGGTCCATATTAGTACCATGGGGTATAGACGGGTCCACCAGGAGCCATTGGCACTTTAAGAGTTTAATAGTGTGGGCTGGCTCCTCCCTCTATGCCCCTCCTACCAGACTCAGTCTAGAAACTGTGCCCGAGGAGACAACATACTTCGAGAGAAGGAATTACACAGATAGTGGCGAGATTCATACCAGCTCACACAAACATGAAAATCCGGCCAACATGCCAGAACAACTCAGCAACAGCTGAAACAGTAAATAACGCAGAACTTACCTAGGAACCAGGTAACTCTGAACCATAACCAAAAGCAGGAAAACAAAGTGTTGGGCGGGCGCCCAGCATCCTCTACGGACTACGAGA
This sequence comes from Pseudophryne corroboree, assembly GCF_028390025.1. Lineage (NCBI taxonomy): Eukaryota > Metazoa > Chordata > Amphibia > Anura > Myobatrachidae > Pseudophryne > Pseudophryne corroboree. The sequence goes on along the minus strand of NC_086447.1, from coordinate 638,096,042 downwards.
AAAGGATTTACCGTTTTATTTAATTAAAATCCTATTTTCTCTTACATCCTAGAGGATGCTGGGGTCCATATTAGTACCATGGGAATGTACCAAAGCTCCCAGTAAGGGAGGGAGAGCGCGGAGGCTCCTGCAACACTGCTTGATCAAACTGAAGGTCAGCAGATGCCAAAGTATCGTACTTGTAAAAAACTTGGCAAACGTGTTCAACCCAGACCAAGTAGCTGCTCGGCAGAGTTGCATCGCCAAGACACCCCGGGCAGCCGCCCAGGAAGAGCCCACCTTATGAGTAGAGTGGGCATTTACGGATTTTGGACACGGCAATCCTGTCGTGGAATAAGCATGCTGGATAGTGAACCTGATCCAGCGTGAAATCGACTGTTTAGAAGCAGGACATCCAATTTTCTTAGGATCATAGTGGACAAACAAGGAGTCACTTTTCCTGTGACGAGACGTCCTCTTCACGTAAATCTTTAAAGTCCTCACTACATCCAAGGCCTTTGAAGTAATTGAGGAGTCAGTAGCCACTGGCACCACAATTGGTTGGTTGATGTGGAAAGCCGACACAACCTTAGGTAGGAACTGTGGACGAGTCCTAAGTTCCGCCCTGTACTCATGGAAGATCAGATAGGGGCTTTTACAAGATAAAGCCCCCAATTCCGACACGCGTCATGCAGAAGCCAAGGCCAACAAAGTGATCGCCTTCCACGTGAGAAACTTGAGATCAGCCTCCTGTAGAGGATCAAACCAAGCAGATTGTAGGAACTGCAGCACCACATCAAGATCCCATGGAGCCGTAGGCGCCACAAAGGGAGGCTGGATGTGCAGAACCCCTTTCAAAAAGGTCTGAACCTCAGGAAGGACAGCCAATTGTTTTTGGAAGAAGATGGACAAAGCAGAGATCTGGACCTTGATGGAGCCCAGTCTTAGTCCCATATCCACCAGTGCTTGCAGGAAAAGGAGAAAACGTCCCAGCTGAAACTCCACCGCCGGGAACTTCTTGGCCTCACACCAAGAGACATATTTCTTCCAAATGCGATGGTAATGCTTAGACGTTACCCCCTTCCTGGCCTGTATCAGGGTAGGAATAACCTCACTCGGGATACCCTTCCGAGCTAAGATCTGGCCTTCAACCGCCATGCCGTCAAACGAAGCCGCGGTAAGTCTTGATAAGCGAACAGCCCATGCAGAAGCAGATCCTCACGAAGAGGCAAAGGCCGCAGATCTTCCAGTAGAAGATCCAGCAGATCTGCGTACCAAGCCCTCCTTGGCCAGTCTGGAGCAATGAGGATTGCCAGAACCTTTGTTCTTCTCACGAGTTGAAGAACCTTTGGTATCAGAGGAAGTGGAGGGAACACATACACTGACTTGAACACCCAAGGTGTTACCAGTGCGTCCACCACCACCGCCTGTGGGTTCCTTGACCTGGAACAGTACCTCCGTAGCTTCTTTTTGAGGTGGGAGGCCATCATGTCTATGTGAGGAACCCCCCACCAATCGGTTACCTACTCGAACACCTCCGGATGGAGGCCCCACTCTCCTGGATGGAGATCGTGTCTGCTGAGGAAGTCTGCTTCCCAGTTGTCTACGCCCGGAATGAAGATCGCCGACATCGCCACCGCGTGCCTTTCTGCCCAGATGAGGATTTTTGATACCTCTGCCATGGCAGCACTGCTCTTTGTTCCGCCCTGTCGGTTTATGTAGGCTACTGTGGTCACATTGTCCAACTGCACCTGAACAGCCCGATCCTGTAGAAGGTGTGCTGCTTGCAGAAGGGCATTGTATACGGCCTTGAGTTCCAGGATGTTTATTGGGAGAAGCGACTCTTGATCCGACCATCGTCCTTGAAAGGTTTCCCCCAGAGCGACCGCTCCCCAACCTCTTAGACTTGCATCTGTGGTCAGAAGAATCCAGTCTTGAATTCTGAAACTTCGCCCTTCCAGAAGGTGTGGAGGTTGCAGCTACCAGAGGAGTGAAATCCTGGCTTTTGGAGACAGGCGTATCCTCTTGTGCATGTGTAGGTGAGAGCCCGACCACTGGTCCAAGAGGTCCAGTTGAAAATGTCAAGCATGAAACCTGCCGTACTGCAGAGCCTCGTAGGCGGCAACCATCTTCCCCAGAAGGCATATGCATTGATGAACCGATACCCGGGTAGGCCGTAGGACATCCCGGACCATTGTTTGAATCACCAACGCTTTCTCTGCCGGAAGAAATACCCTCTGCACTTCCGTGTCGAGGATCATTCCCAGGAAAAACAGCTGCGTTGTCGGCTCCAGATGAGACTTCGGAAGGTTCAGGATCCAACCGTGCTTCCTGAGCAGCTGTGTCGTGAGCGCGATGGACCGCAACAACCTCTCCCTGGATGATGCCTTGATCAGGAGATCGTCCAGATATGGAATTATGTTCACCCCCTGTTTGCGGAGGAGAACCATCATCTCCGCCATCACCTTGGTGAAGATCCTTGGTGCTGTTGAGAGGCCAAACGTCAGTGCCTGGAACTGATAGTGATCGTCCATCAGCGCAAACCTGAGATAAGCTTGATGCGGCGCCCAAATGGGAATGTGGAGGTAGGCATCCTTGATGTCTAGGGACACCAGGAACTCCCCCTCCGACAGCCCTGAAACGACAGCTCTCAGAGATTCCATCTTGAATTTGAACTCCTTGAGAAAAGGGTTCAAAGACTTTAAATTTAGAATAGGCCTTACCGAACCATCCGGTTTCGGTACCACAAAAAGGTTCAAATAATAACCCTTGTTCCGTTGCTGAAGAGGGACTTGAACAATGACCTCTGACACCACCAATTTCCTGATGGCCTCCAGAAGAATTGTTCTGTCCGCCAGCAGCGCTGGTAAGCCTGACGTGAAGAAACGGTGAGGCAGGGCCTCTTGAAACTCCGGACACTATATTCAGAACCCAGGGGTCCAGACCCGACGACACCCAGACGTGGCTGAACTGCCGGAATCTCGCCCCCACCTGACCTTCCTCCAGGCCTAGCTGTCCACCGTCATGCGGAGGACTTAGGGGTATCAGAAGCGGGCTTCTGGGTCTGGGAACCTGTGGGAGCGGGTTTCTTTCCTTTAGCACGACCACCTCTGAAGAAGGTGTTCGAAGGCTTATTCTTCCTAGGTCGCGCGGCCCGAAAGGACTGTGACGTGTTAGATGAAAAGGGCTTTTTCGAAGCCGGTGCAGCTGAGGGGAGAAAAGGAGACTTACCCGTGGTAGCCGTCGCAATCTACGCATCCAGCGCCTCCCCAAAGAGAGCCTGACCTTTGTACGGAAGGCCCTCCGCACACTTCCTGGATTCCGCGTCCGCAGAACAGTTGTGCAGCCAGAGACCCCTTTGAGCCGAGGCTGACATGGAGGAGATCCCCGCAGCCATGGAACCCAGGACCTTCATGGAATCCACCAGGAACTCTGCAGAATCCTGAATATTACGTAAAAACAAATCAACGTCACCTTTGTCCAGCATAGACGATTCCTCCTGCAGAGTGATCGACCACCTGGCAATAGCTTTAGCAATCCAAGCACAGGCTATAGTAGGCCGCAATATAGCCCCCGAAGCAGTGTAAATGGATTTCAGCGTAGCATCCACCTTGCGATCTGCCGGGTCCTTTAACGCAGTAGATCCCGGGACCGGTAAAATACCTGCTTGGACAGCCTGGATACAGAGGTGTCGACTATCGGCTGGGACTCCCACCTCTTCCTATCTTCCTCTGGGAAGGGAAAAGCCACCAAGACTCTCTTGGGAATCTGGAATTTCTTTTCCGGAGTTTCCCATGCCTTTTTGAAGATAGCATTCAATTCCTTGGATGCCGGGAAAGTGAGGGGGGGCTTCTTATTATCTGTGAAGAAGGCCTCCTCCACCTGTTCCGGAGCCGTGTCTGAAATGTGTAAAACATCCCTAACAGCCTCAATCATCAACAGCACCCCCCTGGCAAGCGATGCCGTCCCCCGCAACACCTCCCCATCACCGTCTGCAGTGTCAGAGTCGGTGTCCGTGTTATCCTGCATAATTGCAAGTGGACGCTTATTAGAAAGTACCACAGGGGACCCCGAGGAGGCAGGATCAGACCATACCACCATAGGAGGACTGGAGGACCTGAGTGGCATGCTAAGTCCTAGCCACCCTATCAGAAATCTGAGAAATAGTCCCCCTCAGAGGGACTAACCATTCTGGATCTCTAGCTGGGATCTGGGCTGAAACAGTGCAATCCTGATTACATGGAATGGAGTCTTCCTGGGAAGACAAATCCTCTGCAGCATATGAAACAGTGTCCCTAGACATGTTGCACACACACACACAAACACCCCAAAAACACACCGGGTATCTTGAGGGCAGAGTTTTCCCCCCAAGAATGGCAGAGAGACACAGAGATTGGAGCCAACCCACCCACAGCGCTCTTCAGGTAAAGGGAGTCCCTTCCCAGCGCTGTGTCCCTTAATAGGTGACACAGCCTTTAAGCAGCCTCCCCCACCCCCTTCTACAGTCCCCTGGTACCGTACAGACTGCTGGAGAAATCTCTGGAGGGACCTGGATCCATTGAACCGTGGCTGCAGCAAGGAAAAATGGCGCTGAACGCTGCTGGGTCCGCTCTGAGGAGAAGCTCCATCCCCTTCAATGGCCCTGTCTTCCCGCTCAGAAGATGATTATACTGGCCAGAGGAATATGCTGACCTGGGTCCACAGACCCCGACACGCTGAAGAAAACCAGTGTAGGGACCCAGGGCGCTCCCTCCCAAGTGCTGCACCAAGGTACCGCTGAGCCTTCCAGGAGCGTGGGAACAACCGCGTTTACTGACCCGTAGCCGCCCGCTTGCATGGGGGGACAGTGACTGACTTGCCACACTTCAGCTTCTGAAGGGGTGGCGGCCTGCTGTCGAGGCGAGCGTTCCCCTGCGTCGGGGAGCGATCAGACCCCTCTGGAGCCACCGTCCAGTCAGCGGGAGCAGTGGCTCAAGACCCCGCGGGGCGGACACTGCTCCCCTTCCCCAGTCCCACACTGCAGGGAGGCTGTCGCCAACAGCCACCCTGTAAAATAAAAAAAACCTGAAAGAAAAAATTACTCTTTACCAGAAGAACTCTGTAGAGCTCCCCTAGCTGTGACCGGATCCTCCGGGCACATTTTCTAGACCGAGTCTGGTAAGAGGGGCATAGAGGGAGGAGCCAGCCCACACTATTAAACTCTTAAAGTGCCATTGGCTCCTGTAGGACACGTCTATACCCCATGGTACTAATATGGACCCCAGCATCCTCTAGGACGTAAAAGAAAGGTGCTCTACTGTGTGGTGTTATGTATAAAAAGGGCACTGTTGTGTGGTGTAATGTGAATAAAGAGCAATATGCTGTGGTGTAATGTGAATAAAGTGTAATATACTGTGGTGTAATAGGAATAAGGAGCAGTTCAGTGTGATGTAATGTGAGTAAGGGGCACTACTGTGACCAGTAATGTTTCTAAGGTAAAGTGGTACTACTGTGTGATGTAACGTGAATTAGGGACACTATCACAGGATAAAATGTGAATAAAGTTGCACTAGTGTGTGACGTAATTTGAATTGGGGGTACTATTGTGTGGCCATGCCCCTTGCCATCAAAAACATGCCCCTTTTTGAGCTGTGCGCACTGTTCCTATTTAAAATATAGGGGGTAGGAACACCAATAACGAGATTTAAGGGAAGAACTTACCGTTGTTAAATCTCTTTCTGCGAGGTACACTGGGCTCCACAAGGATAGACATTAGGGTGTAGAGTAGGATCTTGATCCGAGGGCACCAACAGGCTCAAAAGCTTTGACTGTTCCCAAGATACATAGCGCCGCCTCCTCTATAACCCCGCCTCCCTGCACAGGAGCTCAGTTTTTAGTTAACCAGCCCAATGCAGAAGCAGGAAAAGAGACGACAAGACGACAACAGTTAGCAGCCACATACACCACATTCTCACGACAGGAGAAGTGTCAGCGGCTAATGCCATACCAACCCAAAGAAGCTAAGTGCGTCAGGGTGGGCGCCTTGTGGAGCCCAGTGTACCTCGCAGAAAGAGATTTAACAACGGTAAGTTCTTACCATAAATCTCGTTTTCTGCTGCGGGGTACACTGGGCTCCACAAGGATAGACAATGGGGATGTCCTAAAGCAGTTCCTTATGGGAGGGGACGCACTGTAGCGGGCACAAGAACCCGGCGTCCAAAGGAAGCATCCTGGGAAGCGGCAGTATCGAAGGCATAGAACCTTATGAACGTGTTCACAGAAGACCACGTAGCCGCCTTGCACAATTGTTCAAGGGTTGCACCACGGCGGACCGCTCAAGAAGGTCCAACAGACAGAGTAGAATGGGCCGTAATGTGAGCAGGAGCTGACAGACCAGCCTTCACATAACCATGTGCAATCACCATTCTAATCCATCTGACCAAAGTCTGCTTGTGAGCAGGCCAGCCACGTTTGTGAAAACCAGACAGAACAAAGGTGGTAACTCCAAGTTGATCGCAGCAGGATTTTTTTTAGCAGTTGGGCAAAACCATGTGCACTGCAGGGGAGGCAGATATAACATGTGCAGAAAGAGTTAGATTTGGGTGGGTTATTTTATTTCTGTGCAGGGTAAATACTGGCAGCTTTATTTTTACAGTGCAAATTAGATTGCAGATTGAACACACCACACCCAAATCTAACTCTCTCTGCACATTTTAAATCTGCCTCCCCGGCAGTGCACATGGTTTTGCCCAACTGCTAAAAAAAAATCCTGCTGCGATCAACTTGGAATTACCCCCAAAGAGAGAATCGGATTTCCTAATAGAGGCAGTTCTCTTCACATATATACGGAGAGCCCGTACCACATCCAAAGACCGCTCTTTGGAAGACAAGTCAGGAGAGACAAGGGCCGGGACCACTATATCCTGATTAAGGTGGAACGAAGAAACCACCTTAGGTAAATATCCGGGACGAGTCCGAAGATCCGCCCGATCACGGTAAAATATCAGATATGGGGAACTACAAGATAAGGCACCCAAATCCGAAACTCTTCTAGCAGGCATTAGCCAGCAGAAACACCACGTTAAGGGAAAGCCACTTAAGATCAGCCGAACCAAGAGGTTCAAACGCAGACTCTTGTAACGCCTCCAAAACCACCGACATGTCCCAAGGAGCCACACGCGGGACATATGGAGGTTGGATACGCAACACACCCTGAGTAAAAGGTATGAACATCAGGTAAGTTGGCAATTTTTCTCTGAAACCACACCGACAAGGCAGAAATATGAACCTTGAGGGAGGCCAGACGCAGGCCTAAGTATAGGCCCTGCTGAAGAAAAGCCAAAAGCTTGGCTGTACTACACTTGGAAGCATCATAATTGTTAGATGTGCACCAAACAAAGTAAGAATGCCAGACCCTATGGTAAATCCGAGCAGAAGCCGGTTTCCAGGCCCACAACATAATTTGAATGGCCGCCTCAGAAAACCCTTTAGCTCTCAAGAAGGAAGCTTCAAGAGCCACGCCGTCAAAGACAGCCGGGCCAGGACCTGGTAGACACAGGGGCCCTGAACGAGGAGATCTGGGCGTTGTGGAAGTAGAATTGGGCGCTATGACGAGAGGCCCTGCAGGTCTGAGAACCAATGCCGTCTGGGCCATGCTGGAGCTATGAGAAATAGGATTCCTCCTTCCTGCTTGAACTTCCGAATTACCCTGGGCAGGAGTGACACCCGATGGAAACACATACGGCAGCCGAAACTTCCATGGCACCGCCAGCGCATCCACAAGCGCTGCTTGAGGATCCCTTGTTCTTGCTCGGAAAACCGGAACCTTGTGATTGTGTCGAGACGCCATCAGATCCACGTCTGGAAGGCCCCACCTTTCCACTAGGAGTTGAAATACTTCTGGATGGAGGCCCCACCCTCCGGCATGTACGTCCTGATGACTGAGAAAGTCCGCTTCCCAATTCAGAACTCCCGGAATGAATATTGCCGATATGGCCGGTAGATGGCGTTCCGCCCATTGAAGAATCCGTGAGACTTCCTTCATTGCCAAGCGGCTTCGAGTGCCGCCTTGATGATTTATGTAAGCCACTGTGGTGGCGTTATCCGACTGTACTTGAACAGGACGGTTCTGTATTAAATGCTGGGCCAGGTTCAATGAGTTGAAGACCTCCCGCAATTCCAGAATGTTGATCGGAAGGTGAGACTCCTCCTTGGACCACTGACCCTGAAGGGAGTGTTGCTCCCAACACCGCGCCCCAACCCCGTAGGCTGGCATCCATCGTCAACAAAAACCAGTCAGGTATACAGAAGGGACGACGCCTGCACAAGCGTTGGTCCTGGAGCCACCAGGTCAGTGACAAGCGGACCTCCGGAGTCAATGAGATCATGTGAGACCTAATCCGGTGAGGCAGGCCATCCCACTTGGCCAGAATCAGCCTCTGGAGGGGCGAGAATGAAATTGAGCATACTCCACCATGTCGAACGCTGATACCATGAGGCCCAGCACTTGCATCGCTGAATGTATCGACACTTGCGGATGAGAGAGAGGAAGCAACGGATCTTGTCCTGAAGCTTCAGGACTTTCTCCTGAGACAAGAACAACCGCTGGTTGTGAGTGTCCAATAGCGCTTCCAGGTGCATCATGCTCTGAGCAGGGACCAGAGAGGATTTCTTCCAGTTGATGAGCCACCCGTGGGCTTGCAGAAACCGGACAGTCAGATCTAGGTGACGTAGGAGAATTTCTGGGGAATTTGCCAGGATCAACAAGTCGTCCAGATAGGGTAGGATCCTGACCCCTTGACGGCGGAGTACCGCCGCCATCACCGCCAAAACTTTGGTGAAGACTCGCGGAGCCGTGGTTAAACCAAAAGGTAACGCCCGAAACCGATAATGGAGGTTGCCAACCGCAAACCTCAGGTATTGCTGATGCGACACTGCTATAGGAATATGCAGGTAAGCATCCTGTATATCCAGGGAGACCATATAATCCCCAGGTTCCAAGGCCAGAACAATAGAGCGAAGGGTTTCCATACGGAATTTGGAGGTTCTCACAAACTTGTTCAATGCTTTGAGGTTGAGAATGGGCCCAGAGGACCTATTCGGTTTTGGGACTAGAAACAGCGGAGAATAGTACCCCTGGCCCCTCTGAGCAAGAGGCACCTGTACTACCACTCCTGTGTCCAAGAGGGTCTGTATAACCGAATGAAGAGTCTTTGCCTTCATTTGGTCCGAAGGGACGTCTGTTAGACAAAATCGATGAGGGGGGCAGTTTTTGAAGGCTATGGCGTACCCTCGAGTGACGACTTCCCGTACCCAGGCATCTGAAGTGGTCTTCAACCATTCTTGGGTATACCCTAGAAGCCGGACCCCCACCCTGGTGTCCCCCAGGTGGAGGCCCGCCCCGTCATGCGGCAGGCTTATCGGTCTTGGAAGCTGGCTGACGGGCAGCCCAGGCTCTTTTGGGCTTTGGCTTACCAGGTTTGGAAGTGTGGGCCTGTTTGTGGTACGCCTGACCTTTTGCTTTACCTGAAGGACGAAAGGAAGTACTTTTAGCCTTCGGCACAGAAGGAGCAGTACTTGGCAGACAGGCTGTTTTGGCAGTAGCCAAATCAGCCACTATCTTATTTAAGTCCTCACTGAACAGGATATCTCCCTTAAAAGGGAGTACCTCCAGGGTTTTTCTAGAACCCAGATCCACGGACCAGTATCTCAGCCACAATATCCGGCGAGCCAGGACTGACTGCTAGGACCTTGGCTGCCAGAACACCGACATCAGAAGCCGCCTCTTTAATATAGTGAGAAGCTGTGACAATATATGACAAACATTGTCTAGCATGGTCAGAAGAGAGTTCAGCTTCCAACTCTTGGGCCCACGCTTCAATAGCTTCTGCAGCCCATGTCGCTGCAATAGTGGGCCTTTGCGCAGCACCCGTGAGGGTGTAAATCGCTTTCAGACAACCCTCCACACGTTTATATACGTAGGCTCTTTTTAGAGACGTAATGGTAGTGACAGGTAGAGCTGAGGAAACCACCATCCTAGCCACATGCGAGTCCACTGGAGGGGGTGTCTCTCAATTTTTAGACAGCTCTGGTGCGAGGGGATAGCGAGCAAGCAGCTTCTTGTGAGGCACGAACTTCTTACCTGGATTTTCCCAGGATTCCTGACGTATATCAACCAGGTGATCAGAATGAGGTAAAACTTGTTTAACCACCTTCTGACGCTTGAATCTATCTGGCTTCTTAGGAGGAACGGATGGCTCAGGATCATCCGTAATTTGTAGAATCAACTTAATAGCCTCCAATAGATCAGGAACATCCACCTGTGAACTACTATCCCCATCAGTATTATCAGTGCCAGAATCTGTGGGGTCAGTGTTAACGCCATCTTCATCAGACGAAGTGTCAGTGACAGCAGTGGATTGTGAGGAAGTAATGGCTCGCTTAGAGGACCCCTTGGTCTTAGGCGAGCGAGGGTCAGGCTTTTTAGTAGTGAGTGACTGGTTCAATTTCTTTAACTGAGCGGACAAGTTATCTGCCCACGGCGGATTAACCGCGGGGACCACATACGGTTGTACCGGCATAGGAGGTCCCATAGGGGGCGTTAGTTTAGTAACTAGCGTAGTCAGTAGTGTGGAGAAAGTAGCCCACGGCAGGTCATTCTGGACCCCCGTTGCCACAGTCCCACTGGGTGGCAAGGAACCCCCAGAACCAGAGCCCTCAGCTGCTATATTTTCCTCAAAGGTATCTGCGGCTTCAGCACCATTCGCAATGTGTTCAGCCCCAGAACCGTTACCCTTATAAGCAGACATGTTATAACTTGCAGTAGAAGGTAACACAGTACAATTTGTCAGCAGCACAATACCTGACCCAAACCCCTGTGCAGTGTAGTCAGCACAAACAGGGATTCGGGAGAGGTACAGTGACTAAGATCACAGAGAAAAATACAATAAAAGTATATCTTGTGAATAACCTATATTATAATAAACCTGACGCACCTAGCCCCCACAGGTTATAGAATATAGGGATAGCAAGCTGAGTGAGAGACACGAAATGGAAGTCACCCAGCAGGCCAATGCACACACAAATAGTCACAGTTTGTACAATGCAGACGTTATGACAAGCAATAATACTGCACTGGACTAGCTTATATATAGCTATGTAATCAATAGATATAACACTGCACAGTAAAGACTGGATGTATATCACAGGGTAATTGTACCAAAAAAAACCTGACTAAATGCACTTTTTCTTAACTATCACTGTCTAAATGACATGTAGAATACTTAAGTGTCATGTAAAGGCACAGCGCTGACTACCAGGCGGCTTTACAAAGGAGGATTTGCCCAAGCAGTCCCAGGAACAGTGTAGCTGAGAGAAATGGTGCCCAAACACTGACTGGGAGTGAGGGAGAGAGAGACATGCAGCTCCAGGGCGGGAACATTTACTGTAAATGGCGCCCTGGGGCTGGGGGAGGGGACACAGGTCTAAGCCCTATCCCCCCTGCTGGACATAACCACCGGTACTATGGGCATATATAAAAACGGTTTATAGGAGAAACCGACCTGTTGCCTGCGCCCTGGTGGCCTAGTGGGGTCGCCTGTACTATCACAGTGTCCACACCAGTGCGCCCGGCCCGCCTCCCACCGGCCGCACTGGATCACGATAAAGCGCGGGTCCCGCGAACGGGACCCACTTACCACCTCTCGAAGCGCGGCCACGCGATCCTGGAGAGCCCCAGTAGTGTGTGTCTAACAAGAAGAAAACCGGAGCCTTCTGCTGTAGTTACCCGGCAACCAGGACACGGGAGTGTACAGCGCCCCTGGGGAGTGATGGAGTTACAGCAGGGAATGTCTCCTGACATCTAAACTCTGCTGCAGCCCTTGTAGTCTTCAATTTTTTCCACAAAAAAAGCTCTTCTTAGGGCTGCCAGAGCAGCCCCTCTGTTAAGTGCCTGCTATCTGCAGCACCAACTACAAAACTGAGCTCCTGTGCAGGGAGGCGGAGTTATAGAGGAGGCGGCGCTATGCATCTTGGGAACAGTCAAAACTTTTGAGCCTATTGGTGCCTCGGATCAAGATCCTACTCTACACCCCAATGTCTATCCTTGTAGAGCCCAGTGTACCCCGCAGCAGAAATAAGGACTGCTATGGGTGAAGGGTGATGGTGCTGGGAAAGGGGTGCGGGGTCAGAGGCAGAACTAGCGGTGGTGCTAGGGGGCACCAGACAAAATCTTGCCTAGGGCATCATATTGGTTAGGGCCAGCTCTAATACAGTATATTAAAACTGTCAAAGTTGACAGTGTTTTGTTATAATTTACACTTCATATCATCACCACAGTTTATTTAGAAGGAGCTACTGATTCCGTAGTACGTGCAATCAACAAAATACAAACGGAACATAATGATAATAAGTAAGGAACAAGGGAAACAACAGCAACAATTAATAAAAGATGACCAGAAGAAAAGTAACCCTTCCAGGAGAATGAGAAGACAGGAGAAGGAAGAGCCATGCTAATAAGAGCTGCCAATCAATAGTGGTGGGGAAGCATTAAAACTTTACCTAACTACCATCACTACAAAATAAAGATTTTTAGTACCTTAAAAAAAAAAAAGTAAAAAGTTGTTGCACATGTGCAAAACAGATGACTTGCCAACTTAGACCTAGACGGGGGATTTACAGTAGACGTTAAGCTGTTACTTAGCCTGAGCATCACTGCACCTTTGAGTGTCATATGGGAATGGCATGTGACTTAGAGGAACTTATGATATAATAGGGTCATGGCCTGTTCTTTTATTGCACCCGTGAGAATCACTTTTTGAAGACAACTGTTTAACATGTGTAAAGGCAGAACATTCAGTTTTCAACTAGGCATAAAAATACCACAGAGATACTAAAACACCTAGAACATACAAAATTATGGAATTTAGATATATAACCAAAATGTTATTATTAATTGTCCCTAAAATGAGACTCTTGATAGGAGTAAAAAACATGGAAATTCCTATTCGATTATAGTTATGGCAATTATATTTGGTACTTCAATATTACCTGTTTTATTACCTTGTAAACGATACCTATTTTGTGCATGACCTGAATATCAATGAAGTTTTATTTTGGCAACAGCTAGAGAGATAACGTCCCCCACACAATAAAAATCATATTCAATACTTCATTATGTCTGTGGCACAAAGTGTTGTAATCAAAACATCTTACTCTAAAGGGTGATTCAATAGTTTTTTCGCCCAACTGTTTGTTTGTTTGTTTGTTGTTGTTTTTTTTTGTGACTTTCCAAACCAAATTTCAAATGACTATTATTCTAAAGGCCCATACACACTTGACGATGCACACATCGTTAACGACCGTCCTTAACGACTTCCCTTGAACAGCTGAGCAAACGACATGAGCATACACACTACCAACGACCAAAGACGAAAGACCAAAGACCAAAGACGAAAGACCAAAGACCATAGACCATTCATCGTTGAAGCATCCAAGCTGAACAGTTTATTAAAATAATGAGCTGGGAACAGGGCTGGTGATCAGTGGCTTGGTCGTTGGTCTTTCACACCATACACATTCAACGACGTCTCTGGTCGGTAACGACCATAGTGGGAATTGAGCATACATGCTCCACAGATAAGCGAGGGTCGTTAACGTCCCGCGGGGCCGCGCATCGGTGGTCGTCGGATGCATACACACTTGACGATATAATGAGCGACGTCATTGATGAGGGCTGAAATGAACGACAGTAATTTAGCATAGCCAGCATTGCATTCTTATTTGTTATGTTTGTAAATTATGATTTTAAACAATACATAATAAAAACAAAAACAAAAAGACACTCCATACTCTTCTGGCTTAGCAATGTTAGCCACTGAATTCTTGGCACCAGAAGATCTGCCCGTTTTACTCTGTAAATAGATCCAACTATTGATCCAACTATTGTGTTTCACTGTAATATAATTATGCCCCCCTCCACCATTGTTTTAGAATTCCCAATATGCATCATGCAGTAAAATCTAGAAGAGGTGTCCTTAGAAAATGGCAAATGTTAAAAGTAGTGCTAATTTAGCAGGGCCAGCAACAGTTTTCACAACCCCAAGACTAGTTCTGCCACAAAGTGTAGTATAGTGATGCTAATCTATTATAGTATAGCCTAAACCATTATCCATCCTAAGATAATTTATAACCTTGCTATAGAAAAAAAAGCAACATATCTCATATAGGTGTGGTATATTTTGAGCATGCTTGACATGTCAACATTGATCATGTTGAAATGAATCATGTCAACACTAATGGAATGTTGACAAACCACACCAGGTGGTTTTGGGGTGCCTACCAAGGGGTGGTATTCATGTGACCGCCGGTCAGCTGACCGACAGTCACATGACCTCCTCCACCAGCCCGACGGGTCACCATCCCGATGGTCGGCATGCCAACCAACAGGGACTAATTCCACTCGTGGGTGTCCACGACACCCATAGAGTGGAAATAGAACCAGTGGCGACCGCAGGTCGCCACCGAGCCCGCAGCGTGGCGAGCGCAGCGAGCACGCAAGGGGCTTGCTGCACTAGCCCCTCCCCACCGGGATCCCGGCATCGGTATGCTGCCGGGATCCCGGCGTCGGTAAGCTGACCGGCAGTCAGGAGACCGCCGGTCAGCAGTACTACACCCCCTACCAAGTACAGCAGGTCTGGCTGCTCGAGATGTCTTCCAGGTCCGGCTGTGATGTCAGGATTACTTCCAGTGGATCCTGATTTGCTTCTGACAGTATGACTAACTCAAACCCCAAACCCTCCCCTTAGTGCCTAACCCTAACCTACCCTCTTGTAGCGCATCTCTAACCCTCTCCCTAGTACCCAACCCCAAGCCTCCCCTCCCATCCCTAACCCTCAGCTGCCACTCTGTGCAGAATGTCCATGTGAATGTATTGACATTCTGCACATGTCAACATCATAACTGTCAACATTGTGATGTTGACATTATGTAGACTATGACTACATGCCATCTCCTATAGCTTAAAATGAGCTTGCCACCTACATATTAAACAGAAAAGTAAAATTAACTTTGCCTACATTAGAACAATCCTTTATGCAATCAGAATGTATTCTCATATTGCGTGAGCTGAATGGGGTCAAATCAATTCATCACGAATTGAATAGCGCTGGGAGTAAGCTCCCGGAGCTATTCACTTCAGCATGATGCTGTCGCCGACTAGAGGATTTCTTCTCGTATATCTCCAGGGGTGCGAGCAGAAATCCAACAAAACTAGGTTCACAATGCTGTTTTGTGACCTAGCAACACACGTAAACAGCATTGCGGTGTGGCACCTTAATTGGAAATTAGTCACGAGAATGGGCAAACACCCTGTTTAGCCCAGGAGTACGAGCATTATTCAACTTAGCATCGAGCTGAATTGAACAGCTCCAGGAGCTCCCTCCCAATGCTATAAAATCAACAATGAATTGAATTGACCCCATTTTATGACCATACAGTGCAAAAGCACACAAGATACGCTACGAAAATGTGTGTACATGAAGTTCTGCATCTGCACAACATTGCTTGAACCCTGAACATAAATATAAACATAACATTTACAGTATTACATGTATTCTTTGCTGAACCTCTATGCTCTATATTGGTGTTTTTCATGCTTTCATGACATCAGAAGGAAAAACACAACATGACTTGTCCATTTCTTTTGTGCACACACTTGTAATGCGTTATATAGGGATAAAAAAAAATTCACATACAGATCAATTATTTATGGTGCACCAGCATCATTCCCTTGTGTCTCCTCTGACGGACAGAGGAAAAAAGGAATATGCTGATTAAACGGGTTTGGTATGATTTGTCGGCTGTCGGGATCCCGGCAGTCAGGAGGCCGACGCCGGGATCCCGACAGACGGTAATCCCGATTAAACTACCAGCATTTCATATCCCTTATAGCATAAACTATTACACAATGAATGATATATACCACTTATAGCAAACAAACATTTTAAAACAATATACTGTATGTTTAAGGCTTGCTTAACTAATTGTTGGTGTTGCTGATCAGTAACACTTCCAACTACAGTGTTTACTACAGTAAAACCCAAGCAAGAAAAACAAAGCTGTTTGATGAGAAAGCATACTGTACTGTAAATGTAATTTGAACCTGGTGGATGGAGAGAATGTAATGTATGATAAACATTTGCAAAACAGGACGGGTAACTTCAAAACAGAACACACTGCAATACTCATTGTCACTGTGATTAACACAACTATGCAAGCAAATGAATACATATGACTAGGTTTGCATTTTGTAAGCAGAGGGCAGCAAGCCTAGGGGAAAGGTTAGTAACACTTTTCACAAAGCAGTAAATATATGGAATAGTCTGCCAGCAGAGCAATGTTTGACAAATTCCAAGAGGCTGAGCTAATATGTTATTTCTGGATCTATGATGATAGATCAGGCAGTATATAAACATGTTTCCGTGGCTCCTGGAGGGTCTGTCTGGCTCAGAGCTTTGTAGCCTTTTGTCACCACTTGCACAATTCAAAAATATGCTTTGCACAGACATGAGGGTATTTGGGAAAATAAAAAGGTCAGTGACCTAGACAGTGTCATGGGTTATAAAGCATGAGGCAAAATGCATGTTAGACAAGAAGTTGTTTAAAGTACTGTAACTCAGGAAATAGAATCTCCACCTGTACACAATTGTGTATTTGCACATTTCTACACAGAAACTGGCCCAACCTAGGATTCAGTCTAAAGGACCCCATACACTACAACAATATGTCTGAGGCTGAAGTCAGAGGCGATGTCCCTTGAACTCTCCCGGGAGTGATTCCATACGATTCGGTACATTTTGCATGCGATATATCGTATGCGAGCCCAGCCATGCCTGCGGGAACCGACATATCACGAGTGCAGCACTAACGACCCAGAGGAGTCGAACAGACGCTCACGGGGCTGCGCATCGGATCGGGTACACAGCCAAAATGCCGGATTTCACCCAATATATCGGCCAGAATGCCCGAAATGTGCTGAAATCGGGCATAATCGTTCTATTGTATGGGGCCCTTAACACTATAGAAAAGTCTATTATAAGCATCACTTCTCTAAATCTCCCCTCATTATGAAGGATTTGAATGTACTCCTTACTTTGGATGTTTTCCCACTGTGTATACTCCGGAAACCAGCGTATGAAAGTATAGACAAAGCAGAGTTCTATGGATCTAAGTCGCATCTCAACTTGCGAAAGAAGGGATATAATGTCAAGTTCTCACATAGGGCCTTATTCAGATGTGGTTGGAGGTGCGTTTCATGATGCAAATTACAGATAGTCAATACTTTACACATACACAGGACTTGTTCTGCGCATGTACAGTACGGGGGCGGGATGTACTAAGGGAAAAATGCGGTAAAACCCCTGTTGTCGGGAGTTTTACTGCATTTTCAAATGTACTAAGACCCGGCCGCCGCGTTTTCACATGTTTAGATGGCGTAACCACATAGAAGCATATGTGCTTCTAATCACCGGCCGCCGCAACACGCCGCCTCCGTCGCTCCCCACGGCAGATGCCTCCCCCCCGGCATACCTTCCTCCAGGCAGTCTGGACCCGGAAGGTAATAGCCTCCTCCCCCTAGCAACACAGCCGGAGGTCCAGGGGTAGGAGGCGGCGTCGGGGACAGCCTGCTGCTGCTTCCCGGTGTGCGGGCAGTGTGGAGACCCCTGTGAGGTGACGGAGAACCCCCCGCACACCACCTCGCAGGTATCGCAGGGGTCCTCCGTCACCGCATTGCGATGTTGATCGCATATGTTAGTACACTCTTGCAGTTCCATTGACATGTTCTGACTGAACATTGGCCTGATCAGCACTCATGAGAGGAACACAGGTTGTTACAATACAGTCATGTATATCACAAGTAAATGTACAGTATAGCATTTACTGTTTTTCAGTAAACTGAGCAAGAGGCAACCCACATGTTTATGTTCAGCCACAATCAGAATAGCCCAATATCAGCAAATCTCAACTCACTCAATATCTGTGCTCAGTATCAGTGCTGCATTGTGGAGACCAGAATATGGTATTACAGTACAGTAGTCCAGTGCTGTTCTCACTGCCCAGTGTCACTCAGTTCTATTATCCTGAACAGTGCATCTGTGCTTATTATTATCAGTGCTGCATTGTGGTGACTGTGGTAGTGTCCTGTCACTGTGCATAGGTCATCATCATTCCAGTCACAGTGGTGTCTGGTATCTATCTAGTGGTATCTAATTCCAGACATTACTGCCGTCTAATTCCAGATATATTACTGGCATATAATTCCACACATTAAAAAATGGAGAACAAAAATGTGGAGGGTAAAATAGGGAAAGATCAAGATCCACTTCCACCTAGTGCTGAAGCTGCTGCCACTAGTCATGGCAGAGACGATGAAATGACATCAACGTCGTCTGCCAAGGCCGATGCCCAATGTCATAGTAGAGAGCATGTAAAATCCAAAAAACAAAAGTTCAGTAAAATGACCCAAAAATCTAAATTAAAAGCATCTGAGGAGAAGCGCAAACATGCCAATATGCCATTTACGACATGGAGTGGCAAGGAACGGCTAAGGCCCTCTCCTATGTTCCTCATGACTAGTTGGTCAGATTCACATGAGGATGGAAGCACTCATCCTCTCGCTAGAAAAATGAAGAGAGTTAAGCTGGCAAGAGCACAGCAAAGAACTGTGCGTTCTAAATCACAAATCCCCAAGGAGAGTCCAATTGTGTCGGTTGCGATGCCTGACCTTCCCAACACTGGACGGGAAGAGGTGGCTCCTTCCACCATTTGCACGCCCCCTGCAAGTGCTGGAAGGAGCACCCATAGTCCAGTTCCTGATAATCAAATTGAAGATGTCACTGTAGAAGTACACCAGGATGAGGATATGGGTGTTGCTGGCGCTGAGGAGGAAATTGACCAGGAGGATTCTGATGGAAAGGTGGTTTGTTTAAGTCAGGCACCCGTGGAGACACCTGTTGTCCGTGGGATGAATAAGGCCATTGACATGCCTGGTCAAAATACAAAAAAAAAAAAAAAAAAAAAAAAAATCACCTCTTCGGTGTAGAATTATTTAAACAGAGATGCAGACAACTGGGGGTAAATTTACTAAGATGGGAGTTCTATTTAAGATGGGATGTTGCCCATAGCAACCAATCAGATTCCAGGTATTATCTTCTAGAAGGTGCCAGATAAATGAGAAGTAGAATCTGATTGGTTGCTATGGGCAACATCCCATCTTAAATAGAACTCTCATCTTAGTAAATTTACCCCCTGGTGTCAAGCCGTCTGTTGCCTTTGTCAAGCTGTAATAAGTAGGGGTTAGGACGTTTACCACCTAGGAACATCCAGTCACCTGGAGCGCATTCATCAGAAGTCATTGACAAGTTCAAAAACTTTGGGTGACAGCGGAAGCAGTCCACTGACAGTGACAACTAAATACCTTCTTCCTCTTGTACCCAAGCTCCTGCAAACCACACCACCAACTCCCTCAGTGTCAATTTCCTCTTTAGACAGGAACGCCAATAGTCCTGCAAGCCATGTCACTGGCAAGTCTGACGAGTCCTCTCCTGACTGGGATTCCTCCGATGGATCCTTCAGTGTAATGCCTACTGTTGCTGGCGCTGCTGTTGTTGCTGCTGGGAGTCGATCCTCATCCCAGAGGGGAAGTCGGAAGACCACTTGTACTACTTCCAGTAAGCAATTGACTGTCCAACAGTCCTTTGCGAGGAAGATGAAATATCAGAGGAGTCATCCTGTTGCAAAGCGGATAACTCAGGCCTTGACAACTATGTTGCTGTTAGAAGTGCGTCCGGTATCCGCCGTTAGTTCACAGGGACTTAGAGAATTGCTTGAGGTAGTGTGTCCCCGGTACCAAATACCATCTAGGCTCCAATTCTCTAAGCAGGCGATACCGAGAATGTACACAGACGTCAGAAAAAGAGTCACCAGTGTCCTAAAAAATGCAGTTGTACCCAATGTCCACTTAACCACGGACATGTGGACAAGTGGATTATATATAATCTCTGCATTACCATATTCATTAGTCTCCATAGATTAGTCTATGCAGTGTGTGACTGTATTCATACTACTTATGTACATCAAACAAGGTACTCTGGGCTCGATTCAGCAAGCAAAATTTTACTTAAATCATGCGGAAACTAATGTTTCCGCTTGACTTAAGTATCCCAGCTATGGAGGAAAAGTCTTAACAGAGAAGATAACTCAATTATATTCTCCGTTAATGCCCAACTCCAACAACATTGCAATGTAGAGAGCAAGTTATTGCTCTCTATAGCATTTAACGCTTTCTGCTATTTAGATAGCAAACAAAACATTTTAAAAAATCCTTCAAGGATTCCTTCATATAACGCCATCTGAGAATGGCATTATATGAGGAAAATCTGGCAAAAACTGCAGGGACAGAGGGATCTCAGCAATCAGTCGCTACAGTTGGCCAAAACTCTGCCCACTCTCCTCCCCTCTAATGTTCCTGGCAGTGTAGTTATATAATTTTGTATGTATATAATTTTGTATGTATATTATATATATATATATATATATATATATATATATATATATATATATATATATATATATGTACACACACACACATATATGTACACTGCTCAAAAAAATAAAGGGAACACTAACATAACACATCCTAGATCTGAATTAATGAAGTATTCTTATTAAATACTTTGTTCTTTACATAGTTGAATGTGCTGACAACAAAATCACACAAAAATTATCAATGGAAATCAAATTTATTAACCCATGGAGGTCTGGATTTGGAGTCACACTCAAAATTAAAGTGGAAAAATACACTACAGGCTGATCCAACTTTGATGTAATGTCCTTAAAACAAGTCAAAATGAGGCTCAGTAGTGTGTGTGGCCTCCACGTGCCTGTATGACCTCCCTACAATGCCTGGGCATGCTCCTGATGAGGTGGACGGTCTCCTGAGGGATCTCCTCCCAGACCTGGACTAAAGCATCCGCCAACTCCTGGACTGTCTGTGGTGCAACGTGGCGTTGGTGGATGGAGCGAGACATGATGTCCCAGATGTGCTCAATTGGATTCAGGTCTGGGGAATGGGCGGGCCAGTCCATAGCATCAATGCCTTCGTCTTGCAGGAACTGCTGACACACTCCAGCCACATGAGGTCTAGCATTGTCTTGCATTAGGAGGAACCCAGGGTCAACCGCACCAGCATATGGTCTCACAAGGGGTCTGAGGATCTCATCTCGGTACCTAATGGCAGTCAGGCTACCTCTGACGAGCACATGGAGGGCTGTGCGGCCCCCCAAAGAAATGCCACCCCACACCATTACTGACCCACTGCCAAACAGGTCATGCTGGAGGATGTTGCAGGCAGCAGAACGTTCTCCTTGGCGTCTCCAGACTCTGTCACATCTGTCACATGTGCTCAGTGAGAACCTGCTTTCATCTGTGAAGAGCACAGGGCGGCAGTGGCGAATTTGCTAATCTTGGTGTTCTCTGGCAAATGCCAAACGTCCTGCACGGTGTTGGGCTGTATGCACAACCCCCACCTGTGGACGTCCGGGCCCTCATACCACCCTCATGGAGTCTGTTTCTGATCGTTTGAGTAGACACATGCACATTTGTGGCTTGTTGGAGGTCATTTTGCAGGACTCTGGCAGTGCTCCTCCTGTTCCTCCTTGCACAAAGGCGGAGGTAGCGGTCCTGCTGCTGGGTTGTTGCCCTCCTACGGCCTCCTCCACGTCTCCTGATGTACTGGCCTGTCTCCTGGTAGCGCCTCCATGCTCTGGACACTACGCTGGCAGACACAGCAAACCTTCTTACCACAGCTCGCATTGATGTGCCATCCTGGATGAGCTGCACTACCTGAGCCACTTGTATGGGTTGTAGACTCCGTCTCATGCTACCACTAGAGTGAAAGCACCGCCAGCTTTCAAACGTGACCAAAACATCAGCCAGAAAGCATAGGAGCTGAGAAGTGGGCTGTGGTCACCACCTGCAGAACAACTCCTTCATTGGGGGTGTCTTGCTAATTGCCTATAACTCCCACCTGTTGTCTATTCAATTTGCACAACAGCATGAGAAATTGATTGTTAATCAGTGTTGCTTCCTAAGTGGACAGTTTGATTTCACAGAAGTGTGATTGACTTGGAGTTACATTGTGTTGTTTAAGTGTTCCCTTTATTTTTTTGAGCAGTGTATATACATACATACATACATACAACACAGATATCCTTCCAGGTGGCTCCTCCATGGAAATTCCACTTGGG
The DNA here is from genome assembly GCF_028390025.1 of Pseudophryne corroboree. NCBI lineage: Eukaryota > Metazoa > Chordata > Amphibia > Anura > Myobatrachidae > Pseudophryne > Pseudophryne corroboree. Next base: position 638,073,780 of record NC_086447.1, on the reverse strand, counting down.
AGATGGGGGAGGGTGTAGGGGAGTGAATACTGTACAACATTGTTAGTACAATGGGGGTAATTCAGAGTTGATCGCAGCAGCAAATTTGTTAGCAGTTGGGCAAAACTATGAGGGTCATTCTGAGTTGATCACTAGCTGCCGGTGTTCGCAGCGTAGCGATCAGTGAAAAAAATGGCAAATATGCTTATGCACCGCAATGCGCACACGCGTCGTACGGGTACGACGTCCATTGTGGTTTTGCACTGGTTCTAGCGACGATTCCAATCGCACAGCCGAACGCAATGAGATTGACAGAAAAAGGCAGTTTATGGGTGTCAACTGACCGTGTTTGGAAAAACGCAGGCATGGCCGGGCGGGTATCTGACGTCATTACCGTGTCACTCGTCGCAGCAATCATCGCACAGGATAAGTAACTACAGGGCTGGTCTTGTTTTGCACAAAATGTGTTTGCAGGCGCTCTGCTGCACAGGCGTTCGCACTCCTGTAAAGTGAAAATACACTCCCCCATGGGCGGTGTCGAAAAATATTGCAGTACACACATCACGTACAAACAACACACAGATGGCCTCCGCGCGTGTACTTCTGCTGTGCGTGCACATATTCGCAATTTGCGTATGGTTGCTCCCGCGGTCGTGCGCATCAGCGCGTGGTATGGGTATTTACGGTAGAGTTTGTGAACGCATGGAGAGCTATCAAAACACATTACATATTTAATCCAAATAGTGCACAAAGTACACATAGTCCCCCTGCACCACATATGAAATTAACAACAGTTTAAATGGTTTCAGAACAAAGGGATTCACCTTTACAGAATAGGAGGGGACAGAACAAGGTCATAAGGTGGTGTTTGGTATCCAGCTGTAGGGTATTTTAAGGGTAACATTCCGGTGTTGGTTTGAGGAAGATCGCATGTTCCTGCGGATAGTTATGTGCAGAAGCAGAATATAGATATAAACTGTATTTACTGTACATTATGTATGCGGCGGGAATCCAGAGGAGACCACCCACAAGAGCAGTTGGGAAAGACATCGCCTACCTATTCAAATCGACCGATGACCTCTTCTGTACTGTAAAAGTGCATTCCTGTGTCCAATGGACAAAGTGATTACAGTATCTATTGTATTGCTTTTGGAAGAAGTGTATAAAGAGAGCCTGCTTCTGGCCTGGTAAATCACAAGACTCACAAAGTTATCTATTTGATGACCGAGGACCGGGCCGGGAAGCGCAAGCGAATCTACTCAAGTATGTACCATTGAATGTAGCCATTTACTCTGTTATATTGTATTGTATTATTTGTATTGTAACCCCCTTTCAGCAATAATCCACTGTGGTGTTGGAACCCAGCGGTTAAATCACAATTGGTGTCGTGTCTTCATTGCCCTGCTAAGGTTTAAAGTGTTTTATCATTGCATTGCATTACTGTGAAGGTTTAAAGTGTATCTCTGGGTGTGTGCGCGCTGTGTGTACTTTGTACCCCCAGCGCGGCGTTTGTACGCTAAGTCCGTACAGTGATACGGGACTCCGTACGCAAACAGTGTATAAAGTACGTAGCGTGTGTACCAAGTTTAGCGGCCGCAGCGGCTCCAAGGTAAAGTGTATTCTAAGTGTGTATAAGGTATAGCTTTCTTTCCTGTAAGATAATCGACATTATCAGCGGCGACTATGCATTTGCACGGCTGCTAAAAACTGCTAGCGAGCTATCAACTCGGAATGACCCCCTATGTGCACTGCAGGTGTGGCAGATATTATATTTGCAGAGAGAGTTAGATTTGGGTGGGTTATTTTGTTTCTGTGCAGGGTAAATACTGGCTGCTTTATTTTTACACTGCAATTTAGATTTCAGTTTGAACACACTCCACCCAAATCTAACTCTCTGCACGTGTTATATCTGCCCCACCTGCAGTGCACATGGTTTTGTCCAGCTGGTAACAAATTTGCTGCTGCGATCAACTTTGAATTACCCCCAATATGCAATTTATTTATTATTAATAAATCGCTTTTACAGAGAATATTTGCCCATTCACATCAGTCCCTGCCCCAGATGAGCTTATAATCTATATTCCCTATCACATGTACATACAGACACATTCACGCTAGAGTTAAATTTTGTTGGGAGCCAATTAACCTGCCAGTATATTTTTGGATTGTGGGAGGAAACCAGAGTACCCGGAGGAAACCCACGCAAGTACGGGGAGAATATACAAACTCCACACAGTTAGGGCCATGGTGGGAATCAAACCCATGACCTCAGTGCTGTGAGGCAGTAATGCTAACCATCACACCATCTGTACTGCCGTATATGCAATGCTGACAAGTGCTGGGAGATGCAATATTATATATTATAATATATATATATATATATATATAATATTTATATGATGTGCAAGGATGGGGCAGGTGCAGAGCAGGCAGTTAATAGTTGTTTCTGGTCAATAGGTTTATTTCAGGAACACATCATATAAATAAGATTTATATGCTATATGAAAAATGTGCATTTATAAATGGAGATTTTATTGACCAGACAGTCCCTCAAATAAAGGCTGTCATCATTCCTCAGTAGTATCTTCTTTCATTTACATTTTAAATAGTCAATCCTTGTTTATAGTATAACATGTGCATGTGACACATAGATTCTTAAGCCAACATCTTGTTAGTTTTTCCTTGGATGGCATTTAACAAGTTTAAAAACTGTTCTTCGACATTGCTTCATTGCATATGACAATGTCTCTTCTGTTTCAAAACTCAGCTCTTGAAAGTTCCTAAAATAGACTTGAGAGCTGATGGTGAGGGATGGATAAGGACAGCACACTTAAAGGAGAGCCAATGTCCTTATACTTTGGAATAGATTTAAAAATGTGTATCATGGTCCACTAATGAATACTAGGGAGTCGTATCAAAGCTTTCATAGAGATAAAGTGAAGAAGTTGCCTATAGCAACCAAGCTGCTTGTCATTAATCTTGCACAACCTGTAAAATGAGAAAAGCAGATTGGATGGTATGGACAACTTCTCCACTTTATCTCTCTAAAAAGATTGATACATCTCCCCCCTAAATGCAAACAGCATTTTAAATGCTAATGCACCCCAGAACTAAAAAAAAAAAAAAAATCAGTTTTGAAACATAAATGGTAATTATTATTTATCCGTGTACTGATGACCTACTCCAGGCATCAGGTCACCCAGTGTCTGCTGCGGTCAAATAAAACACTACCCAAGATCCTACAGGTAGAGTTCTGTTGGACATCACACTGCTGTCGCAACAAAAGCCAGTCTCATCTGGAGCTACAGAAGGAGAATATTCCTGCTTAGAGTTTGGTTGACTATCCTCACTCCAGTCTTTTAACATACAGGCAGAATGTCATCAACTGCCAAGCTTACTACAGGGATGAGCTACTACTGTATAGCATCATTGGACCGTTGCAGATATCTGGGGACCCGTCGGATTAGTTAGAACTAACCACCAAATGTAATGAAAAGTCTTCAGTTTAACATGTGAATCACCACCCAAAGCTGCACAGTCAACACTACAGATGAAAACAACAGTAAGAATTAAACTGCTGAAGATACTGAGCCAAGAAGCAACATTTTATTAGAATTGTGATTTATATTGTCTATTCATTAAGACAGCACAAATGATATAGCATTGATTCTGCATAGGATGTACATACCAGTGACGTGTAGCCTGTGCCTCCTGAGCCATTTACCTCACCACATGTCCCTGGTGGGGTCTGGGACTCAGGGTCGACAACAAAAAGGTCGACACACCTTAGGTCGACACCAATTGGTCGACACACCTTAGGTCGACATGGACAAAAGGTCGACAGGAACAAGGTCGACATGAGTTTTTTATGTTTTTTTGGTGTCGTTTTCTTCGTAGAGTGACCGGGAACCCCAATTGGTGCACCGCTTCGCTCGCCATGCTTCGGGCATGGTGCCTTCGCTCCGCTACCGCTTCGCTCGGCACAGATTACCGTTCCAATCGTAGTCCACGTGGATCGTTAAGTATGAAAAGGTTCCAAAAAAGAAAAAAATCGTGAAAAACTCATGTTGACCTTTTTCCATGTCGACCTTGTTCCTGTCGATTTTTTGTCCATGTCGACCTTTTGTCCATGTCGACCTAAGGTGTGTCGACCAATTGGTGTCGACCTAAGGTGTGTCGACCTTTTTGTTGTCGACCTGGAGTCCGGATACCGTCCCTGGTATATAGATCGTTTATTACAGGTCATCAGGTGGCACTTGCAGCTGCCCCATACTAGGAGCAAAATACACAACTCCTAACAGGCGTATATACACATACATGCTGGTCTCAATGGACTGCATTTGTGTGAACAGACTCTTAGTGAACTATGCTTACACGAGAACACCCCACCTCACACCTATTTCCCTTCTTCAGTCGCACAACTAGGGTGTTCAAAATGCAGATGACTAGGCTAACTCATATTTGTGGGCCCGCACAGAGGGAATCTATGCAAACCACACTAGGCAGACATTCGTAATTCAATTCTGCATCAGTCCCAATGTGAATAAATGAGCAAATAAGGATAAAAAGGAAAAAACTGTGACTTTTTTAAAAACTTCCCCTCCATACAGTTTTACTGGAGTAGAGACAATAGCCAAGTTTGGTGAACTTTGTAACAATGTATTTAAGACTCCTTCACAGCAGACAGCAGCAAACTGATAGGCCCTACACATTAGGCGATATAACTGAACGATATGAACGTTCTCGTTCATATCGTTCAGTGTGTAGGCACCAACGATGAACGATGCGCAGCCCCATGCTCGTTCATCATTGGTGCCGGGTTGCTTATGCATGCAAGCCAATATGGACAATCTCATCCATATTAGCTTGCAATGCTATGGAGCCAGGTGACGGGGGAGTGAAGAAACTTCACTCCCCCCCCGCCGCAGGGTTGCCCGTCTGCCGTATCAGCCGTCGGGCAGCTCGGCGGCGGGTCACCGAATGTGTAGGGCCCATTAGTTCCCAATCTCTGTCTTATCTATCATCAACAACTTACAGTCAGCATATAAATTAAACAAAGTAACAAAAAGCTACAAATTTAAACTAATATAGTACTATACATTCCAAATCTCTAATCAGATAGAAATCAATAAAGTATGTAATTTGTTTTGTGACCTAGGAATTTTTAGAGCAAAAAATCTGTATGGTTCTACATATGTTACTGTGATTTTGAATTCCTGCACTCTGAAATCCAAAAATAGTCATGTTTTAAGAAGGAACGTACTGTAACAGATAATTGTATAATCCACCATTATACACCTTAAAGTCTTTCTAATTAGAAACATTCTGTAACCTAAAAAACTGTAATCTAATTAGCTATATGCCAGTGTTACAGCATTACAAAGGATCAACTACATTCATTTCTATTTAACTAAACTGTTAACCAATTTATTCTGACCACTTATTCGATTGGTGAAGCGGACATTTTTGTTAGCGATAAGCAACATTTATACGTATTATTTAGCTACAATTTTTCATCAATCCATTCATCTGTGTTTGCTAAATTGATCAGAATCTTCACTTTTACACATGGTTTGCTCATATCTTTCTATTATCAAAATTCAGAGTCTAAAAAACATAACATTACATTATATAGCTACCAGGTTTTTATCAGACACCATTGTTTTTCTCTATTTTAGTGCTTTACCTTTATGTCACTTTAAAATACTAAAATCAAAGCAGACCTTCACAATTTAAATCAAGTTGGTTATAGTACAATACTATAAACAGTTTATGGCAATAAGATTGTTTATGTTTGAAGTGCCAGCACATTCTGACAGCTGTCAAGTGCTGTTCAAATGAGGGGGAGAACTTTCTGAACAACATGAGAACTTCCTACATGGTTTTAACAGCCTGTAAAGGATTAGAATCTAATCTGCTCATCTGATGGCTAACTAGTGTTAACATGGGTGTCTGAGCACTTTCCAACTGTGTTTGTTTTACATTGCCATTACAGACCAGAGAAACAGGATGCAACTGTTGTGCAGTCTGTCACTACTCATAAAACCAACTGCAACACAGTTTACAAATACCAGGGAATCACCCCATCTGTTCAATTAGGGACAAAAAGCAAGATTGAATACCAAAAAAACAAATATTTTCTTACTTGTAAATCAAAATATTATTTTAAATTGTAGCATATTAGTTAAAAGGGAACTTCACCCAAACATAATATTTTGCAATAGCCCTTCCCTCCCAACTAAAACAACTGTAAATACCCAAACCAGTGACCTCTATGGTTCAGGACTTCTACCTTTTAGAAAATAATCTACTTTGCCAACACTGTGGCATACGTTATAGCCAAACGGACAACCAGGTAAATCTGAAAGTACACTCAGGGCATTGTATGGTTATAGATGCAGAATAATCCAATGCACTGTGTTTATTTACAAACATCTCTTGGTTGTCAACATGGAAAACTGCAGGGATGCCTTCCCATGGGTATTCTACATGGAACAAGGTTAATATAAAAACATTATCGTTAGCTCGAGTTTCACTTTATTGTGAACTAACCATTTATTTTTTGTTTCCATTGCTTTCATTAGTACTTTGTGTTCCGTGCACAACTGCTCAAGTTTTAGAACCCCTAAAACTAAAATGCAAGTTGTCTTTTATAAAAGGGCTAAAAATAACAGTAACAGAAACATATGGTAAAGATCCAGAAAAAAAAAAGACAGCACTAAACTTTCATTCAGTTGCATAGCACATGCAAACATCTTGTACAATGTCACAGTGTGGGAAAGTTAACATACATACTGTATATTAATTAATAATTATTAATTGCAGTTTTGTGTATTTTAGGTTTAGAGGGCTTAAGTTATTCATTTTAATTTTATATGTTCATAAAATAGCAGACATATGCAAGCAAAGAAGCCTCCTAAATCCCAAACCACTATCATCAAGTGTTGACAAACAGCAATTAGCGGCCTATTTGGGCCTATTTACCAATTTTGCTAATTTGAACAAAAAAATAACATCACTTATTGATATTTATGGCAATCACAGATACTAGTTCAAAGTAATATTTCAAGAAAAAGTAGCCAGGCCAGCGCATCTGATGAGATACTATCCCGGCAAGGAATTCCAGTATTGTGATTGCAATAGCTATCACTAGTCTTATGGGACTAAAGAAGACAGGGGAGTAGCAGCCATCCTACTGAGGAAAGATTACAGATTACTGTGTCTGTCCTTCCTATAAACAGAAACAGCTAATAGAGAGAAGTGTGTGGAGCTGGCTCTGTAGTATTACATTGGAGATATAAGTGATATATCTGGCGATATAAGAATAACCCCTGCCAGTTTTATTTAAATACAGTATGCCATAATGTTGCATACATGTTTCAGTATTTATGGCTTAATAATAATTATAATACATTTTTGTCATAGACTAATACAACTACAAGCACTTTTTATTTAATTATTATTATTTCAATAATAATAATAAAAAAGTATGTTTAACGTTAAAGGCAGAATTTTAATTTAACCTCACAAGTTTATTGGTCTCACTGCATGGAGCAAATAATTACACTCCCAAGCAAGACACAACACAGCCAGCATTAGCAGCTGGGAGCAGTCACTACCTGCTTAGTATAAGTAAGGATCTCTGGGTATGGGTCATTAGGTCGACCACTATTGGTCGACATGCATTAGGTTGACATGGTCACTAGGCCGACATGGTCACTAGGTCGATATGGAAAAAGGACGACATGAGTTGTTTTTTTGGTGTCGTTTTCTTCGTAAAGTAAAGTGACGGGGAACCCCACTTTGTGCACCGCTTCGCTCACCATGCTTCAGGCAAGGTGCCTCGCTGCGCTAGGCACAGGTTACTATTCCCAATCGTAGTCCACGTGGATCGTAAAGTATGAAAAAGTTCAAAAAATGAAGAAGAAAAAAATGTGAAAAACTCATGTCGACCTTTTTCCAATAGTGGTCGACCTAATGACTGTCATCCTAAGTGTTGTCGACCTAATGACAGTATCCCGGACCTCTAGCAGTTGGAATGAGATGCTCTGCCATACAAGTAACAGCAGAGAAGCTTCCCAGACACTGCAACTTTTTGGGTCAAATGTCATGACAGATTAGTTTTAAAATAAAGCAGACACAAAACATTACCTAATATATTACAACCCCAGGTAATAACTGTCATTATATTATATCACAGTGCATTTTATAAAGCAATTGCAGCCAGCTCATTAAGAATGTGCGTCTCATATTACATGGATAATTCTTTAATTAGATTACTTTTCCTCCCACTACACTTCTGTTGGGAAAACCTGTTGCATCCCAGTGACAGGGCTGTTTGCCTTCAGCAACTGTCCAACTAATAGGTAATCTTTAATCCTTTGTCAATAGGTCACACAGGCTCCAGTTGTCCAATTGGAGGTTACAGCCCTTCGCTGCTCTCATGCCCAATTTTATGTCTAGGCAGCAGTATTTAAAACACTTTAGGAGGGGGTAGTGAGGGAATGTGAGGTCTCTGTAGGAGGGAGTAAAGGGGGTGAATTGGGTTGAAAGGGTTCACTGGGACATGAAGGGAAAGTATCAGTGGGAGAGACAGGCAGAAAAAAACAAGGGGGGTTAACAGGAGAGCTGAGGAAAGACAATGTTAGTGGAAGAATTTAGTGAGGGGATAGGAGAGGAATTATGTCAGGGAAGTGGAGAGGAAGCAACAGTCAGCTCTGTGGAAAAAAAACAACACTGCATATTGAGAGAGAGAGAGAGAGAGAGAGAGAGAGAGAGAGAGAGAGAGAGAGAGAGAGAGAGAGAGAGACTCTGAGTGACATGAATAGAGTTAGAGAGCTGGTGGAAGAGAGACTGAGTGAGGGGAGAGAGTGATGTGGAGAGAGTGATGTGGAGAGAGTGATGGGGAGAGAAAGACGGGTATAAGAAATGTGTGAGAGAGAGGGGGCAGGGGAAGAGTGTTTGGGAGAGAGAGAGAGAGAGAGAGAGAGAGAGAGAGAGAGAGAGAGAGAGAGAGAGAGTGTGTTTGGGGGAGAGAGAGAGCGCACTTTAAAATTAAAGCTATTGTGTTACTAATACAAGTTACTGCAATTTCCACAGGAGATTTCAGGGGGAAAAAGAAACAATGTTTGTGTTTACAATAAGTAATGATCCGTGAGTATACTTCTAGATGCAGCAGTAATCCCCGGTGTGAGGGAAGGACTGACCTTTCATCCAGTCCACAACTTGCGTCGGGGTCCACTTAGTAACAGGTTCCATCACTCCTTGTGCAGAGCAGCAGTGTATCCACAGCAGGTAAGTGTCCTCCCCTGGCCGACACTGCTGTCAGTATGCTCCGTGCTGTTTACTAATGACTGCTGAATCCAGTCTCAGGTTCCCATTGCTCCATTCCCCGGCCCTCAGCTCTCACTCAGGCGCCTGGCTGTGCACATACATGGATGCAGCGGTCACAGCCAGGCAGGCAGCATTGTCCCCTCGTGTGACTGTGAGGAGGTAGAGGAGGTGAGGCTGCAGGTCTCCTCCTAGGATTCTGCCTAGCAGTGTATTCCCCTTCCTAATATCAGACTGTGTCCTCCTTCGTCCTGCTGTTCCTCCTCCTTCCCATGCTCACCGACCCCTCCCCAGGCTTCCCATACACATGCCTTCTCTAGCCTCTGTGTCACAATGTCCCGCCCATGTCCCTTCCCTGTAGAATTTCACTTCTTTATTTTCTCACGGTGACCCCTCCTATATTGCAAACATTATTCTCATTACCGGCTCACACTGTACTTTCCATCTGGCCTATTATCACTTTATCCTATTGTTATGCTGCCACCCATTGCTATTATACGTTTTGTTCACTGCTAAAAATGGATGCCTACAATAGTATTGTAATATAGATCAGCAGTCTATCGATATGGTCTCATTCATCTAGCATTCTTTTTACCACATGGCTTGAGAAGTTTATACGATTTAGATGCTCTGCCACAGGTAGAGATTCATTTTGTGTCATATTTGTATTGCAGTCACATACTAAGTCAAAGTCACTCACAGTGTACAAAACACACTAGATTAGTACTTTAATCGCAAAGAGATTAACAGACATAGGGCCCGAATCAGGATGGAACGCTGCTGAGGCAGCATTCGTATGCTGGGGCCTTTTGAAGTGTGCACACACGCAGCAGCCGCACTGTGCATGCGCACACTGTGAGATGCGATGGCATCTCGCATCTGCGAACACCTCTGCTTATTTGACAGGTCAAAGCGTTCACGGGGCGCAAGTGGGTGTGGCATTTAGGGGGCATTGATTCGGCATGGGGGGGCAGCCCAGACCGTTTTATGGTGGGCCACGGCGGCTACGTGACGTCACATGCAGCTGCTGTGACACGAAACATGGCAGGTAGCAGTCTGCCTACGCGTAAGCAGAGGGCTACCCTAAAAACGCAAAAGCATCGCCGCTGTGCGATGCTTTAGCAAATATTTCCTGGGGGGTTGAATCTGGCATGCGGGGCGGACTTGCCCTATGCTGGGCGTCCCCCTGCATGTCAGAGTATTGGATCGTAGATGTGCGTTTTTTTGCACATCTACGATCCATGCTGAATTTGGCCCATCTTCAATTAGCTTGACAGGTAATTACTGTGTGGTGCTGGGAAAAGCTATTCAATTAAATAGCCTTTTCGCCTTCATCCACTAGGGGCCACTGGAGCGTAGTTACAATGGGGAAATAGTAGGCAGTAATTGGGAGCTGGCACTTTAAAATTCTTCACTCTGTGGCTAGCTCCTCCCCTACTATCTCCCCTCCAAGCCAGTCTTAGTTTAGTGCCCGAGGTAGCTGGTTCACTTGGGTTTAGCTGAAGAATTTTTCTTTTTTCTTTATTATTTTATTTTTTCTTACTTACACGCACAGACTGGCAGCTCTGCCACTGCCAGTCTGCACCGTGGGAGCTGCCGGCGGGGTCCCATCGCAGCTGCGTGCGGCTCGGGATGGGCCCCGGCTGAGGGAGACACTGAGCTCTCTTGAGCTGGCGGACACCGCTGCGTGCGGCGCGTGTCGGGGCCACTCCATCCAGCAGAAGATTCCGGCAGCGGTAAGTAACAGTGGCCGGACACCGCTGCGTGCAGCGCGTGTTGGGGCCACTCCGTCCGCTGCGTGCGGCGCACACTCCGTTAACAGAGGCCGGACACCGCTGCGTGCAGCGCGTGTCGGGGCCACTCCATCATCTGCAAGCAGTGGTGAGTAAACACCCCCCCTTCACATTGATGTATGATTTATATATTACATTACACATTTACTGGTGCAATGTGCTCTAAGTAATATGTTTATTCCTTCAGTGTGCCACTGTATGATCTCATGTGTCTGGAGTGGGTCAGATTATAATCAGAGGCGCCTTTTCTGATTCAAATTTGGCGCCTTTAAGGGGTGGGCGGAGCTTCAGTGCGCTATGCACAGCGCCCGCTCTGTACTGCGGCTCAGCGCTCCCTGCTCCCCGCCCGCGACACACATTGCCGGCGGGGGATGCAGGGCACTCACCGACGGGTTCGTTTAAATTTTGCGCCAGAGCGGGGGGCGGAGCTAACTCCTGCTCGGTACAGCGAGCGCTCCCCGCGACCCGGCCGGGATACAGGGCGCTCACCGCTCCGGATAAGCTACAGGCTCCCGCGCTGCACAGCGGGCTCAGCGCCCCGCTCCCCAGCCACTGTATTTCCCGCTCTGTACAGCGGGCTCCCTGCTCACGCTTTGCCGGCAGGGGATACAGGGCGCTCACCGCTCCGGGTAAGCTACAGGCTTCCGCGCTGCACAGCGGGCTCAGCGCCCCGCTCCCCAGTCACTGCATTTCCCGCTCTGTACAGCGGGCTCCCTGCTCCCCGCACGCATTGCCGGAGGGGGATACAGGGCGCTCACCGCTTCGTGGAACTGAAGCGGGTTAGTTAAATTTTGGACCTAATTCCGCTCTGCACAGCGGGCTCCCTGCTTCATTTCACACATTGCTGGAGGGAGAGTCAGGGAGTTTACCGCTTCATTTAATGTTTCAAAGGAGCTTAATCCCGCTTTGCTCAGCGGGCTCCCCACTCCCCAGCACACACACACATGGATTAGAGCCTGCTCTATATTAGGGGCTCATGAATGCATTGGTGGCCATAATAGTGGAGCAGATTATGCATAGGAACCCAGGTTCACATATCACCCTCTACCCAATTGGCTTAATTATGTATATATATGTAAATATGTGGGTATATATATATGTATGGGGTTATGTATGGGTGTGTGTGTGTGTGTGTGTGTGTGTGTGTGTGTGTGTGTGTGTGTGTGTGTGTGTGTGTGTATATATATATATATGTATATATATGTATGCTGTTACACTACCATATATAGTGGCAATGTTTTTATTATAAGACAGACCTGGTTTCACATTAGCTCCGCCTTGCCACATAACTTTTCCCCCCGGCTTTTCTCGCAGACTGCACGCCATTTTGGGAAACCAGCGGAGCCTCCGAGAAACATGTATTGCATCTTCCTAATTTAGCAGTACTCTAAATACAGGGCGGGTGTTACCTTCCCTTTATTATTCCTTTGTTTCACTTAATAATAATAATACTGGTAGTAATTTGGGGAATGTGTGTGGCATCAGACAGTCGCTGTAGCGGGTATCTGAAGGGACCTATAGTCTAGTGGCTAAGACTCATGTCCCACAGCGCAGACCTAATGGTTCAGGTCTCCGCTGCTCCAGAAAGTTTATTTGAACGTGTCGGTCACTACACATTATAGTGCAGACCTTACATAGGGCTGTGTTTATTTAACCCACCTTTTCTCCTTTCGTTTGTCTCACCTGGGATAGTCAAAGAATTCCCTCTTAGGTGTGAAGTATGCGGTGGAGCCATCTGCTTAGCCCTCCACGCACCTGCAGGACACTCCTGTTTGACAAGCTCAGATTATGCAGGTAATGTCGCTGTTAACCAGAGACCTTGTACGTCATTTCACCTCTCCAGGTTTCTAAAAGAGCCTTGATAACCTTCCATGTTACACAACTCAGCAGTGGAAAGGCCTCTCCGGGAGGTGGAGAAAGATGTCCAGGATACTGATGAGGTCCGTTTTCTGTGGAGTCTGAACCAGTGTCTCAGAATATCCAGGTGCATTATACAGCAGTTCGTCTGATACTGCAGGTAAAGGAGGCGGGCACGTCAAGTCCATCATGGTTCGACGCCGATGACGAAATGACAGCGACTGGTCCAGTTTCGGATGAGCTGGGTAGGCTCCGGTGGGCGGCCGGCAGACACCCGAATACACAATTTCAGGTATCAAACAATGTTTGTTTTCCTATCCTTTCCCCGCAGACGGCAGGAAATGGTAACAGGACCTCTCCAGGGTATACCCCTCGATGTATCGCCGGTCCAACAAGCTGCCGTTTTCCTGAGGCAACCTTGCTCAGGGATCCATCGAAGACACATATGTGGCAGCTGGGTTCTACCTTGTCCGGAGCAGGTAGGTTGTGGAACAATTGTCCTCTAGGTTACAGGATGTTTCGCATCAGGATCATTTGATACTTTGGTATAGGTCAGAATCACGATTCTGCTTTATGTTCTTTGGAGGTCTCCACGTCTGCAGACTCGGAACCTGCATTTTCGTTTGGGCTGTCTTAACCCGACGACCTCTGGGGCTGCGACAGTGACAGGTGAACATGAAATCCTACGGGGCAGATGGTTCAGAGGAAGGAACTTTCTGCAGGATTTCTTGAGCCATTGGAGGTAAGTCCACTTTGCTTTATCCTACTACTGCCCCAGCTCCAAGACAGACCTTTACCGGTCTTTCCTTTAGATTTTTCCGTGCCCTTTCAAGCTTTCGACTCCACACGGGCGATATCTCCGTCGCCAGGGGATCTCAGGGTAAAAGGCTGAAGCAGAGGGTCAACAGCCTCGGTCCAGTCTGATTTTAGGTCATCCTATACACCCACTACAGGTCAGACCTTCCTACCACCTGGAGGGTCCCAGGATAGGCGCATGTCAGTGGGAGAAGGCTTGGGCGGTTACAGACTAGGTTTTGGAGTACAACCGTCTCAGGAGTCCCTCGGCATGGGTCGGACGATTTACGATGACAAGAGTCATACTGCAGGCGGCGCTCCATATGCTCCTAACCGCAAAGGGTGTTGATCCCTGTTTTTCACATATCATTTGAATCGGGACAGTTCTCAGGTCTTTGTCTTCTTTTCACGTTCCGAAGCCAGTGGGCTTGGCTAGGCATATTCTGGCCTTAGAATCCTTTCAGTCTGTGATTGCTAGTTTGAACAAGAAAGGGAGTTTTACGCGTCCCTTGTCTTCAGAGATGCCTGTTTACTGATTTCGGTTGGGTTTCCTCATCGGGCTTTTCTCAGATTCGCATTACAGGATTCTCATTTTCACTGTCAGTCCTTTCCTTTCGGTCTCTCTTCCGATCCCACAGGGTTCAGGAAGTTCGCAGAATAACTTTTTCAAAGGCAGGAGGTGACGTTGGTTCCCTTTTGGGACAATCTACTGCTACTATCCCACTCTGTACATTAGGTGGCTTCTGAATATCCGGAGGATCCAGGAGCTTCTGGTTCGACACAGATCCAATTTATGCTCCTCGTAGACGTTTTCTCAACACGGTCCGTCAGAGGATTTTTTCCTTCCTCGGCACCAGGTACTCTATTTCTTCAGTCAAGTTGTGACGCAATGAGTGGTCGCCTACATTCCCCTCTGAGCGGGGGACAACAATCTTCTTTCCAGGTCAGGCCACCAGGTCAGACTCCTGGGTGAGGGAACATTCCCCGGAGTTTTGTCAGCTGGTCTGCTGTGGGCGGAGATTCCGAATCGACCTCAGGGCGTTCTGACTGACTCTTTAACCCTTTACTACTCAGGGACGTGAGCTCTGGTGGCAGTAGCCGAGGATGCCCTCAGGGCTCCTGGGAGTTTTCTGGTTATTCTATCTTGCCTCCTTTTTCTATTTCTACCTCACTTTCGGTAACACAGGAGGAGAATATGCGTGCTAGTCCTCTCGGTGGCTCTGGTTGGGCCACCCATAACTTGAAGATCCAGCCTGCACCTGTTGTCAGTAGAGGAGCCTTGGCTCCTACCTAGACTGGACTGTCTACTTCAACAGGGTCCTTTTCCTTGTTCAATCTTACACTGGTTTCATTTAACCGTGTGACTGTTCACGAGACCTCAGAAGGGAGGAGTTCCCTAGTTCGGTTAGGCCTACTGGGCCCCGATTTCAGAAGTCTGTTACCTTTCCTCGCTTTTGCCACTTTTGGAAATCTGTATGGGACATAATAAGGATAAAAGGGGTTTCCCCTTCTTTCAGTTACCATTCAGCCGTCATCTTTGGTTTCTCTGGGAGGTTTTGCTCCGCTGCGCTTAAAACCATATTGACCTGAATTTTAGGTCTCTGCCTTTTTCGGTTTTCTTCCAAAAGAGATTAGCCTGGCGGCCGTAAGTTTGGGCTCTCTTTCAGGGAGTACTCTATTGGCAACTCCCCCGGCTGAGCTTCGGCCTCAGAGGTCGTTTCTTCCAAAGGGGATGTCCGTTTTTCATATAAATCTGACACTAAGGTTTTTCAGTTACTAGTTGATTGTTGTCAAGGCTCGCCGACTCTCTCTACAGAGGTCTTAGGCTATTCGACAAAGGGGTTTTCTTCTTTGTTCTGTACGATGCTCCCGTACTAAATAGCCGGGGTCCCAGCATATGCTGGGCTGTTGGATACATCTGACCATCAGACAGTCTTCTTGGCGGTGGCTCGGGAGCCTCCGTTTTCCATTTCAGCGCACTTTACGCGCGTTATGGGACCTTAGTGGGCAGCTGCCAGTGGGGTCTCCATGAATACTTTATGTCGGGCGGCTACTTGGTTAGACCGACATTCGTTTTGTCAAATTCTACAAGTTTGACACTTTTGCGGCCTCTGCATCACAGTTTGGCCGAGCGATTTTACAGGACTCTCAGCGCTCTCCCACCCGTTTTGGGAGCTCTGGGACGTCCCCATTGTAACTACGCTCCAGTGGCCCCTAGTGGATGAAGGAGAAATCAGGATTTTGGTACTTACCGATAAATCCCTTTCTCCGATTCCACAGGGGCCACTGGACGCCCGCCCAGCGCTGTTCCTCCTTGTTTTTTGCTTAATGGTTTGCAGATCACCATATGACTGCTTGTTGAGTTCGGGCTAGCCGGTTGTTTGTTAGGTTCTGTTCCAGGTTTGATTTGAGTTATCCTGGTTTACAGGGCTTCATTAACCTCCTCTACCTTACGGTTTGGTTTTTTCCAGCTCTCCTCGGGCACAGTTTTACGTAGACTGGCTTGGAGGGGAGATAGTAGGGGAGGAGCTAGCCGCAGAGTGAAGAATTTTAAAGTGCCAGCTCCCAATTACTGCCTACTATTTCCCCATTGTAACTACGCTCCAGTGGCCCCTGTGGAATCGGAGAAAGGGATTTATCGGTAAGTACCAAAATCCTGATTTCTCTGTGCCTAAAATTGGGGATTACTGCATGGAAACTCACTGATTACACATAAACGGCAGAATCAATGGGTTTTGCCCGTGTGTGTGTGTGTGTGTGAACCCCGGATTGTGCCATTATCTTGCAGACTTTTCCTTGCAGTGAAAAGTACACCCTCTGGGATTCAGTTTAAATCATGCTGCCTCCTGTGATTAGCCGTGGGGTTGAATATGCCCCTTAGCCTAACCATGTGTGTCACAACACTTGGTCATTCTTATCGGAACTATGACCATCATTCAGGATGGATCACTTGTGCAATCCCCTGCGCAGCTTCCCGATTATTGGAAAATTGCGCAAGCATAGGACCCATTCTGCACATATACTACAGGTCCTACTTGTGGCTCACACTTTTACAACAGCTTCTGTCTGACTGATGTGCCTCTTTGATTACAAAGAGATTCTGCTGGTCATTCCGAGTTGTTCGCTCGTTGCCGATTTTCGCTATGCTGCGATTTGTTGCTAAATGCGCATGGTACGCAGAACGCATGCGCTAAGTTATTTAACACAAAACTTAGTAGATTTGCTGGTGTTCGTGCAACGCTTTTCAGTCGCACTGCTGATCGGTGAATGATTGACAGGAAAGGGGCGTTTCTGGGTGGAAACTGAGCGTTTTACGGGAGTGTGCTAAAAAACGCAGGCATGTCAGGGAAAAACACGGGAGTGTCTGGAGAAACGGGGGAGTGGCTGGCCGAACGCAGGGCGTGTTTCTGACGTCAAACCAGGAACTAAACGGACTGAGCTTGAGGGAATCTAGGAGTAGGTCTGGAGCTGCTCAGAAACTGCAAAGAATTATTTAGTAGCAATTCTGCTAATCTTTCGTTCGCTATTTTGCTATGCGAAGATACACTCCCAGAGGGCGGCGGCCTAGCGTTTGCAATGCTGCTAAAAGCAGCTAGCGAGCGAACAACTCGGAATGAGGGCCACTGTCTCCAGTGACAAAACCTTATTTTGGAAACAAAGAAAAAGTTTCCCTTGCCAATACTTGTAGGAATGTTGTACATTGTTGAACTGTCCAGTGTTTTTAATGTCACCATTTTCTCAGATGCGCTGTTCACTAATGATTTCATAAATATTAGAATTATATTGATTTTATAGTTCTGCTGACTGCTAATCATTAGAGTGTTTTAAAATATGTGTGTATATATATATATATATATATATATATATATATATATATATATTACTTTTTGTGTTAACCAAGCATCTTTTTGTGTTAATCCCTGAAGGAAAAACTGCAATATTGTTTACAATGAAATTTTGTAATCAATTGGCTCGATTCATTCAGCGCAGATTGAATAGCACAGAGAATTAGCTCCCGGTGCTATTCAATTCAGTGCGATGTGACGCCCAACAAGAGGGTTTCTTCTTGCACCCCTGGAGGGATGCGAGCAGAAATCCATCAAAGGTGCTGTTGTGATGCTGATCTCTGCCTTTGGGTGGTCATTCCAAGTTGTTCGCTCGTTGCCGTTTTTCGCAACGCAGCGGTTAGGTGGAAAATGCGCATGCACATGGTACGCAGCGCGCATACGCTAAGTAATTTAACACAAAACTTTGGAGATTTGCACAAGCTCGAGCGAAGTTTTTTCAACGCTTGAGTGATCGTAGTGTGATTGACAGGAAGTGGGTGTTTCTGGGCGGCAACGTGGCGTTTTCAGGGAGTGTGCTAAAAAACGCAGGAGTGCCAGGTAAAAACGCAGGAGTGGCTGGAGAAACAGGGGAGTGGCTCGCCTGAACGCAGGGCGTGTTTGTGACGTCAAACCAGGAACTAAACGGACTGAGGTGATCCCAGTCTAGGAGTAGGTCTGGAGCTACTCAGAAACTGCAAGGAATTATTTAGTAGCAATTCTGCTAATCTTTCGTTCGCTATTCTGCTAAGCTAAGATACACTCCCAGAGGGCGGCGGCCTAGCGTTTGCAATGCTGCTAAAAGCAGCTAGCGAGCGAACAACTCGGAATGAGGGCCTTAGTGCGGTAGAAATGGCATTGAGCCGGGCACATCAGACAGAGAATGCCTGTTCTTTTAAAAAAACACCCTGTTTAGTCTGCGAGAACTTTCCTTCTCCGACATGACAGCTCGCTTAATTGAATAGCACCGGGAGCTAATTCACTATTTAATCCATGCTGAATTGAATCAAGACCAAATTGTACAATATAAAATATACATCACACTATTAGATGGCACTGCTGTCTTTATAAAATTAGTTCTGATAAACAATAATAGACATCAACGCAAGCAAAGCCACAGGCAAATGATGATTTATGTTACCATGATTATCATCATTATTACTATTATTGTCTTTTATTTTTATCACATTGCCGCACTAGAGATATGCATAGTAACAGTATAACTTGGCATATATTAACTGCAATCAGAGGCGTAACTAAGGGGGGTCGAGCAGGACACGTGCCCTGGGCGCCGTGCAAGGCCCAGCAGAAGGGGGCGCCGCCGGCCAGGGCATCGTACCTGCTCCACCCGTCCACCTCCGTCATTGTGCTGCTGGTGCCACCCTCCCACCTGCACTGCGCCGCCGAGTTAGACCCGTGGATGTGGTGCTCGGCGGCATTTGAGCACCGTGGGGGGTGCAGCTCCTCTCAGGCTCCTCATAACTTCCGGCCAGCGGCATTCACTGACTCCGAGGTCCGAGGCTGTCAGGAGCTCCGTCATCCTGGTGAGTGACTGACATGCCTCGGGGCTCTCCCCATCATCACGCTCTACAGCAGCATCTATTATCTGCCTCCCCCAGCTGTCAGGGCTGACATGCAGCCAGTGGGGACATGCTGCTGCTGCTGCGGTCACCACTAGCTGCAGGGAGTGAGAGCCCTGTGTCATGTGGTGCTCCGGCCGGGGGGTTCAGCTCCCGCTGCAGCTGTATTGTGCATAGTGCTGCTGCTGGCCAGGGGCTCGGTCTCTGTGCTGTGCCTGCTGCTGCTTTGGGCCAGTCTCCTCTCCTCCTCCAACGTCCCCTGTAGCAGTATGATGGAAGCCACACCCTGGCTGAGACCTGGGCTCAGTGCTGGGGAGATGCCTGCACTCTGTTACTCTTTATATCAGTGAGTCAGGACTAGGGTGGCCAATCCCGGGATCGGGATCGGCGGGATCCCGGGATTTGGGGCCAAAAATGCCGGGATTTGAATCCCGGGATTGAAGCCTTCAATCCCGGGATTCACGTGCGCATGCGCACTACTGATTCTTGACCGGGCAGCGCCGCTGAGCACTAGCGCTCGGCTCAGCCTCAGACGCTGCCCGGCCCCGGCTGCCCTGCTGTGTGCGGCGTGATGTCAGCGAGGTCACGCTGCACAGCCCCTTCAGCCATGGCCGCTCCTTCCGCCCTCCAATGCGCCTGCCTGCCAGCCAGCCCTCCTGCCCGCCACAATTTAAAAGTAAAGAGGACTCTAAAGCAGGTGCACTGTGAGTGATACTCACGCTGCGCTGCCCTGCTGCCTGCCTCTGGACCTCAGTGACCCCTCTGCTCCATAGTGAGTATTATATATATCTATATATATATAGAATTAATTAATGCTGCAGCACTCTGAGTCTTTTAAACATCAAAGGTGTATTGGAAAAATCACATCATGATTTTTTCAGTACACCTGTGATGTTTAAACGACTCAGAGTGCTGCAGCATTAATTTATCCCATTGCTTCCATCACTTTATTCCCTGAAGCAGAGTGCCAGGCTGTATGTACCATTTTATATATATATATATATATATATATATTATACATACACAGTACAATCCCGGGATCCCGGGAATCCTGGGATTGAGCATTTTTCAATCCCGATCCCCGGGATTGGAAAAACGGCCCGGGATTGGCCTCCCTGATCAGGACAAAGTTTGACCAGGGTGAATGATAGTGCCCATGTTGCAGGAAAGGGGGGGTTTGATGTTGCTGTCTGTCTACGGTGACGGGGAGAATGTTGGTACTATGTCTGTCTATGGAGGAGAGGGGGTAAAGATAGTGCTATTCTGCCTAAGGAAGGGGGGTTGATGGTGTTGACCTGTCTGTCTATGATGGGGGAGGGTTTGCTGGGGGCAATGTTGGTGCTGTGTGTGTTTTACTATGGAGGGATGGGGGCGGGGGGGGGGGAGCTGAGGGGAATGTCTGTACTGTGGCCGTCTATGGAGAGAAGGGGAGATTGCTGGGGTGCATGATGTGCCCATGCTGCCTGTCAGAGCGGGACCTCACACACAGTGCCCAACTGCTCACGGTTCCTAGCTCCTGCCTCCCAGATGGTAAGGGGGTGAGGAATGCCACAGTGATAGGATTACAAGTGGGGAGGTGACTCAAAAGAAGCGGTTAGAAGTGTGTGTGGGGACACACACACACAGATACACAGAGTGCGATGGCGTGCTGAATGATGATGCAGGGGTAGGTGATGGTGTGCTGAGTGACGACGCAGCTGGAGATGATGGTGTGCTGAGTGACGTCAAAGGGGGAGATGATGGTGTGCTGAGTAATGACGCAGGAGGAGATGGTGGTGTGCTGAGAGACAACTCGTGGGGGAAGGTGATGGTGTGCTGAGAGATGTCGAAGGAGGAGGTGATGGTGTGGTTGAGAGATGATGCAGGGGGAGGTGATGATGTGACTGAGAGATGACATGAGGGGGAGATGATAGTGTGCCAGGGGGCAGGATGAGACACAGGGTGCAGGATGTGAGCCTTGTTGAACCGCTGATGTATGATGGTGACCTTGTTAATATTCCTACACAAACAGGCATCCTCTGGATGATGTGAATAGTGAATAGTACATGAATAGTGAATAACAACTGAAGATGCCGTTTGCCTAAGAGGATACATTTCTTCAGAGGTTCCGTATTGTGAGAAACCATCATACAGGTAAGGTGTGTGTTGAATTGAAAAGAATGTTCCTAGTGTGACGTGAAACAGGAGGTGTGTCATGTTGGCATGCCCCATTTTCAGTCACCACACCCCTTCTGGTATGTGACTACGGCCATTTTATTGGCGCGTGGTTTCTTTGCATTAATTTTTTCTGCTGCGGGGTACACTGGGCTCCACAAGTCTGGACAATGGGGTGTAGAGTAGGATCTTGATCCGAGGCACCAACAGACTCAAAGCTTTGACCTTCTTCCCAAGATGCATAGCGCCGCCTCCTATATCACCCCGCCTCCCAGCACAGGAGCTCAGTTTGTCAGTTGGTGCTGCAGTAAGCAAGCACTTAACAGAGGGGCTGCTCCAAGCAGCCCTGAGAAAAGCTTTTTATGAGGTAAAAAGTGAAGACTTCAAGGGCAGCAGCGGTGGTAAATGTCTTGTGACATTCACTAATGCAGCTCCAGCTCTCCCCAGCGGCGCTGTACACTCCCGAGCCCTGGTTGCCGGGTACCTACAGCGGAGGCTCCAGTTTACTTCACGTTAGGCACACACGGCTGGGGCTCTCCAGGATCGCGTGGCCGCGCTTCGGGAGGTGGTAAGTGGGTCCCGCTCGCGGAACCCGGTCTTTATCGCGATCCGGCGCGGTCAGTGGGAGGCGGGCCGCGCGCGCTGGCGGTGGACACTGTGGATACAGGCGATCCCACTAGATCACCAGGGCATGGGCGCAGGTCAGGTTTTCTCTTAAAACCGATCTTAATATCGCCCACAGTACCCAGTGGTTTTGCCAGCAAGGGGGATAAGACTTAGACCTGAAGCCCCAGCCCCAGGGCGCCATTTCCAGCAAGTGTTCCCGCCCTGGAGCTGCATCTCTGTCTTTTCCTCACTCCCTGTCAGTGTCTGCGGCGCCATTACTCCTCAGCTCACTGTTCCTGGGACTGCTTGGGCAAATCCTCCTATGTAAAGCCGCCGCCTTGTTGTCAGCGCTGTGCCTTTACATGACAGTTACGTATTCTACCTGCCTTTTCTCTAACGTCCTAAGTGGATGCTGGGGACTCCGTAAGGACCATGGGGAATAGCGGCTCCGCAGGAGACTGGGCACATCTAAAGAAAGCTTTAGGACTTTCTGGTGTGCACTGGCTCCTCCCCCTATGACCCTCCTCCAAGCCTCAGTTAGATCTTTGTGCCCGAACGAGAAGGGTGCACACTAGGGGCTCTCCTGAGCTTCTTAGTGAAAGTTTTAGTTTAGGTTTTTTATTTTCAGTGAGACCTGCTGGCAACAGGCTCACTGCATCGAGGGACTAAGGGGAGAAGAAGCGAACTCACCTGCGTGCAGAGTGGATTGGGCTTCTTAGGCTACTGGACATTAGCTCCAGAGGGACGATCACAGGCCCAGCCTGGATGGGTCCCAGAGCCACGCCGCCGGCCCCCTTACAGAGCCAGAAGGCAGAAGAGGTCCGGAAAATCGGCGGCAGAAGACGTCCTGTCTTCAACAAGGTAGCGCACAGCACTGCAGCTGTGCGCCATTGCTCTCAGCACACTTCACACTCCGGTCACTGAGGGTGCAGGGCGCTGGGGGGGAACGCCCTGAGACGCAATAAAAAACACCTTGGATGGCAAAAAAATGCATCACATATAGCTCCTGGGCTATATGGATGCATTTAACCCCTGCCAGAATACATAGAAAAACGGGAGATAAGGCCGCCGATAAGGGGGCGGAGCCTATCTCCTCAGCACACTGGCGCCATTTTCCCTCACAGCTCCGTTGGAGGGAAGCTCCCTGTCTCTCCCCTGCAGTCACTACACTACAGAAAGGGTTAAAAAAGAGAGGGGGGCACTAATTAGGCGCAGTATTAAAGATACAGCAGCTATAAGGGGAAAAACACTTATATAAGGTTATCCCTGTATATATATAGCACTCTGGTGTGTGCTGGCAAACTCTCCCTCTGTCTCCCCAAAGGGCTAGTGGGGTCCTGTCCTCTATCAGAGCATTCCCTGTGTGTGTGCTGTATGTCGGTACGTTTGTGTCGACATGTATGAGGAGAAAAATGATGTGGAGACGGAGCAGATTGCCTGTAATAGTGATGTCACCCCCTAGGGGGTCGACACCTGAGTGGATGAACTGTTGGAAGGAATACGTGACAGTGTCAGCTCTGTATAAAAGACAGTGGTTGACATGAGACAGCCGGCTACTCAGCTTGTGCCTGTCCAGACGTCTCATAGGCCGTCAGGGGCTCTAAAGCGCCCGTTACCTCAGATGGCAGATATAGACGCCGACACGGATACTGACTCCAGTGTCGACGGTGAAGAGACAAATGTGACTTCCAGTAGGGTCACACGTTACATGATTGAGGCAATGAAAAATGTTTTACACATTTCTGATAATACGAGTACCACCAAAAAGGGGTATTATGTTCGGTGAGGAAAAACTACCTGTAGTTTTCCTGAATCTGAGAAATTAAATGAGGTGTGTGATGATGCGTGGTTTTCCCCCGATAACAACTGATAATTTCTAAAATGTTATTGGCATTATATCCTTTCCCGCCAGAGGTTAGGGTGCGTTGGGAAACACCCCCTAGGGTGGATAAAGTGCTCACACGCTTGTAAGGGCTCTACCCTCTCCTGAGATGGCCGCCCTTAAGGATCCTGCTGATAGAAAGCAGGAGGGTATCCTAAAATGTATTTACACACATACTGGTGTTATACTGCGACCAGCAATCGCCTCAGCCTGGATGTGCAGTGCTGGGTTGGCATGGTCGGATTCCCTGACTGAAAATATTGATACCCTAGATAGGGACAGTATATTTTTGCCTATAGAGCATTTAAAAGATGCATTTCTATATATGCGTGATGCACAGCGGAATATTTGCCGACTGGCATCAAGTCTAAGTGCGTTGTCCATTTCTACCAGTAGAGGGTTATGGACACGTCAGTGGTCAGGTGATGCGTATTCCAAACGGCATTTGGAAGTATTGCCTTAATAAGGGGAGGAGTTATTTGGGGTCGGTCTTTCAGACCTGGTGGCCACGGCAACAGCTGGGAAATCCACGTTTGTACCCCAGGTCGCCTCTCAACATGAGAAGACGCTGTATTATCAGGCGCAGTCTTTTTGTGGACAAGCGGGCAAAAGGTTCCTCATTTCTGCCCCGTGACAGAGGGAAAGGAAAAAGGCTGCAGAAATCAGCCAGTTCCCAGGAACAGAAACCCTCTCCCGCCTCTGCCAAGCTCTCAGTATGATGCTGGGGCTTTACAAGCAGAATCAGGCACGGTGGGGGGCCCGTCTCAATGAATTTCAGCGCGCAGTGGGCTCACTCGCAAGTAGACCCCTGGATCCTTCAGGTGATATCTCAGGGGTACAAATTAGAATTCGAGACATCTCCCCCTCGCCGTTTCCTAAAGTCGGCTTTACCGATGTCTCCTTCTGACAGGGAGACAGTTTTGGAAGCCATTCACAAGCTGTATTCCCAGCAGGTGATAATCAAGATACCCCTCCTGCAACAGGGAACGGGGTATTATTCCACACTGTTGTGGTACCGAAGCCGGACGGCTCGGTGAGACCGATTCTAAATCTAAAATCTTTGAACACTTACATACAGAGGTTCAAATTCAAGATTGAGTCACTCAGAGCAGTGATTGCGAAACTGGAAGAAGGGGACTACATGATGTCTCGGGACATCAAGGATGCTTACCTTCATGTCAAAATTTACCCTTCTCACCAAGGGTACCTCAGGTTTATGGTACAGAACTGTCACTATCAGTTCAGACGCTGCCGTATGGATGGTCCACGGCACCCCGGGTCTTTACCAAGGTAATGGCCGAAATGATGATATTCCTTCGAAGGAAGGGAATTTTAGTTATCCCTTACTTGGACGATTCCCTGATAAGGGTAAGATCCAGGGAACAGTTGGAGGTCGGTGTAGCACTATCTCAGGTAGTGTTGCGGCAGCACGATTGGATTCTCAATATTCCAAAATCGCAGCTGGTTCCGACGACTTGTCTTCTGTTCCTAGGGATGATCCTGGACACAGTCCAGAAAAAGGTGTTTCTCCCGGAGGAGAAAGCCAGGGAGTTATCCGAGCTAGTCAGGAACCTCCTAAAACCGAGCCAAGTCTCAGTGCATCAATGCACAAGGGTTCTGGGTAAAATGGTAGCTTCCTACGAAGCAATCCCATTCGGCAGATTCCACGCAAGAACTTTCCAGTGGGACCTGCTGGACAAATGGTCCGGGTCGCATCTTCAGATGCATCAGCGGATAACCCTGTCACCAAGGACAAGGGTGTCCCTCCTGTGGTGGTTGCAGAGTGCTCATCTTCTAGAGGGCCGCAGATTCGGCATTCAGGACTGGGTCCTGGTGACCACGGATGCCAGCCTGCGAGGCTGGGGAGCAGTCACACAGGGAAGGAATATCCAGGGCTTATGGTCAAGCCTGGAGACATCACTTCACATAAATATCCTGAAGCTAAGGGCCATTTACAATGCTCTAAGCTTAGCAAGACCTCTGCTTCAAGGTCAGCCGGTGTTGATCCAGTCGGACAACATCACGGCAGTCACCCACGTAAACAGACAGGGTGGCACAAGAAGCAGGAGGGCAATGGCAGAAGCTGCAAGGATTCTTCGCGGGGCGGAAAATCATGTGATAGCACTGTCAGCAGTATTCATTCCGGGAGTGGACAACTGGGAAGCAGACTTCCTCAGCACGACCTCCACCCGGGAGAGTGGGGACTTCACCCAGAAGTCTTCCACATAATTATAAACCGTTGGGAAAAACTCGACAGGTATTGCGCCAGGTCAAGGGACCCTCAGGCAATAGCTGTAGACGCTCTGGTAACACCGTGGGTGTACCAGTCAGTGTATGTGTTCCCTCCTCTGCCTCTCATACCCAAGGTACTGAGATTGATAAGATGGAGAGGAGTAAGCACTATATTCGTGGCTCCGGATTGGCCAAGAAGGACTTGGTAACCGGAACTTCAAGAGATGCTCACGGAGGATCCGTGGCCTCTACCTCTAAGAAGGGACCTGCTCCAGCAAGGACCCTGTCTGTTCCAAGACTTACCGCGGCTGCGTTTGACAGCAGGGCGGTTGAACGCCGGATCCTGAAGGAAAAAAGGCATTCCGGATGAAGTCATCCCTATCCTGATCAAAGCCAGGAAGGATGTAACCGCAAAACATTATCACCGCATTTGGCGAAAATATGTTGCGTGGTGCGAGGCCAGTAAGGCCCGACTGAGGAAATTCAACTGGGTCGATTCCTACATTTCCTGCAAACAGGAGTGTCTATGGGCCTGAAATTGGGGTCCATTAAGGTTCAAATTTCGGCCCTGTCAGTTTTCTTCCAAAAAGAACTAGCTTCAGTCCCTGAAGTTCAGACGTTTGTAAAAGGGGTACTGCATATACAGCCTCCTTTTGTGCCTCCAGTGGCACTTTGGGATCTCAATGTAGTTGTTGGGTTCCAAAAGTCACATTGGTTTGAACCACTTAAATCTGTGGAGTTAAAATATCTCACATGGAAAGTGGTCATGCTGTTGGCCCTGGCCTGGGCCAGGCGCGTGTCAGAATTGGCGGCTTTATCCTGTAAAAGCCCTTATCTGATTTTCCATTCGGACAGGGCGGAATTGAGGACTCGTCCTCAGTTTCTCCCTAAGGTGGTTTCAGCGTTTCACCTGAACCAACCTATTGTGGTGCCTGCGGCTACTAGGGACTTGGAGGACTCCAAGTTGCTAGACGTTGTCAGGGCCCTGAAAATATATGTTTTCAGAACGGCTGGAGTCAGGAAATCTGACTCGCTGTTATCCTGTATGCACCCAACAAGCTGGGTGCTCCTGCTTCTAAGCAGACTATTGCTCGTTGGATTTGTAGTACAATTCAGCTTGCACATTCTGTGGCAGGCCTGCCACAGCCAAAAATCTGTAAATGCCCACTCCACAAGGAAGGTGGGCTCATCTTGGGCGGCTGCCCGAGGGGTCTCGGCTTTACAACTTTGCCGAGCAGCTACTTGGTCAGGAGCAAATACGTTTGTAAATTCTACAAAATTGATACCCTGGCTGAGGAGGACCTGGAGTTCTCTCATTTGGTGCTGCAGAGTCATCCGCACTCTCCCGCCCGTTTGGGAGCTTTGGTGTAATCCCCATGGTCCTTACGGAGTCCCCAGCATCCACTTAGGACGTTAGAGAAAATAAGAATTTACTTACCGATAATTCTATTTCTCGTAGTCCGTAGTGGATGCTGGGCGCCCATCCCAAGTGCGGATTGTCTGCAATACTGGTACATAGTTATTGTTACCAAAAAAATCGGGTTATTGCTGTAGTGAGCCATCTTTTCTAGAGGCTCCTCTGTTATCATGCTGTTAACTGGGTTCAGATCACAAGTTGTACAGTGTGATTGGTGTGGCTGGTATGAGTCTTACCCGGGATTCAAAATCCTTCCTTATTGTGTACGCTCGTCCGGGCACAGTATCCTAACTGAGGCTTGGAGGAGGGTCATAGGGGGAGGAGCCAGTGCACACCAGATAGTCCTAAAGCTTTCTTTAGATGTGCCCAGTCTCCTGCGGAGCCACTATTCCCCATGGTCCTTACGGAGTCCCCAGCATCCACTACGGACTACGAGAAATAGAATTATCGTAAGTAAATTCTTATTTTTAGTCAGTGTTAGTAAGAAAGAGTGCATTTAGTCAGGGGTTTATAGTACAATTACCCTGTGATATACATCCAGTTTCTTACTGTGTAGTGTTATATCTATTGACTATATAGCTGTGTAAGCTAGTCCAGTGCAGTATTATTGTCAGTAATAACCTCTGCATTGTACAAACTGTGACTATTTGTGTGTGCATTTGATAGCTGAGTGATGTCCATCTCGTGTCTTTCACTCAACTTGCTATCCCTATATTCTATAACCTGGGGGGGCTTGGTGCGTCAGGTGTTATTTAATATAGGATTTTCACAAAGATATACTGTATTACGTATTTTTCTCTGTGATTTAGTCACCATATCTCTTCTTTATCTCTGCTGGTGCTGACTACACTGCGCAGGGGTTTGGGTTTAGGGATATAGTGCTGCTAATAATTGTACTGTGTTACCTCATACTGCAAGTTATATCATGTCTGCTTCTGAGGGTAACGGTTCTGGGGCGGAACACACTGCTGGTGTTGCTGAAGCCACAGGCACATATGGGGAGAATATAGCAGCTGTGGGCTCTGGTTCTGCAGCTGTGGGCTCTGGTTCTGGGGGCTCCTAGCCCCCCAGTGGGACTGTGGCAACGGAGTGACCCTCCGTGGGCCACTTTTTCCACGCTTCTGCATACGCTAGTTCATAAACTAACTCCCCTATGGGACCCCCAATGCCGGTACAACCGTATGTGATCCCTGCAGCTACCCGCCGTGGGCGGACGATTTATCTGCTCAATTAAAGAAGTTGAACCAGTCCCTGACTACTAAAAAGTTTGACCAACGCTCGCCTAAGTCCAAGAGGTCCTCTTAGCGAACGCTCGTCTCCTCACAATCCACTGCTGTCACTGACATCTCGTCTGATGAAGACAGCACATACACTCAGTGCCGTGACTAGGCATTTTAGCGCTGTGTGCAAGAAACGACATTGGCGCCCCCCCCATGTAAGATAGGGGCGTGGCTTCATGGGGAAGGGGCGTGGCCACAAAATAATAGCAATTCATACTACGGTGCACAGTAGTCTACATTATTCAAATTACGCTGCACAGTAGCGCCACTACACCAGGTAGAGCCCCTTTTCTCTGACGTCCTAGTGGATGCTGGGAACTCCGTAAGGACCATGGGGAATAGCGGCTCCGCAGGAGACTGGGCACAAAAGTAAAGCTTTAGGACTACCTGGTGTGCACTGGCTCCTCCCCCTATGACCCTCCTCCAAGCCTCAGTTAGATTTTTGTGCCCGACCGAGCAGGGTGCAATCTAGGGGGCTCTCCTGAGCTTCTTAGAAAAAGTTAGTTTTAGGTTTCTTATTTTCAGTGAGACCTGCTGGCAACAGGCTCACTGCATCGAGGGACTAAGGGGAGAAGAAGCGAACCTGCCTGCTTGCAGCCAGCTTGGGCTTCTTAGGCTACTGGACACCATTAGCTCCAGAGGGACCGAACACAGGCCCAGCCTCGGAGTCCGGTCCCAGAGCCGCGCCGCCGGCCCCCTTACAGAGCCAGAAGCAAGAAGAGGTCCGGAAAATTGGCGGCAGAAGACATCAGTCTTCAACAAGGTAGCGCACAGCACTGCAGCTGTGCGCCATTGCTCCTCAGGCACACTTCACACTCCGGTCACTGAGGGTGCAGGGCGCTGGGGGGGGCGCCCTGAGCAGCAATAAAAACACCTTGGCTGGCGAAAATACATCACATATAACCCCCAGGGCTATATGGATGTATTTTAACCCCTGCCAGAATACAGCAAAACGCGGGAGAAAAGTCCGCCGAGAAGGGGGCGGAGCCTATCTCCTCAGCACACGGGCGCCATTTTCCCTCACAGCTCCGCTGGAAGGACGTCTCCCTGACTCTCCCCTGCAGTCCTGCACTACAGAAAAGGGTAAAAAAGAGAGGGGGGGCACTAATTTGGCGCAGTTTGATAATATCAGCAGCTATAAGGGGAAAACACATTATATAGTGGTATCCCTATATATATATAGCGCTCTGGTGTGTGCTGGCATACTCTCCCTCTGTCTCCCCAAAGGGCTAGTGGGGTCCTGTCCTCTATCAGAGCATTCCCTGTGTGTGTGCTGTGTGTCGGTACGATTGTGTCGATATGTTTGAGGAGGAAAATGATGTGGAGGCGGAGCAATAGCCTGTAATAGAGATGTCACCCCCTAGGGAGTCGACACCTGAGTGGATGGGCTTATGGAAGGACTTACGTGACAGTGTCAGCTCTTTACAAAAGACGGTTGATGACATGAGGCAGCCGGCTACTCAGCTTGTGCCTGTCCAGGCGTCTCAAAGGCCATCAGGGGCTTTAAAACGCCCGTTACCTCAGATGGCAGACACAGATGCCGACACGGATACTGACTCCAGTGTCGACGATGAAGAGACGAATGTGACTTCCAGTAGGGCCACACGTTACATGATTGAGGCAATGAAAAATGTTTTACATATTTCTGATAATACAAGTACCACTAAAAAGGGTATTATGTTTGGTGAGAAAAAACTGCCTGTAGTTTTTCCTGCATCTGAGGAATTAAATGAAGTGTGTGATGAAGCGTGGGTTTCCCCCGATAAAAAACTGATAATTCCTAAAAGGTTATTGGCATCATACCCTTTCCCGCCAGAGGATAGGGCACGTTGGGAAACACCCCCTAGGGTGGATAAAGCGCTCACACGCTTGTCTAAACAGGTGGCACTACCCTCTCCTGAGACGGCCGCCCTTAAGGAACCTGCTGACAGAAAGCAGGAGAATATCCTAAAATGTATATACACTCACACGGGAGTTATACTGCGACCAGCAATCGCCTCAGCCTGGATGTGCAGTGCTGGGGTGGCTTGGTCGGATTCCCTGACGGACAATATTGATACCCTAGACAGGGACAGTATATTACTGACTATAGAGCATTTAAAAGATGCATTTCTATATATGCGTGATGCACAGAGGGATATCTGCCGACTGGCATCAAGAGTAAGTGCGCTGTCCATTTCTGCCAGAAGAGGGTTATGGACGCGGCAGTGGTCAGGTGATCCAGATTCCAAAAGGCATATGGAAGTGTTGCCTTATAAAGGGGAGGAGTTATTTGGGGTAGGTCTATCAGACCTGGTAGCCACGGCAACTGCTGGGAAATCCACATTTTTACCCCAGGTAGCCTCTCAACATAAGAAGACGCCGTATTATCAGGCGCAATCCTTTCGGCCCCATAAGGGCAAGCGAGCAAAAAGCTCCTCATTTCTGCCCCGTGGCAGGGGGAGAGGAAAAAGGCTGCAGCAAACAGCCAGTTCCCAGGAACAGAAGCCCTCTCCCGCCTCTGCCAAGTCCTCAGCATGACGCTGGGGCTTTACAAGCGGACTCAGGCACGGTGGGGGCCCGTCTCAAGAATTTCAGCGCGCAGTGGGCTCACTCACAAGTGGACCCCTGGATCCTTCAGGTGGTATCTCAGGGGTACAAATTGGAATTCGAGACGTCTCCCCCTCGCCGTTTCCTAAAGTCTGCTTTACCGACGTCTCCCTCCGACAGGGAGGCGGTATTGGAAGCCATTCACAAGCTGTATTCCCAGCAGGTGATAATCAAGGTACCCCTCCTGCAACAGGGAAAGGGGTATTATTCCACGCTGTTTGTGGTACCGAAGCCGGACGGCTCGGTGAGACCTATTTTAAATCTAAAATCCTTGAACACTTACATACAGAGGTTCAAATTCAAGATGGAGTCACTCAGAGCGGTGATTGCGAACCTGGAAGAAGGGGATTATATGGTGTCATCAAGGATGCTTACCTCCATGTCCCAATTTACCCTTCTCACCAAGGGTACCTCAGGTTTGTGGTACAGAACTGTCACTATCAGTTTCAGACGCTGCCGTTTGGATTGTCCACGGCACCCCGGGTCTTTACCAAAGTAATGGCCGAAATGATGATACTCCTTCGAAGGAAGGGAGTTTTAGTTATCCCTTACTTGGACGATCTCCTGATAAGGGCAAGATCCAGGGAACAGTTGGAAGTCGGGGTAGCACTATCTCAGGTAGTGTTGCGGCAGCACGGTTGGATTCTCAATATTCCAAAATCGCAGCTGATCCCGACGACGCGTCTTCTATTCCTAGGGATGATCCTGGACACAGTCCAGAAAAAGGTGTTTCTCCCGGAGGAGAAAGCCAGGGAGTTATCCGAGCTAGTCAGCAACCTCCTAAAACCAGGCCAAGTCTCAGTGCATCAATGCACAAGGGTCCTGGGAAAAATGGTGGCTTCCTACGAAGCAATCCCATTCGGCAGATTCCACGCAAGAACTTTCCAGTGGGACCTGCTGGACAAATGGTCCGGATCGCATCTTCAGATGCATCAGCGGATAACCCTGTCACCAAAGACAAGGGTGTCTCTCCTGTGGTGGTTACAGAGTGCTCATCTTCTAGAGGGCCGCAGATTCGGCATTCAGGACTGGGTCCTGGTGACCACGGATGCCAGCCTGCGAGGCTGGGGAGCAGTCACACAGGGAAGGAATTTCCAGGGCTTGTGGTCAAGCCTGGAGACATCACTTCACATAAATATCCTGGAGCTAAGGGCCATTTACAATGCTCTAAGCCTAGCAAGACCGCTGCTTCAAGGTCAGCCGGTGCTGATCCAGTCGGACAACATCACGGCAGTCGCCCACGTAAACAGACAGGGCGGCACAAGAAGCAGGAGGGCAATGGCAGAAGCTGCAAGGATTCTTCGCTGGGCGGAAAATCATGTGATAGCACTGTCAGCAGTGTTCATTCCGGGAGTGGACAACTGGGAAGCAGACTTCCTCAGCAGGCACGACCTCCACCCGGGAGAGTGGGGACTTCACCCAGAAGTCTTCCACATGATTGTGAACCGTTGGGAAAAACCAAAGGTGGACATGATGGCGTCCCGCCTCAACAAAAAACTGGACAGGTATTGCGCCAGGTCAAGGGACCCTCAAGCAATAGCTGTGGACGCTCTGGTAACACCGTGGGTGTACCAGTCGGTGTATGTGTTCCCTCCTCTGCCTCTCATACCCAAGGTACTGAGAATTATAAGACGGAGAGGAGTAAGAACTATACTCGTGGCTCCGGATTGGCCAAGAAGGACTTGGTACCCGGAACTTCAAGAGATGCTCACAGAGGACCCGTGGCCTCTACCTCTAAGAAGGGACCTGCTCCAGCAAGGACCCTGTCTGTTCCAAGACTTACCGCGGCTGCGTTTGACGGCATGGCGGTTGAACGCTGGATCCTGAAGGAAAAAGGCATTCCAGATGAAGTCATCCCTACTTTGATTAAAGCCAGAAAGGATGTAACCGCAAAGCATTATCATCGCATTTGGCGTAAATATGTTGCGTGGTGCGAGGCCAGGAAGGCCCCTACAGAGGAATTTCAACTGGGTCGATTCCTGCATTTCCTGCAAACAGGAGTGTCTATGGGCCTAAAATTGGGGTCCATTAAGGTTCAAATTTCGGCCCTGTCGATTTTCTTCCAGAAAGAACTGGCTTCAGTTCCTGAAGTTCAGACGTTTGTCAAGGGGGTACTGCATATACAGCCTCCTTTTGTGCCTCCAGTGGCACCTTGGGATCTCAATGTAGTTTTGGGGTTCCTAAAATCACATTGGTTTGAACCACTCACCACTGTGGACTTAAAATATCTCACATGGAAAGTGGTAATGCTGTTGGCCTTGGCTTCGGCCAGGCGTGTGTCAGAATTGGCGGCTTTATCCTATAAAAGCCCTTACCTGATTTTTCATACGGACAGGGCAGAATTGAGGACTCGTCCTCAATTTCTCCCTAAGGTGGTTTCAGCGTTTCACCTGAACCAGCCTATTGTGGTACCTGCGGCTACTAGGGACTTGGAGGACTCCAAGTTGCTGGACGTAGTCAGGGCCCTGAAAATATATGTTTCCAGGACGACTGGAGTCAGAAAATCTGACTCGCTGTTTATCCTGTATGCACCCAACAAGCTGGGTGCTCCTGCTTCTAAGCAGACTATTGCTCGTTGGATTTGTAGTACAATTCAGCTTGCACATTCTGTGGCAGGCCTGCCACAGCCAAAATCTGTAAAAGCCCATTCCACAAGGAAGGTGGGCTCATCTTGGGCGGCTGCCCGAGGGGTCTCGGCTTTACAACTTTGCCGAGCAGCTACTTGGTCAGGGGCAAACACGTTTGCTAAATTCTACAAATTTGATACCCTGGCTGAGGAGGACCTGGAGTTCTCTCTTTCGGTGCTGCAGAGTCATCCGCACTCTCCCGCCCATTTGGGAGCTTTGGTATAATCCCCATGGTCCTTACGGAGTTCCCAGCATCCAGAGTCAGAGAAAATAAGAATTTACTTACCGATAATTCTATTTCTCGTAGTCCGTAGTGGATGCTGGGCGCCCATCCCAAGTGCGGATTGTCTGCAATACTTGTACATAGTTATTGTTAACTAAATCGGGTTATTGTTGTTGTGAGCCATCTATTCAGAGGCTCCTCTATTATCATGCTGTTAACTGGGTTCATATCACAAGTTGTACGGTGTGATTGGTGTGGCTGGTATGAGTCTTACCCGGGATTCATGAATCCTTCCTTATTGTGTACGCTCGTCCGGGCACAGTATCCTATCTGAGGCTTGGAGGAGGGTCATAGGGGGGAGGAGCCAGTGCACACCAGGTAGTCCTAAAGCTTTACTTTTGTGCCCAGTCTCCTGCGGAGCCGCTATTCCCCATGGTCCTTACGGAGTTCCCAGCATCCACTACGGACTACGAGAAATAGAATTATCGGTAAGTAAATTCTTATTTTATACATTACAGCAGACAGCGTCCCCCTTTTTACACATTACAGCAGACAGTCTCCCTTTTAACACATTGCGGCAGCCAGTCCCCCTTTTTACACATTGCGGCAGACAGCGTCCCCTTTTTTACACATTACGGCAGACAGCGTCCCCTTTTTTAACATTACGGCAGACAGCGTCCCCTTTTTACACATTACGGCAGACTGTGTCCCCCTTTATACACATTGCGGCAGCCAGTCCCCCTTTTTACACATTACGGCAGCCAATCCCCCTTTTTACACATTCCGGCAGCCAGTCCCCCTTTTTACACATTGCGGCAGCCAGTCCCCCCTTTTACACATTGCGGCAGCCAGTCCCCCTTTTTACACATTGCGGCAGCCAGTCCCCCTTTTTACACATTGTGGCAGCCAGTCCCCCTTTTTACACATTACGGCAGCCAGTCCCCCTTTTTACACATTGCGGCAGCCAGTCCCCCTTTTTACACATTGCGGCAGCCAGTCCCCCTTTTTACACATTGCGGCAGCCAGGCCCCCTTTTTACACACTGCGGCAGCCAGTCCCCCTTTTTACACATTGCGGCAGCCAGGCCCCCTTTTTACACATTGCGGCAGCCAGTCCCCCTTTTTACACATTGCGGCAGCCATCCCCCTTTTTACACATTGCGGCAGCCAGGCCCCCTTTTTACACATTATGGCAGACGGTGTCCCCCTGAGAGAGAGAGAGAGAGAGAGAGATACATACTTACCATCTCCCCGCTGACAGGCTCCTCATGCAGCTCCCTCGGTGCAGGCAGGTGAGAAGGAGGAGGAGGGAGGGGGACTGGAGCCGCAGCAGCGCTATTTCATTGGTAGTAAGCGCCGCTGCAGCATCCCCCTCTCCTTCCGTATTGGCTGCCCGGCGCTGCTGTGGATGCTGGGATGGAGGAACCGCATCCCAGCATCCACAGCAGCGCCGGGCAGCCAATACGGAAGGAGAGGGGGATGCTGCAGCGGCGCTTACTACCAATGAAATGGCGCTGCTGCGGCTCCAGTCCCCCTCCCTCCACCTCCTTCTCACCTGCCCGGCGCTGTAGCTCTCCTCCACAGCGCGGCGGCGGCGCATGGCGCAGACTTCAGAGGCATGTAATGAGTCAATTTGACTCATTACATGCCGCTGGCCGTGCGCCCTCAGGGCAACTGCGCTGTGTGCCAAGCCCACTTGGCACACACGTTGTTACGGCCCTGCATACACTGACCCCACAGGTTCTGACTCAGATACAGCTGATGGGGAGGGTAGTTCACATGTGGATGTTCCTGATCTTTTGGATGCTATTAAATTAATTCTGCAGATTACAGATGATCCCGAGCCATCCGTTCCTCCTAAGAAACCAGATAGGTTCAAGCGTCAGAAGGTGATTAAACAAGTTTTACCTCACTCTGACCACCTAGTGGATATACGTCAGGAACCCTGGCAAAGCCCGGGTACGTAGTTTGTGCGTCAAAAGAAGATGCTGGCTCGCTATCCCCTCACGCCAGAGCTGTCTAAGAATTGGGAAACGCCTCCTCCAGTAGACTCACATGTGGCTACGATGGTGGTTTCCTCAGCTCTACCTGTCACTGTCACATCTCAAAAAGAGCCTACGGAAAAACGTGTCGAGGGTTGTCTAAAAGCGATTTACACCCTCACGGGTGCTGCACAAAGGCCCACTATTGCAGCTACATGGGCGGCAGAGGATATTGGAGCATGGGCCTTGGAGTTAGAAGCTGAAATCTCCTCTGACCATGCTAGACAATGCTTGTCATATATTGTCACAGCTTCTCGCTACATTAAAGAGGCGGCTTCTGATGCCGGTATCCTAGCAGCCAAGGCCTCTACCACGTCAGTCCTGGCTCGCAGGATATTGTGGCTGAGATCCTGGTCTGTGGATCTGGACTCTAGAAAAACCCTGGAGGTACTCCCTTTCAAGGGGGATATTCTGTTTGGGGAGGACTTAAATAAGATAGTGGCTGATTTGGCTACTGCCAAAACTGCCTGTCTGCCTAATATAGCTCCTTCTGTGTCGAAGGCCAAAGGCACGTCCTTTCGCCCCTTTCGTCCTTCAGGTAAAGCAAAAGGTCAGGCATACCATAAGCAGGCCCGCACTTCCAAACCTGGTAAGCCGAAGCCCAAAAGAGCCTGGGCTGCCCGTCAGCCAGCAGCCAAGACCGATAAGCCTGCCACATGACGGGGCGGGCCTCCCACTGGGGGATGCCAGGGTGGGGGGCCGGCTTCTAGGGTGTACCCAGGAATGGTTGTAGACCATTTCAGATGCCTGGGTACGGGAAGTCGTCACTCGAGGTTACGCCATAGCCTTCAAAAACCGCCCCCCTCATCGATTTTGCCAGACAGACGTCCCGTCGGACCAGACAAAGGCAAACACTCTGCATTCAGTAGTACAGACCCTCCTGGATACAGGAGTCGGGGGTACTATTCTCCGCTGTTTTTAGTCCCGAAACCGAATGGCTCCTCCCGGCCCATTCTCAACCTCAAGGCACTGAACAAGTTTGTGAAGGTTTCTAAGTTCCGTATGGAAACCCTTCGCTCTATAGTTCTGGCCTTGGAACCTGGGGACTACATGGTCTCCCTGGACATACAGGATGCTTACCTGCATATTCCTATAGCAGTGTCACATCAACAATACCTGATGTTCGCTATTGGCAACCTCCATTACCAGTTTCGGGCGTTACCTTTTGGTTTAACAACGGCTCCGCGAGTCTTCACCAAAGTTATGGCGGTGATGACGGTGGTACTCCGCCATCAAGGGGTCAGGATACTGCTGTATCTGGACGACTTGTTAATCCTGGCAAATTCCCCAGATCTTCTCCTGCGTCATCTGGATATGACGTTCCGGTTTCTACAAGCCCACGGGTGGCTCATCAACTGGAAGAAATCCTCCCTGGTCCCTGCTCAGAGCATGGTGCATCTGGGAGCGCTGTTGGACACTCACAACCAGAGGTTGTTCTTGTCTCTGGAGAAAGTCCTGAAACTTCAGGACAGGATTCGTTGCTTCCTTTCTCGTCCGCAAGTGTTGATACATTCGGCAATGCAGGTGCTGGGCCTCATGGTATCAGCGTTCGACATGGTGGAGTATGCTCAATTCCATTCTCGCCCCCTCCAGAAGCGGATTCTAGCCAAGTGGGACGGCCTGCCTCACCGGGTCAGGTCTCAAATGATCTCTTTGACTCCGGAGGTCCGTCTGTCGCTGCTCTGGTGGCTCCAGGACCGACAATTGTGCAGAGGCCGTCCCTTCTGGATATCCAACTGGGTCCTGTTGACGACAGATGCCAGTCTAAGAGGTTGGGGCGCGGTGCTGTAGCAGCACTCCTTGCAGGGTCG
Organism: Pseudophryne corroboree; assembly: GCF_028390025.1. Lineage (NCBI taxonomy): Eukaryota > Metazoa > Chordata > Amphibia > Anura > Myobatrachidae > Pseudophryne > Pseudophryne corroboree. The sequence goes on along the minus strand of NC_086447.1, from coordinate 638,035,760 downwards.
GTGGACCAAGGAGGAATCTCTCCTCTCGATCAACATTCTGGAATTGCGGGCGGTCTTCAATGCGTTGAACCTAGCCCCGCATTTGATTCAGAACCGTCCTGTTAAAGTACAGTCGGACAACGCCACCACAGTGGCTTACATAAATCATCAAGGCGGCACTCAAAGCCGTTTGGCAATGAAGGAAGCCTCACGGATTCTACGTTGGGCAGAACGCCATCTACCGGCAGTATCGGCAATATTCATTCCGGGAGTCCTGAATTGGGAAGCGGACTTTCTCAGTCGTCAGGACGTGCATGTCGGCGAGTGGGGCCTCCATCCAGAAGTGTTTCAACTCCTCGTGGAAAGGTGGGGTCTTCCAGATGTGGATCAGATGGCGTCTCGACACAATCACAAGGTTCCGGTCTTCGGAGCAAGGACAAGGGATCCTCAAGCAGCATTCGTGGATGCGCTGGCAGTGCCGTGGAGGTTTCGGCTGCCGTACGTGTTCCCTCCGGTGTCACTCCTGCCCAGGGTAATTCGGAAGTTCAAGCAAGAAAAAGGAAATCTGCTTCTCATAACTCCGGCGTGGCCCAGACGGCACTGGTTCTCAGACCTGCAAGGCCTATCATCAGAGCGTCCACTTCTACTTCCACAATGCCCAGACCTCCTCGTTCAGGGCCCCTGTGTCTACCAGGACCTAGCCCGGCTGTCTTTGACGGCGTGGCTCTTGAAGCTTCCTTCTTATGAGCTAAGGGTTTTTCTGAAGAGGTCATTGAAACTATGTTGGGTGCCCGGAAACCGGCCTCTGCTTGGATTTACCATTGGGTCTGGCATTCCTACTTTGTTTGGTGCGCATCTAACCATTATGACGCTTCCAAGTTTAGTACAGCCAAACTTTTGGCTTTTCTACAGCAGGGCCTAGATTTAGGCCTGCGTCTGGCCTCCCTCAAGGTTCATATTTCTGCCTTGTCAGTGTGGTTTCAGAGATAAATTGCGACTTTACCTGATGTTCATACTTTCACTCAGGGTGTGTTGAGTATCCAACCTCCCTATGGGAGCCTGTGGCTCCTTGGGACTTGTCGGTGGTTTTGGAGGCGTTACAAGAGTTTCCATTTGAACCTCTTGGTTCAGCTGACCTTAAGTGGCTTTCCCTTAAGGTGGTGTTTCTGTTGGTTATTGCCTCTGCTAGAAGAGTGTCAGATTTGGGTGCCTTGTCTTGTAGTTCCCCATATCTGATTTTTCATCATGACCGGGCGGTTCTTAGGACTCGTCCCGGATATTTGCATAAGGTGGTTTCTTCGTTCCACCTTAATCAGGAGATTGTGGTTCCAGCTTTTGTCTCTCCTGATTTGTCTCCCAAAGAGCGGTCTTTGGATGTGGTACGGGCTCTCCGTATCTATGTGAAGAGAACTGCTTCTATTCGAAAGTCTGATTCTCTCTTTGTTTTGTTTGGATTTCACAAACGTGGCTGGCCTGCTCACAAGCAGACCCTGGCCAGGTGGATCAGAATGGTGATTGCGCATGATTATGTGAAGGCTGGTCTGTCAGCTCCTGTTCACATTACGGCCCATTCTACTCGGTCTGTTGGACCTTCTTGGGCGGCCCAACGTGGTGCGACCCTTGATCAATTGTGCAAGGCGGCTACGTGGTCCTCCGGGAACATGTTCATAAGGTTCTATGCCTTTGATACTGCCGCTTCCCAGGATGCTTCCTTTGGACGCCGGGTTCTTGTGCCCGCTATAGTGCATCCCCTCCCATAAGGAACTGCTTTAGGACATCCCCATTGTCCAGACTTGTGGAGCCCAGTGTACCCCGCAGCAGAAAACGAGTTTTATGGTAAAAACTTACCCTTGTTAAAACTCTTTCTGCGAGGTACACTGGGCTCCACAAGGCGCCCACCCTGACGCACTTAGCTTCTTTGGGTTGATATGGCATTAGCCACTGACACTTCTCTTTTCGTGAGAGTGTGGTGTATGTGGCTACTAACCGTTGTCGTCTCTTTTCCTGCTACTGCATTGGGCTGGTTAACTAAACTGAGCTCCTGTGCTGGGAGGCGGGGTGATATAGGAGGCGGCGCTATGCAACTTGGGAAGAAGGTCAAAGCTTTGAGCCTGTTGGTGCCTCGGATCAAGATCCTACTCTACACCCCATTGTCCAGACTTGTGGAGCCCAGTGTACCTCGCAGAAAAATAGTTTTAACAAGGGTAAGTTCTTACCATAAAACTCATTTTTTTTCTTTGGGGGGGGTGGGGGGGCATTCCTAATCTTGCCCTGGGATCCAAAAACCCTAGTTACGCCTCTGACTGCAATACAGTGTAATTTGACATATATAGGAACAAAATACAGTAATTAATTGACAGACTAGACAGGACAAGTATATGGGGCAAGGGTAGGGAAACATTGTCTTGCAGGGCATGCAGATGATAATAGCTGTTGATTGATGCAGATCAGACTTCTGAGATAGTGTCCATGATGTAAGGGCGAGCATACAGTATTAGTCACGGAAGAGGACTTGAACACAAAATACATAGAGCACAGATGCCGCCCCACAGATAGTGATAAGGGTAAGAGTGTTAAGGCCCATACACACTGGGCGATTTTGAGCTGAAAGCAGCTCACTTTTGGTGTGTTGAGCTGCTTTCAGCTCAAAGCCGCCCAGTGTGTATGCACTGGCGATGAGCGCTTATGCGCGCTCCCGCTTCATCGCTGGTGGCCGCCGTTCATCTACTGGTATTACCAGTAGATGAACGGTGGGTTGTGCGGCTTTCCATAGCGTCCTGCTATGGAAAGCCGTTCACCCCCGCTGACATCACTGGGCAGGGGGGAAAAGCGTTCAGTGTGTATGCACTGAGCGCTTTTCAGCCCAGCGATCATCGCTGTGTATACACGCTGGGCAGAAACGGCCAGTGTGTATGCACCTTTACATAACTTAAGTATTTTGTAACCTTATAAGTCGCCCATAAGTTTATTGTGACACACTTAAACATATATATATTTTAACTAGCTTAGCACTAAGAAATAACGACACGGACACCAACTGCTAGATTTAAAAGGTCAACAGGTATTTATTGTTTGATGACCTAATTTTAGCTATGTATTGGAGGATGGCAAAGAAAGGCGCTACCAACTCACCAGCACCAGTCAACTAGATTAACAGAAACAACAAACGGGTACAAAGTCCCACCTGGCGCCAATCAATATGCTCAGAAATACAAGTTTGCCTGCAGCTCTTCTATACCAAAGGGGGACCACTCCGCCCTTCAAAATACAAGCAGAAACAAACGGATCTAGAAAGCGATGACAAGCTATTTCTCTAACGTCCTAAGTGGATGCTGGGGACTCCGTAAGGACCATGGGGAATAGCGGCTCCGCAGGAGACTGAGCACATCTAAAGAAAGCTTTAGGACTATCTGGTGTGCACTGGCTCCTCCCCCTATGACCCTCCTCCAAGCCTCAGTTAGATCTTTGTGCCCGAACGAGAAGGGTGCACACTAGGGGCTCTCCTGAGCTTCTTAGTGAAAGTTTTAGTTTAGGTTTTTTATTTTCAGTGAGACCTGCTGGCAACAGGCTCACTGCATCGAGGGACTAAGGGGAGAAGAAGCGAACTCACCTGCGTGCAGAGTGGATTGGGCTTCTTAGGCTACTGGACATTAGCTCCAGAGGGACGATCACAGGCCCAGCCATGGATGGGTCCCAGAGCCGCGCCGCCGGCCCCCTTACAGAGCCAGAAGACAGAAGAGGTCCGGAAAATCGGCGGCAGAAGACATCCTGTCTTCACCAAGGTAGCGCACAGCACTGCAGCTGTGCGCCATTGCTCCTCAGCACACTTCACACTTCGGTCACTGAGGGTGCAGGGCGCTAGGGGGGGGCGCCCTGAGCAGCAATAAAAACACCTTGGCTGGCGAAAATACATCACATATAGCCCCCAGGGCTATATGGATGAATTTTAACCCCTGCCAGAATCCATAAAAAAGCAGGAGAAAAGTCAGCGAAAAGGGGGCGGAGCCTATCTCCTCAGCACACTGGCGCCATTTTCCCTCACAGCTCCGTTGGAGGGAAGCTCCCCTGGCTCTCCCCTGCAGTCACTACACTACAGAAAGGGTTAAAAAAGAGAGGGGGGCACTAATTAGGCGCAGTATTAACAATACAGCAGCTATAAGGGGAAAAACACTTATATAAGGTTATCCCTGTATATATATAGCGCTTTGGTGTGTGCTGGCAAACTCTCCCTCTGTCTCCCCAAAGGGCTAGTGGGGTCCTGTCCTCTATCAGAGCATTTCCTGTGTGTGTGCTGTATGTCGGTACGTTTGTGTCGACATGTATGAGGAGAAAAATTATGTGGAGACGGAGCAGATTGCCTGTAATAGTGATGTCACCCCCTAGGGGGTCGACACCTGAGTGGATGAACTGTTGGAAGGAATTACGTGACAGTGTCAGCTCTGTATAAAAGACAGTGGTTGACATGAGACAGCCGGCTACTCAGCTTGTGCCTGTCCAGACGTCTCATAGGCCGTCAGGGGCTCTAAAGCGCCCGTTACCTCAGATGGCAGATATAGACGCCGACACGGATACTGACTCCAGTGTCGACGGTGAAGAGACAAATGTGACTTCCAGTAGGGCCACACGTTACATGATTGAGACAATGAAAAATGTTTTACACATTTCTGATAATACGAGTACCACCAAAAAGGGGTATTATGTTCGGTGAGGAAAAACTACCTGTAGTTTTCCTGAATCTGAGAAATTAAATGAGGTGTGTGATGATGCGTGGGTTTCCCCCGATAACAACTGATAATTTCTAAAATGTTATTGGCATTATATCCTTTCCCGCCAGAGGTTAGGGTGCGTTGGGAAACACCCCCTAGGGTGGATAAAGCGCTCACACGCTTGTAAGGGCTCTACCCTCTCCTGAGATGGCCGCCCTTAAGGATCCTGCTGATAGAAAGCAGGAGGGTATCCTAAAATGTATTTACACACATACTGGTGTTATACTGCGACCAGCAATCGCCTCAGCCTGGATGTGCAGTGCTGGGTTGGCGCGGTCGGATTCCCTGACTGAAATATTGATACCCTAGATAGGGACAGTATATTTTTGCCTATAGAGCATTTAAAAGATGCATTTCTATATATGCGTGATGCACAGCGGAATATTTGCCGACTGGCATCAAGTCTAAGTGCGTTGTCCATTTCTACCAGTAGAGGGTTATGGACACGTCAGTGGTCAGGTGATGCGTATTCCAAACGGCATTTGGAAGTATTGCCTTAATAAGGGGAGGAGTTATTTGGGGTCGGTCTTTCAGACCTGGTGGCCACGGCAACAGCTGGGAAATCCACGTTTGTACCCCAGGTCGCCTCTCAACATGAGAAGACGCCGTATTATCAGGCGCAGTCTTTTCGTGGACAAGCGGGCAAAATGTTCCTCATTTCTGCCCCGTGACAGAGGGAGAGGAAAAAGGCTGCAGAAATCAGCCAGTTCCCAGGAACAGAAACCCTCTCCCGCCTCTGCCAAGCCCTCAGTATGACGCTGGGGCTTTACAAGCAGAATCAGGCATGGTGGGGGGCCCGTCTCAATGAATTTCAGCGCGCAGTGGGCTCACTCGCAAGTAGACCCCTGGATCCTTCAGGTGATATCTCAGGGGTACAAATTACAATTCGAGACGTCTCCCCCTCGCCGTTTTCCTAAAGTCGGCTTTACCGATGTCTCCTTCTGACAGGGAGACAGTTTTGGAAGCCATTCACAAGCTGTATTCCCAGCAGGTGATAATCAAGGTACCCCTCCTGCAACAGGGAACGGGGTATTATTCCACACTGTTGTGGTACCGAAGCCGGACGGCTCGGTGAGACCGATTCTAAATCTAAAATCTTTGAACACTTACATACAGAGGTTCAAATTCAAGATTGAGTCACTCAGAGCAGTGATTGCGAACCTGGAAGAAGGGGACTACATGATGTCTCGGGACATCAAGGATGCTTACCTTCATGTCAAAATTTACCCTTCTCACCAAGGGTACCTCAGGTTTATGGTACAGAACTGTCACTATCAGTTCAGACGCTGCCGTATGGATGGTCCACGGCACCCCGGGTCTTTACCAAGGTAATGGCCGAAATGATGATATTCCTTCGAAGGAAGGGAATTTTAGTTATCCCTTACTTGGACGATTCCCTGATAAGGGTAAGATCCAGGGAACAGTTAGAGGTCGGTGTAGCACTATCTCAGGTAGTGTTGCGGCAGCACGATTGGATTCTCAATATTCCAAAATCGCAGCTGGTTCCGACGACTTGTCTTCTGTTCCTAGGGATGATCCTGGACACAGTCCAGAAAAAGGTGTTTCTCCCGGAGGGGAAAGCCAGGGAGTTATCCGAGCTAGTCAGGAACCTCCTAAAACCGAGCCAAGTCTCAGTGCATCAATGCACAAGGGTTCTGGGTAAAATGGTGGCTTCCTACGAAGCAATCCCATTCGGCAGATTCCACGCAAGAACTTTCCAGTGGGACCTGCTGGACAAATGGTCCGGGTCGCATCTTCAGATGCATCAGCGGATAACCCTGTCACCAAGGACAAGGGTGTCCCTCCTGTGGTGGTTGCAGAGTGCTCATCTTCTAGAGGGCCGCAGATTCGGCATTCAGGACTGGGTCCTGGTGACCACGGATGCCAGCCTGTGAGGCTGGGGAGCAGTCACACAGGGAAGAAATATCCAGGGCTTATGGTCAAGCCTGGAGACATCACTTCACATAAATATCCTGAAGCTAAGGGCCATTTACAATGCTCTAAGCTTAGCAAGACCTCTGCTTCAAGGTCAGCCGGTGTTGATCCAGTCGGACAACATCACGGCAGTCACCCACGTAAACAGACAGGGTGGCACAAGAAGCAGGAGGGCAATGGCAGAAGCTGCAAGGATTCTTCGCTGGGCGGAAAATCATGTGATAGCACTGTCAGCAGTATTCATTCCGGGAGTGGACAACTGGGAAGCAGACTTCCTCAGCACGACCTCCACCCGGGAGAGTGGGGACTTCAACCAGAAGTCTTCCACATGATTATAAACCGTTGGGAAAAACTCGACAGGTATTGCGCCAGGTCAAGGGACCCTCAGGCAATAGCTGTAGACGCTCTGGTAACACCGTGGGTGTACCAGTCAGTGTATGTGTTCCCTCCTCTGCCTCTCATACCCAAGGTACTGAGATTGATAAGATGGAGAGGAGTAAGCACTATATTCGTGGCTCCGGATTGGCCAAGAAGGACTTGGTAACCGGAACTTCAAGAGATGCTCACGGAGGATCCGTGGCCTCTACCTCTAAGAAGGGACCTGCTCCAACAAGGACCCTGTCTGTTCCAAGACTTACCGCGGCTGCGTTTGACGGCATGGCGGTTGAACGCCGGATCCTGAAGGAAAAAAGGCATTCCGGATGAAGTCATCCGTATCCTGATCAAAGCCAGGAAGGATGTAACCGCAAAACATTATCACCGCATTTGGCGAAAATATGTTGCGTGGTGCGAGGCCAGTAAGGCCCGACGGAGAAAATTCAACTGGGTCGATTCCTACATTTCCTGCAAACAGGAGTGTCTATGGGCCTGAAATTGGGGTCCATTAAGGTTCAAATTTCGGCCCTGTCAATTTTCTTCCAAAAAGAACTAGCTTCAGTCCCTGAAGTTCAGACGTTTGTAAAAGGGGTACTGCATATACAGCCTCCTTTTGTGCCTCCAGTGGCACTTTGGGATCTCAATGTAGTTTTTTGGGTTCCAAAAGTCACATTGGTTTGAACCACTTAAATCTGTGGAGTTAAAATATCTCACATGGAAAGTGGTCATGCTGTTGGCCCTGGCCTGGGCCAGGCGCGTGTCAGAATTGGCGGCTTTATCCTGTAAAAGCCCTTATCTGATTTTCCATTCGGACAGGGCGGAATTGAGGACTCGTCCTCAGTTTCTCCCTAAGGTGGTTTCAGCGTTTCACCTGAACCAACCTATTGTGGTGCCTGCGGCTACTAGGGACTTGGAGGACTCCAAGTTGCTAGACGTTGTCAGGGCCCTGAAAATATATGTTTCCAGGACGGCTGGAGTCAGAAAATCTGACTCGCTGTTTATCCTGTATGCACCCAACAAGCTGGGTGCTCCTGCTTCTAAGCAGACTATTGCTCGTTGGATTTGTAGTACAATTCAGCTTGCACATTCTGTGGCAGGCCTGCCACAGCCAAAAATCTGTAAATGCCCACTCCACAAGGAAGGTGGGCTCATCTTGGGCGGCTGCCCGAGGGGTCTCGGCTTTACAACTTTGCCGAGCAGCTACTTGGTCAGGAGCAAATACGTTTGTAAAATTCTACAAAATTGATACCCTGGCTGAGGAGGACCTGGAGTTCTCTCAATTGGTGCTGCAGAGTCATCCGCACTCTCCCGCCCGTTTGGGAGCTTTGGTATAATCCCCATGGTCCTTACGGAGTTCCCAGCATCCACTTAGGACGTTAGAGAAAATAAGAATTTACTTACCGATAATTCTATTTCTCGTAGTCCGTAGTGGATGCTGGGCGCCCATCCCAAGTGCGGATTGTCTGCAATACTGGTACATAGTTATTGTTACCAAAAAAATCGGGTTATTGCTGTAGTGAGCCATCTTTTCTAGAGGCTCCTCTGTTATCATGCTGTTAACTGGGTTCAGATCACAAGTTGTACGGTGTGATTGGTGTGGCTGGTATGAGTCTTACCCGGGATTCAAAATCCTTCCTTATTGTGTACGCTCGTCCGGGCACAGTATCCTAACTGAGGCTTGGAGGAGGGTCATAGGGGGAGGAGCCAGTGCACACCAGATAGTCCTAAAGCTTTCTTTAGATGTGCTCAGTCTCCTGCGGAGCCGCTATTCCCCATGGTCCTTACGGAGTCCCCAGCATCCACTACGGACTACGAGAAATAGAATTATCGGTAAGTAAATTCTTATTTTTTATAAAAAAACATATATATATATATTTCTCTGACGTCCTAAGTGGATGCTGGGGACTCCGTCAGGACCATGGGGAATAGCGGCTCCGCAGGAGACAGGGCACAAAAGTAAAAGCTTTAGGATCAGGTGGTGTGCACTGGCTCCTCCCCCTATGACCCTCCTCCAAGCCTCAGTTAGGTTTTTGTGCCCGGCCGAGAAGGGTGCAATCTAGGTGGCTCTCCTAAAGAGCTGCTTAGAGTAAAAGTTTTGTTAGGTTTTTTATTTTCAGTGAGTCCTGCTGGCAACAGGCTCACTGCAACGAGGGACTTAGGGGAGAAGAAGTGAACTCACCTGCGTGCAGGATGGATTGGCTTCTTAGGCTACTGGACACTAGCTCCAGAGGGACGATCACAGGTACAGCCTGGATGGGTCACCGGAGCCGCGCCGCCGACCCCCTTGCAGATGCTGAAGAGAGAAGAGGTCCAGAAATCGGCGGCTGAAGACTTCTCAGTCTTCATGAGGTAGCGCACAGCACTGCAGCTGTGCGCCATTGCTCTCAGCACACTTCACACCAACGGTCACTGAGGGTGCAGGGCGCTTGGGGGGGCGCCCTGGGCAGCAATGAAAGTACCTATGCTGGCTAAAAATACATCACATATAGCCCCTGGGGCTATATGGATGTATTTAACCCCTGCCAGGTTGTCAGAAAAACGGGAGAAGAAGCCCGCCGAAAAGGGGGCGGGGCCTTTTCTCCTCAGCACACAGCGCCATTTTCCTACACAGCTCCGCTGCTAGGAAGGCTCCCAGGCTCTCCCCTGCACTGCACTACAGAAACAGGGTTAAAACAGAGAGGGGGGGCACTTATTTGGCGATATTATTATATATTAAGATGCTATAAGGGAAAACACTTATATAAGGTTGTCCCTGTATAATATAGCGTTTTGGTGTGTGCTGGCAAACTCTCCCTCTGTCTCCCCAAAGGGCTAGTGGGGTCCTGTCCTCTATCAGAGCATTCCCTGTGTGTGTGCTGTGTGTCGGTACGTGTGTGTCGACATGTATGAGGACGATGTTGGTGAGGAGGCGGAGCAATTGCCTGTAATGGTGATGTCACTCTCTAGGGAGTCGACACCGGAATGGATGGCTTATTTAGGGAATTACGTGATAATGTCAACAGGCTGCAAGGTCGGTTGACGACATGAGACGGCCGGCAAACCAATTAGTACCTGTCCAGGCGTCTCAAACACCGTCAGGGGCTTTAAAACGCCCATTTACCTCAGTCGGTCGACACAGACACAGACACGGACACTGACTCCAGTGTCGACGGTGAAGAAACAAACGTAATTTCCATTTGGGCCACACGTTACATGTTAAGGGCAATGAAGGAGGTGTTACATATTTCTGATACTACAAGTACCACAAAAGAGGGTATTATGTGGGGTGTGAAAAAACTACCTGTAGTTTTTCCTGAATCAGATAAATTAAATGAAGTGTGTGATGATGCGTGGGTTTCCCCCGATAGAAAATTATTGGCGTTATACCCTTTCCCGCCAGAAGTTAGGGCGCGTTGGGAAACACCCCTTAGGGTGGATAAGGCGCTCACACGCTTATCAAAACAAGTGGCGTTACCGTCTCCAGATACGGCCGCCCTCAAGGAGCCAGCTGATAGGAGGCTGGAAAATATCCTAAAAAGTATATACACACATACTGGTGTTATACTGCGACCAGCGATCGCCTCAGCCTGGATGTGCAGCGCTGGGGTGGCTTGGTCGGATTCCCTGACTGAAAATATTGATACCCTTGACAGGGACAGTATTTTATTGACTATAGAGCATTTAAAGGATGCATTTCTATATATGCGAGATGCACAGAGGGATATTTGCACTCTGGCATCAAGAGTAAGTGCGATGTCCATATCTGCCTGAAGATGTTTATGGACACGACAGTGGTCAGGTGATGCAGATTCCAAACGGCACATGGAAGTATTGCCGTATAAAGGGGAGGAGTTATTTGGGGTCGGTCCATCGGACCTGGTGGCCACGGCAACAGCTGGAAAATCCACCTTTTTTACCCCAAGTCACATCTCAGCAGAAAAAGACACCGTCTTTTCAGCCTCAGTCCTTTCGTTCCCATAAGGGCAAGCAGGCAAAAGGCCAGTCATATCTGCCCAGGGATAGAGGAAAGGGAAGAAGACTGCAGCAGGCAGCCCATTCCCAGGAACAGAAGCCCTCCACCGCTTTTGCCAAGTCCTCAGCATGACGCTGGGGCCGTACAAGCGGACTCAGGTGCGGTGGGGGGTCGTCTCAAGAGTTTCAGCGCGCAGTGGGCTCACTCGCAAGTGGACCCCTGGATCCTACAAGTAGTATCCCAGGGGTACAGATTGGAAATTCGAGACGTCTCCCCCTCGCAGGTTCCTGAAGTCTGCTTTACCAACGTCTCCCTCCGACAGGGAGGCAGTATTGGAAACAATTCACAAGCTGTATTCCCAGCAGGTGATAATCAAAGTACCCCTCGTACAACAAGGAAAGGGGTATTATTCCACACTATATTGTGGTACTGAAGCCAGACGGCTCGGTGAGACCTATTCTAAATCTGAAATATTTGAACACTTACATACAAAGGTTCAAATCAAGATGGAGTCACTCAGAGCAGTGATAGCGAACCAGGAAGAAGGGGACTATATGGTGTCCCTGGACATCAAGGATGCTTACCTCCATGTCCCAATTTGCCCTTCTCACCAAGGGTACCTCAGGTTTGTGGTACAAAACTGTCACTATCAGTTTCAGACGCTGCCGTTTGGATTGTCCACGGCACCCCGGGTCTTTACCAAGGTAATGGCCGAAATGATGATTCTTCTTCGAAGAAAAGGCGTCTTAATTATCCCTTACTTGGACGATCTCCTGATAAGGGCAAGGTCCAGAGAACAGTTGGAGGTCGGAGTAGCACTATCTCAAGTAGTTCTACGACAGCACGGGTGGATTCTAAATATTCCAAAATCGCAGCTGTCTCCGACGACACGTCTGCTGTTCCTAGGGATGATTCTGGACACAGTCCAGAAAAAGGTGTTTCTCCCGGAGGAGAAAGCCAGGGAGTTATCCGAGCTAGTCAGGAACCTCCTAAAACCAGGAAAAGTGTCAGTGCATCATTGCACAAGGGTCCTGGGAAAAATGGTGGCTTCTTACGAAGCGATTCCATTCGGCAGATTTCACGCAAGAACTTTTCAGTGGGATCTGCTGGAAAAATGGTCCGGATCGCATCTTCAGATGCATCAGCGGATAACCCTGTATCCAAAGACAAGGGTGTCTCTTCTGTGGTGGCTGCAGAGTGCTCATCTACTAAAGGGCCACAGATTCGGCATTCAGGACTGGGTCCTGGTGACCACGGATGCCAGCCTGAAAGGCTGGGGAGCAGTCACACAAGGAAAAAATTTCCTGGGAGTGTGATCAAGTCTGGAGACTTCTCTCCACATAAATATACTGGAGCTAAGAGCAATTTACAATGCTCTAAGCTTAGCAAGACCTCTGCTTCAAGGTCAGCCGGTATTGATCCAGTGGGACAACATCACGGCAGTCGCCCACGTAAACAGACAGGGCGGCACAAGAAGCAGGAGGGCAATGGCAGAAACTGCAAGGATTCTTCGCTGGGCGGAAAATCATGTGATAGCACTGTCAGCAGTGTTCATTCCGGGAGTGGACAACTGGGAAGCAGACTTCCTCAGCACGACCTCCACCCGGGAGAGTGGGGACTTCATCGGGAAGTCTTCCACATGATTGTGAACCGTTGGGAAAGACCAAAGGTGGACATGATGGCGTCCCGCCTGAACAAAAAACTGGACAGGTATTGCGCCAGGTCAAGAGACCCTCAGGCAATAGCTGTGGACGTTCTGGTAACACCGTGGGTGTACCAGTCGGTGTATGTGTTCCCTCCTCTGCTTCTCATACCTAAGGTACTGAGAATTATAAGACGTAGAGGAGTAAGAACTATACTCGTGGCTCCGGATTGGCCAAGAAGGACTTGGTACCCGGAACTTCAAGAGATGCTCACAGAGGACTCATGGCCTCTGCCGCTAAGAAGGGACTTGCTTCAGCAAGTACCATGTCTTTTCCAAGACTTACCGCGGCTGCGTTTGACGGCATGGCGGTTGAACGCCGGATCCTAAGGGAAAAAGGCATTCCGGAAGAGGTCATTCCTACCCTGGTCAAAGCCAGGAAGGAGGTGACCGCACAACATTATCACCACATGTGGCGAAAATATGTTGCGTGGTGTGAGGCCAGGAAGGCCCCACGAAGAAATTTCAACTCGGTCGATTCCTGCATTTCCTGCAAACAGGAGTGTCTATGGGCCTCAAATTGGGGTCCATTAAGGTTCAAATTTCGGCCCTGTCGATTTTCTTCCAGAAAGAATTGGCTTCAGTTCCTGAAGTCCAGAAGTTTGTCAAGGGAGTACGGCATATACAACCCCCTTTTGTGCCTCCAGTGGCACTGTGGGATCTCAACGTAGTTCTGGGATTCCTCAAATCACATTGGTTTAAACCGCTCAAATCTGTGGATTTGAAATATCTCACATGGAAAGTGACCATGATGTTGGCCCTGGCCTCGGCCAGGCGAGTGTCAGAATTGGCGGCTTTGTCTCACAAAAGCCCATATCTGATTGTCCATTCGGACAGGGCAGAGCTGCGGACTCGTCCCCAGTTTCTCCCTAAGGTGGTGTCAGCGTTTCACCTGAACCAGCTTATTGTGGTACCTGCGGCTACTAGGGACTTGGAGGACTCCAAGTTGCTAGATGTTGTCAGGGCCCTGAAAATATAGGTTTCCAGGACGGCTGGAGTCAGGAAAACTGACTTGCTGTTATCCTGTATGCACCCAACAAACTGGGTGCTCTTGCTTCTAAGCAGACGATTGCTAGTTGGATGTGTAGTACAATTCAGCTTGCACATTCTGTGGCAGGCCTGCCACAGCCAAAATATGTAAATGCCCATTCCACATGGAAGGTGGGCTCATCTTGGGCGGCTGCCCGAGGGGTCTCGGCTTTACAACTTTGCCGAGCTGCTACTTGGTCAGGGGCACACCCTGGCTGAGGAGGACCTGGAGTTCTCTCACTCGGTGCTGCAGAGTCATCCGCACTCTCCCGCCCGTTTGGGAGCTTTGGTATAATCCCCATGGTCCTGACGGAGTCCCCAGCATCCACTTAGGACGTCAGAGAAAATAAGAATTTACTTACCGATAATTCTATTTCTCGTAGTCCGTAGTGGATGCTGGGCGCCCATCCCAAGTGCGGATTGTCTGCAATACTTGTACATAGTTATTGTTACAAAAATCGGGTTATTATTGTTGTGAGCCATCTTTTCAGAGGCTCCGCTGTTATCATGCTGTTAACTGGGTTCAGATCACAGGTTGTACAGTGTGATTGGTGTGGCTGGTATGAGTCTTACCCGGGATTCAAAATCCTTCCTTATTGTGTACGCTCGTCCGGGCACAGTATCCTAACTGAGGCTTGGAGGAGGGTCATAGGGGGAGGAGCCAGTGCACACCACCTGATCCTAAAGCTTTTACTTTTGTGCCCTGTCTCCTGCGGAGCCGCTATTCCCCATGGTCCTGACGGAGTCCCCAGCATCCACTACGGACTACGAGAAATAGAATTATCGGTAAGTAAATTCTTATTATATAAAACATCTAATTATGAACCATATTTACCGGCTTTAATAAATATATATAGTTCCAGTATGACCGGCACTCCAAACAGCTTATTTAAATACCTGGGTGCCCTCCCACGGTCCAAGCAGAGCAGATATAAAAAGCAAATTCAGGCGGCGCTCCACGGTATTTCAAAACAAAATGAGACAGCTACACAGGCTTGATTGTCAACGTTTCAGGTGCTGTTTAATCACACCTTTCGTCAGGATACAAACAAAGCATATACAACATACCTTATATAGATCACCAGTGCCCAGAACCTGATCACCTTCACCGCCCATTTCCGGTCGCGGGTGCCGTCATCAAGCACGGCCGTCCACAGCTGACGGGAAAACGGGTTTCCTAGCAACCAAACATTCACCTCGTCACCTCCGTGCTCCAAGTCTCCCACCCCCCCGGGGTCCGCCCACCGGAAGCGCGTCAAATCGCGTCAACCAACAGGCGGGCAGGGGAGGCAGGGCCCATCACCCAGGCAACGAGTAAACAATAACAATGAACCACCAGACAGTGTGCAGATTCCTGCTGGATAACTTCACAAACAATTGAGGAATATGGCAATAACTCTCTATAATGCATCAAACTGTACATTAAACTGCTATGGTTAATTAAGTGAGTCTGGGTAGTGCAGTACTCAAAATATTAGTGGATCGGTTATTTTAGGGATTAAGACAGAAATGCAATGTAAACTGATACCAAGACAGCTATTAATTTAAAATTGCTAGGATCCATAGGAAAAATCAAAACATCATGGATAAGCAGCTTCCCCTGAAACAGTAAGTATGGCCAAAATCACGTAACAACCATACCTATACTTATAATAATTTCTTGAAAAGCACAAAAACATCAAAAATATCCTGTGAATTGTAAGATTCAATGGAAATAAAGCATTGATCCACCTATTCATAAAGCTAGGCCAATTGTCAAATAAATTGAACCATTAATTTAATGCATACTTGATTGGGAAAGCTTGTTAGTACTGCTTCCAAACCTATTAAGTACATTGCATCCTAAATATAAAGTGCTTGTTAGTGCTACTTCCAGACACATTAAAACCAAAGCAGAGCAAAACCATTTACAAAAAGCATAGAAGAGATAAATTTTCGTTAAGGCCCATTGGTGAAACAGTATTGAGATCATTTATCCACCGTGCCTCCAACTGCAGCAGCTTCTTATTTCGGTCACCCCCTCGCGACATTGGGGGAACATGGTCCACCAATTTGTAACGCAAAGTAGCCATACTGTGGCCCATTTCCTTAAAGTGACGCGCTACTGGCTGTTCGGTGGCTTTACCCTCCAAGGCCATTCTAATGGCGGATCTATGCTGTGCAGCCCGCTCCCGCTCGCGTCCCCTGCCCGCCTGTTGGTTGACGCGATTTGACATGCTTCCGGTGGGCGGACCCCGGGGGGGTGGGAGACTTGGAGCACGGAGGTGACGTTGTGAATGTTTGGTTGCTAGGAAACCCGTTTTCCCGTCAGCTGTGGACGGCCGTGCTTGATGACGGCACCCGCGACCGGAAATGGGCGGTGAAGGTGATCAGGGTCTGGGCACTGGTGATCTATATAAGGTATGTTGTATATGCTTTGTTTGTATCCTGACGAAAGGTGTGATTAAACAGCACCTGAAACGTTGACAATCAAGCCTGTGTAGCTGTCTCATTTTGTTTTGAAAATCCGTGGAGTGCCGCCTGAATTTGCTTTTTATATATATATATATATATATATATATATATATTTATTTATTTATTTATTGTAACACTGTAGGGGAACAGGGCGCCGTTTCCTGGGGTTGATGGCAGCAAGCAGCAGATGAGGAATCATACAAGTCCAGTTTGTGGTGCAACTGGCCGTAACCAGTTTTATTAAACAGAAAATAAAACAAACATCAAAAGAAAATACCTTGCCTGTCCGGCACTAACTAAACAGAAGACGTTCCTAACTGTCTCTAATTAAAAACACTGAGTTTTCCAGTCAATACTGTATGGCTCACTTGTATAAGGAAGCGTATTTCTCACATAGAGATTCTGCAGTCTCCCCCAGGTAGTCGGCACACACTGATCAGGCTAGCAACCTTATAACACTCTTGCACAGCTGAAAGCCCTGATTAGCCCTCTGTGAGGCCAAAGATCCGAACTGGGCACAATGTCTGGAACTTGCCCTCTCTCTTTCTCAGGGCCCTTATCCAGCTTTTCCAGAAAACTGAAAAAGGTTCTAACAAAACAAAACATTTTGCTAGAAGTTTTCATTTTCTAAAACATGTAAGACAAGAACCTGGGACAAACATACCTGCCCTCAATCACTATTTCAGTGTTCTTGTCACATATCCCCCTCCCCTGTTTCGACCTAGGGGCCGGAACACTTGTAGCCCGCAAACAGAAGATGTGGGACAATGCATCTGCGTTGGCCAATTGTGTACCCGGTCTATGTTCGACAGTAAACTTAAAATCTTGCAACGCTAGAAACATCTAGTTACATGAGCATTCTGACCTCTATTTACATACATCCATTTTAAAGGGGCATGATCTGTCACTAGTCTGAACTGTCTACCAAAGAGGTAATATCTCAAGGTATCTAATGCCCACTTAATGGCCAAAGCCTCCTTTTCCACAATGGCATACCTTTTTTCATGCTCATTGAGTTTCCTACTCAAATAAATTATATGGTGTTCATCCCCATCTCTGGTTTGGGACAACACGGCCCCTATGCCTACCTCTGAGGCATCCGTCTGTACAACAAATTATTTTGAGAAATCTGGCGTTATCAATACAGGTTGTGAACACAAAGCCACTTTTAATGCTTGGAACTCTTTTTCTGCATCAGGGTTCCATTTCACCATATTTGACTGCTTCCCTTTGGTAAGGTCTGATAACGGCACTGCTGTGGTCACAAAATTAGGAATAAATCGTCTATAGTACCCAGTTATTCCCAAAAATGTCCTTACCTGTTTTTTATTCACTAGACGAGGCCAGTTTTGAATAGAGGCAATTTTATTCAGTTGGGGCCTGATCAGACCTCTACCTATGGTGAAGCCCAAGTATTTAACCTCCTCCATTGCGAGGCAGCACTTCTTTTGGTTAGCAGTTAACCCTGCTTCTCTGATTGAGTCCAGTACTGCTTGTACTTTAACCAAGTGGGACCCCCAGTCCGTACTGTGAATTACCACATCATCCAAATAGGCAGCTGCATATTTTCTATGGGGCCTCAAGATTTTATCCATCGCCCGTTGAAAGGTTGCTGGAGCCCCATGCAACCCAAAGGGTAACATCTTATACTGGTATAGCCCCTCCGGAACCGAAAAGGCTGTTTTTTCTTTTGCGCTATCAGTTAAAGGTATTTGCCAGTAACCTTTGGTCAGGTCCAATGTGATGAGAAACCTGGCTGTTCCCATCCTTTCTATAAGCTCATCCACACGGGGCATGGGGTATGCGTCAAATTTGGACACCTCATTTAACTTACGAAAGTCATTACAGAAGCGTATGCTACAGTCTGGCTTCGGGATGAGAACTATGTGTTAGGGTCTCCTGCCCTGTGCTGCCACGTCGTCATGGCAACCGGGAGACAAGTGCTAGTGGAGTAACCTGAGCGCAGCTGATACTCCGGTTCGGGTCTTTTGCTGTGCAGTGGTTATAGGCTCTGTGCACGGCAGGGGATCCGGTGCTGGTTTTTGTGCTCACAGTCTGTGAGGTCTGAGTGGGGCGTGGACAGCACCTGCTTTATAAGGCCTCTTTTCAGGGTAAGCAGATGCTGCTGAATCTCTGTTGGTTAGTCAGTTCATGAAAGTTAGCCAGTACTGTGTAGCTTTGTATTTGTTTGTTGCTTACTGCAAATAGGCCTGGGGATTTGGTATTACACTCTGCCAATCCAGACCTAGCAGTAAGACTGGAGTCAGTCGTTTAGCTTGCTGGGGTTCTGTTATTACTCTGTGAACTTAGCAAGTTTGCGGCTGTATTCTAACACTTGCCTGTCTAATCCTGTCTCACTGTGCTAGGTGTCAGGGGTCAGTTTAGTGGCAGTAAGCTTAAACCTGTGCACTGCAAGTGAGAATCAGGATTGTGGAGGCTCTCCTTGTGTCTATCATTCCATCTCTGACCAAGGAGTTTACTGCCACACCCGTTGGTAACCCTTTAGGGTTTTGCTGTTGCCCTTAGCAACAGCATTTCGGGTTCTCTACGTATTAAAACACAACATCTTGCTTTTTACATCTGAGCAGTTCTAATACAAGGGAGATACCCAGTTCCTTAGCCTCTGGGCTTCTCTGTTCACTGTGTGTGTATTTTGTTACCCTATCACCTTCTGTGTACGTTATGTCATATTCCCCAGTTTGTCTGTGAGTCCATTTGTTTTGCATAACAGTTCAAACACCAGTACATTCCTGCAGACACTGGAGTGCATAACAGTTCTGACACTAGTACTTTCCTGCAGGCACTGGTGTGCATAACACTATGGGACTGGACCACTCACTGTTAGATTCCTCTATGACTCCAAGTTCTAACATGTTTTTAACTTCCTTTGAAACAGCTTCTCGCTGAGCTTCAGGAATCCTATATGGCTTTAAATGGACCCTGACCCTTGGTTCTGTGACAATGTGATGTTTTATTATCGCTGTTCGGCAAGGCAGCTCTGAAAATATCTCCCTATTTTGGATGAGATATTCTTTAACCTGATTGTTCTGCTCAGCTGATAATGTCTCTGACACCTTTACTGCGGGAAGCAACCGAGGTGAAGACACCGAAGGGCAAGGCTCCGCTGACAGAGACAACCTATCTTTCCAGGGTTTGATTAAGTTAGCATGGTAGATTTGTTTGGGTTTTCTCTTTCCCGGTTGGTATACTTTGTAATTACCCTCATTCACTTTTTCCCTAATCTCAAATGGACCCTGCCATTTAGCTAGGAACTTGCTTTCCACAGTGGGTACCAAAACAAGAACTCTATCTCCAGGAGCAAATTCCCGTATCTTGGCACTCCGGTTATATACCCTGTTGAGCACTTTGGGCCTGTTCCATGTGCTCTCTGACAATAGGTACCACGGCTGCAATCCTATCCTGCATTTGTGTTACATGTTCAGTAACGCTTCTATAAGGAGTGGGCTGTCCTTCCCACGTCTCTTTGGCAATGTCCAACAGCCCTCTGGGGTGTCTACCATACAACAAATCAAATGGAGAAAACCCCATAGAGGACTGAGGAACTTCTCTGATGGCCGTTAACAAGTAGGGCAACAAACAATCCCAGTTTTTCCCATCTCTATCAACAACCTTTTTTAACATACTTTTTAATGTTTTATTAAACCTTTCCACCAACCCATCAGTTTGGGGATGGTAGATGAACGACCTGAGGTGAGTGACCTTAAATAATTTGCACAATTCTTTCATGATCCTTAACATAAATGGAGTACCTTGGTCAGTCAAAATTTCTTTTAGTAGTCCCACTCTACTAAAAACCTGCACCAGCTCCCTAGCTATGGCCTTGGTTGTGATCGTGCGTAAAGGGACAGCCTCAGGATATCGAGTGGCATAATCCATTATTACCAGGATATACTGATGGCCCCGAGCGGACTTTAACAAGGGCCCCATGAGATCCATGGCTATTCTGTCAAATAGGACATCTATAATAGGCATGGGAACTAGTGGGCTCCTGAAATGGGGTCTAGGGGCATGATACTGGCATTCAGGACAGGAAGAACAATATTCAGACACTTCTTTATAAACCCCTAGCCAAAAGAACCTTTGTAAACCTCTTTCAGTGGTTTTTTCTGCCCCTAAATGTCCTGCTGTAACGTGACTATGAGCTAAATCTAGTACCGTTCTCCTATAAGGCTGGCCAGCTGTTCCACCACATCCTCACCCCTTTTGACAATGTGGTACAAGAGATCATTACAGATGGCCATGTGGGGATACGTAACCCTGTTACCTGGTACCACAGGTTCCCCATCAACAATCTTAACATTCTCTCTAGCCTTTATTAAGGTAGGATCCTTTAACTGTTCAGATGCAAACAGATCCTTCTTTACCTCCAGGTCGGGCACGATTTCAGTTCCAACTACTATGTCTCTGCAGGAGGGTCCTCACTGGACTCCCCCTCTGTCACTTCCCCAGCCAAACTAGCAAAAGGTAAAGAGTCAGAAAGTTCCGAGGACACACGCACATCCATAAAATCACCGGTATTATCAACTGGCTCTTTACTTCTCACATCTGTTGCTAAACGTGATTCCCACAGTTTCCAAAAATGAGGGAAATCCCTCCCTATTATGGCCTCATGCACCAAAGTGGGGACCAGTCCTACTTTAACAATTGCTGACCCACTACAAGTTTCTATATTCACTTCAGCAGTGACATAATGTTGGGTATCTCCATGTATGCAAGTTACCCCAATAGGTATTTGCTGGACCTTTAAGGGGTTCACTAACCCAGCTTTCACGAGGGTAACGAAACTTCCTGAATCTAGCAAGGTCTCTACCTGGTTACCCTCTAAGAACACGTCACACATTTGTTTTTCCAACTCAGGTGAAGGTACCACAGTACAGGCTAACCTAGCAAAGAAGGACATTCTGCAACATTCAAATGCAACATCACATTGCATGGGTTATTGCGTAACTGGGCAATTGGCAATAACATGACCTGGCATACCACACCTAAAACATTTAACCACACGATTATCAACCCATTTGGGTGGCATAGACCTTTCTAGCCCCATCGGCCTGTCTCCAGTGCCAGTATTTACAGTCTCTCCAGTCTTGCGTTCTCTTAACCACTCAGCAACGTTTTCCCACGGAACAGTCTTACCAGTCTTTACTGAAGGGCACTGTCGAGGATCTATGGGTTGCTGGGTGGTCATCAGTAGTTCCTCTGCCGCCAGATACCTCTCTACCATGTCCACTAACCTGGTCAGCAGTACCCGGGTTTCCATGGCTCACCCACTTGCGCAAACCACGGGCAAAGATCTCAAATAGCGGTCCATGATGACTCTTTCAACCATCTGGGGACCCGTTAATGTCTCTGGCTGTAACCATTTTTTTGTTAGCTGAATAAGGTCATGCATCTGGGAGCGAGGAGGCTTCTCCATGGCATACATCCAACGGTGCACCCGTTGTGCTCATACTGACAGCGTGACTCCCAGGCCGGTCAGGATCTCAGTCTTTAGTTTGTCATAGTCCCGTGCCTCAGCAGGGCTTAAATCAAAGTACGCTTTTTGGGGCTCACCTGAAAGAAAAGGTGCTAGCAGACTGTCCCACTGTGCTTTCGGCCAGTTCTCACGCTCGGCAGTCCTTTCAAACGTGGTCAGATAGGCCTCCACATCATCAGCCTCTGTCATTTTCTGCAGGAAGTGACTGGCCCGTATAGAACTAGAGCTGGTCAGAGCACTGACGGCCACATCTCCAATCCGGGCTGCAAGGCTCTGCACCACTTCTGCAAAGGCCTCTCTATCCTGATGCTGTTGCCTGTAAAGTTCGTCAATAGCCACCTGCTGCTGTCTGTTGGCCTCCTGCTGAGCCGCTGTAGCTTGCAGCAAGGCTTTAAGCAGTTCCTCCATGTCAACAGATTTTTCAAGCGGCTTTGTAGCTGCTTTCACCCAGGACATATATTAAATCCTCAGGGGTGAGTCTCAGCAACTTCACACTGGGCTGTATCTGCATAAACCACTGTTTTCTGCAGGAGTCATAAAGCTGCTGCTTTCACTTATGCGCAGAATGGAGTGCCCGCATTCTCCACCAAGTTGTAACACTGTAGGGGAACAGGGTGACGTTTCCTGGGGTAGATGGCAGCAAGCAGCAGCTGAGAAATCATACAAGTTCAGTTTGTGGTGCAACTGGCCGCAACCAGTTTTATTAAACAGAAAATAAAATAAACATCAAAAGAAATTACCTTGCCTGTCCGGCACTAACTAAACAGAAGACGTTCCTAACTATCCCTAAACAAAAACACTGAGTTTTCCAGTCAATACTGTATGGCTCACTTGTATAAGGAAGTATATTTTTCATATAGAGATTCTGCAGTCTCCCCCAGGTAGTCGGCACACACTGATCAGGCTAGCAACCATATAACACTCTTGCACAGCTGAAAGCCCTGATTAGCCCTCTGTGAGGCCAAAGATCTGAACTGGGCCCAATGTCTGGAACTTGCCGTCTCTCTCTTTCTCTCTCTCAGGGCCCTTATCCAGCTTTTCCAGAAAACTGAAAAGGTTCTAACAAAACAAAACATTTTCCTAGAAGTTTTCATTTTCTAAAACATGTAAGACAAGAACCTGGGAAAAACATACCTGCTATTCCAGTGTTCTTGTCACACACATTATATATATATATATATATATATATATATAAACCATATGTGATTTCTAGCTGTTTTTTGTCTCTCAATGCACTTTGTATCTATATCAAGACTACATTCAAATAACATTTCTATCTCAACTTCCAGCATACATGCAGAGGTTAGTAGGTTAATAAGCCTTTGCAGTATAATTTCCTTTATCCAGTATGATTCGGATGCCTTGGAAATCTATATCCAGAAGGTGTAGAAAAATGCCACCATAAGTCTTAATTTTTAACTTACCGAGCAGAGCAGTTAGTATGCATGCATGATTTTGAAACCGTTCTTTACAAGGTTAAAATGTAGCAATTGCTATTTAGACATGGCCATGCTATTTGAATGTCAGAGTGTAATTGTTACCACATCCTCGTTCTGGATTGAAATCAGTGCATATCGACTCCCGGCTCTGGCGCTCCAAACCGTTGATACGAGCCTTATCTGGAGAAGTGCAGTGTAAGTCCCAACGATCGGAGGTGATAAGAACGGGTTCAGCCAGTAAAGGTTCCACATATAATGCAAACAGAGATGCGTTTCCCCGCCTTAAAGCAGCTCGGCAGCTTCCTCAGTCAGTATCGGACACCAACGACACGGACACCAACTGCTAGATTTAAAAGGTCAACAGGTATTTATTGTTTGATGATCTAATTTTAGCTATGTATTGGAGGATGGCAAAGAAAGGCACTACCAATTCACCAGCACCAGTCAACTAGAATAATACCAAATAACCTAGGAGGGGACTCACCACCGCCTCCTAAAGCATAACCCGCATTGTGCAGGACTCACCACCCTTTAATCTAGCAGAGCAATGGATGAAACTGCACGGGAACGTCTATAGTCCTGGGGGAGGACACACTCGCTGTCTTCCCAAAGGGGGGTGCCTCACAATGACCACTTATGCAAGCTTTTGACTGCTGGCTGGTAGCGACTTTCCACCACAACAAGGTTTACCTAAACCGCAGGACGCCATCCAACCAAGAAAACTAAAAACCGCAAACTAACCATTCAAAAAGTAAAAAAAAAAATACTCCCCAAAAACGCACTAATGCCTGCAGGGGAAAGGTGAACCCGACCACCCTATAACACTGGGAAATACTAAGGACCAGCAGAGGATGCCGGACCATCGAAAAAAAAACCTTAGCTTCCCTATACATGGAACCACAGGGGCCACCCACTCAGGAGCTGTGCCTAAAGCAGAAAATTGAACCGTATCCTGCCAGTGAACCCGGGGCACAACAGCTGACGCACCATTCTCACTCAAGGCAAAAGACTCGCAAAGCCACCAAATCCGCCTCAATACTTGGGATGAGGCCGAAGCCGTAACACGACCCATGTCAGACCCGCCAAGGGGAATGACGATCTAGTCGGGCCGGCCCCACCGTCGTCCGTGATAGAAAAAAGAGATTTAAAAAAAACAACTCGACACAAACACGCACACATTTGCGCCTGAACAACTGACTACCCGGTCACCTAAAAAGTCAGCCGTTTATCCCGCCATGGATGCCTCTCCGTCCAAAAATGTATGAATGGCCAAGTAGCCAAATCTGCTCCGAAGTATCCTACGAAGCTGAAAAGAAAGCAACAATACAAACTTAGATATTACTACAACCACAGACAAGAACCCAAGTGAAGGACAAAATTCAAAAAACCTCCCGTGGACCGTAAGAGTGCCAATTGTAATTCGGCCCCCTCGGAGGAAAATTAAAAAATTCACTTCACACCCTCAATTCCTGAATGCTAGCCATTCAAAAACTGACAGGTAAACTACGTTTTTGGGTTAGCGCAACAGACGCCACAAACATAATCCACGCGTATCATACATACCAGCCGAAACACTTCCAGCGACCAGGCCCTAGCATAGCCGGCACTGGAATACCCCAGATGCAGCCAGAGCAGCTGCCCCCATCCGCAAGGAATAGGCCCCACTCTCTGCCGCCCTGAAACTAAAGAAGTAAAACGACCCCAAACTGCGAGGCCCCGAGCTATAGACAGCCCCCAGCTGGACCCCGGTGATCCAGGCCAGACCGAGCCGTCTGAGGACGCACGAGGGAGCACAACGCCAGAGTATCCTGTAAGAAAATGAAACAAACAAACCAAAAGCCACATGGTCAGTGCAAGCTAAACCTTAATCAAACGAATATAAGACTCAGAGGTGTTAGACTCCCAAAGGCCAAGCTCCTGCATAGCCGCCGGTGGAAGACCCCAAGTTGCAGCCTGTGAAGCTGCCCCAATCCGAAAGGAATGGGTTCTAGAATCCACAGCACTTAACCTAATGCCAGCAAGCAGCGCCGAAGCACCGCTGCAAACTGAAACTTGGCAAGCGGCACCGCATGCAACAACAGACCCCAACTGGAGGGCGCAAACAATAGCTAAGCCCTAGCCCAGTGTATTGGGGAAAAAAGCTTTTTCCGCCTGCGCCCTAAGAGAAACCAGCGGCCACAGCCAGCCTGATCCGTCTTAGAGCGCACAAAGTTACAGAAAACAACCGCATCCCTTAGCAAAACATTATTGAACAACAAACCAGTACAGGATGACGTCCTGCTGCCCGCACCCAAATCACTAACATGAAAAGCGCCAAAAACACGAAAGCCAAAGACAGCCTAAAAGCAAAACTTCCCTGTCAGAGAAACGCCACACTAGGTACAACACCCAATAAGTCGCACAAAAATCCCAGATCAATAGGCCAACGAGAGTCCGCAGGCGCCACGCTCACCCTAGCCCAACCCTTCAGAGCCCGAAAAGCACAACGACTTGGAAGGGCCAGACAGGTCGGGAAGCTTGGAGGAAGGAAAATACCCGCAAGGGCAGGAGCTATAGCAGCCTTGGACCTACCATCCACATAATGGCTCCGCACCAAAGCAAGCAAACAATGCTCCCAAGACTTACCCAGGTAAACGTTCCTAACTTAGACACCCCCTAATCCCGCCAAGCTGCGTCATAAGCACGAAGTGTGGAAGGGGCGAAGAACTTCCTAGCCAACCCAGCTAAACCGACCTGATGCCCTGCCTAATAGAAAGCGAGCACGTGAAAACAACCGTCGCCACTCCCGGAACAAAATTCCAAAAACCGCAAAGTCAAAACGTGAAAGGGAGTCCGCTAAACTAATCAGGAAAAGTGGCCCCTGGAAATGGTCGTGTTTGCGAAGCTGTAGGAAACCAGCAACTATCGGACCTGCGAAGATCGACCTTATCTGCACACAATGCTCCTAAACAAGAACGAATAAACTCTGAACCATGGCAGCCAGCAGGAAGTGCGGTGACCACAAACTCACCGCAGACCAAAATATAACATGGGCCTACAAAGAGAAAAACAACAAAGAATCGAGCAACACATGGGTAACCGACGGCTGAATGGACGGATGGGTACAAAAAAACAGAAACACCCCATGGGAAACACATAAACACGGAAAAACACAGCCTAAATGAAAACCAAGAAAACGTATGGGACCAGGGAGACTTGGAAGGAGGCGAAAGGCGTACTCAACGTCCCGGCGGGCCGAAAGGCCTTAGGATGCGCGTCCCTAACAAAATGCAGTACCTCGGTAGAAGTTCAACACCTTGTACGGAATGGCAGCAGTGACTAAGCCCCGGTGTGGGTGAGTCGAATGTAGAATGAGGAGGGGCAAGCCCGCGACCTTCCCAGGGACCACCCATAAAGGGTAGACCCACGATCAGACCGAAGGCGGGGAAGGGAAAGGGCCGCTCACGCGGCCCGACTGCATTGCAGACTCCAACTTCAGCACAACCAAACAGGGGAAGTCAAGCCGACCTTAAAGACCCACGCACCACGACGCAAAAGGAAACAGAGATGGGTACACAAAAACCAAAATGGAAACCATCCAACAAAAACTGACCCGCAACTCCATCGGAGAAAAGCACACCCACAGAACCAATTCACAACCGTAATGGGAGAAAAATCCTTACTGGACACACCCTAATAACGCGGGAGCCACAAAGGGTCTAGCACCGACAGCGAATTTGCAGCCTGCGGTCGGGTGTCCAGCCCCGCAGACTTCCCTCGGTGGCTGGCGTGGACCCTTAGTAACACGAGTAGGCACAATGAACTAATTCCTTGTACAAAGGAGCAACGAGAGGAACGGAAGCCCCTGTCCCCTGTCCTGCCACTCCAAGCCTGTGGACGCAATGCGCAATGAGCCTAGCCATTTTACGCGAGCTACTGCGCGAATCCAGACGACCACTAATGGAAAAAGAACTGAAGAAAACTGGAGAGGAGAAATAAGTAACAATATGCTCACCAGTCCCAGGAGGGCCTTCTTACGTCTTCAACCCCGGCCGCAGCTCCCAGGAAATCCTCTTCAGGGACCCCGGATCCCCCAGACAAGGCAGCCCCAGAAAGCCCGATCCACAGAGTCGACTAGCGCACCCACGTCCCACTGGAAACAAGATCAGCTGCAAGCTCAGAAGAAACAACAGGAGGTGAATCAATAACAACGCAGGGGGGGCGGGGACCAGGAATAAAAGGGGGGGGGGGGGAAGGGTGGGCTGGGAAGTGGAGCCGGCGCAGACACTGGAGCCCCGCTCGGTAAGCCGAAGGCTGGACCAGAGGCGTATGCCCGGGGCAGGTGGAAAATGAAACCCAGGGGCAGGGAATAATGAGGGGGCACGAAAGGTGAACTCCAAGACATAGTCCGGGGAAGAGCAGCGCTGGAAAATCCCCCAGGGTAGGACCCCGGAAAAGGAAGGGAGGGGGGGGAAATGACCCGGGGGCCATAGGTGGAAGACCACGAGGGCAGCACTCCCTGCGAATGAGATACCATTGCAGGGAGTTAACGGGAAAATATTGCGGCCCGGGACACGGGCGCACAGGGATAAATGGCTGTACTCATGATGGGGATAGGCTGAGCCCCATACCATTAACCAGTCACCCCCTGAAACGGACCATAAACCCGCCCGAACCGTTTGGGAGACAAAGCCTGGCACCGTAAGAGTGGCAGTCAGGGTACTGAAACTGGAAACCCAAAGGTAACATAACGAGGTTGGCCAGCAGATAGCGCACCAACCACATTTGACAGACCCCCAGATGGGGGAAACAGGATCTGTGAAACGGAAGTGACCCCGAATAAATCCCTAAGGACTGCTGGTCGGGGAAAAACGGAGAAGGGGGGCAACAGCAGGAGGGGAGGAAACTGAAGCGCCAGCGCGGGGAAGAAGCGTGCAAGGCAAACCACTAACAGCCAGAGGCAAGCCAGGAATGGCAGATCACGCCGGACCTGGACCCATAGGGGAATGACACAAACCCTCCCAGATCCCAGGCCCCCGCAGGGTAGCCCACCAGAAAAGCCTGTGAAACTCTCCACATCCCCAGCAACGCGGCACAGTGTTCCAGCCGGGCACGCCAAGGAAGTCCCTGCTGGAGGCAGTGCCAGCACCGCCGGAGCCTCGTCCATGGCGTGCGCGGCTGTGAAGCCGTGCCCACCGTCCAGCGCAGCGGGCAGTGAGTCTGCCAGCGGAGGGACCCAGCAGAGACCCGGCAGGCACGGTGGGAGGCAGGATGGGAAGCGACCACATGGACACCTGGCCGGTGATAGCCCCAGCTGTAAACGGGCGGGAGGCCCGAGCTAAGTTGCGAGGGGGGGGGAGCGGACCCATGCGAACGGGGCATGACAGCAGCAAGGGGAATTGCAGTGTGGAAACAATTAGAGAGAGAGGAAACAAAGTAAAAGGCAGAGAACCACAATAATGCACAAAATAGAAAACACAAATGAAAGTGGTATACCGAGCCTTCCAGATGGCAAAGAGAAAGATGGCCCCCAGGACCTGCCTATTAACCACTTAACTGATGATTTATTTCGCCGAAAACCGCTCAGAAATTGTCGGGTTTTTTACGAGTGAATTAGGTGAAGAACATGACTTTAACCCTATCCCAAATGATTTTAGTAAAAAAAAAAAAAAAAAAGGATTTTTTTAAAATATATTTTTTCAAACATCGAAACATCGACCAGGAACATCGCGACCATCGGAACATCAGAAACATTGCGACTACTGCGGCTTTCATTTTGAAAGCCGGGACAGCCTGCAGGTATGCAGGGGGGATCTGGGGGTGGCTTGGGAGGGTGCATTTACTCTCCTCAGCGGCTGCCATTGTCTGCAGCCGCTGGAGAGGGGGTTCCTGCCGTGCTGACTGATCAGCAGTGATCGTCAGCACGGCAGACACAGGGGGAGAGTGCAGGGAGGCAGTCCCTCTGACAGCAGCAGTGGAGGGATATTTATCTTCCCTGCCGCTGCTAACACAGTCTATCTGACTGGTCGCATCCTGTGCGACCAGTTCATATAGAGCAATTGCAGGCATGGTCGCATCTGATGCGACCATGCCAGGCAAGTGGTTAATACTGTATTATACACTCCTCCTACAATCTTTCTAATAGGTAGACAAAAACACCTGACCCAAAATGGCCCTGTCTTTAACCCATTAGTCACAAAAACTAGGGTGCTTATGTGGCTTCAGGCTTAGGCAGACTTCAGCTTGCTTAAATGTTGCCTTCTTATATGCATTTTCCCCCCAGCATTTTAAAGCCTTAACATACACTGCTCAATAAAATAAAGGGAACACTAAAAGAACACATCCTAGATCTGAATGAATGAAATATTCTTATTAAATACTTTGTTCTTTACATAGTTGAATGTGCTGACAACAAAATCACACAAAAATTATCTATGGAAATCAAATTTATTAACCCATGGAGGTCTGGATTTGGAGTCACCCTCAAAATTAAAGTGGAAAAACACACTACAGGCTGATCCAACTTTGATGTAATGTCCTTAAAACAAGTCAAAATGAGGCTCAGTAGTGTCTGTGGCCTCCACGTGCCTGTATGACCTCCCTACAGTGCCTGGGCATGCTCCTGATGAGGTGGCAGATGGTCTCCTGAGGGATCTCCTCCAAGACCTGGACTAAAGCATCCGCCAACTCCTGGACTGTCTGTGGTGCAACGTGGCATTGGTTGATAGAGCGAGACATGATGTCCCAGATGTGCTCAATTGAATTCAGGTCTGGGGAACGGGCGGGCCAGTCCATAGCATCAATGCCTTCGTCTTGCAGGAACTGCTGACACACTCCAGCCACATGAGGTCTAGCATTGTCTTGCATTAGGAGGAACCCAGGGCCAACCGCACCAGCATATGGTCTCACAAGGGGTCTGAGGATCTCATATCGGTACCTAATGGCAGTCAGGCTACCTCTGGTGAGCACATGGAGGGCTGTGCGGCCCACCAAAGAAATGCCACCCCACACCATTACTGACCCACTGCCAAACCGGTCATGCTGGAGGATATTGCAGGCAGCAGAACGTTCTCCTTGGCGTCTCCAGACTCTGTCACGTCTGTCACATGTGCTCAGTGAGAACTGCTTTCATCTGTGAAGAGCACAGGGCGCCAGTGGCGAATTTGCCAATCTTGGTGTTCTCTGCCAAACGTCCTGCACGGTGTTGGGCTGTAAGCACAACCCCCACCTGTGGGCGTCGGGCCCTCATACCACCCTCATGGAGTCTGTTTCTGATTGTTTCAGTAGACACATGCACATTTGTGGCTTGCTGGAGGTCATTTTGCAGGGCTCTGGCAGTGCTCCTCCTGTTCCTCCTTGCACAAAGGCGGAGGTAGCGGTCCTGCTGCTGAGTTGTTGCCCTCCTGCGGCCTCCTCCATGTCTCCTGATGAACTGGCATGTCTCCTGGTAGCGCCACCCACCCCCAAATTCCCTTCCGCACACTGAAAATTACCTGTAACCATCCCTGAATCTATCTGGTAATAAAATTCAGAGAATTCGTCACAAATGTTTGCAAACACATGTTTAGCTGCTGGCCACTTCACGGCTTCTCTGATACAGCAGTCCTAACTACTTGATAGCAGTGCCCACATTGGGCCATGTAATTTGTCACAGTATGCCTCATAATAAAGGCCATTACTAAAACAGTTCCAGACTGAGAGCTAACTTACCAGGGAGTTAAGTGTGCGGAAGGGAATTTGGGGGTGGGGATTTGCACCCCCCTTCCTCTTTGTTTGTTTGTCTGTGACCCCTCCCCCTTCCAGCACCTGATATATAATTATCTCCAGTTATGATTGAGCAGCTTCCAAATTGTTTGTCTGCTTGTGTGCATGAGGCATTGAATGGGAGCAGCATTTGGAAGGCATGCTGTTCCTTGTAGTGCCAATGGGAGATCCTGGGGGTGGCTCCCTGGTAAGTTAGCTCTCAGTCTGGAACTGTTTTAGTAATGGCCTTTATTATGAGGCATACTGTGACAAATTACATGGCCCAATGTGGGCACTGCTATCAAGTAGTTAGGACTGCTGTTTCAGAGAAGCCGTGAAGTGGCCAGCAGCTAAACATGTGTTTGCAAACATTTGTGACGAATTCTCTGAATTTTATTACCAGATAGATTCAGGGATGGTTACAGGTAATTTTCAGTGTGCGGAAGGGAATTTGGGGGTGGGGATTTGCACCCCCCTTCCTCTTTGTTTGTCAGTATGCTGACAGACACAGCAAACCTTGCCACAGCTCGCATTGATGTGCCATCCTGGATGAGCTGCACTACCTGAGCCACTTGTGTGGGTTGTAGGGAGGTCATACAGGCACGTGGAGGCCACACACACTACTGAGCCTCATGTTGACTTGTTTAAGGACATTACATCAAAGTTGGATCAGCCTGTAGTGTGTTTTTCCACTTTAATTTTGAGGGTGACTCCAAATCCAGACCTCCATGGGTTAATAAATTTGATTTCCATTGATAATTTGTGTGTGATTTTGTTGTCAGTACATCCAACTATGTAAAGAACAAAGTATTTAATAAGAATATTTCATTCATTCAGATCTAGGATGTGTTATTTTATCGTTCCCTTTATTTTTTTGAGCAGTGTATATTTAAACATGCAATAGGCTTTAATCCGCAGCACTCAACCATCTGCAGTGCTTGAGGAATGTGACCACACCACTTAAATTAAAAAACAATCATACATGCTACACACTTACCTAATTATGCTCCAAACTGTATTTAATTTAATTTCAGGGAACATCAGTTCCAAAATATTGCAATAATGTATCAAGCTCATCAACCACGTCAAGGGTCAAGGTTTCCCCTTCTAGCCAGTCCCTACGCTGACTCTACATCATTTGCCACCAGATATCACCCTGTTTTATAGCACACTATGTTTTTTTTCAAATGTTTAAGTCTGCTAGCTCATTGGCTTAAAGAGACAGAACTTCACCTAAGCATACCAATTATTGAGCACCTGGGGAATTGTGCTGACCAGAATTGACTTACATATGTAAAAATGGGGTGCCAGAGAAAGTGTGACCATAACATTTTACATAAACAATAGGGTTTAATCCATGGCCCCCTTCCCTGCTTCCATGTTTACTCCGTTTGTTGGTCATCTGTTACGCACACCAGTGCTAACAGGAGTATACCGGTGTATGAACAGAGAGGGATGCGAGGCAAAACGAACTCACAGACAGTATAACACAACATACACAGGAGGTGATGGAATAACCAATAAACACAAAATGAACGGGGAAGCCCAAAGGCTCAGGAATTGGGTGTCTCCCTAGTGTCAGGAATGCTCAGATGGAATAGAGCGGACAATGAAGCGAGGTGTAGTGATTTAACATGTGGAGCACCCAAAATGATGTTGCTAAGAGCAACAGGAAAAACCCCAAAGGGTTACCAACGGGTGTGGGAATAAACTCCTTGGTCAGAGATAGAAATATAGACACAAGGAGAGTATCCACAATCCTAACCCCCACTTGCAGGGCACAGGTTCAGCTTACTGCCACTAAACTGACACCTGGACGCCCTGCACAGTGAGGGAGGATTAAGCAAGCAGGTCTGAGAGTACAGCCGCAAACCTGCTGGGTTCACAGAAAAGCAAAAGAACCCCAGCAGGTTAAACAACTGACTCCAGTCTTACTGCTAGGTCCGGATTGGCAGAATGAAGTACCGAATCCCAAGGCCTATTCGCAGTAAGCAACAAGTAAATACAAAGTCACACAGTACTAGCTAACTCTCTGGAACTGACTAACAAACAAAGATTCAGCAGCATTTGCCTAGCCTGAGAGGATGGTTTATATAGCAGGTGCTGTCCACTCCCCACTTAGACCTCACAGACTGTGAGCACAAAACCAGCGCCGGATTCCCTGCCGTGCACAGAGCCTGTAACCACTACACAGTAAAAACCCGGACCGGAGTATCAGCTGCGCTCAGGTTACTTCGCTAACACTTGCCTCCCGGTTGCCATGGCGACGTGGCAGTACAGAACAGGAGATCCTAACAGTACCCCCCCTCTGACGAGGGGTCAAAGAACCCCTACCACCGGGTTTATCTGGGAACTGCGAGAAGAAAGAGCATATCAGTCTGGGGGCATGAAGATCACAACTGCGCACCCACGACCGCTCCTCCGGGCCATACCCCTTCCAGTGCACCAAAAATGACAGCCGACCCCGAACCATCTTGGAGTCAAGAACCCTTTCAACCACAAACTCCCTCTGACCCCGTATCAGCAGAGGAGAAGGTCTTCCACTGGAAGAAGGATTACTAACCGCCAGTTTTAAAAGGGAACAATGAAATGTTTTATTGATACCCAATGAACGGGGCAGATCTAACTGAAATGCCACCGGATTGATAACCCTGGTGATCTTATAAGGGCCGATGAACCGGGGGCCTAACTTATGAGATGGCTGTCTCAACTTCAAATTCTTGGTGGACAACCAGACGAAGTCTCCTAATTTAAAGTTGCAGGGTCTTCTCCGCTTATCAAAAACCCTTTTGGTCACTAATGACACAGACACAATGGCTTTCTTAACTTTCCTCCAAATACCCCTAAGGGCCGAAACCACAGAGGAACCACCAGGCGTGGAATCCAGGGGGTCAAAAGAATTGGCCTTAGGATGATGCCCATACACACAAAGGAAGGGAGAGATCCCTGTAGCAGAGTGAGCCGCGTTGTTATAGGCAAACTCCGCCATGGACAGATGAGCAACCCAGTCAGTATGACACTTGGAGACATAACACCTGAGGAACTGCTCCAAGGACTGGTTCACCCTCTCAGTCTGCCCATTAGACTGTGGATGGTAGCCTGACGACAAGCTCACAGAAATCTGGAGATCAGAACAAAATGCCCTCCAGAATTTGGCCACAAACTGGGATCCACGGTCAGAGACCACATCAAGTGGCAACCCGTGGAGGCGCACAACATGCTGCATAAATAACTCAGACAGGCGTCTGGCCGATGGCAACCCAACCAGTGGAACGAAATGCGCCATCTTCGAAAACCTGTCAACGACAACCCAAATAGCTGTCATCCCCGAGGATTTGGGCAAGTCCACCACAAAATTCATGGAAATGTGGGTCCATGGCTTAGATGGAATAGAGAGTGGATGTAATGGGCCGACAGGAACCCCTCTAGGAGTTTTATTTCGGGCACAAACGTCACATGCCCGAACCCACTGATCCACATCCCTAGCCACCGAGGGCCACCACACCGCCCTAGACAGCAACTCCCGAGTTCTGGCAATACCCGGATGCCCTGCCGACCTCTTGGCATGGAATTCCAGGAACACTCGCTGTCTTAACCTAGGAGGCACAAACAAGAGACCTACCGGAAGGTCTGGAGGAGCCTGCTCCTGTGCTCTAAGGACTAATGACAAGAGGTCCTGGGTAATGCCCACTTTAATACATGATGGGGACACAATGGGCAATGGCTCCTCGGTGGTCTCTTGGACTGGAGCAAAACTCCGCGAGAGCGCATCAGCCTTGATGTTTTTTGACCCAGGGCGATATGTTATC
Organism: Pseudophryne corroboree; assembly: GCF_028390025.1. Taxonomy (NCBI): domain Eukaryota; kingdom Metazoa; phylum Chordata; class Amphibia; order Anura; family Myobatrachidae; genus Pseudophryne; species Pseudophryne corroboree. The sequence goes on along the minus strand of NC_086447.1, from coordinate 638,001,101 downwards.
AAAAAATTAAAGCGAGCAAAAAACAAAGCCCATCGTGCTTGCCTGGCATTGAACCGCTTCGCTGACTCTAAATATGCCAGATTCTTATGGTCGGTGAGAATTGAGACCACAAACTTAGCCCCCTCAAGCCAGTGTCTCTACTCCCCGAGTGCATCCTTTATAGCCAACAATTCCCGGTTACCCACATCATAATTCATCTAGGCAGACGAAAATTTACGGGAAAAGTAAGCACAGGGATGAAGGCGATTATCAGACACCCCCATCTGAGAGAGCACTGGCCCAATACCTATCTCAGAGGCATCCACTTCTACCACAAAAGGACGCTCTGGATCTGGGTGTCGCAGCACCTTGGCCGAGACAAATGCCCTTTTGAGACGGGCAAAGGCCGCTTTGGCCTCACAAGACCAGTGAGCAACATCCGCCCCTTTCTTAGTGAGTGCCACCAAGGGGGCCACTATAGACGAAAATCCAGAGATGAACCGTCTATAAAAATTCGCCAAGCCCAGAAAACGCTGAAGCGCCTTCAAACTAGTGGGCTGCACCCAATCCAGGACTGCCTGTACCTTAGAACCCTCCATTTGGAAACCTTCTGAGGAGATAATATACCCTAGAAATGCGATTTGCTGGACTTCAAATTCGCACTTCTCCAGCTTCGCCCCAAGCTGGTGGTCTCTGAGTTTCTGGAGGACTAAGCGTACATGCTTCCGATGTTCCTCCAGGGAATGGGAGAAGATTAGGATGTCATCTAGATAAACAACTAAAAATCTATCCAAATATTCCCTGAGCACATCGTTCATGAATTCCTGGAAGACTGCCGGGGCATTAGAGAGCCCAAAAGGCATCACCAAATATTCATAATGCCCTGAGTGGGTATTAAAGGCAGTCTTCCATTCATTCCCCTCTCTTATTCAGATTAGATTGTAAGCACCGCGTAGGTCAATCTTAGAAAAAATGGTGGCAGTACGAAGCTGGTCAAACAAAACCGAAATGAGAGGCAGTGGGTACGAGTTTTTAATCGTGATACGGTTCAATTCCCTGAAGTCGATGCAGGGTCGCAACGAACCATCCTTTTTACCCACGAAGAAGAACCCCGACCCAACTGGGGACTGTGAGGGTCTGATAAATCCCTTAGCCAAGTTCTCCTGAATGTACTCTGCCATAGCCTGAGTCTCAGGACGTGACAAGGAGTACAACCTGCTCTTGGGAAGCTTAGCATCCGGCAACAAATCAATGGCACAGTCATAGGGGCGATGGGGAGGTAGTACCTCCGCAACTTTTTTGGAGAACACATCCGCAAAATCTGCATAACATCCTGGCAATCCTGGCAAACTTAGCTGCGAGAGCCTGACTGGAAGGCTCAAGCAACTCCTGAAACAATCACTACCCCTAACTAAGAATCTCCCCAGAGACCCAGTTAAATTGAGGGTTATGGGCCCTTAACCAGGGTAACCCCAAAACCAATGGGGCAAAAGAACAGACAGTCACATAGAAAGACAATTTTTCAGAGTGTGTGGCTCCAATAAACAAAGGAATTTGGCTGGTGCAGGAGGTAATTTTACCCTGGGACAATGGTTCCCCGTTTAACCCACAGATCTCAATCTCTGATGCCAAAGGTACTGAGGGAACAGAGTGTTCCAGGGCGAATTGACGGTCCATGAAAACCCCATCGGCCCCACTGTCAACAAAGGCCTCAGTCTTGACAGTTTGACCGAGGATCTCCAAAGTCACCGGAATGAGAAAAGTCTTTTTGGGAAAATCTGACTTCTGGCCTGACAGGATATTTCCCATCACCCTCAGGCCCTGAAGTTTTCCGGCTTTTCTGGGCATGATACTACGACATGACCTTTATTCCCACAGTACAAACACAAACCCTGCTGTCTCCTCCGCGTCTTCTCACGCAAGGAGAGGCGGGTAGCCCCAATCTGCATAGACTCCTCGGAATATTCCTCAGAGTCTGAGGTTCCCTTGGGAAAAAAGGAAACTGCGGTCTCCCTTTCAAGCCTACGCTCTCTCAGCCGTCTATCCACCCGGATGGATAACTGCATGAGCTGATCTAAGCTATCAGGCGAGGGATATTGTACCAGTTGGTCCTTTATCTGGTCAGAAAGGCCCCTTCGGTACTGGTTTCTCAGGGCTGGGTCATTCCACTGGGTATCATGAGCCAACCTCCGAAACTCCGTACTATAAACCTCAGCTGGCCGTCGCCCTTGCTTTAGGACCGTAATCTGAGCCTCGGCTGAATCCATCTTGTCAGGGTCATCATACAAAATGCCCAGTGCCGTAAAAAAAAGCATCAACACTTTTAAGCGACGGACAGTCAGGCTGCAACCCATATGCCCAGACCTGTGGGTCTCCTTGTAGCAAGGAAATCACCATGCCCACCCGCTGAATCTCCGACCCAGAAGACTGGGGACTATGCCTGAAATATAGCTTACAGCTCTCCTTGAAACAAAAAAACTGCGAGCGATCTCCAGAAAAAACGATCTGGGAGATTTACTTTCGGCTCCTTAACCCCTAAACTTGCCGCTGCTGCTGCGGGAGCTCCGCTAGCGGCCTGCGGGGTGTTCATTTTAATGGACATCTCATTAAATTGTCGAGTCAGGACCTGCACCTGATCGACCACCTGTTGCAAAGTATTTTGAGGGGTATGCTCCATATTCCCACAAAATTTCAACAGGAGTAGGGCTGCTGAATATGTTACGCACACCAGTGCTAACAGGAGTATACCGGTGTATGAACAGAGAGGGATGCGAGGCAAAACGAACTCACAGACAGTATAACACAACATACACAGGAGGTGATGGAATAACCAATAAACACAAAATGAACGGGGAAGCCCAAAGGCTCAGGAATTGGGTGTCTCCCTAGTGTCAGGAATGCTCAGATGGAATAGAGCGGACAATGAAGCGAGATGTAGTGATTTAACATGTGGAGCACCCAAAATGATGTTGCTAAGAGCAACAGGAAAAACCCCAAAGGGTTACCAACGGGTGTGGGAATAAACTCCTTGGTCAGAGATAGAAATATAGACACAAGGAGAGTATCCACAATCCTAACCCCCACTTGCAGGGCACAGGTTCAGCTTACTGCCACTAAACTGACACCTGGACGCCCTGCACAGTGAGGGAGGATTAAGCAAGCAGGTCTGAGAGTACAGCCGCAAACCTGCTGGGTTCACAGAATAGCAAAAGAACCCCAGCAGGTTAAACAACTGACTCCAGTCTTACTGCTAGGTCCGGATTGGCAGAATGAAGTACCGAATCCCAAGGCCTATTCGCAGTAAGCAACAAGTAAATACAAAGTCACACAGTACTAGCTAACTCTCTGGAACTGACTAACAAACAAAGATTCAGCAGCATTTGCCTAGCCTGAGAGGATGGTTTATATAGCAGGTGCTGTCCACGCCCCACTCAGACCTCACAGACTGTGAGCACAAAACCAGCGCCGGATTCCCTGCCGTGCACAGAGCCTGTAACCACTACACAGTAAAAACCCGGACCGGAGTATCAGCTGCGCTCAGGTTACTTCGCTAACACTTGCCTCCCGGTTGCCATGGCGACGTGGCAGTACAGAACAGGAGATCCTAACATCATCCTTTCGTAAGACTTTCCCTTCTCCCTTGCAGTGGTAGCTATTGGGGCACATGCCCAGGCTACCACTGTGCATGCATCGAGGAGACAGGACAGATGTTAAATATATATATATATATATATATATATATATATATATACACACACACACACACACACACACACACACACACATTCACAGTGTGTGTGTGTGTGTATATATATATATATATATATATATATATAAATATATTATAGGCGGCACTGGGGGTATTCAGTTTGCTCCAGTAATCTCGGAGCTATTGAATTTGCCCCCCACCTATACAATTGAGGCCCATTTTCACCTGTTTTTAAGGGTTTTTAACCGATGCCCTTTCACCTTTTTGTTTAGTGAAAAGGCATTTACGGAAAAAATGCCTCAAAATCTGCGTAAATGGCCTGAGTTTTTGCCATCGTAGGTGATTCGCTCTTTGTCACGGACCCCGGCCGCCCCACTCTCCGGATACACCAATCCGAGAGTTGCAGCAGCGCCGTGCGTATCTCCACTGCCACCAGCAAAGACTTTTCAACGTATTACGGACGTTGCAGGTGTCTTTAGCTTCACCAGTAACCACCAATCTTAATATCTCATGAAAACAATAGGTAACGTACTTCACTTGGCTTGACTTGGGTTCAAGAACACAGCAGTCAGATCTAATTATATGTTTATTATAATTAAGAAATATCTATGGGTTTACAAGGGTAAAAAGATTACAAAGAATATAAAGAGTTTTAAGAAAGATATACAGGTTACTAGCAGTCTTAATAAACAAAAAGGGAATAAAGAAAATCAGAATCTAATTACGCTTAAGTAGTGTATTAAGGGGGTCATTCCGAGTTGTTCGCTCGTTGCCGATTTTTGCTATACTGCGATTAGTCGCTTACTGCGCATGCGCAAGGTTCGCAGAGCGCATGCGCTTAGTTATTTTACACAAAAGTTAGGTATTTTACTCACGGCATAACGAAGCTTTTTCATCGCTGTGCTAATCGGAGTGTGATTGACAGGAAGTGGGTGTTTCTGGGCGGAAACTGGCCGTTTTATGGGAGTGTGCGGAAAAACGCAGGCGTTAGAGTTGCAAAACGCAGGAGTGGCTGGAGAAACGGGGGAGTGGTTGAGCAAACGCTGGGTGTGTTTGTGACGTCAAACCAGGAACGAAAAGGACTGAGCTGGTCGCAATGGCTGAGTAAGTCTGGAGCTACTCAGAAACTGCTAAGAAATTTCTATTCGCTATTCTGCTAATCTTTCGTTCGCACTTCTGCTAAGCTAAGATACACTCCCAGAGGGCGGCGGCTTAGCGTGTGCAATGCTGCTAAAAGCAGCTAGAGAGCGAACAACTCGGATTCACCCCCTAAGATCTGTTATGGGTTCACTTAAAGGACAGGTTGGAAACCATTTTGTGTTGCAGACTCCATTACAATATTCACGTAGACATTACATACAAGTCTTATATCGCTGGATACAAATTAATGTCCCATTTGCCACATTCTCGCCTGTAAATTGAAGCATAAGGGGACTAGTGACACTCATCACAGTCCTACTTGTGCGCCACTGTCCACCTGCTCATTTTGGCATGAAAGCCCATCAGCATTTCCTTGCTGTGCACCCTTCCTATGCTAAATAGTGAAATTGAATTGTTGGAGCACCAGACTCCACCTTAGGAGTGTTCCATTATCTCCAGAAACTCTGTTCAACCAAACGAGTGGATTGTTATCCGTGATTATGGTGAAGTCTCACCCATACAGATATGGCTGTAGTTTTTGGAGAGACCATACAATGGCTAAACATTCTTTTTCAATGGTGGCATAGGCCACTTCCCGGGGAAGTAATTTCTTGCTTAAGAAAAACACTGGATGTTCTTCCACCTGTTCATTGACCTGAGTACAACACCTAAACCGTAGTTAGAGGCATCAGTCTGTACATTAAATCTCCTTTTAATATCTGGGGCCTGCAGCACAGGTGATTCGGCTAATGCAGATTTTAAAGCTACAAAGGCCTTCTCACAGTCCTCTGTCCAATTAACCACTTGGGGCAATTTCTTTTTTGTCAAATCCGTCAGGGGTTTGGCTAATGTGCTGTAGTGTGGCACAAATTTTCGATAGTACCCTGCAGTTCCTAAAATTGACATAACCTGCTTTTTAGTCTGAGGGGTAGGCCAGGCAGCAATAGCCTCTACTTTATCTGGTTCTGGACGGAGGATACCACCCCTACCCGATGCCCTAGGTATTGCACCTCTCTCATGGCAAATTGGCATTTCTCTGGTTTAGTTGTCAAACATGCCCCAGTGATTCAGCCTAATACACTCTCCAGGTGGACCAGATGTTCCTCCCAGGTCTGGCTGAACACCGCAATGTCATCCAGATAGGAAACTGCGTGTCCTTCCTGGCCTTCCAGCAGGTCATTAACCAGGCACTGAAAAGACGCAGGGGCATTCTTCATCCCAAAAGGCATGACCAAATACTCGAACAGTCCAAGTGGGGTGATAAATGCGGACAGCTCATGGGCCTCAGGTGACAATGGGATCTGCCAATATCCCCTACTGAGATCCATGATGGTGATGTATTTTGCCTGCGCAAGCCGATCGAGCAATTCATCTATCCTGGGCATGGGATAGGCATCAAATACAGTTGCGTCATATAACCTCCTGTAGTCTACACAGAACCTGGTACCACCACACTTCTTTGGGACCAGTACCACTGGGGCAGCCCAAGAACTGGGAGACTTCTGTATAACACCTAGGCGTAACATAAGATCAATCTCGTGTTTCATTGCTTCCAGCACTTCCAGGGAAGCACGATAGGCTGTCTGTCTGAGAGGAGTCTAATCACCTGTGTTCACACTATGGGTAACTAAGCTGGTCTTCCCAGGTTTCCTTGTGAAGTGGGACTGATAAGGCTGTAGAGTGTCAGATAGCTGTTTCCGCTGCACTTCTGTCAATTCTCTTTCATTGTGAGCCTGGGCCAGTGACCCCCCTTCCTTTGCAGCAGAGGCTAAATCCATTAAGGGGTCAGGCTCCTGCTCAATCTCAGGCAAGCTACACAGCTAGCACATATGTACCTCTCTCATGATACTGTTTAAGCATATTGATGTGGTTTACCTTCTGCCTTTTACTTCCCTTATCCAATTCCACTAGATAATTTACATCATTCAGGTGCTGCAGTATGGGGTAGGGCCCCTCCCAGGCAGCCTGTAACTTGTTCTGTCGCATAGGGATAAGCACCAGGACCACCTCAAATATGCATTCTCTAGCGCTGCGGTCATACCAAAGTTTCTGTCTTGTCTGTGCAGCCTTCAGGTTGCTCTGCACCATTTCCATGAGGGACTGCATTTTCCCTGAACTGCAGGACATAGTGCACGACAGATGTTTCAGGGGTGATCAACTTTCCTTCCCATTCTTCCCTGACTAAGTCTAAGGGTCCTCGCACCCGCCTTGCAAGGAGGAGTTCAAAGGGCGAGAATCCCGTGGATTCTTGCAGCGCCTCGCGATATGCAAACAGAAGGTGCAGCAGGAACCTCTCCCAATCTCTCCCCTGGGACTCTACGAAGGTCCTCAACATTTGTTTTAGGGTACCATTAAATCTCTCAATCAGTCCATTTGTCTGCGGGTGATAAGGCGTCGCAACGAGGTGATTCACCTGCATCCATTTACAGAGGCTCTGCATGAGATCTGACATAAACTGGGTACCTTGGTCAGTTAACATCTCTTGCGGGAACCCTACCATGGAATAGATGGATATGAGGGCATCAGCAACCTTATCTGCTCGGATGGATGACAGAGCCACTGCTTCCGGATACCGGGTAGCATAATCCACTACTGTCAATATGTACTTCTTCCCAGAGCTGCTGGGAATAGCTAGGGGCCCTATGATGTCTACAGCAACCCATGCAAAAGGCTCTGAGATAACTGGTGAGTAGATCAGGGTGGCCTTCCCCACATCCCCAGATTTCTCCACTAACTGGCAGGCATGACAGGAGCGACAGTAATCACGTATGTCATTCCCCATGCGGGGCCAGAAAAAAAATTGTGTGCCAAACGCACTTGGGTCTTGCGCTTACCCATATGTCCTGCTAAGGGAATCTCGTGGGCAACTTTCAGCAGCCCTTCCCTATACCTCCATGGTACAACCAGCTGCTTACTGGGACCCTCATCTGGATCCTTACCTTGTACATTTCCGTCTCTGTACAACAGTCCATTTTCCATAAACATTCAATCTGACCCCCCTTCCACGCCTGCCTGATTGAGCCTCTCCCTGACAGAAGCTAGACTAGGGTCAGTGTGCTGCTCAGCTTTGAAAGCATCACTTCTCATTAACTGATCAGGGTGAGGGAACAATGTTGTGTGTCACTGTCCCTTAGACTAGTCTCTGTGCTAGCAGATTGTACAGGAGAGGACGGGGGTGGAGGGGAATCACTTTCTGGTGAGACAGGACCCCTGCGGGCAGAGCTTCTGGTTGTAACAGCTAACACATTGCTACATACAGTATTTGACTCAACCCCTGATATTGGTACATTTGCAATTTGACCCATTTCTGTCTGATCCGTTCCTTCCCTGTGAAACTGCAAAAGGGTTATTGTATCGCACACAAACATTGTCGTCACTTTGCAAATTACAAACATTTGTACTCATGTTGGGTGGGTCAAAAGCAGGGTTAGATTGTACCATTGCATCCTTAACAACATCACTCTCAGTTATACATGCAGTGTGCATCCTTCCCAAATCAGTCCCCAACAGTACAGTAGCAGGTAAATTGTCCAGCACCCCAACGTCCCGAATGCCTCTCCCAACTCCCCAGTCCAGGTACACCTGAGCCATAGGCACCTCTGGGTGCAACCCGCCCACTCCACTTACAGCAGTAGTCTATTCTGGAATAATGTGCTCAGGGTCCACTAGTGCAGGATGCACCAGTGTCCGGTCTGCCCCAGAGTCCAGTAACCCAAGTGTTAATCGTGTTCCTACCGTAACTGCTTGCAGGTTACCTCTGGGCCGATCTGGGAGTCCTTCCACACACAGGACAGCGGGCACATGTTTCCCTGCTGGGCCCTCCACAGGCGATTTCTTCCTTTTGGGGCAAGTTAAACTGATGTGCCCCACTTCATCACAATTAAAACACCTGCGGCCAGTTGCCAAAACAGGTTTTTCCCCACTTCCCCAACAGATGCAGCGGATGCTGGTTTAGTTGGAAAAGACCATGGGGGTGATCCTGCGGGTCTTAGTCCTCTCCACCCGTCTTGCTCTGGCGTTTCCCAGCTCTCCTTTACCACAGAAGCCCTGGTGCTGGTGTATTGATCTGCCAGGGTGGCAGCCTCTTCAGATGTCTTGGGGTTCCGATCTAGGACCCACTCTTTAACCTCAGCAGGGCAGAGTGCAATGAACTGCTCCTGGAGTATGAGGTCTTTCAGTTTATCATAGTCCTTCACTTGCAAGCCCTCAACCCATTGATGCAACAGGGTTGACAATTGCGCTAACAGTCCCGCATAGGTATCGGAGGGACTGCACTTTGATTATCTGAACTTCTGTCTGTAAGCCTCAGGGGTGATGTTGAAACCCTTCAGCAATGCTTTCTTAATTGCAGCATAATCACCATCCAGCTCCTGGGGAAGGTCTGTAAACACTTCCAGGGCTTTTCCCCTCAGCCCAAGGGGTTAAATAGCTTGCCCATTGACTGGAGTCCAGTGCAAACTGTCGGCAAGTTTTTTCAAAGCTCCTGAAGAAAGTATCCAGGTCACCATCTTTCTCCAGCACTGGAAATTGATCATGCCGGGGCATTTTCCTACCCGGATCAGGAACAGCACTCTGGCCTCAGAGCCTCGCCAGCTCCAGCAGGTACTCCTGTTCGGCCTGATGCTCTGCAGCCTCTCATTCGGCTTTACGCTCTGCAGCCTCAGCCTCTCATTCGGCTTTACGCTCTGCAGCCTCGGCCTCTCGGTACTGCTGTATCAGCTGTAGAGGTGTCACATCATCTGTATCCCTCCTATATTTGAGGGCAGTTTGCAAATATTGGTCCAAGGCACTGTCATCACTGGAACTAGAAGAGGGCTCCGACCTCCTCCTAGCAATGGTCTGCGGTCACGGTATATAATTTCTAACTAATGTCTTTTGTAAGCCCGAGTTCTAACTCTGGTGAAGTGGAATTACTCCCACTCACTCAAGTTCTTGTAAAAAGTTATTTATCAATCCCACACGCTGCCAGCCACTTTGTCACAGACCCCGGCCGCCCCACTCTCCGGATACACCAATCCAAAAGTTGCACCAGTGCCGTGCGAATCTCCACTGCCACCATCAAAGACTTTTCAACGTATTACGGACACTGCAGGTGTCTTTAGCTTCACCTGTAACCACCAATCTTAATATCTTATGAAAACAATAGGTAACGTACTTCACTTGGCTTGACTTGGGTTCAAGAACACAGCAGTCAGATCTAATTATATGTTTATTATAATTAAGAAATATCTTCGGGTTTACAAGGGTAAAAAGATTACAAAGAATATAAAAAGAGTTTTAGAAAAGATATGCAGGTTATTAACAGTCTCAATAAACAAAAAGGGAATAAAGAAAATCAGAATCTAATTACGCTTACGTAGTGTATTAAGATCTGTGGGAGGAAGCTTCCCAGAAATATAGACATTCATCTAGGCAGGGCAGCCACTTCCATCAGAATGAACAAAACAGTGTGTGTGTGAGGGGCAGATATAACCCCCTCCTAGCTGCAGGCCCCCACCCTTTCCTTAACTCTCTCAATGCTGTGTACCTGGGCAGTAAGAAACCAGATTTAATTTGGTTTCACTTTCAACAGCTGTCTTTCTTTTAAGTTTCAAGAGGTCAGGTTTCTTGACCTGGTCTGGCTTTTTGTAATGTCCAAGGTAAGAGCCATAAACTAACCTCTGACTACCCCACTATACATCAGTGTCCTCTACTCCCATATCTATGTAGTTGTAGTTGGAAACCATTTTGTGTCGCAGACTCTATTACGATATACACGTAGACATTACATACAAGTCTTATATCGCTGGATACAAATTAATGTCCCATTTGCCACACTGATCCACATGTTTTTCACTCCTGCTGAATTTTTCGCCTAGGTGAAAAAAATGGCCCTCCTATTGAATAGGGCAAATCCCCATTTGCCGCAAAAAGTCCAGTTTTTTTCACCTAGGCTAAAAAATGGACGTAATTGAATACCCCACATATTCTAGACAACAGATATAGTTTTCATAACTTTACCTGCGGTCTAGAATGTCTATCCTGTGTGCATACTATATTTGGTATATTGGACCACTGCATGGGGTTACATAAGGAAGGCACTATATTTTGCTAAATCTACCAGATAGGAATCCATCTGCTGACCACACATGCACTCGTGGTGAGTGCCGCCGGGGTACAACAACTACCCTAAGTGCACAGCTCCTGTAGGTGTATTTTAATACATTCAGGTAAATCATAATTTCTTATTGCCACAAATAGTGGCAATAAGAAATTATAATTATCAGCAGAGCCGGCGCTAACCGCTCAGCAGCTCCTGCAAGGCAGGGAGGCGCTGGTCGGAAGAGGCGCTCTCCCTGCTCTGCTGTTGCTGCTGGCTCCTGGTTGCTGCTGCGTCTGTCACACTGTATGACAGAGGCAGGCAACGTGAAGTGCGGCTCCAGCTCCCTCCCTCCTGTTTCCACCAGCTCCTCATGGCCGTGGCTAGGGGGGCATGTCACCTGTGCGCCTGATAGGAGAGGGTGCCGATCCCCCCTAACGCTCCCCTCCCTATGCAGCAGCCGTCGGCATCGAGATGAAACTGAACAAAAACTACATCTCCCAGCAGCCTTTGCTGCCGGGAGCTGTAGTTTACTTTCAGTTTCATCTTGCAGTTATCAGCTGAACAGAATTGAGGGGGCAGAGGTAGGGGACAAGTTACCCCAGCCTTTCCCCACCCCCCTCTTCCCCCCACTGCCATTAATCATGGCAGTGCACTCTAAACTAAGAAGTTACCCGACGTCCAAAAAGGGGGCGGAGCTAGACGGCACTGTACAACACAGTGCCTTGCCAGTTGCCAGGAGCATGGGAGAATGGAGGGAATGTGAGCAGCAGCATGGCCAAAACAGTGAGTATGACTCAGGGAAGGGCACTGTGTGTGTGTGTGACTGCTATATGTGTGTATATGTGTTTGCTTGTGTGTGACTGTATGTGAATAGGTGTATGACTACATATCTGTATGTGTGCTGGTATGTCACTGTATGTATATGTGTCACTATATATGTATTTATACAGGTGTGTGATTATATGTATGTATGTGAGAGAATGTATGTGTGCGTGTATGTTTTTAGGTGTGTGACAGCATGTATTTGTATAGGTGTGTGATTTCATGTATGTATCAATGTATGAGTTATTATTGTATACCCCTGTTACACCACCAGCTAGTAACACGGGTTATTGGACATGAGCGCGCATAACCCATGTTGCTGGTTGGTGTAAAAGCGCCCAGTTGGAATAATCCGGGTCGATTGACCTGGTATTCCAACTCAGGTAGCTTGCAGAGTTGAACACGGGTTCAGCCCGGCAAGCTGTGCTGTGCAAACTGGGAGCCGGGTTGATGCAACCCGGCTCCTGTTCACAGTGTATGTACAGGCAGCGCTTGGAGATCATGTGATCTCCAAGTGCCGCCCCCGCTGCGTCACCAGCAATGTCACCAACCCGGCAATATGCCAAGTTGGAATCTGCGGTGGGAAAAGGGCCTGAGGCGGGTCGCACCCGGGAAGCATCTGTGTCAAGCTCCCAGGTGTGATCCACCTCAGATGATATAACAGAGGTATTATTTTATCTTTATCGTAGCCCAAATAAATAAAAAAATACAAGTAAAAAGTGTGAAAATGCCTACAGTAGCTATCCCCTTTGCCCATGTGCAATTATATATATATGCACACACAACAAGTTAATGGCTTACCCCGGATGACAAAACTCCTGGTTTCGGGCCTGCCCTCCTCCCCACTGCACTTTGGGCAGCGGCGCCGGCAGCACTCTCCCGCACAGAGCCGGTGCTCTCCAGCTCAGCACCGTGAAGCGCGGCTCCGGCTTGGTCCCTCCGGCTCCCTCCCTCCTCCCCACTGCACTTTAGGCAGCGGCGCCGGCAGCCTTCTCCACGGATCTGTGTGCGGTATGTACCGCACACCACCTCTATCTCCCCTCCGGTTTACTTAAGTGTAAGGTTCATTAATTGTTGCACTACTTCTGTGTGCATTCTATGTGGCACTAGTACTGTGGGCGCTTTGTGGATCACTACTGCTGTGGGCATTATGTGTGGCACGTCTACTGTGGGTGCTCTGTGGGGCACTACTGCTGTGGGCGCTCTGTGGCACGACTACTGTGAGCGTTATTTGTGGCACAACTACTGTGTGCGTTCTGTGTGGCACAACTACTGTGTGCGTTCTGTGTGGCATAACTACTGTGGGCGTTCTGTGTGGCACAACTACTGTGGGCGTTCTGTGTGGCACAACTACTGTGGGCGTTCTGTGTGGCACTACTACTGTGGGCGTTCTGTGTGGCACTACTACTGTGGGCGTTCTGTGTGGCACTACTACTGTGAGCATTGTGTGTTAGGCACGCTATCATTGTGGTCATTTTGTGTGGCACTACTACTGCGGGTGTTATTTGTATAAGGGACACTACTGTGGGTATTGTGTATAAGGAGCCCTACTGTGTATCGTAATGTGAATTAGGTACACAACTATCGGGTGCAATATGAATCAGGCACTACGTGTGGTATAATGTGAATACGATTGTGATACTGTGTAGCGTAATTTGAATTGGGGATACTATTATGTGGCCACGCCCCTTCCATATGAGACCATGCCCCTTTGGCGGGCACTGTCCCTTAATTCCATATGGGAGGGAGGGCGCAAATTTATTGTTTGCAGGAGGGCGCCGGACACCCTAGCACCGGCCCTGATTATCAGGTCTCAGACCATATAATTAATAAATATGCCCCCTAATCAGACACAAATTGTAATTAGCAATTTGAGTAGGCTGTATTTGTTTACAAGAAAGGTAGAGCATTCTTTTCAAACTGTGTGTGTATGTGTCTCCTTTATCCTTATGTTAAATGTTGTTTATTTTCTTAATGTGTGCGATATTCTATGGCCAATGCCAAAATATGTCTGTTTACAAAGTTCACTTCAGTAAATATGGTAAAAAAGTATTTTGACTTGTTTTACATTTATAGCGTGCAACTTTACATGTGTATTCTTTGTTTCTCTTACGTCCTAGACCTAGAGGATGCTGGGGTCCACATTAGTACCATGGGGTATAGATGGGTCCACTAGGAGACACTGGCACTTTAAGAGTTTAAGAGTGTGGGCTGGCTCCTCCCTCTGTGCCCCTCCTACCAGACTTAGTTTAGAAAATGTGCCCTGAGGAGCCGGTCACAGCTAGGGGAGCTCTACAGAGCTTCTCTAGTAAAAGTTATTTTAGAGTTTTTTATTTTACAGGAAGGCTGCTGGCAACAGCCTCCCTGCTTCGTGGGACTAAGGGGGGGGGGGGGGGGGTGGGAGGGGGGGGGGAGTAGTGTCCGCCCTGCGGGGTCTGAGCCACTATCTCCGCTGACAGGACACTGAGCTCCTGAGGGGATAGAACGTTCCACGCCACAGGGGATCGCTCACCCCGGCAGCATGCCACCACCCCCTTACAGAGCCAGAAGATCGGTAGCGAGATAGTCACCGCCCCCCCTAGCAAGTGGGGAGCCAGTGTGAAGATGGTGGCAAAAGGGTATGGAGCGCAGTACTAACTCAGTACGGCTCAGCGGTACATAATGTGAGGGGCACCCTGAGCCAGCGCCTACACCCTACACTAACCTCCCAAGCCTGTCAGGGTCCCGGGATCTCTGCCAGCATCAATCCTCAGGCCAGTATAATGCTATGAAGAGCGGGAAGACAGCGCCATTAAGGGTGTAGAGCTTCTCCTCAGAGCGGACCGAGCAGCGTTCAGCGCCATTTTCCTGCCTGTAGAAACGCTGTCAGTGATGTGCAGTCCCTCCAGAGCAACTCCAGCTATCTCTCACAGTACCAGGGGGTTGTAGAGGGAGGGGGGGGGGGGGGGGGGGGGGCGAGGCTGTATAAAGCCTGTGTAACCTATTAAGGTACACAGTCAGTGCTGGTTTAGGGTCTCCCTATACCTGAAAGGCGCTGTGTGTGGGTTGGCTCCATTCTCTGGGTGAGATTCAAATTATATATCACGCCCAATTTCCTTTCTAAAATGATCTCCGTTATCGCGCATATTGCGCCCATAGTAATCAGGTTTACTGTGTAAAGGGTTGGGTGCCTCACTACTTCGGGGGTAGCGAGCTGAAATAATGATACAATGTCCCTGAGGGCAGAAACAGAACGAGTGTGGAAAGGGGTGAAAAGAATTGAATCTCCCCCTCTGTGTCTCTCTTGCCATTCTTGGGAGGTGAAACTCTGTCTGTCCTTCCCGGTGAGTGTGTGGAGTGTCTGTGGTCTCCAAAAAGCTATGTCCAGGGACTCTGTGTCATATGCTGCAGAGGATATGTCCTCTCAGGATGATCCCATTCCATGTAATCAGGATTGCACTGTTTTAGCACAGATACCAGAAAGGGAGCCTGAATGGTTATCCTCTATCAAATCCAAGATTTCTCAGATTTCTACTAGGGTTGCACAGAATGAATCTGCAACTCAGGTTTTACAGAACTCTTTGGCAGTTTGGTCCGGTTCTGTTACCTCAGGCCCCCCCTGGAGGTTCCCATAAATGTGCTCTTGCACAGATTATTCAGGATGACACAGATACAGACTCTGACATGGCAGATGGTGATGTGCTCAGGGGGGCCGCATCTCTTGCTAAAGGGGTGCAGTTGATGATAGAGGCTATAAGGGATGTGTTGAATATTGCAGATACAACACCTGAGCAGGTTGAGGAGGCTTACTTCACTAACAATAAGAAAGCCTCGCTAACCTTCCCTGCGTCCAAAGAATTAAATGCTATATTTGAGAAAGCATGGGAAAACCCAGCATCTGGTTGCTTTTCCCTTCCCTGAGGAGGATAGGAAAAAATGGGAAAAAACACCCATAGTGGACACGTCTGTATCCAGACTCTCTAAAAAGGTGGTTTTACCTGTTCCAGGATCTACCGCCTTAAAGGAGCCGGCTGATCGCAAAATTGATACTACACTGAAATCCATATACACGGCTTCAGGGGTGATACTACGGCCTACTGTTGCCTGTGCATGGATTTCCAAAGCTATAGTAAAGTGGTCAGGCACATTACTTGAGGATTTGGATACTATGGATGTAGAATTGTTTTTGCGTAACATTCAGGATTCTGCAGGATTTATGGTGGAATCCATGAAGGACCTGGGTTCAATGGCTGCAGGAATTTGTTCCATGTCTCAGCTCGTAGAGGTCTGTGGCTGCGCCAGTAGTCTGCCGACGCGGAATCCTGGAGAGGTGTGGAGACCCTACCCTACACAGGTCAGGCTCTCTTTGGGGAAGCGTTGGATGCGTGGATCTCCACGGCTGCAGCGGATAAGTCACCCTTTCTTCCCTCAGCTGCACCTGCTGGGAAGAAACCCTTTCCTTTAGCGGCATCACAGTCCTTTCATGTTGCTAAAACAAGAAAGGCCAAACTGTCCAACACCTTCTTTAGAGGAGGTCGGACAAAATCCAAGAAACCTGCTGCTGCAGGTTCCCAGGAACAGAAACCTGCTTCTGGTACACCAAAGTCCTCAGCATGATGGTGGACAGCGTGGCCTGGAGGTAGGGCCAGTGGGGGCGAGACTCAGACATTTCAGTCACGTCTGGGTGTCGTCCGGCCTGGATCCCTGGGTAGTGGATGTTGTGTCCCAGGGGTACCGTCTGGAATTTCAAGATCTCCCTCCTCACCGGTTCTTCAAATCAGGTCTGCCAGCTTTGCCGACAGACAGGGCTACCCTACAGGGAGCCATCCAGAAGCTGGTGGAGGCACAGGTTATCGTACCAGTCCCTTCCCAGATGCAAAACAAGGGTTACTATTCGAACCTTTTCGTGGTAACCAAGCCGGATGGTTTGGTCAGGCCCATTCTGAACTTAAAATCACTAAACCCCTTTCTGAGGGAGTTCAAATTCAAAATGGAGTCTCTAAGGGCAGTGATATCAGGTCTGGAGGAGGGGGAATTCCTGGTATCCCTGGATATCAAGGATGCGTACCTCCACATTCCGATTTGGCTGCCGCATCAAGCTTATCTCCAATTCGCTCTGTTGGACTGTGACTATCAGTTGCAGGGCCTGCCATTCGGCCTCTCCACAGCACTGAGGGTATTCACCAAGGTGATGGCAGAAATGATGGTTCTCCTCCGCAGACAGGGGGTGAACATAATTCCATATCTGGATGATCTGCTGATAAAGGCATCGTCCATGGAGAAGCTATTACGGTCCATAGCTCTCACAACACAGCTGCTCAGGGAACATGGTTGGATCCTGAATCTTCCAAAATCACATTTGGAACCAGGAGGTTGTCCTTTCTGGGGAATGATCCTCGACACGGACAGTGCAGAGTGTGTTTCTTCCAGAGGAAAAAGCGTTGGTGATACAAACAATGGTTCGCGATGTCCTGAAGCCAGTTCACCAGTGCATTCGCCTTCTGGGGAAGATGGTGGACTCTTATGAGGCTCTGCAGTACGGGAGGTTTCACGCTCGGTCCTTCCAACTGGATCTCCTGGACAAGTGGTCGGGATCCCAGCTACACATGCACCAGAGAATACGTCTGTCGCCAAAGGCCAGGATTTCACTCCTCTGGTGGCTGCAATTACCTCACCTTCTGGAGGGCCGCAGGTTCGGGATTCAGGACTGGATCCTTCTAACCACAGATGCAAGTCTCCAGGGCTGGGGCGCAGTCACTCAAGGGTAAACCTTCCAAGGAAGGTGGTCAAGTCTGGAATCTGGCCTGCCGATAAACATTCTGGAGCTAAGAGCCGTATACAACGGTCTTCTCCAAGCGGCCCACCTTCTGAGAAATCTGGCCATTCAGGTACAGTCAGACAACGTAACGACAGTGGCTTACATAAACCGACAAGGCGGAACAAAGAGCAGAGCAGCAATGTCAGAGGTAACAAGAATCATCCTCTGAGCAGAAAAGCACGCGGTGGCGCTGTCAGCAATCTTCATTCCGGGAGTAGACAACAGGGAAGTGGACTTCCTCAGCAGACATGATCTCCATCCAGGGGAGTGGGGTCTCCATCCGGAGGTGTTCAAGGAGGTAATAGATCGTTGGAGCGTACCCCAGATCAACATGATGGCCTCTCGGCTCAACAAGAAGCTTCGGCGGTATTGTTCCAGGTCGAGGGACCCGCAAGCAGTGGCGGTGGATGCCCTAATGACTCTGCGGGTTTTCCAGTCGGTGTACGTGTTTCAAACTCATAAGGAGAACAAGAGTTCAGGCAATCCTTATTGCTCCGGACTGGCCAAGAAGGGCTTGGTACGCGGATCTTCTGGATCCACTGCTAGAAGAGCCGAGGCCTCTTCCTCTTCGGGAGGACCTGTTGCAGCAGGGGCCGTTCGCCTATCAGGACTTACCACGGCTACGTTTGACGGCATGGAGGTTGAACGCCAGATACTAGCTAGGCAGAGCATTCCGAACAAGGTTATTCCTACCCTGATATAGGAGTAACGTCAAAACATTACCTTCGTTTTTGGAAAAAATATGTATCTTGGTGTGAGTCCAAGAAGTTTCCTGCGGTGGAGTTTCAACTGGGACGTTTTCTCCTCTTTCTGCAAGCAGGTGTGGATATGGGCCTGAGGTTAGGATCCATAAAGGTCCAAATTTCGGCCCTATCCATCTTCTTTCAGAAACAGTTGGCTGCCCTCCCTGAGGTTCAGACTTATTTGAAGGGTGTTCTGCACATCCAACCTCCCTTTGTACCACCAACGGCACCTTGGAATCTTAACGTGGCATTGCAGTTCCTCCAGTCGGACTAGTTTGAACCTCTACAGGAGGTTGAGGTCAAGTTTCTCACGTGGAAGGCTGTCACTTTGTTGGCCTTAGCTTCTGCTAGACGTGTGTCGGAGTTGGGGGTTTTGTCTTGTAAGAGCCCCCACTTGATTTTCCATGAAGATAGAGCTGAGCTTCGGACACGTCAGCAGTTTCTTCCGAAGGTTGTGTCGGCATTTCATATCAACCAACCTATTGTGGTGCCGGTAGCGACTGACTCCTCTATTTCATCAAAGTCCTTAGATGTTGTAAGGGCTCTAAAAATCTATGTGAGGAGGACTGCTCGTCACAGGAAATCGGACTCTCTGTTTGTCCTGTATGATCCCAAGAAAACTGGGTATCCTGCTTCTAAGCAGACCATCTCCCACTGGATCAGGTTCACTATCCAGCATGCATATTCTACGGCAGGCTTGCCATGTCCTACGTCTGTTAAGGCCCACTCTACTCGTAAGGTGGATTCTTCCTGGGCGGCTGCCCGGGGTGTCTCGGCATTACAACTCTGCCGAGCAGCTACTTGGTCAGGGTCGAACACGTTCGCAAAGTTCTACAAGTTCGATACTTTGGCCTCTGAGGACCTTAAGTTTGGTCAATCAGTTCTGCAGGAGCCTCAGCGCTCTCCCTCCCGTTCTGGAGCTTTGGTACATCCCCATGGTACTAATGTGGACCCCAGCATCATCTAGGACATAAGAGAAAATAGGATTTTAATTACCTACCGGTAAATCCTTTTCTCGTAGTCCGTAGAGGATGCTGGGCACCCGCCCAGCGCTTCGTGATCCTGCAGTGGTTCTTTAGTTCAGTACTGCTTAGTTCTAAGTTAAGTACTGTTTTGTTACTTGGTAAGTAATCTTGTTCAGCTGTTGCTGATGTTTCAAGCTAGTTAGCTTGGTTTGCCTTGTATGTGTGAGCTGGTATGAATCTCACCACTATCTGTGTATAATCCTTTTCTCGAAGATGTCCGTCTCCTCGGGCACAGTTTCTAGACTGAGTCTGGTAGGAGGGGTATAGAGGGAGGAGCCAGCCCACACTCTCAAACTCCTAAAGTGCCAGTGGCTCCTAGTGGACCCGTCTATACCCCATGGTACTAATGTGGACCCCAGCATCCTCTACGGACTACGAGAAAAGGATTTACCGGTAGGTAATTAAAATCCAAATTTTTTTTATGCTGCTAATTCTTGCTCTCAAGAATTTTAAATATATGCTGTATTTTCCACATACAGGCAACATCTGAGTATACCTCACATTTTACGATTAAAAAGTTTAATTTGCCTGTGATCTAGGTCAAATGTCTGGTATTTTGCATTATTTTTTTACTTAATTAACTGAGTTCAGTTGTTGGTATCAAACTTGAAATGTAATATTATTTCATTACTCAGTCAAGGTATATTCAGTCAAAGAGGTATTTTTACTGAGCGATGATTTTTCATACCTCCTAATTTTATGGGTATTGCTTGCCAGATTTAAAAGGGCTATAGGACAATAATATTAAATCCAAAATCATTCTTGTTTGTATTTAATATTATATATAGGCAGGGCCGGTGCAAGGTTTATCGGCACCCTAGGCAAAACTTCAGCCTCCCTCCCCCTTACTCATCACCATTGGCATCCACAGGAAAAATAATAACAAACACACTGGCCCCTCTCAGGAAAAAAGAAAAAAAACACTTTGGCCTTCACAAAATAAAAAACACACACATTTGCCCTGACAGGAAAAAAACCCACAATGCTCCCCAGTACATAACTTGCATATACTCCCTTTATTATTGACAGAACAGCAAATTAATATGCTCCTGCTAAGTACAAAGGGAAAATGTGATGGCTTCTCCAACATGTGTGCAAGGCCCTATCTTAAAGTATCAAAACTATTGTTATTGGTTACTTAGATAGTGCCACTAATTTGCACAGCGCTGTACACAGAACATCAGAATTCGTATCACTCCTTGTCCCACAGGAATGAGAGTGATATTCCCTAAAATGCAAACACACACAGACAAATCCACATAACCTTCCCATATGTTTTTGGAGTGTGGGAGGAAACAGGAATACCCAGAGGAAACCCATGCAAACATAAAAAGAACATGCAAACTACCCACAGACATGCCATGACCAGGAATTTAACTCATGACCTGAGTGCTGAGGCAGTAATGCTTACCCTATGCCACTGTCCCGCCGACTGGATTATAACGTCTAAAAAATGTTGTAGGCTGTATAGAGAATACATCCTACAGCAGGTTGGGAAAGATATCCTGCCGCTTAGAATCCCAACACCTCGTTTGAAAGTATGCTAATCCTCTCCCCTCCCCTTCCTGCAGTCTAACTCTAACTTCCCCCCCTGCAACCTAACTCTAACCCTCCCCCTGGTGCCTAACCCTATCCCCCTACCCCCTACAGCCTGACTGTAACGCTCTCCGGCATACTTATATTCAGTATGCCGACTCTTGGGATTCCGGCATCGGGATTCTGAGCGCTGTCGGGAAGCACGTTTTTTAGTGTGTGCAGTGAGATTTCAGTACTAATATATGGCAAAAAAATAGAACACGACAAACTGACAAATAATTTTTCTGAGCAGCAGATACGGATGTCTTGTTCAGCCATACGCTATGGGCCAAATGTAATAGAGTGAGAGTTTCAGAAAGTGAGAGATTTGGTAAAGTTTTTCAGGTTTTTTTAAAGTGGCAATCATTTACACTGCAAAACCAGGTTGATCTTACTGTGTAAACGATTGCCACTTTAAAAAAAACTGCAAAACCTTACCAAATCTCTCACTTTTTGAAACTCTCACTCTATTACATTTGGCCCCATGTATCTGGTGATATACTGTGTCGGTTCATTAACAAACAGTTTTTATGTTGCAAATATTATTTATTATTTATTAACAGTTTCTTATATAGCGCAGCAAATTCCGTTGCGCTTTACAATTGGAAATAACAATGATATAACAAAACTGGGTTATAACAAACAGTCATAGAGGTAGGAAGGCCCTGTTCACAAGCTTACAATCTATAGGGAAATAGGCATTGATACACAAGGATAGGTGCTATCTATTGCATAGTTGTCCGCCAGATTGCAAAGGTTCTTGGTGGGCTGTATGATATGGTCATACAGCGATGATGAACCGGGGGCGGGAGGAAGGAAGAGTGAAGAATGAGAAGACATGTGAGGAATCTGTGTGAACTGTGCAGAGTGGATGCAATTTGATAGGAAGGTTTATGATAGTTATATGTGGCATCCCCAGCCAATGTGGTACTACGAGTCCCAGCATATCCTACCAAAAAGAAGCAGGATATACTGGGAAATGTAGTTTCACATCAGCTACAGGTGACACATGGAAGAAAAACTCCACTACCTACTTGCAAGGAAGAGAAACTGTCAGATGGAGAAGCAATCAGTCAGCATCCATCACAGCCTTTGGGAGCAAGCTGCAGACGCATAAACCACTGGACCACCAGGGCACTTCCTGTAGATGAGGCGGCAAAGGACATAAGTGATGGAGCAGCCTGGGAGGTACATGACACATACCTTCCAACTTTGTCCCGTCGGACAGAGGGACACACGGGCGGCGAAGCCGCGCGCGCTCCCGGAAAGGGGGCGTGGTCTATTGAAAAGGGGGCGTGGCTTCATGGGGGACCCGCAATCGCGAGTCACGCCCCCATTTTCGTCACTGAGGGGGCATGCCCAGCGCTCTGTGAGCCGCTGGCATGCCCCCTCTCCCTCTGTCTGCACTGAATAGTCCCTCTGTCTGCACTAAATAGTCCCTCTGC
The DNA here is from genome assembly GCF_028390025.1 of Pseudophryne corroboree. Taxonomy (NCBI): domain Eukaryota; kingdom Metazoa; phylum Chordata; class Amphibia; order Anura; family Myobatrachidae; genus Pseudophryne; species Pseudophryne corroboree. Next base: position 637,978,784 of record NC_086447.1, on the reverse strand, counting down.
ACTGCTGAGCCTCCCAACTGCCCCCCCCCCACCGCGGGACACTGCGGCCCACGGGTGGAACAGCGGGACAGTCCCCAAAAAACGGGACAGTCCCGCGAAAATCGGGACAGTTGGGAGGTATGCAGTGCAGCCCACCTGTTGCTGTATTAAAAATTACAAAAATAATATAAAATTATCCTCCTAAACAGCAGGGGGGAGGGTGTGTGTGGGCTCTGTGCTGCCACTGAATCTGCCTGTACTCTCACCAACTGCAGGCCTGTAGTGATACAGTATGTGTGCAGGGAACTTCTGTAACTAAGAGAGTGTGAGGTATAGCTATACAGGTACTGGATGAGCCCTATGACACACACACAACCACTCACACTGAGGCGCACACACACACACACACACACACACACTCATACTGAGACACACATACCTCCCAACTGTCCCGATTTTCGCGGGACAGTCCCGTTTTTTGGGGTCTGTCCCGCTGTCCCACCCGCGGGCCGCAGTGTCCCGCGGTGGGGGGGCAGTTGGGAGGCTCTGTCTCTCGCTGCCCTGCTTAGCAGAGCAGCGGTGAATAGACGCTGTGCGCATGTGCACAGCGTCTATTCATTGGAGACAGAGGGAGACGGGGCATGCCAGCAGCTCACAGAGCGCTGGGCATGCCCCTTCAGTGACGAAAACGGGGCGTGGCTCGCGATCGCGGGTCCTCCCGTGATGCCAAGCCCCCTTTTCGTTGGCCACGCCCCTTTTTCGGGAGCGCGCGGCTTCGCCGCGCGGGTGTCCCTCTTTCAAGAAGGCAAAAGTTGGGAGGTATGGACACACACAGTGATACTGAGAAACACACACACTGACACTCATACTGAGGCAGAGGCACACACACACACACACACTGAGAAACAGTGATACTTAGACACACACACACACACACACACACTGAGAAACAGTGATACTTAGACACACACACACACACACACACACACACACACACACACACACACACACACACTCTGACACTCATACTGAGGCAGTGGCACACACAAACACTCATACTTAGACTGAGACACACTCACACTGACACTCATACTGAGGCTGAGGCACACATACACTCATACTGAGACACACTCATACTGAGGCAGAGAGACACACACACACACACACTCATACTGACACACACACACACACTGACACTAATACTGAGGCAGAGGCACACACACACACACACACACACACACATACTGAGACACACACAGTGACACTGAGAAACACACACACTGACACTCATACTGAGACACACACACATACTGAGAAACAGTGATACTAAGACACACACACACACACACACACACACACACACACACACACACACACACACACACTGACACTCATACTGAGGCAGAGGCACACACACACACTCATACCTAGACTGAGACACACTCACACTGACACTAATACTGAGGCTGAGGCACACAGACACACATACTGAGACACACACATGGATACTGAGACACACACACTGACACTCATACTGAGGCAGAGGCACACACACACACACACACTCATACTTAGACACACTCACACTGACACTCATACTGAGGCTGAGGCACACATACAACACTCATACTGAGACACACTCACACTGAGGCAGAGGCACACACACACACACACACACACACACACACATACTGAGACACACATGGATACTGAGACACACACACTCATACTGAGACACACACTGACACTCATACTGAGGCAGAGGCGCACACACACACACACACACACACACACACTCATACTGAGACTGAGACACACTTACACTGACACTCATACTGAGCAGAGGCACACACACACTCATACTGACACATACACACACTGACACTTATACTGAGACAGAGGCACACATACACTCTTACTGAGGCACACACACACACACACATACTGAGACACACACTGATACTGATACACACACTGACACTAATACTGTGGCAGAGGCACACACACAAACTCATACTGATACACACACACACACACACACACACACACAGTGATACTGACACTCATACTGAGGCAGAGGCACGCACACACACTGAGACACACTCACACTGACTCTCATGCAGAGGCACACAAACACTCATACTGAGACACACACAGTGATACTGAGACACACACACTCATACTGAGACACACACAGTGATACTGAGACACACACACATACTGAGGCAGAGGCACACATATACTCATACTGAGACACACACACTCATACTGAGACACACACACACACACACACACACACTGACACTCATACTGAGGCAGAAACACACAGTGATACTGAGACACACACACACACACACACACACACACACAGACACTCATACTGAGGCAGGGGCACACACACACTCATACTGAGACACACTGACACTTATAATGAGGCAGAGGCACACACTCATACGGAGACACACAGTGATACTGAGACACACACACATACTGAGGCAGAGGCACACATATACTCATACTGAGACACACACACTCATACTGAGACACACACACACACACACACACTGACACTCATACTGAGGCAGAAACACACAGTGATACTGAGACACACACACACACACACACACACACAGACACTCATACTGAGGCAGGGGCACACACACACTCATACTGAGACACACTGACACTTATAATGAGGCAGAGGCACACACTCATACGGAGACACACAGTGATACTGAGACACACACCAAACACATACTGTGACACGCAGTGATACTGAGACATACACTGACACTCATACTGAGGTAGAGGCACACACTCATTCTGAGACACATACGGTGATACTGAGACACACACGGACACTCATACTGAGGCAAAGGCACACATACTGAGACTGAGACACACTCACACTGACACTCATGCTGAGGCAGATGCACTCACACACATTCATACTAAGACACACACAGTGATACTGAGACACACTCACACTCATACTGAGGCAGAGGCACACACACTCAAACCGAGACACACACACCAACGCTCATACTGAGGCAGAGGCACACACACTCATACTGAGACACACACATAGCGATACTGAGAAACACACACACTGACACTCATACTGAGGCAGAGGCACACATACACTCATACTGAGGCACACACACACACACACACACACACATACACAATGAAGCACACACACTGATATTGAGAGACACACACACACACACACACACACACACTGACAAACATACTGAGGCAGAGGCACCCACACACTCATACTAACACACACACACACACACACACACTAAGACACACACATACACACACTAGCACAGTAGTAACCTCCAGGCAACTCAGATCACAGGAGCCAGTCTCCGAAAAAGTAGGGATGCCAGGCAGCAGAGCCACAGACAGACCACTGAGAACCTAGCACACTTGGGGGTGTGGCCTAATCACAGAGGTGTGGCCACACCCTTTTTTTTCTTTTACGTCCTAGAGGATGCTAGGGTCCATTTTAGTACCATGGGGTATAGACGGTTCCGCAGGAGCCTTCGGCACTTTTAAGACTTTTTAACAGTGTGAACTGACTCCTCTCTCTTTGCCCCTCCTCCAGACCTCATTTTAGAAAATGTGCGCGGGAGACAGGATGCACACCAGTGGAGCTCTACAGAGTTCTGCTGGAAAAGACTTTGTTAGGTTTTTTATTTTACAGGGAAGCTGCTGGCAAGGAGGGGGGGGGGGGGGGGTGTAGGAACCAGCTTCTTAGTTAGTTTAATGGCTCTGCTTCCGCTGACAGGACACCATTAGCTCCTGACGGGTTACTGAACACAGCCCTTGCCTGGCTGCTGCTCACTCCTACAGCACTGCCGCCACCCCCTAACAGAGCCAGAAGTCAGAAGGCTGGTGAGTATTTACCGGAGACCTGCAGAGAGTGGCCCTCCGGTTATCATGGCGGCATAAAGGTACCAGCGCAGCGCGGGATGCTGCGCAAAAACATGTCTGTCAGCACAGAAAACATGTCCCACAGAGCACGCGAGGGGGGGCGGGGCGCTCTGTGGGACATGATAAAAACCTTACTCTCACTGGCATTAAAGTACACACAAGGGAGCCGCTGGTGTACATACCCCTGCCAGTACAAATATTATATTACTGTGGCTGAACCGCGCCATTACAGCGGGCGGGGCTTCTCCTCAGAATTGCTAGTAACACTCAATTGGCGCCATTTTCTCCTCACAGAGACGCCAGAGCACTGATCCTGCAAGCTGCTTCTCCTCATACATCGCTGAAACAAGTACCAGGGTGTTATAGAGGGGAGCACATAATTTATTAAAGTCTGCGGGCTTCATATTGGATATAAAGCGCTGTGTTTGTATATATATATTCATTGTATGCAATACATATAGGGCGCGTGGTGTGGACTGGCAATTCCCTCTGGGTCCCTCTGACAGACATTAGTGTAGGTCTGTCCCCATTAGCTCCCCTGTGTGTGAGTGGTGTGACTGTACACGTGTGTAACATGTCTAGAGCAGTGGCGTAACTACTGCCCCCGCAGTCCTCGCGGTGGCTTGGGGGCGAGGGGCTGCGGGGGCGCCACTGATTTACAGCAGACTGACATGCGGACGAGCGTCCGCATGTCAGTCTGCAGTCTCCTTCCCTCCGCCGTTTTATGGAGGGACACGGAGGGCACACAGCGCGCCTCCCTGTGTCCCTCCTGCTGCATCATCTCCGGCGGCCGCGGGTCTAATAGGGGGAAGTGCCGTCCGTGAGCTCTAATTGGCTCACGAACCGGCACTTCCCCCTATTAGACCCGCGGCCGCCGGAGATGATGCAGCAGGAGGGACACAGGAGAGACGAGCTGTGCCCTCCGTGTCCCTCCAAAAAGCGACGGCGGGGGGGGGGGGGGAAATATCTGGCACTGGGGGCATATATGGCACGGGGGGGGGGGGGAGGGAGGAATATCTGGCACTGGGGCATTTCTGGCACTGGGGGGAATATCTGGCACTGGGGGCATATCTGGCACTGGGGGGGGGGATATCTGGCACTGGGGCATATATGGCACTGGGGGGGAATATCTGGCACTGGGGGCATATATGGCACTGGGGGGGGGATATCTGGCACTGGGGGCATATATGGCACGGGGGGCATATATGGCACTGGGGGGAATATCTGGCACTGGGGGCATATATGGCACTGGGGGGGATATCTGGCACTGGGGCATATATGGCACTGGGGGGAATATCTGGCACTGGGGGGGGGATATCTGGCACTGGGGGGGGGATATCTGGCACTGGGGGGGGATATCTGGCACTGGGGGGAATATCTGGCACTGGGGCATATATGGCACTGGGGGGAATATCTGGCACTGGGGGCATATATGGCACTGGGGGGGAATATCTGGCACTGGGGGCATATATGGCACTGGGGGGGATATCTGGCACTGGGGGAATATCTGGCACTGGGGGCATATATGGCACGGGGGGAATATCTGGCACTGGGGGGGAATATCTGGCACTGGGGGGGGAATATCTGGCACTGGGGGCATATATGGCACTGGGGGCATATTTGGCACTGGGGGGAATATATGGCACTGGGGGCATATCTGGCACTGGGGGCATATGTGGCACTGGGGGGGAATATCTGGCACTGGGGGCATATGTGGCACTGGGGGGGTATATGTGTACCTGGCACATGGGGACGACGACTATATTTGGCACTGGGGCATGTAAGTACCTGGCACCGTGGGGGAATATCTGGCACTGGGGACATATGTGGCACTGGGAGCACAGCCCTAGCAACAAGGACTACCTCCTAGCAACGAGCATGACACCCAGTGCATGAAACACCTGGCAACGAGCATGACACCCAGTGCATGAAACACCTGGCAACGAGCATGACACCCAGTGCATGAAACCCCTGGCAACGAGCATGACACCCTGAGCATGAAAACCCCTGGCACCGTGCATGGAACCAAGAGCATGAAACCCCTGGCAACGAGCATGACACCCAGTGCATGAAACCCCTGACAACGAGCAGGTAATTGAAAAGTAATTAGAAGCCTTACTGTAGGACTTAATGTGTAATGGGCATTACGGTGTGTGGCATAATGTATCACGGACATTGCGGTGTGTGTCATAATGTGTCACAGGCATTACGGTGTATGGTATACTATATCGCGGGCATTGTGATATGTGGTATAATGTCTCAGGGTCATTGCAGTGTGTGGCATAATGTATCACGGACATTGCGGTGTGTGTCATAATGTGTCAGGCATTACGGTGTGTGGTATACTATATCACGGGCATTGTGGTATGTGGTATAATGTCTCAGGGTCATTGCAGTGTGGCATAATACATAACGGGCATTGCGATGTGTGGCATAGGGTATAACGGGCAGGGCATTGCGGTATGTGTCACAGGCATTACGGTGTATGGTATACTATATCACGGGCATTGTGGTATAATGTCTCAAGGTCATTGCAGTGTGTGGCATAATGTGTCACAGGCATTGTATGTGCTATAATGTATCGGGCATTGCAGTGTGTGGCATAATGTATCACGGACATTGCGGTGTGTGTCATAATGTGTCACAGACATTGTATGTGCTATAATGTATCAGGGGCATTGCAGTGTGTAGCATAATGTATAACGGGCATTGCGATTCCTGTCATAATGTGTCACAGGCATTACGGTGTGTGGCATAATGTGTCACAGACATTACGGTGTGTGGCATAATGTGTCGGGGGCATTACAGTGTGTGCATATTGTGTGCGGCATAATGTCTAAGGGCCATTGCAGTATGTGGCATAATGTATACTGGGCATTACTATAAGGAGGAAAAATGACAAATAATGTAAGGGGCATGAATCAGGATTATTTTTCTTTCCTGTGGTGGCCAACGTATGGGCGTGCAGGTTGCAAAACTGGGGTATAAGGTAGTCTTTTCCTGCAATGCCACGCCCCTTTATGCGAAACCACACCCACTTCAACAAAACCACGCCCATTTTTTGACGCGCGCGCCGACGGCGCGCGCATGTTTATCCCTTTCTTGCTCCCAATTATGGAGCATGAGGGGGGGGGGGGGGAGGGGCGCCGAAGAATTTTTTGGCTTGGGGGAGAAAAATTTCTAGTTACGCCACTGGTCTAGAGAGAGCTCTTTCCCAGAGGAACCCATTTTGGAGGCACAAGAGTGTTCTGAGCCTGTGTGGGTGAGAAAGCTGCAGAGTAATATGTCTAAACTAGCAAAGAAATTCTCTGAGTCTGAAGAACAGACAAAGCATTGGAGACAGTCTGTGGCAGATGCTCTATTTGCTGATTCCTCCACATCATCCACTCGGGACCCCTCCAGTTCCCAGAAAAGGTCCCTGGCCCAAATTATGCAAAGGGACACTGACATAGATTCCGACACTGACGTCAACACTGGGGATTTGAGGGGGGTAGACCCAGGGCCGGTGCTAGAGTGTTCGGCGCCCTCCTGCAACCTATCAATTTTGCACCTTTCTACAAATACAAATGTGACCGATCTCATCCTCAGAGCTGTAACTAGACATTTAGGTGCCCCCCCCCCCTCAAGATCCATCAACATACGGTCATAAAAAAATTACTTAAAGTATAGGGGCGTAAAATAATTATGTTGCACAGTAGTCTCCATTATTCAAAATTACACCACACAATAGTATCACTTATATACATTACACCAGGTAGTGCCCTTTATATTCATTACGCTAGATACAGCCCCCTTTTACACATTGCACCAGGTAGAGCCAGTCACACATTATTCCAGGTAGAGTTCCCTTTTACACTGAGCCAGGTAGAGTTCCCTTTTACACATGCCACTTCACATTACACCGCACAGTAGTGTCCGTTAGTCACATTACACCGCACAGTAGTGTCCGTTAGTCACATTACACCGCACAGTAGTGTCCGTTAGTCACATTACACCGCACAGTAGTGTCCGTTAGTCACATTACACTGCACAGTAGTGTCCATTAGTCACATTACACCGCACAATAGTGTCCGTTAGTCACATTACACCGCACAGTAGTGTCAGTTAGTCACATTACACTGCACAGTAGTGTCCGTTAGTCACATTACACCGCACAGTAGTGTCCGCTAGTCACATTACACCGCACAGTAGTGTCCGTTAGTCACATTACACTGCACAGTAGTGTCCGTTAGTCACATTACACCGCACAGTAGTGTCCGTTAGTCACATTACACCGCACAGTAGTGTCCGCTAGTCACATTACACCGCACAGTAGTGTCCGTTAGTCACATTACACTGCACAGTAGTGTCCGTTAGTCACATTACACCGCACAGTAGTGTCCGCTAGTCACATTACACCGCACAGTAGTGTCCGCTAGTCACATTACACCGCACAGTAGTGTCCGCTAGTCACATTACACCTCACAGTAGTGTCCGTTAGTCACATTACACTGCACAGTAGTGTCCGGCTGGGCGGTCTTGAGCATGTGCAGAGGTGAACGCAGATCCGGCTGCGTATGCAGCGATCTGCGTTCATCTCTGAATGACCCCCTATGTCAGGTACAGCCTTCATTACCTCCACAGTGCGGCCCCGGTACCTGCAGGAGGTCCCGGCTCGGGCGCTGCTCCTCCTCTCCCTTCTTCTCCGGTTTCTCGCAGGCTCCGTTACTCCACTGGCTCTGTAGGATGTTGTCAGTGACCCCTGATGAAGGGGCCCGGGGGGGCCCTGGTCCCCTGCACTCCCAACCCCCTCCCACCTTACTGGGCAGCAGCAGCTCTCATTTTGGCAGCACTGCACATGCTGCAGTGTGCTGTACTGCAGTGGGGCTGAGAGGCTGCTGCTAATGTTATTGTTCCTGTATGGGTGGATGGGGGTATTCATTGTAATCACAGTGATCACAGTCCCCCCTTGAATTGACCCTGGCTGAAGGGCTCAGGGGCTGAGTGCTGGGGTCTCAGGGAGCAGAGAGACTACACCTACCCTGCTCTGAACAGCAAACACTTTTTAAATAAACGATTTTGATTTCATAAAGGGGCATGGCCACAGCTCCCGCAATTAGGCCACGCCCCCAACCCTCTAGGCAGCTGGGGCCGGGATGGCAGCGGCAGCGGCACTGTGTGTAGGCTGTGGGTGGCCACACACTGCGTGCACACTTTCTGGGGAGGAGGAGGGGGAGCCGCGCTGCAAGCTGCCAGCTCCGCTTCCTGTCATCCACGGTGACAGGTGCAGCGGCAGCTGGCAGCAGCAAGGGATGCAGAGCAGGGAGAGGCTGAGCGGCTAGCGCCGGCTCTGGGTAGACCCCAAACTGGCTAAGAGCATTCAATGTATGATAGTCGCTATAAAAGAGGTGTTGGAATTTCCTGACACAACACCTCCACCTGAGGAAAAAGATTATTTTAAATTAAATAAAAAACAGGTGGTGACTTTTCCTCCGTCTAAGCACTTAAATAAATTTTTTGAGGAATCCTGGGCTAACCCGGAAAATAAATTTGCTATCTCTAAGAGGTTGCGGGTAGCGTACCCTTTCCCTGAAGAGGATAGGCGTAAGTGGGAGTCATCCCCAATGATAGACATCTCAGTCTCTAGGTTGTCAAAGAAAATCATTTTACCTGCCCCAGGGTCAGCTTCATTAAAAGAACTTGCTGACCGCAAATTAGAGACGACTTTAAAGTCCATCTATGTTGCTACGGGTACGTTACTCAGGCCCACAATTGCTTCTGCATGGGTAGGTAACGCAGTCAAAAAGTGGGCAGATAACTTGATTGTTAATATTGACACGGTCGATAAAGATGACATGCTGCAAATTCTAGGTCATATCAAAGATTCTGCAGGTTATTTGGTTGAGGCTATGAAGGAAGTAGGCTTACTGGGCTCACGGGCCTCTGCTATGGAGATTTCAGCCTGCAGGGCACTCTGGATCTGCCAATGGAATGCTGACGCAGAATCCAAAAGTAATATTGAGGCGCTCCCCTACAATGGTGAGGCCCTCTTTGGAGAGAAACTAGATGCAATGATATCAACTACTACATCTGGCAAGTCAGCATTTCTGCCGTCGGCAGCTGCACCGGCAAAAAAGTATATCATTCTCATACTATGCAGTCCTTTCGGCCCAACAAGTACAAAAAGGTTAAGAGTACCCTTTTTTCACAGGAAAAGGGAGAGGAAAAGGTAGAAAACCTACAACACCCTCAGGCTCCCAGGAGCAGAAGTCAGCAACTACTTCTGCAAAAGCCACAGTATGACGCTGGGGCTCCTCTGCGGGAGTGCGATCGGGTGGGGGCACGTCTACTATTTTTCAGACCTGGATCCTTGGATTTTACAGATAATATCCCAAGGCTACAAGTTGGAATTTCAAGACCTTCCCCATGCCGATTTTTCAAATCAGCATTGCCAGTTTCTGCTCAAGACACCACCAATGTCCTGAACGCAATACACAAATTATGTCAAGACAAAGTAATTGCCTTAGTTCCTGCCGAACAAAGGAACCAAGGCTTTTATTCAAGCCTGTTTGTGGTACCGAAGCCGCATGACTCGGTCAGACCGATTTTAAACCTAAAATCTCTGAATCTTTATTTGAAAAGATTCAAATTCAAGATGGAATCCTTGAGAGCTGTGATTTCCAGCTTGGAAGAAAAGGAATTTCTGGTGTCAGTGGACATCAAGGATGCTTACTTGCATGTCCCCATTTACCCGCCACATCAAGCATACCTGAGGTTTGCAGTTCAGGATTGCCACTACCAATTCCAGACATTACCGTTAGGGCTCTCCACGGCTCCGAGAATATTCACCAAGGTGATGGTGGAAATGATGGTTCTCCTTCGCAAACAAGGAGTCAACATAATTCCATACTTGGACGATCTCCTCATAAAAGCAAGATCCAGGGACAAGCTAATCCAAAACATAGCGTTATCCCTGACGGTACTTCAACAGCACGGGTGGATCATCAACTTTCCAAAATCTCAGTTGGAACCGACGTGTCACAACTGAGGGCTGGTGACGGTAACTGGAAGCCTCAGTTGTAGGGGTTGACGGGTACCGGAATGTAGGAGGTGAGAGTAGACTCCTAGACATGCATTAAGACAGTAGCAGTAAGTGCCCGAAGGCGTGACCACGACAACTGTAAAATGTCTTTGAGGGTTTTTATTATATAAAAAGTCATATAATGTGCAATGAAACAATAAATGTCACTGGTGAGTATTGGGAACACAACTGGTTAAGACCAGTAATCTGGGAAGTAAATAAAAGTTCAGTATAATGCTTGGGAACCCAGGTGAGGAATAACGTGATGCTGAGGACTGCAGGTGAAGCTGTAAATAATACTTGAGTTCGTGGGTAGACAATAAGTGAAGCTGGGGTTCACAAATAAACTGTAGATGAAGCTGGAGTTCACAGGAACACTGTAGATGAAGCTGGGGTTCGCAGGAACACTGTAGATGAAGCTGGAGAATGGCTGCTGGGAAGCCAGAGTATCACACACTATTAGCACTGGGTGCGGGAGCAAAGGAAACATATGGCACCACAGGGCTTAGACACAGGTGAGCTGGAACTGCACCACAGAGAATACCAGGGAGTCAGGCTGTAATGCTGGAGAGATCCACGGGAGAATCCACAGGGAACTGCACACTGGAACACTGGAGGGACTATTGAAGCACTGACCACCTTCTGGGTGCTGGGACAGGATATTTATACCTGCTGAACAGCAGGGATTGGCTGACGATTACTCTCTGGCTCCAGCAGCACTATCGATAGGTGAAATGGTAACATGTGACTAGAGTCCAAGATGGCTGCGCCCATTGACAGAATCTGAAGGGGAACTAAGCACTGGGCAACATGTGCAAACAATGGCGGCGGAGGCCGCAGCAGCAGAGACTCCATGCGCCCAAGCACGCACCGCGGCCACAGGGATGGAAGCGGCAGCCGAGGCACCCAAGGATGCGCATCCAGCAGAGAACCACAAGCGCAGCAGGAACAGCCGCGACAGGGCTGGAAGCGCCGCACCTCCGTGAGTACATATACTGAGGCAGCCGCTGAAACCAGAGCTGCAGGCCATGAATCTAACTAAGGCCCGGCCCTGGCTCACTGAGCCAACCTCAGGAGGCACCTAAAAGGTGGAAAACGGTGTCTCAGTACCCGGTTCGTGACACGACAATGAGGTTATCATTTTTGGGAATGATACTGGACACCGAGGTACAGAGAGTATTTCTATTGGTGGAAAAGGCTCAGGAGATCCAGAGCATGGTCAAACAACTTTCGAGACCAAGAACAGTATCAATTCATCAGTGCATTCGCCTGTTGGGGAAAATGGTAGCGGCTTACAAGGCGCTACAATATGGTCGATTCCATGCCAGGGTCTTCCAGTGGCACCTACTGGACAAGTGGTCCGGGTCACATCTCCACATGCATCAAAAGATAATCTTGTCAGCAAAAGCCAGACTTTCGCACCTGTGGTGGCTACAAATGTCTCACCTCCTGGAGGGACGCAGGTTCGGGATTCAGGCCTGGATCCTGGTGACCACGGATGCAAGTCTCCAAGGATGGGGAGCAGTCACGCAAGGGTGAAAGCTTCCAAGGAAGATGGTCAAGTCAAGAAACTCGCCTTCACATAAACATTCTGGAGTTGAGAGCTGTGTACAACAGTCTTCATCATGCGGCACACCTTCTTCAAGGTCGTCCCATACAGATCCAGTCAGACAATGTAACGGCAGTAGCTTACATAAACCGTCAAGGTGGAACAAAAAGCAGAGCGGCAATGGCAGAGGTGACAAAGATACTCCTCTGGGCAGAAAGACATGCAAAAGCTCTGTCTGTAATTTTCTTACCTGGAGTGGACAACTGGGAAGCAGACTTCCTCAGCAGACACGATCTCCATCCAGGAGAATGGGGCCTCCACCCAGAAGTCTTTGCAGAGGTGGCAAGTCGTTGGGGCGTTCCTCAAGTGGATATGATGGCATCACGCCTCAACAAGAAGCTTCAGAAATATTGTTCTAGGTCGAGAGACCCACAAGCAATAGCAGTGGATGCACTGGTGACCCAGTGGGTGTTTCAGTCGGTGTACCTGTTTCCTCCACTTACACTTATTCCAAAAGTTCTCAAGATCATCAGAAGAACAAGAGTTCGAGCAATACTCATTGCTCCAGACTGGCCAAGAAGGGCTTGGTATCCAGATCTTCAAGAGTTATTACTGGAAGATCCTCGGCCTCTTCCTCTTCGCGAGGACTTGCTTCAGCAAAGGCCGTTAGTTTATCAGGACTTACCGCGGCTGCGTTTTATGGCATGGCTGTTGAGCGCCAGATCCTAGCCCGTAAGGGTATTCCCAATGAAGTCATTCCCACACTTATTCTGGCCAGGAAAGGGGTAACGTCCAAACATTACCATCGTATTTGGAGAAAATATGTATCTTGGTGTGAATCCAAGAAGTCTCCTGCGGTGGAGTTTCAATTAGGACGACTTCTCCTATTTCTACAGGCGGGTGTGGATGCTGGATTGAGCTTAGGATCTATCAAGGTTCAGATTTCGGCCTTGTCAGTTTTCTTTCAGAAACAATTGGCTTCTCTTCCTGAGGTCCAGACGTTCGTGAAGGGGGTTCTGCGCATCCAACCTCCCTTTGTGCCTCCTGCGGCGCCATGGGATCTTAATGTGGTGTTGCAGTTCCTTAGATCGGACTGGTTTGAGCCTCTACAAGAGGTAGAGTTGAAGTTTCTCACTTGGAAAGTGGTCATGCTGTTGGCCTTGGCCTCAGGCAGATGAGTGTCTGAGTTAGGAGCTCTGTCACACAAGAGTCCTTATTTAATATTTCATGAAGATAGGGCTGAACTGAGAACACGTCAGCACTTTCTTCCGAAGGTTGTGTCTTCTTTTCATATCAACAGACCAGTGGTGGTGCCAGTGGCTTCTGACACCTCAGCCGTCTCAAAGTCCTTGGATGTCGTCAGAGCATTGAGGACTTATGTTACAAGAATGGCTAGGATAAGGAAAACTGAATCTTTGTTTGTCCTCTACAACCCCAACAAGATTGGGGGTCCTGCTTCTAAGCATACTATTGCGCGCTAGATCAGGGGGTACCATTCAGCACGCTCATTCCACGGCAGGATTGCCGTTACCGACTTCAGTAAAAGCCCACTTTACAAGGAAAGTGGGTTTGTCCTGGGCGGCTGCCCGGGGTGTCTCGGCTTTGCAAATCTGCCAAGCTACTGCTTGGTCAGGTGCAAACACGTTTTCTAAGTTTTATAAGTTTGACACCTTGGCTGCTGACGACCTAAAATTTGGTCAGTCAGTTCTGTAGGAACATTAGCACTTTCCAACCCATACTGGGAGCTTTGGTACATCCCCATGGTACTAAAATGGACCCCAGCATCCTCTAGGACGTAAGAGAAAATAAGATTTTAATAACCTACCGGTAAATCCTTTCCTCGTAGTCCGTAGAGGATGCTGGGCACCCACCCAGTGCTCATTTTTTCCTGCTGATTACGTTTATCTTTTTGCACACATGTGTTTAGATGTTGACAGCTGATGCTGTTGCGTTATACATGCTGGTTGGCATGAGTTATGTTAACGGCCATGTTAGCCGACATGTTTTTTGTGTATGGTGTGAGCTGGTGTGAATCTCGCCACAAGTTTATTAGTAAATCCTCTCTCAAAAATATACGTCTCCTCGGGCACAGTTCCTATACTGAGGTCTGGAGGAGGGGCATCGAGGGAGGAGCCAGTTCACACTGTTAAAAAGTCTTAAAGTGCCGAAGGCTCCTGCGGAACCGTCTATACCCCATGGTACTAAAATGGACCCCAGCATCCTCTACGGACTACGAGAAAAGGATTTACCGGTAGGTTATTAAAATCCTATTTTTTTTAAACATCAAGCATCAGGCTATGGAGCCGCCTGGCAGAGAGGGAACACTGGACTGGCAGAGGGGGAAACTACCTCTCTGCTCAGACTGCATATCGGTGCAGTGGTGAATGACAGAAAATATCTGGTGGATTCTGGGACACTGGGTAGTGTATAGTGCATCAGCTGCCTGTCAGTCGGCTTAGCAGCGTTGCAGGACTACCCGCAGTGCTGCTAGGTGTGTCTATGCCGCCGGGTGCCCTGCTGCTGCTATTGCGTGGGGGCTACATGGATGGGGGAGGGGTGTGTGCTCCTGTCAGCCTCAGCGTACCGCCCCCCCTCAGGTCCAGGTGCCCATAGGCAGCTGCCTAAAGCTGCCTAATGGAAGCGCCAACCCTGTATATAGGCTTATCATACTATCCCTTTATCCCGGGATGCTCATGGGTTACACAGGTTCTGTGGCTACTTAAAACCAGGTGAAATGCAGGCTTTTAGTCAGCCAACCACAGAACCTGTGTCCCAGTTTAAAGAGATAGTATGGTAAACCGATATTATAGACCTTTTTAAATTGGAAGGCAACAAACCTAAAATGAACCAGGCAAATGTCTCACTTGTACATATTTGCATGACTACTTGAGTAGTCCTAAAAAAATAATACATTTATGGAAGTACATACACCATTCCCCAAAACAATTTTACTTTATTACCCTTTCACTATAATTTTGTGTAAACTGACATCATACTGCAGGCATTCCGAACCTCGGTCCTCAAGGCACACTAGCAGTCCAGGTTTAAGTGAAATCCATGCTTGCGCACAGGTGACGTAATTAGTTCTTCTGTTATTTTTTATTTAACCATCTGAGCTGAAGCCAGGATATCACTAAAACCTATATGAAAACGGGGCCTGGACTGCACACCCTAGCTTATTATGGGATGCGGTCAACATCCCGCTGGACGGGATCCCGGCGGTCGAAATACCGACGCCGGAATCCCGACCGCCACAATCCCGACATATTCTCCCTCCGTGGGTGTCCACGACACCCATAGAGGGAGAATATAATAGTGTGCCAAGCGTAGCGAGGCACCGTGCCCGCAAGGGGCTGCGTTCCGCTCGCCACCCCTGTCGGGATTGTGTGGTCGGGATTCCGGCGTCGGTATTTCGACCGCCGGGATCCCGTCCAGCGGGATTACGTACTGATCCCCTTATTACAATGGGATGTGCTACCTTGCTGGGACTACCGTATATACTCGAGTATAAGCCGACTTTTTCAGCACTTTTTTTTGTGCTGAAAAAGCCACCTCGTCTTATACTCGAGTCAGTGGCAGTGCAGTGTGACAGGCAGAGCAGTGTGAAGGAGGGACACGGAACGCACAGTGCGCGCCTCTCCTGTGTCCCTCCTGCATCTCCGGCGGCAGCGGCGGGACTATTAAAGGAAGTACCCGTTCGTGACCTTCCGGAGATGCAGAAGGGACACAGGAGAGGCGCGCGCTGTGCGCTCCGGTCCCTCCTTCAGAAGACAGCGCGGGATCGACGGAGGGGTAAGTAACAGGCACTGGGGGAGGGGGCATATGTGGCAGCATGAGGGGCATATGTGGCAGCATGAGGGGCATATCTGGCAGCATGAGGGCATATCTGGCAGCATGAGGGGCATATGTGGCAGCATGAGGGGCATATCTGGCAGCATGAGGGGCATATCTGGCAGCATGAGGGGCATATCTAGCACTGTGGGGCATATCTGGCAGCATGAGGGGCATATCTGGCACTGTAGGGCATATGTGGCACTGGCAGCATGAGGGGCATATCTGGCAGCATGAGGGCATATCTGGCAGCATGAGGGCATATCTGGCACATCTGGCACTGTGGGGCATATTTGGCAGCATGAGGGCATATCTGGCACTGTGGGGCATATTCGGCACATCAGGCACTGTGGGGCATATCTGGCAGTATGAGGGCATATCTGGCAGTATGAGGGCATATCTGGCACGGAGGGCTGTGTACGGCTAGAGCTGCATTTCCCACCCTAAGCTTATACTCGAGTCAATAAGTTTTCCCAGGTTTTTGTGGTAGAATTAGGTGCCTCGGCTTATATTCGGGTCGACTTATACTCGAGTATATACGGTAAGTACTGTAATACTACAACATAGGAACACAGGGTGCAGGTGCACCATTAAAATGATTATAACCATAATATAATATTTGAGGCTCTTGGCATATATTGGCCAGTGTATGAGCCTGCCCACCTGCTTCACGGTGACCTCATCGGACAGGTCCCTAACACTATAGGGGTTCACCTCCGGGACGCAGAGCACCCCCAGACCACCCCAGCCAAACCTCCCCAGGGCATCACACAGTTAAAAAGGATAGGAGTGAAAGATCAGTGTTAAGCAAATGAAAGAGGCTGCTGAATGTAAAAGAAAAGAAGAGGATAGCAGTAAAGTGTTAGAATGTGAAGTTTAGCTGAGCAGTGTTAGAAGTGTAAAAAATATGTGAAAAAAGCTACATAAATATAAAACAAACACAATGTGATAGAAGTGTTAAAAGTAGTGATGAGCGGGTTCGGTTTCTCGGAAACCGAACCCCCCCCGAACTTCACCCTTTTTACACGGGTCCGAGCCATACTCGGATTCTCCCGTATGGCTCGGGTAACCCGAGCGCGCCCGAACGTCATCATCCCGCTGTCGGATTCTCGCGAGATTCGGATTCTATATAAGCAGCCGCGCGTCGCCGCCATTTTCACTCGTGCATTAGAAATGTTAGGGAGAGGACGTGGCTTGCATCCTCTCCGTTTATGTTGATGCATTGCAAATATTTTGTGCTTGCTTATTACTTAATTGTGGGGACTGGGAAGCAGCTGTATATAGGAGGAGTACAGTGCAGAGTTTTGCTGACAGTGACCACCAGTAATACGTTGTCTGCCTGAAAAACACTCTATATCTGTGCTCAGTGTGCTGCATATATCTGTGCTCACACTGCTTAATTGTGGGGGACTGGGGAGCAGCTGTATTATATAGCAGGAGTACAGTGCAGAGTTTTGCTGACAGTGACCACCAGTATACGTTGTCTGCCTGAAAAACACTCCATATCTGTGCTCAGTGTGCTGCTTTATTGTGGGGACTGGGGACCACCAGTATAATATTATATAGGAGGAGTACAGTGCAGAGTTTTGCTGACCAGTGACCACCAGTATATAATATATAGCATTACGGTACAGTAGGCCACTGCTGTACCCAGGGCCGGATTGGCCATTGCCTTTACCGGGGAATACCCCGGCGGGCCGATCGGGGTCCGGGGCCGCCTGTCATGAGTGGCACCATCCCCCTCCACGTCACCTGCCAACTTGTGAGTGCCGCGGCCGCTGTCAGGAGAGCCAGCCGGCCCGCCCTCCACATCACATGCTAATTAGTGAGCCGGGCAGCGGCCGCTGTCAGGAGAGCCGGCCATACCCCCTCCTCCCTGTCACCTGCTTACTGGTGACCGCTGCGGCCAGCGGCCGCTATCTAGAGAGCTGGGTCCACCGTGTTGCAGGCGCAGCCGCTCCTCCAAGACTCCTGTTCACAGGAGCTGTACTGCGGGGAGGATCACCCGGGGGAGGCTTCCTGGCTGCTGCGTCAGCGCTGCTCTGGCGGTAAGTCCCGTCATGTGGGTGCGTGACTGTGAGAGGCCTCCTGCCCCCCTTGCCAGCACCAGTGTGCCCCATATCCTCCCTGCCAGCATCAGTGTGCCCTCATCCCCCCTGACAGTGCCAGTGTGACCCCCTATCTCCCCCTGCCAGTGCCAGCTTGCCCCCCCCCCCCCCCCCTATCTCCCCCTGACAGCATTGGAGTGTCCCCATCTCCCCTCCTGTCAGCAGCATTGTGCCCCCTCATCCCTCCCCCTGGCCCACAGTGTGCCCCCTCATCCCTCCCCCTGGCCAGCAGTGTGCCTCCTCATCCCCCCCCCCCCTGGCCAGCAGTGTGCCCCCTCATCCCCTCCCACTGGCCAGCAGTGTGCCCCCTCATCCCTCCCCCCTGTATCAGTGTGCCCCCTCATCTCTCCCCCTGGCCATCAGTGTGCTCACTCATCCTTCCCCCTGGCATCAGTGTGCCCCCTCATCCCTCCCCCTGGCCAGCAGTGTGCCCCCTCATCTCTCCCCCTTGCCAACAGTGTGCCCCCTCATCCTTCCCCCTGGCATCAGTGTGCCCCCTCATCCCTCCCCCTGGCCAGCAGTGTGCCCCCTCATCTCTCCCCCTGGCCAACAGTGTGCCCCCTCATCCCTCCACCTGGCCAACAGTGTGCCCCCTCAACCCTCCCCCCGGCATCAGTGTGCCCCCTCATCTCTCCCCCCGGCATCAGTGTGCCCCCTCATCCCTCCCCCTGGCAGTAGTGTGCCCCCTCATCCCTCCCCCCGGCATCAGTGTGCCCCCTCATCCCTCCCCCCGGCAGCAGTGTGCCCCCTCACCCCTCCCCCCGGCAACAGTGTGCCCCCTCATCCCTCCCCCTGGCTCTGGGTGGTTGACACCCTTTACCTGGCTGGTTGGCACCCATTCCCTTTCTGCCCCAGGTGGATGGTTCTAGTCTGTCTTTGTTCTGCTATAGACCAAATCACATCGAGCTTAGTACTGCATATAACAGGTCTTTATGTGTGTAATGAAGCTGACTACATATTTTTTTGGGGGGTTGTTTAATGTATGTCTATGTGCTCTACCTGGTGCAATGTGTGTAACGTGCTCTACCTGGTGCAATGTGTATAACGTGCTTTACCTGGCGCAAAGTGTGTAACGTGCTCTACCTGGTGCAATGTGTATAACGTGCTTTACCTGGTGCAAAGCGTGTAACGTGCTCTACCTGGTGCAATGTGTATAACGTGCATTACCTGGTGCAAAGTGTGTAACGTGCTCTACCTGGTGCAATGTGTATAACGTGCTTTACCTGGTGCAAAGTGTGTAACGTGCTCTACCTGGTGCAATGTGTATAACGTGCTTTACCTGGCGGAAAGTGTATAACGTGCTCTACCTGGTGCAATGTGTATAACGTGCTTTACCTGGCGCAAAGTGTATAACGTGCTCTACCTGGTGCAATGTGTATAATGTGCTGTACAAGGTGCAATGTGTATAATGTGCTCTGCCCGGCACAAAGTGTATAACGTGCTCTACCTGGCGCAGTGTGTATAGGAGGTTCTACCTGGTGCAATGTGTATAAGTGGCACTACTGTGTGGTGTAATGTTAATTGGCACTATTATGTGGTCACGCCCCTTCCCCACAAAGCCACTCCCCTAAATTTTTGCTGCGCGCCTTCGCGCGCACTGTTTCTTCTTTTGGGTATAGCAGGTGGAGCACCAATTCTGTTTCTGCCAAAGGGCGCCAAAATGTCTAGTTACAGCTCTGGTGCAGGGTGTCCTGTATGCTACACAGCCCAGCAGCACTGTCACCCCCCCCCCCCCCCCCCCTCCCCTTTGCAACACTTTTGTACTGTCCAAATCAACTCTGTGTTTTTATATTTGAATCATTAATAAGATTAATAAGAACCTTCATTCCAATGGGACCCAGAATAGGACAGGTAGGACCCCAATTTTTAATAGTGAGGGGTCCCTGGGACCCACTTTTTTTTCCGTTCAGCGTGATCACTGGGTTATGAGGTGTAATATTAATTTGAAGTATTAATCCCGCCTACTTTGGAATTGGTTCTGCCTACAGTTGGTTTGGTGCCACCCACATGAGGCCACTTTAAGAAATTTTTCCAGGGCCACTTTTGTTTCCCAATCCGCCCCTGGCTGTACCTACCTCTGTGTCACTGAAACATAGAAACATAGAATTTGACGGCAGATAAGAACCACTTGGCCCATCTAGTCTGCCCCTTTTTTATTTTATCCTTTAGGCAATCTCAACCCTTTTTTAACCTTGATTCTTTGTAAGGATATTCATATGCCTGTCTCAAGCATGTTTAAACTGCCCTACAGTCTTAGCCTCTACCACTTCTGATGGGAGGCTATTCCACTTATCCACTACCCTTTCTGTGAAGTAATTTTTCCTTAAATTTCCCCTGAACCTCCCCCCCTCCAGTCTCAATGTATGCCCTCGAGTTCTAATACTTCTTTTCCTTTGAAGAATGTTTCCCTCCTGAACTTTGTTAAGACCCTTGATATATTTGAAAGTTTCTATCATGTCCCCCCTTTCCCTTCTCTCCTCCAAACTATACATGTTAAGATCTTTTAGCCTTTCCGGGTAAGTTTTGTGATGTAGGCCATGCACCATTTTAGTTGCCCTTCTTTGTGTTAGGGTCTCCTGCCCTGTGCTGCCACGTCGTCATGGCAACCGGGAGACAAGTGCTAGTGGAGTAACCTGAGCGCAGCTGATACTCCGGTTCGGGTCTTTTGCTGTGCAGTGGTTATAGGCTCTGTGCACGGCAGGGGATCCGGTGCTGGTTTTTGTGCTCACAGTCTGTGAGGTCTGAGTGGGGCGTGGACAGCACCTGCTTTATAAGGCCTCTTTTCAGGGTAAGCAGATGCTGCTGAATCTTTGTTGGTTAGTCAGTTCATGAAAGTTAGCCAGTACTGTGTAGCTTTGTATTTGTTTGTTGCTTACTGCAAATAGGCCTGGGGATTTGGTATTACACTCTGCCAATCCAGACCTAGCAGTAAGACTGGAGTCAGTCGTTTAGCTTGCTGGGGTTCTGTTACCACTCTGTGAACTTAGCAAGTTTGCGGCTGTATTCTAAGACTTGCCTGTCTAATCCTGTCTCACTGTGCTAGGTGTCAGGGGTCAGTTTAGTGGCAGTAAGCTAAAACCTGTGCACTGCAAGTGAGAAATAGGATTGTGGAGACTCTCCTTGTGTCTATCATTCCATCTCTGACCAAGGAGTTTACTGCCACACCCGTTGGTAACCCTTTAGGGTTTTGCTGTTGCCTTTAGCAACAGCATTTCGGGTTCTCTATGTATTAAAACGCAACATCTTGCTTTTTCCATCTGTGCAGTTCTAATACAAAGGAGATACCCAGTTCCTTAGCCTCTGGGCTTCTCTGTTCACTTTGTGTGTATTTTGTTACCCTATTACCTTCTGTGTACGTTATGTCATATTCCCCAGTTTGTCTGTGAGTCCATTTGTTTTGCATAACAGTTCAAACACCAGTACATTCCTGCAGACACTGGAGTGCATAACAGTTCTGACACCAGTACTTTCCTGCAGGCACTGGTGTGCATAACATATTCAGCAGCCTAATACTCCTGTTGAAATTTTGTGGGAATATGGAGCATACCCCTCAAAATACGTTGCAACAGGTGGTCGATCAGGTGCAGGTCCTGACTCGACAATTTAATGATTTGTCCATTAAAATGCACACCTCCCAGGCTGCTGGTGGAGCTCCCGCAGCAGCAGCACCTGCAGGGGTTAAGGAGCCGAAAGTAAATCTCCCGGATCGTTTTTCTGGAGATCGCTCGCAGTTCTTTTGTTTCAAGGAGAGCTGCAAGCTATACTTCCGGCTTAGGCCTCAGTCTTCTGGGTCGGAGATTCAGCGGGTGGGCATAGTGATTTCCTTGCTACAAGGAGACCCACAGGTCTGGGCATATGGGTTGCAGCCTGACTGTCCGTCGCTTAAAAGTGTTGATGCTTTTTTTACGGCACTGGGCATGTTGTATGATGACCCTGACAAGACGGCCTCAGCCGAGGCTCAGATTTCGATCCTTAAGCAAGGGCGAAGGCCAGTTGAGGTTTACTGTACGGAGTTTCGGAGGTTGGCCCATGATACCCAGTGGAATGACCCAGCCCTGAGACACCAATACCGAAGAGGTCTTTCTAACCAGATAAAGGACCAACTGGTACAATATCCCTTGCCTGATAGCTTGGATCAGCTCATGCAGTTATCCATCCGGGTGGATAGACGGCTGAGAGAGCGTAGGCTTGAAAGGGAGACTGAGATTTCCTTCCTTCCCAAGGGAACCTCAGACTCTGAGGAATTTTCTGAGGAGCCTATGCAGATTGGGGCTACCCGCCTCTCCTCGCGTGAGAAGACGCGGAGGAGACAGCAGGGGTTGTGTTTGTACTGTGGGAATAAAGGTCATGTGGTAGTATCATGCCCAGAAAAGCCGGAAAACTTCAGGGCCTGAGGGTGATGGGAAATATCCTGTCAGGCCAGAAGTCAGAATTTCCCAAGAAGACTTTTATCATTCCGGTGACCTTGAAGATCCTCGGTCAAACTGTCAAGACTGAGGCCTTTGTGGACAGTGGGGCCGACGGGGTTTTTATGGACCGCCAATTCGCCCTGAAACACTCTGTTCCCTTAGTACCCTTGGCATCGGAAATTGAGATTTGTGGGTTAAACGGGGAACCATTATCCCAAGGTAAAATTACCTCTTGCACTAGCCAGATTTCTTTGTTTATTGGAGCCACACACTCTGAAAAATTGTCCTTTTATGTGACTGTCTGTACTTTTGCCCCATTGGTGTTGGGGTTACCCTGGTTAAGGGCCCACAATCCTCAATTTGACTGGGTCTCTAGGGAGATTCTTAGTTGGGGTACTGATTGTTTCAGGAGTTGCTTGAGCCTTCCAGTCAGGCTCTCGCAGCTAAGTTTGCCAGGATTGCCAGGGTGTTATGCAGATTTTGCGGACGTGTTCTCCAAAAAAGTTGCAGAGGTACTACCTCCCCATCGCCCCTATGACTGTGCCATTGATTTGTTGCCAAATGCTAAGCTTCCCAAGAGCAGGTTGTACTCCCTGTCACGTCCTGAGACTCAGGCTATGGCAGAGTACATTCAGGAGAACTTGGCTAAGGGATTTATCAGACCTTCACAGTCTCCAGTTGGGTCGGGGTTCTTCTTCGTGGGTAAAAAGGACGGTTCGTTGCGACCCTGCATCGACTTCAGGGAATTGAACCGTATCACGATTAAAAACTCATACCCACTGCCTCTCATTTCGGTCTTGTTTGACCAGCTTCGTACTGCCACCATTTTTTCTAAGATTGACCTACGCGGTGCGTACAATCTAATCCGAATAAGAGAGGGGGATGAATGGAAGACTGCCTTTAATACCCACTCAGGGCATTATGAATATTTGGTGATGCCTTTTGGGCTCTGTAATGCCCCGGCAGTCTTCCAGGATTTCATGAATGATGTGCTCAGGGAATATTTGGATAGATTCTTAGTTGTATACTTAGATGACATCCTAATCTTCTCCCATTCCCTGGAGGAACATCGGAAGCATGTACGCTTAGTCCTCCAGAAACTCAGAGACCACCGGCTTGGGGCGAAGCTGGAGAAGTGCGAATTTGAAGTTCAGCAAATCGCATTTCTAGGATATATTATCTCCCCAGAAGGTTTCCAAATGGAGGGTTCCAAGGTACAGGCAGTCCTGGATTGGGTGCAGCCCACTAGTTTGAAGGCGCTTCAGCGTTTCCTGGGCTTTGCGAATTTTTATAGACTATTTATCGCTGGATTTTCGTCTATAGTGGCGCCCTTGGTGGCACTCACTAAGAAAGGGGCGGATGTTGCTCACTGGTCTTGTGAGGCTAAAGCGGCTTTTGCCCGTCTCAAAAGGGCATTTGTTTCGGCCAAGGTGCTGCGACACCCAGATCCAGAGCGTCCTTTTGTGGTGGAGGTGGATGCCTCTGAGATGGGTATTGGGGCAGTGCTTTCTCAGATGGGAGTGTCTGATAATCGCCTTCATCCCTGTGCTTACTTTTCCCGTAAATTTTCGCCTGCCGAGATGAATTATGACGTGGGTAACCGGGAATTGTTGGCTATTAAGGATGCACTCGAGGAGTGGAGACACTGGCTTGAGGGGGCTAAGTTTGTGGTCTCAATTCTCACTGACCATAAGAATCTGGCATATTTAGAGTCAGCGAAGCGTCTCAATGCCAGGCAGGCACGATGGGCTTTGTTTTTTGCTCGCTTTAATTTTTTGATAACATATCGCCCTGGGTCAAAAAACATCAAGGCTGATGCGCTCTCGCGGAGTTTTGCTCCAATCCAGGAGACCACCGAGGAGCCGTTGCCCATTGTTTCCCCATCATGTATTAAAGTGGGCATTACCCAGGACCTCTTATCATTAGTCCTTAGAGCACAGGAGCAGGCTCCTCCAGACCTTCCGGTAGGTCTTTTGTTTGTGCCTCCTAGGTTAAGACAGCGAGTGTTCCTGGAATTCCATGCCAAGAAGTCGGCAGGTCACCCGGGTATTGCCAGAACTCGGGAGTTGCTATCTAGGGCGGTGTGGTGGCCCTCGGTGGCTAAGGATGTGGATCAGTGGGTTCGGGCATGTGACATCTGTGCCCGAAATAAGACTCCTAGAGGGGTTCCTGTTGGCCCATTACATCCACTCTCTATCCCATCTAAGCCATGGACCCACATTTCAATGGATTTTGTGGTGGACTTGCCCAAATCCTCGGGGATGACAGCCATCTGGGTTGTCGTTGACAGGTTTTCGAAGATGGCGCACTTCGTTCCACTGGTTGGGCTGCCATCAGCCAGACGCCTGTCTGAATTATTTATGCTGCATGTTGTGCGTCTCCACGGGTTGCCACTTGATGTGGTCTCTGACCGCGGATCCCAGTTTGTGGCCAAATTCTGGAGGGCATTTTGTTCCGATCTCCAGATTTCTGTCAGCTTGTCGTCAGGCTACCATCCGCAGTCTAATGGGCAGACTGAAAGGGTGAACCAGTCCTTGGAGCAGTTCCTCAGGTGTTATGTCTCCAAGTGTCAGACTGACTGGGTTGCTCATCTGTCCATGGCGGAGTTTGCCTATAACAACGCGGCTCACTCTGCTACAGGGATCTCTCCCTTCCTTTGTGTGTATGGGCATCATCCTAAGGCCAATTCTTTTGACCCCCTGGACTCCACGCCTGGTGGTTCCTCTGTGGTTTCGGTCCTTAGAGGTATTTGGCGGAAAGTGAAGAAAGCCCTTGTGTCTGTGTCATTAGTGACCAAAAGGGTTTTTGATAAGCGGAAAAGACCCTGCAGCTTCAAATTAGGAGACTTCGTCTGGTTGTCTACCAAGAATTTGAAGTTGAGACAGCCATCTCATAAGTTAGGGCCCCGGTTCATCGGCCCTTATAAGATCACCAGGGTTATCAATCCGGTGGCATTTCAGTTAGATCTGCCCCGTTCTTTGGGTATCAATAAAACATTTCATTGTTCCCTTTTAAAACGGGCGATTAGTAATCCTTCTTCCAGTGGAAGACCTTCCCCTCTTCTGATACGTGGCCAGAGGGAGTTTGTTGTTGAAAGGATTCTTGACTCCAAGGTGGTTCGGGGTCGGCTGTCATTTTTGGTGCACTGGAAGGGGTATGGCCCGGAGGAGCGGTCGTGGGTGCGCAGTTGTGATCTTCATGCCCCCAGACTGATACGCTCTTTCTTCTCGCAGTTCCCCGATAAACCCGGTGGTAGGGGTTCTTTGACCCCTCGTCAGAGGGGGGGTACTGTTAGGGTCTCCTGCCCTGTGCTGCCACGTCGTCATGGCAACCGGGAGACAAGTGCTAGTGGAGTAACCTGAGCGCAGCTGATACTCCGGTTCGGGTCTTTTGCTGTGCAGTGGTTATAGGCTCTGTGCACGGCAGGGGATCCGGTGCTGGTTTTTGTGCTCACAGTCTGTGAGGTCTGAGTGGGGCGTGGACAGCACCTGCTTTATAAGGCCTCTTTTCAGGGTAAGCAGATGCTGCTGAATCTTTGTTGGTTAGTCAGTTCATGAAAGTTAGCCAGTACTGTGTAGCTTTGTATTTGTTTGTTGCTTACTGCAAATAGGCCTGGGGATTTGGTATTACACTCTGCCAATCCAGACCTAGCAGTAAGACTGGAGTCAGTCGTTTAGCTTGCTGGGGTTCTGTTACCACTCTGTGAACTTAGCAAGTTTGCGGCTGTATTCTAAGACTTGCCTGTCTAATCCTGTCTCACTGTGCTAGGTGTCAGGGGTCAGTTTAGTGGCAGTAAGCTAAAACCTGTGCACTGCAAGTGAGAAATAGGATTGTGGAGACTCTCCTTGTGTCTATCATTCCATCTCTGACCAAGGAGTTTACTGCCACACCCGTTGGTAACCCTTTAGGGTTTTGCTGTTGCCTTTAGCAACAGCATTTCGGGTTCTCTATGTATTAAAACGCAACATCTTGCTTTTTCCATCTGTGCAGTTCTAATACAAAGGAGATACCCAGTTCCTTAGCCTCTGGGCTTCTCTGTTCACTTTGTGTGTATTTTGTTACCCTATTACCTTCTGTGTACGTTATGTCATATTCCCCAGTTTGTCTGTGAGTCCATTTGTTTTGCATAACAGTTCAAACACCAGTACATTCCTGCAGACACTGGAGTGCATAACAGTTCTGACACCAGTACTTTCCTGCAGGCACTGGTGTGCATAACACTTTGTACACTCTCTAATGTATTTATATCCTTCTGGAGATAGGGTCTCCAGAACTGGACACAGTATTCCAGATGGGGCCGTACCAATGACCTATACAGTGGCATTATCACTTCTTTTTTCCTGCTACTGATTCCTCTCCCTATGCAACCAAGCATCTGACTTGCCTTTCTCATTGCTTTGTTGCATTGCTTTCCTGCCTTCAAGTCACTTGAAATAGTGACTCCTAAATCTCTTTCCTCCTCAGTAGTTTCCATTATAGTACCCTTGATACTATACTTAGCCTTTGGGTTTTTGAGACCCAAGTGCATGATTTTGCATTTTTTAGCATTAAACTGTAGTTGCCACGTTCTTGACCATTTCTCAAGCCTACCTAGGTCATTAATCATTTGTTTGACCCCTCCCGCTGTGTCTACCCTGTTGCATATCTTTGTATCATCTGCAAAAAGGCATATCTTCCCTTCAATACCATCTGCAATGTCACCAACAAAGATATTAAAGAGAACTGGACCAAGTACAGATCCCTGGGGTACTCCACTGGTAACATTTCCCTCCATAGATTGCACTCCATTAACTACGACTGTCTGTTTCCTATCCTGCAACCAGGTTCTTATCCATTTAACTGATTTATAATCCACCCCCAGGCTTTCAAGTTTATTTAGCAGTCTGCGATGTGGGACAGTGTCAAATGCCTTACTAAAGTCTAGATATGCTACATCTACAGCTCCCCCTTGATCTATTATTTTCATCACAGAGTCAAAAAAGTCAATAAGATTTGTTTGGCATGATCTCCCACCAGTAAATCCATGCTGTTTTGGATCCTGTAAGTTGTTTGCTTTAAGATATTCCACTACTCTTTCTTTTAATAGTTTTTCCATTACTTTCCCTACTACTGATGTAAGGCTTACTGGTCTGTAGTTACTTGCTTCTTCCTTGCTTCCACTTTTGTGCAGTGGAACTACATTTGCTCTTTTCCAGTCCTCTGGAATAGCACCTGTATTTAGTGACTGGTTAAATAATTCTATTAAAGGTGTAACCAGCACATCTTTTAGCTCTTTGAGTATCCTTGAGTGTATCCCATCTGGTCCCATTGATTTATCCACTTTTAGTTTTGAAAGTTCTGTTAGGACCTTCTCCTCTGTAAATGTATTTTCATCTACCTTATTTTTATGAATGTCCTTGCAATTTAACTGTGGCCCCATCCCTTCTTCTGTAGTAAATACTGAGCAAAAATAATTATTTAGGTGATCTGCTATTGCCTTGTCTCCCTCCACCAAATGCCCACTCTCTGTCTTAAGTCTTATTATTCCTCCATTTGATTTTCTCCTTTCACTTATATACTTAAAAAAAGTTTTGCCCCCTTTATCTACTGACTGGGCCATTTTCTCCTCAGCTTCTGCCTTTGCACGTCTGATCACTTTCTTAGCATCCTTCCGTCTGTCCAGATACACCTCTTTGTCGTTATTATTTTGAGTCTGTTTGTATTTCCTAAAAGCCATCTTTTTTGCTTTCACACTAGTTGATACTACTTTTGTGAACCACACTGGCTTCCTTTTCCTGGTGCTTTTCCTAACCATTTTGATACAAAGGTCTGTTGCACTTAGTAATGCACTTTTCATTATTTTCCACCTCTCCTGCACTCCTTCCAAGTTCCTCCAGTCTGCCAATGAATCACTTAAACATCTCCCCATTTTTGCAAAGTCTGCATTTCTAAAATCCAACACCTTTGTTTTTGTGTGAGAGGAGTTGGATCCTGTCTTTATACTAAACCATACTGCTTGATGATCACTGGATCCCAGGTGCTCACCCACATATATATCAGATATCCCCATTTGTAAGAATTAGATCTAATATTGAGTCTTTGCGAGTGGGCTCCCTCACCAATTGCTTGAGAGATGCTCCCTGTAAGGAATGTAGAAATTTGCCACTTGTAGCTGAACTCAGTGGCGCACCCAGGGGGGGTTTACGAGCACCCAGAAACCCCCCTCCACTAAAAAAAAAAAAAAAAAAAAAAATATTTTTTTTTTTTTTTTAGCTGCATGAGTATTATTAATGGCTGTCTAGCGTCCTCTGCAGCCTGCTGTCTTCCTGGTGGCACTTGTAAGTGCAATAAAAGTTTACTTTATTTTAATTATAGTACATATATATCCATGTGCATACATATATACACATGTATATACATACATACATATAAACACACACACACATGATATATATATATATATATATATACACACACACATGTATATGTGTACTGTATGTGTGTGTACATATATATATATATATGTATGTATGTATGTTTAATATGCTATGTATATTTGTATGTGTGTGTGTGTGTGTGTGTGTGTGTGTATGTATATATATATATATATATATATATATGTGTGTAGATATATATATATATATATATATATATATATACACACACACACACACACACACACACACATAGTTTTACGGACCCAGCATATACTGGGTCACCTCAGTCCCCACCCCCGTGATTGGCTCCGCCCAGTTCTGGAAAACCCCCCATGCAAATCCTGCGTTTGCCACTGGAACTTGCAAAAGACCCCTCCCAATTTACATCAGGTAAATTAAAGTCTCCCATGATTATGACTTCTCCCTTAAAAGCCATTTTAGAGATGTCCAACAATAGGTTCCTGTCCAAATCCTGCCCCTGGCCTGGTGGTCTATAGATCACTCCAATGCGAATAATGTCCTTCTTCCCAGTTTCTATGGTGACCCAAAGGGCCTCAGTTTTGGCTTCAATATTTTGTATTAAAGTAGCATTTATGCTTTTTTTCACATACATTGCTACCCCTCCTCCTATTCTTCCTATTCTATCTTTCCTAAATAAATTGTAGCCTGGTATAGCTAAGTCCCAGTCATGATTCTCATTGCACCAAGACTCTGTAATTGCCACAAAATCCAGGTTATCCCTTGTCATTATCGCAATTAGCTCTGGAATTTTGTCTCCTAAGCTCCTTGCATTTGCAGACATAGCTTTAAGAATTTTTTCTATGCATTTGTTAGTAGTAACCATGTCCAGAGCGTACAAAATAAATGACAAGTTTAAAGTTGAAATTACCTGTTTGGGGATGTTGCTCAGTATTTGTTTTCTTTTACTAATCAGTAATCATACTCTGTCCTTTACACCATGACTATACCTTACTAAATATAAAGACATAGTACACCTGACCACAATGGGTAAATGTTCAAAGGAGGTAAACACCAGTCAGTATGCAATAATACACTGTTTCACTGAGCAACTTCCCCACACATGCAATGACATTTACAAGAAATCATTACATAAAGAAACATACATAAGTTTGCCTAAGAGAGAACTGTAGTGAGCAGATTGGGGATGCCTTTTCATAGGTTTTTTAAAAACAGATAATATGCATAAGATGAATTACATACTTTTGGGGCATTAAAGCAGTCCTTTTGTGGTAGTGTTGGTGTGTTGATGTTTCCCTTCTGTTTTCCTTCGGTTTAACGCAGGTATAACGCTATTTTTATAATAACACTTTTATGTCAGCACTTCCAGAGCCGGCCCTAACCAATATGATGCCCTAGGCAAGATTTTGGCTGGTGCCCCCTAGCACCACCGCTGGTTCTGCCTCTGACCTTGCACCTCTTTCCCAGCACCATCACCCCTCACCCATAGCAGTCCTTGTACCCCCTATATTTTAAATAGGAACAGTTCGAAAATTTGACGCACAGCCCAAAAAGGGGCATCTTCTTGCTGGGAAAGGGCATGGCCACACAATAGCAACTCCAATTCCAATTACGCCACACAGTACTGCAACTTTATTCACATTTTATCTTACGATAGTGTCCATAATTCATATTACATCCCACAGTAGTATCACTTTACCTTATAAACATTACTCCTCACAGTAGAGCCGCTTATTCACATTACATCACACTGAATTGCTCCTTATTCACATTACACCACACTTTATTGCTCTTTATTCACATTAGACGACACAGTAGTGCCCTTTCTATATGCAACGCCACATAGTAGAGCACCTTATACACGTAATGCCACACATTAGTAATGCATTTATACACAATTCCACACAGTAATGCCCCTTACACATATAAGACACATTAATGTCCATATAAACATAATACGCCTTATACATTATGACAACCTTTATTAATGCCCTTTTACACATAATGTACCTTACACATATGGCGCACACTATTAATGCCCTTATACACATAATGACACACATAGTGCCCCCTACACATTTGCTGCACATTATTAGTGCCCCTATACACATAATGACACACATACAGTAGTACCCTGTTACACATATGCCGCACATTATTAATGCCCTTATACACATAATGACACACATAGTGGCCCTTTACACATATGTTGCACATTATTAATGCATTTTTACATGACACACATAATGCTCTTTACACATATTCCGAACACTACTGCACAACCAACCCACTCACATGCACACAGCACTCACACTTCCACTAACACTGTGACCTCTGCATCTGCTTGGATACAGATGCGTCCTCACAAATCTTGCATCAATGCTAATGTAGGGCACCTTTTTTAATGAAAATGCATCTTTCTTGCATTGCTATGTGGCTAGGATGCACAAGCAGCTTCTGCTGACTAAACTGATATGCAGCATGCCTATATACTGTGTGAGACTGTGGCTGTATCTGCATATGAAATGCTACATACAGAATATAGGCATGCCGCATATCATTTTAATCAGCAGAAGCTGCTGATGCCCCTAGGCATATCAAAAGCCCTAGGCAATTGCCTAGTTTGCCTATGCCTATGGCCGGCTCTGAGCTCTTCTATGGAAGCACGACCAGCCGATGGCTATCCAGCCGTATACGAGACTTCAAATAGGAACAATATCCATGTGAATGCAATGATTGCAAACTCCACCCAATACAACCCCCCCTTTAAGCTAAGGCCATAAATTAGCTTAGAAAAACAGACATTACATACCAATAAGGCAGCCAACTATATCTTTACAAAGAGAAAAACATACAAAACAAAACAACACCCTTTTTCAATATACCTAGACTATTCAATCATGATATTCATTTGACATAATCAGCAAATGCAGTACAACTTGCTGGGATGTGTAGTTCCACGTGTCGTCATTAAGTATACTAGTATATTCTACTATATACTATATATCTACTATATATATACTATATATATATATATATATATATATATATATACTATATATCTACTATATACTACTACATTCTATACCTGTGGTGCATTTTAGTTTTGCAGTTTGCTGACAGGAAGGCCACTGCTGTACCTACCTCTGTGTCGTCAAGTATACTATCCATCCATACCTGTGGTGCATTTCAGTTTTGCACAGTTTGCTGACCACCAGTATATAATATATAGCATTACGGTACAGTAGGCCACTGCTCTATCTACATCTGTGTCGTCAAGTATACTAGCTTAGTCACACAGCGACCTTGGTGCGCCTCTTTTTTTCTTTGCATCATGTGCTGTTTGGGGACTATTTTTTTGAAGTGCCATCCTGCCTGACACTGCATTGCCACTCCTAGATGGGCCAGGTGTTTGTGTCGGCCACTTTTGTCGCTTAGCTTAGCCATCCAGCGACCTCGGTGCAAATTTTAGGACTAAAAATAATATTGTGAGGTGTGAGGTGTTCAGAATAGACTGGAAATGAGTGGAAATTATGGTTATTGTGGTTAATAATACTATGGGATCAAAATGACCCCCCAAATTCTATGATTTAAGCTGTTTTTTAGGGTTTTTTGAAAAAAACACCCAAATCCAAAACACGCCCGAATCCGACCCCAAAAATTTCGGTGAGGTTTTGCCAAAATGCGTCCGAATCCAAAACACGGCCGCGGAACCGTATCCAAAACCAAAACACAAAACCTGAAAAATGTCCGGTGCACATCACTAGTTAAAAGTAAATGTAAGGTGGTGATGCCCCAAGGTGGCCCAGCCAGAGCAATATAGGGAGCTCCACGCCCCAAAAGCTCACCCCCAAACCATACTTGCCTACTCTCCCGGAATGGCCGGGAGGCTCCCGAAAATCGGGTGACCCTCCCGGCCCCCCGGAAGAGCAGGCAAGTCTCCCGGAATCAGGAGTCCCCCTGCCCGTCCGCCCACTTAATGTGTAAAGTGGGCGGTCCGGGCAGTTGATGACGCGATTCTTGCTGAATCGCGTCATCATAGCCACGCCCCCTGCAGTGTAATGCCGGGGATCGCGGCATTACAGAGCGGGGGCGTGGCTTAAAGGATGTACCGCCAAAACTCCGCCCCCGTCCCGCCCCTGCTCCACCCCCATCCCACCTCCGGTCAACCTCCTCCCCACGCTACAGTCCTCCCCTGCCCCCTTGCTGAGCCGACCTGGCTGCTCTCTCCCGCAGAGAGCAGCCAGAATGTCGGCAAGTATGCCCCAAACTGACTTTGTATATAATTAAAAGGATCATACCTATGTCTTTTGTGCAGTCAGAATGTGCTGGTTCCCTGTTTAAAAGTCTGAGAGGCAGTGGGTGGGGTGCTAATCCAGAGATGAAGGCTGTCCCAATCCCTCAGGTGTGTATACACACACATAATATAGACCAGTGGTTCTCAAACTCGGTCCTCAGGACCCCACACAGTGCATGTTTTGCAGGTAACCCAGCAAGTGCACAGGTGTATTAATTACTCACTGACGCATTTTAAAAGGACCACAGGTGGAGCTAATTATTTCCCTTGTGATTCTGTGAGGAGACCTGCAAAACATGCACTGTGTGGGGTCCCGAGGACCGAGTTTGAGAACCTGTGATATAGACTATATGGAAACGAGGCCTGGACTGCACACCCTAGCTCAGAGGTTCTCAAACTCGGTCCTCGGGGGCACACACAGTGCATGTTTTGCAGGTAACCCAGCAGGTGCACAGGTGTATTAATTACTCAC
Source organism: Pseudophryne corroboree (assembly GCF_028390025.1). Taxonomy (NCBI): domain Eukaryota; kingdom Metazoa; phylum Chordata; class Amphibia; order Anura; family Myobatrachidae; genus Pseudophryne; species Pseudophryne corroboree. The sequence goes on along the minus strand of NC_086447.1, from coordinate 637,944,739 downwards.
TGACACATTTTAAAAGGTCCACAGGTGGAGCTAATTATTTCACTTGCGATTCTGTGAGGAGACCTGCAAAACATGCACTGTGTGTGCCCCCGAGGACCGAGTTTGAGAACCTCTGGCCTAGCTTATTATAATGGGATGTGCTACCTTGCTGGGATTAAGTACTGTAATACTACAACATAGGAACAAAGGGTGCAGGTGCACCATTAAAATTATTATAACCATAATATAATATTAGAGGTTCTTGGCATATATTGGCCAGTATATGAACCTGCCCACCTCATACCTCCCAACTGTCCCGATTTTGGCGGGACAGTCCCGTTTTTCACGGTCTGTCCCGCTGTCCCACCCGCGGGTCGCAGTGTCCCGTGAGTGGAGGGTCAGTTGGGAGATCCCTCCCTGTCACTCGCTGCTCTGTGGAGAGCAGCGGTGAATAGATGCTGTGCGCATGCGCACAGCGTCTATTCACGGCAGAGAGGGACAGGGGGCATGACCAGCAGCTCTCACAGCGCTGTTCATGCCCCCATAATGACGAAAACGGGGGCGTGGCCTGTGATCGTGGCACTTGCTGCGAAGCCACGCCCCTTGTCATTAGGCCACACCCCCTAAAACGGGCACGCACCTTCGGCGCGCGTTGCCGTCCCTCCACCGCTGAGATCAAAGTTGGGAGGTATGCCACCTGCTTCACGGTGACCTCATCGGATAGGTCCCTAACACTATAGGGGTTCACCGCAGGGACGGAGAGCACCCCCAGACCACCCCAGCCAAACCACCCCAGGGCATCACACAGAAAAAAGGATAGGAGTGAAAGATCAGTGTTAAGCAAATGAAAGAGGCTGCTGAATGTAAAAGAAAAGAAGAGGACAGCAGTAAAGTGTTAGAATGTGAAGTTTAGCTGAGCAGTGTTAGAAGTGTAAAAAATATGTGAAAAAAGCTACATAAATATAAAACAAACACAATGTGATAGAAGTGTTAAAAGTAAATGTAAGGTGGTGATGCCCCAAGGTGGCCCAGCCAGAGCAATATAGGGAGCTCCACGCCCCAAAATCTCACCCCCAAACTGACTTTGTATATAATTAAAAGGATCATGCCTATGTCTTTTGTCCAGTCAGAATGTGCTGGTTCCCTGTTTAAAAGCCTGAGAGGCAGTGGGTGGGGTGCTAATCCAGAGATGAAGGCTGTCCCAATCCCTCAGGTGTGTATACTATCCCTTTATCCCGGGATGCTCATGGGTTACACAGGTTCTGTGGCTACTTAATACCAGGTGAAATGCAGGCTTTTAGTCAGCCAACCACAGAACCTGTGTCCCAGTTTAAAGAGATAGTATGGTAAACCGATATTATAGACCTTTTTAAATTGGAAGGCAACATACCTAAAATGAACCAGGCAAATGTCTCACTTGTACATATTTGCATGACTACTTGAGTAGTCCTAAAAAAAATAATACATTTATGGAAGTACATACACCATTCCCCAAAACAATTTTACTTTATTACCCTTTCACTATCATTTTGTGTAAACTGACATCATACTGCAGGCATTCCGAACCTCGGTCCTCAAGGCACACTAGCAGTCCAGGTTAGTGAAATCCATGCTTGCGCACAGGTGACGTAATTAGTTCTTCTGTTATTTTTTTATTTAACAATCTGAGCTGAAGCCAGGATATCACTAAAACCTGCATTGTTAGCGTGCCCTGAGAACCGAGGTTGGGAATGCCTGTCATACTGTATGTTCTGTGGGATTTGCTGAAGATCTTTTATGTTAATAAATGCATAGAGGGCGGCAAGGGGAAGGGTGAAATCTTCACTCCTAACAACAGATCAGATTACAGCTCCATCGAAAGCATGACGTGGGGGTTGAGTGAAACTTCTGTAAAAGGGAAGGGCTGTGTCCAAATAGCTCCTTCCTACAGTCATACAAATATGTGCACAGTGCATTACAGAGATAGAGAGCGTACCATGCAGCTTACACAGAGAGCAGACAGAAGGTCCTGAGAACACTGAGGACAAAATAAACCTATTACATCATTTGTGCGTAATTAAGTAATTTATATTTCTATAGACTGATGAATGTGCAATGTGAATGAAGCTGCACATGCATACTGTACGAACATTATTTGATTATTAAGTACTTAATTCGAAAACCATACCTTAAATTAAAAAAAATATATAAAAAATCTGATATACTTCTGTGTAAGGGGCCATCATACTTTCCAACATGGCTCTTTCCAGGAAAGACAAAATGCACTATTCCTGTACTTCCCTCTTAACTTATGTTTGCCCTCACCTGTGTTGAACAGATTAAAAGATAAGAAAGGTGTTTCAACACAGGTGAAGGTAATCATAAATGAATAGGGAAGTCAAAGAGCAGAGCATTTTGTTCCTCCTGGAATGGGTCATGCCGGTAGATATGGACCTGCTCATTTTCACTAATAGGTGTGTTACACATGCGGAGATGCTAGTTTCGACCCCTAATAGATAGCGTTGATTCACAGAGTTCCACTACTAGCTATTAGAAGGAGGACCCGGGTTGCGCAGAGGGATCCAAACGGATGCCTCTGCCATCTTTACACGCTGCCCTTATGGCTGCAAGCATAGATGACCACACGCATGCGCACTGGGTCTCGGCACCTGTACGTAACACTGTTACTTCGATAATAGTGTTAGGGATAGAGGGGACAGATGATTTTTTTTGGAGCAACTGTCCTCGCACCGAAGCAATACTGAATTGCTCATGTTATTACGTATTTATCACCACAACTCGCAGCGAGTTGAATACGTAATCATCATGGGCCAAAATCTGACTGGTTGTGAACTGTAATCACTGACTAAAGTTCTTGTGAAATGTCAGGTCTCAAAACCGTTTGTCAGCAGCACTGCACACCAAAGTAGTCAGCATGTTAACTTCCTTCATGAACTCGTTATGGAGCTCAACAGTGGCCACTGGAGAGTCATGACCTTCTATGACTACAAGAGTGAGCTGCAACAGCAGGAGAGTTTTGACTGACTGCAAGCTGCATTTGGGGATGAAGCACTGTCCCGAGCCACTATGTTTGAATGGTTTGCAGAATTTTTGCTGCATCCAACCAGTATCCGCCATCATTGAGGTCAGCATTGCTGCCATGCAGGCCACAGAAGATTTGATCTCATTGGGATCCATCCACTTGGTATTCCATGAAAAACTTGCCCTTAGCAAGGTTTTTTCAGACTGGGTACCCCATCAGCTGACTCAAGTGCGGACGGAGGCTCAGGTGACTTGGTGCCGCCACAATCTGGTCAGGTTTGATGGTGTTCGCTCAAACTCTGTCTGCGATATCATCAGTGGTGATGAATCCCAGATCTACAGTTTTGACCCCAAGACCAAATAACAGTCGGCCCAGTACAACCCAGTTGGAGGTGCGCCGCCACAGAAGTTCCAATGTGAGCGTAGCGTGGCCAAGCAGATGGTAGCTTTTTTTGTGGCCAAGACTGGTTATGTAGCTACTGTACCACTCATGCAGCAGCACACCATCACTGGGGCCTGGTACGTCAACCAATGCCTGCCGCAAGTACTGGAAGCCATTTCCAGGTGCCATCCAATAACTCTTGCACGTGATGCCCTTCTCCATCATGACAGTGTACCTGCCCACAAGCCGGCCAATCCTGCCTGTCATCATCAGGGTCCAACTGCTTCCTCTACCAGGACTGCCTCCCACTCACTCCTTTGCTTACCTCCTGAGACCTCTCTGTGGCTAGCACTCGCAGACCACTTTCGCCAGACCTGCCTGGTCCCTGCCTGTGTGTATCTCCCTTGAGCTTAATCTCTCCATTGTCACATGAGCGACCACTGGCCCTGCCTGCTGCTCCTGGTTCCCCGCTGTCTGGATAAGGCTAGCTGTGTGCTGCCCTGGTCATCGGGCTGCTGCTGCGGCTACTCTTGTTTGGGATCCACTGCTGCTCCACCGGCCTTCATCCTCTGAATGCTAGCGGACATTTTGTGTTTTACCAGTGAGGTATATGTTTCTCCTGAGCCTCCTCTAGCCCTGCTTGCTGTGCTGTGGTGAGTTTAGGAACCCCAAGGCTGGTCCTGGATTTCTTCACCATAAATTACTGTACAGCTTTCTATGATGGCTTTGCTTTTCCTTGAGTAGTGCTCCGGTGATCTAGGATGCTGGTGTGACCTCTCCTCATATCTCACCACTCATGTTTTCTGGGGGGTCATTCCGAGTTGTTCGCTCGCTAGCTAGTTTTAGCAGCCATGCAAACGCTAAGCCGCCGCCATCTGGGAGTGTATCTTAACTTAGCAATAGTGTGAATGATTGCATCGCAGAACGGCTACAAAAAAATATTGTGCACTTTCTGTGTAGCTTCAGGCCTACCCAGCGCTTGCGATCACTTCAGACCATTCAGTTCCGGATTTGACGTCACAAACACGCCCTGCGTTCAGCCAGCCACTCCTGCGTTTTTCCTGGCATGCCTGCATTTTTTTCGAACACTCCCTGAAAACGGTCAGTTGACACCCAGAAACGCCCACTTCATGTCAATCATTCTGCGGTCAGCAATGCGACTGAAAAGCTTCGCTAGACCTTGTGTGAAAATACATCGGCCGTTGTGAAAGTACGACGCGCGTGCACACTGCGCCGCATACGCATGCGCAGAAGTGCCGGTTTTACCCTTAATCGCAGCTCAGCGAACATTTTCAGCTAGCGATCAACTCGGAATGACCCCCTTTATGCATATCTACTAGTTCATGTTTCTGAACCAATGCAGTTCCTTGTCTCCACAGAGAATGCGGCACATTACACCATAACTGAAGACAATCGTTAAGCACCCTGATGCAAGGTAGGCCCAGTTTTACGTGGCAGAGGACCACCCAGTAGATAGCAGTATCTCGTACCATAGGGTGTTTTTGAAATCAGAAACACTTCCAAACGAACAGGGGAAGCGTAAAAAAAAAAGGAGCTTGTGACTGCTTCTGTAATGAGTATGTGATATGTGGTGAAGCGTACCTGGAGTCTCACGCCTGTCCAGTTGCGGCCGATCCGGTCGTCCAGTTCTTGCTTGTCGCGACGTCTGCCGGGATCTGCGTAGGATACCTGCGTAGGACCTGGGCAGAAGGACGGAGATACCCCAGTACGAGCAACACCCTCCCAGATGTGTAGGGACCACTACGGTGGGATACGATAACAAAGATTTTATTATAGAAGCGACTGGTCCCCGTTCAGGGAAACTGGGTTGGTGGGTAGAAAATTTAGTGCATTTCGGTTAGAATCATTACCATTTCTTACATAACATTCACAAAAGTAATATGAACATGGCATAATAATGACACAAATACATTTCAGAACTTTATCATTCCAGACAGGGGTTTCAGACAAGAAGATTTTACGAATACACTAGCAAGATGCTAAACTTGCCACTAGGTGGCACTATGAACTCAGTAGAGGGGTCTCTGGCCCAATGTATAGATAATCCGGAGAAGTCCAAGTGTATGTCCTTGCAAATAGTCCTACACAAAACGTCTGGCAAGTGCCCTCCTGCAGACAGGGCAGTGACACAGGGTCCTGTCTAATTTGAAGCGTATACAGCTGCAGAGGGTCGGTGAGCTACAGACCCAGAAAGTCACCAGTAACTCCTTGAATTTCCTTTACACTGGTTAGTGGTTGATTCAGCATACTATAGGCAACTTTTGGGGCTCAGAATGCTACCTCTGGTAAAGTGTGTATCGGAGGGACCATATAGTTGGCAGTGGTGTGCAGTATAAACTGGCAAGGTGGCTGGAGACACTGTGGGAGTCTTAAAATGGCTACCAGTGGTGTTGGACCCTATATAATCTGGTCCTGGGGGAGCTCAAGGTGGGGGTGTCCTCGTGGGCTTTCATTCGCTACCAGGGCACATTAGAGGGACGGGTACCTGATCGCCGCTGCACTCCCCAGGCGGCGCCGTCTCTTGGTGGTCAATTGCCGCTCTCAGCTCTCTCGGGCGCTCGCCTCAGCGCCTTCCGCCCGCGGCCCTCTGTATCTCCGGCAGCAGCGGGTTTTCCTCTTTCGGGCGCTCGCCTCAGCGCCTTCCGCCCGCCGCTCTCTGTCTCTCCGGCAGCAGCGGGTCTTCCTCTCTGCCTGGCGGCCGGGTGTGGCGTCACTCCCCGTCTCACTCTCAGAAGCGGCACAGCGTCGGCGGCTCTGGTGGTAGCGTCCACACCGCACCTCTCCTCCAGCCGCAGCTCGCAGCTCTCCCTTCTCTCCGGTCCTCTCCCCACTGGTCAGCGGCAGGGCGCACTCCGTCTTGTCAGCCGCCGCTCCGTTCATCTTCCTCCTCACGCATCAGCGATCGGGCGCACTCTGTCCCTCTCCCGCCTCCTAGCTTCTCTAGGCGCCAGTCCCGCCTACCTTTCTCCCGCTCTCTGGGCCGCCAATCCCCGTGAGCCGGCAGGTTCTTCCCTCCCGGGTCCTAGGGTCCTGCAGGTAGTTGTCGGGACCCGCTTTTGTTGCCTAGCAACTGGGCAACCCATTAAACCCTGCGGGTCAGCAGCTGCAGTTGTAGTTAGAAGGGGTCAGAGGGCCAGGTGCTAGGCATCACAAGTACACCAACCATTCCTTCCTAAGAACGCCCCCAGACACCTGTGACACTAGCCAATGGAAGTCTGGGGGTGGGTTTAATGAGGAAAGACAAGCTGAGTACTGTGTCCCGTGGAGCAGCAGCTTAGTGAAACACAGCAGCACTGCTGGTCCCCATTTAATGCAGCCAGCACATATATTAAATACAACATTACATGATAATTAATAATTTATCTCTAAATGGATCATATTTTCCTATTAAAATGTAAACCTAGTTGCATTGGTTTCTAAGATACATTATCATAGATGCATATAACTTTTAATTGTATTGACTGAATTGCCTTAGACACTCCCAATATACCAATCCATAACATATTATCATCTGGATTTAGTTAACACAGAAAGCTTTTCACATTTAAATTGTTCTCTTACCTACAGGTAATGAATAGTGGAACTACACTTACCAGCAAGTTGTATTGCATCTGCTGATTATCACAACTGAATACCATGATTGTATAGCTATAGGTAATGAATAGTTGATTTATTGTTATAAACAGATTTTAGCTGGTTTTATTATAAGTTATTTGGGGAATCTTTGATGGTCTCATCCCCACGCACCATTTGTTTGTTTTATTGCTTCAAATTGGTGATGGGCTAGGGGTGGGTCTAATCAATCAATGTTTGTTGGTCTTGATACTATGTGTAGTTTGGCTGAATAAGCCTTGGCTGAATCAGTCTGGGATGAATGTTTCTAAGGATGTCGTCTGTGACTTATTCTGGACTTAAACTGGACGAAAACTGAAATGAAACAACAAACAAATGCGGAAAATCCTTCGAAGGCCAACAATACTTGGACTGCATCCCAACTACAAATGTATGTTCACTACTAATATTCTCCATTCCTCACTGACTAGGGAAATTATACAATCACTTACTGCAAAAAACACCTGTAATGCAATTTTTACTTGGACCCTGGAAAGCAAAATTTGCACTGAGAAGCATAATTTATGAAGGAAGACCAACTTGCTATTTGCAAAAACTGTGTTATTTTCCATCCAGAAATTAACCACATTTTAAATACTTGCAAATCGTCTTTATTTCTGCTATTCTACTGCTCTCTCATTCAGCCACCACTCTTCCTCCTAATCACATTTTACTACCACTATTTACCCCATACACACTATGGCCAGGCTGGCAACATCCCCCATTAATCATTGTCTTCCTAATCCTTTATTCTGTCCCCTTGTAGCACCTCTATCCTTCTCTCCCAGTCTCCTACTTCTCATCCTCTCTCCTATTCTCTGTCTCCCATCCTCCCCTCTGCCTCCCTTCCTCTCCTCTTCTGTTTCCCCATTGCAATTACTTCTGCTCCTTCACAGGCTCTCTACCCCACCACTTAACCCTGCTCTCTCCCTCCTCTACCTGTCACCTCACCTCTCCTCCACCACTGTCATACTGCACTCCCTCCATGCCTCACTCCTGCAGTCTCCCTTCCTAGCCAAGGACACAGCATTAATTAATCTTACCTCAACGCTACAGCAACCCTGATAATCTCATTCACATCTCTCCCACAAACTCTTACCCCCTATCCTGTGCCCTCTGGAATGCCAGATCTGTTTGCAACAAACTGGCCCCTTCTCATGACCTTTTCATTTCCAACTCCCTGCATCTCCTGGCCTTTACAGAAACCTGAATTACTCCCTATGACACCACTTCTCCTGCTGCTCTCTCTGTTGTGGGCCTCACATTCTCACACTCACCCTGACCCAGGGGACGCCATGGTGGGGGTGTTGGGGTCCTTTTACCCTCTTGTTACACATACCAACTTATACCTCTAGAACCATCCCTTATATTCTCTACATTTGAGGTCCATGCGATACGCCTCTACCAATCTACTAATCTTCGAGTTGCTGTCATCTACCGTCCACCTGGCACTTCCTTCATATTCCTCAACAAATTTGCTTCCTGGCTACCTCACTTCCTCTCTTCTGACATTCCCTCCATTATCCTAGGTGATTTCAGCATCCCTATCGATAACCCCACAAAATCACCGGCCTCTAAACTCCTTAACCTCACCTCTTCACTTGGTCTCTCCCAGTGGACCACCTCACCCTCCCATGTGAACGGGAGCTCACTGGATCTGGTTTTCACTCACCGCTGCGATATTTCTGATTTCTACAATTCCCCATTTCCCCTTCCCTCTCACCAACTCTGACATCTTTCTCAGATGTATCTGGTGAGGAAGTCATGGTTCTCATCTGTTCCCCCCCCCACTACCACCTCCCCACTTGATCCTATCCCCTCCCACCTCCTCTGCTACCTCTCTCCTTCTGCCTGTTCCCATCTTTTCCACCTTCTCAATTTCTCCCTCTCATCAGACACTGTTTCCTCTGCCTTCAAGCATGCTCTTGTCTCCCCTATTCTTAAAAAACCTATCCTTGATCCAGACACCCTCTCCAACTATCGATCCATCTCTCTCCTCTCTTTTGCCTCCAAGCTCCTTGAGCGTATTGTCTATAACCGCCTCACTGCCTTTCTTTCCTCCCACTCACTGCTTGACCCATTCCAGTCTTTTTCCATTCTCTCCACTCCACTGAAACTGCCCTCAAAAAAGTCTGCAATGACCTCTATGCAGCCAAATCTAAGGGCCACTACTCTCTGCTTATTCTTCTTGACCTCTCTGCTGCTTTTTGATACTGTGGACCACGCTCTCCTTCTGCAAATCCTTCACTCTTTTTGTCTGCATGATACTGCCCTCTCCTGGCTGACCTCCTACCTCTCTGATTGTTCCTTCTCTGTCTCCTCTCATGACGCTACCCCCCCTTCCACTAACTGTTGGTGTCCCCCAAGGTTCTGTTCTTGGTCCTCTCCTTTTCTCTCTCTCTATGTCCGCTTCAGGTGAACTCAGTTCTTTTAACTTCCAATATCACCTCCAAGCTGATGACACTCAAATCTACCTTTCCTCCCCTGATCTCTCCCCAGCTCTCCTCACTCGTACCTCCAACTGTCTCTCTGCTATCTCTTCCTGGATGACCCAGTGCTTTCTTAAACTCAACATGTTCAAGACTGATCTGATCATCTTCCCACCCTCCTGCACAATCACCTCCCACAATATCATTATCCATTGATAGCACGACTACCTCCTCTAGCCCCCAAGTACACTGTCTTTGCGTAATCCTTGACGCCTCCCTCTCCTTCAAACCACACATTCAGCATCTCTCACAAACCTGTCATTTTCATCTCAAAAACATTCCCAGGATCATATCCTTTTCTCATCCAGGATCATTATCCACTCACTGATTATTTCCAGACTGGATTACTGTAATCTCCTCCTAACTGGCCTTCCTGACAATTTCCTCTCTCCATTTCAATCTATCCTCAATGCTGCAGCCTGGCTCATCTTCCTCACCAAACGCACTGCATACACCTCTTCTCTCCTACAAGCCCTTCACTGGCTTTCGCTTCCCTTTCAGAATCCAATTCAAACGTCTCACACTCACTTACAAAGCACTCACCCACTCCTCTCCCACTTACATCTCTGACCTTATCTCGCTTTACTCTCCCACCCGTCCTCTTCGCTCTGCTAATGCACGCCAACTCTCCTGTCTTCTGATTACTTACTCCCACTCCTATCTCCAAGATTTTTCACATGCTGCGCCCTTACTCTGGAATTCTCTACCACTCCCCCACAGACTCTCCACCTCTCTACAGAACTTCAAACAGGCTCTTAAGACCCACTTCTTTACCAAACCCAGCCAAATCTCATCCTATCCCTCTGTCCCATGCTCGCTCTACCCCATCTGTGTCACCCCTGTCTGTCTGCCCCTCCCCTTTAGAATGTAAGCTCTCACGATTAGGGCCCTCTTCCCTCATGTGTTTATCCTTTTCTTACTTTAATTATCCTCAACTGCCCAAATCCTGCAGTTTTCGGCCACCTCGATACTTTTCTCAGTGTCGTCTACTGATGTAGTTATGCTTAGTTACCCGGTACTTGTCACTGTTTTCCTGTTTTGATTATGTGCATATGTACTCTGTAATTGTGTGCTGCAGAACCCTTGTGGCTCCATATAAATAAAGGATAATAATAATAAATCCTTTAAATAGATTTGTAATGCACTTGGCAGTGGAGACCTCTTTTGTAGCATTGTGGTATAGTTAATTAATGGTTGTCTTCATATTCCCCCATGGTTTACCCCATATTACCCCATGACGTAATCAGTCACATTACTATCTATAGAATACACTCCATATGCAATCTTCATTCCCTACCATACACACTAGATTTAAGTTTGTTGGAAGCCAGTAAACCTATTAGTATGTCTTCGGAGTGTGAAAGGACCCAGTAGAAACTCACACAACCAAATTAGAACATACAAACTACACACAGATAGGTACTCAGTCAAAGTCAAACCAGTGACCCCAGGACTGTGTGGCATCAATGCTAAACACCTAGTACATTACCTCCAGGAAACTCCCACTGAGAATTTTGTCAAAATTGGCAAGTATGCACCGTAATTATGCAAAGAAATTAGCTGTAGAATTTACTAAAAGGCCAAATGTATGCTACTGTAATGATATCTCATATAATTTTTGGCTAAGACCTCAGGCTGTGACCTCAGGTAAGAGTGAAATCGGGATAAATAAGGGAGCAAAGAAGAGCAGAGAGTAATACAACAGCAAAAAACTCATCAGTGTAGTCTAACAGGACAAAAAGATGGCCACATGCTCTGTGACATTACAGCATACTTAACTACTTTTGAAAAAGTATTTTAGGGAGATTGTGAAGGTTACACTTATCAGCGCGGACGTATACTGCTACATCTGAGAGGCATGCCATAAAATTGACTTACGTCCAAATGTATATGAGCCCCAGAATTAGTAAGATCTACTTGTTATAGAAAAGACACTGATATTTTGCAAGATTTGTTCGTGTATTGGCCCTCATTCCGAGTTGTACGCTCGCTAGCTGCTTTTAGCAGCATTGCACATGCTAGGCCGCCGCCCTCTGGGAGTGTATCTTAGCTTAGCAGAATTGCGAATGAAAGATTCGCAGAATTGCGAATAGAAATTTCTTAGCAGTTTCTGAGTAGCTCCAGACTTACTCAGCCATCAGTTCAGTCAGTTTCGTTCCTGGTTTGACGTCACAAACACACCCAGCGTTCGCCCAGACACTCCCGTGTTTTTCCCAGAAACGCCAGCGTTTTTTCGCACACGCCCAGAAAACGGCAAGTTTCCGCCCAGAAACACCCACTTCCTGTCAGTCACAGTACGATCACCAGAACGATGAAAAATCCTTGTTATGCCGTGAGTAAAATACCTAACTTTTGTGTAAAATAACTAAGCGCATGCGCTCTGCGAACCTTGCGCATGCGCAGTAAGCGACTAATCGCAATATAGCAAAAATCGGCAACGAGCGAACAACTCGGAATGACCCCCATTGTGTTTTACCTAGAGGTTCCATATACTGTAAGTGGCCATGAGAAACCTTATTTAAAATGCATGTAGTCATAGGGATCATTGTGCCTTATAACTGTTAGGATATGGTGCACTCTGAGCCTGTCTCCTTCTACACAGCAGTCTATGGGTGCATCCCCTAGTGTTAATCCATACCTCCCAACTGTCCTGATTTTCACGGGACAGTCCCGTTTTTTGGGGACTGTCCCGCTGTCCCACCCGTGGACCGCAGTGTCCCGCGGTGGGGGGGACAGTTGGGAGGCTCAGTCTGTCGCTGCCCTGCTTAGCTATTCAGTGCAGACAGGGGGAGAGGGGGCATGCCAGCGGCTCACAGAGCGCTGGGCATGACCCCTCAGTGACAAAAACGGGGGCGTGGCTCACGATCGTGGGTCCTCCCGTGAAGCCACGCCCCCTTTTCATAGGCCATGCCCCTTTTCGGGAGCGCGAGCACCTTCGCCGCGAGTGTGTCCCTCTTTGAAATCGGCCAAAGTTGGGAGGTATGGTTAATCCCATAGTGCCAAGAGTCACTTGGAGGCGGAGCTATGTGATGTAAGCCCTGCTCCTCCATTTTAGAGTGAGTGAGAGAGTAAGAGAAACTGAGTCCTGGTGTGTGCAAGCGTGCAGAGCTGAGACCAGGAGCAGATCTCAGCTACAGAGACTCACAGCATTCCATTGCATGTATCTCCGGAGCTGATGCTGAGCCAGGCACCGCATCTTCTCTACAGCAGGAGTCAGAATGCACAGCTGTGCAGTCCTCTGTCCCTCACCACTGGAGACAACTCCTGATAAGTACCACTACCACTGCTGTTACGTTGTATGATATAAGGGCCCCTTATTGCCTATATCAGTATTATATCTGAGTCACCTGTGTTCACTGAATAAACCTGCATCACTGTTTAAGTCATTAAGTGTGTGGACTGACGTCACTGCACTAGGCAATTCCAATACACTCTGCCAACAATAACCAATGCAGGAAAGTGGAACTGCTGAGCCCATTTGAATGTATCTATCTCTGATTTCTCTTTTTCCCTAACACTGTAACAGCTACATAATGGGGGTAAGGTGCAATCATGGCGATTGCTGGACTATTCAGGGAGATTGCTACTATTTCAGGGAGTCTCCTGCAGAATGCGGGAGGGTAGGCAACTGCATTACAGTTAAGAGCTGGCAACTGGGCCAATATTGCAGCATGACAGTCTTGACTAAAACCCATAATCTAATCTGAACTTTCCGAACTCTTTGCTCATGAAATCCCAGCGCCTCTATGACTCCTGGAGGTTTAAAGAACCATCCACTCCTAAGTATATATTTTATTCCCCACCCAAACCCCCCAAAACATTTGAATTCTCGCATCAATATAACTTTGCTATCCATCTCCATTCGGCCCCAGGTTCACTCTCTCATTTGATATGACCAAACTCCCATCTCTATTGTCATTTCTGGCCTACTACCCCATCCTCGCACCCTGACATCTTAATAACTTTCTACTCCATAACCCAGACATGCCGTCATGCCACAAGTCTCAAATTAAAGACTGCTTTGACCTGAATGACCACCCCGAATATTTCCAGATTTATCTTTGGATGGTGCGCAAAACAGTCTTGTGGGGGTAATTGATCAGTATGGTTTCTAGCAAAAAGAATCTCTTGCCCAGACCAACAAATTTTCCAGTTGACTTAACAACTTAGATTCTGCACATAAAGCAACTTCCACACCTGCCACCCTGACTGTCCTATAGGAGACCAAGTCGAATCTTGACCTCCTTCTCTCTAAACAAGATGGCTTTGCCAAACTTCTTATGAAAAAGGGGACAAAGCAAACAATTTTCTGCAACATGCCTCTGCTCAGCTAGGACCCACAAAAATATAATTTCCATGCACAACGCCCATGGGCAGTTGATCCATGACCCAGCGGCAATTAGGTCTCTATTTCAATCCTACTACTACAACCTCTAAAAGCTTGTGGGTCCCTCAGCTACTCCACCATCCATGCCCATTTCCCAGCTAATTTCTGATATTTTTGCTAAATCCCAACTTCCTTAGTTCTCCAATAGTGCTCTTGAGCACCTGAATGCTGAGATATTGTCAGCTGAAATTGAACAAGACATAAAAATGACAAAATCAGTCCCACACTCATATGGATTCACAGCTGTGTACTATAATAAGTTCTTGAATCGGCTTGCCCCCACCTTCATTCCCTCACAAATAATGTTTTCCAAGGAGCCTTTTTCCCTCCTGACCAGGATTGTTGTGATCCCTAAGGAGGGCAAAGACCAACTTCATTGTACCAGCTATCTCCCTCCTTAACCTTGACCTAAAAATATATGCTAAGATCCTGGCCAACTGACTGAACACTCTCTTTCCCTTCCCTGATCAACTACAACCAGATCGTCTTTATTTCTCGTTGCCAGGCTAGCAATAGTACCAGACATGCGGTTGCCCTTATCCATATTGCAAATTCCCCTATCATGCTCTCCCTTACAGCTAAAAAACATTAACAGGATCTCCTATGGTTTCTTGAAGGCAATGCTTAAAGTGTTTGGCTTGACTGGTGATTTCCTCGCAGGAGCCCTTGCTTTTTGCTCAGCCCCCTCTGCCAAAGTTTAATGGTATCCCCTTTGATCTGTTCCTTATTAGCAATAGTACTTAGCAGGACTGCCCTCTCTTCTCACTGATTTTTGCCCTTTTAATATTACCACTTGCCTCTCAGATTAGATCCCACCCTGACATATGGGGGTGCAGTTGTGGAGCACTCTCTAGGAGATCACTCTTTTTGCAGATGATATCCTGTAACTCATCCATTGACTTCCCTCCGCAACCTCTTTGCTGTTCTGCAGTCCTACAGCGCTGTCTCTATATACATCTCTGATTAATTACTCAAAATCCATGTTCCCTCTGAAATCGCTGAGACCCTTAAGTCCAATATCAATTTTAAATGGCAATCCAGATAGATTCAATACCTAGGGATCAATCTCACCTCCCGTTATGATCTTCTCTTTCATGAGAACTTCCCGCCTCTCTTCTCAAAAATTCACATCGATAATAAAGTTTTACACAAAAAAAAGGAGCCGCAGAAGACTGGGAAGTAGGGAAGTATAAGGGTAAGGAAAGAGTTAGCCTCACCAAGCCTGCATAACCTCTTCTCATATATACCCAATTTCTGATTACCCAGGCTTAACCATTTCATTAAAGATCAGATAATTTAACGGCAGATAAGAATCTCTTGGCCCATCTAGTCTGCCCTTTTTCATTTATGCTTTTCAACTTTATCCCTACTTGTTCCTTAGGTCTTTGTAAGGATATTCTTATGTCTATCTTAATTATTGTTTTTATGCAAATTAATTTCTGTTAGAGATGAGTGGTTTGGACTTTTGGAAATCTGAACACTCCCGAAAATAGAGAATCCAAGCTGGTCTTCCTGCCGGGCTCGGATTCAAAATTGAGGCAAAACACAAAGATCCTGGCATCAGATCTCTGTGTTTTGGTTCGGAAAGCATCCTCTGCCGGATCCAATCAGCTTCCAATACTATAGTAACAGCTAATCTGTGGCCTGTTACCATGGTAGCGCCCGCTGATTGAATTTGCAGATAAATATAGAAGAGACAGAAGAACAGTAGACTCTTGTTGGAGAGCACTCGATTTCAGACGTACAAAGATTTGTTATGAATATCTGTTTAGATCATAATTTTTATTAGTTTAAGGTTAATATTATGGAGTTCAAGTTTTGCCAATACATGCGAAATTATAAAAATATATTATACATAATAAATAGCTTTGGCTATGATAGATAACTAGCCGGATTCCTGGTGTTATAATTAATGTAATTCCGAGGTATGCTCAATAAAGTGGTATCTTTGTGTTACGAAAAAATTCTTATGACCATCATTTGATCTGCATAAGCAACTTTAAAGAAAGGTTATTGCAGAAAATTGAATCATAGGTCATATGTCTAATTGACGGTGTCCCGTTCTTATATACTGCTTCCTGTTAGCAAACAAGTGGATCTAGTATGCAGCCATAGATTGCAGTACCTGGGTGTTCCAAGGTGGTCTCCCATCCGAGTACTGGCCCGGCCCTCCACTTCTTGGCTTCCAAGATCAGATGAGATTGGGCATCTCCAGTGGGGTATGACCACAAATTGCTGCGCTTAGACCTCTCGTCTGAATAGACAGTGGAAACAAGCCTTAATATTTAGCAAAAAGAGTGGGAAGAGAATGTAATATTACTCAGTTCAAGCAGTAACCGCTTCCACTTGTAAAATATTGGCTAGTTTGTGCAGTGGTCACATCCAGATAGATATTTTCACATGTGTATTGATAATCACAGGTGAGAGTGCAGGGAGTATTAATGAATTTCCTGCTTTAAAAGTAATGGGCCCTACACACTTGTAGATTTGAAAGATTTAAAAGATGAAAGATATGATAGATGAAAGATTTCCCATGAACGATTATGTGCATACACACTGAACAATGTCTGATGAAAGATTTGAAAGATTTGACAGATCTAGCTCATTTAAATACTGGGCATGGTTTTAGGAATGTGGGCAGGTCTTCTTTGTACAATAAATAACAGCATCCATTTAAAATCACTGCATATCTACTCTGTAGTTTGTTTGGTGCAGTGTATACCTGGTAAACCTTTTAGCACTACCCATAAATAAAGACTCCACACAATTTTTAGTAACAATTTGTAATTATAAATTTTAGAAAAATAATAAATTAGAAACATTCTGGGCTGGATTCATCGATTTTTGTGCCAATGAGTGCCATGACAGCAGGGATTACACCAATAGAGGCATCAGGCATTCCAACAATTAGCCAGATACAGTGCAGCAAAAACAGTGGTGCCAACATAACTGGGGATGAAGTAGAGGTAAAAGAATCTGAGGACAGTATTTCAAAAGTGCACATGAAATAAAAGCATTCCCAACGTTCTATTACAGGGTCAAATGAAGTGTAGAAAACCAACATTATGGTACAATTGACTTCAAGAAAAAACATATTGGATGAGGAAGGTCAAATACAAATCTGAAGACAGCAAACCTAAACGCAAATTCAAAAATTCAAAAACATTTTTATTAAAAATTTAGGTCGCCTTGAACAGTGGAGTGTGCACTCAACAGAGTGGTGAACACTCCACCTGAAGAGGTGCCAGGGAAGGGGGATTGTGGCATTTGGTAACCCGGAGCAGGATATGTGGGGTATTGTTGAGGAGGAATTACCGGCGCAGAATACATGGGAGGGTGAGTTGGGGGAGGGGCATAAGATGTACTAGGCACCTGTCTGGTATCTAACACAACGCCACTGTGGTTGGTCAATTCATCATCCTGGCCATGTGATATAATGGCATATACCAGACGCTGGGCGTATTTTTGCTGAGTGGGGTTCATCTCCCGCAACTCACATGCTAAATGGTCTCCAATAGCTTCAAATCTATCCGGTCTGTTTTTTAGGACCTCCTCTGCCTGCCTCAGAATTGTATCTGACCTGCTGGACGAGACAGATCTTCTAGGGATAGCTGGCCGGCATCTCCTTCTAGCCGGAAGCTGGGGTGTTCCCATCGCCGCCTCACTCTCCTCCAGCTCCGGCCTTACAGTGGCTTGGTCTGCCGGCTCATCCACTGCAGGTTCCACGTCCAGCTCCCTCGAAGACAGCTGAGTTATCCAACAAAATGAAGAAAAATATGTGAAAATAATAAGGCAACAAATTAAACAAGAAACAGTGACATCTGTATTGTGCGGACACTTACCGGATCCACACTCTCCTCTTCCTCAGGCTCGAACATCTCGGGCGTGTTCGGCTCCTCCGTGCTCCGCGCTGTCCTCGAAGGCTCCTCATCCAATACGAACTTCATCAAGTCATAATACCATAATGTTGGCTTCTTGACTTGATCTGACCCCGCTCCTGAACGTTGGGAATCTTTGTATTTCCTGTGCTCCTTAAGAAATACTGTCCTCAGATTCTGGATCTTCCTCTTCACCCACTTGATGTCGGCACCACTATCTTGGGCAAGGCTGTACCTGGCCAATTGCTGGTATGCCAGATTTTTCTTTCCTCTGTTGGCGTAATCCCTTGTTCCCACACGCCACAAGCACTCATTGGCCTGGTAGAGATCGATGAATCCAGCCCAGAATTCACGGTTTGCATCCATGTCTCTGTGAAAGGTGAGATTTAATTTTAAAATATTAAAATCATAACTTAACACAGTAATCAGATATAATATAACATTGGCCGTGCCAGGAGACCATGGTATGTGTAGCTGCAAGCCACTGCAGCAGAGTTACTTTTCAGTACGGGAATTGCTAGGACCTTTTATGTTTGTCTGTTTATATTCTCTATGTACCTCTGTGACCAGGCCCAAGCCTGTGTATGCTGTGCTACAGTGTCTGATGTCATTAAAGATACTGTGGTTATAACCTGAAAATCTGTCTACGAGTCCTTATTTACAATACCCATGTTACCAAAAAAAAAAAAAAAAAAAAAATATATATATATATATATATATATATATGCACAAAATAATATAATAAAAATGTTTGTGTGTGTATGTATATATATATATATATATATATATATATATATGTAGAGAAAACAAATGGAGGCTGCAGGCAATGAGTACACGACTTATAACTCTTTTAATATGAGTATATGTATACATACATCTAGTTTCAGTATCATAGCACAGAGGGCTATCGCTGGCGCCTCCGGACAGCACACACAGAAAGCCGCTACCTGCCGCTCATCAGATACTCCTGGTCTGAGACCGCACACCGTCGGGTCAGCCAAAAGAAGTGTCACACCCCCTGACGAAGTCCTTGGGACGAAACATGTTGGCATGATAGTGGGACACTGGACGTACTACGTCTCTTTGGCTTACCTGACGGTGTGCGGTCTCAGACCAGGAGTATCTGACAAGCGGCGGCTAGCAGCTTTCTGTGTGTGCTGTTCGGAGGCGCCAGTGATAGTCCTCTATGCTGTGTTACTCAAACTAGATGTATGTATACACATATACTCGTATTAAAAGAGTTATTAGTTGTATACTCACTCCCTGCGCCCTCCATTTGTTTTCTCTAAATGTGCATCATTGAGCTTGTGGTACGGCTCTATCGGGAGGACGCTGCAGGGAAATCATTCAGTGGATGATAATCAGAAGCCTGTTTAAAAATTGACAATACAGGATACGTGAATTTGCGTGATATAGTTTTGACTTGTTATATATATATATATATATATATAATACAAAAACGTACCTTATTAAAGCAGATTAGCCCAGTGATGTGTATATAACTGTGATTTGATTTCTGCTTTCCTGGAGTGGCAGTCCTTTGCTCCTGTGTAAATATATATTTATATATGCTTCACTTTTTGCACATTTTGTTATATTACAACCTTATTCAAAAAAGGGAAAAAAAACACTTTTTCCCTAAAAATTCTATACACAATACCCCATAATGACATTGGGGTATATTTACTAACATTCGTAATTTTCGGAAAAAGGTCAAAGTTCAATCACGAATGACATCGAAAGTGTAAACTTGCAACTTTTTGAATTGATTACGACTAATTTACTAAGCTGTCGTATTCTGCATTTTCATTTGTTCCGATGTCGATGTCATTCGTGTTTTTTTTACATTTTTTACGGCAGTGATTAGCAAAACACTGCCGACTTTTTAAAAATGAATCTCGGCCGGATCTGTGTGATCCGTGCTGGGGTTCATTTTTTATTTTATTTTAAACTAAACACTGTAAAATCTCTAAAAAAAATTGCGTGGGGTCCCCCCTCCTAAGCATAACCAGCCTCGGGCTCTTTGAGCCGATCCTGGTTGCAGAAATATGGGGAAAAAATTGACAGGGGTTCCCCCATATTTAAGCAACCAGCATCGGGCTCTGCGCCTGGTCCTGGTTCCAAAAATACGGGGGACAAAAAGAGTAGGGGTCCCCCGTATTTTTAAAACCAGCACCGGGCTCCACTAGCTGGACAGATAATGCCACAGCCGGGGGTCACTTTTATATAGTGCCCTTCGGCCGTGGCATCAAAAATCCAACTAGTCACCCCTGGCCGGGGTACCCTGGGGGAGTGGGGACCCCTTCAATCAAGGGGTCCCCCCCCCAGCCACCCAAGGGCCAGGGGTGAAGCCCGAGGCTGTCCCCCCCATCCAATGGGCTGCGGATGGGGGGCTGATAGCCTTTGTTGAAAATTAAAAGATATTGTTTTTAGTAGCAGTACTACAAGTCCCAGCAAGCCTCCCCCGCATGCTGGTACTTGGAGAACCACAAGTACCAGCATGCGGGGGGGAACGGGCCCGCTGGTACCTGTAGTTCTACTACAAAAAAAATACCCAAATAAAAACAGTACACACACGCCGTGACAGTACAACTTTATTACATACATGCACACTTACAGTCATACATACTTACCTATGTTGACACGAGGCTCGGTCCCCTTGTCCACGTAGAATCCATGGGTGTGCGTCATGCACACTGCCGGGGAAAAAACCTCTGCCCACCAATGTATATAATATATCCCCTGGCCACCAATGCATTATGTCCCCCGGCAGTGTGCATGCAGCATGTGTTCTCAGTACACAGCATGTCAATATGCATGCTGTGTACTAGGAACACATGCTGCATGCACACTGCCGGGGGACATTATGCATTGGTGGACAGTGGATATATTATATACATTGGTGGGCAGCGGTTTGTCCCCCGGCAGTGTGCATGCAGCATGTGTTCTCAGTACACAGCATGTCAATATGCATGCTGTGTACTAGGAACACATGCTGCATGCACACTGCCGGGGGACATTATGCATTGGTGGACAGTGGATATATTATATACATTGGTGGGCAGCGGTTTGTCCCCCGGCAGTGTGCATGCAGCATGTGTTCTCAGTACACAGCATGTCAATATGCATGCTGTGTACTAGGAACACATGCTGCATGCACACTGCCGGGGGACATTATGCATTGGTGGACAGTGGATTTTATCAAATTCATTGGTGGCCAGTGTTTTATACATTGGTGGCCAGTGTGTCATTGGTGGCCAGTGGTTTACACATTGGTGGCCAGTGGGAACACTGTCCTATACTTACCGAAGACGCGCTGCTCCTCTCTTCCACGATGCTGCGGCTGGCTGTGCTGCGGCTGCGCTCCTCTTCACTGACGGCCAGGAGTTCCTCTGATGACGGACGGACAGGCGTGGCGTTCCGGCGGCGGGGCGGAGGATCGTGAGGATCGTGAGTATCGTTCATCGCTGATACATACACAATGAACGATACCGCACATTGTATATGTCGGTATCGTTCAGATTGACTTGCATGTATCAGCGATGATAGACCAGCGATGAACGAGCGCGGGGTCGCGCATCGTTCATCGCTGGTATATACACACTGCACGATTTGAACGAGTTCTCGTTCATTACTGAACGAGATCGTTCAAATCGTGCAGTATTATCTACAAGTGTGTAGGGCCCATTACACAGTACACTGACTATGATCTCTAGGATTGTGATCATAAATATACCACAAGAGTATGATAAATCATAACATTTCCATATATCTGGAATTAAAGCAGTCCTCCAGAGATAACAATTCCTGTGTCATAGGATTAATTTAATGCACCTGTATCTGCAGTAATGTGATCTTTCAGAAAATGCCAAGAATAGCAAAGAATAGCAAGTTCCTGTATAGAACGAGAGACTCATAGACATGGGGTAATATGCCACAATATAGCTCATATACTGTTAGAGCTGAGAATTAATACCACAAGCTGAAATTTAATTACCGTTGGCGCCTAGAGTTCAATGAAGAAGTCAAAAGAAAGTCTCCCAGCGCTATTGTTATTAGGTATAAAATGGTTAATTAATGGTAATATTAACACAAAGAATAAAAATATTCATAAAATCAATGTTAGTTAAAAAATAGTATTTTTATTTACACAAGAAAAAAACACTTTTCCAAATATTTTCTTATTCCCTAAACGTGATCCTAATACCGGTAAACACGGGACAATCACATACAACATTAAACATATAAACGTATAGATATACCAGTGATACGCTAAATAGCGATTTATTCACTAGGTAGGAGTTTTGTTTTCCTCAGGTAAATGCAGGTATATACATGTAGTAATTATATAACAGTCCCTTATTGTTTAGGAATTTGTCCAAGGAGTCTTGGTTAATACCAGCTGTTTGTTATAATTTCTTTTCCAGAATTGGAATTAGCGCATGCGGACAAGAATCCTCAAATCCTTACTAGGAAATGTCCAAAGTTTATCCAAAGACACTTACTTCAGGGTCGCAGGATGGTTACTGGAACAGGTGTCTGCCGGCAGACATGTCAGACATTTCCTAGTAAGGATTTGAGGATTCTTGTCCGCATGCGCTAATTCCAATTCTGGAAAAGAAATTATAACAAACAGCTGGTATTAACCAAGACTCCTTGGACAAATTCCTAAACAATAAGGGACTGTTATATAATTACTACATGTATATACCTGCATTTACCTGAGGAAAACAAAACTCCTACCTAGTGAATAAATCGCTATTTAGCGTATCACTGGTATATCTATACGTTTATATGTTTAATGTTGTATGTGATTGTCCCGTGTATACCGGTATTAGGATCACGTTTAGGGAATAAGAAAATATTTGGAAAAGTGTTTTTTTCTTGTGTAAATAAAAATACTATTTTTTAACTAACATTGATTTTATGAATATTTTTATTCTTTGTGTTAATATTACCATTAATTAACCATTTTATACCTAATAACAATAGCGCTGGGAGACTTTCTTTTGACTTCTTCTTTTTACCAATATTTGGTGGGGATTGTGGATATCCTCATTTACACTCCCTAGCTGCTTTAGTTGATTAGGAATAGCTTACGAGCGCAGTCCCCTACTCTTGCTTCTTTGCCTAGAGTTCAATGCCATACACAGTATGATCTCTCATTTAGTGCTAAAAATAGCAATTCATTTATGAAACAAGAAACTCAAACATTAATATGCCACAGTATAGCTCATCTCCGGTTAAATTGGTACATACCGTAAATTGGTAAGAGCTTACTGGCGTGTACCAGGGTTCTGTTCTCAGGCAAGCAGGAAAGCAATGACCTGTCTTACTTGCATGAGGAAGAACATTTGGTAAGGTAGTACTAACAGAGCCATCCCATATCCCTCCTACAGACGGACCTTTTCAGGTAATACAAATCGACTTCGTACAGTTAACACCCTTTAGGAATTATTGTTATGTATTGGCGTGCACTGATGTTTTCCCAAACTGGGTAGAGGCATTTCCTGCCGCCACGGATGCTGCTGTGTTTACCGCAAAGAAAATTGCGCAGAAATTTGTGTGTAGATAATGGTACACCTAGGAGTAGGAGCAAAGTTTGAAATTGGACTATTGTGGTCATAG
Source organism: Pseudophryne corroboree (assembly GCF_028390025.1). NCBI lineage: Eukaryota > Metazoa > Chordata > Amphibia > Anura > Myobatrachidae > Pseudophryne > Pseudophryne corroboree. Next base: position 637,921,342 of record NC_086447.1, on the reverse strand, counting down.
ACACTGCCACTAGTATTATGTAGCATCGGAACCACTCCCATCTTCACTTAACGAATCACCCTCTTCGAAATTTGTTTTTGTGGTTTTTTTTTTTTTTGGAAGACAACCTCATGTCATGAATAATCCGCACAATGATCAGAAATACACCAATGCGGTGACAGTACAGTACCTTATCGAGATGAGCCAGCATTTGAGAACTTGACAAAAGAACTTGAAACTGTTAATTCCTGGTATGCCAAATACTAACTGTCTTGATTGTGAACCAAGAGACTGTGTGATTGTTCTTACGCTTAGGTTGCCTAATAGACAGGTGGAAAGGACCGTACCAAGTTTTGTTGACAGCACTATCCCAGTGAAAGTAGCCGAGAGAGAGACATGGGTCCACGATTCCCATTGCAGGAAAGTCGGTAGTCCGGAAGGAACTCGTAAATGGAGTAAGATCGCAAAAGTATCACCAGAGAGTCTGTTCCGTGAAGACTGAGAGGCGGCACTGTTGAACACTACCTGAGCGTGCTAAAGGATTACAGATATACCAGTCATTGTAATTGATTTGCTATGGACAAGATTTGTTTTGTTCTATTTTTTTTCTTTCCTCTTTCCCGCTGACAAACATTTTTTTTTCAGGACATTCTATTTTTGCGAGGTTTTTCATGAGGAGTCGAGTGTGGGACTGGAACTGGTTCTGGAGGAAGGAGTGATTTATTTATAGGATCCCAGGATTAACCGATCAGTTTGTTAAAGCCAAAGAAAATCAAAGGTCTAGTAGTTACGGAGTTCAGAGGTAACGTGGTAGGCTATTGTCTGAGGAATACTGTATTTTGTAGTTATTGTGACCCCATATTTGAAGATGAGAGCATCCAGAGATGTCAGTCTAGCAATAAGGTGACAGACATCCCTTGAGTGATTACCACTCACTAGTGGGTAAGGTCTTAAACCAAACGCAATGTTGGAAGTGCTCACAGGTACCTCTAAGATAAAAAGATGCAGGATTAGTGCCATATTTTTTTTTAGAGTTAGCTGAGGTACTTGAATTACATGGAAGGGGGAGGGGACCAGTGGACAAAGAATATAATATAACTAGACCACCTAGCCTTAAGATCCACCAGTACCATAGATAAATCCTTCGTATGTTTAAATCTCACCAATTTCAGGAACAATCAGACAATGGCTATTCACACATAGCAGATCAAGAGCTCATTAATATGTGTGGAAGAAAGGTTTATGACTGGCTCTCCCCGAACTCTGAAGGTTTATGTAATCTAGGAAGGAAACTACTTATAACCCTTGTTCAATGATGAAACAGACCTAGCAAATGTTCCAGAAAAGGAAACAATGTTTAGGGAATGATAGGAATGTATACCATGAAAATTTTATATGTCACTTTCACGATTTGTTTGTGTTTTCTCCCTCTAATCAGCAAAACCTCTATCGAATCCGAACATCAGTGTACAAAGACGTAGGTACATGTATGTGTGAAATGTTCGCTCAAATCAGACATCATAGGCCATAACACTGTCCCAGCATACTCTATAGGTTGAATGTTGTCCCACACCCAACCAGTGGTCCCGTTGCCGCCGAGTGCATATAGAGGATGTCTCGTCCTCCTCCCTGTCTTCCCCTAATATGGTCAAGTGTCTGATTTGCGAAATGAATACATACGTGTGTCTAGGTCACCGATTATTGTTTGAAATATTTTTCTTATGTTGATAATTTATGGCAGTTATTGTTTACTGCCAAAGGGTGAACTGTCGAAGTCAAAAATATTACATAGAGAGAACATAAAGACTCCACACATTATGAGTCGCTATGCTTGCAAATACGCGCAGCAAGCACAGCAATATATGGTAACATACGCATTTACACAGACATGCCACAAAGACATATTCAACACATATTTCATACAGCACATAAATTGAACATATCAAGCGCCAGACATCATAAGGTTTTAAATTATATAATGGAGTAACGTCATGTATGTGTATTATTGAAACGGAGCAAGATGGACATGTCGTGCTTGGTATCAAAGTAACCAGATTAATGTGTGTATCAATTTGATGCCTGTTATTAAGTTGTAGCTCATTGCAACAAGTAGATATGATTACATGTAGGAATATGAAGCCACTTTTACTAGAACAAAAGATATGTTCAAAAGAGCATGTGATGGACAGGAAACCAGTGACTAGCAACCTTGAACAAAAGCCCTCACACTGACCAATGACTCATCATGAATGAGAAAGTTCCCTCCCCTAGACCAATAGCAAGAGATCTGTATACCCCCAACGGTCTCAGAGATATAGCTGATGCCATATAGAAGAGCTTCCTGTTTTGTCCCAGATGATGATGGAGATGCTGTCTGTCCAGTGGCTGCATGATTTCCCTGCAAGGATCACCTACACCGGCACTCAGGTGATTTCTAGACTGTCTGTAAAGAACTATATATTACACCAGAGACTACTCACTAAAGTGATCAGGAACTGATCCTGTATGGAAGCCGCATACCACACTTGAATATCGCAAGTAGACGGAGCATACTACACCCAGTGGGGTAAAACGCTGTTAAGTGTACCCACAGGTGGGAGATCTATATTTGTTTGTATTGTGTCAAATGTTTGTCTTTGTATACCGGTATTAGGCAGTGTCCAGCATTAATTATATCCAGTATCAATTTTGTCCAGTAGAGGGTGCAAATACATGAGAAATAAAGAATAAGAGATTCATAGATATCTATACCTTTTAATACATGTACGCATATAACATTCATAATATAGTGTATATACATGAATTTTTACATTGCATAAAGACTTTTTAAAGATTCTTAATAAATATTCTTTGAATTCAGTATAATTGATTGAGGTACCTATTTATTTATTTATTCATTTTCTCTATGAGGATGATTATGATTATGAATTTTTTATATTGATATATAAACACATGTACAGGGAGGAAGGTGAGCGGTGAACAAAAAAACCCTTTTTTTCCACATTACGCAACATAGAGTGGGTGTTTATAGTGCACCCACCATTTGTTCGTAGCTGCCACCAGACTCTTACAGCTGTATATAGGATTGGCGCAGTTCCTCATCCAATAACCTATTGTTTACAATAGCAAGAGATCTGTATACCCCCAACGGTCTCAGAGATATAGCTGATGCCATATAGAAGAGCTTCCTGTTTTGTCCCAGATGATGATGGAGATGCTGTCTGTCCAGTGGCTGCATGATTTTACTGAGAGAGAGAGAGTGTGATATGGAGCGTAGTGAGCATTTGAGCAAAATATGGTGATGTATTACTGGCCGTGTCTGTATGTGAATTAGTTTGTAATAACTGCTTACTGTATAAATTGTAACCATGTAACTATATATATACTGTACATTGTGATATATTGAATACATATCCTTTTAATAACAAATATATACATCAATGAGCTTTGGAACTCAGATAATGTGTGGGTGTATTGTTTCCTCTTATGGGATGTAGTGTTTTTGCGATGTATAGCGCACATTCATAGCACATGGTAATAAGATGCGCAGGCGTCCACAGTATATATTAGAGCTGGCATTTTAAATATTTGTTAGAAAGAAATTTGACATTTACACCATCTTTACGTGTACTGCTTCCTACATGTGCAGATGGTGCAGAAATGGCGGAAGGAGATGAAAGAGGATTCTCTATGAGGACAGTGTGAGAAATGTCAGACTCCTCACTGGCAGTTGCTGAACTACCACTTATAAATAAAGGCCAAGGCCTGAGCCTTTCCTTGCCACTTTGTGTGGTGAATGGCATATTGACAATTTTATGTTTCTCTGCAGCTAACTTTCCTTTTGATGTTTTTTTCTTTACCACGTTAAAATTATATTGCTTCTTTGTTTTTACATGCCCTGACTTAAGTCGTCTATGCCCTTGGGGCATCTGCCCTAGTAGATGACGTTGATGGACTTGTATCGTCATGACTGGTGGCAGCAACTCCGCCGCTAGTATGTGCTTTCTGCTCTCCTCTCAAATGTCCATCCTCCATATCTATCGACAAACACAAACAAAGTGGGGTACAGCACACACCACAATTTGTACAAAAAAACCTACAGTGTCACAATACATGTATGAGTCAGAAATAGTGGTCAAACACTTCGGTTTAATTTCACCAAATGTAGCACAAATAATATGTGCATGAGTACGAAAATAGGATTTTAATTGCCTACCGGTAAATCCTTTTCTCGTAGTCCGTAGAGGATGCTGGGCTCCACATTAGTACCATGGGGTATAGATGGGTCCATCAGGAGCCATTGGCACTTTAAGAGTTTGAGAGTGTGGGCTGCCTACTCCCTCTATGCCCCTCCTACCAGACTCAGTCTCGAAACTGTGCCCGATGAGACGGACACCTTCTAGAGAAGGATTACACAGATAATGGCGAGATTCACACTAGCTCACACAAGGCAAACCAAGCTAACTAGCTTGACACATCAGCAACAGCTGAAAAACATTACTTGACCAAGTAATAACGCAGTACAAAACTAAAAACAAAGTCGTACTGAATCAAGTAAACATTACAGGTTAACGAAGCGCTGCGCGGACGCCCAGCATCCTCTACGGACTACGAGAAAAGGATTTACTGGTAAGTAAATAAAATCCTATTTTCTCTTACATCATAGAAGATGCTGGGGTCCACATTAGTACCATGGGGATGTACCAAAGCTCCGAGAACGGGAGGGAGAGCGCGGGGGCTCCTGCAGAACTGATTGACCAAACTTTAGGTCCTCAGAGGCCAAAGTATCGAACTTGTAGAACTTAGCAAACGTGTTCGACCCTGACCAAGTAGGCGCTCGGCAAAGTTGTAAAGCCGAGTCACCAAGGGCAGCCGCCCAGGAAGAACCCACCTTACGAGTAGAGTGGGCCTTAACAAATTTTGGACACGGCAATCCTGCCGTAGAATACGCATGCTGGATAGTGAACCTTATCCTTCGAGAAATCGTCTACTTAGAAGCAGGACCCCCAAGTTTCTTGGGATCATACAGGACAAACAGAGTCCGATTTTCTGTGACGAGCAGTCCTCTTCACATAGATTTTCAAAACCCTCACAACATCCAAGGTCTTAGATGTAATTGAGGAGTCAGTAGCCACTGGCACCACAGTAGGTTGGTTGATATGCAAAGCCGACACAACCTTTGGAAGCTCAGCTCTATCTTCATGGAAGATCAAGTAGGGGCTGTTACACGACAAAGCCCCCAACTCTGACACACGTCTAGCAGAAGCTAAGGCCAACAAAGTTACAGCCTTCCATGTGAGAAACTTGACCTCAACCCAGGGCCGAAACTAGGGGGGGGCTAGGGGGGCAGGCGACCTGGGCGCCGGATTGGAGGGGGCGCCGAGACCCCCAAACACCGCCGCGGCACTTTTAAACCCCCTTCTCCCGAGTGCCCAGCTCGGGGGGCGGGGTTTCGCGGAATGACGCGATTGCGTCGTGACGTCACGGCGCAAACGCGTCATTCAACGAAGCCCCGCCGGAGGAGGGAGAACTGAAGGGGGAGCCCGGAGCCGCGCAGACGAGGAGGGAGAGGCGGCTGAAGAGCGGCGAGAACCGCTTCAAATGTAAGTCAGCCCCTCTCCCTTCCTCTCTCTCTCTCTCCCTCCCTCTCCCCACCACCTGCCGTAATGTTTAAAATGGGGACCTGTGCCTGCGTACTGTGTAAAATGGGGACCTGTGCCTGCGTACTGTGTAAAATGGGGACCTGTGCCAGCGTACTGTGTAAAATGGGGACCTGTGCCAGCGTACTGTGTAAAATGGGGACCTGTGCCTGCGTACTGTGTAAAATGGGGACCTGTGCCAGCGTACTGTGTAAAATGGGGACCTGTGCCAGCGTACTGTGTAAAATGGGGACCTGTGCCAGCGTACTGTGTAAAATGGGGACCTGTGCCAGCGTACTGTGTAAAATGGGGACCTGTGCCAGCGTACTGTGTAAAATGGGGACCTGTGCCAGCGTACTGTGTAAAATGGGGACCTGTGCCAGCGTACTGTGTAAAATGGGGACCTGTGCCTGCGTACTGTGTAAAATGGGGACCTGTGCCAGCGTAATGTGTAAAATGGGGACCTGTGCCTGCGTACTGTGTAAAATGGGGACCTGTGCCAGCGTACTGTGTAAAATGGGGACCTGTGCCAGCGTACTGTGTAAAATGGGGACCTGTGCCAGCGTACTGTGTAAAATGGGGACCTGTGCCAGCGTACTGTGTAAAATGGGGACCTGTGCCAGCGTACTGTGTAGAATGGGGACCTGTGCCTGCGTACTGTGTAAAATGGGGACCTGTGCCAGCGTAATGTGTAAAATGGGGACCTGTGCCTGCGTACTGTGTAAAATGGGGACCTGTGCCAGCGTACTGTGTAAAATGGGGACCTGTGCCAGCGTACTGTGTAAAATGGGGACCTGTGCCAGCGTACTGTGTAAAATGGGGACACTTGCCAGCGTACTGTGTAAAATGGGGACCTGTGCCAGCGTACTGTGTAAAATGGGGACCTGTGCCAGCGTACTGTGTAAAATGGGGACCTGTGCCAGCGTACTGTGTAAAATGGGGACCTGTGCCAGCGTACTGTGTAAAATGGGGACCTGTGCCTGCGTACTGTGTAAAATGGGGACCTGTGCCTGCGTACTGTGTAAAATGGGGACCTGTGCCAGCGTACTGTGTAAAATGGGGACCTGTGCCAGCGTACTGTGTAAAATGGGGACCTGTGCCTGCGTACTGTGTAAAATGGGGACCTGTGCCAGCGTAATGTGTAAAATGGGGACCTGTGCCAGCGTACTGTGTAAAATGGGGACCTGTGCCAGCGTACTGTGTAAAATGGGGACCTGTGCCAGCGTACTGTGTAAAATGGGGACACTTGCCAGCGTACTGTGTAAAATGGGGACCTGTGCCTGCGTACTGTGTAAAATGGGGACCTGTGCCTGCCGCAATGTGTAAAATGGGGACACTTGCCAGCGTACTGTGTAAAATGGGGACACTTGCCAGATTACTGTGTAAAATGGGGACACGTGCCTGCCGCAATGTGTAAAATGGGGACACTTTTTCCTGCCGCAATGTGTAAAATGGGGACACTTTTTCCTGCCGCAATGTGTAAAATGGGGACACTTTTTCCTGGATATGAAATTTATGTTAGAAAAGGCAGTTTTTCAGGTTAAAAAGTTCTAAAAGAGATATATATATATATATAATATTTTTATTCATTTATTTATTTATTTATTTTTTATTTTATTATTTTTATTTATTTATTGTAAAATAATTTTATTTATTTTTTGCGGGGGGGGGGGGGGGGGTGTCAAATGACTACCTTGCCCCGGGTGACAGAAATCCTAGTTTCGGCCCTGCTCAACCTCCTGTAGAGGCTCGAACCAAGCCAATTGGAGGAACTGCAACACCACATTAAGATCCCAGGGTGCCGTAGGTGGCACAAAGGGAGGCTGGATGTGCAGAACCCCTTTCAAGAAGGTCTGAACCTCAGGGAGGGAAGCTAGCTGTTTCTGGAAAAAAATGGATAGGGACGAAATTTGAACCTTTACGGATCCCAACCTCAATCCCATATCCACACCTGCTTGCAGGAAGTGGAGAAACCATCCCAGTTTAAACTCCACTGTAGGAAACTTCTTGGATTCACACCAAGAGACATACTTTTTCCAAATGCGATGGTAATGTTTAGACATTACTCCTTTCCTAGCCTGTATCAGGGTAGCAATAACCTTGTTCGGAATGCCTTTCCAAGCTAATATCTGGCGTTCAACCTCCATGCCGTCAAACGTAACCGCAGTAAATCTCTATAAGCAAACGGCCCCTGTTGCAGTAGGTCCTCCCGAAAAGGAAGAGGCATCAGATCTTCCAGCAGAAGACCCAGAAGATCCGCGTACCAAGACCTTCTTGGCCAGTCCGGAGCAATGAGGATTGCCTGAACTCTTGTTCTCCTTATGAGTTTAAGAACTCTTGAAATGAGTGGAAGTGATGGAAACACGTACACCGACTGGAACTGATAATGTCGATATTATCTTGGACCGAAAAGCTATACCTCTAGATACACTATTACCGTGGAGCCGCTATGGCCGCTAGACTGAATACACACGCTACGTACTTTGTACGCTATTTGCGTACAGAGTCCTGCACGTGGTACGTACTTGGCGTACACACGCCGCGCTGAGTGTACAGAGTACACACAGCGTGCGCACACACAATTAATAACCTTTAAACCTTGTTAATGATACAATGTAATGATATGATTACACTTTAAACCCTTAACAGGAAAGTACTGCAACGATGTTATACCTTAAACCTTAAGTAGCGCTGACGGTATAAAGTACCCGCAGTGCGTACACCTTATCAATACCTATACACCTTATACAGATAAATACACTCTAAAACCCTTGCAGGAAAGTGAAGACACAACACCGATTTGTAGTTGCAACCACAGGGTTCTAAGGCCACAATGGATTATTCCAAAAGGTAAACAGTACAAATCATACACTACAGGCTAACAAAATAAATCTAAACAGAATAATGGCTACAGAGAATGTACATACGTGAGAATGTTCGCAAGCACAACCCGGCCGGTCCTCCGCTAGTCAGATAGAAAGCGTTCAGAGTCTTCTGACCGGCCAGGCAACAATGGGCTTTTTATACACAACATGCATACACAATACAATGGTCACTGTAATCTCATTGTCCATTGGACACAGGGATGTGTCTTTACATTACAGAAGAGGTCATAGGTGGATTTGAATAGATGGGCGATGTCTTTCCCCAACTGCTCTTGTGGGTGGTATCCTCTGGATTCCCGCCGCATACATAATATACAGTAAATACAGTTAATATCTATATTCTACTTTTGCACATAACTATACGCAGGAACATGCAATCTTTCTCTAACCAACACCGGAATGTTACCCTCAAAATACCCTACAGCTGGATACTAGACATCACCTTCCAACCTTTATCTGACCCTTCCTATCATGCAAAGGCGAATCTCTTAGTCCAGGAACTGTTTAAACTATTAATACTCGCTGATGTGGTGTAGGGGAGTTATATCTAAAATGTACACTATTTGGGTTAAATATGTAATGTTCTAATAACCCTCTACGCGCTCACAAACTCCGCCGTAAATACCCATATCACGCGCATGATCGCCGGAGCGATCCTACGCAAATTGCGGATATGTTCACGCACGGAGGACTGAGTGCACGAGCAGCGGGCATGTGCATGGGGTTAGTACAAGGCATATGTATTACAATATTTTTCGACTTTGACAGTCCACCCTTTGGCAGTCAACAATAACTGCCACTATCTAAACATTAAACAGAAAAATATATAATACAATATCTACATATGGTTGGATAAAAATATACAATACATTATCCATAAATGATTGGATGGTAGGAGGAGAGGTGTAGGCGGGAAGTGTATGACCTAGTGGGATAGTAAAAGCATGTATGTATGAAATCCATGTCTGAGGGGCATGTATCATCTTGCCGTATATGTTCTAGATAAGCTTCGAGGTATTGCGAAGTATACATAAAATCCTTCTCATCCCGTATTAAGGGTCTGTAAGTGGGCCAACAAACACTACCGAGCTCTTTTCGGCTTCTTGTTCCAACAAATGGGGTGCACATTTAGTTGATGATACATGGAAGGGGAACACATGTGAATGCTAATATGTGGATATCACCTGTCGACTATGTGTGTCACTACCTGAAGGTTGTAGAGATGAAGATAAGAAACATATCAAAAATACAATCACATAACATTTGTGCAATCGTTCTTGGGTGTTGATCGAAGTCTTGTCCGGATGGGTGTATTTTTGCTGAGAGTGTTCATCAAAGTCTTTTCTGGGTGGGTGTATTTTTGCTGAGAGAAAAACAGAGGAAAAACGGGTGAAAGAAACGGACCGTGGAATCACGTTTTATCACAACATTGTCTCTATTGATGGGTCATAAATTAAATCAGTTGCTGTAACAATGCCCCTGCTCCTCAAACTCATCACTTTGGTACCGCGCTTGCGCCGCGTTAAAATTCGAACACACCTAAATATCAAACCAATCATTATGACAACTCCCAGGATACAAAGGAGAAACCTTCCTACACTCACGATAACATTTTGAGCCCATTCTCCTAAACCTGTGAACCAATTGCGTGGGTTCAACCATGAGACCTAGCCGGTCAGTTCATTACTCACAGCAGTAAGGGTAAGGTTGTGTCTCCTCCGGAACTCCCACTTCAATTGCAAGATATCGTCCATCTTTTGATCTATGACCTCGGTTGGGTCATCAGTGCTGTTTGTGATGTACGTGCAACACTTCACACCATACTGAGTTGCCAAGGTGACACAGTACCCGCCTGTCACCGCTGTGATATAATTTAGAACCATCCTGTGCTGGATCAGTTCCGTTTTGTAAGCTTGCAACTCCCTCCCTGTATACCTGAAGGTGTCATCATACATCTCGGTGATATTATCTATCAGGTTCGCTAGCGCATGAATATACCTATAATTTATAATTCCTCTGGCGGTACGGGTGATATCTAACGCGAGTAGGAATTGAATTCCGGTGGATTCGTGGATCAAGTCAGAGGCTGCGTGCTCTGTTCTATCTATAAGGTGTCTCTTAACGATGTGTTCATAGTGAGTATGAGTGTAAGGAGCTTGAGCATTGCGGTGAACGTCTTTCATCTTATTATGGGTTATGGTCATAACTTCTGGCAACACTCTTCCAATGTAACACAATCCCTCTGAGTTTGGGGCAAGCCACTTATACGCCTTCCTCCCGCATATGAAATATGCATCATCGGGGAGAACATATGGGACAGAATATGACATTGCCATATTTCAAACCTTCCAAGTGAAAAATCCTATCCCTAACTCTCTCATCTGTTCAGTACACGTATCAGGCTGTATGATATGCGCACAGTACCCTGGTGACACTTCTCCAACCCGCATGGTCCTACTTCCTAGAGTATACCTGTACCGAAAATACCTTCCACCGTCGGCTATTTGGCGTATAAGTTCAGAGTCTACGGGTATTCTGTCGGCTCTGTGTGAAAATGCCATGGTTTGGTTATTCCATGTCACTTCCCAATTTCCCGGCTTTCGGGAATTGGAAATGTTGAAACATACTAAGGATCTATCCACATGATATTGGTGGAGCTTCAAACTAGGGGGCCTAGAAATATTAAATTTCTTGTCCACCAGTCTCCCACCCCTTAATTTAAGTACCTCATCTATTGTTAATGGATACGGTACTAGTCCTGACTTGCTCTGACCTTGAGGTACTTGTGAGCACACCCAGCATTCTGTTTGGTTTAAAACCTTACCCACTAATGAGTGATAATCACTCAATGGATGACGGTCCATGTTGATATTAAGGCTGGACTGACATCTCTTGTTGCACCCGTCCTCAACTATGTTTTCACAGTTTCTACAAATACAATTTTCCTCAGCCAATAACCCTTCACAGTGCCTCCTAGTTTCTTGACTACCAGATCGTTTTCTGATACTCGCCTTTGCTCGGTGGATGTGTTGCTCTTGGAATTCTACAAATCCGTCCTTGTCATCAGAATCCATTCCAGATCCTTTCTCGACCTCTCTGGTACTCTCACCGAAATAGACTGCTCTGGTCAACAACAGGGTCAACAGGAAAACCCGGAATGCAGTCTCTTGGGGTAAGTCCATCTTGTTAAGGGGAGAGAAAAAGGAGCAAGGAAGGGGGGAAAGGAGGGTAATGGGAGATGGAGAAAATAATAAAAAGGAAAAAGAAATTTGGTGCGATAACCGCCTCTGGTCTTGTAGTTCTCTGTGCTCAGGTTCCGTGACAACAGTCCTGCCTCTCAACCTTCCCGGAACAGGCACTCCAGTGATACGATTTCCTCTACACTCTGCTCTTTGTCACGGGCTCTCTCTGGGTCAGCGACCTTCTTACAGTGGGACGAGTGGACCCAAGTCTCTCTCTCGGCAACCTTTAATGCTGTTGTGCTGGTTAGTAAGACTTGGTACGGTCCTTCCCACCGGTCAATAAGGCAACCTGAGAGTAGAAAATTTAGAATCATTACATAATCCCCAGGTTCAATGTCATGACAATTACTGTTTGGTAGGTCAGGAATCACCAGCTTTAGATTTCTGTTTTGATTTCTCAGCTGCTGGCTCATCTTAACCATATATTTTACAGTCACCTCATTATTGCATTTCAAATCATCCTGGGGGTCAATCATTACATGGGGTTGTCGACCAAAAAGAATCTCAAAGGTGATAGGTTAAGGGGGGACCTGGGGTGGTTCTGATGCTGTACAATACAAGTGGCAAAGCTTCTGGCCATAACAATCCAGTTTCAGCCATCACTTTGCTCAGCTTCTTCTTAATAGTGCTGTTACTCTTTCCACTTTCGCACTCGCCTGTGGGCGGTACGGAGTATGCAGCTTACTATTAATTCCCATCAGTTTACACATAACCTGAAAGACTTTCCCTGTAAAATGGGTACCCCTATCGCTTTCAATTATCCTAGGGATACCATATCTGCACACAAATTCCTGCACAATTTTCTTTGCAGTGAACGTAGCAGTATTTGTGGCAGCGGGGAACGCTTCTACCCAATTTGAAAACACGTCAATACAAACTAACACATACTTTAAATTTCGGCAGGGTGGCAACTGTATGAAATCAATTTGTATTACCTGAAAAGGGCCGTCTGTTGGCGGGATATGGGATGGTTCTGTTGGTATTGACTTTCCAATGTTCTTCCTCAAGCAGATAAGACATGTCATTGCTCTCTTACCCGCATGAGAAGAGAATCCTGGCGCACACAAGTAGGCTCTCACCAGCTTACACGTACCCTCTTTGCCCAGATGAGTCAGACCGTGTGCCGCCTCAGCTAAGCTTGGAAGATATGCTCTGGGGGCTACTGGCTTACCCTGTCCATCTGTCCAGAGTCCTGAGGACTCCTGGCCATATCCTTTTGACCTCCAGACTGCCTTTTCCTGTGGAGAGCACAAATTTTGCATTTCACTTAATTTTTGTGTGTTGACGGTATTGAATACCATCAGTTGTGTGATATCTGTCTGTATGGGGGTGCTGGCTGCTGATTTAGAAGCTTCGTCTGCCCGGCTGTTACCAAGTGACACTGGGTCTTGACTGTAAGTGTGGGCTTTGCACTTGATAACAGCCACTCTGTCAGGTTCCTGTATTGCTGTTAGAAGCCTTTTTTTATATGGGATACATGCGCTACAGGTGTGCCAGCTGCCGTCATGAAATTTCTGAGGTGCCATAGGGCCCCGAAATCATGCACTACTCCAAAGGCATACCTAGACTCTGTATAAATATTGGCTGACTTACCCTTAGCCAATTCACACGCTCTGGTTAGGGCGACCAGCTCAGCAACTTGTGCTGAGTGCGGTGGGCCCAGGGGTTCAGCTTCTATGATACCTTTGTCATCTACGACTGCGTATCCAGTACACAAGTCTCCCAAGTCCGTCTGTCTGTGGCAACTACCGTCAGTGTAAAAAGTAAAATCTACGCCTTCCAGTGGGTTGTCACTAATGTCGGGTCTTGCAGTGAAAGTTTGGTTCAGATATTCCATACAATCATGTGTGTCAGTGTCTGTACTAAATCCTCCTTCACCATCACTCTCATCCTCCACCCTTTGTGCCTGTCCAGGCACACCTGGGAGATAAGTTGCAGGATTTAGTGCGTTGCATCTCTTTATGGTGATGTTTACAGGTGCCATTAGTGCTAATTCCCACCTTGTAAACCGTGCTGATGAGACATGTCTGGTTTGGGCAGAGTTCAGTAAGGCTGATACTGCATGAGGTGTATGGATGGTCAGGTTGTGTCCCAACACTACATCTTCACTTTTACTCACTAGCAATGCTATCGCTGCAACACTTCGCAAGCATGTGGGGAGAGACCGTGCTACGGTGTCCAACTGTGCACTGTAGTAAGCTACCGGCCTGCTGGCATCACCATGTCTCTTGGTTAGGACACCTGCCGCACACCCAGCACTTTCCGTACCGTACAACTCAAAAGGTTTCCCATAATCTGGCATGCCTAATGCAGGTGCCTGTGATAGGCATTGTTTAAGTCTTTCAAATGCCAGTTCGGACTCATCTGTGTGAGAGATCCGATCTGGTTTGTTCGAGGAGACCATTTCCTACAAAGGTACAGCCAGTATGGAGAACCCTGGGATCCAGTTTCGGCAGTACCCACACATTCCAAGGAAAGTGCGGATCTGCTGCTGGGTTTGTGGCAGAGTCATGTCGCGAATCGCCTGTATTCTATCAGCGGTGAGGTGTCTCAGTCCTTGTGTCAAGCAATGTCCCAAATATTTCACCTTGGTCTGGCACAACTGTAACTTATCCTTTGAAACCTTGTGTCCCATATTAGAAAGGTGAAACAGAAGCTGTTTCGTGTCTTTCAAGGACGACTCAAGTGAATCTGAACATAGCAGTAAGTCATCTACATACTGTATTAATACTGATCCGCTCTCAGGTTGAAAGTATTGTAAACAGTCATGCAAAGCCTGGGAGAAAATACTTGGGCTGTCAATGAAACCTTGGGGTAGACGAGTCCAGGTGTACTGTACTCCCCTGTATGTAAATGCAAACAAATATTGGCTGTCAGGGTGCAGAGGGACCGAAAAGAAAGCAGAACAGAGGTCAATGACAGTGAAAAATTTCGCAGTAGGGGGAATTTGCATGAGGATGACAGCTGGATTTGGCACTACGGGGAATTGGCTCTCAACTATCTTGTTTATCCCCCTTAGATCCTGCACTAGCCTGTAACCCCTCCGCCCACTCTTTTTCACAGGGAAGATGGGACTATTGGCAGTGCTGGACGTCCTAACTAGGATGCCCTGTTGTAGCAAGCGCTCTATGACTGGGTACACTCCTAATTCCACCTCTGGCTTCAGAGGATACTGTGGGATTTTTGGAGCTATCCTACCATCTTTTACTTGCACTACTACAGGAGCTACATTTGCCATCAATCCAGTGTCTTGTCCATCTTTGGTCCAGAGGGATTCCGGTATCTGGGAGATCATTTCCTCTACCTTGGATGGACACCTGTCTATAACAGCAGAGTGTGACATCAACCTTTGTGGGGTGTCTAACATATCCTGCACTTCCTGAACGTGATTCTCGGGTATATCTAAGAAGACACCCTCAGGAGTACAATATATGACACACCTCATCTTACACAATAAATCTCTCACAGAGGGAAAAGGGCCCTAATTTGCACACCTTAATAAGGTAGTGAGGTGCTACTCTGCTTGAGACTTAGTAAAGTGTACAGAGGGAAAAGGTAGCAGGTGCACTATCTCACACTAGCTCAACCTGTAGTAACCAGAGGCACTTAGCATATTCCTGGCCAGGGCTATGAGCTTACCCACCGCATCAAGGAAGCCTCTCATTGGGTAAGTTCCTAACACTAACTATAGGGGTTCAGGTCCGGGGGGCAGGACACCCCAGAGCCACCCAGCCAGACAACCCCAGGGCATCGCAGGAGTGATAAAAATATAGGGTTAAAGAGGAAGGAGCAGCTATTGCTGCATGTGTGAATAATGTGAGGAGTAAAGGAAAATTATGTGAAGGTGTTACATATATATAAAACAAACTATAAGTGCCATGGAGTGATGAAATAGTGTTAAATTGCGATGCCCCAGGGACACCCAGCCACAGTAGGCACAGGGAGCCCCGCACCCCAGAGAATTCCCCCCATTATGGACTGCCATATTAAACAAAATGTAGGAGTCTTACCTCAGTGTGCTCATTCCAAATGTAAAGGCTAGAGTGTTGGACTATTTAAAATCAGAGGGGTGGGTGGGGCAGGGTGCTAAATTAGGGTGAAGGTGTCTCCTACCTTCAAAAATGTATGAATACATCAGTTACAGAGGGAAAAGGGCCCTAATTTGCACACCTTAATAAGGTAGTGAGGTGCTACTCTGCTTGAGACTTAGTAAAGTGTACAGAGGGAAAAGGTAGCAGGTGCACTATCTCACACTAGCTCAACCTGTAGTAACCAGAGGCACTTAGCATATTCCTGGCCAGGGCTATGAGCTTACCCACCGCATCAAGGTAGCCTCTCATTGGGTAAGTCCCTAACACTAACTATAGGGGTTCAGGTCCGGGGGGCAGGACACCCCAGAGCCACCCAGCCAGACAACCCCAGGGCATTGCAGGAGTGATAAAAATATAGGGTTAAAGAGGAAGGAGCAGCTATTGCTGCATGTGTGAATAATGTGAGGAGTAAAGGAAAATTATGTGAAGGTGTTACATATATATAAAACAAACTATAAGTGCCATGGAGTGATGAAAGTGTTAAATTGCGATGCCCCAGGGACGCCCAGCCACAGTAGGCACAGGGAGCCCCGCACCCCAGAGAATTCCCCCCATTATGGACTGCCATATTAAACAAAATGTAGGAGTCTTACCTCAGTGTGCTCATTCCAAATGTAAAGGCTAGAGTGTTGGACTATTTAAAATCAGAGGGGTGGGTGGGGCAGGGTGCTAAATTAGGGTGAAGGTGTCTCCTACCTTCAAAAATGTATGAATACATCAGTTACAGAGGGAAAAGGGCCCTAATTTGCACACCTTAATAAGGTAGTGAGGTGCTACTCTGCTCGAGACTTAGTAAAGTGTACAGAGGGAAAAGGTAGCAGGTGCACTATCTTACACTAGCTCAACCTGTAGTAACCAGAGGCACTTAGCATATTCCTGGCCAGGGCTATGAGCTTACCCACCGCATCAAGGTAGCCTCTCATTGGGTAAGTCCCTAACACTAACTATAGGGGTTCAGCGTCGGGGGGCAGGACACCCCAGAGCCACCCAGCCAGACAACCCCAGGGCATCGCAGGAGTGATAAAAATATAGGGTTAAAGAGGAAGGAGCAGCTATTGCTGCATGTGTGAATAATGTGAGGAGTAAAGGAAAATTATGTGAAGGTGTTACATATATATAAAACAAACTATAAGTGCCATGGAGTGATGAAATAGTGTTAAATTGCGATGCCCCAGGGACACCCAGCCACAGTAGGCACAGGGAGCCCCGCACCCCAGAGAATTCCCCCCATTATGGACTGCCATATTAAACAAAATGTAGGAGTCTTACCTCAGTGTGCTCATTCCAAATGTAAAGGCTAGAGTGTTGGACTATTTAAAATCAGAGGGGTGGGTGGGGCAGGGTGCTAAATTAGGGTGAAGGTGTCTCCTACCTTCAAAAATGTATGAATACATCAGTTACAGAGGGAAAAGGGCCCTAATTTGCACACCTTAATAAGGTAGTGAGGTGCTACTCTGCTTGAGACTTAGTAAAGTGTACAGAGGGAAAAGGTAGCAGGTGCACTATCTCACACTAGCTCAACCTGTAGTAACCAGAGGCACTTAGCATATTCCTGGCCAGGGCTATGAGCTTACCCACCGCATCAAGGTAGCCTCTCATTGGGTAAGTCCCTAACACTAACTATAGGGGTTCAGGTCCGGGGGGCAGGACACCCCAGAGCCACCCAGCCAGACAACCCCAGGGCATCGCAGGAGTGATAAAAATATAGGGTTAAAGAGGAAGGAGCAGCTATTGCTGCATGTGTGAATAATGTGAGGAGTAAAGGAAAATTATGTGAAGGTGTTACATATATATAAAACAAACTATAAGTGCCATGGAGTGATGAAATTGTGTTAAATTGCGATGCCCCAGGGACACCCAGCCACAGTAGGCACAGGGAGCACCGCACCCCAGAGAATTCCCCCCATTATGGACTGCCATATTAAACAAAATGTAGGAGTCTTACCTAGGTGTGCTCATTCCAAATGTAAAGGCTAGAGTGTTGGACTATTTAAAATCAGAGGGGTGGGTGGGGCAGGGTGCTAAATTAGGGTGAAGGTGTCTCCTACCTTCAAAAATGTATGAATACATCAGTTACAGAGGGAAAAGGGCCCTAATTTGCACACCTTAATAAGGTAGTGAGGTGCTACTCTGCTTGAGACTTAGTAAAGTGTACAGAGGGAACAGGTAGCAGGTGCACTATCTCACACTAGCTCAACCTGTAGTAACCAGAGGCACTTAGCATATTCCTGGCCAGGGCTATGAGCTTACCCACCGTATCAAGGTAGCCTCTCATTGGGTAAGTCCCTAACACTAACTATAGGGGTTCAGGTCCGGGGGGCAGGACACCCCAGAGCCACCCAGCCAGACAACCCCAGGGCATCGCAGGAGTGATAAAAATATAGGGTTAAAGAGGAAGGAGCAGCTATTGCTGCATGTGTGAATAATGTGAGGAGTAAAGGAAAATTATGTGAAGGTGTTACATATATATAAAACAAACTATAAGTGCCATGGAGTGATGAAATAGTGTTAAATTGCGATGCCCCAGGGACACCCAGCCACAGTAGGCACATAATTTTCCTTTACTCCTCACACTATTCACACATGCAGCAATAGCTGCTCCTTCCTCTTTAACCCTATATTTTTATCACTCCTGCGATGCCCTGGGGTTGTCTGGCTGGGTGGCTCCGGGGTGTCATGCCCCCCGGACCTGAACCCTTATAGTTAGTGTTAGGGACTTACCCAATGAGAGGCTACCTTGATGCGGTGGGTAAGCTCATAGCCCTGGCCAGGAATATGCTAAGTGCCTCTGGTTACTACAGGTTGAGCTAGTGTGAGATAGTGCACCTGCTACCTTTTCCCTCTGTACACTTTACTAAGTCTCAAGCAGAGTAGCACCTCACTACCTTATTAAGGTGTGCAAATTAGGGCCCTTTTCCCTCTGTAACTGATGTATTCATACATTTTTGAAGGTAGGAGACACCTTCACCCTAATTTAGCACCCTGCCCCACCCACCCCTCTGATTTTAAACAGTCCAACACTCTAGCCTTTACATTTGGAATGAGCACACTGAGGTAAGACTCCTACATTTTGTTTAATATGGCAGTCCATAATGGGGGGAATTCTCTGGGGTGCGGGGCTCCCTGTGCCTACTGTGGCTGGGTGTCCCTGGGGCATCGCAATTTAACACTATTTCATCACTCCATGGCACTTATAGTTTGTTTTATATATATGTAACACCTTCACATAATTTTCCTTTACTCCTCACATTATTCACACATGCAGCAATAGCTGCTCCTTCCTCTTAATCCCTATATTTTTATCACTCCTGCGATGCCCTGGGGTTGTCTGGCTGGGTGGCTCTGGGGTATCCTACCCCCCGGACCTGAACCCCTATAGTTAGTGTTAGGGACTTACCCAATGAGAGGCTACCTTGATGCGGTGGGTAAGCTCATAGCCCTGGCCAGGAATATGCTAAGTGCCTCTGGTTACTACAGGTTGAGCTAGTGTGAGATAGTGCACCTGCTACCTTTTCCCTCTGTACACTTTACTAAGTCTCAAGCAGAGTAGCACCTCACTACCTTATTAAGGTGTGCAAATTATGGCCCTTTTCCCTCTGTAACTGATGTATTCATACATTTTTGAAGGTAGGAGACACCTTCACCCTAATTTAGCACCCTGCCCCACCCACCCCTCTGATTTTAAATAGTCCAACACTCTAGCCTTTACATTTGGAATGAGCACACTGAGGTAAGACTCCTACATTTTGTTTAATATGGCAGTCCATAATGGGGGGAATTCTCTGGGGTGCGGGGCTCCCTGTGCCTACTGTGGCTGGGTGTCCCTGGGGCATCGCAATTTAACACTATTTCACCACTCCATGGCACTTATAGTTTGTTTTATATATATGTAACACCTTCACATAATTTTCCTTTACTCCTCACATTATTCACACATGCAGCAATAGCTGCTCCTTCCTCTTTAACCCTATATTTTTATCACTCCTGCGATGCCCTGGGGTTGTCTGGCTGGGTGGCTCTGGGGTGTCCTGCCCCCCGGACCTGAACCCCTATAGTTAGTGTTAGGGACTTACCCAATGAGAGGCTACCTTGATGCGGTGGGTAAGCTTATAGCCCTGGCCAGGAATATGCTAAGTGCCTCTGGTTACTACAGGTTGAGCTAGTGTGAGATAGTGCACCTGCTACCTTTTCCCTCTGTACACTTTACTAAGTCTCAAGCAGAGTAGCACCTCACTACCTTATTAAGGTGTGCAAATTAGGGCCCTTTTCCCTCTGTAACTGATGTATTCATACATTTTTGAAGGTAGGAGACACCTTCACCCTAATTTAGCACCCTGCCCCACCCACCCCTCTGATTTTAAATAGTCCAACACTCTAGCCTTTACATTTGGAATGAGCACACTGAGGTAAGACTCCTACATTTTGTTTAATATGGCAGTCCATAATGGGGGGAATTCTCTGGGGTGCGGGGCTCCCTGTGCCTACTGTGGCTGGGTGTCCCTGGGGCATCGCAATTTAACACTATTTCACCACTCCATGGCACTTATAGTTTGTTTTATATATATGTAACACCTTCACATAATTTTCCTTTACTCCTCACATTATTCACACATGCAGCAATAGCTGCTCCTTCCTCTTTAACCCTATATTTTTATCACTCCTGCGATGCCCTGGGGTTGTCTGGCTGGGTGGCTCTGGGGTGTCCTGCCCCCCGGACCTGAACCCCTATAGTTAGTGTTAGGGACTTACCCAATGAGAGGCTACCTTGATGCGGTGGGTAAGCTTATAGCCCTGGCCAGGAATATGCTAAGTGCCTCTGGTTACTACAGGTTGAGCTAGTGTGAGATAGTGCACCTGCTACCTTTTCCCTCTGTACACTTTACTAAGTCTCAAGCAGAGTAGCACCTCACTACCTTATTAAGGTGTGCAAATTAGGGCCCTTTTCCCTCTGTAACTGATGTATTCATACATTTTTGAAGGTAGGAGACACCTTCACCCTAATTTAGCACCCTGCCCCACCCACCCCTCTGATTTTAAATAGTCCAACACTCTAGCCTTTACATTTGGAATGAGCACACTGAGGTAAGACTCCTACATTTTGTTTAATATGGCAGTCCATAATGGGGGGAATTCTCTGGGGTGCGGGGCTCCCTGTGCCTACTGTGGCTGGGTGTCCCTGGGGCAACGCAATTTAACACTATTTCATCACTCCATGGCACTTATAGTTTGTTTTATATATATATGTAACACCTTCACATAATTTTCCTTTACTCCTAACATTATTCACACATGCAGCAATAGCTGCTCCTTCCTCTTTAACCCTATATTTTTATCTCTCCTGCGATGCCCTGGGGTTGTCTGGCTGGGTGGCTCTGGGGTGTCCTGCCCCCCGGACCTGAACCCCTATAGTTAGTGTTAGGGACTTACCCAATGAGAGGCTACCTTGATGCGGTGGGTAAGCTTATAGCCCTGGCCAGGAATATGCTAAGTGCCTCTGGTTACTACAGGTTGAGCTAGTGTGAGATAGTGCACCTGCTACCTTTTCCCTCTGTACACTTTACTAAGTCTCAAGCAGAGTAGCACCTCACTACCTTATTAAGGTGTGCAAATTAGGGCCCTTTTCCCTCTGTAACTGATGTATTCATACATTTTTGAAGGTAGGAGACACCTTCACCCTAATTTAGCACCCTGCCCCACCCACCCCTCTGATTTTAAACAGTCCAACACTCTAGCCTTTACATTTGGAATGAGCACACTGAGGTAAGACTCCTACATTTTGTTTAATATGGCAGTCCATAATGGGGGGAATTCTCTGGGGTGCGGGGCTCCCTGTGCCTACTTTGGCTGGGTGTCCCTGGGGCATCGCAATTTAACACTATTTCATCACTCCATGGCACTTATAGTTTGTTTTATATATATGTAACACCTTCACATAATTTTCCTTTACTCCTCACATTATTCACACATGCAGCAATAGCTGCTCCTTCCTCTTTAACCCTATATTTTTATCACTCCTGCGATGCCCTGGGGTTGTCTGGCTGGGTGGCTCCGGGGTGTCATGCCCCCCGGACCTGAACCCCTATAGTTAGTGTTAGGGACTTACCCAATGAGAGGCTACCTTGATGCGGTGGGTAAGCTCATAGCCCTGGCCAGGAATATCCTAAGTGCCTCTGGTTACTACAGGTTGAGCTAGTGTGAGATAGTGCACCTGCTACCTTTTCCCTCTGTACACTTTACTAAGTCTCAAGCAGAGTAGCACCTCACTACCTTATTAAGGTGTGCAAATTAGGGCCCTTTTCCCTCTGTAACTGATGTATTCATACATTTTTGAAGGTAGGAGACACCTTCACCCTAATTTAGCACCCTGCCCCACCCACCCCTCTGATTTTAAACAGTCCAACACTCTAGCCTTTACATTTGGAATGAGCACACTGAGGTAAGACTCCTACATTTTGTTTAATATGGCAGTCCATAATGGGGGGAATTCTCTGGGGTGCGGGGCTCCCTGTGCCTACTGTGGCTGGGTGTCCCTGGGGCATCGCAATTTAACACTATTTCATCACTCCATGGCACTTATAGTTTGTTTTATATATATGTAACACCTTCACATAATTTTCCTTTACTCCTCACATTATTCACACATGCAGCAATAGCTGCTCCTTCCTCTTTAACCCTATATTTTTATCACTCCTGCGATGCCCTGGGGTTGTCTGGCTGGGTGGCTCTGGGGTGTCCTGCCCCCCAGACCTGAACCCCTATAGTTAGTGTTAGGGACTTACCCAATGAGAGGCTACCTTGATGCGGTGGGTAAGCTCATAGCCCTTGCCAGGAATATGCTAAGTGCCTCTGGTTACTACAGGTTGAGCTAGTGTGAGATAGTGCACCTGCTACCTTTTCCCTCTGTACACTTTACTAAGTCTCAAGCACAGTAGAACCTTACTACCTTATTAAGGTGTGCAAATTAGGGCCCTTTTCCCTCTGTAACTGATGTATTCATACATTTTTGAAAATAGGAGACACCTTCACCCTAATTTAGCACCCTGCCCCACCCACCCCTCTGATTTTAAATAGTCCAACACTCTAGCCTTTACATTTGGAATGAGCACACTGAGGTAAGACTCCTACATTTTGTTTAATATGGCAGTCCATAATGGGGGGAATTCTCTGGGGTGCGGGGCTTCCTGTGCCTACTGTGGCTGGGTGTCCCTGGGGCAACGCAATTTAACACTATTTCATCACTCCATGGCACTTATAGTTTGTTTTATATATATATATGTAACACCTTCACATAATTTTCCTTTACTCCTAACATTATTCACACATGCAGCAATAGCTGCTCCTTCCTCTTTAACCCTATATTTTTATCACTCCTGCGATGCCCTGGGGTTGTCTGGCTGGGTGGCTCTGGGGTGTCCTGCCCCCCGGACCTGAACCCCTATAGTTAGTGTTAGGGACTTACCCAATGAGAGGCTACCTTGATGCGGTGGGTAAGCTTATAGCCCTGGCCAAGAATATGCTAAGTGCCTCTGGTTACTACAGGTTGAGCTAGTGTGAGATAGTGCACCTGCTACCTTTTCCCTCTGTACACTTTACTAAGTCTCAAGCAGAGTAGCACCTCACTACCTTATTAAGGTGTGCAAATTAGGGCCCTTTTCCCTCTGTAACTGATGTATTCATACATTTTTGAAGGTAGGAGACACCTTCACCCTAATTTAGCACCCTGCCCCACCCACCCCTCTGATTTTAAACAGTCCAACACTCTAGCCTTTACATTTGGAATGAGCACACTGAGGTAAGACTCCTACATTTTGTTTAATATGGCAGTCCATAATGGGGGGAATTCTCTGGGGTGCGGGGCTCCCTGTGCCTACTTTGGCTGGGTGTCCCTGGGGCATCGCAATTTAACACTATTTCATCACTCCAGGGCACTTATAGTTTGTTTTATATATATGTAACACCTTCACATAATTTTCCTTTACTCCTCACATTATTCACACATGCAGCAATAGCTGCTCCTTCCTTCTTAACCCTATATTTTTAACACTCCTGCGATGCCCTGGGGTTGTCTGGCTGGGTGGCTCTGGGGTGTCCTGCCCCCCGGACCTGAACCCCTATAGTTAGTGTTCGGGACTTACCCAATGAGAGGCTAACTTGATGCGGTGGGTAAGCTCATAGCCCTGGCCAGGAATATGCTAAGTGCCTCTGGTTACTACAGGTTGAGCTAGTGTGAGATAGTGCACCTGCTACCTTTTCCCTCTGTACACTTTACTAAGTCTCAAGCAGAGTAGCACCTCACTACCTTATTAAGGTGTGCAAATTATGGCCCTTTTCCCTCTGTAACTGATGTATTCATACATTTTTGAAGGTAGGAGACACCTTCACCCTAATTTAGCACCCTGCCCCACCCACCCCTCTGATTTTTAAATAGTCCAACACTCTAGCCTTTACATTTGGAATGAGCACACTGAGGTAAGACTCCTACATTTTGTTTAATATGGCAGTCCATAATGGGGGGAATTATCTGGGGTGCGGGGCTTCCTGTGCCTACTGTGGCTGGGTGTCCCTGGGGCATCGCAATTTAACACTATTTCATCACTCCATGGCACTTATAGTTTGTTTTATATATATGTAACACCTTCACATAATTTTCCTTTACTCCTCACATTATTTACACATGCAGCAATAGCTGCTCCTTCCTCTTTAACCCTATATTTTTATCACTCCTGCGATGCCCTGGGGTTGTCTGGCTGGGTGGCTCTGGGGTGTCCTGCCCCCCGGACCTGAACCCCTATAGTTAGTGTTAGGGACTTACCCAATGAGAGGCTACCTTGATGCGGTGGGTAAGCTCATAGCCCTGGCCAGGAATATGCTAAGTGCCTCTGGTTACTACAGGTTGAGCTAGTGTGAGATAGTGCACCTGCTACCTTTTCCCTCTGTACACTTTACTAAGCCTCAAGCAGAGTAGCACCTCACTACCTTATTAAGGTGTGCAAATTAGGGCCCTTTTCCCTCTGTAACTGATGTATTCATACATTTTTGAAGGTAGGAGACACCTTCACCCTAATTTAGCACCCTGCCCCACCCACCCCTCTGATTTTAAATAGTCCAACACTCTAGCCTTTACATTTGGAATGAGCACACTGAGGTAAGACTCCTACATTTTGTTTAATATGGCAGTCCATAATGGGGGGAATTCTCTGGGGTGCGGTGCTCCCTGTGCCTACTGTGGCTGGGTGTCCCTGGGGCATCGCAATTTAACACAATTTCATCTCTCCATGGCACTTATAGTTTGTTTTATATATATGTAACACCTTCACATAATTTTCCTTTACTCCTCACATTATTCACACATGCAGCAATAGCTGCTTCTTCCTCTTTAACCCTATATTTTTTTCACTCCTGCGATGCCCTGCGGTTGTCTGGCTGGGTGGCTCTGGGGTGTCCTGCCCCCCGGACCTGAACCCCTATAGTTAGTGTTAGGGACTTACCCAATGAGAGGCTACCTTGATGCGGTGGGTAAGCTCATAGCCCTGGCCAGGAATATGCTAAGTGCCTCTGGTTACTACAGGTTGAGCTAGTGTGAGATAGTGCACCTGCTACCTTTTCCCTCTGTACACTTTACTAAGTCTCAAGCAGAGTAGCACCTCACTACCTTATTAAGGTGTGCAAATTAGGGCCCTTTTCCCTCTGTAACTGATGTATTCATACATTTTTGAAGGTAGGAGACACCTTCATCCTAATTTAGCACCCTGCCCCACCCACCCCTCTGATTTTAAATAGTCCAACACTCTAGCCTTTACATTTGGAATGAGCACACTGAGGTAAGACTCCTACATTTTGTTTAATATGGCAGTCCATAATGGGGGGAATTCTCTGGGGTGCGGGGCTCCCTGTGCCTACTGTGGCTGGGTGTCCCTGGGGCATCGCAATTTAACACTATTTCATCACTCCATGGCACTTATAGTTTGTTTTATATATATGTAACACCTACACATAATTTTCCTATACTCCTCACATTATTCACACATGCAGCAATAGCTGCTCCTTCCTCTTTAACCCTATATTTTTATCACTCCTGCGATGCCCTGGGGTTGTCTGGCTGGGTGGCTCTGGGGTGTCCTGCCCCCCCGGACCTGAACCCCTATAGTTAGTGTTAGGGACTTACCCAATGAGAGGCTACCTTGATGCGGTGGGTAAGCTCATAGCCCTGGCCAGGAATATGCTAAGTGCCTCTGGTTACTACAGGTTGAGCTAGTGTGAGATAGTGCACCTGCTACCTTTTCCCTCTGTACACTTTACTAAGTCTCAAGCAGAGTAGCACCTCACTACCTTATTAAGGTGTGCAAATTAGGGCCCTTTTCCCTCTGTAACTGATGTATTCATACATTTTTGAAGGTAGGAGACACCTTCACCCTAATTTAGCACCCTGCCCCACCCACCCCTCTGATTTTAAATAGTCCAACACTCTAGCCTTTACATTTGGAATGAGCACACTGAGGTAAGACTCCTACATTTTGTTTAATATGGCAGTCCATAATGGGGGGAATTCTCTGGGGTGCGGGGCTCCCTGTGCCTACTGTGGCTGGGTGTCCCTGGGGCATCGCAATTTAACACTATTTCATCACTCCATGGCACTTATAGTTTGTTTTATATATGTGTAACACCTTCACATAATTTTCCTTTACTCCTCACATTATTCACACATGCAGCAATAGCTGCTCCTTCCTCTTTAACCCTATATTTTTATCACTCCTGCGATGCCCTGGGGTTGTCTGGCTGGGTGGCTCTGGGGTGTCCTGCACCCCGGACCTGAACCCTTATAGTTAGTGTTAGGGACTTACCCAATGAGAGGCTACCTTGATGCAGTGGGTAAGCTCATAGCCCTGGCCAGGAATATGCTAAGTGCCTCTGGTTACTACAGGTTGAGCTAGTGTGAGATAGTGCACCTGCTACCTTTTCCCTCTGTACACTTTACTAAGTCTCAAGCAGAGTAGCACCTCACTACCTTATTAAGGTGTACAAATTAGGGCCCTTTTCCCTCTGTAACTGATGTATTCATACATTTTTGAAGGTAGGAGACACCTTCACCCTAATTTAGCACCCTGCCCCACCCACCCCTCTGATTTTAAATAGTCCAACACTCTAGCCTTTACATTTGGAATGAGCACACTGAGGTAAGACTCCTACATTTTGTTTAATATGGCAGTCCATAATGGGGGGAATTCTCTGGGGTGCGGGGCTCCCTGTGCCTACTGTGGCTGGGTGTCCCTGGGGCATCGCAATTTAACACTATTTCATCACTCCATGGCACTTATAGTTTGTTTTATATATATGTAACACCTACACATAATTTTCCTATACTCCTCACATTATTCACACATGCAGCAATAGCTGCTCCTTCCTCTTTAACCCTATATTTTTATCACTCCTGCGATGCCCTGGGGTTGTCTGGCTGGGTGGCTCTGGGGTGTCCTGCCCCCCCGGACCTGAACCCCTATAGTTAGTGTTAGGGACTTACCCAATGAGAGGCTACCTTGATGCGGTGGGTAAGCTCATAGCCCTGGCCAGGAATATGCTAAGTGCCTCTGGTTACTACAGGTTGAGCTAGTGTGAGATAGTGCACCTGCTACCTTTTCCCTCTGTACACTTTACTAAGTCTCAAGCAGAGTAGCACCTCACTACCTTATTAAGGTGTGCAAATTAGGGCCCTTTTCCCTCTGTAACTGATGTATTCATACATTTTTGAAGGTAGGAGACACCTTCACCCTAATTTAGCACCCTGCCCCACCCACCCCTCTGATTTTAAATAGTCCAACACTCTAGTCTTTACATTTGGAATGAGCACACTGAGGTAAGACTCCTACATTTTGTTTAATATGGCAGTCCATAATGGGGGGAATTCTCTGGGGTGCGGGGCTCCCTGTGCCTACTGTGGCTGGGTGTCCTGGGGCATCGCAATTTAACACTATTTCATCACTCCATGGCACTTATAGTTTGTTTTATATATGTGTAACACCTTCACATAATTTTCCTTTACTCCTCACATTATTCACACATGCAGCAATAGCTGCTCCTTCCTCTTTAACCCTATATTTTTATCACTCCTGCGATGCCCTGGGGTTGTCTGGCTGGGTGGCTCTGGGGTGTCCTGCCCCCCGGACCTGAACCCTTATAGTTAGTGTTAGGGACTTACCCAATGAGAGGCTACCTTGATGCAGTGGGTAAGCTCATAGCCCTGGCCAGGAATATGCTAAGTGCCTCTGGTTACTACAGGTTGAGCTAGTGTGAGATAGTGCACCTGCTACCTTTTCCCTCTGTACACTTTACTAAGTCTCAAGCAGAGTAGCACCTCACTACCTTATTAAGGTGTACAAATTAGGGCCCTTTTTCCTCTGTAACTGATGTATTCATACATTTTTGAAGGTAGGAGACACCTTCACCCTAATTTAGCACCCTGCCCCACCCACCCCTCTGATTTTAAATAGTCCAACACTCTAGCCTTTACATTTGGAATGAGCACACTGAGGTAAGACTCCTACATTTTGTTTAATATGGCAGTCCATAATGGGGGGAATTCTCTGGGGTGCGGGGCTCCCTGTGCCTACTGTGGCTGGGTGTCCCTGGGGCATAGCAATTTAACACTATTTCATCACTCCATGGCACTTATAGTTTGTTTTATATATATGTAACACCTTCACATAATTTTCCTTTACTCCTCACATTATTCACACATGCAGCAATAGCTGCTCCTTCCTCTTTAACCCTATATTTTTTTCACTCCTGCGATGCCCTGGGGTTGTCTGGCTGGGTGGCTCCGGGGTGTCCTGCCCCCCGGACCTGAACCCCTATAGTTAGTGTTAGGGACTTACCCAATGAGAGGCTACCTTGATGCGGTGGGTAAGCTCATAGCCCTGGCCAGGAATATGCTAAGTGCCTCTGGTTACTACAGGTTGAGCTAGTGTGAGATAGTGCACCTGCTACCTTTTCCCTCTGTACACTTTACGAAGTCTCAAGCAGAGTAGCACCTTACTACCTTATTAAGGTGTGCAAATTAGGGCCCTTTTCCCTCTGTAACTGATGTATTCATACATTTTTGAAGGTAGGAGACACCTTCACCCTAATTTAGCACCCTGCCCCACCCACCCCTCTGATTTTAAATAGTCCAACACTCTAGCCTTCACATTTGGAATGAGCACACTGAGGTAAGACTCCTACATTTTGTTTAATATGGCAGTCCATAATAGGGGGAATTCTCTGGGGTGCGGGGCTCCCTGTGCCTACTGTGGCTGGGTGTCCCTGGGGCAACGCAATTTAACACTATTTCATCACTCCATGGCACTTATAATTTGTTTTATATATATATGTAACACCTTCACATAATTTTCCTTTACTCCTCACATTATTCACACATGCAGCAATAGCTGCTCCTTCCTCTTTAACCCTATATTTTTATCACTCCTGCGATGCCCTGGGGTTGTCTGGCTGGGTGGCTCTGGGGTGTCCTGCCCCCCGGACCTGAACCCCTATAGTTAGTGTTAGGGACTTACCCAATGAGAGGCTACCTTGATGCGGTGGGTAAGCTTATAGCCCTGGCCAGGAATATGCTAAGTGCCTCTGGTTACTACAGGTTGAGCTAGTGTGAGATAGTGCACCTGCTACCTTTTCCCTCTGTACACTTTACTAAGTCTCAAGCAGAGTAGCACCTTACTACCTTATTAAGGTGTGCAAATTAGGGCCCTTTTCCCTCTGTAACTGATGTATTCATACATTTTTGAAGGTAGGAGACACCTTCACCCTAATTTAGCACCCTGCCCCACCCACCCCTCTGCTTTTAAACAGTCCAACACTCTAGCCTTTACATTTGGAATGAGCACACTGAGGTAAGACTCCTACATTTTGTTTAATATGGCAGTCCATAATGGGGGGAATTCTCTGGGGTGCGGGGCTCCCTGTGCCTACTTTGGCTGGGTGTCCCTGGGGCATCGCAATTTAACACTATTTCATCACTCCATGGCACTTATAGTTTGTTTTATATATATGTAACACCTTCACATAATTTTCCTTTACTCCTCACATTATTCACACATGCAGCAATAGCTGCTCCTTCCTCCTTAACCCTATATTTTTATCACTCCTGCGATGCCCTGGGGTTGTCTGGCTGGGTGGCTCTGGGGTATCCTGCCCCCCGGACCTGAACCCCTATAGTTAGTGTTAGGGACTTACCCAATGAGAGGCTACCTTGATGCGGTGGGTAAGCTCATAGCCCTGGCCAGGAATATGCTAAGTGCCTCTGGTTACTACAGGTTGAGCTAGTGTGAGATAGTGCACCTGTTACCTTTTCCCTCTGTACACTTTACTAAGTCTCAAGCAGAGTAGCACCTCACTACCTTATTAAGGTGTGCAAATTAGGGCCCTTTTCCCTCTGTAACTGATGTATTCATACATTTTTGAAGGTAGGAGACACCTTCACCCTAATTTAGCACCCTGCCCCACCCACCCCTCTGATTTTAAATAGTCCAACACTCTAGCCTTTACATTTGGAATGAGCACACTGAGGTAAGACTCCTACATTTTGTTTAATATGGCAGTCCATAATGGGGGGAATTCTCTGGGGTGCGGGGCTCCCTGTGCCTACTGTGGCTGGGTGTCCCTGGGGCATCGCAATTTAACACTATTTCACCACTCCATGGCACTTATAGTTTGTTTTATATATATGTAACACCTTCACATAATTTTCCTTTACTCCTCACATTATTCACACATGCAGCAATAGCTGCTCCTTCCTCTTTAACCCTATATTTTTATCACTCCTGCGATGCCCTGGGGTTGTCTGGCTGGGTGGCTCTGGGGTGTCCTGCCCCCCGGACCTGAACCCCTATAGTTAGTGTTAGGGACTTACCCAATGAGAGGCTACCTTGATGCGGTGGGTAAGCTCATAGCCCTGGCCAGGAATATGCTAAGTGCCTCTGGTTACTACAGGTTGAGCTAGTGTGAGATAGTGCACCTGCTACCTTTTCCCTCTGTACACTTTACTAAGTCTCAAGCAGAGTAGCACCTCACTACCTTATTAAGGTGTGCAAATTAGGGCCCTTCTCCCTCTGTAACTGATGTATTCATACATTTTTGAAGGTAGGAGACACCTTCACCCTAATTTAGCACCCTGCCCCACCCACCCCTCTGATTTTAAATAGTCCAACACTCTAGCCTTTACATTTGGAATGAGCACACTGAGGTAAGACTCCTACATTTTGTTTAATATGGCAGTCCATAATGGGGGGAATTCTCTGGGGTGCGGTGCTCCCTGTGCCTACTGTGGCTGGGTGTCCCTGGGGCATCGTAATTTAACACAATTTCATCACTCCATGGCACTTATAGTTTGTTTTATATTTATGTAACACCTTCACATAATTTTCCTTTACTCCTCACATTATTCACACATGCAGCAATAGCTGCTTCTTCCTCTTTAACCCTATATTTTTATCACTCCTGCGATGCCCTGAAGTTGACTGGCTGGGTGGCTCTGGGGTGTCCTGCCCCCCGGACCTGAACCCCTATAGTTAGTGTTAGGGACTTACCCAATGAGAGGCTACCTTGATGCGGTGGGTAAGCTCATAGCCCTGGCCAGGAATATGCTAAGTGCCTCTGGTTACTACAGGTTGAGCTAGTGTGAGATAGTGCACCTGCTACCTTTTCCCTCTGTACACTTTACTAAGTCGCAAGCAGAGTAGCACCTCACTACCTTATTAAGGTGTGCAAATTAGGGCCCTTTTCCCTCTGTAACTGATGTGTTCATACATTTTTGAAGGTAGGAGACACCTTCATCCTAATTTAGCACCCTGCTCCACCCACCCCTCTGATTTAAATAGTCCAACACTCTAGCCTTTACATTTGGAATGAGCACACTGAGGTAAGACTCCTACATTTTGTTTAATATGGCAGTCCATAATGGGGGGAATTCTCTGGGGTGCGGGGCTCCCTGTGCCTACTGTGGCTCGGTGTCCCTGGGGCATCGCAATTTAACACAATTTCATCTCTCCATGGCACTTATAGTTTGTTTTATATATATATGTAACACCTTCACATAATTTTCCTTTACTCCTCACATTATTCACACATGCAGCAATAGCTGCTCCTTCCTCTTTAACCCTATATTTTTTATCACTCCTGCGATGCCCTGGGGTTGTCTGGCTGGGTGGCTCTGGGGTGTCCTGCCCCCCGGACCTGAACCCCTATAGTTAGTGTTAGGGACTTACCCAATGAGAGGCTACCTTGATGCGGTGGGTAAGCTTATAGCCCTGGCCAGGAATATGCTAAGTGCCTCTGGTTACTACAGGTTGAGCTAGTGTGAGATAGTGCACCTGCTACCTTTTCCCTCTGTACACTTTACTAAGTCTCAAGCAGAGTAGCACCTCACTACCTTATTAAGGTGTGCAAATTAGGGCCCTTTTCCCTCTGTAACTGATGTATTCATACATTTTTGAAGGTAGGAGACACCTTCACCCTAATTTAGCACCCTGCCCCACCCACCCCTCTGATTTTAAACAGTCCAACACTCTAGCCTTTACATTTGGAATGAGCACACTGAGGTAAGACTCCTACATTTTGTTTAATATGGCAGTCCATAATGGGGGGAATTCTCTGGGGTGCGGGGCTCCCTGTGCCTACTTTGGCTGGGTGTCCCTGGGGCATCGCAATTTAACACTATTTCATCACTCCATGGCACTTATAGTTTGTTTTATATATATGTAACACCTTCACATAATTTTCCTTTACTCCTCACATTATTCACACATGCAGCAATAGCTGCTCCTTCCTCCTTAACCCTATATTTTTATCACTCCTGCGATGCCCTGGGGTTGTCTGGCTGGGTGGCTCTGGGGTGTCCTGCCCCCCCGGACCTGAACCCCTATAGTTAGTGTTAGGGACTTACCCAATGAGAGGCTACCTTGATGCGGTGGGTAAGCTCATAGCCCTGGCCAGGAATATGCTAAGTGCCTCTGGTTACTACAGGTTGAGCTAGTGTGAGATAGTGCACCTGCTACCTTTTCCCTCTGTACACTTTACTAAGTCTCAAGCAGAGTAGCACCTCACTACCTTATTAAGGTGTGCAAATTAGGGCCCATTTCCCTCTGTAACTGATGTATTCATACATTTTTGAAGGTAGGAGACACCTTCACAATAATTTAGCACCCTGCCCCACCCACCCCTCTGATTTTAAATAGTCCAACACTCTAGCCTTTACATTTGGAATGAGCACACTGAGGTAAGACTCCTACATTTTGTTTAATATGGCAGTCCATAATGGGGGGAATTATCTGGGGTGCGGGGCTTCCTGTGCCTACTGTGGCTGGGTGTCCCTGGGGCATCGCAATTTAACACTATTTCATCACTCCATGGCACTTATAGTTTGTTTTATATATATGTAACACCTTCACATAATTTTCCTTTACTCCTCACATTATTCACACATGCAGCAATAGCTGCTCCTTCCTCTTTAACCCTATATTTTTATCACCCGGCGATGCCCTGGGGTTGTCTGGCTGGGTGGCTCTGGGGTGTCCTGCCCCCCGGACCTGAACCCCTATAGTTAGTGTTAGGGACTTACCCAATGAGAGGCTACCTTGATGCGGTGGGTAAGCTCATAGCCCTGGCCAGGAATATGCTAAGTGCCTCTGGTTACTACAGGTTGAGCTAGTGTGAGATAGTGCACCTGCTACCTTTTCCCTCTGTACACTTTACTAAGTCTCAAGCAGAGTAGCACCTCACTACCTTATTAAGATGTGCAAATTAGGGCCCTTTTCCCTCTGTAACTGATGTATTCATACATTTTTGAAGGTAGGAGACACCTTCACCCTAATTTAGCACCCTGCCCCACCCACCCCTCTGATTTTAAATAGTCCAACACTCTAGCCTTTACATTGGAATGAGCACACTGAGGTAAGACTCCTACATTTTGTTTAATATGGCAGTCCATAATGGAGGGAATTCTCTGGGGTGCGGGGCTTCCTGTGCCTACTGTGGCTGGGTGTCCCTGGGGCATCGCAATTTAACACTATTTCATCACTCCATGGCACTTATAGTTTGTTTTATATGTATGTAACACCTTCACATAATTTTCCTTTACTCCTCACATTATTCACACATGCAGCAATAGCTGCTCCTTCCTCTTTAACCCTATATTTTTTTATCACTCCTGCGATGCCCTGGGGTTGTCTGGCTGGGTGGCTCTGGGGTGTCCTGCCCCCCGGACCTGAACCCCTATAGTTAGTGTTAGGGACTTACCCAATGAGAGGCTACCTTGATGCGGTGGGTAAGCTCATAGCCCTGGCCAGGAATATGCTAAGTGCCTCTGGTTACTACAGGTTGAGCTAGTGTGAGATAGTGCACCTGCTACCTTTTCCCTCTGTACACTTTACTAAGTCTCAAGCAGAGTAGCACCTCACTACCTTATTAAGGTGTGCAAATTAGGGCCCTTTTCCCTCTGTAACTGATGTATTCATACATTTTTGAAGGTAGGAGACACCTTCACTCTAATTTAGCACCCTGCCCCACCCACCCCTCTGATTTTAAATAGTCCAACACTCTAGCCTTTACATTTGGAATGAGCACACTGAGGTAAGACTCCTACATTTTGTTTAATATGGCAGTCCATAATGGGGGGAATTCTCTGGGGTGCGGTGCTCCCTGTGCCTACTGTGGCTGGGTGTCCCTGGGGCATCGCAATTTAACACAATTTCATCTCTCCATGGCACTTATAGTTTGTTTTATATATATATGTAACACCTTCACATAATTTTCCTTTACTCCTCACATTATTCACACATGCAGCAATAGCTGCTTCTTCCTCTTTAACCCTATATTTTTTTCACTCCTGCGATGCCCTGCGGTTGTCTGGCTGGGTGGCTCTGGGGTGTCCTGCCCCCCGGACCTGAACCCCTATAGTTAGTGTTAGGGACTTACCCAATGAGAGGCTACCTTGATGCGGTGGGTAAGCTCATAGCCCTGGCCAGGAATATGCTAAGTGCCTCTGGTTACTACAGGTTGAGCTAGTGTGAGATAGTGCACCTGCTACCTTTTCCCTCTGTACACTTTACTAAGTCTCAAGCAGAGTAGCACCTCACTACCTTATTAAGGTGTGCAAATTAGGGCCCTTTTCCCTCAGTAACTGATGTATTCATACATTTTTGAAGGTAGGAGACACCTTCATCCTAATTTAGCACCCTGCCCCACCCACCCCTCTGATTTTAAATAGTCCAACACTCTAGCCTTTACATTTGGAATGAGCACACTGAGGTAAGACTCCTACATTTTATTTAATATGGCAGTCCATAATGGGGGGAATTCTCTGGGGTGCGGGGCTCCCTGTGCCTACTGTGGCTGGGTGTCCCTGGGGCATCGCAATTTAACACTATTTCATCACTCCATGGCACTTATAGTTTGTTTTATATATATGTAACACCTTCACAAAATTTTCCTTTACTCCTCACATTATTCACACATGCAGCAATAGCTGCTCCTTCCTCTTTAACCCTATATTTTTATCACTCCTGCGATGCCCTGGGGTTGTCTGGCTGGGTGGCTCTGGGGTGTCCTGCCCCCCGGATCTGAACCCCTATAGTTAGTGTTAGGGACTTACCCAATGAGAGGCTACCTTGATGCGGTGGGTAAGCTCATAGCCCTGGCCAGGAATATGCTAAGTGCCTCTGGTTACTACAGGTTGAGCTAGTGTGAGATAGTGCACCTGCTACCTTTTCCCTCTGTACACTTTACTAAGTCTCAAGCAGAGTAGCACCTCACTACCTTATTAAGGTGTGCAAATTAGGGCCCTTTTCCCTCTGTAACTGATGTATTCATACATTTTTGAAGGTAGGAGACACCTTCACCCTAATTTAACACCCTGCCCCACCCACCCCTCTGATTTTAAATAGTCCAACACTCTAGCCTTTACATTTGGAATGAGCACACTGAGGTAAGACTCCTACATTTTGTTTAATATGGCAGTCCATAATGGGGGGAATTCTCTGGGGTGCGGGGCTCCCTGTGCCTACTGTGGCTGGGTGTCCCTGGGGCATTGCAATTTAACACTATTTCATCACTCCATGGCACTTATAGTTTGTTTTATATATGTGTAACACCTTCACATAATTTTCCTTTACTCCTCACATTATTCACACATGCAGCAATAGCTGCTCCTTCCTCTTTAACCCTATATTTTTATCACTCCTGCGATGCCCTGGGGTTGTCTGGCTGGGTGGCTCTGGGGTGTCCTGCCCCCCGGACCTGAACCCTTATAGTTAGTGTTAGGGACTTACCCAATGAGAGGCTACCTTGATGCAGTGGGTAAGCTCATAGCCCTGGCCAGGAATATGCTAAGTGCCTCTGGTTACTACAGGTTGAGCTAGTGTGAGATAGTGCACCTGCTACCTTTTCCCTCTGTACACTTTACTAAGTCTCAAGCAGAGTAGCACCTCACTACCTTATTAAGGTGTACAAATTAGGGCCCTTTTCCCTAGGAACTGATGTATTCATACATTTTTGAAGGTAGGAGACACCTTCACCCTAATTTAGCACCCTGCCCCACCCACCCCTCTGATTTTAAATAGTCCAACACTCTAGCCTTTACATTTGGAATGAGCACACTGAGGTAAGACTCCTACATTTTGTTTAATATGGCAGTCCATAATGGGGGGAATTCTCTTGGGTGCGGGGCTCCCTGTGCCTACTGTGGCTGGGTGTCCCTGGGGCATCGCAATTTAACACTATTTCATCACTCCATGGCACTTATAGTTTGTTTTATATATATGTAACACCTTCACAAAATTTTCCTTTACTCCTCACATTATTCACACATGCAGCAATAGCTGCTCCTTCCTCTTTAACCCTATATTTTTATTACTCCTGCGATGCCCTGGGGTTGTCTGGCTGGGTGGCTCTGGGGTGTCCTGCCCCCCGGACCTGAACCCCTATAGTTAGTGTTAGGGACTTACCCAATGAGAGGCTACCTTGATGCGGTGGGTAAGCTCATAGCCCTGGCCAGGAATATGCTAAGTGCCTCTGGTTACTACAGGTTGAGCTAGTGTGAGATAGTGCACCTGCTACCTTTTCCCTCTGTACACTTTACTAAGGCCCTCATTCCGAGTTGTTCGCTCGTTCTTTTTCATCGCATCGCAGTGAAAATCCGCTTAGTACGCATGCGCAAAGTTCGCACTGCGACTGCGCCAAGTAACTTTACTATGAAGAAAGTATTTTTACTCACGGCTTTTTCTTCGCTCCGGCGATCGTAATGTGATTGACAGGAAATGGGTGTTACTGGGCGGAAACACGGCGTTTCAGGGGCGTGTGGCTGAAAACGCTACCGTTTCCGGGAAAAACGCAGGAGTGGCCGGAGAAACGGTGGGAGTGCCTGGGCGAACGCTGGGTGTGTTTGTGACGTCAACCAGGAACGACAAGCACTGAAATGATCGCACAGGCAGAGTAAGTCTGGAGCTACTCAGAAACTGCTAAGTAGTTAGTAATCGCAATATTGCGAATACATCGGTCGCAATTTTAAGAAGCTAAGATTCACTCCCAGTAGGCGGCGGCTTAGCGTGTGTAACTCTGCTAAATTCGCCTTGCGACCGATCAACTCGGAATGAGGGCCTAAGTCTCAAGCAGAGTAGCACCTCACTACCTTATTAAGGTGTGCAAATTAGGGCCCTTTTCCCTCTGTAACTGATGTATTCATACATTTTTGAAGGTAGGAGACACCTTCACCCTAATTTAGCACCCTGCCCCACCCACCCCTCTGATTTTAAATAGTCCAACACTCTAGCCTTTACATTTGGAATGAGCACACTGAGGTAAGACTCCTACATTTTGTTTAATATGGCAGTCCATAATGGGGGGAATTCTCTGGGGTGCGGGGCTCCCTGTGCCTACTGTGGCTGGGTGTCCCTGGGGCATCGCAATTTAACACTATTTCATCACTCCATGGCACTTA
The DNA here is from genome assembly GCF_028390025.1 of Pseudophryne corroboree. Lineage (NCBI taxonomy): Eukaryota > Metazoa > Chordata > Amphibia > Anura > Myobatrachidae > Pseudophryne > Pseudophryne corroboree. The sequence goes on along the minus strand of NC_086447.1, from coordinate 637,883,527 downwards.
TAGTTTGTTTTATATATATGTAACACCTACACATAATTTTCCTATACTCCTCACATTATTCACACATGCAACAATAGCTGCTCCTTCCTCTTTAACCCTATATTTTTATCACTCCTGCGATGCCCTGGGGTTGTCTGGCTGGGTGGCTCTGGGGTGTCCTGCCCCCCCGGACCTGAACCCCTATAGTTAGTGTTAGGGACTTACCCAATGAGAGGCTACCTTGATGCGGTGGGTAAGCTCATAGCCCTGGCCAGGAATATGCTAAGTGCCTCTGGTTACTACAGGTTGAGCTAGTGTGAGATAGTGCACCTGCTACCTTTTCCCTCTGTACACTTTACTAAGTCTCAAGCAGAGTAGCACCTCACTACCTTATTAAGGTGTGCAAATTAGGGCCCTTTTCCCTCTGTAACTGATGTATTCATACATTTTTGAAGGTAGGAGACACCTTCACCCTAATTTAGCACCCTGCCCCACCCACCCCTCTGATTTTAAATAGTCCAACACTCTAGCCTTTACATTTGGAATGAGCACACTGAGGTAAGACTCCTACATTTTGTTTAATATGGCAGTCCATAATGGGGGGAATTCTCTGGGGTGCGGGGCTCCCTGTGCCTACTGTGGCTGGGTGTCCCTGGGGCATCGCAATTTAACACTATTTCATCACTCCATGGCACTTATAGTTTGTTTTATATATGTGTAACACCTTCACATAATTTTCCTTTACTCCTCACATTATTCACACATGCAGCAATAGCTGCTCCTTCCTCTTTAACCCTATATTTTTATCACTCCTGCGATGCCCTGGGGTTGTCTGGCTGGGTGGCTCTGGGGTGTCCTGCCCCCCGGACCTGAACCCTTATAGTTAGTGTTAGGGACTTACCCAATGAGAGGCTACCTTGATGCAGTGGGTAAGCTCATAGCCCTGGCCAGGAATATGCTAAGTGCCTCTGGTTACTACAGGTTGAGCTAGTGTGAGATAGTGCACCTGCTACCTTTTCCCTCTGTACACTTTACTAAGTCTCAAGCAGAGTAGCACCTCACTACCTTATTAAGGTGTACAAATTAGGGCCCTTTTCCCTCTGTAACTAATGTATTCATACATTTTTGAAGGTAGGAGACACCTTCACCCTAATTTAGCACCCTGCCCCACCCACCCCTCTGATTTTAAATAGTCCAACACTCTAGCCTTTACATTTGGAATGAGCACACTGAGGTAAGACTCCTACATTTTGTTTAATGTGGCAGTCCATAATGGGGGGAATTCTCTGGGGTGCGGGGCTCCCTGTGCCTACTGTGGCTGGGTGTCCCTGGGGCATCGCAATTTAACACTATTTCATCACTCCATGGCACTTATAGTTTGTTTTATATATATGTAACACCTTCACAAAATTTTCCTTTACTCCTCACATTATTCACACATGCAGCAATAGCTGCTCCTTCCTCTTTAACCCTATATTTTTATTACTCCTGCGATGCCCTGGGGTTGTCTGGCTGGGTGGCTCTGGGGTGTCCTGCCCCCCGGACCTGAACCCCTATAGTTAGTGTTAGGGACTTACCCAATGAGAGGCTACCTTGATGCGGTGGGTAAGCTCATAGCCCTGGCCAGGAATATGCTAAGTGCCTCTGGTTACTACAGGTTGAGCTAGTGTGAGATAGTGCACCTGCTACCTTTTCCCTCTGTACACTTTACTAAGTCTCAAGCAGAGTAGCACCTCACTACCTTATTAAGGTGTGCAAATTAGGGCCCTTTTCCCTCTGTAACTGATGTATTCATACATTTTTGAAGGTAGGAGACACCTTCACCCTAATTTAACACCCTGCCCCACCCACCCCTCTGATTTTAAATAGTCCAACACTCTAGCCTTTACATTTGGAATGAGCACACTGAGGTAAGACTCCTACATTTTGTTTAATATGGCAGTCCATAATGGGGGGAATTCTCTGGGGTGCGGGGCTCCCTGTGCCTACTGTGGCTGGGTGTCCCTGGGGCATCGCAATTTAACACTATTTCATCACTCCATGGCACTTATAGTTTGTTTTATATATATGTAACACCTACACATAATTTTCCTATACTCCTCACATTATTCACACATGCAGCAATAGCTGCTCCTTCCTCTTTAACCCTATATTTTTATCACTCCTGCGATGCCCTGGGGTTGTCTGGCTGGGTGGCTCTGGGGTGTCCTGCCCCCCGGACCTGAACCCTTATAGTTAGTGTTAGGGACTTACCCAATGAGAGGCTACCTTGATGCAGTGGGTAAGCTCATAGCCCTGGCCAGGAATATGCTAAGTGCCTCTGGTTACTACAGGTTGAGCTAGTGTGAGATAGTGCACCTGCTACCTTTTCCCTCTGTACACTTTACTAAGTCTCAAGCAGAGTAGCACCTCACTACCTTATTAAGGTGTACAAATTAGGGCCCTTTTCCCTAGGAACTGATGTATTCATACATTTTTGAAGGTAGGAGACACCTTCACCCTAATTTAGCACCCTGCCCCACCCACCCCTCTGATTTTAAATAGTCCAACACTCTAGCCTTCACATTTGGAATGAGCACACTGAGGTAAGACTCCTACATTTTGTTTAATATGGCAGTCCATAATAGGGGGAATTCTCTGGGGTGCGGGGCTTCCTGTGCCTACTGTGGCTGGGTGTCCCTGGGGCATCGCAATTTAACACTATTTCATCACTCCATGGCACTTATAGTTTGTTTTATATATATGTAACACCTTCACATAATTTTCCTTTACTCCTCACATTATTCACACATGCAGCAATAGCTGCTCCTTCCTCTTTAACCCTATATTTTTTATCACTCCTGCGATGCCCTGGGGTTGTCTGGCTGGGTGGCTCTGGGGTGTCCTGCCCCCCGGACCTGAACCCCTATAGTTAGTGTTAGGGACTTACCCAATGAGAGGCTACCTTGATGCGGTGGGTAAGCTCATAGCCCTGGCCAGGAATATGCTAAGTGCCTCTGGTTACTACAGGTTGAGCTAGTGTGAGATAGTGCACCTGCTACCTTTTCCCTCTGTACACTTTACTAAGTCTCAAGCAGAGTAGCACCTCACTACCTTATTAAGGTGTGCAAATTAGGGCCCTTTTCCCTCTGTAACTGATGTATTCATACATTTTTGAAGGTAGGAGACACCTTCACCCTAATTTAGCACCCTGCCCCACCCACCCCTCTGATTTTAAACAGTCCAACACTCTAGCCTTTACATTTGGAATGAGCACACTGAGGTAAGACTCCTACATTTTGTTTAATATGGCAGTCCATAATGGGGGGAATTCTCTGGGGTGCGGGGCTCCCTGTGCCTACTTTGGCTGGGTGTCCCTGGGGCATCGCAATTTAACACTATTTCATCACTCCATGGCACTTATAGTTTGTTTTATATATATGTAACACCATCACATAATTTTCCTTTACTCCTCACATTATTCACACATGCAGCAATAGCTGCTCCTTCCTCCTTAACCCTATATATTTATCACTCCTGCGATGCCCTGGGGTTGTCTGGCTGGGTGGCTCTGGGGTGTCCTGTCCCCCCGGACCTGAACCCCTATAGTTAGTGTTAGGGACTTACCCAATGAGAGGCTACCTTGATGCGGTGGGTAAGCTCATAGCCCTGGCCAGGAATATGCTAAGTGCCTCTGGTTACTACAGGTTGAGCTAGTGTGAGAGAGTGCACCTGCTACCTTTTCCCTCTGTACACTTTACTAAGTCTCAAGCAGAGTAGCACCTCACTACCTTATTAAGGTGTGCAAATTAGAGCCCTTTTCCCTCTGTAACTGATGTATTCATACATTTTTGAAGGTAGGAGACACCTTCACCCTAATTTAGCACCCTGCCCCACCCACCCCTCTGATTTTAAACAGTCCAACACTCTAGCCTTTACATTTGGAATGAGCACACTGAGGTAAGACTCCTACATTTTGTTTTATATGGCAGTCCATAATGGGGGGAATTCTCTGGGGTGCGGGGCTCCCTGTGCCTACTTTGGCTGGGTGTCCCTGGGGCATCGCAATTTAACACTATTTCATCACTCCATGGCACTTATAGTTTGTTTTATATATATGTAACACCTTCACATAATTTTCCTTTACTCCTCACATTATTCACACATGCAGCAATAGCTGCTCCTTCCTCCTTAACCCTATATTTTTATCACTCCTGCGATGCCCTGGGGTTGTCTGGCTGGGTGGCTCTGGGGTGTCCTGCCCCCCCGGACCTGAACCCCTATAGTTAGTGTTAGGGACTTACCCAATGAGAGGCTACCTTGATGCGGTGGGTAAGCTCATAGCCCTGGCCAGGAATATGCTAAGTGCCTCTGGTTACTACAGGTTGAGCTAGTGTGAGATAGTGCACCTGCTACCTTTTCCCTCTGTACACTTTACTAAGTCTCAAGCAGAGTAGCACCTCACTACCTTATTAAGGTGTGCAAATTATGGCCCTTTTCCCTCTGTAACTGATGTATTCATACATTTTTGAAGGTAGGAGACACCTTCACCCTAATTTAGCACCCTGCCCCACCCACCCCTCTGATTTTAAATAGTCCAACACTCTAGCCTTTACATTTGGAATGAGCACACTGAGGTAAGACTCCTACATTTTGTTTAATATGGCAGTCCATAATGGGGGGAATTCTCTGGGGTGCGGGGCTCCCTGTGCCTACTGTGGCTGGGTGTCCCTGGGGCATCGCAATTTAACACTATTTCATCACTCCATGGCACTTATAGTTTGTTTTATATATGTGTAACACCTTCACATAATTTTCCTTTACTCCTCACATTATTCACACATGCAGCAATAGCTGCTCCTTCCTCTTTAACCCTATATTTTTATCACTCCTGCGATGCCCTGGGGTTGTCTGGCTGGGTGGCTCTGGGGTGTCCTGCACCCCGGACCTGAACCCTTATAGTTAGTGTTAGGGACTTACCCAATGAGAGGCTACCTTGATGCAGTGGGTAAGCTCATAGCCCTGGCCAGGAATATGCTAAGTGCCTCTGGTTACTACAGGTTGAGCTAGTGTGAGATAGTGCACCTGCTACCTTTTCCCTCTGTACACTTTACTAAGTCTCAAGCAGAGTAGCACCTCACTACCTTATTAAGGTGTACAAATTAGGGCCCTTTTCCCTCTGTAACTGATGTATTCATACATTTTTGAAGGTAGGAGACACCTTCACCCTAATTTAGCACCCTGCCCCACCCACCCCTCTGATTTTAAATAGTCCAACACTCTAGCCTTTACATTTGGAATGAGCACACTGAGGTAAGACTCCTACATTTTGTTTAATATGGCAGTCCATAATGGGGGGAATTCTCTGGGGTGCGGGGCTCCCTGTGCCTACTGTGGCTGGGTGTCCCTGGGGCATCGCAATTTAACACTATTTCATCACTCCATGGCACTTATAGTTTGTTTTATATATATGTAACACCTACACATAATTTTCCTATACTCCTCACATTATTCACACATGCAGCAATAGCTGCTCCTTCCTCTTTAACCCTATATTTTTATCACTCCTGCGATGCCCTGGGGTTGTCTGGCTGGGTGGCTCTGGGGTGTCCTGCCCCCCCGGACCTGAACCCCTATAGTTAGTGTTAGGGACTTACCCAATGAGAGGCTACCTTGATGCGGTGGGTAAGCTCATAGCCCTGGCCAGGAATATGCTAAGTGCCTCTGGTTACTACAGGTTGAGCTAGTGTGAGATAGTGCACCTGCTACCTTTTCCCTCTGTACACTTTACTAAGTCTCAAGCAGAGTAGCACCTCACTACCTTATTAAGGTGTGCAAATTAGGGCCCTTTTCCCTCTGTAACTGATGTATTCATACATTTTTGAAGGTAGGAGACACCTTCACCCTAATTTAGCACCCTGCCCCACCCACCCCTCTGATTTTAAATAGTCCAACACTCTAGTCTTTACATTTGGAATGAGCACACTGAGGTAAGACTCCTACATTTTGTTTAATATGGCAGTCCATAATGGGGGGAATTCTCTGGGGTGCGGGGCTCCCTGTGCCTACTGTGGCTGGGTGTCCTGGGGCATCGCAATTTAACACTATTTCATCACTCCATGGCACTTATAGTTTGTTTTATATATGTGTAACACCTTCACATAATTTTCCTTTACTCCTCACATTATTCACACATGCAGCAATAGCTGCTCCTTCCTCTTTAACCCTATATTTTTATCACTCCTGCGATGCCCTGGGGTTGTCTGGCTGGGTGGCTCTGGGGTGTCCTGCCCCCCGGACCTGAACCCTTATAGTTAGTGTTAGGGACTTACCCAATGAGAGGCTACCTTGATGCAGTGGGTAAGCTCATAGCCCTGGCCAGGAATATGCTAAGTGCCTCTGGTTACTACAGGTTGAGCTAGTGTGAGATAGTGCACCTGCTACCTTTTCCCTCTGTACACTTTACTAAGTCTCAAGCAGAGTAGCACCTCACTACCTTATTAAGGTGTACAAATTAGGGCCCTTTTTCCTCTGTAACTGATGTATTCATACATTTTTGAAGGTAGGAGACACCTTCACCCTAATTTAGCACCCTGCCCCACCCACCCCTCTGATTTTAAATAGTCCAACACTCTAGCCTTTACATTTGGAATGAGCACACTGAGGTAAGACTCCTACATTTTGTTTAATATGGCAGTCCATAATGGGGGGAATTCTCTGGGGTGCGGGGCTCCCTGTGCCTACTGTGGCTGGGTGTCCCTGGGGCATAGCAATTTAACACTATTTCATCACTCCATGGCACTTATAGTTTGTTTTATATATATGTAACACCTTCACATAATTTTCCTTTACTCCTCACATTATTCACACATGCAGCAATAGCTGCTCCTTCCTCTTTAACCCTATATTTTTTTCACTCCTGCGATGCCCTGGGGTTGTCTGGCTGGGTGGCTCCGGGGTGTCCTGCCCCCCGGACCTGAACCCCTATAGTTAGTGTTAGGGACTTACCCAATGAGAGGCTACCTTGATGCGGTGGGTAAGCTCATAGCCCTGGCCAGGAATATGCTAAGTGCCTCTGGTTACTACAGGTTGAGCTAGTGTGAGATAGTGCACCTGCTACCTTTTCCCTCTGTACACTTTACGAAGTCTCAAGCAGAGTAGCACCTTACTACCTTATTAAGGTGTGCAAATTAGGGCCCTTTTCCCTCTGTAACTGATGTATTCATACATTTTTGAAGGTAGGAGACACCTTCACCCTAATTTAGCACCCTGCCCCACCCACCCCTCTGATTTTAAATAGTCCAACACTCTAGCCTTCACATTTGGAATGAGCACACTGAGGTAAGACTCCTACATTTTGTTTAATATGGCAGTCCATAATAGGGGGAATTCTCTGGGGTGCGGGGCTCCCTGTGCCTACTGTGGCTGGGTGTCCCTGGGGCAACGCAATTTAACACTATTTCATCACTCCATGGCACTTATAATTTGTTTTATATATATATGTAACACCTTCACATAATTTTCCTTTACTCCTCACATTATTCACACATGCAGCAATAGCTGCTCCTTCCTCTTTAACCCTATATTTTTATCACTCCTGCGATGCCCTGGGGTTGTCTGGCTGGGTGGCTCTGGGGTGTCCTGCCCCCCGGACCTGAACCCCTATAGTTAGTGTTAGGGACTTACCCAATGAGAGGCTACCTTGATGCGGTGGGTAAGCTTATAGCCCTGGCCAGGAATATGCTAAGTGCCTCTGGTTACTACAGGTTGAGCTAGTGTGAGATAGTGCACCTGCTACCTTTTCCCTCTGTACACTTTACTAAGTCTCAAGCAGAGTAGCACCTTACTACCTTATTAAGGTGTGCAAATTAGGGCCCTTTTCCCTCTGTAACTGATGTATTCATACATTTTTGAAGGTAGGAGACACCTTCACCCTAATTTAGCACCCTGCCCCACCCACCCCTCTGCTTTTAAACAGTCCAACACTCTAGCCTTTACATTTGGAATGAGCACACTGAGGTAAGACTCCTACATTTTGTTTAATATGGCAGTCCATAATGGGGGGAATTCTCTGGGGTGCGGGGCTCCCTGTGCCTACTTTGGCTGGGTGTCCCTGGGGCATCGCAATTTAACACTATTTCATCACTCCATGGCACTTATAGTTTGTTTTATATATATGTAACACCTTCACATAATTTTCCTTTACTCCTCACATTATTCACACATGCAGCAATAGCTGCTCCTTCCTCCTTAACCCTATATTTTTATCACTCCTGCGATGCCCTGGGGTTGTCTGGCTGGGTGGCTCTGGGGTATCCTGCCCCCCGGACCTGAACCCCTATAGTTAGTGTTAGGGACTTACCCAATGAGAGGCTACCTTGATGCGGTGGGTAAGCTCATAGCCCTGGCCAGGAATATGCTAAGTGCCTCTGGTTACTACAGGTTGAGCTAGTGTGAGATAGTGCACCTGTTACCTTTTCCCTCTGTACACTTTACTAAGTCTCAAGCAGAGTAGCACCTCACTACCTTATTAAGGTGTGCAAATTAGGGCCCTTTTCCCTCTGTAACTGATGTATTCATACATTTTTGAAGGTAGGAGACACCTTCACCCTAATTTAGCACCCTGCCCCACCCACCCCTCTGATTTTAAATAGTCCAACACTCTAGCCTTTACATTTGGAATGAGCACACTGAGGTAAGACTCCTACATTTTGTTTAATATGGCAGTCCATAATGGGGGGAATTCTCTGGGGTGCGGGGCTCCCTGTGCCTACTGTGGCTGGGTGTCCCTGGGGCATCGCAATTTAACACTATTTCACCACTCCATGGCACTTATAGTTTGTTTTATATATATGTAACACCTTCACATAATTTTCCTTTACTCCTCACATTATTCACACATGCAGCAATAGCTGCTCCTTCCTCTTTAACCCTATATTTTTATCACTCCTGCGATGCCCTGGGGTTGTCTGGCTGGGTGGCTCTGGGGTGTCCTGCCCCCCGGACCTGAACCCCTATAGTTAGTGTTAGGGACTTACCCAATGAGAGGCTACCTTGATGCGGTGGGTAAGCTCATAGCCCTGGCCAGGAATATGCTAAGTGCCTCTGGTTACTACAGGTTGAGCTAGTGTGAGATAGTGCACCTGCTACCTTTTCCCTCTGTACACTTTACTAAGTCTCAAGCAGAGTAGCACCTCACTACCTTATTAAGGTGTGCAAATTAGGGCCCTTCTCCCTCTGTAACTGATGTATTCATACATTTTTGAAGGTAGGAGACACCTTCACCCTAATTTAGCACCCTGCCCCACCCACCCCTCTGATTTTAAATAGTCCAACACTCTAGCCTTTACATTTGGAATGAGCACACTGAGGTAAGACTCCTACATTTTGTTTAATATGGCAGTCCATAATGGGGGGAATTCTCTGGGGTGCGGTGCTCCCTGTGCCTACTGTGGCTGGGTGTCCCTGGGGCATCGTAATTTAACACAATTTCATCACTCCATGGCACTTATAGTTTGTTTTATATTTATGTAACACCTTCACATAATTTTCCTTTACTCCTCACATTATTCACACATGCAGCAATAGCTGCTTCTTCCTCTTTAACCCTATATTTTTATCACTCCTGCGATGCCCTGAAGTTGACTGGCTGGGTGGCTCTGGGGTGTCCTGCCCCCCGGACCTGAACCCCTATAGTTAGTGTTAGGGACTTACCCAATGAGAGGCTACCTTGATGCGGTGGGTAAGCTCATAGCCCTGGCCAGGAATATGCTAAGTGCCTCTGGTTACTACAGGTTGAGCTAGTGTGAGATAGTGCACCTGCTACCTTTTCCCTCTGTACACTTTACTAAGTCGCAAGCAGAGTAGCACCTCACTACCTTATTAAGGTGTGCAAATTAGGGCCCTTTTCCCTCTGTAACTGATGTGTTCATACATTTTTGAAGGTAGGAGACACCTTCATCCTAATTTAGCACCCTGCTCCACCCACCCCTCTGATTTTAAATAGTCCAACACTCTAGCCTTTACATTTGGAATGAGCACACTGAGGTAAGACTCCTACATTTTGTTTAATATGGCAGTCCATAATGGGGGGAATTCTCTGGGGTGCGGGGCTCCCTGTGCCTACTGTGGCTCGGTGTCCCTGGGGCATCGCAATTTAACACAATTTCATCTCTCCATGGCACTTATAGTTTGTTTTATATATATATGTAACACCTTCACATAATTTTCCTTTACTCCTCACATTATTCACACATGCAGCAATAGCTGCTCCTTCCTCTTTAACCCTATATTTTTTATCACTCCTGCGATGCCCTGGGGTTGTCTGGCTGGGTGGCTCTGGGGTGTCCTGCCCCCCGGACCTGAACCCCTATAGTTAGTGTTAGGGACTTACCCAATGAGAGGCTACCTTGATGCGGTGGGTAAGCTTATAGCCCTGGCCAGGAATATGCTAAGTGCCTCTGGTTACTAAAGGTTGAGCTAGTGTGAGATAGTGCACCTGCTACCTTTTCCCTCTGTACACTTTACTAAGTCTCAAGCAGAGTAGCACCTCACTACCTTATTAAGGTGTGCAAATTAGGGCCCTTTTCCCTCTGTAACTGATGTATTCATACATTTTTGAAGGTAGGAGACACCTTCACCCTAATTTAGCACCCTGCCCCACCCACCCCTCTGATTTTAAACAGTCCAACACTCTAGCCTTTACATTTGGAATGAGCACACTGAGGTAAGACTCCTACATTTTGTTTAATATGGCAGTCCATAATGGGGGGAATTCTCTGGGGTGCGGGGCTCCCTGTGCCTACTTTGGCTGGGTGTCCCTGGGGCATCGCAATTTAACACTATTTCATCACTCCATGGCACTTATAGTTTGTTTTATATATATGTAACACCTTCACATAATTTTCCTTTACTCCTCACATTATTCACACATGCAGCAATAGCTGCTCCTTCCTCCTTAACCCTATATTTTTATCACTCCTGCGATGCCCTGGGGTTGTCTGGCTGGGTGGCTCTGGGGTGTCCTGCCCCCCCGGACCTGAACCCCTATAGTTAGTGTTAGGGACTTACCCAATGAGAGGCTACCTTGATGCGGTGGGTAAGCTCATAGCCCTGGCCAGGAATATGCTAAGTGCCTCTGGTTACTACAGGTTGAGCTAGTGTGAGATAGTGCACCTGCTACCTTTTCCCTCTGTACACTTTACTAAGTCTCAAGCAGAGTAGCACCTCACTACCTTATTAAGGTGTGCAAATTAGGGCCCATTTCCCTCTGTAACTGATGTATTCATACATTTTTGAAGGTAGGAGACACCTTCACAATAATTTAGCACCCTGCCCCACCCACCCCTCTGATTTTAAATAGTCCAACACTCTAGCCTTTACATTTGGAATGAGCACACTGAGGTAAGACTCCTACATTTTGTTTAATATGGCAGTCCATAATGGGGGGAATTATCTGGGGTGCGGGGCTTCCTGTGCCTACTGTGGCTGGGTGTCCCTGGGGCATCGCAATTTAACACTATTTCATCACTCCATGGCACTTATAGTTTGTTTTATATATATGTAACACCTTCACATAATTTTCCTTTACTCCTCACATTATTCACACATGCAGCAATAGCTGCTCCTTCCTCTTTAACCCTATATTTTTATCACCCTGCGATGCCCTGGGGTTGTCTGGCTGGGTGGCTCTGGGGTGTCCTGCCCCCCGGACCTGAACCCCTATAGTTAGTGTTAGGGACTTACCCAATGAGAGGCTACCTTGATGCGGTGGGTAAGCTCATAGCCCTGGCCAGGAATATGCTAAGTGCCTCTGGTTACTACAGGTTGAGCTAGTGTGAGATAGTGCACCTGCTACCTTTTCCCTCTGTACACTTTACTAAGTCTCAAGCAGAGTAGCACCTCACTACCTTATTAAGATGTGCAAATTAGGGCCCTTTTCCCTCTGTAACTGATGTATTCATACATTTTTGAAGGTAGGAGACACCTTCACCCTAATTTAGCACCCTGCCCCACCCACCCCTCTGATTTTAAATAGTCCAACACTCTAGCCTTTACATTGGAATGAGCACACTGAGGTAAGACTCCTACATTTTGTTTAATATGGCAGTCCATAATGGAGGGAATTCTCTGGGGTGCGGGGCTTCCTGTGCCTACTGTGGCTGGGTGTCCCTGGGGCATCGCAATTTAACACTATTTCATCACTCCATGGCACTTATAGTTTGTTTTATATGTATGTAACACCTTCACATAATTTTCCTTTACTCCTCACATTATTCACACATGCAGCAATAGCTGCTCCTTCCTCTTTAACCCTATATTTTTTTATCACTCCTGCGATGCCCTGGGGTTGTCTGGCTGGGTGGCTCTGGGGTGTCCTGCCCCCCGGACCTGAACCCCTATAGTTAGTGTTAGGGACTTACCCAATGAGAGGCTACCTTGATGCGGTGGGTAAGCTCATAGCCCTGGCCAGGAATATGCTAAGTGCCTCTGGTTACTACAGGTTGAGCTAGTGTGAGATAGTGCACCTGCTACCTTTTCCCTCTGTACACTTTACTAAGTCTCAAGCAGAGTAGCACCTCACTACCTTATTAAGGTGTGCAAATTAGGGCCCTTTTCCCTCTGTAACTGATGTATTCATACATTTTTGAAGGTAGGAGACACCTTCACTCTAATTTAGCACCCTGCCCCACCCACCCCTCTGATTTTAAATAGTCCAACACTCTAGCCTTTACATTTGGAATGAGCACACTGAGGTAAGACTCCTACATTTTGTTTAATATGGCAGTCCATAATGGGGGGAATTCTCTGGGGTGCGGTGCTCCCTGTGCCTACTGTGGCTGGGTGTCCCTGGGGCATCGCAATTTAACACAATTTCATCTCTCCATGGCACTTATAGTTTGTTTTATATATATATGTAACACCTTCACATAATTTTCCTTTACTCCTCACATTATTCACACATGCAGCAATAGCTGCTTCTTCCTCTTTAACCCTATATTTTTTTCACTCCTGCGATGCCCTGCGGTTGTCTGGCTGGGTGGCTCTGGGGTGTCCTGCCCCCCGGACCTGAACCCCTATAGTTAGTGTTAGGGACTTACCCAATGAGAGGCTACCTTGATGCGGTGGGTAAGCTCATAGCCCTGGCCAGGAATATGCTAAGTGCCTCTGGTTACTACAGGTTGAGCTAGTGTGAGATAGTGCACCTGCTACCTTTTCCCTCTGTACACTTTACTAAGTCTCAAGCAGAGTAGCACCTCACTACCTTATTAAGGTGTGCAAATTAGGGCCCTTTTCCCTCAGTAACTGATGTATTCATACATTTTTGAAGGTAGGAGACACCTTCATCCTAATTTAGCACCCTGCCCCACCCACCCCTCTGATTTTAAATAGTCCAACACTCTAGCCTTTACATTTGGAATGAGCACACTGAGGTAAGACTCCTACATTTTATTTAATATGGCAGTCCATAATGGGGGGAATTCTCTGGGGTGCGGGGCTCCCTGTGCCTACTGTGGCTGGGTGTCCCTGGGGCATCGCAATTTAACACTATTTCATCACTCCATGGCACTTATAGTTTGTTTTATATATATGTAACACCTTCACAAAATTTTCCTTTACTCCTCACATTATTCACACATGCAGCAATAGCTGCTCCTTCCTCTTTAACCCTATATTTTTATCACTCCTGCGATGCCCTGGGGTTGTCTGGCTGGGTGGCTCTGGGGTGTCCTGCCCCCCGGATCTGAACCCCTATAGTTAGTGTTAGGGACTTACCCAATGAGAGGCTACCTTGATGCGGTGGGTAAGCTCATAGCCCTGGCCAGGAATATGCTAAGTGCCTCTGGTTACTACAGGTTGAGCTAGTGTGAGATAGTGCACCTGCTACCTTTTCCCTCTGTACACTTTACTAAGTCTCAAGCAGAGTAGCACCTCACTACCTTATTAAGGTGTGCAAATTAGGGCCCTTTTCCCTCTGTAACTGATGTATTCATACATTTTTGAAGGTAGGAGACACCTTCACCCTAATTTAACACCCTGCCCCACCCACCCCTCTGATTTTAAATAGTCCAACACTCTAGCCTTTACATTTGGAATGAGCACACTGAGGTAAGACTCCTACATTTTGTTTAATATGGCAGTCCATAATGGGGGGAATTCTCTGGGGTGCGGGGCTCCCTGTGCCTACTGTGGCTGGGTGTCCCTGGGGCATTGCAATTTAACACTATTTCATCACTCCATGGCACTTATAGTTTGTTTTATATATGTGTAACACCTTCACATAATTTTCCTTTACTCCTCACATTATTCACACATGCAGCAATAGCTGCTCCTTCCTCTTTAACCCTATATTTTTATCACTCCTGCGATGCCCTGGGGTTGTCTGGCTGGGTGGCTCTGGGGTGTCCTGCCCCCCGGACCTGAACCCTTATAGTTAGTGTTAGGGACTTACCCAATGAGAGGCTACCTTGATGCAGTGGGTAAGCTCATAGCCCTGGCCAGGAATATGCTAAGTGCCTCTGGTTACTACAGGTTGAGCTAGTGTGAGATAGTGCACCTGCTACCTTTTCCCTCTGTACACTTTACTAAGTCTCAAGCAGAGTAGCACCTCACTACCTTATTAAGGTGTACAAATTAGGGCCCTTTTCCCTAGGAACTGATGTATTCATACATTTTTGAAGGTAGGAGACACCTTCACCCTAATTTAGCACCCTGCCCCACCCACCCCTCTGATTTTAAATAGTCCAACACTCTAGCCTTTACATTTGGAATGAGCACACTGAGGTAAGACTCCTACATTTTGTTTAATATGGCAGTCCATAATGGGGGGAATTCTCTTGGGTGCGGGGCTCCCTGTGCCTACTGTGGCTGGGTGTCCCTGGGGCATCGCAATTTAACACTATTTCATCACTCCATGGCACTTATAGTTTGTTTTATATATATGTAACACCTTCACAAAATTTTCCTTTACTCCTCACATTATTCACACATGCAGCAATAGCTGCTCCTTCCTCTTTAACCCTATATTTTTATTACTCCTGCGATGCCCTGGGGTTGTCTGGCTGGGTGGCTCTGGGGTGTCCTGCCCCCCGGACCTGAACCCCTATAGTTAGTGTTAGGGACTTACCCAATGAGAGGCTACCTTGATGCGGTGGGTAAGCTCATAGCCCTGGCCAGGAATATGCTAAGTGCCTCTGGTTACTACAGGTTGAGCTAGTGTGAGATAGTGCACCTGCTACCTTTTCCCTCTGTACACTTTACTAAGGCCCTCATTCCGAGTTGTTCGCTCGTTCTTTTTCATCGCATCGCAGTGAAAATCCGCTTAGTACGCATGCGCAAAGTTCGCACTGCGACTGCGCCAAGTAACTTTACTATGAAGAAAGTATTTTTACTCACGGCTTTTTCTTCGCTCCGGCGATCGTAATGTGATTGACAGGAAATGGGTGTTACTGGGCGGAAACACGGCGTTTCAGGGGCGTGTGGCTGAAAACGCTACCGTTTCCGGGAAAAACGCAGGAGTGGCCGGAGAAACGGTGGGAGTGCCTGGGCGAACGCTGGGTGTGTTTGTGACGTCAACCAGGAACGACAAGCACTGAAATGATCGCACAGGCAGAGTAAGTCTGGAGCTACTCAGAAACTGCTAAGTAGTTAGTAATCGCAATATTGCGAATACATCGGTCGCAATTTTAAGAAGCTAAGATTCACTCCCAGTAGGCAGCGGCTTAGCGTGTGTAACTCTGCTAAATTCGCCTTGCGACCGATCAACTCGGAATGAGGGCCTAAGTCTCAAGCAGAGTAGCACCTCACTACCTTATTAAGGTGTGCAAATTAGGGCCCTTTTCCCTCTGTAACTGATGTATTCATACATTTTTGAAGGTAGGAGACACCTTCACCCTAATTTAGCACCCTGCCCCACCCACCCCTCTGATTTTAAATAGTCCAACACTCTAGCCTTTACATTTGGAATGAGCACACTGAGGTAAGACTCCTACATTTTGTTTAATATGGCAGTCCATAATGGGGGGAATTCTCTGGGGTGCGGGGCTCCCTGTGCCTACTGTGGCTGGGTGTCCCTGGGGCATCGCAATTTAACACTATTTCATCACTCCATGGCACTTATAGTTTGTTTTATATATATGTAACACCTACACATAATTTTCCTATACTCCTCACATTATTCACACATGCAACAATAGCTGCTCCTTCCTCTTTAACCCTATATTTTTATCACTCCTGCGATGCCCTGGGGTTGTCTGGCTGGGTGGCTCTGGGGTGTCCTGCCCCCCCGGACCTGAACCCCTATAGTTAGTGTTAGGGACTTACCCAATGAGAGGCTACCTTGATGCGGTGGGTAAGCTCATAGCCCTGGCCAGGAATATGCTAAGTGCCTCTGGTTACTACAGGTTGAGCTAGTGTGAGATAGTGCACCTGCTACCTTTTCCCTCTGTACACTTTACTAAGTCTCAAGCAGAGTAGCACCTCACTACCTTATTAAGGTGTGCAAATTAGGGCCCTTTTCCCTCTGTAACTGATGTATTCATACATTTTTGAAGGTAGGAGACACCTTCACCCTAATTTAGCACCCTGCCCCACCCACCCCTCTGATTTTAAATAGTCCAACACTCTAGCCTTTACATTTGGAATGAGCACACTGAGGTAAGACTCCTACATTTTGTTTAATATGGCAGTCCATAATGGGGGGAATTCTCTGGGGTGCGGGGCTCCCTGTGCCTACTGTGGCTGGGTGTCCCTGGGGCATCGCAATTTAACACTATTTCATCACTCCATGGCACTTATAGTTTGTTTTATATATGTGTAACACCTTCACATAATTTTCCTTTACTCCTCACATTATTCACACATGCAGCAATAGCTGCTCCTTCCTCTTTAACCCTATATTTTTATCACTCCTGCGATGCCCTGGGGTTGTCTGGCTGGGTGGCTCTGGGGTGTCCTGCCCCCCGGACCTGAACCCTTATAGTTAGTGTTAGGGACTTACCCAATGAGAGGCTACCTTGATGCAGTGGGTAAGCTCATAGCCCTGGCCAGGAATATGCTAAGTGCCTCTGGTTACTACAGGTTGAGCTAGTGTGAGATAGTGCACCTGCTACCTTTTCCCTCTGTACACTTTACTAAGTCTCAAGCAGAGTAGCACCTCACTACCTTATTAAGGTGTACAAATTAGGGCCCTTTTCCCTCTGTAACTAATGTATTCATACATTTTTGAAGGTAGGAGACACCTTCACCCTAATTTAGCACCCTGCCCCACCCACCCCTCTGATTTTAAATAGTCCAACACTCTAGCCTTTACATTTGGAATGAGCACACTGAGGTAAGACTCCTACATTTTGTTTAATGTGGCAGTCCATAATGGGGGGAATTCTCTGGGGTGCGGGGCTCCCTGTGCCTACTGTGGCTGGGTGTCCCTGGGGCATCGCAATTTAACACTATTTCATCACTCCATGGCACTTATAGTTTGTTTTATATATATATGTAACACCTTCACAAAATTTTCCTTTACTCCTCACATTATTCACACATGCAGCAATAGCTGCTCCTTCCTCTTTAACCCTATATTTTTATTACTCCTGCGATGCCCTGGGGTTGTCTGGCTGGGTGGCTCTGGGGTGTCCTGCCCCCCGGACCTGAACCCCTATAGTTAGTGTTAGGGACTTACCCAATGAGAGGCTACCTTGATGCGGTGGGTAAGCTCATAGCCCTGGCCAGGAATATGCTAAGTGCCTCTGGTTACTACAGGTTGAGCTAGTGTGAGATAGTGCACCTGCTACCTTTTCCCTCTGTACACTTTACTAAGTCTCAAGCAGAGTAGCACCTCACTACCTTATTAAGGTGTGCAAATTAGGGCCCTTTTCCCTCTGTAACTGATGTATTCATACATTTTTGAAGGTAGGAGACACCTTCACCCTAATTTAACACCCTGCCCCACCCACCCCTCTGATTTTAAATAGTCCAACACTCTAGCCTTTACATTTGGAATGAGCACACTGAGGTAAGACTCCTACATTTTGTTTAATATGGCAGTCCATAATGGGGGGAATTCTCTGGGGTGCGGGGCTCCCTGTGCCTACTGTGGCTGGGTGTCCCTGGGGCATCGCAATTTAACACTATTTCATCACTCCATGGCACTTATAGTTTGTTTTATATATATGTAACACCTACACATAATTTTCCTATACTCCTCACATTATTCACACATGCAGCAATAGCTGCTCCTTCCTCTTTAACCCTATATTTTTATCACTCCTGCGATGCCCTGGGGTTGTCTGGCTGGGTGGCTCTGGGGTGTCCTGCCCCCCGGACCTGAACCCTTATAGTTAGTGTTAGGGACTTACCCAATGAGAGGCTACCTTGATGCAGTGGGTAAGCTCATAGCCCTGGCCAGGAATATGCTAAGTGCCTCTGGTTACTACAGGTTGAGCTAGTGTGAGATAGTGCACCTGCTACCTTTTCCCTCTGTACACTTTACTAAGTCTCAAGCAGAGTAGCACCTTACTACCTTATTAAGGTGTGCAAATTAGGGCCCTTTTCCCTCTGTAACTGATGTATTCATACATTTTTGAAGGTAGGAGACACCTTCACCCTAATTTAGCACCCTGCCCCACCCACCCCTCTGATTTTAAATAGTCCAACACTCTAGCCTTCACATTTGGAATGAGCACACTGAGGTAAGACTCCTACATTTTGTTTAATATGGCAGTCCATAATAGGGGGAATTCTCTGGGGTGCGGGGCTTCCTGTGCCTACTGTGGCTGGGTGTCCCTGGGGCATCGCAATTTAACACTATTTCATCACTCCATGGCACTTATAGTTTGTTTTATATATATGTAACACCTTCACATAATTTTCCTTTACTCCTCACATTATTCACACATGCAGCAATAGCTGCTCCTTCCTCTTTAACCCTATATTTTTTATCACTCCTGCGATGCCCTGGGGTTGTCTGGCTGGGTGGCTCTGGGGTGTCCTGCCCCCCGGACCTGAACCCCTATAGTTAGTGTTAGGGACTTACCCAATGAGAGGCTACCTTGATGCGGTGGGTAAGCTCATAGCCCTGGCCAGGAATATGCTAAGTGCCTCTGGTTACTACAGGTTGAGCTAGTGTGAGATAGTGCACCTGCTACCTTTTCCCTCTGTACACTTTACTAAGTCTCAAGCAGAGTAGCACCTCACTACCTTATTAAGGTGTGCAAATTAGGGCCCTTTTCCCTCTGTAACTGATGTATTCATACATTTTTGAAGGTAGGAGACACCTTCACCCTAATTTAGCACCCTGCCCCACCCACCCCTCTGATTTTAAACAGTCCAACACTCTAGCCTTTACATTTGGAATGAGCACACTGAGGTAAGACTCCTACATTTTGTTTAATATGGCAGTCCATAATGGGGGGAATTCTCTGGGGTGCGGGGCTCCCTGTGCCTACTTTGGCTGGGTGTCCCTGGGGCATCGCAATTTAACACTATTTCATCACTCCATGGCACTTATAGTTTGTTTTATATATATGTAACACCATCACATAATTTTCCTTTACTCCTCACATTATTCACACATGCAGCAATAGCTGCTCCTTCCTCCTTAACCCTATATATTTATCACTCCTGCGATGCCCTGGGGTTGTCTGGCTGGGTGGCTCTGGGGTGTCCTGTCCCCCCGGACCTGAACCCCTATAGTTAGTGTTAGGGACTTACCCAATGAGAGGCTACCTTGATGCGGTGGGTAAGCTCATAGCCCTGGCCAGGAATATGCTAAGTGCCTCTGGTTACTACAGGTTGAGCTAGTGTGAGAGAGTGCACCTGCTACCTTTTCCCTCTGTACACTTTACTAAGTCTCAAGCAGAGTAGCACCTCACTACCTTATTAAGGTGTGCAAATTAGAGCCCTTTTCCCTCTGTAACTGATGTATTCATACATTTTTGAAGGTAGGAGACACCTTCACCCTAATTTAGCACCCTGCCCCACCCACCCCTCTGATTTTAAACAGTCCAACACTCTAGCCTTTACATTTGGAATGAGCACACTGAGGTAAGACTCCTACATTTTGTTTTATATGGCAGTCCATAATGGGGGGAATTCTCTGGGGTGCGGGGCTCCCTGTGCCTACTTTGGCTGGGTGTCCCTGGGGCATCGCAATTTAACACTATTTCATCACTCCATGGCACTTATAGTTTGTTTTATATATATGTAACACCTTCACATAATTTTCCTTTACTCCTCACATTATTCACACATGCAGCAATAGCTGCTCCTTCCTCCTTAACCCTATATTTTTATCACTCCTGCGATGCCCTGGGGTTGTCTGGCTGGGTGGCTCTGGGGTGTCCTGCCCCCCCGGACCTGAACCCCTATAGTTAGTGTTAGGGACTTACCCAATGAGAGGCTACCTTGATGCGGTGGGTAAGCTCATAGCCCTGGCCAGGAATATGCTAAGTGCCTCTGGTTACTACAGGTTGAGCTAGTGTGAGATAGTGCACCTGCTACCTTTTCCCTCTGTACACTTTACTAAGTCTCAAGCAGAGTAGCACCTCACTACCTTATTAAGGTGTGCAAATTATGGCCCTTTTCCCTCTGTAACTGATGTATTCATACATTTTTGAAGGTAGGAGACACCTTCACCCTAATTTAGCACCCTGCCCCACCCACCCCTCTGATTTTAAATAGTCCAACACTCTAGCCTTTACATTTGGAATGAGCACACTGAGGTAAGACTCCTACATTTTGTTTAATATGGCAGTCCATAATGGGGGGAATTCTCTGGGGTGCGGGGCTCCCTGTGCCTACTGTGGCTGGGTGTCCCTGGGGCATCGCAATTTAACACTATTTCACCACTCCATGGCACTTATAGTTTGTTTTATATATATGTAACACCTTCACATAATTTTCCTTTACTCCTCACATTATTCACACATGCAGCAATAGCTGCTCCTTCCTCTTTAACCCTATATTTTTATCACTCCTGCGATGCCCTGGGGTTGTCTGGCTGGGTGGCTCTGGGGTGTCCTGCCCCCCGGACCTGAACCCCTATAGTTAGTGTTAGGGACTTACCCAATGAGAGGCTACCTTGATGCGGTGGGTAAGCTTATAGCCCTGGCCAGGAATATGCTAAGTGCCTCTGGTTACTACAGGTTGAGCTAGTGTGAGATAGTGCACCTGCTACCTTTTCCCTCTGTACACTTTACTAAGTCTCAAGCAGAGTAGCACCTCACTACCTTATTAAGGTGTGCAAATTAGGGCCCTTTTCCCTCTGTAACTGATGTATTCATACATTTTTGAAGGTAGGAGACACCTTCACCCTAATTTAGCACCCTGCCCCACCCACCCCTCTGATTTTAAATAGTCCAACACTCTAGCCTTTACATTTGGAATGAGCACACTGAGGTAAGACTCCTACATTTTGTTTAATATGGCAGTCCATAATGGGGGGAATTCTCTGGGGTGCGGGGCTCCCTGTGGCTGGGTGACCCTGGGGCATCGCAATTTAACACTATTTCATCACTCCATGGCACTTATAGTTTGTTTTATATATATGTAACACCTCACATAATTTTCCTTTACTCCTCACATTATTCACACATGCAGCAATAGCTGCTCCTTCCTCTTTAACCCTATATTTTTATCACTCCTGCGATGCCCTGGGGTTGTCTGGCTGGGTGGCTCTGGGGTGTCCTGCCCCCCGGACCTGAACCCCTATAGTTAGTGTTAGGGACTTACCCAATGAGAGGCTACCTTGATGCGGTGGGTAAGCTCATAGCCCTGGCCAGGAATATGCTAAGTGCCTCTGGTTACTACAGGTTGAGCTAGTGTGAGATAGTGCACCTGCTACCTTTTCCCTCTGTACACTTTACTAAGTCTCAAGCAGAGTAGCACCTCACTACCTTATTAAGGTGTGCAAATTATGGCCCTTTTCCCTCTGTAACTGATGTATTCATACATTTTTGAAGGTAGGAGACACCTTCACCCTAATTTAGCACCCTGCCCCACCCACCCCTCTGATTTTAAATAGTCCAACACTCTAGCCTTTACATTTGGAATGAGCACACTGAGGTAAGACTCCTACATTTTGTTTAATATGGCAGTCCATAATGGGGGGAATTCTCTGGGGTGCGGGGCTCCCTGTGCCTACTGTGGCTGGGTGTCCCTGGGGCATCGCAATTTGACACTATTTCATCACTCCATGGCACTTATAGTTTGTTTTATATATATGTAACACCTTCACATAATTTTCCTATACTCCTCACATTATTCACACATGCAGCAATAGCTGCTCCTTCCTCTTTAACCATATATTTTTATCACTCCTGCGATGCCCTGGGGTTGTCTGGCTGGGTGGCTCTGGGGTGTCCTGCCCCCCCGGACCTGAACCCCTATAGTTAGTGTTAGGGACTTACCCAATGAGAGGCTACCTTGATGCGGTGGGTAAGTTCATAGCCCTGGCCAGGAATATGCTAAGTGCCTCTGGTTACTACAGGTTGAGCTAGTGTGAGATAGTGCACCTGCTACCTTTTCCCTCTGTACACTTTACTAAGTCTCAAGCAGAGTAGCACCTCACTACCTTATTAAGGTGTGCAAATTAGGGCCCTTTTCCCTCTGTAACTGATGTATTCATACATTTTTGAAGGTAGGAGACACCTTCACCCTAATTTAGCACCCTGCCCCACCCACCCCTCTGATTTTAAATAGTCCAACACTCTAGCCTTTACATTTGGAATGAGCACACTGAGGTAAGACTCCTACATTTTGTTTAATATGGCAGTCCATAATGGGGGGAATTCTCTGGGGTGCGGGGCTCCCTGTGCCTACTGTGGCTGGGTGTCCCTGGGGCATCGCAATTTAACACTATTTCATCACTCCATGGTACTTATAGTTTGTTTTATATATATGTAACACCTTCACATAATTTTCCTGTACTCCTCACATTATTCACACATGCAGCAATAGCTGCTCCTTCCTCTTTAACCCTATATTTTTATCACTCCTGCGATGCCCTGGGGTTGTCTGGCTGGGTGGCTCTGGGGTGTCCTGCCCCCCGGACCTGAACCCCCATAGTTAGTGTTAGGGACTTACCCAATGAGAGGCTACCTTGATGCGGTGGGTAAGCTCAGAGCCCTGGCCAGGAATATGTTAAGTGCCTCTGGTTACTACAGGTTGAGCTAGTGTGAGATAGTGCACCTGCTACCTTTTCCCTCTGTACACTTTACTAAGGCCCTCATTCCGAGTTGTTCGCTCGGTAAAAATCTTCGCATCGCAGCGATTTTCCGCTTAATGCGCATGCGCAATGTCCGCACTGCGACTGCGCCAAGTAAATTTGCTATGCACTTAGGAATTTTACTCACGGCTTTTTCATCGGTCTGGCGATCGTAATGTGATTGACAGGAAATGGGTGTTACTGGGCGGAAACAGGCCGTTTTATGGGCGTGTGGGAAAAAACGCTACCGTTTCCGGAAAAAACGCAGGAGTGGCCGGAGAAACGGAGGAGTGTCTGGGCGAACGCTGGGAGTGTTTGTGACGTCAAACCAGGAACGACAAGCACTGAACTGATCGCAGATGCCGAGTAAGTCTGAAGCTACTCAGAAACTGCTACGAGGTGTGTAATCGCAATATTGCGAATACATCGTTCGCAATTTTAAGATGCTAAGATTCACTCCCAGTAGGCGGCGGCTTAGCGTGAGCAACTCTGCTAAAATCGCCTTGCGAGCGACCAACTCGGAATGACCTCCTAAGTCTCAAGCAGAGTAGCACCTCACTACCTTATTAAGGTTTGCAAATTAGGGCCCTTTTCCCTCTGTAACTGATGTATTCATACATTTTTGAAGGTAGGAGACACCTTCACCCTAATTTAGCACCCTGCCCCACCCACCCCTCTGATTTTAAATAGTCCAACACTCTAGCCTTTACATTTGGAATGAGCACACTGAGGTAAGACTCCTACATTTTGTTTAATATGGCAGTCCATAATGGGGGGAATTCTCTGGGGTGCGGGGCTCCCTGTGCCTACTTTTACTGGGTGTCCCTGGGGCATCGCAATTTAACACTATTTCATCACTCCATGGCACTTATAGTTTGTTTTATATATATGTAACACCTTCACATAATTTTCCTTTACTCCTCACATTATTCACACATGCAGCAATAGCTGCTCCTTCCTCTTTAACCCTATATTTTTATCACTCCTGCGATGCCCTGGGGTTGTCAGGCTGGGTGGCTCTGGGGTGTCCTGCCCCCCGGACCTGAACCCCTATAGTTAGTGTTAGGGACTTACCCAATGAGAGGCTACCTTGATGCGGTGGGTAAGCTCATAGTCCTGGCCAGGAATATGCTAAGTGCCTCTGGTTACTACAGGTTGAGCTAGTGTGAGATAGTGCACCTGCTACCTTTTCCCTCTGTACACTTTACTAAGTCTCAAGCAGAGTAGCACCTTACTACCTTATTAAGGTGCAAATTAGGGCCATTTTCCCTCTGTAACTGATATATTCATACATTTTTGAAGGTAGGAGACACCTTCACCCTAATTTAGCACCCTGCCCCACCCACCCCTCTGATTTTAAATAGTCCAACACTCTAGCCTTTACATTTGGAATGAGCACACTGAGGTAAGACTCCTACATTTTGTTTAATATGGCAGTCCATAATGGGGGGAATTCTCTGGGGTGCGGGGCTTCCTGTGCCTACTGTGGCTGGGTGTCCCTGGGGCATCGCAATTTAACACAATTTCATCACTCCATGGCACTTATAGTTTGTTTTATATATATGTAACACCTTCACATAATTTTCCTTTACTCCTCACATTATTCACACATGCAGCAATAGCTGCTTCTTCCTCTTTAACCCTATATTTTTATCACTCCTGCGATGCCCTGGGGTTGTCTGGCTGGGTGGCTCTGGGGTGTCCTGCCCCCCGGACCTGAACCCCTATAGTTAGTGTTAGGGACTTACCCAATGAGAGGCTACCTTGATGCGGTGGGTAAGCTCATAGCCCTGGCCAGGAATATGCTAAGTGCCTCTGGTTACTACAGGTTGAGCTAGTGTGAGATAGTGCACCTGCTACCTTTTTCCCTCTGTACACTTTACTAAGTCTCAAGCAGAGTAGCACCTCACTACCTTATTAAGGTGTGCAAATTAAGGCCCTTTTCCCTCTGTAACTGATGTATTCATACATTTTTGAAGGTAGGAGACACCTTCATCCTAATTTAGCACCCTGCCCCACCCACCCCTCTGATTTTAAATAGTCCAACACTCTAGCCTTTACATTTGGAATGAGCACACTGAGGTAAGACTCCTACATTTTGTTTAATATGGCAGTCCATAATGGGGGGAATTCTCTGGGGTGCGGGGCTCCCTGTGCCTACTGTGGCTGGGTGTCCCTGGGGCATCGCAATTTAACACTATTTCATCACTCCATGGCACTTATAGTTTGTTTTATATATATGTAACACCTTCACATAATTTTCCTTTACTCCTCACATTATTCACACATGCAGCAATAGCTGCTCCTTCCTCTTTAACCCTATATTTTTATCACTCCTGCGATGCCCTGGGGTTGTCTGGCTGGGTGGCTCTGGGGTGTCCTGCCCCCCGGACCTGAACCCCTATAGTTAGTGTTAGGGACTTACCCAATGAGAGGCTACCTTGATGCGGTGGGTAAGCTCATAGCCCTGGCCAGGAATATGCTAAGTACCTCTGGTTACTACAGGTTGAGCTAGTGTGAGATAGTGCACCTGCTACCTTTTTCCTCTGTACACTTTACTAAGTCTCAAGCAGAGTAGCACCTCACTACCTTATTAAGGTGTGCAAATTAGGGCCCTTTTCCCTCTGTAACTGATGTATTCATACATTTTTGAAGGTAGGAGACACCTTCACCCTAATTTAGCACCCTGCCCCACCCACCCCTCTGATTTTAAACAGTCCAACACTCTAGCCTTTACATTTGGAATGAGCACACTGAGGTAAGACTCCTACATTTTGTTTAATATGGCAGTCCATAATGGGGGGAATTCTCTGGGGTGCGGGGCTCCCTTTGCCTACTTTGGCTGGGTGTCCCTGGGGCATCGCAATTTAACACTATTTCATCACTCCATGGCACTTATAGTTTGTTTTATATATATGTAACACCTTCACATAATTTTCCTTTACTCCTCACATTATTCACACATGCAGCAATAGCTGCTCCTTCCTCTTTAACCCTATATTTTTTATCACTCCTGCGATGCCCTGGGGTTGTCTGGCTGGGTGGCTCTGGGGTGTCCTGCCCCCCGGACCTGAACCCCTATAGTTAGTGTTAGGGACTTACCCAATGAGAGGCTACCTTGATGCGGTGGGTAAGCTCATAGCCCTGGCCAGGAATATGCTAAGTGCCTCTGGTTACTACAGGTTGAGCTAGTGTGAGATAGTGCACCTGCTACCTTTTCCCTCTGTACACTTTACTAAGTCTCAAGCAGAGTAGCACCTCACTACCTTATTAAGGTGTGCAAATTAGGGCCCTTTTCCCTCTGTAACTGATGTATTCATACATTTTTGAAGGTAGGAGACACCTTCACCCTAATTTAGCACCCTGCCCCACCCACCCCTCTGATTTTAAATAGTCCAACACTCTAGCCTTTACATTTGGAATGAGCACACTGAGGTAAGACTCCTACATTTTGTTTAATATAACAGTCCATAATGGGGGGAATTCTCTGGGGTGCGGGGCTTCCTGTGCCTACTGTGGCTGGGTGTCCCTGGGGCATCGCAATTTAACACTATTTCATCACTCCATGGCACTTATAGTTTGTTTTATATATATGTAACACCTTCACATAATTTTCCTTTACTCCTCACATTATTCACACATGCAGCAATAGCTGCTCCTTCCTCTTTAACCCTATATTTTTATCACTCCTGCGATGCCCTGGGGTTGTCTGGCTGGGTGGCTCTGGGGTGTCCTGCCCCCCGGACCTGAACCCCTATAGTTAGTGTTAGGGACTTACCCAATGAGAGGCTACCTTGATGCGGTGGGTAAGCTCATAGCCCTGGCCAGGAATATGCTAAGTGCCTCTGGTTACTACAGGTTGAGCTAGTGTGAGATAGTGCACCTGCTACCTTTTCCCTCTGTACACTTTACTAAGTCTCAAGCAGAGTAGCACCTCACTACCTTATTAAGGTGTGCAAATTAGGGCCCTTTTCCCTCTGTAACTGATGTATTCATACATTTTTGAAGGTAGGAGACACCTTCACCCTAATTTAGCACCCTGCCCCACCCACCCCTCTGATTTTAAATAGTCCAACACTCTAGCCTTTACATTTGGAATGAGCACACTGAGGTAAGACTCCTACATTTTGTTTAATATGGCAGTCCATAATGGGGGGAATTCTCTGGGGTGCGGTGCTCCCTGTGCCTACTGTGGCTGGGTGTCCCTGGGGCATCGCAATTTAACACAATTTCATCACTCCATGGCACTTATAGTTTGTTTTATATATATGTAACACCTTCACATAATTTTCCTTTACTCCTCACATTATTCACACATGCAGCAATAGCTGCTTCTTCCTTTTTAACCCTATATTTTTATCACTCCTGCGATGCCCTGGGGTTGACTGGCTGGGTAGCTCTGGGGTGTCCTGCCCCCCGGACCTGAACCCCTATAGTTAGTGTTAGGGACTTACCCAATGAGAGGCTACCTTGATGCGGTGGGTAAGCTCATAGCCCTGGCCAGGAATATGCTAAGTGCCTCTGGTTACTACAGGTTGAGCTAGTGTGAGATAGTGCACCTGCTACCTTTTCCCTCTGTACACTTTACTAAGTCTCAAGCAGAGTAGCACCTCACTACCTTATTAAGGTGTGCAAATTAGGGCCCTTTTCCCTCTGTAACTGATGTATTCATACATTTTTGAAGGTAGGAGACACCTTCACCCTAATTTAGCACCCTGCCCCACCCACCCCTCTGATTTTAAATAGTCCAACACTCTAGCCTTTACATTTGGAATGAGCACACTGAGGTAAGACTCCTACATTTTGTTTAATATAACAGTCCATAATGGGGGGAATTCTCTGGGGTGCGGGGCTTCCTGTGCCTACTGTGGCTGGGTGTCCCTGGGGCATCGCAATTTAACACTATTTCATCACTCCATGGCACTTATAGTTTGTTTTATATATATGTAACACCTTCACATAATTTTCCTTTACTCCTCACATTATTCACACATGCAGCAATAGCTGCTCCTTCCTCTTTAACCCTATATTTTTATCACTCCTGCGATGCCCTGGGGTTGTCTGGCTGGGTGGCTCTGGGGTGTCCTGCCCCCCGGACCTGAACCCCTATAGTTAGTGTTAGGGACTTACCCAATGAGAGGCTACCTTGATGCGGTGGGTAAGCTCATAGCCCTGGCCAGGAATATGCTAAGTGCCTCTGGTTACTACAGGTTGAGCTAGTGTGAGATAGTGCACCTGCTACCTTTTCCCTCTGTACACTTTACTAAGTCTCAAGCAGAGTAGCACCTCACTACCTTATTAAGGTGTGCAAATTAGGGCCCTTTTCCCTCTGTAACTGATGTATTCATACATTTTTGAAGGTAGGAGACACCTTCACCCTAATTTAGCACCCTGCCCCACCCACCCCTCTGATTTTAAATAGTCCAACACTCTAGCCTTTACATTTGGAATGAGCACACTGAGGTAAGACTCCTACATTTTGTTTAATATGGCAGTCCATAATGGGGGGAATTCTCTGGGGTGCGGTGCTCCCTGTGCCTACTGTGGCTGGGTGTCCCTGGGGCATCGCAATTTAACACAATTTCATCACTCCATGGCACTTATAGTTTGTTTTATATATATGTAACACCTTCACATAATTTTCCTTTACTCCTCACATTATTCACACATGCAGCAATAGCTGCTTCTTCCTTTTTAACCCTATATTTTTATCACTCCTGCGATGCCCTGGGGTTGACTGGCTGGGTAGCTCTGGGGTGTCCTGCCCCCCGGACCTGAACCCCTATAGTTAGTGTTAGGGACTTACCCAATGAGAGGCTACCTTGATGCGGTGGGTAAGCTCATAGCCCTGGCCAGGAATATGCTAAGTGCCTCTGGTTACTACAGGTTGAGCTAGTGTGAGATAGTGCACCTGCTACCTTTTCCCTCTGTACACTTTACTAAGTCTCAAGCAGAGTAGCACCTCACTACCTTATTAAGGTGTGCAAATTAGGGCCCTTTTCCCTCTGTAACTGATGTATTCATACATTTTTGAAGGTAGGAGACACCTTCACCCTAATTTAGCACCCTGCCCCACCCACCCCTCTGATTTTAAATAGTCCAACACTCTAGCCTTTACATTTGGAATAAGCACACTGAGGTAAGACTCCTACATTTTGTTTAATATGGCAGTCCATAATGGGGGGAATTCTCTGGGGTGCGGGGCTCCCTGTACCTACTGTGGCTGGGTGTCCCTGGGGCATCGCAATTTAACACTATTTCACCACTCCATGGCACTTATAGTTTGTTTTATATATATATGTAACACCTTCACATAATTTTCCTTTACTCCTCACATTATTCACACATGCAGCAATAGCTGCTCCTTCCTCTTTAACCCTATATTTTTATCACTCCTGCGATGCCCTGGGGTTGTCTGGCTGGGTGGCTCTGGGGTGTCCTGCCCCCCGGACCTGAACCCCTATAGTTAGTGTTAGGGACTTACCCAATGAGAGGCTACCTTGATGCGGTGGGTAAGCTCATAGCCCTGGCCAGGAATATGCTAAGTGCCTCTGGTTACTACAGGTTGAGCTAGTGTGAGATAGTGCACCTGCTACCTTTTCCCTCTGTACACTTTACTAAGTCTCAAGCAGAGTAGCACCTCACTACCTTATTAAGGTGTGCAAATTAGGGCCCTTTTCCCTCAGTAACTGATGTATTCATACATTTTTGAAGGTAGGAGACACCTTCACCCTAATTTAGCACCCTGCCCCACCCACCCCTCTGATTTTAAATAGTCCAACACTCTAGCCTTTACATTTGGAATGAGCACACTGAGGTAAGACTCCTACATTTTGTTTAATATGGCAGTCCATAATGGGGGGAATTCTCTGGGGTGCGGTGCTCCCTGTGCCTACTGTGGCTGGGTGTCCCTGGGGCATCGCAATTTAACACAATTTCATCACTCCATGGCACTTATAGTTTGTTTTATATATATGTAACACCTTCACATAATTTTCCTTTACTCCTCACATTATTCACACATGCAGCAATAGCTGCTTCTTCCTCTTTAACCCTATATTTTTATCACTCCTGCGATGCCCTGGGGTTGACTGGCTGGGTGGCTCTGGGGTGTCCTGCCCCCCGGACCTGAACCCCTATAGTTAGTGTTAGGGACTTACCCAATGAGAGGCTACCTTGATGCGGTGGGTAAGCTCATAGCCCTGGCCAGGAATATGCTAAGTGCCTCTGGTTACTACAGGTTGAGCTAGTGTGAGATAGTGCACCTGCTACCTTTTCCCTCTGTACACTTTACTAAGTCTCAAGCAGAGTAGCACCTCACTACCTTATTAAGGTGTGCAAATTAGGGCCCTTTTCCCTCTGTAACTGATGTATTCATACATTTTTGAAGGTAGGAGACACCTTCATCCTAATTTAGCACCCTGCCCCACCCACCCCTCTGATTTTAAATAGTCCAACACTCTAGCCTTTACATTTGGAATGAGCACACTGAGGTAAGACTCCTACATTTTGTTTAATATGGCAGTCCATAATGGGGGGAATTCTCTGGGGTGCGGGGCTCCCTGTGCCTACTGTGGCTGGGTGTCCCTGGGGCATCGCAATTTAACACTATTTCATCACTCCATGGTACTTATAGTTTGTTTTATATATATGTAACACCTTCACATAATTTTTAGAGATGAGCGCCTGAAATTTTTCGGGTTTTGTGTTTTGGTTTTGGGTTCGGTTCCGCGGCCGTGTTTTGGGTTCGAACGCGTTTTGGCAAAACCTCACCGAATTTTTTTTGTCGGATTCGGGTGTGTTTTGGATTCGGGTGTTTTTTTCCAAAAACACTAAAAAACAGCTTAAATCATAGAATTTGGGGGTCATTTTGATCCCAAAGTATTATTAACCTCAAAAACCATAATTTACACTCATTTTCAGTCTATTCTGAACACCTCACACCTCACAATATTATTTTTAGTCCTAAAATTTGCACCGAGGTCGCTGTGTGAGTAAGATAAGCGACCCTAGTGGCCGACACAAACACCGGGCCCATCTAGGAGTGGCACTGCAGTGTCACGCAGGATGTCCCTTCCAAAAAACCCTCCCCAAACAGCACATGACGCAAAGAAAAAAAGAGGCGCAATGAGGTAGCTGTGTGAGTAAGATTAGCGACCCTAGTGGCCGACACAAACACCGGGCCCATCTAGGAGTGGCACTGCAGTGTCACGCAGGATGGCCCTTCCAAAAAACCCTCCCCAAACAGCACATGACGCAAAGAAAAAAAGAGGCGCAATGAGGTAGCTGTGTGAGTAAGATTAGCGACCCTAGTGGCCGACACAAACACCGGGCCCATCTAGGAGTGGCACTGCAGTGTCACGCAGGATGGCCCTTCCAAAAAACCCTCCCCAAACAGCACATGACGCAAAGAAAAAAAGAGGCGCAATGAGGTAGCTGACTGTGTGAGTAAGATTAGCGACCCTAGTGGCCGACACAAACACCGGGCCCATCTAGGAGTGGCACTGCAGTGTCACGCAGGATGGCCCTTCCAAAAAACCCTCCCCAAACAGCACATGACGCAAAGAAAAAAAGAGGCGCAATGAGGTAGCTGACTGTGTGAGTAAGATTAGCGACCCTAGTGGCCGACACAAACACCGGGCCCATCTAGGAGTGGCACTGCAGTGTCACGCAGGATGGCCCTTCCAAAAAACCCTCCCCAAACAGCACATGACGCAAAGAAAAAAAGAGGCGCAATGAGGTAGCTGACTGTGTGAGTAAGATTAGCGACCCTAGTGGCCGACACAAACACCGGGCCCATCTAGGAGTGGCACTGCAGTGTCACGCAGGATGTCCCTTCCAAAAAACCCTCCCCAAACAGCACATGACGCAAAGAAAAAAAGAGGCGCAATGAGGTAGCTGACTGTGTGAGTAAGATTAGCGACCCTAGTGGCCGACACAAACACCGGGCCCATCTAGGAGTGGCACTGCAGTGTCACGCAGGATGGCCCTTCCAAAAAACCCTCCCCAAACAGCACATGACGCAAAGAAAAAAAGAGGCGCAATGAGGTAGCTGTGTGAGTAAGATTAGCGACCCTAGTGGCCGACACAAACACCGGGCCCATCTAGGAGTGGCACTGCAGTGTCACGCAGGATGTCCCTTCCAAAAAACCCTCCCCAAACAGCACATGACGCAAAGAAAAAAAGAGGCGCAATGAGGTAGCTGACTGTGTGAGTAAGATTAGCGACCCTAGTGGCCGACACAAACACCGGGCCCATCTAGGAGTGGCACTGCAGTGTCACGCAGGATGTCCCTTCCAAAAAACCCTCCCCAAACAGCACATGACGCAAAGAAAAAAAGAGGCGCAATGAGGTAGCTGTGTGAGTAAGATTAGCGACCCTAGTGGCCGACACAAACACCGGGCCCATCTAGGAGTGGCACTGCAGTGTCACGCAGGATGTCCCTTCCAAAAAACCCTCCCCAAACAGCACATGACGCAAAGAAAAAAAGAGGCGCAATGAGGTAGCTGACTGTGTGAGTAAGATTAGCGACCCTAGTGGCCGACACAAACACCGGGCCCATCTAGGAGTGGCACTGCAGTGTCA
Source organism: Pseudophryne corroboree (assembly GCF_028390025.1). Classification (NCBI taxonomy): domain Eukaryota; kingdom Metazoa; phylum Chordata; class Amphibia; order Anura; family Myobatrachidae; genus Pseudophryne; species Pseudophryne corroboree. The sequence continues at coordinate 637,850,784 of NC_086447.1, read as the reverse complement.
CGCAGGATGTCCCTTCCAAAAAACCCTCCCCAAACAGCACATGACGCAAAGAAAAAAAGAGGCGCAATGAGGTAGCTGACTGTGTGAGTAAGATTAGCGACCCTAGTGGCCGACACAAACACCGGGCCCATCTAGGAGTGGCACTGCAGTGTCACGCAGGATGTCCCTTCCAAAAAACCCTCCCCAAACAGCACATGACGCAAAGAAAAAAAGAGGCGCAATGAGGTAGCTGACTGTGTGAGTAAGATTAGCGACCCTAGTGGCCGACACAAACACCGGGCCCATCTAGGAGTGGCACTGCAGTGTCACGCAGGATGTCCCTTCCAAAAAACCCTCCCCAATCAGCACATGATGCAAAGAAAAAGAAAAGAAAAAAGAGGTGCAAGATGGAATTGTCCTTGGGCCCTCCCACCCACCCTTATGTTGTATAAACAAAACAGGACATGCACACTTTAACCAACCCATCATTTCAGTGACAGGGTCTGCCACACGACTGTGACTGATATGACGGGTTGGTTTGGACCCCCCCCAAAAAAGAAGCAATTAATCTCTCCTTGCACAAACTGGCTCTACAGAGGCAAGATGTCCACCTCATCTTCACCCTCCGATATATCACCGTGTACATCCCCCTCCTCACAGATTATCAATTCGTCCCCACTGGAATCCACCATCTCAGCTCCCTGTGTACTTTGTGGAGGCAATTGCTGCTGGTCAATGTCTCCGCGGAGGAATTGATTATAATTCATTTTAATGAACATCATCTTCTCCACATTTTCTGGATGTAACCTCGTACGCCGATTGCTGACAAGGTGAGCGGCGGCACTAAACACTCTTTCGGAGTACACACTTGTGGGAGGGCAACTTAGGTAGAATAAAGCCAGTTTGTGCAAGGGCCTCCAAATTGCCTCTTTTTCCTGCCAGTATAAGTACGGACTGTGTGACGTGCCTACTTGGATGCGGTCACTCATATAATCCTCCACCATTCTATCAATGTTGAGAGAATCATATGCAGTGACAGTAGACGACATGTCCGTAATCATTGTCAGGTCCTTCAGTCCGGACCAGATGTCAGCATCAGCAGTCGCTCCAGACTGCCCTGCATCACCGCCAGCGGGTGGGCTCGGAATTCTGAGCCTTTTCCTCGCACCCCCAGTTGCGGGAGAATGTGAAGGAGGAGATGTTGACAGGTCGCGTTCCGCTTGACTTGACAATTTTGTCACCAGCAGGTCTTTCAACCCCAGCAGACCTGTGTCTGCCGGAAAGAGAGATCCAAGGTAGGCTTTAAATCTAGGATCGAGCACGGTGGCCAAAATGTAGTGCTCTGATTTCAACAGATTGACCACCCGTGAATCCTTGTTAAGCGAATTAAGGGCTGCATCCACAAGTCCCACATGCCTAGCGGAATCGCTCCCTTTTAGCTCCTTCTTCAATGCCTCCAGCTTCTTCTGCAAAAGCCTGATGAGGGGAATGACCTGACTCAGGCTGGCAGTGTCTGAACTGACTTCACGTGTGGCAAGTTCAAAGGGCATCAGAACCTTGCACAACGTTGAAATCATTCTCCACTGCACTTGAGACAGGTGCATTCCACCTACTATATCGTGCTCAATTGTATAGGCTTGAATGGCCTTTTGCTGCTCCTCCAACCTCTGAAGCATATAGAGGGTTGAATTCCACCTCGTTACCACTTCTTGCTTCAGATGATGGCAGGGCAGGTTCAGTAGTTTTTGGTGGTGCTCCAGTCTTCTGTACGTGGTGCCTGTACGCCGAAAGTGTCCCGCAATTTTTCTGGCCACCGACAGCATCTCTTGCACGCCCCTGTCGTTTTTTAAAAAATTCTGCACCACCAAATTCAAGGTATGTGCAAAACATGGGACGTGCTGGAATTTGCCCATATTTAATGCACACACAATATTGCTGGCGTTGTCCGATGCCACAAATCCACAGGAGAGTCCAATTGGGGTAAGCCATTCCGCGATGATCTTCCTCAGTTGCCGTAAGAGGTTTTCAGCTGTGTGCGTATTCTGGAAAGCGGTGATACAAAGCGTAGCCTGCCTAGAAAAGAGTTGGCGTTTGCGAGATGCTGCTACTGGTGCCGCCGCTGCTGTTCTTGCGGCGGGAGTCCATACATCTACCCAGTGGGCTGTCACAGTCATATAGTCCTGACCCTGCCCTGCTCCACTTGTCCACATGTCCGTGGTTAAGTGGACATTGGGTACAACTGCATTTTTTAGGACACTGGTGAGTCTTTTTCTGACGTCCGTGTACATTCTCGGTATCGCCTGCCTAGAGAAGTGGAACCTAGATGGTATTTGGTAACGGGGGCACACTGCCTCAATAAATTGTCTAGTTCCCTGTGAACTAACGGCGGATACCGGACGCACGTCTAACACCAACATAGTTGTCAAGGACTCAGTTATCCGCTTTGCAGTAGGATGACTGCTGTGATATTTCATCTTCCTCGCAAAGGACTGTTGAACAGTCAATTGCTTACTGGAAGTAGTACAAGTGGGCTTACGACTTCCCCTCTGGGATGACCATCGACTCCCAGCGGCAACAACAGCAGCGCCAGCAGCAGTAGGCGTTACACGCAAGGATGCATCGGAGGAATCCCAGGCAGGAGAGGACTCGTCAGAATTGCCAGTGACATGGCCTGCAGGACTATTGGCATTCCTGGGGAAGGAGGAAATTGACACTGAGGGAGTTGGTGGGGTGGTTTGCGTGAGCTTGGTTACAAGAGGAAGGGATTTACTGGTCAGTGGACTGCTTCCGCTGTCACCCAAAGTTTTTGAACTTGTCACTGACTTATTATGAATGCGCTGCAGGTGACGTATAAGGGAGGATGTTCCGAGGTGGTTAACGTCCTTACCCCTACTTATTACAGCTTGACAAAGGGAACACACGGCTTGACACCTGTTGTCCGCATTTCTGGTGAAATACCTCCACACCGAAGAGCTGATTTTTTTGGTATTTTCACCTGGCATGTCAACGGCCATATTCCTCCCACAGACAACAGGTGTCTCCCCGGGTGCCTGACTTAAACAAACCACCTCACCATCAGAATCCTCCTGGTCAATTTCCTCCCCAGCGCCAGCAACACCCATATCCTCCTCATCCTGGTGTACTTCAACACTGACATCTTCAATCTGACTATCAGGAACTGGACTGCGGGTGCTCCTTCCAGCACTTGCAGGGGGCGTGCAAATGGTGGAAGGCGCATGCTCTTCACGTCCAGTGTTGGGAAGGTCAGGCATCGCAACCGACACAATTGGACTCTCCTTGTGGATTTGGGATTTCAAAGAACGCACAGTTCTTTGCGGTGCTTTTGCCAGCTTGAGTCTTTTCAGTTTTCTAGCGAGAGGCTGAGTGCTTCCATCCTCATGTGAAGCTGAACCACTAGCCATGAACATAGGCCAGGGCCTCAGCCGTTCCTTGCCACTCCGTGTGGTAAATGGCATATTGGCAAGTTTACGCTTCTCCTCCGACAATTTTATTTTAGGTTTTGGAGTCCTTTTTTTACTGATATTTGGTGTTTTGTTTTTGACATGCTCTGTACTATGCCATTGGGCATCGGCCTTGGCAGACGACGTTGCTGGCATTTCATCGTCTCGGCCATGACTAGTGGCAGCAGCTTCAGCACGAGGTGGAAGTGGATCTTGATCTTTCCCTAATTTTGGAACCTCAACATTTTTGTTCTCCATATTTTAATAGGCACAACTAAAAGGCACCTCAGGTAAACAATGGAGATGGATGGATTGGATACTAGTATACAATTATGGACGGGCTGCCGAGTGCCGACACAGAGGTAGCCACAGCCGTGAACTACCGCACTGTACTGTGTCTGCTGCTAATATATAGACTGGTTGATAAAGAGATAGTATACTCGTAACTAGTATGTATGTATAAAGAAAGAAAAAAAAACCACGGTTAGGTGGTATATACAATTATGGACGGGCTGCCGAGTGCCGACACAGAGGTAGCCACAGCCGTGAACTACCGCACTGTACTGTGTCTGCTGCTAATATATAGACTGGTTGATAAAGAGATAGTATACTCGTAACTAGTATGTATGTATAAAGAAAGAAAAAAAAACCACGGTTAGGTGGTATATACAATTATGGACGGGCTGCCGAGTGCCGACACAGAGGTAGCCACAGCCGTGAACTACCGCACTGTACTGTGTCTGCTGCTAATATATAGACTGGTTGATAAAGAGATAGTATACTCGTAACTAGTATGTATGTATAAAGAAAGAAAAAAAAACCACGGTTAGGTGGTATATACAATTATGGACGGGCTGCCGAGTGCCGACACAGAGGTAGCCACAGCCGTGAACTACCGCACTGTACTGTGTCTGCTGCTAATATAGACTGGTTGATAAAGAGATAGTATACTACTAATATTATATACTGGTGGTCAGGTCACTGGTCACTAGTCACACTGGCAGTGGCACTCCTGCAGCAAAAGTGTGCACTGTTTAATTTTAATATAATATTATGTACTCCTGGCTCCTGCTATAACCTATAACTGGCACTGCAGTAGTGCTCCCCAGTCTCCCCCACAATTATAAGCTGTGTGAGCTGAGCAGTCAGACAGATATATATAATATTATATATAGATAATAGATGATGCAGCACACTGGCCTGAGCCTGAGCAGTGCACACAGATATGGTATGTGACTGAGTCACTGTGTGCTGTGTATCGCTTTTTTCAGGCAGAGAACGGATTATAAATAAAAGTGGTGGTCACTGGTCACTATCAGCAAAACTCTGCACTGTACACTACTGAGTACTCCTAATGCTCCCCAAAATTAGTAAATCAAGTGTCTCTCTAATCTATTCTAATTCTAAACGGAGAGGACGCCAGCCACGTCCTCTCCCTATCAATCTCAATGCACGTGTGAAAATGGCGGCGACGCGCGGCTCCTTATATAGAATCCGAGTCTCGCGATAGAATCCGAGCCTCGCGAGAATCCGACAGCGTCATGATGACGTTCGGGCGCGCTCGGGTTAACCGAGCAAGGCGGGAAGATCCGAGTCGCTCGGACCCGTGAAAAAAAACATGAAGTTCTGGCGGGTTCGGATTCAGAGAAACCGAACCCGCTCATCTCTAATAATTTTCCTTTACTCCTCACATTATTCACACATGCAGCAATAGCTGCTCCTTCCTCTTTAACCCTATATTTTTATCACTCCTGCGATGCCCTGGGGTTGTCTGGCTGGGTGGCTCTGGGGTGTCCTGCCCCCCGGACCTGAACCCCTATAGTTAGTGTTAGGGACTTACCCAATGAGAGGCTACCTTGATGCGGTGGGTAAGCTCATAGCCCTGGCCAGGAATATGCTAAGTGCCTCTGGTTACTACAGGTTGAGCTAGTGTGAGATAGTGCACCTGCTACCTTTTCCCTCTGTACACTTTACTAAGTCTCAAGCAGAGTAGCACCTCACTACCTTATTAAGGTGTGCAAATTAGGGCCCTTTTCCCTCTGTAACTGATGTATTCATACATTTTTGAAGCTAGGAGACACCTTCACCCTAATTTAGCACCCTGCCCCACCCACCCCTCTGATTTTAAATAGTCCAACACTCTAGCCTTTACATTTGGAATGAGCACACTGAGGTAAGACTCCTACATTTTGTTTAATATGGCAGTCCATAATGGGGGGAATTCTCTGGGGTGCGGGGCTCCCTGTGCCTACTGTGGCTGGGTGTCCCTGGGGCATCGCAATTTGACACTATTTCATCACTCCATGGCACTTATAGTTTGTTTTATATATATGTAACACCTTCACATAATTTTCCTATACTCCTCACATTATTCACACATGCAGCAATAGCTGCTCCTTCCTCTTTAACCCTATATTTTTATCACTCCTGCGATGCCCTGGGGTTGTCTGGCTGGGTGGCTCTGGGGTGTCCTGCCCCCCTGGACCTGAATCCCTATAGTTAGTGTTAGGGACTTACCCAATGAGAGGCTACCTTGATGCGGTGGGTAAGCTCATAGCCCTGGCCAGGAATATGCTAAGTGCCTCTGGTTACTACAGGTTGAGCTAGTGTGAGATAGTGCACCTGCTACCTTTTCCCTCTGTACACTTTACTAAGTCTCAAGCAGAGTAGCACCTCACTACCTTATTAAGGTGTGCAAATTAGGGCCCATTTCCCTCTGTAACTGATGTATTCATACATTTTTGAAGGTAGGAGACACCTTCACCCTAATTTAGCACCCTGCCCCACCCACCCCTCTGATTTTAAATTGTCCAACACTCTAGCCTTTACATTTGGAATGAGCACACTGAGGTAAGACTCCTACATTTTGTTTAATATGGCAGTCCATAATGGGGGGAATTCTCTGGGGTGCGGGGCTCCCTGTGCCTACTGTGGCTGGGTGTCCCTGGGGCATCGCAATTTAACACTATTTCATCACTCCATGGTACTTATAGTTTGTTTTATATATATGTAACACCTTCACATAATTTTCCTTTACTCCTCACATTATTCACACATGCAGCAATAGCTGCTCCTTCCTCTTTAACCCTATATTTTTATCACTCCTGCGATGCCCTGGGGTTGTCTGGCTGGGTGGCTCTGGGGTGTCCTGCCCCCCGGACCTGAACCCCTATAGTTAGTGTTAGGGACTTACCCAATGAGAGGCTACCTTGATGCGGTGGGTAAGCTCATAGCCCTGGCCAGGAATATGCTAAGTGCCTCTGGTTACTACAGGTTGAGCTAGTGTGAGATAGTGCACCTGCTACCTTTTCCCTCTGTACACTTTACTAAGTCTCAAGCAGAGTAGCACCTCACTACCTTATTAAGGTGTGCAAATTAGGGCCCTTTTCCCTCTGTAACTGATGTATTCATACATTTTTGAAGCTAGGAGACACCTTCACCCTAATTTAGCACCCTGCCCCACCCACCCCTCTGATTTTAAATAGTCCAACACTCTAGCCTTTACATTTGGAATGAGCACACTGAGGTAAGACTCCTACATTTTGTTTAATATGGCAGTCCATAATGGGGGGAATTCTCTGGGGTGCGGGGCTCCCTGTGCCTACTGTGGCTGGGTGTCCCTGGGGCATCGCAATTTAACACTATTTCATCACTCCATGGTACTTATAGTTTGTTTTATATATATGTAACACCTTCACATAATTTTCCTTTACTCCTCACATTATTCACACATGCAGCAATAGCTGCTCCTTCCTCTTTAACCCTATATTTTTATCACTCCTGCGATGCCCTGGGGTTGTCTGGCTGGGTGGCTCTGGGGTGTCCTGCCCCCCGGACCTGAACCCCCATAGTTAGTGTTAGGGACTTACCCAATGAGGGGCTACCTTGATGCGGTGGGTAAGCTCAGAGCCCTGGCCAGGAATATGTTAAGTGCCTCTGGTTACTACAGGTTGAGCTAGTGTGAGATAGTGCACCTGCTACCTTTTCCCTCTGTACACTTTACTAAGGCCCTCATTCCGAATTGTTCGCTCGGTAAAAATCTTCGCATCGCAGCGATTTTCCGCTTAATGCGCATGCGCAATGTCCGCACTGCGACTGCGCCAAGTAAATTTGCTATGCACTTAGGAATTTTACTCACGGCTTTTTCATCGGTCTGGCGATCGTAATGTGATTGACAGGAAATGGGTGTTACTGGGCGGAAACAGGCCGTTTTATGGGCGTGTGGGAAAAAACACTACCGTTTCTGGAAAAAACGCAGGAGTGGCCGGAGAAACGGAGGAGTGTCTGGGCGAACGCTGGGAGTGTTTGTGACGTCAAACCAGGAACGACAAGCACTGAACTGATCGCAGATGCCGAGTAAGTCTGAAGCTACTCAGAAACTGCTACGAGGTGTGTAATCGCAATATTGCGAATACATCGTTCGCAATTTTAAGATGCTAAGATTCACTCCCAGTAGGCGGCGGCTTAGCGTGAGCAACTCTGCTAAAATCGCCTTGCAAGCGAACAACTCGGAATGACCTCCTAAGTCTCAAGCGGAGTAGCACCTCACTACCTTATTAAGGTGTGCAAATTAGGGCCCTTTTCCCTCTGTAACTGATGTATTCATACATTTTTGAAGGTAGGAGACACCTTCACCCTAATTTAGCACCCTGCCCCACCCACCCCTCTGATTTTAAATAGTCCAACACTCTAGCCTTTACATTTGGAATGAGCACACTGAGGTAAGACTCCTACATTTTGTTTAATATGGCAGTCCATAATGGGGGGAATTCTCTGGGGTGCGGGCTCCCTGTGCCTACTGTGGCTGGGTGTCCCTGGGGCATCGCAATTTAACACTATTTCATCACTCCATGGCACTTATAGTTTGTTTTATATATATGTAACACCTTCACATAATTTTCCTTTACTCCTCACATTATTCACACATGCAGCAATAGCTGCTCCTTCCTCTTTAACCCTATATTTTTATCACTCCTGCGATGCCCTGGGGTTGTCTGGCTGGGTGGCTCTGGGGTGTCCTGCCCCCCGGACCTGAACCCCCATAGTTAGTGTTAGGGACTTACCCAATGAGGGGCTACCTTGATGCGGTGGGTAAGCTCAGAGCCCTGGCCAGGAATATGTTAAGTGCCTCTGGTTACTACAGGTTGAGCTAGTGTGAGATAGTGCACCTGCTACCTTTTCCCTCTGTACACTTTACTAAGGCCCTCATTCCGAATTGTTCGCTCGGTAAAAATCTTCGCATCGCAGCGATTTTCCGCTTAATGCGCATGCGCAATGTCCGCACTGCGACTGCGCCAAGTAAATTTGCTATGCACTTAGGAATTTTACTCACGGCTTTTTCATCGGTCTGGCGATCGTAATGTGATTGACAGGAAATGGGTGTTACTGGGCGGAAACAGGCCGTTTTATGGGCGTGTGGGAAAAAACACTACCGTTTCTGGAAAAAACGCAGGAGTGGCCGGAGAAACGGAGGAGTGTCTGGGCGAACGCTGGGAGTGTTTGTGACGTCAAACCAGGAACGACAAGCACTGAACTGATCGCAGATGCCGAGTAAGTCTGAAGCTACTCAGAAACTGCTACGAGGTGTGTAATCGCAATATTGCGAATACATCGTTCGCAATTTTAAGATGCTAAGATTCACTCCCAGTAGGCGGCGGCTTAGCGTGAGCAACTCTGCTAAAATCGCCTTGCAAGCGAACAACTCGGAATGACCTCCTAAGTCTCAAGCGGAGTAGCACCTCACTACCTTATTAAGGTGTGCAAATTAGGGCCCTTTTCCCTCTGTAACTGATGTATTCATACATTTTTGAAGGTAGGAGACACCTTCACCCTAATTTAGCACCCTGCCCCACCCACCCCTCTGATTTTAAATAGTCCAACACTCTAGCCTTTACATTTGGAATGAGCACACTGAGGTAAGACTCCTACATTTTGTTTAATATGGCAGTCCATAATGGGGGGAATTCTCTGGGGTGCGGGCTCCCTGTGCCTACTGTGGCTGGGTGTCCCTGGGGCATCGCAATTTAACACTATTTCATCACTCCATGGCACTTATAGTTTGTTTTATATATATGTAACACCTTCACATAATTTTCCTTTACTCCTCACATTATTCACACATGCAGCAATAGCTGCTCCTTCCTCTTTAACCCTATATTTTTATCACTCCTGCGATGCCCTGGGGTTGTCTGGCTGGGTGGCTCTGGGGTGTCCTGCCCCCCGGACCTGAACCCTTATAGTTAGTGTTAGGGACTTACCCAATGAGAGGCTACCTTGATGCGGTGGGTAAGCTCATAGCCCTGGCCAGGAATATGCTAAGTGCCTCTGGTTACTACAGGTTGAGCTAGTGTGAGATAGTGCACCTGCTACCTTTTCCCTCTGTACACAATAAATCTCTCCCAAGTAGATTAGTCGGAGCCGATGCAGCTAGCAAAAAGGAGTGCTTGGTCTGCAAAGGCCCTGTCGTAATCTCCGCTGGTCTACTTAAAGGGTAGTGTTGCACTACTCCTCTTACCCCCATTGCTGAAATTGTTTTACCTGTGGTTTTCATACCTATCGTTGAATTTAACACTGACCTGGCCGCCCCTGTATCTACAAGGAAAGGTAGTGATCTACCAGCTACATCAACTGTAACCTCGGGTTCATTTCCAAGGCTAGCGATCAACTTCACTGGCTGCAAACTACAGGTGTGGCCTAATCCCTATTGTATGTTGTGACCCTCCCGCAGCGCGCTGGCATCTACAATATGTGAGGGGGTAGCTGAGAATTTTCAGAGGTCTGCCAGTCCCTCCTAGGTGGGTACCTCCTCGTTTCCCCTGCATGTGGCTCATAATTCCTCCTATGCGGTCCCTGATCCCAATTACGTGTGTTATGCTGTGAGTCATGTTCTGGTCTAGGGGGTCGATATACGTTGCTTTTATAATTACAGTTCCGTGAGTAATGTCCTTCCCTCTTGCAATTATAACATTTCACTACATACGACTTACCATCAGGGGTCTGGGGTTTTGGCTGATGTGGCTTCGTTGCCAGGGCTTTGATACTTACGGTCATCAGCTTATCCCCCTGTGACTCCCTGTGCTTAATGATGTTCCGATCGTGCTCGATAGCGGACTCTCTTAATGCAGCCACCGAAATACCTCTCCAGTTAGGTTGAGTGGTTTGTACCCTTGTTCTCAACGTTTCTTTCAAGCCGTCCATTAATACGGACACAGCTACCTCTCTATGATGTACATTTTCCTTAATGTCCTCGACCCCAGTGTATCTAGCCATTTCCTGCAGTGCTCAATGGAAATATTCAGAAGCAGTTTCACCTTCTTTTTGTCTTATGGAAAAGATTTTATTCCACTTGACAACAGTAGGGAAATATACCCCTAACTGCAGATTGATCTGTTTTACATTCTCCTGAGTGTATTCATCAGTGAGAATTACTTCTGCATCTAATTTACAATCAGCAATGAATTTCAAAGGGTCAATATTGGAGGGCAAACATGCCCGTAGCACTGTCCGCCAATCTTTGTTTGTAGGTTCGGTGGCGTTACCTAGTTCTCTAATAAACCTCTGACATGCGGCTAGATCCTTTCTGGGATCGGGAAATTCAGACATAATTGTCCTCAATTCTGTCAGGGACCAAGGACAATGCATAGCAATGTTCCTGACGGGAGTGATTCCCTGAGCGTCAGTCTTCCCATTGGGGACTGCGATCACCCTGACAGGATTTAGTTCAATTACATAATTCTGGGTTGCTTCTACAATGTGAGGTGCAATTGTCTCTGCACAATGTACTGTACCGTACTTACCTGTTGACACAAACTCACCTGTCCCTCTGCTAGGGGCCTTTGCTACTGTTCTTACTGGTTGGGCCGTGCCCACTTGTGTGTCTTGTATGGTGGCTGCTAGAGAGAGTGACGATATCGTGCTGAGCTCATCTTCTTGGTCGCAGTCCTGAGGGAAGTTTAAGATGGGATACAACTTGCACGGGTTAGCATTAATACATTTATCAAGTTCACTCTTATCATATATTAGTATGCCATTGTCTGTAGCCACTTTCTCCCCTGTAATATACGGTGGTGGTGGTGCAGTTGCAATCAGTTTCCTGCTAGGATTGGAACCGGCTGCGTAAGCTAGTTCCCTTTGCATATCATTCTCTCGTTGCCATAAATGTAAACAGTTTGAGTGTCTGATCCTTTCTTTTCGGGATTTTAACAGACATATCCTAATCCTTAAATTCTGCAACACCTCTGGATTAAAACTGCCTACCTTAGGGAATGGTTCCCTATCTTCCGCAGTCATACGTTCCCATTCATTGCATAAAACCTCTGCGTGTGATCCATATTTCTCACACATTATGTACCTCGCCGACCCCTTGGGCCGCGGAATATCAACCTGAACCCTGGTTTATCGTTCCTTACTTGAGCAACTGGCCCCCATCTTTTGCAGGTATTGCCTTCTCAGCTAATTCCTACAAAAAACCAAAATACTCAATTATAAGGCAACGGTGAAAGTCCTCCGAGTGCTCTCACCCACTCACGCCCACGTTGGCCAATACACCTAAGCACTGTCGTCAGCGCCGGTACGTACCCAACCTAGGGCCCCTGTGTAACCTCTATTTACTGAAAGTGTGTGGGAGTGACTTACCCTTCCCAGTAAATATTGGTCGTTGGAGATTTCCTGAGTGACCAGCGAAACTCCCTTAAAACAAAAAAATTGTTACACAAATCACGTTGCGTGTGCTACAAGCGCCAATGATCCCGCGATTTTACGCAAAACTCGTAAAAGGGTATCGCGGTGGGCTAAGTATTGCACCCACGAACGCGCGGTCCAATTGCCCAGCGTATAGGTAACTGATACTTATCCGCCGTGCGACCAATGGAATAGTTTTTCAGGCTGCGAAACCTCAGCCGGAGCGTATCTGAATGGGCCTATATGGGTTCTACGCCAACCCCCTGGGCTGCGCTCTCTACACAAAAACCTCGCTGACCTTTTAGCCCGCGGTATTCAGAGCTTCGCTTGACTTTGTCAGCGGTTTTCTGACTTCGCTGACCTCTTGGTCTGCTGTTATCTTTTACTTGCTCCTTTTATACCTTAATCAATGTTAACGTGAGCAAGCCACTCTCACGCCACCAAGTGTCCACTCACCTGGTGTGGTCTCCTACGGGATCCCGAATTCCCTGGGTCCACAAAACCTTTATTGTTTGCACACTCACGCTCGTTCACTCATATACACTTTGGTTTTTCTGTACAGAAAATTAACTTTTATTCAGATAAAACAGCCTTAGTTCCAGAGGTAATACAGTAAAAAAAAGTTTTTAAACTAAATATTGGAAAACTGATCAATTTGTGCTATTATCGCGTGGCTACCGTCTCGCGCCTAAACTAAAACAATGCTATTGTGTGATTTGTATTTAGCGGTCGTACTTTTACGCACGTTGCGTGAACACACCACGTGTGTATGCCTTTACGTTGCGTACGCAGTCCCGTACGCTGTCCGAGACACGTGTACAAAGGCCGTACGTCCGCAGTACTACAAAACCCACACTTCTATAAATGTAAGCAATATTTAACTATAATCGCTTACTGAACACAACACACAGTTTCTACTGTATAAACCTTTACAACTAGGCCAGGCTGCGTGTGCGTCTTACACTTACTTCTTTAACTATTAACTCTATATTTTAACTAAATAGCAACAAATTTTCTCAGTACAGGTCAAAATGAATCTAGTAATCAATGCTTATGGCAATAATGCGAGCAGATATGCAAAGTACAAAATACAGGTGTATGCATGTGTTGTGTGCGCATTTGGCGCCAAACAGAAATTTCACAGATTTTTAAAATAGCTTTTGCGTTCTTACCTTACGGATCCCTCCAGCATCCCTTCAAACCATGCAGGGCAGACGCTTATCTAATCAGCACTAGTGTATCCACCGACCAAGAGAAGGCTTACAGGGGATACCTTTCCGCCCTTTGCTGATAGATAAAGTCTGTGTAAATCTGCTAGGCTGCCGGTATGAGGAAGAACCGGACGAGCTCCCAATTGATAATGTCAATATTATATTAGACCGAAAAGCTATACCTCTAGATACACTATTACCGTGGAGCCGCTATGGCCGCTAGACTGAATACACGCGCTACGCACTTTGTACGCTATTTGCGTACAGAGTCCTGCACGTGGTACGTACTTGGCGTACACACGCCGCGCTGAGTGTACAGAGTACACACAGCGTGCACACACACAATTAATAACCTTTAAACCTTGTTAATGATACAATGTAATGATATGATCACACTTTAAACCCTTAACAGCAAAGTACTGCAACGATGTTATACCTTAAACCTTAAGTAGTGCTGATGGTATAAAGTACTCGCAGTGCGTACACCTTATCAATACTTATACACCTTATACAGATAAATACACTCTAAAACCCTTGCAGGAAAGTGAAGACACAACACCGATTTGTAGTTGCAACCACAGTGTTCTAAGGCCACCGTGGATTATTCCAAAAGGTAAACAGTACAAATCATACACTACAGGCTAACAAGATAATTCTAAACAGAATAATGGCTACAGAGAATGTACATACGTGAGAATGTTCGCAAGTGCAACCCGGCCGGTCCTCCGCTAGACAGATAGAAAGTGTTCAGAGTCTTCTGACCGGCCAGGCAACAATGGGCTTTTTATACACAACATGCATACACAATACAATGGTCACTGTAATCTCATTGTCCATTGGACACAGGGATGTGTCTTTACATTACAGAAGAGGTCATAGGTGGATTTGAATAGATGGGCGATGTCTTTCCCCAACTGCTCTTGTGGGTGGTATCCTCTGGATTCCCGCCGCATACATAATATACAGTAAATACAGTTAATATCTATATTCTACTTTTGCACATAACTATACGCAGGAACATGCGATCTTTCTCTAACCAACACCGGAATGTTACCCTCAAAATACCCTACAGCTGGATACTAGACATCACCTTCCAACCTTTATCTGACCCTTCCTATCATGCAAAGGCGAATCTCTTAGTCCAGGAACTGTTTAAACTATTAATACTCGCTGATGTGGTGTAGGGGAGTTATATCTAAAATGTACACTATTTGGGTTAAATATGTAATGTTCTAATAACCCTCTACGCGCTCACAAACTCCGCCGTAAATACCCATATCACGCGCATGATCGCCGGAGCGATCCTACGCAAATTGCGGATATGTGCACGCACGGAGGACTGAGTGCACGAGCAGTGGGCATGTGCATGGGGTTAGTACAAGGCATATGTATTACAATATTTTTCGACTTTGACAGAACACCCAAGAAAATACCAGGGCGTCCACTGCCACGGCTTGCGGGTCCCTTGACCTGGAACAATACCTCTGAAGCTTCTTGTTGAGATGGGAGGCCATCATGTCTATTTAAAGTACACCCCAAAGATCCATCACCTCTGTGAACACCTCCTGATGGAGGCTCTACTCTCCTGGATGGAGATCATGTCTGCTGAGGAAGTCCGTTTCCCAGTTGTCTACACCCGGAATGAAGATTGCTGACAACGCCAACACATGTTTTTCTGCCTATAGGAGGATTCTTGTTACCTCTGACATTGCAGCTCTGCTCTTCGTTCCGCCCTGTCGGTTTATGTAGGCCACCTTAGTTACATTGTCCGACTGTACTTGAATGGCTCGATCTCACAGAAGATGAGCCGCTTGGAGAAGACCGTTGTAGACAGCTCTTAGTTCCAGAATGTTTATCGGAAGACTGGATTCCAGGCTTGACCAGCTTCCTTGGAAGGTTACCTTCTGAGTGACAGTGCCCCAGCCCCTGAGACTTCCTAAATACCGAACCTGCGGCCTTCCATAGGCGAGGTAATTGCAGCCACCATAGGAGTGAAATCCTTGCTTTCGGCGACAGACGTATTCTCTGGTGCATGTGGAGATGAGATCCCGACCACTTGTCCAGGAGATCCAGTTGGAAGGACCGAGCATGAAACCTTCTGTACTGTAAAGCCTCGTAAGAGGCAACCATCTTCCCCAGAAGGTGAATGCACTGATGAACAGATGCCCGGGTGGGCTTCAGGACGTCCCAGACCATTGTTTGAATCACCAATGGTTTCTCCTCTGGTAGAAACACCCTCTGTACTTGCGTGTTGAGTATCTTTCCCAGAAAAGACAATCTCCTTGTCGGCTCCAAATATGATTTTGGAAGGTTCAGGATCCAACCATGTTTCCTGAGCAGATGAGTCGTGAGAACTATGGACTGCAACAACATCCCCCTGGACAATGCATTTATCAGCAGATCGTCCAGATATGAGATTATGCCTGTGGAGAAGAACCATCATCTCTGCCATCACCTTGGTGAACACCCCCGGTGCTGTGGAGAGGCCAAATGGTAGTGCCTCGAACTGAAAGTGACTGTCTAAGAGTGCGAATCGGAGATAAGCCTGATGTGGCTGCAAAATCGGAATGTGGAGGTATGCATCCTTGATATCCAGGGATACCAGGAATTCCCCCTCCAGACCTGAGATCACCGCTCTCAGAGACTCCCTTTTGAATTTGAACTCCCTCAGAAAGGGGTTTAGCGATTTCAAGTTCAAAATTGGCCTGACCGAACCATCCTGTTTCGGTACCACAAAAAGGTTCAAATAATAACCCTTGTTTTGCATATGAGGTGGAACTGGGACAATGACCTGTGACTTTTCCAATTTTTGGATGGCTTCCTGTAGGACAGCCCTGTCTGCCAACAAAGCTGGCAAGCCTGATTTGAAGAAACGGTGAGGCGGGAGTTCTTAAAACTCCAGTCTGTACCCCTGGGACACAATATCCTGTACCCAGGAATCCAGCCTGGATGACACCCAGACATGACTGAAACATCTGAGCCTTGCCCCCACCGTCCCCTCCTCCAGGTTGTGCGGTCCACCATCATGCTGAGGATTTTGATGTACCATAAGCAGGCTTCTGTTCTTGGGAACCTGCAGTAGCAGGTTTTTAGGATTTTGCCTGACGTCCTCTAAAGAAGGTGTTAGAAGGCTTGGTCCTCTTTGTTTTAGTTGTCCGAAAGGACTGCGATGTAGATGAAGAAAAAGGTTTCTTCATAGCTGGTGAGGCTGAGGGAAGAAAAGGTGACTTACCTGCGGTTGCCATGGAAATCCATGAATCCAACGCCTCCCAAATAGAGCCTGACCTGTGTAGGGTAGGTTCTCCACACCTCTCCTGGATTCCACGTCGGCAGACCATTGGCGTAGCCAGAGTCCCCTGCGAGCCGAGACAGACATGGAAGATATCCCTGCAGCCATCGAACCCAGGTCATTCATGGATTCCACCATAAATCCTGCAGAATCCTGTATGTTACGTAAAAACAATTCAACGTCACTTTTATCCATTGTATCCAAGTCCTCAAGCAATGTGCCTGACCACTTTATATAGTTTTAGAAATCCATGCACAGGCAATAGTAGGTCGCAGTATCGCCCCTGAAGCCATGTATATGGATTTGAGCGTAGTGTCAATTTTGCGATCAGCCGGTTCTTTTAACGCGGTAGAATTCCAGGACAGGTAAAACCACTTTTTTTGACAGTCTGGAAACAGATGCGTCAACTATGGGTGTGTTTTCCCATTTCTTTCTATCCTCAGGGAAGGGAAAATCATTCAGAACCTTTTTTGGGATCTGGAATTTTTTCTCCGGGTTTTCCCAGGATTTTTCAAATATAGCGTTTAATTCTTTAGACGCTGGGGAGGTTAGCCAGGCTTTCTTATTATCCGTGAAGTAAGCCTCCTCAACCTGCTCAGGTGTTGTTTCAGCAATACTCAACACATCTCTAATGGCCTCAATTATCAACTGCACTCCTTTTGCAAGAGATGTCGCATCCTGCAGCACATCCCCATCACCGTCTGCCATGTCAGAATCCGTATCCGTGTCATCTTATATAATCTGGGCAACGTTTTTGAGGGTGTACGCTAGGGGCCCCAGAAGGAACAGAACCGGACAAAACTGCCATAGAATTCTGTAAAACCTGAGTTGCAGTCTCAGTCTGTGCTACCCTAGTATAAATCTGAGAAATCATACCCTTAAGAGAGGCTAACCACTCAGGCTCCCTTGCAGGGATCTGTGATAAAACAGTACAATTCTGATTACGTGGAATGGGATCATCCTGAGAGGAATTATCCTCTGCAGCATATGACACAGAGTCCCTAGGCATGGCTTTTGGAGACAGCAAATACTCCACAAACACACACACACACACACACACACACACACACACACACACACACACACGGAAAGGACAGCCACAGTTTCCCCCTAAGAATGCCAAGAGAGCCACAGAGATTGGAGCCAACCCACACGCAATGCTTTTTAGATAGAGGGAAGCCACTACCCAGCGCTTACTGTGCACCTTAATAGGCTACACAGTATTTACACAGCCTCGCCCCCCCACCCTCTACAACCCCCTGGTACCGTACAAGATAGCTGGAGTTGATTTGGAGGGACAGCTCTCCCTGTCAGCATCTCCACAGTGATCCGCAGGCATGAAAAATGACGATGCACACTGCTGGGTCTGCTCTGAGGAGAAGCTCCGCCCCCTTTCATGGCGCTGCTTCCCGCTCCACTGTTCGTTTATACTGGCCTGAGGATTTTACTGGCATAGGAACTGGGGCCGCTGACAGACTTTAATACCTGTGTAGGGTACGGCGCTGGCTCAGGGTGCCCCTCACAGTGCCGCACTAAGTATCGCTGAGCCTCCGGAGAGCAGTTAGTACTGTGCTCCCACTCTGTTCCGCCATCTTCACACCGGCTCCCCGCTTGCTAGGGGGGCCGTTGACTCACTCTTCTGGCTCTGTAAAGGGGTGGCAGCATGCTGCGGAGGTGAGCGATCACCTGTGGCGTGGTGGCGAACAATCATTCCCCTCAGGAGCTCAGTGTCCTGTCAGCGGAGATAGTGGCTCCGACCCCTCAGGGCGGACACTACTCCCCCCTTAGTCCCACGAATCCTCCCTGTGCCTATACTCTAACAAAATAATAAAACCAGAGAAACTCCTATGGAGCTCCCATAGCTGTGACCGGCTCCTCCGGGCACATTTTCTAAACTGAGTCTGGTAGGAGGGGCATAGATGGAGGAGCCAGCCCACACTCTCAAAATCTTAAAGTGCCAATGGCTCCTGGTTGACCCATCTATTACCCCATGGTACTAATGTGGACCCCAGCATCCTCTAGGATGTAAGAGAAAATATATTACTGTGGTACCACCTTCACCCACAGTGTATGAGTCGAAATAGTAATAAAACACTGCAGTTTAATTTCACCAACAGTGTTGCACAATACATGTATGAGTAAGAAATAATTATATACTGCAATCTGACTGGCAGTGTCACAGTACTTATGAAAATAAAATAAAAATTGTATAGTATACTGGGGTACAGCACAAACAAAAAAATATATATAATTATATTTTAGGATTTTTAACTTTTATAATTTTAATTTTACACTGTCAGATACACCAGACGACAGACAGAGCACCGCTGGACTGATACTGATAGGAGTCGGACATACCAGCCCCTGGATGTACTCAGGGCCGGCGCTACCACTAGGCAGCTTTAGGCAGCTGGCTAGGGCGGCAGCCGCTGGAGGGCGCCTCTTATTCAGCCCAACATTAAAATGATGAAAGACATTTCTTTAACATCTTTCATCTACTGTACCAGATGCTGGTGACAGGAGCGGCAGCCACTTTTCCCCCAGCAACCCATTTTTACCTTAATATTTTCAAGGGGGAGGGGATTAAGGTCAAGTGCGCATGCAATCAGAGGCAGCAGGTGCCCGCTCCTCACCAGCGGCACGTTAACCCCCGCCAGCTGCGCTATGTAGCCGGTGACCGCAACGGGGTGGGGAGCAGTGCCTCCCCGCCAGCAGCAGCAGCGCCAACCCGGCCGGCGGGACCAAGAGCTGATAGATGTTGGAAGCTGCAGGGAGCAGTAACCCCCCCCCCCCCCCCCCCCCACGCCAACCCGGCCAGCGGTAAGATGTCCTTTGTGGTGATGCGGCATCCGGAGTAGTGGCTTCCTGGAGGAGTCTCTCCCCGAGAAAGTGGTAGAGGTCACAGTGTGCCCTGGCTACATATATGTGTGGACTATGGAGGCAGTCAGTGTATTTATGTATGAGAGAGGCAGGGTATTATGGATATATATATATATGGCATATGTATGATAGAGGCTATGTATGGATGGATGGATGATAGAGGCTATGTATGGATGGATGGATGATAAAGGCTATGTATGTATGTATGAGAGAGGCTGTGCATGGATATATGTATGATAGAGGCTATGTATGTATGTATGTATGTGTGTATGAGAGAGGCTGTGTATGTATGTATGTATGTATGTATGATAGAGGCTATGTATGTATGTATGCATGTATGAGAGAGGCCGTATATGTATGCATGTATGAGAGAGGCCGTGTATGTATGTATGTATGAGTGAGGCCGTATATGTATGAGAGAGGCTGCATATGTATGTATGTATGTATGTATGAGAGAGGCCGTATATATATATATATATATATATATATACGTACGTACGTACGTACGTACGTACGTACGTACGATAGAGGCAGTGTATGTATGTATGTATGAGAGAGGCCGTGCGTGTATGTATGTATGTATGTATGTATGAGAGAGGCCGTGCGTGCATGCGTGTATGTATGTATATATGAGAGAGGCCGTATATGTATGTATGAGGGAGGCCGTATATATATGTATGTATGAACGTACGTACGTACGTACGTACGTACGTACGTACGAGAGAGGCCGTGTATGTATGATGAGAGGCCATGTATGTATGTATGTATGTATGAGAGAGGCCATATATGTATGTATGCATGTATGAGAGAGGCCGTGTATATATGAGAGGCCGTGTATGTACTAGAGAGGCCGTGTATGTATGTATGTATGTATGAGAGAGGCCATGTATGTATGTATGAATGAGAGAGGCCGCATATGTATGTATACAGTATACAAGGCAGTGCAATGTTGTGTGTGTGTATATATATATATATATATATATATATATATACATAATGTGTGTGTATGTGTGAGAGGCAGTGTATTTATGAATGTATATATGAGCGAGACAGTGTATGGATGTATGTATGAAAGAGGCTACGTACGTACATATGAGAGGCAGTGTATATATGTATGTATTGTATATGAGAGGCAATGTATATATGTATGTATATGAGAGGCAGTGTATGTATAAATGTATACACGAGACAGGAAGTGTATTTAAGAATGTATATACAAGAGAGGCAGTGTATGTATGTATATGAGAGACAGTGTATATATGAATGTATATATGAGAGGCAGTGTATGTATGTATGTATGTATATATGCATGCATGCATGCATGTATGTGAGGCAGTGTATGTATGAATGTATATATGAGAGAGGCTATGTATGTATGTATGTATGTATGTATGTATGTGAGAGGCAGTGTATGTATACACTACATACACATGGGGGAGGCAGTGTATGTAGTGTTCACGCTAGGCTGTTTTGGCAGGGCGCCGCGCCCTGCCCGATTTTTTAAGGGCAAAACCCACCCTGCCCTTTCTGCGGCGCCCTGCTAAAACAGCCGCCCGCTTCCTGCCCTCCCAGCGTGTAAAGATGGCGTGCGCATGCCTTCATGCTGAGAGCGAGCTTGGGGGAAGCCCAGCACCTCCGTAGGTGCTGGGCACGCCCCCAACAGTGATGCCGCCGGCCGCCCACGCCCCCTTTTTTATGTCTGTGGGCTGAAACGACCACTTTTATTACACGTAATGACCCCGCCACCTATTTTGCATGGCCATGCCCCTTTTCGCGCACACGCTTGTGCCCCTCTAGGTCCGGCGCCCTGCCCGGATTCTAGAGTGAACACTAGTATGTATGAATGTATATATGAGAGGCAGTGTATGTACAGTATGAATGTATATATGAGAGGCAGTGTACTGTATGTATGACTGTATATATGAGAGAGACAGTGTATGTGCAGTATGAATGTATATATGAGAGGCAGTGTACTGTATGTATGACTGTATATATGAGAGAGACAGTGTATGTGCAGTATGAATGTATATATGAGAGGCAGTGTACTGTATGTATGACTGTATATATGGGAGGCAGTGTACTGTATGTATGACTGTATATATGAGAGAGGCAGTGTATGTACAGTATGACTGTATATATGAGAGGCAGTGTACTGTATGTATGACTGTATATATGAGAGAGGCAGTGTATGTACAGCATGAATGTATATATAAGAGGCAGTGTACTGTATGTATGACTGTATATATGAGAGGCAGTGTACTGTATGTATGACTGTATATATGAGAGAGGCAGTGTATGTACAGTATGAATGTATATATGAGAGGCAGTGTACTGTATGTATGACTGTATATATGAGAGAGGCAGTGTATGTACAGTATGAATGTATATATGAGAGGCAGTGTATGTACAGTATGAATGTATATATGAGAGAGGCAGTGTATGTACAGCATGAATGTATATATGAGAGGCAGTGTACTGTATGTATGACTGTATATATGAGAGAGGCAGTGTATGTACAGTATGAATGTATATATGAGAGAGGCAGTGTATGTACAGTATGAATGTATATATGAGACAGGCAGTGTATGTACAGCATGAATGTATATATGAGAGGCAGTGTACTGTATGTATGACTGTATATATGAGAGAGGCAGTGTATGTACAGTATGAATGTATATATGAGAGAGGCAGTGTATGTACAGCATGAATGTATATATGAGAGGCAGTGTATGTACAGTATGAATGTATATATGAGAGACAGTGTACTGTATGTATGACTGTATATATAAGAGAGGCAGTGTATGGATGTATATATGTATGTATAAGAGATAGAGGTGTGTGGCAGAAATAAAGGGAGATAGTATGTGTGTAAAAGAGAGCGAGAATGAGAGACAGAAAAAGTAGATAGATGTGAAGGAATATGAGAGAGACAGAGTATGTATGAATGGGATGGTCTTCAGTATGCCGACTGTCGGGATCCCAGCGCACAGTATACCGGTGCCGGAATCCCGACAGCCGGCATACCAACACTTTTTCTCCCTCGTGGGGGTCCACGACCCCCCTGGAGGCAGAATAAAATAGCGTGGCAAGCGCAGCGAGCCCGCAAGGGGCTCATTTTCACTCGGGGTAATCTGTCCATAATCCATATTTTTAACACTGCCTGAGTGTTAAAGAAAACCCAGTATACTGTGTGTACATCCAGGGGCTGGTGTGTCCTTGTGTGTCGTATGTATCAGTATGAGTCCAGGGGTGTTCTGTCTGTGCTCTGGTGGTGTATCTGACAAGGGGTGATCTGTCCATATACATCCAGGAGCTCTGCCCCAGTGTTAAAAGTAAATACCCAGTATACTGTGTGTACATCCATGGGCTGTTGTGTCCAAGTGTGTCCTAGTGTGTCCTATGTATCAGTATCAGTCCAGGGGTGCTCTGTCCAGAGGAGGATTGGCCATAGGGTTCACAGGGAAGATTCCCGGTGGGCCGGCGCACCCGTGGGGCCTGTTTTGTTTGAGGACATGTGGTCCTTTTTATAGACATAATGTATAAGATGCAAAATAATTTGCATATATGAAAATTACTTTGCCACTTAGCCTGTGATTGCAGATGATCTAGTGTATGCTCTGTCTGCCTGCTTGGCTGACATATAAGATTGAGTGAATAGTGATTGGGATACGGTTGGTGTAATAAGCAAGAAAATATATCTTTCTAAAGAATGATATAGTTTCCTAAATTCTAAAGGTGTATCATATAATGTGCTCATAATATTTAATTTTATTTCCTTTTAACTTCCCCCTTGATACTGGACATGCCCACTATCTGGAAAGTTTTGGGGGGAGGGTGCTGCTGCCATGGCCCATGGCTAGACCTTACACCTCTGGTGCTGCCCATGTGGGGCCACTAGTACAAATTTTTCCAGGGCCGCTTTTTGTTCCGAATGCGCCCCTGTCTACGGGAGGCACTGCTATCGGTGCCTCCTAAACCTATTTAAAGCCCTAAAATGATTAGAATAAAATAAAGAACATACTTATGACACATGACAGAACATGTGTCATAAGTATCTTCTTTGTGTTATTTTAATAATTAATCACAGGGGAGGCACTGCCTCCTCTGTCTCCCCTGACTGCACGTCCCTGCTCTCCACAGCCGGAGTGAAAATGGTGCGATCACCGGGACCTCCAAAACCCTTCAAGAATCTGACAGGGGGAAGATGACGTTTTGCCTCGTATTGGAATCTGAGTCTGGCAGGAAACCCCGAGCTGGACTCGGATCGGGAAGTTCGGGTGGGTATGGTTCTCTGAGAACCAATACGAAATCAAAACCAGTCACAGCATTTTGGCAAACCAAAACAGGATAATGAATTAGTAACAAACCAAAAGCAGCAACAATGGTCCAGCGCACATCTCTAATTTCTGTTGCAATCAAGTGTTTCATTTAACTCACATAGGTTTTATATTACTGGCATATCTGTAATAGGTGCAGTGTGAGTCATTGGGGGGCCCGGGGTCAAGGGAGCCCACACTGCACACCGGAGTGGCAGGATTTGCCAATGTATGCAAGGCCATCTTAACAGTAGTGTAGTACCCTGGGCAAAGTAATGCACTGGAACCCCTACCCATCCTCCAGTAGTAGGGGTGGGGGTGCTATCAGCGGTAGCTATGATGTCCCGCAGGCGGTAGGGGGTGTTCTATCTTCCACTCAGCATTTAGTACCTGAAGCAGTAAATACTGCTAATTACTGCTTTACTGTACATATGGTGGGAGATGGGGCTGGAGGGAGAACACTAAACTGTAGAAGGGGTCATTGGGCTGAATGAAGGGGCCCCAGTACATGACTTCCAGGGTGGTAGGAGGTGTTTAATACACATGGGAGGGGTGGATAGTGGAGTGGGCTTAATATTCATCATTTTCCGGTGGGCGGGCAGCTTGCTTGACTGCAAATATCTCCAGTTCCTGGAAATAGATTTCTAAGCTTTTAATGGTATAAAAAACTAAGAGTCACGCATTTCAGGTGGTACTGGGGACGGGTGTGGATGATAGGGTCGACCACACTTAGGTTGACAGTCATTAGGTACACCACTGTTGGTCGACAGTAACTAGGTTGACATCTGAAATAGGTCAACATGGTCATTAGATAGACTTGAACAAGGTCGACATGGAAAAAGGTCGACATGAGGTTTAAAAAAAAATGATGTCATTTTCTTCACAAACTGACCGGGAACCCCAGTTAGTGCACAGTGTCCACTCGGGCAAGGTTACTGTTCCCAAATGTAGTCCAAGTGGATCGTAAAGTATGAAAAAGTTTAAAAAATTATATTTTTTGGGGAAAAACTCATCTCGTCCTTTTTCCATGTCGACATAGTACATGTCGACCTATAGACCACGTTGATCTAATGCATGTTGGCCCTTATTCTGAGTTGATCGCTTGCTAGCTGCTTTTAGCAGCAGTGCAAACGCTAAGCCGCCGCCCTCTGGGAGTGTATCTTAGCTTAGCAGAAGTGCAAACGAATGATTAGCAGAATTGTTTGAAAATCTTTTCCTGCAGTTTCTGAGTAGCTCCAAACCTACTCCTAGATTGCGATCACTGCAGACAGTTTAGTTCCTGGTTTGACGTCACAAACACGCCCTGCGTTCGGCCAGCCACTCCCCCATTTCTCCAGCCACTCCTGCGTTTTAGCGTGACACGCCTGCGTTTTTAAGCACACTCCCAGAAAACGGTCAGTTTCCGCCCAGAAACACCCACTTCCTGTCAATCACTCACCGATCAGCAGAGCGACTGAAAAGCGTTGCTCGCCCCTGTGTAAAATTGCTTAGTTTTGTGTGAAATTACTTGGCGCGTGCGCCCTGCGGCCCATACGCATGCGCAGAATAGCTGATTTTTAGCCTGATCGCTATGCTGCGAAAGACGGCAGCGAGCGATCAACTCGGAGTGACCCCCGTTGACCAATAGTGGTTGACCTAATGACTGTCGACCTAAGTGTGGTCGACCTAAAGACCGGATACCCTGGTCACTTTGGGATCAGAGTTCAGGTACCAAAGCAAACCACCAACAAAAATATAAAACTGCATACCAGGAGTGTGGAACTGTATACCAGGCGTGTGGAGCTGGAATCAGCTGCTGGAAGGATGATATCTCTGGTTCTGAGCATAGTAGAGATAAGCTGTCAGTCTCCACCGAAAGCCGAGAGTCCCAGCTGTTCACCGAAAGTGGAGAGTCCCAGCTCTAAGTCAAACAAAACTCAAGATATCTGGTTGGGAAGAGCAATTAACAGGCTTGGATGAGGACCACTGCTTTAAAGTAGAGATGTGCACTTGAAATTTTTCGGGTTTTGGTTTTGGGTTCGGTTCCGCGGCCGTGTTTTGGGTTCGACCGCGTTTTGGCAAAACCTCACCGAATTTTTTTTGTCGGATTCGGGTGTGTTTTGGATTCAGGTGTTTTTTTAAAAAAACACTAAAAAACAGCTTAAATCATAGAATTTGGGGGTCATTTTGATCCCAAAGTATTATTAACCTCAAAAACCATAATTTCCACTCATTTTCAGTCTATTCTGAATACCTCACACCTCACAATATTATTTTTAGTCCTAAAATTTGCACCGAGGTCGCTGGATGACTAAGCTAAGCGACCCTAGTGGCCGACACAAACACCTGGCCCATCTAGGAGTGGCACTGCAGTGTCACGCAGGATGTCCCTTCCAAAAAACCCTCCCCAAACAGCACATGACGCAAAGAAAAAAAGAGGCGCAATGAGGTAGCTGTGTGAGTAAGATAAGCGACCCTAGTGGCCGACACAAACACCGGGCCCATCTAGGAGTGGCACTGCAGTGTCACGCAGGATGTCCCTTCCAAAAAACCCTCCCCAAACAGCACATGACGCAAAGAAAAAAAGAGGCGCAATGAGGTAGCTGTGTGAGTAAGATAAGCGACCCTAGTGGCCGACACAAACACCGGGCCCATCTAGGAGTGGCACTGCAGTGTCACGCAGGATGTCCCTTCCAAAAAACCCTCCCCAAACAGCACATGACGCAAAGAAAAAAAGAGGCGCAATGAGGTAGCTGTGTGAGTAAGATAAGCGACCCTAGTGGCCGACACAAACACCGGGCCCATCTAGGAGTGGCACTGCAGTGTCACGCAGGATGTCCCTTCCAAAAAACCCTCCCCAAACAGCACATGACGCAAAGAAAAAAAGAGGCGCAATGAGGTAGCTGTGTGAGTCAGATAAGCGACCCTAGTGGCCGACACAAACACCTGGCCCATCTAGGAGTGGCACTGCAGTGTCACGCAGGATGGCCCTTCCAAAAAACCCTCCCCAAACAGCACATGACGCAAAGAAAAAAAGAGGCGCAATGAGGTAGCTGTGTGAGTAAGATAAGCGACCCTAGTGGCCGACACAAACACCTGGCCCATCTAGGAGTGGCACTGCAGTGTCACGCAGGATGGCCCTTCCAAAAAACCCTCCCCAAACAGCACATGACGCAAAGAAAAAAAGAGGCGCAATGAGGTAGCTGTGTGAGTAAGATAAGCGACCCTAGTGGCCGACACAAACACCGGGCCCATCTAGGAGTGGCACTGCAGTGTCACGCAGGATGGCCCTTCCAAAAAACCCTCCCCAAACAGCACATGACGCAAAGAAAAAAAGAGGCGCAATGAAGGAGCTGTGTGAGTAAGATAAGCGACCCTAGTGGCCGACACAAACACCGGGCCCATCTAGGAGTGGCACTGCAGTGTCACGCAGGATGGCCCTTCCAAAAAACCCTCCCCAAACAGCACATGACGCAAAGAAAAAAAGAGGCGCAATGAGGTAGCTGTGTGAGTAAGATAAGCGACCCTAGTGGCCGACACAAACACCGGGCCCATCTAGGAGTGGCACTGCAGTGTCACGCAGGATGGCCCTTCCAAAAAACCCTCCCCAAACAGCACATGACGCAAAGAAAAAAAGAGGCGCAATGAGGTAGCTGTGTGAGTAAGATAAGTGACCCTAGTGGCCGACACAAACACCGGGCCCATCTAGGAGTGGCACTGCAGTGTCACGCAGGATGGCCCTTCCAAAAAACCCTCCCCAAACAGCACATGACGCAAAGAAAAAAAGAGGCGCAATGAGGTAGCTGTGTGAGTAAGATAAGCGACCCTAGTGGCCGACACAAACACCTGGCCCATCTAGGAGTGGCACTGCAGTGTCACGCAGGATGGCCCTTCCAAAAAACCCTCCCCAAACAGCACATGACGCAAAGAAAAAAAGAGGCGCAATGAGGTAGCTGTGTGAGTAAGATAAGCGACCCTAGTGGCCGACACAAACACCGGGCCCATCTAGGAGTGGCACTGCAGTGTCACGCAGGATGGCCCTTCCAAAAAACCCTCCCCAAACAGCACATGACGCAAAGAAAAAAAGAGGCGCAATGAGGTAGCTGTGTGAGTAAGATAAGCGACCCTAGTGGCCGACACAAACACCTGGCCCATCTAGGAGTGGCACTGCAGTGTCACGCAGGATGGCCCTTCCAAAAAACCCTCCCCAAACAGCACATGACGCAAAGAAAAAAAGAGGCGCAATGAGGTAGCTGTGTGAGTAAGATAAGCGACCCTAGTGGCCGACACAAACACCGGGCCCATCTAGGAGTGGCACTGCAGTGTCACGCAGGATGGCCCTTCCAAAAAACCCTCCCCAAACAGCACATGACGCAAAGAAAAAAAGAGGCGCAATGAGGTAGCTGTGTGAGTAAGATAAGCGACCCTAGTGGCCGACACAAACACCGGGCCCATCTAGGAGTGGCACTGCAGTGTCACGCAGGATGGCCCTTCCAAAAAACCCTCCCCAAACAGCACATGACGCAAAGAAAAAAAGAGGCGCAATGAGGTAGCTGTGTGAGTAAGATAAGCGACCCTAGTGGCCGACACAAACACCGGGCCCATCTAGGAGTGGCACTGCAGTGTCAAGCAGGATGGCCCTTCCAAAAAACACTCCCCAAACAGCACATGACGCAAATAAAAATGAAAGAAAAAAGAGGTGCAAGATGGAATTGTCCTTGGGCCCTCCCACCCACCCTTATGTTGTATAAACAGGACATGCACACTTTAACCAACCCATCATTTCAGTGACAGGGTCTGCCACACGACTGTGACTGAAATGACGGGTTGGTTTGGACCCCCACCTAAAAAGAAGCAATTAATCTCTCCTTGCACAAACTGGCTCTACAGAGGCAAGATGTCCACCTCATCATCATCCTCCGATATATCACCGTGTACATCCCCCTCCTCACAGATTATCAATTCGTCCCCACTGGAATCCACCATCTCAGCTCCCTGTGTACTTTGTGGAGGCAATTGCTGCTGGTCAATGTCTCCACGGAGGAATTGATTATAATTCATTTTAATGAACATCATCTTCTCCACATTTTCTGGATGTAACCTCGTACGCCGATTGCTGACAAGGTGAGCGGCGGCACTAAACACTCTTTCGGAGTACACACTTGTGGGAGGGCAACTTAGGTAGAATAAAGCCAGTTTGTGCAAGGGCCTCCAAATTGCCTCTTTTTCCTGCCAGTATAAGTACGGACTGTGTGACGTGCCTACTTGGATGCGGTCACTCATATAATCCTCCACCATTCTTTCAATGGTGAGAGAATCATATGCAGTGACAGTAGACGACATGTCCGTAATCGTTGTCAGGTCCTTCAGTCCGGACCAGATGTCAGCATCAGCAGTCGCTCCAGACTGCCCTGCATCACCGCCAGCGGGTGGGCTCGGAATTCTGAGCCTTTTCCTCGCACCCCCAGTTGCGGGAGAATGTGAAGGAGGAGATGTTGACAGGTCGCGTTCCGCTTGACTTGACAATTTTCTCACCAGCAGGTCTTTGAACCCCAGCAGACTTGTGTCTGCCGGAAAGAGAGATCCAAGGTAGGCTTTAAATCTAGGATCGAGCATGGTGGCCAAAATGTAGTGCTCTGATTTCAACAGATTGACCACCCGTGAATCCTTGTTAAGCGAATTAAGGGCTCCATCCACAAGTCCCACATGCCTAGCGGAATCGCTCTGTGTTAGCTCCTCCTTCAATGTCTCCAGCTTCTTCTGCAAAAGCCTGATGAGGGGAATGACCTGACTCAGGCTGGCAGTGTCTGAACTGACTTCACGTGTGGCAAGTTCAAAGGGCATCAGAACCTTGCACAATGTTGAAATCATTCTCCACTGCGCTTGAGACAGGTGCATTCCACCTCCTATATCGTGCTGAATTGTATAGGCTTGAATGGCCTTTTGCTGCTCCTCCAACCTCTGAAGCATATAGAGGGTTGAATTCCACCTCGTTACCACTTCTTGCTTCAGATGATGGCAGGGCAGGTTCAGTTGTTTTTGGTGGTGCTCCAGTCTTCTGTACGTGGTGCCTGTACGCCGAAAGTGTCCCGCAATTCTTCTGGCCACCGACAGCATCTCTTGCACACCCCTGTCGTTTTTTTAAAAATTCTGCACCACCAAATTCAAGGTATGTGCAAAACATGGGACGTGCTGGAATTTGCCCATATTTAATGCACACACAATATTGCTGGCGTTGTCCGATGCCACAAATCCACAGGAGAGTCCAATTGGGGTAAGCCATTCCGCGATGATCTTCCTCAGTTGCCGTAAGAGGTTTTCAGCTGTGTGCGTATTCTGGAAAGCGGTGATACAAAGCGTAGCCTGCCTAGGAAAGAGTTGGCGTTTGCGAGATGCTGCTACTGGTGCCGCCGCTGCTGTTCTTGCGGCGGGAGTCCATACATCTGCCCAGTGGGCTGTCACAGTCATATAGTCCTGACCCTGCCCTGCTCCACTTGTCCACATGTCCGTGGTTAAGTGGACATTGGGTACAACTGCATTTTTTAGGACACTGGTGAGTCTTTTTCTGACGTCCGTGTACATTCTCGGTATCGCCTGCCTAGAGAAGTGGAACCTAGATGGTATTTGGTAACGGGGGCACACTGCCTCAATAAATTGTCTAGTTCCCTGTGAACTAACGGCGGATACCGGACGCACGTCTAACACCAACATAGTTGTCAAGGCCTCAGTTATCCGCTTTGCAGCAGGATGACTGCTGTGATATTTCATCTTCCTCGCAAAGGACTGTTGGACAGTCAATTGCTTACTGGAAGTAGTACAAGTGGGCTTACGACTTCCCCTCTGGGATGACGATCGACTCCCAGCAGCAACAACAGCAGCGCCAGCAGCAGTAGGCATTACACTCAAGGATGCATCGGAGGAATCCCAGGCAGGAGAGGACTCGTCAGAATTGCCAGTGACATGGCCTGCAGGACTATTGGCATTCCTGGGTAAGGAGGAAATTGACACTGAGGGAGTTGGTGGGGTGGTTTGCGTGAGCTTGGTTACAAGAGGAAGGGATTTACTGGTCAGTGGACTGCTTCCGCTGTCACCCAAAGTTTTTGAACTTGTCACTGACTTATTATGAATGCGCTGCAGGTGACGTATAAGGGAGGATGTTCCGAGGTGGTTAACGTCCTTACCCCTACTTATTACAGCTTGACAAAGGCAACACACGGCTTGACACCTGTTGTCCGCATTTCTGTTGAAATACTTCCACACCGAAGAGCTGATTTTTTTGGTATTTTCACCAGGCATGTCAATGGCCATATTCCTCCCACGGACAACAGGTGTCTCCCCGGGTGCCTGACTTAAACAAACCACCTCACCATCAGAATCCTCCTGGTCAATTTCCTCCCCAGCGCCAGCAACACCCATATCCTCCTCATCCTGGTGTACTTCAACACTGACATCTTCAATCTGACTATCAGGAACTGGACTGCGGGTGCTCCTTCCAGCACTTGCAGGGGGCGTGCAAATGGTGGAAGGCGCATGCTCTTCACGTCCAGTGTTGGGAAGGTCAGGCATCGCAACCGACACAATTGGACTCCCCTTGTGGATTTGGGATTTCGAAGAACGCACAGTTCTTTGCGGTGCTTTTGCCAGCTTGAGTCTTTTCATTTTTCTAGCGAGAGGCTGAGTGCTTCCATCCTCATGTGAAGCTGAACCACTAGCCATGAACATAGGCCAGGGCCTCAGCCGTTCCTTGCCACTCCGTGTGGTAAATGGCATATTGGCAAGTTTACGCTTCTCCTCCGACAATTTTATTTTAAGTTTTGGAGTCCTTTTTTTACTGATATTTGGTGTTTTGGATTTTACATGCTCTGTACTATGACATTGGGCATCGGCCTTGGCAGACGACGTTGCTGGCATTTCATCGTCTCGGCCATGACTAGTGGCAGCAGCTTCAGCACGAGGTGGAAGTGGATCTTGATCTTTCCCTAATTTTGGAACCTCAACATTTTTGTTCTCCATATTTTAATAGGCACAACTAAAAGGCACCTCAGGTAAACAATGGAGATGGATGGATACTAGTATACTTATGGATGGACTGCCGAGTGCCGACACAGAGGTAGCTACAGCCGTGGACTACCGTACTGTGTCTGCTGCTAATATAGACTGGATGATAATGAGATGAAATCAATATATATGTATATATAATATCACTAGTACTGCAGCCGGACAGGTATATATTATATATTTATTATGTAATGATTGATGACGGACCTGCTGGACACTGTCAGCTCAGCAGCACCGCAGACTGCTACAGTAAGCTACTATAGTAGTATGTATAAAGAAGAAAGAAAAAAAAAAACAACCACGGGTAGGTGGTATACAATTATGGATGGACTGCCGAGTGCCGACACAGAGGTAGCTACAGCCGTGGACTACCGTACTGTGTCTGCTGCTAATATAGACTGGATGATAATGAGATGAAATCAATATATATGTATATATAATATCACTAGTACTGCAGCCGGACAGGTATATATATTTATTATGTAATGACTGATGACGGACCTGCTGGACACTGTCAGCTCAGCAGCACCGCAGACTGCTACAGTAAGCTACTATAGTAGTATGTATAAAGAAGAAAGAAAAAAACAACAACCACGGGTAGGTGGTATACAATTATGGATGGACTGCCGAGTGCCGACACAGAGGTAGCTACAGCCGTGGACTACCGTACTGTGTCTGCTGATAATATAGACTGGATGATAATGAGATGAAATCAATATATATGTATATATAATATCACTAGTACTGCAGCCGGACAGGTATATATATTTATTATGTAATGACTGATGACGGACCTGCTGGACACTGTCAGTTCAGCAGCACCGCAGACTGCTACAGTAAGCTACTATAGTAGTATGTATAAAGAAGAAAGAAAAGAAAAAAACAACCACGGGTAGGTGGTATACAATTATGGATGGACTGCCGAGTGCCAACACAGAGGTAGCTACAGCCGTGGACTACCGTACTGTGTCTGCTGCTAATATAGACTGGATGATAATGAGATGAAATCAATATATATGTATATATAATATCACTAGTACTGCAGCCGGACAGGTATATATTATATATTTATTATGTAATGACTGATGACGGACCTGCTGGACACTGTCAGCTCAGCAGCACCGCAGACTGCTACAGTAAGCTACTATAGTAGTATGTATAAAGAAGAAAGAAAAAAAAAACAACCACGGGTAGGTGGTATACAATTATGGATGGACTGCCGAGTGCCGACACAGAGGTAGCTACAGCCGTGGACTACCGTACTGTGTCTGCTGATAATATAGACTGGATGATAATGAGATGAAATCAATATATATGTATATATAATATCACTAGTACTGCAGCCGGACAGGTATATATATTTATTATGTAATGACTGATGACGGACCTGCTGGACACTGTCAGCTCAGCAGCACCGCAGACTGCTACAGTAAGCTACTATAGTAGTATGTATAAAGAAGAAAG
Organism: Pseudophryne corroboree; assembly: GCF_028390025.1. NCBI lineage: Eukaryota > Metazoa > Chordata > Amphibia > Anura > Myobatrachidae > Pseudophryne > Pseudophryne corroboree. Next base: position 637,817,468 of record NC_086447.1, on the reverse strand, counting down.
AAAAATAAAAACAACCACGGGTAGGTGGTATACAATTATGGATGGACTGCCGAGTGCCGACACAGAGGTAGCTACAGCCGTGGACTACCGTACTGTGTCTGCTGCTAATATAGACTGGATGATAATGAGATGAAATCAATATATATGTATATATAATATCACTAGTACTGCAGCCGGACAGGTATATATTATATATTTATTATGTAATGACTGATGACGGACCTGCTGGACACTGTCAGCTCAGCAGCACCGCAGACTGCTACAGTAAGCTACTATAGTAGTATGTATAAAGAAGAAGAAAAAAAAAAAAACAACAACGGGTAGGTGGTATACAATTATGGATGGACTGCCGAGTGCCGACACAGAGGTAGCTACAGCCGTGGACTAACGTACTGTGTCTGCTGATAATATAGACTGGATGATAATGAGATGAAATCAATATATATGTATATATAATAACACTAGTACTGCAGCCGGACAGGTATATATTATATATTTATTATGTAATGACTGATGACGGACCTGCTGGACACTGTCAGCTCAGCAGCACCGCAGACTGCTACAGTAAGCTACTATAGTAGTATGTATAAAGAAGAAAGAAAAAAAAAACAACAACGGGTAGGTGGTATACAATTATGGATGGACTGCCGAGTGCCGACACAGAGGTAGCTACAGCCGTGGACTAACGTACTGTGTCTGCTGATAATATAGACTGGATGATAATGAGATGAAATCAATATATATGTATATATAATATCACTAGTACTGCAGCCGGACAGGTATATATTATATATTTATTATGTAATGACTGATGACGGACCTGCTGGACACTGTCAGCTCAGCAGCACCGCAGACTGCTACAGTAAGCTACTATAGTAGTATGTATAAAGAAGAAAGAAAAAAAAAACAACCACGGGTAGGTGGTATACAATTATGGATGGACTGCCGAGTGCCGACACAGAGGTAGCTACAGCCGTGGACTAACATACTGTGTCTGCTGATAATATAGACTGGATGATAATGAGATGAAATCAATATATATGTATATATAATATCACTAGTACTGCAGCCGGACAGGTATATATATTATATATTTATTATGTAATGACTGATGACGGACCTGCTGGACACTGTCAGCTCAGCAGCACCGCAGACTGCTACAGTAAGCTACTATAGTAGTATGTATAAAGAAGAAAGAAAAAAAAAAAAAAAACACGGGTAGGTGCTAGGTGGTATACAATATTATATATATATTATATACAATTATATATATATATATAATATATATTAAACTCATAAACTGGTGGTGATTATTAAACTGGTGGTCAGGTCACTGGTCACACTATCAGCAACTTGCAAGTAGTACTCCTGAGTCCTAAGCAGACAATCACAATATATATTATACTGGTGGTCAGTGTGGTCACAAACAATGGCAGTGTGGCTGGCACTCTGGCAGCAAAAGTGTGCACTGTACGTTATATGTACTCCTGAGTCCTGAGTCCTGCTCTCAGACTCTAACTGCTCCCCACTGTCAGTGTCTCCCCCACAAGTCAGATAATACAGTCACACTATCTCTCTCTATCACTTCAGCAAGTACTAGTAGTAGTAGTACTCCTCCTAATGCTCCCCAAATTACTGCTGTGTCTCTCTCTGTCTCACTCTCTTCTCGAATCTCTATAAACGGAGAGGACGCCAGCCACGTCCTCTCCCTATGAATCTCAATGCACGTGTGAAAAATGGCGGCGACGCGCGGCTCCTTATATAGAATCCGAGTCTCGCGATAGAATCCGAGCCTCGCGAGAATCCGACAGCGTGATGATGACGTTCGGGCGCGCTCGGGTTAACCGAGCAAGGCGGGAAGATCCGAGTCGCTCGGACCCGTGTAAAAAAACCTGAAGTTCGGGCGGGTTCGTATTCCGAGGAACCGAACCCGCTCATCTCTACTTTAAAGTCGGATATTTTCGGTTCCCTAGGGCCAATTTTCAAAAATCTTCAACTTTTTATACTTCTGGGGCCCTTGGGCAACTGCCCATTGAGCCCATAAGAAAAGATGGCCCTGCAAATTGAGGAAGCAGCACTGTGACAGCAGAAACATCAGCAGTGACCAGCAGTGTTAGAACAGAAATGATAATGGAACTAATTCGGATTTATACGTAAATCTAATGGTTGTGGGGCTGCGCAGACGCAAGACCCTTTCTACCCATGTGCAGAACGGGTCTTGCAATATCGCTGTGAGTTGCAGCATGATTGACATGTTACAGCATTTGGGGGGACGAGGTGTCATCCCCATTTTGTAGACATGACGGGTCCATGTTCCGCGTAGTCAGATGCTGACTTACTGGATCCGGGTGTCTGGATCCGACAGCCAGCCTATGTAAACTTCAGCTTACATTGGCTGACTACTTCCTGGAAACATTGCATATGATGCCCAATGGTCGCGAAGGTGATTCGAGGATGTTTCTCGGATGCTGTACTCAGATCTCACAGATGAATGCAGGAAGCGTCTATCTCCTACAGGCGCCTCCTGCTGCATTTGAATTTTATTTACACAGAATTGCACAGCCGGTTCCTTGCGGCTGTGCAATTCCTTATAAACATTAATTAGGCCCAAAGAGTCAGCAATGAGTAGCAAGAGCAATGCAGACAGTGAGTTGCACATGAAAGATTGAAGGGGGTTGTACTGCATCAAAAATTGGAGAAAGATACAGTATTGGAGGAAGATAAAAACTGATGTACACCACTAGCACTAAGAACACTGATAATATAAATAATTTAAATAAACCCTCACAATTAACATGGAGTATAAGAGAAGTTCTAAGCACACATTCGCACAAATATGTGGGCCCAAGCACCATGACCAGGTGACTTCATTTCACATGGGTCCAGTGGCGTAACTAGAAATTTTTCTCCCCCAAGCCAAAACATTCTCTGGTGCACCCCCCCCCCCCCATACTTGACACTATGATAGCGATGAATCTGCATGCGCCGAAGGCGCACCCCGCAAAATGGGCGTTGCCTTGCTGAAATGGTCGTGGCTTTGCATAAAGGGGTGTGGCATTGCAGGAAAAGACTACCTTATACCCCAGTTTTGCAACCTGCACGCCCAGACGTTGGCCACCACAGTAAAAAAAATAATCCTGATTCATGACCCTTACATTATTTGTCATTTTTTCTCCTTATAGTAGTGCCCAGTATACATTATGCCACACACCGCAGTGCCCATTATACATTATGCCACACACTGCAATGCCCCTGAGACATTATACCACGTACCACAATGCCCGTGATATAGTATACCACACACTGTAATGCCTGTTACACATTATGACAGACACCGCAATGTCCGTGATACATTATGCCACACACTGCAATAACCCTGAGACATTATACCACATACCACAATGCCCGTTATATAGTATACCACACACCGTAATGCCTGTGACACATACCACAATGCCCGTGATATAGTATACCACACACCGTAATGCCTGTGACACATACCACAATGCCCGTGATATAGTATACCACACACCGTAATGCCTGTGACACATACCGCAATGCCCGTTATACCATATGCCACACACCGCAATGCCCGTTATACATTATGCCACACAGTGCAATGCCCCTGAGACGTTATACCACATACCACAATGGCCGTGATATAGTATACCACACACCGTAATGCCTGTGACACATAATGACACACATTGCAATGTCTGTGATACATTATGCCACACACTGCAATGACCCTGAGACATTATACCACATACCACAATGCCCGTGATATAGTATACCACACACCGCAATGCCTGTGACACATTATGACACACACCGCAATGTCCGTGATACATTATGCCACACACCGCAATGCCCATTACACATTAAGTCCTACAGTAAGGCTTCTAATTACTTTTAAATTACCTGCTCGTTGCAATGGGTTTCATGCTCTTGGTTCCATGCACGGTGCCAGGGGTTTTCATGCTTAGGGTGTCATGCTCGTTGCCAGGGGTTTCATGCGGTAGGTGTTATGCTTGTTGCCAGAGGTATCATGTGATGGGTTTCAAGCTTGTTGCCTGGGGATAATATTCGTTGCCAGGGGTTTCATGCACTGGGTGTCATGCTCTTTGCTAGGGAGTAATGCTTGTTGCCAGGGATTTCATGAGCTGGGTGTTGTGCTTGTAACCAGGGGGTAAATACAATAAAGAAAGAATAGCAGCGCTAAATTCGTGTACTAAAAAAGTGAGATGGATTGGATAAAAACAGGTTAAAACATTTATTTATAGCTCTGATAAAATACCAATTAAAAGTCAGTATGATCACCGGCAGATTTTTAGATCAAAAATGTCCGTTCCTTTTTAGTGATAACTGGACAACAGTTTAGACAGGCTAGTGAGGGCTTAGGAGCTGGTTGCACAGTCCCAAAATTAAATTAGTTACAGCTTAATTGTGCCGCTGGAGGGAGAAAGTCCTATTTGGAAGTTCTTCAATTAGGAGTTGGTATCATATTCTCAATCCTCACCAGTGTGCAGAGCTTTGCTTGCGGAATGGGTCCTTAATATGCCTGTTACATCCACCAAATTGTAGAGTCTGAACATCCAGTCTGGTCCAAGCATTGATTCTGTAGCACATGGTCGGTGATCAGGATAGCACCTGACACGTTTCGCTGCAGGACCTGCACCTGTTTTAGGTATCAGGATTGACTAATCCTGTTTTCATAGCAGCAGCATTAGAACAATAACCCTATTTGTGCCCGAGCACCAACCCTGGTTAATTTTCTTTGTTGTAACCAGGGGTAATGCTTGTTGCTAGGCCTGTGCTCCCAGTGCCATATATGACCCTAGTGCCAGATATTCCCCCATAGTGCCAGATACACATATGCCCCCAGTGCCCCATATGCCCCCCAGTGCCAGCTACACACGTACCCCCAATGGCAAATATGCCCCCCAGTGCCTGGTACACATATACCCCCAGTGCCAAATATGCCCCCCCAGTGCCAGGTACACATATACCCCAGTGCCAAACATGCCCCCCAGTGCCATGTACACATATACCCCCAGTGCCAAACATGCTCTCCCAGTGCCAAGTACAAAACCCCAGTGCCAAACATGGCCCCCCAGTGCCAGGTACAAACCCCAGTGCCAAATATGCCCCCCAGTGCCCCCTGCATCCACCGCTGCTGTGCATTTTGGGAAGGACACAGAGGGCACAATGCGCGCCTCTCCTGTGTGTCCCTCCTGAGTCTCCGGCGGCAGCGGCGTGTCTGTCAAATGAAGGGCCAGTTCATGAGCGAATCAGAGCTCACAAACGGGCACTTCATTTAACAGACACGCTGCTGCCGCTGGAGACTCAGGAGGGACACACAGGAGAGGTGCACACTGTGCCCTCCGTGTCCTTCCCAAAACAGCCGATTTTGGTGGCGGCACCTCCCCCCGCAGCCCTGCACCTCCAAGCGACCACAGTAACTGCAGCCCCCTACTTACGTCAGTGCATGGGTCCCTAACATTTCTAATACTATCACATTATAGGTCTATATATATATCTAGGTCTTACCATCAAATAGAGCCCTTATCATTGTGTAATCTGAAATGTAGGACCTCTGCTAATTAAAACTAGAGATGAGCGGGTTCGGATCCCTGAGAACCGAACCCCCCGATCTTCACACTCTGAGCTGGTATCCGAGCCCGGCTCAGGACTTCCCGCCAGACTCAAAAACCAGAACGAGGCAAAAAGTCATCATCCCGCTGTCAGATTCTCGCAGGTTTTGGGTTCCATATAAACATTTACTCGTCGCCGCCATTTTCACTCCGGACTTGGAGAGCAAGGGAGACAGACCTCTGTCTCTGTGTGGGTGGTGGCGTCGGATGGGGTTAGTGTGAGCTCTGTAGGGGTGCTGCTGCAGTCACTGTGGTGTACCTGTGTTGTGTTAGGGGTGCTGTCCTGTCTGTCACTGGTGTTTCATGTGCCGTTACGAGCGCTGCAGCTGTACATGGGTTTAGCTGTCCTGGCTGTCAATCTGTTGTACAGGGGCCAGGGACACTGTCCTCCTGTAGACTGTAAAATATAAGTGTGCTGCTGTTAAAATAACATTACACTGGCCCTGTATGCTGTAAAAATTCAGGGGTGCATTTGTTAAAAATTAAAAGCACACTGGTCCTGCATGCTGTAAAAATATAGGGGTGCTGCTGTTCAAATAACATTACACTGGACCTGTATACTGTAAAAATTCAGGGGTGCACTAAAATCAATGTACACTGGCCCTGTCTTGTATGCTATAAAAATTCAGGGGTGCAGTGAAAATAAATGTACACTGGCCTTGTATGCTGTCAAAATTCAGGGGTCCTGTTGTTAAAATAAAAGTACTCTGGTCCTGTGTGCTATAAAATACAAGGGTGCAGTGAAAATAAATGTACACTGGCCTTGTCTTGTATGCTGTAAAATTACAGGGGTGTTGTGAAAATACAGGGGTGCTGGCACTGTCCATGATTACAATGTCTAGGCCTGACTTTCACAACACTGTATGGGATGAGGAGGCTCCTACCACCATTTACATGCCCCCTGCAAGTTCTAGGGGGATCTGAGGATGAGGACGACATCTTGCCGTTGTAGAACCAGTTTGTGAAAGGAGAGATTAATTGCTTCTTTTTTGGTGGGGGTCCAAACAAACCAATCATTTCAGCCACAGTCATGTGGTAGACCCTGTCGCTGAAATTATTGGTTTGTTAAAGTGTGCATGTCCTGTTTATACAACATTAGGGTGAGTAGGAGGGTCCAAGGACAATTCCATCTTGCACGTCTTTTCTTTGCCACATCATTCCAGGGGTGCTGCCCTATATGGGGTTCTGCCCCTCTGCCCTATCAGTCCAGGGGTGCAACTCTACTGCCGTTTAAGTCCAGGGGTGCTGTTGCCTATCTGCTGTGCTGTGCAATTCTCCAGGGGTGCTTCCTATGCTTTATAAATCCAGGGGTGCTGCCGTATAATTCCTGGGGTGCTGCTGTACTTGATCCTAGGTTTAAATGAAAGCCTAGAGCAGATATAAAACAAGCTTCAACATCACAAATAGATTTGTGAAAACATAGCCGCAAAGGTGGAAATGGAAATTGCAGCACTGTTTTTAAATAAAGTGAGGAGAGACCACATTTGTGGCCACAGTCAGTGTGACTGAATCATAATCCAGCACAACTGCCGGATAGGTAAAAGTTATATTTTCTGCCGGAGCATTAGAGAGAGGTTCTTCTTAATTATTTCATGTTAGGGACTCACTCAAATGAATGGCTCCAATTAGTCAACCTTAATTTTGATTTATTAATTCCACATTTTGGGATTATTTATTTAGAAGATATGCATTTGTTGTACAGGGATCTTCTTTTCCTAAGGGCTGCGTAGGGTTATCGCAAGACTTTGCAGTGTTAGAAAAACAGAGTTTCAGTGATCTTGCATTGCATCAGCTTTCCATTGCACTGCAGCACTAGATGGACCAAGAGCTCCTGTAAGGCACAAACAGATACTGAATAAGGCAAACAGATACTGAATATGAGGGTATATTTACTAAGATTCATGTTTCTGCTGAATTGGTGGGAGTTTAAACTCAAATTTTATCGGATGTATTTTTCTGCAACCTTTTGTAATAATTTTCGGGAATTTACTAAGCTGCCGTGCCGAGTTTTGTTTTTTCGTATTTTCCGATGTCAATGTTATTCATATTGTCAGGCAGTGTTTTACGGGAGTGATGAGTAAAACACTGCCGGACATAACACAATGAAGCCCAGCCGGATCAGTGAGATTCATTGTATACAGGGCTTCATTGTGTACAGTATTAAAAGAGTTAAAAGTGTAAAAAAGATTGCATGGGGTCCTTCCTCCTAAACATAAACAGCCTTGGTCTCTTTCAGCCGGTCCTGGTTGTTTAAATACTGGGTAAAAATTGACTGGGGTCTCCCCGTATTTAGACAACCAGCACAACAGTGACCCCAGTTAACTTTGCGGTTAACCGCAGACCGCAAAGTTCCCATCATAGGCCAGAATGGAGGAGTACGATCCTACATTCTAGCCGGTGCGCTGCTCCTGATTGACAGGCTAGTAGCGCACAGCCAATCAGGAGAGCACCATGACGTAGCGCTCCCTGATTGGCTGCTGGGATCTCCAGTGACAGGAGTCACGGGGAGTCCCGGCATTCGGGGAAAGGCGTTCCACGTGTTAACATGGAACCCCTTTAGTGGCGTGGATCAGGCTTTCGTTTTTGTATTTTTGACAAGGCCGTGGATTACTGCAGGAACGAAGAGAACAGATCATCACTGGATAATAGGTGAGTATATTGGAATTTTGGTTTTACAGGTAAACGTTTGGATTCTACATAGAGAAGGGGACGTGATTGGGCGGCGTGGGATGTAGGTAAGTATGCATGAGTGTGTAAGTGTGTTTTAATAAATTTGTACTATCACGGTGTGTGTCTTGTTTTTATGTGGGTATTTATTTTTTTGTAGAACTACAGGTACCAGCGAGCCCGTTATATCCTCGCAGTAGTAGTTCTAAAACAAAAGACAATATTTGTTTTACATACAAAAAGGCTATCAACCCCCCCTCCCACCGCCCAGGGATGGGAAGGCAGCCTCGGGCTTCACCCCTGGCCCTTGGGTGCCTGGAGGGGGGGTCCCCACTCCCCCAGGGTACCCCAGCCAGGGGTGACTAGTTGGAGGGGTAATGCCATGGCCGCACGGACCAGTATAAAAGTGTCCACCAGCTTTGGCATTATCTTCTCGGCTAGCGGAGCCCGGTGCTGGTTTAAAAATATGGGGGACCCCTACGTCTTTTGTCCCCCGTATTTTTGGAACCAGGGCCAACCCAAGAGCCCGGTGCTGGTTGTCTAAATACGGGGGGACCCCAGTCAATTTTGCCCCGGTATTTAAACAACCAGGACCGGCTCAAAGAGCCCAAGGCTAGTTATACATAGGAGGGGGGACCCCACACAATTTTTTTTATGATTTTTAACTATTTCAGACCCTTTTACACAGATAAACATGCACAGATCTCACTGATCTGTGCATGAGTATCTGAACACGCCAGTAAAAAGCAAGTCTATTTGAAAGCTCCTGTTTTTTACGAATTCTGGTGGTCATTCCGAGTTGATCGCAGCCAGCAACTTTTCGCTGCTACTGCGATCAACTAGTACACGCCTATGGGGGAGTGTATTTTAGCTTAGCAGGGCTGCGATCGCTTGTGCAGCCCTGCTAAGCTAAAAAAATTTCAAGCAGAAGTAGACCAGCCCTATACCTACTTACCCTATGTGACGATCTCTGTGATGCTGGAGCCGGCTTTGACATCAGACATCCGCCCTCTGTTCTCCTGGACACACCTGTGTTTTCTTCTCCACTCCCCGAAAAATGGTCTCCAACGGTCCGGATCCGCCCACGTATGCCTTCTTTCTGTCAATCTTCTTTGCGGTCGGCTCTGCGACCGCTTCCATCGTAGGATGCGACGTAACCCCTATTGTCGGCAGTGATTGAGAATACGTTGAGAATACGAATTCTTAGTAAATTACTGAGTTGTATAAAATAACAGCCATGTTTGTCTATTCATTCGTATTTGTGAACTCTGCCGAGACAAACAATACGAATAGCCCCAACACTGCTGAGATTTGTGTTTAGTAAATTCCCGTAATCACACTTAGAAGAAAAATACAAACTCAAATTAAATCACGACCTTAGTAAATATACCTCATGGAGTCTCATGGTGGCTTACAGCCAGGAAGATGTCTTGCTTGACAGGATGAGGCATGCTGTGGGCACAAAGGTTAGCATTGCTTCCTCCCACAGTCCTACTTATAGTATGAAATTAGTTTGGACTGTAGAGTGGTAAGTTCCGCTAGGGCAGGGGCTCAATAACAACATTTTTTACTGCACAGTCGTTCTTAGTACTTAATATAAATAAAATAAACAAGACATACAGGTATGCTCACATGCGTGTAACTGGGAGCTGTGAAAAACAAAAATAAGGCATTTGCCACAAAATATGTAACTACAAATGCAATAAAAAAATGGGGGGGGGGAAAGAAACAGACTCCGTGGAAGGGAAATATCCAATCTTGATCCTGTGGTATACACCAGTTTATTTGCATCCCAGCTTTAAATCTGAGATTATCTTAATCCCTGAAAATTGAGAAGGGGGTACAATTTTGAAGGCTTTGGCCCCTAGTTTTTCAGTTTGTCCAGTAATGTGGTAATTAATAATTATATATTTGCTTGGTTGAAGTCCTTTCTGTTCCACACCAATATACGAGTGGAGGTGAAAGCCTGTGTGTTGTTCCTGATTGCATGTGTCTCTCTAATGTTTAATCACCTTCTTGACACTGTCCTCTTCCTCTTGCCTCTTCTCATAATGTGAAAAGTCATCAAGTATGGAGGTGGTATGTTTGTAGCTAGCTATGATTCTAAGAACTTGGCGAGCTTTTTCCATGGGGACCACCTGTCGCTGAAATAATGGGTTTATTAAACTGTGCATCCTGTTTAAACAACATAAGGGTGGGTGGGAGGACCAAGGACAATTCCATCTTGCACCTCTTTATGTCTTTGCATTATGTGCTCTTTGGGGCCTAGAATTTAAAACTGCCATCCTGTCTGCCACTGCAGTGCTACTCCTAGATGGGCCAGGTGTTTGTGCCACCCTCTTTTGTCACTTAGCTTAGTAATCCAGCTACCTCTGTGCAACCTTTGGCCTAAAAACAATATTGTGAGGTGTGAGGTGTTCAGAATAGACTGGAAATGAGTGGAAATGAATGTTATTGAGGTTAATAATACTGCACATCTCTAATTAAAACACCTGAAGGTGAATGGGAGGGGTGCCAATACTAGCATGAAGGAGACTGACCTTCAAGTGTACAATATATACATACACATAGAGGAAAAAGGGGTGATGTGGACTGCACACCCTATTACTAAAGATATTGGGCGGGATGTATTAACATACATCGCCACCCTCGCAGCCCATTGCAGCGATGTTGATCGCATATGTACTAACATATGCTGTGATGGAGGCCTCCCGCGATACCTGTGAGGAGGTGTGCGGGGGGTCACCGTCACCTCCCTGGGCTCTTCACTTGCTCCCTTGCCAGGAAGCAGGCAGCAGGCTGTCCCCGGGGCCTCCTCCTCCCTCCTGCAGCCGGAAGGACCTCCGGCTGCGTTGCTAGGGGGAGGAGGAGATTACCTTCCGGGTCCAGGCTTCCTGGAGGAAGGTATGCCGGGGTAGGAGGGGGGGTTGGCATCTGCGGAAGGGGGTGGCGGAGGCGGCGGGTTGCGGCGGCCAATGAAAAGAAGCCCCTTGGCTTCTATAGGGTATCGCCATCCAGAGATGACGATACCCTGTGCGGCGAAAATGCGGCAGTCAGGTGTTTGTACATACGAAAATGCAATAAAACCCCTGCAAATTAGGTTTTTATTGCATTTTCTCTTTAGTACATCCCACCCATTAAGAGGTGCTATCAGTGTTCTTAGTGCTAGTAGTGTGCATAAGCTTTCTCTTCCTCCATCATAGTAATAGAAGCCTCAGCATGATAGTACGTCTTAATATCTTTTGTAATAGGTCTTTTTTGGATTCCGGCATCAGTGTTCTGGCGTATGTCGGGATTCCGGCGCCGGTATTTCGGCTGCCGGTATCCTGACAGCTGGGATATTGACCGTGACCCACTGATAGATGTTGATTGGTTGGTACTTTATCTCTCTCCACCCCATCTACCCCCAATTTCTGTAACTTGTTGAGGAGTCCAGCAGTAAGAACTGGCAGATGAAACTGCAAATACAACAGTTTTACTAAATCGTGAACATCTGGCTATGCCACATGATTTATGTGTTCTAGTAATTTCCATCCTACAATGTAAACATGAAACAAGCTTTGAATCTGCTAGGCAAATCCAAGCAACTGAAAAGCAGATACCAGATAGTAAAATAGTTATGATTTGTAACATAGTAACATAGTATCTAAGGTTGAAAAAAGACAATTGTCCATCGGGTTCAACCTATTTGTGGTCTCCTATGCACGATTATTTTGTATAAAATTTTGACTGAAGTTGCTGACTGCCATTCCGATTAACCCCTCTTTTTTATAATAACCATAGTGCGTGACTATGCCCTCTAACCCTGGATATCCTTATCCATTAGGAATTTATCTAACCCATTCTTAAAGGTGTTAACTGAGTTGGCCATTACAACTCCCTCAGGCAGGGAATTCCAAACAGGTATCGTCCTTACCGTAAAAAAAAGCCTTTACGCCGTAATGTGTGGAATCTCCTCTCCTCTAACCGGAGCGAGTGTCCACGAGTTCTCTGTGTTAATCTAACCAAAAACAGGTCCTGCGCAAGATCTGTATATTGTCCCCTTACATATTTGTAAATGTTGATCATGTCCCCTCTTAATCTCCTCTTTTCCAGTGTAAACATGCCTAGTCTTGCAAGCCTTTCCTCGGATTCCAGCGTCTCCATACCCTTAATTAGTTTGGTTGCCCGCTTTTGAACATTTTCTAGCTCCAGGATATCCTTTTTGTAGTAAGGTGCCCAGAATTGTACACAGTATTCAAGGTGTGGCCTCACAAGTGATTTATATAACGGGAGTATAATACTCTCGTCCCTAGCATCAATTCCCCGTTTTATGCATGCTAATATCTTATTAGCCTTCGTTGCTGCAGTCCTACTTTGGGTACTACTGCTTAGTTTGCTATCTAAGTCCTTTTCCAGTACAGAATCCCCTAATTTTACCCCATTTAGTAGGTAGGTGTTATTTTTGTTATTGTTACCACAGTGCATTACCTTACACTTGTCTGTATTGAAGCGCATTCTCCAGTTCGCTGCCCAAGCTTCTAATTTAACTAAGTCATTCTGAAGCGACTCAGCATCCCCCTCCGCATTTATAACTTTACACAATTTGGTATCATCTGCAAAAAAAAATTGACACCATGCTCTCTAGACCTTCTGTTAGGTCGTTAATGAAAATATTGAACAATAGCGGTCCTAATACTGAGCCTTGCGGCACACCACTTAGCACTTCAGTCCAAGTTGAAAAAGATCCATTAACCACAACACGCTGCTTCCTATTATCTAACCAGTTTTTGACCCAAGTGCATATTGTACTTACTAGCCCTGATTCTTGTAGCTTGTAGATAAGTCTCATGTGTGGTACAGTATCGAACGCTTTGGCAAAATCTAAAAAGATTACATCCACCTCTTTACCCTGATCTAGGTTTGCGCTTACTGTTTCATAAAAGCCAAGTAAGTTGGTTTGACAGGATCTGTCCTTCATAAACCCATGTTGATTCCTTTTAATGACCTTATTGACTTCAAGGAACTTCTGAATACTATCTCTTAGAATACCTTCCAATACTTTCCCCACTATAGATGTAAGACTAACTGGTCTGTAATTACCTGGTTCAGCTTTACTTCCCTTTTTGAATATAGGCACTACTTCCACTATACGCCAGTCTTTGGGAACCATACCTGATATTACTGAATCCTTAAAGATCAAAAAGAGCGGTTTTGCAAGTTCAGAATGAAGCTCCATTAGAACACTTGGGTGAATACCATCGGGACCTGGTGACTTATTAATCTTTAAATGTTTTAATCGGTCACAGACTACTTCCTCGCTTAAATAAGTACCTATCAGTGGGATATTCTCATTATTGAGATTATATGTTAGTCCCTGAATTGGGTCCTCTCTAGTAAAAACTGTTGAAAAAAACTCATTTAGTGTGTCTGCTATGTCATTATCATTTTTGCTTAAGACTCCCAACTTGTCTTTTAAAGGGCCTATACTCTCCTTCTTTAATCTCTTGCTATTAATGTATTTAAATAATTTTTTTGGGATTTGCTTTGCTTTCCTTTGCTACTAGTTTTTCGGTTTCTACTTTAGCCGCTCTTATTTCCTTTTTGCAAATTTTGTTACATTCCTTATAGTGCTGAAATGACTCTGCTTCCCAGTCAGATTTGTATTTTTTAAATGCTCGCCTTTTCTTGCCCATAAGTTCCTTAATCTTTTTGTTAAGCCACATCGGTTTATGATTTTTATTCCTTTTTTTGCTGCTCGTAGGAATAAATTTGAGTGTATTTTTAGCTAGCAGGAATTTTAGTACCTCCCATTTTTCCATAGTATTTTTTCCTAAAAACAAACCTTCCCATGCAATATCCCTGAAAAATACCCTTATCTTTTCAAAATTTGCTTTGCTAAAGTTTAAAGTCCTAGTTGAGCCAGTATAGGGCTGTTTATGGAAACTGATATTGAATGTGACCATATTGTTGTCGATGTTTCCTATGGGTTCCCCTACTATAATACCTGATACCAAATCCCCATTGTTTGTTAATACCAGGTCTAAGATTGCATTGTACCTAGTTGGTTCCTTAATTAGTTGAACTAAGTAGTTATCATTAAGTGTGTTTAAAAACATATTGCCCCTAGCAGTATCACATGAATCGTTTTTCCAGTTTATCTCTGGGTAGTTAAAATCTCCCATCACTACTATGTCTCCTACTCCTGCTGCTCTTTCAATTTGCTTTAGTAACAATTCCTCATCAGATGCGTTGATACCAGGCGGCCTACAGCATACACCCAATACTAACTTTTTTATTCCTTTTTCTCCGCATGCAATTTCTACCCATAATGGTTTGTGGAGACAAAAGATCAGCTGTGTAGATTTTTTCCAATGCACAGCGATCCAGTCTGAATTAGGCCCTTAAGTCCCTTAAGAATATACTACAACTGTTTTCTCTGGTGGCTTAGTCTAAAACAGGAAACCAATTTAGTTATAGCCTGTCCAGTATGTGTTCTACCTAAATCTTCTTTGCAACATACTCAAGGACGCATCCAACCTCTCATATACCAACGACCATGTACCATGGGCCCTCATTCCGATCGCTCGCTAGCTGCTTTTAGAAGCAGTGCAAACGCTAAGCCGCCGCCCTCTGGGAGTGTATCTTAGCTTAGCAGAAGTGCGAACGAAAGGTTAGCAGAACTGCTCAAAAAAAATTTCATGCCATTTCTGAGTAGCTCCAAACCTACTCCTACCTTGCGATCACTGCAGACAGTTTAATTCCTGCTTTGACGTCACAAACACGCCCTGCGTTCGGGCAGCCACTCCCCTGTTTCCCCAGGCACGCCTGCGTTTTTACCTGACACGCCTGCATTTTTAGCACACTCCCGGAAAACGCTCAGTTACCTCCCAGAAACGCCCCTTTCCTGTCAATCACTCACCGATCAGCAGAGCGACTGAAAAGCGTCGCTCAACCTTGTGTGAAATTGCATAGTTTTGTGTGAAAGAACGTCGCGCATGCGCACTGCATACCATACGCAGATTTGCCGATTTTTTGCCTGATTGCCACGCTGCGACCGAAAGTAGCTAGCGATCAACTCGGAATGAGGGCCATTGGACAATCTAAGCAAACATAGGGTTGCTCTAACGTCCAGTGGTACAGCTGATGTCCTCCCGATTTGCACACTGCAGCGGATTACAGCCGCAATCAGTTGACATCTCAGTAGACAATCCATTGACTGAAACATTAGCACAAATTCACAGTACTAACTCAATTACCGTCCACCCCTGAATCAGGCTCATAGACACAGAGTAGTAGCTTCTGTATAATTGTTCTGCAGTAAGATCTGACTATAACAAAATATGAATGTATTACGATGCTGGAGACACGGCAACCAAAGTATGATCGGATATAAAGGTAAAGAAAATAGGCAGACGCACAAGTAAAGTGTGTTGTTTAGCAAAATCTTCATCTATGAATGTCCTATGAGTGTTCGAACAGTAAAAATATATATTATATTAAATAAAATTATAAATGGTGGAACATACTATCCCCGAAAATGCGGTCAAACCTAAAAAAACTGCAGAATTATCTTTAGCTATATCGGCCGTCGGCTTTGCTGCACTGCCGACTTGATATGTCTGTGAATGACGTTGTTTACAGACATATCGGAGGTACACACCCACCGACATGTTTGCGATATATTAGCTGTTGTGTGTACCCAGCTATATTAGACTTAGGCTACTTATCAATAGGTCCAATCCCCAATGGAGGTACTCTTATAGGCCCTACACACATGCCGATATTCTGAAAGATATGAACGATCTCGTTCATAAATGAACGAGAACTCGTTCATATCTTTCAGTGTGGAGACTCCAGCGATGAACGATGCGCGGCCCCGCGCTCGTTCATCGCTGATCTCCCGTCGGCTGTGCATGCAGGCCAATATGGACGATCTCGTCCATATTTGCCTGCACTTCAATGCAGCCGGGTGACGGGGGGAGTGAAGAAACTTCACTCCCCCCGTCACTGCCCCCCCGCCGCCGGGTTGCTCGTCGGCCGTATCGGCCGTCGGGCACCTCGGCGGCGCATCGCCGAGTGTGTAGGGCCCATTAGACGAATGTATTATTTATTTATTTATTACCAGTTATTTATATAGCGCACATATATTCCGCAGCGCTTTACAGAAAATATTTGCCCATTCACATCAGTCCCTGCCCAAGTGGAGCTTACAATCTAGATTCCCTACCACATGTATTCACTAGGGTTAACTTTTGTTGGGATCCAATTAACCTACCAGTATATTTTTGGATTGTGGTAGGAAACCGGAGAACCCGGAGGAAACCCACGCAAGTACAGGGAGAATATACAAACTCCACACAGTTAGGGCCATGGTAGGAATCAAACCCATGACCTCAGTGCTGTGAGGCAGTAAAGCTAACCATTACACCTGTACGGCACCTGCTTCCTAGAGATAACCCAACCAATGCTAAAAGGCATTGGGCCCTTCATGGTATTCCTGGGCTTTGGGTATGAGGGTAATAAGATTAATTATTGCACTCAAAATAAATATTAATGCAGTATGAAATTAGCGGGAAAAATCTGTAAATTTTTGTATGTTTACACAAAAGGGGCCAATAATTTAAAATAAATTATATATATAAGAAGGCAATTTTATTTATATATCATATGCACAGTATATTATTTAGTTTAACAGGGGACACTGTTGGGATTGTCGAAGTCAAAAATATTACATAAAAAGAACATACAAACTACACACACTATGAGTCGCTATACTTGCAAATACGCGCAGCGAGCACAGCAATATATGGTAACACACGCATTTATACGGACATGCCACAGAGATGGATTCGACACTTATTTCATGCAGTACATAATTATAATAATATCAAGCGCCAGACATCATGATGATTTAAAATTATATAATAAAGTAATGTCATGTATGTGTATTATTTGAATGAAGCAAGATAGACCTGTCATATTTACTATTAAAGCAACCAGATTAATGTGTAGATTCATTTGATACTTGTTTTCTCTGACGTCCTAAGTGGATGCTGGGACTCCGTAAGGACCATGGGGATTAGCGGCTCCGCAGGAGACTGGGCACAACTAAAGAAAGCTTTAGGACTATCTGGTGTGCACTGGCTCCTCCCACTAAGACCCTCCTCCAGACCTCAGTTAGATTCTTGTGCCCGGCTGAGCTGGATGCACACTAGGGGCTCTCCTGAGCTCCTAGAAAGAAAGTATATTTTAGGTTTTTTTATTTTACAGTGAGATCTGCTGGCAACAGACTCACTGCAGCGAGGGACTAAGGGGAGAAGAAGCGAACCTACCTAATTGGTGGTAGCTTGGGCTTCTTAGGCTACTGGACACCATTTGCTCCAGAGGGATCGACCGCATGGAACCGGCCATTGATGTTCGGTCCCGGAGCCGCGCCGCCGGCCCCCTTACAAAGCCAGAAGCAAGAAGTGTTCCGGAAAATCGGCGGCAGAAGACTTCAGTCTTCACCAAGGTAGCGCACAGCACTGCAGCTGTGCGCCATTGCTCCTCATGCACACCTCACACTCCGGTCACTGATGGGTGCAGGGCGCTGGGGGGGGGGCCTCCCTGAGCAGCAATATAAACACCTTGCCTGGCAAAATCATCACAATATATAGCCCCAGAGGCTATATATGTGATAAATACCCCTGCCAGAATCCATAAAAAAGCGGGAGAAAAGTCCGCAAAAAACGGGCGGAGCTATCTCCCTCAGCACACTGGCGCCATTTTCTCTTCACAGTGCAGCTGGAAGACAGCTCCCCAGGCTCTCCCCTGTAGTTTTCAGGCTCAAAGGGTTAAAAAGAGAGGGGGGGCACTAAATTTAGGCGCAATATTGTTTATACAAGCAGCTATTGGGGGAAAAATCACTCAGTTATATAGTGTTAATCCCTGCATTATATAGCGCTCTGGTGTGTGCTGGCATACTCTCTCTCTGTCTCCCCAAAGGACTTTGTGGGGTCCTGTCCTCAGTCAGAGCATTCCCTGTGTGTGTGCTGTGTGTCGGTACGGCTGTGTCGACATGTGGGATGAGGAAGGTTACTTGGAGGTGGAGCAGAGGCCGATAAATGGGATGTCGCCCCCTGTGGGGCCGACACCAGAGTGGATGGATAGGTGGAAGGTATTAACCAATAATGTCAACTCCTTACATAGAAGGCTGGATGACGTAAAACAGCTGTGGGACAGCCGGCTTCTCAGCCCGTGCCTGCCCAGCCGTCTCAAAGGCCATCAGGGGCTCAAAAAAGCGCCCGTTACCTCAGATGGCAGACACACATGTCGACACGGAGTCTGACTCCAGTGTCGACGAGGTTGAGACATATACACAATCCACTAGGAACATCCGTTACATGATCTCGGCAATGAAAAATGTGTTACGCATTTCTGACATGAACCCAAGTACCACATAAAAGGGGTTTTGTTTTGGGGGAGAAAAAGCAGCCAGTGTTTTGTTCCCCCATCAGATGAATGAATGAAGTGTGTAAAGTAGCGTGGGTTCCCCCGATAAGAAACTGGTAATTTCTAAAAAGTTACTGATGGCGTACCCTTTCCCGCCAGAGGATAGGTCACGTTGGGAGATATCCCTTAGGGTGGATAAGGCGCTCACACGTTTGTCAAAAAAGGTGGCACTGCCGTCTTAGGATACGGCCACCTTGAAGGAGCCTGCTGATAAAAAGCAGGAGGCTATCCTGAAGTCTGTATATACACACTCAGGTTATATACTGAGACCTACAATTGCCTCAGCATAAAATAGTGCTGCTGCAGCGTGGTCTGATACCCAGTCAGATAATATTAATACTCTAAGACAGGGATAATAGTTTGCTAACATAGAGCATATTAAAGACGTCGTCTTATATATAAAGGATGCACAGAGGGATATTTGCCGGCTGGCATCCAGAATTAATGCAATGTCCATTCTGCCAGGAGGGTATTAGAAACCCGGCAGTGGACAGGTGATGCTGCCTATAAAAGGCACATGGAGATTCTGCCTTATAAGGGTGAGGAATTGTTTGGGGATGGTCTCTGGGACCTCGTATCCACAGCAACAGCTGGGAAGGAAAAATTTTTACCTCAGGTTTCCTCACAGCCTAAGAAAGCACTGTATTTTCAGGTACAGTCCTTTCGGCTTCAGAAAAGCAAGCAGGTCAAAGGCGCTTTCTTTCTGCACAGAGACGAGGGAAGAAGGAAAAAGCTGCACCAGCAGCCAGTTCCCAGGATCAAAAATCTTCCCCCGCTTCCTCTGAGTCCACCGCATGACGTTGGGGCTCCACAGGTGGAGACAGGTGCGGTAGGGGCGCGTCTCGGGAACTTCAGGGACCAGTGGGCTTGCCCACAGGTGGATCCCTAGGTTCTGCAAATAGTATCACAGGGATACAGGCTGGAGTTCGAGGCAACTCCCCCTCGCCGTTACCTCACATCAGCCTTGCTTGCTGCCCTCGGAGAAAGGTAGTACTGGCGGCAATTCACAAGCTGCACTTCCAGCAGGTGAAATCAAGGTACCCCTCCTTCAACAAGGCCGGGGTTACTATTCCAAAATGTTGTGGTACCGAAACCAGACGGTTCGGTGAGACCCATTCTAAATTTGAAAGCCTTGAACACTTATATACGAAGGTTCAAGTTCAAAATGGAATCGCTCAGGGCGATTATTGCAAGCCTGGAGAATTTCATGGTATCACTGGACATCAAGGATGCTTACTTGCATGTCCCTATTTACCCTCTTCACCTGGAGTACCTCAAAATTGTGGTACAGGATTGTCATTACCAATTCCAGACGTTGCCGTTGGTCTGTCCCCGCACCGAGGTATTTACCAAGGTAATGGCCGAAATAATTATCCTGTACTTGGACGATCTCCTTATAAAGGCGAGGTCCAGGGAGCAGTTGTTCGTCGGAGTAGCACTATCTCGGGAAGTGCTACAACAGCACGGCTGGATTCTGAATATTCCAAAGTCGCAGCTGGTTCCTACGACGCGTCTACTGTTCCTGGGTATGGTTCTGGACACAGAACAGGATAAAAAGGGTTTCTCCCGGAGGAGAAGTCCAAGGAGTTGTTGTCTCTAGACAGAGACCTCCTAATACGTATACAGGTGTCGGTGCATCAATGCACGCGAGCCCTGGGAAGGATGGTTGCTTCTTACGAAGAAATTCCATTTGCCAGGTCCCATGCAAGGATTTTCCAGTGGGATCTGTTGGACAAGTGGTCCGGGTCGCATCTTCAGATGCATCGGCGGATAACCCTGTCTCCAAGGGCCAGGGTGTCGCTGTTGTGGTGGCTGCAGAGTGCTCATCTTCTAGGGGGCTGCAGATTCGGCATACAGGACTGGGTCCTGGTGACCACGGATACCCGCTTTCGAGGCTGGGGGGCAGTCACACAGGGAAGAAACTTCCAAGGCTATGGAAAAGTCAGGAGACTTCCCTACACATAAATATTCTGGAACTAAGGGCCTTTTACAATGCCCTAAGTCAGGCTAGACCCCTGCTTCAACACCGGCCGGTGCTGATCCAGTCAGACAACATCACGGCAGTCGCTCATGTAAACCGACAGGGCGGCACAAGAAGCAGGATGGCAATGGCAGAAGCCACAAGGATTCTCCGATGGGCGGAAAATCATGTGTTAGCACTGTCAGCAGTGTTCATTCCCGGAGTGGACAACTGAGAAGCAGACTTTCTCAGAAGACACGACCTCCACCCGGGAGAGTGGGGACTTCATCCAGAAGTTTTCCAAATGATTGTACACCATTGGGAAAGGCCACAGGTGGACATGATGGCGTCCCGCCTCAACAAAAAGCTACAAAGATATTGCGCCAGGTCAAGGGACCCTCAGGCGATAGCTGTGGACGCTCTGGTAACACAGTGGGTGTACCAGTCGGTGTATGTGTTCCCTTCTCTGCCTCTCTTACCCAGGGTAATGAGAATAATAAGAAGGAGAGGAGTAAGAACTATACTCATTGTTCCGGGTTGGCCAAGAAGAGCTTGGTAACCAGAACTCCAAGAAATGATCTCAGAGGACCCATGGCCTCTGCCGCTCAGAAAGGACCTGCTGCAGCAGGGGGCCTGTCTGTTCCAAGACGTACCGCGGCTGCGTTTGACGGCATGGTGGTTGAACGCCGGATCCTGAAGGAAAAGGGCATTCCTGAGGAAGTTATCCCTACGCTATTTAAAGCTAGGAAAGAAGTGAACGCAAACCATTATCACTGCATATGGTGGAAATATGTTGCGTGCTGTGAGGCCAGGAAGGCCCCAAAGGAGAAATTTCAGCTAGGTCGATTTCTGCACTTCCTACAGTCAGAGGTGACTATGGGCCTAAAATTGGGTTCCATGAAGGTCCAGATTTCGGCTCTATCGATTTTCTTCCAAAATAGAACTGGCTTCACTGCCTGAAGTTCGGACTTTTGTTAAGGGAGTGCTGCATAGTCAGCCCCCGTTTGTGCCTCAAGTGGCACCGTGGGATCTCAACGTGGTGTTGGATTTCCTGAAGTCGCATTGGGTTGAGCCACTTAAATCCGTGGAGCTACAATACCTCACCTGGAAAGTGGTCATGCTGTGGGCCGTGGCGTCGGCCAGGCGTGTATCAGAATTGGCGGCTTTGTCATACAAAAGCCCTTATCTGTATTTTATATGGATAAGGTGGAATTGAGGACTCGTTCCCAATTCCTTCCTAAGGTGGTATCAGTTTTTCATGTGAACCAACCTATTGTGGTGCCTGCGGCTACTTGGGACTTGGAGGATTCCAAGTTACTGGACGTAGTCAGGGCCCTGAAAAGTATATGTTTCCAGGACGGCTGGAGTCAGGAAAACTGACTCGCTATTTATCCTGTATGCACCCAACAAGCTGGGTGCTCCTGCTTCTAAGCAGACTATTGCTCGCTGGATCTGTAGCACGATTCAACTTGCACATTCTGCGGCTGGACTGCCGCACCCTAAATCTGTAAAAGCCCATTTCACAAGGAAAGTGGGCTCTTCTTGGGCGGCTGCCCGAGGGGTCTCGGCTTTACAACTTTGCCGAGCTGTTACTTGGTCGGGTTCAAACATTTTTGCAACAGTCTACAAGTTTGATACCCTGGCTGAGGAGGACCTAGAGTTTGCTCATTCGGTGCTGCAGAGTCATCCGCACTTTCCCGCCCGTTTGGGAGCTTTGGTATAATCCCCATGGTCCTTACGGAGTCCCAGCATCCACTTAGGACGTCAGAGAAAATAAGATTTTACTCACCGGTAAATCTATTTCTCGTAGTCCGTAGTGGATGCTGGGCGCCCATCCCAAGTGCGGATTGTCTGCAATACTTGTTTATAGTTATTGTCTAACTAAAGGGTTATTGTTGAGCCATCTGTTGAGAGGCTCAGTTATATTTCATACTGTTAACTGGGTATAGTATCACGAGTTATACGGTGTGATTGGTGTGGCTGGTATGAGTCTTACCCGGGATTCAAAATCCTTCCTATTTGTGTCAGCTCTTCCGGGCACAGTATCCTAACTGAGGTCTGGAGGAGGGTCTTAGTGGGAGGAGCCAGTGCACACCAGGTAGTCCTAAAGCTTTCTTTAGTTGTGCCCAGTCTCCTGCGGAGCCGCTAATCCCCATGGTCCTTACGGAGTCCCAGCATCCACTACGGACTACGAGAAATAGATTTAGGGATTGAGGGAATGGTATTGAATTGCTGGCATGTAACTGTATGTAACTGTAACTGTATGTAACTGTATGTATTAACTGCTTACTGTATGAGTTGTAACTATAGGTATACTGTACATTGTAATATATTGAATCCATATCCTTTTAATAACAAATATATACATCAATGAGCTTTGGAACTCAGATAATGTGTGGGTGTATTGTTTTCTCTTATGGGATGCAGTGTTTTGCGATGTACAGCACACTTTTATCGTATATGGTAATAAGATGCGCCTGGCGTCTGCAGTATATATGAGTGGGCATTTTAAATATTTGTGAGAAAGCAATTTGGCATTCACAGTATTAAATAGTGATGTGCACCGGAAATTTTTCGGGTTTTGTGTTTTGGTTTTGGATTCGGTTCCGCTGCCGTGTTTTGGATTCGGACACATTTTGGCAAAACCTCCCTTAAATTTTTTTGTCGGATTCGGGTGTGTTTTGGATTCTGTTTTTTTTTTTCTTCAAAAACAGCTTAAATCATAGAATTTGGGGTTCATTTTGATCCCATAGTATTATTAACCTCAATAACCATAATTTCCACTCATTTCCAGTCTATTCTGAACACCTCACACCTCACAATATTATTTTCAGTCCTAAAATTTGCACCGAGGTCGCTGGATGACTAAGCTTAGTGACCCAAGTGGGCGGCACAAACACCTGGTCCATCTAGGAGTGGCACTGCAGTGTCAGACAGGATGGCAGATATATATAAAAAAGGCCACAAACAGCACATGATGCAAAGATAAATAAATAAAAAAGAGGTGCAAGATGGAATTGTCCTTATGTTATATAAACAGGACATGCACACTTTACCAAACCCATCATTTCAGCGACAGGGTCTGCCACATGACTGTGTCTGAATTGATTGGTTTGTTTGGGCCCCCACCAAAAAAGAGGCAATCAATCTTTCCTTGCACAAACTGGCTCTACAGAGGCAAGATGTCCACCT
This sequence comes from Pseudophryne corroboree, assembly GCF_028390025.1. Lineage (NCBI taxonomy): Eukaryota > Metazoa > Chordata > Amphibia > Anura > Myobatrachidae > Pseudophryne > Pseudophryne corroboree. The sequence continues at coordinate 637,793,522 of NC_086447.1, read as the reverse complement.
CATACTCATCGTCCGATTCCTCACCCCTTTCACTATGTAAATCCTCCTCCTCACACAGTATTAATTCGTCCCCACTGGAATCCACCATCACAGGTCCCTGTGTACTTTCTGGAGGCAATTGCTGGTAAATGTCTCCACGGAGGAATTGATTATAATTCATTTTGATGAACATCATCTTCTCCACATTTTCTGGAAGTAACCTCCTACGCCGATCGCTGACAAGGTTACCGGCTGCACTAAACACTCTTTCGGAGTACACACAGGAGGGGGGGGGGGGGGGTGGCAACTTAGGTAAAATAAAGCCAGTTTGTGCAAGGGCCTTCAAATTGCCTCTTTTTCCTGTCAGTATACGTACAGACTGTCTGACATGCCTACTTGGATGCTGTCACTCATATAATCCTCCACCATTCTTTCAATGGTGACAGAATCATATGCAGTGACAGTAGACGGCATGTCAGTAATTGTTGGCAGGTTCTTCAGTCCGGACCAGATGTCAGGTTTCGCTCCTGACTGTCCTGCATCACCGCCAGTGGGGTTTTTTGGAAATTTGATCCTTTTCCTGGCAGCTCCAGTGACGGTAGAAAATGAAGGAGGAGCTGTTGGTGGGTCACGTTCCGCTTGACTTGACAAGTGTCTCACCAGCAGGTCTTTGAACATCTGCAGACTTGTGTCTGCCGGAAAGAGAGATACAATGTAGGCTTTAAACCTAGGATTAAGCACGGTGGCCAAAATGTAGTACTCTGATTTCAACAGATTGACCACCCGTGAATCCTGGTTAAGCGAATGAAGGGCTCCATCCACAAGTCCCACATGCCTAGCGGAATCGCTCCGTTTTAGCTCCTCCTTCAATCTCTCCAGCAGCTTCTGCAAAAGCCTGATGAGGGGAATGACCTTACTTAGGCTGGAAGTGTCTGAACTGACTTCACGTGTGGCAAGTTCAAAGGGTTGGAGAACCTTGCACAACGTTGAAATCATTATCCACTGCACTTGAGTCAGGTGCATTCCCCCTCCTTTGCCTATATCTTAGGCAGATGTATAGGCTTGAATGGCCTTTTGCTGCTCCTCCATCCTCTGAAGCATATAGATGGTTGAATTCCACCTCGTTACCACCTTTTGCTTCAGCTGATGGCGGGGCATGTTCAGAAGTGTTTGCTGGTGCTCCAGTCTTTGGCACGCGGTGGCTGAATGCCGAAAGTGGCCCGCAATTCTTCGGGCTACCGACAGCATCTCCATTACGCCCCTGTATATTTTTAAAAACTTCTGCACCACCAAATTCATTGTATGTGCAAAACATGGGACATGCTGGAATTTGCCCACATGTAATGCACGCACAATATTGGTGGCGTTGTCCGATGTCACAAATCCCCAGGAGAGTCTAATTGGGGTAAGCCAATCTGCGATGATGTTCCTCAGTTTCCGTAAGAGGTTGTCAGCTGTGTGCCTCTTCTGGAAAGCGGGGATACAAAGCGTAGCCTGCCTAGGAATGAGTTGGCGTTTGCGAGATGCTGCTACTGTTGCCGCTGCTGCTGTTGTTGCTGCGAGAGGCAATACTTCTACCCAGTGGGCTGTCACAGTCATATAGTCCTTAGTCTGCCCTGCTCCACTTGTCCACATGTCCGTGGTTAAGTGGACACTGGGTACAACTGCATTTTTTTAAGACACTGGTGACTCTTTTTCTGACGTCTGTGTACATTCTCGGTATCGCCTGCCTAGAGAAGTGGAACCTAGATGGTATTTGGTACCGGGGACACACAACCTCAAGCAAATCTCTAAGTGTCAGGCTCCGGAGCCTTACCTCCGGCGGGTGCTCCCGCGGGTTACCATCCCGCTAGTTGGCGCGGCTGCGGTGACAGGGAGCTGCTGGCGGCGGATCCTTCTCGACAGATGTGCCAAGGTCTGGGGGCCGAGGGTCTGGAGAGACGGGCGCTGTGGTGGGGATCGCTGCAGTAAGGTCCTCTAGTGGTGACAGTATAGTGTGTCAGACATAGGAGCTGGCTAAAGCTGTGTGCTAACAGCTAAGTATGTCTCCTGTGCTGGGGGCAGCCATGTTGGAGACCAGAGTATTACCAATGAAGTTCCCAATCTGTGTCCAGCCAATCCTGCGTATTCTCCCCTTACAAAAGGGGTCTGGGTCAGAGGGAGAGTGCCAGTGCTTCATGTTACCTCCTTGTGAAAGGTTCTCCAGCTCGGTGCTCCCAGGTTACTTCTGGTTCCCTGGTCCTGGTTGCTCTCATCCATCGGTTACCTAAACGCTGCTGCAGTCCTGCTGTCTAAGTCCGTTGCCACTCGTGGAAGCGCTCACGGGGTCCCAGGTTGTAGAGGAGCTCCAGATGCTAACGGCGGTTTCCGCAGACGTCTTCATTTCTTCATAGTCCAAGTACTTAGCCTCATCTTTCAATCACAAACAACAGTCCTCATTTCTTCAAAGTCCAAGTTCTTCAGTCTCGTCTTTCAATTACAAACCACAGTCCTCATTTCTTCAAAGTCCAAGTTCTTCAGCCTCGTCTTTCAATCGCAAACCACAGTCCTCATTTCTTCAAAGTCCAAGTTCTTCAGCCTCGTCTTTCAATTACAAACCACAATCTTCATTTCTTCAAAGTCCAAGTTCTTCAGCCTCGTCTTTTAATCATAAAACACAGTCTTCAGTTCTTTTTTACCGGAGTTCTTCAGCTTCACTCTTCAAGTCATTTAACCATAGACTCTAATTCTTCCAGTTTCTTCAATTGCTCCAATATTCATGTACAGCCTGATTATTCATTAAATCTACAGTTATCTTCCTATGAAGTCCTCCTTTTCTTTACGCCCTCCGGCCAACGTTAACATTTAGTTAGGCTTCTACCCCATGAGGAGGAATTACATTCAGCCACCTCGTTTACTCTCCTCACAGGTAGCTGTCCCTTCAGCCAAAACTCGGTTGTCGGAACCCCAACTTACGCCGAGCGTGACAGTAAGCACTGGCCCAATGGATGCGGCAAGTGAACAGGCTACTGTAGGCGATGCCTCTGTGGATATTCTGTCTCATCTAAATAAACAGGAGGCCATGCAGGCACAGATTGTACAGTTCATGCAGAATATGTCCACTCGTTTGGATTCTCTTCACACAGCCATTTCCACAACTCGGACTCCAGTTCCAGCTTCCAATCCACCAGCACCTAGTCCTCTAGTGTCGAATTCAGTTCCTTTTTTACAACTACCGCCACCCAGTAAATTTGACGGTAGTCCAAAGCAATGCAGAGGGTTCCTCAATCAATGCGAGATCCAGTTTGAGCTTCAGTCAGCTAACTTTCCATCGGATCGGACCAAAATAGCATACATCATTTCACTTCTGTCCGGACCAGCTGTGGATTGGGCTTCACCCTTATGGGAGAGAACTGATCCCATACTCTGGAATTCGTGGCAACTTTTCGTAAAATCTTTGACGAGCCAGGCCGGACCACCTCTGCCTCTTTGGAGATTCTGCCTCTGTGTCAGGGAACCCGTTCAGTCGCCCAGTACGTGATCCAATTCCGTACTCTGTCTTCTGAAGTGGGCTGGAATGAAGAGGCTCTCATTGCCGCCTTTTAGAACAGTCTCCAACAAAATTAAAGATGAGCTGGTCACTCAGGATGTGCCAGTTAAGCTCGATCAGCTTATTTCTTTATGTAACAAGATGGATCTAAGATACAAGGAGCGCTGCCTTGAGAAAACAAGGTTCGAGCGACCCAAATCTCAGGCTTGTCCCACTCCTAGACTATCCTCACCGTCTACTGAAGAACCCATGCAGGTCAACCGTTCTCGTCTCACCAATGAGGAACGTCAAAGACGCAGACAGGGAAACCTCTGCATGTATTGTGGGGCGGCCGACCACTTTGTTAAGTCTTGTATTCAACGACCGGGAAACTCCCGCTCCTAGCTTACGCAGGAGAGATTAAGCTAGGAGCATTCCCCAAACAATTTACCAGGAAGGAATCACTGTTGGCTGTATGTCTGGAACTTCCCTCTACCTCCTTTCATGTTACAGCACTTTTGGATTCTGGAGCTGCAGAGAGTTTCATTACTTCCGCCTTAGTCCGACAGTCTGAAATACCAACCACTCGTTTGGAGCGAGCTATCTCTATCACCGTGGTTGACGGAAGTTATATCCCTGAAGGGGTCATCACCCACCGTATAGTTCCTCTAAAGATGAAAGTAGGTAGTCTCCATTCTGAAGTTATCTCTTTCCTGGTAATTCCCAAAGCCTCTCAAAAAATAATCCTAGGATTCCCGTGGTTGCAGGAGCACAACCCCTGCTTGGATTGGCAAACTATGGACGTACTCGCCTAGGGGGAGTCGTGTTCTCAAAGCTGTTTATCCACCGTCAAGCCACTCTTTACCCTACACTCCACTGATCTCCCAGATGCCTATCAGCCCTTTCTGGACGTTTTCAGTAAGCAAGGAGCGGATATCTCGTCTCCCCACTGAAGTTGGGACTGCCCTATCGATTTACTGCCTGATAAAACACCTTCCAGAGGCCGAACATACCCTTTATCTTTCCCAGAAACCCAAGCGATGTCTGAGTACATACAGGAGAATTTGGCCAAAGGGTTCCTTCGCCCTTCCTCTTCTCCAGCCGGGGCAGGGTTTTTTTTTTTAAGAAGAAGGACGGGGGCCTACGGCCTTGCATCGACTACCGGGGCCTCAACGAAATTACAGTTAAGAACAGATACCCCTTGCCCTTGATTCCCGAACTATTTGACCGTGTAAAGGGGGCTACCATTTTCACCAAATTGGACCTGCGGGGAGCTTATAACCTTATACACATTCGCGCAGGAGACGAGTGGAAGACTGCGTTCAATACTCGTGATGGGCATTACGAAACCTGGTAATGCCCTTTGGCTTATGCAATGCTCCAGCAGTCTTCCAGAATTATGTCAACGAGTTATTCCGAGATATCCTTTATAAGTGCCTGGTTGTGTATCTGGACAATATTCTAATATTTTCCAAAGATCTGAAAGTCCATCGGGAACAAGTCAGAGAAGTCTTGAAACGTCTAAGGGAAAATCGACTCTTTTGTAAACTAGAGAAGTGCACGTTTGAGGTTCCCTCCATCCTTTTTTAGGTTACATCATTTCCAGGAGGGAATTACAGATGGATCCTGCCAGAGTCCAAGCAATCAGAGATTGGACCCTTCCTACCACTCTGAAGGGAATCAGCGTTTTTTTAGGCTTCGACAATTTCTATAGGAAGTTTATAAAAGATTATTCCTCCATCATTGCCCCGATTACAGCACTAACTAGAAAAGGGTCTAATTCTGCAGCTTGGCCACTAAAAGCATTTTTGTTTCTAAAAGAGGCCTTCATGTCTGCTCCTATCCTTCGGCAACCTGACCTCAGTTGTCCTTTTCAGGTGGAGGTGGATACTTCTTCAGTAGGAGTGGGGGCCCTCTTATCCCAGTACTTTGAGGATCAGAAAGCTCATCCTTGTGCTTATTTTGCCCGAAGATTCTCCCCGGCAGAACAAAACTACGCCATTGGAGAACAAGAATTGCTTGCCATAAAACTTGCTTTTGAAGAGTGGAGGTACTTACTGGAAGGAGCTCAGCGCCCAATCTCAGTAACCACAGATCACAAACACTTTTATATCTGCAGACCGGCCGATGTTTAAACCCACGGCAAGCCAGGTGGGCACTGTTCTTCTCACATTTTTCTTTCAAGTTCAGTTATCGTCCAGGGTCTCTTAATCGGAAAGCAGATGCGCTCTCTTGTTCATTGAATTCAGATGAGTCCACAGATCTTCCGGACAGACAATTCATCCTAGATCCTGCCTCCTTTGCTGCAACTCATACTACTCCACTTCCGCCACTGGGAAAAACCTTTGTTGCACTAGAACTCAGGAAAAAACTGCTCACGTGGGCTCATACCTCACCGTGTATGGGGCACGCAGGTAGCCTCAAGACTCTTAAGTTCATCCAATGCTCCTATTGGTGGCATCATCTGAAGACGGATGTTTTGGAATTCATAGCTGCCTGCCCAAAGTGCGCCCAACATAAAAGTCCAAGAGGATCACCATCGGGTTTTCTTCATCCGCTATCGGTTCCACAAAAACCCTGGACACACATCTCCATGGACTTTATAACTGACCTACCTGTCTCCAGAGGCCGAAACACCATATGGGTCATTGTGGACCGATTTTCCAAAATGGCGCACTTTGTCCCACTCAGAGGTCTTCCAACCGCTCCACAACTATCAAAAATGTTCATATCAGACATCTTCCGGTTACATGGACTTCCACAAGAGATAGTTTCAGATCGAGGGCCTCAGTTTGTCGCTAAATTCTGGAGAGGACTGAGTTCAGCTCTTGGAATGGAATTAAGTTTCTCTTCTGCATACCATCCCCAAACGGATGGCCAGACTGAGAGAGTGAACCAAGACTTAGAGACTTTCCTACGACTCTTCATGTCTTCTTCTCAGGACGATTGGCTGGACTATCTTCCATTTGCTGAATTTGCTCACAATAATCTCTACCATTCCGCTACTCATTCCATACCCTTTTATGTGAATTATGGACTTCATCCACATGTTCCTGCTTTCCAATCTCTCCCAGCTCTCGAAGTACCTGCTGCAGAGTTAGCCCTTCAGCAGTTCACTAAGATGTGGAAACAAGTTCATGAGGCTCTGCTTAAAACGTCCAATAAATACAAGTTTTTTGCAGATCGGAAACGGAAGGCTGTCCCTAGTCTCAAAGTGGGTGATCAAGTCTGGATTTCTACTCGAAATGTAATACTCAAGGTCCGTGCCAAGAAATTTGCCCCCAGATTCATTGGACCATATCCTATTGAAAAAGTATTGAATCCAGTAGCATACAAAGTGACGTTGCCTTCATACTTGAAGATCCCAAATGCATTTCACATCTCCTTACTGAAGCCTCTCATACTGAACCGTTTTCGGGCTGTGCTCCCTAGACCTCTCAAGGTGCAAGCTGCTCAGGGAGAAGAATTTGAAGTTCATAGGATCCTTGACTGTCGTAAAAGATATGGTCGTCTCCAATATCTTATTGATTGGAAGGGATATGGACCGGAGGAAAGGTCCTGGGTTTCTGAAGAGGACGTCCATGCTCCAAGATTAGTCCGGGCCTTTCATACCAAGAATCCGATGAAAGCACAAGTGTGTTCAGAACCCACCCTAAAAAGGGGGGGTACTGTCAGGCTCCGAAGCCTTACCTCCGGCAGGTGCTCCCGCGGGTTACCATCCCACTGGTTGGCGTGGCTGCGGCAGCAGGGAGCTGCTGGCGGCGGGTCCTACTGGACGGATGTGTAGCTGCCAAGGGCCGGGGTCTGGAGAGACGGGTGCTGCGGTGGGGATCGCTGCAGTAAGGTCCTCTACTGGTGACAGTATAGTGTGTCAGACACAGAAGCTGGCTAAAGCTGTGTGCTAACAGCTAAGTATGTCTCCTGTGCTGGGGCAGCCATGTTGGAGACCAGAGTATTACCAATGAAGTTCCCAATCTGTGTCCAGCCAATCCTGCGTATTCTCCCCTTACAAAAGGGGTCTGGCTCAGAGGGAGAGTGCCAGTGCTTCATGTTACCTCCTTGTCAAAGGTTCTCCAGCTTGGTGGTTGCTCTCATCCATCGGTTACCTAAACGCTGCTGCAGTCCTGCTGTCTAAGTCCGTTGCCACTCGTGGAAGCGCTCACGGGGTCCCAGTTCGTAGAGGAGCTCCAGGTGCTAACGGCGGTTTCCGCAGACGTCTTCATTTCTTCATAGTCCAAGTTCTTAGCCTCGTCTTTCAATCACAAACCACAGTCCTCATTTCTTCAAAGTCCAAGTTCTTCAGCCTCGTCTTTCAATCACAAACCACAGTCCTCATTTCTTCAAAGTCCAAGTTCTTCAGCCTCATCTTTCAGTCACAAACCACAGTCTTCAGTTTTTCTTAACCGGAATTCTTCAGCTTCACTCTTCAAGTCACTTAACCATAGACTCTAATTCTTCCAGTTTCTTCAATTGCTCAAATATTCATGTACAGCCTGATTATTCATTAAAACTACAGTTATCTTCCTACGAAGTCCTCCTTTTCTTTACGCTCTCCGGCCAATGTTAACACTTAGATAGGCTTCCACCCCATGAGGAGGAATTACATTCAGCCACCTCGTTTACTCTCCTCACAGGTAGCTGTCCCTTCAGCCAAAACTCGGTTGTCGGAACCCAACTTACGCTGAGCGTGACACTAAGTCCCTGTGAACTAACGGCGGATACCGGACGCACGTCTAACACCAACATAGTTGTCAAGGCCTGAGTTATCCGCTTTGCAACAGGATGACTGCTGTGATATTTCATCTTCCTCGCAAAGGACTGTTGGACAGTCAATTGCTTCCTGGAAGTAGTACAAGTGGTCTTCCGACTTCCCCTCTGGGATGACGATCGACTCCCAGCAGCAACAACAGCAGCGCCAGCAGTAACAACAGCAGCAGTAGGCGTTCCACTCAAGGATCCATCGGAGGAATCCCAGTTAGGAGAGGACTCGTCAGTCTTGCCAGTGACATGGCCTGCAGGACTATTGGCGTTCCTGTCTAAGGAGGAAATTGACATTGAGGGAGTTGGTTGGGTGGTTTGCAGGAGCTTGGGTACAAGAGGAAGAAGGGATTTAGTTGTCAGTGGACTACTTCCGCTGTCACCCAAAGTTTTTGAACTTGTCAATGACTTCTGATGAATGCGCTGCCTGACTTAAACAAACCACCTCACCATCAGAATCCACAAAGTAGCAGCAAGTCAATGAGCACTGATGAGGATACTAGAACTGACACTGGGCAGCGAGAACAGCACTGGACTATTGTACTGTAATATACTGGTCACCACAATGCAGCACAGATAATGAGCAATGATGAGGATACTAGAACTGACACTGGTCAGCGAGAACAGCACTGGACTTTGTACTGTAGTATATAGCTCACCACAATGCAGCAGCAAGACAATGAGCACTGATGAGGATACTACAACTGACACTGTGCAGCGAGAACAGCACTGGACTATTGTACTGTAATATACTGGTCACCACAATGCAGCAGCAAGACAATGAACACTGATGAGGATACTATAACTGAGACTGGGCAGCGAGAACAGCACTGGACTATTGTACTGTAGTATACTGGTCACCACATGAATGCAGCACAGATAATGAGCACTGATGAGGATACTATAACTGACACTGGGCAGCGAGAACAGCACTGGACTATTGTTCTGTAATATACTGGTCACCACAATTCAGCAGCAAGACAATGAGCACTGATGAGGATACTGGAACTGACACTGGGCAGTGAGAACAGCACTGGACTATTGTACTGTAGTATACTGGTCACCACATGAATGCAGCACAGATAATGAGCACTGATGAGGATACTATAACTGACACTGGGCAGCGAGAACAGCACTGGCCTATTGTTCTGTAATATACTGGTCACCACAATTCAGCAGCAAGACAATGAGCACTGATGAGGATACTAGAACTGACACTGGGCAGCGAGAACAGCACTGGACTATTGTATTGTAATATACTGGTCACCACAATGCAGCACAGATAATGAGCACTGATGAGGATACTAGAACTCAGACTGGGCAGCGAGAACAGCACTGGACTATTGTACTGTAGTATACTGGTCACCACAATGCAGCAGCAGGACAATGAGCACTGATGAGGATACTAGAACTGACACTGGGCAGCAAGAAAAGCACTGGACTATTGTACTGTAGTTTACTGGTCACCACAATGCAGCACAGATAATGAGCACTGATGAGGATACTATAACTGACACTGGGCAGCGAGAACAGCACTGGACTATTGTACTATAATATACTGGTCACCACAATGCAGCAGCAAGACAATGAGCATTGATGAGGATACTAGAACTGACACTGGGCAGCGAGAACAGCACTGGACTATTGTACTGTAATATACTGGTCACCACAATGCAGCACAGATAATGAGCACTGATGAGGATACTATAACTGACACTGGGCAGCGAGAACAGCACTGGACTATTGTACTGTAATATACTGGTCACCACAATGCAGTAGCAAGACAATGAGCACTGATGAGGATACTAGAGCTGACACTGGGCAGCGAGAACAGCACTGGACTATTGTACTGTAGTATACTGGTCACCACAATGCAGCACAGATAATGAGCACTGATGAGGATACTATAACTGACACTGGGCAGCGAGAACAGCACTGGACTATTGTACTGTAATATACTGGTCACCACAATGCAGCACAGATAATGAGCACTGATGAGGATACTATAACTGACACTGGGCAGCGAGAACAGCACTGGGCTATTGTACTGTAATATACTGGTCACCACAATGCAGCACAGATAATGAGCACTGATGAGGATACTATAACTGACGCTGGGCAGCGAGAACAGCACTGGACTATTGTACTGTAATATACTGGTCACCACAATGCAGCACAGATAATGAGCACTAATGAGGATACTATAACTGACACTGGGCAGCGAGAACAGCACTGGACTATTGTATTGTAATATACTGGTCACCACAATGCAGCACAGATAATGAGCACTGATGAGGATACTAGAACTCAGACTGGGCAGCGAGAACAGCACTGGACTATTGTACTGTAGTATACTGGTCACCACAATGCAGCAGCAGGACAATGAGCACTGATGAGGATACTAGAACTGACACTGGGCAGCAAGAAAAGCACTGGACTATTGTACTGTAGTTTACTGGTCACCACAATGCAGCACAGATAATGAGCACTGATGAGGATACTATAACTGACACTGGGCAGCGAGAACAGCACTGGACTATTGTACTGTAATATACTGGTCACCACAATGCAGTAGCAAGACAATGAGCACTGATGAGGATACTAGAGCTGACACTGGGCAGCGAGAACAGCACTGGACTATTGTACTGTAATATACTGGTCACCACAATGCAGCACAGATAATGAGCACTGATGAGGATACTATAACTGACACTGGGCAGCAAGAACAGCACTGGACTATTGTACTGTAATATACTGGTCACCACAATGCAGCACAGATAATGAGCACTGATGAGGATACTATAACTGACACTGGGCAGCGAGAACAGCACTGGACTATTGTACTGTAGTTTACTGGTCACCACAATGCAGCACAGATAATGAGCACTGATGAGGATACTATAACTGACACTGGGCAGCGAGAACAGCACTGGACTATTGTACTGTAATATAGTGGTCACCACAATGCAGCACAGATGATGAGCACTAATGAAGATACTAGAACTGACACTGGGCAGCGAGAACAGCACTGGACTATTGTACTGTAATATACTGGTCACCACAATGCAGCACAGATAATGAGCACTGATGAGGATACTATAACTGACACTGGGCAGCGAGTGTTATGCACACCAGTGCCTGCAGGAAAGTACTGGTGTCAGGACTGTTATGCACTCCAGTGCCTGCAGGAATGCACTGGTGTTTGAACTGTTATGCAAAACAAATGGACTCACAGACAGACTGGGGAATATGACATAACGTACACAGAAGGTGATAGGGTAACAAAATACACACAAAGTGAACAGAGAAGCCCAGAGGCTAAGGAACTGGGTATCTCCCTTGTATTAGAACTGCTCAGATGGGAAAAGCAAGATGTTGTGTTTTAATACGTAGAGAACCCGAAATGCTGTTGCTAAGGGCAACAGCAAAACCCTAAAGGGTTACCAACGGGTGTGGCAGTAAACTCCTTGGTCAGAGATGGAATGATAGACACAAGGAGAGTCTCCACAATCCTAATTCTCACTTGCAGTGCACAGGTTCAGCTTACTGCCACTAAACTGACCCCTGACACCTAGCACAGTGAGACAGGATTAGACAGGCAAGTCTTAGAATACAGCCGCAAACTTGCTAAGTTCACAGAGTAGTAACAGAACCCCAGCAAGCTAAACGACTGACTCCAGTCTTACTGCTAGGTCTGGATTGGCAGAGTGTAATACCAAATCCCCAGGCCTATTTGCAGTAAGCAACAAACAAATACAAAGCTACACAGTACTGGCTAACTTTCAGAAACTGACTAACCAACAAAGATTCAGCAGCATCTGTTTAACCTGGAAAGAGGCCTTATAAAGCAGGTGCTGTCCACGCCCCACTCAGACCTCACAGACTGTGAGCACAAAAACCAGCACCGGATCCCCTGCCGTGCACAGAGCCTATAACCACTGCACAGCAAAAGACCCGAACCGGAGTATCAGCTGCGCTCAGGTTACTCCGCTAGCACTTGTCTCCCGGTTGCCATGACGACGTGGCAGCACAGGGCAGGAGACCCTAACAGTACCCCCCCTCTGACGAGGGGTCAAATAACCCCTACCACCGGGTTTATCAGGGAACTGCGAGAAGAAAGAGCGTATCAGTCTGGGGGCATGAAGATCACAACTGCACACCCACGACCGCTCCTCCGGGCCATACCCCTTCCAGTGCACCAAAAATGACAGCCGACCCCGAACCACCTTGGAGTCAAGAATCCTTTCAACAACAAACTCCCTCTGGCCACGTATCAGAAGAGGGGAAGGTCTTCCACTGGAAGAAGGATTCCTAATCGCCCGTTTTAAAAGGGAACAATGAAATGTTTTATTGATACCCAAAGAACGGGGCAGATCTAACTGAAATGCCACCGGATTGATAACCCTGGTGATCTTATAAGGGCCGATGAACCGGGGGCCTAACTTATGAGATGGCTGTCTCAACTTCAAATTCTTGGTAGACAACCAGACGAAGTCTCCTAATTTGAAGCTGCAGGGTCTTTTCCGCTTATCAAAAACCCTTTTGGTCACTAATGACACAGACACAAGGGCTTTCTTCACTTTCCGCCAAATACCTCTAAGGACCGAAACCACAGAGGAACCACCAGACGTGGAGTCCAGGGGGTCAAAAGAATTGGCCTTAGGATGATGCCCATACACACAAAGGAAGGGAGAGATCCCTGTAGCAGAGTGAGCCGCGTTGTTATAGGCAAACTCCGCCATGGACAGATGAGCAACCCAGTCAGTCTGACACTTGGAGACATAACACCTGAGGAACTGCTCCAAGGACTGGTTCACCCTTTCAGTCTGCCCATTAGACTGCGGATGGTAGCCTGACGACAAGCTGACAGAAATCTGGAGATCGGAACAAAATGCCCTCCAGAATTTGGCCACAAACTGGGATCCGCGGTCAGAGACCACATCAAGTGGCAACCCGTGGAGACGCACAACATGCAGCATAAATAATTCAGACAGGCGTCTGGCCGATGGCAGCCCAACCAGTGGAACGAAGTGCGCCATCTTCGAAAACCTGTCAACGACAACCCAGATGGCTGTCATCCCCGAGGATTTGGGCAAGTCCACCACAAAATCCATTGAAATGTGGGTCCATGGCTTAGATGGGATAGAGAGTGGATGTAATGGGCCAACAGGAACCCCTCTAGGAGTCTTATTTCGGGCACAGATGTCACATGCCCGAACCCACTGATCCACATCCTTAGCCACCGAGGGCCACCACACCGCCCTAGATAGCAACTCCCGAGTTCTGGCAATACCCGGGTGACCTGCCGACTTCTTGGCATGGAATTCCAGGAACACTCGCTGTCTTAACCTAGGAGGCACAAACAAAAGACCTACCAGAAGGTCTGGAGGAGCCTGCTCCTGTGCTCTAAGGACTAATGATAAGAGGTCCTGGGTAATGCCCACTTTAATACATGATGGGGAAACAATGGGCAACGGCTCCTCGGTGGTCTCCTGGATTGGAGCAAAACTCAGCGAGAGCGCATCAGCCTTGATGTTTTTTGACCCAGGGCGATATGTTATCAAAAAATTAAAGCGAGCAAAAAACAAAGCCCATCGTGCCTGCCTGGCATTGAGACGCTTCGCTGACTCTAAATATGCCAGATTCTTATGGTCAGTGAGAATTGAGACCACAAACTTAGCCCCCTCAAGCCAGTGTCTCCACTCCTCGAGTGCATCCTTAATAGCCAACAATTCCCGGTTACCCACGTCATAATTCATCTCGGCAGGCGAAAATTTACGGGAAAAGTAAGCACAGGGATGAAGGCGATTATCAGACACTCCCATCTGAGAAAGCACTGCCCCAATACCCATCTCAGAGGCATCCACCTCCACCACAAAAGGACGCTCCGGATCTGGGTGTCGCAGCACCTTGGCCGAAACAAATGCCCTTTTGAGACGGGCAAAAGCCGCTTTAGCCTCACAAGACCAGTGAGCAACATCCGCCCCTTTCTTAGTGAGTGCCACCAAGGGCGCCACTATAGACGAAAATCCAGCGATAAATCGTCTATAAAAATTCGCAAAGCCCAGGAAACGCTGAAGCGCCTTCAAACTAGTGGGCTGCACCCAATCCAGGACTGCCTGTACCTTGGAACCCTCCATTTGGAAACCTTCTGGGGAGATAATATATCCTAGAAATGCGATTTGCTGAACTTCAAATTCGCACTTCTCCAGCTTCGCCCCAAGCCGGTGGTCTCTGAGTTTCTGGAGGACTAAGCGTACATGCTTCCGATGTTCCTCCAGGGAATGGGAGAAGATTAGGATGTCATCTAAGTATACAACTAAGAATCTATCCAAATATTCCCTGAGCACATCATTCATGAAATCCTGGAAGACTGCCGGGGCATTACAGAGCCCAAAAGGCATCACCAAATATTCATAATGCCCTGAGTGGGTATTAAAGGCAGTCTTCCATTCATCCCCCTCTCTTATTCGGATTAGATTGTACGCACCGCGTAGGTCAATCTTAGAAAAAATGGTGGCAGTACGAAGCTGGTCAAACAAGACCGAAATGAGAGGCAGTGGGTATGAGTTTTTAATCGTGATATGGTTCAATTCCCTGAAGTCGATGCAGGGTCGCAACGAACCGTCCTTTTTACCCACGAAGAAGAACCCCGACCCAACTGGAGACTGTGAAGGTCTGATAAATCCCTTAGCCAAGTTCTCCTGAATGTACTCTGCCATAGCCTGAGTCTCAGGACGTGACAGGGAGTACAACCTGCTCTTGGGAAGCTTAGCATTTGGCAACAAATCAATGGCACAGTCATAGGGGCGATGGGGAGGTAGTACCTCTGCAACTTTTTTGGAGAACACGTCCGCAAAATCTGCATAACACCCTGGCAATCCTGGCAAACTTAGCTGCGAGAGCCTGACTGGAAGGCTCAAGCAACTCCTGAAACAATCAGTACCCCAACTAAGAATCTCCCCAGAGACCCAGTCAAATTGAGGATTGTGGGCCCTTAACCAGGGTAACCCCAAAACCAATGGGGCAAAAGTACAGACAGTCACATAAAAGGACAATCTTTCAGAGTGTGTGGCTCCAATAAACAAAGAAATCTGGCTAGTGCAAGAGGTAATTTTACCTTGGGATAATGGTTCCCCGTTTAACCCACAAATCTCAATTTCCGATGCCAAGGGTACTAAGGGAACAGAGTGTTTCAGGGCGAATTGGCGGTCCATAAAAACCCCGTCGGCCCCACTGTCCACAAAGGCCCCAGTCTTGACAGTTTGACCGAGGATCTTCAAGGTCACCGGAATGATAAAAGTCTTCTTGGGAAATTCTGACTTCTGGCCTGACAGGATATTTCCCATCACCCTCAGGCCCTGAAGTTTTCCGGCTTTTCTGGGCATGATACTACCACATGACCTTTATTCCCACAGTACAAACACAACCCCTGCTGTCTCCTCTGCGTCTTCTCACGCGAGGAGAGGCGGGTAGCCCCAATCTGCATAGGCTCCTCAGAAAATTCCTCAGAGTCTGAGGTTCCCTTGGGAAGGAAGGAAATCTCAGTCTCCCTTTCAAGCCTACGCTCTCTCAGCCGTCTATCCACCCGGATGGATAATTGCATGAGCTGATCCAAGCTATCAGGCAAGGGATATTGTACCAGTTGGTCCTTTATCTGGTTAGAAAGACCTCTTCGGTACTGGTGTCTCAGGGCTGGGTCATTCCACTGGGTATCATGGGCCAACCTCCGAAACTCCGTACAGTAAACCTCAACTGGCCTTCGCCCTTGCTTAAGGATCGAAATCTGAGCCTCGGCTGAGGCCGTCTTGTCAGGGTCATCATACAACATGCCCAGTGCCGTAAAAAAAGCATCAACACTTTTAAGCGACGGACAGTCAGGCTGCAACCCATATGCCCAGACCTGTGGGTCTCCTTGTAGCAAGGAAATCACTATGCCCACCCGCTGAATCTCCGACCCAGAAGACTGAGGCCTAAGCCGGAAGTATAGCTTGCAGCTCTCCTTGAAACAAAAGAACTGCGAGCGATCTCCAGAAAAATGATCCGGGAGATTTACTTTCGGCTCCTTAACCCCTGCAGGTGCTGCTGCTGCGGGAGCTCCGCCAGCAGCCTGGGAGGTGTGCATTTTAATGGACAAATCATTAAATTGTCGAGTCAGGACCTGCACCTGATCGACCACCTGTTGCAACGTATTTTGAGGGGTATGCTCCATATTCCCACAAAATTTCAACAGGAGTATTAGGCTGCTGAATATGTTATGCACACCAGTGCCTGCAGGAAAGTACTGGTGTCAGGACTGTTATGCACTCCAGTGCCTGCAGGAATGTACTGGTGTTTGAACTGTTATGCAAAACAAATGGACTCACAGACAGACTGGGGAATATGACATAACGTACACAGAAGGTGATAGGGTAACAAAATACACACAAAGTGAACAGAGAAGCCCAGAGGCTAAGGAACTGGGTATCTCCCTTGTATTAGAACTGCTCAGATGGGAAAAGCAAGATGTTGTGTTTTAATACGTAGAGAACCCGAAATGCTGTTGCTAAGGGCAACAGCAAAACCCTAAAGGGTTACCAACGGGTGTGGCAGTAAACTCCTTGGTCAGAGATGGAATGATAGACACAAGGAGAGTCTCCACAATCCTAATTCTCACTTGCAGTGCACAGGTTCAGCTTACTGCCACTAAACTGACCCCTGACACCTAGCACAGTGAGACAGGATTAGACAGGCAAGTCTTAGAATACAGCCGCAAACTTGCTAAGTTCACAGAGTAGTAACAGAACCCCAGCAAGCTAAACGACTGACTCCAGTCTTACTGCTAGGTCTGGATTGGCAGAGTGTAATACCAAATCCCCAGGCCTATTTGCAGTAAGCAACAAACAAATACAAAGCTACACAGTACTGGCTAACTTTCAGAAACTGACTAACCAACAAAGATTCAGCAGCATCTGTTTAACCTGGAAAGAGGCCTTATAAAGCAGGTGCTGTCCACGCCCCACTCAGACCTCACAGACTGTGAGCACAAAAACCAGCACCGGATCCCCTGCCGTGCACAGAGCCTATAACCACTGCACAGCAAAAGACCCGAACCGGAGTATCAGCTGCGCTCAGGTTACTCCGCTAGCACTTGTCTCCTGGTTGCCATGACGACGTGGCAGCACAGGGCAGGAGACCCTAACAGCGAGAACAGCACTGGACTATTGTACTGTAATATACTGGTCACCACAATGCAGTAGCAAGACAATGAGCACTGATGAGGATACTAGAGCTGACACTGGGCAGCGAGAACAGCACTGGACTATTGTACTGTAATATACTGGTCACCACAATGCAGCACAGATAATGAGCACTGATGAGGATACTATAACTGACACTGGGCAGCGAGAACAGCACTGGACTATTGTACTGTAATATACTGGTCACCACAATGCAGCACAGATAATGAGCACTGATGAGGATACTATAACTGACACTGGGCAGCGAGAACAGCACTGGACTATTGTACTATAATATACTGGTCACCACAATGCAGCAGCAAGACAATGAGCATTGATGAGGATACTAGAACTGACACTGGGCAGCGAGAACAGCACTGGACTATTGTACTGTAGTATACTGGTCACCACAATGCAGCACAGATAATGAGCACTGATGAGGATACTAGAACTGACACTGGGCAGCGAGAACAGCACTGGCCTATTGTACTGTAGTATACTGGTCACCACAATGCAGCACAGATAATGAGCACTGATATTGAGCTTTCCACTCAGAGAACGTAGCCACGTCCTCTCGCTATCTCGACAATGCACGATTGAAAATGGCGGCGACGTGCGGCTCTTTATATGGAATCCGAATCTCGTGAGAATCCGACAGTGGGATGATGATGTTTTGCCTCATTCGGGTTCACTGAGTCAAGCGGGAAGAACCGAGGCTGACTCGGACCCGTGTAAACCACGTGAAGTTCGGGGCGGTTCGGATCTCGGAGAACCGAACCCGCTCATCTCTAGTAAAAAGGGGGACGCTGTCTGCCATAATGTGTAAAAAAGGGAACTCTGTCTACTGTAATTGTAAAAAGGGTACGCGGTCTGCCGTAATGTGTAAAAAAGGGGACGCTGTCTGCTGTAATGTGTAAAAAGGGGGACGCTGTCTGCCGTAATGTGTAAAAAAGGGGACGCTGTCTGCCGTAATGTGTAAAAAGGGACGCTGTCTGCCATAATGTGTAAAAAGGGGATGCTGTCTGCCGTAATGTGTAAAAAGGGGGACTGTCTGCTGTAATGTGTAAAAGGGGCTCTACCTGGTGTAGTGGCGCTACTGTGCAGCGTAATTTGAATAATGGAGACTACTGTGCACCGTATTATGAATTGGTATTAATTTGTGGCCATGCCCCTTCCCCATGAAGCCACACCCCTATATATTTTTTGCACACCTATGGCGCGCACTGCCCCTATCTTGCATGGGGGGGCGCCAATGCCGTTTCTTGCACACAGCACTAAAATGCCTAGTTACGGCACTGTTCCGTATTAATGAAGGAATTCACAGGTACCAGAAAATGCCTTGTCAATCTTGTCATGCCATGGCTTCTAATCTTAACTCATGCATACCCAAAGCTCAAGGGATACACTTTGCATTTTTGTTCACGCACTTGAGACACTAGACCTGCGCAAATTAGAACAATAGCATGGGACTTCTTTCTTGTTTCAAATGAGGTTACCCCTCACTCTGTAGGTTCCAGGGTGTGGGAGATTAAAATACTTTATTTTTTTTAAATATATTTTTATTGAGAAGGAACACACAATATAGATACAAGTCGTATGTCATAATGTATAAAAGGACAATAACCACTGTAAGGTACAGAAATCGCAAAAAGAAGAGTATAACAAAAATTTGGAATACCATAAACAAGAATATGAGGATAGTCAGCCACATAGTTCAACTATTAGAATGTAGTATCAGTCTAATAATTTCAAAGGGTGGTGAGCCTAACGTGAGAGATTCCGTATTATACCACATTGTTAATCTAACTACTTTGCGCACATATTACTTGGTGGCAGTAGGCAGGGTGAGCAAGTAGGACAACTAAATGGAAAAGAATTTCGAAGAACGGGACTCCGCGTCTAGGGAACAATCTACCCAATCCATTTGATAGAGGTAAGTTAAACGTGGTAACATGATGGAAAGGGGTATCGGCTCCGAGTGTATCCATTGGGATAAAACAGTTTTCTTTGCGGCAGCAGACACACGAGCCAACAATAATTTCGTCCCTTTGGAATATGGGGATCCTGAGTATTTATATAATTCCAGAAAGCCCAAACCATAGTAATATTAAAAGAAATATGAAGTTCCACATTAATATACGTTTGAACTGCAGTCCAAAATGTTTGTAACACTGGGCCCGCCCAGAGACAATAATATCGGCGTCAGGGGAGTTAGATTTAAAACAAGGAGAATTATCAGATACTCCCATGAGGAACCGAAGTCTGGGGGTGTAATATGCTCTATGTAGTATTTTAAAGTGCATCTCTGCATAGGATGACGAAACTAATTGTTTATTTAGTGCACCACACCACCGAATTACTGTTAGAAGATCAGTGTCAGGGAAGCTGTCCGTCCATTTGCCAATCCCAGTTGTGAGCTTAGGTAGATCCAACCTCTGCCTAGTGTGAGAATAAATTAAAGAAGTATTATAGGGGGCTCCTGAGCACTGCCGTACCAGGCCATCTAGGGGAAAGGTGAGACAGGAGAGCGCAGCCGTGATAATTTGCTAGTAACAAAGCTACGGATTTGAAATTAGGCAAAAAGAGGAAAATGAAGAGTGGGGTATTTTTCTTTTAGTTGAGATAAAGTCAAGATCGCTGAGCATTCTACATTCAGAAATTGATATAATAGAGAAAGGCCCTGGAGATGCCAATTACGAACAACCTTGTTATCCTCACCACCCTGAAATTGCGGGTTAAACAACAAAGGCAG
Source organism: Pseudophryne corroboree (assembly GCF_028390025.1). Classification (NCBI taxonomy): domain Eukaryota; kingdom Metazoa; phylum Chordata; class Amphibia; order Anura; family Myobatrachidae; genus Pseudophryne; species Pseudophryne corroboree. Next base: position 637,773,307 of record NC_086447.1, on the reverse strand, counting down.
AAATAAAGAATCCATCATGGAAAGGCCTAAGCATTTCTTAAGTATACGCCAAGCTGTACATGGAGCATATAACAATGGATCATGGAGTCGGTCAGGTAGTGGAGGGTCAACAGCAAAATGCAATACATGTACCAAAGTATGCTGAGGTGAGAGATCTTGTTCCAAGGCTCGATTAACAAAGTTGTCACCATCCCCTATCCAATCCAAAGCATATCTATAATTGTGACGGAGGTTGTTTTAATTTGAAATGTGCTATGCGGGGACGTTTGTTTGCCCAAATCAATTTAGTAAGGGCTTTGTTAATAGTATGGACATCGCGTTTGGACAATAAAAATGGGAGCATCTGGATTGGATAGAATAGTCGGGGGAAGGAGACCATCTTGTATAAATGTCACCTGCCTAGATAAGAGATAGGAAGGTGTTGCCATTTTAAAAAGTCATCCATCATTTGAGTGATGTAGTGAGAGAAATGTATAGGTCAGTAAGGATTGGTGGGATGCGTTGGCCTAGATATTTTAAATATTGGCAAGCCCATTTGAAGAGGAACGAATCACCCCACTCCAGAGTCGCCTCCTCTCCCAATGCTAGTGCCTCCGTCTTATCAAAATTAATAAAGAATCCTGAAATTAAATTAAAATCATGTAGTGTAGTTAGTAATGATGGAATCGTCTGTTTAGGGTCAGCAAAATATAATAAAAGGTCATCAGCAAAAGCAGAAACCTTGACGTCGTTGTTACCGACCATAATACCTTGTCATGTGGGCTCTTGTATAAAATTACGTATCAATGGGTCAAGGGCCAGATTGAATAGCAAGGGGGAGAGAGGGCAGCCCTGGCGCGTCCCTCTACCTAACGTAAAAGCGGACGAGTTTAGTCCATTTATAGTTAAGTGTGCCTGGGGTAGTGCATATAACATTCTAAATATAGGATGAATTCCACACCGAATTGTTGAACATGAAGAATATGAAGTAAATGAGACCAGGAGACGCGGTCAAACACCTTATCGGCGTCCCAACTTATCGGCGTCCCAACTTACAATAAGAGCGTTCAGGCAGGCTGACAATAAGAGCGTTCAGGCAGGCTGATTGTTGTGCACTATACATTGCTGCAATCAATGTACGAATATTATGAACTGAGGTTCTACCTTTGACAAACTCTGTTTGTGCAGGATGTAAGACCCTGTTCAATATAGGTTGAAGTCGTGCTGCAATTAGTTTTGTAAAAAGCTTCAAATCCTGATTCAATAATGAAATAGGACGATAAGACTGAGTATATTGGGGATCTTTTCCCTGTTTCGGAAACAACACAATTCTGGCTTCACTATTTACCCTCAAACAATGCATTAAACAATGCATTAAAAAGAGATAATAAATGGGGGGCAAGGATTCGATAATACTCTGCTCCAAACCCTTCCGAGCCAGGAGACTTGCCATTTTGTAGCGATTTGATCAAGGAAAGCAATTCCGGTTCCGTGACCGGTTCTGTTAAGGAATTTCTTTCCTCTTTCATTAAGACAGGCAGTATCACCCTCTCAAGGAATTGCATACCTAGATTCGGATGATCCGGGGGGGCTTCATAAAGAGTTTTATAATGTAAGAAGGCCTCAGAAATTGAGGGTGTATAAAAAATGACTGCAGACGAATCAGTAATTAGATAAGGGATACGAGAAGAAGCGGAGTACGACCGAACCAGATTTGCCAATAATTTACCGGACTTATTTCCCCTTCGGAAAAATCTATTCCTTTGAAAATCATATGAAAATCTCGCCCGTTCAGTACACCATGAGTCGTACAGCTGTTTAGCAGCAAGATAGGCCTGCCGGTTGTCGGGTGAATCCTGTAATAAAAGTGCATCATAAGTCTTGGTCAGATTACAAGCAAGATCATGTAATTGGGTAGCGAGTAGCTTGCGTCTCCTGGAAACATACTCCATAATATGGCCTCGAATCACCGGTTTTGAAGCTGACCAAAATAAATTGATATCATCTACATGTGTAATATTGTCTTCTACGTAATTACGAAACGTTTGTTCCAGATGTGTGCAAAAATCAGAGGATTTCACAAGATAAGCTGGAAATCTCCAATCATATGACTGAGAGACAGGGGAGTGCAGGTTAAAGGTAAACCAAACCAGGGCATGGTCGGAACATGATATGGGTTCTATTTTAGTTTTGGCCACACGCTGTAGAAGAGTGTCAGTGATCAGCCAATAATCAAGGCGAGAGGAGGAATGGTGTGGGTGGGAGTAGAATGTGAACTTGCGGGAGTCAGCATGCTGGCATCTCCAGGGATCGCAAAGCTGTAGTGAATCAGTCAATAAAGACAGAGACTGGGGTGGTGTAGAAATATGCGATCTAGCAGAGGTGGATCTATCCAAACCAGGAGACTGGTTTAGGCCCTGCCTAAAATAATTTCCCCCTCCGCCCAATCTTGTAACTTGATGTAGAGATTAGAAAAAAAAGAGTGAGTTGGAACCATTAGGTGCATAAATAGTAGCTATGGTGTAAAGAACTCCATAAATAGTGATTTTTATGAATAAATATCGGCCTTCAGGGTCACACAAACTATCATTTATTTGATATGTGAGACATTTACTAAAAAGAATTAGTACACCCCTTCATTTGGCTGAATAGGAGGCCGATTTAAATTCCCCTACCCAGGAATCTCTCACTACATTGGGATCCGTATTTTTCCAATGGGTTTCCTGTAAGAGGGCTACATCAGGCTTTAGATGTTTAAGATAAGAGAGAATCTTTCTTCTTTTGATCGGGGTGTTTAAACCCTCAACATTCCAAGTTACAAATTTAATAGTTGACTGTACTCCAGTGGAGGTGGCAGCAGTCATTGACATCTAACCTATACCTACTCTAGGCCAAAAACCCCATTTGACTTGTAAAAGCAGACCCATCCAGCCCGTCCCAGCAAGCGGGCTAGCGTGTAAAATATCTAGACCAGAGCAGCATAAAAAATAAGAATTTACTCACCGGTAATTCTATTTCTCGTAGTCCGTAGTGGATGCTGGGAACTCCGTAAGGACCATGGGGAATAGCGGCGCCGCAGGAGACTGGGCACAACTAAGAAAGATTTAGGACTACCTGGTGTGCACTGGCTCCTCCCTCTATGCCCCTCCTCCAGACCTCAGTTAGGATACTGTGCCCGGAAGAACTGACACAATAAGGAAAGGATTTTGGAATCCTGGGTAAGACTCATACCAGCCACACCAATCACACCGTATAACTCGTGATACTATACCCAGTTAATAGTATGAAAAATAACTGAGCCTCTCAACAGATGGCTCTAAACAATAACCCTTTAGTTAGGCAATAACTATATACAAGTATTGCAGACAATCCGCACTTGGGATGGGCGCCCAGCATCCACTACGGACTACGAGAAATAGAATTACCGGTGAGTAAATTCTTATTTTCTCTGACGTCCTAGTGGATGCTGGGAACTCCGTAAGGACCATGGAGATTATACCAAAGCTCCCAAACGGGCGGGAGAGTGCGGATGACTCTGAAGCACCGAATGAGCAAAAGCAAGGTCCTCCTCAGCCAGGGTATCAAACTTGTAGAACTTGGCAAACGTGTTTGAACCCGACCAAGTAGCAGCTCGGCAAAGTTGTAAAGCCGAGACCCCTTGGGCACCTGCCCAAGAAGAGCCCACTTTCCTCGTGGAATGGGCTTTTACAGATTTAGGATGCGGCAGTCCAGCCGCAGAATGTGCAAGTTGAATCGTACTACAGATCCAGCGAGCAATAGACTGCTTTGAAGCAGGAGCACCCAGCTTGTTGGGCGCATACAGGATAAATAGCGAGTCAGTTTTCCTAACTCCAGCCGTCCTGGAAACATAGAGTTTCAGGGCTCTGACTACGTCCAGCAACTTGGAATCTTCCAAGTCCTTAGTAGCCGCAGGCACCACAATAGGTTGGTTCAAATGAAAAGCTGATACCACCTTAGGAAGAAATTGGGGACGAGTCCTCAATTCCGCCCTATCCATATGGAAAATCAGATAAGGGCTTTTACATGACAAAGCCGCCAATTCTGACACACGCCTGGCCGAAGCCAAGGCCAACAGCATGACCACTTTCCACGTGAGATATTTTAGTTCCACGGTTTTAAGTGGCTCAAACCAATGTGACTTAAGGAAATCCAACACCACGTTGAGATCCCAAGGTGCCACTGGAGGCACAAAAGGGAGCTGAATATGCAGCACTCCTTTAACAAACGTCTGAACTTCAGGCAGTGAAGCCAGTTCTTTTTGGAAGAAAATCGACAGAGCCGAAATCTGGACCTTAATGGAACCTAATTTGAGGCCCATAGTCACCCCTGACTGTAGGAAGTGCAGAAATCGACCCAGCTGAAATTCCTCCGTTGGGGCCCTTCTGGCCTCACACCATGCAACATATTTTTGCCATATGCGGTGATAATGGTTTGCGGTCACCTCCTTCCTAGCTTTTATCAGCATAGGGATGACTTCCTCCGGAATGCCCTTTTCCTTCAGGATCCGGCGTTCAACCGCCATGCTGTCAAACGCAGTCGCGGTAAGTCTTGGAACAGACAGGGTCCCTGCAGCAGCAGGTCCTGTCTGAGCGGCAGAGGCCATGGGTCCTCTGAGATCATTTCTTGAAGTTCTGGGTACCAAGCTCTTCTTGGCCAATCCGGAACCACCAGTATAGTTCTTACTCCTCTCCTTCTTATTATTCTCAGTACCTTGGGTATGAGAGGCAGAGGAGGGAACACATAAACCGACTGGTACACCCACGGTGTCACTAGAGCGTCCACAGCTATCGCCTGAGGGTCCCTTGACCTGACGCAATATCTTTTTAGCTTTTTGATGAGGCGGGACGCCATCATGTCCACCTGTGGCCTTTTCCAACGGTGTACAATCATTTGGAAGACTTCTGGATGAAGTCCCCACTCTCCCGGGTGGAGGTCGTGCCTGCTGAGGAAGTCTGCTTCCCAGTTGTCCACTCCCGGAATGAACACTGCTGACAGTGCTAACACATGATTTTCCGCCCATAGGAGAATCCTTGTGGCTTCTGCCATCGCCATCCTGCTTCTTGTGCCGCCCTGACGATTTACATGGGCGACCGCCGTGATGTTGTCTGACTGTATCAGCACCGGCTGGTGTTGAAGCAGGGGTCTTGCCTGACTTAGGGCATTGTAAATGGCCCTTAGTTCCAGAATATTTATGTGTAGGGAAGTCTCCTGACTTGTCCATAGTACTTGGAAGTTTCTTCCCTGTGTGACTGCCCCCCAACCTCGAAGGCTGGCATCCGTGGTCACCAGGATCCAGTCCTGTATGCCGAATCTGTGGCCCTCTAGAAGATGAGCACTCTGCAGCCACCACAGTAGCGACACCCTGGCCCTTGGAGACAGGGTTATCAGCCGATGCATCTGAAGATGCGACCCGGACCACTTGTCCAACAGATCCCACTGAAAGATCCTTGCATGGAACCTTCCAATGAAATTGCTTCGTAAGAAGCCACCATCTTACCCAGGACTCGCGTGCAGTGATGCACCGACACCTGTTTTGGTTTTAGGAGATCTCTGACTAGAGACGATAACTCCTTGGCCTTCTCCTCCGGGAGAAACACTTTTTTCTGTTCTGTGTCCAGAACCATCCCCAGGAACAGTAGACGCGTTGTAGGAACCAGCTGCGACTTTGGAATATTCAGGATCCAGCCGTGCTGTTGTAGCACTTCCTGAGCTAGTGCTACTCCGATCAACAACTGTTCCCTGGACCTCGCCTTTATAAGGAGATCGTCCAAGTACGGGATAATTAAAACTCTCTTTTTCCGAAGGAGTATCATCATTTCGGCCATTACCTTGGTAAATACCCTCGGTGCCGTGGACAGACCAAACGGCAACGTCTGGAATTGGTAATGACAGTCCTGTACCACAAATCTGAGGTACTCCTGGTGAGGAGGGTAAATGGGGACATGCAGGTAAGCATCCTTGATGTCCAGTGACACCATGTAATCCCCCTCGACCAGGCTTGCAATCACCGCTCTGAGCGATTCCATCTTGAATTTGAACCTTCTTATATAAGTATTCAAAGATTTTAAATTTAAAATGGGTCTCACCGAACCATCCGGTTTCGGTACCACAAACATTGTGGAATAGTAACCCCGTCCTTGTTGAAGGAGGGGCACCTTGATTATCACCTGCTGAGAATACAGCTTGTGAATCGCCTCCAGCATTGCCTCCCTGTCCAGGGGAGCTGTCGGCAAGGCAGATTTGAGGAAACGGCGAGGGGGAGACGTCTCGAATTCCAGCTTGTACCCCTGAGATACTACCTGTAGAATCCAGGGATCCACCCGTGAACGAGCCCACTGGTTGCTGAAGTTCTTGAGACGGGCCCCCACCGTACCTGGCTCCGCCTGTGGAGCCCCAGCGTCATGCGGTGGACTTAGAGGAAGCGGGGGAGGACTTTTGTTCCTGGGAACTGGCTGTATGTTGCAGCTTTTTCCCTCTACCTCTGCCTCTGGGCAGAAAGGACGCGCCTCTAACCCGCTTGCCTTTCTGGGGCCGAAAGGACTGTACCTAATAATACGGTGCTTTCTTTGGCTGTGAGGGAACATGGGGTAAAAATGCTGACTTCCCAGCTGTTGCTGTGGAAAAGAGGTCCGAGAGACCATCCCCAAACAACTCCTCACCCTTGTAAGGCAAAACTTCCATGTGCCTTTTAGAATCTGCATCTCCTGTCCACTGCCGAGTCCACAATCCTCTCCCGGCAGAAATGGACATTGCGTTTATTTTCGATGCCAGCCGGCAAATATCCCTCTGTGCATCTCTCGTGTATAAGACAGCGTCTTTAATATGCTCTACGGTTAGCAATATAGTGTCTGTCTAGGGTATCAATGTTTTCCGACAGGGAATCTGACCACGCAGCTGCAGCACTGCACATCCATGCTGAAGCAATAGCCGGTCTCAGTATAATTCCTGAGTGTGTATATACAGACTTCAGGATAGCCTCCTGCTTCCTATCAGCAGGTTCCTTTAGGGCGGCCGTGTCCGGAGACGGTAGTGCCACCTTCTTTGACAGGCGTGTGAGCGCTTTATCCACCCTAGGGGATGTCTCCCAACGTGACCTATCCTCTGGCGGGAAAGGGTACGCCATTAGTAACTTTTTAGAAATTACTAGTTTCTTATCGGGGGAAGCCCACGCTTCTTCACATACTTCATTTAATTCATCAGAAGGGGGAAAAACCACTGGTAGTTTTTTCTCCCCAAACATAATACCCTTTTTTGTGGTACCTGGGGTAATATCAGAAATGTGCAACACATTCTTCATTGCCGTAATCATGTAACGGGTGGCTCTATTGGAATGTACACTAGTTTCATCATCGTCGACACTGGAGTCAGTATCCGTGTCGACATCTGTGTCTGCCATCTGAGGTAGCGGGCGTTTTAGAGCCCCTGATGGCTTTTGAGACGCCTGGGCAGGCACGAGCTGAGAAGCCGGCTGTCCCACATCTGCTATGTCGTCAAACCTTTTATGTAAGGAGTTGACACTGTCACATAATTCTTTCCATATGTCCATCCATTTGGGTGTCGACCCCGCAGGGGGTGACATCACATTTATCGGCCCCTGCTCCGCCTCCACATAAGCCTCCTCATCAAACATGTCGACACAGCCTTACCGACACACCGCACACACACAGGGAATGCTCTGAACGAGGACAGGACCCCACAAAGTCCTTTGGGGAGACAGAGAGAGAGTATGCCAGCACACACCAGAGCGCTATATAATGCAGGGATACACACTACACAAGTGATTTTTCCCTATAGCAGCTATATATATATTATATGCGCCTAAATTTAGTGCCCCCCCTCTCTTTTTTACCCTATGTAGTCTGGAAACTGCAGGGGAGAGCCTTGGGAGCGTCCTTCCAGCGGAGCTGTGAAGGAAAATAGCGCCAGTGTGCTGAGGGAGATAGCTCCGCCCCTTTTCCGGCGGACTTCTCCCGCTTTTTAAATGTATATTTGGCAGGGGGATTTTACACATATATAGTCTTTATGACTATATTATGTGGTATTTGCCATCAAGGTACTCTTATTGCAGCCCCCGGCGCCCCCCCCCCAGCGCCCTGAACCCATCAGTGACCGGAGTGTGTGGTGTGCATGGGGAGCAATGGCGCACAGCTGCAGTGCTGTGCGCTACCTTGATGAAGGCCGAAGTCTTCTGCCGCCGATTTCCAGGAACGTCTTCTTGCTTCTGGCTCTGTAAGGGGGCGGCGGCGCGGTTCCGGGACCGGACGACCGAGGCTGGGCCTGTGTTCGATCCCTCTGGAGCTAATGGTGTCCAGTAGCCTAGAAGCCCAAGCTAGCTGCAAGCAGGTAGGTTCGCTTCTCTCCCCTTAGTCCCACGTAGCAGTGAGTCTCTTGCCAGCAGATCTCACTGAAAAAAAAACCCTAAAATATACTTTCTTTTCTAGGAGCTCAGGAGAGCCCCTAGTGTGCATCCAGCTCGGCCGGGCACAAAATTCTAACTGAGGTCTGGAGGAGGGGCATAGAGGGAGGTGCCAGTGCACACCAGGTAGTCCTAAATCTTTCTTAGTTGTGCCCAGTCTCCTGCGGAGCCGCTATTCCCCATGGTCCTTACGGAGTTCCCAGCATCCACTAGGACGTCAGAGAAATAGACATAACAATGGTGAAAATGACATAAAGTGTATTTGAACAACAACTAGATCAATAACCCAACTCAAAGATATGTCAAGTATTATACGAACCAAAGAAGTGAGGTCTATGGAGAGGTCCACCGATAAGCTTAATAAATTCCAACCTAGAACATGAGTGAATTGGTGAATCGAACCAAAAAAAGTTAAATAATCAAACATAATAATAACAGATAAGGTAAGGGAAAGGGAGGGGAGAAGTATAGCTGGAGAAGAAAAGAGATAGGAGAAGTCGGAAAAAGTAGGGAATATAGTAACATAGTAACATAGTATCTGAGGTTGAAAAAAGACAATTGTCCATCGAGTTCAACCTATTTGTGGTCTCCTATGCATGATGATTTGACTAAAATTTCTGACTGATGCTGCTGTCAGCCGTTACATTTTATCCCTATTTATAGTAACTATAATGCATGACTATGCACCATACCCCTGGATATCCTTATCCATTAGGAATTTATCTAACCCATTCTTAAAGGTGTTGACAGATTCCGCCATTACAACTCCCTCGGGCAGGGAATTCCAAACATGTATTGTCCTTACCGTGAAAAAGCCTTTACGCCGTATTGTGCGGTATCTCCTCTCCTCTAACCTGAGCGAGTGTCCACGAGTCCTCTGTGTTGATCTAACCAAAAACAGGTCCCGCGCAAGCTCTGTGTATTGTCCCCTTATATATTTGTAGATGTTGATCATATCCCCTCTTAGTCTCCGCTTTTCCAATGTAAACATGCCTAGTCTTTCAAGCCTTTCCTTGTATTCCATCGTCTCCATGCCCTTAATTAGTTTGGTCGCCCTCCTCTGTACCTTTTCAAGCTCCAGGATATCCTTTTTGTAGTACGGTGCCCAGAATTGTACACAGTATTCAAGGTGTGGCCTCACTAGTGATTTATGTAACGGGAGTATAATACTCTCGTCCCTAGCATCAATACCCCGTTTTATGCATGCTAATATCTTATTAGCCTTCTTTGCTGCAGTCCTACTTTGGGTACTACTGCTTAGCTTGCTATCTATGAGGACACCTAAGTCCTTTTCCAGTACAGAATCCCCTAATTTTACCCCATTTAGTAGGTAGGTGTAATTTATGTTCTTGTTACCACAGTGCATTACCTTACACTTGTCTGTGTTGAAGCGCATTCTCCATTTGGCTGCCCATGCTTCTAATTTAACTAAGTCGTTCTGAAGAGACTCGGCATCCTCCTCTGTATTTATAGCCTTACACAATTTGGTATCATCTGCAAAAATTGACACCATGCTCTCTAGACCTTCTGTTAGGTCGTTAATGAAAATATTGAACAATAGCGGTCCTAATACTGAGCCTTGCGGCACACCACTTAGCACTTCAGTCCAAGTTGAAAAAGATCCATTAACCACAACGCGCTGCTTCCTATTATCTAACCAGTTTTTGACCCAAGTGCATATTGTGCTTCCTAGCCCTGATTCTTGTAGCTTGTAGATAAGTCTCATGTGTGGTACAGTATCGAACGCTTTGGCAAAGTCTAAAAAGATTACATCCACGTCTTTACCCTGATCTAGGTTTGCGCTTACTGTTTCATAAAAGCCAAGTAAGTTGGTTTGACAGGATCTGTCCTTCATAAACCCATGTTGATTCCTTTTAATGACCTTACTGGTTTCAAGGAACTTCTGAATACTATCTCTTAGAATACCTTCCAATACTTTCCCCACTATAGATGTAAGACTAACTGGTCTATAATTACCTGGTTCAGCTTTACTTCCCTTTTTGAATATAGGCATTACTTCCGCTATACGCCAGTCTTTGGGAACCATACCTGATTTAACTGAATCCTTAAAGATCAAAGATAGCGGTTTTGCCAGTTCAGAGTGAAGCTCCATTAGAACCCTTGGATGAATACCATCGGGCCCTGGTGATTTATTAATCTTTAAATGTTTTAATCGGTCACAGACTACTTCCTCGCTTAAATAAGTACCTATCAGTGTGATATTTTCATTATTGAGATTGTGCGTTAGTCCCTGAATTGGGTCCTCACGAGTGAATACTGTTGAAAAAAACTCATTTAGTGTGTCCGCTATGTCATTATCATTTTTGCTTAAGACTCCCAACTTGTCTTTTAAAGGGCCTATACTCTCCTTCTTTAATCTCTTGCTATTAATGTATTTAAAGAATTTTTTGGGATTCGCTTTGCTTTCCTTTGCTACTAGTTTTTCAGTTTCTACTTTAGCCGCTCTTATTTCCTTTTTGCAAATTTTGTTACATTCCTTATAGTGCTGAAATGACTCTGCTTCCCCGTCAGATTTGTATTTTTTAAATGCTCGCCTTTTCTTGCCCATAAGTTCCTTAATCTTTTTGTCAAGCCACATCGGTTTATGATTTTTATTCCTTTTTTTGCTACTCATAGGAATACATTTGAGTGTATTTTTAGCTAGCAGGAATTTTAGTACCTCCCATTTCTCCGTAGTATTTTTTCCTAAAAACACACCTTCCCATTCAATATCCCTGAAAAATACCCTCATCTTTTCAAAATTTGCTTTGCTAAAGTTTAAAGTCCTAGTTGAGCCAGTATAGGGCTGTTTATAGAAACTGATATTGAATGTGACCATATTGTGGTCGCTGTTTCCTATGGGTTCCCCTACTATAATACCTGATACCAAATCCCCATTGTTTGTTAATACCAGGTCTAAAATTGCATTGTACCTAGTTGGTTCCTCAATTAGTTGGACTAAGTAGTTATCATTAAGTGTGTTTACAAACATATTGCCCCTAGCAGTATCACATGAATCGTTTTTCCAGTTTATCTCTGGATAGTTAAAATCTCCCGTCACTACTATAATACAAGAAAAAATGAAAACAATAGAGTAAACAGTTACAGAGAGACAAAACATTTAGGAAGACGCAATTGGGTACAGTTAACAATGTAGCAACATGGATAAGGACAGTCCAAAAATATATCAACCAGTGGTATGACCCACTTATAGTAATTACTAAGAACCTGAATGGGAACTGTTCAGGAAGGCAAAAATATGTATGGCCATTGGATATCAGTCCTCATCATCCATCCCGGTAGAGGATTGCGAGGATAGTGAGTCGACAAAGTTCTTGTCCGTTTTCGGATTCTCAAAGAAGTAGGCCTTCCCCGCATGTGTGACTCTCAATTTAGCCGGATAAAGAAGTGCAAAACGGTGGCCTAGTTCAAAAAGGCTCTTGCAAATAGGTGAGAATTCTCTCAGTTTGGAAGCTACCATGTAACATAAGTCCTGGAATAGTAACAATTTAGCATCCTGATATCTCAAGTAGGCACATTTTTGGAGGCATCTAATAACATGACCTTGTCAGCGTAGTTGAGGACCCTCATGATGATGAACCGGGGCCTGTCTCTTGTGGATTGTCGATCAGGGCCTATACTGTGTACACGTTCCACTACAACGGATCCAGAATCTGAAACACAGCCCAGCTCCCTGGGCAACCACTGAGAAACGAGTGTCATGAGGTCACGAGGTTTCACCGACTCCGGTAGGCCGATAAGGCGCACATTATTTCTCCTATTTCGGTTTTCAAGGTGCTCAAGCTTATCCTGAATAGATGCAACAAATTTTTCTTGGTCAGAGAGAGCCGTCTTAGCCGTCGTGAGATCATCTTCCAAATCAGATATTCTCTGTTCAGCCTCGGAGAGTTGCTGAGCATGTTGGTTCAATTGGGTGAGAGCAGAGTCAAGCGAGTCCTTAAGAGGAGCCAATTTTTGATCTAGTATCGCAGACAGGATATCTGTTTTCTCATTCGTCGTGCAAGATTTTGTAGAATCCATTGCAGATACGGACACAGGATGGCCACGGGGGCTAGGACGTGATCCCAATGAAGGCGAAGGAGGACTATCAACAGAAGAGTTGTCACGGCCTTGGCCTTTGCCGGAATGGTTGCTACGAGTGCCCCGTGGTGGTTTGGCCACAAATTTGTCCATAATCAGAATAGAGAAATAGACACAACAGTGGTTGTGGCAATAGCCACCTTGAGATATATAATAATATGAGTCGCAATATAAGGTTCATCCAGCAGAGGGAATTCAGTGAATCAAGGGAATTATTAGAGGTATTGTGTGTAAAAGTTAGTTTCCTCAGAAAACAAATGCAGAAGTTGAAGAGATATATAGGGGGGGCGTGACCTGGAGGCCGATCAGAGTGGCTGCACAAACAGGGAGCTCTCCACTCCCTGAGGAAATTATCCCTCTCTTTCCCTCCCCAGACCACTTTTTCAACCCACCAAACTATCTACTACCCCTCCGGGACCCCCTCACACCGGTGGACCTGTGCTGCGGAGTCGGGAAGCCGGTATACTGGCTTCTGCGGACTGCGGCCTACGCACCCACCTGAAGCCGGGGCCTCGATTTCCGGCGATACCCGTCGTGGAGGGCGTCCGCCCTTGGAACCCCTGGAGTCCCCTCACGGGACCCCCATCCCTGCTTTAAACACCCGGACCTCCCTTACCTGGCACCGGGGATCGGCGGTGCTGCGGGAAGAGGAAGAATCCGGGCGGACGCGGCTGCGGGAGGCACGGAGCCCTGACGGCGGCTGCCATCTTGGACCTCGGGACCCGGGCGGAGAAGCGGAGGACCTGCGGCCTGGAGTTCCCGTCTGCGTGAAGGTGAGCCGCTTTCACCGACCCTTGCTCCCCGCTGCAGTCCCTCATCCTGCACCATACCCCACAGCACCCGCAGACGGCCGACGGCCCAGCCACGCTCGAGGGGTTGGACGCAGCTCCATCCCCCCCCTCCTGCGACCTTAATCACACTAAGGCTGAGGGGATCTCCTCCACTTCTGCTACTCACCTGGAAGCCGGCTCGGACCACCCTCAACCTCCGGCTCTCTGCAACCCGCTCCAGCGGCGGCCCTCTGAACGCTAATCTCCGTTAATAATGCACATCTCGGTGGCCTGGCACGGGAGGAGAGCAGTCGCAGCCTGAGAGAGCTCCTGCCTTATAACATCTAAAAACCCCTCCAGGACTGCTTAGACCTGCTCCTTATTATTACCCTCACCCACCAATCCTCCCCTCAACACCCCGCTCTCGCCAGACCTAAACCGGGGAGTCAGGGAGCACTCCCGCGGACTACGGCCTAAACACAAGGTGAAAGCCGGGACCTCGAGTTTGGCGGGGGTCGCACCGGAGGCCCGGAGACACCTATACCCAGCCAGATCCCCTTCAACACCCGCTCTCGTTAGACCTGGACCGCGGAGTCGGGGAGCACCGTGGACGCTCCCGCGGATTGCGGCCCGGTCACAGGGAGAAAGCCGGGACCTCGATTTTGGCGGCTGCCGCACCGGAAGTCCGGAGACTCAGCAGACACCCGCCTCCCTACCAGATCTCCGGGAACTGCGGTAAGTCTCTCGGCGCCATCACCAACACGAAAGGGATAGGGCCACAAACAACACCCCAGTGATTAGAAAGGACGCTCCCGCTGAGCGCGGCCCAGTGAAGATAAAAACCGGGGCCTCCATCTCGGTCGCTGTCGCGCCGAACACCCGGCGACCCCACCGACGCCCACCTCCCGGCCGGACTCAGGGAGACCGTGAAGAGACCCCTGGCAATATCTCTCACACCCTTATCAGAGTGGGACCGAGGCCGCGGACGCCGGCCCGCTGGATCAGAGGGAGAACTAGGGAGATGACCACCGCGTCCCCCTAACAACATCCACAGACCCTGCTGACCGCCTGGCTGGTGGCGCCCGACCCCAAAGCGGACCAGACAAGAACCGGGGCCTTGCTTTGCCCATTGCCACATCGGACACCCGGAAGTCCCGCCGCCCTAGAAAACTTTTAGAGGCCGAGGCAAGACACTCAACACCAACACCGGCACCCCACCTCTGAGAGACCGAAGCCGCAGACACCAATCCGCTGCATCGAGGGAAGACCGACGGCGCACACAGACCCTACAACACGCCTGAATAGTGACACCTAACTTCACGGCGGCTGTGGAAATAAATCATTAAATCCACCACAACCCTTATCCTTACCTCTGATAACCTCCCCAACATCTATCAAGAGATACCGGTGACCCCCCCACCCTGATCTCTGCAGTAGTGCGCTAGATGCCACAGTCGATGAACACCTGCAACGCACTAAATGAAGACCTGCAATAAATGACCACCTAGCACATGAGACCCATCACATCATTTACTACCTAAGCACCTAGTGTCTTTAGCCTTAACCCCCTCCTCTGGGCGATCCTGCATGGAAAAATTCTTGATTCCTCTACCCGTAATGCCCGCAGGGACTGATCAGCAAGCTCGAGAGGACACCCCGGAAATAGACACATCGGACTCGGATCACTCTACTACACGCTCGCATTCCAGAAGCTCCCGCAAATCCAAACCGCCTGCTAAACAACCCAAAATGAAACATAAAGACCTACTGGCGGTACTAGGCCCTCTTCTCGACGAGAAACTAGCGGGCATAAAGGAGGCTATCGAATCATCATCAACTCTATTAACCCAACACTCCACTCGCCTTGATGAGGCAGAGCAAAGGATCTCGGCCCTAGAGGATGACCTGACTGAAGCTCAAAGATCCCTACAGGCGAAACAACTCAAAGTCGCGGATCTCTCGGATAAACTCGATGACCTGGAAAATCGTAGCAGACGAAACAACCTACGAGTCATCGGTATCCCCGAATCCGTAAAAGGCCACGAACTCATGGATCTCCTCTCGCTAACCATCCCAGAACAACTGTCCATGAACCTCAAGGGATCTCCTCTGATCATCGAAAGAGCACACAGATTAGGCCCGGAACGGAAAAACTCATCAGGCCGCCCACGCCCGGTCATCATGAGGATCTTAAATTACGCAGATAAAACGAGACTCCTAGACCAATACCGAAAAATAACCAATCTGTCGTTCAACGGAGAACGCCTTCTCATCTTTCAAGACTTCTCAGCTGTAGTGGCGGCGAAACGCAAAGACTTTGCCCCCATATGCAAACACCTCTTTGAGGCAAAGATCAAATTTGCACTACTATATCCAGCACGCCTCAGAGTCTTTGAAGATGGACGCCCAAAGTTCTTTGAAGATCCAGACGAAGCTAGGCTGCATTTCGCCCTTCCTTCCACTTGATCATCATGTGACTCTTTTCAATAATGGCTAAACACTATCCGAACCTTAATTTCGGGTCTCAGATGCAGAATACACGGAGTGCGAATATCCCGCACCCATGTATATTTTCTGTTGTTTAGGTTTCCATAGCTGGAAACTACTTATGTTATTGTTTATATGTTTTGTTGGTTGTGCCTGCCTGGGTAGGGACCCCCTCCCCCCACTGGGAGACTCCCCCCCCGTTCGCTGGGTCGGGGTGGGACCCCATCTTATCCTTTCAACCCTA
Organism: Pseudophryne corroboree; assembly: GCF_028390025.1. NCBI lineage: Eukaryota > Metazoa > Chordata > Amphibia > Anura > Myobatrachidae > Pseudophryne > Pseudophryne corroboree. The sequence goes on along the minus strand of NC_086447.1, from coordinate 637,757,289 downwards.
CTAATGATATTTTTCCCGATGGGAGTGGGATAATATGCCCTCCGACTCCCACCCACAAACTCCTATAGACGTAGACCCAGTGGCCACAACACTCCACACGGTATCTTGGAACGTAGAGGGCCTTAATCACCCGGTCAAACGGAAAAAAGTGCTGACTCATTTGAAATGTATGTCTCCTCAGATTGTATTTTTACAGGAGACGCACTGGTTAGATGATCCTAGACACACCCTCCGTGCCCCGTGGATAGGAAGTTGCATATCGTCTCCCTATCACACGAAAGCCAGGGGTGTAGCGATTCTAATACATACCAACCTACAGCACACAATCCTCAGAAAACAACTTGACCCAGAGGGTAGATTTTTATTATTAGATATAAACATCCAAAACACAACATACACTCTCCTCAACGTATATGCACCAAATACTTCACCTGATTCTTTTTTTGCAGACCTGCTATCGACCCTTATTACCTGGGGAGGCCAAAACTTGATAGTTGGCGGGGACTTTAACACGGTCGTCGACCCATCCATGGACAGATCTAGGGTAAGTGTTACTACCTCTACTTCCCACACACACCTGCTCTCCTCCTTCTGTACCCAACTAAACCTCCTAGACCCGTGGAGAATACTCCACCCCACCCAAAAAGACTATTCCTTTTACTCCCACCCTCATTCATCCCACTCCAGAATCGACTACATCTTCACCGGCACCAATCTTCTACCCAAAATCACTCACACATCTATCGAAAACATTATCATCTCGGACCACGCCCCTATATCTCTCCGCCTCCAGCTAGGATCACAAGAACGCACCGCCTTGAGATGGCGATTTCCAGCCTATCTCCGCCAGTCCACTGACTTTACGCTTCACCTCAAACAGTCCTGGCATAACTACACCTCGGACAATGGCGCCCAACAATCAGACTCACCAATCTTTTGGGGGGCGGCAAAGGCCGTCCTGAGGGGACACATCATGTCCTATACACACGCCAAACGGAAAAAATTTTCCTCCCAACTACACGCCCTGAGCTCCACCCTCACCTCTACATACCGTAGCTACACACAACATGACACCCCCGCCCACAAAGAGGCATACCTCTCAGCCAAGCTAGTATATGATACATTCCTCACGGAACGGGCTCAGCTCTCCTACGACTATCAGCGGAATAGACTCCATAGATGGGGTAACAAATCAGGCAAATTATTAGCAAATCTAATCAAAGGACCCAAATCTCGTAACTGGGTCAATGCGATCACACACGCGGACAAATTGACCACATCCCCTGACCTCATTTGTTCAGAATTTAGAAACTTCTACCAATCTCTATATACCAAAGGCCCTGATGATTCTGCTGCCAACCACTCATTTTTGAAAGAGGCAGACCTCCCCATTTTGACTCAAGAGGAGAGAGAATCCCTAGATAAACCGATAACAGTGGAGGAGGTGGTGGAGGTCATTAAGACCCTACCGAACAATAAAAGCCCCGGCCCAGATGGTTATGGAGCGGAATTTTATAAAATACTAAGAGACGAACTCGCCCCTACCCTCACATCACTCTATAACCATATTCTCACCTCCAAACAAATCCCCATTAGATTTAACGAAGCCACAATTATTGTAATACCAAAACCAGGCAAAGACCCCTCCCTGCCTGGGTCTTACAGACCAATCTCACTCCTTAACCAAGACTTCAAAGTCCTCACCAAATTGATGGCCAACCGACTACAGCTATGCCTTTCCCGTATTATATCGCCAGCGCAGATGGGATTTCTTAAACACAGACAATCAGTACGTGGCATCAGAGTGGCGCTGGCAGCCATCACCCACTCCCACACCAACAATATCACAGACAACATCCTAATCAACCTGGACGCTGAAAAAGCCTTTGACAAAATTGCCTGGCCACACTTAGCAAGAGTTCTACTCTACCAGCAATTTGGCGAGACGTTTCGGGGACTGGTTGAATCTCTCTACATTAACCCATCTGCGCAGGTGATAGTCAACAATACCCCCTCCCCACCCTTTCTCCTAGAGAGAGGAACTAGACAGGGCTGCCCCCTCTCCCCCCTCCTCTTCAACATCGCCCTAGAACCCCTTATACGATATATCATCAACTTACCCACCTTTCACAGTATAAAAATTGGCAATAGGGAAATTAAACTTATGGCATTCGCAGACGACATCCTCATACTTACCTCTAATCCACGACAGTCGGTAATGGCACTTCAAGAAGCTATTGCCCGTTTTTCCTCTTTTGCAGGCTTCACCGTCAATTTTGACAAGTCGGAAGCATTGGCCATATTTCCCCAGATCACCAAAGGCTGGGATACCCCCTTCCCATTCCGATGGGCTAGCACCCACATTACATACTTAGGCATCATACTTCCCGCTGACCCCACCCATCTATACACTGACAACATCCACCCAATCCTCAATAAGATCCAGACAGAACTCACGCTATGGCAAACACTACCTTTAAATCTATTGGGACGCTGTAATTTGGTCAAGATGGTTAGTTTCCCCAGACTGCTCTACGCCCTGCAGATGTTGCCCATCATACTCTCAAAAGCTGATGTATCTCATCTTAACTCCTCGATATCGAAATTTATCTGGGCCAATAAACGACCCAGGATAAGTCTATTTAAATTAACCCAAACAATACAGAACGGGGGGGTGAATCTGCCGAGCGTGGAACAGTACAACCATGCTTGTCTCCTCCGATTTGCCGTGGACTGGATCCACGGAACATCCACCTTTACCGACTCACTAGTCGACTCCCAATTCTGTACTCCCCTATCCCTCAGCTATATCCTCCATGCAAACAAATCTGAAATATCCAACCTTCGTCTGGATAACCCTCTATTAACCTCAACTATTATAGCATGGAGACTCTCCCGCAGATCTCTCAAGCTACACCACACCTACTCACTTTTTCTTCCTTTAGTCGGAAACACACAATTCCAAAATGCTCAGGCCCACATCCCCTTTACCAATTGGCACGCTTTAGGTATCACATGTATAGGAAACCTCCTCGACTCCAACAAAAAAATACTCACTTTCACGGAGATATCAACCAAATATGGAATTAGCCCCCGCCATCGCTTTCATTTTTACCAAATATCACACTATATACAGTCGACTCTCTCACATCTTACTCCCCCAGACCTGGTCAACTCTCTAGACACACTTCTGCGCACAGGGACCTGCTCCATCTCAGCAATATATACCCGCATACGCACGGAACATATACCCACCACAGATCTCACACAAATACAAACATGGTCCACCCAAATCCCATCCATGTCCCCGGAGAACATAATGGATAGCTTTGCGAGCTCCCTTAAACTTATCCCCGCCAGCCTCTATCAAGAAATGACATACAAAATACTACACAGAGCCTACATATCACCAAGGAGGAGCCATCTGATGGGCTTGTCCGACTCGGCTAAATGCTTAAAATGCTCTTCATTAATAGCAGATCTTATGCACTGTTTCTGGCACTGCTGCCATATTCAAGAATTTTGGACAGAACTACATACATATGGAACTGCCGAGTTGGGCTTGCGCTTTCAATGCACTGCCTCCTGGGCGCTATTCGGGCATATCTGTGATCAAAACGATATTCCCTCTCGAGACACGAAACTAATTATGATCCTCTCAGCGGTGGGCAGAAAGGCCATATTACAACAATGGATATCCAATACCCCCCCCCACACTACCTCTAGCTACCTCCAGACTATTATTCCTATTCACGATGGACTGGCTAGAGACCTCCCTTAACAAAGAAATATTAACCCCCACCCTGTTTCACTGCTGGCGACGATTTATCAACACACTACCTACCCCGACAAAAATAGCCATCAAACAAAGCTTTCACTGCACCACCTGGTACGGACACCAGATCCTAGCAGACGACCCCCCCATTGCGCTTCCATGAATACACTCTAGCCTCCTCTCTTCTTCCTCACCTTCCATTCTTCTCTTGTTCTCATGCTTTCTACCCCCTCTCATCACCTCAACTCTGATCGCCAACACTCGACCCTCAAGCTCTCACATCCACCTCCCCCTACTCCCTAACACTGGACACCTATCGTCTATCTCTTCTTATCACACTGTTGATATCTCCGTGGATGGGTCGGCGGCTCCTGGGCCCAGGCAGGTACGGTTATTATCAATAATGTTAATAATGTTGTTGATATTGTTAGTGTTTTTATTATTTTAGGATTTAGCGATCCCCAAAGGGGGAGCCGCATTAATATGCTTTACTGTTAGGCAAAGAATCTGCTAATTAGCAGGGACACATTAGCTGTCCCATCATATTTCATGTTTGTTAATTTTGCTATTTGGTTACACAACACCAGGATATAACATATATCTAGACATCTCGATGTAAAAAGTGAAAATGCGAGGTTCTCTGTTTTTGGATATTCTTTTTCTTTTTATACACGACTGTTCCGGGTGGCTAATGTGGCCCCAGGTGCAGTTGAACTATATGTCATTCATATGCCATTACCTGTTATGTTTCAATATGCCTTTTTGACCTCAATAAAAATATTTTGGAAAAAGAAGAGATATATAGAAGGGGCTATGAGGGTTCAGGTCCCATTCAGCAGGTTCCAGTCTGGCCAGGGAGGACAGTCAACAGGGATCACAGACCTGCTAGTGATCACAGCTGACTGCATGCAGCAGGGAGCCCCAGCTTACCGGCTCTCAGCTTCCAAGATGGCCACCAGGTGTGTGGAGATCTGTGGTGCAGCCCTATCAACACTCCTTCCCGGCTGCCCAGCATCTCGGTGGGGTCAGGGAGGCACAGGGCAGGTCAGTGGTCGCACTCCGGGGAGCAGGGCGTGGGGGTGGAACAGCTACGGGCGCGGGCGAAGCGGGCACTTCTACTCCGCCGCCCTGGATGTACACGGCGGGTCGCGGGTAAACTCGAAGTCCCGACTTGTGGAGGGGTGGTAGGCCGTGAGGCTCTAAAGTTCCGTCAGCAGCTGCCAGCTCCGGAAGAGGTGCCCCCCGATAGCGGACCAGGAGAAGAGGCAAGCAGGGTGCAATATAGGGGCCAGCAGCAGTGGAAGGCTATGAAATAGCAGACGCCGCGCAGAGCTACTCCAGGGAATGTCCTCTTCCCCTGCTGGCCGCAGCGTCTCTCGATTAAAATACTTTTAATGCTCTCACCCATTTCCCAGCTTGTAAAAATGTATGCAGTGTTTTGCCTGGAAGGGAAGGAACTTAGGGCCTGATTTAAAGATATGAACTGTTGTGGGGCTTCAAGCAGATTCACGATTATCATGAATCTGTGGCTGTGCATGTGCATGTGCAGAACAGGCCTTGCAATGATGCCTGTAGTTCCCCTCTGTCGTTGCCTGATTGGCAGGCAGCTGCATTGAGAGGGTGGAGGCAGGGCTGTGTGTATGAAAAAAAAGGGGGCGGGGTAGCGTGTCTCCAGAGCTGTAACTAGACATTTTGGTGGCCCCTTTCCCCCATATTAAAAATGGGGACAGTGCGCGCTGAAGTTGCACACCAAAAATATTGGGGCGATGCTTTATGGCCAAAGGGATGTGGCCACAGAATAGTACCAATGCAAATTACACTGCACAGTAGTGTCCATTAGTCACATTACACCACACAGTAATGTCCTTTAGTCACATTACACCACACATTAGTGTCCATTATTCACATTATACCACACAATAGTGTCTATTATTCACATTACACCACTCGGTAGTACCTCACACAGTGGTATCCCCTACACGTTACGCCACAGTAGAGCCCCTCATACACATTTTGCCAAGGAGAGCCCCTATACCTCATTCCCCATTATCATTTCTCCCCCCCACACACAGACAAGTGTAATGTCAGTGAAAAAAGAGAGTGTGTGGGTGTGTGTGGGTGTGTGTGACCTCCTCCTTTGAGCAGGTATGTTTATCTTACATTACCCTCCACCATATCCTCAGCAGCAGTGCTGCAGCACTCTCCAGCCGGCTCCTATACCCAGAGCTACACTTCAGACACTACAGGGATGGACAATAGGGGTGGAGTACACGTGGGATCACAAGCTGCTTACCCAGAGGCACTGTTTCCTATAATGCAGCTATCACCGCAGACATAGCCAGCCAATCAGGGTGCATGTGGACGGTGTGCCCGCAGGGAAATTGCGTGGTGTGCAAGGCACTGCCTGCATCCCCCTATTTACGGCCCTGTGTGTCACCCCCATTTTCTGGGAGGGGAGAGCCAAGGGTCTGCTTGTTACCACGCAGACTTCCCTGCCTTACAGCCCCTTCTCCATTGGCCAGCTGCGAAAACTGAGGTGGTCGCAATGTTGGATCCTATCTTGCGACGTCAGTTCCATTGCTGGGATCGCAGTTACATGCAGGAGGCAACTCTTCTACTGAGACGTCTCCTGCATGCCCCTCCTACAGATTGGATGGAAATTCAATACTGCTTGCACGTGGCATTGAACTTTAGTCCATCTCTGAATCAGGACATTAATATAATCGCATTCTGAAGTGATAACATTGTCAAATCCCGGACCCCTCCTATGGGGTTTAAGACAAGCTGTCACAACTGAGAGCCTGAGCTGACAGGAGGAAGCCTCAGTTGTAGGGGCTGGGATGAAGCTAAACTTCGGAGGTTTTATCAGACCCCTGGACATACGAGTAAGATGTAGAAAGGTTGCCCGAAGGTGTGACCACGACAACCAGGATTAAAAGTCAATAAGTGTTTATTCACAGATCTCCATGTAATCACAGCAGTAATAAGTCAACGAAGAGTATACAGCAGATTTAGTAAAAACAGTTCCTGGAGAAGTACGGGTTGGCAACGGCCACAGGGTACTGGTGGCAGTAGGTACAGTTCTTAATGTCCCTGAAAGGATTTGCCCTTTATTCTTTAACCCTCGATGTGATGGCCTCTTAGACGTCTGGAGTATGAACTTTTAGCCACAAGGTACATGCACAACACAAGCAGTAAAAATTCACACTGTTTATTATGAAGTTAACAAAAGTATATATGACAATGCATATGGGTGTAACTGACATGTCGTTACACTCCCATTGGTTCGTTAATAGTTACCAGGCAGAACAGAAAAAGGCGGATGTCCATATATGGGTTTTCTACAAGTTTCTCAAACATTTAACAAAGTTTTTGTAACACAGTATATTTGGGTAGAAAGAACGAGTTTCATCTGGTATGGAACTGACCTTGGATGCCAGACCCACACAGGCCTGGTATCTGTATGAGAGACAAAGGCACCTAGCACAGGGCAGCACGCATCCATGCAAACACATAAGAGTTCATATAGCATGTTTTAACCCTTCAATCCCCTCTTAGAATCATGATTGTTATATGACATGATTCTTAAGTGAGGCTCCTTTCTTGTTCCTCCAGTTCTTGAGATATTGGACATAATCGTCGGGTCCCTTACTATCAGAGGAGGTGACAGGACTGGTGGTTATATCATAGTACATCAGGGCCTTATCAATGCCTTTGGAGGTAAGTTTCTTTCCACAGGGAATTACACAATAAACTATAATGCCTACAAGAATTAAAGTTACAAGTATGAATATGCTTATTTGCACAATACCCTGGTGGGAAGGTTTTTAGATTTCTCCCTGTGGTGGTGTTAGATGTATAACAGGTATAGTTTCCAGGATATATGGTTATGGTGCTTCCTGGGTTGGGATTTTTTGACAATATGGGATATTCCCTTTTCCACATTTCGCACTGACTGTCATTTGTTTTGGTGTCATTAAAAAGGCTGAAAAAACAATTTTCCTGTTCTAGGGGTATATTAAGGGGCACTGTACCTAGGTGGGGCCTAGATTTGCCACAGACATAACAGTTGCTTTTATTGTGTTTGTTAGCACTATACTTCATCCATTCCAACCAAAATTAATGTCAGGGAAACCAGTTTCAATAGCTAGGGTGTCTTCAAAGGTAGGGTTAGTAATAGCCACCATATCTTTAGAAGTGGCAATATGGGGCTTTAAAGGTTTGTTTTGGGGATATTTGCTATATCTATTTTTTGCAAATGATGGGCCATATTTCCAATCTGCTCCTGTATTCCACCCCACAGCTTCCCAGGAATTACAATTAGATCCATAATATCTAATGTCATAGTACCATTCGTCAGTAACACAAATATATACTGTCTCAGACATTCCTGATTTCCTTTTCTGCTGTATGAAATGTTTGTTGTCAGCAAGTTTAGGGAACATGAAATAATCAAGGATGTATGTGGCTACGTGTGTATTGGAGGAATTGTACCACAAGGTGGGGATCCATTTGTTTGTGTGATGTCGACTTCACATAGTGTGAGGTGAATGAGGGCCAGTAGGGCTATCGAGATAGTCCCCAGGATAGAGATAGGGGACAGGTTCCTCATCTTCTTCTGTTCTTCTTTCTTCGCTAGGTGGGAGGTCAGGGCTGTCTGCCCCGGTTCGTACCTCACTGGAATCACTTGCTTCCCTCTCTAGGTCTGGTCTAGGAACCTTTTTTACTCGGGATGCATGGATCCAGGTAGGACTTTCCTCTGTCAGGACTGCTGTTCGGGTAACTGCTACGACCTCTGTCTCTGGACCATAGGTGAAGTCTCCTGGGCTCTTGTTCCTGGGGAGCACCTTCACCACGACTCTGTCTCTGACTTTAAAGGGGTGTGTAGGTTCCTGTGGATTCAAAAGGGTTTTTACAAACAACCTCATGTTCAATTTCATTCAGTTTTGTTATCAGGGACCTGACATACTCTTCTCTGATGAGTTCTAGATCTCCTTCCTGTATTACTAGTGGTTTCTTAGCCCAGGGTGTAGGAAAAGACCTGCCCATTAGTATTTCAAAGGGTGAGTATCCTAGAGTTTTCTGTGGGGTATTCAAGATGCTGGTGTTTAGCTTTATTAGGGTTGTTCCTGAGGCAAGTGATGCATCTGCTAACATACTGGTCCACAAGTGATTTGGCATTAGTAACATAAAAATCATTGGTTAGTAGGAGGAGTGTTGTGGCTTCACCACGGTGACCAACACCACGGCACTGGGCAACGAGCAAAGGGGCACTGGACTGGGGTATACAGGGTTTCCCCTCTTTGCAGATTAATCCTGATTTAGGATTTTTTCTGCAGAATTGGGTAAGTCCAGTCGGAGAGATCAGCATTAGTCGCAGCAGCTTGAAGTTGAGTGAGCAGATGGACGTTGTCAAGGGAGGGACATGCTCTAGTGAGTGCAACGAGTTCTGCAGCTTGCGCGGACTGATAAGGTATTGGTAGGGTTTCCAACACAGTGTCAGGGAGGGTGACAATGGCATAGCCAGCCTGGTATGCATTGTCATTGGGCCTATTACATGAGCCGTCAACAAAAACTATGTCTGCGCCTGGTATGGGAACGGGAGACATGTCAAGTCTGGGAGAGGTTTCAGCTTCAATGGAAGCAGCACAGTCATGTAGGTCGGGTGGTTCATCCTCGGGACCTTTCAAGCCTAAAAGGGCATTGAGAATGGGTGCAGGGCCAGAAGAACTAGCAGTGTACTTGATGGTAAGGGTAGGGTTACTCAAAAGGAGTACTTCATATCCACTAAGGCGTTGTGCTGACATGTGCTGTGTGTGCAAGCCTTTAAGTATTGCCAGGACATCATGTGTGGTGTGGAGTACTGTGATGTGGCCTAAAGTGAGGGTAGTGGCCATTTCTGCAACCATTGCACAGGCTGCCAAAGCCCTGAGGCAGGCAGGCATACCTTGCACAGACACCGGCACGACTTTGGGAAAAAAATGCCACGGGGCGCAACTTCCCTCCATGAAACTGTGTGAGCACCCCCGCCATGGTTTTACAATTGTCCCTTGCATATAGATGGAAAGGTAGCACATAACTGGGGAGGCCAAGTGCCGGACTTTTTATCAACATACATTTTAAACTTTCATATGCAGTTAACATTTCTTGTGACCATTGTACAGTTTTAGGTTTGTCCTTCAGTGTGGCTTGTCTCAAAATGTTATCATAATAAGAGCAATCAGATATCCACTGTCTGCAGTAATTTACCATACCCAGGAAGGACAGTAGTTCCTTCTGGGTAGTTGGGGTGACCAGGCCCAATACAGACTGTATGCGTTGTGGACTGACTTTCCTCTCTCCCTGAGTGAGCACAAAACCTAAGTAATCAACATGCTTTTTACACCATTGCATTTTTATTTTTGGACACCTTGTGTCCACATTCACAAAGCCAGTTTAGTAATGAAACACCATCCTCTCGGCAGGCCTCCTCAGTTTTACTACAGAGCAGCAGATCATCTGCATACTGTAGCAGGACTGAACCATGGTGAGGTTGCCAGGGCCTCAATGTGGCCTGGAGACAACAGGTGCGTCAATAATCTGCACCAGGTAAGTTGTTTACCCTCAAAAGAAAAGGCAAAAAGTAATTGTGTCTGTGAATCTACAGGTATGCTGAAAAAAGGCATTCTTCAAATCAATTACAGAGAAGAACGCAGCATCTGCAGGGATTGCAGAAATGAGTGAGTTTACATCTGGAACAATTAACTGATTGATCGCTCTGAGATCCTGTACAAATCTTATACTGCCATCAGCTTTGGCAACAGGGTTCACAGGAGTACAGTATGGTGATACAATATGTCTGAGAATACCCTGTTGCAAGAATTGCTGTATCATGGGGCGGAGACCTTCTATCTTTTCTGGTGAGAGGGGATACTGCATAGGTCAGAACACAAAACACTGGTTGTTGCACCGCTGTCCACTAAAAAGGGAATTTTACTTCCATTTATAATAAGTGGCAGCAGAGGTGAATCTTTACTATGACGGGAGAGTTGAATAAAGGCTGGGATACCCTCCTCCGGGCCCCGTCAGTGCGCGGGGTCTTTGGAATGTTCCCTGACTGCGGGGTTGGTTCTGTCTGTCAAAGCGTCTGGAGTTCTGATAGTTATGAGTGAGTGGGGAAGTGAGTAAGCTTTCTAAGTTAAGCAAAGGTAAGCTAGCGTCATCTGTCCAGCAGTCCTTAAACCTTTTCCAAAACGCAGTAACAGACTATGAAGGTTTCTGTTTACAAGCCACAGCGACAGGCAAAAAAAAAAAAAAAAAGCACAGGCAAAAAAGCCTTCCTTCATATGTGTATAGCTGCATCCTTTGCAAGCTTTGCGCAAATAAGATATACAGCCATCGAGGGTAATAGTGGGCTTGGGACAGTGTTTTACTATTATCTAAACTCTGGGTTATTGGTGCGTTAGGGACAGAGCTAGTGGACGCACCCTCCAGCAGTGGAGCTGGAGGCAATCCCATTTAGTGTGAAAGGGTTACTGCTGCCAAGAGATTTGTGTCTCTGAGCGCAGGATACATTGGAATGCAAGGGGGAGGGAGAGGGATACAGTTTCTCACTGCTTCGCTTCTGTGCTATTGGAAACTGACATTTTTTCTTAAATCTCCATATAGAAAAGGTAATTACTGCCTTCCCGTAGGAATGGGTCCTGTCCTGCTTTCTCTGTCCATCCCGCTAAATTATCCACCCATGGGTTAACTAAGTAATACTCTGAGGTAGAGTTGCGGGCGACATACATCTTGCATGTCTCACCAGGGAGGGGCGGGGAATATGCAGGTTTTTTTACTCTGACTAGAGCCCATTGTCAGACAGTAATATAAATCAACAGTACAACTTTAAAGGAAAATATCTAAAATTTACAACTCTACTATACATGCATCAGCTAACCAGTTAATTAGTCATTGACAATATCACAATATTATCTGTATAGTGAGAACATGAAATCTTTTGACGCGTACGATACTTACATTCGTACAAGATGTCAGAAAAATACAGCGTTTTAAACAGGAAGCAAGAAAAGTGTTTGAGTAAAGATATCTGGCAGACGAAAACTTACCAGCCGTCTGGACCAAATATAAGAACTTATCTCACTACAAACATACAAGAATATAGACGATCAAATCGAGGTATGATCTACGTTACGTATAGACCCCAGGTCTATTTTTTTTAAGTATCCCAGATACTGACGTCTTTGGAGAATTGCGCTTGGACCTCGGGTCCTTTCTCAGACGTATCTTTAAGTCCCAGACATTAAAGATTCTATGGTATCCCTGATACCTGTTTTATGCTTTTACATAAAACTTCGTAATATTAAGTCCCGGACTTAAATATTACCTTGTCACGTGTTCCCGGAACACTGACACGGATTCAGCTTCAGTGTATGACCGCAATCCTGTATGGCAAAGACAGACAATAAATTCTCTATCCTTACCATTCAGGGACGATCACTGAATCCCGGACATAGCCCCCAGCTGAAAGGATTTGCCCTTTATTCTTTAACCCTCGATGTGATGGCCTCTTAGACGTCTGGAGTATGAACTTTTAGCCACAAGGTACATGCACAACACAAGCAGTAAAAATTCACACTGTTTATTATGAAGTTAACAAAAGTATATATGACAATGCATATGGGTGTAACTGACATGTCGTTACACTCCCATTGGTTCGTTAATAGTTACCAGGCAGAACAGAAAAAGGCGGATGTCCATATATGGGTTTTCTACAAGTTTCTCAAACATTTAACAAAGTTTTTGTAACACAGTATATTTGGGTAGAAAGAACGAGTTTCATCTGGTATGGAACTGACCTTGGATGCCAGACCCACACAGGCCTGGTATCTGTATGAGAGACAAAGGCACCTAGCACAGGGCAGCACGCATCCATGCAAACACATAAGAGTTCATATAGCATGTTTTAACCCTTCAGTCCCAGAGGTGGAATGTCCTTACCAGACCCGTCCGTAGTATGAGGTATAGCCGAGGAACACACCAGCAGGTGTGGTACTAAAAGTTGGTAGCACTGTAGTTGAGGTAGCTGCTGAGGACGCTGGATGGAACCAGCCAGGTGTTAAGACATGGAGTAGATGCTGGATGGAACCAGCCAGATAGTAGAATGAAGCTAGGGAGCGAAGATGTAGAAACCGATGGTTTGCAAGTACCGATGGTTTGCAGGTAACTGATGGTATGCAGGTAATAGCTGGAAAAGCATCGGCTCTTTAAGATAGCTGATCACTGCTGGAAGCTGACCGCTGGAAGCAGATGAGACTGTAGCCGGAGACTGGAGCAAACACAGGAGACTGTAGAGTCAGGCTGCACCGCAGGGTGGTAGGCTGGTGCGGGTCTCTTAGTGGAATCTGGAAACAGGAGCTGGAAACCTGGAATGAAAACAACCACAGCAGAGAGAGACTGGAAACAAGGTTTGACAACCAAAGCACTGACGATTTCCTGGTTCAGGCTCAATCCCTTTATACCCTTAGGTATGCAGGGATTGGATGAGCAATTAGGCAGACTTCAGCGGAGCTATGGATTGGAGAACAGGATCATGTGACTAGAACTAAGATGGCTGCGCCCATACCGGCCAGTGGAGGGAATCCTTGTTTGTAACACCACATGGAGATTCCTCTGTAATGGCGGCGGTGAACACAGAGAACGCCGACTTGCGTCTCAGACCTCCAGCGCAGACGGCCGCGGCCGCAGTAGATGAGGAGTGCCACGTAACCTGTAATGCATTGAGAATACAAAGATGATGCCCGAGGCCCGCTGGCAGGTGACGCCATGCCAGTCGCCCGGGCACTGGAAGGACAACAACCACGGATTAGCAGGGATGAGACGTGACATATGAATGCTAGCAACACCGCTGGGAACCGGGCCTAGGACGCTGAGCCAGCCTCAGGAGACACCTGAAAGGTAAATAATGGCGTCCAGATACCCGGATCGTGACACAAGCCCCCACCCCCTTCCCTCATTCGACCCTATGCAGTGCTTAAGACAAGTTCCATTCATCCTTCATGTCGACTTTATGGCTGCCCCAAAGGGATGTAGGGGCATTGTGAGGTATAGGTGCAGGGGCATAACAGCATGATTGGGTTATCATTGCTCTGCCCCTGCTTTATAATACCAAGATTACCAGCATTATAGAGGGGTGGCCATGATAACGCGATTCAGTGCATATTCATCAGCCGTCTGGACAACCCACTTTATTCAGGAAGTGGGTGGCACTGGCAGAACACAATGCAGGACTGGGTAACTTGAATAAAAGTGTATTTGGTAAAAAGTGCATTTGATGCTTTACAAATGGTGACTATAGATAATGCAGGATTTTTTTTTGTTCCTACAGTATACAAATGACATAATGCACACTGCAGACATCCAACTTAAATTTTTAACTCTTAAAGCCCACCTAAAGATTAATAAACATTTATGTTTCCTTAATTAATTATAAAATTAATACAATTTAAGCACACACTTATAATATGGTTTTTAGTATTAACTTTAAATAGGTTACTTGTACAATTCTGTGCTATTAATTGGGTTCCTAATTGTCTACTGAACACAATTTCCCTGTGTAATCAGACACAGTCCAGTGACGTGCGGTGGGGTGAGGCAGGTGAGGCAGAGCCTTTCCTGTCATACTTACGTTTAAACCAGAGTTTTGTCTGAATAAAATATATGAAAAATACTTATAATTTGTTTAAAGTATCTTCTTTGCATTATTCTAATCATTTTTATAGCCCAAACTCTGGAGTAAAAAGTATATGGCTGGTGAGGCAGTGCTTTCCACACATCTCTAATCAAAACTCACCAGATTTCCAGGACTTTATAATGCTGCACCTGTATATAATGCCCAGATGTACCCTTTGGCTCATATATTGCATGTAAATCTGTCTCTGGGGTTAGCCAGTGCCTCCTGAGCCATTTAGCTCACCGCACGTCCCTGAGACACACCTATAAGTAACAATGCATAACATCATGGCTGATACACACCAGCTAGCCAGGAAGGAATCAGAGTTTACAGGAATTCAAAGCATTGTAGTCAGTTACATTGAATACTAACAATGTTTCCATATCTGGAAATCTGACAGGAAGTTTAAGGCTCAAACAAATTCTGTAAATAAAAGAAGACTATGATTTATTTAAAGTATATAAGGCGCCCATAATTTTATTGCGATTGACATAAACACTTCTTTAAGCTAGCTTATCACTAAAATAACGACACACTAAAATAACGACACGGACACGGTTAGCTGTAGTTAAAGGTCAGACGATTTTTATTGATCGCTGACCTGTTCTTTAAACTATAATTGTAATTGAATTGATTTTATATTGGAGGATGGCAAAGGACCAGTCGCTACCAGACACCAGCTCCAGTCCCTTGGATGAAATCCAACCACCAAGGAGGGGAGTACCCAAACCCCGCCTCCTCCCTGCATAACCCGCATTGTGCAGGACTCACCACTCTTTTCTCTGGCAAACGTTCGGTTCCCGCAGGGGAACGTCTAAATGTCCAACCGCAAGGTAAGGACACACCTGCCATCCTTCTAAAGAGGGTGCCCCACAATGACCACTTATGCCCATCTGACCGCTGGTTGGTAGCGACTACCCGCCAATCTGGCTGTCAAGAGCCCACCGAGAAAGACAAGATGTAGGAAAAAAATAAATATATATATATATATAAACAGTGCAATGAGGCGGCACTCCGGAGACTTTTCAAATAATTTATTGCAGTGTTCTACGTTTCGGGGACACAGCCCCTTCGTCAGGATCCAGCAAAAGCCGAACCTCGCGCTTCCCCAATCAGACATTACTCAAATCCACCAGTTTAGGTACCATGGCAGCGGGTAGGTGACAGCACCCGTTACCGTGCCCAGGGCAATCCCCCGCTATGATAACTCAGTCAACTGGAAGGCCTCGCAGCGTACCGGGGCAACGTTACCACCCTGTACCCTGAACACAGATACGGAAACTGACGAACATACAGCTGCAAACCAAAATGTCCACCGGACCCATGAAGAGAAAATCGCCAGGGCGGAAAGTATGTCAAACACAAGAAAGCGCCAAAAGTCTCAAAACAGGCACATGAGACAGAAAAACCCAGGGGCAGGCACCTATCAACCTAAAGCACCTAATCCGAGACCCCCGCAGGAGATAGGGGCGCAGGTGAAGGGACGAAATACGACCACACGTCTAAATTAGCTAACCGGGAACCCGGCCCCCATTCGCGAACCAAACGCAGAGTCTCATAAAAGACCGAACCCCCTCTGCCCAAGGCCTGGGGAATGTAGCCAGTAACAGAAACCCCCATGAGGATGAGACAAATGTTCGATAAGGTGTAACGCACCCTAAGTGGGCTTGGGCCTAAACCCTACGGGTGAGATGCACGCATCGGGAAGAGGAGAAAAAGGCATAGGGCCCAGACATGCGCCCCAAGCCGATCTCTGCGTCCACCTTCCGCTGGGCCTAATGCGAGACAACACGGGCCGGCTGCAAACACCGGCGTGTCACAGCGGGCACGGTATCCAAATGGGCAGACGGAAACCATGACGGAAACTAACTATGGGAATTGCGTGACCGACCCATCAGGGTACGGACCAAGAACCGCCGACATCGGAAACCCGAAACAGGGAATGGGCCGTACTACTGCATCCAGCGGAGGGCAACCCGTTCGCGGCCGGAGTGCAGTCCTAGGAAGGGTGATTGGCCCCACACATGAGCGACGAGAACGGCGGTGGGTGCCTCTGGTGCACTAGCCCACGCCATCACCCACAGTAACGAAGGAACGCGAAAAAGAAATGCCACCGACGAGGAGCCCCCTACTCGGGACCCCACCGGGCGGTCCGAACTGCTGCGTGACCCCAAGGGAAAATTGTGTTACCACCCCGACACAACGGACTGTGCGTCGCCATGACTACACGCGTAACCCATGGAGTGAAATTGCATCCCATGCTCCAAAACCACACAGAGCACCACATGGGGACATTCGGCAGGCCATGAACGGAAATGACGGAAAGCATTCTCCCCAAAGCCTGCCCTCTCAGCGACCCGCAGGGTGCGGAGGGAACAGCAGCCGCCGGCGAACCGACGTTCAGGAATCCTTCGCCTTGCGCCGCGCAAAGAGCCTAGCCAACTGACGCGGGCGCCTAGGAGAAACAGAGGAACACCGCTAGAAGAGCAGAAGAAATACTGTAAAATTAAGGAGAAAAAAACAGCATGCTCACCGGTGCCTGGTGGGCTTGGAACACGATCAAACCGCCCCCACCGCCACCGACCCTGGCGGAGTGTCGTCCGCTGTTGCAGCAGCATCCCTCCTAGGCTTCCTGTTCCTCCGATGAAGCCACCGATTCCTCCGGACTCGCAGATACCTGTGCGGACGAAACAGAGGGGACAACAAGCGCAGGAAGCGCCCGCGCACCAACAACCGAAACAGGAAGCACAGCGAGAATGGGGCAAGGCAAACACTACACCCGGGGAGGGGGGGGGGGAAGTGGGTGGGGGCGGGGGGAAAAACACCCCGATGGCAGGGAGGAACCCGCAGCGGGGGGGGGGGGGGGTGGCAGGGGGGGAGATCCCGGGAAACGAACCCGAAAAAGCTGGGGGGGGGGGGGGGGCGGCGGAGACCCAAGGCAAATTGGAATATAACGTGGTACGAGCCACTGACGCCGGAACTGCAGACAAGTCAAAAATTGCGGGGGGTGGGCAAAGACAGACCCGTTTGCCGCGTCCCGGAGGACACCGGAAATGACTGTCCAATCGGGAAGGGGGGTGCATTACGGAGAAACCCTGTGGAAACTTCCCCCTGGCATGCCTGACAGGCGAAAAGCAGGGAAGGAGTGCCAGGCAAGGGGCATGAGGCTGGCAGGGAAGACTGTGCGGCCATTATCCGCAATACCACAGCCTGGCCAGCAGGGGGGCACCAGCAAAATGCACCGAGTGAGGAGCGAGGAACCAAGCAACCCCAAGGGAGCAGGGGGGGGGGTTTCCACACGCGTGAGCCCGGCGTGCACACCGTGGCACGCGGCCCCCGCAGGCACCAAGCCGGCCCCGGGGGAGAACCGTGGACCACTGTCCACCAACCCAGAGCGCGCCCTTCACAGCACCCGCCCGCGGTGACCTGAGTATGCCAGCAGCCGACCCCCCCATCACCACGGGGAAGTTGAAAAAAAAAAAAAGACCCTTACCCAGGGACACACACCAGGGAAAGGCCGGGAAACAACTGCCGCCCCACGCGCCGCCGCCTGTCTCCCCCCGCAGCCAGCCCAGGGCAGCCAGGCCCCATGGGCGCCGGAGCCACCGGCCGGGTCTGCGAGCAGCGAGGTGAGAGAGGAGAGCGCGGAAACGCAGGGCGGGAGAGCAGGGCACCAACAGCGGCAGCCGTGGCGGGGGAACCCGTCCCGGATACCGGCCAAACAACAGGGGGAGAAACGCGGGCCGCATCGGGTCGACCCCGCCGCGGCCAGCAGGCGCCGGGACGGAGACAGGGGAGGCCATGCTCCGTGCACAGGAGCGCCGGAAGCCTGAGGCCGCAGACCGGCGACGGGAGGGGGGGGGGGAGAGGACCCGCACAGAACAGGGGAAAGAAAACACTGATGTAGAGGGGGATGGGGGCGTATAAAAACAGTGCAGTAGGACACTATAAGACAGAAGACATATAAGACAATATATGCCAGCAGTACTCAGCCTTCCAGGGCCATTCCAAAATGGCAAGAGGAAGCCGAGTCACATGACCATGGCTTATGTATTATTCCAAGACCAACCCCTAAACCCTTGATGGACAGCCCTATAATCCTATAGGAAAATACTCAAGAACACACTGATCTGCCTAGCAACTGCTTAGTCACAAACAACCAATCACAAAAAATTGGTCTCTTATATGGCTTCAGGCTTATGCAGCCTTCACCTTATCTAAGCAAAATATCTGCAAATACTAAGATAATTTCCTAACCAATGCATTTACCGTAATACTGCTTTTATACTAAAATTCTGATTCGCCACTTGGAATTGTGCACAGGTCCTTCCCGAGTGCGACTTGACGAGACCCCTTTCAGACTGGTGACATAACTGCCAGAAGAGGTGGCGCTTGGAGATCATCTGCACGCTGCCTCTTCTCTATGCACTGAGCGGGTGGCATCGAATTAATCCGGCTTACCCGTTTACACTATACTGCGTCCGGGTCCATCCTGCAAGCCAGGGACGTGCAGTCAGGGGAGGCAGGGGAGGCAGAGCCTCACCTGTCATACTACACAGTTTTTATTATAAAAATAATCTGGAAAATACAAAGTAATTATTTCTAACATATAAATATAATGATATATAATCTCTGTATTCTTCAAATAATTTTCATAGTGTAAACTCACAAGTGTTGCACTGCTTCAGGAAGACACCGAGATTCGTGAGGCAGCATCCAGTGCAGCCTCCCCTGTGATAATAAGAACTGCCTGATGCAGGTGGGCGGGGCTCCGCAGCAGCCAATAATCCCGCAGAAAAAACGGACCACTAGAGGCAGCTACTACATCTGCCTCATTGATGATCAGGTGACCTGTCCAGGAAGTAACCAGGAAGTTCAGACAACTCACTTGCACTTCAGAGACAGCACTGCTGCTGTGGTGATGCTGCTAAGCCTCCTGTGCCCTGGCTAGGTAAGGTCCTGTAACACATTTTGTGTTCCTCAGCTCTGTATACTCACAGTTCCCCAAAGTGAGTGAGTATGCTGTGCACTGTTAGCACACAGCTGATCAATCATTCTCTCCTCTGTGACATGAGCCTGCTTGCTGCCCTACACTGGTGCAGAGGTCAAGGCTCATTGCACTGACAGCCCACCCCTGTGCACAGCATGCAGCAGTCTCTGTGTGAAGCTGCTGGCTGAGAGCTCTGCACAGGGGAACCGCAGGACTTTGGCTCTGCAGGGCAGTCAGGGCCGGTTCGAGCCCTCTCTGCGCCCCCGGGCAGGAAACGGGAGCGTGGCTTAATACAGGGGGCGTGGTCAGTTACGCCCCCTGTACAATAGTAGCGCCGCTTAAATGCTGTGCGGTGCGCGATGACGTCATCGCACACCGCACAGCAAAAGGTCCTCTCCACGAAGGGAAACTAGATGCAGAGAGGACCTTTGCTGTGCGGTGCGCAATGACGTCATCGCGCACCACTCAGCAAAGGTCCTCTCCACGAAGGGAAACTAGACGCTACGAGTCTAGTTCCCTTCACAGGAGACACAGCCGCACAGCCGGGGGACACAGCGGGCAGCGGAGGGCACAGCAGTGGCGGATCTTGCCATGGTGCGGCGCCCTCCGGAAGGCGGCGCCCCGGGCAAAAGTCCTGCTTGCCCGTGGCAAGATCCGCTACTGAGGGCAGTGCACCATTCATGCTGCTCTAGGTCTATTAATGTTGCACACTGCTAATCTGCAATCATGTGTAACGCTCCCATAGACATATCATACTCACCCATCTTGTTGTTTTGATAAAAATCTGCACATCAGGAGCTGCCCTGACTGTAATCTGGTATATACAGTACTACATGTAGCATACTCTGCACATTTATTTATACTGTATTGATGATTAGTGGCAGTGACCAATCTGAATTGCCTAGGTGGGACATTTAGCTACAGTATGTGTATTTAATATAGAATGCAGTTAATGTGTGTATAGAACACTTTAAGGTGTTGTTTTGTAGTGTTGCCCTCTGAAACTGGAATAACATTAACTGCATTTTTTGGTATTATTTTTAGTTTTGTGTGTGGTTTTATCACATAATTGCCAACATGTTTTTTTTTTTTTTTTTTTTAATCTACATAGCAGTACTGGAATAAAAAGTACTGTAACTTTACTTTGTATGCTCCCTCTGGTAAAAGGGATGCAGTGTGGATACTGATGGACGGGATCCCAGCGCTGGAAATACTGACGCCGGAATCCCGTCCGCAGCTGGAACACCGGCGTTGACATCCAGACAGGACTCGGGATCCCGGTATCTAAATACCGATGCCCGTAATCATGATCCTTCTTTCAGCGGGACGCGATCACGTGGGAGGGGGGGAAGGGGGGTTAGGTTTAGCCGTCAGAAGGGGGTTTAAGGTTAGGGTTCAGGGATGGGAGGGTTAGGGTTAGGCACTTAGCAGGAGAGGTTAGGGTTAGGCACCTAGTGGGGAGGGTTAGGGTTAGGCACCCACAAGGGAGGGTTAGGGTAGGATAAAGGTGAGGGTTAGGGGGGTTAATGAGGGGCTGTCGGGATTCTGATGGACGGGATGCCGCTGTCGATATACTGACAGCCGGCATCCCGTCCAACGGCAATTCATACTGATCCCTGGTAAAATGTTGTACTATTAATCTGTGACAAATCCATGCAATATCTCTATCTTTTTATTTATAAAGTAATACATTTCATAGAACTATATACAGGTTGAGTATCCCATATCCAAATATTCCGAAATACGGAATATTCCGAAATACGGACTTTTTTGAGTGAGAGTGAGATAGTGAAACCTTTTGTTTTTTGATGGCTCTATGTACACAAACTATGTTTAATACACAGTTATTATACATATTGTATTAAATGACCTTCAGGCTGTGTGTATAAGGTGTATATGAAACATAAATGCATTCTGTGCTTAGATTTAGGTCCCATCACCATGATATCTCATTATGGTATGCAATTATTCCAAAATACGGAAAAATCCGATATCCAAAATACCTCTGGTCCCAAGCATTTTGGATAAGGGATACTCAACCTGTATCTATTTTATGATATGTCTTAGTTGAGTAGAATGTGACAACCGTCAAAGAGGACTAGCAGTATACTGTGATGTCAGCAGTTTTGTTTGGAACTTTTGTACAATAGAAAGCTAACAAAATGTAACCTGGGTAAAGTGTGCACAGTGTGCAGCAGAGCACAGTCCTCCCTGTCCCTGACATACAGTTCTCCTCTATTGGGTTCATATACACGTGTGTAAATCTGGCTCTGATACAAGCCAGTGCCTCCTCAGCCATTTACCTCACCGCACGTCACTGCTGCAAGCTGGCCAGGTTGGATACCCGGGTAACTGGACCTGGGTAAACCCTTTTACACTGAGCTGCGCCTGGATTATCATGGCAATAACCCGTGTTTTTAGTGGCAGTGTTAAGGGGTATTAGATTGGATGTATTATATCAGAAGAGAAACTCTGTACTCCGCAGCAGCTTGGGGGCCTAATTCAGAGGCGCTCACAAACTGCACGCAATGCCAGTGTTCATGTAGTGTAACAATCATTTGCTACTGTGCATTCGCCCAAAAATTCAGAAGTCTCCTATGGCGCATGCGTTACCCTGAGTGTACGCACAAAGGTGCTATTGTCATTAGGTCAGACTGCCTCAGAAATCCCCTACGGCACATGCATTACCATGAGTGTATGCACAAAGGTGCTATTTCCATAGGGTCAGATGGCATCAGAAATCCCCTACGGCGCATGTGTTACCCTCAATGTACGCACAAAGGTGCTATTTTGGATAACTTACCAATACTGTCTCTATCAGACATTTTAGAAATCCGAAGGTATGGCAATGGTTGGGATTCCAGTGGGGACATTTGAAACTATTTTCAATTGTATATGTTGAGAATGATTACAAATTAGAAGAGACAAGGGACCAAATTCTGAGTTGATCGCAGCAGCAATTTTAGCAGTTGGGCAAAACCATGGGGGTCATTTCGAGTTGTTCGCTCGTTATTTTTTTCTCGCAACGGAGCGATTAGTCGCTAATGCGCATGCGCAATGTCCGCAGTGCGACTGCGCCAAGTAAATTTGCTATGCAGTTAGGAATTTTACTCACGGCATTACGAGGTTTTTTCTTCATTCTGGTGATCGTAATGTGATTGACAGGAAGTGGGTGTTTCTGGGCGGAAACTGGCCGTTTTATGGGAGTGTGTGAAAAAACGCTACCATTTCTGGGAAAAACGCGGGAGTGGCTGGAGAAACGGAGGAGTGTCTGAGCGAACGCTGGGTGTGTTTGTGACGTCAAACCAGGAACGACAAGCACTGAACTGATCGCACTGGAAGAGTAAGTCTCGAGCTACTCAGAAACTACACAGAGAAGTTTTTCGCAATATTGCGAATCTTTCGTTCGCAATTTTGATAAGCTAAGATTCACTCCCAGTAGGCGGCGGCTTAGCGTGTGCAAAGCTACTAAAAGCAGCTTGCGAGCGAACAACTCGGAATGAGGGCCCATGTGCACTACAGGAGGGGCAGATATAACATGTGCAGAGAGAGTTAGATTTGGGTGGGGTGTATTCAAACTGAAATCTAAATTGCAGTGTAAAAATAAAGCAGTCAGTATTTACCCTGCACAGAAACAATATAACCCACCCAAATCTAACTCTCTCTGCAAATGTTATATCTGCCCCCCTGCAGTGCACATGGTTTTGCCCAATTGCTAACAAACTTGCTGCTGCGATCAACTCAGAATTACCCCCCAGGTTCCAAGTCCTTTCAGAACTTAGCAATGTTAACATTTTACTTCACTGATAAAAAGGTTAATAGCAAAAAGCTCTGCATATTAAAAAAATGTGTGTGTTATGTCATAGGTATTATATAATACTCTTTTGGCAGAACAGAAACATAACTTGCATAAACCTCCTAGCGGCTGAGGATTGCCCTGTTCATGCATCAAACATAATAATTAAAATGAAGACATTGAGACATGAATTTGTCCAAAAATGTCTGCTATTTATTTAAATGAGCTATGTAATTTAATGAGTGTATAAGATAATTAAAATGAAAAGTATGGTGGTAACAAAATAATAATTTTATTTATATAGTACTCTTTCTCCAATAGGACTCAAGGCACTTGTAAACAGCCCTAACCCAAAACACACATCTTATTCTATAAGAACCATGAACCAAACTGACTAAAAACACATAGGTATCAACTCAACCCTCTACCATGACTACCCACACATATGGGTGATGAGGCTGCCTTCGGTAAGGTGGTCCAGCAGTCAACGAAGGTGAGCACACCTAAAACGAACCACCAGTCGAACTCCAACTAATTTCCGAATCAAAAACAGGTAACTTGCCGTTCTTTCCCTTCATAAGCAAGGTTCTGCCTACAGAAACCACGCTTTGCCTCCATACCCCTAAACCAAAGCACAAACAACCAAAAACAGATCCTCAATGAAAAGAAACAAGCCCTCTCTAGCCAGATGCACCCCGTAATTCAATACCGAAATGTAATTTTATAATGCCGAAACACAGCACCTCCATTGGCCAAAACAAATTTAGCTACAGCTGAATTAACTTTCTTCCAGGCCTCATCAATTGCCCAACAATTGATCATTGCTCACCAACATAACCGGGGCACAATACAAGACCACACAATTTAACAAGATGGTCAAGCCCGCATAATCTCTGCCATATAGTTCACCATGGCAAACTGCAGACCCAAAGCTGTCCTTTTACCCAAATCATTCCCACCTAAATGGATGACCAAATTCTCTAAAAATTAATTGAGGATCTGCCACAAAGAAAAAAGACAAGCTTCATGCCAATGGAAGCAAACATAGGAGGATTAGCCAAAATAATAAAAAAAAGGGTGGGGATGAGGGGGGTAGGGTAGGGGGAGGGTTATGGGTCACACAGGTGAACTCAGCTGGAGGTGAAACTTTAAAACCTGCTGAGGGACTCCTAATTGGAATCCAATTAGCCGAATTAAGATAAACTAAGCTGAAGCCAGTCCGTCAGTCCAGGTAAAAAATTATCAAAGCTCTCCAGACTCCTACTGCCAACAGTGATGAGTAGGGAGTACAGCGAAGACAAAAGCACCACCCCTGCAACTCGCCTACAGGATAGAAGGAAGAAGGGCTGCATCAATAGGATGTCTCCTATCAGGTGGAACTGACAATGAATGCGCCCATCCCTTTAGAGCCTTCGCTATGAGGAAACTCTTTGTAAAATTGGGAATACGTTTTAGCTTTGAGAAAAAGGATATCCCAGCGAGATACCAAGATACTTCTGCTTTAGACCTGATGATTACAAAGAGTTACCAAATAAAGGAAAGAATTAACCATTGCCCATTAATACCTCTAGGCCCTTTGTCACGGGAAAACACTTCCCACTCTTTCCAGGCCTTATGGTACACATTGAGAGTGGCTGGGGCAAGAGATCGCTCAGCTAGCCCCTCCAATCCAGCTCAATAACCTACCAAACATAAGAAGGGCAGTGCACACCAACGGCATCAGCCTCCGGGGCTAAAAATTGAATCTATTCCATTGCCCCTTAGACAAAGCGTGGACAATACCATTATCGACTCCAGGTACATGCTAAGCTCGAAACAAAACATTACACTGCATGCAAGTCAGCAGAAGCTGCGCCAACACTCGCTGCACAAGCAATGCCTTGGCTCTTTGATTATTGACAGCTTGCATGCCCTCAAATTATCGCACCAAAACAGGATACTGTGATTGTTAAGCCGATCACCCCAGACTTACAAGACCACCATGATTGGAAACAACTCAAGCAACAAGAGGTCTTTAATCAGACCCCTCCAAAATTCAGGCCAAGGCGCAACACACCAGTATCTGCTCAGGTAACACCCGAACCCCGATGATCCTGCAGCATCTGTGAAAAGCTACAACTCGATGTTGTTGATGATCAGGGCCATCCAGATCCTCACACCTGTCACATCTGCCAAAAATGAAACCCAAACTGAAAGGTCTCTCTTAATTTCAGATGATAAGCGGACAAAATGATGAGACCTGGAAACCTCGCCATGGCCTGCTCAAGTTTATGCAAAAAACCCTGCCCATGGGAATAACCCTATAGGCAAAGTTTAAAAGACCCAAAAGAGATTGGGCCTGCCGCAGAGTTATCTTACACCGTGCTAAACACTGCGCAATGGACTCCCTCAGTTTCATAACCTTTTCCTGGGGGAGAAGGCAGGCACCAACATTAGTATCAATCTCGATACCGATGAATGACAAACAAGAGAGAGGCCCCTCCATTTTGTCCTCATCCACAGGCACCCCAAAATGTCTAAGCAGTGCTCACAACGAAAACAATAGCACACTACAACGAATGGAACCCACGGGTCCCACGCACAGGGAGTTGTCAAAATAGTGGGCTATCCCACGACCCCCAGAAGAAAACGCCACACACCAGTATAGAAAGGTGCTAAACTTCTCAAAAAATGTGCATGAAATGGAACACCCCATAGGAAAGTACTTGTCTATGAAGTA
This sequence comes from Pseudophryne corroboree, assembly GCF_028390025.1. Taxonomy (NCBI): domain Eukaryota; kingdom Metazoa; phylum Chordata; class Amphibia; order Anura; family Myobatrachidae; genus Pseudophryne; species Pseudophryne corroboree. The sequence continues at coordinate 637,731,295 of NC_086447.1, read as the reverse complement.
ATCCTCCCCACTGCGGATGTCCATGAATGACTCAGGATTAGGGAAGGGACTCTACATCTATCTCAGCCATGAGAGCCACAAGCCCAAACCATGACCCGATGGATAAGACAAATGCTGAATGAGCCTTCTTGGGCACAGTCCTCACCGGGGAAATAATTAAGCTTCCCAAAGGTGGATGTGCAAACTAGCCCACCATTCTCCCTAGTTGAACCTCCGACTCAACCCTTGACCGAAGAACTTCAGGAAAAGTTTGAGCTGATTGGAGATTCCTGGGAGTCAAATGAAAGCCAAACTTAAAACCTGAAAACAGAAACTCAGCATCCTCCCTATTTGGATACCACCCCAACCATTTGGACATAGCATCCAAACGGACTGGTGTGGGAGCCCTACTTAGCGACAATACTGCCCGCTGGCTTGGCAGCGGCACTGGTCCCTGCCTTAGATCCTTGCCGTCCCTATCGAAAACAATTGGTTGCATGGTGGAAACCATTGCAACACAGGCAGAGGTGTCAAAAACAACACCACTGCACAAGCGGGAATGTGGAGTTATTAAAGGCAAAGCATAATCCTTTAGAAGGATCTTGCAATGTTGACTGGCCAGATCCCCAACTCCGTCGTGCCAGAACCTGAACACATGGCAGTACGTGTCTGCTGGACATCCAATCCCACTCGAGAAGCATCCTTCCCATCATGAGGTGACCGTGTTACATCCAGCCACACCTCTACATCCTTGCAGCCAAAATACATGACATGCAAGCAATCCTGCTTTTGCTTAAACTCCTCGTCATACATCCTCCCGCTGTATCCTTCAACTTGCGCTGCATACAGTGAATCAGGTATATGTACCTTATCACATTCAGATGCTCCTCCGGCTGATCTTCCAAATAACAGCCAACCAATTGTCATAGGATCAGAAGACCTCAACCCCTACACCGCCCATCGCTATCGCTTGATCAGTCAGCATAAACATGTCAACATACTCCCCTCTTCTTCCTACAACTCTTGCGCAGCCCCCATAACACAGCTGTGTAATTGCAATGCACAACACCAGGTAATTATGGCACTTTCTGGCCCTATGCAAACTGCCTTCGCCGTGCTACTGGCCTCAGATTCTAAGGAAGAAGACAAAGAAGAGGAAGAGGACCTACCCAAACCCTCAGATGAAGATGAAGACGAGCTACCACAACACACATCCGACTCCTCCTCCACCTCACCTTAGATACCTGGGTCAACCAACCGCAGACACCTCAGACAATAATGCTTCCTCCTCCACTGCCACTTTTCCAAGGTCTTTATCAGCCGCCGCATCTGAATGAGAAGGAAGAGCTGCCTCCAGAGCCGCAGCTTCACTGGCAGAAAACAATGAATTTAAAAAAAACAGCGGGTCCCTAACACCTGATACTGCTGTTAGCACACTAGCTCAGTGGCAGACCTCAAGTCATGGCATGCCAGCAAAAATTGCGACATTGTGGGTTAAAGTCAACAAATGGAGACACCTCGCTTCCTAAATACACCGACCCAACTCACCCAATAGCAGAACCAACCCTCGGTCCTTTAGCACGCTGCCCTGACTGCCTCCTGAGAGACCTGGACCCAGCTGCTAAAGCTGTAACCTGATCTCCTGGCTCCCTTCCAACAGCTTTCCTTCCTGCTGCAATTTGCCTAGGCTGCCTATTCTCCCTAAGCTCTGCCCCTCCCTAGCTGCAGGGAAAAACAAATGGCCACCATCCCCACCTCATCAGAAACATGAGGCAGCCCAAGAGACACTCCAAAACCCTGGGAGCTTCTCCTGTACACCTCCTTTGAGCACCCAGGCTGAGCAGCAGTGTCAAGGATTCACTGGCACGCACACCCCTGTGATCCAACCACAGGAGGGGAATGGCTGCCACCAGACCTCATCTGGGCCACTCCATCCCCCTTCCTGCCAACTGCTGCCGATGCTGCCCCAGTTGCCTGGCTGGAGCCAGTGTCAAGCCCCAAATGAGACATTGCATATCCGCACACTTCCATACACCCGCGGCCAGGGAACAAACACTAGCAGGCTACCCCGCTGTTCCATTCCCCGGCCAGCCACCTGAAAGAAGGCCCCATTTAACTGCACCCCTGAGCCCCCTGCTGCATAAGAGAGATCACCCGGCACCAGTGCAGACAGTGGGGGAGAAGGAGATGTGCTTTCCTGCACTGTTGTACAGCACAGACAGCAGCCCTGGCTTCCAGACAGGCAGAGCTCTGCCCGAAGGGGGTCCCACCGGCACCCGCTAACTCAAAGTAATGGGCAGGTGTCCCGGGTGAACGCTTGGGGTGGGATATTGTGGCCACAGCTAATTAGGGAACAAAACTAAAGGAAAATAAAGGCTGCAGTTAAAAAGCACTGGGGGGGGACAGCATTTACCCAGCCAAAGACTAAAACTAAAGAGGCTGACCCAGCCTCTTACCAAGCCTCAAAATACAACTAAACCCCCACCCTCTTCACCTATAGGACAAATCCAACACATGATGCTCCCACAAACCCACCCCCAGCCTATGAGGTTTAAGTCACTTTACCCCTATTGTCATTTCATTCTCCCAATCAGACATTGCCACCCCTGCTGCCCTTCCACATGCTGGTCTCCACTTATCCTACATCTGCAGGTCCTAGAAGCAGACATGGAGGTGAGTGAGTACTCCTTCTTACCCCATGCTGTAGATGTATAGCTGTACTATCACTAAACTACATAATATCCAGATATTAAACACTGTCTATTGCTATAATTGATCATCATCCTGGAACATACCAACAATTCCTTAAACATTTTCCTGCCTGGCTCCCTCATGTCGTATATCTGACATTTCCAAAGTCATCATGAGTGAATCACATTAATTATTTACATTCTTTTTACACCTCCAAAATGTCCCTCTGGCCTCTCCAATTTGATTGACTTTCATTGTGATGGTCGGGTGTGGTTCCTTAGATCAACCATAATTAGGTTGACAGTCAGTAGGTTGACCCCATATGGTTGACATGGGCAAAAGGTCAACTGGATCAAAAGGTTGACATTGAACTAGTCAGGCAATACAGAAACCAGTGTTCAGTGCCACTGTGTGGGTTGGTGCCAAAAGTGTCTATAGTCAGCAGCCGGCTGGGAAGAGATTTGCCAGTCTCTGTTGCCAAAAGTATATATTACAGTTCCAGCTGGCGCTTAACTCAAACATACCATATAATTAATAAAACATATTTTAATAAAACATTTTAATATAACTGAGTGTCCCCGCTACTAAATACTGACTTTGTCCAACATATATATAGCAATCTATACTAACGGATGGTAATATAATACATTTTTAGGTGTTCATTCAAGTATAAGCACAAAAAGAAAAATATACATACAGTAATTGTGGATATATACAGCTATATGTGCATGATATATTTTATTTGATTATATTGTTATCTTAAATTTTTTATTGAACTAGTCGACACAAGTTTTTTTGTGTCATTTTGTATTTTAAACTAAATATAAGTCAAATGAGTGGAAACATGTACCCTCACAGGCTCGCTTAGCTTACCACGCATTGGGCAAGGTTACTATTCCCAATTATAGTTCATGTGGATGGTAAATGATGTAGAAGTTAAAAAAAAGTTTAAAAAAAATGCTTGTGTTGACCATATGTGTGTCACCATTGTCGTGTTGACCTTTTGAACTTGTAGACTTTTTGTACTGTCTACCTTTTCCATGTCGAGTTTTGACCCTGATGATCTTTTGTACCTGTTGACCTAATGCATGGCGACCATTTGGTGTGGACCTATTGATTGTCAACCTATTAACTGTCAATCTATCATCCGGAACCCATGATGGCCACTATGTTGATCTTGTTAAATCTAATACTCTTTACTGAAATGTCTTTGCACTCTAAACTCTGCCAAGCCTCCTTATACCTGCATAAAACGAAACATTAATTTCCAGCACTTTTTCCCCAACTTTCTCCTCCTGTGAAACACAGGTAAATCTGCAAGATAAATTAAATGGTGAGTTACCCCAAGGAAACTGGTAAATTGGTGTTGTGTCTTTCAAGAAGATTCTTTTTCCTTCATCTCCAAAACTCACATTCGCAGTATCGGGTTCCAAGGTTGCATTAACTTATGCAACAGTCATCAACATGTATTTAATACATTTCTGACAATAAATCAGTATGAGGGATATTGGAGTTTGAGCTGTTTGGAAAGTATAGTTAGTTAAGCAACTTTCAAAATACTAACAATGACACTAACACTTCAGAGAATTAGTTACTGGAGACAAAATGTCATTGTATAGAACACAAAACATTCAGAGCATAACATTAATTACATTATTATTACTAGTACCACTACAGTATTAAACAACTAGATTAATCTCCTTATTACTACAAAATTCAAGTACGCTAATAACTTTTCTCCGTTCAGGTGTAAATTATAGGTTAAAAGTAGAGATGAGCGGGTTTGGTTCTCTGAGAACCGAACCCCCCCCCCCCCCCAACTCCACGTGTCAAACACGGGTCCGAGCCAGGCTCGGTTGTTCCCGCCTGGCTCGGAAAAACCCGAACGAGGCAAAACGTCATCATCCTATGTTACTATGTTACTATAGACTTTGCCTACTATGTTACTATAGACTTTGCCTACTTTGTTACTATAGACTTTGCCAAAGCGTTCGATACTGTACCACACATGAGACTTATCTACAAGCTACAAGAATCAGGGCTAGGAAACACAATATGCACTTGGGTCAAAAACTGGTTAGATAATAGGGAGCAGCGCGTTGTGGTTAATGGATCTTTTTCAACTTGGACTGAAGTGCTAAGTGGTGTGCCGCAAGGCTCAGTATTAGGACCGCTATTGTTCAATATTTTCATTAACGACCTAACAGAAGGTCTAGAGAGCATGGTGTCAATTTTTGCAGATGATACCAAATTGTGTAAGGCTATAAATACAGAGGAGGATGCTGAGTCTCTTCAGAACGACTTAGTTAAATTAGAAGCATGGGCAGCCAAATGGAGAATGCGCTTCAACACAGACAAGTGTAAGGTAATGCACTGTGGTAACAAGAACATAAATTACACCTACCTACTAAATGGGGTAAAATTAGGGGATTCTGTACTGGAAAAGGACTTAGGTGTCATCATAGATAGCAAGCTAAGCAGTAGTACCCAAAGTAGGACTGCAGCAAAGAAAGCTAATAAGATATTAGCATGCATAAAACGGGGTATTGATGCTAGGGACGAGAGTATTATACTCCCGTTATATAAATCACTAGTGAGGCCACACCTTGAATACTGTGTACAATTCTGGGCACCGTACTACAAAAAGGATATCCTGGAGCTAGAAAAGGTACAGAGGAGGGCGACCAAACTAATTAAGGGCATGGAGACGATGGAATACAAGGAAAGGCTTGAAAGACTAGGCATGTTTACATTGGAAAAGCGGAGACTAAGAGGGGATATGATCAACACCTACAAATATATAAGGGGACAATACACAGAGCTTGCGCGGGACCTGTTTTTGGTTAGATCAACACAGAGGACTCGTGGACACTCGCTCAGGTTAGAGGAGAGGAGATTCCGCACAATACGTCGTAAAGGCTTTTTCACGGTAAGGACAATACGTGTTTGGAATTCCCTGCCCGAGGGAGTTGTGATGGCGGAATCTGTCAACACTTTTAATAATGGGTTAGATAAATTCCTAATGGATAAGGATATCCAGGGGTATGGTGCATAGTCATGCATTATAGTTACTATAAATAGGGATAAAATGTAACGGCTGACAGCAGCATCAGTCAGAAATTTTAGTCAAATCATCATGCATAGGAGACCACAAATAGGTTGAACTCGATGGACAATTGTCTTTTTTCAACCTCAGATACTATGTTACTATGTTACTATCCCTCTGTCGGATTCTCGCAAGATTCGGATTCCATTTAAAGAACCGCGCGTCACCGCCATTTTCACTTGTGCATTGTAGAGGGTACAGAGAGGACGTGGCTACGTTCTCTCAGTGTCAAATCTCAGTATCAGTGCTCAGTATCAGTGCTTATTGCTGCTCAGTTGTAGTAGTACAGTGTCTCTCTTGTGCTGCATCTTGCTGCTGTAGGGTGCTCTAGTAGTAGTGTCCTGTGACTGTGCATCGGTCATCATCATTCCAGTCACAGTGGTATCTGGTGGGTGACAATTCCAGAGTGCTTTTGTGCTGCTCACTAATACTAGAACAGTGTCTTGTGCTGCATCCTGCTGCTCAGCGTCAGTTCTCTCAGTAATATCATCAGTGTTCAGTATCATCAGTGCTCAGTATCACTGCTCATTGTCTTGTGGTGGCCAGTAACACTACATTACTAATACTAGTACAGTGTCTTGTGCTAATCGTGCTGCTCAATATCAGTGCTCAGTAGTATCATCAGTGCTCAGTATCAGTGCTAATTGTCTTGTGGTGCTCAGTAACACTACATTACTAATACTAGTACAGTGTCTTGTGCTAATCGTGCTGCTCAGTATCAGTTCTCTCAGTAGTATCATCAGTGCTCAGTATAATCAGTGCTCAGTATCACTGCTCATTGTCTTGTGGTGCTCAGTAACACTACATTACTAATACTAGTACAGTGGCTTGTGCTAATCATGCTGCTCAGTATCAGTTCTCTCAGTAGTATCATCAGTGCTCAGTATCAGTGCTCAGTATCATCAGTGCTCAGTATTACTGCTCATTGTCTTGTGGTGCTTAGTAACACTACAATACTAATACTAGTACAGTGTCTTGTGCTAATCGTTCTGCTCAGTATCAGTTCTCTAAGTAGTATCATCAGTGCTCAGTATCAGTGCTCAGTATCATCAGTGCTCAGTATCACTGCTCATTGTCTTGTGGTGCTCAGTAACACTACATTACTAATACTAGTACAGTGTCTTGTGCTAATCGTGCTGCTCTGTATCAGTTCTCTCAGTAGTATCATCAGTGCTCAGTATAATCAGTGCTCAGTATCATTGCTCACTGTCTTGTGGTGCTCAGTAGCACTACATTACTAATAATAGTACAGTGTATTGTGCTAATCATACTGCTCAGTATCAGTTCTCTCAGTAGTATCATCAGTGCTCAGTATCATCAGTGCTCAGTCTCATTGCTCATTGTCTTGTGATGCTCAGTAACACTACATTACTAAGACTAGTACAGTGTCATGTGCAAATCGTGCTGCTCAACATCAGTTCTCTCAGTAGTATCATCAGTGCTCAGTATCATCAGTGCTCAGTATCACTGCTCATTGTCTTGTGGTGCTCAGTAACACTACATTTCTAATACTAGTACAGTGTCTTGTGCTAATCATGCTGCTCAGTATCAGTTCTCTCAGTAGTATCATCAGTGCTTAGTATCATTGCTCAGTATCATCAGTGCTCAGTATCACTGCTCATTGTCTTGTGGTGCTCAGTAATACTACATTACTAATACTAGTACAGTGTCTTGTGTTAATCGTGCTGCTCAGTATCAGTTCTCTCAGTACTATCATCAGTGCTCAGTATCATCAGTGCTCAGTATCACTGCTCATTATCTTGTGGTGCTCAGTAACACTACGTTTCTGCTGCGGGGTACACTGGGCTCCACAAGGATAGACATAGGGGTGTAGAGTAGGATCTTGATCCAAGGCACCAACAGGCTGAAAAGCTTTGACTCTTCCCAGAATGCATAGCGCCGCCTCCTCTATAACCCCGCCTCCCTGCACAGGAGCTCAGTTTTTATAGTTGGTGCCGCAGATAGCAGGCACATAACAGAGGGGCTTCACTAGGCAGCCCTGAGAAGAGCTTTTTAGAAGAAAAGTGAAGACTTCATGGGCAGCATCAGTGTGTATATGTCTTCTGACATTCACTGCTGCAGCTCCATCTCTCCCCAGCGGCACTGTACACTCCCGAGCCCTGGTTGCCGGGTAACTACAGCAGGAGGCTCTGGTTTTCTTCCTTGGTCAAGCACACATGACGGGGGCTCTCCAGGATTGCGTGGCCGCGCTTCAGGAGGTGGTGAGTGGGTCCCGCTTGCGGGACCCGTACTTTATCGTGATCCGGCGCGGTCAGTGGGAGGCGGGCTGCGCGCGCTGGCGGTGGACACTGTGGCAGTACAGGCGATCCCACTAGATCACCAGGGCATGGGTGCAGGTCAGGTTTTCTCTTTAAACCATTTTAAAAGTAGCCCACAGTACCCGGTGGTTTTGTCAGGAGGGGGATAAGGCTTAGACCTGGAGCCCCTCCCCCAGCCCCAGGGCGCCATTTCCCACAAATGTTCCCGCCCTGGAGCTGCATATCGGTCTCCTCCTCACTCCCTGTCAGTGTTTGGGTGCCATTTCTCTCAGCTACACTGTTCCTGGGACTGCTTGGGCAAATCCTCCTGTGTAAAGCCGCCTGGTTGTCAGCGCTGTGCCTTAACATGACACTTAAGTATTCTACCTGCCTTTTAGACAGTGTTAGTTAAGAAAGAGTGCATTTAGTCAGGGTTTTCTAGTACAATTACCCTGTGATATACATCCAGTTCTTACTGTGCAGTGTTATATCTATTGACTATATAGCTATATAAGCTGGTCCAGTGCAGTATTATTGTTAGTAATAACCTCTGCATTGTACAACTGTGACTATATGTGTGTGCATTAGCTTGCTGGGTGGTTTCCATTTCATATTATGATAGTAAATGGCAAGCGCTATAAGAGCTAAATGATTATATATAGAAATGAAATGGATAAAATGTTATTTAAAACAAAAATATGCGGTACCTGTAAAAAAGATTTTTGGTTAAATGAAAAATGTTTACACTCCTTTGAGTGTATGTGATGGAGTAGCCAGCAACACTAAGTTTGATTGATCCTGGTTTGCAGGTGATTGCCCTACCTCTCCCTGCGCTACGATGTTCCTGAGCCGCTGCGGCTCTGATGTCTCCTGCTGTGCGGCGGCCGGCGGGGCTGGCGGCGCTTCAAGTCCCGCTGCGTCCAGCGGGGCTGTGCGCTATTGTAGTCTCTCTCCTGACTCCAGGTGCAGCCGTTATTAGCTGCTCGTGTTGCGGCCGATGGCAAGGCCGTGCTGTGGGCTTCCTCCTTTTTAAAAAAGACTCCCCAACGCGTTTCATGCAATTAAATGCACTTTTTCGAGTAGTGGAAGTGAAGTAAATATCTTTATTGAATTAGGTTTTTTTTATATTAAAATTACCGGTACTTCCGGACGGAAATAACATCACTTTTTGGTGGGAACCATATGTTCAATTTTGCACTTATATAGGAAATATAAAAGTGAAGATGAAATATCTAGTTTAATAATATATTAGAAAATTATATTAGGTACCGCACAAATGGGGATATTGTTCATTTGTTCTTTTGTTTATTTTATGAAAGCAAAAATAATTTTAGATTACTATAAACGTAATATTAATAAATTAATTTTGTCTGGAAATTTATTGTCTATATTTTTGTTCCTTATAAATTTCATGCTGTTATTTTCGAAGAAATGGGTTTAGTTCAATTTCTACATTCAGGCCTTTTGGAGTCATAGTTTTTAGGTCAAAGATCCATTTTGTTTCTACCATTTTTAGTTCCTCCGAAATATTGCCACCTCTCCAATTAGGTTGAATTTTTTTAATCACCATGAATTTTGTTCCTGTAGGATTTTTATTGTGAACTTCTGAATAATGTTTTGAAACATTATGTGTAATCAGTCCTTTTTTGATGTTGTTAATATGTTCTGCAAATCTAACCTTTGCTTTTCTTTTTGTTTGTCCCACGTATTGAAGGTTGCATGGACATTGTAGGAGGTAGATAACTCCTTCTGTATCGCAGCTTAGCACTTGATTAATGTAGTATGATTTTCTTGTTGCTGTGGATGAGAAGTTGGTAATATTCTTCGTTGTTCTATCGCTTATTCCGCATGCTTTACAATTTAGACATTGTCTGTATCCTTTGTTAGTGAGATCATGGTCTTTTTTACCTTGTTGATGTAAATGGCTTTTTACAATTGTCTGATGGATTTAGCTCGTCGGTAGATGATCTTGGGTTGTTCTGGTATTATATGTTTGAGTGTCTCATCTAATTGTAGGATGTGCCAATGTTTGCGTATCATCTTCTCCACTGCTATTGTGTTGCTGCTGTATTGGGTGATGAATGGCAGTTCAAGAGGACTTTATTTTTTATCTTTATATTTGATCAGTTCTTTTCTGTCCATTTGTTTCAACTTATCGATGTGTTTTTGAATTTCAAAGTCCGAGTATCCTTTTTCTACGAAGTTCTTTTTCATAAGTTCACTTTGTTCTAGAAAGATGTTGTCATCCGTACAGTTTCTTCGTAGTCTTTGTAATTGGCCTCCAGGAATATTTTTGATCCATTGTCTGTGATGGTTGCTATGAGTAGGTAGTGTGTTGTTGCCGTTAACCTCTTTGAAATGTGTTTTGGTTTTGATTTTATGATGTTCAATGAAGATTTCCAGATCTAGAAAAATGACTTGTTCTTTGCTGGTTGTTGTAGCGAATTCCAAATTTAATGAGTTACTGTTGATGTACATAATGAATTGTTGTAGTTTATCTTCTGGTCCGTCCCAGATGAACAGCACATCATCTATGTAACGATACTAACCAATTAGATTTTTTGAAAAATTATTTTCTGTCCAGATGGTGTCATCTTCCCATTTTGACACGAAAAGATTGGCATAGCTTGGGGCTAAAGGTGTGCCCATGGCTGTGCCGCATTTTTGAAGGTAGAATTTGTCTTTGTACCAGAAATAGTTGTGTTTTAATATGAATTCAATGTTTGCCATGATGAAGTTGATTTGCTGATTGGGAATTGTGGTTTGAGTGGAGAGGTAGAGTCTGGTGTGCATGCATCCTGCTTCGTGTTCGATGCAGGTGTACAGTGATTTTACATCCGCTGTTCCTAGTATGTATGATGTTTTCCATGTGACATTTTCCAAAATTTGAAGAATGTTAATGGTGTCCTTAAGGTAACTTTTTTGTTTAGTAACCAAATTTTGTAAAAAATGATCGGTTTATTTGGATAAGTTTGATGTAATGGAATTAATGCCAGAGATGATGGGTCGTCCAGGTGGATTTGTGAGATGTTTGTGGATTTTTGGCAAGAAATAGAAAGTCGGAAATTTGGGGTTTGGTTGTATAAGATATTCAAATTCTTTTTTATTAATAATGCCTATTTCTAGGCCTTCTTCAAGATGTTCTTGCAACTCTCTCGTGAATTCTTGTGTAGGATCTTGCTTTAAAATGATGTACGTTTCTAGATCCCCTAATAGACGCTCTGCTTCTGCTTCATACATGTCTCTTTGCATTATGACGATCCCTCCGCCTTTATCTGCGGGCTTAATGACTATCGTTTCATCCTTTTTTAGTTCCATCAAGGCTGTGTTTTCTTCTTTTGTTAAATTGTGTCTTATTTTTTGTTTTTGAGGAATTTTGTCAAAATTTTTTTCTCCATGACTTTTTGAAATGTATTGATAAATCGACCTTTACAGTGACCTGGATTAAATATTGATGTGGGTTTGAAATGAGTATGTTGATATTCATCAGTAGGTATCTGTGGAACTCCAATTTGTGTGTTGTGAAAGTATTTCTTAATTGTTACTTTTCTTATACATTTTTGTAGATCTATATATAGATTGAAGTTGTCCACCTTGGAATGGGGTGCAAATTTGAGACCTTTTTTTAGGAGTTGTTTTTGTGATGGTGTTAATTCTTTTTTGCTCAGATTAAAGATGGTTGTTTTTGTTTCCAAGTGTTCTATCTTCTTTTTGTTTCTTTTTCCACCTCTTGTTCCTCTTTGTCTTGTTCTTTGTTTTTCTTTGATTTTTTGTTCATAGGCGATGTTCTCTGGTCTGGTGGTTTTCTGCCTATATGGCTGTTCTCTAAAAAAACTTGTAAATCTTCATCTGAGGAATATTCGTCCGTATCATCACAATGATTTCTTTTGGTTGATTGTTTCCTTCCTCTATCTACTTGTGTGAATGTTGATTTGTTTTCTCCTTGTTGGTGTTTCTTCTGAATTGTTTCTAGGAGGGACGAGAATTGTTTTTCATCTTCTTGTCTTGACCTTGATTGTATGAGGTTCTTGCTAGTGTGTCTTGATATACAAAGTTTCTTTGGTTATATGGCTTATACACTCTTTGGTTTTTTATTTGAGGTTTCTGTTGTATTAGTGGTCTCTTTCCTATTGGTTGTTTGTAAGGGGTTTTCACAGAAAATTTTCTTTGGTTTTTCGTCTCATTATATGTGATTTTTCTGCCTATGTTCTGTATTGGTTGGATTGTTTGTGTCGTTCTTTTCTCATTTTGAGATTTCTGGTAGATCTGTTGTTCGTCTTCTCATCCACAGCAACAAGAAAATCATACTACATTAATCAAGTGCTAAGCTGCGATACAGAAGAAGTTATCTACCTCCTACAATGTCCATGCAACCTTCAATACGTGGGACAAACAAAAAGAAAAGCAAAGGTTAGATTTGCAGAACATATTAACAACATCAAAAAAGGACTGATTACACATAATGTTTCAAAACATTATTCAGAAGATCACAATAAAAATCCTACAGGAACAAAATTCATGGTGATTAAAAAAATTCAACCTAATTGAAGAGGTGGCAATATTTCTGAGGAACTAAAAATGGCAGAAACAAAATGGATCTTTGACCTAAAAACTATGACTCCAAAAAGGCCTGAATGTAGAAATTGAACTAAACCCATTTCTTCGAAAATAACAGCATGAAATTTATAAGGAACAAAAATATAGACAATAAATTTCCAGACAAAATTAATTTATTAATATTACGTTTATAGTAATCTAAAATTATTTTTGCTTTCATAAAATAAACAAAAGAACAAATGAACAATATCCCCATTTGTGCGGTACCTGACATAATTTTCTAATATATTATTAAACTAGATATTTCATCTTCACTTTTATATTTCCTATATAAGTGCAAAATTGAACATATGGTTCCCACCAAAAAGTGATGTCATTTCCGGCCAGAAGTACCGGTATTTTTAATATAAAAAAAAACCTAATTCAATAAAGGCATTTAATTCACTTCCACTCCTCGAAAAAGTGCATTTAATTGCATGAAATGCGTTGGAGAGTCTTTTTTAACAAGGAGGAAGCCCACAGCACGGCCTTGCCATCGGCCGCAACACGAGCAGCTAATAACGGCTGCACCTGGAGTCAGGAGAGAGACTACAATAGCGCACAGCCCCGCTGGACGCAGCGGGACTTGAAGCGCCGCCAGCCCCGCCGGCCGCCGCACAGCAGGAGACATCAGAGCCGCAGCGGCTCAGGAACATCATAGCGCAGGGAAAGGTAGGGCAATCACCTGCAAACCAGGATCAATCAAACTTAGTGTTGCTGGCTACTCCATCACATATTCACTCAAAGGAGTGTAAACATTTTTCATTTAACCAAAAATCTTTTTTACAGGTACCGCATATTTTTGTTTTAAATAACATTTTATCCATGTCATTTCTATATATAATCATTTAGCTCTTATAGCGCTTTCCATTTACTATCATAATACTATTCTCTAAGAAATCAGCTTTTTTATTTAACAAGCGCAGTAAATTAATTTTTAATATCGATATCGCTTGTATAATTACTGCTGCTTTAGTTTTAAATTATGATACCTTACAAATCTGCTCATTTATCATTTAACAATAATAGGAACAATATAGAAAACATATTTTCCACCACTAATATACCCAATGACCCTCCAGATTAAGAAGAAGGGTTCTGTAACCAATTTCTAAAATTAGAGAAACTATATATACAGGAGTCCAAACAATGGTGGGAAATTACAACCCTAAACAAATATCTTGAAAATAACATGATCCCACTAGGTCTGAGGGTCCAAAAAAATGCTACATTTGAACCTGCACAAACAGACTTTTACACACAATGGAATCAAATTTTAGGCACCTGTTCAACAGATTTAATAAAATTAATCATCAAAGACAGAGAAATATCCATAAATAAAATCAGTGAGAACATACAAATCTATGAAAAACGGTTCGAGCCATTGTCAAATATGGAAGATTTCAAGAATCTCATGAAAATGACAGATGAAAAAATTAACAAATTAGAAAATAACATTATGACTCAAAAACAAAGAAAATTTAAACGTGACATAGACGAACAACAGATCTACCAGAAATCTCAAAATGAGAAAAGAACGACACAAACAATCAAACCAATACAGAACATAGGCAGAAAATTCACATATAATGAGACGAAAAGCCAAAGAAAATTTTCTGTGAAAACCCCTTACAAACAACCAATAGGAAAGAGACCACTAATACAACAGAAACCTCAAATAAAAAACCAAAGAGTATATAAGCTATATAACCAAAGAAACTTTGTATATCAAGACACACTAGCAAGAACCTCATACAATCAAGGTCAAGACATGGCAAGACAAGAAGATGGAAAACAATTCTCGTCCCTCCTAGAAACAATTCAGAAGAAACACCAACAAGGAGAAAACAAATCAACATTCACACAAGTAGATAGAGGAAGGAAACAATCAACCAAAAGAAATAATTGTGATGATACGGACGAATATTCCTCAGATGAAGATTTACAAGTTTTTTTAGAGAACAGCCATATAGGCAGAAAACCACCAGACCAGAGAACATCGCCTATGAACAAAAAATCAAAGAAAAACAAAAAACAAGACAAAGAGGAACAAGAGGTGGAAAAAGAAACAAAAAGAAGATAGAACACTTGGAAACAAAAACAACCATCTTTAATCTGAGCAAAAAAGAATTAACACCATCACAAAAACAACTCCTAAAAAAAGGTCTCAAATTTGCACCCCATTCCAAGGTGGACAACTTCAATCTATATATAGATCTACAAAAATTTATAAGAAAAGTAACAATTAAGAAATACTTTCACAACACACAAATTGGAGTTCCACAGATACCTACTGATGAATATCAACATACTCATTTCAAACCCACATCAATATTTAATCCAGGTCACTGTAAAGGTCCATTTATCAATACATTTCAAACAGCCATGGAGGAAGATATTGACAAAATTCCTCAAAAACAAAAAATAAGACACAATTTAACAAAAGAAGAAAACACAGCCTTGATGGAACTAAAAAAGGATGAAACGATAGTCATTAAGCCCGCAGATAAAGGCGGAGGGATCGTCATAATGCAAAGAGACATGTATGAAGCAGAAGCATAGCGTCTATTAGGGGATCTAGAAACGTACATCATTTTAAAGCAAGATCCTACACAAGAATTCACGAGAGAGTTGCAAGAACATCTTGAAGAAGGCCTAGAAATAGGCATTATTAATAAAAAAGAATTTGAATATCTTATACAACCAAACCCCAAAATTCCGACGTTCTATTTCTTGCCAAAAATCCACAAACATCTCACAAATCCACCTGGACGACCCATCATCTCTGGCATTAATTCCATTACATCAAACTTATCCAAATATACCGAACATTTTTTACAAAATTTGGTTACTCAACAAAAAAGTTACCTTAAGGACACCATTAACATTCTTCAAATTTTGGAAAATGTCACGTGGAAAACATCATACATACTAGGAACAGCGGATGTAAAATCACTGTACACCTGCATCGAACACGAAGCAGGATGCATGCACACCAGACACTACCTCTCCACTCAAACCACAATTCCCAATCAGCAAATCAACTTCATCATGGCAAACATTGAATTCATATTAAAACACAACTATTTCTGGTACAACGACAAATTCTACCTTCAAAAATGCGGCACAGCCATGGGTACACCTTTAGCCCCAAGCTATGCCAATCTTTTTGTGTCAAAATGGGAAGATGACACCATCTGGACAGAAAATAATTTTTCAAAAAATCGAATTGGTTGGTATCGTTACATAGATGATGTGCTGTTCATCTGGGACGGACCAGAAGATAAACTACAACAATTCATTATGTACATCAACAGTAACTCATTAAATTTGGAATTCACTACAACAACCAGCAAAGAACAAGTCATTTTTCTAGATATGGAAATCTTCATTGAACATCATAAAATCAAAACCAAAACACATTTCAAAGAGTTTAATGGCAACAACACACTACCTACTCATAGCAACCATCACAGACAATGGATCAAAAATATTCCTGGAGGCCAAATACAAAGACTACGAAGAACTGTACGGACGACAACATCTTTCTAGAACAAAGTGAACTTATGAAAAAGAACTTCGTAGAAAAAGGAAACTCGGACTTTGAAATTCAAAAACACATCGATAAGTTGAAACAAATGGACAGAAAAGAACTGATCAAATATAAAGATAAAAAAGAAGATTCTCTTGAACTGCCATTCATCACCCAATACAGCAGCAACACAATAGCAGTGGAGAAGATGATACGCAAACATTGGCACATCCTACAATTAGATGAGACACTCAAACATATAATACCAGAACAACCCAAGATCATTTACCGATGAGCTAAATCCATCAAACAGACAATTGTAATAAGCCATTTACATCAACAAGGTAAAAAAGACCATGATCTCACTAACAAAGGATACAGACAATGTCTAAATTGTAAAGCATGCGGAATAAGCGATAGAACAACGAAGAATATTACCAACTTCTCATCCACAGCAACAAGAAAATCATACTACATTAATCAAGTGCTAAGCTGCGATACAGAAGGAGTTATCTACCTCCTACAATGTCCATGCAACCTTCAATACGTGGGACAAACAAAAAGAAAAGCAAAGGTTAGATTTGCAGAACATATTAACAACATCAAAAAAGGACTGATTACACATAATGTTTCAAAACATTATTCAGAAGTTCACAATAAAAATCCTACAGGAACAAAATTCATGGTGATTAAAAAAATTCAACCTAATTGGAGAGGTGGCAATATTTCTGAGGAACTAAAAATGGCAGAAACAAAATGGATCTTTGACCTAAAAACTATGACTCCAAAAAGGCCTGAATGTAGAAATTGAACTAAACCCATTTCTTCGAAAATAACAGCATGAAATTTATAAGGAACAAAAATATAGACAATAAATTTCCAGACAAAATTAATTTATTAATATTACGTTTATAGTAATCTAAAATTATTTTTGCTTTCATAAAATAAACAAAAGAACAAATGAACAATATCCCCATTTGTGCGGTACCTGACATAATTTTCTAATATATTATTAAACTAGATATTTCATCTTCACTTTTATATTTCCTATATAAGTGCAAAATTGAACATATGGTTCCCACCAAAAAGTGATGTCATTTCCGGCCGGAAGTACCGGTATTTTTAATATAAAAAAAACCTAATTCAATAAAGACATTTAATTCACTTCCACTCCTCGAAAAAGTGCATTTAATTGCATGAAATGCGTTGGAGAGTCTTTTTTAACAAGGAGGAAGCCCACAGCACGGCCTTGCCATCGGCCGCAACACGAGCAGCTAATAACGGCTGCACCTGGAGTCAGGAGAGAGACTACAATAGCGCACAGCCCCGCTTGACGCAGCGGGACTTGAAGCGCCGCCAGCCCCGCCGGCCGCCGCACAGCAGGAGACATCAGAGCCGCAGCGGCTCAGGAACATCGTAGCGCAGGGAAAGGTAGGGCAATCACCTGCAAACCAGGATCAATCAAACTTAGTGTTGCTGGCTACTCCATCACATATTCACTCAAAGGAGTGTAAACATTTTTCATTTAACCAAAAATCTTTTTTACAGGTACCGCATATTTTTGTTTTAAATAACATTTTATCCATTTCATTTCTATATATAATCATTTAGCTCTTATAGCGCTTTCCATTTACTATCATAATACTATTCTCTAAGAAAGCAGCTTTTTTATTTAACAAACGCAGTAAATTAATTTTTAATATCGATATCGCTTGTATAATTACTGCTGCTTTAGTTTTAAATTATGATACCTTACAAATCTGCTCATTTATCATTTAACAATAATAGGAACAATATAGAAAACATATTTTCCACCACTAATATACCCAATGACCCTCCAGATTAAGAAGAAGGGTTCTGTAACCAATTTCTTAAATTAGAGAAACTATATATACAGGAGTCCAAACAATGGTGGGAAATTACAACCCTAAACAAATATCTTGAAAATAACATGATCCCACGAGGTCTGAGGGTCCAAAAAAATGCTACATTTGAACCTGCACAAACAGACTTTTACACACAATGGAATCAAATTTTAGGCACCTGTTCAAAAGATTTAATAAAATTAATCATCAAAGACAGAGAAATATCCATAAATAAAATCAGTGAGAACATACAAATCTATGAAAAACGGTTCGAGCCATTGTCAAATATGGAAGATTTCAAGAATCTCATGAAAATGACAGATGAAAAAATTAACAAATTAGAAAATAACATTATGACTCAAAAACAAAGTTAATTTAAACGTGACATAGACGAACAACAGATCTACCAGAAATCTCAAAATGAGAAAAGAACGACACAAACAATCAAACCAATACAGAACATAGGCTGAAAATTCACATATAATGAGACGAAAAACCAAAGAAAATTTTCTGTGAAAACCCCTTACAAACAACTAATAGGAAAGAGACCACTAATACAACAGAAACCTCAAATCAAAAACCAAAGAGTATATAAGCTATATAACCAAAGAAACTTTGTATATCAAGACACACTAGCAAGAACCTCATACAATCAAGGTCAAGACATGGCAAGACAAGAAGATGTAAAACAATTCTCGTCCCTCCTAGAAACAATTCAGAAGAAACACCAACAAGGAGAAAACAAATCAACATTCACACAAGTAGATAGAGGAAGGAAACAATCAACCAAAAGAAATAATTGTGATGATACGGACGAATATTCCTCAGATGAAGATTTACAAGTTTTTTTAGAGAACAGCCATATAGGCAGAAAACCACCAGACCAGAGAACATCGCCTATGAACAAAAAAATCAAAGAAAAACAAAGAACAAGACAAAGAGGAACAAGAGGTGGAAAAAGAAACAAAAAGAAGATAGAACACTTGGAAACAAAAACAACCATCTTTAATCTGAGCAAAAAAGAATTAACACCATCACAAAAACAACTCCTAAAAAAAAGGTCTCAAATTTGCACCCCATTCCAAGGTGGACAACTTCAATCTATATATAGATCTACAAAAATTTATAAGAAAAGTAACAATTAAGAAATACTTTCACAACACACAAATTGGAGTTCCACAGATACCTACTGATGAATATCAACATACTCATTTCAAACCCACATCAATATTTAATCCAGGTCACTGTAAAGGTCCATTTATCAATACATTTCAAAAAGCCATGGAGGAAGATATTGACAAAATTCCTCAAAAACAAAAAATAAGACACAATTTAACAAAAAAAAAAAACACAGCCTTGATGGAACTAAAAAAGGATGAAACGATAGTCATTAAGCCCGCAGATAAAGGCGGAGGGATCGTCATAATGCAAAGAGACATGTATGAAGCAGAAGCATAGCGTCTATTAGGGGATCTAGAAACGTACATCATTTTAAAGCAAGATCCTACACAAGAATTCACGAGAGAGTTGCAAGAACATCTTGAAGAAGGCCTAGAAATAGGCATTATTAATAAAAAAGAATTTGAATATCTTATACAACCAAACCCCAAAATTCCGACGTTCTATTTCTTGCCAAAAATCCACAAACATCTCACAAATCCACCTGGACGACCCATCATCTCTGGCATTAATTCCATTACATCAAACTTATCCAAATATACCGATCATTTTTTACAAAATTTGGTTACTCAACAAAAAAGTTACCTTAAGGACACCATTAACATTCTTCAAATTTTGGAAAATGTCACGTGGAAAACATCATACATACTAGGAACAGCGGATGTAAAATCACTGTACACCTGCATCGAACACGAAGCAGGATGCATGCACACCAGACACTACCTCTCCACTCAAACCACAATTCCCAATCAGCAAATCAACTTCATCATGGCAAACATTGAATTCATATTAAAACACAACTATTTCTGGTACAACGACAAATTCTACCTTCAAAAATGCGGCACAGCCATGGGCACACCTTTAGCACCAAGCTATGCCAATCTTTTCGTGTCAAAATGGGAAGATGACACCATCTGGACAGAAAATAATTTTTCAAAAAATCTA
Organism: Pseudophryne corroboree; assembly: GCF_028390025.1. NCBI lineage: Eukaryota > Metazoa > Chordata > Amphibia > Anura > Myobatrachidae > Pseudophryne > Pseudophryne corroboree. Next base: position 637,711,144 of record NC_086447.1, on the reverse strand, counting down.
ATTGGTTGGTATCGTTACATAGATGATGTGCTGTTCATCTGGGACGGACCAGAAGATAAACTACAACAATTCATTATGTACATCAACAGTAACTCATTAAATTTGGAATTCACTACAACAACCAGCAAAGAACAAGTCATTTTTCTAGATCTGGAAATCTTCATTGAACATCATAAAATCAAAACCAAAACACATTTCAAAGAGGTTAACGGCAACAACACACTACCTACTCATAGCAACCATCACAGACAATGGATCAAAAATATTCCTGGAGGCCAATTACAAAGACTACGAAGAACTGTACAGACGACAACATCTTTCTAGAACAAAGTGAACTTATGAAAAAGAACTTCGTAGAAAAAGGAAACTCGGACTTTGAAATTCAAAAACACATCGATAAGTTGAAACAAATGGACAGAAAAGAACTGATCAAATATAAAGATAAAAAAGAAGATTCTCTTGAACTGCCATTCATCACCCAATACAGCAGCAACACAATAGCAGTGGAGAAGATGATACGCAAACATTGGCACATCCTACAATTAGATGAGACACTCAAACATATAATACCAGAACAACCCAAGATCATTTACCGATGAGCTAAATCCATCAAACAGACAATTGTAATAAGCCATTTACATCAACAAGGTAAAAAAGACCATGATCTCACTAACAAAGGATACAGACAATGTCTAAATTGTAAAGCATGCGGAATAAGCGATAGAACAACGAAGAATATTACCAACTTCTCATTCACAGCAACAAGAAAATCATACTACATTAATCAAGTGCTAAGCTGCGATACAGAAGGAGTTATCTACCTCCTACAATGTCCATGCAACCTTCAATACGTGGGACAAACAAAAAGAAAAGCAAAGGTTAGATTTGCAGAACATATTAACAACATCAAAAAAGGACTGATTACACATAATGTTTCAAAACATTATTCAGAAGTTCACAATAAAAATCCTACAGGAACAAAATTCATGGTGATTAAAAAAATTCAACCTAATTGGAGAGGTGGCAATATTTCGGAGGAACTAAAAATGGCAGAAACAAAATGGATCTTTGACCTAAAAACTATGACTCCAAAAGGCCTGAATGTAGAAATTGAACTAAACCCATTTCTTCGAAAATAACAGCATGAAATTTATAAGGAACAAAAATATAGACAATAAATTTCCAGACAAAATTAATTTATTAATATTACGTTTATAGTAATCTAAAATTATTTTTGCTTTCATAAAATAAACAAAAGAACAAATGAACAATATCCCCATTTGTGCGGTACCTGATATAATTTTCTAATATATTATTAAACTAGATATTTAATCTTCACTTTTATATTTCCTATATAAGAGCAAAATTGAACATATGGTTCCCACCAAAAAGTGATGTCATTTCCGGCCGGAAGTACCGGTATTTTTAATATAAAAAAAACCTAATTCAATAAAGACATTTACTTCACTTCCACTCCTCGAAAAAGTGCATTAATTGCATGAAACGCGTTGGGGAGTCTTTTTTAACAAGGAGGAAGCCCACAGCACGGCCTTGCCATTGGCCGCAACACGAGCAGCTAATAACGGCTGCACCTGGAGTCAGGAGAGAGACTACAATAGCGCACAGCCCCGCTGGACGCAGCGGGACTTGAAGCGCCGCCAGCCCCGCCGGCCGCCGCACAGCAGGAGACATCAGAGCCGCAGCGGCTCAGGAACATCGTAGCGCAGGGAAAGGTAGGGCAATCACCTGCAAACCAGGATCAATCAAACTTAGTGTTGCTGGCTACTCCATCACATATTCACTCAAAAGAAGTGTAAACATTTTTCATTTAACCAAAAATCTTTTTTACAGGTACCGCATATTTTTGTTTTAAATAACATTTTATCCATTTCATTTCTATATATAATCATTTAGCTCTTATAGCGCTTTCCATTTACTATCATAATACTATTCTCTAAGAAAGCAGCTTTTTTATTTAACAAGCGCAGTAAATTAATTTTTAATATCGGTTTCCATATCGTGTCTCTCACTCAACTTGCTATCCCTATATTCTATAACCTGAGGGGGCTTGGTGCGTCAGATTTTTATAATAATATAGGATATATAGATATACTCCAATACGTATTTTTCTTTGTGATTTTAGTCACCGTATCTCTCCTGTGTCCCTGCTTGTGCTGACTACACTGCGCAGGTGTTTGGGTAAGAGGTATTGTGCTGCTGCCAATTGTACTGTGTTACCTGATACTGCAAGTTATATCATGTCTGCTTCTGACGGTAACGGTTCTGGGGCGTAACACACTGCCGGTGTTGCTGAAGCCACAGATCCATATGAGGAGAATATAGCAGCTGTGGGTTCTGGTTCTGGGGGCTCCTTGCCCCCCAGTGGGACTGCGGCAACGGAGGTCCATAATGACCCACCGTGGGCTGCTTTTTCCACGCTTCTGCATACGCTAGTTAATAAACTAACACCCCCTATGGGACCCTCTATGCCGGTGCAACCATATGTGGTCTCTGCAGCTAATTCGCCGTGGGCGGACAATTTATCTGCTCAGTTGAAGAAGTTGATCCAGTCCCTGACTACTAAAAAGTCTGACCCTCGCTCGCCTAAGCCTAACGGGGCCTCTAAGCAAGCTCTTATCTCCTCACAATCCACTGCTGTCACTGACACCTCGTCTGATGAAGATGGCACTTACACTGACCCCACAGATTCTGACTCAGATACTGCTGAGGGGGAGGGTGGTTCACTTGTGGATGTTCCTGATCTTTTGGAGGCTATTAAGTTAATTTTACAGATTACGGATGATCCCGAGCCATCCGTCCCTTCTAAGAAACCAGATAGGTTCAAGCATCAGAAGGTGGTTAAACAAGTTTTACCTCACTCTGACCACCTAGTGCAGGGGTGTCAAACTCAAATTCATCGGGGGCCGCATCAGCAGTTTGGTCCCCATCAAAGGGCCGGTTGTATCTGTAGGTCTATGTGTCCACTCTTTATTATCATAAATTAATGTCACTGCATTCAATTATTACTGTTTTTTGTAATAATGTAAGTAATAACTAGCTCTGAAAGGGGGAGACGCAGAGAGAGAGCGCGAGGGGGGAGACGCAGAGGGGGGAGAGACGGAGAGAGGAGCAGAGAGAGGGGGAGACAGAGAGGGGAAATGGATAGTGAGGAGATAGGGATAGAGAGGGGGGAGAGACGGAGAGAGAAAGGGGGGAGACAGACAGAGAGCGAGAAAGGAGGAGAGACGGAGAGTGGGGGGAGACAGAGAGGAAGGAGATGCATAGAGGGGGATACATGAAGAGAGAGGGGGGGCAGAGGAGCGAGAGAGAGGAGGAGCAGAACTTTCCACTTGTACAACAATAGTATTGCATTTTCCTGCCTGGCATCAGTAGTGCTTACAATCAGGGGCTGTCACTGTGCATGGAGATGGCTGCCAGTGACTCTATGCATCCCTCCCATGAACTTTTGGCGCTGGTGACAATCAGGACCGGGGTGTAACAGCCTGGTGTCCGTGTGAACAGCAATAGAGAGAGGGACTTGGAATAGTTAAACAAGTCGGGCACATGCAGCATTTGAGTCTATGGTGGAGGAGCTGAAAGCAGAGCATCTCCTTCTCCCCCTCCGGCCGGGAGTCGGGACCCGAGTCACTGACTGTGCAGTGACTGTCTTAATGCACAGGGCTCCGGGGCACTGGTGGTGGGCAGACAGGCGCAGCGTTGGTGGCGGCATTAAATGAGTCAGTGAGACTCATTGTAATGCCGGAAGCTCGGGGACCTGAACCAGCCCCCACCGCGGGAACAGTCAGCCCCCCTGTCACCGCTGATTGTAACAGCTCAGAGCTAAAGCAGCATCACCACCCGGAGCTGGCCGCGGGATCACGGAGTACCCAGCCCCGATCCCCGGCTGCGGAACACTGGCAGCTCTCAGACCCCAACACCCTCCTCCAGCCGCAGGTTATCCACTGTCCGAAGCACAACTCACCAAATCGAGGAGAGCTGCGCCATCAAGTCCGCACTGGCAAGGCTCCACCTCCTATTTTTAAAGTTTGCAGCCGGGCCACAGAGCCATCAATCAATCTGGCAGGCTAGGGATTGGCTGCAGCGAAGCGCGTCCCACGGACCCACCCATGTTTGAAATGTGAGTCCGCGGGCCATCAGACGAGGTCTGGCGGGCCGGATTTGGCCCGCGGGCCTTGTGTTTGACACCCCTGACCTAGTGGATATACATCAGGAACCCTGGGAAAACCCGGGTAAGAAGTTTGTGCCTCAAAAGAAGATGCTGGCTCGCTATCCCCTTGCGTCAGAGCTGTCTAAAAATTGGGAAATGCCTCCTCCAGTAGACTCACATGTGGCTAGGATGGTGGTTTCTTCAGCTCTACCTGTCACTACCGTCACGTCTCTAAAAGAGCCTACGGATAAACGTGTGGAGGGTTGTCTGAAAGTGATTTACACCCTCACGGGTGCTGCACAAAGGCCCACTATTGCAGCAACATGAGCTGCAGAGGCTATTAAAGCATGGGCCTTGGAGTTAGAAGCTGAAATCTCTTCTGACCATGCTAGACAATGCTTGTCATATATTGTCACAGCTTCTCGCTATATTAAAGAGGCGGCTTCTGATGCCGGTATCCTAGCAGCCAAGGCCTCTACTACATCAGTCCTGGCTCACCGGATTTTGTGGCTGAGATCCTGGTCTGTGGATCTGGACTCTAGAAAAACCCTGGAGGTACTCCCTTTCAAGGGAGATATTCTGTTTGGGGAGGACTTAAATAAGATTGTGGCTGACTTGGCTACTGCCAAAACCGCCTGTCTGCCAAGTACCGCTCCTTCTGTCTCGTAGGCTAAAGGTACTTCCTTTTGCCCCTTTCATCCTTCAGGTAAAGCAAAAGGTCAGGCGTACAATAAGCAGGCCCGCACTTCCAAACCTGGTAAGCCAAAGCCCAAAAGAGCCTGGGCGGCCCGTCAGCCAGCTTCCAAGACCGATAAGCCTACCGCATGACAGGGCGGGCCTCCCCCTGGGGGATCCCAGGGTGGGGGGCTGGCTTCTAGGGTATACCCAGGAATGGTTGAAGACCACTTCAGATGCCTGGGTACAGGAAGTCGTCACTCGAGGTTACGCCATAGCCTTCAAAAACCGACCCCCTCATCGATTTTGCCGGACAGACATCCCGTTGGAACAGACAAAGGCAAATACTCTACATTCGGTGGTACAGACCTTCCTGGATACAGGAGTCGTAGTACAAGTGCCTCTTGCGCAGAGGAGCCGGGGGTACTATTCTCCGCTGTTTCTAGTCCCGAAACCGAATGGGTCCTCCCGGCCCATTCTCAACCTCAAGGCATTGAACAAATTTGTGAAGGTTTCCTAGTTCCGTATGGAAACCCTTCGCTCTATAGTTCTGGCCTTGGAACCTGGGGACTACATGGTCTCCCTGGACATACAGGATGCTTACCTGCATATTCCTATAGCAGCGTCACATCAGCAATACCTGAGGTTTGCGATTGGCAACCTCCATTACCAATTCGGGCGTTACCTTTTGGTTTAGCTACAGCTCCGAGAGTCTTCACCAAAGTTATGGCGGTAATGACGGTGGTACTCCGCCGTCAAGGGGTCAGGATACTGCCGTATCTGGACGACTTGTTGATCCTGGCAAATTCCCCAGAACTTCTCCTACGTCATCTGGATATGACTGTCCAGTTTCTACAAGCCCACAGGTGGCTCATCAACTGGAAGAAATCCTCCCTGGTCCCTGCTCAGAGCATGGTGCACCTGGGAGCGCTATTGGACACTCACAACCAGCGGTTGTTCTTGTCTCAGGAGAAAGTCCTGAAATTTCAGGACAGGATTCGTTGCTTCCTTTCTTGTTCGCAACTATCGATACATTCGGCGATGCAGGTGCTGGGCCTCATGGTATCAGCATTCGACATGGTGGAGTATGCTCAATTCCATTCTCGCCCCCTCCAGAAGCTGATTCTAGCCAAGTGGGACGGCCTGCCTCACTGGATCAGGTCTCAAATGATCTCATTGACTCTGTAGGTCCGTCTGTCGCTGCTTTGGTGGCTCCAGGACCAACAATTGTGCAGGGGCCGTCGCTTCTGGATATCCAACTGGGTCCTGTTGATGACAGATGCCAGTCTAAGGGGTTGGGGCGTAGTGCTGGAGCAACACTCTCTTCAGGGTTGGTGGACCAAGGAGGAATCTCTCCTCTCGATCAACATTCTGGAATTGCGGGCGGTCTTCAATGCGTTGAACCTGGCCCAGCATTTAATTCAGAACCGTCCTGTTCAAGTACAGTCGTACAACGCCACCACAGTGGCTTACATAAATCATCAAGGCGTCACTCGAAGCCGCTTGGCAATGAAGGAAGCCTCTTGGATTCTACATTGGGCAGAACGCCATCTACCGGCCATATCGGCAATATTCATTCCGGGAGTCCTGAATTGGGAAGCGGACTTTCTCAGTCGTCAGGACGTACATGCCGGCGAGTGGGGCCTCCATCCAGTAGTGTTTCAACTACTAGTGGAAAAGTGGGGAATTCCAGACGTGGATCTGATGGCGTCTCGACACAATCACAAGGTTCCGGTCTTCGGAGCAAGGACAAGGGATCCTCAAGCAGCATTCGTGGATGCGCTGGCGGTGCCGTGGAGGTTTCGGCTGCCGTACGTGTTCCCTCCGGTGTCACTCCTGCCCAGGGTGATTCGGAAGTTCAAGCAAGAAAAAGGAAATCTGCTTCTCATAGCTCAAGCGTGGCCCAGACGGCACTGGTTCTCAGACCTGCAGGGCCTATCATCAGAGCGTCCAATTCTACTTCCACAACGCCCAGACCTCCTCGTTCGGGCCCCTGTGTCTACCAGGACCTGGCCCGACTGTCTTTGATGGCGTGGCTCTTGAAGCTTCCGTCCTAAGGGCTAAAAAGTTTTCTGAGGCGGTCATTCAAACTATGTTGCGGACCCGAAAACCGGCTTCGGCTCGGATTTACTATAGGGTCTGGCATTCTTATTTTGTTTGGTGCGCATCTAACGATTATGACGCTTCCAAGTTTAGTATAGCCAAGTTGTTGGCTTTTCTTCAGCAGGGCCTGGATTTAGGCCTGCGTCTGGCCTCCCTCATGGTTCAAATATCTGCCTTGTCGGTGTGGTTTCAGAGAAAAATTGCGACCTTACCTGATGTGCATACCTTTACTCAGGGTGTGTTGCGTATCCAACCTCCATATGTCCCGCCTGTGGCTCCTTGGGACTTGTTGGTGATTTTGGAGGCACTACAAGAGTCTCCTTTTGAACCTCTTGGTTCAGCTGAGCTTAAGTGGCTTTCTCTTAAGGTGGTGTTTCTGCTGGCTATTGCTTCAGCTAGAAGAGTGTCGGATTTGGGTGCCTTGTCCTGTAGTTACGAATATCTGATATTTCACCGTGACCAGGCGGATCTTCGGACTCGTCCCGGATAATTACCTAAGGTGGTTTCTTCGTTCCACCTTAACCAGGAGATTGTGGTTCCGTCAACTGTTTCTACTGATCTGTCTCCCAAAGAGCGGTCTTTGGATGTGGTACGGGTTCTCCGTATCTATGTGAAGAGAACTGCTTCTGTTAGGAAATCTGATTCTCTCTTTGTGCTGTTTGGATTTCACAAACGGGGCTGGCCTGCTCACAAGCAATCTTTGGCCAGCTGGATTAGAATGGTAATTGCACATGCTTATGTGAAGGCTGGTCTATCAGCTCCTGCTCACATTATGGCCCATTCTACTCGGTCTGTTGGACCTTCTTGGGCGGCCTGCCGTGGTGCGACCCTTGAACAATTGTGCAAGACGGCTACGTGGTCCTCTGTGAACACGTTCATAAGGTTCTATGCCTTCGATACTGCCGCTTCCCAGGATGCTTCCTTTGGACGCAGGGTTCTTGTGCCCGCTACAGTCCATCCCCTCTCATAAGGAACTGCTTTAGGACATCCCCTATGTCTATCCTTGTGGAGCCCAGTGTACCCGCAGCAGAAAACGAGTTTTATGGTAAGAACTTACCTTTGTTAAAACTCTTTCTGCGAGGTACACTGGGCTCCACAAGGCGCCCACCCTGATGCACTTAGCTTCTTTGGGTTGGTATGGCATTAGCCGCTGACACTTCTCCTGTCGTGAGAGTGTGGTGTATGTGGCTACTAACCGTTGTCATCTCTTTTCCTGCTACTGCATTGGGCTGGTTAACTAAAAACTGAGCTCCTGTGCAGGGAGGCAGGGTTATAGAGGAGGCGGCGCTATGCATTCTGGGAACAGTCAAAGCTTTTCAGCCTGTTGGTGCCTCGGATCAAGATCCTACTCTACACCCCTATGTCTATCCTTGTGGAGCCCAGTGTACCTCGCAGAAAGAGTTTTAACAAAGGTAAGTTCTTACCATAAAACTCGTTTTCTAATACTAGTACATTGTCTTGTGCTAATCATGCTGCTGAATATCAGTTCTCTCAGTAGTATCATCAGTGCTCAGTATCAGTGCTCAGTATCATCAGTGCTCAGTATCACTGCTCATTGTCTTGTGGTGCTCAGTAACACTACATTACTAATACTAGTACAGTGTCTTGTGCTAATCGTGCTGCTCAGTATCAGTTCTCTCAGTAGTATCATCAGTGCTCAGTATCATCAGTGCTCAGCCTCATTGCTCATTGTCTTGTGGTGCTCAGTAACACTACATTACTAATACTAGTACAGTGTCTTGTGCTAATCGTGCTGCTCAGTATCAGTTCCCTCAGTAGTATCATCAGTGCTCAGTATCACTGCTCATTGTCTTGTGGTACTAGTACAGTGTCTTGTGCTAATCATGCTGCTCAGTATCAGTTCTCTCAGTAGTATCATCAGTCCTCAGTATCATCAGTGCTCATTCTTATTGCTCATTGTCTTGTGGTGCTCAGTAACACTACATTACTAATACTAGTACAGTGTCTTGTGCTAATTGTGCTGCTCAGTGTCATTTCTCAGTAGTATCATCAAGAGATGAGCGGGTTCGGTTCCTCGGGATCCGAACCCCCCCGAACTTCACCTATTTAACACGGTTCTGAGACAGCCTCGGATCTTCCCGCCTTGCTCGGTTAAACCGAGCACGCCCGAACGTCATCATCCCGCTGTCGGATTCTCGCAAGATTCTTATTCTATATAAGGAGCCGCGTGTCGCCGCCATTTTCACTCGTGCTTTGGAGATGATAGCGAGAGGACGTGGCTGCATTCTCTCAGTTTCTGTGTTCAGTGTGCTGCAAATATCTGTGCTCAGTGTGCTGCAAATATCTGTGCTCAGTATGCTGCAAATATCTGTGCTCAGTGTCCTGAAAATATCTATGTTCTCTGCCTGAAAACGCTCCATATCTGTGCTGCATTGTAGTATATAGTAGGAGGACAGTGCAAAATTTTGCTGACCACCAGTATATATATAGCAGTACGGTACAGTAGTCCACTGCTCTACCTCTGTGTCGTCAAGTATACTATCCATCCATACCTGTGCTGCATTTTAGTTGTGCGCAGTTTATAGTAGGAGGACAGTGCAGAATTTTGCTGACCACCAGTATATATATATAGCAGTACGGTACAGTAGTCCACTGCTCTACCTCTGTGTTGTCAAGTATACTATCCATCCATACCTGTGCTGCATTTTAGTTGTGCGCAGTATATAGTAGGAGGACAGTGCAGAATTTTGCTGACTACCAGTATATATATAGCAGTACGGAACAGTAGGCCAATGCTATTGATATATTACTGGCATATAATTCCGCACATTAAAAAATGGAGAACAAAAATGTGGAGGGTAAAATAGGGAAAGATCAAGATCCACTTCCACCTCGTGCTGAAGCTGCTGCCACTAGTCATGGCCGAGACGATGAAATGCCATCAACATCGTCAGCCAAGGCCAATGCCCAATGTCATAGTAGAGAGCATGTAAAATTCAAAAAACAAAAGTTCAGTAAAATGACCCAAAAATCAAAATTAAAAGCGTCTGATGAGAAGTGTAAACTTGCCAATATGCCATTTACGACACGGAGTGGCAAGGAACGGCTGAGGCCCTATCCTATGTTCATGGCTAGTGGTTCAGCTTCACATGAGGATGGAAGCACTCATCCTCCCGCTAGAAAAATGAAAAGACTTAAACTGGCAAAAGCACAGCAAAGAACTGTACGTTCTTCTAAATCACAAATCCCCAAGGAGAGTCCAATTGTGTCGGTTGCGATGCCTGACCTTCCCAACACTGGACGGAAAGAGGTGGCGCCTTCCACCATTTGCACGCCCCCTGCAAGTGCTGGAAGGAGCACCCGCAGTCCAGTTCCTGATAGTCAAATTGAAGATGTCACTGTTGAAGTACACCAGGATGAGGATATGGGTGTTGCTGGCGCTGAGGAGGAAATTGACAAGGAGGATTCTGATGGTGAGGTGGCTTGTTTAAGTTAGGCACCCGGGGAGACACCTGCTGTCCGTGGGACCAATATGGCCATTGAAATGCCTGGTCAAATTACAAAAAAATCACCTCTTCGGTATGGAATTATTTTAACAGAAATGCGGACAACAGGTGTCAAGCCGTGTGTTGCCTTTATCAAGCTGCAATAAGTAGGGGTAAGGACGTTAACCACCTAGGAACATCCTCTCTTATACGTCACTTGGAGCGCATTCATCAGAAGTCATTGACAAGTTAAAAAACTTTGGGTGACAGCGGAAGCAGTCCACTGACAACTAAATCCCTTCCTCTTGTAACCAAGCTCCTGCAAACCACACCACCAACTCCCTCAGTGTCAATTTCCTCCTAAGACAGGAAAGCCAATAGTCCTGCTGGCCATGTCACTGGCAAGTCTGACGAGTTCTCTCCTGCCTGGGATTCCTACAATGCATCCTTGAGTGTAACGCCTACTGCTGCTGGTACTGCTGTTGTTGCTGCTGGGAGTCGATCGTCATCCCAGAGGGGAAGTCGGAAGACCACTTGTACTACTTCCAGTAAGCAATTGACTGTCCAACAGTCCTTAGCGAGGTAGATGAAATATCACAGCAGTCATCCTGCTGCAAAGCAGATAACTCAGGCCTTGGCAGCTTGGGTGGTGTTAAACGTGTGTCCGGTATCCACCGTTAATTCACAGGGAATTAGACAATTTATTGAGTTAGTGTGTCCCCGGTACCAAATACCATCTGGGTTCCACTTCTCAAGGCAGGCGATACCGAGAATGTACACAGACCTCAGAAAAAGAGTCACCAGTGTCCTAAAAAATGCAGCTGTACCCAATGTCTACTTAACCACTGACATGTGGACAAGTGGAGCAGGGCAGACTCAGGACTATATGACTGTGACAGCCCACTGGGGAGATGTATTGCCTCCCGCAGCAAGAACAGCAGCAGCGGCACCAGTAGCAGCATCTCGCAAATGCCAACTCGTTACTAGGCAGGCTACGCTTTGTATCACCGCTTTCCATAAGAGGCACACAGCTGACAACCTCTTACGGAAACTGAGGAACATCATTGCAGAATGTCTTACCCCAATTAGACTCTCCTGGGGATTTGTGACATCGGACAACGCCACCAATATTGTGCGTGCATTACATGTGGGCAAATTCCAGCATGTCCCATGTTTTGCACATACATTGAATTTGGTGGTGCAGAATTTTTTAAAAAACAACAGGGGCATGCAAGAGATGCTGTCAGTGGCCCGAAGAATTGCAGGCCACTTTCGGCATTCAGCCACCGTGTGTCGAAGACTGGAGCGCCAGCAAACACTCCTGAACCTGCCCCGCCATCATCTGAAGCAAGAGGTGGTAACGAGGTGGAATTCAACCCTCTATATGCTTCAGAGGATGGAGGAGCAGCAAAAGGCCATTCAAGCCTATACATCTGCCTACGATATAGGCAAAGGAGGGGGAATGCACCTGACTCAAGCGCAGTGGAGAATGATTGCAACATTGTGCAAGGTTCTGCAACCCTTTGAACTTGCCACACGTGAAGTCAGTTCAGACACTGCCAGCCTGAGTCAGGTCATTCCCCTCATCAGGCTTTTGCAGAAGCACCAAAAAATATATACAGAATAATGAAGCGCTGTCCAAATCAATGTATATTTAAAACATATAACATTTATTTAACCAATACATGACAAACATATATCACACGGCCGGTGTTTTCCTAATCTCACTTAGAACATATATAATATATAATATAATATAGCCACTCCGGGGTTAATAAGCTTATTAAGTGCACTAGATGTTAGTAGTCATTAATCATGCCATAATGGAAGACTTGAAATCATCAGAAAAAGTTCAAAGCATGAAAACTCATTCAGCTGATGGAGGTTAATAAAGTTCAAAGCACGGAACTTATTAGTAAAAAGCGTATTAGTGCAGGAATCCCTTTGCTCCAATATATCCACTGCAACAGCTTTTAGTAAAATAGTTATATTCTTAACAGTCCAGCGTGGCCACGCTTATTAAGCAGCAACTCTGCGTGTCTTCAGACCTGGATGGTGATTAACCGGGGTGACGTCTCACTCCTTAGACTCCTAGCCGGTCCTCACGCTTGTGGTGCTGTTTAGAAACGGCAATTGATCCCAGCCGAGGATAGCACTCCTCTAACGCGTTTCCCAGCCTGTGTGTGACTCGGCGGCTTCCTTTGTTGTACTATTTTGCAGGAGCCGCTGGAGAGATTGAAGGAGGAGCTAAAATGGAGCGATTCCACTAGGCATGTGGGACTTGTGGATGGAGCCCTTCATTCGCTTATCCAGGATTCACGGGTGGTCAATCTGTTGAAATCAGAGCACTACATTTTGGCCACCGTGCTCGATCCTAGGTTTAAAGTCTACATTGTATCTCTTTTTCCGGCAGACACAAGTCTGCAGAGGTGCAAAGACCTGCTGGTGAGACACTTGTCAAGTCAAGCGGAACATGACCCGTCAACAGCTCCTCCTTCACATTCTCCCGCAACTGGGGCTGCGAGGAAAAGTCTAAGAATTCCGAGCCCACCCGCTGGCGGTGATGCAGGGCAGTCTGGAGCGAGTGCTGACATCTGGTGCGGACTGAAGGACCTGCCAATGATTACTGATACGTCGTCTACTGTCACTGCATGTGATTTTGTCACCGCATATGATTCTGTCACCATTGAAAGAATGGAGGAGGATTATGAGTGACCGCATCCAAGTAGGCACGTCAGACAGTCCGTACGTATACTGGCAGGAAAAAGAGGCAATTTGGAGGCCCTTGCACAAACTGGCTTTATTTTATCTAAGTTGCCCCCCCCCTCCAGTGTGTACTCCGAAAGAGTGTTTAGTGCAGCCGCTCACCTTGTCAGCAATCGGCGTACGAGGTTACTTCCAGAAAATGTGGAGAAGATGATGTTCATCAAAATGAATTATAATCAATTCCTCCGTTTAGACATTCACCAGCAATTGCCTCCAGAAAGTACACAGGGACCTGTGATGGTGGATTCCAGTGGGGACGAATTAATAATCTGTGAGGAGGGGGATGTACACAGTGAAAGGGGTGAGGAATCGGATGATGAGGAGGAGGTGGACATCTTGCTTCTGTAGAGCCAGTTTGTGCAAGGAGAGATTGATTGCTTCTTTTTTGGTGGGGGCCCAAACCAACCAGTCATTTCAGTCACAGTCGTGTGGCAGACCCTGTCGCTGAAATGATGGGTTTGTTAAAGTGTGCATGTCCTGTTTATACAACATAAGGGTGGGTGGGAGGGCCCAAGGACAATTCCATTTTTTAACATGTTTTTTTTCTTTAATTTATCTTTGCATCATGTGCTGTTTGGGTCCTATTTTTTGAAGTGCCATCCTGTCTGACACTGCAGTGCCACACCTAGATGGGCCAGGTGTTTGTGTCGGCCACTTGGGTCGCTTAGCTTAGCCATCCAGCGACCTCGGTGGACCTCTTTTTTTCTTTGTATCATGTGCTGTTTGGAGACTTTTTTAAATCTGCCATCCTGTCTGACACTGCAGTGCCACTCCTAGATTGGCCAGGTGTTTGTGTCGGGCACTTGGGTCGCTTAGCCATCCAGCGACCTCAGTGCACCTCTTTTTTTCTTTGCATCATGTGCTGTTTGGGGACTATTTTGGGACTATTTTTTAAATCTGCCATCCTGTCTGACCCTGCAGTGCCACTCCTAGATGGGCCAGGTGTTTGTGTCGGCCACTTGGGTTCGCTTAGCTTAGCCATACAGCTACCTCATTGCACCTCTTTTTTTCTTTGCATCATGTGCTGTTTGAGGACGATTTTTTTAAATGCCATCCTGTCTGACACTGCAGTGCCACTCCTAGATTGGCCAGGTGTTTGTGTCGGGCACTTGGGTCGCTTAGCCATCCAGCGACCTCAGTGCACCTCTTTTTTTCTTTGCATCATGTGCTGTTTGGGGACTATTTTGGGACTATTTTTTAAATCTGCCATCCTGTCTGACCCTGCAGTGCCACTCCTAGATGGGCCAGGTGTTTGTGTCGGCCACTTGGGTCGCTTAGCTTAGTCACACATCTACCCTATTGCACCTCTTTTTTTCTTTGCATCATGTGCTGTTTGGGGACTGTTTTTTAAATTTGCCATCCTATCTGACACTGCAGTGCCACTCCTAGATGGGCCAGGTGTTTATGTCGGTCGCTTAACTTAGCCATCCAGCGACCTTGGTGCACCTCTTTTTTTCTTTGCATCATGTGCTGTTTGGGGACTATTTTTTTAAGTGCCATCCTGTTTGACACTGCAGTGCCACTCCTAGATGGGCCAGGTGTTTGTGTCGGCCACTTGGGTCGCTTAGCTTAGCCATCCAGCGACCTTGGTGCACCTCTTTTTTTCTTTGCATCATGTGCTGTTTGGGGACTATTTTTTTAAGTGCCATCGTGTCTGACACTGCAGTGCCACTCCTACATGGGCCAGGTGTTTGTGTCGGCTACTTGGGTCGCTTAGCTTAGTCACACAGCTACCTCATTGTACCTCTTTTTTTCTTTGCATCATGTGCTGTTTGGGGACTATTTTTTTAAATCTGCCATCCTGTCTGACACTGCAGTGCCACTCCTAGATGGGCCAGGTGTTTGTGTCGGCCACTTGGGTTGCTTAGCTTAGCCATACAGCTACCTCATTGCACCTCTTTTTTTCTTTGCATCATGTGCTGTTTGGGGACTATTTTTTTAAATGCCATCCTGTCTGACACTGCAGTGCCATTCCTAGTTGGGCCAGGTGTTTGTGTCGGCCACTTGGGTCGCTTAGCTTAGCCACACAGCTACCTCATTGCACCTCTTTTTTTCTTTGCATCATGTGCTGTTTGGGGACTATTTTTTAAATCTGCCATCCTGTCTGACATTGCAGTGCCACTTCTAGATGGGCCAGGTGTTTGTGTCGGCCACTTGAGTCGCTTAGCTTAGCCACACAGCTACCTCATTGCACCTCTTTTTTTCTTTGCATCATGTGCTGTTTGGGGACTATTTTTTTAAATGCCATCCTGTCTGACACTGCAGTGCCTCTCCTAGTTGGGCCAGGTGTTTGTGTCGGCCACTTGGGTTGCTTAGCTTAGTCACACAGCTACCTCATTGCACCTCTTTTTTTCTTTGCATCATGTGCTGTTTGGGGACTTTTTTAAAATCTGCTATCCTATCTGACACTGCAGTGCCACTCCTAGATGGGCCAGGTGTTTGTGTCGGCCACTTGGGTCACTTAGCTTAGCCACACAGCTACCTCATTGCACCTCTTTTTTTCTTTGCATCATGTGCTGTTTGGGGACTATTTTTAAAATCTGCCATCCTGTCTGACATTGTAGTGCCACTCCTAGATGGGCCAGGTGTTTGTGTCGGCCACTTGGGTCGCTTAGCTTAGCCACACAGCTACCTCATTGCACCTCTTTTTTTCTTTGCATCATGTGCTGTTTGGGGACTATTTTTTTAAGTGCCATCCTGTCTGACACTGCAGTGCCACTCCTAGATGGGCCAGGTGTTTGTGTCGGCCACTTGGGTCGCTAAGCTTAGTCACACAGCTACCTCATTGCACCTCTTTTTTTCTTTGCATCATGTGCTGTTTGGGGACTATTTTTTTAAATGCCATCCTGTCTGACACTGCAGTGCCACTCCTAGATGGGCCAGGTGTTTGTGTCGGCCACTTGGGTCGCTTAGCTTAGTCACACAGCTACCTCATTGCACCTCTTTTTTTCTTTGCATCATGTGCTGTTTGGGGACTATTTTTAAATCTGCTATCCTATCTGACACTGCAGTGCCACTCCTAGATGGGCCAGGTGTTTGTGTCGGCCACTTGGGTCGCTTAGCTTAGCCACACAGCTACCTCATTGCACCTCTTTTTTTCTTTGCATCATGTGCTATTTGGGGACTATTTTTTTAAGTGCCATCCTGTCTGACACTGCAGTGCCACTCCTAGATGGGCCAGGTGTTTGTGTCGGCCACTTGGGTCGCTAAGCTTAGTCACACAGCTACCTCATTGCACCTCTTTTTTTCTTTGCATCATGTGCTGTTTGGGGACTATTTTTTTAAGTGCCATCCTGTCTGACACTGCAGTGCCACTCCTAGATGGGCCAGGTGTTTGTGTCGGCCACTTGGGTCGCTTAGCTTAGTCACACAGCTACCTCATTGCACCTCTTTTTTTCTTTGCATCATGTGCTGTTTGGGGACTATTTTTAAATCTGCTATCCTATCTGACACTGCAGTGCCACTCCTAGATGGGCCAGGTGTTTGTGTCGGCCACTTGGGTCGCTTAGCTTAGCCACACAGCTACCTCATTGCACCTCTTTTTTTCTTTGCATCATGTGCTGTTTGGGGACTATTTTTTTAAGTGCCATCCTGTCTGACACTGCAGTGCCACTCCTAGATGGGCCAGGTGTTTGTGTCGGCCACTTGGGTCGCTTAGCCATCCAGCGACCTTGGTGCACCTCTTTTTTTCTTTGCATCATGTGCTGTTTGGGGACTATTTTTTTAAGTGCCATCCTGTCTGACACTGCAGTGCCACTCTAGATGGGCCAGGTGTTTGTGTCGGCCACTTGGGTCGGTTAGCTTAGTCACACAGCTACCTCATTGTACCTCTTTTTTTCTTTGCATCATGTGCTGTTTGGGGACTATTTTTTAAATCTGCCATCCTGTCTGACACTGCAGTGCCACTCCTAGATGGGCCAGGTGTTTGTGTCGGCCACTTGGGTCGCTTAGCTTAGCCATACAGCTACCTCATGGCACCTCTTTTTTTCTTTGCATCATGTGCTGTTTGGGGACTATTTTTTAAATCTGCCATCCTGTCTGACATTGCAGTGCCACTCCTAGATGGGCCAGGTGTTTGTGTCGGCCACTTGGGTCGCTTACCTAAGCCACACAGCTACCTCATTGCACCTCTTTTTTTCTTTGCATCATGTGCTGTTTGGGGACTATTTTTTAAATCTGCCATCCTGTCTGACACTGCAGTGCCACTCCTAGATGGGCCAGGTGTTTGTGTTGGCCACTTGGGTCGCTTAGCTTAGCCATCCAGCGACCTTGGTGCACCTCTTTTTTTCTTTGCATCATGTGCTGTTTGGGGACTATTTTTTTAAGTGCCATCGTGTCTGACACTGCAGTGTCACTCCTAGATGGGCCAGGTGTTTGTGTTGGCCACTTGGGTCGCTTAGCTTAGTCACACAGCTACCTCATTGCACCTCTTTTTTTCTTTGCATCATGTGCTGTTTGGGGACTATTTTTAAATCTGCTATCCTATCTGACACTGCAGTGCCACTCCTAGATAGGCCAGGTGTTTGTGTCGGCCACTTGGGTCGCTTAGCATAGCCACACAGCTTCCTCATTGCACCTCTTTTTTTCTTTGCATCATGTGCTGTTTGGGGACTATTTTTTTAAGTGCCATCCTGTCTGACACTGCAGTGCCACTCCTAGATGGGCCAGGTGTTTGTGTCGGCCACTTGGGTCGCTAAGCTTAGTCACACAGCTACCTCATTGTACCTCTTTTTTTCATTGCATCATGTGCTGTTTGGGGACTATTTTTTAAATCTGCCATCCTGTCTGACACTGCAGTGCCACTCCTAGATGGGCCAGGTGTTTGTGTCGGCCACTTGGGTCGCTTAGCTTAGCCATACAGCTACCTCATTGCACCTCTTTTTTTCTTTGCATCATGTGCTGTTTGGGGACTATTTTTTTAAGTGCCATCCTGTCTGACACAGCAGTGCCACTCCTAGATGGGCCAGGTGTTTGTGTCGGCCACTTGGGTCGCTTAGCCATCCAGCGACCTTGGTGCACCTCTTTTTTTCTTTGCATCATGTGCTGTTTGGGGACTATTTTTTTAAGTGCCATCGTGTCTGACACTGCAGTGTCACTCCTAGATGGGCCAGGTGTTTGTGTCGGCTACTTGGGTCGCTTAGCTTAGTCACACAGCTACCTCATTGTACCTCTTTTTTTCTTTGCATCATGTGCTGTTTGGGGACTATTTTTTAAATCTGGCATCCTGTCTGACACTGCAGTGCCACTCCTAGATGGGCCAGGTGTTTGTGTCGGCCACTTGGGTTGCTTAGCTTAGCCATACAGCTCCCTCATTGCACCTCTTTTTTTCTTTGCATCATGTGCTGTTTGGGGACTATTTTTTTAAATGCCATCCTGTCTGACACTGCAGTGCCACTCCTAGATGGGCCAGGTGTTTGTGTCGGCCACTTGGGTCGCTTAGCTTAGTCACACAGCTACCTCATTGCACCTCTTTTTTTCTTTGCATCATGTGCTGTTTGGGGACTATTTTTAAATCTGCTATCCTATCTGACACTGCAGTGCCACTCCTAGATAGGCCAGGTGTTTGTGTCGGCCACTTGGGTCGCTTAGCATAGCCACACAGCTACCTCATTGCACCTCTTTTTTTCTTTGCATCATGTGCTGTTTGGGGACTATTTTTTTAAGTGCCATCCTGTCTGACACAGCAGTGCCACTCCTAGATGGGCCAGGTGTTTGTGTCGGCCACTTGGGTCGCTTAGCTTAGTCACACTGCTACCTCATTGTACCTCTTTTTTTCTTTGCATCATGTGCTGTTTGGGGACTATTTTTTAAATCTGCCATCCTGTCTGACACTGCAGTGCCACTCCTAGATGGGCCAGGTGTTTGTGTCGGCCACTTGGGTCGCTTAGCTTAGCCATACAGCTACCTCATTGCACCTCTTTTTTTCTTTGCATCATGTGCTGTTTGGGGACTATTTTTTTAAATGCCATCCTGTCTGACACTGCAGTGTCACTCCTAGATGGGCCAGGTGTTTGTGTCGGCCACTTGGGTCACTTAGCTTAGTCACACAGCTACCTCATTGCACCTCTTTTTTTCTTTGCATCATGTGCTGTTTGGGGACTATTTTTTAAATCTGCCATCCTGTCTGACATTGCAGTGCCACTCCTGGATGGGCCAGGTGTTTGTGTCGGCCACTTGGGTCGCTTAGCTTAGCCACACAGCTACCTCATTGCACCTCTTTTTTTCTTTGCATCATGTGCTGTTTGGGGACTATTTTTTTAAGTGCCATCCTGTCTGACACTGCAGTGCCACTCCTAGATGGGCCAGGTGTTTGTGTCGGCCACTTGGGTCGCTTAGCTTAGCCATCCAGCGACCTTGGTGCACCTCTTTTTTTCTTTGCATCATGTGCTGTTTGAGGACAATTTTTTTAAGTGCCATCCTGTCTGACACTGCAGTGCCACTCCTAGATGGGCCAGGTGTTTGTGTCGGCCACTTGGGTCGCTTAGCTTAGCCATCCAGCGACCTTGGTGCACCTCTTTTTTTCTTTGCATCATGTGCTGTTTGGGGACTATTTTTTTAAGTGCCATCGTGTCTGACACTGCAGTGCCAC
Organism: Pseudophryne corroboree; assembly: GCF_028390025.1. Classification (NCBI taxonomy): domain Eukaryota; kingdom Metazoa; phylum Chordata; class Amphibia; order Anura; family Myobatrachidae; genus Pseudophryne; species Pseudophryne corroboree. The sequence goes on along the minus strand of NC_086447.1, from coordinate 637,691,397 downwards.
TCCTAGATGGGCCAGGTGTTTGTGTCTGCCACTTGGGTCGTTTAGCTTAGTCACACAGCTACCTCATTGCACCTCTTTTTTTCTTTGCATCATGTGCTGTTTGGGGACTATTTTTAAATCTGCTATCCTATCTGACACTGCAGTGCCACTTCTAGATGGGCCAGGTGTTTGTGTCGGCCACTTGGGTCGCTTAGCTTAGCCATCCAGCGACCTTGGTGCACCTCTTTTTTTCTTTGCATCATGTGCTGTTTGAGGACTATTTTTTTAAGTGCCATCCTGTCTGACACTGCAGTGCCACTCCTAGATGGGCCAGGTGTTTGTGTCGGCCACTTGGGTCGCTTAGCTTAGCCATCCAGCGACCTTGGTGCACCTCTTTTTTTCTTTGCATCATGTGCTGTTTGAGGACAATTTTTTTAAGTGCCATCCTGTCTGACACTGCAGTGCCACTCCTAGATGGGCCAGGTGTTTGTGTCGGCCACTTGGGTCGCTTAGCTTAGCCATCCAGCGACCTTGGTGCACCTCTTTTTTTCTTTGCATCATGTGCTGTTTGGGGACTATTTTTTTAAGTGCCATCGTGTCTGACACTGCAGTGCCACTCCTAGATGGGCCAGGTGTTTGTGTCTGCCACTTGGGTCGCTTAGCTTAGTCACACAGCTACCTCATTGCACCTCTTTTTTTCTTTGCATCATGTGCTGTTTGGGGACTATTTTTAAATCTGCTATCCTATCTGACACTGCAGTGCCACTTCTAGATGGGCCAGGTGTTTGTGTCGGCCACTTGGGTCGCTTAGCTTAGCCACACAGCTACCTCATTGCACCTCTTTTTTTCTTTGCATCATGTGCTGTTTGGGGACTATTTTTTAAATCTGCCATCCTGTCTGACACTGCAGTGCCAATCCTAGATGGGCCAGGTGTTTGTGTCGGCCACTTGGGTCGCTTAGCTTAGCCATCCAGCGACCTTGGTGCACCTCTTTTTTTCTTTGCATCATGTGCAGTTTGGGGACTATTTTTTTAAGTGCCATCCTGTCTGACACTGCAGTGCCACTCCTAGATGGGCCAGGTGTTTGTGTCGGCCACTTGGGTCGCTTAGCTTAGCCATCCAGCGACCTTGGTGCACCTCTTTTTTTCTTTGCATCATGTGCTGTTTGGGGACTATTTTTTTAAGTGCCATCCTGTCTGACACTGCAGTGCCACTCCTAGATGGGCCAGGTGTTTGTGTCGGCCACTTGGGTCGCTTAGCTTAGTCACACAGCTACCTCATTGTACCTCTTTTTTTCTTTGCATCATGTGCTGTTTGGGGACTATTTTTTAAATCTGCCATCCTGTCTGACACTGCAGTGCCACTCCTAGATGGGCCAGGTGTTTGTGTCGGCCACTTGGGTCGCTTAGCTTAGCCATACAGCTACCTCATTGCACCTCTTTTTTTCTTTGCATCATGTGCTGTTTGGGGACTATTTTTTTAAATGCCATCCTGTCTGACACTGCAGTGCCACTCCTAGATGGGCCAGGTGTTTGTGTCGGCCACTTGGGTCGCTTAGCTTAGTCACACAGCTACCTCATTGTACCTCTTTTTTTCTTTGCATCATGTGCTGTTTGGGGACTATTTTTTAAATCTTCCATCCTGTCTGACACTGCAGTGCCACTCCTAGATGGGCCAGGTGTTTGTGTCGGCAACTTGGGTCACTTAGCTTAGCCATCCAGCGACCTTGGTGCACCTCTTTTTTTCTTTGCATCATGTGCTGTTTGGGGACTATTTCTTTAAGTGCTATCCTTTCTAACACTGCAGTGCCACTCCTAGATGGGCCAGTTGTTTGCGTCGGCCACTTGGGTCGCTTAGCTTAGTCACACAGCTACCTCATTGCACCTCTTTTTTTCTTTGCATCATGTGCTGTTTGGGGACTATTTTTTTAAGTGCCATCCTGTCTGACACTGCAGTGCCACTCCTAGATGGGCCAGGTGTTTGTGTCGGCCACTTGGGTCGCTTAGCTTAGCCATCCAGCGACCTTGGTGCACCTCTTTTTTTCTTTGCATCATGTGCTGTTTGAGGACAATTTTTTTAAGTGCCATCCTGTCTGACACTGCAGTGCCACTCCTAGATGGGCCAGGTGTTTGTGTCGGCCACTTGGGTCGCTTAGCTTAGCCATCCAGCGACCTTGGTGCACCTCTTTTTTTCTTTGCATCATGTGCGGTTTGGGGACTATTTTTTTAAGTGCCATCGTGTCTGACACTGCAGTGCCACTCCTAGATGGGCCAGGTGTTTGTGTCGGCCACTTGGGTCGCTTAGCTTAGTCACACAGCTACCTCATTGCACCTCTTTTTTTCTTTGCATCATGTGCTGTTTGGGGACTATTTTTAAATCTGCTATCCTATCTGACACTGCAGTGCCACTTCTAGATGGGCCAGGTGTTTGTGTCGGCCACTTGGGTCGCTTAGCTTAGCCACACAGCTACCTCATTGCACCTCTTTTTTTCTTTGCATCATGTGCTGTTTGGGGACTATTTTTTAAATCTGCCATCCTGTCTGACACTGCAGTGCCAATCCTAGATGGGCCAGGTGTTTGTGTCGGCCACTTGGGTCGCTTAGCTTAGCCATCCAGCGACCTTGGTGCACCTCTTTTTTTCTTTGCATCATGTGCAGTTTGGGGACTATTTTTTTAAGTGCCATCCTGTCTGACACTGCAGTGCCACTCCTAGATGGGCCAGGTGTTTGTGTCGGCCACTTGGGTCGCTTAGCTTAGCCATCCAGCGACCTTGGTGCACCTCTTTTTTTCTTTGCATCATGTGCTGTTTGGGGACTATTTTTTTAAGTGCCATCCTGTCTGACACTGCAGTGCCACTCCTAGATGGGCCAGGTGTTTGTGTCGGCCACTTGGGTCGCTTAGCTTAGTCACACAGCTACCTCATTGTACCTCTTTTTTTCTTTGCATCATGTGCTGTTTGGGGACTATTTTTTAAATCTGCCATCCTGTCTGACACTGCAGTGCCACTCCTAGATGGGCCAGGTGTTTGTGTCGGCCACTTGGGTCGCTTAGCTTAGCCATACAGCTACCTCATTGCACCTCTTTTTTTCTTTGCATCATGTGCTGTTTGGGGACTATTTTTTTAAATGCCATCCTGTCTGACACTGCAGTGCCACTCCTAGATGGGCCAGGTGTTTGTGTCGGCCACTTGGGTCGCTTAGCTTAGTCACACAGCTACCTCATTGTACCTCTTTTTTTCTTTGCATCATGTGCTGTTTGGGGACTATTTTTTAAATCTTCCATCCTGTCTGACACTGCAGTGCCACTCCTAGATGGGCCAGGTGTTTGTGTCGGCAACTTGGGTCACTTAGCTTAGCCATCCAGCGACCTTGGTGCACCTCTTTTTTTCTTTGCATCATGTGCTGTTTGGGGACTATTTCTTTAAGTGCTATCCTGTCTAACACTGCAGTGCCACTCCTAGATGGGCCAGTTGTTTGTGTCGGCCACTTGGGTCGCTTAGCTTAGTCACACAGCTACCTCATTGCACCTCTTTTTTTCTTTGCATCATGTGCTGTTTGGGGACTATTTTTTTAAGTGCCATCCTGTCTGACACTGCAGTGCCACTCCTAGATGGGCCAGGTGTTTGTGTCGGCCACTAGGGTCGCTTAGCTTAGCCATCCAGCGACCTTGGTGCACCTCTTTTTTTCTTTGCATCATGTGCTGTTTGAGGACAATTTTTTTAAGTGCCATCCTGTCTGACACTGCAGTGCCACTCCTAGATGGGCCAGGTGTTTGTGTCGGCCACTTGGGTCGCTTAGCTTAGCCATCCAGCGACCTTGGTGCACCTCTTTTTTTCTTTGCATCATGTGCGGTTTGGGGACTATTTTTTTAAGTGCCATCGTGTCTGACACTGCAGTGCCACTCCTAGATGGGCCAGGTGTTTGTGTCGGCCACTTGGGTCGCTTAGCTTAGTCACACAGCTACCTCATTGCACCTCTTTTTTTCTTTGCATCATGTGCTGTTTGGGGACTATTTTTAAATCTGCTATCCTATCTGACACTGCAGTGCCACTTCTAGATGGGCCAGGTGTTTGTGTCGGCCACTTGGGTCGCTTAGCTTAGCCACACAGCTACCTCATTGCACCTCTTTTTTTCTTTGCATCATGTGCTGTTTGGGGACTATTTTTTAAATCTGCCATCCTGTCTGACACTGCAGTGCCAATCCTAGATGGGCCAGGTGTTTGTGTCGGCCACTTGGGTCGCTTAGCTTAGCCATCCAGCGACCTTGGTGCACCTCTTTTTTTCTTTGCATCATGTGCAGTTTGGGGACTATTTTTTTAAGTGCCATCCTGTCTGACACTGCAGTGCCACTCCTAGATGGGCCAGGTGTTTGTGTCGGCCACTTGGGTCGCTTAGCTTAGCCATCCAGCGACCTTGGTGCACCTCTTTTTTTCTTTGCATCATGTGCTGTTTGGGGACTATTTTTTTAAGTGCCATCCTGTCTGACACTGCAGTGCCACTCCTAGATGGGCCAGGTGTTTGTGTCGGCCACTTGGGTCGCTTAGCTTAGTCACACAGCTACCTCATTGTACCTCTTTTTTTCTTTGCATCATGTGCTGTTTGGGGACTATTTTTTAAATCTGCCATCCTGTCTGACACTGCAGTGCCACTCCTAGATGGGCCAGGTGTTTGTGTCGGCCACTTGGGTCGCTTAGCTTAGCCATACAGCTACCTCATTGCACCTCTTTTTTTCTTTGCATCATGTGCTGTTTGGGGACTATTTTTTTAAATGCCATCCTGTCTGACACTGCAGTGCCACTCCTAGATGGGCCAGGTGTTTGTGTCGGCCACTTGGGTCGCTTAGCTTAGTCACACAGCTACCTCATTGTACCTCTTTTTTTCTTTGCATCATGTGCTGTTTGGGGACTATTTTTTAAATCTTCCATCCTGTCTGACACTGCAGTGCCACTCCTAGATGGGCCAGGTGTTTGTGTCGGCAACTTGGGTCACTTAGCTTAGCCATCCAGCGACCTTGGTGCACCTCTTTTTTTCTTTGCATCATGTGCTGTTTGGGGACTATTTCTTTAAGTGCTATCCTGTCTAACACTGCAGTGCCACTCCTAGATGGGCCAGTTGTTTGTGTCGGCCACTTGGGTCGCTTAGCTTAGTCACACAGCTACCTCATTGCACCTCTTTTTTTCTTTGCATCATGTGCTGTTTGGGGACTATTTTTTTAAGTGCCATCCTGTCTGACACTGCAGTGCCACTCCTAGATGGGCCAGGTGTTTGTGTCGGCCACTTGGGTCGCTTAGCTTAGCCATCCAGCGACCTTGGTGCACCTCTTTTTTTCTTTGCATCATGTGCTGTTTGAGGACAATTTTTTTAAGTGCCATCCTGTCTGACACTGCAGTGCCACTCCTAGATGGGCCAGGTGTTTGTGTCGGCCACTTGGGTCGCTTAGCTTAGCCATCCAGCGACCTTGGTGCACCTCTTTTTTTCTTTGCATCATGTGCGGTTTGGGGACTATTTTTTTAAGTGCCATCGTGTCTGACACTGCAGTGCCACTCCTAGATGGGCCAGGTGTTTGTGTCGGCCACTTGGGTCGCTTAGCTTAGTCACACAGCTACCTCATTGCACCTCTTTTTTTCTTTGCATCATGTGCTGTTTGGGGACTATTTTTAAATCTGCTATCCTATCTGACACTGCAGTGCCACTTCTAGATGGGCCAGGTGTTTGTGTCGGCCACTTGGGTCGCTTAGCTTAGCCACACAGCTACCTCATTGCACCTCTTTTTTTCTTTGCATCATGTGCTGTTTGGGGACTATTTTTTAAATCTGCCATCCTGTCTGACACTGCAGTGCCACTCCTAGATGGGCCAGGTGTTTGTGTCGGCCACTTGGGTCGCTTAGCTTGGCCATCCAGCGACCTTGGTGCACCTCTTTTTTTCTTTGCATCATGTGCAGTTTGGGGACTATTTTTTTAAGTGCCATCCTGTCTGACACTGCAGTGCCACTCCTAGATGGGCCAGGTGTTTGTGTCGGCCACTTGGGTCGCTTAGCTTAGCCATCCAGCGACCTTGGTGCACCTCTTTTTTTCTTTGCATCATGTGCTGTTTGGGGACTATTTTTTTAAGTGCCATCCTGTCTGACACTGCAGTGCCACTCCTAGATGGGCCAGGTGTTTGTGTCGGCCACTTGGGTCGCTTAGCTTAGCCACACAGCTACCTCATTGCACCTCTTTTTTTCTTTGCATCATGTGCTGTTTGGGGACTATTTTTTTAAGTGCCATCCTGTCTGACACTGCAGTGCCACTCCTAGATGGGCCAGGTGTTTGTGTCGGCCACTTGGGTCGCTAAGCTTAGTCACACAGCTACCTCATTGCACCTCTTTTTTTCTTTGCATCATGTGCTGTTTGGGGACTATTTTTTTAAGTGCCATCCTGTCTGACACTGCAGTGCCACTCCTAGATGGGCCAGGTGTTTGTGTCGGCCACTTGGGTCGCTTAGCTTAGTCACACAGCTACCTCATTGCACCTCTTTTTTTCTTTGCATCATGTGCTGTTTGGGGACTATTTTTAAATCTGCTATCCTATCTGACACTGCAGTGCCACTCCTAGATGGGCCAGGTGTTTGTGTCGGCCACTTGGGTCGCTTAGCTTAGCCACACAGCTACCTCATTGCACCTCTTTTTTTCTTTGCATCATGTGCTGTTTGGGGACTATTTTTTTAAGTGCCATCCTGTCTGACACTGCAGTGCCACTCCTAGATGGGCCAGGTGTTTGTGTCGGCCACTTGGGTCGCTTAGCCATCCAGCGACCTTGGTGCACCTCTTTTTTTCTTTGCATCATGTGCTGTTTGGGGACTATTTTTTTAAGTGCCATCCTGTCTGACACTGCAGTGCCACTCTAGATGGGCCAGGTGTTTGTGTCGGCCACTTGGGTCGGTTAGCTTAGTCACACAGCTACCTCATTGTACCTCTTTTTTTCTTTGCATCATGTGCTGTTTGGGGACTATTTTTTAAATCTGCCATCCTGTCTGACACTGCAGTGCCACTCCTAGATGGGCCAGGTGTTTGTGTCGGCCACTTGGGTCGCTTAGCTTAGCCATACAGCTACCTCATGGCACCTCTTTTTTTCTTTGCATCATGTGCTGTTTGGGGACTATTTTTTAAATCTGCCATCCTGTCTGACATTGCAGTGCCACTCCTAGATGGGCCAGGTGTTTGTGTCGGCCACTTGGGTCGCTTAGCTAAGCCACACAGCTACCTCATTGCACCTCTTTTTTTCTTTGCATCATGTGTTGTTTGGGGACTATTTTTTTAAGTGCCATCCTGTCTGACACTGCAGTGCCACTCCTAGATGGGCCAGGTGTTTGTGTTGGCCACTTGGGTCGCTTAGCTTAGCCATCCAGCGACCTTGGTGCACCTCTTTTTTTCTTTGCATCATGTGCTGTTTGGGGACTATTTTTTTAAGTGCCATCGTGTCTGACACTGCAGTGTCACTCCTAGATGGGCCAGGTGTTTGTGTTGGCCACTTGGGTCGCTTAGCTTAGTCACACAGCTACCTCATTGCACCTCTTTTTTTCTTTGCATCATGTGCTGTTTGGGGACTATTTTTAAATCTGCTATCCTATCTGACACTGCAGTGCCACTCCTAGATAGGCCAGGTGTTTGTGTCGGCCACTTGGGTCGCTTAGCATAGCCACACAGCTTCCTCATTGCACCTCTTTTTTTCTTTGCATCATGTGCTGTTTGGGGACTATTTTTTTAAGTGCCATCCTGTCTGACACTGCAGTGCCACTCCTAGATGGGCCAGGTGTTTGTGTCGGCCACTTGGGTCGCTAAGCTTAGTCACACAGCTACCTCATTGTACCTCTTTTTTTCTTTGCATCATGTGCTGTTTGGGGACTATTTTTTAAATCTGCCATCCTGTCTGACACTGCAGTGCCACTCCTAGATGGGCCAGGTGTTTGTGTCGGCCACTTGGGTCGCTTAGCTTAGCCACACAGCTACCTCATTGCACCTCTTTTTTTCTTTGCATTATGTGCTGTTTGGGGACTATTTTTTAAATCTGCCATCCTGTCTGACACTGCAGTGCCACTCCTAGATGGGCCAGGTGTTTGTGTCGGCCACTTGGGTCGCTTAGCTTAGCCATCCAGCGACCTTGGTGCACCTCTTTTTTTCTTTGCATCATGTGCAGTTTGGGGACTATTTTTTTAAGTGCCATCCTGTCTGACACTGCAGTGCCACTCCTAGATGGGCCAGGTGTTTGTGTCGGCCACTTGGGTCGCTTAGCTTAGCCATCCAGCGACCTTGGTGCACCTCTTTTTTTCTTTGCATCATGTGCTGTTTGGGGACTATTTTTTTAAGTGCCATCCTGTCTGACACTGCAGTGCCACTCCTAGATGGGCCAGGTGTTTGTGTCGGCCACTTGGGTCGCTTAGCTTAGCCACACAGCTACCTCATTGCACCTCTTTTTTTCTTTGCATCATGTGCTGTTTGGGGACTATTTTTTTAAGTGCCATCCTGTCTGACACTGCATTGCCACTCCTAGATGGGCCAGGTGTTTGTGTCGGCCACTTGGGTCGCTAAGCTTAGTCACACAGCTACCTCATTGCACCTCTTTTTTTCTTTGCATCATGTGCTGTTTGGGGACTATTTTTTTAAGTGCCATCCTGTCTGACACTGCAGTGCCACTCCTAGATGGGCCAGGTGTTTGTGTCGGCCACTTGGGTCGCTTAGCTTAGTCACACAGCTACCTCATTGCACCTCTTTTTTTCTTTGCATCATGTGCTGTTTGGGGACTATTTTTAAATCTGCTATCCTATCTGACACTGCAGTGCCACTCCTAGATGGGCCAGGTGTTTGTGTCGGCCACTTGGGTCGCTTAGCTTAGCCACACAGCTACCTCATTGCACCTCTTTTTTTCTTTGCATCATGTGCTGTTTGGGGACTATTTTTTTAAGTGCCATCCTGTCTGACACTGCAGTGCCACTCCTAGATGGGCCAGGTGTTTGTGTCGGCCACTTGGGTCGCTTAGCCATCCAGCGACCTTGGTGCACCTCTTTTTTTCTTTGCATCATGTGCTGTTTGGGGACTATTTTTTTAAGTGCCATCCTGTCTGACACTGCAGTGCCACTCTAGATGGGCCAGGTGTTTGTGTCGGCCACTTGGGTCGGTTAGCTTAGTCACACAGCTACCTCATTGTACCTCTTTTTTTCTTTGCATCATGTGCTGTTTGGGGACTATTTTTTAAATCTGCCATCCTGTCTGACACTGCAGTGCCACTCCTAGATGGGCCAGGTGTTTGTGTCGGCCACTTGGGTCGCTTAGCTTAGCCATACAGCTACCTCATGGCACCTCTTTTTTTCTTTGCATCATGTGCTGTTTGGGGACTATTTTTTAAATCTGCCATCCTGTCTGACATTGCAGTGCCACTCCTAGATGGGCCAGGTGTTTGTGTCGGCCACTTGGGTCGCTTAGCTAAGCCACACAGCTACCTCATTGCACCTCTTTTTTTCTTTGCATCATGTGTTGTTTGGGGACTATTTTTTTAAGTGCCATCCTGTCTGACACTGCAGTGCCACTCCTAGATGGGCCAGGTGTTTGTGTTGGCCACTTGGGTCGCTTAGCTTAGCCATCCAGCGACCTTGGTGCACCTCTTTTTTTCTTTGCATCATGTGCTGTTTGGGGACTATTTTTTTAAGTGCCATCGTGTCTGACACTGCAGTGTCACTCCTAGATGGGCCAGGTGTTTGTGTTGGCCACTTGGGTCGCTTAGCTTAGTCACACAGCTACCTCATTGCACCTCTTTTTTTCTTTGCATCATGTGCTGTTTGGGGACTATTTTTAAATCTGCTATCCTATCTGACACTGCAGTGCCACTCCTAGATAGGCCAGGTGTTTGTGTCGGCCACTTGGGTCGCTTAGCATAGCCACACAGCTTCCTCATTGCACCTCTTTTTTTCTTTGCATCATGTGCTGTTTGGGGACTATTTTTTTAAGTGCCATCCTGTCTGACACTGCAGTGCCACTCCTAGATGGGCCAGGTGTTTGTGTCGGCCACTTGGGTCGCTAAGCTTAGTCACACAGCTACCTCATTGTACCTCTTTTTTTCTTTGCATCATGTGCTGTTTGGGGACTATTTTTTAAATCTGCCATCCTGTCTGACACTGCAGTGCCACTCCTAGATGGGCCAGGTGTTTGTGTCGGCCACTTGGGTCGCTTAGCTTAGCCACACAGCTACCTCATTGCACCTCTTTTTTTCTTTGCATTATGTGCTGTTTGGGGACTATTTTTTAAATCTGCCATCCTGTCTGACACTGCAGTGCCACTCCTAGATGGGCCAGGTGTTTGTGTCGGCCACTTGGGTCGCTTAGCTTAGCCATCCAGCGACCTTGGTGCACCTCTTTTTTTCTTTGCATCATGTGCAGTTTGGGGACTATTTTTTTAAGTGCCATCCTGTCTGACACTGCAGTGCCACTCCTAGATGGGCCAGGTGTTTGTGTCGGCCACTTGGGTCGCTTAGCTTAGCCATCCAGCGACCTTGGTGCACCTCTTTTTTTCTTTGCATCATGTGCTGTTTGGGGACTATTTTTTTAAGTGCCATCCTGTCTGACACTGCAGTGCCACTCCTAGATGGGCCAGGTGTTTGTGTCGGCCACTTGGGTCGCTTAGCTTAGCCACACAGCTACCTCATTGCACCTCTTTTTTTCTTTGCATCATGTGCTGTTTGGGGACTATTTTTTTAAGTGCCATCCTGTCTGACACTGCATTGCCACTCCTAGATGGGCCAGGTGTTTGTGTCGGCCACTTGGGTCGCTAAGCTTAGTCACACAGCTACCTCATTGCACCTCTTTTTTTCTTTGCATCATGTGCTGTTTGGGGACTATTTTTTTAAGTGCCATCCTGTCTGACACTGCAGTGCCACTCCTAGATGGGCCAGGTGTTTGTGTCGGCCACTTGGGTCGCTTAGCTTAGTCACACAGCTACCTCATTGCACCTCTTTTTTTCTTTGCATCATGTGCTGTTTGGGGACTATTTTTAAATCTGCTATCCTATCTGACACTGCAGTGCCACTCCTAGATGGGCCAGGTGTTTGTGTCGGCCACTTGGGTCGCTTAGCTTAGCCACACAGCTACCTCATTGCACCTCTTTTTTTCTTTGCATCATGTGCTGTTTGGGGACTATTTTTTTAAGTGCCATCCTGTCTGACACTGCAGTGCCACTCCTAGATGGGCCAGGTGTTTGTGTCGGCCACTTGGGTCGCTTAGCCATCCAGCGACCTTGGTGCACCTCTTTTTTTCTTTGCATCATGTGCTGTTTGGGGACTATTTTTTTAAGTGCCATCCTGTCTGACACTGCAGTGCCACTCTAGATGGGCCAGGTGTTTGTGTCGGCCACTTGGGTCGGTTAGCTTAGTCACACAGCTACCTCATTGTACCTCTTTTTTTCTTTGCATCATGTGCTGTTTGGGGACTATTTTTTAAATCTGCCATCCTGTCTGACACTGCAGTGCCACTCCTAGATGGGCCAGGTGTTTGTGTCGGCCACTTGGGTCGCTTAGCTTAGCCATACAGCTACCTCATGGCACCTCTTTTTTTCTTTGCATCATGTGCTGTTTGGGGACTATTTTTTAAATCTGCCATCCTGTCTGACATTGCAGTGCCACTCCTAGATGGGCCAGGTGTTTGTGTCGGCCACTTGGGTCGCTTAGCTAAGCCACACAGCTACCTCATTGCACCTCTTTTTTTCTTTGCATCATGTGTTGTTTGGGGACTATTTTTTTAAGTGCCATCCTGTCTGACACTGCAGTGCCACTCCTAGATGGGCCAGGTGTTTGTGTTGGCCACTTGGGTCGCTTAGCTTAGCCATCCAGCGACCTTGGTGCACCTCTTTTTTTCTTTGCATCATGTGCTGTTTGGGGACTATTTTTTTAAGTGCCATCGTGTCTGACACTGCAGTGTCACTCCTAGATGGGCCAGGTGTTTGTGTTGGCCACTTGGGTCGCTTAGCTTAGTCACACAGCTACCTCATTGCACCTCTTTTTTTCTTTGCATCATGTGCTGTTTGGGGACTATTTTTAAATCTGCTATCCTATCTGACACTGCAGTGCCACTCCTAGATAGGCCAGGTGTTTGTGTCGGCCACTTGGGTCGCTTAGCATAGCCACACAGCTTCCTCATTGCACCTCTTTTTTTCTTTGCATCATGTGCTGTTTGGGGACTATTTTTTTAAATGCCATCCTGTCTGACACTGCAGTGCCACTCCTAGATGGGCCAGGTGTTTGTGTCGGCCACTTGGGTCGCTAAGCTTAGTCACACAGCTACCTCATTGTACCTCTTTTTTTCTTTGCATCATGTGCTGTTTGGGGACTATTTTTTAAATCTGCCATCCTGTCTGACACTGCAGTGCCACTCCTAGATGGGCCAGGTGTTTGTGTCGGCCACTTGGGTCGCTTAGCTTAGCCATACAGCTACCTCATTGCACCTCTTTTTTTCTTTGCATCATGTGCTGTTTGGGGACTATTTTTTTAAGTGCCATCCTGTCTGACACAGCAGTGCCACTCCTAGATGGGCCAGGTGTTTGTGTCGGCCACTTGGGTCGCTTAGCCATCCAGCGACCTTGGTGCACCTCTTTTTTTCTTTGCATCATGTGCTGTTTGGGGACTATTTTTTTAAGTGCCATCGTGTCTGACACTGCAGTGTCACTCCTAGATGGGCCAGGTGTTTGTGTCGGCTACTTGGGTCGCTTAGCTTAGTCACACAGCTACCTCATTGTACCTCTTTTTTTCTTTGCATCATGTGCTGTTTGGGGACTATTTTTTAAATCTGGCATCCTGTCTGACACTGCAGTGCCACTCCTAGATGGGCCAGGTGTTTGTGTCGGCCACTTGGGTTGCTTAGCTTAGCCATACAGCTCCCTCATTGCACCTCTTTTTTTCTTTGCATCATGTGCTGTTTGGGGACTATTTTTTTAAATGCCATCCTGTCTGACACTGCAGTGCCACTCCTAGATGGGCCAGGTGTTTGTGTCGGCCACTTGGGTCGCTTAGCTTAGTCACACAGCTACCTCATTGCACCTCTTTTTTTCTTTGCATCATGTGCTGTTTGGGGACTATTTTTAAATCTGCTATCCTATCTGACACTGCAGTGCCACTCCTAGATAGGCCAGGTGTTTGTGTCGGCCACTTGGGTCGCTTAGCATAGCCACACAGCTACCTCATTGCACCTCTTTTTTTCTTTGCATCATGTGCTGTTTGGGGACTATTTTTTTAAGTGCCATCCTGTCTGACACAGCAGTGCCACTCCTAGATGGGCCAGGTGTTTGTGTCGGCCACTTGGGTCGCTTAGCTTAGTCACACAGCTACCTCATTGTACCTCTTTTTTTCTTTGCATCATGTGCTGTTTGGGGACTATTTTTTAAATCTGCCATCCTGTCTGACACTGCAGTGCCACTCCTAGATGGGCCAGGTGTTTGTGTCGGCCACTTGGGTCGCTTAGCTTAGCCATACAGCTACCTCATTGCACCTCTTTTTTTCTTTGCATCATGTGCTGTTTGGGGACTATTTTTTTAAATGCCATCCTGTCTGACACTGCAGTGTCACTCCTAGATGGGCCAGGTGTTTGTGTCGGCCACTTGGGTCACTTAGCTTAGTCACACAGCTACCTCATTGCACCTCTTTTTTTCTTTGCATCATGTGCTGTTTGGGGACTATTTTTTAAATCTGCCATCCTGTCTGACATTGCAGTGCCACTCCTGGATGGGCCAGGTGTTTGTGTCGGCCACTTGGGTCGCTTAGCTTAGCCACACAGCTACCTCATTGCACCTCTTTTTTTCTTTGCATCATGTGCTGTTTGGGGACTATTTTTTTAAGTGCCATCCTGTCTGACACTGCAGTGCCACTCCTAGATGGGCCAGGTGTTTGTGTCGGCCACTTGGGTCGCTTAGCTTAGCCATCCAGCGACCTTGGTGCACCTCTTTTTTTCTTTGCATCATGTGCTGTTTGAGGACAATTTTTTTAAGTGCCATCCTGTCTGACACTGCAGTGCCACTCCTAGATGGGCCAGGTGTTTGTGTCGGCCACTTGGGTCGCTTAGCTTAGCCATCCAGCGACCTTGGTGCACCTCTTTTTTTTCTTTGCATCATGTGCTGTTTGGGGACTATTTTTTTAAGTGCCATCGTGTCTGACACTGCAGTGCCACTCCTAGATGGGCCAGGTGTTTGTGTCTGCCACTTGGGTCGTTTAGCTTAGTCACACAGCTACCTCATTGCACCTCTTTTTTTCTTTGCATCATGTGCTGTTTGGGGACTATTTTTAAATCTGCTATCCTATCTGACACTGCAGTGCCACTTCTAGATAGGCCAGGTGTTTGTGTCGGCCACTTGGGTCGCTTAGCTTAGCCATCCAGCGACCTTGGTGCACCTCTTTTTTTCTTTGCATCATGTGCTGTTTGAGGACTATTTTTTTAAGTGCCATCCTGTCTGACACTGCAGTGCCACTCCTAGATGGGCCAGGTGTTTGTGTCGGCCACTTGGGTCGCTTAGCTTAGCCATCCAGCGACCTTGGTGCACCTCTTTTTTTCTTTGCATCATGTGCTGTTTGAGGACAATTTTTTTAAGTGCCATCCTGTCTGACACTGCAGTGCCACTCCTAGATGGGCCAGGTGTTTGTGTCGGCCACTTGGGTCGCTTAGCTTAGCCATCCAGCGACCTTGGTGCACCTCTTTTTTTCTTTGCATCATGTGCTGTTTGGGGACTATTTTTTTAAGTGCCATCGTGTCTGACACTGCAGTGCCACTCCTAGATGGGCCAGGTGTTTGTGTCTGCCACTTGGGTCGCTTAGCTTAGTCACACAGCTACCTCATTGCACCTCTTTTTTTCTTTGCATCATGTGCTGTTTGGGGACTATTTTTAAATCTGCTATCCTATCTGACACTGCAGTGCCACTTCTAGATGGGCCAGGTGTTTGTGTCGGCCACTTGGGTCGCTTAGCTTAGCCACACAGCTACCTCATTGCACCTCTTTTTTTCTTTGCATCATGTGCTGTTTGGGGACTATTTTTTAAATCTGCCATCCTGTCTGACACTGCAGTGCCAATCCTAGATGGGCCAGGTGTTTGTGTCGGCCACTTGGGTCGCTTAGCTTAGCCATCCAGCGACCTTGGTGCACCTCTTTTTTTCTTTGCATCATGTGCAGTTTGGGGACTATTTTTTTAAGTGCCATCCTGTCTGACACTGCAGTGCCACTCCTAGATGGGCCAGGTGTTTGTGTCGGCCACTTGGGTCGCTTAGCTTAGCCATCCAGCGACCTTGGTGCACCTCTTTTTTTCTTTGCATCATGTGCTGTTTGGGGACTATTTTTTTAAGTGCCATCCTGTCTGACACTGCAGTGCCACTCCTAGATGGGCCAGGTGTTTGTGTCGGCCACTTGGGTCGCTTAGCTTAGTCACACAGCTACCTCATTGTACCTCTTTTTTTCTTTGCATCATGTGCTGTTTGGGGACTATTTTTAAATCTGCTATCCTATCTGACACTGCAGTGCCACTTCTACATGGGCCAGGTGTTTGTGTCGGCCACTTGGGTCGCTTAGCTTAGCCATCCAGCGACCTTGGTGCACCTCTTTTTTTCTTTGCATCATGTGCTGTTTGGGGACTATTTTTTTAAGTGCCATCGTGTCTGACACTGCAGTGCCACTCCTAGATGGGCCAGGTGTTTGTGTCTGCCACTTGGGTCGTTTAGCTTAGTCACACAGCTACCTCATTGCACCTCTTTTTTTCTTTGCATCATGTGCTGTTTGGGGACTATTTTTAAATCTGCTATCCTATCTGACACTGCAGTGCCACTTCTAGATGGGCCAGGTGTTTGTGTCGGCCACTTGGGTCGCTTAGCTTAGCCATCCAGCGACCTTGGTGCACCTCTTTTTTTCTTTGCATCATGTGCTGTTTGAGGACTATTTTTTTAAGTGCCATCCTGTCTGACACTGCAGTGCCACTCCTAGATGGGCCAGGTGTTTGTGTCGGCCACTTGGGTCGCTTAGCTTAGCCATCCAGCGACCTTGGTGCACCTCTTTTTTTCTTTGCATCATGTGCTGTTTGAGGACAATTTTTTTAAGTGCCATCCTGTCTGACACTGCAGTGCCACTCCTAGATGGGCCAGGTGTTTGTGTCGGCCACTTGGGTCGCTTAGCTTAGCCATCCAGCGACCTTGGTGCACCTCTTTTTTTCTTTGCATCATGTGCTGTTTGGGGACTATTTCTTTAAGTGCTATCCTGTCTAACACTGCAGTGCCACTCCTAGATGGGCCAGTTGTTTGTGTCGGCCACTTGGGTCGCTTAGCTTAGTCACACAGCTACCTCATTGCACCTCTTTTTTTCTTTGCATCATGTGCTGTTTGGGGACTATTTTTAAATCTTCTATCCTATCTGACACTGCAGTGCCACTTCTAGATGGGCCAGGTGTTTGTGTCGGCCACTTGGGTCGCTTAGCTTAGCCACACAGCTACCTCATTGCACCTCTTTTTTTCTTTGCATCATGTGCTGTTTGGGGACTATTTTTTAAATCTGCCATCCTGTCTGACACTGCAGTGCCACTCCTAGATGGGCCAGGTGTTTGTGTCGGCCACTTGGGTCGCTTAGCTTAGCCATACAGCTACCTCATTGCACCTCTTTTTTTCTTTGCATCATGTGCTGTTTGGGGACTATTTTTTAAATGCCATCCTGTCTGACACTGCAGTGCCACTCCTAGATGGGCCAGGTGTTTGTGTCGGCCACTTGGGTCGCTTAGCTTAGTCACACAGCTACCTCATTGCACCTCTTTTTTTCTTTGCATCATGTGCTGTTTGGGGACTATTTTTTAAATCTTCCATCCTGTCTGACACTGCAGTGCCACTCCTAGATGGGCCAGGTGTTTGTGTCGGCAACTTGGGTCACTTAGCTTAGCCATCCAGCGACCTTGGTGCACCTCTTTTTTTCTTTGCATCATGTGCTGTTTGGGGACTATTTCTTTAAGTGCTATCCTGTCTAACACTGCAGTGCCACTCCTAGATGGGCCAGTTGTTTGTGTCGGCCACTTGGGTCGCTTAGCTTAGTCACACAGCTACCTCATTGCACCTCTTTTTTTCTTTGCATCATGTGCTGTTTGGGGACTATTTTTTTAAGTGCCATCCTGTCTGACACTGCAGTGCCACTCCTAGATGGGCCAGGTGTTTGTGTCGGCCACTTGGGTCGCTTAGCTTAGCCATCCAGCGACCTTGGTGCACCTCTTTTTTTCTTTGCATCATGTGCTGTTTGAGGACAATTTTTTTAAGTGCCATCCTGTCTGACACTGCAGTGCCACTCCTAGATGGGCCAGGTGTTTGTGTCGGCCACTTGGGTCGCTTAGCTTAGCCATCCAGCGACCTTGGTGCACCTCTTTTTTTGTTTGCATCATGTGCTGTTTGGGGACTATTTTTTTAAGTGCCATCGTGTCTGACACTGCAGTGCCACTCCTAGATGGGCCAGGTGTTTGTGTCGGCCACTTGGGTCGCTTAGCTTAGTCACACAGCTACCTCATTGCACCTCTTTTTTTCTTTGCATCATGTGCTGTTTGGGGACTATTTTTAAATCTGCTATCCTATCTGACACTGCAGTGCCACTTCTAGATGGGCCAGGTGTTTGTGTCGGCCACTTGGGTCGCTTAGCTTAGCCACACAGCTACCTCATTGCACCTCTTTTTTTCTTTGCATCATGTGCTGTTTGGGGACTATTTTTTAAATCTGCCATCCTGTCTGACACTGCAGTGCCAATCCTAGATGGGCCAGGTGTTTGTGTCGGCCACTTGGGTCGCTTAGCTTAGCCATCCAGCGACCTTGGTGCACCTCTTTTTTTCTTTGCATCATGTGCAGTTTGGGGACTATTTTTTTAAGTGCCATCCTGTCTGACACTGCAGTGCCACTCCTAGATGGGCCAGGTGTTTGTGTCGGCCACTTGGGTCGCTTAGCTTAGCCATCCAGCGACCTTGGTGCACCTCTTTTTTTCTTTGCATCATGTGCTGTTTGGGGACTATTTTTTTAAGTGCCATCCTGTCTGACACTGCAGTGCCACTCCTAGATGGGCCAGGTGTTTGTGTCGGCCACTTGGGTCGCTTAGCTTAGTCACACAGCTACCTCATTGTACCTCTTTTTTTCTTTGCATCATGTGCTGTTTGGGGACTATTTTTAAATCTGCTATCCTATCTGACACTGCAGTGCCACTTCTAGATGGGCCAGGTGTTTGTGTCGGCCACTTGGGTCGCTTAGCTTAGCCATCCAGCGACCTTGGTGCACCTCTTTTTTTCTTTGCATCATGTGCTGTTTGGGGACTATTTTTTTAAGTGCCATCGTGTCTGACACTGCAGTGCCACTCCTAGATGGGCCAGGTGTTTGTGTCTGCCACTTTGGTCGTTTAGCTTAGTCACACAGCTACCTCATTGCACCTCTTTTTTTCTTTGCATCATGTGCTGTTTGGGGACTATTTTTAAATCTGCTATCCTATCTGACACTGCAGTGCCACTTCTAGATGGGCCAGGTGTTTGTGTCGGCCACTTGGGTCGCTTAGCTTAGCCATCCAGCGACCTTGGTGCACCTCTTTTTTTCTTTGCATCATGTGCTGTTTGAGGACTATTTTTTTAAGTGCCATCCTGTCTGACACTGCAGTGCCACTCCTAGATGGGCCAGGTGTTTGTGTCGGCCACTTGGGTCGCTTAGCTTAGCCATCCAGCGACCTTGGTGCACCTCTTTTTTTCTTTGCATCATGTGCTGTTTGAGGACAATTTTTTTAAGTGCCATCCTGTCTGACACTGCAGTGCCACTCCTAGATGGGCCAGGTGTTTGTGTCGGCCACTTGGGTCGCTTAGCTTAGCCATCCAGCGACCTTGGTGCACCTCTTTTTTTCTTTGCATCATGTGCTGTTTGGGGACTATTTCTTTAAGTGCTATCCTGTCTAACACTGCAGTGCCACTCCTAGATGGGCCAGTTGTTTGTGTCGGCCACTTGGGTCGCTTAGCTTAGTCACACAGCTACCTCATTGCACCTCTTTTTTTCTTTGCATCATGTGCTGTTTGGGGACTATTTTTAAATCTTCTATCCTATCTGACACTGCAGTGCCACTTCTAGATGGGCCAGGTGTTTGTGTCGGCCACTTGGGTCGCTTAGCTTAGCCACACAGCTACCTCATTGCACCTCTTTTTTTCTTTGCATCATGTGCTGTTTGGGGACTATTTTTTAAATCTGCCATCCTGTCTGACACTGCAGTGCCACTCCTAGATGGGCCAGGTGTTTGTGTCGGCCACTTGGGTCGCTTAGCTTAGCCATCCAGCGACCTTGGTGCACCTCTTTTTTTCTTTGCATCATGTGCTGTTTGGGGACTATTTTTTTAAGTGCCATCCTGTCTGACACTGCAGTGCCTCTCCTAGATGGGCCAGGTGTTTGTGTCGGCCACTTGGGTCGCTTAGCTTAGTCACACAGCTACCTCATTGTACCTCTTTTTTTCTTTGCATCATGTGCTGTTTGGGGACTATTTTTTAAATCTGCCATCCTGTCTGACACTGCAGTGCCACTCCTAGATGGGCCAGGTGTTTGTGTCGGCCACTTGGGTCGCTTAGCTTAGCCATACAGCTACCTCATTGCACCTCTTTTTTTCTTTGCATCATGTGCTGTTTGGGGACTATTTTTTAAATGCCATCCTGTCTGACACTGCAGTGCCACTCCTAGATGGGCCAGGTGTTTGTGTCGGCCACTTGGGTCGCTTAGCTTAGTCACACAGCTACCTCATTGCACCTCTTTTTTTCTTTGCATCATGTGCTGTTTGGGGACTATTTTTTAAATCTTCCATCCTGTCTGACACTGCAGTGCCACTCCTAGATGGGCCAGGTGTTTGTGTCGGCAACTTGGGTCACTTAGCTTAGCCATCCAGCGACCTTGGTGCACCTCTTTTTTTCTTTGCATCATGTGCTGTTTGGGGACTATTTCTTTAAGTGCTATCCTGTCTAACACTGCAGTGCCACTCCTAGATGGGCCAGTTGTTTGTGTCGGCCACTTGGGTCGCTTAGCTTAGTCACACAGCTACCTCATTGCACCTCTTTTTTTCTTTGCATCATGTGCTGTTTGAGGACTATTTTTTTAAGTGCCATCCTGTCTGACACTGCAGTGCCACTCCTAGATGGGCCAGGTGTTTGTGTCGGCCACTTGGGTCGCTTAGCTTAGCCATCCAGCGACCTTGGTGCACCTCTTTTTTTCTTTGCATCATGTGCTGTTTGAGGACAATTTTTTTAAGTGCCATCCTGTCTGACACTGCAGTGCCACTCCTAGATGGGCCAGGTGTTTGTGTCGGCCACTTGGGTCGCTTAGCTTAGCCATCCAGCGACCTTGGTGCACCTCTTTTTTTCTTTGCATCATGTGCTGTTTGGGGACTATTTTTTTAAGTGCCATCGTGTCTGACACTGCAGTGCCACTCCTAGATGGGCCAGGTGTTTGTGTCGGCCACTTGGGTCGCTTAGCTTAGTCACACAGCTACCTCATTGCACCTCTTTTTTTCTTTGCATCATGTGCTGTTTGGGGACTATTTTTAAATCTGCTATCCTATCTGACACTGCAGTGCCACTTCTAGATGGGCCAGGTGTTTGTGTCGGCCACTTGGGTCGCTTAGCTTAGCCACACAGCTACCTCATTGCACCTCTTTTTTTCTTTGCATCATGTGCTGTTTGGGGACTATTTTTTAAATCTGCCATCCTGTCTGACACTGCAGTGCCACTCCTAGATGGGCCAGGTGTTTGTGTCGGCCACTTGGGTCGCTTAGCTTAGCCATCCAGCGACCTTGGTGCACCTCTTTTTTTCTTTGCATCATGTGCTGTTTGGGGACTATTTTTTAAATCTTCCATCCTGTCTGACACTGCAGTGCCACTCCTAGATGGGCCAGGTGTTTGTGTCGGCAACTTGGGTCACTTAGCTTAGCCATCCAGCGACCTTGGTGCACCTCTTTTTTTCTTTGCATCATGTGCTGTTTGGGGACTATTTCTTTAAGTGCTATCCTGGCTAACACTGCAGTGCCACTCCTAGATGGGCCAGTTGTTTGTGTCGGCCACTTGGGTCGCTTAGCTTAGTCACACAGCTACCTCATTGCACCTCTTTTTTTCTTTGCATCATGTGCTGTTTGGGGACTATTTTTTTAAGTGCCATCCTGTCTGACACTGCAGTGCCACTCCTAGATGGGCCAGGTGTTTGTGTCGGCCACTTGGGTCGCTTAGCTTAGCCATCCAGCGACCTTGGTGCACCTCTTTTTTTCTTTGCATCATGTGCTGTTTGAGGACAATTTTTTTAAGTGCCATCCTGTCTGACACTGCAGTGCCACTCCTAGATGGGCCAGGTGTTTGTGTCGGCCACTTGGGTCGCTTAGCTTAGCCATCCAGCGACCTTGGTGCACCTCTTTTTTTCTTTGCATCATGTGCTGTTTGGGGACTATTTTTTTAAGTGCCATCGTGTCTGACACTGCAGTGCCACTCCTAGATGGGCCAGGTGTTTGTGTCGGCCACTTGGGTCGCTTAGCTTAGTCACACAGCTACCTCATTGCACCTCTTTTTTTCTTTGCATCATGTGCTGTTTGGGGACTATTTTTAAATCTGCTATCCTATCTGACACTGCAGTGCCACTTCTAGATGGGCCAGGTGTTTGTGTCGGCCACTTGGGTCGCTTAGCTTAGCCACACAGCTACCTCATTGCACCTCTTTTTTTCTTTGCATCATGTGCTGTTTGGGGACTATTTTTTAAATCTGCCATCCTGTCTGACACTGCAGTGCCACTCCTAGATGGGCCAGGTGTTTGTGTCGGCCACTTGGGTCGCTTAGCTTAGCCATCCAGCGACCTTGGTGCACCTCTTTTTTTCTTTGCATCATGTGCAGTTTGGGGACTATTTTTTTAAGTGCCATCCTGTCTGACACTGCAGTGCCACTCCTAGATGGGCCAGGTGTTTGTGTCGGCCACTTGGGTCGCTTAGCTTAGCCATCCAGCGACCTTGGTGCACCTCTTTTTTTCTTTGCATCATGTGCTGTTTGGGGACTATTTTTTTAAGTGCCATCCTGTCTGACACTGCAGTGCCACTCCTAGATGGGCCAGGTGTTTGTGTCGGCCACTTGGGTCGCTTAGCTTAGTCACACAGCTACCTCATTGTACCTCTTTTTTTCTTTGCATCATGTGCTGTTTGGGGACTATTTTTTAAATTTGCCATCCTGTCTGACACTGCAGTGCCACTCCTAGATGGGCCAGGTGTTTGTGTCGGCCACTTGGGTCGCTTAGCTTAGCCATACAGCTACCTCATTGCACCTCTTTTTTTCTTTGCATCATGTGCTGTTTGGGGACTATTTTTTAAAATGCCATCCTGTCTGACACTGCAGTGCCACTCCTAGATGGGCCAGGTGTTTGTGTCGGCCACTTGGGTCGCTTAGCTTAGTCACACAGCTACCTCATTGCACCTCTTTTTTTCTTTGCATCATGTGCTGTTTGGGGACTATTTTTTAAATCTTCCATCCTGTCTGACACTGCAGTGCCACTCCTAGATGGGCCAGGTGTTTGTGTCGGCAACTTGGGTCACTTAGCTTAGCCATCCAGCGACCTTGGTGCACCTCTTTTTTTCTTTGCATCATGTGCTGTTTGGGGACTATTTCTTTAAGTGCTATCCTGTCTAACACTGCAGTGCCACTCCTAGATGGGCCAGTTGTTTGTGTCGGCCACTTGGGTCGCTTAGCTTAGTCACACAGCTACCTCATTGTACCTCTTTTTTTCTTTGCATCATGTGCTGTTTGGGGACTATTTTTTAAATCTGCCATCCTGTCTGACACTGCAGTGCCACTCCTAGATGGGCCAGGTGTTTGTGTCGGCCACTTGGGTCGCTTAGCTTAGCCATACAGCTACCTCATTGCACCTCTTTTTTTCTGTGCATCATGTTCTGTTTGGGGACTATTTTTTTAAATGCCATCCTCTCTGACACTGCAGTGCCACTCCTAGATGGGCAAGGTGTTTGTGTCGGCCACTTGGGTTGCTTAGCTTAGTCACACAGCTATCTCATTGCACCTCTTTTTTTCTTTGCATCATGTGCTGTTTGGGGACTATTTTCTTAAGTGCCATCCTGTCTGACACTGCAGTGCCACTCCTAGATGGGCCAGGTGTTTGTGTCGGCCACTTGGGTCGCTTAGCTTAGCCATCCAGCGACCTTGGTGCACCTCTTTTTTTCTTTGTCTCATGTGCTGTTTGGGGACTATATTTTTAAGTGCCATCCTGTCTGACACTACAGTGCCACTCCTAGATGGGCCAGGTGTTTGTGTTGGCCACTTGGGTCGCTAAGCTTAGCCATCCAGCGACCTTGGTGCACCTCTTTTTTTCTTTGCATCATGTGCTGTTTGGGGACTATTTTTTTAAGTGCCATGGTGTCTGACACTGCAGTGCCACTCCTAGATGGGCCAGGTGTTTGTGTCGGCTACTTGGGTTGCTTAGCTTAGTCACACAGCTACCTCATTGTACCTCTTTTTTTCTTTGCATCGTGTGCTGTTTGGGGACTATTTTTTAAATCTGCCATCCTGTCTGACACTGCAGTGCCACTCCTAGATGGGCCAGGTGTTTGTGTCGGCCACTTGGGTTGCTTAGCTTAGCCATACAGCTACCTCATTGCACCTCTTTTTTTCTTTGCATCATGTGCTGTTTTGAGACTATTTGTTTAAATGCCATCCTGTCTGACACTGCAGTGCCACTCCTAGATGGGCCAGGTGTTTGTGTCGGCCACTTGGGTCGCTTAGCTTAGTCACACAGCTACCTCATTGCACCTCTTTTTTTCTTTGCATCATGTGCTGTTTGGGGACTATTTTTTAAATCTGCCATCCTGTCTGACATTGCAGTGCCACTTCTAGATGGGCCAGGTGTTTGTGTCGGCCACTTGAGTCGCTTAGCTTAGCCACACAGCTACCTCATTGCACCTCTTTTTTTCTTTGCATCATGTGCTGTTTGGGGACTATTTTTTTAAGTGCCATCCTGTCTGACACTGCAGTGCCACTCTAGATGGGCCAGGTGTTTGTGTCGGCCACTTGGGTCGGTTAGCTTAGTCACACAGCTACCTCATTGTACCTCTTTTTTTCTTTGCATCATGTGCTGTTTGGGGACTATTTTTTAAATCTGCCATCCTGTCTGACACTGCAGTGCCACTCCTAGATGGGCCAGGTGTTTGTGTCGGCCACTTGGGTCGCTTAGCTTAGCCATACACCTACCTTATTGCACCTCTTTTTTTCTTTGCATCATGTGCTGTTTGGGGACTATTTTTTAAAATGCCATCCTGTCTGATACTGCAGTGCCACTCCTAGATGGGCCAGGTGTTTGTGTTGGCCACTTGGGTCGCTTAGCTTAGTCACACAGCTACCTCATTGCACCTCTTTTTTTCTTTGCATCATGTGCTGTTAGGATAGCAGATTTAAAAATAGTCCCCTAACAGCACATGATGCAAAGAAAAAAAGAGGTGCAATGAGGTAGCTGTGTGACTAAGCTAAGCGACCCAAGTGGCCAACACAAACACCTGGCCCATCTAGGAGTGGCACTGCAGTGTCAGACAGGATGGCACTTAAAAAAATAGTCCCCAAACAGCACATGATGCAAAGAAAAAAAGAGGTGCAATGAGGTAGCTGTGTGGCTAAGCTAAGCGACCCAAGTGGCCGACACAAACACCTGGCCCATCTAGGAGTGGCACTGCAATGTCAGACAGGATGGCAGATTTAAAAAATAGTCCCCAAACAGCACATGATGCAAAGAAAAAAAGAGGTGCCATGAGATAGCTGGGTGGCTAAGCTAAGCGACCCAAGTGGCAGACACAAACACCTGGCCCATCTAGGAGTGGCACTGCAGTGTCAGATAGGATAGCAGATTTAAAAATAGTCCCCTATCTGACACTGCAGTGCCACTCCTAGATGTGCCAGGTGTTTGTGTCGGCCACTTGGGTCGCTTAGCTTAGCCACCCAGCTATCTCATGGCACCTCTTTTTTTTTGCATCATGTGCTGTTTGGGGACTATTTTTTAAATCTGCCATCCTGTCTGACATTGCAGTGCCACTCCTAGATGGGCCAGGTGTTTGTGTCGGCCACTTGGGTCGCTTAGCTTAGCCACACAGCTACCTCATTGCACCTCTTTTTTTCTTTGCATCATGTGCTGTTTGGGGACTATTTTTTTAAGTGCCATCCTGTCTGACACTGCAGTGCCACTCCTAGATGGGCCAGGTGTTTGTGTCGGCCACTTGGGTCGCTTAGCTTAGCCATCCAGCGACCTTGGTGCACCTCTTTTTTTCTTTGCATCATGTGCTGTTTGGGGACTATTTTTTTAAGTGCCATCCTGTCTGACACTGCAGTGCCACTCCTAGATGGGCCAGGTGTTTGTGTCGGCCACTTGGGTCGCTTAGCTTAGCCATCCAGCGACCTTGGAGCACCTCTTTTTTTCTTTGCATCATGTGCTGTTTAGGGACTATTTTTTTTAAGTGCCATCGTGTCTGACACTGCAGTGCCACTCCTAGATGGGCCAGGTGTTTGTTTTGGCCACTTGGGTCGCTTAGCTTAGTCACACAGCTACCTCATTGCACCTCTTTTTTTTCTTTGCATCATGTGCTGTTTGGGGACTATTTTTAAATCTGCTATCCTATCTGACACTGCAGTGCCACTTCTAGATGGGCCAGGTGTTTGTGTCGGCCACTTGGGTCGCTTAGCTTAGCCACACAGCTACCTCATTGCACCTCTTTTTTTCTTTGCATCATGTGCTGTTTGGGGACTATTTTTTAAATCTGCCATCCTGTCTGACACTGCAGTGCCACTCCTAGATGGGCCAGGTGTTTGTGTCGGCCACTTGGGTCGCTTAGCTTAGCCATCCAGCGACCTTGGTGCACCTCTTTTTTTCTTTGCATCATGTGCTATTTGGGGACTATTTTTTTAAGTGCCATCCTGTCTGACACTGCAGTGCCACTCCTAGATGGGCCAGGTGTTTGTGTCGGCCACTTGGGTCGCTTAGCTTAGCCATCCAGCGACCTTGGTGCACCTCTTTTTTTCTTTGCATCATGTGCTGTTTGGGGACTATTTTTTTAAGTGCCATCCTGTCTGACACTGCAGTGCCACTCCTAGATGGGCCAGGTGTTTGTGTCGGCCACTTGGGTCGCTTAGCTTAGTCACACAGCTACCTCATTGTACCTCTTTTTTTCTTTGCATCATGTGCTGTTTGGGGACTATTTTTTAAATCTGCCATCCTGTCTGACACTGCAGTGCCACTCCTAGATGGGCCAGGTGTTTGTATCGGCCACTTGGGTCGCTTAGCTTAGCCATACAGCTACCTCATTGCACCTCTTTTTCTCTTTGCATCATGTGCTGTTTGGGGACTATTTTTTTAAATGCCATCCTGTCTGACACTGCAGTGCCACTCCTAGATGGGCCAGGTGTTTGTGTCGGCCACTTGGGTCGCTTAGCTTAGTCACACAGCTACCTCATTGCACCTCTTTTTTTCTTTGCATCATGTGCTGTTTGGGGACTATTTTTTAAATCTTCCATCCTGTCTGACACTGCAGTGCCACTCCTAGATGGGCCAGGTGTTTGTGTCGGCCACTTGGGTCACTTAGCTTAGCCATCCAGCGACCTTGGTGCACCTCTTTTTTTCTTTGCATCATGTGCTGTTTGGGGACTATTTCTTTAAGTGCTATCCTGTCTGACACTGCAGTGCCACTCCTAGATGGGCCAGGTGTTTGTTTCGGCCACTTGGGTCGCATAGCTTAGTCACACAGCTACCTCATTGTACCTCTTTTTTTCTTTGCATCATGTGCTGTTTGGGGACTATTTTTTAAATCTGCCATCCTGTCTGACACTGCAGTGCCACTCCTAGATGGGCCAGGTGTTTGTGTCGGCCACTTGGGTCGCTTAGCTTAGCCATACAGCTACCTCATTGCACCTCTTTTTTTCTGTGCATCATGTGCTATTTGGGGACTATTTTTTTAAATGCCATCCTGTCTGACACTGCAGTGCCACTCCTACATGGGCCTGGTCAGACGTGTGTGTTGTGAGCTCCTGAGTTCCACTCGAGTGTCGGATTACACCCAAGATCCCTGGAGCCCTTCCCAGCTGGGATGGAGCCTCCCAGGGGTAAGGAGAAGCAGTTTCCCCCGGTTATGGAGCCTGACCCAGGGGAACCTATACTGTGCAAAGGCTCTGGTGCTGGGAATTCAAGTCCAGTGTCCCAGTCTGCTGTAAAATCATCCTGCATGCAGTCTGCTATGGAGGTCACTGTGGAAATCCCCAGCAGTGTGTCTAAAGCCTGTGGTTTAACTGCAATTACTGACCTATCTACAACAGCTGGTTTATCTACACCAGTGTTCCCTGATCCTGCAAAGACTTCTGTAAAATCATCCTGCATGCAGTCTGCTATGGAGGTCACTGTGGAAATCCCCAGCAGTGTGTCTAAAGCCTGTGGTTTAACTGCAATTACTGACCTATCTACAACAGCTGGTTTATCTACACCAGTGTTCCCTGATCCTGCAAAGACTGCTTCTAGTTTGCCTACTAGTGGATCCCCTGCTGCATCTGTTAATGGCCAGAGCATGGAATCTTATGTGGAGCCGCTGCATAGTACCGGGGGCTGTGCTCCCTTTTCAGCGGGTGCTAGCGGCAGAGTCCGGTGGTCAGGAGAGCCGGTAAAGACCTTAATAGGCAGCCCTGAGCTCCCCCTGCAAGTGCTGTGAATGGCGTTGAGACCCGGCGTCTGGAAGTGAAGCAGCTGGAAGGAGAGTTTTCTGCCGCTGGAGCCCCTGCTGACGCAACGGTGAAGAGGATAGTAAGTCCGGCCGTCGGCGGGTTCCCTGCATGTTATCGTCGCTCTGTAGATGCAGGGGCTGGTATAGTGGCCTCTGGGTCTGCTGCACCAGTGTGCACTGCTGCCAGCCTTAATGTAAAAAATCAAAAGGAGGTGGAGGAGGTTTTGGATGGTGATAAGGACAATCAGGGAATAAAGCCCCATGCTAGTAATGTTCCATCCATGCCAACAGGTGTTACTAAAGTGGTTCCCCCCATGTTAAGTTTGGCTGCCAATAAATCAGTGACAATGATTAAGGAAGGTGACGTTCAAGTGGCGCCTATTTCTACATCTGCTGTGCTTAAAAAAAAAATCCTGTGTGCCCAACTGGTGATGAGACATCTATGATTAAGGAAAAAGTGACTGGGGGCTCGGTTGCTGTGAAAATTGAGGGGTGTCTAGTGAAGATGACCCCCTGTACAGTGAATTTAAGTCCCCCCGTTTCCGTGCCATCTGGATCTGCTTTGTTGGTGTGTGAGGGAAAGTCAGTGGCTGCTACCGATGCTACCGTGGGACCGGTGACCAGGTCCAGAGCTGTTAAACCTGTGGTAGCCCCTGCAAAGTTTATTGTGGGTAGCTCAGGGATCGGTAATGTCAAGAAATTAGCCACTGTGGCCTCTGTGTCAAAAACAAAGAAGCCGGGGCTGAAGTGTGATGTCTTGGTGGAGTCAGGATCGTTGCTTGATGTGGTATCCTCTGACACCGAACAAACGCAAGCACAACTCTCATCCGCTGCAATTGGGGGTAATCTCCCTGCAACAATTAAGTTGGAGTGTAGGGCGGCTGGTGCCCGGAGTATATCCTCTGACCTGCCTGTGGAGGTCCAGGACAAAGTGACAGAGCAGTCTGTCTGTGAGACGGGTTTGTCGTCTGGCGACTCCCAATCTTCTTGTGGGACTAGCATGGCAATTATCGATGAGGATACTAAGGAGATGGAGATGCAGGACTTTGCTAGCACTGGTGAATCAAGTATTGACATTGCTGAGTTGAAAATGTTAGTTGTTAAGAAGGGGATTTTGATTGCGGAGAAAAAGAGGAGGAGGAACACTTGTCCAAAATGGGAAAGGGAGAGGATGGAGGGGGACATACGCAGGTTGGAGCTTGAATGTATATGTTTGGAGGCCAGGATGCTAGCACTTCAGAAAGAGCTGGAGGAAGAGGAGAAAATTGAGTGTGAGCCAAGTGGATCGACCGTGCCTGAGGAAGAGGATCCAAGGTGTGATGGTGGTGCTTCTGCTGGTGAAGATGCTGTGGATTCTGCGATGGATCAGGGCCTGGAGTGTAATGTTGCTATGGTGGAGGAGGCGTCTCCTCTTTTGATTGTGGAACAGCGGTTGGATGGTGGTCTGGGAGGTGTCGCTGTTCAGGCTGGTGTTGCTTGCTCGGGGTCGACCTCCCAAGATCTGGCCTCCTCTGCTGGGAAGCAGGTTGCGTCCATGGTGGGTCCGGCGCGTGCCGGTGAGATGGCTGAGGCGAGTCTCCCCAATCTGCCTACGGGTGGTGGCGTTAGCAAGCCAAGCATGGTGGCAGGGGTGAGTGGTGCCAAAGACGCCACTGGCACTAATGTTGATGGTGTCACTTGCTCTAAGGCTAGGGCTAAAACAAAACATGTTGCCGAGACTGGTGTTAAGAGTGTGTCGGTGGGTCCAGTGTCATCGTGTGGACTTGCCCAAGGTCTTCCGGCGTTAAGGAAAGAAGATTTATCTGCAGAGGAGCGGGCTATTGTTGATGGTCTATATGGTAGCTTGGGCGTACCTGTGAGATCCTTGCCAGCTATATCCGTTATTAGAACCTCTTTGGCCAATAAAAATGCTAGTTCTGTATCTGTTGGGCAGGGTGCGGGGCGGAGTAATGTTGTGGGCTCTGTTGGGCAGGCCTCGCCTCAGGTAGTTCCTAAGCCGGGCTTGTCCTCTTATGCGGGTGCTGTCTCAAGTGGCAATAGGATTGTTGCTCCAAAGGTGTTTTCGGCTTCTGATCAGGCTGGTAAGCGTCGCAACGTGGTTTCACTTAAGTGGATAGGGGTTGAGGAACCCCCTTCTAAAGGGGATTTCCTGGAAATGGTGTTCTCATTGGGTTTCCATGCCCCTGATCTTTTTGCTTGCATCCACCCTGTAAAGACCCCTGACTACGACCTTAGTTTCATATCTTATCAAGGGCTGCGGGTGTTCTGGGAACAGTGGGAGCTAAAGAAGGGGTGTGAACCGTATTGTCGCTATAAAGCGGCGGCTGTTACTCGCCAGGATAGAGTCCGTGCAACTGTATTGGTCAGGAATGAATCCCTCCCTGCTGCAGATATTGGCTATTGGTTAAGTCGATATTGCGACATCTTGTCTCCTCTGGTGAAGATTGATTTCACGAAAGGTGTGTGGGGTGGAGCCTGGTCGGCTGTGATCAGGCTTAGGCATAATGGTCAGGTGCCTTGCCATGTTCCCTCTGCTGCTTTCATTGGGAGAGACAAAATCCAATGTTTTTATCCTGGTCAACCTAGACAGTGTCACCGCTGCGGAGACTTTCGTCACCTAAGCAGTGACTGTACTGTCCTGAAATGTGCCCTCTGTGGTAAAACTGGGCACGTGACGAGGGATTGTGGCAACGTAACCTGCAACCTTTGTGGGTGCGAAGGACATCCTTATAGTAGGTGCCCCAAGGCCTCCCATAACCTTGAGGTTATGGGGGAAGAGCTAGAGAGGGAAATGGGTCGTCTTTTTGAGGAGGAGCGACGAGAGGTTGTAGAAAAGCAAGTGGTGAGGGCGGTGGTAGAGAAGAACAGTGTGGTGAGGAAGGTGCCTGCTGAGGTGGATAAAGATGGCTTTCAGGTGGTTGAATCTAAGTCAAGGAAAAGGTTGGCCAAAAGAAGGGATTCAGACCCTGGTATTTTTTGTGTTAATAGATTTCAGTTTAACTCTCTGAGGAAGAGTCTGAGGTGGAGGACAGTGATATCGTCTTATCTGAAGGGCAGCTTGTCCAGGTCCCAAAAGATAAACCCAAGAAACAAAGAAGGAGGTCCTCTGTTAAGAGTTCCTTTGGGGAAGTAGCGTCCGTGGTGGAGAGGAAGGGGTGTAGGAGGAGTGAAAGGAGGAGACGAAGTAATGAGGTTGATAGTTCTGGTCATGTGTCTTCAAAAGTTAGATCGGTGGTAACATCAGACACTGATGGGAAACCTCAGAGTTCAGTCGGGGAAGATGTGGGGGACTTTTCCTTCATGCCTTCCTGTACCCCTCAAATCCTTTCCTCATTGCCCCAGGATCTCGTGGATCCTCCCCCTGTCCCTGTGGACCCTATGCCCTTTCCCGCTTCTCCAGGAGCGGAGCCTCCTGATCCGGGTCCTCCTCATGATGATTTGGGCCAAGATATTTCTGCTGTTTTGGGGGAGGTTCGGGACATGGACCTCTCTGTCTCTCCCACTGCAGGTGAGAGTGATACTGAGGAGGTGTTTGTTGGGGAGGATGATCCTCTTCCCTTGGGGACTAGTTTTAAAAGGTATGGCTCCGATGAGGAGTCAAGTAGGCAAGCAAAGAGAAAGTGATTGGGTCCTACCTTACAATCCAATGAAACATGGATCCCCAGCCTATACGATGTGCCACAATTAATGTGGCTTCCGTTTTGTCCGAACGTGCTCGTTTTATGGCCTTTGATTTTTTCAGCACAATTGAGGCTGATTTTTTATTTTTGCAGGAGACTAGGATTGGTGATCTGGCGGTTCTTCATAGAGCAAAGCGTGAATGGAGGCGTGGACCGTCTTTCTGGTCTCTTGCGGCCGAGCCATACGGTGGGGTGGCGGTGCTTTTTACCGGTATGGTAACCGTGCACAGGATTGTAGAGTTACAGGTAGGTAGGTGTATGGTTTTGGATATCAACTTGAAGAGACAGAACCTACGGCTAATTAACATCTATGGGCCCCAGTCCCCAAGGGACAGGAGATGTCTCTTCACGGAGATAAAACTGTTTCTTTTTTCAGCCCGGCAGATTGTCTTTGGTGGTGATTTTAACGCTATCACTAGGCCAAAAGACAGGGGGGGCACAAAGACAACCCTGGGTCATGATTCCAATTTTTTAGCTAGCATGACTAGGGAGGCTGGTCTGGTGGATGTGCACGTTCGCCATTTTCCAGACCTCACGGGTTACACCTTCTATTGTGGTAGTCGTAGGTCTAGGATAGATAGGTTTTTTGTTAAGGAGTCCGCGAAAACTTTGCCTCCTGTGGTGAAGCTAGTAGAGTTCTCCGATCACTGTATTCTGAGTTTTGCTTTGAATGCTTCGGAAACCCCTCAGAAAGGGCGGGGTCTATGGCGGCTGAATTCGGGGCTCCTGAAGGAGGAGATGGTGAGACAGTCCTTTAGAGATTTCTTTCAACTACAAGAGACTCTTTTGGAGGCAGGTTGGAGTAGATCCGAGTGGTGGGAGGAGTGTAAAAAGCGTACTCGGGGTTTTTTCCGTAGGCTGGTAGCCCGGAAAAACTTGATAAAACAAAATGCCTACTATGACTTGCGAAGGAAACTTGATTTCTTGATCTCTGAGCGTGGAGATAGTGGGGAGATCTCTCGGGTGAAGGCTCGGTTGAGGGAATATCAATACAGTCGCATGGCTTCCTTGATTTTGGAGAGGGATTATGGAGCTTACCACTCACCTGATCCCTGTCAGAATTGTAGAAAGTCGGTTGATCTGAAGGAGGTGCGGGGTTTGGTTGATTCTCTGGGTGTCCTTCGTGAGGATAGGGAGGGCATTCTGGGGGTCATCAGATCCTACTACTCCGATCTTTTGTCCGAGCAGCCACTCATCAGAGAGAGGATGGAAAGGTTTCTTAGGGAGACACCTGGGCTCGGGGGCCTTGATGCCTCTTTTGACTCTTTGGGAAGTGATGTGACGGCAGAGGAGATCAGGAAGGCCATAGACGGTTTGTCTATAAAGAAATCTCCGGGCCCGGATGGCTTAACATCTGAATTGTTTAAGGCATTTTCGGACCTCTTGGTTCCTCATCTTGTGGAGGTTTTTAATGAGAGCCTGGCTGAGGGTTTGCTCCCTACCTCCATGAGGTTGTCTGCCCTCATATTATTGTCCAAAGGTAAGGATCCATCTCGTGTTGAGAACTGGCGCCCCATCGCTCTTCTCAATACAGACAGGAAGATTTTGGCAAAGGTGCTCTTCAATAGGCTGATGGAAGTTTCCGGGCTGTTGCTTTCTTCTTCTCAGCATGGTACCGTGAAAGGCCGTAGCACCTTTAGTGCTGTCCTTGGCGTCCGGGAGGCTGTGGAGCGGTGTCGTGCTGAGAAGTGGGGAAAGTACTTGCTGGCATTGGATCAGTCTAAGGCTTTCGATAGAGTCAATCATGAGTACCTGTGGGCCTTGCTTGAAAGGTATGGACTTCCAGTGAGGGTGGTGGATTGGCTTCACGTTATTTATAATCAGGCCGAGAGTTTCCCGCTTGTCAATGGTTGGGTAGGTCCTGCCTTCGCGGTCAACTCCGGTGTCCGTCAGGGTTGTCCCTTGAGCTCCCTTCTGTATGTGTTCGCAATCGACCCTTTCGTCAGGAGGGTTGAAAGTGGTGCACTCGAGGGGGTGCAATTGGGGCCGGAGTGTCTGCTGAAGGTGGTGGCCTATGCAGATGACGTCACGATTGTCGTATCGTCTACGACTGAGGCACGTGATGTGGAACACCTTATCTGCGAGTACTCTGGGGCCTCGTGCTCCATGATAAACCAAGACAAATGTGAAGCTTTCTGGATGGGGGAGGAAGGTGAGGAGTTCAGCCTTCCGGACAGCCTTCCCCGGGCCAATTCGTCAATCAAAATCTTAGGGATTTGGTTTAGTCGTGGTGATTATACCACTCTAAATTGGGTGAGTAAGCTGGAAGTTGCTGCCCGTAAAGTAGAGAGCTGGAGAAGATGGAAATTTTCTCTCAGGGAAAGGGTTGACCTGTGTAAGACTCACCTGATCCCGGTGTTTCTTTATGTCCGTTATGTGTGCTGTTTGCCTCAATCTTTGTGGTCCAGGATTTATTCTTTGTTCTTCCTGTTGTTGTGGGGGAACAGGATGAATCTCGTTAAGAGAGGCATCACCTACAGACCGAGGGCAGAGGGTGGACTTGGTATGGTCAACCTGTGGTGTTTTTCACATCCACTTTTGTAAAGTTACATCTTGGGAGTCTGTTTTTGGAGGCCCCCCCTCGGTGGGTAGAAGGCTTTAGGGTTTGGGTGCACCCCTTCCTCAGGTCATGGATAGATGGCGGTCAGGTGAGAAACCTCCGAGTTGATAAATGCGGATACCTCCCGATCTACGTCATCTTGTGCTTGAAGGTGACAAGGCTATGGGGAATTTTGATGAGTGAAGTCAAAGGCTTCTCTAGAAGGGAGTTGGAGAGGAGCATTTTGCGATCTCATTTTTATGACCAGCCATCGCTAAGGGACTGCCCGGGCAATGTGTACTCAGCTGGGTTGAATCTGATTAATTCTCGGAGGATCCCACTGAAGTTCAGGGACATTGCCTGGCTTCTTTTTCAAGGGAAGCTTTATGTTAGGGGGAAGATCGGGTTTCGAGGTGCCAGTGATCGTGTTTGCCCACGTGAGGAGTGTCCTGGGGTGGTGGAGACTGTGGACCACTTCTTGCTCGAGTGTCCCTTTAATGTAAAAATTTACAAAGCCGTTTCAGCCGCCTTACGCCTTCCGTGCCTTTCGGGGCTTAGTTACCCTGAGTGGGCGTATGGGGCGTTTAAAAAGAGGTTTGGGAGATTTGATTTAGTCACCATTTACCTAGTTAGTTTAGCGGTCAGGTACCACACTTGGAGTGCACGGTGTCTAGTTTCCCTTAGAAGGTTAGTCCTTCCCTGTACTGAGGTGGTTAGTACCATTCTTCACGAGGTAAAGAGGATGATGGATATGGATCGAGGGAGGATGGATGCCGTCAGTTGGTCCAGGCTTTGGCGCCATCTGAGACCCCCTTGAGTGGGTTGCTGAAGTCTTTCCTTCCTTCCATCCTTCTGGCATTCTTTTCTTTCACCCCCCGTAGATTTTGTGTTATAGTTTTTTTATGCTATGGTTTTAACAAACGACTAAAAGCTCACCTCACTTTCTCTATGTTTGGATTTTGTTGTGTGTTAAGGCTTGATTTTGTACATATTGGTCTGTATATTGCTATTGACTGTCTATTTGACAAACTATTATTAATCTTGCCAGTGCTATGGACTTTTGAGTTTATTTGACATTGCCTCTTCATACACTAATCTGATATATTATGCCATCGTAGTCGGACTATAGACTTTGGACAATATTATTTAAGTATGGCTTTTGGCTGGTATCACCTTGTTTATGTAAATTAATTTTTTTTTTCTCGTGTTTGTTGATTGCTTTATTTGTTGTTGCAATTTTTCTAATAAAAACATAGCCACTCCTAGATGGGCCAGGTGTTTGTGTCGGCCACTTGGGTTGCTTAGCTTAGTCACACAGCTATCTCATTGCACCTCTTTTTTTCTTTGCATCATGTGCTGTTTGGGGACTTTTTTTTAAATCTGCTATCCTATCTGACACTGCAGTGCCACTCCTAGATGGGCCAGGTGTTTGTGTCGGCCACTTGGGTCACTTAGCTTAGCCACACAGCTACCTCATTGCACCTCTTTTTTTCTTTGCATCATGTGCTGTTTGGGGACTATTTTTAAAATCTGCCATCCTGTCTGACATTGCAGTGCCACTCCTAGATGGGCCAGGTGTTTGTGTCGGCCACTTGGGTCGCTTAGCTTAGCCACACAGCTACCTCATTGCACCTCTTTTTTTTCTTTGCATCATGTGCTGTTTGGGGACTATTTTTAAAATCTGCCATCCTGTCTGACACTGCAGTGCTACTCCTAGATGGGCCAGGTGTTTGTGTCGGCCACTTGGGTCGCTTAGCTTAGCCATCCAGCGACCTTGGTGCACCTCTTTTTTTCTTTGTCTCATGTGCTGTTTGGGGACTATATTTTTAAGTGCCATCCTGTCTGACACTGCAGTGCCACTCCTAGATGGGCCAGGTGTTTGTGTTGGCCACTTGGGTCGCTCAGCTTAGCCATCCAGCGACCTTGGTGCACCTCTTTTTTTCTTTGCATCATGTGCTGTTTGGGGACTATTTTTTTAAGTGCCATCGTGTCTGACACTGCAGTGCCACTCCTACATGGGCCAGGTGTTTGTGTCGGCCACTTGGGTCGCTTAGCTTAGTCACACAGCTACCTCATTGCACCTCTTTTTTTCTTTGCATCATGTGCTGTTTGGGGACTATTTTTTAAATCTGCCATCCTGTCTGACATTGCAGTGCCACTTTTAGATGGGCCAGGTGTTTGTGTCGGCCACTTGAGATGCTTAGCTTAGCCACACAGCTACCTCATTGCACCTCTTTTTTTCTTTGCATCATGTGCTGTTTGGGGACTATTTTTTTAAATGCAATCCTGTCTGACACTGCAGTGCCACTCCTAGATGGACCAGGTGTTTGTGTCGGCCACTTGGGTTGCTTAGCTTAGCCATACAGCTACCTCATTGCACCTCTTTTTTTTCTTTGCATCATGTGCTGTTTGGGGACTATTTTTTTAAATGCCATCCTGTCTGACAATGCAGTGCCACTCCTAGATGGGCCAGGTGTTTGTGTCGGCCACTTGGGTCGCTTAGCTTAGTCACACAGCTACCTCATTGCACCCCTTTTTTTCTTTGCATCATGTGCTGTTTGGGGACTATTTTTTAAATCTGCCATCCTGTCTGACATTGCAGTGCCACTCCTAGATGGGCCAGGTGTTTGTGTCGGCCACTTGGGTCGCTTAGCTTAGCCACACAGCTACCTCATTGCACCTCTTTTTTTTCTTTGCATCATGTGCTGTTTGGGGACTATTTTTTTAAGTGCCATCCTGTCTGACACTGCAGTGCTACTCCTTGATGGGCCAAGTGTTTGTGTCGGCCACTTAGGTCGCTTAGCTTAGCCATCCAGCGACCTTGGTGCACCTCTTTTTTTCTTTGTCTCATGTGCTGTTTGGGGACTATATTTTTAAGTGCCATCCTGTCTGACACTGCAGTGCCACTCCTAGATGGGCCAGGTGTTTGTGTTGGCCACTTGGGTCGCTTAGCTTAGCCATCCAGCGACCTTGGTGCACCTCTTTTTTTCTTTGCATCATGTGCTGTTTGGGGACTATTTTTTTAAGTGCCATCGTGTCTGACACTGCAGTGCCACTCCTACATGGGCCAGGTGTTTGTGTCGGCTACTTGGGTCGCTTAGCTTAGTCACACAGCTACCTCATTGTACCTCTTTTTTTCTTTGCATTATGTGCTGTTTGGGGACTATTTTTTAAATCTGCCATCCTGTCTGACACTGCAGTGCCACTCCTAGATGGGCCAGGTGTTTGTGTCGGCCACTTGGGTTGCTTAACTTAGCCATACAGCTACCTCATTGTACCTATTTTTTTCTTTGCATCATGTGCTGTTTGGGGACTATTTTTTTAAATGCCATCCTGTCTGACACTGCAGTGCCACTCCTAGATGGGCCAGGTGTTTGTGTCGGCCACTTGGGTCGCTTAGCTTAGTCACACAGCTACCTCATTGCACCTCTTTTTTTCTTTGCATCATGTGCTGTTTGGGGACTATTTTTCAAATCTGCCATCCTGTCTGACATTGCAGTGCCACTTCTAGATGGGCCAGGTGTTTGTGTCGGCCACTTGAGTCGCTTAGCTTAGCCACACAGATACCTCATTGCACCTCTTTTTTTCTTTGCATCATGTGCTGTTTGGGGACTATTTTTTTAAGTGCCATCCTGTCTGACACAGCAGTGCCACTCCTAGATGGGCCAGGTGTTTGTGTCGGCCACTTGGGTCGCTTAGCCATCCAGCGACCTTGGTGCACCTCTTTTTTTCTTTGCATCATGTGCTGTTTGGGGACTATTTTTTTAAATGCCATCCTGTCTGATACTGCAGTGCCACTCCTAGATGGGCCAGGTGTTTGTGTTGGCCACTTGGGTCGCTTAGCTTAGTCACACAGCTACCTCATGGCACCTCTTTTTTTCTTTGCATCATGTGCTGTTTTATGGACTATTTTTTAAATCTGCCATCCTGTCTGACATTGCAGTGCCACTCCTAGATGGGCCAGGTGTTTGTGTCGGCCAATTGGGTCGCTTAGCTTAGCCACACAGCTACCTCATTGCACCTCTTTTTTTCTTTGCATCATGTGCTGTTTGGGGACTATTTTTTTAAGTGCCATCCTGTCTGACACTGCAGTGCCACTCCTAGTTGGGCCAGGTGTTTGTGTCGGCCACTTGGGTCGCTTAGCTTAGCCATCCAGCGACCTTGGTGCACCTCTTTTTTTCTTTGCATCATGTGCTGTTTGGGGACTATTTTTTAAAGTGCCATCCTGTCTGACACTGCAGTGCCACTCCTAGATGGGCCAGGTGTTTGTTTTGGCCACTTGGGTCGCTTAGCTTAGCCATCCAGCGACCTGGGTGCACCTCTTTTTTTCTTTGCATCATGTGCTGTTTGGGGACTATTTTTTTAAGTGCCATCCTGTCTGACACTGCAGTGCCACTCCTAGATGGGCCAGGTGTTTGTGTCGACCACTTGGGTCGCTTAGCTTAGCCACACAGCTACCTCATTGCACCTCTTTTTTTCTTTGCATCATGTGCTGTTTGGGGACTATTTTTTTAAATGCCATCCTGTCTGACACTGCAGTGCCACTCCTAGATGGGCCAGGTGTTTGTGTCGGCCACTTGGGTCGCTTAGCTTAGTCACACAGCTACCTAATTGTACCTCTTTTTTTCTTTGCATCATGTGCTGTTTGGGGACTACTTTTTAAATCTGCCATCCTGTCTGACACTGCAGTGCCACTCCTAGATGGGCCAGGTGTTTGTGTCGGCCACTTGGGTCGCTTAGCTTAGTCACACAGCTACCTCATTGTACCTCTTTTTTTTCTTTGCATCATGTGCTGTTTGGGGACTATTTTTTAAATTTGCCATCCTGTCTGACACTGCAGTGCCACTCCTAGATGGGCCAAGTGTTTGTGTCGGCTACTTGGGTCGCTTAGCTTAGTCACACAGCTACCTCATAGTACTTCCTTTTTTTTCTTTGCATCATGTGCTATTTGGGGACTATTTTTTAAATTTGCCATCCTGTCTGACACTGCAGTGCCACTCCTAGATGGGCCAGGTGTTTGTGTCGGCTACTTGGGTCGCTTAGCTTAGTCACACAGCTACCTCATTGTACCTCTTTTTTTTCTTTGCATCATGTGCTGTTTGGGGACTATTTTTTAAATCTGCCATCCTATCTGACACTGCAGTGCCACTCCTAGATGGGCCAGGTGTTTGTGTCGGCCACTTGGGTCGCTTAGCTTTGCCACACAGCTACCTCATTGCACCTCTTTTTTTTCTTTGCATCATGTGCTGTTTGGGGACTATTTTTTTAAGTGCCATCCTGTCTGACACTGCAGTGCCACTCCTAGATGGGCCAGGTGTTTGTGTCGGCTACTTGGGTCACTTAGCTTAGTCACACAGCTACCTCATTGTACCTCTTTTTATTCTTTGCATCATGTGCTGTTTGGGGACTATTTTTTAAATTTGCCATCCTGTCTGACACTGCAGTGCCACTCCTAGATGGGCCAGGTGTTTGTGTCGGCCACTTGGGTCGCTTAGCTTAGTCACACAGCTACCTCATTGCACCTCTTTTTTTCTGTGCATCATGTGCTGTTTGGGGACTATTTTTTAAATCTGCCATCCTGTCTGACATTGCAGTGCCACTTCTAGATGGGCCAGGTGTTTGTGTCGGCCACTTGAGTTGCTTAGCTTAGCCACACAGCTACCTCATTACACCTCTTTTTTTCTTTGCATCATGTGCTATTTGGGGACTATTTTTTTAAATGCCATCCTGTCTGACACTGCAGTGCCACTCCTAGATGGGCCAGGTGTTTGTGTCGGCCACTTGGGTCACTTAGCTTAGTCACACAGCTACCTCATTGCACCTCTTTTTTTCTGTGCATCATGTGCTGTTTGGGGACTATTTTTTAAATCTGCCATCCTGTCTGACATTGCAGTGCCACTT
Organism: Pseudophryne corroboree; assembly: GCF_028390025.1. Taxonomy (NCBI): domain Eukaryota; kingdom Metazoa; phylum Chordata; class Amphibia; order Anura; family Myobatrachidae; genus Pseudophryne; species Pseudophryne corroboree. The sequence goes on along the minus strand of NC_086447.1, from coordinate 637,651,565 downwards.
CTAGATGGGCCAGGTGTTTGTGTCGGCCACTTGGGTCGCTTAGCTTAGCCACACAGCTACCTCATTGCACCTCTTTTTTACTTTGCATCATGTACTGTTTGGGGACTATTTTTTTAAGTGCCATCCTGTCTGACACTGCAGTGCTACTCCTAGATGGGACAAGTGTTTGTGTCGGCCACTTAGGTCGCTTAGCTTAGCCATCCAGCGACCTTGGTGCACCTCTTTTTTTCTTTGTCTCATGTGCTGTTTGGGGACTATATTTTTAAGTGCCATCCTGTCTGACACTGCAGTGCCACTCCTAGATGGGCCAGGTGTTTGTGTTGGCCACTTGGGTCGCTTAGCTTAGCCATCCAGCGACCTTGGTGCACCTCTTTTTTTCTTTGCATCATGTGCTGTTTGGGGACTATTTTTTTAAGTGCCATCCTGTCTGACACTGCAGTGCCACTCCTAGATGAGCCAGGTGTTTGTGTCGGCCACTTGGGTCGGTTAGCTTAGTCACACAGCTACCTCATTGTACCTCTTTTTTTCTTTGCATCATGTGCTGTTTGGGGACTATTTTTTAAATCTGCCATCCTGTCTGACATTGCAGTGCCACTTCTAGATGGGCCAGGTGTTTGTGTCGGCCACTTGAGTTGCTTAGCTTAGCCACACAGCTACCTCATTGCACCTCTTTTTTTCTTTGCATCATGTGCTGTTTGGGGACTATTTTTTTAAATGCCATCCTGTCTGACACTGCAGTGCCACTCCTAGATGGGCCAGGTGTTTGTGTCGGCCACTTGGGTCGCTTAGCTTAGTCACACAGCTACCTCATTGCACCTCTTTTTTTCTGTGCATCATGTGCTGTTTGGGGACTATTTTTTTAAATGCCATCCTGTCTGACACTGCAGTGCCACTCCTAGATGGGCCAGGTGTTTGTGTCGGCCACTTGGGTTGCTTAGCTTAGCCATACAGCTACCTCATTGCACCTCTTTTTTTCTTTGCATCATGTGCTGTTTGGGGACTATTTTTTTAAATGCCATCCTGTCTGACACTGCAGTGCCACTCCTAGATGGGCCAGGTGTTTGTGTCGGCCACTTGGGTCGCTTAGCCATCCAGCGACCTTGGTGCACCTCTTTTTTTCTTTGTCTCATGTGCTGTTTGGGGACTATTTTTTTAAGTGCCATCCTGTCTGACACTGCAGTGCCACTCCTAGATGGGCCAGGTGTTTGTGTCGGCCACTTGGGTCGGTTAGCTTAGTCACACAGCTACCTCATTGTACCTCTTTTTTTCTTTGCATCATGTGCTGTTGGGGGACTATTTTTTAAATCTGCCATCCTGTCTGACACTGCAGTGCCACTCCTAGATGGGCCAGGTGTTTGTGTCGGCCACTTGGGTCGCTTAGCTTAGCCATACAGCTACCTCATTGCACCTCTTTTTTTCTTTGCATCATGTGCTGTTTGGGGACTATTTTTTTAAATGCCATCCTGTCTGATACTGCAGTGCCACTCCTAGATGGGCCAGGTGTTTGTGTTGGCCACTTGGGTCGCTTAGCTTAGTCACACAGCTACCTCATTGCACCTCTTTTTTTCTTTGCATCATGTGCTGTTAGGATAGCAGATTTAAAAATAGTCCCCTAACAGCACATGATGCAAAGAAAAAAAGAGGTGCCATGAGGTAGCTGTGTGGCTAAGCTAAGCGACCCAAGTTGCCGACACAAACACCTGGCCCATCTAGGAGTGGCACTGCAGTGTCAGATAGGGGACTATTTTTAAATCTGCTATCCTATCTGACACTGCAGTGCCACTCCTAGATGGGCCAGGTGTTTGTGTCGGCCACTTGGGTCGCTTAGCTTAGCCACACAGCTACCTCATGGCACCTCTTTTTTTCTTTGCATCATGTGCTGTTTTATGGACTATTTTTTAAATCTGCCATCCTGTCTGACATTGCAGTGCCACTCCTAGATGGGCCAGGTGTTTGTGTCGGCCACTTGGGTCGCTTAGCTTAGCCACACAGCTACCTCATTGCACCTCTTTTTTTCTTTGCATCATGTGCTGTTTTATGGACTATTTTTTAAATCTGCCATCCTGTCTGACATTGCAGTGCCACTCCTAGATGGGCCAGGTGTTTGTGTCGGCCACTTGGGTCGCTTAGCTTAGCCACACAGCTACCTCATTGCACCTCTTTTTTCCTTTGCATCATGTGCTGTTTGGGGACTATTTTTTTAAGTGCCATCCTGTCTGACACTGCAGTGCCACTCCTAGTTGGGCCAGGTGTTTGTGTTGGCCACTTCGGTCGCTTAGCTTAGCCATCCAGCGACCTTGGTGCACCTCTTTTTTTCTTTGTCTCATGTGCTGTTTGGGGACTATATTTTTAAGTGCCATCCTGTCTGACACTGCAGTGCCACTCCTAGTTGGGACAGGTGTTTGTGTCGGCCACTTGGGTCGCTTAGCTTAGCCATCCAGCGACCTTGGTGCACCTCTTTTTTTCTTTGCATCATGTGCTGTTTGGGGACTATTTTTTTAAGTGCCATCGTGTCTGACACTGCAGTGCCACTCCTACATGGGCCAGGTGTTTGTGTCGGCCACTTGGGTCGCTTAGCTTAGTCACACAGCTACCTCATTGCACCTCTTTTTTTCTTTGCATCATGTGCTGTTTGGGGACTATTTTTTAAATCTGCCATCCTGTCTGACATTGCAGTGCCACTTTTAGATGGGCCAGGTGTTTGTGTCGGCCACTTGAGTTGCTTAGCTTAGCCACACAGCTACCTCATTGCACCTCTTTTTTTCTTTGCATCATGTGCTGTTTGGGGACTATTTTTTTAAATGCCATCCTGTCTGACACTGCAGTGCCACTCCTAGATGGGCCAGGTGTTTGTGTCGGCCACTTGGGTCGCTTAGCTTAGTCACACAGCTACCTCATTGCACCTCTTTTTTTCTTTGCATCATGTGCTGTTTGGGGACTATTTTTTTAAATGCCATCCTGTCTGACACTGCAGTGCCACTCCTAGATGGGCCAGGTGTTTGTGTCGGCCACTTGGGTCGCTTAGCTTAGTCACACAGCTACCTCATTGCACCTCTTTTCTGTGCATCATGTGCTGTTTGGGGACTATTTTTTTAAATGCCATCCTGTCTGACACTGCAGTGCCACTCCTAGATGGGCCAGGTGTTTGTGTCGGCCACTTGGGTCGGTTAGCTTAGTCACACAGCTACCTCATTGCACCTCTTTTTTCTTTGCATCATGTGCTGTTTGGGGACTATTTTTAAATCTGCTATCCTATCTGACACTGCAGTGCCACTCCTAGATGGGCCAGGTGTTTGTGTCGGCCACTTGGGTCGCTTAGCTTAGTCACACAGCTACCTAATTGTACCTTTTTTTTTCTTTGCATCATGTGCTGTTTGGGGACTATTTTTTAAATCTGCCATCCTGTCTGACACTGCAGTGCCACTCCTAGATGGGCCAGGTGTTTGTGTCGGCCACTTGGGTCGGTTAGCTTAGTCACACAGCTACCTCATTGTACCTCTTTTTTTCTTTGCATCATGTGCTGTTTGGGGACTATTTTTTAAATCTGCCATCCTGTCTGACACTGCAGTGCCACTCCTAGATGGGCCAGGTGTTTGTGTCGGCCACTTGGGTCGCTTAGCTTAGCCATACAGCTACCTCATTGCACCTCTTTTTTTCTTTGCATCATGTGCTGTTTGGGGACTATTTTTTTAAATGCCATCCTGTCTGATACTGCAGTGCCACTCCTAGATGGGCCAGGTGTTTGTGTTGGCCACTTGGGTCGCTTAGCTTAGTCACACAGCTACTGTTAGGGTCTCCTGCCCTGTGCTGCCACGTCGTCATGGCAACCGGGAGACAAGTGCTAGTGGAGTAACCTGAGCGCAGCTGATACTCCGGTTCGGGTCTTTTGCTGTGCAGTGGTTATAAGCTCTGTGCACGGCAGGGGATCCGGTGCTGGTTTTTGTGCTCACAGTCTGTGAGGTCTGAGTGGGGCGTGGACAGCACCTGCTTTATAAGGCCTCTTTTCAGGGTAAACAGATGCTGCTGAATCTTTGTTGGTTAGTCAGTTCATGAAAGTTAGCCAGTACTGTGTAGCTTTGTATTTGTTTGTTGCTTACTGCAAATAGGCCTGGGGATTTGGTATTACACTCTGCCAATCCAGACCTAGCAGTAAGACTGGAGTCAGTCGTTTAGCTTGCTGGGGTTCTGTTACTACTCTGTGAACTTAGCAAGTTTGCGGCTGTATTCTAAGACTTGCCTGTCTAATCCTGTCTCACTGTGCTAGGTGTCAGGGGTCAGTTTAGTGGCAGTAAGCTAAAACCTGTGCACTGCAAGTGAGAAATAGGATTGTGGAGACTCTCCTTGTGTCTATCATTCCATCTCTGACCAAGGAGTTTACTGCCACACCCGTTGGTAACCCTTTAGGGTTTTGCTGTTGCCCTTAGCAACAGCATTTCGGGTTCTCTATGTATTAAAACACAACATCTTGCTTTTTCCATCTGTGCAGTTCTAATACAAGGGAGATACCCAGTTCCTTAGCCTCTGGGCTTCTCTGTTCACTTTGTGTGTATTTTGTTACCCTATTACCTTCTGTGTACGTTATGTCATATTCCCCAGTTTGTCTGTGAGTCCATTTGTTTTGCATAACAGTTCAAACACCAGTACATTCCTGCAGACACTGGAGTGCATAACAGTTCTGACACCAGTACTTTCCTGCAGGCACTGGTGTGCATAACATATTCAGCAGCCTAATACTCCTGTTGAAATTTTGTGGGAATATGGAGCATACCCCTCAAAATACGTTGCAACAGGTGGTCGATCAGGTGCAGGTCCTGACTCGACAATTTAATGATTTGTCCATTAAAATGCACACCTCCCAGGCTGCTGGTGGAGCTCCCGCAGCAGCAGCACCTGCAGGGGTTAAGGAGCCGAAAGTAAATCTCCCGGATCGTTTTTCTGGAGATCGCTCGCAGTTCTTTTGTTTCAAGGAGAGCTGCAAGCTATACTTCCGGCTTAGGCCTCAGTCTTCTGGGTCGGAGATTCAGCGGGTGGGCATAGTGATTTCCTTGCTACAAGGAGACCCACAGGTCTGGGCATATGGGTTGCAGCCTGACTGTCCGTCGCTTAAAAGTGTTGATGCTTTTTTTACGGCACTGGGCATGTTGTATGATGACCCTGACAAGACGGCCTCAGCCGAGGCTCAGATTTCGATCCTTAAGCAAGGGCGAAGGCCAGTTGAGGTTTACTGTACGGAGTTTCGGAGGTTGGCCCATGATACCCAGTGGAATGACCCAGCCCTGAGACACCAGTACCGAAGAGGTCTTTCTAACCAGATAAAGGACCAACTGGTACAATATCCCTTGCCTGATAGCTTGGATCAGCTCATGCAGTTATCCATCCGGGTGGATAGACGGCTGAGAGAGCGTAGGCTTGAAAGGGAGACTGAGATTTCCTTCCTTCCCAAGGGAACCTCAGACTCTGAGGAATTTTCTGAGGAGCCTATGCAGATTGGGGCTACCCGCCTCTCCTCGCGTGAGAAGGCGCGGAGGAGACAGCAGGGGTTGTGTTTGTACTGTGGGAATAAAGGTCAAGTGGTAGTATCATGCCCAGAAAAGCCGGAAAACTTCAGGGCCTGAGGGTGATGGGAAATATCCTGTCAGGCCAGAAGTCAGAATTTCCCAAGAAGACTTTTATCATTCCGGTGACCTTGAAGATCCTCGGTCAAACTGTCAAGACTGAGGCCTTTGTGGACAGTGGGGCCGACGGGGTTTTTATGGACCGCCAATTCGCCCTGAAACACTCTGTTCCCTTAGTACCCTTGGCATCGGAAATTGAGATTTGTGGGTTAAACGGGGAACCATTATCCCAAGGTAAAATTACCTCTTGCACTAGCCAGATTTCTTTGTTTATTGGAGCCACACACTCTGAAAAATTGTCCTTTTATGTGACTGTCTGTACTTTTGCCCCATTGGTGTTGGGGTTACCCTGGTTAAGGGCCCACAATCCTCAATTTGACTGGGTCTCTGGGGAGATTCTTAGTTGGGGTACTGATTGTTTCAGGAGTTGCTTGAGCCTTCCAGTCAGGCTCTCGCAGCTAAGTTTGCCAGGATTGCCAGGGTGTTATGCAGATTTTGCGGACGTGTTCTCCAAAAAAGTTGCAGAGGTACTACCTCCCCATCGCCCCTATGACTGTGCCATTGATTTGTTGCCAAATGCTAAGCTTCCCAAGAGCAGGTTGTACTCCCTGTCACGTCCTGAGACTCAGGCTATGGCAGAGTACATTCAGGAGAACTTGGCTAAGGGATTTATCAGACCTTCACAGTCTCCAGTTGGGTCGGGGTTCTTCTTCGTGGGTAAAAAGGACGGTTCGTTGCGACCCTGCATCGACTTCAGGGAATTGAACCGTATCACGATTAAAAACTCATACCCACTGCCTCTCATTTCGGTCTTGTTTGACCAGCTTCGTACTGCCACCATTTTTTCTAAGATTGACCTACGCGGTGCGTACAATCTAATCCGAATAAGAGAGGGGGATGAATGGAAGACTGCCTTTAATACCCACTCAGGGCATTATGAATATTTGGTGATGCCTTTTGGGCTCTGTAATGCCCCGGCAGTCTTCCAGGATTTCATGAATGATGTGCTCAGGGAATATTTGGATAGATTCTTAGTTGTATACTTAGATGACATCCTAATCTTCTCCCATTCCCTGGAGGAACATCGGAAGCATGTACGCTTAGTCCTCCAGAAACTCAGAGACCACCGGCTTGGGGCGAAGCTGGAGAAGTGCGAATTTGAAGTTCAGCAAATCGCATTTCTAGGATATATTATCTCCCCAGAAGGTTTCCAAATGGAGGGTTCCAAGGTACAGGCAGTCCTGGATTGGGTGCAGCCCACTAGTTTGAAGGCGCTTCAGCGTTTCCTGGGCTTTGCGAATTTTTATAGACGATTTATCGCTGGATTTTCGTCTATAGTGGCGCCCTTGGTGGCACTCACTAAGAAAGGGGCGGATGTTGCTCACTGGTCTTGTGAGGCTAAAGCGGCTTTTGCCCGTCTCAAAAGGGCATTTGTTTCGGCCAAGGTGCTGCGACACCCAGATCCAGAGCGTCCTTTTGTGGTGGAGGTGGATGCCTCTGAGATGGGTATTGGGGCAGTGCTTTCTCAGATGGGAGTGTCTGATAATCGCCTTCATCCCTGTGCTTACTTTTCCCGTAAATTTTCGCCTGCCGAGATGAATTATGACGTGGGTAACCGGGAATTGTTGGCTATTAAGGATGCACTCGAGGAGTGGAGACACTGGCTTGAGGGGGCTAAGTTTGTGGTCTCAATTCTCACTGACCATAAGAATCTGGCATATTTAGAGTCAGCGAAGCGTCTCAATGCCAGGCAGGCACGATGGGCTTTGTTTTTTGCTCGCTTTAATTTTTTGATAACATATCGCCCTGGGTCAAAAAACATCAAGGCTGATGCGCTCTCGCGGAGTTTTGCTCCAATCCAGGAGACCACCGAGGAGCCGTTGCCCATTGTTTCCCCATCATGTATTAAAGTGGGCATTACCCAGGACCTCTTATCATTAGTCCTTAGAGCACAGGAGCAGGCTCCTCCAGACCTTCCGGTAGGTCTTTTGTTTGTGCCTCCTAGGTTAAGACAGCGAGTGTTCCTGGAATTCCATGCCAAGAAGTCGGCAGGTCACCCGGGTATTGCCAGAACTCGGGAGTTGCTATCTAGGGCGGTGTGGTGGCCCTCGGTGGCTAAGGATGTGGATCAGTGGGTTCGGGCATGTGACATCTGTGCCCGAAATAAGACTCCTAGAGGGGTTCCTGTTGGCCCATTACATCCTCTCTCTATCCCATCTAAGCCATGGACCCACATTTCAATGGATTTTGTGGTGGACTTGCCCAAATCCTCGGGGATGACAGCCATCTGGGTTGTCGTTGACAGGTTTTCGAAGATGGCGCACTTCGTTCCACTGGTTGGGCTGCCATCAGCCAGACGCCTGTCTGAATTATTTATGCTGCATGTTGTGCGTCTCCACGGGTTGCCACTTGATGTGGTCTCTGACCGCGGATCCCAGTTTGTGGCCAAATTCTGGAGGGCATTTTGTTCCGATCTCCAGATTTCTGTCAGCTTGTCGTCAGGCTACCATCCGCAGTCTAATGGGCAGACTGAAAGGGTGAACCAGTCCTTGGAGCAGTTCCTCAGGTGTTATGTCTCCAAGTGTCAGACTGACTGGGTTGCTCATCTGTCCATGGCGGAGTTTGCCTATAACAGCGCGGCTCACTCTGCTACAGGGATCTCTCCCTTCCTTTGTGTGTATGGGCATCATCCTAAGGCCAATTCTTTTGACCCCCTGGACTCCACGCCTGGTGGTTCCTCTGTGGTTTCGGTCCTTAGAGGTATTTGGCGGAAAGTGAAGAAAGCCCTTGTGTCTGTGTCATTAGTGACCAAAAGGGTTTTTGATAAGCGGAAAAGACCCTGCAGCTTCAAATTAGGAGACTTCGTCTGGTTGTCTACCAAGAATTTGAAGTTGAGACAGCCATCTCATAAGTTAGGGCCCCGGTTCATCGGCCCTTATAAGATCACCAGGGTTATCAATCCGGTGGCATTTCAGTTAGATCTGCCCCGTTCTTTGGGTATCAATAAAACATTTCATTGTTCCCTTTTAAAACGGGCGATTAGTAATCCTTCTTCCAGTGGAAGACCTTCCCCTCTTCTGATACGTGGCCAGAGGGAGTTTGTTGTTGAAAGGATTCTTGACTCCAAGGTGGTTCGGGGTCGGCTGTCATTTTTGGTGCACTGGAAGGGGTATGGCCCGGAGGAGCGGTCGTGGGTGCGCAGTTGTGATCTTCATGCCCCCAGACTGATACGCTCTTTCTTCTCGCAGTTCCCCGATAAACCCGGTGGTAGGGGTTCTTTGACCCCTCGTCAGAGGGGGGGTACTGTTAGGGTCTCCTGCCCTGTGCTGCCACGTCGTCATGGCAACCGGGAGACAAGTGCTAGTGGAGTAACCTGAGCGCAGCTGATACTCCGGTTCGGGTCTTTTGCTGTGCAGTGGTTATAGGCTCTGTGCACGGCAGGGGATCCGGTGCTGGTTTTTGTGCTCACAGTCTGTGAGGTCTGAGTGGGGCGTGGACAGCACCTGCTTTATAAGGCCTCTTTTCAGGGTAAGCAGATGCTGCTGAATCTTTGTTGGTTAGTCAGTTCATGAAAGTTAGCCAGTACTGTGTAGCTTTGTATTTGTTTGTTGCTTACTGCAAATAGGCCTGGGGATTTGGTATTACACTCTGCCAATCCAGACCTAGCAGTAAGACTGGAGTCAGTCGTTTAGCTTGCTGGGGTTCTGTTACTACTCTGTGAACTTAGCAAGTTTGCGGCTGTATTCTAAGACTTGCCTGTCTAATCCTGTCTCACTGTGCTAGGTGTCAGGGGTCAGTTTAGTGGCAGTAAGCTAAAACCTGTGCACTGCAAGTGAGAAATAGGATTATGGAGACTCTCCTTGTGTCTATCATTCCATCTCTGACCAAGGAGTTTACTGCCACACCTGTTGGTAACCCTTTAGGGTTTTGCTGTTGCCCTTAGCAACAGCATTTCGGGTTCTCTATGTATTAAAACACAACATCTTGCTTTTTCCATCTGTGCAGTTCTAATACAAGGGAGATACCCAGTTCCTTAGCCTCTGGGCTTCTCTGTTCACTTTGTGTGTATTTTGTTACCCTATTACCTTCTGTGTACGTTATGTCATATTCCCCAGTTTGTCTGTGAGTCCATTTGTTTTGCATAACAGTTCAAACACCAGTACATTCCTGCAGACACTGGAGTGCATAACAGTTCTGACACCAGTACTTTCCTGCAGGCACTGGTGTGCATAACAGCTACCTCATTGCACCTCTTTTTTTCTTTGCATCATGTGCTGTTAGGGGACTATTTTTAAATCTGCTATCCTATCTGACACTGCAGTGCCACTCCTAGATGGGCCAGGTGTTTGTGTCGGCCACTTGGGTCGGTTAGCTTAGTCACACAGCTACCTCATTGCACCTCTTTTTTCTTTGCATCATGTGCTGTTTGGGGACTATTTTTAAATCTGCTATCCTATCTGACACTGCAGTGCCACTCCTAGATGGGCCAGGTGTTTGTGTCGGCCACTTGGGTCGCTTAGCTTAGTCACACAGCTACCTAATTGTACCTTTTTTTTTCTTTGCATCATGTGCTGTTTGGGGACTATTTTTTAAATTTGCCATCCTGTCTGACACTGCAGTGCCACTCCTAGATGGGCCAGGTGTTTGTGTCGGCCACTTGGGTCGGTTAGCTTAGTCACACAGCTACCTCATTGCACCTCTTTTTTCTTTGCATCATGTGCTGTTTGGGGACTATTTTTAAATCTGCTATCCTATCTGACACTGCAGTGCCACTCCTAGATGGGCCAGGTGTTTGTGTCGGCCACTTGGGTCGTTTAGCTTTGCCACACAGCTACCTCATTGCACCTCTTTTTTTTCTTTGCATCATGTGCTTTTTGAGGACTATTTTTTTAAGTGCCATCCTGTCTGACACTGCAGTGCCACTCCTAGATGGGCCAGGTGTTTGTGTCGGCCACTTGGGTCGCTTAGCTTAGTCACACAGCTACCTCATTGCACCTCTTTTTTTCTTTGCATCATGTGCTGTTTGGGGACTATTTTTTAAATCTGCCATCCTGTCTGACACTGCAGTGCCACTCCTAGATGGGCCAGGTGTTTGTGTCGGCCACATGGGTCGCTTAGCTTAGCCATCCAGCGACCTCGGTGCAAATTTTAGGACTAAAAATAATATTGTGAGGTGTGAGGTGTTCAGAATAGACTGGAAATTAGTGGAAATTATGGTTTTTGAGGTTATTAATACTATGGGATCAAAATAACCCCCAAATTCTATGATTTAAGCTGTTTTTGACTTTTTTCGAGTTTTGTGTTTTGGTTTTGGATTCGGTTCCGCGGCCGTGTTTTGGATTCGGATAGCCCCAAACATCACATGATGCAGAGATAAATAAAATAAAAAAAGAGGTGCAAGATGGAATTTTCCTTGGGCCCTCCCAACCACCCTTATGTTGTATAAACAGGACATGCACACTTTAACAAACCCATAATTTCAGCGACAGGGTCTGCCACATGACTTTGGCTGAAATGACTGGTTGGTTTGGGCCCCCACCAAAAAAGAAGCAATCAATCTCTCCTTGCACAAACTGGCTCTACAGAGGCAAGATGTCGACCTCATCATCATCATCCGATTCCTCACCCCTTTCACTGTGTGCATCCCCCTCCTCACAGAGTATTAATTCGTCCCCACTGGAATCCACCATCACAGGTCCCTGTGTACTTTCTGGAGGCAATTGCTGGTTAATGTCTCCATGGAGGAATTGATTATAATTAATTTTGATGAACATCATCTTCTCCACATTTTGTGGCAGTAACCTCGTACACCGATCGCTGACAAGGTGACCGGCTGCATTAAACACTCTTTCGGAGTACACACTGGAGGGGGGGCAACGTAGGTAAAATAAAGCCAGTTTGTGCAAGGGCCTCCAAATGGCCTCTTTTTCCTGCCAGTATACGTACGGACTGTCTGACATGCCTACAGTGAAGCCGTCACTCATATAATCCTCCACCATTCTTTCAATGGTGACAGAATCATATGCAGTGACAGTAGACAACATGTCAGTAATCGTTGGCAGGTACTTCAGTCCGGACCAGATGTCAGTTTTCGCTCCAGACTGCCCTGCATCACCGCCAGTGGGTGGTTTCGTAAATGTTATCCTTTTCCTGGGGTCACGTTCCGCTTGACTTGACAAGTGTCTCACCAGCAGGTCTTTGAACATGTGCAGACTTGTGTCTGCCGGAAAGAGAGATACAACGTAGGCTTTAAACCTAGGATCGAGAACGGTGGCCAAAATGTAGTGCTCTGATTTCAACAGATTGACCACCCGTGAATACTGGTTTAGCGAATGAAGGGCTCCATCCACAAGTCCCACATGCCTAGCGGAATCGCTCCATTTTAGCTCCTCCTTCAATCTCTCCAGCTGCTTCTGCAAAAGCCTGATGAGGGGAATGACCTGACTCAGGCTGGCAGTGTCTGAACTGACTTCACGTGTGGCAAGTTCAAAGGGTTGCAGAACCTTGCACAACGTTGAAATCATTCTCCACTGTGCTTGAGTCAGGTGCATTCCCTCTCCTTTGCCTATATAGTAGGCAGATGTATAGGCTTGAGTGGCCTTTTGCTGCTCCTCCATCCTCTGAAGCATATAGAGGGTTGAATTCCACCTCGTTACCACCTCTTGCTTCAGCTGATGGCGGGGAATGTACAGGAGTGTTTGCTGGTGCTCCAGTCTTCAGCACGCGGTGGCTGAATGACGAAAGTGGCCCACAATTCTTCGGGCCACCGACAGCATCTCTTGCACACCCCTGTCGTTTTAAAAAAAAATCTGCACCACCAAATTCATTGTATGTGCAAAACATGAGAAGTGCTGGAATTTGCCCACATGTAATGCATGCACAATATTGGTGGCGTTGTCCGATGTCACAAATCCTCAGGAGAGTGCAATTGGGGTAAGCCAATCTGCGATGATGTTCCTCGGTTTCCGTAAGAGGTTGTCAGCTGTGTGCCTCTTATGGAAAGCGGTGATACAAAGCATAGCCTGCCCAGGAACGAGTTGGAATTTGCGAGATGCTGCTACTGGTGCCGCCACTGCTGTTGTTACTGCGGGAGGCAATACATCTACCCAGTGGGCTGTCACAGTCATATAGTCCTTAGTCTGCCCTGCTCCACTTGTCCACATGTCCGTGGTTAAGTGGACATTGGGTACAACTGCATTTTTTAGGTGACTCTTTTTCTGACGTCTGTGTACATTCTCTGTATCGCCTGCCTAGAGAAGTGGAACCTAGATGGTATTTGGTACCGGGGACACACTACCTCAAGAAATTCTCTAAGTCCCTGTGAACTAACGGCGGATACCAGACGCACGTCTAATACCAACACAGCTGTCAAGGCCTGAATTATCCGCTTTGCAGCAGGATTACTGCTGTGATATTTCATCTTCCTCACAAAGGACTGTTCGACAGTCAATTGCTTACTGGAAGTAGTACAAGTGGTCTTCCGACTTCTCCTCTGGGATGATGATCGACTCCCAGCAGCAACAACAGCAGCACCAGCAGCAGTAGGCGTTACACTCAAGGATCCATCGGAGGAATCCCAGTCAGGAGAGGACTCGTCAGACCTGCCAGTGACATGACCTGCAGGACTATTGGCATCCCTGTCTAAGGAGGAAATTGACACTGAGGGAGTTGGTGGTGTGGTTTGCAGGAGCTTGGGTACAAAAGGAAGAAGGGATTTAGATGTCAGTGGACTGCTTCCATTGTCACCCAAAGTTTTTGAAGTTGTCAATGACTTCTGATGAATGCTCTCCAGGTGATGTATAAGGGAGGATGTTCCTATGTGGTTAACGTCCTTACCCCTACTTATTACAGCTTGACAAAGGCAACACACGGCTTGACACCAGTTGTCCGCATTTCTGTTGAAATAATTCCACACCGAAGAGGTGATTTTTTTTTGGTATTTTGACCAGGCATGTCAATGGCCTTATTCATCCCATGGACAACAGGGGTCTCCCCGGGTGCCTGACTTAAACAAACCACCTCTCCATCAGAATCCTCCTGGTCAATTTCCCCCTCAGCGCCAGCAACACCCATATCCTCATCCTGGTGTACTTCAACAGTGACATCTTCAACTGTGCTGTTGGTGCTTCTTCCAGCACTTGCAGGGGGCGTGCAAATGGTGGAAGGCGCCACCTCTTCCCGTCCAGTGTTGGGAAGGTCAGGCATCGCAACCGACACAATTGGACTCTCCTTGGGGATTTGTGATTTAGAACAATGCACAGTTCTTTGCTGTGCTTTTGCCAGCTTAACTCTTGTCATTTTTCTAGCGGGAGGATGAGTGCTTCCATTCTCATGTGAAGCTGACCCACTAGTCATGAGGAACATAGGAGAGGGCCTTAGCCATTCCTTGCCACTCCGTGTCGTAAATGGCATATTGGCAAGTTTACGCTTCTCCTCAGATGCTTTTAATTTTGATTTTTGGGTCATTTTACTGAACTTTAGTTTTTTGGATTTTACATGTTCTCTACTATGACATTGGGCATCGGCCTTGGCAGATGACGTAGATGGAATTTCATCGTCTCAGCCATGACTAGTGGCAGCAGCTTCAGCACTAGGTGGAAGTGGATCTTGATCTTTCCCTATTTTACCCTCCACATTTTTGTTCCCCATTTTTTAATGTGTGGAATTATATGCCAGTAATATATCTGGAATTAGACGGCAGTAATGTCTGGAATTAGATACCACTAGATGAATACCAGATACCACTGTGACTGGAATGATGATGACCTATGGACAGTGACAGGACACTACCACAGCACCCTACAGCAGCAAGATGCAGCACAAGACACTGGACTTTTAGTCACCACAATGCAGTACTGACACTGCGCACAGATATAAAGCACTGTTCAGGAGAATATAAGTGACACGGCGCTGCAAGATACAGCAATGGACTACTGTACTGTACTACTATATACTGGTGGTCACCACAATGCAGCACTGTACTACTATATACTGGTCACCACAATGCAGCACAGATATTGAGCACTGATCAGGAGAATAGAACGGAGTTTGACACGGAGCTGCAAGATACAGCAGTGAAGTACTGTACTGTACTACTATATACTGGTGGTCACCACAATGCAGCACTGTACTACTATATACTGGTCACCGCAATGCAGCACAGATATTGAGCACTGATCAGGAGAATAGAACTGAGTCTGACACGGAGCCGCAAGATACAGCAGTGGACTACTGTACTGTACTACTATATACTGGTGGTCACCACAATGCAGCACTGTACTACTATATACTGGTCACCACAATGCAGCACAGATATTGAGCACTGATCAGGAGAATAGAACGGAGTCTGACATGGAGCTGCAAGATACATCAGTGGACTACTGGTGGTCACCACAATGCAGCACTGAACTACTATATACTGGTCACCACAATGCAGCACAGATATTGAGCACTGATCAGGAGAATAGAACTGAGTCTGAGACGGAGCTGCAAGATACAGCAATGGCCTACTGTACTGTACTACTATATACTGGTGGTCACCACAATGCAGCACTGTACTACTATATACTGGTCACCACAATGCAGCACAGATATTGAGCACTGATCAGGATACTAGAACTGAGTCTGACACGGAGCTGCAAGATACAGCAATGGCCTACTGTACTGTACTACTATATAGTACTGGTGGTCACCACAATGCAGCACACTGAGCACAGATATTGAGCTTTTCAGGCAGAGAACGTAGCCACAGCCTCTCCACTCAATCCACAATGCATGAGTGAAAATGGCGGCGACGCGCGGCTCTTTATATGGAATCCGAATCTCGCGGGAATCCGACAGCGGGATGATGACGTTTTCCCCCGTTCAGGTTTTGCCTGTTAGGCAGGAAGAACCAAGGCTGCCTCGGACCTGTATAAATCACGTGAAGTTCGGGGGGGTTCGGATCTCGACGAACCGGACCCGCTCATCTCTAATAAAAACCCACTGCTTCCAATCAGAGTTGCATTTCTCACATGCACACTTGCTAATGATGAGTTCCTAGAGCAACCAGTTCAGTTCTGCACTACCTAGCCCAAGGGCAGTGTCTCAGATTGCTCAGGTGTTCACCAGGGACCCCTGCATGGATGTGGGGACTTCACTGTTGACACGTCACTTGTCTTGATTCCCCAGGTAAGCATAACCAGCACTAGTGTGCTCACTTTGTATCTTAAATAACCACAGCTGGCAGGGATTGGCTGAGTCAGAGTACATGAAAAGTCGGATGTTTTCTACTCTGAACCAGAACGCACAGTAAAAAGTCGGTTCCAGATCTTTTCTGCATGTTAAACATACAACTTGGCTGATGTTTGAAAATCTCACACAAAACAGATCTACAAAGTCGTGCATAAATAGAAACTGTTGTTTTGTTTTTTTGGGGGTGGGTGAGTTGTACCTGTCAATGTTGATAATCAATTACATGTACACATTTACAGCACATTTGCAACAAATACATTTTTTTTTAAATTCTTTAAAAAGGTGGTTATTTGTGTGTGTGTGTGTGTGTGTGTGTGTGTGTGTGTGTGTGTGTGTGTGTGTGTGTGTGTGTGTTTATTTGACAGTCATTGCACTTTTTCCACTTGTACTACATTGTATTGCTTTGTATGTGACAGTTGATAACCCAATATGTCCTAGAAATCTATTTGTTGCTGGTTGCTAGTGTCTTATAAAGCTATGCTCCATGTTTGTCTACGCTTCCTATTCGATGTGTAATTTCTTTTGATTTTATGTAGAGAATTCAACTGGGCTCAAGGTTTAGCAAGATACAAAAACCCTGCATATCACATGCCCAATTTTGGATTACTGTGGGTATGCGCGCTCCCGATACCCGCGATATCCAATTTTTAAAAAGTGGTCACGGAAACCCTTGGATCGAAATAAAAAAAATTACACTCACCCATACTCTCCTCCATCTTCTCACTGGGGAGGGTGCTGCTGGGAGTCCTGGGACTGCTGGGAGATGTGGTTCTCCCAGCCGCTACCCTGGGGGAGGGGGATACACCTCATGGGAGGTGGGGTCACACACACTCATGCACACATACTCACTTATACACACTTGCAAACACTCACGCAAATTTGCATACTCTCCGCTGCTGCAGAAGACACGGCTCCTGACGCTTCGGAGGGTGGGTAATTATAGACTAATTAAGCTTATTGGAAACTTTCAATTGCTTAATTAGCCCTCTTGGGGTGCCACCAGAGTGCCTGAGCAAGTCCTAGTGATTTTCCCTAAAGTTAATGATTGCTATAGAAATCACAGCATCTAATTTTCAGTCCTGCAATTGAATAGCAAAACCCAACAACTGTGGAAAAAACCCTGCGCTGCAGTTTTTTTTAAATTTCTCACCCACAATTTAATTACTCCCTAAATATGTCTGTACAAAGCCAACTCCTCTTTGTTATGAGTCTGCCTTTTACAATTTTATTGTGTCAATAAAACTCACAAACCTGGTAGAGGATAAATTAAATCTAATCAAACACATTTTAAAATATCAATCAACAGTCACCCGCAAGAAAACAGAGTTCCTTTCAAATGAGATCATGGCAGCAAAAAATAGGCCAGCTCAGCTTTTCCGTACAGTGGAGATGCTTTGCAAAACCAGCATGCCTGCAGCCTGATGAAACCCTCTTCCAGTGAAGACGCAATGAGTTTGCAAAATTCTTTGCAGATAAATTGTCCTCCATCCAGTCTGGAATCCCCACAGTAACACCAAAGGAGTACCAATCTAGCGAGCCTGCCAATGTAATCCACCTATCTTCATGGAACAGCTTTGGCCAATTGGAAGTACAAAACATTGCTGAAATTACCCGAATATTGTTTCACTCCACCTGTGATCTGGACTCTGCCTCAACCAAACTTCTATTAGGTGTATGGAAATAATCTGCCATGTATTTGCAAAAATAGTTCACTGATCTGTTTCAGACAGGTATTTTTCCTGAACCACTAAAGAAAGTAATTGTCAGACCACTTCTTAAAAAAAACGAATTTAGCCGCTGACTGCATGCCCAACTACAGGCCAGTATCAAACCTTCCTTTTCTAGGAAAGGTTATTGAGAAAGTGGGTGCAATTCAACTAGAACCCCGCCTGTCACCCCTTGACAGTTATGATCCATTCCAGTCAGGATTCAGGGGAAGACATAGCACTGAAACAGCCCTGGTATACAGTATGTGCTTAATGGTCTACTAATGGTAAGAGACAGAGGCGACTGTTCAATCTTAATCCTTCATGATCTCTCAGCAGCATTTGACACCATGAACCATGGGATTTTAATTGAGCGGCAGAAGAATTTCTGTGGTCTGGATGGCACAGTCCTTAGCTGGTTCAAATAATTTCTCGCTGGCTGGTCACAGAGCATTTCATCTGGAGTATACTCTTTGCCACCAGTGCCATTGACTTGTGGTGTCCCACAGGGTTCTATACTATCTCCCATGCTTTTTGCAGTATACATGCTACCACTGGGTGACATTATCAGACATCATGGCCTGGTCTACCACTGCTATGCAGATGATACACAACTGTACCTGTCCTTTGCTCCAGGTACTGATAACCCAATAACAACTCTAAATGGCTGCCTAGCTGTGCTCCAGGAGTGATGATAGGTCACAGGACAAGACTGCAGCATAGCCAACTGACAGGGGGTCAGAACTAAAAAACTGTGAACATGTGCGTAATCTTGGTTTTGTTCTGGGTAGTGGCCTGACACTTAAACGTCAGATGTCAGCCACAATCAAATCCTCATTCTTTCATCTGAGCAACATAGCCCGAATCAAGCACTTAATTCCCTCAGAAGGCCTGCCTAAAGTCATACATGCATTTGTATCATCACGCCTAGACTACTGCAATGCCCTCTACTTTGGTCTCCAAGCAAAATAATTGTACCGCTTGCAGATGGTACAAAATGCAGCTGCCAGACTATTAACCAACCAGCCCCGTTCCAGCCACATAATACTCATTCTCTACTCCCTTCACTGAATATCTGTAAAATGGTAAATCGTTTTCAAGATTGGCTTACTCACTTTCAAAGCTCTGCATGTCCAGGGCCCAAGGTACTAAAATCTCCTGGAATTCATCTGGGGGTCGAGCTTTCAACTTTATGGCTTCAACTCTATGGAACTCTTCTCCACACAGTGAAGCGGCCACTCTAGAATCCTTCAAAAACAGGCTAAACTCTTACCTATTTACTCAAACATTTCATTAATATCTACTGTTAAACTTGTTTTGTATTTTGAACTGTAAAGACAATTGTAAAGTACTTTGAGTCCTATTAGGAGAAAAGTGCTATATAAATATTATTAATTATTGAATTAATTGTTTGGTGGAAAAAAGTAACAGAAAATAAGTTCCCAAAACTTCCTTGAATTAGTGCACATTTATAATACATATTTTTTGTGTGATGTGTCTGATAAATGCCCTAGAGCAGGGATACATCTGCGCTGGTATCACATAGAGCAAAATTTATTCAATTTTCTGTTTTTTATACTCAGAGATGTAAAATGGCAACTATATTGAGTGCAAAACCAGGAGTGATTTCCTTTAAATATTATTGCTATTATACGTAGACTTCACTGTGTGTTATTTGCTTAAAATTTGTCTGATAATGGAGAGAATCTCCAACATTCTTCATTCACATATGTTTTTCCATACTTAATTATTAGTTATGTTATTTCTAGTTTAAAGTGTATAAATAGAGCTGGGCCAGTGACAAACAATTCATTCTGCTCTTTGGTGTTTGTTGGGATATAATAAGGTTTCAGATGGAACAAAAATGATTGGGTACTTTTGCAGGGAACACTCAAGGGCTAAATCCAGAGTTTAAAGTGGGCCGGACAGGGCGGAACTGTGTTCCATCATTTATAATTGTAGGCTCAAGCCGCTCCACTCGCCCACTTTGCCAGCCCGTAGCATCTATGTACTGGCAGCAGCAGCTGCCTGATTATGAAGGACGCCGGACGCAGGCTTCTCGCTGGCTGCCCCGCTGAGCTCCGCTATTGAGTGACAGTGATCAACAAGGCCCGCCTCCCCCAGTCCCCCTCCAATGTCGGAGGAGGCTGGAATGAGACAGCGCAGTAACGTTATCACGAGTCTTTCTCTCCTGAATGCTGAGTGCTGCTGTGCGAAGCGGTACCTTGAGAGGACCTGTACGGATGCCGAAGTCAGCTTCAACTTGACTGTGAGTCAGCTTGCTGAGTTGTGTTCTGGAGTTGATTGTGTGTGTGAGATTTGGTGGAGGGGAACAGAGACAGGCAGTTGAGTTTGCCTATAGGGGGGACAATATTGCTTTAGAGCTATATTTGAACCATTACTTTATGCACTTTTGGGTAGATTTATGACAGTGTCCTGCACTGGTTTGTATTGTAAATTGCTGTTTTTCTTGTTTTGCTCATTTGTTTAGGTACCATGTTAGGCACTGCAGAACCCTTGTAGTGCCATGTAAAGGAGAATAAGAATAGTAATTATAATAATGCCGGAATACCGGCGCAGCAGGCTTTTCTCCCTTGGTGGGTGTCCACGACACCCATAGAGGGAGAATATAACCTGTGGCGAGTGCAATGAGCCACCGTGTCTCCTGCGTGGCGAGTGCAAAGAGCCCACAAGGGGCTTTCTAGCACTTAGCTGGCTGCCGACATACTGGTGCTGCTGCTGTTGGTATCTTGACAGACGGTATCCCGGCCACCGGTAAGTAAAAACAAACAAACAGACAAGGGTTCCCTGATGATCAGACATGCAATTCACATCTGGAATTTTCCCATCTAATGTGTATATATGAGTTAGGTATATGTGACCGGCAGTCGCATATACCAACTACAGGATCCCGGCATTTAGATGCCTGCCAGGTGGGGCGAGGGCAATGATGCCCCTTGTGGACTCGCTGTGCTCGGCATGCTGCGGGCTCGGTGGCGAGCTATGCTCGTCACAGGTTCTATTCCCACTCTATGGGTGTCGTGGACACCCACGAGTGGGAATAGTCCCTGTTGGTCGGCATGCCGACCATTGGGATAGTGGCAGTCCGGGATGTAGGTGTCGGTATTGTGACCGGTGGTCTCCTGACCGTCAGTCACATAACTACATCCCGTATATACTGATGGTGGGAGTAGAGCATAACAATTGTGACAGTAATGATTGATGGTTAGATACTTGTTTAAGCGAAGAAGTAGTCCGGGAGAGACTAAGCAAAATTAAGATTAATAAATCACCTGGTCCTGATGGACTTCACCCGAGGGTTCTAATGGAGCTTAGTTCACAATTAGCACGACCTCTATACTTGATTTTCAATAGTTCAATTAGATCAGGCATTAGATCAGGCATGGTACCGAAGGATTGGCGTATAGCTGAGGTAGTGCCATTATTTAAAAAGGGATCCAAAAATCTTCCGGGAAACTACAGACCAGTTAGTTTAACATCTATAGTGGGGAAAATATTGGAAGGAATTCTAAGAGACGGCATACAGGAGTATCTACAGTCTGCTAGGATTATTAGCAAGAACCAGCATGGGTTTGTGAGGGAAAGGTCATGTCAGACTAACTTAGTTAGCTTTTACGAGGAAGTGAGCAATAATCTTGATCAAGGAAAAGCAGTGGATGTGGTCTTCCTAGATTTTGCAAAAGCCTTCGATACAGTTCCTCACAGGAGACTGATGATCACATTAAAGGAGCTTGGCCTAGGAAAAACTATTTGCACATGGATAAGCAACTGGTTGGATAGCAGGGTACAGCGAGTAGTGGTCAACGGGAAGTCCTCGACCTGGTCCCCAGTAGTCAGCAGAATACCACAAGGGTCCATACTCGGACCACTACTGTTCAACATATTTATCAATGACCTAGAAATAGGCCTGGAAAGCACAGTGTCGATCTTTGCAGATGATACTAAACTGTGCAAGGTAATTAATTCAGAATTGGATGTGGAGTCCTTGCAGAATGGACTCTAAACTTGAACTCTGGGCGTCTAAATGGAAAATGAGGTTCAATACAGACAAATGCAAGGTTATGCATTTTGGGACTGAAAACAAACTTGCATCCTACATATTAAATGGGGAACACCTAGGGGAAACAGAGTTGGAAAAAGATTTGGGGGTATTCATTGATAATAGGCTTAATAACCTACACAATACACAATGTCAAAACGCAGTAAAGAAGGCAAGTTAGGTGCTAGCGTGCATAAAAAGGGGAATTGAGACAATGGACTCGGATGTAATCCTGCCGCTGTATAAGGCATTGGTATGTCCGCACCTGGAATATTGTGTTCAGTTTTGGGCACCATTGTATAAAAAAAGACAGTGAACTCGAAAGTGTTCAAAGGCGAGCTACTAAATTGATTAAAGACCTATAAGGACTGGACTATAAGGAAAGACTGACTGCTGTCATATTTTATCTTCCTCACAAAGGACTGTTGGACAGTCAATTGCTTAGTTGAAGTAGTACAAGTGGTCTTCCGACTTCCCCCCTGGTATGATGATTGACTCCCAGCAGCAACAACAGCAGTGGCAGCAACAGCAGGCGTACCACGCAAGGATCCTCCGGAGGAATCCTTGTTAGGAGAGGACTCGTCAGTCTTGCCAGGGACATGGCCTGCAGGACTATTGACATTCATGGCTGATGAGGAAGTTGACGTTGGGGGAGTTAGTGGTGTGGCTAGCAGGAGCTTGGGTACAAGAGGAAAAAGGGATTTAGGTGTCAGTGGATTGCTTAAACTCTTTCCCAAAGTTTCACAACTTGACACTGACTTCTGATGAATGTGCTGCAGGTGACGTATAAGGGAGGATGTTCCTAGGTGGTTAACATCCTTACCCCTACTTATTACAGATTGACAGAGGCAACAGATGGCTTGACACCTGTTGTCCAGATTTGTGGAGAAATAATTCCACACCAAAGACGTGGCTTTTTTTAGTAGTTTGCCCAGGCATCACAATGGGCTTCTTCATCCCACAGACAACAGGTGCCTGACTTAAACAAACCACATCACCATCAGAATCCTCATCGTCAACTTCCTCCCCAGCGCCAGCAACACCCATATCCTCATCCTGGTGTACTTCAACAGTGACATCTTCAATTTTAATATCAGGGACTGGACTGTGGGTGCTCCTTCCAGCACTTGCTGGAGGCGTGCAAATGGTGTAAGGAGCCACCTCTTCCCATCCAGCATTGGGAAGGTCAGGCATCGCAACCGCCGGCACACTTGGGGAGGGTGCTGCTGCCATGGCTAGACCTTACACCTCTGGTGCTGCCCAAGTGGGGCCACTAGTACAAATTTTTCCAGGGCCGCTTTTTGTTCCCAATCCGCCCCTGTCAGCGATCATCGTTGTACATACACGCTGGGCAAAAACGCCCAGTGTGTATGCACCTTAAGGTATTGCTAGATGCAGATTACACGTCATCAGTTGTGACAGGCAGGCTTGGTCTGAGACAGATCTGCCAGTAGCTGACAGAATTTCCCTACAGATAGGACATAACATGATTTCCTGTACTCAGGGGGAAATCCTAAGCTTCCCCACTGGGCTGTATATAGTGTTTAGCCTATGGAATTCAGTCTGACCATTATGTACAATGATTAAGTGTCATTAACAGCAATGTCCCATAGTGCGGTGTGAATTGCTATATTGAGGAGTTTTAATTAATATCACCATGACACACTGCCCTCCTTCAGTCCCGGAGTATTCAGATTGCAAAAACTCACAAGATACGCTTACAAATTGGCTAACTCAGTATTGGGCCCATTGTAGATTGCTTAGATTTTAAGCATGGTCTGTCCGAGTGTACCCCCCACAGCGATAGCGATGCACGGCGCTATCGCTGGTGCTAGATTGGCCTGGGTGAAATGAGCAGCCCCCCGCACGCTCAGCACACATCGCGCTGTGCTGAGCTGGGGGAGAGATGTGTGCTGAGCGGTTCACTCAGCACACATCTGCCCGTGAATACAGGTCTTTAGAGTTTTAGAAAGTGAGAGATTTGCTAAGGTTTTTAAGTGTTTTTTAAAGTGGCAATCATTTACACTGCAAAACCAGGTTGATCTTGCTGTGTATATGATTGACACTTTAAATAAACCTGCAAAACCTTACCAAATCTCTGACTTTTTGAAACTGTCACTCTATTACATTTGGCCCCTGGACTTATTTATTTATAATTATTTATTACCAGTTATTTATGTAGCGCACACATATTCTGCAGTGCTTTTCAGAGAATATTTGGCTATTCACATCAGTCCCTGCCCCAGCAGAGCTTACAATCTATATTCCCTACCACATGTACACATTCATACTAAGGTTAATTTTTGTTGGGATCTAATTGACCTACCAGTATATTTTTGGATTGTGGGAGGAAACCAGAGTACCCGGAGGAAACTCACGCAAGTACGAGGAGAATATACTAACTCCGCATAGGTAGAGCCATGGTGGGAATTTAGCCCATGACCTCAGTGCTGTGAGGCAGTACTGCTAACCATTACACCATCCAACTTGACAGTGTGAAAACAGTCAGGCAATGGCCTATAAAGAGTTCATTAACATGGCTCAATCTAATTGGTGTAATCATAGGCACCAGACCATATCTTGGTAAATCCACTCTGTGTTACACACCTCTGGCATAAGCTTGTCAAATGCAATTAAGTATGTAGCAGAACACTGATAACTTCAACTGAGTAGTTTCTACTTTATGGCTTGTGGGCGATCAATCCAACTCTAACCCTGTGCACGGTACTCTTTAGCAGTATTTCTTTCGGGTGTGGTAGAGAAGATCTACAATGTCTAGGTCGACAGTCATTAGGTTGACCCCATATGGTCAACATGAATTATGTTGACATGGAAAAGGACGACATGGGCAAAAGGTCGACAGGTTCAAAAGGTCGACATAACAATGGTCAACACAAAAATGGCTGACACACTTTTTTTGCATTTTTGGTGAATAAAGTTTTTCCATCTGGGACTACCATTTGTAGAAACATGTCTACTCGCCGCTCTTCAGGCACGTTGTCTCACTTCAATCTGCTTTGCTCAACACAAGGTTACTAAAGGTTATGATTTGTGACATGCATAGTCAAGGATGGAAAAAGTCCAAAAACATGAAAAAAAAAAAAACCATAAAAAAGTGTCAACCACTTCCAGTGTCGACCTTTCATAGGTCCACATTTTGTCCATGTTGACATTTTGTCAATGTTGACTTAATGCATGTCAACCATATGGAGACGACCTATTGACTGTCTACATAGACATTGTCAATCTAAAGTCTCGATCCCTATTCTTTCGATCTCCACATTATCAGGCCATAGGATCGAATTTAAAGAGATCTGCAGTTTTGCCCTGATTAAATTTCATTAAGAAATGTTTTATTGGGGTAATTTACCAAACATCTATTTCCAGGACAAAAACAACAGCAGATATTCTGGCTAGGATATAATGGGAGCCAATAACAGCAAAATGTCCGATGTTTGCAGCTATAGCCGTAAACATCGGGAAATTTGTAAAGTCTGCTAATGTATTAGCTGCCGCAAAACAGATTTTTCACTTTTTAGCTCTAAAGTAGAGCGCACGATAGAAAGTAAGATCCAGATGTTTTGCCCATGTTAAGTATACAACTCAGCCAATGTAATGAAGCCTAATATTGCAAGTCGGACACAAAACAGCTCTAAAACTTTCAAAGAATTTAGGTGTGAGGTTTTTTTTTGGCCAAGTTGGTTATGAAAATGTTGGAAATCATTTATAAACACACTTTTCAAACACACTTTTCAAGCACATTTGCAATAAATAAACACTTTTCAATACATTTTGGCACAACTCCCACCAAAAAAACAAACAAAAAAACTTTGATTAGTAAAAATAGTCCATGTAGTGTGTAACGACACAGCCGACGCATCGTGTCGCACAGTCGTAAAATACACGCGGTTACTTTCCTAGCCCTGGTCCTACCCATGGACTCCACTAATTGCCGATATGTTATTAATTATATGCTAGGCAATATTGTATTGTGTTATTATATTGTACAGTTATATTTTATCTGTTATATTGGAAACATGTATTTTATTTGGTTATACTGTGTTCAATGTGTGTAATTATTAACAGGAATAAGTCTATGCCAGAGTGCTATTTAACATGGTAAACAATTCATTGTAATGTAAGTCCCCTAGTTGTACAATCAGATGTGATTAGGATGAGTAGGTTCAGTAGTAAACAGGTTATGTATAGAGCCTGCAGGTAATCTGATCACATACACCCCATTGTGTACAGGAGCCCAGACACCTCATCTCCTCTGTGACCTCCTGACTGACCAGCTTGTGTGATGAATAGACAGGGGAGGGTATAACAAGAGTGAGCTCTTCTGGTGAGGGTGAGATCTACACAGAAGGTCAGAGAGAGTGGATGTACCACTGGAGTGGAGACACTGACTAGGCATTGCGGTGCCGTCAGTGGCAAAGGCCACTGTGTGAGCTGGTATCCCAGACCAGGGGACACAGAACTACTGCTGGCATGTGACATCAGGAGACTGTAATTCTAAACTACTGTGGGGACTTAGTAAGTAAGATACCATCCTGGCATGTAATAGTTACTGTTTTGTGTACTGTGTGTGTATTTTTACAATAAAGGGCATTTGCCACTTTACTAAACTGTTTACCTGAGTGATCTGAGAATCCGTATCCTCACATAGTGTACATGTAATTTTTGCACATTTTGCACAGGAAAATATGTCTGATACACAAATGGATGTATTAGCATGCACAAACAGTTTATGCTGATTTAAATTATATGTGGCATGTCTATATTCAGTGTGTAATTGCAACTTTATCAGCATACCTAGTTATGTTTGTGTTTGGATGGAATACACTATAGCATAACATTTTGTATGCAGATACAGTTGCTATTACACTGAGAAAATATAGGCATGCTGCTTGTGTGTCCTATTCCCATTGTTTAATTTTAGAACCAAAACGATATGATATGATATATGATATGATATATGATATGAGCAAAATTATATTATATGAGTATCTCACCCATGCTTCAGGTCCCACCTTTCACTCACTGGAATTCAGTGTCATTTAACTCTACACACATCTTGAATTAACTTATCCAGCACACACTCACTATATCTACAGCTCAGCATGGGGTATATTTACTAAGCTCCCGATTTTGACCGAGTTGGTGTTTTTTTATCAAAGTGTCATCTCGGGAATTTACTAAACTCAAATCTCGGCAGTTATCATTCGTATTTCTCTGACGTCCTAGTGGATGCTGGGAACTCCGTAAGGACCATGGGGAATAGACGGGCTCCGCAGGAGACTGGGCACTCTAAAAGAAAGATTAGGTACTATCTGGTGTGCACTGGCTCCTCCCTCTATGCCCCTCCTCCAGACCTCAGTTAGAATCTGTGCCCGGCCAGAGCTGGATGCACCTAGTGGGCTCTCCTGAGCTTGCTAGAAAGAAAGTATTTGTTAGGTTTTTTATTTTCAGTGAGATCTGCTGGTAACAGACTCACTGCTACGTGGGACTGTGGGGAGAGAAGCAAACCTACCTGCGTGCAGCTAGCTTGTGCTTCTTAGGCTACTGGACACCATTAGCTCCAGAGGGTTTGAACACAGGGCCTGACCTCGATCGTCCGTTCCCGGAGCCGCGCCGCCGCCCCCCTTGCAGAGCCAGAAGACAGAAGAAGGAGATAAAATCGGCGGCAGAAGACTCCGGTCTTCATTAAGGTAGCGCACAGCACTGCAGCTGTGCGCCATTGCTCCTACTGCACACCACACACTCCGGTCACTGTAGGTTGCAGGGCGCTGGGGGGGGGGGTGCCCTGGGCAGCAATAAGTATACCTTTTGGCAATATATACACATAATACAGTCTGGAAAACTATATGTGTAAAACCCCCGCCATTTTTAGTCAGAAACAGGACAGAAGCCCGCCGCTGAGGGGGCCGGGCCTTCTTCCTCAGCACACCAGCGCCATTTTCTCTTCACAGCTCCGCTGGAAGGAAGCTCCCCAGGCTCTCCCCGGCAGTATCCTGGTACACAAAGGGTGAAAAGAGAGGGGGGGCACATAAATTTAGGCGCAAAAATTTGTATATACAGCAGCTACTGGGTAAACACTGAGTTGTAGTGTAATCCCTGGGTTATATAGCGCTGGGGTGTGTGCTGGCATACTCTCTCTCTGTCTCTCCAAAGGGCCTTGTGGGGGAACTGTCCTCAAATAGAGCATCCCCTGTGTGTGTGGTGTGTCGGTATGCGTGTGTCGACATGTCTGAGGTAAAAGGCTCCTCTAAGGAGGTGATAGAGCGGATATGTGTGTGAGAGGGTGTCTCCGTCGACAACGCCGACACCTGTTTGGATATGTGTAAGTGCTAAGGTGAATTTATTGCACAAAAGGTTAGGGAACAGACAGGAAATCTACCTATGTCTGTCCCTATGTCACAGAGACCTTCAGAGTCTCACAATGCTCACTATCCAAAATAATAAACACTGGTATCGACATGGAGTTTAACTCCACTGTCGACTATGATAATGCAAAGTTACAGCCAAGATGGCTAGAAGGTATTCAATATATGATTATTGAAATAATAGATGATTTGCATATCACTGATGACTCATCTGTCCCTGACACGAGAGTACACATGTTTAAGGGGAAGAATGCTGAGGTAAATTTCCCTCCTCTCATGAGGAAAAAGAGCGGGAATCTCCAGACAAGAGACGGCAGCTTCCCACAAGAGAATTCTCAGGCTGTATCCTTTCCCCACTAGGGCCAGGATATGTTGAGAATCTTCCCCTGGGGTGTCCTGTTTGCACATAAGGTAGCACTTGCTATTCTCAGGGATCCTGCAGATAGCGTGCACATTCTAGTATACTACCCAGACCGGCGATTGTGTCGGCTTGGGTTTATAGCGCTGTGGCAGCGTGGACAGGTACCTTATCAGCAGAGATGAGACCCTAGTATGCAATATAAATATATTAAAGATGCTGTCTTAAGTGATAGATATATAGTTATAAAGCATGCCCAAAGAGACATGAGTATACTGGGTCCTAGAGTCAAAGCTATGTCGATCTCTGCTTGACGTGTCCTGTAGAATATGCATTGGACAGATGATGCCGACTTAAGAGGCATATGGAAGGCTGAGGATTGTGTGGAGAAGGGTTCTCGGGCCTGGTCTCCACAGCTATAGCTGGTAATTCTGCTAGTTTGCCTTATATTCCTGCACGGCCTAAGAAAGCACGACATTATTAAATGCAGCCTTTCGTATAAAGAAACAAGAAAGTCTGAGGGGCGTCCTTTCTTGTCAGAGCCGGGCAGCTAGTTCCCAGGAACAGAAGTCCTCCCCGGCCCCTACAAAAATCCACCAATGTCGCTGGGGCTCCACAGGCGGAGCTAGGCCCGGTGGGGACACGCCTTCATAAGTTCAGCCACAAGTGGGTTCACTCCCTGTTCGATCCCTGGGCAATAGATATTGTGTCTCAGGGATACAAGCTGGACTGTGAGAAGATGCCCCCTCACCAACGGCCCTGCGGGCTTCCCCCCAAGAGAGGGAGCCAGTGTTATCTGCAATTCACAAATTGTATCTTTAACAGGTGGTGGTCAAGGGTCCCCTCCTTCAACAAGAGGGTGTTATTATTAGACCATGTTGTAATCCCGAAACCAGACGGTTCGGTCAGACCCATATTGAATTAAAAATCCCTGAACATATACCTGAGAAGGTTCAAGTTCAAGATGGAATCGCTAAGAGCGGTCAGTGCAAGCCTAAAAAGGGGGAGACTTTATTGTGAATCGGGACATAAGGGATGCATACCTTCAGGTCCCCATTTATCCACCTCATTAGGCGTACCTCAGAATTGCGGTACGGGATTGTCATTACCAATTTCAGATGTTGCCGTTTGGTCTCTCCACGGCCCCGAGAATATTCACCATGGTAATGGCGGATATGATTGTGCTCCTGCGGAAGCAAGGTGTCACTATTATCACGTACTTGGATGATCTCCTCATAAAAGCGAGATCAAGAGAGCAGTTGCTAAACAGCGTATCACTTTCTCTGGAAGTGTAACGGCAACACGGCTGGATTCTATATATTCCCGATAGAGAGAGCTCAGGAGCTCATGACACTGGTCAGGAATCTATTAAAACCAAAACAGGTGTCAGTGCATCACTGCACTCGCGTCCTGGGAAGGATGGTGGCATCATACGAGGCCATCCCCTTAGGCAGGTTCCATGCGAGGACCTTCCAATGGGACTTACTGGACAAGTGGTCCGGATCACCTCTTCAGAGGCATCGGTTAATCACCCTATCCCCCAGGGCCAGGGTGTCTCTCCTGTGGTGGCTGCAGAGTGCTCACCTTCTCGAGGGCCGCAGATTCGGCATTCAGGACTGGATCCTGGTGACCACGGATGCAAGCCTCCGAGGGTGGGGGGCAGTTACACAGGGAAAAAATTTCCAAGGTCTGTGGTCAAGTCAACTGACTTGCCTTCACATCAATATCCTGGAACCAAGGGCCATATACAACGCCCTAAGTCAAGCGGAGATCCTGCTTCGCGACCAACCGGTTCTGATCCAGTCAGACCGCAGGGGTTCATGTAAACCGCCAAGGCGGCACAAAGAGCAGGGTGGCGAGGGTAGAAGCCACCAGAATTATTTGCTGGGCGGAGAATCAAGTAAGCGCACTGTCAGCAGTGTTCGTTCCGGGAGTGGACATCTGGGAAGCAGACTTCCTCAGCAGGCACGACCTCCACCCGGGAAAGTGGGGACTTCATCAGGAAGTCTTCACGCAGTTTGCAAATTGATTGGAACTGCCTAAGGTGGACTAGATGGCGTCCCACCTCAATAAAAAGCTAAAAAAGGTTTTACGCCGGGTCAAGGGACCCTCAGGTGATAGCTGTGGTCGCACTAGTAACACCGTGGGTGTTCCAGTCGGTCTCTGTATTCCCTTCTCTTCCTCTCATACCCAAGGGCTGAGAATTGTAATAAAAGGAGGAGTGAAAACAATATTCTTTGCTCCGAATTGGCCAAGAAGGACTCGGTACCCGGAGCTGCAGGAAATGCTCTCAGAGGACTCAGGGCTTCTGCCTCTCAGACAGGACATGTTGCAACAGGGGCCCTGTCTGTTTCAAAATTTACCGCGGCTGCATTTGACGGCATGGCGGTTGAACGCCGGATCCTAGCGGAAAAGGGCATTCCGGATGCAGTTATTCCTACTCTGATAAAGGCTAGGAAAGACGTGACAGCAAGACTTTTTCACTGTATATGGCGAAAATAGGTTGCTTGGTGTGAGGCCGGGAAGGCCCTACAGAGGAATTCCAGCGGGGTCGATTCCTGCACTTCCTACAGTCAGGAGTGACTATGGGCCTAAAATTAGGATCCATAAAGGTCAAGATTTCGGCCCTATACATTTTCTCTAAAAATGAACTGGCTTCACTGCCTGAAGTTCAGACGTTGTTCCGGGGGTGCTGCATATTCAGCCTCCTTTTGTGCCACCGGTGGCACCTTGGGATCTTAACGTTGTGTTGGATTTCCTAAAATCCCACTGGTTTGAGCCACTTAAGACCATGGAGCTAAAATATCTCACGAGGAAAGTGGTCATGCTATTGGCCTTAGCTTCGGCTAGGCGTGTGTCAGTATTGGCGGTTTTGTCATGTAAAAACCCTTATCTGATCTTCCATATGGACAGGGCAGAATTGAGGACTCGTCCCCAATTTCTCCCTAGGGTAGTATCATCGTTTCATTTGAACCAGCCTATTGTGGTGCCTGCGCTACTAGGGACTTGGAGGATTCCAAGTTGCTGGACGTAGTCCGGGCTTTGAAAATATGTTTCCAGAAAGGCGGGAGTCAGAAAGTCTGACTCGCTGTTTATTCTGTATGCAGCCAACAAGGTTGGCGCTCCTGCTTCGAAGCAGACTATTGTTCGCTGGATTTATAGCACGATTCAGCTGGTTCACTCTGCGGCTGGATTGCCGCATCCAAAATGGTGAAAGCCCATTCCACAAGGAAGGTGGGCTCTTCTTGGGCGGCTGCCCGAGGGGTCTCGGCTTTACAGCTTTGCCGAGCTGCTACTTGGTCGGGGTCAAACAAGTTTGCTAAGTTCTACAAGTTTGATACCCTGGCTGAGGAGGACCTTGAGTTTGCTCATGCGGTGCTGCACAGTCATCCGCACTCTCCCGCCCGTTTGGGAGCTTTGGTATAATCCCCATGGTCCTTACGGAGTTCCCAGCATCCACTAGGACGTCAGAGAAAGTAAGAATTTACTCACCGGTAATTCTATTTCTCGTAGTCCGTAGTGGATGCTGGGCGCCCGTCCCAAGTGCGGATTCTCTGCAATACATGTATATAGTTATTGCTTAACTAAAGGGTTATTGTTATGAGCCATCTGTTACTGAGGCTCAGTTGTTGTCCTTCAGGGGCTTTGATGAAGCCCCTGTAGGAGGAGCGAAATGCATCAGAAGTTCTACGGTTGGACCCCTGCTGGAGTTAGACCCGTATTATACACCAGCTGCAGCATCCATCTGCTGGTCGAAATATTTTCGAGTGGAGAGGAGCCGCTCATCGGTGCCCGCAAACGGCACGTAGAGGTGGAGATCTGTGGAGCATTCAGGTCGAGCAGTACAGGTTACAGCAGGCGCCAGTGCAGGTGCCGGTTTCCCCGCAGCCAGAAGCCAGCGTGGCAGATGTCGGGATTTCTTCCTGCTGACATTTCTTGCTCATACCTCACGTAAGATTCCGGTTGGAACGGCTCTCATTCACTTTACTGTCCT
Organism: Pseudophryne corroboree; assembly: GCF_028390025.1. Lineage (NCBI taxonomy): Eukaryota > Metazoa > Chordata > Amphibia > Anura > Myobatrachidae > Pseudophryne > Pseudophryne corroboree. The sequence goes on along the minus strand of NC_086447.1, from coordinate 637,619,213 downwards.
GTGTTGGATTGTTACGTTCAAAGGAACTCTGATACTAAGTGACTGTTTATTGGAAACATCTAATATACAGGCTCCACCAGCAGTTATACTTGATTTAGTTTGACTTTTATATATATATTGAGTCATTTGCCTATAGAGCTAGTTCATACACTTCTGTGCACAGAATATGCTCAAGTCCACCTCCTTTTAATGGAAAGCATTTATATTTGTTATCTTAGATGTTTAAACTATTAAGACCGGTCTTGTTTTATAATTTGTGATTATTCATGCATTATTAAATATTTTTAATTTAATAGGAGTTTGTTATTATTGTCAGCCATATCATATATTTTTATTATAGCGCAAGAGTTTAAAATTGGAGTCAGTTGTTGTTCATACTGTTAACTGGGTATGGTTATCACAAGTTGTACGGTGTGATTGGTGTGGCTGGTATGAGTCTTACCCTGGATTCCAAATCCTTTCCTTGTTGTGTCAGCTCTTCCGGGCACAGTTTCCTTAACTGAGGTCTGGAGGAGGGGCATAGAGGGAGGAGCCAGTGCACACCAGATAGTACCTAATCTTTCTTTTAGAGTGCCCAGTCTCCTGCGGAGCCCGTCTATTCCCCATGGTCCTTACGGAGTGCCCAGCATCCACTACGGACTACGAGAAATAGAATTACCGGTGAGTAAATTCTTATTTATTTATTTTTAAGGCAAAAAAAAATACATCACTTATATAGGGGAAAAAAGGGGGGAGTGGGAAAACTACTGCACTATTCTGTAAGTGAATATGTGCTTAGTAATATCTGTACTCTATTGTACTTATCTTCACTGTGCCAGCAGTGAGAGAAAGCTGAGAACAACAGCTAAATAACGTCACTTATATAGGAAAAAAAAGGGGGGAGTGGGAAAACTACTGCATTAGATATATATATAAATTATAGTAAACTACGTGACCCCATATTATTTACTATTTCATATATTTGAATTGATTATGGGGGTGCTGCCACAGTTTGTGTTGTTGCCAAGAGTAGAAACTAGTTTAACAAAAAAGGGAAAAGGGATTGATCTTGAGTGGCGCACAAGAGGTTATTGGTTTTTAGTTAGCACATTTATTTAGTTCTTTCACAGACGGCCACAGATAATGAGGAATAACAAATTCAATATACACTAATATGTCACACATGATTCACAATAAAGGATATAAACTATCAATATATGGGATCGATTTATTACATAGAATGTTAAACATAGCTCCTTAATGGGAAATCGTATATGAAAGAAAACATTATACCCTTGCCATTGGTCCAAACATATCACGTGACCAGAAAATGAAGCCCAAACCGGGAGACATGTAGTGAATAACGTTTGCTCCCTCTAGCAAATGATATTCAGGCTCCACGTTGGCCCGGATGTATCATGTGATCGGACACATCTCACTGAAACTAGTACAGAGAGAAGCCGTGCCGCGAATTGGATTAAGAAATCACGTGACCATGATTCCGTTCCGTGATTCGTGCGGCATAACAGTGATATTCTGGTTACTGGAGACACTCTGGTTAGCCCTGAAAAAACTATCCGTGAAACACGCGTCGGCGGTTCACACTGTACCAGGGTGTTTATTAACCGTGTATGGAAAAATGTGTTAATGCCTAGTTAAGATTTAGACTGTAATACACCCCAGCAGTTGGAGGGACATAGATAGATCTCAAGGCACGATGTGGCTATAGATATCTGAAGCACTGATTAATATTGCATCACAGCTTAAGTCCACAATATACTATATAACGTGGTTCTCTCTAGCTGCATATGAGCCTCCCACTGACTGTACCCAGTATTTAACTGCTGGCAGCCACGTGATTGATACTAAAAGCTACATAGTATCAATAAGTATTTCACACCAATAGGGTGTTCTCTCATACTATATTTAACTTCTAATTACTTACAGCTGTGTATGATGAATTAAACCAAGTACAAGTTTAATAGCACACTCAGGTGCATACTACTGCTGATCTAAATAATCATTACGTGATAAAGGAAATATTTGTGATAACATTTAGCACCTAACTATACTTAGTGCTCAAGATTATACAGAGAATAACTGTAACTATTTGATGAGAGGACCAGTGGATTGAGGAACATAATAGCAACATTTTTGTTACCTTTATAACCAAGTGTCCATAGTGAACTTCACATACAGACTGCATTCTGTGCTGTGAGAATACTCTCAATTTAAGTCACTAGCATTTATAATTTGCAGCGAGTTCCCTTTAATAACCTCATAGATCTGATGTAGGGTAGTCACAGCAGATAAGTGTGACATATACCAGTCATCTACAGCATATTATATAACTCTTATGAATTAGTCTCAAGTGCATATTATTTTTTTTGTGGCTCAGTATGGGTTTATTGTATTTAAGACGGAACGTGCTAATAAAGATATATGTTATAACCAAAAAGCACCCACATACACTTAAGTGATATATATAATTAGGTGTAGACTCTTAGAAATCACCATCATTTATATATGCTGGTTTAATTTGGGGATGCATATGGGAGAGTAACACTAGTCAGGTACTAGTGCAACCATACGATATTATAGTGCATTCGTTTTATATTGATTGAGAATTTTCCTCATTAAGGCAAATTTGTAACAGTTCATTCAAAACTTGGTTTAAACGACATTTGACACAAGCAGTTTATTACGACACATACGGGGTGTGCAAATAATCTTTATTGATATTGCATAATTATAGACATTACACACAACAATAGGAAAGGTCATAGTACCTAATAATTGAAGTTATTGGTAATACACGACACTCAGGGTACAGTGTGTTTTTTAACATTAAATGTTAAACTTTGTTTTGTCATTGTATGTTGGTTTTTAATATTTCACAGTTATAGGCCTTTTAGAATAACATAATAAAAGTTATATTTTATGTATTCAATAACCTCTTGTGCGCCACTCAAGACCAATCCCTTTTCCCTTTTTTGTTAAACTAATTTCTACTATTGGCAACACAAACTGTGGCAGCACCCCCATAATCTATTCAAATATATGAAATAGTAAATAATATGGGGTCACGTAGTTCACTATAATTTATATATATCTAATGCAGTAGTTTTCCCACTTCCCCCTTTTTTTTTCCTATATAAGTGACGTTATTTAGCTGTTGTTCTCAGCTTTCTTTCACTGCTGGCACAGTGAAGATAAGTACAATAGAGTACAGATATTACTAAGCACATATTCACTTACAGAATATCAATATTATTTTAAATTCCAGAATGTCATCCTTTAACCTCATGAAAGAGCTGGAAGAGAGAAGTGAAAGACTAAAGAATAGTCTAGATGCACCTTTTGGTAATGAGATAAATATCCCGGGTTCATTCAATAGAGATTGGTCGGCTGACCTCTTTACACTAAAACAACTTTTGATCAAACAAGGGAAGACATGGTGGAACAGATTGACATTTGATAGGTACATTAAACATGATATTACACCAAGAGTCCTAAGACCACGTGTGTTCCCGATATTTGAATTAGCCAACAATGACCTTAAAAAGGAATGGGAAGCGACACTAATGCAGTGTTCTAAAGATCTTATTAAGATCCTAATTAAACATGATGAGATACTTTTGACACAATATGCACAGGAGATTACGAAGCTGGGGGAGAAATTTAAAAAATTTGAGGCTATTGATAAATTCCAACAAATATACAACAAATATAAGAAAGAAGTGGAGGAAGTAGAGCAGGACATCATTGAGAGAAAGAAAAGGAAGCTTTATAGGGACAAAACTGATTTTGAACAGGATAAAGTTTACAAGTGGAAGTCCTACCCTCAGCGACCTAAGAATATCAATACCATGAATTACACCACCTCGGATGTTGAATCATCTGAGGGAGAGGAACTCTTTAATAGGAGCAGACCCCACAGTAGGGATTTTTTTAGAACAAAGCCTGAAGGGGATAAAAGATTACACCAGTATGGAAGACCTAAGATCAGGAGGGGGAAGGGGGGCGAGAAGAAAAAGAGACAGCAGAGCCCCGAGAACAGAGACGAAGGAGATGAGTAATGACGACACATTGAGAGCCATAAACCTCATGGATAAAGTGCTCACTGCAGAGCAGAATCAACTGCTAAGTAAAGGTTTATCCTTTTCCCCTACATATCAACCTGACAGATTTGAAGTAGAAGAAGATCTGCAATTAATCGTGAGAAAGATACTCCTATAAAAATTCTTTCATACTCAACAACAAATCCGAGGAGAAATATCCAATTTACAGAGCATCCTCTCCCCAGATATACTAACTTCATCTTTTACAGTAGAAGATCAGGAAGCACTGGATATCTTAGAGGAGTTGGAAACAGGGAATGAAATTCCCTCCAACCCCTCTCCATTTGATCCTCTCAGAATGAAAACCAAATCTTCTTTCTTTCCGGAATTTAAAGTGTCTCCATCGGCAAAAGTATTCTATGATCTTGTATCTCATGATTTAGATATTCTATTCACACATGAAAACCGCATCCGGCTTCATACAGATAACCTTTCAAAAGGGGAAAGAGGCATTGCAAGAGATAATGCAATGGCAGGACACTATTATAAAACCCTCAGACAAGGGGGGAATATAGTGTTCTGGCCCAAACTCATGTATACAACAGAGTTGAGGAAACAATTAAGTGATCAGAATTGTTACAAGGCACTTATCTTTAACCCCACCAATAATTTTCTCTACATGTATAACATAATTTCAAAAGCACATCAAAATGGGGTCATCAAGAAAAAGGATTCAGACTACCTCAGGATGGAAAAGAGTTGCAACTCTGTACTTATTGCCAAAAGTGCATAAGAATGAAAAAACTCCTCCCGGAAGACCCATTGTCTCTGGTGTGGGAAGTTTGACAGAAAAGGCAAGCATTTATGTCGATCAACATCTCTAACACCATGTTCTGGCCTTGCCTTCCTACACCTGGGACACTATGAACGTGTTAAACAAACTACAGGACATGACAGTAAACCAGGGAACATGGCTGGCCACTTACGATATCGAGAGCCTATACACTAGTATCGATCATAAGAAGGGAGTAGCAGCCATCAAGTATTTCTTAGACATGGGGACACATTACGACTTCAATAATTTTCTGATCTCACTGTTAGAATTTATACTAACTAAAAATAATTTAATCAGTAAAGAGAGATTCTACCTCCAGGGTAGAGGGACGGCGATGGGGACAGCATGTGCCCCATCGTATGCCAACCTCTACCTGGGATGGTGGGAGAAGGAGCATGTGTTCAATGAAACCCTGGAGAAATACACACAACATATTCTCCTATATGTACGCTACATCGATGACGTCCTGATCATCTGGGAGGCAGATGAAGAACTCCTGGAAGAATTCATCACCATTCTGAACCAGAATGATCTAAATTTGAGACTTACTGGTGAGAAAAACCAGAGGGAGGTCAATTTTCTTGATCTGCGCATCAAGATCGAGATAGATGGTAAGATCAGCACTGACATTTTTCGAAAGAAAACTGTGACGAACAGTATCCTTCACTTTGACAGCTCGCACTTACCTGCTACCATCAAATCTATTCCCAAGGGGGAATTACTGCGCACTAAAAGGAACTGCTCAGATGAACAGACATATCTAGAGCGTGAAAAACAGGTCTGTGATCACCTTAAGAAGAGGGGCTACAGCAATAGAAGCATCAAGTCGGCTGTCAAAAGTGTGGGAGATCAGACAAGAGACTCTCTCCTGACCCCTAAAATTAGATTGCAGAAAGAAGAACCAGTTAGGTTCATAAGTACTTTCAATCCACAATGGAAGCAAATCAATGGAATTCTACAGAAGCACTGGCCAGTGCTAAAGACCGATGAGACATTGAATCAATTACTTCCTGTTAAGATGCAAAGCAGCTGGAGGAGATCTAAGAACTTACGTGATTTAATAGTTCAAAGCCATTTGTCGAATCCCATTAAACAACTCTATAACAAAAAAGGCTCTTACTAATGCGGCAGATGTAAAGCCTGTAAATACATGGTATTCAAGCAATCCTACACTGATAAATATGGAAAAAAGTGGTTTATTCAGAATTTTATCAGCTGTACCACAATGGGCGTAGTGTACCATCTTGAATGCCCCTGTGGGGAACGCTACATCGGTAAAACTATTCGGCCACTTAAAGTACGGATCCTGGAGCATGCCAATAACATCAAAAATGCCAGGTAAGATGCGAGAAGATTCAAGACCTTAACGTCAGTAGCGAAGCACTTCCTACACCACCATGGAGGGGAGAATGGAGGCATGAAAGCTTTTGGGATACAGAGCATCCAATTAGGCATTAGAGGGGGCAATTTGGACAACGAACTGCTAAAACTGGAAACAAAATTAATTTTTTTGATTGACAGTTTACACCCACTGGGATTGAATGAGTACAACAGTTATTTACCATATTTGTAAACATCTAGTGAAGCTGAAGGACGATACTCATCTCTTACTGATAGAATTAGGAAAAGCCATTTTTGATTTAAGGCACTTAAGAAAATGTGCCGGTGGTATGTTTCACCTTCCCATTCCCTTCCTCTTCTAAAAATGTAGAGATGGGAGGCATGAGAGACACGTACTCTTTTTAATCAAATTGACACAGATTCTTTTCAACTAATCCAACACGACATGAGGTAAAGTGATTATCACTAATACCTATTGTATGTTGACAGCATGTCGGTCCAAATTACATCATGCTCGATACAATTAGGATGTAAGTTTGAACCTGGGAATTATCAAAACAAATTATAGTATAACTATCTTTACAGTGCATGTTTTTTTCCAGCATTAATAGTTCCGAATCACCATGTACCTGTACCCCAAATGTTATATGGAAACCTTGACGAAAGGAATACAAAAGAAAGGAATGAGTAACAAAAAGACTCTAAAAACTAATATACTTACCGAAGGGCCCAAATCTTATAGGAACCTGTAAATAGAGAGAGAGAGAAGTTATACCCAGTTAAGGGAGACTGGTCAGATTAGGACCATTGATTTATCATTGGAAGAAGAACATGGTATGACTCCCATTCTTATTTAGATTCAACTTAGAAGTAATAAATTAAGTAAGTGGGAATTAACAATGGTAGGGATTCCCACTGGAACCATTTAAGGACTATTTTTTACATATACTTGTATAAACAAGTATATCCTTCTATTGTGTCTTGGTAATTACAGATACAATAGCATCACTGAATTGTGTAGATACACACCATCGAAGTTATGATGGCTATATACACACATAACTTAATTATTACCATATATACAATATAAGTCATCACAGTCAAATATTGGATTATAGTAATGCCCCAGTGGCTATGCCCTAGGGAGATCTAACACAAGCACGAACTCACAATTTGTCATAACATCACTCCATCACAATTAAATCAATGTAGTATTTAGTTTCCCAAGTCACATTTCACGGGATCATTTGTCAATAATTGTCAAGCACATTACTTTTTCTTTTTGCACTTATATATAGTACCTCATAGGAGGTTCGACACGCACACTACACAGCTTACTTTTCACGTTATTTTTTGTGGCTGAGTCTATTCACTATGTTGTTTATTCATACTTTATTATTTTTTCACATATACTGTGGGTGGTTTTTGGTTAGCACATTTTATTTAGTTCTGTCACAAACGGCCACGGATAATGAGGAATAACAAATTCAATATACACTAATATGTCACACATGATTCACAATAAAGGATATAAACTATCAATATATGGGATCAATTTATTACATAGAATGTTAAACATAGCTCCTTAATGGGAAATCGTATATAAAAGAAAACATTATACCCTTGCCATTGGTCCAAACATATCACGTGACCAGAAAATGAAGCCCAAACCGGGAGACATGTAGTGAATAACGTTTGCTCCCTCTAGCAAATTATATTCAGGCTCCATGATTGGCCCGGATGTATCATGTGATCGGACACATCTCACTGAAACTAGTACAGAGAGAAGCCGCGCCGCGAATAGGATTAAGAAATCACGTGACCATGATTCCGTTCCGTGATTGGTGCGGCATAACGGTGATATTCTGGTTACTGGAGACACTCTGGTTAGCCCTGAAAAAACTATCTGTGAAACGTGCGTCGACGGTTCACACTGTACCAGGGTGTTTATTAATCGTGTATGGAAAAATGTGTGTTAATGCCTAGTTAAGATTTAGACTGTAATACACCCCAGCAGTTGGAGGGACATAGATAGAACTCAAGGCACGATGTGGCTATAGATATCTGAAGCACTGATTAATATTGTATCACAGCTTAAGTCCACAATATACTATATAACGTGGTTCTCTCTAGCTGCATATGAGCCTCCCACTGACTGTACCCAGTATTTAACTGCTGGCAGCCACGTGATTGATACTAAAAGCTACATAGTATCAATAAGTATTTCACACCAATAGGGTGTTCTCTCATACTATATTTAACTTCTAATTACTTACAGCTATAAATGATGACTTAAGCCAAGTACAAGTTTAATAGCACACTCAGGTGCATACTACTGCGATAACATTTAGCACCTAACTATACTTAGTGCTCAAGATTATACAGAGAATAACTGTGTAACTATTTGATGAGAGGACCAGTGGATTGAGGAACATAATAGCAACATTTTTGTTACCTTTATAACCAAGTGTCCATAGTGAACTTCACATACAGACTGCATTCTGTGCTGTGAGAATACGCTCAATTTAAGTCACTAGCATTTATAATTTGCAGCGAGTTCCCTTTAATAACCTCATAGATCTGATGTAGGGTAGTCACAGCAGATAAGTGTGACATATACCAGTCATCTACAGCATATTATATAACTCTTATGAATTAGTCTCAAGTGCATATTATTTTTTTTGTGGCTCAGTATGGGTTTATTGTATTTAAGACGGAACGTGCTAATAAAGATATATGTTATAACCAAAAAGCACCCACATACACTTAAGTGATATATATAATTAGGTGTAGACTCTTAGAAATCACCATCATTTATATATGCTGGTTTAATTTGGGGATGCATATGGGAGAGTAACACTAGTCAGGTACTAGTGCAACCATACGATATTATAGTGCATTCGTTTTATATTGATTGAGAATTTTCCTCATTAAGGCAAATTTGTAACAGTTCATTCAAAACTTGGTTTAAACGACATTTGACACAAGCAGTTTATTACGACACATACGGGGTGTGCAAATAATCTTTATTGATATTGCATAATTATAGACATTACACACAATAACAATAGGAAAGGTCATAGTACCTAATAATTGAAGTTATTGGTAATACACGACACTCAGGGTACAGTGTGTTTTTTAACATTAAATGTTAAACTTTGTTTTGTCATTGTATGTTGGTTTTTAATATTTCACAGTTATAGGCCTTTTAGAATAACATAATAAAAGTTATATTTTATGTATTCAATAACATCTTGTGCGCCACTCAAGACCAATCCCTTTTTTGTTAAACTAAAGAAAAAAATACGAATGAATACACCATCGGTCAAACACGCCTGTTCTTTTATACAACTAGGTAATTTACTAAAAATTTGAATTCACAATCACTGCCGGCAATAGCCAAACACTACCGTGAAAAAATACAAATCGTAAACAAAAGCAGTTTTCAAATAGACCTGCTTTTTTTTTTACCGTGTTCTGATAGGCATGCACGGATTCGTGCACGTTTATCAGTGGGAAGGGGTACCATGGAGGAGTGGGGACCCCTTAAATCAAGGGGTTTCCCCATCCAGCCACCCAAGGACCAGGGGTGAAGCCCGAGGCTGTCCCCCCATCCAAGGGTGGTGGATGGGAGGCTGATAGCCTTTTGTGTAAAAGTACCAGTATAAGCTGGTACTTGGAGAACCACAAGTACCAGCATGGTACCTGTAGTTCTACTACAAAAAAATACACAAATAAAAACAAAACACACACACCGTGAAAGTACAATTTTATTAAACATACATGCACACTTACATACATACTTACCTGTGTTGACACAAAGCACTAGGTCCCCTTGTCCAGTAGAATCCAGGGGTACCTGTAAATAAAATATACACAAAGAATCCGGGGTAGATCGGTCCTCTTCTTAAAAAATATAATCCACGGACTTGGTAAAATAAAAAAACAGAATACCCGGTCCACGGACTGAAAGGGGATCCATGTTTACACATGGATCCCCTTTCCCCGACTGGCGGGACCTCCTGTGACTGCTGTCAAAGAGGGTCCCTTCAGCCAATCAGGGAGTGCCATGTCATGGCACTCTCCTAATTGACTGTGCGATCCTGCACTGTCAGTTAGGCGGCGCACTGTGAATACAATGTAGCACAGCGGCGCTCCATTATATTCAATGATGGGAACTTTGCGGTCTGCGGTAGACCGCGAGGTTAAGTGGGGTCACTCTTGTGGTTGGCCCCACTTAACCTCGCGGTCTACGGCAGACCGCAAAGTTCCCACCTCTGCGCTACAGTGCGTGGATTGGGTATTCAGTTTTTTTATTTTACCAAGACCCTGGATTATAACTTAAGAAGAGGACCGATCCACCCCAGATTCTTTGTAATTGTAATTTTTATTTACAGGTACCCCTGGATTCTACTGGAGAAGAGGACCGACTGCTTCGTGTCAACATAGTTAAGTATGTATGTATATAAGTGTGCATGTATGTTTAATAAAATTGTACTTTCACGGTGTGTGTTTGGCTTTTATGTGGGTATTTTTTTGTAGTAGAACTACAGCTACCAGTGGGCCCGTTTCCCCCCTGCATGCTGGTACTTGTGGTTCTCCAAGCACCAGCTCACGGGGAGGCTTGCTGGGACTTGTAGTTCTGCTACAAAAAACAATATATATATTTTTACACAAAAGGCTATCAGCCTCCCATCCACCGCCCTTGGATGGGGGGACAGCCTCGGGCTTCACCCCTGGTACTTGGGTGGCTGGAGGGGGGGACCCCTTGATTTAAGGGGTCCCCACTCCTCCACGGTAACCCGGCCAAGGGTGACTAGTTGGTGATTTAATGCCAGGGCCGCAGGGACCAATATAAAAGTGTCCCCGAGCTTTGGCATTATCTCTCTGACTAGCGGAGCCCAGTGCTGGTGTTAAAAATACGTGGGACCCCTACGTCTTTTGTCCCCCATATTTTTTGGACCAGGCGCAGAGCCCGGTGCTGGTTGATAAAATATGGGGAACCCCTGTCATTTCCCCCCCCCCCCCCCCCCCGTATTTTTACAACAAGGACTGGCTCAAAGAGCCCGAGGCTGGTTATGCTTAGGAGGGGGGACCCCATGCAATTTTTTTTCAGGGATTTTTAACACTTTATACACTTCTTTTAAGGTACACAATGAAGCCCTGCACGGATCTCACAGATCCGGCCGGGATTTATTGTGTTAAGTTCGGCAGTGTTTTACTAATCACTCCCGTAAAACACTGCCCGAAATTACGAATGACATCAACATAAGAAAACACGAAAATGCAGAATACGACAGCATTGTAAATGAGGCGTAAAAAATACAAAAAGTTGCAAATTCACACATTCGATGTCATTTCGTATTTAATCTCCCTCCAAATTCCGACAATTATGAATCTTAGTAAATATACCCCCATGACTCTATAATCTCCTCCCCATCAGAACTCTGCCTAATGTGTGTCTCCACTCAGCTCAAGGCTATCTTTATGGCTTGGACTTGTATTCCGCTCAGACACTCCTCACTTTTCCATTAGTTTCTCAGGTTTAAATTAAACATGGATAGGTCAGCGGACTATTCATGTTTAAACTCTGTTTTCTTAGCACATCAAGCGTTGGAGAGTGATAAATAGTACAGTGCTAAAGTACCAACCAATCAGCTCCTTACTGTCCTTTTATAAACACAGCCTGTAACATGGAAGTTAGACACTGATTGGCTGGTACTTTATCACCGTACTATTTATCACTCTCCAATGCTTGATAAATGGGGGCCACTGTATGCTCCTCACAGGTGGATTTTATTTCAATTCTCCAATCCTACAGCTGACTCCCAATCCTCTCCTAAGGAATTATACTTCCAATTATCCCTTTAATGAGTGCAGTCCTCTACCAGAAACCTATATGGTGATACACAATTTAACTGGTATAATAATATTTTAAAAGAAATAGAATTGAAATTATCAGATAAAATGTATATGTTCTGCTAGTTGTGTCTGTGAACCAAGCATATGAACAGCCCTTGAAGAAACAAAACATACACCTGTGCACAAATTAAAAACTACTGGTGTTACCTGTGTATTATTACAACAAGGAATGTTATGTTGTGTACTTTACAGGAAACAAATAGAACTGCCTTTTCATTGGTGCCTTTAGCAAATATACATGTCCTGGTGCAGAGACGTAAATGGTTCTGTACTAGTTTTCTAGTGTTTTGTGGGTCATTCCGAGTTGATCGCTCGCTAGCTAGTTTTAGCAGCCGTGCAAACGCTATGTCGCCGCCCACTGGGGAGTGTATTTTAGCTTAGCAGAAGTGCGAACGCTTGTGCAGCAAAGCTCTGCAAAAACAGTTTGTGCAGTTTCAGAGTAGTTCTGAACCTACTCAGCGCTTGCGATCACTTCAGCCTATTCGTGTCTGGATTTGACGTCATACACCCGCCCAGCGAACGCCCAGCCACGCCTACATTTTTTCAGACACGCCTGCGTTTTTGCAAACACTCCCTGAAAGAGTTGACACCCAGAAACGCCGCCTTCCTGTCAATCTTCTTGCAGCAGTCAGTGCGGCTGAAAACTCTGCTTCAACCTGGGCACAACCACAATGGCCTTTGTACCCGTACGATGCGCGTGCGCATTGCGGCCCATACGCATGCGCAGAAATGTCATTTATTCACCTGATCGCTGCGCTGTGAAAATCGACAGCGAGCAATCAACTCGGAATGACCCCCTATAAGCATAGGTTGTGCATAGATAATCATCTAGACAAAGGTACAAATTAACACAGTTCATCAAACACAGGTACAAGCCACAAAGCACTAACCCCATAAAATGACATAGTCTGGGATGATTATATTGAACCTGAGAAACAAACAGCTTTTTTTTTCTTGGCAATTTAACCTAATAATGTTTTGACTTCAGACTATATTTTACTAACTGTAATTGCTACTTCAGATTATTGGCCCTCATTCTGAGTTGTTCGCTCGCAAACTGCTTTTAGCAGCATTGCACACGCTAAGCCGCTGCCTTCTGGGAGTGAATCTTAGCTTAGCAAAATTGCGAACGAAAGATTCTCAAAATTGCGAATAGAAATTTCTAAGCAGTTTCTGAGCAGCTCGACACTTACTCTGCCAGTGCGATCAGTTCAGTGCTTGTCGTTCCTGGTTTGACGTCACAAACACACCCAGCGTTCGCCCAGACACTCCCCCGTTTCTCCAGCCACTCCCGCGTTTTTCCCAGAAATGGCAGTGTTTTTTCACACACTCCCATAAAACGGCCAGTTTCCGCCCAGAAACACCCACTTCCTGTCAATCACACAACGATCACCAGAACGAAGAAAAAACCTCGTAATGCAGTGAGTAAAATACCAAACTTCTTAGCAAATCTACTTGGCGCAGCTGCAGTGCAAACATTGCGCTTGCGCAGTTTGCGGAAAATCGCTGTGATGCGATGAAAAAGAACGAGCGAACAACTCGGAATGAGGGCCATTGTGTAAGCAAGCACATACAATGACAAATGATGTCTTTACATAAATAGTAAAATGGATGGAGAAAGCCCTCTTGTTGTAATCTGTGGTCAAAATAAAGGAAAGTAACTTGAATAGGTACTTGGTTTTAGATTTGCCTTATAATAGCGGTTCATTCCACTCCTTCTATTGTTGGTGTGTTCTAAAGGCCCCGGAGGTTGTTACCATGAGATGGTTCTACAATTGGCTGGTGTTAAATAGCCTTTTCTGGACAGTTTTGCTGAGGGCAAGTAATCCAGATGGTTATAAACTGTCAATTAGATTCTTTTTAATTGCAAGTTCTCCCTGCTTATCATATTCTTCTCCCTGCTGTTACCAATGCAAAAACAAGTTAAATGTTGCTGAACTGGGCAGATGGTAGAAGTAAACACACTCCCACCAAAATATGTTCAGACAAACCTGCTGTCTAATGTTTTAGATGACTATTCCAGGTCACTCTTCATCACTCAACTTCATTGTGGAATACTAATTGTCTTTTGTATAAGTAAAACAAATGCATATCCTTTATTAAGGGGGCAGTGGGTCTAGTTTTGGAGATAAGGCAAGACATTACCACTTATTTTTAAAATTAATCATTTACATTTTTAACCTAATGTAGAATTCCGATGGAAAAGGAAAATGGTTTGACAAAGTAACTTTTACTGCTCCAGAGATTACTGCAGAGCATTATCACTCAGTTCAATTTGCAAACTTTTACTGTAAATACTGAAGATTTTATTGTGGTGTTAAAAAATGTAAGTATCATGTAGGATCATGTAGGAATCCTGCTGCATATCATGTACACAAATACAGGACCTTATTCAGGAAGAGTAGCAGAGTCTGCTTTTTAACAGAATCTGCTATTCTTGCAATCGCATGCTGGGGGCTGCCCATCGCAGGGCAAGGCCGCCTAGCATGCTACCCTCTGCTTACCAATTGCGATCATGCTCTATTTGCGATCACGCCGCAATTAGAGTGTGGTCACAGAAACTATGGAAGAAAAAACATTTTGTTATCCCTAATGCACACTGAGTGATAAATATTACTACATAATAATCAGATAATACGGGGATCTTAGTTGCGTATATCTGCAGATATAGGGTTAAGCCCCCAGGCGGATCGGCAAGGCGTCTCCATCACTGGGGGTCCCTAATACTAGGTATGGGTCCGGGGGGCAGGACCCCATCACGTCGGCACAGGTCAGCTACCCCAGGTCAGTACACAGGTGAAAAATTAATAAGGGTTAATAAGAAGCACATAAGTGCTATGTAGGTGAAGTGTGATTAAAATAATACAAAAATATATACAAAGTGATAGGGAAAATAAGAATTTACTTACCGATAATTCTATTTCTCGTAGTCCGTAGTGGATGCTGGGGACTCCGTAAGGACCATGGGGAATAGCGGCTCCGCAGGAGACTGGGCACATCTAAAGAAAGCTTTAGGACTAACTGGTGTGCACTGGCTCCTCCCCCTATGACCCTCCTCCAAGCCTCAGTTAGGAAACTGTGCCCGGACGAGCGTACACAATAAGGAAGGATTTTGAATCCCGGGTAAGACTCATACCAGCCACACCAATCACACCGTATAACTTGTGATCTGAACCCAGTTAACAGTATGACAACAGAGGAGCCTCTGAAAAGATGGCTCCCAACAATAATAACCCGATTTTTGTAATAATAACTATGTACAAGTATTGCAGACAATCCGCACTTGGGATGGGCGCCCAGCATCCACTACGGACTACGAGAAATAGAATTATCGGTAAGTAAATTCTTATTTTCTCTAACATCCTAAGTGGATGCTGGGGACTCCGTAAGGACCATGGGGATTATACCAAAGCTCCCAAACGGGCGGGAGAGTGCGGATGACTCTGCAGCACCGAATGAGAGAACTCCAGGTCCTCCTCAGCCAGGGTATCAAATTTGTAGAATTTGGCAAACGTGTTTGCCCCTGACCAAGTAGCTGCTCGGCAAAGTTGTAAAGCCGAGATCCCTCGGGCAGCCGCCCAAGATGAGCCCACTTTCCTTGTGGAACGGGCTTTTACAGATTTTAGCTGTGGCAGGCCTGCCACAGAATGTGCAAGCTGAATTGTACTACAAATCCAACGAGCAATAGTCTGCTTAGAAGCAGGAGCACCCAGCATGTTGGGTGCATACAGGATAAACAGCGAGTCAGATTTCCTGACTCCAGCCGTCCTGGAACATATTTTCAGGGCCCTGACAACATCCAGCAACTTGGATTCCTCCAAGTCCCTAGTAGCCGCAGGCACCACAATAGGTTGGTTCAGGTGAAAACGCTGGAACCACCTTAGGGAGAAACTGAGGACGAGTCCTCAATTCCGCCCTGTCCGAATGGAAAATCAGATAAGGGCTTTTACAGGATAAAGCCGCCAATCCTGACACGCGCCTGGCCTAGGCCAGGGCCAACAGCATGACCACTTTCCATGCGAGATATTTTAACTCCACAGATTTAAGTGGTTCAAACCAATGTGACTTTTGGAACCCAAACTACATTGAGATCCCAAATTTCCACTGGAGGCACAAAAGGAGGCTGTATATGCAGTACCCCTTTTACAAACGTCTAAACTTCAGGGACTGAAGCTAGTTCTTTTTTGGAAGAAAATTGACAGGGCCGAAATCCGAACCTTAATGGACCCCAATTTCAGGCCTGTCAAAGTCAGAAAAATATCTCTATGCACACTACCATATTTGCACCTCACACAGGTCCGTGCTGCGCATGCGTACGCTCTCCCGTACGTGCGCATACTCACAGTCGCGGGCACCCGCAGGCGCATGGTATGCGTATTTACGGTAGAGTTTATGTGGTTGTAGCGTGCGACTCAATCATTACATATTTTCACTAATAATGTATTTTGTAGATCATGGTCCCTTTGATAGATTCTGAAAGTTTGGTTAATATAGAATGTTTATGAACAGAGGAATCCCTCTTTGTTTGATACGAAGGGTCAGATAGGAGTAATACAGTGGTGTTTAGTATCCATCGGAAGAATATTTAATTAGAAATATTCCGGTGTTGGTTTGAAGCAGATCAATCGCTCGTGCGAATAGTTATGGACATAAGAAGTTTATGAACATTTACTTTATTTGCACTTTATTACCCATGCGGCGGGAAACCCAGTTTCCCTCCCACCTGAGCAGTTGGAAATAGTCACAGCCCACCTGTATGAATCAACCTATGACCTTTTGTTATAATGCGAAGCCGAATTCCTGTGTCCAATGAACAATGAGATTGTAGGGACCATTGAATTGTATTGTGTGTGGGGCATAAATAGCAGGCCGACCATATCCAACTTCACTCTCTTCAACGGTTCTCATTGCTGATAATCGGGAGCTGGATATCGAGGCGCATGCGATCGTTCCCCTTGTGCGTAAGTTCTCTCCGTAATCATATTGTCTTACTGTGAGCCATTTCTCTCTCTCCCTCTCTTCTCTTTCTCTCGTATTTTCCATTGATTAGATTGTATTGAATAGTATTGTATGTTATTTCCTGTGTAGATATCTGGTTAGTTGGTTTATGTTATATTGTAGTGTATGCTTTGTACTGTGATTCTTTTTGCAAGTATAATAGTCAAAATACACATAATAGGTTTCGGACCCTAAGCCCAGGTATCTGTGTATTCTTTATAGTGTTAAGTACTCCCTGAGCATCGGTGACACTCAAGCAGCTTTGTAGTTAATCAGGTTACACAAGGTTGCACATACACTTTGTCTCTACATTAAGGTTTGCTGTGTATTTCATTGCTAAAGGTATAGATATAAAGGTTTAACGTTGTGAGCGTCTGCATCGCTGGTGATCTCCTCGTGGTCCCGAGCGCTGCTACGCTATAGCGAATCATTACGATAAGTCAACAGCCAATAGTCTGCCTGCCTGCGATCACTTGGCCGTGAGTGAACGTGACGCCTGAGCATCTCGATCACGGCTAAGCGATCGATACGCAACTTGCGTACCCTTACGGTACTTCTTACGTAGATAGCGTACGTTGTTCTTAGACCTCATAAAGGGTTATATACACGATAAATATTTAGCTTTATCAGGCCCATAGACACTCCTGTCTGCAGGAATCGACCCAGTTGAATTTCCTCCGTCGGGCCTTACTGGCCTCGCACTACGCAACATATTTTCGCCAATTGCGGCGATAATGTTTTTGCGGTTACATCCTTCCTGGCTTTTGATCAGGATAGGGATGACTTCATCCGGAATGCCTTTTTTTCTTCAGGATCCGGTGTTCAAACGCCATGCCGTCAAACGCAGCCGCGGTAAGTCTTGGAACAGACAGGGTCCTTGCTGGAGCAGGTCCCTTCTTAGAGGTAGAGGCCCCGGATCCTCCATGAGCCTCTCTTGAAGTTCCGGTTACCAAGTCCTTTTTGGCCCATCCGGAGCCACGAATATAGTGCTTACTCCTCTCCATCTTATCAATCTCAGTACCTTGGGTATGAGAGGCAGATGAGGGAACACATATACTGACTGGTACACCCACGGTGTTACCAGAGCGTCTACAACTATTGCCTGAGGGTCTCTTGACCTGGCGCAATACCTGTCAAGTTTTTTAATCATGTGGACGACTTCTGGGTGAAGTCCCCACTCTCCCGGGTGGAGGCCGTGCTGAGGAAGTCTGCTTCCCAGTTGTCCACTCCCGGAATGAATACTGTTGACAGTGCTATTACATGATTTTCCGCCCAGCGGAGAATCCTTGCAGCTTCTGCCATTGCCCTCCTGCTTCCCGTGGCACCCTGCCTGTTTACGTGGGTGACTGCCGTAATGTTGTCCGACTGGATCAACACCGGCTGACCTTGAAGCAGAGGTCTTGTTAAGCTTAGTGCATTGTAAATGGCCCTTAGCTTCAGGATATTTATGTGAAGTGATGTCTCCAGGCTTGACCATAAGCCCTGGATATTCCTTCCCTGTGTGACTGCTCTCCAGCCTCGCAGGCTGGCATCCGTGGTCACCAGGACCCAGTCCTGAATGCCGAATCTGCGGCCCTCTAGAAGATGAGCACTCTGCAACCACCACAGGAGGGATACCCTTGTCCCTGGTGACAGGGTTATCCGCTGATGCATCTGAAGATGCGACCCGGACCATTTGTCCAGTAGGTTCCACTGGAAAGTCTTGCGTGGAATCTGCCGAATGGGATTGCTTCGTAGGAAGCCACCATTTTTACCCAGAACCCTTGTGCATTGATGCACTCTTGGTTCGGTTTTAGGAGGTTCCTGACTAGCTCGGATAACTCCCTGGCTCTCTCCTCCGGGAGAAACACCTTCTTTCTGGACTGTGTCCAGGATCATCCCTAGGAACAGAAGACAAGTCGTCGGAACCAGCTGCGATTTTGGAATATTGAGAATCCAATCGTGCTGCCGCAACACTACCTGAGATAGTGCTACACCGATCTCCAGCTGTTCCCTGGATCTTACCCTTATCAGGGAATCGTCCAAGTAAAGGATAACTAAAATTCCCTTCCTTCGAAGGAATATCATCATTTCGGTCATTACTTCAGTAAAGACCCGGGGTGCCGTGGCCCATCCCTACGGCAGCGTCTGAACTGATAGTGACAGTTCTGTACCATAACCTGAGATACCCTTGGTGAGAAGGGTAAATTTTGACATGAAGGTAAGCATCCTTGATGTCCCGAGACCTCATGTAGTCCCCTTCTTCCAGGTTTGCAATCACTGCTCTGAGTGACTCAATTTTGAATTTGAACCTCTGTATGTAAGTGTTCAAAGATTTTAGATTTTAGATTTTAAAATCGGTCTCACCGAGCCGTCTGGCTTCGGTACCACAATAGTGTGGAATAATACCCCGTTCCCTGTTGCAGGAGGGGTACCTTAATCATCACCTGCTGGGAATACAGCTTGTGAATGGCTTTCAAAACTGCCTCCCTGTCAGCGGGAGACGTCGGTAAAACAGACCTTTGGAAACGGCGAGGGGAATATGTCTCGAATTCCAATTTGTACCCCTGAAAATATTACCTGAAGGATCCAGGGGTCTACTTGCGAGTGAGCCCACTGAAATTCATTGAGAACGGGCCCCCACCGTGCCTGAACTTGTAAAGCCCTAGCGTCATACTGAGGGCTTTGCAGAGGCAGAAAAGGGTTTCTGTTCCTGGGAACTGGCTAATCTCTGCAGCCATTTTCCTCTCCCTCTGTCACGTGCAGAAAAGAGGAACCCTTTTGTCCGCTTGCCAACCAGGACTGCGCCTGATAATACGGCGTCTTATTTTGAGAGGCGACCAGGGGTACATCCCCTTTTTTTTGTAAGGCAATACTTCCAAATGCCGTTTGGAATCCGCATCACCTGACCATTTTACTGGTAGAATTGGACAACGCACTTATACTTGATGCCAGTCGGCAAACATTCCGCTGTGCATCATGCATATATAGAAATGCATCTTTTAATTGCTCTATAGGCAATAATATACTGTCCTTATCTAGGATATCAATATTTCCAGTCAGGGAATCCGACCACGCCAACCCAGCACTGCACATCCAGGCTGAGGCGATTGCTGGTCGCAGTATAACACCAGTATGTGTGTAAATACATTTTAGGATACCCTCCTGCTTTTTATCAGCAGGATCCTTAAGGGCGGCCATCTCAGGAGAGGATAGAGCCCTTGTTCTTACAAGCGTGTGAGCGCCTTATCCCCCCTAGGGGGTGTTTCCCAACGCACCCTAACCTCTGGCGGGAAAAGGTATACTGCCAATAACTTTTTAGAAATTATCAATTGTTATCGGGGGGAAACCCACGCATCATCACACACCTCATTTTATTTCTCAGATTCAGGAAAACTACAGGAAGTTTTTCCTCACCAAACATAATATTTTTTTTTGGTGGTATTCATATTATCAGAAAAGTGTAAACATTTTCCATTGCCTCAATCATGCAATGTGTGGCCCTATTGGAAATCACGGTTGTCTCTTCACCGTCGACACAGGAGTCAGTATCCGTGTCGGCGTCTGTATCTGAGGTAACGGGCGCTTTAGAGCCCCTGTATGAGACGTCTGGACATGCACAAGCTGAGTAGCCGGCTGTCTCATGTCAACCACTGTCTTTAATACAAAGTTGACACTGTCACGCAATTTCAACAGTACATCCACTCAGGTGTCAACCCCCTAGGGGGTGACAACACTATTACAGACACTCTACTCCGTCTCCACATCATTTTTCTCCTCATACATGTCGACACAAACGTACCGACACACAGCGCACACACACAGGGAATGCTCTGATAGAGGACAGGACCCCACTAGCCCTTTGGGGAGACAGAGGGAGAGTTTGCCAGCACACACCAGAGCGCTATATATATATATATATATACACACAGGGATAACCTTATATAAGTGTTTTTCCCTTTATAGCTGCTGTATTGTTTATACTGCGCCTAATTTGTGCCCCTCTCTCTTTTTTAACCCCTTTCTGTAGTGTAGTGACTGCAGGGGAGAGCCAGGGAGCTTCCCTCCAACTGAGCTGTGAGGGAAAATGGCGCCAGTGTGCTGAGGAGATAGGCTCCGCCCCTTTCTCGGCGTCCTTATCATCCGTTTTTCAGTATGTTTTGGCAGGGGTTAAATGCATCCATATAGCCCAGGAGTTATATGTGATGCATTTATTTTAGCCATATAAGGTTTTTATCGATTTATTGCGTCTCAGGGCGCTGCCCCCCCCAGCGCCCTGCACCCTCAGTGACCGGAGTGTGAAGTGTGCTGAGAGCAATGGCGCACAGCTGCGGTGCTGTGCGCTACCTTATCTGAAGACAGGATCGTCTTCTGCCGCCGATTTTCCGGACCTCTTCGCTCTTCTGGCTCTGTAAGGGGGCCGGCGGCGCGGCTCCGGGACCCATCCAGGCTGAATCTGTGATCGTCCCTCTGGAGCTAATGTCCAGTAGCCTAAGAAACCCAATCCACTCTGCACGCAGGTGAGTTAGTTTCTTCTCCCCTTAGTCCCTCGATGCAGTGAGCCTGTTGCCAGCAGGTCTCACTGAAAATAATAAACCTAAACTAAAACTTTCACAAAGAGCTCAGGAGAGCCCCTAGTGTGCACCCTTCTCGTCGGGCACAGAAATCTAACTGAGGCTTGGAGGAGGGTCATAGGGGGAGGAGCCAGTGCACACCAATTAGTCCTAAAGCTTTCTTTAGATGTGCCCAGTCTCCTGCGGAGCCGCTATTCCCCATGGTCCTTACGGAGTCCCCAGCATCCACTTAGGACGTTAGAGAAAAGCATAAGTGTTAATGAAGTGTTAGGGTGTGCCGACCTGGAGGCACCCAGCCATACAGACATATGGGCCACCGCACCCCACACCCCATAAATAATTACACATATGACTGGGTCTGAATGCCCAGCGTAAGGCCACATGATAATGGCTCCTACAGCATCTGAGAGCCAGCTTACCTGGAGACACCCCTAGCTTCTCCAATGGCACTCTGGAGTCAGCAATCCCTCCTAATGCTGACCTAACTACAATGCACATGTATTGGCAAGCTGCCTCTCTAACTACAATGCACATATATTGGCAAGCTGCTCAATCAGATTGTGATGTCACTCAGGTGCTAAAAGGGAGGGGTAATTCTGTGTAAGAAAAAAAGATTTTGTTTTCCCTAATGCACACTGAGTGAAAAATAATACTACATAATAATCAGATAATACGGAGATCTTAGTTGCTTATATCTGCAGATATCGGGTTAAGCCCCCAGGCTGATCGGCAAGGCATCTCTGTCACTGGAGGTCGCTAATACTAGGTATGGGTCCGGGGGCAGGACCCCATCACGTCGTCACAGGTCGGCTACCCCAGGTCAGCACACAGGTGAAAATTAATAAGGGTTAATAAGAAGCACATAAGTGCTATATAGGTGCACCCGGGACCCATACCTAGTATTAGGGACCCCCAGTGATGGAGACACCTTGCCGATCGGCCTGGGGGCTTAACAGCTCCAGGTCGGCACGCCCTAACACTTTATTAACACTTATGATTTTCCCTATCACTTTGTATATATTTTTGTATTATTTTAATCACACTTCACCTACATAGCACTTATGTGCTTCTTATTAACCCTTATTAATTTTCACCTGTGGTAGCCGACCTGTACCTGGGGTAGCCGACCTGTGCCGACGTGATGGGGTCCTGCACCCCAGACCCATACCTAGTAATAGAGACCCCCAGAGATGGAGACACATTGCCGATCGGCCTGGGGGCTTAACCCTATATCTGCAGATATACGCAACTAAGATCTCCGTATTATCTGATTATTATGTAGTATTATTTTTCACTCAGTGTGCATTAGGGATAACAAAATGTTTTTTCTTACACAGAATTACCCCTCCCTTTTAGCACCTGAGTGACATCACAATCTGATTGAGCAGCTTGCCAATATATGTGCATTGTAGTTAGAGAGGCATGGATGGGTCCGCATTAGGAGGGATTGCTGACTCCAGAGTGCCATTGGAGAAGCTTGGGGTGTCTCCAGGTAAGCTGGCTCTCAGATGCTGTAGGAGCCATTATCATGTGGCCTTACACTGGGCATTCAGACCCAGACATGTGTAATAATTTATGGGGTGGGTGTGGGGTGTGGTGGCCCCTATGTCGGCATGGCTGGGCGGCTCAATGTCAGCACACCCTAACACTTTATTAACACCTATGATTTTCCCTATCACTTTGTATATATCTTTGTATTTTAATCACACTTCACCTACATAGCACTTATGTGCTTCTTATTAACCCTTATTAATTTTCAGAAAAAATGGAAGAGAGTGTGGGCACTAGTGAAATGACTTGGAGACACTTGAAAAAACTACTACACAATTGTCTATAGGTATTTGTCAATGAATTACACCTGTTCCCCGGACTGCAGCTACTAAATTGAGTTTGCTAAATCTCAATACTATACAAGAAAAAAAGGGGGGTGTTTAAAGAAGTGCCATCCATAAAGAAAAAGGTGTCATTATTTGATGTATTCAATAGATCACATATATATTTACATACCACAAATATTAATCGCAATATCCCCCTCAGCAATAAACATGTATTAAGCAATTAAAAAGGTCACATGCATTAATAACTGATTTCAATTTATCCAATAATAACTGAACAGCTGTGAATATATAACCAGGAGGAAAAGCGCTTTTCAAAAATTAAAATTAGTAAAAAATTAAAAAATAAAAATAATTAAAAAAAGTCTATATTAATGAGACTGTCCAATTAGAGACAACACTGCACCAGTCTTTTTTAGTTCCACAATGGGCTTGAATCACACTCTTTATGATAGAAATTACAATGTGGCAAACATTTCCAGGACAGTTCAATTTAAGCAGATTCCTGCTCCAACAGTTCCATATGTTAAGATACCCCTCACCTGTCGTTTAAAGATGAATACAGGTGAATTGCTGTATCGGGGTTGGAAATCTCCTATGCAGGAGTGATGTGCTTTAAGTTGAATGGAGCCGTGGTTAGCAGATGTCTGTAAGAAGCTGGAATGACGGAGCTAGCCGCATCCGTTTGTGATGGCTGGGAACCGCCTGTATCCACTGGTCTGCTCACGCTGCTGCACCGATGCCGGCTGTCAGTACGGAGCGCTGAAAGCCTGTGCTGTGGCTCTGGGTGCAGGGTCAAGAATTCATGAAAACAGGGCACTGCTTGACCGGTTTCTCAGCCTTAGTAATGAGGCTGTTTCATCAGAAGTGCCACCCTTTAATCAGTCCATCTATTTATACCTAGTTGGATTAATTATCTCAATCTGAAACAGACTTGTAGTAGTTCAACATTCACACTGCTCATTATAGTGGCTCCACAATATAGTGCACATGAATACAGATTAAAAGATATAATATATTCAGATATATCAATACTGCATATCCCTTATCATAATATAGTTTACATATAATGAATATAAGTGATACCAAGTCATTTAAACACCATTACAAATATATAAGAAAAAATAAATACAAGATAATAAAAATACAGATTTGGAATTCTGATGCATATATATCAGTTTATCTATGTAATATAATGAATGGTCAGTAATACAATATGTAGAATCACTCTCCATCCTATAGATTTTTATACTTATTATTATTCTCATACATGAGACCAAACCGTACATAATACAAATCTCTTTTTCCCAAAAAAAATACATTATATCCTTAAACATAAATTGTCTTCTCTCAGAAAGATTCTAACAGAGAGATGAAAATGTATTAATCACAGTGACTTTCTTAAAAAGAATATACACCTGTGGACCTTGGTGTGTTTAACTGTAACAGCATACTTGCTGTTGCCTATGGAAACCACCCAATTAATCATGTATGTGCATTAAAAAGTGTTGTTTTTTTTAAATAAAAATAAACACCTGTGTACCTTGGTGTGTTTGACTAAACAGTGTTCTTGCTGTTGCCTAAGGAAACCACCCAGTTATTCATGCATGTGCATTAAAAAATGCACATGCATGAATATAGGGGCAAATGAATGCCCCTAAAAACAAACATCCCAATACATAAACCATAAGACTGGGTTCAGGGAAAACAACCCCACTGATTGTTTTAAAAATTACCCTCTTTAAATTACCTATCCTCTCTAGGTAATTGTTCTGCTTACTTTTTATGTGTATAGAATATGTACTGTTAACCTTGAGTAATCTAGGCAAACATAAAACTAACATCTAGATAGTGAATATCTGTTTTCTATGTATCTAGAATATAATCTAGGCTAACTCAAAACTCACTTAGCCCTATTATAGACTTAAATGACATGAATGGTGGTGATATGATGGAAATCATTCCCTCAATGGGGATGGACTCTAGGGACCTAAGATGCCCACCCCAAAAGGAAAAATAAAAATTAATAAAAAAATATGTAGGAGCCACCAACTTATATTAAACGTTGTTCAATTCAATCATGTCATTAAGGCCATTTGGTGTTAATGTTCCTAATCTAAAAATCCAAAAGGCTTCTTTCTTGCATAGCCTATTGTACCTATCTCCTCTACCCGTCTTCGGGATTTGTTCAATAGCCTGGATTCTCAAGTTAGTTAAGTTACCTACTGGACAGATGGAAACATGTTGAGGTACTGTATGAGGTCTCAGATTTTTCAGAACACCTCTTCTATGTTCTAAAAACCTGATGTTGACCATTCTAGTCGTACGGCCAACGTACTAGATGCCACAACCACAAGAAATTACGTATATCACATAGCTAGATTGACAATTTAAAAATGTTTCTGTTTTATAAGAATTTTTGTCAGTAAATGATGTGACTTTATTACTCCTGTGGGTTGCATGTACACATGTGTAGCATCTTGATCTGCCACATCTGAAAAAACCTTTTGGTTTGGGGGGCTATCTCTAGCCAACTTCTTTGAGGGCCAAAGCTAGAGTCTTAGCATACTAGGTGCTAATTTCAATTTTAGATTGTTAGCTTTTCTAAACACCACCTTTCTTGATCCTTGTAAATCCTTTTCTATAAATTTATCCAATTTTAAAAGATTATAATTCTTATTGATTATTTTCCTAATATCTGTTGCAATTGTATTATATTTAGTTATAAATACCAAGGCTTTATTATTTTCTTATTTCTTTTCAAAAGCTGTTACATTAGTGGATATATCCAATTTCCGTAAAAATAATGTGTCTCTATTAATCTGACTTACCTCAAGAAGCACATTATCCAATAAATCTCCTGGGTATCCTTGATCCAAAAATGATTGGTACATGACCCTTGCTTGTTTCTCAAATGTATCTAAATCGGAACAATTCCTGCGGAGACGCAAAAACTGTCCCTTTGGTATATCGTCTTCATCGTCATCATCCCGCTGTCGGATTCTCGCGAGATTCGTATTCTATATAAAGAGCCGCGTGTCACCGCCATTATCACTCGTTCATTGGAGATTGAATGGAGAGGATGTGGCTGCGTTCTCTCCCTGAAAAGCTCCGTATCTGTGCTCAGTGTGCTGCAAATATCTGTGTTCAGTGTGCTGCAAATTTCTGTGCTCAGTGTGCTGCAAATATCTATATTCTCTGCCTGAAAACGCTCCATATCTGTGCTCCGTGTGCTGCAAATATCTGTGCTCAGTGTGCTGCATTGTGGGGACCCACCAGTATATAATATAATTACAGTAGTACAGTACAGTAAGCCATTGCTGTATCTTGCAGCTCTGTGTCAAGTATACTATCCATATCTGTGCTGCATTATTGTGAGCACTATATAGTAGCACAGTGCAGCATTTTGGTGACCAGCAGTATACATATAGTACAGTACAGTAGGCCATTTCTGTATCTTGCAGCTCTGTGTCAAGTATACTAGTATCCATATCTGTGCTGCATTATTGTGAGTAGTATATAGTAGGACAGTGTAGAATTTTGGTGACCAGCAGTATGCATATAGTACAGTACAGTAGGCCATTGCTGTATCTTGCAGCTCTGTGTC
The DNA here is from genome assembly GCF_028390025.1 of Pseudophryne corroboree. Classification (NCBI taxonomy): domain Eukaryota; kingdom Metazoa; phylum Chordata; class Amphibia; order Anura; family Myobatrachidae; genus Pseudophryne; species Pseudophryne corroboree. The sequence goes on along the minus strand of NC_086447.1, from coordinate 637,592,082 downwards.
AAGTATACTATCCATATCTGTGCTGCATTATTGTGAGCAGTATATAGTAGGACAGTGCAGCATTTTGGTGACCAGCAGTATACATATAGTACAGTACAGTAGGCCATTGCTGTATCTTGCAGCTCCGTATCACTTCAAGTATCCATATCTGTGCTGCATTGTTGTGAGCAGTATATAGTAGGACAGTGCAGCATTTTGGCGACCAGCAGTACACATATAGTACAGTACAGTAGGCCATTGCTGTATCTTGCAGCTCCGTATCACTTCAAGTATCCATATCTGTGCTGCATTGTTGTGAGCAGTATATAGTAGTACAGTGCAGCATTTTGGGGACCAGCAGTAGTAGTACAGACAGTACAGCAGGCCATTGCTATTGATATATTACTGGCATATAATTCCACACATTAAAAAATGGAGAACAAAAATGTGGAGGGTAAAATAGGGAAAGATCAAGATCCACTTCCACCTCATGCTGAAGCTGCTGCCACTAGTCATGGCCGAGACGATGAAATGCCATCAACGTCGTCTGCCAAGGCCGATGCCCAATGTCATAGTAGAGAGCATGTAAAATCAAAAAAACTAAAGTTTAGTAAAATGACCCAAAAATCAAAATTAAATGCATCTGAGGAGAACCGTAAACTTGCCAATATGCCATTTACGACACGGAGTGGCAAGGTACGGCTGAGGCCCTGGCCTATGTTCATGGCTAGTGGTTCAGCTTCAAATGAGGATGGAAGCACTCATCCTCCCGCTAGAAAAATGAAAAGACTTAAACTGGCAAAAGCACAGCAAAGAACTGTGCGTTCTTCTAAATCACAAATCCCCAAGGAGAGTCCAATTGTGTCGGTTCCGATGCCTGACCTTCCCAACACTGGACGGGAAGAGGTGGTGGCTTCCACCATTTGCACGCCCCCTGCAAGTGCTGGAAGGAGCACCCACAGTCCAATTCCTGATAGTCAAATTGAAGATGTCACTGTTGAAGTACACCAGGATGAGGATATGGGTGTTGCTGGCGCTGAGGAGGAAATTGACAAGGAGGATTCTGATGGTGAGGTGGTTTGTTTAAGTCAGGCATCCGGGGAGACACCTGTTGTCCGTGGGATGAATATGGCAATTGACATGCCTGGTCAAATTACAAAAAAAAAATCACCTCTTCGGTGTGGAATTATTTTAACAGAAATGCGGACAACAGGTGTTAAGCCGTGTGTTGCCTTTGTCAAGCTGTAATAAGTAGGGGTAAGGACATTAACCACCTAGGAACATCCTCCCTTATACATCACTTGGAGCGCATTCATCAGAAGTCATTGACAAGTTCAAAAACTTTGGGTGACAGCGGAAGCAGTCCACTGACAACTAAATCCCTTCCTCTTGTACCCAAGCTCCTGCAAACCACACCACCAACTCCCTCAGTGTCAATTTCCTCCTTAGACAAGAACGCCAATAGTCCTGCAGGCCATGTCACTGGCAAGTCTGATGAGTCCTCTCCTGACTGGGATTCCTCCGATACATCCTTGAGTGTAACGCCTACTGCTGCTGGTGCTGCTGTTGTTGCTGCTGGGAGTCGATCGTCATCCCAGAGGGGAAGTTGGAAGACCACTTGTACTACTTACAGTAAGCAATTTACTGTCCAACAGTCCTTTGCGAGGAAGATTAAATATCACAGCAGTCATCTTGTTGCAAAGCGGATAAATCAGTCCTTGGCAGCTGTGTTGGTGTTAGATGTGTGTCCGGTATCCGGCATTAGTTTACAGGGAATTAGAGAATTTCTTGAGGTAGTGTGTCCCCAGTACCAAATACCATCTCGGTTCCACTTCTCTAGGCAGGCAATACCGAGAATGTACACAGACGTCAGAAAAAGACTCACCAGTGTCCTAAAAAATGCAGTTGTACCCAATGTCCACTTAACCACGGACATGTGGACAAGTGGAGCAGGGCAGACTCAGGACTATATGACTGTCACAGCCCACTGGGTAGATGCATTGCCTTCCGCAGCAAGAACAGCAGCGGAGGCACCAGTAGCAGCGTCTCGCAAACGCCAACTTGTTCCTAGGCAGGCTACACTTTGTATCACCGCTTTCCATAAGAGGCACACAGCTGACAACCTCTTACGGAAACTGAGGAACATCATCGCAGAATGGCTTACCCCAATTGGAGTCTCCCGGGGATTTGTGACATCGGACAACGCCACCAATATAGTGCATTCATTACATGTGGGCAAATTCCAGCACGTCCCATGTTTTGCACATACATTGAATTTGGTGGTGCAGAATTCTTTAAAAAACGTAAGGGGCGTGCAAGAGATTCTGTCCATGTCCTGAAGAACTGCGGGCCACTTTCAGCATTTAGCCACTGCATGCCAAAGACTGGAGCACCAGCAAACACTCCTGAACCTGCCCTGCCATCATCTGAAGCAAGAGGTGGTAACGAGGTGAATTCAACCCTCTATATGCTTCAGAGGATGGAGAAGCAGCAAAAGGCCATTCAAGCCTATACATATGCCTACGATATAGGCAAATGAGGTGAAATGCACCTGACTCAAGCGCAGTAGAGAATGATTTCAACGTTGTGCAAGGTTCTGCAACCCTTTGAACTTGCCACACGTGAAGTCAGTTCAGACACTGCCAGCCTGAGTCAGGTCATTCCCCTCATCAGGCTTTTGCAGAAGCAGCTGGAGAGATTGAAGGAGGAGCTAAAATGGAGCAATTCCGCTAGGCATGTGTGGACATGTGGATGGAGCCCTTAATTCGCTTAACCAGGATTCACTTGTGGTCAATCTGTTGAAATCAGAGCACTACATTTTGGCCACCGTGCTCGATCCTAGGTTTAAAGCCTACGTTGTATCTCTCTTTCCGGCAGACACAAGTCTGCAGATGTTCAAAGACCTGCTGGTGAGACACTTGCCAACTCAAGAGGAACGTGACCCGTCAACAGCTCCTCCTTCACATTCTCCTGCAACTGGGGTTGCGAGGAAAAGGCTAAGAATTCCGAGCCCACCCACTGGCGGTGATGCAGGGCAGTCTGGATCGAGTGCTGACATCGGACTGAAGGATGCTTATATGAGTGACCGCATCCAAGTAGGCACGTCAGACAGTCCGTACGTAAACTGGCAGGAAAAAGAGGCAATTTGGAGGCCCTTGCACAAACTGGCTTTATTTTACCTAAGTTGCCCCCCCTCCAGTGTGTACTCCGAAAGAGTGTTTAGTTCAGCCGGTCACCTTGTCAGCGATCAGCGTACGAGGTTACTTCCAGAAAATGTGGAGAAGATGATGTTCAACAAAATTAATTATAATCAATTCCTCCATGGAAACATACACCATCAATTGCCTCCAGAAAGTACACAGTGACCTGAGATGGTGGATTCCAGTGGGGACGAATTAATACTCTGTGAGGAGGGGGATGTACACAGTGAAAGGGGTGAGGAATCGGAGGATGATGATGAGGTGGACATCTTGCCTCTGTAGAGCCAGTTTGAGCAAGGAGAGATTGATTGCTTCTTATTTTGGTGGGGGCCCAAACCAACCAGTCATTTCAGCCACAGTCGTGTGGCAGACCCTGTGGCTGAAATGATGGGTTTGTTAAAGTGTGCATGTCCTGTTTATACAACATAAGGGTGGGTGGGAGGCCACATGATAATGGTGGGAGGACCCAAGGACAATTCCATCTTGCACCTCTTTTTTTATTATTTATCTTTGCATCATGTGATGTTTGGGGGCAATTTTTTTAAGTGCCATCCGGTCTGACACTGCAGTGCCACTCCTAGATGGGCCTGGTGTTTGTGCCGCCCACTTGGGTCGCTTAGCTTAGTCATCCAGCGACCTTGGTGCAAATTTTAGGACTAAAAATAATATTTTGAGGTGTGAGGTGTTCAGAATAAACTGGAAATGAGTGGAAATTATGGTCATTGAGGTTAATAATACTATAGGATCAAAATTCCCCCCAAATTCTATGATTTAAGCTGTTTTTGAGGGTTTTTTGAGAAAAATCACCCGAATCCAAAACACACCCGAATCCGACAAAAAATTTTCAGGGAGGTTTTGCCAAAACGTGTCCGAATCCAAAACACGGCCGTGGAACCGAATCCAAAACCAAAACACAAAACCCGAAAAATTTCCGTTGCACATCTCTAATTATTATGTAGTATTATTTTTCACTCACTGTGCATTAGGGATAACAAAATGTTTTTTCTTACACAGAATTACCCCTCCCTTTTAGCACCTGAGTGACATCACAATCGGAATGAGCAGCTTGCCAATATATGTGCATTGTAGTTAGAGAGGCAGCTTGCCAATATATGTGCATTGTAGTTAGAGAGGCAGCTTGCTAATATATGTGCATTGTAGTTAGAGAGGCAGCTTGCTAATATATGTGCATTGTAGTTAGAGAGGCAGCTTGCTAATATATGTGCATTGTAGTTAGAGAGGCAGCTTGCTAATATATGTGCATTGTAGTTAGAGAGGCAGCTTGCCAATATATGTGCATTGTAGTTAGAGAGGCAGCTTGCTAATATATGTGCATTGTAGTTAGAGAGGCAGCTTGCCAATATATGTGCATTGTAGTTAGAGAGGCAGCTTGCCAATATATGTGCATTGTAGTTAGAGAGGCAGCTTGCCAATATATGTGCATTGTAGTTAGAGAGGCAGCTTGCCAATATATGTGCATTGTAGTTAGAGAGGCAGCTTGCCAATATATGTGCATTGTAGTTAGAGAGGCAGCTTGCCAATATATGTGCATTGTAGTTAGAGAGGCAGCTTGCTAATATATGTGCATTGTAGTTAGGTCAGCATTAGGAGGGATTGCTGACTCCAGAGTGCCATTGGAGAAGTTAGGGGTGTCTCCAGGTAAGCTGGCTCTCAGATGCTGTAGGAGCCATTATCATGTGGCCTTACACTGGGCATTCAGACCCAGACATATGTGCAATTATTTATGGGGTGGGTGTGGGGTGCGGTGGCCCCTGTGTCGGTATGGCTGGGCGGCTCCAGGTCGGCACACCCTAACACTTTATTAACACCTATGATTTTCCCTATCACTTTGTATATATTTTTGTATTATTTTAAACACACTTCACCTACATAGCACTTATGTGCTTCTTATTAACCCTTATTAATTTTCACCTGTGTGCTGACCTGGGGTAGCCGACCTGTGCCGACGTGATGGGGTCCTGCCCCCCGGACCCATACCTAGTAGTAGGGACCCCCAGTGATGGAGACGCCTTGCCGATCGGCCTGGGTGCTTAATCCTATATCTGCAGATATATGCAACTAAGATCTCCTTATTATCTGATTATTATGTAGTATTATTTTTCACTCACTGTGCATTAGGGAAAACAAAATCTTTTTTTCTTACACAGAATTACCCCTCCCTTTTAGCACCTGAGTGACATCACAATCTGATTGAGCAGTTTGAAAATATATGTGCGGCACAGAAACTATGTAAGCCTCTTGCTGTCACAGTCTGGCTGCGACGACAGGAGTCCCGCCGCCATTCTTTCGATCAGGGCGGTTGCGTATGACGAAACACCTGCCACACCAACGCCTCTGCCTGTCAGTCAGGCAGAGGTGTTTGTAGTTAATGTGGGTCGACCACATTAACTGCTCATGAACGCACAGGACGGGACCTGCGCATGGGCACAGCGGGGGCTTCTAAGAAATTGTGGTTGCATGGTGTTTGCGATGTGACCTGAATTAGGTCCACTATTATGATTTCACGAAATAGCATTGATTGGACATGTGCACACATAATCCATGGATGTATTTGTGAGACAACATAAAAGCTATAATGGAATGTGCAAATCAGATTCGAGGATTAGGGCAGGGAGTTGGTGCCCCTTGCTGCCATGTGCTTGGGAACATACCCATGTAAAATGTGATATTGCTTTATGCAGGAACAGATTGGGATGGAAAACCAGCCCAGGAAATGTATGGAAGCAGCCCTATTGGAGGTGTGGTCTGATGAGGGGGTGTGATCTGTTGAGGGAGCAAGACCCTCCTCATAGGGCCCGATTGTACTCAGTTGCGGCTTTCCTTGCATCTTTTGCTGGCCTTGCAAAATTTTGTAGAAATGGCCCGACATGGGCAACACAAGAGGTCAGGGGCGTAGCCAGCACTTTGTGGGTCCCATAGCAACATTTTGAAGGGCCCCTGTCCCAATGCTTCTAGAAAGACACCTCTCCACAGCAGTTGTTAATTTTATACTCCATAATAGTGCCCTAGTTCATTTTCTGTTGCAGTGCTTTAGTTAATTTTATGCACCATAGTAGTGCCCTAGTTTATTTAATGAACCATAGTAGCGCCCTAGTTCATGTTATGTCACATTGCAGGGATGCCAGTACACATTATGTCACACAGTACCCCAAATTCACATTATGGCATACAGTGTTCCCATTTCTTATTATGCCACATTACAGTGTGCCTAGTTAATATTATGCCCCATTACAGTACCCCCAGTTCATAATATGCCACATTACAGTTCATAAAATGCCACCCTATTGTGCCTCCATATTGTACCACATTACAGTGCCTCATTTCATATTATGTAACATTATAAGGCCATCCAGTTAATTTTATACCACATTACAATGAGCAGGTACTGGGGCGTATCTAAATACATTGCAGGCCTCAAGGTAATAGTTTTTCAGGGCCCCTATGTACCACTCAAGGTGACAAATGGCTATAACACATGTAATGTTTGCAGGGAAGGTGGGCCCCTCTCAGCTCTGGGCCCCATAGCAGCTACACTCCCTGCACTTATAGTAGCAATGCCCCTGCAAGAGGTATAATACTTTTTTTTTTTTAAATAGAGTTTATTAAATACGAAAGAGTATATAATAATATGTATAATGGCTGAATACAATGGCATAAAATAATGAATAACAGCAAAATATAGGGTCATATCCAATTGGGTGTGACCCAATTGCGGTCCTCACACCCAAGTTTGGATTACTGTGCACGTTACCGGTACCCGTGATTTCCAATTTAAAAAAAATGCATGTGGGGCTTTCTGCTTTAAAAACCCTGTGGTGCAAGAAAAAAAAGAAACATTCACCTGCTTTGGACGCTTCACTAACATCTGTGTCCTCCATACACTGGACTGGTTCCTGTGCTCCCCAGCATGGAATAAAAGGGGTGCAGGGGTAGTACATACCTGTCTTGTGTCTGCCTGGCCCCTGGAAGCTGTCTGCGGTGCTGGAGAGAAATACTGGAGGAAGAAACTCCCACGTACTTAATTAGTCATTGTGTATGTATGTGTTTTGAGGGGAGGGGGGGGGTGCTTTCTGGCACCCAGTTGAACAACAAAAATCTGCAGGAAAAACCCACAGATGCGAGATTTTTGCTATTCTCTCACCTAATTGAATATGGCCCATAGTGCTAACATACAAACTTATATTCAAGCTTGACTAGACAGAATAATAAGTTATATAAGTTATAGGACATTATAAATATATAGTCAAAATCTCATCTGTTTTAATAAAGTAAAATCTTAAAATAGATGACCGTAGGTGCACACAATCATAAAAATAATTCAAATTTAACTGAACTGAAGCAGATAAAGGTAAAATCAGTTCATTTTTCAAGTAACAGTAATTGGAGCAAGAAACTATAATATGTGTCTTCTGTATGTTTGTTCTTCAACATTCAAAGACCTTGCTGCAAATCTACAGTACTCCATTTGTTACAAGTGTTCCTTTTGATTTCGTTTTGAAAATAATTTGAACTACTGATTAAATGTTAATTATACATTTTCACTTGGATATACTGTTTACCATACACTTGTTTATCATAAAAATTCAGAAATCCATGTCATCTAATCAGCGCTTTGCTGTTGTTTATTTGTTAAACCAATTGCTAATTTATTTCAATGGTTTATTGGTCTTTTGCACTTTGCTGATAAATAAATCTCACTTGGTCATATGGTTAATCTGGATGTGAGTTTTGTTGCTATAATAGTGTAAGGATTGTTTTCAAACATTACACGCAACTGAATGATACCCCTTTCACACCGCAGCTTGTACCCGGTAATTTGCCGGTTTTACTGGCTTCCTAAACGGTTCGAGCTGCGATGTGAGAGGTTCATCTTCAATTTACCGTTTACAAAATACCAGTATTTTGAAACGGTAAAAAAGCAGGGTCCTACCCGTTTCAGACCCGTTTAATTGTGCAGTGTGAAAGGGTCTGAAACGGTATTTGCAAGCCCCAGAAGGTGATAGGCTGTCTCCATGTGTGATCTCACCAGGCAGAAGCAGGAAATAAACATTTAAAATGACAACCACTGTTTTGTATGGGTGAAACGGGTTCAGTGTGAAAGGTACCAAAACGGTAATGAAATGGTAATATACTGGTTACAACATGTGATGTGAAGGGGGTTTAACTGCTCAGACCCGTTTTAAGAACCGTTCAAAGAACCGTTTCAAAAGCAGGTTTTGCGATGTGAAAGCATCATGATTCACAGTTATCCCTAACCTGTATTTTACGTCACTGCATATACCAAAAAAAATCTCAAGAAGAAAGTGACTTGCATTAGCAGCCCTTTGTGGCAGGAAATACAGATAACAGAAATAAAGTTGCTGTGCCACGATGATTTTTTTATGATAAGAATCCTATTAATAGGAATAGTATAATATACAAAATTCATACAATAAAGTAATAAAGGAAAAAACATAAAAAATCTCTTTATGGAATAATAATTATATATCAAGAACATAATATGTTTGGGATAATGAATAAACTAAAGGATATAGATTAAAATAAAAATATATGACACCGGTCTGAATACTTTATCTTCACATTAGCTTAATAAATTCATAGCTATTACAAAATGTTTCAAAAACATTGGATGTACTGAATGTTACAAGAAAAAACTGTATATATTGTTCCAAATGTGTTAAACCTTCCCTCATAATGAGCTCAACCCACTCACACAATAGGAACACAAGGGTCTATGACAGTGGTTCCCAAACTTTTTTGAATCATTGCGCCCTAGAGTATCAGAATTTTTTACCGGCACCCCTAGGCCAAAAGTTTCTTATTGAGAATTTTAGAAAACAATAAGTCAATTATTGTTAGGGTCTCCTGCCCTGTGCTGCCACGTCGTCATGGCAACCGGGAGACAAGTGCTAGTGGAGTAACCTGAGCGCAGCTGATACTCCGGTTCGGGTCTTTTGCTGTGCAGTGGTTATAGGCTCTGTGCACGGCAGGGGATCCGGTGCTGGTTTTTGTGCTCACAGTCTGTGAGGTCTGAGTGGGGCGTGGACAGCACCTGCTTTATAAGGCCTCTTTTCAGGGTAAGCAGATGCTGCTGAATCTTTGTTGGTTAGTCAGTTCATGAAAGTTAGCCAGTACTGTGTAGCTTTGTATTTGTTTGTTGCTTACTGCAAATAGGCCTGGGGATTTGGTATTACACTCTGCCAATCCAGACCTAGCAGTAAGACTGGAGTCAGTCGTTTAGCTTGCTGGGGTTCTGTTACTACTCTGTGAACTTAGCAAGTTTGCGGCTGTATTCTAAGACTTGCCTGTCTAATCCTGTCTCACTGTGCTAGGTGTCAGGGGTCAGTTTAGTGGCAGTAAGCTAAAACCTGTGCACTGCAAGTGAGAATCAGGATTGTGGAGTCTCTCCTTGTGTCTATCATTCCATCTCTGACCAAGGAGTTTACTGCCACACCCGTTGGTAACCCTTTAGGGTTTTGCTGTTGCCCTTAGCAACAGCATTTCGGGTTCTCTACGTATTAAAACACAACATCTTGCTATTTCCATCTGAGCAGTTCTAATACAAGGGAGATACCCAGTTCCTTAGCCTCTGGGCTTCTCTGTTCACTTTGTGTGTATTTTGTTACCCTATCACCTTCTGTGTACGTTATGTCATATTCCCCAGTTTGTCTGTGAGTCCATTTGTTTTGCATAACAGTTCAAACACCAGTACATTCCTGCAGACACTGGAGTGCATAACAGTTCTGACACCAGTACTTTCCTGCAGGCACTGGTGTGCATAACATATTCAGCAGCCTAATACTCCTGTTGAAATTTTGTGGGAATATGGAGCATACCCCTCAAAATACGTTGCAACAGGTGGTCGATCAGGTGCAGGTCCTGACTCGACAATTTAATGATTTGTCCATTAAAATGCACACCTCCCAGGCTGCTGGCGGAGCTCCCGCAGCAGCAGCACCTGCAGGGGTTAAGGAGCCGAAAGTAAATCTCCCGGATCGTTTTTCTGGAGATCGCTCGCAGTTCTTTTGTTTCAAGGAGAGCTGCAAGCTATACTTCCGGCTTAGGCCTCAGTCTTCTGGGTCGGAGATTCAGCGGGTGGGCATAGTGATTTCCTTGCTACAAGGAGACCCACAGGTCTGGGCATATGGGTTGCAGCCTGACTGTCCGTCGCTTAAAAGTGTTGATGCTTTTTTTACGGCACTGGGCATGTTGTATGATGACCCTGACAAGACGGCCTCAGCCGAGGCTCAGATTTCGATCCTTAAGCAAGGGCGAAGGCCAGTTGAGGTTTACTGTACGGAGTTTCGGAGGTTGGCCCATGATACCCAGTGGAATGACCCAGCCCTGAGACACCAGTACCGAAGAGGTCTTTCTAACCAGATAAAGGACCAACTGGTACAATATCCCTTGCCTGATAGCTTGGATCAGCTCATGCAGTTATCCATCCGGGTGGATAGACGGCTGAGAGAGCGTAGGCTTGAAAGGGAGACTGAGATTTCCTTCCTTCCCAAGGGAACCTCAGACTCTGAGGAATTTTCTGAGGAGCCTATGCAGATTGGGGCTACCCGCCTCTCCTCGCGTGAGAAGACGCGGAGGAGACAGCAGGGCTTGTGTTTGTACTGTGGGAATAAAGGTCATGTGGTAGTATCATGCCCAGAAAAGCCGGAAAACTTCAGGGCCTGAGGGTGATGGGAAATATCCTGTCAGGCCAGAAGTCAGAATTTCCCAAGAAGACTTTTATCATTCCGGTGACCTTGAAGATCCTCGGTCAAACTGTCAAGACTGAGGCCTTTGTGGACAGTGGGGCCGACGGGGTTTTTATGGACCGCCAATTCGCCCTGAAACACTCTGTTCCCTTAGTACCCTTGGCATCGGAAATTGAGATTTGTGGGTTAAACGGGGAACCATTATCCCAAGGTAAAATTACCTCTTGCACTAGCCAGATTTCTTTGTTTATTGGAGCCACACACTCTGAAAAATTGTCCTTTTATGTGACTGTCTGTACTTTTGCCCCATTGGTGTTGGGGTTACCCTGGTTAAGGGCCCACAATCCTCAATTTGACTGGGTCTCTGGGGAGATTCTTAGTTGGGGTACTGATTGTTTCAGGAGTTGCTTGAGCCTTCCAGTCAGGCTCTCGCAGCTAAGTTTGCCAGGATTGCCAGGGTGTTATGCAGATTTTGCGGACGTGTTCTCCAAAAAAGTTGCAGAGGTACTACCTCCCCATCGCCCCTATGACTGTGCCATTGATTTGTTGCCAAATGCTAAGCTTCCCAAGAGCAGGTTGTACTCCCTGTCACGTCCTGAGACTCAGGCTATGGCAGAGTACATTCAGGAGAACTTGGCTAAGGGATTTATCGGACCTTCACAGTCTCCAGTTGGGTCGGGGTTCTTCTTCGTGGGTAAAAAGGACGGTTCGTTGCGACCCTGCATCGACTTCAGGGAATTGAACCGTATCACGATTAAAAACTCATACCCACTGCCTCTCATTTCGGTCTTGTTTGACCAGCTTCGTACTGCCACCATTTTTTCTAAGATTGACCTACGCGGTGCGTACAATCTAATCCGAATAAGAGAGGGGGATGAATGGAAGACTGCCTTTAATACCCACTCAGGGCATTATGAATATTTGGTGATGCCTTTTGGGCTCTGTAATGCCCCGGCAGTCTTCCAGGATTTCATGAATGATGTGCTCAGGGAATATTTGGATAGATTCTTAGTTGTATACTTAGATGACATCCTAATCTTCTCCCATTCCCTGGAGGAACATCGGAAGCATGTACGCTTAGTCCTCCAGAAACTCAGAGACCACCGGCTTGGGGCGAAGCTGGAGAAGTGCGAATTTGAAGTTCAGCAAATCGCATTTCTAGGATATATTATCTCCCCAGAAGGTTTCCAAATGGAGGGTTCCAAGGTACAGGCAGTCCTGGATTGGGTGCAGCCCACTAGTTTGAAGGCGCTTCAGCGTTTCCTGGGCTTTGCGAATTTTTATAGACGATTTATCGCTGGATTTTCGTCTATAGTGGCGCCCTTGGTGGCACTCACTAAGAAAGGGGCGGATGTTGCTCACTGGTCTTGTGAGGCTAAAGCGGCTTTTGCCCGTCTCAAAAGGGCATTTGTTTCGGCCAAGGTGCTGCGACACCCAGATCCAGAGCGTCCTTTTGTGGTGGAGGTGGATGCCTCTGAGATGGGTATTGGGGCAGTGCTTTCTCAGATGGGAGTGTCTGATAATCGCCTTCATCCCTGTGCTTACTTTTCCCGTAAATTTTCGCCTGCCGAGATGAATTATGACGTGGGTAACCGGGAATTGTTGGCTATTAAGGATGCACTCGAGGAGTGGAGACACTGGCTTGAGGGGGCTAAGTTTGTGGTCTCAATTCTCACTGACCATAAGAATCTGGCATATTTAGAGTCAGCGAAGCGTCTCAATGCCAGGCAGGCACGATGGGCTTTGTTTTTTGCTCGCTTTAATTTTTTGATAACATATCGCCCTGGGTCAAAAAACATCAAGGCTGATGCGCTCTCGCGGAGTTTTGCTCCAATCCAGGAGACCACCGAGGAGCCGTTGCCCATTGTTTCCCCATCATGTATTAAAGTGGGCATTACCCAGGACCTCTTATCATTAGTCCTTAGAGCACAGGAGCAGGCTCCTCCAGACCTTCCGGTAGGTCTTTTGTTTGTGCCTCCTAGGTTAAGACAGCGAGTGTTCCTGGAATTCCATGCCAAGAAGTCGGCAGGTCACCCGGGTATTGCAAGAACTCGGGAGTTGCTATCTAGGGCGGTGTGGTGGCCCTCGGTGGCTAAGAATGTGGATCAGTGGGTTCGGGCATGTGACATCTGTGCCCGAAATAAGACTCCTAGAGGGGTTCCTGTTGGCCCATTACATCCACTCTCTATCCCATCTAAGCCATGGACCCACATTTCAATGGATTTTGTGGTGGACTTGCCCAAATCCTCGGGGATGACAGCCATCTGGGTTGTCGTTGACAGGTTTTCGAAGATGGCGCACTTCGTTCCACTGGTTGGGCTGCCATCAGCCAGACGCCTGTCTGAATTATTTATGCTGCATGTTGTGCGTCTCCACGGGTTGCCACTTGATGTGGTCTCTGACCGCGGATCCCAGTTTGTGGCCAAATTCTGGAGGGCATTTTGTTCCGATCTCCAGATTTCTGTCAGCTTGTCGTCAGGCTACCATCCGCAGTCTAATGGGCAGACTGAAAGGGTGAACCAGTCCTTGGAGCAGTTCCTCAGGTGTTATGTCTCCAAGTGTCAGACTGACTGGGTTGCTCATCTGTCCATGGCGGAGTTTGCCTATAACAACGCGGCTCACTCTGCTACAGGGATCTCTCCCTTCCTTTGTGTGTATGGGCATCATCCTAAGGCCAATTCTTTTGACCCCCTGGACTCCACGCCTGGTGGTTCCTCTGTGGTTTCGGTCCTTAGAGGTATTTGGCGGAAAGTGAAGAAAGCCCTTGTGTCTGTGTCATTAGTGACCAAAAGGGTTTTTGATAAGCGGAAAAGACCCTGCAGCTTCAAATTAGGAGACTTCATCTGGTTGTCTACCAAGAATTTGAAGTTGAGACAGCCATCTCATAAGTTAGGCCCCCGGTTCATCGGCCCTTATAAGATCACCAGGGTTATCAATCCGGTGGCATTTCAGTTAGATCTGCCCCGTTCTTTGGGTATCAATAAAACATTTCATTGTTCCCTTTTAAAACGGGCGATTAGTAATCCTTCTTCCAGTGGAAGACCTTCCCCTCTTCTGATACGTGGCCAGAGGGAGTTTGTTGTTGAAAGGATTCTTGACTCCAAGGTGGTTCGGGGTCGGCTGTCATTTTTGGTGCACTGGAAGGGGTATGGCCCGGAGGAGCGGTCGTGGGTGCGCAGTTGTGATCTTCATGCCCCCAGACTGATACGCTCTTTCTTCTCGCAGTTCCCCGATAAACCCGGTGGTAGGGGTTCTTTGACCCCTCGTCAGAGGGGGGGTACTGTTAGGGTCTCCTGCCCTGTGCTGCCACGTCGTCATGGCAACCGGGAGACAAGTGCTAGTGGAGTAACCTGAGCGCAGCTGATACTCCGGTTCGGGTCTTTTGCTGTGCAGTGGTTATAGGCTCTGTGCACGGCAGGGGATCCGGTGCTGGTTTTTGTGCTCACAGTCTGTGAGGTCTGAGTGGGGCGTGGACAGCACCTGCTTTATAAGGCCTCTTTTCAGGGTAAGCAGATGCTGCTGAATCTTTGTTGGTTAGTCAGTTCATGAAAGTTAGCCAGTACTGTGTAGCTTTGTATTTGTTTGTTGCTTACTGCAAATAGGCCTGGGGATTTGGTATTACACTCTGCCAATCCAGACCTAGCAGTAAGACTGGAGTCAGTCGTTTAGCTTGCTGGGGTTCTGTTACTACTCTGTGAACTTAGCAAGTTTGCGGCTGTATTCTAAGACTTGCCTGTCTAATCCTGTCTCACTGTGCTAGGTGTCAGGGGTCAGTTTAGTGGCAGTAAGCTAAAACCTGTGCACTGCAAGTGAGAATCAGGATTGTGGAGTCTCTCCTTGTGTCTATCATTCCATCTCTGACCAAGGAGTTTACTGCCACACCCGTTGGTAACCCTTTAGGGTTTTGCTGTTGCCCTTAGCAACAGCATTTCGGGTTCTCTACGTATTAAAACACAACATCTTGCTATTTCCATCTGAGCAGTTCTAATACAAGGGAGATACCCAGTTCCTTAGCCTCTGGGCTTCTCTGTTCACTTTGTGTGTATTTTGTTACCCTATCACCTTCTGTGTACGTTATGTCATATTCCCCAGTTTGTCTGTGAGTCCATTTGTTTTGCATAACAGTTCAAACACCAGTACATTCCTGCAGACACTGGAGTGCATAACAGTTCTGACACCAGTACTTTCCTGCAGGCACTGGTGTGCATAACAATTATGTTTATGTGTCATCCTTAGTTTCTTTAGTGTGGTGTGGGACAATATTTGCTTCTGTTTGTCCTCATATTTTATAATTGGCAGCCACAAGCACTGGTTTTGTCTATTACTTTGACCAAAAATAGTTTGAATTAGTCCTGGACCACCAATCCAAGGCACCCCTGCTAGTGTCCTGAGGCACCCCAGGGTGCATAGGCACTCAGTTTGTGAACCACTGGTCTATGAGAAGGGGCTGATTGGTGGAGCAAAATGTCAATCAAAGCCAGTAACCAATGAAGGAATGAGGCTGGCTATTTAACTTCCCCCAGCCCAACATTCGGGTTTCCTATGATTAAGATATATTGCGAAACGATCGTTAGGAGCGGTACACGTGCATAACGTGTCCGTTATTTTAATAGCCAACCACTGTTATTATGAGAAAATAACCCCTGAAAATATTTAAATGTTTGTACTTAAGTTGTATGCCTATGAGATTACCAGCACCAGAGATAGATCACCTTTAATTTGTTCACAATTTTTTCACCTGCACTATATTTTGCTGGTTTGTAATAAGGAGAAATTAAAAGTTATAATTTAAATGAATTTGTGGTCACCTACCTAAAGGGTAGATGACTTAAAGTGATTTTGCAAGTATATCAGTCCGTGTGTGACATATAAGTGAATACTTTCTTTCTTTTTGAGTCTTAGTACAAGAAATACAGATCGTTAGCATGAACATAAATTCAGTAAGCAGCAGTAAGATTGTGCTCACATACTGTAATGGTGCGTACACACGGCGCAACAGCATTACATCCAGCCCACATTACATCCAGTGCGTACGCACTGCGCGATGGCTTTGCATTCGGCCCACAGTAGCTATCAAAAGCTGTAAAAGAAAATATGAAGACACAAACTCTGGGTTTAAAACACTATTAACTGCTAAATCCAAAGGGAATATTCTTGTTTGTTGTAAAGTAAAGGGAAATAAGATAAAAATACATTCTTAAAGATGAATATTGCTCCTTAAGTAGCAATGCTGAATGAGACTGAACTTACATGATCTAAAGCACAGGATCTCAAACTCGATGCTCAGCACCCCACACAGTTCATGTTTTGCAGGTCACCTGTAGATTTTTAAAATGTGACAGTTGGTGATACACAGTGCAGCTGCTGGGTGGCATGGAAAACATGAACCATGTGGGGTCCTGAGGACCACTGATCTAAAGGGTCAAAACCCGGTCAGTCAATCAAAACTAGCAGAAAATAGCACTGATTGGCTGACAATATGTTTAATTGTTATTTATTTGAAACAATAAAGATATATTTGTTCTGACTTGCACCTGGATTTTGAGTTGTGTTTATCTTAAATTATGTACAACACAAAAACTATGGCCCCTGCTAAAGCTTGATCCCCACCCCGTCCAGGATTCCTCCAGAATTCCACACACCTCTGTCTGGACTTTGTAGTATGTAGATGCTATTACATGTGGCAGTATGACCTGGCAATGTCAATGTGTTGTCTTAAGTTCCCTGTTGTGCTGTCTAAAACAATTTAGCTAAGACCTTGGTTCTATTGGGTACCTCAGTGTGTCCACACTCAGCATTACTTCCAAGTCATTTGTTCCAGTCCGATACTCCAAGAAATCAGTTCCAGTCCGATATTCCAAGCAGTGTCGGACTGGGGCATGAAGGGCCCACTGTGGGAATGCAGTGATATGGGCCCAAACTTAGGGGTGTGGCCAGCCTAAAAAGGGTGTGTGGCCAGCCTACACAGAGGCTTGAAATACACAATAGTTTAGTGCAGTGTAATGCAACACATCTACCATGTATAATACAAGTGCACAGTCTGGAACCTGATCCCTAGAGGAAGGAGTGGGCCCTCAGGCAGTGGGGCCTACCGGTGGTTTCCCTGGTACCCCTGTGGGCCAGTCTGACCCTGATTCCAAGACATCGTTTCCAGTCCAATATTCCAAGATATTGGTTTTAGACCCATATTCCAAGACATCAGTTCCAGTCTGATATTTTCAGTCATCAAGTTCCAGTTCGATACATCAAATCATCGGTCCCAGTCCAATACTCCAAACCATTGATTCCAGGTCAATACTTCCAACCATCGGATCACTCTGACAATATCTCCTCCTGCTGCAGTTCATATCCGTATCATCAAAGCCATACAGTGACACCTCCAGCCTCATCCACTCCTTTCCTGTCTTTAATTACTGCACGTGCGCAGGAACTATTTAAAACCACCTAGCTTCTTGCATACGGCTCCTTCTGTTGACCCACCAGTGTCACCTCCGGGAGCACAAAGTTCTCCATCTCTGTCACTTTTATTCCAAAATGTTGTACTAGTTTTAGTGTTTCCTAGAATAAGAATTTATCGGTAAATAACCTTTAACTAATTGCTGGGAAGCAAACTGTCTTAATTAATTTATTTATTTACCGTTTCCTATATAGCGTAGCATATTCCATTGTGCTTTGCAATTGGAATCAACAGTGATAAGACAAACTGATAACAAACAGACATAGAGGTAGGAAGGACCTGCTCGCAAGCTGACAATCTTAATATGGTACTCCAAGAAAATAGTTTGGATACTCCTGATATATGTTATTTTTGTTGTTGTTTGGTTGGGAAAGGGGGGGGGGGGAGTTTATGCAAGCCAATTTCATCATTGTCTAAATACAGCCGTCAGCCTTAACATTAACAGCATTTGACTAATATTGTGAAGGTCCCACTTATGTCGTCAAAACAGCTCTGACCTGTCGAGGTATGTACAATACAAGACCTCTGATGGCGTCCTGTGGGTTCTGGCACCAATATGTTTCCAGTAGAGCCTTTAATTCCTGTAAGTTACGAGGTTTAGCCTCCATGGCTCAGACTTGCTTTTTCAGCTGATCCGACAGATGCTTGATTGGATTGAGAACAGGGGAATTTTGAGGCCAAGTAAACACTGTGAACTCTTTGTCATGTTCCTCAAGTTATTCCTGAACAATTTTTGCAGTGTGGCAGTGTGCATTATCCTGTAGATAGAGGCCACTGCCATCAGGGAATGCTCTTGCCATGAAGGGGTGTACTTGGTCTGCAAATGTTTAGGTATTGAATGTGGTACAAGTCAAAGAAAAAATTCACATGAATGCCAGGACCCAAGGTTCCCAGCAGAATACTGCCTAGAGCAGGGGTGTCAAACACAAGGCCCGCGGGCCAAATCCGGCCCGCCAGACCTCGTCTGATGGCCCGCGGTGCCGCCGCCAGCCTTGCAGCCTCCCCTGCACGGAGTAAATTCATTTTAAAAATGGCTCAAGTTAAAAAAAAAAAAAAAATTTACTTACCTTCCGGGACCTGGCCCGACTTCTTCCTGCCCCGCACTGCTCCCTGGGTGTCGGACGTGACGTCATCACGTGACGTCCGCCCGACATCTCCAGGGATCAGAGGAGCGCGCGGACGCCGCGGAGAGGAGCAAGAAGAAAGAAGTAAAAGAAAGAAAGAAGTAAAAGGTAAGTAAAGTAAATGGAGGGGGCAGATGGCTGGGCACTATAAAAGGGGGCAGATGGCTGGGCACTATAAAAGGGGGCAGATGGCTGGGCACTATAAAAGGGGGCACATGGCTGGGCACTATAAAAGGGGGCAGATGGCTGGGCACTATAAAAGGGGGCAGATGGCTGGGCACTATAAAAGGGGGCAGATGGCTGGGCACTATAAAAGGGGGCACATGGCTGGGCACTATAAAAGGGGGCACATGGCTGGGCACTATAAAAGGGGGCACATGGCTGGGCACTATAAAAGGGGGCAGATGGCTGGGCACTATAAAAGGGGGCAGATGGCTGGGCACTATAAAAGGGGGCACATGGCTGGGCACTATAAAAGGGGGCACATAATAATTGAATGCAGTGACATTAATTTATGATAATAAAGAGTGGACACATAGACCTACAGATACAACCGGCCCTTTGATGGGGACCAAACTGCTGATGCGGCCCCCGATGAATTTGAGTTTGACACCCCTGGCCTAGAGCATCACACTGCTCATACATGCATACTCTTCCTGAAATTGCGAGAGTCTCCTGATTGTTGGGAAGTGACCTGTATCCCGAGAAAGAGTAAGCAAATCTCCTGCATCCCGCCCACTTTCTAATGTTGGTAATCTCAGGTTCATATGGAGGGGACGGTGCTAAAATGATGCTACAAGCAGCATTGTAGCCCTGTCCATCCCCACATTACCCCCTTCCCCCACGTGTATGTGCAAATCGTGGCATTTTGCTGTAATGGGGCCTTATGGCATGGAGAGCAGATCCCAGCCCTGTAGCTGTCAGCAGCATCCCCTATCCAGGCTTCTCCTGGAGAGGAAATTAAAAAGTATGTAAGTACCCAGTCATCCACATGATGTAAAAGAAAAACTGATTTATCAGACCAGGCCACTTTCTTTCATTGCTTCATGGCCCAGTTATGAAGTTCACGTGCACATTGCAGGCAATTTTGGTGATGTACAGGGGTCAGCATGGGCACTCTGACCAGTCTGTGGCTACATAGTTCTATATGTAGCAAGCTGCAATTCACTACGTGTACTGACACCTTTCTATCAAAGCCAGCACAACAATTTATTATTATTTATTAACAGTTTCTTATATAGCACAGCAAATTCCGTTGCACTTTACAACTGGACACAATTAGAAGACAAAAGTGGGTAAAAAGAAACAGTCATAAAGGTAGGAGGGCCCTGCTCGCAAGTTTACAATCTATGGGGAAATAGGCATGAATATACAAGGATAGGTGCTATCTATTGCATAGTTGCCCACCAGATTGCAAAGGTTCTTGGTCGGCTGCATGATATCACATCACAGCAGTGATGAACCAGGGTCAGGAGGAAGGGAGAGTGAAGAATTAAATATGTGGGGGATATGTGTGGACTATACTGTGGGTATATAATTGGATAGGAAAGCTATGGAGGTAATGTGAGCAGGTCTGGAATTTGATAAGCTTGTCTAATTGGTTGATAAGCTTGTATAATTGGATAGGAAAGCTATGAAGGTAATGTGAGCGGGTCTGGAATTTAATAAGCTTGTCACTAAGAATAGTACCCCTTTTCCACTAGCTCAAAAAACACAGGTAAATGCATGGGGGCACGCATTTACCCGTGTTTTTTTTCTAGTGGAAAAGGGTCCCCCCGCAAAAACCCAGATCAAGTGACCCATGAATCATACCCGGGTAACTACCTGGGTAGGACATGGGAATGATCCGAGTAGGGTTGTAGTGTAAACGGAAGCCACATCGATGCGAAACGGCTCCCGTTTACACTGTATGGAAGGGTGGCACTGGGAGATCATGTGATCTCCCAGCACCACCCAGCGCCGCCCCTGTCGCGTCACTAGCAGTGTCACCAACCCGGCAATATGCCGGGTTGGTGAACGCAGTGGGATAGGTGGCTGAGCACGGGCTGCAGCAGGGTAGCACCCGTGTCAGGCACCCGGCTGCGACCTGTGCTCAGTAGGTGGAAAAGGGGTATAGGTGAGTTTTCAGGGAACACCTAAAAGTTTGAAGACTAAAGGAGAGTCTTAATGTACATGGTAGGGTATTCCACAAAGTGGGTGCAGCCCACAGAAAGTCCTGTAATAGTGCATGGAAGCAAGTAATGATTGTGGATGAGAGATGCAGATCTTGTGAAGAGTGAAGGGGCCGTGTTGGGAGATATTTTGAGATAAGCAAAGAGATGTATGTTGGTGTAGTATGGTTAATAGCCTTGTGTGTAAGTAACAGTATTTTATATTGAGCACGGTAGAATACAGGCAGCCAATGGAGGGACTGACATAGTGGTCTGCAGAAAATGAACATCTACCGAGGAATATTAGCCTCACAGCTGCATTCAGAATGGATTGTAATGGTGAGAGTCTCTTCTTAGTAAGACCAGTAAGAAGACTATTGCAATAATCAATGCGGGAGATAATGAGAACATGGATTAGAGTTTTAGCAGTGTCTTGCTTAAGGTATGATCATATTTTGGATATGTTTCTTAGATGAGTGTAACATGATTTTGAGACAGATTGAATGTGGGGAGCAGAGGACAGTTCTGAGTCAAGTATGACTAGGCAGCGAGCTTGTGGTGTAGGGTTGATTGTAGAGTTCTCAACAGTGATAGAAATATCAGGTTGGTAACTGCAATTGGCCGGTGGAAATATAATTAACTCTGTTTTAGAAATATTAGGTTTGAGGTGGTGAGATGACATCCAAGATGAAACAGCAGAAAGGCATTCAGTGACCCGGCCCAACACAAATAGAGACAAATCAGGGGAGGATAGGTAGATTTGAGTATCATCTGCGTACAGATGATACTGAAATCCAAAAGAGCTGATTAGTTTCCCAAGAGATGAGGTATAGATTGAGAAAAGCAGAGGACATAAGACTGAGCCCCGCGGTTCTCCAACTGAAAGAGGCAGCGAAGAGGTGGATTCAGAGAAACAGACACTGAAAGAGTGATTAGATAGGTAGGATAGGAACCAACAGAGGGCCGTGTCCTGAAGACCTAGGGATTGCAGTGTTTGTATAAGAAGAGAGTGGTCAACAGTGTCAAAAGCAGCAGAGAGATCTTAAGGAATAAGTAGTGAGTAATGGCCTTTAGACTTTGCAGTGACCAAATCATTCACTACTTTAGTCAGTGCTGTCTCTGTGAAGCGAAAGCCTGATTGATGTGGGTCCAATAAGTTGTATGAGTTAAGAAAGTGTGTGAGGCGAGTGTAGGCAACTTTCTCAAGTAGCTTGGAGAGACATGGGAGCTGAGAGATGGGACAACAACTGACTGTTCACTTGCTGACTAATATACTTGTATATAACCCCTTCACAGGTGTCACTGTAACATGATAATCAATGTTATTAACTTCACCAGCTAGTCGTTTTAATGTTATGGCTGATGGGTGTATATTTTTTAGAATTCTTCATCTTACGCTACACATGGGCATATCTGGATATTGTCTTCAGTCATGTGCATATGGCTAGCCAAACTGTAAAAGCTGTCATTATGCCAGAGTGCCTGATTTATCTAGACCTAACACACACTGACCAAATTACAAGAGGACAAAATAAATAAATTAGATATAAAATATAAATGTGGACAGTTTGTAATCTAAATACAGAAAGGAAACTTCAATATACAGGAAGGAGACTGGACCAAATACAAGCAGGAGACTGAGCCAAATACTGCATGGACATTGGGACAAATTCAGGAAGGCAGCTGGGCCAAATACAGGAAGTAAACAATGCCAAGTTCAGGAAGGAGACCAAATACAGGAAGGAAACTGGGAAAATACAGACAAAGGGGGTTATTCAGGTTTTTAGCAATTGGCTAAAGCTGCACAGCATGTATGGTGCTGCCCCACGATGCAATTTCAATTGCAGGAATCAAAATAGAGGACGACCCCCTGCATACTGTCGAAGTCAAAAATATTACATACACAGCCAATACAAACTCCAAACAGATGAGTCTCTGTGTGCGTGTGAATACACGCAGCGTGCACAGCGATATATGGTAGCATATGCATTCCCGCAGACATGCCACAAAGATATATTCAACACATATTTCATACCACACATAAATTAAAACATGTCAAGCACCAGACATTATAATGTATTAAAATATATAATAGAGTATAACATCATATATATATATATATATATATATATATATATATGTATTATTGGAACGGAACACGATAAACATGTCATGCTTGGTGTTAAAATAATCAGGGGAATGAGTGTGTTGGGTTGATAGCTGTGGTTAGGTTTTAGCACATTGCAACAATTAGTTATGATTAAATGTATGAAATCTAAAGTCACTCTTATTAGAACAAAGAACATTCCTGAGAAAGCATGTGGGAAGACATCATGGCTAATCCCTATGATGTCATCTTCAAGGCTGGACGTTGCTTGCATATGAACTGACCAATAACACACAAGGCATGAGAGACCTCCCACTCCTGTACCAATGGAAGGAGCCTGAAACCAACAACCTGTTAACTCCCACTGTTTTGATATAGACAGTTTCTAGGACTTAGAGGGTTAGTTGCTGTTGTTTGATGTTTTGGAAAGGACTGTGCATTGAGGGACAGGGTAAAGTATGCTGGCTGTAGCTGTATGGATTCTTTTGTAACAACTGCTTCCTGTGTAATTGTAAATCTGTAACTATATATATATATATATATACTGTACATGTGTTATATTGTATGCATACCCTTTTAATATCAAATATATATATATCAATGAGCGTTGGACCTCAAATCTACAATGTGTGTGAGTACTTGTTTTCTCTTAAGGGATGTAGTGTTTGCGACGTACAGCGCACTTTTATAGTATATGGTAATAAGATGCACCGTGCATCTGCAGCATATATTAATGCTGGCATTTAAAATATTTATTAGAAATAATCTGAACTTCTCAGTTGGGGGCTACGTCCGCGATATCACGTACTTAATGATGCACTGTACAGACGCTGTTGTGGTCTACCAGCTAACGATGGACGTATCTAGACGCTTCTGAACCACATGCCGTTTGTTTTTTTGTGTTATCAGTAAGGCGCTGAAATTCAAGGGACAATACAAAAAAAATGCACAATATTTAAAATGCTACAGCATATTTTTATTGTTGTGAAACACGGTTCAATAAGTCATATTGTGTTTGATTCAGATTGGATTGTTTATCTGTTAAGTAAATTTAAACAGCATTTAAAAGTTGGTGCATAGGTATGATATAGCTGTGTTAGCATGCTGAGGCCTATTCGCATACTGCTAACACGGGCCTAAAGTAACAAACTTCCAGTGCTTGTATAATTTGTGATTTATTTATGACAAAAGAGCTAGTGTTTGTACTTCTAGCGACATGGTGTGTCCGCCATTTTGTCCATGCACATGGCTGGGAATAAGGGGGAGGAGCAGTGGGCATTTTAAGAAGGCCACTCTCTATCCACCTAGCTAACAGCTGACTTTCAGTCGGTTAAACAATCGGTTTCCTTTGTCACAAAGAAACAATATATATGTACAAATCCAACACCATTTAAAAGCTACCAATTAATTTAACTAACCCATGCCATAGTCAATTACAAATAGTTTCAATTGGGCCTAGTGAGAGTTAATAGTGAGATGAATACTTGATGTAAGAATTACACACAGATATAAAAAGTTTTTTGTTCCCCCCCCCCCCCCCCCCCCAGGATTTGTTAACTCTCTGTTTGCTACAAGATAGGCATTGAAATTATAATTAACCTGTTCACCCACTTTGGTACAAGCAGGCGAACATCTTTTGATACGCAAATTAGAGGCTCTGTAGAGAAACTACATTCATTCAGTGTGTGTGTACGAATGCATATGCTGGGTGAGGGGTTTCATGGAGGTGTAGTAAATAATGTGTATATATATATATATATATATATATATATTTATATATATATATATGTGTTATATTATTATATAAAATGGGTATTTATATCAGTGTATGTTCTGCAAGATAGCTATCCAATCTGAATCATAGCATTTAAATTATAGTCAATAGTCATTATAGAATCGGATACGTTTATTTGTTATACATTTTGTGTATTTGTTTAAGTAGGGTAAATTGTAAAACACATACAGGATACTCTTCCGGCCTAAAAGTTTTGGCAGCACACAATGGAAGTTATCCTCGTGGGTGACCTCCAGCGTGTGTGAGGGAACAGAGGTGTATCGTGTATTAAGCAAAAGCAGTAGAAAGATAAATTTGTTGCATTGTTTACATTGATCATGATAAGTGTGGAATATTTAGGTGCGAACGCACGGTTTTTCACGAGGTACAGTAGGAAAAGTACGTGAGGTATGCGTACGGGAACGTGCACGTGGCGCAAAGTACGTGCACGGTTGTATGCTTACGCAAGGTTGCGTGAAGTAGCGCGCGCAAGTTTTACCACACAGTAGGAATAAATTTAAACGGTGGGATAAAAGATTTGTAGTTATACAATGAACAAGTAACTATCCGATTTTAAAAGCGGATTACTATAATATTTTCTCTAAAGTGTACTACCTCTGGGACAAGCTACCAATCAAAATTGACTAGTATTGAGGCACGTAGTGTGTGGGTTTTAAAACGTGCGGAGGAGCGTGATAGAGTATAGATTGATTTAAGGTTTTGGTGTTACGCTCCGGCTGTGGAGCACAGCTTGTGAATTTGACTCCTGTGATCGTAGGGTGTATAGATAACAAGTATCTATAAGCTGTGCGATTGGACCGCACACCTGTGTGTGTGATATGTGGCGCAACGTGATACCATTTGCGTTCTTTGTTCGCAATTGCATCATCCCTCGCGCTGTGTAGAGCATACGCAGACGTGATTTGTGTAAAGTAGAAGGAATTTTTCGCTGAATCTCTCTCAGGAAATCTTCCTGGTGGACATTCACTGGATAGGGTGATCGATAAGTTGTTTCTCACACAAGAAAATTCCAGCGGATAGAGACCGAAAAGATCAGGCTGTTTAACCTCCATTGAAAAAGGTGGCATATTGATTTATTGCTGTTAATACGTCAATACTTACAGTGCTGAGGGGTCTGGTAGGTGCCACATTGGCTACGCGGGGAATCACTAATGGAGTGAGTCGTGGTACATTCCAGTGGTGAAGGAGTGGGTGAAAAGAGCTTGAAGGGACTTTTCACCATCGTCTCGTGTTGGCCATTTGGTGTGTTGTGAAAAAAGCCCACAATGGGAGCCAGATGGCCCTGCGAGAGGCATTCAGCAGCCAGGGTTCAGGCTGGAGAGCAGAGGCCAAGAGGGTCCACTCGGTTTATAATGAGTAGGAAGTATGTAACCTACACGGAGGCTTTTTGTAATGATTGAGTACGTATGAATGATAGGGCATCATTTCCTAGAGTTGGTGGGTTTTGATCCTGAGGTATTGCAGGTAGTATGTTTAACCAAAGTCATATAAGACAAGAATGAAAACAAGAACTGTTTGAACTTGTAGCAACAATAAATAAGTAGAAAAAAGAGAAAGCAAGTACACCACCATATGTAGATGTGGAAGCAGTTACAGCCAGCATACAAACTATAGAAAATAATAAAAATAAAAATATGAAAACTATGAATGTAACCTATATATGTACTAATGAATGTCAAAGTTTTATTTAGGAGGAGAAGGTGACCTGACTGGTTTCAGCCATTTCTCATGCACTCAGAGGAGTATCCAACCGGTAAAAGAGGAGCAGTAGCCTGCAGGGGAAGTGGCTGAGACCAGTGGAACTGGTAAGTATAGAGTCATTCAAGTACATATATAGTAAAACCCAATAATAAAATAAAAAAATCAAGAAAGTAACGTCATAAATGGAGAATATCCTGTCCACACATTAGTATTTCCCAGTAGGAAAGCGGACAGAGATGGGGTAACCCACAGGGTATTTATTTTAGTTACCACATAAGAAGTAATTCTTTCTAGTAATGCCCCTAGTCAAGATAAGCTCGGAAATGTTTGTTGAACCATGTACAGACCCTTAATACGGGATGAGAAGGATTGAATGAATACTTTGCATGACTTAGAAGCTTGTTTTTTTTTTTTTTTTTGCAGTACTAGAAAATTCTCCATCAGGATAAGATCACTGGTAAACACTAATTCGGCAAATGGGAGAAACGAGAGATGTGCAACATTACCCTTTGACAAAACCTGCTGAAGTTACGATTGGGCCTCTATGATGCTAAAGCCTTTCTTTTTTTCCCCAGCAGCAGTCTCCCCTGACTAACTTATTTGACAGAGATTTTGTTATGTAAATTGAAATGTGAAATACATATATTGTACTCCTGCTCAGGAAGTCCAAGGTATGTTAGCTATTCCTCAAAGACTAATGTTGCATTCCACTGTTCTAGATTCATGTCCATCACAGGTAGAGGAAATAATCTCACAGATACCAGGTTCCCTATGAATTTAGGATGGACAGGACACTGGATTGGTGGCTGAGGTAGTCCCAGTAGTGACACAGCAAGCACATGCTTTAAGGGGGGTAGACCAAGTATTTAAGAATCAAATCCCCGTAGTGCCCAATCCAGTTATCATTTAAATAAAAGCCTCTCCACCTCTACAAACTTATCTGTCACCAACCTCTATTCTGTTTTTCTTCACAGTTTCCTCTTCATGTTTTGCGTTCTGTCACTGACCTAGGTTGGGGGTGTTGTGAACTCGGGGGTTCTCCCGATGGTAGGGGAGAGGAACCACAGTTGGGTCGTAACAGGGATGGCTTGATATAGGTCTTCCTCATACAGGACTCTGACAGTAAAGCTTGGTGAAAATATTAAGAACTTTATTGCAGGAAGGGAGCAACACAATGTCACATGGCAGAGAAGGAACGTATGGGGGGAATGTCCAGGCCCATAGGAGAACTTGTAAGCAATGTTAAAGATTCCAGGAAAAGAAGTACTTGTGAATGTTGGTACAAAATAATAGTGACTGAAGAACTTGTGAGTGATGTTTTCAAAGATACTTATGATTTGAAGAACTGGTGAACGATGGTTAAAGACTCTGATGATTTGAAACACTTGTGAGCGGTGGTTAAAGACGCTGATGATTTGTATGACTTGAGAGTGGTGACTAAAGATACTGATGATTTATAGAACTTGAGAGCGGTGGTTAAAGACACTAATCATTTGTATGACTTGAGAGCGGTGTTTAAAGACACTGATGATTTGTGGAACTTGAGAGCGGTGGTTAAAGACACTGATGATTTGTATGACTTGAGAGCAGTGATTAAAGACACTGATGATTTGTAGAACTTGAGAACGGTGGTTAAAGACACTGATGATTTGTAGAATTTGAGAGCGGTGTTCATAGACACTGATGACCTGGAGAACTTGAGAGCGGTGTTTAAAGACACTGATGACTTGTAGAACTTGAGAGCGGCATTTAGCCTGCGGCCCACGCTGACTCCAAGAAGCACTGGTGACTGGATTGCAGAGGAACACACCAGCCGCTGTATACGCTGGAACTGTGCAGCAACTGGCACCTGGAAGTGCCGGAGACACTGGGGTACGACTGGAGAGAGATTCGCCGGGAGAAGAGCACTGGCATCCACTTCAGGGGAAAAGACGATACTCAGGCGCCGAGGCTCTGCCCGGCGTCCGCCCCTGAATCTCCCGCCTCCGCTGGACTGGCGGAACAGTCCGATGACGTCACCTGCTCCCCGCCCACGTGATGCCAGGTGTCATGGAGGCGCCCCTGCCCCGGGGAACCGCCGGGAGCCGCGCCAGCCAGACGCCGGAGCCTGTGGACCACCGAAGGCGGAGGCCGCAACACAGACCAGCAGGCACGCAGGGGTAAGCGCGGTGAACGCCGCCTATGGCGTGTGACAGTACCCCCTCCTCCAGGAGTGGCCCCCAGACACTTTCCAGGTTTTGTTGGATGTCTGGAATGGAAAATCCACACCAGTTGGGGAGCCATAACTTCAGTAGCCTTGACCCAGCTCCTCTCCTCGGGGCCAAAACCTTTGACCTCCACCAAATACTGTAGATTCTTGTGAAGATAACGAGAGTCAAGAATAGCTTTGATTTCAAAGTCTGTTCCAGCTTCAGACTCTGCAGAGGTTGGCCTCGGGGACTTTAAATGGAACCGGTTTAAAATAAGGGGGCGAAGGAGAGAGACATGAAAGGAGTTTGGTATCCGGAGGTGGGAAGGCAATCCCAATTTACAGACAACCGTGTTCAGGACTTGTAACACGGGGTAAGGACCAATAAACTTTGGGGCGAACTTCATAGTGGGCACCCTTAACCGGAGGTTGCAGGTGGAGAGCCATACCCTGTCACCAACCTTGTATTGGGGAGCTGCTCATCGCTACCTATCCGCAAAGAACTTATAGCGGCCGGAGACTCTCTTGAGATTAGCATGAACTCGACTCCAAATTTGGCTGAAGTGCCGAAGAGTAGAGGCTGCAGCAGGAAAATCCTCCGGGGGACAAATGGGTAATTCAGGAATTTGAGGATGGAACCCATAATTAATTAAAAATGGGGACTCACCAGTCGAAGAGTGGTACAGATGATTATGGGCAAACTCGGCCCATGGCAACAGTTCCACCAAATCATCTTGCGAGGGAGAGAGATAAACACGAAGAAAAGTCTCTAAATCTTGATTGACGCGTTCAGTTTGCCCATTGGTTTGTGGATGGTAAGCGGATGAAAACTTGAGTTTTATTTGTAAGGCCGTACAGAAAGCTCTCCAGAATCTTGCAGTGAATTGGTCAGAGACGATTTCCTGAGGTAAGCCGTGCAGGCGGAAATGTTCTCGGATATATAACAAAGCCAACTTGGGAGCTGATGGTAACCCGGTCAAAGGTACAAAATGTGCCATCTTAGAGAAACGGTCGATAATTACCCAGACAGTATTGTGACCCTTGGAGAGGGGCAATTCGGTGACAAAGTCCATAGAGATATGGGTCCAAGGCCTCTGAGGAATGGACAGTGGATGCAACAACCCCGCAGGAGGCAAACAAAGAATTTTGTGCTGAGCACACTGAGGACATGAGTTGACATAATCTTGAATATCCTTCTTCATAGTGTCCCACCAGTAAGACCTTCGTAGAAACTCCCACATCTTTTGAGCTCCAGGATGACCGGAAAACATGGAATTATGAGCCCACTGCAACAACCTTGGTTAAAATTTAGCTGGCACAGACATTCTCCCAGGAGGAGGACCCAGAGCGGTGGGAGCTGCTGACATAGAAACTGGTCTGAGAATCAAAGCCTTCTCAACGGAATTCTCCTCATCCAAAGCTGTTAAGGAATGGGATAAAGCATCAGCCTTGGTGTTAAAAGTCCCAGCCCGGTACTTAATAACAAACGAAAACCGAGTAAAGAAGAGCACCCACCTAGCTTGACGGGGATTCAAGCACTGGGCCGTCTCGAGGTACAGCAAATTCTTATGATCAGTGAAAACTGTAATTAGGTGTTTAGCACCTTCCAAAAGATATCTCCATTCCTCCAAGGCAGATTTTATTGCCAAAAGCTCTTTGTCTCCAATGGTGTAATTCTGTTCCGCAGGAGAGAATTTGCGAGAATGGAAACCACATGGATGTAACTTCCCATCTGGAGCGTACTGTGAAAGCACGGCACCTATGCCTACCATGGAAGCATCAACTTCCAAAAAGAATCGTTTTGAAAAATTTGGTTGTTGAAGTACTGGAGCGGACATAAAGGCTGCCTTTAACTGAGCGAACGCTGCTACAGCTTCGGAGGACCAATGACTTGGATCAGAACCCTTCTTGGTGAGGGCAGTAATAGGTGCCATGATGGTAGAGTATCCCTTTATCAATTTCCGGTAGTAATTTGCAAAACCCAGAAATCATTGTACTGCTTTCAAGGAAAAAGGCTGAGTCCAGTCCTGGATGGCAGTGAGTTTCTCTGGATCCATACGAAGCTCCGTGCCCGAAATGATGTAACCAAGAAATGGGATAGAAGGAACCTCAAAAGTACATTTGGAAATCTTGCCATAAAGATGATTCTCTCGCAATCGAAGAAGTACCTCTTTGACCTGTATTCTGTGCTCTGTGAGATTTTTAGAAAATATCAGAATGTCATCCAAATATACCACTACACTTAGGTATAGCATATCCCGAAAGACTACGTTAATGAATCCCTGGAAGACGGAAGGGGCGTTGCTGAGGCAAAACGGCATTACCAGATACTTGTAATGCCCGTCCCTGGTATTGAAGGCCGTCTTCCATTCGTCGCCCAGTCGGATACGTATCAAATTATAAGCTCCCCTTAAATCAAGCTTGGTGAAAACTCGGGCTCCGCGAACTCTATCAAAAAGCTCCGTAATGAGCGGCAAAGGATACTTATTCTTAATGGTGACATCATTTAGACCACGATAGTCAATACATGGTCTCAGCCCTCCGTCCTTCTTCACAAAAAAGAAACCCGCCCAAGCCGGGGAGGTAGAGGGGCGGATGAATCCTTTCTGCAGATTAGACTTGATATAGTCCGACATAGCTTGGGTCTCGGGTAATGATAAGGGATAAGTGCGACCCCGAGGTGGCATTTTCCCCGGAATGAGCTCAATGGGGCAGTCCCCGGGTCTATGCGGTGGTAGCTGATAGGCCGCTTGCTCCGAGAACACGTCAGAAAACTCCCGATAGGCCTCCGGAATGAGCCCTTCATCTGACTTGGAAGATACATGGAGTGGATAGACAGGGGTGAGACAATTTGAATGACAAAAAGGACTCCAAGATGTTATTTGTGTCGAACTCCAGTCGACGTGAGGGTTGTGAAGTTTAAGCCAAGGAAGGCCAAGAACCAGATCGTGGGGCATCTCCCGAATCACTGGGAACTCCAGGTGTTCTTGATGCAGAGCTCCCACTTGCAGTTTGATTGGTACTGTACAACTTGAAATCAGACCGTTAGAAATTTGGGTACCATTGATAGCAGTCAACGTAATAGGTCGTTCGACCGACCGTAGCTGAAAACCCAGATCCTGGGCACAGGAAAGGGAAATACAATTCCCTGCAGCCCCTGAGTCCAGCAGAGCCTTAACGGGTTTGGCTATTGACTCGGAGAACAGAGACACGGAGAGTAAACAGTCCACTGGCGGAGAAGGTTTAGAAGAAACCCCTAGCTCGACTCCTCCGGAACAAGCTAGGACTGCCCGTTTCCCGGGCGAGACTTGCAAAACTTGAGAAAATGATCCGCGGCTCCACAGTAGAGGCAGAGTCTACCCTCACGACGACGCTGACGTTCTTCTGGGGACAGCCGAGATCGATTAATCTGCATGGGTTCATCAGGACTTGGAATAACCGTTTGCTTAGACGGAAGAGATCGGACCCTTGATCGATCTGACCGACTACGTTCGCCTCCTCATTCCTGCATGCGAAGATCCACCTTTACACAGAGCGAGATCAACTGTTCTAAAGAATCAGGCAAATCTCTAGTGACCAACTCGTCCTTTAGACGATCGGAGAGCCCGTTCCAAAAGGCAGCCCGAAGGGCATCATTATTCCAGCGCAGTTCTGAGGCTATGGTCTGAAAATTAATCACATACTGTCCCACTGAAAGAGAGCCTTGTCGGACACGAAGCAAATCTGCAGAGGCAGCGGTCGTCCTGCCGGGCTCATCAAAGATCCTCCGGAATGACGTAATGAAATTGGTGTAACTAGAAACCAATGGATCAGATCGCTCCCATAACGGAGACACCCAATCCAACGCTGAACCCTCGAGCAAAGAAATAATGTATGCCACCTTGGACCGATCAGTAGGGAAGTTATGTGAAAGAAGTTAAAAATGTACTTTGCATTGATTGAGAAAACCACGGCAATTCTTTGGATTCCCAAAGAGTAGGGAGTAGGGAGCTGAAAGCGTGACCTGGTTCCAGAGGAGGATGGAATATTACTAGAGACAACCACTGGAGCGGGTACTGGAGCTGGGGCCGGTACTACTGACGCCAGAGAAGTCTGAATTTGATCCAGCCGGCCAGATAATTCCTGGAGATAATGCATCATCTGGCCCTGTGCTGCTTCCTGACATTGTACTCGAGAAATCAAGTCCTGGATGGTACTTGCCTCTGGGCTCCGATCCCCCGGGTCCATGAGGCCTGAGTATACTGTCACTGACCTAGGTTGGGGGTTTTGTGAACTCGGGGGTTCTCCAGATGGTAGGGGAGTGGAACCACAGTTGGGTCGGAACAGGGATGGCTTGATATAGGTCTTCCTCATACAGGACTCTGACAGTAAAGCTTGGTGAAAATATTAAGAGCTTTATTGCAGGAAGGGAGCAACACAATGTCACATAGCAGAGAAGGAACGTATGGGGGGAATGTCCAGGCCCATAGGAGAACTTGTAAGCAATGTTAAAGATTCCAGGAAAAGAAGTACTTGTGAATGTTGGTACAAGATAATAGTGACTGAAGAACTTGTGAGTGATGTTTTCAAAGATACTGATGAGTTCAAGAACTGGTGAACGACGGTTAAAGACTCTGATGATTTGAAACACTTGTGAGCGGTGGTTAAAGACGCTGATGATTTGTATGACTTGAGAGCGGTGACTAAAGATACTGATGATTTATAGAACTTGAGAGCGGTGGATAAAAACACTAATGATTTGTATGACTTGAGAACTGTGTTTAAAGACACTGATGATTTGTGGAACTTGAGAGCGGTGGTTAAAGACACTGATGATTTGTATGACTTGAGAACGGTGTTTAAAGACACTGATGATTTGTGTAACTTGAGAGCGGTGGTTAAAGACACTGATGATTTGTATGACTTGAGAGTGGTGATTAAAGACACTGATGATTTGTAGAACTTGAGAACGGTGGTTAAAGACACTGATGATTTGTATAACTTGAGAGCGGTGATTAAAGACACTGATGATTTGTAGAACTTGAGAGCGGTGGTTAAAGACACTGGTAACTTGCAAAACTTGGGAGCGGTGGTTAGAGACACTGATGACTTGTAGAATTTGAGAGCGGTGTTCAAAGACACTGATGACCTGTAGAACTTGAGAGCGGTGTTTAAAGACACTGATGACTTGTAGAACTTGAGAGCGGCGTTTAGCCTGCAGCCCATGCTGACTCCAAGAAGCACTGGTGACTGGATTGCGGAGGAACACACCAGCCGCTCTATACGCTGGAACTGTGCAGCAACTGGCACCTGGAAGTACCGGACACACTGGGGTACGACTGCAAAGAGATTCGCTGGGAACAAGAGCACTGGCATCCACTTCAGGGGAAAAGACGATACTCAGGCGCCGAGGCTCTGCCCAGCGTCCGCCCCTGGATCTCCCGCCTCCGCTGGACTGGCGGAACAGTCCGATGACGTCACCTGCTCCCCGCCCATGTGATGCCAGGTGTCATGGAGGCGCCCCTGCCCCGGGGTACCGCCGGGAGCCGCGCCAGCCAGACGCCAGAGCCTGTGGACCACTGAAGGCGGAGCCCGCAACACAGACCAGCAGGCACGCAGGGGAAAGCGCTCTGAACACCGCCTATGGCGTGTGACACGTTCACCCCGGGGGTACAATACATGGACCCGACTCTACCAAGGTTTCAGTGACCGCCTTAGTATTTTCCCCCAAGCCCTACATGACTGTTTACAGTCCTTTCAGCCTGAGAATGGGTCGGTGCTGATACAATATGTTGATGACTTGTTGTACGCTGATTCATTTGAGTCGTCCCTGGCAGATACGAAAGAGTTTCTGTTTCGTCTCTTCCAGACAGGACACAAAGTCTCAAGGGATAAACTACAGTTGTGTAGGACAAGGGTCAAATACCTGGGACGTAGTACTGGTACATGATTTGACAGTTCATACACCACATGCCGTATTGGTCCTTCAAGGTTCTGCCCGAACCCGGTATGTCTCATCAGCACGATGGCACCAGTATTACTGCAGTGTGCCTTGTCATGCACAAAGGGTGGAGAATGAGAATACTGGTGAAGGGAAATTTTGTATAGACACTGATATGCATGATGGTATGGAATATCTGAATCAGACCTTTACTACGAGACCAGACATAAGTGACAGCCCGTTGGTGAACGCAGACCTGATACAGTATTTTCTTCTTCTATTTCTCCTTTAGAGATTTTTTTTTTTGAGTGATGCTTATGGTACTCTACATTGCAAACACACACAACAGTTAAATTAAGATGCAGATTTGGGTTCCCTACAGGAAAAGAAGGTCTAGGTCTGGAAGGCGAAGGGGTATGGTCAGGAGTCCTCAAGACTCTGGAGAGATGGACAAGGTAAGCCAGTGGCCCCCAGGACGTATCTCTCAAGCCTAGC
Organism: Pseudophryne corroboree; assembly: GCF_028390025.1. Taxonomy (NCBI): domain Eukaryota; kingdom Metazoa; phylum Chordata; class Amphibia; order Anura; family Myobatrachidae; genus Pseudophryne; species Pseudophryne corroboree. The sequence continues at coordinate 637,557,239 of NC_086447.1, read as the reverse complement.
TGAGGCAGCACATGGTCTGACTCACCTAGGGTAGGGAAGGTATGTGCAAATTGGTAAGAGCAAACTGGCATGCACCAGGGTTCTCTTCTCAGGCAAGCAGGAAAGCAATGACCTGTCTTACTTGCATGAGAAAGAACATTTGGTAAAGTAGTACCAACAGAGCCATCCCATACTCCTCCTGCAGACGGACCTTTTTCAGGTAACACAAATCGACTTTGTACAGTTAACACCCTGTAGGAATTTGAAATATGTATTGATGTACACTGATGTTTTCTCAAACTGGGTAGAGGCATTTCCTGCAGCCACAAATACTGCTGTTTTTACCGCAAAGAAAATTGTGCAGACATTTGTGTGTCGATATGGTATCCTTAGGAGTAAGAAAAAAAAGTGATAGCTTGAAACTGGACTATTGTGATCATAGACACTGCCACGAGTGTTATGTAGCATCAGAACCACTCCCAGATCCCCACTTAACGAATAACCCTCTTTGAAATTTTTTTTTTTAAGACAACCTCATGTCATGATTGATCCGCACCATGATCAGAAATACACCAATGAGGTGACAGTACAGTACCTTATCGAGATGAGCCAGCATCTGAGAACTCGACAAAAGAACTTGAAACTGTTGATTCCTGATATTCCAACTACTAACTGTCTTGACTGTGAACCAAGAGACTGTGTGATTGTTCTTACGCTTAGGTTGCCTAATAGACAGGTGGGAAGGACCGTACCAAGTTTTGTTGACAGCACGATCCCAGTGAAAGTAGCCGAGAGAGAGACTTGGGTCCACGATTCCCATCGCAGGAAAGTTGGTGGTCCGGAAGGAACTCGTAAATGGAGTGAGATCGCAGAAGTATCACCCGAGAGTCTGTTCCGTAAAGACTGTGAGGCAGCACTGTTGAACACTACCTGAGCTTACTAAAGCATTACAGAAAGACCAGTCGTTGTAATGGATTTGTTATGGGCAAGATTTGTTTTGTTCTATCTTTTTTTTCCCCCGTTGACAAACATTTTTTTTTCAGGACATTCTATTTTTGTGAGGTTTTCATAAGGAGTCGAGTGTGGGACTGGAACTGGTTCTGGAGAAAGAAGTGATGTCTTTAGGATTCCAGGATCAGCCTATCACTTTGTTAAAGCCAGAGAAAATCAAAGGTCTAGTAGTTACGGAGTTCGGAGGTAACGTGATAGGCTGTTGTCTGAGGATTACTGTATTCTGTAGTTATTGTGACCCTATAATTGAAGTTGAGTGCATCCAGAGATGTCAGTCTAGCAATAAGGCAGCATTTGACAGACATACCTTGAGTGATTACCACTCATTAGTGGGTAAGGTCTTAAACCAAACAGAATGTTGGATGTGTTCACAGGTACCTCTAAGACAAAATAATGCAGGATTAGTGCCATATTCTTTAGAGTTAGCTGAGGTACTTGAATTATACGGAGGTGGGGGGGGGGGGGGTGACGGTGGACAAGGAATATAATATAACTAGACCCCCTAGTCTTAAGATCCACCAGTACCATAGATAAATCCCTGGTATGTTTAAATCTCACCAATTTCAGGAAATCAGGAAATTGGGAGGTAATCAGGAACAATCAGACAATGGCTATTCACACATAGCAGATAAGAGCTCATTAATATATGTGGAAGAAAGGTTTATGAATAGCTCTCCCCGAACTCTGAAGGTTTATGTTATCTAGGAAGGACACTACCTGAAATAATAACCCTTGTTCAATTATGAAACAGCAACAAGAATTGATAATATAATATACTATCAGAGAGCGCATATAACTGTGTAAATAACAAATTTATTTATATACAATAAAATAAACACATGCACAAAAAATATATAAATATATCAATTGATTAAAAAATCCCCCATGCTGCAGCGATTAGGTTTGGAAAAAACACTTGTGTATCCAGATTTAAAAGTTCAAGATGTGAAATACGGTCCTGAGAGAAAAAAAAAGTCCTGTGCAAAAGAACAGAGCTGATATCTATCACTAGTGTCCAGCTGTGAGCATATGTGTGTGCTCAGAATAGACTCCAATGAGTCACTGGCTTTTGACTCCCGGTAATTGCTGCCAGCAGGCAGCCAAATTGTTTGAAGTGTTATGACTTTAAAGTCCGTATTTTGTGGATTTATAGGACCATACTCGCTGTGCTAATAGGGCCACTTTGCAGTGTTGTCCACTATACTCACGACCAAAAGCGTGCCTGTTGATAGTCCGTGGACGGCCCCCGTTTTGCAGTGTCAGTCACAGCCGAGTAGTAACACTTCTCCTTAATGCAGGATGCACCTGGGATTCTCTCAATGGTGTGTTTCCAAACAACCAAGATGATATTGGTAGGTATAAATCGCTGACAGGATAAGAGGACATCAGAATATAACCCCAGTCCTTACGCGTTTCTCCGCAATTATCCGTGTGCGGTTTCGTCAGAGGATAAAAAGGGGGCTATCTTGCTTGTTATTTAAATGCCAGGGGACCAATCACGTTGCAAATTGCCTCATTGTCACACCTGAATAATCATACAGTCTCACATGTGTTTAATGAATTACAACCATATAGTGACCAATATAACATTGCAGTATAAAGTAATTTTGCTATACAGCAATATAAATGTAAGTATGGTAATGAATAATAAATTACCTAAAAAATACCTAAAAAATACCTAATTGACAGAAGACAGAGGTGATGGCATGCAATCACTAAATGTATACAGAAATAACAAGTCTACCAGAAACTATATCCTTTATAAAGCCTCTACTATAGGCTAGTGGTCTAATGCACGCACTAGCACACACAGGGTCCCAGGTTCAAATCCTGAACAGATCACAACCTCAGATAATAATTTTTTTTATTTTTATATACATTATTATTTCTTTGAATATAATAATCTACAATTCCTATATATATATTACAACTAATAAAGATATATTTCAAGTTCATTATATCTAGAGAACTAGTGAGTGGTATTGAGTGGCGAGAGAGCTATGTACTTTTGACTTGTGATGTCGAGTCGCTTTACACCAACATCCCCCATCAAGGAGGGGTTGATGCCTGTCGCCACTATCTTGAACCCGTTGTGGGGCTGTCGTCCAGGCGACGGGGGTTTGTGTTAGAATCCATGAATTTCATTTTATCACACAATTATTTTTTATTTAATTCACAGTTTTATCTTCAAGTGCACGGTACCGCCATGGGCACCAAGTTCGCGCCGAGTTTTGCTAATCTATATATGGGGCTCTTTGAGGAGCAATATATTTGGGGGGGCCCCTTCGGCGCGAATTTGGTGCTCTATGGTAGGTACATTGACGATCTATTTATTATTTGGGATGGGGCTTCTAGTGTGTCTTCTTTTCTTTCTTATCTTAATTCCAACACTTTTGGGCTTAAGTTTAGTCACTTATAGTTTGAAATAGAGAAGAGTCGTGGCGCCAACCGATGCAAGCTGCAAATCGACTGGTCAAGGAGGTATCCCCAATACCCAAATGGAAGCGTATACAATAGAGTTAAACCAGAAGATGTGCGCTAATCGGGAAAATAAAATATGAAATGGTACTTCCCTTACACAACCTCTGTCGTGGGATTTACCGTATTATTCCAATAACATGGATCCATCAGAGGATGGAAATATTTGAGGCTTTAAATAGTGCCTTTAAGTTCTGGTTGGCTAAAAAACATCCGATATCTTGAAATCAAGTGAAGGTGGGGGTTTACCAGATTTATATGAAGTGATTGCGTTTGAGATGTTACCCAAGGGAGATATCGGCTCCGGAACCTAATTCTCCACAATCCTCCGTCTGGTAAATCTTCCTTCAGCAGTGGTTAGTCTGTCATACAGTGCCGACGCGTTTCGGGATCTCTCCCTTCATCAAGGCTGCATTTTATTTTCCCGATTAGCGCACATCTTCTGGTTTAACTCTATTGTATACGCTTAAGTTTAGTCACTCTTGTCACTCTACACACATTAATTACCTCGATGTTGCTCTCTCGGTTAGGGACAATAAATTAGTCACTAAAACCTACAAAAAAGAGATAGACTGTAACAGTTTTTTGAATTATGGTAGTTGTCATCACCGCAAATGGAAAGAGAACATACCCTCGGGACAATATCTTAGGATGAAACGGAACTGCACCGATGAAGAGTCATTTCGAGAACAATCAAATGCTCTCACGTGTGCATTTCTTGACCAAGGTTACCCTAAGAAACTTCTAGATGATTCCTTGGAAAGGGTGGCCATGAGGGAGAGGAGTTCTCTCCTCTCTACGACTACCAAATCAGGGATACTAAATGAAAGATATGACAATAATTTGATTATGCCTTTTATAACTAAATACAACACATATGCAGAGGATGTTAAGAAAATTATAAAGAAGAATTTTGGACTTTTGAAATTGGACAAAATACTCAACCCCTGTTTGGGAGATTCAGCCAGAGTAGTATTTCAAAAGGCTAAGAATTTGAAGAATCACTTATCTCCTAGTTTTTTCAGGCCAATGCACAAACATTGGTTAAAAAAACCTGGTTGAATCAAAGTATAGGTTGCTTTAGATGTGGTAAGACTAATTGTATCACCTGTAAATTCATAATTCATAGAAGTGTCTCCTTTAAATCAACAGCATTCGAATTGGACTTTGGAATTGAGACCTTTATCAATTGCCAACAGACTTATGTTATTTATTTGATTAGTTGTATATGTGGAAAACAATATGTGGGGAGGACGGTTAGGAGTCTCAACATTAGGTTTCTCGAACACAGACGAAGAACAATTATCACAGTGTGTCGAGACATGTAACTCAACATCATGATGGAAATGTTGACTCTTTGAGAGTACAGGGTATAGAATCTGTAGCCCCTACTCCTAGAGGAGGCGACAGGTTCAATAGGCTGTGTACAAGAGAAGCATTCTGGATCTTTAATCTAGGAACTTTGGTTCCTGACGGCTTAAATGAAAATATGGAGATCAACAACATCAGATAAAGTCCAGGAGTTTATCTATAAATTGGTTGCCATCTTTATATACCATATGCCTTTCCTCTCCGTATCCATCTTTCCTTGTTTCCTTCCCTTTAATCCTTCACAAAATATCTATATGTCTAATGAGCTCCATAAAGGGGTTTAAATTTAATAATGACATTAATGATAATGATTAAAATAAAATAAAATGACTATTAGATGCTGCTATTGAGTAAACTATAAGTAATTTAATAGGACCAAGAGGTGTGGAGATAAATGGGGGTCATCACCACTGCTTTTGGTTTACTTGGTTCTCTTCATCATTGTTCTCTAGATATAATGCACTTGAAATATATCTTTATTAGTTGTAATATATATATAGGAATTGTAGATTATTATATTCAAAGAAATAATAATGTATATAAAAATAAAAATTATTATCTGAGGTTGTGATCTGTTCAGGATTTGAACCTGGGACCCTGTGTGTGCTAGTGCGTGCATTAGACCACTAGCCTATAGTAGAGGCTTTATAAAGGATATAGTTTCTGGTAGACTTGTTATTTCTGTATACATTTAGTGATTGCATGCCATCACCTCTGTCTTCTGTCAATTAGGTATTTTTTAGGTATTTTTTAGGTAATTTATTATTCATTACCATACTTACATTTATATTGCTGTATAGCAAAATTACTTTATACTGCAATGTTATATTGGTCACTATTTGGTTGTAATTCATTAAACACATGTGAGACTGTATGATTATTCAGGTGTGACAATGAGGCAATTTGCAACGTGATTGGTCCCCTGGCATTTAAATAACAAGCAAGATAGCCCCCTTTTTATCCTCTGACGAAACCGCACACGGATAATTGCGGAGAAACGCGTAAGGACTGGGGTTATATTCTGATGTCCTCTTATCTTGTCAGCGATTTATACCTACCAATATCATCTTGGTTGTTTGGAAACAGACCATTGAGAGAATCCCAGGTGCATCCTGCATTAAGGAGAAGTGTTACTACTCGGCTGTGACTGACACTGCAAAACGGGGGCCGTCCACGGACTATCAACAGGCACGCTTTTGGTCGTGAGTATAGTGGACAACACTGCAAAGTGGCCCTATTAGCACAGCGAGTATGGTCCTATAAATCCACAAAATACGGACTTTAAAGTCATAACACTTCAAACAATTTGGCTGCCTGCTGGCAGCAATTACCGGGAGTCAAAAGCCAGTGACTCATTGGAGTCTATTCTGAGCACACACATATGCTCACAGCTGGACACTAACGATAGATATCAGCTCTGTTCTTTTGCACAGGACTTTTTTTTTTCTCTCAGGACCGTATTTCACATCTTGAACTTTTAAATCTGGATACACAAGTGTTTTTTCCAAACCTAATCGCTGCAGCATGGGGGATTTTTTAATCAATTGATATATTTATATATTTTTTGTGCATGTGTTTTTTTTATTGAATATAAATACATTTGTTATTTACACAGTTATATGCGCTCTCTGATAGTATATTATATTATCAATTCTTGTTGCTGCATTTGTGGACAGATCAGTACTGTCCAATTGAGAGCTGCTATTTCTTAACATATACGACCATAATTATATATTTTTAGGAGTTTTAAGACGCGCTGGAATTATTTGTCTTTCTTTTTTGTGGTTTTTACTGTTTTGTTTCTGGCAGCGGATTAACAAACTACTATTTGTAGATATGTCTTCGTTTAAAAGTGTGACAGATAGATTGGTGAGGAGACAGAGGTTGATGGCAGATAATACTATACATAATGTTGATGTGGGCACCGATACACCAGAAATTGGCAAATTATTTTTTGAATTAGAAACCTTATTAAAAACAGAAACTCGCCACTGGTGGGATCAGGTGACGCTCACAAAATATTTGGACACAAAAGTGATTCCACGAGGTTTACGTATTTACAAATCATGTTCATTTAAGGATGACCCTGATTTGACGAAACAATGGAACGATATATTGGACTCATGTTCATTCTCCCTTATTAAACTTTTAATTAAATATAGGGAAGAAAAGGTTCACAAACTCTCTAGAGAAATTGAAAAGATACAGGAACAACTTAAACCTTTTGAAGCCAATAAGGATTTTGTTGAACGAGATGGGTTACTAAATACGGAGATTAAAGAGTTTGAACAGTCGCTTATTGCTTTCAAAAGAAGGAAGTTAGAAAGAGATAACAAGGACTACAATTTAGATCAAGTGAGATCTTACAATAGGGGTAATAGAAATGGAAACAACGAGAGAGGGGGTTACCAGGCTAGGACAAAAGATTATGAAACCAATTCTACTAACAGGTTTAATACAAATAAGAATAAGAGAGTTAGTTCCCCATCAATATATGGTTATCAAGAGATGAAAACAAATAGACATGAGGGGGCAACAAGCAATGAAGGATCACAACAAGAAACAGGTAGAGGTTTTAAAAGGGAAGGGAATTATTTCCAAAACAAAAGGAGGGGGTCTTACGAAAATAGAGGAGCGAGACCAAAAGAACACTATAAGATAGAAGGAGAACATAGGTTTGAACAGAAGTCAAAGAAAGATTTTTTAGGAGTAGGGAGAGGACATTTAGAAACACAAAATCGATTTCAGATGTTGCAACCCAATACCCCCAAAAGGTCAAGGCAGGAAGAAGTAGAGGGTGTAGAGGAGGAACTAAGACACAATACCAAAAACGTAAGGCTAGGGTAAAAAATAAAGGTATTTTCAACCTGTCATCCAGAGTATTGAGCGAACATGAAAAATCTGTAATTGCTAAGGGCCTTAAGTTCGCACCATCGGTGAAACCTGATATATTTGAACTCTTTGTAGCTCTTAATAGATATACTAGGGATTTGTGCCGTAAGACATACTTTATCAACAAATCCTTAAAAAAACAGGATATTGAAGGCACACCTATTATATTGAATGTTGATGATCAAAGGGGAATAGAGATGTTGAATTCACTCTTAATGGAGAATGATAGTTTAGAACAGGATAATGAGAGAATTTAAGAGGGTTTTTGACATTTTGGATAATACATATGAGGAGGTTGATGCTAGTAAAAATATTTTCAAGAAAAAGTCAGAATTTTATCCTATGCAACATAGAAGCTCTTATATTGAGACCTTCTATACCTCAACATTAAATGATTTTCGTTCATTATGTGCAAGTAAAAAATGGGTTAAAAAGGGTGACAATCTAAATATCAATGAGAGACGAGCCCTCAAGGCACTTAAAGATGATCATACCATCATCATCAAAAGTGCGGACAAGGGGGGAGGGGTTGTGTTACAAGATAGGACCATATATCTAGAAGAAGCTTCCCGACAATTGGGGAATGAGAAGTTTTATTCTAGACTTTCCTCCAATCCCACAATGACCTATGTTCAAGTTTTCAAATCATTTCTCATGCAAGCCCTAACCGAGGGAGCAATTACTAAGGATGAGTACTTATATCTTTTTACCCCTAATCCAGTTATCCCCACATACTATCACCTCCCCAAAATCCATAAATCCTTGGTAGCACCTCCTGGGCGTCCTATTATTTCTGGTGTTGGGTCCCTCACATCTAATCTATCAGCATTCGTGGATTCCTACTTACAACCCCACGTCGTCGGACTTCGGTCATACATCAGGGACACCACTCACTTTCTCCATCTAGTGAGTGGTATTGAGTGGCGAGAGAGCTATGTACTTTTGACTTGTGATGTCGAGTCGCTTTACACCAACATCCCCCATCAAGGAGGGGTTGAGGCCTGTCGCCACTATCTTGAACCCGTTGTGGGGCTGTCGTCCAGGCGACGGGGGTTTGTGTTAGAATCCATGAATTTCATTTTATCACACAATTATTTTTTATTTAATTCACAGTTTTATCTTCAAGTGCACGGTACCGCCATGGGCACCAAGTTCGCGCCGAGTTTTGCTAATCTATATATGGGGCTCTTTGAGGAGCAATATATTTGGGGGGGCCCCTTTGGCGCGAATTTGGTGCTCTATGGTCGGTACATTGACGATCTATTTATTATTTGGGATGGGGTTCTAGTGTGTCTTCTTTTCTTTCTTATCTTAATTCCAACACTTTTGGGCTTAAGTTTAGTCACTCTTGTCACTCTACACACATTAATTACCTCGATGTTGCTCTCTCGGTTAGGGACAATAAATTAGTCACTAAAACCTACAAAAAAGAGGTAGACTGTAATAGTTTTTTGAATTATGGTAGTTGTCATCACCGCAAATGGAAAGAGAACATACCCTCGGGACAATATCTTAGGATGAAACGGAACTGCACCGATGAAGAGTCATTTCGAGAACAATCAAATGCTCTCACGTGTGCATTTCTTGACCAAGGTTACCCTAAGAAACTTCTAGATGATTCCTTGGAAAGGGTGGCCATGAGGGAGAGGAGTTCTCTCCTCTCTACGACTACCAAATCAGGGATACTAAATGAAAGATATGACAATAATTTGATTATGCCTTTTATAACTAAATACAACACATATGCAGAGGATGTTAAGAAAATTATAAAGAAGAATTTTGGACTTTTGAAATTGGACAAAATACTCAACCCCTGTTTGGGAGATTCAGCCAGAGTAGTATTTCAAAAGGCTAAGAATTTGAAGAATCACTTATCTCCTAGTTTTTTCAGGCCAATGCACAAACATTGGTTAAAAAAACCTGGTTGAATCAAAGTATAGGTTGCTTTAGATGTGGTAAGACTAATTGTATCACCTGTAAATTCATAATTCATAGAAGTGTCTCCTTTAAATCAACAGCATTCGAATTGGACTTTGGAATTGAGACCTTTATCAATTGCCAACAGACTTATGTTATTTATTTGATTAGTTGTATATGTGGAAAACAATATGTGGGGAGGACGGTTAGGAGTCTCAACATTAGGTTTCTCGAACACAGACGAAATGTCTTAAAGAAGAACAATTATCACAGTGTGTCGAGACATGTAACTCAACATCATGATGGAAATGTTGACTCTTTGAGAGTACAGGGTATAGAATCTGTAGCCCCTACTCCTAGAGGAGGCGACAGGTTCAATAGGCTGTGTACAAGAGAAGCATTCTGGATCTTTAATCTAGGAACTTTGGTTCCTGACGGCTTAAATGAAAATATGGAGATCAACAACATCAGATAAAGTCCAGGAGTTTATCTATAAATTGGTTGCCATCTTTATATACCATATGCCTTTCCTCTCCGTATCCATCTTTCCTTGTTTCCTTCCCTTTAATCCTTCACAAAATATCTATATGTCTAATGAGCTCCATAAAGGGGTTTAAATTTAATAATGACATTAATGATAATGATTAAAATAAAATAAAATGACTATTAGATGCTGCTATTGAGTAAACTATAAGTAATTTAATAGGACCAAGAGGTGTGGAGATAAATGGGGGTCATCACCACTGCTTTTGGTTTACTTGGTTCTCTTCATCATTGTTCTCTAGATATAATGCACTTGAAATATATCTTTATTAGTTGTAATATATATATAGGAATTGTAGATTATTATATTCAAAGAAATAATAATGTATATAAAAATAAAAATTATTATCTGAGGTTGTGATCTGTTCAGGATTTGAACCTGGGACCCTGTGTGTGCTAGTGCGTGCATTAGACCACTAGCCTATAGTAGAGGCTTTATAAAGGATATAGTTTCTGGTAGACTTGTTATTTCTGTATACATTTAGTGATTGCATGCCATCACCTCTGTCTTCTGTCAATTAGGTATTTTTTAGGTATTTTTTAGGTAATTTATTATTCATTACCATACTTACATTTATATTGCTGTATAGCAAAATTACTTTATACTGCAATGTTATATTGGTCACTATATGGTTGTAATTCATTAAACACATGTGAGACTGTATGATTATTCAGGTGTGACAATGAGGCAATTTGCAACGTGATTGGTCCCCTGGCATTTAAATAACAAGCAAGATAGCCCCCTTTTTATCCTCTGATGAAACCGCACACGGATAATTGCGGAGAAACGCGTAAGGACTGGGGTTATATTCTGATGTCCTCTTATCCTGTCAGCGATTTATACCTACCAATATCATCTTGGTTGTTTGGAAACAGACCATTGAGAGAATCCCAGGTGCATCCTGCATTAAGGAGAAGTGTTACTACTCGGCTGTGACTGACACTGCAAAACGGGGGCCGTCCACGGACTATCAACAGGTACGCTTTTGGTCGTGAGTATAGTGGACAACACTGCAAAGTGGCCCTATTAGCACAGCGAGTATGGTCCTATAAATCCACAAAATACGGACTTTAAAGTCATAACACTTCAAACAATTTGGCTGCCTGCTGGCATCAATTACCGGGAGTCAAAAGCCAGTGACTCATTGGAGTCTATTCTGAGCACACACATATGCTCACAGCTGGACACTAACGATAGATATCAGCTCTGTTCTTTTGCACAGGACTTTTTTTTTTCTCTCAGGACCGTATTTCACATCTTGAACTTTTAAATCTGGATACACAAGTGTTTTTTCCAAACCTAATCGCTGCAGCATGGGGGATTTTTTAATCAATTGATATATTTATATATTTTTTGTGCATGTGTTTATTTTATTGTATATAAATAAATTTGTTATTTACACAGTTATATGCGCTCTCTGATAGTATATTATATTATCAATTCTTGTTGCTGCATTTGTGGACAGATCAGTACTGTCCAATTGAGAGCTGCTATTTCTTAACATATACGACCATAATTATATATTTTTAGGAGTTTTAAGACGCGCTGGAATTATTTGTCTTTCAATTATGAAACAGACCTAGCATACGATCCAGAAATGGAAACAATATTTAGTGAGTGATAGGAATATATACCATGAAAATTTTATATGTCTCTTTCACGATTTGTTTGTGTTTTCTCCCTTTACCCAGCAAAACCTCTATCGAATCCGAACATCAGTGTACAAAGACGTAGGTGCATATATGTGTGCAACGTTCAATCAAATCAGACATCATAGGCCATAGCACTGTCCCAGCATACCCTATAGGTTGAATGTTGTCCCACACCCAACCAGTGGTCCCGTGACCACAGAGTGCATAAAGAGGATGTCCCATCCTATTCCCTGTCTTCCCCAAATATAGTCAATGTCTGATTTGAGAAATTAATACATATGTGTGTCTAGGTCACAGATTATGTGTTTGAAATATTTTTCTTCTGTTAATAATTTATGGCAGTTATTGTTTATTGCCAAAGGGTGGACTGTCGAAGTAAAAAACATTACATACACAACCAATATAAACTCTAAACAGATGAGTCACTGTGCATACGAATACACGCAGATGCTAGCATACGCATTCACACAGACAAGCCACAAAGATATATTTAACACATATTTCATACCACACATAAATTAAAACATGTCACGCACCAGACATTATAATGTATTAAATTATATAATAGAGTATAACATCATATATATATATATATATGTATTATTGGAATGGAACAAGATAGACATGTCATGCTTGGTTTCAAAATAATCAGGGGAATGAGTGTGTTGGTTTGATAGCTGTGGTTAGGTTGTAGCACATTGCAACGATTAGTTATGAATAAATGTATGAAATCTAAAGTCACTCTTATTAGAACAAAGAACATTCCTGAGAAAGAATGTGGGAAGACAGCATGACTAATCCCTATGATGTCATCTTCAAGGCTGGACATTGCTTGCATACGAACTGACCAATAACACACAAGAAATGAGAGACCTCCCTCTTCTGTATCAACGGAAGGAGCCTGAAACCAACAACCTGTTAACTCCCACTGTTTTGATATAGGCAGTTTCTAGGACTTAGAGGGTTAGTTGCTGTTGTTTGCTGTTATGGAAAGGACTGTGCATTGAGGGACAGGGTAAAGTATTCTGGATGTAGCTGTATGGATTCCTTTGTAACAACTGCTTCCTGTGTAATTGTAAATCTGTAACCATATATATACTGTACAAGTGTTATATTGTATGCATACCCTTTTAATATCAAATATATATATCACTGAGCGTTGGACTTCAAATCTACAATGTGTGCACGTACTTGTTTTCTCTTAAGGGATGTAGTGTTTGCAACGTACAGCGCACTTTTATCGTATATGGTAATAAGATGTGCCATGCGTCCACAGCATATATTAACGCTGGCATTTTAAATATTTATTAGAAATAGTCTGAACTTCTCAATACACAGCCAGGCTGCATATGCAGGTGTACCACGCTATGTTTCCAATCACAGGATTGTGTCATGGGCCCGAAAAACAGCAATGACACACCAGCGTTTCCTGCTCCACTACCCCAAATCCATGTCACCACACCTGAATGCCCACCGCCTGTCAATAAAATTGTGATCACATCCACTGGAACTGAGAGCAGGAGTAACTAATGATAATGTTAGATTTTTCTTTTGTGCCCTGACCAAAGTAACAATACTGAAACATTAAGAAATGTTGTGTCTTTATTTACATCCGCGTGCCACCTGTTACCTTGCTAGCTTGCTGAGGAGTTTAGGAAATAAAATGACAGATACCTTATGCTACTAACGGTGTATCACTGGCAGGTTGCAACTGTGCAGGGCAGCAGGCTGATGGTGTCACTCTTTCTCTAATGATATGCCCCGGGACAGGCTCGATCAGTCTCCTCAAGCACAGATATTGCACAGGCTGCCGCAGTGCAGCACTACTGAACTGAAGTGTGATAAATGATCATCCAACTTCATTTTATTCTTTGCTCCTACGCTAACCAACCTTGACATCGCTCTTGCTGGCAACTCCCCCCTCTCCCCCACACACACACAGACATACACACACACACACACACCTTGGGGTTTATTTACTAAAGTCCCGATTTTGTCCGAATTTTTTTTTTCTAAGTGTCAACACGGGAATTTACTAAGTTAAAATCTCGGCAGTGTTTGGGCTATTCATAATGGTTTTCATGGCAGAGGGCAGAAATACGAATGAATACACCATCGTTCAAACGCGGCTGTTTGTTCATACAACATGGGAATTTGCTATTCATTCGTATTTTGGTGTATGTCCCTGAAGGTTCAATTGTGGTTGTATTTTTTTGCTAATCGTAAAAAAAAAGCAGCAAAAAAATAGACCTGCTTTTTCCTGGCGTGTTTGGTGTCGAAGTCGAAAATATTACACCCACACTCAACACGTGCAAACACCACACAGAGTGGCCTCTCTGCACGTGCGTACGCATGCCCGCATGCTGTGTACATTGGCTCACGAAGCACTGCATATTAGCGCGTGGTATGAGTAAATATGGTAGCATATGCGTTCACATAGAAGAGCCACAAAGACATATTCTATTTTTTATCCACATAGTACACAATTTACACATAGGGAGTCATTCCGAGTTGATCGCTAGATAAAAATGTTTGCAGCGCAGCGACTAAGTGAAAAAGCGGCACTTCTGCGCATGCGTATGCGGCACAATGCGCACGCGAGATGTACTTTCACAACAGCCAATGTAGTTTTACACAAGATCTAGTGAGGCTTATCATTCGCAATGTCCACCGCAGAGTGATTGACATGAAGTGGGCGTTTCTGGGTGTCAAATGACCGTTTTCAGGGAGTGTTCAGAAAAACGCAGGCGTGCCAGGAAAAACGCAGGTGTGGCAGGGAGAACGCAGGGCGTGTTTGTGACGTCAAATCCGGAACTGAACAGTCTGAAGTGATCGCAAGCGCTAAGTAAGTCTGGAGCTACTCTGAAACTGCACAATTTTTTTTTGTAGCCGCTCTGCGATCCTTTCGTTCGCACTTCTGCTGAGCTAAAATACACTCCCAGTGGGAGGCAGCATAGCGTTTGCACGGCTGCTAAAAACTGCTAGCGAGCGATCAACTCGGAATGACCTCCATAGTCTCCACACACCACACCAGCAAGTTACGTTTACTTAGGAAATAGAACAACAGAGATATCCAGCTTTACAGGATGTGAGGGGACAGAACTAGGTTAGGACATAGAGTTTGGTATCCAGATGTACAGTATTTCAAGGGCTACATTCCGATCGCAGTTTGCAGATTATAGCATGCTCCTGTGCATAGATATGAACAAAAATACAATGTTCATAACTTACTGAAATTGCTGTACTCGTGATATTCGACGGGAACCCAGTGGTGGACCTCTGCAAGTACACCTGAACTAAACATCGCCCACCTATTCAAACCAACCTATGACCACTCATGTACTGTAATTGACCTGCCCCTTGACCTATGGAAGAAGAGCTTACAGTTCCCTTTGTATTGTGTTTTGGACCATTGTATAAAAGTAAGGACTCCTGGCTGGTCTCAGTCTATTCTCTGAAGGTCATCTTGCTAAGACTGACTGAGGACCGGATCCGGGAGGCGCTGGCGAACAAACATATGTACTATTGGTTGTAGCTGTTCTCTGTGATATTGTTGTATTTCTGTGTATATCCTTTTTAGTAAATATTTGTTGCTGCGTTGGACCACAACATAACATATACTACTGGTGTCGCATTCCATTCTTGTTTGGGTATAGAGATGCATTCAGCCACACATGTCGCTGTATCGTGTGCATAGCGTGTCGGCGTGTATACGCAACGTGCATACACATCGCAGGGGTTATCGATTGCATTCAGCGGCCGCAGCAGCCTGAACCATAGTATTATAAGGTATTGCATTTCCCTGAAAGTTAAACGAACTTAACAGTTTGCGGCTAGTCCGGTTCACCACATACTCACTTACTTGCAGGGCCTAACAGACTTTGGTCTACCAACAAAGGGTAGAGATGCATCTTAAGTAATTTTGTATTGTGTTTAAAACTATCTAATGTTGTTAGACCACGTCTGTCCTGTGTAGTAGAGGTGCTGGTGCGAACCGAGGGACAACAGGGGAAAAGCCATTCATTTTCTGTGTGTGTAATTTTTGGCGTGAAAACGTGCACACAGCATACTGATAGTTTGCATACATTCTCACATATTGTTGCCATAGGTTGTAATAGTCATTATAGATCTGCATAGAATCGGATACATTTATTTGTTATACATATGGTATATTTCGTTAAGTGAGTAATTGTAAAAACACAAAACGCAGTTCCGGCCTAAAAGTTTAGGTAAGCACTCAAAGGAGGATTACCCTTGTGGGCGACTTCCAGCGGGTGTAAGGAACAAAAGCGTATTATGTAGTGAGCAGCATAATTTTTGCTTACATTGTGTTATATTGTTAGGAAGCACCTGTATTCTGGAAGCAGATACCAGGTGGTTGGCACGACCCAGAGCAGAAGCGCGGAGTCTAACACACCGGGGGGTGTTCACCAGGGAACCCCGCAAGGGGATTTGGGCTTCGCTGCCCCTGATGTGCAGGTCGCGGCCCCCTGCCTGGGTCACCTGGTATCTGCACAGGAGTCCACAAGGTATAAACAAAATAATTTACCTGGAGAAATGCAGCTGGTAAGGCAGGGGCTAATTGCAGAGTAACTGACAAGCAGGGCTAATGGCAGAGGTTTGATGAGAGCGGAGTTGGGACACAGAGGGAAACTTAAACTTGCAGGCTGTAAGTTCTGGATTGCAGAGCTGGAATTTGGCAGGATTCACAGGAGTTTGTTTGGAGTCTGGATACAGAATTGCAGGTACTGAATGGAGATGAACATGCAGAAAGGTCTGAGTGATTAGGCTGCTGTTTGTAAAACTGGACAGGTGCAGGATTACTGAGACAAGGTGCAGGACTGGCTGGAATGGTGCACGGATATCTTGAAGCAGGGATTCCAGAGCAGAAGGACACACTGGATATATAATTGTAGTAGATACAGGTCCAAAATGAACTGGATGCAGGACTGGCAGGAATACTGGGACCAGTTTACCAGGACACAGGAGACTGGGAATTTGCACAGCGTGCAATGGCCACGTGCTGAGCACACAGGAGCAAACTAGAACCTGGCACTCTCTGATACTGAACTCTATCAATGGCACAGTGGTATGTGAATACTCCCTAGTTAAAGGGAGACAGACCAATCACATGATAGTCAGGCTGAAGTTGCAGGTAATGAGGTCCAGGTGATCAGTTGCTAGGAAACAAGAACAACAGAAGGGAGCAGCCGGATCCAGGTGCTAATCAATGCAGAAAGCAGAACTACAGATTTGCAGCCGCTGCACACATAACAGTGCCCCCCTCTTCAGGGGTGGACTCCGGACACCCCACCTGGACCAAGGGGAACTAATAACAAAACAAGAACAAGAATTAACAAGACAGACTCAATTCTTCCGACGAGACTTCTTTTTTGTCTTTTTCCGAGGTTGTTTAGGTTTGAACACAGTAATGCCAAATATATTATCTGAACTGAAGGTACCTTCAACCAAAGGAATTTCATCGGCTTCAGAGTTGTAATCTGAGTTGGAGTCTACATCCAAAGGAAGGATTACGGTTTTCTTCTTTGTAATAGATGGTACGGAAGAAGTAAGATTTAGCATATGCAGGACTCATGACCGACTGGATGGACACTGGATATTGTGGGTCATGCTTATTCATAACTTCACAAGATGGAGACAGAGAGGCATAGCCAGCAGTTAATATCCGGACTTGTGGTTTAGGTGAAGATGGTACTGAGATGTGAACAACCTGAGACTGACAATCCTTAGACACTTGGTTCTTAGAAACTTGATTTTTCTTGTTAGAACCTGAATCCTTGCTCAAAGACCTAGAACTTTCAGGGGATTCAGAAGGTACAAAGTCAGGACCACCAAATTTCCTGATCACCGCCCGGCTGAAGGCATCCACGTTCTGCAGAACAGGTTCACTGGACTCGATTAACTGGTTAGCCCATTTTCTTGCCTTCCCTCTGAAAGACATAAGAATTAGTAAGACAATCTCTGCCGGAGAGGTACAGAGTGGAGCCATCTCCATAATCTGTAGCATTAATTTGTGATACTGTTCCAGTTTCCCATAGAAGAAGCTGGATCTGGATCTTAGTCTTTAGGAGGAGGCTGTGAACTTTGTGGTTGGAGTTTCTTCCCAGATTTTATAGGGTTGGAAGCAAGATCAGAAGTTTTTTCAGAAGTCCTCTCTAAGGGCAAAGCATGAACCACCCCTCCTGGGATCATGGTTGGAATTCTCCCTTCAAGGGACTCGACAACATTAACTCTTCCCTCTGGAGTCACAACAAGAATTTCCTCTCCTGAAATCTCAATAGGACTTTCCTCTTCAAAGGTCTCGACCAGAATTCTCTCTTCAGAGATCTTGGCTGGAATTATTCCTTCAGAAGAATCAACTTGAATCTACCCTGCAGGGGTCATGACAGGAATTACCTTTTTAAGTGTCAGTCCTTGAATCCTCTTTTCAGAGGTCTGAACAAATAATTCCCCTTCGAAGGTCTCGGCTCGAATCACCACTTTTGAGGTCTCAGCTGGAATTTCCCCTGCTGAGGCCACAACAGGAGTTACTTCTTCAAGGGTCATGACTAGAATCCTATTTTCAGAGGCCTCAACTGCAGTCACCCTTTCAGGGATCTTGGTTGGAACTCCTTCCTACAGAGGAACTTTCCTTTCATGCTTTTCAGGTAGATCTGATGCACTCTCAGGAACTGATGAATCCAATGCTCTTTCTAGGACTATGCAATCATATGCCCCATCAGGGGATCCAGGCTTGGATGCTCCTTCTGGAGTCCAAACATCATACCCCATGCCTGAGGTCAGTAGAGTGGACTCTTTTCTTGGGGTCTATACATGAGATTCCTCTCCTGGGGTCGGCACCAGGCACAACTTTTCTGGAGTCTGGACATCACATATACCCTCTGGAGTCCTAACATTGGACTTCCCTTCTGGAGTCAAAATATCGGCAACCCCTCCTGGGGTCAAGCCATAAGCAGAAACATTGAGTACTTCTACAAAGTCCTGGCTATTGACTTCCCTTCCAGGGATGAAATCATTGATCACAAAGTTGGAATCCTCACTTGAGGATAAAGAAAGGGGTTCATCTTCTGAGGCAGGAACATAGCTCTCCCCATCTGGGGTCTGAACATTGGAAGGAACATCAGATACTTCCTCTAGGGCCGGCGAGACAGAGCCCCCTCCAGGGGCTGGACACTTGGAGCCCCCTCCTGGGGCTGGACACTTGGAGCCCCCTCCTGGGGCTGGACACACGAAGCCCCCTCCTGGGGCTGAACACACGAAGCCCCCTCCTGGGGCTGGAGTGTAGGATGTACCTCCTAGGGCTGAAGAACCAGGGTTTACCCCGGAATAGAGGGATTTACAAAGCCTCAATTGGTTCCCAAGTCTTAACTTGGTGTGTCGGGTCAAGGGACCCCAGTTGTAGGCTGGACTCTCCTTTTGGGAACCTTTGGCACCTTCATTGGAGGTTAGGGAGTTTGAAATGACCGTTAGAGTAGACTTATCGGCCTGGACCTTAATTAGTCAAGAGCTGTCACTTTTTTGTGACCTGCGGAGGGAGCAGTCCTTTATGAAGTGACTAGCGTTTCCGCAGTATATGCAAAGCAGGAGCTCCTTTCGTTGCTGGCACTCAGCCTCAGAAAGTTTGGGGCGCCAAAAACTCTGGAATCTCCTTTCCATCACCTCCGGAGGAGTCACCCTGTAACTAGGGGAACCAGAGTCGGTGGCCTCTTCTGCTTCATTACGTACGGAAGCGACTCTCACGGTGTCCGAAGAACTTCCAATCATTTCTGAAAGTAAACTATTTTATTCAGAACATGGTTTAAACAGTTGCTGTAAAAGAGACTGGAACATCCTCAGTTGTTCAGGACTCCCACTGCTGGCAAGGGTGTAGTATGGCAGGCCGGCGGTCGGGCTCCCGGCGACCAGCATACCTGCGCCGGGAGCACGACCGCCGGCTTACCGACAGTGTGGCGAGCGCAAATGAGCCCCTTGCGGGCTCGCTGCGATCGCTACGCTATTTTATTCTCCTTCTAGGGGTGTCGTGGACCCCCACGAGGGAGAAAAAGTGTCGGTATGCCGGCTGTCGGGATTCCGGCGCTGGTATACTGTGCTCCGGGATCCCGACAGCCGGCATACTGAAGACCACCCGCTGGCAAACTGAGGAGATAATGAACAGTCATCTTGAGAGGTGCCCTTTACTCTTTGTCCACAAGGCTGACAAAGATTGGATTTGAAAGAAAAAATTTTACATGCAGGAATCTGTTGCTGCAGAGCATCTACATGAATTGTGAGCCCTAGGCAGGCTTGTGACAAAAGATTAAGCATATCTTCACAGACTTTCACTTTGCTGTGCAAAATCTGACCGGATTCACTACCTGGATTCTGGATTGAAGTGGAAGACTGGACCGGATTAGACATGACTGGACTTGAATTTGCCTGGACCGGAGTGAATTTGCCTGGACCGGAGTGGATTTGCCTGGACCGGAGTAGATTCCTCTTGCTATCCTCCAGTAACTGGCCAGTGATAATGTTTTATTGTTAGGAAGCACCTGTATTCTGGAAGCAGATACCAGGTGGTTGGCACGACCCAGAGTGTTCACCAGGGAACCCCGCAAAGGGATTTGGGCTTCGCTGCCCCTGATGTGCAGGTCGCGGCCCCCTGCCTGGGTCACCTGGTATCTGCACAGGAGTCCACAAGGTATAAAGAGAATAATTTACCTGGAGAAATGCAGCTGGTAAGGCAGGGGTTAATTGCAGAGTAACTGACAAGCAGGGCTAATGGCAGAGTTTTGATGAGAGCTGAGTTAGGACACAGAGGGAAACTTAAACTTGCAGGCGGTAAGTTCTGGATTGCAGAGCTGGAATTTAGCAGGATTCACAGGAGTTTGTTTGAAGTCTGGATACAGAATTGCATGTACTGAATGGAGATGAACATGCAGAAAGGTCTGAGTGATTAGGCTACTGTTTGTAAAACTGGACAGGTGCAGGATTACTGAGACAAGGTGCAGGACTGGCTGGAATGGTGCACTGATATCTTGAAGCAGGGATTCCAAGGCAGAAGGACACACTGGATAATAAGATTTTACTTACCGGTAAATCTATTTCTCGTAGTTAGTAGAGGATGCTGGGGACTTAGTAAGGACCATGGGAATAGACGGGCTCCGCAGGAGATAGGGCACTTCAATAAAGACTTTAGGATTCTGGGTGTGCACTGGCTCCTCCCTCTATGCCCCTCCTCCAGACCTCAGTTAGGGAAACTGTGCCCAGAGGAGACGGACAGTACGAGAAAAGGATTTTAGTTAACCTAAGGGCAAGAATCATACCAGCCACACCGCATAACCTGTGATAAACTATCTAGTTAACAGCATGAACAACAACATAGACTCGGTTCAAACCGATGAAACTATAACATAACCCTTATGTAAGCAATAACTATATACAAGTCTTGCAGAAGAAGTGCGCACTTGGGAAGGGCGCCCAGCATCCTCTACGGACTACGAGAAATAGATTTACCGGTAAGTAAAATCTTATTTTCTCTAACGTCCTAGAGGATGCTGGGGACTCCGTAAGGACCATGGGGATTATACCAAAGCTCCCAAACGGGCGGGAGAGTGCGGATGACTCTGCAGCACCGATTGAGCAAACAGGAGGTCCTCCTCAGCCAGGGTATCAAACTTATAGAACTTTGCAAAGGTGTTTGACCCCAACCAAGTAGCTGCTCGGCACAACTGTAATGCCGAGACCCCTCGGGCAGCCGCCCAAGAAGAGCCCACCTTCCTAGTGGAATGGGCCTTAACCGATTTAGGCAATGGTAATCCTGCCGTAGAATGTGCCTGCTGAATCGTGTCACAGATCCAGCGAGCAATAGTCTGCTTTGAAACAGGAGCGCCAACCTTGATGGCCGCATACAGAACAAACAGAGCTTCAGTCTTCCTGATCCTAGCTGTTCTGGACACATAAATCTTCAAAACCCTGACCACATCCAGGGACTCGGAATCCCCCAAGTCCCGCGTAGCCACAGGCACGACAATAGGTTGGTTCATATGAAAAGATGAGACCACCTTTGGCAGAAATTGAGGACGAGTCCTCAATTCTGCCCTATCCAGATGAAAAACCAGGTAGGGGCTTTTATATGACAAAGCCGCCAATTCCGAAACACGCCTTGCAGAAGCCAAGGCCAATAACATAACAACTTTCCAAGTGAGATATTTCAATTCCACCGTCTTCAGTGGTTCAAACCAAGGTGACTTGAGGAAACTTAATACCACATTAAGATCCCAAGGCGCCACCGGAGGTACAAAGGGAGGCTGAATATGCAGTACCCCCTTCACAAATGTCTGTACTTCAGGAAGAGAAGCCAATTCTTTTTGGAAGAAAATGGATAAGGCCGAAATTTGGACCTTTATGGACCCTAATTTTAGGCCCAAATTCACTCCCGTTTGCAGGAAGTGAAGCAGACGGCCCAAATGGAACTCCTCCGTAGGAGCAGTTCTGGCCTCACACCAAGACACATATTTTCGCCATATACGGTGATAATGTTTCAATGTCACGTCCTTCCAAACCTTGATCAGGGTAGGAATGACCTCCTCCGGAATAACTTTTTCCGCTAGGATCCGGCGTTCAACCGCCATGCCGTCAAACGCAGCTGCGGTAAGTCTTGGAACAGACAGGGCCCCTGCTGCAGTAGATCCTGCCTTAGGGGAAGAGGCCACAGATCTTCTGTGAGCAACTCTTGCAGATCCGGATACCAAGTCCTTCGTGGCCAATCCGGAACAATGAGGATCGTTCTGACTCCTCTTAGCCTTATTGTTCTCAACACCTTGGGTATGAGAGGTAGAGGAGGGAACACATAGACCGATCTGAACACCTAAGGTGTCACTACAGCATCTACCGCTACCGCCTGAGGGTCCCTGGACCTGGCGCAAAACCGCTTTAGCTTTTTGTTGAGACGGGACGCCATCATGTCTATCTGAGGCAGTCCCCACCGACCCGCGATCTGTGCGAAGACTTCTGGATGAAGTCCCCACTCTCCCAGATGCAGGTCGTGTCTGCTGAGGAAGTCCGCTTCCCAGTTGTCCACCCCCGGGATGAATACTGCTGATAGGGCGCTTACATGGCCTTCCACCCAGCGAAGAATCCTGGTCGCTTCTGCCATGGCCACTCTGCTCCTTGTGCCGCCTTGGCGGTTTACATGAGCCACTGCTGTGACATTGTCTGACTGAATCAGAACCGGTTTGTCCCGAAGCAATGCCTCCGCTTGGCGTAGGGCGTTGTATATGACCCTCAACTCCAGGACGTTGATGTGGAGACCAGTCTCTAGATTTGACCAGAGACCTTGGAAATTTCTTCCCAGTGTGACCGCTCCCAAACCTCGGAGGCTTGCGTCCGTGGTCACCAGGATCCAGTCCTGAATTCCGAACCTGCGGCCTTCTAGGAGGTGAGCACTGTGCAGCCACCACAGGAGAGATACCCTGGCTCTGGGAGACAGGGTGATCCTCTGATGCATTTGTAAATGGTACCCGGACCATTTGTCCAGTAGATCCCATTGAAAGGTCCTCGCATGGAACCTGCC
This sequence comes from Pseudophryne corroboree, assembly GCF_028390025.1. Classification (NCBI taxonomy): domain Eukaryota; kingdom Metazoa; phylum Chordata; class Amphibia; order Anura; family Myobatrachidae; genus Pseudophryne; species Pseudophryne corroboree. Next base: position 637,533,823 of record NC_086447.1, on the reverse strand, counting down.
GAAGGGGATGGCCTCGTACGATGCCACCATCTTCCCCCAGGACACGTGTGCAATGATGCACTGAAACCGTTTTTAGCTTTAATAGGTTCCTGACCAGGGCTATGAGCTCCTGAGCCTTTTCCATCGGAAGAAAAACCTTTTTCTGGTCTGTATCTAGAATCAGACCCAGAAAGGTCAGGCGCGTTGTAGGGACTAGCTGGGACTTCGGTAAATTGAGTATCCAGCCGTGCCCCTGCAACATCCTCACCGACAGCGACACCCTGTCCAGCAACTTCTCCCGAGATCTCGCCTTTATGAGGAGATCGTCCAAGTATAGGATAATTGTGACCCCCTGCTTGCGCAGGAGCACCATAATTTCTGCCATTACCTTGGTGAAAATTCTCGGGGCTGTGGAAAGCCCAAACGGCAACGTCTGAAATTGGTAATGACAGTCCTGTACTGCAAATCTTAGGAACGCCTGATGAGGAGGGAAAATTGGAACATGAAGGTATGCATCCTTTATGTCCAGGGACAACATCCAATCCCCCCCCCCCCCTCCAGGCTGGCGATGACCACTCTGAGCGATTCCATCTTGAACTTGAACTTTTTCAAGTACAAGTTCAGGGATTTTAGATTCAAAATGGGCCTGACCGAACCGTCCGGTTTCAGGACCACAAACAGGGTTGAGTAATACCCCTTTCCTTGCTGGAGAAGAGGAACTTTGACTATCACCTGTTGAAGATACAATTTTTGAATTGCAGTCAACACTAACTCCCTCTCTGATGGGGAAGCTGACAGAGCCGATTTGAAAAACCGGCGAGGAGGCACGTCTTCGATTTCCAGCCTGTATCCCTGAGAAACAATCTCTATAGCCCAGGGATCCACCTGTGAGTGAACCCAGACCTGGCTGAAAAATCGAAGACGCGCCCCCACTTGAGCTGACTCCCCCCGGGAAGCCCCAGCGTCATGCGGTGGACTTTGCAGATGTAGGGGAGGACTTCTGCTCCTGGGAACTAGCTGCATGCAGCTTTTTTCCCTTGCCTTTTTCTCCGTACCTTCTTGCTTTTTATGGAATGAAAGGACTGCATTTGATAATGAGGTGCCTTTTTAGTATGCTGCGGGGGGACATAAGGTAAGAAATTCGATTTACCGGCCGTAGCAGTAGAGACAAGGTCCGAGAGGCCTTCTCCAAACAACTCCTCCCCCTTGTAAGGCAACGACTCCATATGCCGCTTTGAGACGGCATCACCCGTCCACTGTCGGGTCCACAGGAGTCGCCTAGCAGAAATAGACATAGCATTTATTCTGGAGCTTAGTAAACAAATGTCTCTTTGAGCATCCCTCATATATAAAGCAGCATCTTTGATATGCTCTAGGGTCATTAGAATGGAATCCTTATCTAGGGTTTCAAGTTCCGTAGATAAGGAATCTGTCCATGCTGCGATAGCACTACACATCAGGCTGATGCCATAGCCGGTCTAACGATAGTACCGGAATGTGTGTAAATGTGCTTCATGGTAACCTCCTGCTTACGATCAGCAGGATCCTTGAGGGAAGCTGTATTCTGAGAAGGCAGTGCCACCTTCTTGGATAAGCGTGTCAGCGCCTTGTCTACCTTCGGCGAAGATTCCCATCGTATCCTGTCCTTTTGTGGAAAGGGATACGCCATAAGAATCCTTTTGGGAACTTGTAGTCTCCTATCTGGAGATTCCCAAGCCTTTTCACACAAGTCGCTTAGTTCAAATGAGGACGGAAAAGTGACCTCAGGCTTTTTCCCTTTATACATGTGTACCCCCGTGTCAGGGACAGGGGGTTCCTCAGTGATATGCAAAACCTCTTTAATGGCTATAATCATGTAACGAATACCTTTCGCCACCTTTGGCTGTAATTTTGCATCCTCATAGTTGACACTAGAGTCAGTCTCTGTGTCGGTATCTGTGTCAGTGATCTGGGATATGGTGCGTTTTTGAGACCCCGAAGGTCCTGGTGCCACAGGGACAGGCATGGTCTGACTACCTGACTGATCCCTAGCTTCAGCCTTGTCTAATCGTTTATGCAGTAAATTTACATTTGCATTCAAGACATTCCACATATCCACCCACTCCTCCTTAGGTGATCCTTCCTCGTCAAACATGTTGACACACACGTACCGACACACTTCACACACACAGGGAATCTCTTTTCTGAAGACAGGTTCCCCTTGGGGCCCTTTGGAGAGACAGAGAGAGAGTATGCCAGCACACACCCCAGCGCTATATTGTCCCTGGAGAAAAACACAGAATGTTTACCCAGTAACACTGCTGTAGTGTATAAACGCCAATAATGTGCCCCCCTCTACTTTAAAACCCCCTTTCACCATGTGTCAAGCAGGGGAGAGTCCGGGGAGCTTCCTCTCAGCGGTGAGTGCTGAGAAAATGGCGCTGGTGAGTGCTGAGGGAGAAGCCCCGCCCCCTCGGCGGCGGGCTTCTATCCCACTCAAACTTATAAAAAAATGGCGGGGGGTCATTATATATACATGTACAGTGCCCACCTGTACATGTATATGCACTTTTGCCCTGCACCCTTACAGTGACCGGAGTCTGTGAGGTGTAGCGGAGCAATGACGCACAGCTGCAGTGCTGTGCGTTACCTCTGTGAAGCACCGAAGGCTTCTGCCGCCTGAGACGTCTTCTGTCTTCGTTTCTTCTGGCCCTGTGAGGAGAACGGCGGCGCGGCTCTGGGGTGAACGCCCAGGACGAACCTGTGTACATTCCCTCTGGAGCTAATGGTGTCCAGTAGCCGAGGAAGCAGAGCCTAACATTTAAGTAGGTCTGCTCTCTCCTCAGTCCCTCGATGCAGGGAGCCTGTTGCCAGCAGTGCTCCCTGAAAAAGAGAAAAAATCCTAACAAATATGCTTTCTAAGCAGGAAACTCAGAAGAGCTCCCTGCAGTGCACCCATTCTCCTCTGGGCACAGTCTAAAACTGAGGTCTGGAGGAGGGGCATAGAGGGAGGAGCCAGTGCACACCCAGAATCCTAAAGTCTTTCTTGAAGTGCCCTATCTCCTGCGGAGCCCGCCTATTCCCATGGTCCTTACGGAGTCCCCAGCATCCTCTAGGACGTTACAGAAATATAATTGTAGTAGATACAGGTCCAAAATGAACTGGATGCAGGACTGGCAGGAATACTGGGACCAGTTTACCAGGACACAGGAGACTGGGAACTTGCACAGCGTGCAATGGCCATGTGCTGAGCACACAGGAGCAGGCTCTAAGGAGTCCAGACTAGAACCTGACACTCTCTGATACTGAACTCTATCACTGGCACATTGGTATGTGGATAATCCCTAGTTAAATCTCCCTTTAACTAGGGTGTATCCACAATCACATGATAGTCAGGCTGAAGTTGCATGTAATGAGGTCCAGGTGATCAGTTGCTAGGAAACGAGAACAACAGAAGGGAGCAGCCGGATCCAGGTGCTAATCAATGCAGAAAGCAGAACTGACAGATTTGCAGCCGCTGCACACATAATACATTGATCGTGATAAGTGTAGTATATTAAGTTGCGAACGCACAGTGTACACGTGGTACGGTATGTGAGGTAAGCGTACGGGAACGCGCACATAGCGCAGGGACACGCATGGTTGCGTGCTTACGCAAAGTTGCGTGAAGTAGCGAGCGCAAGTTTAACCACACAATAGGATTACATTTAAAGGCGGGATAGAAGACATAATTATACAATAGCAAGTAACTATCCAATTTTAAAAGCAGATTACTATAATATTTTGTTTAAAGTGTACTACCTCTGGGACAAGCTATCGATCAAAGGGAGTGATATTTTTCTGTACAGAAAACCTTGTGTATTAGCTAGAGATGAGCGGGTTCGGTTTCTCTGAATCCGAACCCGCCAGAACTTCATGTTTTTTTTCACGGGTCCGAGCGACTCGGATCTTTCCGCCTTGCTCGGTTAACCCGAGCGCGCCCGAACGTCATCATGACGCTGTCGGATTCTCGCGAGGCTCGGATTCTATCGCGAGACTCGGATTCTATATAAGGAGCCGCGCGTCGCCGCCATTTTCACACGTGCATTGAGATTGATAGGGAGAGGACGTGGCTGGCGTCCTCTCCATTTAGATTATAAGAGACTGAGAGAGATTTACTGGAGCTGACTAGGAGGAGTACTGTTACTGTAGAAGTGTAGAGACTGAGTGGAGAGAGTTTACTAGTGAGGACAGTGCAGTTTACTTTATAATCCGTTCTCTGCCTGAAAAAAGCGATACACAGCACACAGTGACTCAGTCACATACCATATCTGTGTGCACTGCTCAGGCTCAGGCCAGTGTGCTGCATCATCTATTATCTATATATAATATTATATATATCTGTCTGACTGCTCAGCTCACACAGCTTATAATTGTGGGGGAGACTGGGGAGCACTACTGCAGTGCCAGTTATAGGTTATAGCAGGAGCCAGGAGTACATAATATATTATATAGTGAGTGACCACCAGACACACAGTGCAGTTTATTTAATATATCCGTTCTCTGCCTGAAAAAAGCGATACACACAGTGACTCAGTCAGTCACATACCATATCTGTGTGCACTGCTCAGGCTCAGGCCAGTGTGCTGCATCATCTATATATATTATATATCTGTCTGACTGCTCAGCTCACACAGCTTATAATTGTGGGGGAGACTGGGGAGCACTACTGCAGTGCCAGTTATAGGTTATAGCAGGAGCCAGGAGTACATAATATTATATTAAAATTAAACAGTGCACACTTTTGCTGCAGAAGTGCCACTGCCAGTGTGACTAGTGACCAGTGACCTGACCACCAGTATATATAATATTAGTAGTATACTATCTCTTTATCAACCAGTCTATATTAGCAGCAGACACAGTACAGTGCGGTAGTTCACGGCTGTGGCTACCTCTGTGTCGGCACTCTGCAGCCCGTCCATAATTGTATATACCACCTAACCATGGTTTTTTTTTCTTTCTTTATACATACATACTAGTTACGAGTATACTATCTCTTTATCAACCAGTCTATATTAGCAGCAGACACAGTACAGTGCGGTAGTTCACGGCTGTGGCTACCTCTGTGTCGGCACTCGGCAGCCCGTCCATAATTGTATATACCACCTAACCGTGGTTTTTTTTTCCTTTCTTTATACATACATACTAGTTACGAGTATACTATCTCTTTATCAACCAGTCTATATATTAGCAGCAGACACAGTACAGTGCGGTAGTTCACGGCTGTGGCTACCTCTGTGTCGGCACTCGGCAGCCCGTCCATAATTGTATATACAACCTAACCGTGGTTTTTTTTTCTTTCTTTATACATACATACTAGTTACGAGTATACTATCTCTTTATCAACCAGTCTATATTAGCAGCAGACACAGTACAGTGCGGTAGTTCACGGCTGTGGCTACCTCTGTGTCGGCACTCGGCAGCCCGTCCATAATTGTATATACCACCTAACCGTGGTTTTTTTTTCTTTCTTTATACAAACATACTAGTTACGAGTATACTATCTCTTTATCAACCAGTCTATATATTAGCAGCAGACACAGTACAGTGCGGTAGTTCACGGCTGTGGCTACCTCTGTGTCGGCACTCGGCAGCCCGTCCATAATTGTATATACCACCTAACCGTGGTTTTTTTTTCTTTCTTTATACATACATACTAGTTACGAGTATACTATCTCTTTATCAACCAGTCTATATTAGCAGCAGACACAGTACAGTGCGGTAGTTCACGGCTGTGGCTACCTCTGTGTCGGCACTCGGCAGCCCGTCCATAATTGTATATACCACCTAACCGTGGTTTTTTTTTCTTTCTTTATACATACATACTAGTTACGAGTATACTATCTCTTTATCAACCAGTCTATATATTAGCAGCAGACACAGTACAGTGCGGTAGTTCACGGCTGTGGCTACCTCTGTGTCGGCACTCGGCAGCCCGTCCATAATTGTATATACCACCTAACCGTGTTTTTTTTTTCTTTCTTTATACATACATACTAGTTACGAGTATACTATCTCTTTATCAACCAGTCTATATATTAGCAGCCGACACAGTACAGTGCGGTAGTTCACGGCTGTGGCTACCTCTGTGTCGGCACTCGGCAGCCCGTCCATAATTGTATACTAGTATCCAATCCATCCATCTCCATTGTTTACCTGAGGTGCCTTTTAGTTGTGCCTATTAAAATATGGAGAACAAAAATGTTGAGGTTCCAAAATTAGGGAAAGATCAAGATCCACTTCCACCTCGTGCTGAAGCTGCTGCCACTAGTCATGGCCGAGACGATGAAATGCCAGCAACGTCGTCTGCCAAGGCCGATGCCCAATGTCATAGTACAGAGCATGTCAAATCCAAAACACCAAATATCAGTAAAAAAAGGACTCCAAAACCTAAAATAAAATTGTCGGAGGAGAAGCGTAAACTTGCCAATATGCCATTTACCACACGGAGTGGCAAGGAACGGCTGAGGCCCTGGCCTATGTTCATGGCTAGTGGTTCAGCTTCACATGAGGATGGAAGCACTCAGCCTCTCGCTAGAAAAATGAAAAGACTCAAGCTGGCAAAAGCAGCACAGCAAAGAACTGTGCATTCTTCGAAATCCCAAATCCACAAGGAGAGTCCAATTGTGTCGGTTGCGATGCCTGACCTTCCCAACACTGGACGTGAAGAGCATGCGCCTTCCACCATTTGCACGCCCCCTGCAAGTGCTGGAAGGAGCACCCGCAGTCCAGTTCCTGATAGTCAGATTGAAGATGTCAGTGTTGAAGTACACCAGGATGAGGAGGATATGGGTGTTGCTGGCGCTGGGGAGGAAATTGACCAGGAGGATTCTGATGGTGAGGTGGTTTGTTTAAGTCAGGCACCCGGGGAGACACCTGTTGTCCGTGGGAGGAATATGGCCGTTGACATGCCAGGTGAAAATACCAAAAAAATCAGCTCTTCGGTGTGGAGGTATTTCACCAGAAATGCGGACAACAGGTGTCAAGCCGTGTGTTCCCTTTGTCAAGCTGTAATAAGTAGGGGTAAGGACGTTAACCACCTCGGAACATCCTCCCTTATACGTCACCTGCAGCGCATTCATAATAAGTCAGTGACAAGTTCAAAAACTTTGGGTGACAGCGGAAGCAGTCCACTGACCAGTAAATCCCTTCCTCTTGTAACCAAGCTCACGCAAACCACCCCACCAACTCCCTCAGTGTCAATTTCCTCCTTCCCCAGGAATGCCAATAGTCCCGCAGGCCATGTCACTGGCAATTCTGACGAGTCCTCTCCTGCCTGGGATTCCTCCGATGCATCCTTGCGTGTAACGCCTACTGCTGCTGGCGCTGCTGTTGTTGCCGCTGGGAGTCGATGGTCATCCCAGAGGGGAAGTCGTAAGCCCACTTGTACTACTTCCAGTAAGCAATTGACTGTTCAACAGTCCTTTGCGAGGAAGATGAAATATCACAGCAGTCATCCTACTGCAAAGCGGATAACTGAGTCCTTGACAACTATGTTGGTGTTAGACGTGCGTCCGGTATCCGCCGTTAGTTCACAGGGAACTAGACAATTTATTGAGGCAGTGTGCCCCCGTTACCAAATACCATCTAGGTTCCACTTCTCTAGGCAGGCGATACCGAGAATGTACACGGACGTCAGAAAAAGACTCACCAGTGTCCTAAAAAATGCAGTTGTACCCAATGTCCACTTAACCACGGACATGTGGACAAGTGGAGCAGGGCAGGGTCAGGACTATATGACTGTGACAGCCCACTGGGTAGATGTATGGACTCCCGCCGCAAGAACAGCAGCGGCGGCACCAGTAGCAGCATCTCGCAAACGCCAACTCTTTCCTAGGCAGGCTACGCTTTGTATCACCGCTTTCCAGAATACGCACACAGCTGAAAACCTCTTACGGCAACTGAGGAAGATCATCGCGGAATGGCTTACCCCAATTGGACTCTCCTGTGGATTTGTGGCATCGGACAACGCCAGCAATATTGTGTGTGCATTAAATATGGGCAAATTCCAGCACGTCCCATGTTTTGCACATACCTTGAATTTGGTGGTGCAGAATTTTTTAAAAAACGACAGGGGCGTGCAAGAGATGCTGTCGGTGGCCAGAAAAATTGCGGGACACTTTCGGCGTACAGGCACCACGTACAGAAGACTGGAGCACCACCAAAAACTACTGAACCTGCCCTGCCATCATCTGAAGCAAGAAGTGGTAACGAGGTGGAATTCAACCCTCTATATGCTTCAGAGGTTGGAGGAGCAGCAAAAGGCCATTCAAGCCTATACAATTGAGCACGATATAGGAGGTGGAATGCACCTGTCTCAAGTGCAGTGGAGAATGATTTCAACGTTGTGCAAGGTTCTGATGCCCTTTGAACTTGCCACACGTGAAGTCAGTTCAGACACTGCCAGCCTGAGTCAGGTCATTCCCCTCATCAGGCTTTTGCAGAAGAAGCTGGAGGCATTGAAGAAGGAGCTAAAAGGGAGCGATTCCGCTAGGCATGTGGGACTTGTGGATGCAGCCCTTAATTCGCTTAACAAGGATTCACGGGTGGTCAATCTGTTGAAATCAGAGCACTACATTTTGGCCACCGTGCTCGATCCTAGATTTAAAGCCTACCTTGGATCTCTCTTTCCGGCAGACACAGGTCTGCTGGGGTTGAAAGACCTGCTGGTGACAAAATTGTCAAGTCAAGCGGAACGCGACCTGTCAACATCTCCTCCTTCACATTCTCCCGCAACTGGGGGTGCGAGGAAAAGGCTCAGAATTCCGAGCCCACCCGCTGGCGGTGATGCAGGGCAGTCTGGAGCGACTGCTGATGCTGACATCTGGTCCGGACTGAAGGACCTGACAACGATTACGGACATGTCGTCTACTGTCACTGCATATGATTCTCTCAACATTGATAGAATGGTGGAGGATTATATGAGTGACCGCATCCAAGTAGGCACGTCACACAGTCCGTACTTATACTGGCAGGAAAAAGAGGCAATTTGGAGGCCCTTGCACAAACTGGCTTTATTCTACCTAAGTTGCCCTCCCACAAGTGTGTACTCCGAAAGAGTGTTTAGTGCCGCCGCTCACCTTGTCAGCAATCGGCGTACGAGGTTACATCCAGAAAATGTGGAGAAGATGATGTTCATTAAAATGAATTATAATCAATTCCTCCGCGGAGACATTGACCAGCAGCAATTGCCTCCACAAAGTACACAGGGAGCTGAGATGGTGGATTCCAGTGGGGACGAATTGATAATCTGTGAGGAGGGGGATGTACACGGTGATATATCGGAGGGTGAAGATGAGGTGGACATCTTGCCTCTGTAGAGCCAGTTTGTGCAAGGAGAGATTAATTGCTTCTTTTTTGGGGGGGTCCAAACCAACCCGTCATATCAGTCACAGTCGTGTGGCAGACCCTGTCACTGAAATGATGGGTTGGTTAAAGTGTGCATGTCCTGTTTTGTTTATACAACATAAGGGTGGGTGGGAGGGCCCAAGGACAATTCCATCTTGCACCTCTTTTTTCTTTTCTTTTTCTTTGCATCATGTGCTGATTGGGGAGGGTTTTTTGGAAGGGACATCCTGCGTGACACTGCAGTGCCACTCCTAGATGGGCCCGGTGTTTGTGTCGGCCACTAGGGTCGCTAATCTTACTCACACAGCTACCTCATTGCGCCTCTTTTTTTCTTTGCGTCATGTGCTGTTTGGGGAGGGTTTTTTGGAAGGGACATCCTGCGTGACACTGCAGTGCCACTCCTAGATGGGCCCGGTGTTTGTGTCGGCCACTAGGGTCGCTAATCTTACTCACACAGCTACCTCATTGCGCCTCTTTTTTTCTTTGCGTCATGTGCTGTTTGGGGAGGGTTTTTTGGAAGGGACATCCTGCGTGACACTGCAGTGCCACTCCTAGATGGGCCCGGTGTTTGTGTCGGCCACTAGGGTCGCTAATCTTACTCACACAGCTACCTCATTGCGCCTCTTTTTTTCTTTGCGTCATGTGCTGTTTGGGGAGGGTTTTTTGGAAGGGACATCCTGCGTGACACTGCAGTGCCACTCCTAGATGGGCCCGGTGTTTGTGTCGGCCACTAGGGTCGCTTATCTTACTCACACAGCGACCTCGGTGCAAATTTTAGGACTAAAAATAATATTGTGAGGTGTGAGGTATTCAGAATAGACTGAAAATGAGTGTAAATTATGGTTTTTGAGGTTAATAATACTTTGGGATCAAAATGACCCCCAAATTCTATGATTTAAGCTGTTTTTTAGTGTTTTTTGAAAAAAACACCCGAATCCAAAACACACCCGAATCCGACAAAAAAAATTCGGTGAGGTTTTGCCAAAACGCGTTCGAACCCAAAACACGGCCGCGGAACCGAACCCAAAACCAAAACACAAAACCCGAAAAATTTCAGGCGCTCATCTCTAGTATTAGCGTGAGTTGAAAGTAGGTGTGGATGTATTGAACACCGGAGAAACCGGGATCCCGTGGGAGACGCTGAGTTAGCAGAGGCTCGGCGGCGTGAAAGGGTCGCAACCTTACGTTTTGACGAAGTAGGCACGTACTAAAACGTGTAAAGGAGCGTGATAGATTGTGTATTGAGGCACGTACTGTCTGTAAAACAAGCAGAGGTTTTAGTGTTACGCTCCGGCTGTGGAGCGCAGCTTGTGAATTCGACTCCTGTGATCGTAGGGCATATAGATAACAAGTATCTATAAGCCGTGCGATTGGACCGCACGTCTGTGTGTGTGATACGCAGCACAACGTGATGCCATTTGCATTCTTTATTCGCAGTTACGTCATCATACGGGCTGTGTGGAGCATACGCAGACGTGATTTGTGTAAAGTAGAAGGAATTTTTCACTGACTCTCTCAGGAAATATTCCTGATGGAAGTCCATAGGAAGGCTTGGTGACGTTTCCCAGGCGGAATTTCTGTGGAAAGAAACCACAAAGATCAGGTTGATTTTTTTAACCTCCACTGAAAAAGGTGGCATATTGATTTATTGCTGTTAATACGTCAATACTTACAGTGAAAAGGGGCCTGGTAGGGATCCTCACTGGGTACGCGGTGGTCACTATTGGAGTGAGTCATGGTACTGCCAGCGGAGGAGTTGGTGAGAGAACTCAGAGGACTTTTACCGTTTGCTCATATTGTGCATTTGGGGATCGTGTCAAAAGTCTGCGATGGGAACCTAGTGCACAAGTGAGAAATGTTCGGCAGCCAGGGTTCAGGCTGGAGAGCTGAGGCCAAGAGAGGCCCACACGGAGAGGCTTTTTGTGACGAATGGGTGAGAATGACAGTGGATGATAGGGCATCATTTCCTAGGGTTGGTAGTTTTGAACCAGAGGTGCTGCAAAATGTAAGGAATAGAATATGCCTGATCAAATCTAAGAAACAAAGGATCAGACATAACGACTGTTTAAACATATGGCAACAAGAGGGAGATATGCAAAGGGAACTTGCTCACACAGCAAATTCCAAACTAAACAGGAATGTGAATGCGAGTGCACCACCACCGCCATATATCGATGGAGAGAAGACAGCTACAACCAATGGTATATTGGGAAATGATAGAAACACAAATACAAATTGTACTAATCATAACCCATGCAAGTTTGCCCTGTTCTGAATTCTCCCAAAGGTTGTAGTTCTGAGGAAGATGACGAGCCCAACGTGATCTCAGCCCTCTCCCTGGCAGCCACCATACCGGAAAATCAGGTGGTCACGGCCCAACCAGTAAGAGCAGCGGCAATACCCTCCACTGGAGGAACGGGTAAGATCATATCCACAGGAAAGTACAGGACCGTTCATTATGCAGAGACAGTAGCCCCCCGCACTGACACAAACAGGAGTGAAGTGGTTGAGTTAAACCCTGACCAGGTAATAGCAGTCCCCAATGGGAGAACTGATAACCAGGGAGTAACCCCCATCAGGAACATTGCAATGCATTGTCCATGGTCCCGGTCTGAACTGAGGTCAATTATGTCAGAATTCCCCGATCCCAGGAGAGATTTAGTAGGATGCCAGAAATTTATTAAAGAACTGGGCAATGCCCATGAGCCCACAAACAAAGATTGGTGGATAGTGTTACGAGCGAGCCTACCCTCAAATATTGACACCCAGAAAGTTATAACAGACTGCAAGATAGACGCAGACGTGCCTCTGACTGATGAATACAATCAGGAGAACGTGAGGCAAATTAACATACATATAGGATTGTATTTCCCCACCATTGTCAAGTGGAATAAAATTTTCTCTATAAGACAGAAAGAAAGTGAAACGGCATCCGAATATTTCCATAGAGCTTTACAGGAAATGGCTAGATATACTGGGATAGGGGATATAAAGGAAAATGCCAACCACAGGGAGGTAGCTGTCTCTGTTCTAATGGACGGGCTCAAAGAGGCATTGAGAACCAGAGTACAAACCTCTTTGCCAAATTGGAGGGGAATTACGGTAGATGTCCTGAGAGAGTCTGCTATCGAACACGATCATAATATCCTTAAGCACAAGGAGTCGCAAGGGGATAGGTTGACGCTGGTAAGTATACAAGCTCTTGAAGGGATGTCCAACCAACCACAACCCCAGACCCCTGAAGACTGGAAACGGGTAACAGTATGTTATGCTTGCAAAAAAGGAGGGACACTTTGCTAGGGACTGTAGGAGTACAAGGACACCCAATAAGTATAGACCCCCTAGAAAACAACACGAGCCACACTATCAAACACATAGATGAGATCAGGGAACATATAGGAGAGGTTACGAGCCACATAGAGGGGAAACACGGAGGTACCCACCAAGGAGTGACTGGCAGGCCTTCGAAAACTCACAGCTATCCCCCTCACATATAGTAGCTGCCAATGCTCTGTGGGAGGGCCCAAAACAACAATAGAGGTCAGGTCATACCTGTAGTCTGCAGCCAGTGAAATTGATTGCTGGCCTTGAAGGTGAACCTGAGGTCATGGTCAATGTAGCTGGCACACCTCAACCTTTTCTTGTAGATACAGGGGCGGCTAGATCTGTGCTAAACTCCACAACAGGTATAATGACCACGGGCAAAATGATTTCGGCAATGGGAGTAACGGGAAAAGTGCAGCAGTACCCTTTGAGTAGACCGGCAGAGGTTACGATAGGGCCCTTGCATACCAAACATTCTTTCTTATTGGCTGCATCGGCTCCGACTAATCTACTTGGCAGAAATTTGTTATGTAAAATGTAGTGTGTCATATGAGGGTGTGTTTTTAGTTATCCCTGAAAACCATGCACAGGAAGTACAAGATATATTAGACACCCCTCAAAGACTAATGTTACACTCTAACGTTCTAGACACATGTCCATCACAGGTAGAGGAAATGATCTCACAAATACCGGGTTCCCTATGGACCAAAGATGGACACGACACTGGATTGATGGCGAATGTAGCCCCAGTAGTAGTGCAAATAAAAGATGGCAAGATAGCTCCAAAAATCCCCCAGTACCCTCTGAAACCAGAGGTGGAATTAGGAGTATACCCCATCATAGAACGGCTGCAACAGCAGGGCATCCTAGTCAGGATGTCCAGCACAGCCAGTAGTCCCATCTTCCCTGTGAAAAAGAGTTGGGGGAGGGGTTATAGGCTAGTGCCGGATCTAAGGGGGATAAACAAAACAGTCAAGAGCCAATACCCCGTAGTGCCCAATCCAGCGGTCATCCACATGCAGATTCCCTCCATCCTTTAGAATGTAAGCTCTCACGAGCAGGGCCCTCTTCCCTCATGTGCTTATCCTTTCTTACTTTAATAATCTTCAACTGCACCAATTCCATCAGTCTTCTGCCACCTGATACTTATTCCAGTGTCATCTCCTGATGTAACTATGTTTATTTACCCTGTACTTGTCCTATACTGTCATCAACTGTAAATTGTTGTTTTCCTGTTTGATTATTTGTTTATGTACTCTGTAATTGGGCGCTGCGGAACCCTTGTGGCCCCATATAAATAAAGGATAATAATAATAATCTCTAAGTACTTCACTGTGATTGACCTCTGTTCTGCTTTCTTTTCTGTCCCTCTTCACCCCGACAGCCAGTACCTTTTTGCTTTCACCTACAGGGGAGTACAGTACACCTGGACCCATCTCCCCCAAGGTTTCATTGACAGCCCAAGTATTTTCTCCCAGGCCCTACATGACTGATTGCAATCCTTTCAACCTGAGAATGGGTCGGTGCTGATACAATATGTTGGTGACTTGTTGTTATGCTCTGACTCATTTGAGTCATCCCTGGCAGACACTAAACAGCTTCTGTTTCATCTCTCCCATACAGGATAACAGGATACAAGGTTTCTAAGGATAAATTACAGTTGTGCCGGAAAAAGGTTAAATGCTTGGGACACTGCTTGACACAAGGACTAAGACACCTCATCACAGACAGGATACAGGCCTGTTATGCACACCAGTGCCTGCAGGAATGTACTGGTGTTTGAACTGTTATGCAAAACAAATGGACTCACAGACAGACTGGGGAATATGACATAACGTACACAGAAGGTGATAGGGTAACAAAATACACACAAAGTGAACAGAGAAGCCCAGAGGCTAAGGAACTGGGTGTCTCCCTTGTATTAGTAATGCTCAGATGAGAAAAGCAAGATGTTGTGTATTAATACGTAGAGAACCCGAAATGCTGTTGCTAAGGGCAACAGCAAAACCCTAAAGGGTTACCAACGGGTGTGGCAGTAAACTCCTTGGTCAGAGATGGAATGATAGACACAAGGAGAGTCTCCACAATCCTAATTCTCACTTGCAGTGCACAGGTTCAGCTTACTGCCACTAAACTGACCCCTGACACCTAGCACAGTGAGACAGGATTAGACAGGCAAGTCTTAGAATACAGTTGCAAACTTGCTAAGTTCACAGAGTAGTAACAGAACCCCAGCAAGCTAAACGACTGACTCCAGTCTTACTGCTAGGTCTGGATTGGCAGAGTGTAATACCAAATCCCCAGGCCTATTTGCAGTAAGCAACAAACAAATACAAAGCTACACAGTACTGGCTAACTTTCAGGAACTGACTAACCAACAAAGATTCAGCAGCATCTGCTTACCCTAAGAAGAGGCCTTATAAAGCAGGTGCTGTCCACGCCCCACTCAGACCTCACAGACTGTGAGCACAAAAACCAGCACTGGATCCCCTACCGTGCACAGAGCCTGTAACCACTGCACAGCAAAAGACCCGAACCGGAGTATCAGCTGCGCTCAGGTTACTCTGCTAGCACTTGTCTCCCGGTTGCCATGACGACGTGGCAGCACAGGGCAGGAGACCCTAACAGTACCCCCCCTCTGACGAGGGGTCAAAGAACCCCTACCACCGGGTTTATCGGGGAACTGCGAGAAGAAAGAGCGTATCAGTCTGGGGGCATGAAGATCACAACTGCGCACCCACGACCGCTCCTCCGGGCCATACCCCTTCCAGTGCACCAAAAATGACAGCCGACCCCGAACCACCTTGGAGTCAAGAATCCTTTCAACAACAAACTCCCTCTGGCCACGTATCAGAAGAGGGGAAGGTCTTCCACTGGAAGAAGGATTACTAATCGCCCGTTTTAAAAGGGAACAATGAAATGTTTTATTGATACCCAAAGAACGGGGCAGATCTAACTGAAATGCCACCGGATTGATAACCCTGGTGATCTTATAAGGGCCGATGAACCGGGGGCCTAACTTATGAGATGGCTGTCTCAACTTCAAATTCTTGGTAGACAACCAGACGAAGTCTCCTAATTTGAAGCTGCAGGGTCTTTTCCGCTTATCAAAAACCCTTTTGGTCACTAATGACACAGACACAAGGGCTTTCTTCACTTTCCGCCAAATACCTCTAAGGACCGAAACCACAGAGGAACCACCAGGCGTGGAGTCCAGGGGGTCAAAAGAATTGGCCTTAGGATGATGCCCATACACACAAAGGAAGGGAGAGATCCCTGTAGCAGAGTGAGCCGCGTTGTTATAGGCAAACTCCGCCATGGACAGATGAGCAACCCAGTCAGTCTGACACTTGGAGACATAACACCTGAGGAACTGCTCCAAGGACTGGTTCACCCTTTCAGTCTGCCCATTAGACTGCGGATGGTAGCCTGACGACAAGCTGACAGAAATCTGGAGATCGGAACAAAATGCCCTCCAGAATTTGGCCACAAACTGGGATCCGCGGTCAGAGACCACATCAAGTGGCAACCCGTGGAGACGCACAACATGCAGCATAAATAATTCAGACAGGCGTCTGGCCGATGGCAGCCCAACCAGTGGAACGAAGTGCGCCATCTTCGAAAACCTGTCAACGACAACCCAGATGGCTGTCATCCCCGAGGATTTGGGCAAGTCCACCACAAAATCCATTGAAATGTGGGTCCATGGCTTAGATGGGATAGAGAGTGGATGTAATGGGCCAACAGGAACCCCTCTAGGAGTCTTATTTCGGGCACAGATGTCACATGCCCGAACCCACTGATCCACATCCTTAGCCACCGAGGGCCACCACACCGCCCTAGATAGCAACTCCCGAGTTCTGGCAATACCCGGGTGACCTGCCGACTTCTTGGCATGGAATTCCAGGAACACTCGCTGTCTTAACCTAGGAGGCACAAACAAAAGACCTACCGGAAGGTCTGGAGGAGCCTGCTCCTGTGCTCTAAGGACTAATGATAAGAGGTCCTGGGTAATGCCCACTTTAATACATGATGGGGAAACAATGGGCAACGGCTCCTCGGTGGTCTCCTGGATTGGAGCAAAACTCCGCGAGAGCGCATCAGCCTTGATGTTTTTTGACCCAGGGCGATATGTTATCAAAAAATTAAAGCGAGCAAAAAACAAAGCCCATCGTGCCTGCCTGGCATTGAGACGCTTCGCTGACTCTAAATATGCCAGATTCTTATGGTCAGTGAGAATTGAGACCACAAACTTAGCCCCCTCAAGCCAGTGTCTCCACTCCTCGAGTGCATCCTTAATAGCCAACAATTCCCGGTTGCCCACGTCATAATTCATCTCGGCAGGCGAAAATTTACGGGAAAAGTAAGCACAGGGATGAAGGCGATTATCAGACACTCCCATCTGAGAAAGCACTGCCCCAATACCCATCTCAGAGGCATCCACCTCCACCACAAAAGGACGCTCTGGATCTGGGTGTCGCAGCACCTTGGCCGAAACAAATGCCCTTTTGAGACGGGCAAAAGCCGCTTTAGCCTCACAAGACCAGTGAGCAACATCCGCCCCTTTCTTAGTGAGTGCCACCAAGGGCGCCACTATAGACGAAAATCCAGCGATAAATCGTCTATAAAAATTCGCAAAGCCCAGGAAACGCTGAAGCGCCTTCAAACTAGTGGGCTGCACCCAATCCAGGACTGCCTGTATCTTGGAACCCTCCATTTGGAAACCTTCTGGGGAGATAATATATCCTAGAAATGCGATTTGCTGAACTTCAAATTCGCACTTCTCCAGCTTCGCCCCAAGCCGGTGGTCTCTGAGTTTCTGGAGGACTAAGCGTACATGCTTCCGATGTTCCTCCAGGGAATGGGAGAAGATTAGGATGTCATCTAAGTATACAACTAAGAATCTATTCAAATATTCCCTGAGCACATCATTCATGAAATCCTGGAAGACTGCCGGGGCATTACAGAGCCCAAAAGGCATCACCAAATATTCATAATGCCCTGAGTGGGTATTAAAGGCAGTCTTCCATTCATCCCCCTCTCTTATTCGGATTAGATTGTACGCACCGCGTAGGTCAATCTTAGAAAAAATGGTGGCAGTACGAAGCTGGTCAAACAAGACCGAAATGAGAGGCAGTGGGTATGAGTTTTTAATCGTGATACGGTTCAATTCCCTGAAGTCGATGCAGGGTCGCAACGAACCGTCCTTTTTACCCACGAAGAAGAACCCCGACCCAACTGGAGACTGTGAAGGTCTGATAAATCCCTTAGCCAAGTTCTCCTGAATGTACTCTGCCATAGCCTGAGTCTCAGGACGTGACAGGGAGTACAACCTGCTCTTGGGAAGCTTAGCATTTGGCAACAAATCAATGGCACAGTCATAGGGGCAATGGGGAGGTAGTACCTCTGCAACTTTTTTGGAGAACACGTCCGCAAAATCTGCATAACACCCTGGCAATCCTGGCAAACTTAGCTGCGAGAGCCTGACTGGAAGGCTCAAGCAACTCCTGAAACAATCAGTACCCCAACTAAGAATCTCCCCAGAGACCCAGTCAAATTTAGGATTGTGGGCCCTTAACCAGGGTAACCCCAACACCAATGGGGCAAAAGTACAGACAGTCACATAAAAGGACAATTTTTCAGAGTGTGTGGCTCCAATAAACAAAGAAATCTGGCTAGTGCAAGAGGTAATTTTACCTTGGGATAATGGTTCCCCGTTTAACCCACAAATCTCAATTTCCGATGCCAAGGGTACTAAGGGAACAGAGTGTTTCAGGGCGAATTGGCGGTCCATAAAAACCCCGTCGGCCCCACTGTCCACAAAGGCCTCAGTCTTGACAGTTTGACCGAGGATCTTCAAGGTCACCGGAATGATAAAAGTCTTCTTGGGAAATTCTGACTTCTGGCCTGACAGGATATTTCCCATCACCCTCAGGCCCTGAAGTTTTCCGGCTTTTCTGGGCATGATACTACCACATGACCTTTATTCCCACAGTACAAACACAACCCCTGCTGTCTCCTCCGCGTCTTCTCACGCGAGAAAAGGCGGGTAGCCCCAATCTGCATAGGCTCCTCGGAAAATTCCTCAGAGTCTGAGGTTCCCTTGGGAAGGAAGGAAATCTCAGTCTCCCTTTCAAGCCTACGCTCTCTCAGCCGTCTATCCACCCGGATGGATAACTGCATGAGCTGATCCAAGCTATCAGGCAAGGGATATTGTACCAGTTGGTCCTTTATCTGGTTAGAAAGACCTCTTCGGTACTGGTGTCTCAGGGCTGGGTCATTCCACTGGGTATCATGGGCCAACCTCCGAAACTCCGTACAGTAAACCTCAACTGGCCTTCGCCCTTGCTTAAGGATCGAAATCTGAGCCTCGGCTGAGGCAGTCTTGTCAGGGTCATCATACAACATGCCCAGTGCCGTAAAAAAAGCATTAACACTTTTAAGTGACGGACAGTCAGGCTGCAACCCATATGCCCAGACCTGTGGGTCTCCTTGTAGCAAGGAAATCACTATGCCCACCCGCTGAATCTCCGACCCAGAAGACTGAGGCCTAAGCCGGAAGTATAGCTTGCAGCTCTCCTTGAAACAAAAGAACTGCGAGCGATCTCCAGAAAAACGATCCGGGAGATTTACTTTCGGCTCCTTAACCCCTGCAGGTGCTGCTGCTGCGGGAGCTCCGCCAGCAGCCTGGGAGGTGTGCATTTTAATGGACAAATCATTAAATTGTCGAGTCAGGACCTGCACCTGATCGACCACCTGTTGCAACGTATTTTGAGGGGTATGCTCCATATTCCCACAAAATTTCAACAGGAGTATTAGGCTGCTGAATATGTTATGCACACCAGTGCCTGCAGGAATGTACTGGTGTTTGAACTGTTATGCAAAACAAATGGACTCACAGACAGACTGGGGAATATGACATAACGTACACAGAAGGTGATAGGGTAACAAAATACACACAAAGTGAACAGAGAAGCCCAGAGGCTAAGGAACTGGGTGTCTCCCTTGTATTAGTAATGCTCAGATGAGAAAAGCAAGATGTTGTGTATTAATACGTAGAGAACCCGAAATGCTGTTGCTAAGGGCAACAGCAAAACCCTAAAGGGTTACCAACGGGTGTGGCAGTAAACTCCTTGGTCAGAGATGGAATGATAGACACAAGGAGAGTCTCCACAATCCTAATTCTCACTTGCAGTGCACAGGTTCAGCTTACTGCCACTAAACTGACCCCTGACACCTAGCACAGTGAGACAGGATTAGACAGGCAAGTCTTAGAATACAGCCGCAAACTTGCTAAGTTCGCAGAGTAGTAACAGAACCCCAGCAAGCTAAATGACTGACTCCAGTCTTACTGCTAGGTCTGGATTGGCAGAGTGTAATACCAAATCCCCAGGCCTATTTGCAGTAAGCAACAAACAAATACAAAGCTACACAGTACTGGCTAACTTTCAGGAACTGACTAACCAACAAAGATTCAGCAGCATCTGCTTACCCTAAGAAGAGGCCTTATAAAGCAGGTGCTGTCCACGCCCCACTCAGACCTCACAGACTGTGAGCACAAAAACCAGCACCGGATCCCCTACCGTGCACAGAGCCTGTAACCACTGCACAGCAAAAGACCCGAACCGGAGTATCAGCTGCGCTCAGGTTACTCTGCTAGCACTTGTCTCCCGGTTGCCATGACGACGTGGCAGCACAGGGCAGGAGACCCTAACAAGGCCATCCGTGACATGACTCTGCCGCAAACCCAACAACAAATTTGCACTTTTCTATGAATGTGCAGGTAGTGTGTCGGAAATGGATTCCGGGCTTCTCTATTCTGGCACTACCACTGCAAGAAATGGTCTCTTCGACCAAACCAGAATGGGTCTCTCATACAGAGGAGTCCGAACTGGCGTTTGAGAGGCTAAAAGAGTGTTTGTCACAAGCACCAGCATTGGGGATGCCAGATTATGGGAGACCTTTTGAGTTGTACGGTACCGAGAGTGCTGGGTGCATGGCAGGAGTACTAACACAGAAACATGGTGATGCCAGCAGACCGGTAGCCTACTACAGTGCACAATTGGACACTGTAGCATGGTCTCTCCCCACTTGCCTACGAAGTGTTGCAGCCATAGCTTTGTTGGTAAGTAAAAGCGAAGACGTAGTGTTAGGACATGACCTGACAATCCATACACCTCGTGCAGTATCAGCCTTGCTAACCTCTGCCCAGACCAGACATGTCTCATCCGCTCAGTTTACAAAGTGGGAACTATCACTGATGGCCCCTGTAAACATCAACATAAAGAGGTGTAGCACACTAAATCACGCAACTTACTTGCCGAGTGTGCCTTGTCATGCACAAAGGGTGAAGGATGAGAATGATGGTGAAGGAGGATTTAGTGCAGACACTGATACGCATGATTGTATGGAATACCTGAACCAGACTTTCACTGCAAGACCTGACATCAGTGAAAACCCACTGGAAGGCGTAGACTTTACCTTCTACACTGATGGCAGTTGTCACAGACAGACGGACTCGGGAGACCTGTGCACCAGATAATAGGATTTTGGTACTTACCAGATAAATCCTTTTCTTTGAATCCATAGGGGGCACTGGAGTACTCTTGGGATATGGACGGTTCCACTGGAACTAGGCACTGAACAGTTAAACTTTGGCTATATCTCCCCTCCATATCCCAGAGTACCTCAGTGTTTTTTTACTGAGCCGAACTGGAGCTATAGAGGTTGACAATGGAGACATACATATAACAAAAAAAAAATGGACAACAATAAAGTTGACACAAACAAAAAATGACAACTAACAGTTGACACCAACCCGACAGAATTTCTAATTTGAAACAGTCGGTAAGAGTGTGTTACCATAATATTCCCTGCACTTACCACAACCAGGTAACAACTGCTCTGGGTGGGCGTCCAGTGCCCCCTATGGATTCAAAGAAAAGGATTTATCTGGTAAGTACCAAAATCCTATTTTCTTTTTCATCCACTAGGGGTCACTGGAGTACTCTTGGGACATACCAAAGTTTCCCCCCGTGGGCGGGAGAGCTATTTGGCACCTGTAACACTAAACGGCCAAAGCTAGATGCTGATGCCGCAAAAGTATCAAACTTATAAAAGCGCACAAACGTGTGCACTGACGACCATGTAGCCGCCTGGCAAAGCTGTGTCGTAGAAACTCCCCGACCAGCTGCCCATGAAGTTCCCACAGAACGTGTGGAATGAGCTGTTACCGAAGTAGGCGGCTGTAACCTAGCCTGAAGATAAGCCTGATGTATGGTCAGTTTTATCCATCTGGATAAGGTCTGCTTAGAGGCTGGCCAACCCCTCTTGGCAGCATCATAGAGAACAAACAACGTATCCGTCTTACGAACCATGGACGTTCGAGACACATAAACGCGTAAAGCGCGTACCACATCCAGAGTTTCAGAATGTCCTGATAACACAGGAACTACTATTGGTTGGTTGATGTGAAAAGATGACACTACCTTTGGTAAGAAAGCGGAATTCGTCCGAAGTTCCGCTCTGTCATCATGAAACACCAAATATGGCGGCTTGCATGACAAGGCACCCAAATCTGAAACCCGCCTTGCCGAAGCCAAGGCTAGAAGAAAAATTGTTTTCCAAGTGAGAAATTTAATATCCACTTGTTGTAAGGGTTCAAAATGAAAAGACTGTAAGAAATCTAAAACCAGATTCAAGTCCCATGGCGCTGTAGGTGGAATGAATGTAGGCTGTACTCTGAGGACACCCTGCATAAAGGTGTGTACTGATGGCAAAAGAGCCAATCGTCTTTGAAAGTAAATTGACAAAGCAGATATCTGCACTTTTAGTGTGGATAGACGTAGACCTCCATCTAACCCCATCTGTAGAAATAACAAAAGACGGGATAACTTGAAAGAAGATGTCGGAAATTTGCGAGCTTTACACCAACCTATATAGGCACGCCAAATTCTGTAATAATGAGCTGCCGTAACCGGCTTTCTAGCTCGTAACATGGTTGGAATGACTGATTCTGGAATGACCTCTCTTCTTAAGAGGGCGGTCTCAACAGCCACCCCGTCAAACGCAGCCGCGCTAAATCGGGGTAAAGAAACGGACCCTGTTGTAACAGGTCCGGACGTAGTGGGAGCGGCCAAGGATCGTCTGCGAGTAATCCGCGAAGATCCGAGAACAAAGCTCTCCGTGGCCAATGAGGCGCCACTAGTATGACTGTGACGAACTCTCTTTTGATCCGTTTTAGCAATAGCGGGAGCAGCGGAAACGGTGGAAACAGATACACTAGACTGTATGGCCACCGGACTGTGAGAGCATCCACCGCCACTGCCTCTGGATCTCTCATTCTGGATACATACTGGGGCATTTGATGATTGTGGCGAGATGCCATCAAGTCCACCTGCGGGTAACCCCACCTCTGGACCAGCATGAGAAATACTTCAGGATTTAATGCCCATTCTCCTGAATGAAAATCCCGACGACTGAGATAATCCGCCTCCCAGTTGTCCACTCCCGGAATGAACACTGCCGACAATATGACCTGGTGGTATTCTGCCCAATTGAGGATTCGAGCTACTTCCCGCATTGCCATGCGGCTTCTCGTTCCGCCTTGTTTGTTGATGTATGTGACCGCCGTCGCATTGTCTGATTGCACCTGAACCGCCTGCAGGATGTGCACTGCCTGTCGCAATGCATTGTAAATTGCCCGGAGTTCTGCCGTGAGAATTATCCAATTCCAGGTGCCGCACTGTTTCCCTGCGGTTAGATTCTGTACCCTGAGCCACCAGAGTAGAGACACTCTGGTCCTTGGAGACAACCTTACCCTGTGGTGAATCTGTAAGTGTGAGCCCGACCACTGTGCGAGCACATCCAGTTGAAAAGGACGTGAGTGAAATCTCCCGAACTGAAGTGCTTCGAAAGCCGCCACCATTGTGCCTAAGAGGCGAATGCACAAATGAACCGAGACTGTGCGTGGCTTGAGCACTAATTGTACCAGATGACGAATGACCCGTACTTTCTGTTCGGGTAGGTAAATCCTTTAGTCTACCGTATCGAGAATCATACCTAGGAATTGAAGTCGTTGGGACGGAACTAGATGTGACTTCTTGAAGTTGACAATCCAACCGTGGTGAACCAGAACATTGTATGTCAGCAATGCCTGTTGAAGGAGTATTTGTTGAGACGGAGCTTTGATGAGCAGATCGTCCAAGTATGGAACTATTATCACTCCTAGAGATCTGAGATGAGCTATCAACACAGACATCACCTTGGTGAATACCCGAGGTGCTGACGAGAGGCCAAACGGTAGAGCCTGAAACTGATAATGGTTCTGTCGTATTGCAAACCGCAAAAACCTTTGATGAGGAGGCCAAATCGGAATGTATAAGTACGCATCCTTGAGATCCAGCGCAATCATAAACTCCTGTGGCTCTAGACCTGCAATTACTGATCGTAGAGATTCCATCTTGAATCTGTAGTAAGTGACGTACTGGTTGAGGCCCTTTAAGTTCAATATTGGCCTGACCGAGCCATCCGGCTTCGGTACTACAAACAGACTGGAATAATAACCCTGACCCTGTTGGTGCACAGGGACCGGAACCAAAACTGCTGTGTCCAGCAAAGACTGAATGGCAGTCTGCAGAATCGCCCTCTTGTCGTCCGACCGAGGCAGTCCTGTCCTGAAAAACCGCATTGGCGGGAGACAGTCGAACTCTATTTTGTAACCTGTTGAAACTAAATTGCGGATCCACCCATCTGTGGACGTCTGAAGCCACGCCACCTGGAATGACTGAAGACGTGCTCCTACAATAGGAGATCCAAGATGGGCTGGGAGCCCGTCATGCCACTGGCTTACCGGTGACTTTAGTATCCTGACGAGTGGTATTGGCTCGTTGGAAACTACGTCCCCGACCTCGTCTACCTGGTGTGGCCGTTCCCCTGCCACGCCCGCGAAAGGACTGAGGTGTAAAAGATTTAAACGCCGGTCCAGAATATCTTTTTCTAGGCACTGTTGGAGGAAATGGTAAGAAAACCGACTTTCCTCCCGTGGCCTCAGAAATCCATTTGTCCAATTCAGGACCGAATAACCTCTCGCCCTCATAAGGTAATGCTTCTATTCCTTTTTTGACCTCTGCCTCAGCTCGCCAAGAGCGTAGCCAGAGCGCACGTCGTGCTGTGACTAGTGATGAAGAAAGGCGAGAAGTAAGCTGACAGACGTCAGTAGAAGCTGTACATAAATAGTCAGCCGCTTCCCAGATTTGATCAGCGAGAAGTATAAGATGATCATCAGTTAAGGCAGATCTGAGTTCTGTTATCCATACCATTAATGCTTTAGTTACCCAAATGCCACTCAACCCAGGTCTAAGCAGCACTCCTGCCGCTGAATACATGGACTTCAGCATAACCTCTATTTTACGGTCCGAAGGGTCCTTGAGTGTAGTTGCAGCTGGTACTGGTATGGTTAATTTCATTGTAAGTTTAGACACAGATGAATCCACCAACGGCGGATTCTCCCATGTAGCTGTCATAGACTCTGGAAACGGATAGCTAGACCTAACTCTGTGAGGTACAAAAAACCGTTTATCCGGATTCTTCCTAGTTTCTAGTAACATTTTATTAAGAGATTCTGACACAGGAAAACAAACTGGAGTTCTTTGTCGTTTAGTAAACAACCTCATCATTTGTCAGAGGCTCCTCAGTTTCTGTAAAATTCAGAGACTGACGCACTGCTCTGATGAGATTATCAATACCTGGCCTGTCAAAATCGTCACCCTCTGACTGCTGGTCTACTTCGCCCTCCTCACCCATATCTTGTAAAGTGAGGTCTGGCGAAGAATCATCAGACATTAACATAGCAGCCGGTAGCTTATAGGAAAAATTAAATTTATCCCCTTTAGTCAAAGAAGATCTGGACCTTTGGTAAGGCTGAGACCCCTCAGGAAGTTCTAGCGGTCTCACCCTAGATTCAGATCTTGCCGCCTCTCGCTCCTGCCGAGAGGCGGCCAACTCTGATTGCAATCCAGCTAAAACATCTGCTAATATAGCCCATGGCGGGTCCGGGGTTGAAATGGGATTTGAAACCGGAGCAGGAATTGTATTTGTTTCAGAATTCACAACACATACTTTACATGTGGTAAATCCATCAGGTAATACACCCTTACAGACATTGCATTAAACCTGCTTCTTGGACTTTGCTGGTGTCTTACTCATTATGCCAAAAAAAAACAACCAATACAAATACAAAGACAAAGAACCTGTGCGACTCAGTAAATAGCACTAAGGTGTCTCTATATCTCTGGCCAAATGTGCCAGTAATATGTCTGATCCCAAAATCCCCCTAACACCCCAGCGCCTTCAATGGTGGAGAGATGTGTACAGGAAATTCTGAAAAGAAACAGGAAAAACAGGAAGCATGGTTTATATATGTCCCCATGCTCACAGAATATCAAAAAGTGCAAACATTAATCTATGTAGCAGATTATACTTAAATGCATATATTCCTGTTACTTATCTATACAGCGCTGCTGGCTCTGTGTTAGGTCATACATACTTTCAAAGAAGTGTGCCTCCCCCTCTCCCCCGTGCTCCGTGTAC
This sequence comes from Pseudophryne corroboree, assembly GCF_028390025.1. NCBI lineage: Eukaryota > Metazoa > Chordata > Amphibia > Anura > Myobatrachidae > Pseudophryne > Pseudophryne corroboree. Next base: position 637,507,564 of record NC_086447.1, on the reverse strand, counting down.
CGCTACTCTGTACACGGAGACCGGCCTTGTGCGCCCTCCGGAAGTGCATCGGAGCAGACGATATGCCGCGTGGAGCGGCCTCCAAAGACCAGCGTGGCTCAGCGCAGCGGAAGAGACATTAACACAGCGGCGCTGGAAGCGGCGGCTGCGAGCAGCGGCGCAGCACAAATACACACACAGTAATCCCACACAGCGGGGCGGCAGCATGAGCTGTCCGCCCCAAACAACATACCTGGACCCTGTGGTGAGGGCAATGACGGGGCTTCTCTGTAAGCACTGTCAGCCTTTTACTGCAGGTGTCCTGCACGTGGAAGTGAGGGAGCTATTTTTAGAGAGGTCCGACACCCACAGCTGCAACAGCAGCTTTCACTATACCAAACCCTCGCCTTCTTGGAAGGGGGAAAGGGATGTTTTCAAAAAATAATCAAAGAAAAAATCAATAATTGTGGATCCACTTCCACAAGCCTAGTTGCTCTGTGAGCACCGAAAAAACACTGAGGTACTCTGGGATATGGAGGGGAGATATAGTCAAAGGTTAACTGTTCAGTGCCTAGTTCCAGTGGAACCGTCCATATCCCAAGAGTACTCCAGTGACCCCCTAGTGGATGAAAAAGAAACGCAGTTGTAGATGAAGAAGGTATTATAGAAGCTAAACCCCTTGGTCCACCTCACTCAGCACAAGTCGCTGAGCTGGTAGCACCGACAAGAGCATGTGAGCTGGCAAAGGGTAAGTCAGCTAATATATACACGGACTCTAGATATGCCTGTGGAGTGGTGCTTGATTTCAAGGCCCTCTGGCGCCTCAGAAATTTCATGACGGCAGCTGGCACACCTGTGGCGCATGCGTCACACATCATAAGGCTTCTGACAGCCATACAGGAACCGGACAGAGTGGCTGTTATCAAGTGTAAAGAACACACTTACAACCAAGACCCAATTTCACTTGGTAACAGCTGAGCGGACGAAGCTGCAAAATCAGCAGCAAACACCACCACACAAATTAACACCACACAACTGATGACATTCAACACGGTAAACATGCAACAATTAACTGAAATGCAAAATTTGTGATCCCTACAGGAGAAGGCAGTCTGGAAGGTGAAGGGATATGGTCAGGAGTCCTCAGGACCCTGGAGAGATGGACAAGGTAAGCCAGTGGCCCCCAGGGCATATCTCCCAAGCCTAGCTGAAGTGGCACATGGTCTCATCTGGGCAAGGAAGGTATGTGCAAATTGATAAGAGCCTACTGGAGTGCACCAGGATTCTCTTCTCAGGTGAGCAAGAAAGCAATGACATGTCTTACTTGCTTGAGGAAGAATATTGGTAAGACAATACCGACTGAGCCATCCCTTATCCCTCCTACAGACGGACCTTTCCAGGTAATACAAATTGACTTCATACATCTACCACCCTGTAGGAATTTAAAGTATGTTTTGGTATGTACTGATGTCTTCTCGAACTGGGTAGAGGCATTCCCTGCCACAACAAATAATGCGGACTTCATTGCTAGTAAAATTGTACAAGAATGTGTGTGTAGATATGGTATCCCTGAGATTATTTGAAAGTGATAGAGGTACCCATTTTACAGGTGAAGTCTTTCAGGTCATGTGCAAGCTTATGGGTATTAATAGTAAGCTACATACTCCCTACCGGCCACAGGCCAGTGCAAAGGTGGAGAGAATGAATAGCACTATTAAGAACAAGCTGAGCAAAGTGATGGCTGAAACTGGACTGTTGTGGCTGGAAGCACTGCCACTAGTATTGTACAGCATCAGAACTGTCATGAAATTGAACCTGGGGACTATGTGATGATTCAAAATTTTCTATGCTCAGGTTGCCTCATAGACAGGTGGGAAGGACCGTATCAAGTTTTGTTGACCAGCACAACAGCACTGAAGGTTGCCGAGAGAGAGACTTGGGTCCACTTGTCCCACTGCAAGAAAGTTGCTGACCCAGAGAAAACCCGTGAGAGAAGGAGAAAGGTGAAGAAAACCTCATATCACTAGAGAATCTGTTACGGGAGGCTGAAAGGCAGGACTGTTGAACGGCACTTGAGCATGGTGAAAAGCAAAATCAAGGACGGTTGTCTTAAAAAAAATTCTCTCCAAACCCCCCTCTTCATTTTTTCCCCTCTCCTCCCCCCCCCCCCCCCTTCCCCACCCCCCTATGGACATGAATCCACATCAAGAGACTGTATTCCGGATTTTTCTTGTGCTTCTATTTTTGATCAGGACAATTTGTTTTTGTGAGGGCCCACGAGAAGTCGAGCAAGGAACTGGAATGGGTTCTGATGGAGAGGATGAATTTGTAGGGCCCCAGGATCAGTCCATCACTTTGGTTAAAGCTGTTATCAGTAAGAGATCTGGTAGTCACGGAGTTCGGAGACAATGTGAAGGGTTATTGTCTGATGAATACTGCATATGTAAGTACTGCGATAACATAGTCGAAGATGGGTGCATCCAGAGATGTCAGTCAAGCAATAATATCAATATTGACGGACATCCTTTGAGTGACTATCACTCATTAGTGGGTACGGTCTTAAACCAAACAGAGTGCTGGGTATGCTCATAAGTACCTCAAGGACAGAGTAAAATGGGATTAGTGCCATACCCCTTAACGGTAAATGAGGTACTCGAATTGCATGGGGGGAGACCGGTGGACAGAAAATTCAACAAATCTAGACCCCCTAGCTTAAAGCTCCACAAGTACCACGTAGATAGGTCACTACTGTGTTTCAACGTAACCAATTTTCGGAAACCAGGAAATTGGGAAGTGACATGGAACAATCAGACAATGACCTTCTCACATAGAGCTGATATAGAACCCATCAACTCCGAACTTGTACGTGGGATAGCCACAAGTGGGAAGTACTTCCGATACAGGTATACGTGTGGGATCAAAACCATGTGGGCTGGAAAAGTGTCACAGGGATATTGTGCGCATATCATCCAGCCCGGTACTTGTATCAATCAGATGGAAGAGCTGGGGACGGGTTTCTTCGTGAAAGTCATTTGTGACATGATCTTGATGCATTTTTTCCCCTATGTTCTTCCAGATGACGCCTATTTTATGTGTGGAAGGAAGGCGTACAAGTGGCTTACTCCGAGCTCTGAAGGGTTGTGTTACATAGGCCGAGTACTACCAGAGATCATGACCATTGCACATGACAAAATGAAAGACATTCAATGCAGCGTCCCGCCTCCTTATACTCACACCCACTATGAACACATTTACAAGAGACACCTCATAGACAGGGGAGAGCTCGCAGCCTCCAATTTGATCCATGAATCTACTGGGATTCAGATTCTTCTTGCATTAGATATCACACATACTGCCAGTGGAATTATAAATTATAGGTACATCCATGCGCTAGCGAACTTGATAGATAATATCACTGAGATGTATGATGACACCTTCAGGTATACAGGTAGAGAACTACAGGCCTACAAGATGGAACTGGTCCACAACAGGATGGTCTTGAATTATGTCTCGGCCGTGACAGGTGGGTATTGTGTTACTTTAGCAACTCAATATGGTGTGAAGTGCTGCACGTATATTACGAACAGTACCGAGGACCCAACGGAGATCATTGATCAAAAGATGGATGAGATCTTGCAGTTGAAGTGGGAGTTCAGAAGAAAACATAATCTCACTTTAGCGGCTGTGGGTAATGAATTGCCCGGATGGGCCTCATGGTTGAACCCACTCAAATGGTTCTCTGGGTTAGAAGAGTGGGCACAAAGTGTGATTGCAAGTGTAGGAAAGTTTCTCCTCTGTATCCTGGGTGTCGTCAAAATTATCGGCCTGATATTTAAATGTGTTCGAATTTTGATGCAGCAAAAAATAAGAATTTACTTACCGATAATTCTATTTCTCGGAGTCCGTAGTGGATGCTGGGGTTCCTGAAAGGACCATGGGGAATAGCGGCTCCGCAGGAGACAGGGCACAAAAAGTAAAGCTTTAGGATCAGGTGGTGTGCACTGGCTCCTCCCCCTATGACCCTCCTCCAAGCCTCAGTTAGGATACTGTGCCCGGACGAGCGTACACAATAAGGAAGGATTTATGAATCCCGGGTAAGACTCATACCAGCCACACCAATCACACTGTACAACCTGTGATCTGAACCCAGTTAACAGTATGATAACAGCGGAGCCTCTGAAAGATGGCTCACAACAATAATAACCCGATTTTTGTAACTATGTACAAGTATTGCAGATAATCCGCACTTGGGATGGGCGCCCAGCATCCACTACGGACTCCGAGAAATAGAATTATCGGTAAGTAAATTCTTATTTTCTCTATCGTCCTAGTGGATGCTGGGGTTCCTGAAAGGACCATGGGGATTATACCAAAGCTCCCAAACGGGCGGGAGAGTGCGGATGACTCTGCAGCACCGAATGAGAGAACTCCAGGTCCTCCTTAGCCAGGTTATCAAATTTGTAGGATTTTACAAACGTGTTTGCCCCTGACTAAATAGCCGCTCGGCAAAGTTGTAAAGCCGAGACCCCTCGGGCAGCCGCCCAAGATGAGCCCACCTTCCTTGTGGAATGGGCATTTACATATTTTGGCTGTGGCAGGCCTGCCACAGAATGTGCAAGCTGAATTGTATTACACATCCAACTAGCAAAAGTCTGCTTAGAAGCAAGAGCACCCAGTTTGTTGGGTGCATACAGGATAACAGCAAGTCAGTTTTCCTGACTCCAGCCGTCCTGGAACCTATATTTTCAGGGCCCTGACCACATCTAGCAACTTGGAGTCCTCCAAGTCCCTAGTAGGCGCAAGACACCACAATAAGCTGGTTCAGGTGAAACACTGACACCACCTTAGGGAGAGAACTGGGGACGAGTCCGCAGCTCTGCCCTGTCCGAATAGACAAACAGATATGGGCTTTTTTGAGAAAAAAACCACCAATTTGACACTCGCCTGGTCCAGGCCAGGTCCAAGAGCATGTTCACTTTTCATGTGAGATGCTTCAAATCCACAGATTTGACTGGTTTTAAACCAATGTGTTTTGAGGAATCCCAGAACTACGTTGAGATCCCACAGTGCCACTGGAGGCACAAAAGGGGGTTGTATATGCAATACTCCCTTGACAAACTTCTGGACTTCAGGAACTGAAGCCAATTCTTTCTGGAAGAAAAATCGACAGGGCCGAAATTTGAACCTTAATGGACCCCAATTTGAGGCCCATAGACACTCCTGTTTGCAGGAAATGCAGGAATCGACCGAGTTGAAATTTCTTCGTGGGGCCTTCCTGGCCTCACACCACGCAACATATTTTCGCTACATGTGGTGATAATGTTGTGCGGTCACCTCCTTTCTGGCTTTGACCAGGGTAGGAATGACCTCTTCCTGAATGCCTTTTCCCTTAGGATCCGGCGTTCCACCGCCATGCCGTCAAACGCAGCTGCGGTAAGTCTTGGAACAGACATGGTACTTGCTGAAACAAGTCCCTTCTTAGCGGCAGAGGCCATAAGTCCTCTGTGAGCATCTCTTGAAGTTCCGGGTACCAAGTCCTTCTTGGCCAATCCGGAGCCATGAGTATAGTTCTTACTCCTCTACGTCTTATAATTCTCAGTACCTTAGGTATGAAAAGCAGAGGATGGAACACATACACCGACTGGTACACCCACGGTGTTACCAGAACGTCCACAGCTATTGCCTGAGGGTCTCTTAACCTGGCGCAATACCTGTCCCGTTTTTTGTTCAGACGGGACGCCATCATGTCCACCTTTGGTAATTCCCAACGGTTTACAATCATGTGGAAAACTTCCCCATGAAGTTCCCACTCTGCCGGGTGGAGGTCGTGCCTACTGAGGAAGTCTGCTTCCCAGTTTCCATTCCCGGAATGAAACACTGCTGACAGTGCTATCACATGATTTTCCGCCCAGCGAAAAGTCCTTGCAGTTTTTGCCACTGCCCTCCTGCTTCTTGTGCCGCCCTGTCTATTTACGTGGGCGACTGCCGTGATGTTTTATCCCACTGGATCAATACCGGCTGACCTTGAAGCAGAGGTCTTGCTAAGCTTAGAGCATTATAAATTTACCCTTAGCTATATTTATGTGGAGAAAAGTCTCCAGACTTGATCACACTCCCTGGAAATTTTTTCCTTGTGTGACTGCTCCCCAGCCTCTCGGGCTGGCCTCCGTGGTCACCAACATCCAAAACTGAATGCCGAATCTGCGGCCCTCTAGAAGATGAGCACTCTGTAACCACCACAGGAGAGACACCCTTGTCCTTGGATATAGGGTTATCCGCTGATGCATCTGAAGATGCGATCCGGACCATTTGTCCAGCAGATCCCACTGAAAAGTTCTTGGATGAAATCTGCCGACTGGAATTGCTTCGAAGGAAGTCACCATTTTTTTTACCATGGCCCTTGTGCAATGATGCACTGATTTTAGGAGGTTCCTGACTAGCTCGGATAACTCCCTGGCTTTCTCTTCCGGGAGAAACACCTTTTTCTGGACTGTGTCCAGAATCATCCCTAAGCACAGGAGACTTGTTGTCGGGATCAGCTGCGATTTTGGAATATTTAGAATCCACCCCTGCTGTTGTAACAGTATCCGAGATAGTGCTACTCCGACCTCCAACTGTTCCCTGGACTTTGCCCTTATCAGGAGATCGTCCAAGTAAGGGATAATTAAGACGCCTTTTCTTCGAAGAAGAACCATCATTTCGGCCATTACCTTGGTAAAGACCCGGGGTGCCGTGGACAATCCAAACGGCAGCGTCTGAAACTGATAGTGACAGTTCTGTACCACGAACCTGAGGTATCCTTAGTGATAAGGGCAAATTTGGGACATGGAGGTAAGCATCCCTGATGTCTCGGGACACCATATAGTCCCCTTCTTCCCGGTTCGTTATCACTGCTCTGAGTGACTCCATCTTGATTTGAACCTTTGTAAGTGTTCAAATTTTTTTAGATTTAGAATAGGTCTCACCTAGCCTTCTGGCTTCAGTACCACAATATAGTGTGGAATAATACCCCTTTTCTTGTTGTAGGAGGGGTAATTTAATTATCACCTGCTGGGAATACAGCTCGTGAATTGTTTCCCATACTGCCTCCTTGTCGGAGGGAGACCTTGGTAAAGCAGACTTCAGGAGCCTGCGCAGGGGAAACGTCTCGACATTCCAATCTGTACCCCTGGGATACTACTTGTAGAATCCAGGGGTCCTGTACGGTCTCAGCGTCATGCTGAGAGCTTGTCAGAAGCGGTGGAACGCTTCTGTTCCTGGGAATGGGCTGCCTGCTGCAGTCTTCTTCCCTTTCCTCTATCCCTGGGCAGATATGACTCTTATAGGGACGAAAGGACTGAAGCTGAAAAGACGGTGTCTTTTTCTGCAGAGATGTGACTTAGGGTAAAAAACGGTGGATTTTCCAGCAGTTGCCCTGGCCACCAGGTCCGATGGACCGACCCCAAATAACTCCTCTTCCTTTATACGGCAATACACCTTTGTGCCGTTTGGAATCTGCATCACCTGACCACTGTCGTGTCCATAAACATCTTCTGGCAGATATGGACATCGCACTTACTCTTGATGCCAGAGTGCAAATATCCCTCTGTGCATCTCGCATATATAGAAATGCATCCTTTAAATGCTCTATAGTCAATAAAATACTGTCCCTGTCAAGGGTATCAATATTTTTAGTCAGGGAATCCGACCAAGCCACCCCAGCTCTGCACATCCAGGCTGAGGCGATCGCTGGTCGCAGTATAACACCAGTATGTGTGTATATACTTTTTATGATATTTTCCAGCCTCCTGTCAGCTGGCTCCTTGAGGACGGCCCTATCTATAGACGGTACCGCCACTTGTTCTGATAAGCGTGTGAGCGCCTTATCCACCCTAAGGGGTGTTTCCCAACGCGCCCTAACTTCTGGCGGGAAAGGGTATACCGCCCATATTTTCTATCGGGGGGAACCCACGCATCATCACACACTTCATTTAATTTATCTGATTCAGGAAAAACTACGGTAGTTTTTTCACATCCCACATAATACCCTCTTTTGTGGTACTTGTAGTATCAGAAATATGTAACACCTCCTTCATTGCCCTTAACGTGTGGCCCTAATAAGGAATACGTTTGTTTATTCACCGTCGACACTGGATTCAGTGTCCCTGTCTGTGTCTGTGTCGACCGACTAAAGTAAACGGGCGTTTTAAAACCCCTGACGGTGTTTTTGAGACGTCTGGACCGGTACTAATTGTTTGTCGGCCGTCTCATGTCGTCAACCGACCTTGCCGCGTGTTGACATTATCACGTAATTCCCCAAATAAGCCATCCATTCCGGTGTCGACTCCCTAGAGAGTGACATCACCATTACAGGCAATTGCTCCGCCTCCTCACCAACATCGTCCTCATACATGTCGACACACACGTACCGACACACAGCACACACACAGGGAATGCTCTGATAGAGGACAGGACCTACTAGCCCTTTGGAGAGACAGAGGGAGAGTTTGCCAGCACACACCAAAAACGCTATAATTATATAGGGACAACCTTATATAAGTGTTTTCCCTTATAGCATCTTTTTTATATATTTCTAACGCCAAATTAGTGCCCCCCCTCTCTGTTTTAACCCTGTTTCTGTAGTGCAGTGCAGGGGAGAGCCTGGGAGCCTTCCCTCCAGCCTTTCTGTGAGGGAAAATGGCGCTGTGTGCTGAGGAGATAGGCCCCGCCCCTTTTTCGGCGGCCTCGTCTCCCGCTCTTAACGGATTCTGGCAGGGGTTAAATATCTCCATATAGCCCCCGGAGGCTATATGTGAGGTATTTTTAGCCAAAAATAGGTTTTCATTGCCTCCCAGGGCGCCCCCCTTCCAGCGCCCTGCACCCTCAGTGACTGCCGTGTGAAGTGTGCTGAGAGGAAATGGCGCACAGCTGCAGTGCTGTGCGCTACCTTAAGAAGACTGAGGAGTCTTCATGCCGCCGATTCTGGACCTTCTTCTTGTTTCAGCATCTGCAAGGGGGCCGGCGGCGAGGCTCCGGTGACCATCCAGGCTGTACCTGTGATCGTCCCTCTGGAGCTAATGTCCAGTAGCCAAAGAAGCCAATCCATCCTGCACGCAGGTGAGTTCACTTCTTCTCCCCTAAGTCCCTCGTTGCAGTGATCCTGTTGCCAGCAGGACTCACTGTAAAATAAAAAACCTAAGCTAAACTTTTCTAAGCAGCTCTTTAGGAGAGCCACCTAGATTGCACCCTTCTCGGCCGGGCACAAAAATCTAACTGAGGCTTGGAGGAGGGTCATAGGGGGAGGAGCCAGTGCACACCACCTGATCCTAAAGCTTTACTTTTTGTGCCCTGTCTCCTGCGGAGCCGCTATTCCCCATGGTCCTTTCAGGAACCCCAGCATCCACTAGGACGATAGAGAAAAGACATAATACAAATTTGATGAGTCTAAGGAGCGGGTGCGTTGTAAATGTGGCAGATTTGATATACGACCCAACCATAGAAACAGTGTTGTGATAAGGCATGTGAATTAATTTCATGATCTGTTTCTTTTCACTATTTATTTTCATTTTTTCCTCTACCCAAAGATCTACAATCAGAAATTACATCTTTGTACCCCGATATAGGTGTATGTACCTTTCCATGTCTCACTCTCATCTCTGCAATCTTCAGTTAATAATACACATAGCCGATAAACGTTATCCACACATAATGGCATACACATACATCTCCCCGCATGTATCATCAGATAAATGAGCTCCCCATTTATTATTAAAAGAAGCCGAACAAGGTGAGGACGAAAAACCCTTGTCTAGAAAGAGCTCGGTAATGTTTGTTTGACCATGTACAGACCCTTAATACGGGATGAGAAGGATTAAATGTATATTTCGCAGAACCTTGAAGCTTACATAGAACTTACACAGCTCGATGATACATCCCCCCTCAAACATTTACTCATACATACACGCTTTTTCCTATCCCACTAGGCCATATATATATATCCCACTTACAACACTCCCTCCTGTTCTAAAGTACATACTCGATTGTTGTGCATATTGTATATGAAATATTTTCATTGTTAGTAATTTATGGCAGTTATTGTTCACTGCCAAAGTGTGGACTGTCGAAGTCAAAAATATTACACCCACACTCAACATGTGCAAAAACCACACAGAGTGGCCTTTGTGCGGGTGCGTACTCGCTGTGCATGCACATGCCCGCACGCTGCGTACATTAGCTCACGAAGCCCTGCGTATTAGCGTGTGGTATGAGTAAATATGGTAGCATACGCGTTCGCGTAGAAGAGCCACAAAAACATATTCTATATTTTATCAACATAGTGCACAATTTACACATAGGGGGAGATTAAAATGTCTGAAAAGTCAGTTGGGAGTCTGTTTTTCCTATCTAATAGACAGGGGGGAAAAAGACACCCAACCAACTTTTCAAACATTTGAATCTCCCCCATAGTCTCCACACACAACACCAGCAAGTTACGTTTACTTAGGAAATAGAACAACAGAGATATCCAGCTTTACAGGATGTGAGGGGACAGAACTAGGTTAGGACATAGTGTTTGGTAAGCAGATGTACAGTATTTCAAGGGCTACATTCCGATCGCAGTGTGCAGATTATAGCATGCTCCTGCGCATAGATATGCGCAGGAACATAATATTCATAACTTATTGTAATTACTGTACTCGTGATATTAGGGGGGAACCCAGTGGCGGACCTCTGCAAGTACACCTGGACCAAGCATCACCCACCTATTCAAACCAACCTATGACCCCTCATGTACTGTAAATGACCTGCCCCTTGGCCTATGGAAGAAGAGCTTACAGTTCCCTTTGTATTGTGTTTTGGACCATTGTATAAAAGCAAGGCCTCCTGGCTGGCCTCAGTCTAATTCTCTGAAGGTCATCTTGCTAAAACTGACTGAGGACCGGATCCGGGAGGCGCTGGCGAACAAACATACGTACTATTGGTTGTAGCTGTTCTCTGTGATATTGTTGTATTTCTGTGTATATCCTTTTTAGTAAATATTTGTTGCTGCATTGGACCATAACATAACATATACTACTGGTGTCGCATTCCATTCTTGTTTGGGTATAGAGGTGTATTCAGCCACACGTGTCATGCGCATAGAGTGTCGGCGTGTATATGCAACATGCATACACATTGCAGGGGTTATCGATTGCATTTAGCGGCCACAGCTGCATTATTGCATTTAGTGGCCACAGTGGTATTATAAGGTATTGCATTTCCCTGAAAGTTAAACAAACTTAACATTGGATAGTCATGCATGGATTAGTGAGATCCATGCATGCTTATCTGTGGGAATGGGTCTGTTTAGGTGATTTTTTTTTTTTATGCGTAATCAGCCTCGGGCACTTTGAGCCGGTCCCGGTTGTAAACATACAGGGGAAAAATTGTGTAGGGTTCCCCCATATTTAAACAACCAGCACCGGGCTCTGCGTCCAGTCCTGGTTCAAAAAATATGGGGGACAAAAGACGTAGGGGTCCCCTGTATTTTTTTTAAACCAGCACCGGGCTCCACTAGCCAGAGAGATAATGCCACAGCCGGGGGACACTGTTATACTGGTCCCTGCGGCCGTGGCATTACCCACCCCCCCGAACTAGTCACCCTTGGCTGGGGTACCCTGGAGGAGTGGGGACCCCTTAAATCAAGGGGTCCCCCCCTTCTAGCCACCCAAGGACCAGGGGTGAAGCCCGAGGCTGTCCCCCCCCATTCGTGGGCGGTGGATGGGAGGCTGATAGCATTTGTGTAAAAATAAAGAATATTGTTTTTTGTAGAAGAACTACAAGTCCCAGCAAGCCTCCCCACCAGCTGGTACTTGGAGAACCACAAGTACCAGCATGTGGGAAAATAATGAGCCCGCTGGTACCTGTAGATCTACTTAAAAAAAAAAAACACTGCGCACACACACCATTATAGTACAATTTTATTTACACACACTTACACACTCAAATACTTACCTACCTCCAACGCTACGATTCGCATCCCCCCTGTCCAGTAGAATCCACGGATTACCTGTAAAAATAAAATTATACTTACAAATAATCCAGTGTAGATCAGTCCTCTTCTTTAATTTTGTAATCCAGGGACTTGTTTAAAAAAAAAAAATGAATAACCTGAACCACACACTTAAAGGGGTTCCCTTTTTACACACGGAACCCCTTACCCCGACTGGCAGGACCCCCCGTGACTTCTGTCAGTGAAGGTCCCACCAGCCAATCAGGGAGCGCCACGTCATGGCACTCTCCTGATTGGCTGTGCACTCCTGCACTGTCAATCAGGAGGAGCGCACTGGTTACGATGTAGCTTAGCGCGGCTCCATTGTAACCAATGATGGGAACTTTGCAGTCCGCGGTTAACCGCAAAGTTAATTGGGGTCACTCTTGTGAATGTGTTGACAGAGTGATAAAGACCCTATTTGAGCAGCTATTTAATCAGTGATGGAGATTAGCAGTGTAAATAGTGGAAGCCATTTTGTGAGCAAAATGTAAGATGATTAAAGAGCACTTTGAGACTGAGGGCTTGATTTGGAAGAAAGGCAAAAAAAATCAAGTAACTGTGCACCTGGGCAAAACTATGTTGAACTAAAATATGCAGAGAGATTTAGATTTGGGTGGGGTACGGCAAAACTAAGATTTGAAATTGCAGTGTAAAATAAAGCTGTCTAACATTTGTGGGCTGCATGAAAAAGCAGCTTCCAAATAAGAATCAGACCAGGCGTTATTAATACTGCGAATTGCTGAAGATAATTGTGCTATTGATAGAGAAACTGTGTTTATTCTTATTATTGGAAACCCAAAGTTATTGTTTCTCTGGAATCAGAACAGAACAGCATTAGTTGCTGATCCCATTACTATTGCCTATAGCTGTTAATGAGTGGTCCAGATAAGCGCTGTCTCTTTGTATGTATCACTCTACTCTAATCTTGGTGTCCCTCATAATGGAAGTTCATTGTTTCTCAGGGAATAAAAAGAATAGTTTGTTATTTCAAAGTATTGTTTAAGCTGATGGCATGGTATCCCATCAGGAATCTAACCTAATAAAAGTGAGATGCATTAACACAAAGGTATCATTCAATTCTCAGCTACACTGGCCTCTGTTGATTGGGTTGGGAATATTGAATACCAGAAAAACTTTCCCCTTTGAAAGAAACTCACCTGTGAACAGGTACAGATGGAGCCTCCCTCATCTTTGCAATTTTTCCGCCTAAACGGAGCTTTAGTTGCACCTAAGCGATAGCTTAGGTTGTTGAGTCTATGCACGGACAGGAGCATTGAGACATGCCTACATATTCAGCATGCAATGCACATCTCCACCTCTGGGTGGCTAATGTGCCACTAATCCAGTACTTTAGAGTGAATAGCGGCGGATTGATCTACAAGCTCTGGCAAATGGTCAGTGACGACTGTAATGTTACTGTATACTGTATACACAGACCAATGGTCAGATGGATTGAGTCAATAAAAAAAAATTGTTTATACAGATGCAAACGAATGTGTTAAAACACTGGTCCATTGCCATGTTACTGTATGTGAGCATTCAAGTCCCGTAGGCAAAGCAATATATAAAACAAAATAAAAAAATAGTGTACACAGATGCAACTAATGTGTTAAAGCAATACTGTAATTCATTGACGTTGATAAATCAATAAATAAAAATAGTGTATACAGTCGCAACTAATGTGTTAAAGCAACACTGTAGTTCATTGACGTTATGGATTGATAATGTCGATATTATCTTAAACAATAAAGCTATACCTCTAGATACACTTTTACCGTGGAGCCGCTATGGCCGCTAGACTGAATACACGCGCTACGCACTTTGTACGCTATTTGCGTACAGAGTCCCGTACGTGGTACGTACTTGGCGTACACACGCCACGCTGAGTGTACAGAGTATGCACAGCGCGCGCACACACAATTGATAACCTTTAAACCTTATTAGTAATACAATGTAATAATATGGTTACACTTTAAACCTTTATGCAGCAAAGCACTGCAATGATGTTATACCTTAAACCTTAAGTAGCACTGACGGTATAAAGTACCCGCAGTGCGTACACCTTATCAATACTTATAAACTTTCTACAGTAAAATACGCTTTAAACCCTAGCAGGGAAATGAGGACACAACACCGATATGTAGTTGAACCACAGGGTTCTAAGACCACAGTGGATTATTTCAAAAGGTAAAACAGTACAAATTATACACTACAGGCTAACAAGATAAATCTACAACAGAATAATGGCTACAGTCAATGTACATACGTGTGAATAATCACGTGCGCTTCCCGGTCCTCCGCTAATCAGGTTGAAAGCATTAAGAGTCTGTGACAGTGACCTGGCCTGCAGCTCGCTCTTTATTCAGTAGATCAAAACATAATACAATAGACACTGTGTGCTCTTCTTCCATTGGTTCGGGGGTGGGACATATCCTGTGCACCGGGGACCATTGGTCAGTTCAAGAAGTGGGCGATGGCTAGGACTTGAGATGTGGTTTCTGTTGTTTACATCTGAGTTCCCGCCCCATGATCAGTTAAACCCATCACATTAATCATAAATCTGGTATTATTAATAACTTAATGAGGTAATATTTAATAATGTTCTTATTCCCACCAGATTAATGTTTACGTGACTCTGAACAATATGATCCCACACATGATATGATTATCTATTTCAATCTTCAAGATATACATATATCCACATATTCATATATATATATATCTGTGCAATGGCCCCGGCACTCACGTAATCCACCGTAGGATATGTCTCGCTCCTGTGCCCTCCCCCTCCGGGGGTCTCCCTCCGGTACACACAGCAATGGAACAAAGAGGCGGCACTCGGAGACTGTGTAATCAAAGTGTATTAGACAAAATTACTCTCTGCTGCACGCACCAAAGCGGTTGCAGCAAAGAGGGATGATTTGTTTATACCAGCTAATACCAAAGATCTGTCTAAGATCATTCCCTGGGTATGTGAACATAGAACCAACAGTAGGCAAGTGCAACAAAAACTCCAGGCTTTATGGCCCATAGTGTCAAGTGACCCTGATTTGGGAATTTTCCGAGATGTACGTGTCATGCCTAGCTACACAAAGGGAAGGAGTATCAAAGATATATTGGTTAAAACCGATATGGCCAAACTTAAAGTAAAGCCCACCCACTTTATGACAAGAAAGAATGGGTGTTTCAAGTGCACAGGGTGCACGACATGCACCTACATGTCACCAGGTGACACCATTTCGCACCCATTTTCAGGCAAGAGCTTTAAAATCAAATGGCCGTTAACCTGTAGTTCAAAATTTGTGATATATGCCATCATGTGCCCTTGTGGGCGCTACTATATCGGCAAAACCGAATGCCAATTTAAGGTGAGAATGGCACAGCACAGGCAAGCCATCAGAAACGCTCTTGCCACAGGAGGGGGCGACCAGCCGGTGGCCAAGCATTTCGTGGAACATCGACATAGTATGGCCACCTTAAAACATCGGATTATTGATCATGTCCCAGAGTCAGCCCGAGGGGGCAACAGGGGCAAAAGACTCTTACAACTTGAGTCAGTGTGGATACACAGGTTAAACACGTTAAAACCAGGTGGGCTAAATGACAATCTAGGCCTTATTAATTTTTTATAATTTTTTTATAATTGTTTATAATTGTACACTGCATTTTACAAAACGTTGGATTCCGAAGTGAGGGAATAAGTAACGGTTTAATGTAGTGGTTTAGATTTCTGTCAAACCTGGTTTTTGTAGCCCAGCCAAGTAGTACACCCTGTCAGGTACCCTAGCAATGATAGCTTCTGTAGAAAGAGGTATTTCTAGTCTAATCCTGTCTGAGGGGCATAGTGTGTCTTAGGCAGCAAACACAATTGAGCTCACAGGGTCACTGAGTTGCCAATGCTGCAGTTTGTTTATTCATATGTTTTTATTAAATTAATAGTCACGTTTTTAATGTACAAGCACAATTTTATCGAGACTACATATTCAATGATGCAGATTTTAACATTGTGATAATTGTATACACATAAGCACTTTACTGGCCAAGTGGTCAGCGCACACTGAGGTATGTTTTGTTAAGCACTGTACATACTGACGATCTGTAGTTTTTGTTTACAGTGTTTCCATGGTCGCATCGGAGGGTTCCCGCGACGTCACTTCCTGGTTACGCTGACGCGAGCGGAAGCGCCGGGCGGAGGCTCCGACGAGCGGCCAGTTGGAAACGCTGAGAAGATTGCATGCACGTGAAGGGGGGTGAGTAAAGGGAAATGGTATTTAAGCACTGTTTTATGCACTGTCACTTTATCCTGAAGAAGGAATTGGTCCCCGAAACGTTGATGCCACTTTTGTCTAATACACTTTGATTACACAGTCTCCGAGTGCCGCCTCTTTGTTCCATTGCCATATATATATATATATATGGTGAGTATGGGTAGGTAGGGGTTCTGGCGACCAGCTGGTGTTTGTATATACCAAATTATTTAGCGGACTAAGATAACATATATAGAGGACTGGATAAAAAAAAAACAAAAAAAAAAAAACTTTTTTTTGGTAAAAGAGTAATAACAATTTATTTTGTCAACCATAAAAAATACTTGCTTTAAAAAATAATAAAAATGTTTTTTCACAGAACTACATATATAAAAAATGTAGTAAAACAGACTATATAATAAAAAGCCGTTATATAAAAATATTAAGACATAAATAGAATAGAATAAAGGAATTAGTAGTTATTAAAAAAACAGCTTAACTTAAGATGGAGGGTCATACAGGAAATCCCAACGCGTTTCGTCTATCTGACTTCATCAAGGGGTAGTGATAGAATGTTCAAAATGAGCTTATATACCCACTGATAAGGAGTTACTAACTGTGACATCACTTCCTGTCAATTAGTATTGAAAAGGTATATCATATATATAATTCACATTGGTAGCAGAGAAACAGAGATGGAGCAGTGTTAATAGGTCATGGAGAGGCTTCCCATGACTTTATATCGAAAAACGAGTAGTATAACTAGTTTTAGACAGTGTTGTAAACAGTTCTTGTTATGGGTGCGCACTTCCGCCACACTTCCTGTATCGGCGGCTTTGGAGTGCGCATGTGCGGACGCCCCACTTCCGGCTTCGCGTCTCAATGAACGGAGGTGTTCAGGTCTTCATGCCCCACTTCCGTCCTTGTAGTTCGGTTGTTTAGTCCCCACTTCCGGTATGCGTGTCCGGAATCACAGGATGCTTCTTCTTGTTACAAGGATGTTTAGAGAGTTCAATGCTCGAACGGCGGCCATTTTAGCGGAGTCCCTATAAGTGGACACGGATACTCCATATATATTGTTTGCTCAGTGACATAAATAAAGAAAAATAAGTTATAATTAATATCAATTCGCCTTGAGTATTTCAATAAGAATATTATTGCATATCTGGCATACATTACGTCCATTTTAAATTCAGGGCACTATATTATATTACTAAATGGTAGTAATTTTATAAGAGTGGTTTATACTAAAAATGGGGGAAGGGAGAAACAGACATTTTAGGCATCTAATTAAATTAGTGTATATTTATACATATGCGGAAAATGGAGAATATTAAGATTATTACTAGGTGAATTAAAAAATATATATAAAATAAAAAACCGTGATATGTGCGCATGTGGAAATATTTGTATATGCGAGTGCATATACTAGGCATCATATATCATATTTGTGACGTTGTCTGCATATACTTATCTGTGCCTTATTATGTGCCTGGGCAGTTCAATGATCATATGTGTCGTATACGTGAACCTGATTTTGACACATTAGTGTTTATTGACCAATTTTTTACAGTACTTTAGCTTCCCAGGGGGTCTCCCTCTTGGTACTGTTAAAGCCCGACACTGCTTAGCTTCCAAGATCGGACGGGCTTGGGCGTGGAGCCAGTGTGGTATGACTGTATCTGTTGGCTTTGAAAAAAACACTCATTCTTGTGTCAAATATTTTTATTATTTTTGTGCTCACGAATACAAGTGTAATTATAATCTAGTGTGATACAGGTGAGTGAAAAAGAATGTGACAGTTATTCAATGACCTTATAGGAATGGGGCAATTTCATAACCCTCATTGAATCCCGCCGGGTGCATCGTGTTGAGCTGATAGATCCAAAACATTTCTCTTTGGGATAGTTTATTCGCCAAATCTCCGCCTCTTTCTCCAATCTGTACGTGTTCGATTGCTTTAAAGGATAAGTCTTCTGGGTTTGAGTTATGTTCCAAGATGAAATGTCTGTAGATAAGGTGGGTATCGAGCTTGTTTTTGATGCTCCTGATGTGTTCTTGGATTCTTAGTTTGAGTGTACGCTTCGTTTTCCCCACGTATTTCTTCTTGCATGTACATTCCAATAAGTATATGACTGAGCTGCTGTTGCAATTGAGGAATTCTTTTATCTTAAATTCTTTGGTATCTCCGGAGTCAAAAAATGTTTTTCTGTTTGGATTTAGAAACTTGCAGATGTTGCATCGTCCGCATTTGAATGCTCCTGTGCATTTCATAAATGTTTGAGTGGTTCTTTCCTTACTGGTATTAGGTAGCATGCTGGGTGCAAGGTGGTCTTTGAGACTCTTGGATTTACGGAAGACTATCTGTGGTTTTTCCGGGAGAATTTCCTTTAGTACAGGATCCATAAGCAAGATCTTCCAATGTTCCCTAAGTGATGTTTTGATATGATTCTCATGTTGATTGAAGGTGGTAATGAATGCGGTCGATTCCTTTGGGGCTTCCTTCTTTTTATATTCTAGAAGGTCCTCCCTCTTTAGGGTGTTTGTTCTTGCAGTGGCCTTGTCCAGAATTGATTTTGGGTATGACTTCTCTTCAAAGCGTTTTCTGTAGATGGCTACCTGTTCGTTGCAGTCCTCTTTCTTGCTACAGTTCCGCTTTATTCTATGGAACTGAGAATAAGGGATGTTGTCCTTCCATGTCTTTGCGTGGCTGCTTTGATAGTGGAGGTAGCTATTTTTATCCACCCCTTTGATGAAGTTTCTGGTTACCACTGATGATCCTTCACCCATTAGTACTAAATCCAAGTACTCTATGGAGATTTTGTTTGTATTGTACGTAAAAGTGAGATTCATATCATTGATTTCTAAAAGATTAAAAAATTCCATAAAAAGTTCCAGACTGCCATTCCATATTATTAAAATGTCATCGATATAGCTGACAAAGGGGGGGGACTAGTTATCCTGGATCGAGACAACTATGTGAAAGAAGCACATCGTTTACTAGGTGATACCACATCCTATGAACCGTTACAGAATGATCCCAAGGATGCTTACATAGAAGAATTGAGAATACTCCTCACACAAGGACTCCGGAATGGAAGTATTACGAAAGAGGAATTCCAATTCTTAATGCAATCTAGCCCCATAACCCCCATTTTCTATTACTTGCCGAAAATCCATAAAAACCTCTTGAACCCACCAGGGAGACCTATTGTCGCTGGAATTGACTCCTTAACATCAAAACTATCTGAATATGTAGATGTCTTTTTAAACCCATATGTTAAGGAATTACCATCCTACCTTAAAGACACCACCATGGTGTTGAACCTAATGAAGTCAGTAGAATGGAAAGACACCTATTTATGGATTACATTGGATGTCCAGTCTCTGTATACGTGCATTGAGCACTCTAAAGGCATTAAGGCTTGTAAAGGTTTTTTAGATAAGGACCCTACCCTTACAACTATCCAAAGATCTTTTATCTGTGATGTGATGAATTTTATCTTGAGTCGAAATTATTTTAAATTTTTAGAGAGTTTTTATCTTCAACGCTGTGGGACCGCGATGGGCACGATTTTTGCACCAAGTTTCGCAAACCTATTTATGGGACAATGGGAGGAACTCTATGTGTACAACACTCAATATTACAAGAATAATGTGATCCTGTACAAACGCTATATCGATGACATTTTAATAATATGGAATGGCAGTCTGGAACTTTTTATGGAATTTTTTAATCTTTTAGAAATCAATGATATGAATCTCACTTTTACGTACAATACAAACAAAATCTCCATAGAGTACTTGGATTTAGTACTAATGGGTGAAGGATCATCAGTGGTAACCAGAAACTTCATCAAAGGGGTGGATAAAAATAGCTACCTCCACTATCAAAGCAGCCACGCAAAGACATGGAAGGACAACATCCCTTATTCTCAGTTCCATAGAATAAAGCGGAACTGTAGCAAGAAAGAGGACTGCAACGAACAGGTAGCCATCTACAGAAAACGCTTTGAAGAGAAGTCATACCCAAAATCAATTCTGGACAAGGCCACTGCAAGAACAAACACCCTAAAGAGGGAGGACCTTCTAGAATATAAAAAGAAGGAAGCCCCAAAGGAATCGACCGCATTCATTACCACCTTCAATCAACATGAGAATCATATCAAAACATCACTTAGGGAACATTGGAAGATCTTGCTTATGGATCCTGTACTAAAGGAAATTCTCCCGGAAAAACCACAGATAGTCTTCCGTAAATCCAAGAGTCTCAAAGACCACCTTGCACCCAGCATGCTACCTAATACCAGTAAGGAAAGAACCACTCAAACATTTATGAAATGCACAGGAGCATTCAAATGCGGACGATGCAACATCTGCAAGTTTCTAAATCCAAACAGAAAAACATTTTTTGACTCCGGAGATACCAAAGAATTTAAGATAAAAGAATTCCTCAATTGCAACAGCAGCTCAGCATATACTTATTGGAATGTACATGCAAGAAGAAATACGTGGGGAAAACGAAGCGTACACTCAAACTAAGAATCCAAGAACACATCAGGAGCATCAAAAACAAGCTCGATACCCACCTTATCTACAGACATTTCATCTTGGAACATAACTCAAACCCAGAAGACTTATCCTTTAAAGCAATCGAACACGTACAGATTGGAGAAAGAGGCGGAGATTTGGCGAATAAACTATCCCAAAGAGAAATGTTTTGGATCTATCAGCTCAACACGATGCACCCGGCGGGATTCAATGAGGGTTATGAAATTGCCCCATTCCTATAAGGTCATTGAATAACTGTCACATTCTTTTTCACTCACCTGTATCACACTAGATTATAATTACACTTGTATTCGTGAGCACAAAAATAATAAAAATATTTGACACAAGAATGAGTGTTTTTTTCAAAGCCAACAGATACAGTCATACCACACTGGCTCCACGCCCAAGCCCGTCCGATCTTGGAAGCTAAGCAGTGTCGGGCTTTAACAGTACCAAGAGGGAGACCCCCTGGGAAGCTAAAGTACTGTAAAAAATTGGTCAATAAACACTAATGTGTCAAAATCAGGTTCACGTATACGACACATATGATCATTGAACTGCCCAGGCACATAATAAGGCACAGATAAGTATATGCAGACAACGTCACAAATATGATATATGATGCCTAGTATATGCACTCGCATATACAAATATTTCCACATGCGCACATATCACGGTTTTTTATTTTATATATATTTTTTAATTCACCTAGTAATAATCTTAATATTCTCCATTTTCCGCATATGTATAAATATACACTAATTTAATTAGATGCCTAAAATGTCTGTTTCTCCCTTCCCCCATTTTTAGTATAAACCACTCTCATAAAATTACTACCATTTAGTAATATAATATAATGCCCTGAATTTAAAATGGACGTAATGTATGCCAGATATGCAATAATATTCTTATTGAAATACTCAAGGCGAATTGATATTAATTATAACTTATTTTTCTTTATTTATGTCACTGAGCAAACAATATATATGGAGAATCCGTGTCCGCTTATAGGGACTCCGCTAAAATGGCCGCCGTTCGAGCATTGAACTCTCTAAACATCCTTGTAACAAGAAGAAGCATCCTGTGATTCCGGACACGCATACCGGAAGTAGGGACTAAACAACCGAACTACAAGGACGGAAGTGGGGCATGAAGCCCTGAACACCTCCGTTCATTGAGACGCGAAGCCGGAAGTGGGGCGTCCGCACATGCGCACTCCAAAGCCGCCGATACAGGAAGTGTGGCGGAAGTGCGCACCCATAACAAGAACTGTTTACAACACTGTCTAAAACTAGTTATACTACTCGTTTTTCGATATAAAGTCATGGGAAGCCTCTCCATGACCTATTAACACTGCTCCATCTCTGTTTCTCTGCTACCAATGTGAATTATATATATGATATACCTTTTCAATACTAATTGACAGGAAGTGATGTCACAGTTAGTAACTCCTTATCAGTGGGTATATAGGCTCATTTTGAACATTCTATCACTACCCCTTGATGAAGTCAGATAGACGAAACGCGTTGGGATTTCCTGTATGACCCTCCATCTTAAGTTAAGCTGTTTTTTTAATAACTACTAATTCCTTTATTCTATTCTATTTATGTCTTAATATTTTTATATAACGGCTTTTTATTATATAGTCTGTTTTACTACATTTTTTATATATGTAGTTCTGTGAAAAAACATTTTTATTATTTTTTAAAGCAAGTATTTTTTATGGTTGACAAAATAAATTGTTATTACTCTTTTACCAAAAAAAAGTTTTTTTTTTTGTTTTTTTTTATCCAGTCCTCTATATATGTTATCTTAGTCCGCTAAATAATTTGGTATATACAAACACCAGCTGGTCGCCAGAACCCCTACCTACCCATACTCACCTTAATTCTATACAGCATCTTACCAATGCTGAAAAATTTTCTAGGGGACGGCTGACACCCTATTATTTATAAGGGAGTGTTTTTTACATATGAATATATATTTTACTTCCAGGTGTTGTTTTCCCTCACACGTGGCGCTTTACTCCTATTTTTTATATATATATATATATATATATATATATATACATACACACGTACATACATACTCCTGCTATTACAATTTGTTAGGAATTATATATTTATTCATTCATATATATATATATATATATATATATATATATATGAACACCTACATCTCCATGGGTTTTAGACTAGGAATGTTAATATCTTAAATTTCTATCTATCTGGTCTTGTGTTGTGGTTAGCTATTGTTTCTGATTTTCTAAACAGCTTTGGTTCCTGGGTATTGTCACTTCGTTTGTTTTTGCTTTCAGGTGAGACAATGACAATTTAGTACTCATTGTTTTAAATAGAGACTTGGCTATTTTAGTAAACAAAGATGTTTGCCTTCTCCATAGAATTTCAAAGCTTAGTGTAAATAAGGCCATTGTATTTTAGTCTCTGGAAGTTTTAATTTATGTGTGACTGATTTTCATGCTATTTAAAAGTTAAAGCAGACAGTGTGGGATTTATACAATATATATATATATTAGATTTATGATATGTCTTTGTGGCTTTTCCATGAGAGTACAAACTTCACTGTAATTACTCATACCACGCTCAAACCGCGCAGGGCCGCGGGTGCGACCATACGCAATTTGCGGATATGTGCACGCATGGCGGACATGTGTGTGTGGTTTGTACGTGATGTGTGTACTGCAATATTTTTCGACTTTGACAGTCTACCCTTTGGCAGTCAACAATAACTGCCACTATCTAAACATTAAACAGAAAAATATACAATACAATATCTACAGATGATTGGATAAAAATATACGATACAAATATCTACAGATGATTGGATAAAAATATACGATACAAATATCTACAGATGATTGAATGGTAGGCAGAGAGGTGTAGGTGGGAAATGTATGACCTAGTGGGATAGTAAAAGCATGTATGTATGAATTCATGTCTGAGGGGCATGTATCATCGTGCCGTATATGTTCTAGATAAGCTTCGAGGTATTGCGAAGTATACATTAAATCCTTCTTATCCCGTTTTAAGGGTCTGTAAGTGGGCCAACAAACACTACCGAGCTCTTTTCGGCTTTTTGTTCCAACAAATGGGGTGCACATTTAGTTGATGATACATGCAGGGGGAACATATGTGAATGCTAATATATGGATATCACCTGTCGACTATGTGTGTCACTACCTGAAGGTTGTAGAGATGAAGATAAGACACATATCAAAAATACATTCACATAACATTTGCGTAATCATTCTTGGGTGTTGATCGAAGTTTCTTCCGGATGGGTGTATTTTTGCTGAAACACAGGAAAAATGGGTGAAAGAAACGGGCCGTGGAATTCATTTGCAATCCTTATCACAACATCGTTTCTATAGATGGATCATAAATTAAATCTGCTGCTGTAGCAATGCCCCTGCTCCTTAAACTCATCACTTTTGTACTGCGCTTGCGCCGAGTTAAAATTCGAACACACCTAAATATCAAGCCAATAATTATGACGACTCCCAGGATACAAAGGAGAAACTTTCCTACACTCATTATAACATTTTGAGCCCATTCTCCTAAACCTGAGAACCAATTGCGTGGGTTCAACCATGAGACCCAGCCGGTCAGTTCATTACTCACAGCAGTCAGGGTAAGGTTGTGTCTCCGTCGGAACTCCCACTTCAACTGCAAGATATCGTCCATCTTTTGATCAATGATCTCAGTTGGGTCGTCAGTGCTGTTTGTAATATACGTGCAGCACTTCACACCATATTGAGTTGCCAATGTGACACAGTACCCGCCTGTCACCGCTGTGATATAATTGAGGACCATCCTGTGCTGGATCAGTTCCGTTTTGTAAGCTTGCAACTCCCTTCCCGTATACCTGAAGGTGTCGTCATACATCTCAGTGATATTATCTATCAGATTCGCTAGCGCATGGATGTACCTATAATTTATAATTCCTCTGGCAGTACGGGTGATGTCTAACGCGAGTTGGAATTGAATCCCGGTGGATTCGTGGATTAAATCAGAGGCTGCGTGCTCTGTCCTATCTATGAGGTGTCTCTTAACGATGTGTTCATAGTGAGTATGAGTGTAAGGAGCTTGAGCACTGCGGTGAATGTCTTTCATCTTATCATGGGTTATGGTCATTACTTCTGGCAACACTCTTCCAATGTAACACAATCCCTCTGAGTTTGGGGCAAGCCACTTATACGCCTTTCTCCCGCATATGAAATAGGCATCATCGGGGAGAACATATGGGACAGAATATGACATTACCATATTGCAAACTTTCCAAGTGAAAAACCCAATACCTAGTTCTCTCATCTGTTCAGTACACATATCAGGCTGTATGATATGCGCACAGTACCCTGGTGATACTTCTCCAACCCGCATGGTCTCACATCCTTGAGTATACCTATACTGAAAATACCTTCCACCGTCGGCTATTTGGCGTATAAGTTCAGAGTCTACGGGTATCCTGTCAGCTCTGTGCGAAAATGCCATGGTTTGGTTGTTCCATGTCACTTCCCAATTTCCCGGCTTTCGGGAATTGGAAATGTTAAAACATAACAAGGCTCTATCTACATGATACTGGTGGAGCTTCAAACTAGGGGGCCTAGAAATATTACATTTCTTGTCCACCGGTCTCCCACCCCGTAATTCGAGTACCTCATTTATTGCTAACGGGTATGGTACTAATCCTGACTTGTTCTGACCTTGAGGTACTTGTGAGCACACCCAGCATTCGGTCTGGTTTAAGACCTTACCCACTAGTGAGTGGTAATCACTCAATGGATGACGGTCCATGTTGATATTAAGGCTGGACTGACATCTCTGGATGCACCCATCCTCAACTATGTTTTCACAATTCCTACAGATGCAATCTTCCTCAGCCAATAACCCTTCACAGTGCCTCCTAGTTTCTAGACTACCAGATCGTGTTCTGATACTCGCCTTTGCTCGGTGGATGTGTTGCTCTTGGAATTCTACAAATCCGTCCTTGCCATCAGAACCCATTCCAGATCCTTTCTCGACCTCTCTGATACTCTCACCGAAACAGACTGCTCTGGTCAGCAACAGGGTCAACAGGAAAACCCGGAACGCAGTCTCTTGGGGTAAGTCCATCTTGTTAAGGGGAGAGAAAGGGAACAAGAAGGGGGAGGAAAGGAGGGTAATGGGAGATGGAGAAAATAATAAATAGGAAAAAGAAAAACTGGTGCGACAACCGCCTCTAGTCTTGTTGTTCTCCGTGCTCAGGTGCCATCTCAACAGTGCTGCCTCTCAGCCTTCCCGGAACAGACACCCCAGTGATACGATATTCTCTCCGAGTCAGCGACCTTTCTGTAGGGAACATAAATCTTGCATTACAATGTGTTTCACTATTGTGTATTATCGGTTGTGTGAAGTAAACCATCCGTGGAAAATTAAAAAGAGAGAGGGAGAGAATAATAAATAGAAAATTTGTCAGATTTGCGTTCACCATCAGGCTATCACACCATCATGTCTATCGGTATCTATGCACAGTCTCCCTTCACCAGTATTTCCACTCTCTACCCTTTGTGCATGGCCAGGCACAGTGATGCTGGTGAGATATACTGGTTTTGGGCAGACCTCTGAAAAGACCGAGTAGACATGTGACGTTTGAGCTGTAATTCTGTCGGTGAACGTCAGAGATGAAGAGGAAACTTTGAAGACAAATCACAGAGTTTAGTAACAAAGAAGATTTTACAAAGTTTGACATCTGGATTGGGCACTACGGGGAATGATTCCCTAATCAGGCTGTTCCCTTAAAAAAAATTCTATGTGTGTTATATCTCAACTGGAACTATCCCAGCCATCAATCCAGTGTCTTGTCCATTCTAAGTTCATGGGGAACCCGGTATCTTTGAGATAATTTCCTCTACCTGTGATGGACATGCTTCTAAAACAGTGAAATGCAATATTAGTCTTCGTGGGTATTTTAACATATTTTGTGCTTCCTGGGTGGGAGCACTCTATATGTATACCATCTCTAACAAAACTCCTGTTAAATTACTTAGAGGTCACTTCTGCTAGAGGGAGAGAAGCAGAAGTTTAGAAGCCTCCTCCTAATCTCTGTAAGTTCTGTCAAAAGGGTAAAGTTGCATTTATTCTGTTCTTCCCATTAACCGAATCTGTGTTTTTCTATACTGCTTGTGATTCCTTACTATATGTCCCTTGATCCCGTCTATGTGTTTACTAACGTGGCTTATTTATTCTGTCTAGGGGTCTATATTGGCTATGTGCTCTACTACTCCTACAATTTCTAGCAAAATGTCCTTCATATTTTTACAAATGTAACATATTATCGGTCTTTTGTTACTACTAGGGTTTTGGGGTTTGGGCTGATGAGACTTTGGTGTAAGAGCCTGCATACTTTCAATCCTCAGCCTCTCCTCTTGCAGTTTTCTATGCCTAGCAATATTCCTATGGTGTTCAATTGCGCACTCTCTAAGGCAAGCTACTGTGACCCCTCTCCAACCAGGCAAAGAGGTTTGTACTCTGTCCCTCACTGTCTGATCGAGTCCGTCCATTAGCACAGACACAGCCACTTCTCTGTATTTTTCATCGTTCCCTGCATCTAATACCCCCATGTATCTATCCATTTCCTGCAGTGCTCGGTGGAAATAATCAGATGTCATTTCATTTTTCCTCTGTTTTATGGAGAAAATTCTTCTCCACTCAGCGGGAAAACACAACTCTAGTTGCTTATTAATTTGTTCTATATTTTCCTGATTGTTTCTGTCAGTCATAGGACTATTCGACTCTAGCCTACAATCAGTGGTAAATTTTTGGGTGTCAATATTAGGGGGTAGGCATGCTTTCAAAAATGTCCGCCAATGTTGGTTTGTTGGTTCATACACATTACCCAGATCTCTGATAAATTTCTGACATCTGGCTAAATGCTTCCGAGGGTTGGGGAATTCTGAAATGATTGATCGCAGCTCATCTCTGGGCCACGGGCAATACATTGCATTATTCTCGGTGAAGACTACTCCCTGACTATCGGTTCCCCCATTGGGAGTTACTATTTCCAAGACAGGGTGTAATCCTACCATTCCGTTCCTAATCTGTTTACTGTGTGGTGTTGTTTCTGTGCAATGAACTGTCTCATACTTACCGGTAGCTGTGACCTCACCCGTTCTTTCATTGGGGAATACTGTTACTGCACTACCTGGTTGGACAGATCCCACCTGAGTTTCCTGCAACATGACTGCTTGGAGGAGAGCTGTGATTTGGCTGACTCCTTCATCTTCCTGTGACCTAAAACCTTGGAGAGACTTCAAAACAGGATACATTTTGCAAAAGTTAGGGTTAATACATTGCTCTTTCATATTACTATCATTTACGGATGTATCATTGACTGTAGCCTTCTGTTCCCCTTCGACCTATGTCGACAATGGTGTGTTTGTGTTCTCATTCCCGCTAGGTTTGGAACCGATTGCATTTGTTAATTTCTCTTGCATATCGCCCTCTTGCTGCCATAAATTAGTTTGTGTGTCTGACCCTTTTCTTTTGGGACTTTATCAGACATATCCTAACCCTTAAATTCTGCAACACCTCTGGTTCAAAACTGCCTACCCTAGGGAACGGTTCCCTATCTTCCGCAGTCATACGTTCCCATTCATTGCATAAAACCTCTGTGTGTGATCCATACTTTTCACACATTATGTACCTCGCTGACCCCTTGGGCCGCGGAACATCAACCTGAACCCTGGTTTAACGTCCCTTACTTGAGCAACTGGCCCCCATATTTTGCAGGTATTGCCTTCTCAACTAATTCCTACAAAAACACAAAATACTCAATATAAGGCAACGGTGAAAGTTCAGCGAGTGCTTTCACCCACTCACGCCCACGTTGGCCAATACACCTAAACACTGTCGTCAGCGCCGGTACGTACCCAACCTAGGGCCCCTGTGTAACCTCTATTTACTGGAAGTATATGGGAGTGACTTACCCTTCCCAGTAAATATTGGTTGTTGGAGATTTCCTGAGTGACCAGCGAAACTCCCTTAAAACAGACAAAAATGTACACAAATCACGCTTCGCATGCTACACCCAGAGCTAATGATCCCGCGATTTTACGCAAAGCTCGTAAAAAGGGGATCACGTTGCGCTAAGTATTGCACTCACGAACGTGCGGTACAATCGCACAGCGTATAAGTAACTGTTACTTATCCGCCGTACGACCAATGGAATCGTTTTTCAGGCTGCGAAACTTAAGCCGGAGCGTTTCAATCAAATGGCCTATATGGGTTTCTTCGCTAACCCCTTGTGGTTGCGGCACCTAAACAAAACCTCGCTGACCTTTTAGTCTGCGGTACTCTAAACCTTCGCTGACCTTCTGGTCTGCGGTATCTGCTACCTTGCTCCTTTGTACCTTAATCAATGTTAACGTGAGCAAGCCAGTCTCACGCCACCAAGTGTCCACTCACCTGGTGTGGTCTCCTACGGGATCCCGAATTCCCTGGGTCCACAAAACCTTTATTGTTTGCACACTCACACTCGTTCACTCAAATACACTTTTTGGCTTTTTTTCTGTACAGAAAATTAACTTTCATTCAGGTGAACAGCCTTAGTACCAGAGGTAATGCAGTAAAAAAGGTTTTATTTAAACTAAATCTTGGACACTGAACAATTTGTGCTATTACCGTGTGGCTACCGTTTCGCGCCTAAACTAAACAA
The DNA here is from genome assembly GCF_028390025.1 of Pseudophryne corroboree. Classification (NCBI taxonomy): domain Eukaryota; kingdom Metazoa; phylum Chordata; class Amphibia; order Anura; family Myobatrachidae; genus Pseudophryne; species Pseudophryne corroboree. Next base: position 637,478,062 of record NC_086447.1, on the reverse strand, counting down.
TGCTATTGTGTAATTTGTACTTAGCGGCCGTATCCTTACGCACGTTGCGTAAGCACGCGATCGTGCGTACGTCTTTATGTTGCGTACGCAGTCCCGTACTTTGTCCGAGACACGTGTACAAAGACCGTACTTCCGCAGTAGTACAAATCCCACACTTCTATAAATGTAAGCGATATTATCTATAATCGCTCACTTAACACCACACACAGTTTCTTCTGTATAAAACTTTACAACTAGGTCAGGCTGCGTGTGAGTCTTACACTTACTTCCTTAAATATTAACTCTATATTTTAACTAAATAGCAACAAATTTCTCAGCACAGGTCAAAATGAATCTAATAATCAATACTTATGGTCGCAATGCGAGCAGGTATACAAAGTACTAAATATAGGTGTATGCGTGTGTTGTGTGCGCAAAAACAGAAATTCACAGACTTTTTAGATAGCTTTGCTTACTCACTTTTCGGGTTCCACCAGCATCCCTACAAACCATGCAGAGCAGACACCATCTAATCAGCATACAAATAGGGTTTCCAGTGTATCCTGCGACCAGGGAAAGGTTCACGCAGGGTACCTTACCCGTCCCCCTTTGCTGATAGATAGTCTGCTTTAACCTGCTAGGCTGCGGGTATGAGGAAAAACCAGACGATGCCCTCAATTGATAATGTCGATATTATCTTAAACCATAAAGTTATACCTCTAGATACACTTTTACCATGGAGCCTCTATGGCCGCTAGACTGAATACACGCCCTACGCACTTTGTACGCTATTTGCGTACAGAGTCCCGTACGTGGTACGTACTTGGCGTACACACGCCGCGATGAGTGTACAGAGTACGCACAGCGCGCGCACACACAATTGATAACCTTTAAACCTTATTAGTAATACAATGTAATAATATGGTTACACTTTAAACCTTTATGCAGCAAAGCACTGCAATGATGTTATACCTTAAACCTTAAGTAGCGCTGATGGTATAAAGTACCCGCAGTGCGTATCAATACTTATAAACTTTCTACAGTAAAATACGCTTTAAACCCTAGCAGGGAAATGAGGACACAACACCGATATGTAGTTGAACCACAGGGTTCTAAGACCACAGTGGATTATTTCAAAAGGTAAAACAGTACAAATTATACACTACAGGCTAACAAGATAAATCTACAACAGAATAATGGCTACAGTCAATGTACATACGTGTGAATAATCGCGTGCGCGTCCCGGTCCCGGTCCTCCGCTAATCAGGTTGAAAGCGTTAAGAGTCTGTGATAGTGACCTGGCCTGCAGCTCACTCTTTATTCAGTAGATCACAACATAATACAATAGACACTGTGTGCTCTTCTTCCATTGGTTCGGGGGTGGGACATATCCTGTGCACCGGGGACCATTGGTCAGTTCAAGAAGTGGGCGATGGCTAGGACTTGAGATGTGGTTTCTGTTGTTTACATCTGAGTTCCCGCCCCATGATCAGTTAAACCCATCACATTAATCATAAATCTGGTATTATTAATAACTTAATGAGGTAATATTTAATAATGTTCTTATTCCCACCAGATTAATGTTTACGTGACTCTGAACAAAATGATCCCACACATGATATGATTATCTATTTCAATCTTCAAGATATACATATATCCACATATTCATATTAGTGATGAACGGATTCGGTTTTACTCGGTTCTCAAAACCGAATCTTATTGGCTCACTGATGTCACGTGTTTTGGATAGCCAATAAGATTCGGTTTTGAGAACCGAGTAAAACCGAATCCGCTCATCACTAATTCATATATATATATATATATATATATACAAACGTTGTGACCAAGATCCACAAAAACCAGCACACCTTATGTAGCAATGAACAATTTACTGAATCCTCATTTTAAAGTGCACCGTGCATAAGATAGTACAAATCGTATACTTAGCAGTTCAATTCACAATGGTAACCCCGCATATTGGCAACTCCAACAGCTGTTTCGGTGCAGCAGCACCTTCGTCAGGGAAAGCCAGCAGTATAACTAACCATCACCAAACACCACACTTGTATACACAAAGACAATTAAAAACAATTACATACACCTGTTCATTCCAATCAAGCTGCAAGTCATGTGATCCCATGGTCCAATCCCGGACCAGGGTACTGCCCACCCCTCCGGCGCCATGGTAACAAAATGCAAGTCTGAACAATGTGTGTGCTTAAATGTAAATTATCAACTGATGGAGCACGAGTAGTTCAATCAAATGAATATTGTATACAAAGCACGCCTCACCCACTCTCTCAACAGCTGCAATGGCCGGATGCATCTAAAGCCGGTTACTACCGGCGTGCGGAACTAATCTCATGCGGTGGGGTTGGCGGGGACCCAGTTGTGAGACGCGTCATCCGGAAGTGATGCGATTTCGCTGTTGTTGTACCGTTTCCACGGCAGCGGGACGCGTCACCCGGAAGTGACGTAGTCGCGCTGCTATCATGAAGAAAGACCTCCCTAATCCACTGTGTATGTATATTAAAATACACACACACAGAATATGAACAATTGGCGCAGTATATGGGAAGTGGCCAGAAAAATCCCATCACCATCAATCAGTCCACAGGATCACATGACTAGACTGCATATCATAAACTATAAATACATGCTAAATCTAGCAGAAAAATATAAACAAAAAAAAGTTTTTTTAAACACGACAAAAATTAAATATGATCATGGACATTGTCCCAATAAGGCCAGGCTGACTGTGTCTCTACAGGTAAGTGTGAACTAATAAATCATCACCAGGCTATATCAACATGGAAATAAATATATTACGTCCACCAGACTCATAAAATGACCATTGCAAATCAGAATCTATAGGAAAGGCGTAAAGGACAGTTCTTCATTTAACCCTCTTGGTGTCATCGCATCTAGATTATAAATCCATTTACTTTCTTTTTGTAAAAGAACTTTGTTCCTATCTCCTCCTCTACGAGCCGGAGGGACTTGCTCTATAGGCATAACTTTCAAGTCCTTTATCGTGTGCTTCGCTGCTGCAAAGTGACGAGCTACTGGCGGTGTGCTGGTATCGATTTTTGTTAGTGCTTTTTTAATGGAACTGCGGTGCATTGCCACTCTTTCCTTAAGCATTCTCTGGGTTTTACCCACATATATCAATTTGCACGGGCACCAAATAACGTATACGACATATTTGGTATCACACGTCATCCGTTGTTTAATTTGATATTTCTTGTCTGTGGCAGGGTTAATAAAAGTGGCCCCGGTATTCATAAAGCTGCAGTTGGTACATCCGTGCACTTGTACACTCCTTCTTGTAACTGCAGCCAGCCACTTTTAATCATTACTTTTGGACTAATGTCTGAATACACTAGTCGATCCTTCAAATTGGTGCTCCTTTTATAACAGAACAACGGCAAGTTCTTGCAGGCCTGTCCCAGAATTGGATCACTTTGGATAATGTGCCAATGGGAAAGTATTGTCCGTCTTATAGCTCCTGATGTAATGGAGTATGTGCTGGAAAGCATCAATCTGTCGGCTTCCTCTGCCTTCTTTTTAGGAACCAGCAAGTCTTTCCTCTCCAATTGGAGGCATTTTTGTATCGCATCGTCTACCTCCTTCTTTCCATATCCTCTGTCAAGAAATTTCTTGCCCATGTTCACTAGGGCTTCAGGCAATTTATTTGAATCAGAGGCAGTCCTAACCACCCTCACCATTTGTGAGTAGGGCAAACCCCTCTTTAATGGTTGCGGGTGGAAGCTGTCAAATTGTAGCAGTGTATTTTTATCAGTTGTTTTACGAAAAATTTCAGTCATAAACCGCCTTTCCATAATGCTCACCTTAACATCTAGAAATTCAATAGAAGATGGACTACTGTTACAAGTGAATCTGATGGACCCCTCAATACTGTTAAGCCTGGTGATGAATTCGTTCAAGTTATCACTACCTCCTGTCCAAATAAAGAATAGATCGTCTATAAAACGACAATAACATTTGACGTATTTAGAAAATTCAGGGTCACCGTGAATATGTGCTTCCTCATAGTTGTACATAAACAAATTTGCGTATGATGGGGCCATGTTTGACCCCATCGCGGTCCCGCAAAGTTGCAAGTAAAATGCATTGTTGAATAGAAAATAATTCTTATGAAGTACAATTTCCATGAGGAGCATCAAATATTCTATTGGTGGACCTTTGTAGTTGGTACTGGACGAAATCACCATTCTGATCGCATCCATACCTTCCTTGTGATTAATATTAGTATAGAGACTACATACATCTAGTGTCACCAGCAAACAGCCTTCAGGGGGTATCCCATAAATCTCCAATTTGTTCAAGAAATCTGTTGTATCCCTTAAATAATAGGGGGTATTCTGAACAATGGGTTGTAGGTGCATGTCAACATATTGTGATAAGGGTTGGCTTAATGAGCCCCTAGATGAAATTATAGGCCTTCCCGGGGGTTTGCTTAGTGATTTATGCACTTTAGGCAATATATAAAGAACCGGGACCTTGGGGAAATCTTGGAATAGGAAACTCGCAGTTGACTCATCTATCCAACCATTATGAGTGCCCATGGAGATGATGGAATCTATCTCACGTTTATAGGCACCTGTTGGGTCAAAGGTTAATTTCTTGTAGCACAAGGTATTACTGAGTTGTGACATCACTTCTTCAATATATTCAGATCGGTCAAGGAGAACAATCCCGCCACCCTTATCTGCAGGGCGTATTATGATCTGATCGTTATTCCGTAAATCCTGTACAGCTTTAATCTCCTCAGGTTTTAAATTTTGATATTTCTTTCTCATAGAATTAATAATAGGCAGTGTATCTCTCTTGACCAATCTGATAAATGTGTCAATGGAAGCGTTATTACTCGGTGGATCAAACAAGCTTTTAGGTCTAAACGATCGTTCCCGTGTTTCACCTGTACCTTGTTTACTAAAGAAATCTTTCAATCGAAGTTGCCTATAGAAGCGGTACAACTCAGTCTCCCATTCAAACGCAGTTTGCTTGAATGTCGGTACAAATGTTAACCCTTTTGATAATACGGTCATTTCAGCTGGCGTAAGACTGTGACTAGATAGATTAAACACCACTATCTCCTGTTCCCCTTTGTGTATGTCCTTTCTTGGCCCCTTTCGATGTTTAGTCCCCCCTCTTCTACAGGGCCTTTGCCTCTGCCTACCTTGTATCGACTTCTGGTGTACACTCGATCCCTTAAAAAAGGCTGTCTGCTGGTGGAGGGTTGGTCTGAGTCACTAGGGGAAGTTTGGGAATCAAGGTCCGTATATGACCTGTCACCTCTCCTCCTTCCCCTGTTGCTCTGGCCCCCTCTCCACACTCGCCTGGCACCCGGATTCGTGAGCCAGGAGTACACCCTTAGTTCTTTGTAGTCTTCCTTGACTTTTCTAAATTTGTCTCTCTTAAATGATAATAATTCAGATCTAAAGGAGGAAACACTATCCTCTAATTTGGTGAGCCAATCACAGCCTGCATCAGATTGTAAAATCTCAACACCTGTCAATTCACAGTCAGCCAGCTCCTTCTTGAGAACCTCGATCTCAGTGTTAACCTGTTGAATAACCAAAATCATCAAGTCAAAGCTACAATGATTTAATATAAGACACCACTGTCTACAGAATTCAGCGCTATTGCGCCCAATAGTCGGTTGATTCTTGATACGAAAGCCCCTTGGTATATATTTATCTTTGTGGTATTGTGATAAAGTAAGTCCATGTAATTCTAACTCCGTAAGTCTTTTCTTAAGTTTGAGTAGATCTGAAAAAACTTCTGTTGGACTATCAGTATCAAAAGCCAATTCTTCTGTTGCAGTGAACAATATTTTAGAGATATCCTTTTCCAGGAATCTTTTAGTGCCTGTTAAATCACCGACATCTTTATCCATGACCAAAGGAGGTGTATGTAAAGATAATGTGCTATAGCAAATCCAAATGAATGGAGATCACTTTCATAAAGCTTCTATTATATAACTTAGTGGTGCAGTCCATAAACCACAATGCAATGGTCAATCATCATATGCAAATTTGGAACGCACACACCTTCAATCGTTTTGTCAGGGTGCTCGGTCCAATGTTAACATCCAAATGTTGTGACCAAGATCCACAAAAACCAGCACACCTTATGTAGCAATGAACAATTTACTGAATCCTCATTTTAAAGTGCACCGTGCATAAGATAGTACAAATCGTATACTTAGCAGTTCAATTCACAATGGTAACCCCGCATATTGGCAACTCCAACAGCTGTTTCGGTGCAGCAGCACCTTCGTCAGGGAAAGCCAGCAGTATAACTAACCATCACCAAACACCACACTTATATACACAAAGACAATTAAAAACAATTACATACACCTGTTCATTCCAATCAAGCTGCAAGTCATGTGATCCCATGGTCCAATCCCGGACCAGGGTACTGCCCACCCCTCCGGCGCCATGGTAACAAAATGCAAGTCTGAACAATGTGTGTGCTTAAATGTAAATTATCAACTGATGGAGCACGAGTAGTTCAATCAAATGAATATTGTATACAAAGCACGCCTCACCCACTCTCTCAACAGCTGCAATGGCCGGATGCATCTAAAGCCGGTTACTACCGGCGTGCGGAACTAATCTCATGCGGTGGGGTTGGCGGGGACCCAGTTGTGAGACGCGTCATCCGGAAGTGACGCGATTTCGCTGTTGTTGTACCGTTTCCACGGCAGCGGGACGCGTCACCCGGAAGTGACGTAGTCGCGCTGCTATCATGAAGAAAGACCTCCCTAATCCACTGTGTATGTATATTAAAATACACACACACAGAATATGAACAATTGGCGCAGTATATGGGAAGTGGCCAGAAAAATCCCATCACCATCAATCAGTCCACAGGATCACATGACTAGACTGCATATCATAAACTATAAATACATGCTAAATCTAGCAGAAAAATATAAACAAAAAAAAGTTTTTTTAAACACGACAAAAATTAAATATGATCATGGACATTGTCCCAATAAGGCCAGGCTGACTGTGTCTCTACAGGTAAGTGTGAACTAATAAATCATCACCAGGCTATATCAACATGGAAATAAATATATTACGTCCACCAGACTCATAAAATGACCATTGCAAATCAGAATCTATAGGAAAGGCGTAAAGGACAGTTCTTCATTTAACCCTCTTGGTGTCATCGCATCTAGATTATAAATCCATTTACTTTCTTTTTGTAAAAGAACTTTGTTCCTATCTCCTCCTCTACGAGCCGGAGGGACTTGCTCTATAGGCATAACTTTCAAGTCCTTTATCGTGTGCTTCGCTGCTGCAAAGTGACGAGCTACTGGCGGTGTGCTGGTATCGATTTTTGTTAGTGCTTTTTTAATGGAACTGCGGTGCATTGCCACTCTTTCCTTAAGCATTCTCTGGGTTTTACCCACATATATCAATTTGCACGGGCACCAAATAACGTATACGACATATTTGGTATCACACGTCATCCGTTGTTTAATTTGATATTGTTCATATTCTGTGTGTGTGTATTTTAATATACATACACAGTGGATTAGGGAGGTCTTTCTTCATGATAGCAGCGCGACTACGTCACTTCCGGGTGACGCGTCCCGCTGCCGTGGAAACGGTACAACAACAGCGAAATCGCGTCACTTCCGGATGACGCGTCTCACAACTGGGTCCCCGCCAACCCCACCGCATGAGATTAGTTCCGCACGCCGGTAGTAACCGGCTTTAGATGCATCCGGCCATTGCAGCTGTTGAGAGAGTGGGTGAGGCGTGCTTTGTATACAATATTCATTTGATTGAACTACTCGTGCTCCATCAGTTGATAATTTACATTTAAGCACACACATTGTTCAGACTTGCATTTTGTTACCATGGCGCCGGAGGGGTGGGCAGTACCCTGGTCCGGGATTGGACCATGGGATCACATGACTTGCAGCTTGATTGGAATGAACAGGTGTATGTAATTGTTTTTAATTGTCTTTGTGTATATAAGTGTGGTGTTTGGTGATGGTTAGTTATACTGCTGGCTTTCCCTGACGAAGGTGCTGCTGCACCGAAACAGCTGTTGGAGTTGCCAATATGCGGGGTTACCATTGTGAATTGAACTGCTAAGTATACGATTTGTACTATCTTATGCACGGTGCACTTTAAAATGAGGATTCAGTAAATTGTTCATTGCTACATAAGGTGTGCTGGTTTTTGTGGATCTTGGTCACAACGTTTGGATGTTAACATTGGACCGAGCACCCTGACAAAACGATTGAAGGTGTGTGCGTTCCAAATTTGCATATGATGATTGACCATTGCATTGTGGTTTATGGACTGCACCACTAAGTTATATAATAGAAGCTTTATGAAAGTGATCTCCATTCATTTGGATTTGCTATAGCACATTATCTTTACATACACCTCCTTTGGTCATGGATAAAGATGTCGGTGATTTAACAGGCACTAAAAGATTCCTGGAAAAGGATATCTCTAAAATATTGTTCACTGCAACAGAAGAATTGGCTTTTGATACTGATAGTCCAACAGAAGTTTTTTCAGATCTACTCAAACTTAAGAAAAGACTTACGGAGTTAGAATTACATGGACTTACTTTATCACAATACCACAAAGATAAATATATACCAAGGGGCTTTCGTATCAAGAATCAACCGACTATTGGGCGCAATAGCGCTGAATTCTGTAGACAGTGGTGTCTTATATTAAATCATTGTAGCTTTGACTTGATGATTTTGGTTATTCAACAGGTTTAACACTGAGATCGAGGTTCTCAAGAAGGAGCTGGCTGACTGTGAATTGACAGGTGTTGAGATTTTACAATCTGATGCAGGCTGTGATTGGCTCACCAAATTAGAGGATAGTGTTTCCTCCTTTAGATCTGAATTATTATCATTTAAGAGAGACAAATTTAGAAAAGTCAAGGAAGACTACAAAGAACTAAGGGTGTACTCCTGGCTCACGAATCCGGGTGCCAGGCGAGTGTGGAGAGGGGGCCAGAGCAACAGGGGAAGGAGGAGAGGTGACAGGTCATATACAGACCTTGATTCCCAAACTTCCCCTAGTGACTCAGACCAACCCTCCACCAGCAGACAGCCTTTTTTAAGGGATCGAGTGTACACCAGAAGTCGATACAAGGTAGGCAGAGGCAAAGGCCCTGTAGAAGAGGGGGGACTAAACATCGAAAGGGGCCAAGAAAGGACATACACAAAGGGGAACAGGAGATAGTGGTGTTTAATCTATCTAGTCACAGTCTTACGCCAGCTGAAATGACCGTATTATCAAAAGGGTTAACATTTGTACCGACATTCAAGCAAACTGCGTTTGAATGGGAGACTGAGTTGTACCGCTTCTATAGGCAACTTCGATTGAAAGATTTCTTTAGTAAACAAGGTACAGGTGAAACACGGGAACGATCGTTTAGACCTAAAAGCTTGTTTGATCCACCGAGTAATAACGCTTCCATTGACACATTTATCAGATTGGTCAAGAGAGATACACTGCCTATTATTAATTCTATGAGAAAGAAATATCAAAATTTAAAACCTGAGGAGATTAAAGCTGTACAGGATTTACGGAATAACTGTCACAACTGATAGCCTGAGCTGACGGGAGGCAGCCTCAGTTGTAGGGGCTGAGATGTACCGGAACCTGGGAGGTTGTATCAGACCCCTGGACATGTAAGTAACATGAATAATAACTGCCCGAAGGCGTGACCACGACAACTTGGATAAAAGTCAATGATGTTTATTATGACAACTCCGCAACACAGCAGCAGTAAAAGAAAACGTAAAAGTCAGCAAAGAATAAATACAGTTCCTGGGTACTACAGGATGGCAGGAGCCACAGGGCACTGGTAGTGTGAGATAGTTCTTATGATCTTCTAGATGGAAAGTCCTTACCAGGCCCGACTGTAGCAATGGAGATAACCCAGGATTGTGCCAGCTGGTGTTCCAGGAAAAGCTGGGTTGCTGAAGATAAAACAGCTGCTGTGGATACTGGCTGGAACCAGACTGTTGTTAGCACGGAGTGGATACTGGCTGGAACCAGTTAAATAATAAATGAACTTGGGAGCGATGAAATATGAACTGAAATGTAGAACTTGAGAGCGGAGAAATAATAATACCGGTGGAGAGTGGTAAAGTGTAGAAAGGACACCGGCCCTTTAAGGGAAGCTGTACTCTGCTGGAAGCTGAGCTGGAAGCAGGTAATGTTGTAGCTGGAAACAGATGAATCCACAATGGATTGGAGAGTCAGGCTACACCGCAGGTGGAATGCTGGTGCGGGTCTCTATGGTGGAAGTCTTGAGACAGGAGCTGGAACCTGGAAGACAATCACAGGAGAGAGACAAACAGGAACTAGGTTTGACAACCAAAGCACTGACGCCTTCCTTGCTCAGGCACAGTGTATTTATACCTGCAGCAAGGAAGGGATTGGCTAGGCAATTATGCAGATTAACAATACTGACAACAGATTGGAGGAAATGATCAGCTGACAGAATCCAAGATGGCTGCGCCCATGCAGACACTTGGAGGGAAGTTTGGTTTGTAATCCATGTGGTAATGAAAACAGTAATGGCGGCGCCGGCCACTGGAGACAGGAGACGCCAGGCTGACAAGTGCACATCCAACCACGCGGACACAGCGGAGGCCGCGGCTGACGTAATCGCCACTCTGACACTCTGCATGCAGAAGCTCAGGGACGGCGGCGGAGGCCGCGGGAGACGCCATGCCAGATGTAATAAGGCGTTACTGTGACAGCGTCTCAGAGAGACAGGAGAGGATGCAGGAATGTGAACATTAGGATAACAGATGGGATCCGGTCCTGGAGCGCTGAGCCAGCCTTAGGAGGCATCTGATGGGTAAGAAATGGCGTCCAGATACCCGGATCGTGACAATAACGATCAGATCATAATACGCCCTGCAGATAAGGGTGGCGGGATTGTTCTCCTTGACCGATCTGAATATATTGAAGAAGTGATGTCACAACTCAGTAATACCTTGTGCTACAAGAAATTAACCTTTGACCCAACAGGTGCCTATAAACGTGAGATAGATTCCATCATCTCCATGGGCACTCATAATGGTTGGATAGATGAGTCAACTGCGAGTTTCCTATTCCAAGATTTCCCCAAGGTCCCGGTTCTTTATATATTGCCTAAAGTGCATAAATCACTAAGCAAACCCCCGGGAAGGCCTATAATTTCATCTAGGGGCTCATTAAGCCAACCCTTATCACAATATGTTGACATGCACCTACAACCCATTGTTCAGAATACCCCCTATTATTTAAGGGATACAACAGATTTCTTGAACAAATTGGAGATTTATGGGATACCCCCTGAAGGCTGTTTGCTGGTGACACTAGATGTATGTAGTCTCTATACTAATATTAATCACAAGGAAGGTATGGATGCGATCAGAATGGTGATTTCGTCCAGTACCAACTACAAAGGTCCACCAATAGAATATTTGATGCTCCTCATGGAAATTGTACTTCATAAGAATTATTTTCTATTCAACAATGCATTTTACTTGCAACTTTGCGGGACCGCGATGGGGTCAAACATGGCCCCATCATACGCAAATTTGTTTATGTACAACTATGAGGAAGCACATATTCACGGTGACCCTGAATTTTCTAAATACGTCAAATGTTATTGTCGTTTTATAGACGATCTATTCTTTATTTGGACAGGAGGTAGTGATAAGTTGAACGAATTCATCACCAGGCTTAACAGTATTGAGGGGTCCATCAGATTCACTTGTAACAGTAGTCCATCTTCTATTGAATTTCTAGATGTTAAGGTGAGCATTATGGAAAGGCGGTTTATGACTGAAATTTTTCGTAAAACAACTGATAAAAATACACTGCTACAATTTGACAGCTTCCACCCGCAACCATTAAAGAGGGGTTTGCCCTACTCACAAATGGTGAGGGTGGTTAGGACTACCTCTGATTCAAATAAATTGCCTGAAGCCCTAGTGAACATGGGCAAGAAATTTCTTGACAGAGGATATGGAAAGAAGGAAGTAGACGATGCGATACAAAAATGCCTCCAATTGGAGAGGAAAGACTTGCTGGTTCCTAAAAAGAAGGCAGAGGAAGCCGACAGATTGATGCTTTCCAGCACATACTCCATTACATCAGGAGCTATAAGACGGACAATACTTTCCCATTGGCACATTATCCAAAGTGATCCAATTCTGGGACAGGCCTGCAAGAACTTGCCGTTGTTCTGTTATAAAAGGAGCACCAATTTGAAGGATCGACTAGTGTATTCAGACATTAGTCCAAAAGTAATGATTAAAAGTGGCTGGCTGCAGTTACAAGAAGGAGTGTACAAGTGCACGGGATGTACCAACTGCAGCTTTATGAATACCGGGGCCACTTTTATTAACCCTGCCACAGACAAGAAATATCAAATTAAACAACGGATGACGTGTGATACCAAATATGTCGTATACGTTATTTGGTGCCCGTGCAAATTGATATATGTGGGTAAAACCCAGAGAATGCTTAAGGAAAGAGTGGCAATGCACCGCAGTTCCATTAAAAAAGCACTAACAAAAATCGATACCAGCACACCGCCAGTAGCTCGTCACTTTGCAGCAGCGAAGCACACGATAAAGGACTTGAAAGTTATGCCTATAGAGCAAGTCCCTCCGGCTCGTAGAGGAGGAGATAGGAACAAAGTTCTTTTACAAAAAGAAAGTAAATGGATTTATAATCTAGATGCGATGACACCAAGAGGGTTAAATGAAGAACTGTCCTTTACGCCTTTCCTATAGATTCTGATTTGCAATGGTCATTTTATGAGTCTGGTGGACGTAATATATTTATTTCCATGTTGATATAGCCTGGTGATGATTTATTAGTTCACACTTACCTGTAGAGACACAGTCAGCCTGGCCTTATTGGGACAATGTCCATGATCATATTTAATTTTTGTCGTGTTTAAAAAAACTTTTTTTTGTTTATATTTTTCTGCTAGATTTAGCATGTATTTATAGTTTATGATATGCAGTCTAGTCATGTGATCCTGTGGACTGATTGATGGTGATGGGATTTTTCTGGCCACTTCCCATATACTGCGCCAATTGTTCATATTCTGTGTGTGTGTATTTTAATATACATACACAGTGGATTAGGGAGGTCTTTCTTCATGATAGCAGCGCGACTACGTCACTTCCGGGTGACGCGTCCCGCTGCCGTGGAAACGGTACAACAACAGCGAAATCGCGTCACTTCCGGATGACGCGTCTCACAACTGGGTCCCCGCCAACCCCACCGCATGAGATTAGTTCCGCACGCCGGTAGTAACCGGCTTTAGATGCATCCGGCCATTACAGCTGTTGAGAGAGTGGGTGAGGCGTGCTTTGTATACAATATTCATTTGATTGAACTACTCGTGCTCCATCAGTTGATAATTTACATTTAAGCACACACATTGTTCAGACTTGCATTTTGTTACCATGGCGACGGAGGGGTGGGCAGTACCCTGGTCCGGGATTGGACCATGGGATCACATGACTTGCAGCTTGATTGGAATGAACAGGTGTATGTAATTGTTTTTAATTGTCTTTGTGTATACAAGTGTGGTGTTTGGTGATGGTTAGTTATACTGCTGGCTTTCCCTGACGAAGGTGCTGCTGCACCGAAACAGCTGTTGGAGTTGCCAATATGCGGGGTTACCATTGTGAATTGAACTGCTAAGTATACGATTTGTACTATCTTATGCACGGTGCACTTTAAAATGAGGATTCAGTAAATTGTTCATTGCTACATAAGGTGTGCTGGTTTTTGTGGATCTTGGTCACAACGTTTGGATGTTAACATTGGACCGAGCACCCTGACAAAACGATTGAAGGTGTGTGCGTTCCAAATTTGCATATATATATATATATATATATATACACACGTACACACATACTCCTGCTATTACAATTTGTTAGGAATTATATATTTATTCATTCATATATATATATATATATATATATATATGAACACCTACATCTCCATGGGTTTTAGACTAGGAATGTTAATATCTTAAATTTCTATCTGTCTGGTCTTGTGTTGTGGTTAGCTATTGTTTCTGATTTTCTAAACAGCTTCGGTTCCTGGGTATTGTCACTTTGTTTGTTTTTGCTTTCAGGTGAGACAATAACAATTCAGTACTCATTGTTTTAAATAGAAACTTGGCTATTTTAGTAAACAAAGGTGTTTGCCTTCTCCATAGAATTTCAAAGCTTAGTGTAAATAAGGCCATTGTATTTTAGTCTCTGGGAGTTTTAATTTATGTGTGACTGATTTTCATGCTATTTAAAGGTTAAAGCAGACAGTGTGGGATTTATACAATATATATATATATATATATATATATATATATATATATATATTAGATTTATGATATGTCTTTGTGGCTTTTCCATGAGAGTACAAACTCCACTGTAATTACTCATACCACGCTCAAACCGCGCAGGACCACGGGTGCGGCCATACGCAATTTGCGGATATGTGCACACATGGCGGACATGTGTGTGTGGTTTGTACGTGATGTGTGTACTGCAATATTTTTCGACTTTGACAGGATAGATATTGGTGGTCATTCCGAGTTGTTAGCTCGCTAGCAGTTTTTAGCAGCCGTGCAAACGCTATGCCGCCTCCCAATGGGAGTGTATTTTAGCTTAGCAGAAGTGCGAACAAAAGGATCAAAGAGTGGCGACAAAGTTTTTTTGTGCATTTTTAGAGTAGATCAATACCTACTCAGCGTTTGCGATGACTTCAGACTGTTCAGTTCCTGTTTTGACGTCACAAACACACCCTGCGTTCACCCAGCCACGCCTGCGTTTTTCCTGGCACACGTGCATTTTTTTGAATACTCCCTAAAACGCCAAGAGGGCGGCACAAACACCTGGCCCATCTAGGAGTGGCACTGCAGTGTCAGACAGGATGGCACTTCAAAAAATTGGCCCCAAACAGCACATGATGCAAAGAAATTAGAAAAAGAGGTGCACTGTGGTCGCTGGACAACTAAGCTAAGCGACACAAACACCTCAATATCACAGGAATTATTTGTTCTAATCAATGGTATTATTGGTCCAAATCACTGGAAGAAAATTACAAAATCACTGGAATTATTTGTTCTAATCAATGGTATTATTGGTCCAAATCACTGGAAGAAAATGACAAAATCACTGGAATTAAATGGCAGTAATGTCAGGAATTATATCAAATGGCAGTACCACTGGACATATACGGAAGTGTCAGACAGGATGGCACTTAAAAAAATTGGCCCCAAACAGCACATGATGCAAAGAAAAGAGAAAAAGAGGTGCACTGTGGTCGCTGGACGGCTAAGCTAATCGACACAAACACCTCAATATCACAGGAATTATTTGTTCTAATCAATGGTATTATTAGTACAAATCACTGTAAGAAAATGACAAAATCACTGGAATTATTCATTCTAATCAATAGTATTATTGGTCCAAATCACTGGAAGAAAATGACAAAATCACTGGAATTATTCGTTCTAATCAATGGTATTATTGGTCCAAATCACTGGAAGAAAATGACAAAATCACTGGAATTATTCGTTAACATTTGTAGAAAGTCGCTGCTTTCTGATTACAGAAATGCTTAGATATTCCTGCAAATCCACAATCCCTTCCCAGAGGAAAAAGAAATTGAGAAACCGTTGTTTGAGAACGTTTGTTCTCTTTCCCTTACAAAGGAACAAACCACTTTCCAAGAAGACTGACGTTTTTGGGATTATGGAGACATAATGTTTTTGAATATAAATCCTAAAGCAGGTGGTGTATTAGAGCAAAAGAGTGCAAGAGACCAGCCATGCAGTTTCTGAAATATTATGACACACATCGCTCTGTACAGATTACAGGATGTATAATCACCAGGTGTATAACACACGTCGCACAGTACAGTATACATACTGGTCAATCCAGTGCAGCAGACATTGAGCACTGATCAGGATACTAGAAGTGACACAGAGCTGCAAGATACAGCAATGGCCTACTGTACTGTACTATATATGTATACTGCTGGTCACCAAAATGCTGCACTGTCCTACTATATACTGCTCACAATAATGCAGCACAGATATGGAATGGATACTTGCAGTGACACAGAGCTGCAAGATACTACAGCAATGGCCTAATGTACTGTACAACTATATACTGTTGGTCACCAAAATGCTGCACTGTAATACTATATATACTGCTCACAAAAATGCAGCACAGATATGGAATGGATACTTGCAGTGACACAGAGCTGCAAGATACTACAGCAATGGCCTAATGTACTGTACAACTACATACTGTTGGTCACCAAAATGCTGCACTGTAATAATTATAATACTATATATACTGCTCACAAAATGCAGCACAGATATGGAATGGATACTTGCAGTGACACTGAGCTGCAAGATACTACAGCAATGGCCTAATCATGTATTGTACAACTATATACTGTTGGTCACCAAAATGAAGCACACTGAGCACAGATATTTGCAGCACACTGAGCACAGATATGGAGCTTTTCAGGCAGAGAACGTAGATATTTTCAGCACACTGAGCACAGATATTTGCAGCACACTGAGCACAGATATTTGCAGCACACTGAGCACAGATTACGGAGCTTTTCAGGGAGAGAACGCAGCCACGTCCTCTCCGTTCAATCTCCAATGCACGAGTGAAAATGGCTGCGACGCACGGCTCTTTATAAAGAATATATATCTCGCGAGAATCCGACAGCGGGATGATGACGTTCGGGCGCGTTTGGGTTAACCGAGCAAACCGGGAAGATCCGAGGCTGCCTCGGAACCGTGTAAAATAGGTGAAGTTCGGGGGGGTTCGGCTCTCGAGGAACCGAACCCGCTCATCTCTAATTATTATTATTATTATTATTATTTTTTTTAATCTAATGTGATATACCTTCACATTCAATAGAAGTGTGCACACAGGTTTTACATAAATCAGGGTAAATCTGCAGGAGCATTTCATTCTGCTATCTAAAATACACAGCGGCATTGAGGTCCCGTAGACAAATCAATAAATATAAATAGAGTATACAGACGCAACTAATGTGTTAAAGCAATACTGTAGTTTATTGACTGCAGTTCTTATAAGCTGTTCATATACATACAGTACAGTGTTGTCAGGCTCCCAGAGGAGGGGAAAGGGGAAAGGGGGAGGTGGTTGCTAAATACCGTGTCCAAAGACAAGGTATAATCAAAACCAACGGGAACTAATGTCCTGCATCAGGGGCACAAGATGAACAACCTGGAATGCACGCCATCTGGAACGCACACCCTCTGGGATGCACACCCTCTAGGACGCACACCTGGGATGCATGCCTGGGATGCAGGATGTCAGTTGTTGTATTAATCTCTGTGCAGTAATCATGGTTACCAGAGGTTGACCCTACTCCATGGGCAAATTAAGGCTCCTCGTTAGCTGGCAGGACCAAGCTCTCGCTAGCAATTAGAAGATAAGGCAGGGGCAAATGCAGGATCCAGTCAGCGGGGTTTCCATGTGTATGTGTGTACATGCGTGAGTATATATATATATTATAAGGGCACGGTCGTGCCCTTATATTAAGGCTGAATCGAACAAACGGAATTCTCCCATAGGGAACTTCTGAGATGGGGGCATGGTGTTTGAGGGGCTCCACCTCAAAAGTGATTCGACATACTGAGCTGAAATTTGGCATGGACGCGTAGAATCGTGACCCGCTGCTGCATGCCAAATTTCAGGGCAAAATAATAAAAATTGAGGAATTGGGAGTAACCTAAAGTTTCAACTGTCAGTTTTTTTTCTGCGACTTCCTGGTTGGCTTTTTGACACCGTTTTCCCATATAGTGAATGAGATTTTTTTTGGGAAGGCGTAACTCAGGATAGAGGACAAATTAAGACTTGGGGATTGTTTTATTAGATAGATCTTGTCCCAGTGTAGTGCCTTATGGGGTTGTGGTTTTTCAGAAAGTTAGTTTTTTTTTTAATTAAGTAAAATATGCCCCATTATAAAGATAGGGCTTTTCAATTTGTTGCGGCTGCGCAGTGGCCGCCAGCAGGGGGTGTATGCAGGGAAGCTTCATATGGGTGTACAGATATGGCCGACTTTAAAGCCAGCCCAGTCCCCTCGGTAGATTGCCGTGCTGTTGAGCCTGAGGCACTAGGCTCACCATAAGGACGGGACCCGCAGCCGCCAGCATTCTCAATTACAGGCACACAGCGGCAGCTTTCAGACTTGAGGAGTGGAGCGGGGAGAGAAGGTGCACGGAGGGACACACAGCCGCCGTTATAGTAATGATGATGTAGTGACTCATAGTGCACCAGTGCCAGCCGCGGCCAGTAACAATGAGGGAAGCGAAGAAATTAGGAAGCCTGGCCAGTCTCCTCCGGCCATACTGCTTATATGCGTCCCTCATTGTTACTGCCCGCAGCTGGCTTCGGTGCACTATGAGTCACTAAATCATCATTAGTATAACGGGGAACACCGGCGGCTGTGGGTTCCTATGTGCACCTTCTCTCCCCGCTCTGCTGTGTGCCTGTCTCCAGCTACAGCTGTGTCCTGTACGTACACGCGCGACACTTGACACACACACATGTAAGTACACGCGCGACACCTGACACACTCACACACACATGTGTGCGTACACGCGCGACACTTGAAACACACACACGTGTACGTACACGCTCGACACCTGAAACACACACACGTGCACGTACACGTGCGACACCTGAAACACACACACGTGTATGTACATGTGCGATACCTGAAACACACACACACGTGTACGTACACGCGCAACACATGACACACGCACGTGTACGTAGACGCGCGACACATGACATGCACGTGTACGTACACATGCGACACCTGACACACACACGTGTACGCGCGACACCTGACACACACACGTGTCCGTACATGCACGACACTTGACACACATGTGTCCGTACATGCGCGACACTTGACACACGTGTAAGAACACGCGCGACACCTGACACACACACGTGTACGCGCGACAACTGACACACACACGTGTACGTACACCCGCGACACCTGACACACACGTGTATGTACACCCGCGACCCCTGACACACACACGTGTACGTACACGCGTGACACCTGACTCACACACACGTGTACATACACGCGCGACACCTGACTCACACGTGTACGTACACGCGCAGCACCTGACACACACGTGTACATACACGCACGGCACCTGACACACACACATAAACACGCAGCACCTGACACACATAAACACGCAGCACCTGACACACACACACATAAACACACAGCACCTGACACACACACACACATAAACACGCAGCACCTTACACACACACACACACACATAAACACGCAGCACCTGACACATACACACATAAACACGCAGCACCTGACACACACACGTGTACGTACACCCGCGACACCTGACACACACGTGTATGTACACCCGCGACCCCTGACACACACACGTGTACGTACACGCGTGACACCTGACTCACACACACGTGTACATACACGCGCGACACCTGACTCACACGTGTACGTACACGCGCAGCACCTGACACACACGTGTACATACACGCACGGCACCTGACACACACACATAAACACGCAGCACCTGACACACATAAACACGCAGCACCTGACACACACACACATAAACACACAGCACCTGACACACACACACACATAAACACGCAGCACCTTACACACACACACACATAAACACGCAGCACCTGACACATACACACATAAACACGCAGCACCTGACACACACACGCACACATATACACGCAGCACCTGACACACACACATATATATAAGGACGGCACCTGACACACACACGTACACACATGGCACCTCACACGTACATGTGCATTTCACACATGCCTCCAGCCTCAGTCACAGGCTGCTGCTGCAGCCTACCCCCTCCCTGCATCATCCGCAAAGGCAGCAAAGTATTTTGACCAAAGTTAAAAGTATAACAATTCTGTGTGGTAAATAAAATTATTTTTGCATTTTGCACAGAACAGTGATGTTATACGAACATTTTCATTAAACATTTAAAATATCAAATCTTTATTCTTACAATGAAATTTTTACATTTCTGAATTAAAAAAAATAAATTGAAAAAAAGCTATGAAATTCCATAGACAAAAAACCTTACAGTTTCACATGTCCCATTAAGGCTTCTTAGACATGATCAAAATTTCAGAAACCTGTTGTAACTCTCCCACTCAAACTCTAAAAAGCAATGAAATTCCTATAATTAAGGCTGATGCCTTAATGGACGTGTTCCTTGCGCAATACAGATATGGTATGCCATCACACCCTGTGGGTAAGTGCAGATTCAGCACTCTCACAGAGTGAGATTGCTGTCACTCACACAATGGTGGAGCTGCTAATTCACAGATTTGTGTGCTCATTGGAATACACACATGCAGTCTGTGCAACTGAAGGTCTGAGCGGAAGACAAAGCTGCTCGGATGAGGTAAGAGTGTTGTTGATTGGAGGGAGGAGACAGAGCAGTGTGGATGGGGAAACAAAAGTGTGTGGATAGAGGGAAGACTAAGCAGCACTGATGGGGGGACAATGAAACACGGGATAACTCAGACTGCAGCGGCAGCGATCACAGTCTGAATTAGTTTGTGGGGTGCGCACGCGCAATGGCCGCACTGTGCGTGTGTACCCTGGGAGCCCAGAGAGATGCTATCAGCATCTCAATGGCTGCGATTGCCCTGCCTGATCGACAGGCAGAGGCAGTTGCGGGGAAGGAGGGGGCGTACCAACGGAGTTAGAACGCCATTGCCGGGGCATGGTCAGCACAACGGAGGCGTTTATGGACCATTCGGGGGGCAGGCTGCGGCGGCTATCCCCCTGCCAAGAGCGCAGGAGCTGCTACCCGTGGGGGGGTGGGTGTAGGGCCTGACATGCAGGGCAAATTAGCCCTGTGCTGGGCGTCCCCCCGCATGTTAGAGTAAATGATCACAGATGTGCTAAATTTAGCACATCTACGATCAACTCTGAATTACCCCCACAGATGGGGGAGGTAAGACAGACTGCAACAGATGGGAGAAAGACAGTGGCACAGATGGGGGAGAGACAGTGGCACAGATGGTGGGGAGACAGAGCTGTGTGGATGGGTGGACAGTGCCGTGTGGATGAGGGGGAAAGAGCAGCACAGATGTGGGAGGGGTAATAGCAATACAGATGGAAAGAAACAGCACGGATGAGGAAGGCAGAGCAGCATGGATGAAGGGAACACAGTCCCAACATCGGAGGGGATAAGTATTATTACCTTCCCTTGGGGCGAGGCAGCTAGGCCTAATCCTTGGGTGGGTTGGATAGGGCAACCCCCCCCCCCCCAATAGTGACCCACAATATTTACCTTCAGGATATCAGCTACATGAATGGGGTAAGAGTGGTTTGGATAGGGGGTAGATTAAGCAGCAAGTATGGGAAGGGAGACAAAGTGGTGCGGATGAGGGCAACGAAGCAGGTGGGTTGAAAACACTGGCACGGATGGGTAGAAAGCTGGTGCAGATGGGAGAGAAGACAGTGTGCCATGTATTGGAGGAGGCAGAGTGACGTTGAAGAGGGAAACACTGAGCAGCACAGAGAGAAGGAAACGGTGGTACAGACAAGGCACAGGTGGGGAAAGACAGATGGTGCAGATAAGTTACTACAGACTAGCACAGATGGGAGAACACAGCAGTAGGGATTGGGGAAAACAGAGCAGCATGGGGGTGTATAGGGGAAGTAAGTGTAGATGCATAGACCGTAGATGGGGTATTATAGTTTTAGCAATTAACCAAGATGTTTGAGGGAGCGAAATGTGTATACTAAATGAGATGGATGTATGGAGTGAGAAGGATGTTGTAACAAGGTGGGATTGTTGTGGTGACCGAATGGGATGGTTGTGGGCACTGTGTGGGATGGGAGCACCACATAACTGCTCAGACCTTCAGTTGCATAGACTGCATGTGTGTATTCCAATGAGCACACAAATCTGTGAATTAGCAGCTCCACCATTGTGTGAGTGACAGCAATCTCACTCTGTGAGAGTGCTGAATCTGCACTTACCCACAGGCTGTGATGGCATACCATATCTGTATTGCGCAAGGAACACGTCCATTAAGGCGTCAGCCTTAATGATCGGAATTTTATTGTTTTTTGGAGTTTGAGTGGAAGAGTTACTACAGGTTTCTGAAATTTCGATCATGTCTAAGAAGCCTTAATGGGACATGTGAAACCGTAAGGTTTTTTGTCTATGGAATATATATATATACATACATACATACATACATACATACACACATGTGTGTGTATATACAGTGTCTATATATATATATATATATATATATATATATATATGTACGTACGTACGTACGTACGTACGTACGTACGTACGCACGCACATATATATATATATACATATATACATACAATACAGCACACCCATTCAGTCATACAGACGCACATACCATACCTCGTACGTACTGATAAGGTCAAATATTACCTTAAAACATAAAGCTATATACTAGTACCGTGGAGCCGCTATGGCCGCTAGACTTATTATGCACACTACGGACTAAGTACGCTATACTATACTTAGTTCGAGTAACGTATGGGTACGAATTTAGCGTAGCAGACGATAAGCCGTGGGCGCGACGCACGAGTGGCACGTTCGCTCACAGAATGATATACAGTAAACCTTGTTAACAAAACAATGTATGGATGTGCTTATACTCTAAACCTTAGTAGTCAAATATTGTAACGATGTAACGCCTAAAAACCTTAGCAATGTGTATGCTGTTATAGCGATTAATACGCTAAGAAAGCCCTTTGCAGGAAAGTGAAAACACAACACCGGGTTTTGGTAAACCACAGGGCTCTAACACCGCAGTGGATTATTCAGAGAAAAGGGGAAAACAGATACAAGTTATACACTACAAGCTAACAAGGAAATCTAACAGAATAACAGAGAATAATGATGGCTACAGAGAATATACATACGTGGGAAATCGTTCGCAAGCGCGACCTGGATCCAGTCCTCAGCTATTCAGGTAGAAAGCCTTCAGAGTCTTGAGGCTGGCCAGGCAACAGTGGTCTTTATATACACAACATACATTTGCAATACAATGGTCCCTGTAATCTCATTGTTCATTGGACACAGGGATGTGTCTCTACATTACAGCAAAGGTCATAGGTGGATTTGAACAGGTGGGCTGTGTCTTTCCCCAACTGCTCTGGTGGGAGGTATCCTCAGGATTCCCGCCGCATGTGTAATTTACAGCAAATACAGTTAATGTTCATAATCTACTTCTGTACATAACTATACGCAGGAGCGAGCGATCCTTTCCTAACTAACACCGGAATGTTACCCTTAAAATACCCTACAGCTGGATACTAGACACCACCTTTCAACCTTTATCTGACCCTTCCTATCATGCAAAGAGGAATCTCTCTGTCCAGGAACTGTTTAAACTAATCATACTCGCTGACATGGTCTTGGGGAATATTATCTACAAAATACACTATTTGGGTTAAATATGCTACATTCGAGTCGCACGCTACACGCTCACAAACTCCGCCGTAAATACACATCTCATGCGCAAGAGTCGCTGGAGCGTCTCTTACGCAACTTGCGGGTATGTGTACGCACGGGGGACCAGGTGCACGAGCAGCGTGCATGTGCATGAGGGGTTAGTACAAGGGATATGCATCATGACATTTTTCGACTTTGACAGTCCACCCTTTGGCAGTCAACAATAACTGCCACTATCTAAACAATTAAGCAGAAAAATATACAATACAATGAAATACCTATAAATGATTGGGTGGAGGGAGGAGAGGAGAAGGTGGGAAATGTATGACCTAGTGGGATAGTAAAAGCATGTATGTATGAACTTAATGTCTGGGGGGCATGTATCATCGTGCCGTACATGTTCTAGATAAGCTTCGAGGTATTGCGAAGTATACATTAAATCCTTCTTATCCCGTATTAAGGGTCTGTAAGTGGGCTAACAAACACTACCAAGCTTTCTTCAGCTTCTTGTTCCAACAAATGGGGTGCACATTAGTTGATGATACATGGGGGGGAAAAACATGCGAGTGCTAATATATGTACCTATATCACCTGTCGACTATGTGTGTCACTTCCTGAAGATCGTAGAGATGAAGATAAGAAACATATGTCACAAATACATTCATATGATAATGTGTGTAATTGTCCTTGGGTGTCTGTTGAAGTTTTGTCCGGATAGGTGTATCCTTGCTGTGGGTGATAAGCAAAGTCTTTCAAGTGTCCATACGAAGTCTTTTAAAGTCTCTAAAGTGTCTCGCAAAGTCTGTGGAAATGTTCATCAAAGGTCTGTAGAAATGTTCATCAAAATCTTCTTCCGAGTGGATGTCTTTTTACCTTGGAGAAAAACAAAGGTGAAAGAAACGGACCGTTGAATCACGTCTTATCACAGCATTGTCTCAATTGATGGATCATAAATTAAACCAGTTGTTGTAACAATGCCCTTGCTCCTCAAACTCATCACTTTGGTACTGCGCTTGCACTGCATTAAAATCTGAACACATCTAAATATCAAACCAATCATTATGACAACTCCCAGGATACAAAGGAGAAATTTTCCTACATTCACGATAACATTTTGAGCCCATTCTCCTAAGCCTGAGAACCAATTGCGTGGGTTCAACCATGAAACCCAGCCAGTCAGTTCATTACTCACAGCAGTAAGGGTAAGGTTGTGTCTCCTTCGGAACTCCCACTTCAATTGCAAGATATCGTCCATCTTTTGATCTATGACCTCGGTTGGGTCATCGGTGCTGTTTGTGATATATGTACAGCACTTCACACCATACTGAGTTGCTAGGGTGACACAATACCCGCCTGTCACCGCTGTGATGTAATTGAGAACCATCCTGTGCTGGATCAGTTCCATTTTGTAAGCTTGCAATTCCCTCCCAGTATACCTGAAGGTGTCATCATACATCTCGGTGATATTGTCTATCAGGTTCGCTAGCGCATGAATATACCTAAAATTTATAATTCCTCTGGCGGTACGGGTGATATCTAGCGCGAGTAGGAATTAAATCCCGGTGGATTCGTGGATCAAATCAGAGGCTGCGTGCTCTGTCCTATCTATAAGGTGTCTCTTAACAATGTGTTCGTAGTGAGTGTAAGGAGATTGAGCATTGCGGTGAACGTCTTTCATCTTATCATGGGTAATGGTCATTACTTCTGGCAACACTCTTCCAATGTAACACAATCCCTCTGAGTTTGGGGCAATCTATCGGCTCTGTGTGAAAATGCCATGGTTTGGTTATTCCATGTCACTTCCCAATTTCCCGGCTTTCGGGGATTGGAAATGTTAAAACATACTAAGGACCTATCCACATGATATTGGTGGAGCTTCAAACTAGGAGGCCTAGAAATATAAAATTTCTTGTCCACCGGTCTCCCACCCATTAATTCAAGTACCTCCTATTGTTAAAGGGTATTGTACTAGTCCTGACTTGCTCTGACCTTGAGGTACTTGTGAGCACACCCAGCATTCCGTTTGGTTTAAAACCTTACCCACTAATGAGTGATAGCCACTCAATGGATGACGGTCCATGTTGATATTAAGGCTGGACTGACATCTCTGGATGCACCCGTCCTCAACTATGTTTTCACAATTCCTACAGATAAAATTTTCATCAGCTAACAATCCTTCACAATGTCTCCTAGTGTCATGACTACCAGATCGTTTTCTGAGACTCGCCTTTGCTCGGTGACTGTGTTGCTCTTGGAATTCTACTAATCCGTCCTTGTCATCAGAACCCATTCCAGATCCTTTCTCGATCTCTCTGGTACTCTCACCGAAATAGACTGTTCTGGTCAACAACAGGGTCAACAGGAAAACCCGGAACGCAGTCTCTTGGGGTAAGTCCATCTTGCAGGAGGAGAAAGAAAGAGTGGTAATGGGAGGTAAAGAAAATAATAGAAGTGAAAGAAAACTGGTACGATAACCGCCTCTAGTCTTGTTGTTCTCCTTGCTCAGATGTCGTCTCAACAGTGCTGCCTCTCAGTCTTCCCGAAACGGACACTCCAGTGATACGATATTCTTTCCGAATCAGCGACTTTTCTGTAGGGAGCATAAATCTTGCATTACCATTTGTTTAACTGCTGTGTGACATACCATCCGTAGAACATGAAAAAACAAAAAGAGAGATAGAGAATAATAAAAAGAGAAAAATTGTCAGATTTCCGTTCACCATCAGGCTGTCACACCAACATGTCTATCAGTATCTCTGCACAGTCTCCCCCACCAATATTTCCACTCTCCACCCTCTGTGCATGGCCAGGCACAATGATGCTGGTAAGATATACTGGGGTTGGGCAGACCTTTGAAAAGACCAAATAAACATGTGACGTTTGAGCTGTAGTTCTGCTGGTGAACGTCAGAGATGAAGAGGAAACATCTAAAGATAAATCACAGAGTTTACCTGGCCGCCACTGTATCTACAGGATATGATCTACCACCTATACTTCACTGGCTGCAGACTACAGGTGCGGCCCAAAATTTTTCCTATATGATCCCTGATTCCAATTACGTGTGTCATAACTTTGCTCGTGTTCTTGTCTAGGGGGTCTGACTTTATGTGTGCTGTTACAGTTGCTGGCATAATGCCCTTCCCTTTTACACAGATAACAAACTCTTGGCTTCCTCTATGTGCCAGGGGCCTGGGGTTTTTGTCGAGTTGATGCCTCTTCCAGTGCTTGGATGCTCATCACCATCAACCGCTCTCCCTGTGCTTCCCTGGTTCTTTGGATATTACGGTCATGCTCGATAGCGGACTCTCTTAATGCAGCCACCGAGATACCTCTCCAGTTAGGTAGAGTGGTTTGTACCCTGGTTCTCAACGTTTCTTTTAAACCTTCCATTAATACGGACACAGCTACCTCTCTATGATGCACATCATCCTTAATGTCTTCGATCCCAGTATATCTAGCCATTTCCTGCAGTGCTCGATGGAAATAGTCAGAAGCAGTTTCACCTTCTTTTTGTCTAATGGAGAAAATTTTATTCCACTTGACAACAGTTGGGAAATATATTCCTAATTGCAGATTGATTTGTCGTACATTCTCCTGAGTGTATTCCTCAGTGAGAGGTACCTCTGCGTCTAATTTACAATCAGTAATGAATTTTGCAGGGTCAATATTGGAGGGTAGACATACTCGTAGCACTGTTCGACAATCTTTGTTTGTGGGTTCGGTGGCATTACCTAATTCTTTAATAAACCTCTGGCATGCAACTAGATCTTTCCTGGGACCGGGAAATTCTGACATAATTGTCCTCAATTCTGCCCGGGACCAGGGACAATGCATAGCAATGTCCTTGACGGGAGTGACTCCTTGAGCGTCAGTCCTCCCATTGGGGACTGCGATCACCCTGACAGGATTTAGTTCAATTACACCATTTTGTGTTGACTCTACAATGTGAGGTGCAATTGTCTGTGCATAATGTACAATACCGTACTTACCTGTGGACACGACCTCACCTGACCCTCCGTTAGGGGGCTTTACTACTGCTCTTACCGATTGGGCCGTGCCCACCTGGGTGTCCTGTATGGTGGCTGCTAGAGAAAGTGCCGACATCGTGCTGGGCTCACTTTCTTGCTTGTAATCCTGGGGGAAGTTTAAAATGGGGTGCAACTTGCACGGGTTAGAATTTATACATTTATCAGTTTTACTCTTATCGTCATTAATACATTTATTACGTTTACTCTTATTGTCATTAATACATTTATTAAGTGCACTATTATCGTCATATACCAGTATGCCATTCTCTGTAGCCATCATCTCTCCTGTAGTGTACGGTGGTTGTGCAGTTGCTATCAGTTTCCTGCTAGGGTTAGAACCAGCTGTGTAAGCTAGTTCCCTCTGCATATCACTTTCTTGTTGCCATAAATGTAAACAGTTTGTGTGTCTGATCCTCTGTTTTTGGGATTTTATCAGACAGATCCTAAGCCTTAGATTATGCAATATCTCTGAGTCAAAACTACCTATCCCAGGAAATGGTGCTTTATCCCCCACAGTCATTCGTGTCCATTCATCACAAAAGGTCTCAGTGTGGGGACCATACTTCCCCCACATTACTAACCGAGCTGACCCCCGGTGTCTGAACTCTGCAGTCTGAACCCTGACTGCTGAACGTCCCTGTGTTATGCACTTGGCTTCCATTGTGGACCTTTTTTAACACAGAAAAACTTCCTAAAATGCACCAAACACAGTAGTCTACGGTGGAAATCCTTAAAGCTCTTCCACTGAACTTCTTCTGCTCCGAGTATCCCCGATCCGCCTTTTTTAGCAGACACGTGTAGCCGTTGCAGGCCCTACCTCTAGAGATTTTCCTGAGAGACCAGCGAAAATTCCCTAAACCTTTACTTTAACACAAATCACGCTTGCATGTGCTTCCTACAACGCGTATGATAACAAGATTTACGCACAAATATGCAAAACCTCGTATCACGTTGCGTCACGTATTGCCCATACAACCATGCGGTCCAATCGTACCGCTTATAGACACTTGCTATCTATAAGTGGTAGGATCACTGGAGTCTCCCTACTGTGCTCCAAAACAGCCGGAGCGTAATACCACGAAAAAACTTTATCACACTCCGTCGCACGTGTACACCTGGACCGTGCTCACCACGTTTTCACCTAGACCGTGCTTCACCAAGCTTCACCAAGTTTCACAAAGCTCACCAAGATCACCAAGAACACCAAGACCACCAAGCAGGGTTCAATACACTCATACCTTTTTCAGCCCACACTATCATTCTATAGTTTTCTGATCAGAAAAATCCTTTCCTGTTAACTTATAGCTTTCCCCAGAGGTAATACAGAAAAAAAAATTATTTTTTAAACTAAATATTGGATACTGATCAATTTGTGCTATTATCGCGTGGCTACCGTCTCGCCTAAACTGAAACAATGCTATTGTGTGATTTGTATTTAGTGGGCGTATCTGTACGCACATTGTGTAAAATACGCCACGTGTGTAGGCCTTTGCGTTGCGTACGCAGTCTCGCACGCTGTCCGAGACACGTGTACAAAGGCCGGATACATCCGCAGCAATACAAATAACATGCTTCTATAAATGTAAACGATATTCAACTATAATCGCTTACCAACACCACACAGTATCTCCTGTATAAACCTTTATAACTAGGCCAGGCTGCGTGTGTGTTTTACATGTACTCCCTTAAATATTACTCTATACTTTTAACTAAATAGCAACAAATTTCTCAGCACGGGTCAAAATGCATCTAATAATCAATGCTAATGGTAACAAGCGAATAGATATGCAGGATACACAAATAAATACAGGTGTGTGCGTGTGTTACGTGTTTTGCGTGCGCAGTTGGCACCAAACAGAAATTTAACAGATTTAAAAAAAACAATAGCTTTACGTTCTTACCTTTCGGATCCCACCAGCATCCCTACAAACCATGCGGAGCAGACGCTTATCTAATCAGCATCAATGTATCCCCGACCACAAAAAGGGTAACAGGGGATACTACCTTCCCGCCCTTTGCTGATAGATAAAAGTCTGCCTTGTCCTGCTAGGCTGCGGATATGAGGAGGACCGTACGATGCCCCCAATTGATAATGTCAAATATTACCTTAAAACATAAAGCTATATACTAGTACCGTGGAGCCGCTATGGCCGCTAGACTTATTACACACACTACGGACTAAGCACGCTATTTGCGCACTGAGTAACGTATGGGTACGCACTTAGCGTAGCAGACGCTAAGCCGTGGGCGCGACGCACGAGCGGCACGTACGCTCACAGAATGATATACAGTAAACTTTGTTAACAAAACAATGTATGGATGTGCTTATACTCTAAACCTTAGTAGTCAAATATTGTAACGATGTAACGCCTAAAAACCTTAACAATGTGTATGCTGTTATAGCGATTAAGACGCTAAGAAAGCCCTTTGCAGGAAAGTGAAAACACAACACCGGGTTTTGGTAAACCACAGGGCTCTAACACCGCAGTGGATTATTCAGAGAAAAGGGGAAAACAGATACAAGTTATACACTACAAGCTAACAAGGAAATCTAACAGAATAACAGAGAATAATGATGGCTACAGAGAATATACATACGTGGGAAATTGTTCGCAAGCGCGACCTGGATCCAGTCCTCAGCTATTCAGGTAGAAAGCCTTCAGAGTCTTGAGGCTGGCCAGGCAACAGTGGTCTTTATATACACAACATACATTCGCAATACAATGGTCCCTGTAATCTCATTGTTCGTTGGACACAGGGATGTGTCTCTACATTACAGCAAAGGTCATAGGTGGATTTGAACAGGTGGGCTGTGTCTTTCCCCAACTGCTCTGGTGGGAGGTATCCTCAGGATTCCCGCCGCATGTGTAATTTACAGCAAATACAGTTAATGTTCATAATCTACTTCTGTACATAACTATACGCAGGAGCGAGCGATCCTTTCCTAACTAACACCAGAATGTTACCCTTAAAATACCCTACAGCTGGATACTAGACACCACCTTTCAACCTTTATCTGACCCTTCCTATCATGCAATGAGGAATCTCTCTATCCAGGAACTGTTTAAACTAATCATACTCGCTGACATGGTCTAGGGGAATATTATCTACAAAATGCACTATTTGGGTTAAATATGCTACGTTCGAGTCGCACGCTACACGCTCACAAACTCCGCCGTAAATACACATCTCATGCACAAGAGTCGCTGGAGCGTCTCTTACGCAACTTGCGGGTATGTGTACGCACGGGGGACCAGGTGCACGAGCAGCGTGCATGTGCATGAGGGGTTAGTACAAGGGATATGCATCATGATATTTTTCGACTTTGACAGTACGTATGTACATACAAACATACATACACACATAGAAGCACACACATAAACACACATACATACACACAAACTTAACATACTGTATACAGTACATATTGCATATATAGTACTGTACCATCAGGGGCCGGGAGGCGGGAGCAGACGGAGGTACTGTGTGGATGGAGGGAGCTGCTATGGCTGAGCATGAGCTGCCAGCAGCTCCCCCAGGACATTCTCCATGCAGAGAGCTACATAGCTCTCTGCTGCTACAGCTCCGCTGTCGCGGTCGCATACGCGTACGCGATCGTGGCTTTTACTGAGACGGAGACACTCCTGTCTCCGTCTCAAATATAAAAATGTTGGCTCATCAGGGGGGTTTCCAGGTACTCAGAACCCCCCCTTCGTGCGCCACTGTAAGGGCCTACCAGAGAGCCAGAAGGGAAATCCTACATAAATTAAATTGGAG
Organism: Pseudophryne corroboree; assembly: GCF_028390025.1. Taxonomy (NCBI): domain Eukaryota; kingdom Metazoa; phylum Chordata; class Amphibia; order Anura; family Myobatrachidae; genus Pseudophryne; species Pseudophryne corroboree. The sequence continues at coordinate 637,446,653 of NC_086447.1, read as the reverse complement.
CAGGACAGTGCAGTCACTCCAGAGGAGATGGCGTGACCTTGTCCAGAGGACCCCCAGATGCCTGAAGGCCATCAGGGACTGTAAGTACAGTAGATTACAGTACTGTAATTACAGGTATTGTATAAAAAAGGGTCTGCTGTAGCAGCAGGTATCAGGTCTATACAGTACTTGTGGTAAAGAAATGGTAAACCAGGTGGAAAGGTAAACAGGGTCAAAAGGTCAACACTTTTTTTTATTTATTTTTATACATTTTTCCAACTTTTGCTGCTTATACTTTCCATGTCAAAAACGATATCTGGATTCTGGGTCAACACCACTTAGGTCGACACACCTTAGGTCAACACCAGAAATAGGTTGACATGGCCATTAGGTCAACATTAATAAGATTGACATGAACAAAGGCCGACATGAGTTTTTAATTTTTTCTTTCTTTTTTTACATTTTTTCATACAGTATTTTACGATCCACGTGGACTACGATTGGGAATAGTAATCTGTGCCGAGTGCAGTAAGGAACTTTCCCCAAAGCATGGCAAGCGAAGCGAGCCATGCAAGGGGACACGGTGCACTAATTGGGGTTCCCGGTCACTTTATAAAGAAAACGACACCCGAAAAACATAAAAAACTCATGTCGACCTTTTCCATGTCAACCTTGTTGCCTTTCAACAAATTGGGGTTAAAAAATGTTTTAAAACATTGAGTGTCGCCCTTTTGACTGTCAACCTTTTACTGTCAACCAAATGACTGTCTATCTTTTTAATGTCTGTCTTCTGTATTACAACCATAGCAGCACTACTGTTTGCTTTAATGTACTGTAAATGACAGTCAGGTGCTGTATGGTGAGGTCATTTTGTTCTAAGGGGCATTCATGTTGCAGATTGTGTTCCAAGGGACATTTGTGTTTTAGATACTAAAGTATTCTAAGGGCATTACTGTGGTAGATTGTATTCTAAGGGCATTACTGTGGCAGATTGTATTCTTAGGGCATTACTGTGGCAGATTATATTCTAAAGGAGATTTGTGTTTCAGATAGTATTCTAAGGGCATTACTGTGGCAGATTGTATTGTAAGGGAGATTTGTGTTTCAGATAGTATTCTAAGGATATTACTGTGGCAGAATTTATTCTAAGGGATGTTGTTACTGTGGCAGAATTTATTCTAAGGAACATTAATGTAGCCTAATGTGTTATAAGTAGAGATGAGCGGGTTCGGTTCGCCGACAACCGAACCGCCCCGAACTCCACGTGTCAAACATGGGTCCGAGCCCGGCTCGGTTATTCCCGCCTGACTCAGAAAATCCAAACGAGGCAAAACGTCATCATCCCACTGTCGGATTCTCGCGAGATTCTGAGTCCATATAAAGAGCCGCGCTTCGCCGCCATTTTCACTCAGGCATTGTAGAGGGTACAGAGAGGACGTGGCTACGTTCTCTCAGTGTCAGTTCTCAGTATCAGTGCTCAGTATCAGTGCTTATTGCTGCTCAGTAATACTAGTACAGTGTCTCTCTTGTGCTGCATCTTGCTGCTGTAGGGTGCTGTGGTAGTAGTGTCATCATTCCAGTCACAGTGGTATCTGGAGGGTGACAATTCCTGAGTGCCTTTGTGCTGCTCACTAATACTAGTACAGTGTCTTGTGCTGCATCGTGCTGCTCAGTGTCTGTTCTCAGTAGTATCATCAGTGCTCAGTATCACTGCTAATTGTCTTGTGCTGCATCGTGGTGCTCAGTAATACTACATTACTAATACTAGTACAGTGTCTTGTGCTGCATCGTGCTGCTCAGTGTCAGTTCTCAGTAGTCTCATCAGTGCTCAGTATCACTGCTAATTGTCTTGTGCTGCATTGTGGTGCTCAGTAATACTACTTTACTAATACTAGTACAGTGTCTTGTGCTGCATTGTGCTGCTCAGTGTCAGTTCTCAGTCGTTTCATCAGTGCTCAGTATCACTGCTCATTGTCTTGTGGTGCTCAATAATACTACATTACTAATACTAGTACAGTGTCTTGTGCTAATCGTGCTGCTCAGTGTCGGTTCTCAGTAGTATCATCAGTGCTCAGTATCAGTGTTCAGTAGTATCATCAGTGCTCAGTATCACTGCTCATTGTCTTGTGGTGCTCAGTAATACTACATTACTAATACTAGTACAGTGTCTTGTGCTAATCGTGCTGCTCAGTGTCAGTTCTCAGTAGTATCATCAGTGCTCAGTATCCGTGCTCAGTAGTATCATCAGTGCTCAGTATCACTGCTCATTGTCTCGTGGTGCTCAGTAATACTACATTACTAATACTAGTACAGTGTCTTGTGCTGCATCGTGCTGCTCAGTATCAGTGCTCAGTAGTATCATCAGTGCTCAGTATCACCGGTTAGTGCTCAGTATCTTGTGCTGCATCTTGCTGCTGTAGGGTGCTGTGGTAGTGTCCTGTCACTGTGCATAGGTCATCATCATTCCAGTCCCAGTGGTATCTGGTATCTATCTAGAGGTATCTAATTCCAGACATTACTGCCATCTAATTCCAGATATATTACTTGCATATAATTCCACACATTAAAAAATGGAGAACAAAAATTTGGAGGGTAAAATAGGGAAAGATCAAGACCCACTTCCACCTAGTGCTGAAGCTGCTGCCACTAGTCATGGCAGAGACGATAAAATGCCATCAACATCGTCTGCCAAGGCCGATGCCCAATGTCATAGTAGAGAGCATGTAAAATCCAAAAGGCAAAAGTTCAGTAAAATGACCCAAAAATCTAAATTAAAATCGTCTGAGGAGAAGCGTAAACTTGCCAACATACCATTTATGACATGGAGTGGCAAGGAACGGCTAAGGCCCTCTCCTATGTTAATCATGACTAGTGGTTCAGCTTCACATGACAATGGAAGCACTCATCCTCCCGCTAGAAAAATGAAAAGACTTAAGCTGGCAAAAGCACAGCAAAGAACTGTGTGTTCTAAATCACAAATCCCCAAGGAGAGTCCAATTGTGTCGGTTGTAATGCCTGACCTTCCCAGCACTGGACGGGAATAGGTGGCTCCTTCCACCATTTGCACGCCCCCCGCAAATGCTGGAAGTAGCACCCACAGTCCAGTTACTGATATTCAAATTGAAGATGTCACTTTTGAAGTACACCAGGATGAGGATATGGGTGTTGCTGTCGCTAAGAAGGAAGTTGACGAGGAGGATTCTGATGGTGATGTGGTTTGTTTAAATCAGGCACCCGGGGAGACAGTTGTTGTCCGTGGGATGAATAAAGCCATTGACATGCCTGGTCAAAATACAAAAAAAATCACCTCTTCGGTGTGGAATTATTTCAACAGAAATGCGGACAACAGGTGTCAAACCTTTGTCAAGCTGTAAGGACGTTAACCACCTAGGAACATCCTCCCTTATACGTCACCTGGAGCGCATTCATCAGAAGTCATTGACAAGTTCAAAAACTTTGAGTGACAGCGGAAGCAGTCCACTGACAACTAAATCCCTTCTTCCTCTTGTACCCAAGCTCCTGCAAACCACACCACCAACTCCCTCAATGTCAATTTTCTCCTTAGACAGGAACGCCAATAGTCCTGCAGGCCATGTCACTGGCAAGACTGACGAGTCCTCTCCTAACTGGGATTCCCCCGATGGATCCTTGAGTGTAACGCCTACTGCTGCTGGCGCTGCTGTTGTTGCTGCTGGGAGTCGATCGTCATCCCAGAGGGGAAGTCGGAAGACCACTTGTACTACTTCCAGTAAGTAATTGACTGTCCAACAGTCCTTTGCGAGGAAGATGAAATATCACAGCAGTCATCCTGTTGCAAAGCGGATAACTCAGGCCTTGACAACTATGTTGGTGTTAGACGTGTGTCTGGTATCCACCGTTAGTTCACAGGGACTTAGAGAATTGCTTGATGTAGTGTGTCCCCGGTAGCAAATCCCATCTAGGTTCCACTTCTCGAGAATGTACACAGACGTCAGAAAAAGTGTCCTCAGTGTCCTAAAAAATGCAGTTGTACCCACTGTCCACGGACTATATGACTGTGACAGCCCACTGGGTAGATGTATTGCCTCCCGCAGTAACAACAGCAGCGGCACCAGTAGCAGCATCTCGCAAATGCCAACTCCTTTCTAGGCAGGCTACGCTTTGTATCACCGCTTTCCATAAGAGGCACACAGCTGACAACCTGTTACGGAAACTGAGGAACATCATCGCAGAATGGCTTACCCCTATTGGACTCTCCTGTGGATTTGTGATATTGGACAACGCCACCAATATTATGCGTGCATTACATCTGGGCAAATTCCAGCACATCCCATGTTTTGCACATACAATTAATTTGGTGGTACAGAATTTTTTGAAAAATGACAAGGGCGTGCAGGAGATGCTGTCGGTGGCCCGAAAAATTGCGGGCCACATTCGGCATTCAGCCACCGCGTGCCGAGGACTGGAGCACCAGCAAAATCTCCTGAACATGCCCTGCCATTAGCTGAAGCAAGAGGTGGTAACGAGGTCGAATTCAACCCTCTGTATGCTTCAGAGGATGGAGGAGCAACAAAAGGCCATACAAGCCTATACATCTGCCTACGATATAGGCAAAGGAGGGGGAATGCACCTGACTCAAGCGCAGTGGAGAATGATTTCCATGTTGTGCAAGGTTCTCCAACCCTTTGAACTTGCCACACGGGAAGTCAGTACAGACACTGCCAGCCTAAGTCAGGTCATTCACCTCATCAAGCTTTTGCAGAAGCAGCTGGAGAGATTGATGTTGGAGCTAAAATGGAGCGATTCCACTAGGCATATTGGACTTGTGGATGGAACCATTCATTCACTTAACCAGGATTCACGGGTGGTCAATCTGTTGAAATCAGAGCACTTCATTTTGGCCACCATGCTCAAACCTAGGTTTAAAGCCTACGTTGTCTCTCTCTTTCTGGCAGACACAAGTCTGCAGATGTTTGTCACAACTGAGGGCTGGTGTTGGTCTGAGACAGCTTCAATTGTAGGGGATGGTGTCTAGATGAATCTAGGTGGCTGAATAGGACTCCTAGACATAGAGGACTTCTACCACCAATGCCCGAATATGTGACCACGACAACAAAGATAAAATGATTGTTTGTTTATTAAACACAGTTCTGGTGGTACACCGGCAGTTGCATAGTATGATATGAAAAAATAATTAAGAACAGTACATAGTTCCACAAGAAATAGCACTTGTAATATTCCCTTAGGTGTGGTATCCGCACAAGGCTAGCTTGGGAGATTAGGAGATGAACAGTCCTTACCAACACCTAGGTGCTGTGGAATAGATGAAATTCAGAACTGGTCAGCAGATGTAGTAAAGAGGCTGAGCGTACTGTAGAGTAAATGATATTTGTAATCTGCCGGTTTTGCCGGATGAAACGGATGATGAAGAACTGTGAATGAAGTGCAGATGATCCAGTGTAAATAGCAGAGTTTGAATGACACTGGAGATGCTAGAGATTGATTAATTGAAAAACACAGATGACTTGAATACTGTTGATAACAGGAACACCGATGGCGGAGCACCGATGACAATAGGTAGCTGAACACCACTGGAAGCCCAATGCTGGAAGCTGGTGTTTTTTGGAGCACTGCCAATAGCAGAAAGCAATGAGGATACTATGGAGTCAGGTAGGCACCGCAGAGAGGTGATTGGTGCAGGTCTCTGTAGAACTGGAGACTTCAGGAGCTGTAATACCTGGAACACATTTAGAATCACAGAGAGCAGAGACAGGATACACTGGTGATGACAGCCAAAGCACTGACAACTTCCTGGTCTATCATCAGTCCCTTTATACCCTCAGCAGTGCAGAGATTGGATCAGCAATTAGGCAGAGCTCAGCGGGACTGTAGATTGGTGGGAATAGCATCACATGATCAGAACCAACATGGCTGTGCCCATACTGGTTCTTGGAGGGAAACCTGGTTTGTAATTCCAAGTGGAGCATTCACAGTAATGGCGGCTGTGGCCGCAGCACACACAGAATGTTAAAACTGTACAGCAACCTCCCAGCGCCAGCAGCGGAAGCTACCGCGGATGAGAGGCGCCACACAGACCTGTAATACTTTACTGTAGTAATCGCGGCAGAGGCCGCAAAATTACAGGGGATGCCACACAGATCCGTCCACGCACTGAAGCGCAGCAATGGCAGCGGAGGTCGCAACTGGCAGGAGATGCTATGCAGAGCCACCCAAGTGTTGAAAGTACGGTAATGGCGGCAGAGGCCGCAATGAGCTAGAAACGCCATTCCATTTAAGAGTTCTTTGTGACAGCACCTGCAGACTGGTAGAAAGTAATTATGAAGCAAGGACATTCAGCAACATGACTGAGACCCGGCCCTGGAACGCTGAGCCAGTCTCAGGAGACACCTGAAAGGTAAAAAATGATGTCCAGTAGTCAAGATCGTGACAGCACCCCCCCCCCCCCTACCTTTAGGAGTGGCCCCAGGACAATTCTTTGTCTTCAGAGGAAACTTAGAATGGAAATTCCGAACCAATGTAGGAGCATGGACATCAGAAGCATTGGTCAAGGAACGTTCCTCAGGGCCATAGCCCTTCCAATCGATCAGGTATTGAAGTTGACCATAAAGGAGGCGTGAATCCAAAATCTTGGTGACTTCATACTCAACACCACGTTGAGTCTGGACCTTGGGAGCCGAAGGAAGTGCAGAATGGAACCTATTCAGGATCAACGGCTTCAGAAGGGAAACATGAAAAGTCCTGGGAATTTTTAAAAATGGAGGCAGCTGAAGTTTGAAGGCTACTGGGTTGATGACTTGTTCAATTCGAAAAGGGCAGATATATCGAGGAGCAAATTTCATACTTGGAACTCTTAACCTCAGATTCTTCGTAGATAGCCAAACACGATCACCCACTTTGAGGGCAGGAATTGCCCTAAGCTTCCTATTTGCAAACTTCTTATTTCTAAAAGATGCTTTGAGTAGAGCCGCTCGAACGTTCTTCCAGTTATTTGAAAGCTGACGAAGAGTGATATCAGCTGCTAGCACTGAAGTTGCTGGAAGCGGTTGAAATTCTGGAACTTTAGGGTGAAATTCATAGTTAATGAAGTATGGCGTAGCAGAAGATGACGAGTGATACTGGTTGTTATTCTTATGGAGTGATTAACACTCCAATTCCCGGCGCACATAAAATTAAAAAATTAGTACTTATTAGTACATCAGCTGCACACACTAAAGGATTGGCAAAATCCCCAAATGTACAAAAAAACAAAAGAAAACTAGTGTATTGCGCTTGATGTACTGGTTGTTATGACAGAACTTGGCCCAAGGAAGAAGTTGAACCCAGTCATCTTGGGATGAGGATACATAAATTCGGAGGAAGGCCTCCAAGTCCTGATTCACCCTCTCAGTTTGAGCATTAGTTTGGGGGTGATACGCTGTGGAGAATTTTAATTTGACTTGGAGGGCCAGACATAAACTTTGCCAAAACTTGTCTACGAACTGTACTCCTCTGTCAGAAATTATCTCCTGAGGGAGGCCATGTAATCTGAAAATCTCTGGGATAAACACTTGATCCAACTTGGAAGCTGACGGAAGACCAGTGAGGGGAATGAAATGAGCCATCTTGGTGAACCGGTCAACTACAACCCAGATGGTATTAATCTTGTTGCACATAGGAAGTTCCGTAATGAAGGCTATTGACAGATGGGTCCACGGACGATGGGGAACAGCTAGAAGATCCAGTTGCCCAGCGGGAGACTGGCAAGGTACTTTGTGTTGGGCACATTTTGGGCAGGAAGCAATAAACTCTGTAACATCTTTTTTCAGGGTCGGCCACCAGTATGATCTGGAAATGAATTCAAGGGTTTCTGGATGCCCGCATGTCCGGTAAAACGGGAAGCATGTGCTCAATGCATGAGCTTCTTCCTTAGAGCCGGCTTTACAAAAATTTTCCGTGATGGAGGCATAGAGTCCATCCTTACCGTGGAGAACGCCACTGGATTGATAATAGGATGCTTGTCCGTAGACTCAGACTCATTTTCTTGCTCCCAGGAGCGGGAAAGAGCATCAGCCTTGCGATTCTGTGACCCTGGACAGAACTGGAGTTTAAAGTCGAACCTAGAAAAAAAAAGTGCCCATCTGGCTTGACGGTGGTTGAGACATTGTGCACTCTTCAAATACAGGAGATTCTTGTGGTCTGTAAGAATCGTGATGGTATGGGAAGCGCCTTCTAACAAATACCTCCACTCTTCCAAAGCGAGCTTGATAGCCAACAACTCTTGATTGCAAATGGCGTAATTGCGCTCAGCAGGGGCAAACTTCTAGGAGAAGAAGCCGCAAGGATGCAAATGACCATCTTTGGCTCTTTGAGACAGGACTGCGCCCACTCCAACGGAAGAGGCATCCATCTCAAGGGTGAACGGCAAGTTGGTATCTGGCTGTTTCAACACTTGAGTGGAGGTGAATCTTTGCTTTAATAAATGGAAAGCTTGCACAGCTTCTTTGGACCACTTGGAGGGATTAGCACCCTTCTTAGTAAAGGCAGTAATAGGCGCCACAATGGTGGAAAAGTCTCGAATAAATTTTCTGTAATAGTTGGTGAATCCTAAAAATCTCTGGACCCCCTTGAGGGTTGTAGGTATTGGCAAATCCTGAATGGCTTGGAGTTTCTCATGATCCATCTCTAGTCCAGAACCGAACACAATGTAGCCTAGAAATGGAATGGATTTGACTTCAAAGATGCATTTTTTCAACTTGCAATAAAGATGATTGGCATGAAGATGGGACAGGACTTCCTTCACCCAAAAAATATGTTTATACCCTCAGCAGTGCAGGGATTGGATCAGCAATCAGGTAGAGCTCAGCAGATCTGTAGATTGGTGGGAATAGCATCACATGATCAGAACCAACATGGCTGCGCCCATACTGGTTCTTGGAGGGAAACCTGGTTTGTAATTCCAAGTGGAGCTTTCACAGTAATGGCAGCCATGGCCGCAGGACACAGAGAATGTTAAAACTGTACAGCAACCTCCCAGCGCCAGCGGCGGAAGCTACCGCTCCAGATCTTTGGCAAAGATGAGGATGTCATTGAGGTATACCACAACATGACAATAGAGGATATCTCTAAAGATCTCGTTCACAAAATGTTGGAAAACAGCTGGAGCATTACTAAGTCCGAAAGGCATGGCGAGGTACTCATAATGTCCGTCACAAGTGTTAAATGTGGTCTTCCACTCGTCACCCTTCCAGATCCGAATGAGGTTATAAGCACCCCTCAAATATAATTTTGTGAAGATGGTTGCTCCGCTAACCCGGTCAAAGAGTTCGGTAATCAATGGCAGAGGATACCATTTTTTTACTGTGATGTCGTTCAAACCTCTATAGTCGATGCATGGCCGCAGGCCACCATCTTTCTTCTTAACGAAGAAGAAACCTGCACCAGCTGGGGAAGAAGAAGGTCGGATAAAATCCTTTGCCAAATTTTCTTTAATGTACTCCTCCATGGAATGAGTCTCTGGTACAGACAACGGATACATTCAGCCTCGAGGTGGAACCTTCCCTGGGATGAGGTCGATAGGACAATACCACTCCCTATGTGGGGGCAGGACATCAGCAGAAGCTTTACTGAATACATCTGTATAGTCTTAATACTGAGGAGGTGGAACATCAGAAGACTTGGAAGATGAAGAACATACAGGAAGTACTCTGGAAAGACAAGTCCCAGAACAGAACGGACCCCATGCCAGGATATGGGTCATCCTCCAGTCAATCAGAGGGTTATGCAAATGAAGCCATGGAAGGCCCAGAACCACCAGATGGGTGGCCTTTGGAATCACCAAAAAGGAAATTAATTCTGAATGAAGAACTCCTACTTTCAGACGAACTGGTAGGGTCCTGGAAGAAATGACTGCATCAGAAATCTTGCTACCATCCACGGCAGTCAAAGATATGGAAGAAAAAAGTCTCTCGGTGGGTAGAGACCACCGCTTAACGTATTCCTCAGTCATAAAATTCCCAGCAGCTCCTGAATCCAACAGAGCAATAATGGGGGTAATTCCAAGTTGATCGCAGCAGGATTTTTGTTAGCAATTGGGCAAACCATGTGCACTGCAGGGGAGGCAGATATGACATGTGCAGAGAGAGTTAGATTTGGGTGGGGTGTGTTCAATCTGCAATCTAATTTGCAGTGTAAAAATAAAGCAGCCAGTATTTACCCTGCACAGAAATATAATAACCCACCCAAATCTAACTCTTTCTGCACATGTTATATCTGCCTCCCCTGCAGTGCACATGGTTTTGCCCAATTGCTATCAAAAATCCTGCTGCGATCAACTTGGAATTACCCCCAATGTTCCTAGTACGCTGAGCCACCTGGAGCGAAACTGGGAGATTACAATCACTTGAAGATGGAGAGGAATGCATTACTCCTAGCCGACCCTCTCCTTGGCGGGCTAGGACTTGGAGTTTCCCGGACGCTTGGGACAGGCATTAATGACGTGAGATGGTGCAGCACAATAGAGACAGAGATGCTCAGAGAGACGTCTCCTACGCTCTGCCGGAGATAGACGAGAATGACCTATCTGCATGGGTTCGTCCTTGGGCGGAGATGACTGACGAGGAGGAGGAGCGGACTTGGAAAATGATGATCTTCCCCGCTTGATTGCCCTTTCTCGAAACCATAGATCGACTTGTACACACAGATATAAGTTAATAAGTTCATCCAACTTTGAAGGCAGATCCCTGGTAGCCAATTCGTCCTTGATACGCTCAGATAGGCCATGCCAAAAAGCTGTACGTAAAGCATCATCATTCCATGCCAATTCTGATGCTAATATCTGGAACTGTATTAGATACTGTCCAAAAGTTCGTGTCCCCTGGCGGATACGGAGAATCTCAGAAGAAGCTGAAGTTACACGCCCTGGCTCGTCGAAGGTACGCCTGAATCTTGCCACAAAGTCTGTATATGAAGATAGCAAATGATCAGATCTCTCCCATAACGGTGATGCCCAATCCAGAGCGGAACCACTGAGGAGGGAAATAATATAGGCAACCTTGGTGCGATTAGTTGGAAAACTGCCAGGCTGTAACTCAAAATGAATTTCGCACTGATTGAGGAATTCACTGCAGGGAACAATCAAATTTTGCTGGAGTAGGTAAATGAAGACGTGGAGCAGAAGTGGGTACGGTGGGTGGGGTTACCACTGTAGGTACTGCCATTGATACACCAGACGCCCCGGAACCACGAAGAGTCGTTTGGATTCCATCCAGCCGAGAGGAGAAATCCTGAACACAGCGGATAACATGACCTTGTGCAGCCTCCTGATGTTCAAGTCAGGCTGCCAGTTCTTGTATTGGCCTGGCCGCTTGGTCTTGGTCTCCAGCAGGATTCATTAGGTCAGTGCTTACTGTCACAACTGAGGGCTGGTGTTGGTCTGAGACAGCCTCAGTTGTAGGGGCTGGTGTATAGATGAATCTAGGTTGCTGAATAGGACTCCTAGACATAGAGGACTTCTACCACCAATGCCCGAAGATGTGACCACGACAACAAAGATAAAATGAATGTTTGTTTATTAAACATAGTTCTGGTGGTACACCGGCAGTTGCATAGTATGATATGAAAAAATAATTAAGAACAGTACATAGTTCCACAAGAAATAGCACTTGTAATATTCCCTTAGGTGTGGTATTCGCACAAGGCTAGCTTGGGAGATTAGGAGATGGACAGTCCTTACCAACACCTAGGTGCTGTGGAATAGATAAAAGCCGGAACTGGTCAGCAGATGTAGTACAGAGGCTGAGCGTACTGTAGAATAAATGATATTTGTAAACTGCCGGTTTTGACAGATGAAACGGATGATGAAGTACTGTGAATGAAGTGCAGATGATCCAGTGTAAATAGCAGAGTTTGAATGACACTGGAGATGCTAGAGATTGATTAATTGAAAAACACAGATGACTTGAATACTGTTGATAACAGGAACACCGATGGCGGAGCACCGATGACAATAGGTAGCTGAACACCACTGGAAGCCCAATGCTGGAAGCTGGTGTTTTTTGGAGCACTGCCAATAGCAGAAAGCAATGAGGATACTATGGAGTCAGGTAGGCACCGCAGAGAGGTGATTGGTGCAGGTCTCTGTAGAACTGGATACTTCAGGAGCTGGAATACCTGGAACACAGTTAGAATCACAGAGAGCAGAGACAGGATACACTGGTGATGACAGCCAAAGCACTGACAACTTCCTGGTCTATCATCAGTCCCTTTATACCCTCAGCAGTGCAGAGATTGGATCAGCAATCAGGCAGAGCTCAGCGGGACTGTAGATTGGTGGGAATAGCATCACATGATCAGAACCAACATGGCTGTGCCCATACTGGTTCTTGGAGGGAAACCTGGTTTGTAATTCCAAGTGGAACTTTCACAGTAATGGCAGCCATGGCCGCAGGACACAGAGAATGTTAAAACTGTACAGCAACCTCCCAGCGCCAGCGGCGGAAGCTACCGCACAGACCTGTAATACTTTACTGTAGTAATCGCGGCAGAGGCCGCAGCTGACAGGGGATGCTATGCAGAGCCGCCCAAGTGCTGAAAGTACGGTAATGACAGCAGAGGCCGCAATGAGCTAGAAACGCCATTCCATTTAAGAGTTCTTTGTGACAGCACCTGCAGACTGGTAGAAAGGAATTATGAAGCAAGGACATTCAGCAACATGACTGAGACCCAGCCCTGGAACACTGAGCCAGTCTCAGAAGACATCTGAAAGGTAAAAAATGATGTCCAGTAGTCCGGATCGTGACAATGTTCAAAGACCTGCTGGTGAGACAATTGTCAGGTCAAGCGGAACGTGACCCGCCAACAGCTCCTCCTTTATTTTCTACCGCCACTGGAGCTGCCAGGAAAAGGATAAAATTTCTAAAACCACCCGCTGGCGGTGATGCAGGGCAATCAGGAGCAAGTGCTGACATCTGGTCCGGACTGAAGGACCTGCCAACGATTACTGACATGTCGTCTACTGTCACTGCATATGATTCTGTCACCATTGAAAGAATGGTGGAGGATTATATGAGTGACAGCATCCAAGTAGGCATGTCAGACAGTCCGTACGTATACTGGCAGGAAAAAGAGGCAATTTGGAGGCCCTTGCACAAACTAGATTTATTTTACCTAAGTTATCCCCCCTCCAGTGTGTACTCCGAAAGAGTGTTCAGTTCATCCGGTCACCTTGTCAGCAATCGGCGTAGGAAGTTACTTCCAGAAAATGTGGAGAAGATGATGTTCATCAAAATGAATTATAAATTCCTCTGTGGAGACATTTACCAGCAATTGCCTCCAGAAAGTACACAGGGACCTGTGATGGTGGATTCCAGTGCGGACAAATTAACTCTCTGTGAGGAGGAGGAGGATGTACACAGTGAAAGGGGTGAGGAATCGGAGGATGAGGATGAGGTGGACATCTTGCCTCTGTAGAGCCAGTTTGTGCAAGGAGAGATTGATTGCTTCTTTTTTGGTGGGGGCCCAAACCAAACAGTCATTTCAGCCACAGTCATGTGGCAGACCCTGTCGCTGAAATTATGGGTTTGTTAAAGTGTGCATGTCCTGTTTATACAACATAAGGGTGGGTGGGAGGGCCCAAGGACAATTCCATCTTGCACTTCTTTTTTTATTTATCTTTGCATCATGTGCTATTTGGGGACTATTTTTTTAAGTGCCATCCTATCTAACACTGCAGTGCCACTCCTAGATGGGCCAGGTGTTTGTACCGCCCACTTGGGTCGCTTAGCTTAGTCATCCAATGACCTCGGTGAAAATTTTAGGACTAAAAATAATATTGTGAGGTGTGAGGTGTTCAGAATAGACTGGAAATGAGTGGAAATTATGGGTATTGAGCTTAATAATACTATAGGATCAAAATTACCCCCAAATTCTATGATTTTAGCTATTTTTGAGGTTTTTTTTAAAAATCACCCGAATCCAAAATGCATCCGAATCCAAAACACGGCCGCGGACCAGAATCCAAAACCAAAACACAAAGCACGAAAAATGGCCGCTGCACATCTCTAGTTATAAGGTGCATTACTCTTGCATAATGTTAAATAAGGTCCATGACTGTGGCAGATCTCTACTTTGTGATGTAATGTGAATATACTACTGCAATACTGTGACGTACAGTAAAGTGAATAGGGTGCTCTACTGTGTGACACAACGTGAATCAAGGGCAGTACTGTGACATGACATGAATAAACTGCACTACTGTGACATGACGTTAATAAGATGGATTCAGGTGAGTGCTGCATCATCTGTCATAAAATCAATTTATACTGTAATGTAAAGTACTGAGATGGTTAAGGGTGGGAGGGCTGCATGTTGATGTGTGTCATAATGTTTATAAGTGCAATGCTAATGTGTGTCACAAATCACAATGTCTATAAAGGTAGTTTTCTGTCTAGTATCCTGGACCTAATGTAATCAGTGTACTACTGTACTGTAGCGATACTGTAAGTATACAGTATGTTACATTTAAAAATGTGCCCCTTAAGTTTTTAAGACAGTACAGTACACTATGTGATTAGGTGCAGGGTACTAGAATGAACAATTCCATTGATTGTAATATCATAAAGATGCTGTCAATGTTGAATTTCATTGGCTGTACAGTATGCTGTTATTATACTGTATACTGTATATATATTTTTACAGGGCTGGCTAACAAAGCCAGAGAAGGCAGAAAAGGCGCCGCCGAGCTTGTAAGTATTGTCAAGTATAGTACTGTACTGTACATTGTGATTTATAGGGTATTTTCAATGTATCCCACCCCCTGCCCTGACCAGCCCAGATAACTCACCGCAATCTGGACGGGAGGGAGAGTGGGACACTTCCTGTGAGATCCGGTGGCTGGGAAGTGCAGGGCGGTGGTGAAGTCTGGTGGGTGGGTGAGTGGCTGGCTGTGCAGTGTCACCTCTGACTTCACGTCATGCTGCGCAATGCGCCCAGCCGGAGCTAGGGGCAGTCAGGCAGCATCTCAGCCTCCTGAGGATGCTCGACACTGGCTGTCATATAAAATATTAGGTTGCTGGCCAATCCTGGGATTGAATCCCGGACAATTTTAGGTCAGGATCCCGCCGCTCCCGATCCCGGGATTGGCCACCCTAGGTGGACCATTACGTTTATTAGAAACAGTACAGTATGTTACTATTGTATGAGTCCATTTCAAGCTGGTCAGGTCCAATGACAGGGGCGTGTGCCCGCTCTTCCGGGTCCAGCTCTGTTACAGGCAGTTACGGGACATGGCAGCAGCTGTGCTGGGCAGGATTCTTGTGGCCTGTGCCGGCCTCTTCTTCTGTGCCATGTTCAGGTCTGGATACTGGGGAGTGCAAGCAGAGTCAGACTGGTCCACAGGGGAAACCCCCGGTGGGCCCTCCTGCCTGGGCCCCCCACCTCCTCCTCTAGGAAAGAGGTGTCAGACTGTGCACTTGAACTATACATTATTCATATGTCCCATTATAATGCACAGGACTATGGTATATTTTCTTTCACACATTGCTGTTATTAATCTGCTACACTATCATGCATGCACTAGCAATATTGACTGTATATTTAGTGATGTGCACTGGACATTTTTCGGGTTTTGTGTTTTGGTTTTGGATTCGGTTCCGCGGCCGTGTTTTGGATTCGGTCGCGTTTTGGCAAAACCTCACCGAAAATGTTTTGTCGGATTCGGGTGTGTTTTGGATTCGGGTGTTTTTTTCAAAAAACCCTAAAAAACAGCTTAAATCATAGAATTTGGGGGTCATTTTGATCCCATAGTATTATTAACCACAATAACCATAATTTCCACTCATTTCCAGTCTATTCTGAACACCTCACACCTCACAATATTATTTTTAGTCCTAAAATTTGCACCGAGGTCGCTGGATGGCTAAGCTAAGCGACACAAGTGGCCGACACAAACACCTGGCCCATCTAGGAGTGGCACTGCAGTGTCAGACAGGATGGCACTTCAGAAAAATAGTCCCCAAACAGCACATGATGCAAAGAAAAAAAGAGGCGCACCAAGGTCGCTGTGTGACTAAGCTAAGCGACACAAGTGGCCGACGCGAACACCTGGCCCATCTAGGAGTGGCACTGCAGTGTCAGACAGGATGGCACTTCAAAAAAATTGTCCCCAAACAGCACATGATGCAAAGAAAAAAAGAGGCGCACCAAGGTCGCTGTGTGACTAAGCTATGCGACACAAGTGGCCGACACAAACACCTGGCCCATCTAGGAGTGGCACTGCAGTGTCAGGCAGGATGGTACTTCAAAAAATTGTCCCCAAACAGCACATGATGCAAAGAAAAAAAGAGGCGCACCAAGGTCGCTGTGTGACTAAGATAAGCGACACAAGTGGCCGACACAAACACCTGGCCCATCTAGGAGTGGCACTGCAGTGTCAGGTAGGATGGCACTTCAAAAAAATTGTCCCCAAACAGCACATGATGCAAAGAAAAAAAGAGGCGCACCAAGGTCGCTGTGTGACTAAGATAAGCGACACAAGTGGCCGACACAAACACCTGGCCCATCTAGGAGTGGCACTGGAGTGTCAGACAGGATGGCACTTCAAAAAAATAGTCCCCAAACAGCACATGATGCAAAGAAAAAAAGAGGCGCACCAAGGTCGCTGTGTGACTAAGCTAAGCGACACAAGTGGCTTACACGAACACCTGGCCCATCTAGGAGTGGCACTGCAGTGTCAGACAGGATGGCACTTCAAAAAAATTGTCCCCAAACAGCACATGATGCAAAGAAAATAAAGAGGCGCACCAAGGTCGCTGTGTGACTAAGATAAGCGACACAAGTGGCCGACACAAACACCTGGCCCATCTAGGAGTGGCACTGCAGTGTCAGGCAGGATGGCACTTCAAAAAAATAGTCCCCAAACAGCACATGATGCAAAGAAAAAAAGAGGCGCACCAAGGTCGCTGTGTGACTAGGATAAGCGACACAAGTGGCCGACACAAACACCTGGCCCATCTAGGAGTGGCACTGCAGTGTCAGGCAGGATGGCACTTCATAAAAATTGTCCCCACACCGCACATGATGCAAAGAAAATAAAGAGGCGCACCAAGGTCGCTGTGTGACTAAGCTATGCGACACAAGTGGCCGACACAAACACCTGGCCCATCTAGGAGTGGCACTGCAGTGTCAGGCAGGATGGCACTTCAAAAAAATTGTCCCCAAACAGCACATGATGCAAAGAAAAAAGAGGCGCACCACAGAGGTAGGTACAGCAGTGGCCTTCCGTACCATACTGCTATATATAGTATACTGGTGGTCACTGTGTCAGCAAACTGCAAAACTAAAATGCACCACAGGTATAGAATGTAGATGGATAGTATACTTAATGACGACACAGAGGTAGGTACAGCAGTGGCCTTCCGTACCGTACTGCTATATATAGTATACTGGTGGTCACTGTGTCAGCAAACTGCAAAACTAAAATGCACCACAGGTATAGAATGTAGATGGATAGTATACTTAATGAAGACACAGAGGTAGGTACAGCAGTGGCCTTCCGTACCGTACTGCTATATATACTGGTGGTCACTGTGTCAGCAAACTGCAAAACTAAAATGCACCACAGGTATAGAATGTAGATGGATAGTATACTTAATGATGACACAGAGGTAGGTACAGCAGTGGCCTTCCGTACCGTACTGCTATATATAGTATACTGGTGGTCACTGTGTCAGCAAACTGCAAAACTAAAATGCACCACAGGTATAGAATGTAGATGGATAGTATACTTAATGATGACACAGAGGTAGGTACAGCAGTGGCCTTCCGTACCGTACTGCTATATATACTGGTGGTCACTGTGTCAGCAAACTGCAAAACTAAAATGCACCACAGGTATAGAATGTAGATGGATAGTATACTTAATGACGACACAGAGGTAGGTACAGCAGTGGCCTTCCGTACCGTACTGCTATATATAGTATACTGGTGGTCACTGTGTCAGCAAACTGCAAAACTAAAATGCACCACAGGTATAGAATGTAGATGGATAGTATACTTAATGACGACACAGAGGTAGGTACAGCAGTGGCCTTCCGTACCATACTGCTATATATAGTATACTGGTGGTCACTGTGTCAGCAAACTGCAAAACTAAAATGCACCACAGGTATAGAATGTAGATGGATAGTATACTAAATGATGACATAGAGGTAGGTACAGCAGTGGCCTTCCGTACCGTACTGCTATATATAGTATACTGGTGGTCACTGTGTCAGCAAACTGCAAAACTAAAATGCACCACAGGTATAGAATGTAGATGGATAGTATACTTAATGACGACACAGAGGTAGGTACAGCAGTGGCCTTTCGTACCGTACTGCTATATATAGTATACTGGTGGTCACTGTGTCAGCAAACTGCAAAACTAAAATGCACCACAGGTATAGAATGTAGATGGATAGTATACTTAATGACGACACAGAGGTAGGTACAGCAGTGGCCTTCCGTACCGTACTGCTATATATAGTATACTGGTGGTCACTGTGTCAGCAAACTGCAAAACTAAAATGCACCACAGGTATAGAATGTAGATGGATAGTATACTTAATGATGACACAGAGGTAGGTACAGCAGTGGCCTTCCGTACCGTACTGCTATATATAGTATACTGGTGGTCACTGTGTCAGCAAACTGCAAAACTAAAATGCACCACAGGTATAGAGTGTAGATGGATAGTATACTTAATGACGACACAGAGGTAGGTACAGCAGTGGCCTTCCGTACCGTACTGCTATATATACTGGTGGTCACCGTGTCAGCAAACTGCAAAACTAAAATGCACCACAGGTATAGAATGTAGATGGATAGTATACTTAATGACGACACAGAGGTAGGTACAGCAGTGGCCTTCCGTACCGTACTGCTATATATAGTATACTGGTGGTCACTGTGTCAGCAAACTGCAAAACTAAAATGCACCACAGGTATAGAATGTAGATGGATAGTATACTTAATGACGACACAGAGGTAGGTACAGCAGTGGCCTTCCGTACCATACTGCTATATATAGTATACTGGTGGTCACTGTGTCAGCAAACTGCAAAACTAAAATGCACCACAGGTATAGAATGTAGATGGATAGTATACTAAATGATGACATAGAGGTAGGTACAGCAGTGGCCTTCCGTACCGTACTGCTATATATAGTATACTGGTGGTCACTGTGTCAGCAAACTGCAAAACTAAAATGCACCACAGGTATAGAATGTAGATGGATAGTATACTTAATGACGACACAGAGGTAGGTACAGCAGTGGCCTTTCGTACCGTACTGCTATATATAGTATACTGGTGGTCACTGTGTCAGCAAACTGCAAAACTAAAATGCACCACAGGTATAGAATGTAGATGGATAGTATACTTAATGACGACACAGAGGTAGGTACAGCAGTGGCCTTCCGTACCGTACTGCTATATATACTGGTGGTCACTGTGTCAGCAAACTGCAAAACTAAAATGCACCACAGGTATAGAATGTAGATGGATAGTATACTTAATGATGACACAGAGGTAGGTACAGCAGTGGCCTTCCGTACCGTACTGCTATATATAGTATACTGGTGGTCACTGTGTCAGCAAACTGCAAAACTAAAATGCACCACAGGTATAGAGTGTAGATGGATAGTATACTTAATGACGACACAGAGGTAGGTACAGCAGTGGCCTTCCGTACCGTACTGCTATATATACTGGTGGTCACCGTGTCAGCAAACTGCAAAACTAAAATGCACCACAGGTATAGAATGTAGACAGGGCCGGTGCAAGGTTTCTCAACACCCTAGGCAAAACTTCAGCCTGCTTTTAACCCCCCCCCCCCCCCCCACCGACCAAAACCACAAACCAGTGCACATTTTCCAGCCCGTCCAATGAAAGTATGTAGGCAGCATCTTAGAAGTTCAACAGCTACCGTCTAAATTAAGTTTTACAGGGATGCATCTCTCGGAGTTATCCTTAAATTTGTGATAAGCAGACTCAGGGCAGCCCCCTCAGATACTGGCACCCTAAGCAGCTGCCTAATGGTAGAGCCAACCCTGCACTTACACATAATGCCCACAGTAGTAGTGCCGCTTACATATAATACACACAGTAGTAGTGCCGCTTACATATAATACACACAGTAGAACGCCGTTTTTGGGGTGCGGTCCGGACAACGCAGGCGTGTCTGAACTGTTGCGGGGGCGGGCCACAACAACTGCATGATATCACCTAGGCTGCGCAGGCAAAAGCATCACCGCCGTGCATTGAGAAGTACATTTGGATCTGGACTATGCACATGCTATTTGAGGATGATATGCAGTGTTTAATACTATTTATGTGAATAGAACCAATAAATCATCTATGATTCTTTATCCCAACAGTCTGCACTGTGTCTGCTTGTTTCAATTTTTTCAGAACAATATCTTTATAAAGAAAGAATACATTAGTGCAGACTTCACTGTCTAAATGGTTGAAAGATAGTAAGCATTGATTGTTTTACTCAGGATATGTGGCTGCGCCACGTGTTATTAAGATACTAGCATTCCCCTCAGATGTGCAATCTGTATACTAGTGCTCTGCCTTTATACATGCCATATCTGCTCACTCACTACTAATACAGTAAGTAGGTAACTGTATTATCCACTATATTTTATCAGCAATAGATAGCTACAGGCTACAATCTATACAGAAATATTATTATACGATTGCAAAAAAAAAAAAGTAATTTGTGTGATTGATGTTTTAAAAATCTCCTGTGTAAATACATGTAACTTCATCCTCGTTGCTACAATGCCGTACTGCAGCCACGCTGCTCCCCAAGCAGAGCGCCATCACACATGCCATTGCACAGACTTGCCCTCTCCATAGCTTGACAAAGTCCACTGGGTACAGGCTCAAGGACAGGGTCGTAGCCAGAACTTTGTGGGCCCCATAGCAACATATTGAAGGGGTTCAGGGTATACCAAGATATATTGCAGACCCAAAGGCAACTTTCTTTAAGGACACCTATGTATCACCCAATGGTGAAAAATATATACAACACATGTAACTGTGACAGGGAAGGTGGCCCCTTTTAGCTCTGGGCCCCATAACAGCTGCACTCCCTGCACCTATGGTAGCTACGACCTTGTTCCAGGATCTGACAGCTCCAGGATCCCTACCACGGCTCCAACTGCCATGTGCGTCAGTGGAGACACCCTGTCCAACAGGCTCTTGTAGTTGTCTCCAGGTAGAGAGGGCATCCCCTCTTTAACCCCCATTGGGATACCAGCATTTCGTAGCTCCTTGGGGCTGCCGAGGACAGGAAAGGGGCTCAGCCCTCCCCCTGGTGCAGCTAGCAGTTCGAGCTCCGCCTGCTGTGTGCAGCCAGCATGCAGCACAGTGACCAACATGAATCGCTGAAGTGCAGCACAGGCAAGGGGACACAAGAACTGGACTCCTGAGATTCATGAGGGTCCAGGGCCCCTCGGATTCTCAGAGCCTGTTACAAATGTCCCCTTTGTCCCCCCGTCGCTGGGCCTGTGTACACATAATGACAGACATATTGCCCCACATTATTAAATGCCCTAATACATGACAGACATAATGGCCCTAATGCTGGGTACGCACTGGTAGATATATCTGTAGATCAATTGATCTGCAGGTATATTTACGGATGGACCGGGCAGTGTGTTGAGCATACACACTGCCTGATCCGTTGGCACTGACGTCACAAACTGGGCGGGCATTTACATGCACCCGCCCAGTTCAGCGGTCAATCACCTCCAGCTGTTGCAGCATGTGTATGGGCGGTTGTCTGACTGCCTGCACACACAGCGATGCGCCAATACATCACTAGATATATTGTCCATCGGCTGTGCTGCAGGGCCGACGCGATATGTCTGTGAACGACAACGTTCACGGAGAAATCGCTCGTACACACTAGCCGACAGACCAGCTATATATCGGCCAGTGTGAACGCACCATGACACATATGCCCCACATTATTACAATCCCTTATATACATGACAGACATAATGGCCCTGTTACACAGTGAGCCAATTTCTTTAACCCTTTCGACTGCAATCCCCCACCACCTCCACAGCACTCACCCAGCTTGAGATATTAAACAGCCACGGCCCACGTAGGCTGAGCAGACAGACCGCAGCCAGTCACTCCACACACATAGGAAGAGTCCGGAACCTGGGAGAGCCGGGGAGGCAGCAGCAGCGGAGGCAGACATGCGTGGATCGCGGCCTCACACACGGCGCTCCACCACAAACATTTTCTGCCCTCCGGGACCTGGGAGAGCCAGGGAGGCAGCAGCAGCGAAGGCAGACATGCGCAGACGGCGCCCTCACACACCTCGCTCGACCGCAAAAAACTTCCGCTAACAGCATGAGGAGAGGAGCTGGAAAGGTGACGGATGCAATCGCGGGGAGGGGGGGAGGGAGAGGCGATCCAATCGTGGGGGCATGGGTAACATGCGGGAGGGCGGTGCAGCATCCCTGCTGAGCCGTGAAACTCAGCTGAGCTAAGGGTAAGGAAGTATTCTTTCACTGGCAGCGTGCAGCACCGCCCTCTAGTGGCCGGCGCCCATAGGCAGCTGCCTAAAGCTGCCTAGTGGTGGCGCCGGCCCTGAATGTAGATGGATAGTATACTTAATGACGACACAGAGGTAGGTACAGCAGTGGCCTTCCGTACCGTACTGCTATATATACTGGTGGTCACTGTGTCAGCAAACTGCAAAACTAAAATGCACCACAGGTATAGAATGTAGATGGATACTAGTATACTTAATGACGACACAGAGGTAGGTACAGCAGTGGCCTACTGTACCGTAATGCTATATATTATATACTGGTGGTCACTGGTCAGCAAAACTCTGCACTGTACTCCTCCTATATAATATTATACTGGTGGTCCCCAGTCCCCACAATAAAGCAGCACACTGAGCACAGATATGGAGTGTTTTTCAGGCAGACAACGTATACTGGTGGTCACTGTCAACAAAACTCTGCACTGTACTCCTGCTATATAATACAGCTGCTCCCCAGTCCCCACAATTAAGCAGTGTGAGCACAGATATATGCAGCACACTGAGCACAGATATGGAGTGTTTTTCAGGCAGACAACGTATTACTGGTGGTCACTGTCAGCAAAACTCTGCACTGTACTCCTCCTATATACAGCTGCTCCCCAGTCCCCACAATTAAGTAATAAGCAAGCACAAAATATTTGCAATGCATCAACATAAACGGAGAGGACGCCAGCCACGTCCTCTCCCTAACATTTCCAATGCACGAGTGAAAATGGCGGCGACGCGCGGCTGCTTATATAGAATCCGTATCTCGCGAGAATCCGACAGCGGGATGATGACGTTCGGGCACGCTCGGGTTACCCGAGCCATACGGGAGAATCCAAGTATGGCTCGGACCCGTGTAAAAAGGGTGAAGTTCGGGGGGGTTCGGTTTCCGAGAAACCGAACCCGCTCATCACTAATATATATCAAGGGTCCCAGCCCATGCAGTCTCTAATGGTTATATAAACCAGTGTGGTGGCTGGCCACACCCTTATGCATGGGCCCCTAGCACTGGGTAAGAGTGGATTTGTGAGGGGGATACAGGGCTTCGGGATGGTGTGGGAGGGCTGGCAATGCATGAAACAGCCTGTGTGCCTGTATTTACTGTATACAGTACTATATGTACAGTACTGTAGAAAAAATAAAATATATACTGTATACAGTACTGTATATACTGTACTGTATATTGTATATATTTATTTATTAACTGTTTCTTACTGTAGTGTATATACTGTAGCACAACAAATTCCATTATGCAAATATATACGGTACAGTACCATCGACACCTACCCGTCCGCAGACACCCCAGGCAGGGGAGGAGGAGGAGGTGCCAGGCCCAGCTCAGCCAGTGAGCACGCTACTCTCCAATATCTGCCTCACTTCCCAGTGGTATTGTGTAACGAGAATTCTGGTGTGACTGTTATCGTTACATTACTGTACATGTGTCCTGGATACTGTACAGTACATGTTACAAATTGACAGCTTCACTTACGGTACTGTTATTTTTTTTCCACAGTACTGCCACCACATGCCTGCCCGCAGCCACCCCAGGCCCAGGAAGTGGAGGAGGAGGTGCCAGGCCCCAGCTTAGCCGGTAAGCACACTACTCTGATTCGTGCCTCGCATCTCAGTGGTATTGTGTAACGAAAATTCTGGTGCGACTTTTATGACTTGGGAACCCGGCGGTCATGATCCCGGTGCCAAAATCAAAAACCCCCGAAAATGGTGTCAACGATGGCTCAAATCGGATGGGGGACCGGCTCCATGATCCCGACAAACAGGATCATGATCATAAGAATGCTAGATGAAGTGAGTATACAGCCAGGGTAGGAAGAGTTAGGTTTAGGCACCACCAGGGGGTACTTAGGGTTAAGCACCAAGGGGGAGGTTTAGGTTTAGGCAGCAGGAGGGGAGCTTTTGGGTTAGAGGGGAGGGGTGTACTATCAGTGGTGCAAGTAGAAATTTTTTCTTAGTGGTACTGATAGTTAAAATTGGTGTGGTCATGTGTCATGAGGCGGTATGGTCACAAAACTAGGGGAGTTGCTACATGACAATCGGGGCATGGCCATATTATGCCATACACCGTAATGCCCCTTTTGCACATTATGCCAAACACCGTAAGCTTTACATATTATACCACACATAGTTATGCCAGTGACACCATTTTATGTCCCACACACAAAATTTCTTAATGATACTCCATACCACCCCGTACCACACTACTTTCAGCACTAGGTACTATACAGTACTTAACAAACCCCTGTTGACATTTTTGCATTTGGTGTTTTTGCATTCGATATGCCATCGAGGGGATACTGAGTGCCATCATCCCGAATGCTGGCATATCTTATGATATTTTATGATTTATTTTTATGCATTATTTACAGTACTGTATTTATTTGTACTGTAGCATATGTTACAGTATTATTTTTTTACAGTACCATGTGCCCCACCCACCCAGGAGCATGCCGCTCCCACTCACCCAGTAGCAGGAACAGGGAAGCTCCAGAAGTGGTAATCATTATTATTGTTACAGACACACTAGTTTCCTACAGTATTACTGTAATTTTTTTATTTTACAATACTTGTTATCTTTTACACACAGACCGTCTCATGATTGATACAGAGGCAGAGGAGGAGGAGGAGATGGGGAAGCCTTCAGGCTCGCCTGGTAAGTATTGTAATCTATAGTCCTCTACTGTATTGTACATTGTGTACCAATGGCTTGGGTTCACATGACCAGTGGTCAGTATTCCAGCAGTCAAGTGACTGACAGCGGCATCCTGATTTCAGAAATCCCAACAGGGTGAGGTACAGTATCCAAACAATCCTCCACTACCCCCTAACCCTCCATTCATACTCTGATTCCGGCCTCTTCATTCTGAATGCCGGGATCCTGACAGCTGGTATTTTAAATGCAGGTACAGTACATCCCCTACCAATGGATGGTCATTCTACAGTACTCCTATTAAGAATGTCTCTCTGCCTCCTATATTCTACTTCCACTGTACTACTGTAAAGTACTGTACGATACTGTAGTACTGTAAATAACAATGTAAAATTTGCCTTGTCTTTTTTGGTTTATATTTTTTTATTTTCCACATAGAAATCACCATGGAGGCAGAGGAGGTGGAGGAGACCTCACCCCAGCCCAGTAAGTAATCTACAGTACTGTACTGTACTGTACTGTACTGTACATGTTCTACCAATGGGTTGGGTTTGTGTGACCAGCGGTCATGATTACAGTGGTCAGGTGACTGAAAGCAGCATCCTGATTGCAGAAATCCCAACATGGGCCCTCATTCCGAGTTGATCGCTAAGAGTCATCGCATCGCAAATGTCCGAAATGTAAGTATCTGCGCATGCGCAAATGCGTGATTACGCATGCGCGAATACATACGTACGACAACTGTGCAAAATTACTTTGGACAAAAAAAGCCGTAACTGCCAAACGAAAACAAGGAGTGGCGTGGGCGTGGCGGAGGCGAGACTTCGCAATGCTCCGACATGGGCGTGAAAGTGGGCGTACTGTGTGGGAGTATGCAACTTGCAATGGGCGTGTTTTTCGCACATAAACTTTGTCGCTGTTAAAACTAACATAGGAAACCGTAGCAACATTCACGCAGCAGCAGAGTAGGTCTGCAGTTACTCTACATTTGCGAAGTACTGGTACAAGTGTGTATGCAGTAATTAGCAGTTAATTGGAGAGCACATTCATCTGATGTTCAATTACTTGTTAATTACTGAGCCCATGAAAGTTACCAACCAGCAATTGACTGAACACACATTACATGTTTATTCTACTCACATATTAATCTCACACACTGTTAAATAAGGTTGTTATTTGTGTTTAACTTGGTGTGTAAGCATTGTGCAGAAATGTTTGAATGTGTGTTAGACTACTAAATACAAACAAGTTACATTTTTATTTAAAGTTATATAATTTTGCAACATTCTGATCAATTAACCAACACCCACATAATGCCGCATACACTATGATTTATTTTTAAAAGTCACAATAATATATGTTTTTAACATCTGTCAATGTTTTCAATGATGTCATGTTGTCCAAAGATATTTTATCAAGTTGTCGTGTCTGTTTTATTAATATGGACATTAAAGTGTGGTGCAAAACATACCTTTTTTTTTTTTTTTTTTTTTAAATCTGAAGGAGAATTAGCAGATTGGTCACCAAGTGTCTATATGTTGACATAATCTTTTTGTAAGTAAGATTTTGCTAATGCATTACCTTCAAGAAATTGCACACATTTTGAATTTATATTTTTTATTTCAGAAATAATATGATCCAACATTTAAACATGGCTCCACATGAGTCTCACAGGCAGAGATAGACCAAGCACCAAGCAGATGGCACTGACAAAAATTATATTGCAGAACTCAGTACTCTGCAAATTTCTGCTTCTGACAAAAGTATCTTATAAATTCATAAATTCAACATATTTCACACCCTGCCACACAAAAATGTGACACAAACTGAGAAATAATTAGTATCCACCACACAAACACAACAATACACAGCACACTAGTGAGAGGAAGATGGCTCTGTTGTTTTTTAAAAGAAACTCACAGGCTACAATTCCTCCAAACAGAAAAAAGACATTTCACTAAGAGGGAGTGATCCATTCTGGCCACACAAGCCAAGTCCAAAATAACATAGAGGCAACTACAAAAACATGGGTGCTGCCCATCTGGAGAGACATCACTTTCTTCTTTTTCGCCCCGCCTGAGGCTGATCTTCTTTGCTTGGTCTGCGGAGTGACCTTCGTTGGGCCTGCCCAGTGTCCTGTTCTTCCTGGGCAGGGGCAGGGGAGGGAGCCGATGTGGTTGGCTCTCTGCCACTGTGGGCAAGGGAGACAGCGATGGCCTGGAGCCCTTGCAAGATGTTAGTTGCAAGGCTTTGGTTTGAGGAGGCCAGTTGTTCTTGGGCCTGCCTGATCTCTGCCAGACTTTGGCAGAGTTGAGCAACACCTTGCTCAACACAGGTTCGGATCTCAGTGAGCCGGACAGTTATCTGGCTTACCTCCCGGATGACCCCGTCTTGAAATGTGTTTAGGCTCTCACCATACCTAGCAATTTCAAGCAGGATCTCCGGGATAGCAGAGGGTTGGGTGGGGGGGCCAGTAGGAACCTGCATAGGTGGGTTTTGTTGGCCCACACTGGCAGACCCACTAGGTCCCTCCACCTCAGCCTCAACCACATAACCGGCCTGTGACTCAAACTGTTCACCCCCCTGTGCTGTGTTTTGTGGCAAGCAAATAGAAGAATGTGTGGGGGAAAAGTTGGAGTCAAAATTAGTTTAAGATTATTAATACAGTTCAAATTTCAGACAAATACATGTGTAAACTTACCTTCCAAGTCATGTCCCGTCAGAATCTCAGGCAGGTCCGTGTCCATATGAGACACCCCTTGGCCCTCCTCATAACTCACACAGGCCATCGCCATCTCCTCCAAGTCAGTATACTCCACAGCGACAGGTGGTCCCCCCCCTGTTGCCCTTGAGGCATTCCACTCCGCAGCCCTCTTTGCCTTCAGGCGGGATTTGAAGTCGGCCCACCTACATAAATATTGTGAAAGAGGGAAAAAGTTGAGTCTTCTTATTGTTCAAAGTAAATATATAGCACACATGTTCTGCTTGTGTTTGCTAGACATAACATGACATGTAACTACATTTTTTATGCAACTTAGCACAGAAAAAGGATTGTCAAGATGCACTTACCGTCGTCTCACTTCCTGTGATGTTCTGACGACAGAGCCAACTTCATTCACAGATTTTGTGATGTCTCTCCAGATGCGTTCTTTGGAAGCAGCCCCCATGTTTTTGGGGCCCCTATGTATTTTGGACATGGCCTGCGTGACCAAGACACGCAACTCCCTCTTAGTGAATGCAGGCTGTCTTTTTTTCCGTCTGGAGGTAGCCTGTGAGGTTTCTTCAGGTTGGTCATCTCCATCTTCCTCCTCACTAGCAGCTTCTGTCTGCTGTGTTTGTGTGGCTAAAGTCAATTCTCCCTCAGTTTGCTCACTATGTGTGTGTGGCAGGGTATCCACACTCAATTGTTGAGGTTCAGAAGCAGAAATTTGCAGAGTACTAGGTCCTGCATTAACCTCCGCAGAGGCGTATTCTAACAAGCGCCTTTGACACTCTATCCGTTGTTTCTGCAATGCCATCTGCTGCTCTGCAATGCGGTCTATCTCTGCTGCGATTTGCTCACGAGAAGCCATGTTTGTGATGACGTGTGTACGCCGAGGTGTGTGCGCTTATATACCTACGTGCGACTCGTTAATTCACACAGGTGTACACTGTTATTCTGTTGAATGATTGCACTGCTTATTTAAGGGCCTACTGTGCATGCTGTAAGTGTTGGTAGTTTGGCGTTTGAGTTGTTGGCTTGTGCGGGAAGGTGATAGTGGAATTGGCAGAGTGAGTAATTGTCAAGCATACCTTTGTCCTTTTCTTTGCGTTTTGAATATAGACAGTGGCATTTTTTGTGGGTATTTTCGTTTGTGAGTATTCTGTTTTTTTTTTTTTTTTTTTTGTGTTGGCAAGTTTTTTAAATACATTTTAATATTTTAATTTTTATAACACATATATATTTTGCAAGTCCATTTGTGAAAATATTCCCGTGCTTCTTTGTTTTGACTGTCATTAGTGTTCTCTTGTAGGAATTTACTTTTTGGTGAGAAAAACCAATTTTGTCTTCATTTTTGGGTGTGGTCCACAAAAACAAGACTTTATTTCTTTAGGAGCAGGTAAGTGTCGTTGGCCTGTGTTGGAGCTTGTTTGTTGGAAGTGTCTGTATGCTGTTTTTGACTGTCATTTGTGTTCTCTTGTAGGAGTTTTTTTTTTGGTGAAAAAAAACAATTTTGTCTTCATTTTTGGGTGTGGTCCTCAAAAACAAGACTTTATTTCTTTAGGAGCAGGTAAGTGTCCTTGGCCTGTGTTGGAGCTTGTTTGTTGGAAGTGTCTGTATGCTGTTTTTGACTGTCATTTGTGTTCTCTTGTAGGAGTTTTTTTTTTTGGTGAAAAAAACCAATTTTGTCTTCATTTTTGGGTGTGGTCCACAAAAGCAAGACTTTATTTCTTTAGGAGCAGGTAAGTGTCCTTGGCCTGTGTTGGTGCTTGTTTGTGTTTGTTATTTTTTTTTGTTTTTTTTTTTTGTAAAGTTTGCTAAACAAAGTGTTTGGGTTTTCCAGGATTGATCTGCAAAGTAGTGTTTGTCTTTCCTGGACTAGGTACTAAATTTCTTATTTTTTTGGTTTTTTTTTTTTATAAAGTTTTTTTGCATTAATATATGTTTTTTATATCCAAATATTAAATTTAGTTTTATTTGCTTTTTATTTTTGCATTTTGGACATGAATTCAACACAGAAAAAATGTACGCTCCTGCAGTAAGTTGACACCACAATTGTAAAAACAGTTATTGTGTAAAATTTTGGAAAACTTTGAATTATTTTTTTTTTACATTTCTTAACATTCTCTCCAAAAAGTGTGTGATGTCAATACATATTGCGGCAGAAGCCCTACCTCCCCAACCCACGCCAGCACTCCCACCCCAACCGCCAGCCCCACAACCACAGCCGGCTCCTCATCAACCAAGGCAACGGAGGCGTGCTAGGCCACCAATTTTCAGAACCCGTGTCATACTTTTTGGGATGCCAGATGATGTGGTGGTGCGTAGATACCGGCTGCCACCACATCTAATCCTAGACACTCTCTCCATAATAGAGAGTGATCTGGAGTCTGAAATTCGGTATCCTACAGCAATACCACCATTGACACAATTCCTTGCAGTGTTACATTTTTTGGCCACAGGATCATTCCAGCATGTTGTTGGAGACCTGGTTGGCATGTCGCAGGGCCAGTTCAGTAAGGTCCTGCGACGTGTCTGCCAGGCTTTCATCAAGCGTGTTAAGCAATTTATTGCTATGCCTTTGGATGTTGGTGCCCTAGATGTGGTGAAGCGGCAATTTGCGGAAGGTGGTAGTCGCTTCCCACATGTTATTGGGGTTGTGGATGGCACACATGTTGCTATTCAGCCACCAAGACATAATGAAGAAATTTATAGAAACAGGAAACTGTTTCATTCTCTGAATGTAATGGTTGTTTGTGGGCCATCCCTCCAGATCCTTTCCCTGAACGCAAAGTTTACAGGAAGTTCCCATGATGCGTATGTCATTAGACAATCAGGGATATGGCAGAGATTAAGATCAAGTCAACGACCAGACATGTGGTTATTGGGTGAGTTGTTGCTCAAATATTTTAGTTACAAACTTACAAAAATATATGAAATTTGTGATCTAAAATTTTGCTTTTATTCCAACAGGAGACCGTGGATATCCTTGCACCCCCTGGCTCATGACTCCTTACCGTAATCCCAGGCCAGGACCACAGATGGCATTTAACTCCG
Source organism: Pseudophryne corroboree (assembly GCF_028390025.1). NCBI lineage: Eukaryota > Metazoa > Chordata > Amphibia > Anura > Myobatrachidae > Pseudophryne > Pseudophryne corroboree. The sequence continues at coordinate 637,415,678 of NC_086447.1, read as the reverse complement.
CGCTTACTGCCACTAGGCAGCTGGTGGAGCGCACAATTGGTGTCCTGAAAGGGCGCTTTCGTGTGCTCCACCGCACGGGTGGCGACATCATGTATTCGCCGGAGATGGCAAGTAAAATAGTGGTCCTGTGCGCAATACTCCATAATATCGCGGTAAGGAGTAGTGTCGAGCTTCCTCAGGCAGAGGAATTGCCTGATGAGGAGCCAGGGGTTGTGCCACGCTTCGGTGGGGGGAGTGTGACACGGAGGGGGAGCCAAGTGAGGGCAAGAATTGTAGCAGAACATTTCAGGTATAGTGTTTTTAACATTTATATTTGCACAAATAATACAACCCAGTATGCTTATGTATTTTTAAACATGATTGCATTTAGTATGTTCTTGTAAAGTGATTGGGTAATGCTGTTGTTGTGTTGGAATGGTTTTTTCTTTTTAAACACAAAAAACAAAAACACGTTAAGCTGACAATGTTTATGTAATAATTTAAATACTGTAATGATAATAAATAGTGTCCTTATTTATTTTATATCCTCAAATCCTGATTATGTAAACAAACACACAAACAAATGATCCTCAATGTTTGACACTTTGTGACTGTCCAGCTGAATGATCACACGACCTGTGGTGAGTACACAGATATGTTTAGTAATTTTCAGTAAAGTCTGTGTCTCTGTGTGTTTATTCTAATTGTTTCTAACAAACATTTTCGCTTCTGCTAATGCGAATTTCCGCTCGTGCAAAATAACTCTCTGCTCTTCACAGCATTGCAAAGATCAATAAAGTTATTAGAAATGACATATTTTTGGCCAATCACATGCTAACAGACACTATAAATATATGCCCAAATAAGGAAAACGCCATTGCCATGATGCGTGCAGCACCGTTCTCCAGGCGGGAGCTCCGCGTGCTGGTAGCGGTGATGGACCGCCGCGTAGGCCGCGTTGGGCGCTTCATCCCCAATCGGGTGAAGCGCGAGGCCTACGCGGAGGTCCGCCGCCTGCTGCGGACTCGCGTCCGCAGCAGGCGGACAATCATCCAGCTCGAGAGGCGATGGAGTGATCTCCGCAGGCGGACTCCAGATTTGTTGGCGGAGATCCGCCAGCAAATCCGTGCTCTCCATACCCGAAGTAAGTTACATTACATAAGATTTTTTGCTTAAAATGTGATAATGCTTGATCTTCCCAATTTTGAGCAAAAGGTTTTTTGTAAACCATTGTGCAAAACCATGTGCACTGCAGGGGAAGCATATGTAACATGTGCAGAGTGAGTAAGATTTGGGTGGGGTGTGTTAAAGCATCTCAATAATTTGCTGTGTTTAAATTAAACAGCCTGTATTTTCCATGCCCATAATTGAAAAAGTAAAACCAAATCTAACTCTCTCTGCACATGTTATATATGCAACCCCTGCAGAGCACATGCTTTTGGACAATTGCAAACTAAATTCCAGCTGTAATCCCCTTTGAATTACCTACATTTTACAGTAAGTGGTAGGCTAATTGCAACCTTCAGTCTCCTTTTTAGGAAATTAGGTCAGTGTGTGTGGTTAGGGGAAACAGTACTGACTGTAGTAAAGTGACACGAAACAAGTGCATGTTTCCAAGAAATAAGAAGCAGCCAGGAAACTGGTCCAAAATACTTGATAAGTGCTGGCTATATAATAAGGGCCCTTGAATAGTAATCTGGTGATGTTGCCTAGACAAATCACTATGACTCAATGGACTAGATTAAGGAATGAGCTTCAAAGTTAAAGTTTGGCTTCATTTTGTTTGCTATGGCCAACATGAAGAGGATCTTAACATGTTTGATTTTCTATTTTAAATTTTTTAAACAAAAACATGTAACATAACATTTATATTTAAAAATCAATACTATGTAATTTGGCATGATTAAAAAATGTGGACAATATTTTCATTCTAGGACAACAACAACAACGGCACAACTCCCCACCCCCTTCCCCTTCCCACTCCCCCTCCCCTTCTCACTCCCCCTCCCCTTCTCACTCCCCCTCCCCTTCTCACTCCCCCTCCCCTTCACACTCCCCCTCAGCTTTCCAGTCCCCCTCATCTTCACAGTCCCCCTCAGCTTCCCAGTCCCCCTCAGCTTCCCTGGCCCACTCCACTTTCCATTCCCCTTCTCACCACACCTCTCCATCTCTTTCTGGGACCCCTTCTCCTCCTTCCCATACCCCTTCTCCTTCCACTTCGACATCCCCATCTGAACCCCCCTCACCCTCTATTGCTTTAAATTTCTCTCCGCCCCCCTCGCCCTCTCAATCAGACCCCCCCTCTGAAATTGCGGCACTAATCCAGCCTCCTTCCCCCATCCAGCCTCCTGCCCCAATCCCTCCTCCTTCCCCAATCCCTCCTCCTTCCCCAATCCCTCCTCCTTCCCCCATCCAGCCGCCTTCCCCCATCCAGGCAACATCCCCACCAAGTGAATGGGCAGAGGAAGCCCCTGCAGAACATTCCGGGAGTCTGGATGTTTCCGAGGAAAGTAAGTTTATTTAAATTTTATACAATAAGATTACCCACTTACACTTACAATGGCAAAACATGCAGTGTTGTACTGTTTGAATTCTTGGACCCTGGAAAAATATTTAAACATTTCATCATGGTGTACATGTTGCCTTTACATATTTGTGAGTGTCATTATATGTACAGTGTGTATGTGTGCAATGTTTTGTGTGTCCACTCTAGGTTGACACTCATTGGGTAGCCAGGGTTGCCAGGACAACAGGGTTTATATGTGTTACTTTTTCAGTGAAACAGTTAGACCCGAGTGGAGTTTAGTATGTTGTTTGCCTTTTACACTTGGGCCTGTGTAGTCTGAATATTTACACTTACAAATCACATGCTTCACTTTGTTATGCAGCCTAATGACACACTGTTTTTTTGTGTGAAAGTTACATTCTCAAAATTAATAATTGTTCGAGTCAAACATGTTTCCACTTATTTAGTAAGGGCAGCTTTCAGGGAGTGTGGGAATGCTATGATATGTTGGGCTGCTGAAGATGTGTTTATGCAGTGTGATGATGCAGGACCAACCCCCTAAAAAAAAATAAAAAAATAAACAACAAATGGGAATGAATGCCAACATGGTGTCACATTGACGAAGATGGTAGTTATCTTTAACATGGGATGTTGGACATAGCAACCAATAAGATTATACTTAAAAAATTGGGAGCCACTTCTACAATATAATAATCATATTTTGGCTTGATTGCTATGGGCAACGTTCCATCTTAAATATAACTCACATAGTAGTAAATGTAACACATGGTCTGGAACACTTTAAAATCTGAAAAAAAGGCTGAGCAGGCTTGTGTGTTCTGCTAATGATTGTACCATAAAACAGCCAGGATGTAGTAACTTTGCCATTAAAGCAGACCTGTCCAAACTGCGGCACTCCAACTGTTGAGAAACTACACATCCCAGCATGCCCTCACACAGCTTTGCCATTCCCTGACCACAAAACTGTGTAAAGGCATGCTGGTATATGTAGTTTCACAACAGCTGGAGTCCAGCAGTTTGTACATGCCAGCATTTAAGTGTGCTTTGCGCCTTGCTTGGCTAATAAGTAATGTAATTAAGTTATTAATGTTTGTGTTGCATCTTAATTTCAGATGTTGCAGTTGGAGATCCCACAAGTTTTGCAGGGATTCTAAACACCATGCGCCAACACCTGCAAGCAATGCTGGATTGTGTGGACCATTTGGAAAAATTTGCATAATTTAGAATATTTGATTTACCAAAAAAACAAAAAAAAACAAAAAATAAATAAAAAAAAAGTTGTTTAAAGTTAACCGGGTGTTGTGTTTCTTAATGCAAAAAAGGATCAGCAGATTTGCAGGTAGAATTTTTATGACAAAAAAATTACACACATCTAACGTTACATTTTTACCCAAAAAAAAAGGATAATATTGTGTTAAGAAACATGTAAACACCTTCATTCACAAACAACACCTTTAAAAATTAAAAAAGTGAAGAAAAAAAAAAAAAATTTACACTTTGACATGTTGATGGGCAATTATGGCAACAAAGTGTTAATCTGGTTTTGTTCACAGACTTAATTGTTTTTGAACATTAACAATCAAAACACTAATTGGGTTCGTAATTGAAAAGGGCTTGTGGTCTTTAAAAGGAAAGGTGTAATTGCACTTAATAGTCCAAAAAAACATTTTTGTGCGTTTTACCTTAAAAGTGTGCACTTTTACGCCAAACTTTGTAAATATACTCAAACTTAGTATTTTTACGATTAAGTATGTGTTATTGCGATGATTTCGCAATGCTGCGATGGTTTTGCATTACTGCGATGTCATTTGGCGTACGCCCACTTTGTGTAATACTGCGTGCGAATTTGCAAAAATACGTTGAGGGCGGAAGTTCGCAAAATTACTACATTAACGCAACTTTGCGAATATGTTGTGCGTCCGAAAAACTTAGCGATCAACTCGGAATGAGGGCCATGGTGAGGTAATTTAAGCATTCTAACATCCTCCACTATCCCCTAACCCTAAACCTCCATTCATTCTTTGATTCCGTCCACGGCATTCTGAATGCCTGTATCCCGACAGCTGGTACAGTATTTCAAATACAGGTACAGTACCAATGGACAATCATTCTGCTCCTATTAAGAATGTCTCTCTGCCTACTGTACTTCCTGTAGCACTGTATAGTACTGTACAATAATATAGCAACTGTACTGTATTTTGTTTATACTATTGTATTCCACTAAGTAATTTTAAGTGATGATGAAGAAGAGGAGGAGGAGGAAGAGGAGGAGGAGTAACCCCAGCTCGGAAAGTAATCTATAGTCCTGTACTATACTGTACATTGTGTTCTACCAATAGTTTGGGTTCACGTCACCAGCTGTCAGGTGACAAACAGCGGCATCCTGATCACAGAAATCCCTACCAATGGACCGTAAATCTGCTCCTATTAAGAATGTCTCTCTGCCTCCTGTATTCTACTTCATGTAGCACTGTACTACTGTACAGTACTGTACAATACTGTAGTGACTGTACTGTATCTTACTTGAAAATACAGTACTTATGTAAACCACACCGGCCTACACTAACACAGCAATCCTGTACTGTATGTACAGTATTTAGGGTTTCCTATCTGTAAACAGTTTACAGTAATAGTAATACTGTAAGTACTGTAAGTAACAATATACAATTTGCCTTGTCTTTTTTTATTTATAATATTTTTTTTATTTTCCACACAGAAATCATTGTCATTGATGAGGAGGAGGCGATGAAGAAGGAGACAGAGACACCCCCATCGAGTGTCCCCATCCCTCCGCAGTAAGTACTGTACTGTACAATTTGGAAATAGAAATACTGTACACAGTGTAAACAATGTGCAGTGTACAGTGCTGTACTGTATGCATATTTAATCTTTTTGGAGGCTATTGTGTGTTTTTAAATTTTAGTCCGTTGGGTTTTATTTAGTAACAGTATGTACAGTACATAATTATTATTTTATTAAATATACTGTACTTTACAGTATGCACTGTAGTGCCATAAATTTTGTTGTACTTTTCAAATACTGTACGACATCAGTGTTAAAATATTTACAGTATGCTCACACAGCATTGTGGGCCAGGGGGTCAAGAGGATGTGAAAGTGAACAACGCAAAAACATGGGGATGTAATTAAAAGTTTCATGTACATTACTGTACTGTATTGTATCAAAGAGTATTTCAATGAATGAACCTTTTTTGTAATTAATTTTTGTTTTCACAGGCCCTAAACTGCCTAGGCTCCAGATGCCCCTGCCCCCCCCCCCCCCCCTCCCCAACACTGCTCCCAACCATTAAGTACTGTACTGTATAATTTGGAAATAGAAACAGTGTGCTACAGTCTGTACTGTACTGTACAGTATGTACTGTATACAGTATTTTATCTTTATGGGGTTCTATAGTGTGTGTTTAATTTTTGCTCCATTGCTTTTACTTTTAATAACAGTACAGTACACTATTATTATTTTTTTACTGTACTTTATGCACTGTAGTGCAACAAATTTTGTTGTGCTTTTAAATTACAACATCAGTGTTAACAAATGGGTAAGAACAGTCATGGAGGTGGGAGGCCCTACTTGCAAGTTTACAGTCTATAGTAAAAAAAAGTAATTGATACTGTTCAAATGGAACGGTACTGTAGGATGTATTGTACCTACAGTCCTGTACTGTACTGTACTGTACATTGTGTTCTACCAATGGTTTGGGTTCCCGTCACCAGCTGTCAGGCAACCAACAGCGGCATCCTGATCACAGAAATCCCTACCAATGGACCGTAAATCTGCTCCTATTAGAATGTCTCTCTGCCTCCTGTATTCTACTTCCTGTAGCACTGTACAGTACTGTACAATACTGTAGTGACTGTACTGTATCTTACTTGAAAATACAGTACTTATGTAAACCACACCGGCCTACACTAACACAGCATTCCTGTACTGTATGTACAGTATTTAGGGTTTCCTATCTGTAAACAGTTTACAGTAACAATAATACTGTAAGTACTGTAAGTAACAATGTACAATTTGCCTTGTCTTTTTTTATTTATAATATTTGTTTATTTTCCACACAGAAATCATTGTCATTGATGAGGTGGTGATGAAGAAGGAGACAGAGACACCCACATCGAGTGTCCCCATCACTCCACAATAAGTACTGTACTGTACAATTTGGAAATAGAAATACTGTACACAGTGTAAACAATGTGCAGTGTACAGCACTGTACTGTATGTATATTTAATCTTTTTGGAGGCTATTGTCACTGACCTGGGTTGGGAGTGTTGAGAACTCGGGGGTTCTTCCGATGATCGGGAAGAGGAACCACAGCTGGGCCGGAGCAGGGATGGCCTTATGTAGGTTTTCCTCATGCAGAACTTAGCCGTTGTAACCGATGTGTAATGCTAAAGAATTAGTTGTGGCTAAGGCTTGGGGGCGATGCTGAAGTACACAGAAGAATGAAGAACTTGAGAGCGATGTTGAAGAAATGAATGAAGATTTGAGAACGATGTTGGGGCACACAGAGGAATGAAGAACTTGTGAGCGATGCTGAAGAGATGAATGAAGATTTGAGTACGATGTTGAAGCACACAGAAGAATGAAGAACTTGGAAGTTTGGGAGGCGTTCCACTTAGGGATACCCTGTAATACTGGAAGCACAGGAGGTGTCCCTCTGAGAGATACACTGTAACACTGGTAACGCAGAGAATGTCCCACTGAGTGATACACTGTAATGCTGGTAGCACAGGGAAGGTTCCACTGAGTGATACACTGTAACGCTGGTAGCACAGGGAATGTCCCACTGAGTGATACACTGTAACGCTGGCAGCACAGGGAATTTCCCACTGAAAGATACTCTGTAACGCTGGTAGCACAAGGAATGTCCCACTGAAAGATACTCTGTAATGCTGGTAGCACAGGGAATGTCCCACTGGAAGATACTCCGTAACACTGGTGGCACAGGGAATGTCCCACTGAAAGATACTCTGTAACGCTGGTAGCACAGGGAATGTCCCACTGAAAGATACTCTGTAACGCTGGAACACAGGAGACTTTCAGCTTGAGAACACGCTGAACGCTGCTAGCACTGGTGATCATTGGAAAGACGATACTCAGGCGCCGGGGCTCTGTATGGCGTCTGCCTTTGAACTTCCCGCCTTCTCCCGATTGGTGGAAGGGACCGATGACGTCACCCGCTCACCACGCTCTCGTGGATGCCGGGCGCAATGGCGGCGCCCACACCCCGGGAACCCACCGGAGGCAGCGCCAGCAAGACGCGACAACCCGGAGCCCACTGGGGGCGATGACCGCCGGGAGACCCAGCGCACCTGGAGCGGTAAGCGCGGCAGCCGCAGCGCCGCGAGTGTGACAGTACCTCCTCCTCTAGGAGTGGCCCCTGGACACTTTCCTGGTTTCGTTGGATGTTTAGAATGAAAGATCCGGACTAGTCGGGGAGCAGTGACTTCAGAAGCTTTGACCCAGCTCCTCTCCTCAGGACCATAACCTTTCCATTCTACCAGATACTGTAAATTCTTGTGAAGATAACGAGAGTCAAGAATAGTTTTGATTTCAAATTCTGTTCCAGCTTCAGTCTCTACCGAGGTTGGGCTAGGAGACTCCGAATGAAACCAATTTAAAATGAGGGGACGAAGGAGAGAAACATGGAAAGAATTTGGTACCCGAAAGTGGGAAGGCAATCCCAATTTGCAGACAACAGGGTTCAGGACTTGCAAAACGGGGTAAGGACCAATGAACCTCGTAGCAAACTTCATAGCGGGTACTCTTAAACAAAGATTGCGGGTAGAGAGCCATACCCTGTCACCAACTTTGTATTGAGTAGCTGCTCGCCGTTTTCTATCCACAAAGAATTTGTAGCGGCCAGAGATTTTCTTGAGATTAGCATGAAACCTACTCCAGATTTGACTGAAGTGCCAGAGAGTGGAAGCTGCAGCAGGAACATCCTCCGAAGGAAAAATTGGTAATTCTGGGACTCGTGGATAGAATCCATAATTAATGAAGAATGGGGACTCACCAGTGGAAGAGTGGTACAGATGATTCTGGGCAAACTCGGCCCAGGGTAACAGTTCCACCCAATCGTCCTGTGAAGGGGAGAGATAAACGCAGAGAATAGTCTCTAAATCTTGATTGACACGTTCAGTTTGCCCATTGGTTTGTGGATGGTAAGCAGATGAGAACTTGAGTTTTATTTGTAAGGCTGAGCAGAGGGTCCTCCAAAATCTTGCAGTGAACTGTATCCCTCAATCAGAGACTATTTCCCGAGGTAACCCGTGCAGGCAGAAGTGTTCACGAATAAATAGTAAAGCCAACTTGGGAGCCGTTGGTAAACCGGTCAACGGAACAAAATGTGCCATTTTTGAAAAACGGTCAATAATCACCCAGATGGTATTGTAACCCTTGGAGAGGGGTAATTCAGTAATAAAGTCCATAGAAATATGGGTCCAGGGTTTCTTAGGAATGTACAGTGGACGAATCAACACCGCAGGAGGCAGACGAAGAGTTTTGTGCTGAGCACATTGAGGACATGAATTGACATAATCTTGTATATCCTTCTTCATGGTGTCCCACCAATATGTCCTTCGTAGAAATTCACACATTTTTTGAACTCCAGGATGACCGGAAAACTTGGAGATATGAGCCCACTGCAGTAACTTTGGTCGAAAATTCAACTGGTACAGACATTCTCCCAGGAGGAGGACCCAGAGAGGTGGGAGCTGCTGAAATAGAGACTGGACTGAGAATTAAACTCTTTTCAAAGGAATTCTCCTCATCCGAGGCCGTTAAAGAACGAGACAGAGCATCAGCCTTAGCGTTAAGAGTCCCGGCCCGGTACTTAATAACGAACGAGAACCGAGTGAAGAAGAGCGCCCATCTAGCTTGACGGGTATTCAAGCACTGGGCCGTCTTGATATACAACAAGTTCTTGTGATCGGTGTAAATAGTAATTAGGTGTTTAGCACCTTCCAATTAGAGATGAGCGGGTATGGTTTCTCTGAATCCGAACCCGCCAGAACTTCATGTTTTTTTTCACGGGTCCGAGCGACTCGGATCTTCCCGCCTTGCTCGGTTAACCCGAGCGCGCCCGAACGTCATCATGACGCTGTCGGATTCTCGCGAGGCTCGGATTCTATCGCGAGACTCGGATTCTATATAAGGAGCCGCGCGTCGCCGCCATTTTCACACGTGCATTGAGATTGATAGGGAGAGGACGTGGCTGGCGTCCTCTCCATTTAGATTATAAGAGACTGAGAGAGATTTACTGGAGCTGACTAGGAGGAGTACTGTTACTGTAGAAGTGTAGAGACTGAGTGGAGAGAGTTTACTAGTGAGGACAGTGCAGTTTACTTTATAATCCGTTCTCTGCCTGAAAAAAGCGATACACAGCACACAGTGACTCAGTCACATACCATATCTGTGTGCACTGCTCAGGCTCAGGCCAGTGTGCTGCATCATCTATTATCTATATATAATATTATATATATCTGTCTGACTGCTCAGCTCACACAGCTTATAATTGTGGGGGAGACTGGGGAGCACTACTGCAGTGCCAGTTATAGGTTATAGCAGGAGCCAGGAGTACATAATATATTATATAGTGAGTGACCACCAGACACACAGTGCAGTTTATTTAATATATCCGTTCTCTGCCTGAAAAAAGCGATACACACAGTGACTCAGTCAGTCACATACCATATCTGTGTGCACTGCTCAGGCTCAGGCCAGTGTGCTGCATCATCTATATATATTATATATCTGTCTGACTGCTCAGCTCACACAGCTTATAATTGTGGGGGAGACTGGGGAGCACTACTGCAGTGCCAGTTATAGGTTATAGCAGGAGCCAGGAGTACATAATATTATATTAAAATTAAACAGTGCACACTTTTGCTGCAGGAGTGCCACTGCCAGTGTGACTAGTGACCAGTGACCTGACCACCAGTATATATAATATTAGTAGTATACTATCTCTTTATCAACCAGTCTATATTAGCAGCAGACACAGTACAGTGCGGTAGTTCACGGCTGTGGCTACCTCTGTGTCGGCACTCGGCAGCCCGTCCATAATTGTATATACCACCTAACCGTGGTTTTTTTTTCTTTCTTTATACATACATACTAGTTACGAGTATACTATCTCTTTATCAACCAGTCTATATATTAGCAGCAGACACAGTACAGTGCGGTAGTTCACGGCTGTGGCTACCTCTGTGTCGGCACTCGGCAGCCCGTCCATAATTGTATATACCACCTAACCGTGGTTTTTTTTTCTTTCTTTATACATACATACTAGTTACGAGTATACTATCTCTTTATCAACCAGTCTATATTAGCAGCAGACACAGTACAGTGCGGTAGTTCACGGCTGTGGCTACCTCTGTGTCGGCACTCGGCAGCCCGTCCATAATTGTATATACCACCTAACCGTGGTTTTTTTTTCTTTCTTTATACATACATACTAGTTACGAGTATACTATCTCTTTATCAACCAGTCTATATATTAGCAGCAGACACAGTACAGTGCGGTAGTTCACGGCTGTGGCTACCTCTGTGTCGGCACTCGGCAGCCCGTCCATAATTGTATATACCACCTAACCGTGGTTTTTTTTTCTTTCTTTATACATACATACTAGTTACGAGTATACTATCTCTTTATCAACCAGTCTTTATTAGCAGCAGACACAGTACAGTGCGGTAGTTCACGGCTGTGGCTACCTCTGTGTCGGCACTCGGCAGCCCGTCCATAATTGTATATACCACCTAACCGTGTTTTTTTTTTCTTTCTTTATACATACATACTAGTTACGAGTATACTATCTCTTTATCAACCAGTCTATATATTAGCAGCAGACACAGTACAGTGCGGTAGTTCACGGCTGTGGCTACCTCTGTGTCGGCACTCGGCAGCCCGTCCATAATTGTATATACCACCTAACCGTGGTTTTTTTTTCTTTCTTTATAGTCATACTAGTTACGAGTATACTATCTCTTTATCAACCAGTCTATATTAGCAGCAGACACAGTACAGTGCGGTAGTTCACGGCTGTGGCTACCTCTGTGTCGGCACTCGGCAGCCCGTCCATAATTGTATATACCACCTAACCGTGGTTTTTTTTTCTTTCTTTATACATACATACTAGTTACGAGTATACTATCTCTTTATCAACCAGTCTATATTAGCAGCAGACACAGTACAGTGCGGTAGTTCACGGCTGTGGCTACCTCTGTGTCGGCACTCGGCAGCCCGTCCATAATTGTATATACCACCTAACCGTGGTTTTTTTTTCTTTCTTTATACATACATACTAGTTACGAGTATACTATCTCTTTATCAACCAGTCTATATATTAGCAGCAGACACAGTACAGTGCGGTAGTTCACGGCTGTGGCTACCTCTGTGTCGGCACTCGGGAGCCCGTCCATAATTGTATATACCACCTAACCGTGTTTTTTTTTTCTTTCTTTATACATACATACTAGTTACGAGTATACTATCTCTTTATCAACCAGTCTATATATTAGCAGCAGACACAGTACAGTGCGGTAGTTCACGGCTGTGGCTACCTCTGTGTCGGCACTCGGCAGCCCGTCCATAATTGTATATACCACCTAACCGTGGTTTTTTTTTCTTTCTTTATACATACATACTAGTTACGAGTATACTATCTCTTTATCAACCAGTCTATATATTAGCAGCAGACACAGTACAGTGCGGTAGTTCACGGCTGTGGCTACCTCTGTGTCGGCACTCGGCAGCCCGTCCATAATTGTATACTAGTATCCAATCCATCCATCTCCATTGTTTACCTGAGGTGCCTTTTAGTTGTGCCTATTAAAATATGGAGAACAAAAATGTTGAGGTTCCAAAATTAGGGAAAGATCAAGATCCACTTCCACCTCGTGCTGAAGCTGCTGCCACTAGTCATGGCCGAGACGATGAAATGCCAGCAACGTCGTCTGCCAAGGCCGATGCCCAATGTCATAGTACAGAGCATGTCCAATCCAAAACACCAAATATCAGTAAAAAAAGGACTCCAAAACCTAAAATAAAATTGTCGGAGGAGAAGCGTAAACTTGCCAATATGCCATTTACCACACGGAGTGGCAAGGAACGGCTGAGGCCCTGGCCTATGTTCATGGCTAGTGGTTCAGCTTCACATGAGGATGGAAGCACTCAGCCTCTCGCTAGAAAAATGAAAAGACTCAAGCTGGCAAAAGCAGCACAGCAAAGAACTGTGCATTCTTCGAAATCCCAAATCCACAAGGAGAGTCCAATTGTGTCGGTTGCGATGCCTGACCTTCCCAACACTGGACGTGAAGAGCATGCGCCTTCCACCATTTGCACGCCCCCTGCAAGTGCTGGAAGGAGCACCCGCAGTCCAGTTCCTGATAGTCAGATTGAAGATGTCAGTGTTGAAGTACACCAGGATGAGGAGGATATGGGTGTTGCTGGCGCTGGGGAGGAAATTGACCAGGAGGATTCTGATGGTGAGGTGGTTTGTTTAAGTCAGGCACCCGGGGAGACACCTGTTGTCCGTGGGAGGAATATGGCCGTTGACATGCCAGGTGAAAATACCAAAAAAATCAGCTCTTCGGTGTGGAGGTATTTCACCAGAAATGCGGACAACAGGTGTCAAGCCGTGTGTTCCCTTTGTCAAGCTGTAATAAGTAGGGGTAAGGACGTTAACCACCTCGGAACATCCTCCCTTATACGTCACCTGCAGCGCATTCATAATAAGTCAGTGACAAGTTCAAAAACTTTGGGTGACAGCGGAAGCAGTCCACTGACCAGTAAATCCCTTCCTCTTGTAACCAAGCTCACGCAAACCACCCCACCAACTCCCTCAGTGTCAATTTCCTCCTTCCCCAGGAATGCCAATAGTCCTGCAGGCCATGTCACTGGCAATTCTGATGAGTCCTCTCCTGCCTGGGATTCCTCCGATGCATCCTTGCGTGTAACGCCTACTGCTGCTGGCGCTGCTGTTGTTGCCGCTGGGAGTCGATGGTCATCCCAGAGGGGAAGTCGTAAGCCCACTTGTACTACTTCCAGTAAGCAATTGACTGTTCAACAGTCCTTTGCGAGGAAGATGAAATATCACAGCAGTCATCCTACTGCAAAGCGGATAACTGAGGCCTTGGCATCCTGGGTGGTGAGAAACGTGGTTCCGGTATCCATCATTACTGCAGAGCCAACTAGAGACTTGTTGGAGGTACTGTGTCCCCGGTACCAAATACCATCTAGGTTCCATTTCTCTAGGCAGGCGATACCGAAAATGTACACAGACCTCAGAAAAAGAGTCACCAGTGTCCTAAAAAATGCAGCTGTACCCAATGTCCACTTAACCACGGACATGTGGACAAGTGGAGCAGGGCAGGGTCAGGACTATATGACTGTGACAGCCCACTGGGTAGATGTATGGACTCCCGCCGCAAGAACAGCAGCGGCGGCACCAGTAGCAGCATCTCGCAAACGCCAACTCTTTCCTAGGCAGGCTACGCTTTGTATCACCGGTTTCCAGAATACGCACACAGCTGAAAACCTCTTACGGCAACTGAGGAAGATCATCGCGGAATGGCTTACCCCAATTGGACTCTCCTGTGGATTTGTGGCATCGGACAACGCCAGCAATATTGTGTGTGCATTAAATATGGGCAAATTCCAGCACGTCCCATGTTTTGCACATACCTTGAATTTGGTGGTGCAGAATTTTTTAAAAAACGACAGGGGCGTGCAAGAGATGCTGTCGGTGGCCAGAAAAATTGCGGGACACTTTCGGCGTACAGGCACCACGTACAGAAGACTGGAGCACCACCAAAAACTACTGAACCTGCCCTGCCATCATCTGAAGCAAGAAGTGGTAACGAGGTGGAATTCAACCCTCTATATGCTTCAGAGGTTGGAGGAGCAGCAAAAGGCCATTCAAGCCTATACAATTGAGCACGATATAGGAGGTGGAATGCACCTGTCTCAAGTGCAGTGGAGAATGATTTCAACGTTGTGCAAGGTTCTGATGCCCTTTGAACTTGCCACACGTGAAGTCAGTTCAGACACTGCCAGCCTGAGTCAGGTCATTCCCCTCATCAGGCTTTTGCAGAAGAAGCTGGAGGCATTGAAGAAGGAGCTAAAAGGGAGCGATTCCGCTAGGCATGTGGGACTTGTGGATGCAGCCCTTAATTCGCTTAACAAGGATTCACGGGTGGTCAATCTGTTGAAATCAGAGCACTACATTTTGGCCACCGTGCTCGATCCTAGATTTAAAGCCTACCTTGGATCTCTCTTTCCGGCAGACACAAGTCTGCTGGGGTGCAAAGACCTGCTGGTGACAAAATTGTCAAGTCAAGCGGAACGCGACCTGTCAACATCTCCTCCTTCACATTCTCCCGCAACTGGGGGTGCGAGGAAAAGGCTCAGAATTCCGAGCCCACCCGCTGGCGGTGATGCAGGGCAGTCTGGAGCGACTGCTGATGCTGACATCTGGTCCGGACTGAAGGACCTGACAACGATTACGGACATGTCGTCTACTGTCACTGCATATGATTCTCTCAACATTGATAGAATGGTGGAGGATTATATGAGTGACCGCATCCAAGTAGGCACGTCACACAGTCCGTACTTATACTGGCAGGAAAAAGAGGCAATTTGGAGGCCCTTGCACAAACTGGCTTTATTCTACCTAAGTTGCCCTCCCACAAGTGTGTACTCCGAAAGAGTGTTTAGTGCCGCCGCTCACCTTGTCAGCAATCGGCGTACGAGGTTACATCCAGAAAATGTGGAGAAGATGATGTTCATTAAAATGAATTATAATCAATTCCTCCGCGGAGACATTGACCAGCAGCAATTGCCTCCACAAAGTACACAGGGAGCTGAGATGGTGGATTCCAGTGGGGACGAATTGATAATCTGTGAGGAGGGGGATGTACACGGTGATATATCGGAGGGTGAAGATGAGGTGGACATCTTGCCTCTGTAGAGCCAGTTTGTGCAAGGAGAGATTAATTGCTTCTTTTTTGGGGGGGGTCCAAACCAACCCGTCATATCAGTCACAGTCGTGTGGCAGACCCTGTCACTGAAATGATGGGTTGGTTAAAGTGTGCATGTCCTGTTTTGTTTATACAACATAAGGGTGGGTGGGAGGGCCCAAGGACAATTCCATCTTGCACCTCTTTTTTCTTTTCTTTTTCTTTGCATCATGTGCTGATTGGGGAGGGTTTTTTGGAAGGGACATCCTGCGTGACACTGCAGTGCCACTCCTAGATGGGCCCGGTGTTTGTGTCGGCCACTAGGGTCGCTAATCTTACTCACACAGTCAGCTACCTCATTGCGCCTCTTTTTTTCTTTGCGTCATGTGCTGTTTGGGGAGGGTTTTTTGGAAGGGACATCCTGCGTGACACTGCAGTGCCACTCCTAGATGGGCCCGGTGTTTGTGTCGGCCACTAGGGTCGCTAATCTTACTCACACAGCTACCTCATTGCGCCTCTTTTTTTCTTTGCGTCATGTGCTGTTTGGGGAGGGTTTTTTGGAAGGGCCATCCTGCGTGACACTGCAGTGCCACTCCTAGATGGGCCCGGTGTTTGTGTCGGCCACTAGGGTCGCTAATCTTACTCACACAGCTACCTCATTGCGCCTCTTTTTTTCTTTGCGTCATGTGCTGTTTGGGGAGGGTTTTTTGGAAGGGACATCCTGCGTGACACTGCAGTGCCACTCCTAGATGGGCCCGGTGTTTGTGTCGGCCACTAGGGTCGCTTATCTTACTCACACAGCGACCTCGGTGCAAATTTTAGGACTAAAAATAATATTGTGAGGTGTGAGGTATTCAGAATAGACTGAAAATGAGTGTAAATTATGGTTTTTGAGGTTAATAATACTTTGGGATCAAAATGACCCCCAAATTCTATGATTTAAGCTGTTTTTTAGTGTTTTTTGAAAAAAACACCCGAATCCAAAACACACCCGAATCCGACAAAAAAAATTCGGTGAGGTTTTGCCAAAACGCGTTCGAACCCAAAACACGGCCGCGGAACCGAACCCAAAACCAAAACACAAAACCCGAAAAATTTCAGGCGCTCATCTCTACTTCCAATAAGTAACTCCATTCTTCTAGATCAGATTTTATTGCTAAAAGTTCCTGATCTCCAATGGTGTAGTTTCGTTCAGCAGGAGAGAACTTACGAGAATGGAAACCACATGGATGTAACTTCCCATCAGAAGAGTACTGTGAAAGGACGGCACTGATGCCTACTGAGGAAGCATCGACTTCCAAGAAGAATGGTTTTGAGAAATTCGGTTGTTGGAGTACCGGAGCAGACATAAAGGCTGATTTCAACCGGGCAAACGCTACTACAGCTTCGGAAGACCAGAGACTTGGGTCAGACCCCTTTTTGGTTAGGGCAGTAATGGGTGCAACGATGGTAGAAAATCCCTTAATGAATTTCCGGTAGTAATTTGCAAAGCCCAGGAATCTTTGTACCGCTTTCAAGGAGAGAGGCTGAGTCCAGTCCCGAATGGCAGTGAGTTTTTCCGGATCCATGCGAAGCTCCGTACCCGAGATGACATAACCGAGGAACGGAATTGAAGGGACCTCAAAGATACATTTGGAAATCTTGCCGTAGAGATGATTCCTTCGTAAGCGAAGAAGTACTTCTTTGACCTGTACTCTGTGCTCTGCAAGATTCTTAGAAAATATCAGAATGTCATCCAAGTACACCACTACGCTTTGGTATAACATATTATTATTATTACCAGTTATTTATATAGCGCACACATATTCCGCAGCACTTTACAGAAAATATTTAGCCATTCACATCAGTCCCTGCCCCAGTCGAGCTTACAATCTATATTCCCTATCACATGTAGACGCACACACATTCATGCTAGGGTTAATTTTGTTGGGAGCCAATTAACCTACCAGTATATTTTTGGATTGTGGGAGGAAACCGGAGAACCCGGAGAAAACCCACGCAAGTACGGGGAGAATATACAAACTCCACACAGTTAGGGCCATGGTGGGAATTGAACCCATGACCTCAGTGCTGTGAGGCAGTAATGCTAACCATTACACCATCCGTACTGCCCCAACATATCTCGGAAGATTTCATTTACAAATCCCTGAAAAATGGCAGGGGCATTGCTGAGGCCAAACGGAATTACCAGATATTCGTAATATCCGTCCCTGGTATTGAAGGCCGTCTTCCATTCGTCCCCCTGTCGGATACGTATCAGATTATAGGCTCCTCTTAAGTCGAGCTTAGTGAAGACGTGGGCTCCACGAACCCTATCAAATAGGTCTGTGATTAGCGGCAAAGGGTATTTGTTCTTAACGGTGATATCGTTTAAGCCACGATAATCAATACATGGGGGTATATTTACTAAGGTCCCGATTTTGACCGAGATGCCGTTTTTTCATCAAAGTGTCATCTCGGTAATTTACTAAACTCAAATCACGGCAGTGATGAGGGCATTCGTAATTTTTGGGTAGTCCATGAAAATAATTACGAATGAATACACCATCGGTCAAAACGCGGCTGTTTAAGTATGAATCTCGGTCATTTACTAAGAAGTGCAAAGCAAAAAAAAATAAAACACTGCCGTGAAAAATTACAACTCGTAAAAAAGTGCTAAAAAAAAACAGACCTGCTTTTTTAATCCGTGATTGTATAGGCATGCAGGGATCCATGAGATCCGTGCATGTATATCAGTGGGAAGGGGTGGGAAAGTGGTTATTTTCTTTAAAAAAATTGCGTGGGGTCCCCCCTCCTAAGCATAACCAGCCTCGGGCTCTTTGAGCCGATCCTGGTTGCAGAAATATGGGGGAAAAATTGACAGGGGTTCCCCCCTATTTAAGCAACCAGCATCGGGCTCTGCGCCTGGTCCTGGTTCCAAAAATACGGGGGACAAAAAGAGTAGGGGTCCCCCCTATTTTTAAAACCAGCACCGGGCTCCACTAGCTGGACAGATAATGCCACAGCCGGGGGTCACTTTTATATAGTGCCCTGCGGCCGTTGCATCAAAAATCCAACTAGTCACCCCTGGCCGGGGTACCCTGGGGGAGTGGGGACCCCTTCAATCAAGGGGTCCCCCCCCCCAGCCACCCAAGGGCCAGGGGTGAAGCCCGAGGCTGTCCCGCCCATCCAATTGGCTGCGGATGGGGGGCTGATAGCCTTTTGTGAAAATGAAAAGATATTGTTTTTAGTAGCAGTACTACAAGGCCCAGCAAGCCTCCCCCGCATGCTGGTACTTGGAGAACCACAAGTACCAGCATGCGGCGGAAAAACGGGCCCGCTGGTACCTGTAGTACTACTACTAAAAAAATACCCAAAAAAAGACAAGACACACACACCTTGAAAATAAAGATTTATTACATACATCCACACAAACATACAAACATACTTACCTATAGCCCCACGCAGGTCGGTCCTCTTCTCCAGTAGAATCCAAGGGGTACCTGTTGAATAAATTATACTCACCAGCTCCAGGGTCCCAGGCTCCTCGTAGCATCCATTTGTAATCCACGTACTTGAATAAAATAAAAAAACGGACACCCGAGCCACGCACTGAAAGGGGACCCATGTTTGCACATGGGTCCCCTTTCCCCGACTGCCAGAAACCCACTCTGACTTCTGTCTAAGTGGGTTTCTTCAGCCAATCAGGGAGCGCCACGTTGTAGCACCCTCCTGATCGGCTGTGTGCTCCTGTACTGACTGACAGGCAGCACGCGGCAGTGTTACAATGTAGCGCCTATGCGCTCCATTGTAACCAATGGTGGGAACTTTCTGCTCAGCGGTGAGGTCACTTTCGGTCAACCGCAGGGCAGAAAGTTCCCACCATTAGTTACAATGGAGCGCATAGGCGCTACATCGTAACACTGCCGTGTGCTGCCTGTCAGTCAGTACAGGAGCACACAGCCGATCAGGAGGGTGCTACAATGTGGCGCTCCCTGATTGGCTGAAGAAACCCACTTAGACAGAAGTCAGAGTGGGTTTCTGGCAGTCGGGGAAAGGGGACCCATGTGCAAACATGGGTCCCCTTTCAGTGCGTGGCTCGGGTGTCCGTTTTTTTATTTTATTCAAGTTCGTGGATTACAAATGGATGCTACGAGGAGCCTGGGACCCTGGAGCTGGTGAGTATAATTTATTCAACAGGTGCCCCTTGGATTCTACTGGAGAAGAGGACCGACCTGCGTGTGAACATAAGGTAAGTATGTTTGTATGTTTGTGTGGATGTATGTAATAAATCTTTACTTTCAAGGTGTGTGTGTCTTGTCTTTTTTGGGGTATTTTTTTAGTAGTAGTACTACAGGTACCAGCGGGCCCGTTTTTCTGCCGCATGCTGGTACTTGTGGTTCTCCAAGTACCATCATGCGGGGGAGGCTTGCTGGGCCTTGTAGTACTGCTACTAAAAACAATATATTTTCATTTTCACAAAAGGCTATCAGCCCCCCATCCGCAGCCAATTGGATGGGCGGGACAGCCTCGGGCTTCACCCCTGGCCCTTGGGTGGCTGGGGGGGGGACCCCTTGATTGAAGGGGTCCCCACTCCCCCAGGGTACCCCGGCCAGGGGTGACTAGTTGGATTTTTGATGCCACTGCCGCAGGGCACTATATAAAAGTGACCCCCGGCTGTGGCATTATCTGTCCAGCTAGTGGAGCCCGGAGCTGGTTTTAAAAATACGGGGGACCCCTACGCTTTTTGTCCCCCGTATTTTTGGAACCAGGACCAGGCGCAGAGCCCGATGCTGGTTGCTTAAATATGGGGGAACCCATGTCATTTTTTTTCCCATATTTCTGCAACCAGGATCGGCTTAAAGAGCCCGAGGCTGGTTATGCTTAGGAGGGGGGACCCCACGCAATTTTTTTTTAAGTTTTACAGTGTTTATTTAAAAAAAAAAAAAATGAACCCCAGCATGGATCACACAGATCCGGCCGAGATTCATTTTGAAAAAGTCGGCAGTGTTTTGCTAATCACTGCCGTAAAAAACAGAAAAAAAACACGAATGACATCGACATCGGAAAACCCGAAAAGGCAAAATACGGCAGCTTAGTAAATTAGTCGTAATCAATTCAAAAAGTTGCAATTTTACACTGTCGATGTCATTCGTGATTGAACTTTGACCTTTTTCCGAAAATTACGAATGTTAGTAAATATACCCCACGGTCTTAACCCCCCGTCCTTCTTCTTCATGAAAAAGAAACCTGCTCCAGCAGGGGAGGTAGAGGGGCGAATGAATCCTTTCAGTAGATTAGATTTGATATAGTCCGACATAGCTTGGGTCTCGGGTAATGACAAGGGATATGTGTGTCCCCGGGGTGGCATTTTCCCTGGGATAAGCTCAATGGGACAGTCCCAGGGTCTATGGGGTGGTAACTGATCGGCCGCCTGTTCCGAGAACACATCTGTGAACTCCCGATAGGCCTCCAGAATGAGCTCCTCATCCGACTTGGAAGATGCACGGAGCGGGTAAACAGGAGTGAGACAACTAGAGTGACGAAACGAACTCCAGCACAATATTTGTGACGACTTCCAGTCAACGTGAGGGTTGTGAATTTTAAGCCAAGGTAGCCCAAGAACAAGATCATGAGGCATTTCCAGAATTACTAGAAACTCCAAATGTTCTTGATGCAGAGCTCCGACCTGCAGCTTGATTGGCTCTGTGCGACTTGTAATAAGACCATTAGATATTTTGGTACCATTGATGGCAGTCAACGTAATAGGTCGTTTGACAGACTGTAACTGTAAACCCAGACTCTGAACACAAGAAAGAGAAACAAAATTCCCTGCAGCCCCAGAGTCCAGCAGGGCCGTAACAGGTTTGGCTATAGACTCAGAAAACAGAGACACGGAGAGTAAACAATCCACTGTCGGAGAATATTTAGATGTAACCCCTAACTTGACTCCTCCGGAACAAGCTAGGCCTGCTTGCAGAACTTGATAAAGTGATCCGCAGCTCCACAGTAGAGGCAGAGTTTACCCTCAAGACGGCGATGTCGTTCCTCCGGGGACAGCCGGGATCGGTTGATTTGCATGGGTTCGTCTGGACTCGGGGTAACTGTTTGCTTAGGCGGGAGAAGCCGGAATCTGGATCGATCCGACCGACTACGTTCGCCACCTCGTTCCTGCATGCGAAGATCCACCTTGACACAGAGTGAGATCAACTCTTCTAAAGGATCCGGCAGATCCCTAGTGACCAGCTCGTCCTTCAGACGGTCAGAGAGCCCGTTCCAGAAAGCGGCCCTGAGAGCATCATTATTCCAGCGTAGTTCTGAGGCAATGGTCTGGAAGTGAACCATATACTGTCCAACAGAACGGGAGCATTGACGGACTCGGAGCAGGTCCGAGGAAGCAGCGGTCGCTCTGCCGGGATCATCAAAAAACCTTCGGAATGACGCGATGAAATTAGTGTAACTGGAAACCAATGGGTCAGATCGTTCCCACAACGGAGACACCCAATCCAACGCTAAACCTTCAAGCAAGGAAATAATGTATGCCACTTTGGACTGATCCGTGGGGAAATTGTGTGAGAGAAGTTCAAAATGCACCTCGCATTGGTTGAGAAAACCACGGCAATTCTTTGGATTCCCATTATAGCGAGAGGGAGTGGGAAGCTGAAGGCGTGACTTGGTTCCAGACGAGGATTGAACATTACTGGAGACAACTACTGGAGCGGGTACTGGAGCAGGAGCCAGAACTACTGAAGCCAGGGAGGCCTGAATTTGATCCAGCCGGCCGGATAATTCTTGGAGATACTGCATCACCTGGCTCTGTGCCGCCTCCTGACTCTGAACTCGGGAAGCCAAGTTTTGGATGGCGCTTGACTCTGGGTTCTGATCCCCCGGGTCCATGTGGCGCCTGAGTATACTATCACTGACCTGGGTTGGGAGTGTTGAGAACTCGGGGGTTCTTCCGATGATCGGGAAGAGGAACCACAGCTGGGCCGGAGCAGGGATGGCCGGATGTAGGTTTTCCTCATGCAGAACTTAGCCGTTGTAACCGATGTGTAATGCTAAAGAATTAGTTGTGGCCAAGGCTTGGGGGCGATGCTGAAGTACACAGAAGAATGAAGAACTTGAGAGCGATGTTGAAGAAATGAATGTAGATTTGAGAATGATGTTGGGGCACACAGAGGAATGAAGAACTTGTGAGCGGTGCTGAAGAGATGAATGAAGACTTGAGTACGATGTTGAAGCACACAGAAAAATGAAGAACTTGTGAGCGATGCTGAAGAGATGAATGAAGATTTGAGTACGATGTTGAAGCACCCAGAAGAATGAAGAACTTGTGAGCGATTCTGAAGAAATAAATGAGGATTTGAGATTCAGTGGAAGTTTGGGAGGCGTTCCACTTAGGGATACCCTGTAATACTGGAAGCACAGGAGGTGTCCCTCTGAGAGATACACTGTAACGCTGGTAATGCAAAGAATGTCCCACTGAGTGATACACTGTAACGCTGGTAGCACAGGGAAGGTTCCACTGAGTGATACACTGTAACTCTGGTAGCACAGGGAAGGTTCCACTGAGTGATATACTGTAACGCTGGTAGCACAGGGAAGGTTCCACTGAAAGATACTCTGTAACGCTGGTAGCACAGGGAATGTCCCACTGGAAGAGACTCCTTAACACTGGTGGCACAGGGAATGTCCCACTGAAAGATACTCTGTAACGCTGGTAGCACAGGGAATGTCCCACTGAAAGATACTCTGTAACGCTGGAACACAGGAGACGTTCAGCTTGAGAACACGCTGAACGCTGCTAGCACTGGTGATCATTGGAAAGACGATACTCAGGCGCCGGGGCTCTGTACGGCGTCTGCCTTTGAACTTCCCGCCTTCTCCCGATTGGCGGAAGGGACCGATGACGTCACCCGCTCACCACGCTCTCGTGGATACCGGGCGCAATGGCGGCGCCCACACCCCGGGAACCCGCCGTAGGCAGCGCCAGCAAGACGTGATGACCCGGAGCCCACCAGGGGCGATGACCGCCGGGAGACCCAGCGCACCTAGAGCGGTAAGCGCGGCAGCCGCAGCGCGGCGAGTGTGACAGCTATTGTGTGTTTTTAAATTTTAGTCCGTTGGGTTTTATTTAGTAACAGTATGTACAGTACATAATTATTATTTTATTAAATATACTGTACTTTACAGTATGCACTGTAGTGCCACAAATTTTGTTGTGCTTTTCAAATACTGTACAACATCAGTGTTAAAAAAATGTACAGTATGCTCACACAGCATTGTGGGCCAGCGGGTCAAGAGGATGTGAAAGTGAACAACGCAAAAACGTGGGGATATATAATTAAAAGTTTCATGTACATTACTGTACTGTATTGTATCGAAAAGAGTATTTCAATGAATGAACCTTTTTTGTAATTAATTTTTGTTTTCACAGGCCCTAAACTGCCTAGGCTCCAGATGCCCCTGCCCCCCCCCCCCCCCCCCCCCTTCCCCAACACTGCTCCCAACCATTAAGTACTGTACTGTATAATTTGGAAATAGAAAATAAGAATTTACTTACCGATAATTCTATTTCTCGTAGTCCGTAGTGGATGCTGGGAACTCCGTAACGACCATGGGGAATAGCGGCTCCGCAGGAGACTGGGCACAAAAGAAAAGCTTTAGGACTACCTGGTGTGCACTGGCTCCTCCCCCTATGACCCTCCTCCAAGCCTCAGTTAGGATACTGTGCCCGGACGAGCGTACACAATAAGGAAGGATTTTGAATCCTGGGTAAGACTCATACCAGCCACACCAATCACACCGTACAACTTGTGATATGAACCCAGTTAACAGCATGATAACAGAGGAGCCTCTGGATAGATGGCTCACAACAACAATAACCCGATTTGTTAACAATAACTATGTACAAGTATTGCAGATAATCCGCACTTGGGATGGGCGCCCAGCATCCACTACAGACTACAGAAATAGAATTATCGGTAAGTAAATTCTTATTTTCTCTGACGTCCTAGTGGATGCTGGGAACTCCGTAAGGACCATGGGGATTATACCAAAGCTCCCAAACGGGCGGGAGAGTGCGGATGACTCTGCAGCACCGAGTGAGAAAACTCCAGGTCCTCCTCAGCCAGAGTGTCAAATTTGTAAAATTTTACAAAAGTATTTGACCCTGACCAAGTAGCAGCTCGGCAGAGTTGTAAAGCCGAGACCCCTCGGGCAGCCGCCCAAGATGAGCCCACCTTCCTTGTGGAGTGGGCTTTTACAGATTTTGGCTGTGGCAGGCATGCCACAGAATGCGCAAGCTGAATTGTACTACAAATCCAGCGAGCAATAGTCTGCTTAGAAGCAGGAGCACCCAGCTTGTTGGGTGCGTACAGGATAAATAGCGAGTCAGATTTTCTGACTCCAGCCGTCCTGGAAACATATATTTTCAGGGCCCTGACAACGTCCAACAACTTGGAGTCCTTCAAGTCCTTAGTAGCCGCAGGTACCACAATAGGCTGGTTCAGATCATGAAACGCTGAAACCACCTTTGGGAGAAATTGAGGACGAGTCCTCAATTCTGCCCTGTCCGTATGAAAAATCAGGTAAGGGCTTTTACAGGATAAAGCCGCCAATTCGGACACACGCCTGGCTGAAGCCAGGGCCAACAACATGACCACTTTCCATGTGAGATATTTTAAGTCCACAGTGTTGAGTGGTTCAAACCAATGTGATTTTAGGAAACCCAAAACAACATTCAGATCCCAGGGTGCCACTGGAGGCACAAAAGGAGGCTGTATATGTAGCACTCCCTTAACAAACGTCTGGACTTCAGGCACTGAAGCCAGTTCTCTCTGAAAGAAAATCGACAGGGCCGAAATCTGGACCTTAATGGATCCTAATTTTAGGCCCATAGACACTCCTGCTTGCAGGAAATGCAGGAATCGACCCAGTTGAAATTCCTCCGTCTGGGCCTTTTTGGCCTCGCACCACGCAACATATTTCCGCCAGATGCGGTGATAATGCTTTGCGGTTACATCCTTTCTGGCTTTTATCAAAGTAGGGATGACTTCGTCTGGAATGCCTTTTTCCTTTAGGATCCGGCGTTCAACCGCCATGCCGTCAAACGCAGCCGCGGTAAGTCTTGGAACAGACAGGGTCCCTGCTGGAGCAGGTCCCTTCTCAGAGGTAGAGGCCACGGGTCCTCTGTGAGCATCTCTTGAAGTTCCGGGTACCAAGTCCTTCTTGGCCAATCCGGAGCCACGAGAATAGTTCTTACTCCTCCCCGCCGTATAATTCTCAGCACCTTGGGTATGAGAGGCAGAGGAGGGAACACATACACTGACTGGTACACCCACGGTGTTACCAGAGCGTCCACAGCTATTGCTTGAGGGTCCCTTGACCTGGCGCAATACCTGTCCAGTTTTTTGTTGAGGCGGGACGCCATCATGTCCACCTTTGGTTTTTCCCAACGGTTTATCATCATGTGGAAGACTTCTGGGTGAAGTCCCCACTCTCCCGGGTGGAGGTCGTGCCTGCAGAGGAAGTCTGCTTCCCAGTTGTCCACTCCCGGAATGAACACTGCCGACAGTGCTACCACATGATTTTCCGCCCAGCGAAGAATCCTTGCAGCTTCTGCCATTGCCCTCCTGCTTCTTGTGCCGCCCTGTCTGTTTACGTGGGCGACTGCCGTGATGTTGTCCGACTGGATCAGCACCGGCTGACCTTGAAGCAGAGGTCTTGCTTGGCTTAGAGCATTGTAAATGGCTCTTAACTCCAGGATATTTATGTGAAGTGATGTCTCCAGGCTTGACCACAAGCCCTGGAAGTTTCTTCCCTGTGTGACTGCTCCCCAGCCTCTCAGGCTGGCATCCGTGGTCACCAGGACCCAGTCCTGAATGCCGAATCTGCGGCCCTCTAGAAGATGAGCACTCTGCAACCACCACAGGAGGGACACCCTTGTCCTTGGGGACAGGGTTATCCGCTGATGCATCTGAAGATGCGATCCGGACCATTTGTCCAGCAGGTCCCACTGGAATGTTCTTGCGTGGAATCTGCCGAATGGGATTGCTTCGTAGGAAGCTACCATTTTTCCCAGGACCCTTGTGCATTGGTGCACTGATACTTGGCCTGGTTTTAGAAGGTTTCTGACTAGCTCGGATAACTCTCTGGCTTTCTCTTCCGGGAGAAACACCTTTTTCTGGACTGTGTCCAGGATCATCCCTAGGAATAGAAGACGTGTCGTCGGGATCAGCTGCGATTTTGGGATATTGAGAATCCAACCGTGCTGCCGCAGCACTAATTGAGATAGTGCTACTCCGACTACCAACTGTTCCTTGGATCTTGCCCTTATCAGGAGATCGTCCAAGTAAGGGATAATTAAAACTCCCTTCCTTCGAAGGAGTATCATCATTTCGGCCATTACTTTGGTAAAGACCCGGGGTGCCGTGGACAATCCAAACGGCAGCGTCTGAAACTGATAGTGGCAGTTCTGTACCACAAACCTGAGGTACCCTTGGTGAGAAGGGTAAATTGGGACATGGAGGTAAGCATCCTTGATGTCCAGAGACACCATATAATCCCCTTCTTCCAGGTTCACGATCACCGCTCTGAGTGACTCCATCTTGAATTTGAACCTCTGTATGTAAGTGTTCAAATATTTTAGATTTAAAATAGGTCTCACCGAGCCATCCTGCTTCGGTACCACAAACAGCGTGGAATAATACCCCTTTCCCTGTTGCAGGAGGGGTACCTTGATTATCACCTGCTGTGAATACAGCTTGTGAATGGCTTCCAATACCGCCTCCCTGTCGGAGGGAGACGTCGGTAAGGCAGACTTTAGGAAACGGCGAGGGGGAGACGTCTCGAATTCCAATTTGTACCCCTGAGATACCACCTGAAGGATCCAGGGGTCCACTTGTGAGTGAGCCCACTGCGCGCTGAAATTCTTGAGACGGGCCCCCACCGTGCCTGAGTCCGCTTGTAGAGCCCCAGCGTCATGCTGAGGACTTGGCAGAAGCGGGAGAGGGCTTCTGTTCCTGGGAACTGGCTGTTTGCTGCAGCCTTTTTCCTCTCCCTCTGCCACGGGGCAGAAATGAGGAGCCTTTCGCCCGCTTGCCCTTATGGGGCCGAAAGGACTGCGCCTGATAATACGGCGTCTTTTTATGTTGAGAGGCTACCTGGGGTAAAAATGTGGATTTCCCAGCAGTTGCCGTGGATACCAGGTCCGATAGACCTACCCCAAATAACTCCTCCCCTTTATAAGGCAATACTTCCATATGCCTTTTGGAATCAGCATCACCTGACCACTGCCGCGTCCATAACCCTCTTCTGGCAGATATGGACAGCGCACTTACTCTTGATGCCAGTCGGCAAATATCCCTCTGTGCATCACGCATATATAAAAATGCATCTTTTAAATGCTCTATAGTCAGTAATATACTGTCCCTATCCAGGGTATCAATATTTTCAGTCAGGGAATCCGACCAAGCCACCCCAGCACTGCACATCCAGGCTGAGGCGATTGCTGGTCGCAGTAACACCCGTGTGAGTGTATATACATTTTAGGATATTCTCCTGCTTTCTGTCAGCAGGTTCCTTAAGGGCGGCCGTATCAGGAGACGGTAGTGCCACCTGTTTTGACAAGCGTGTGAGCGCTTTATCCACCCTAGGGGGTGTTTCCCAACGTGCCCTATCCTCTGGCGGGAAGGGGTATGATGCCAATAACTTTTTAGGAATTATCAGTTTTTTATCGGGAGAAACCCACGCTTCATCACACACTTCATTTAATTCCTCAGATGCAGGAAAAACTACAGGTAGTTTTTTCTCACCAAACATAATACCCTTTTTAGTGGTACTTGTACTATCAGAAATGTGTAAAACATTTTTCATTGCCTCAATCATGTAACGTGTGGCCCTACTGGAAGTCACATTCGTCTCTTCATCGTCGACACTGGAGTCAGTATCCGTGTCGGCGTCTGTATCTGCCATCTGAGGTAGCGGGCGTTTTAGAGCCCCTGATGGTCTTTGAGACGCCTGGACAGGCACAAGCTGAGTAGCCGGCTGTCTCATGTCATCAACCGTCTTTTGTAAAGAGCTGACACTTTCACGTAATTCCTTCCATAAGCTCATCCACTCAGGTGTCGACTCCCTAGGGGGTGACATCACCATTACAGGCAATTGCTCCGCCTCCACATCATTTTCCTCTTCATACATGTCGACACAGTCGTACCGACACACAGCACACACACAGGGAATGCTCTGATAGAGGACAGGACCCCACTAGCCCTTTGGGGAGACAGAGGGAGAGTATGCCAGCACACACCAGAGTGCTATATATATGTTGGGATAACACCATACAGAGTGTTTTTCCCTTTATAGCTGCTGTGTATATTATACTGCGCCTAATTAGTGCCCTCCCCTCTTGTTTTACCCTTTTCTGTAGTGCAGGACTGCAGGGGAGAGTCAGGGAGACGTCCTTCCAGCGGAGCTGTGAGGGAAAATGGCGCCAGTGTGCTGAGGAGATAGGCTCCGCCCCCTTCTCGGCGGACTTTTCTCCCGCTTTTTTCAGGAATCTGGCAGGGGTTAATATACATCCATATAGCCCTGGGGGTTATATGTGATGTATTTTAACCAGCCAAGGTGTTTATATTGCTGCTCAGGGCGCCCCCCCCAGCGCCCTGCACCCATCAGTGACCGGAGCGTGTGGTGCATGAGGAGCAATGGCGCACAGCTGCAGTGCTGTGCGCTACCTTGGTGAAGACTGATGTCTTCTGCCGCCGATTTTCCGGACCTCTTCTTGCTTCTGGCTCTGTAAGGAGGCCGGCGGCGCGGCTCTGGGACCGGACTCCGAGGCTGGGCCTGTGTTCGGTCCCTCTGGAGCTAATGGTGTCCAGTAGCCTAAGAAGCCCAAGCTGGCTGCAAGCAGGCAGGTTCACTTCTTCTCCCCTTAGTCCCTCGATGCAGTGAGCCTGTTGCCAGCAGGTCTCACTGAAAATAAAAAACCTAAAACTAACTTTTCCTAAGAAGCTCAGGGGAGCCTCCTAGATTGCACCCAGCTCGGTCGGGCACAAAAATAAGAATTTACTTACCGATAATTCTATTTCTCGGAGTCCGTAGTGGATGCTGGGGTTCCTGAAAGGACCATGGGGAATAGCGGCTCCGCAGGAGACAGGGCACAAAAAGTAAAGCTTTCCGATCAGGTGGTGTGCACTGGCTCCTCCCCCTATGACCCTCCTCCAAGCCTCAGTTAGGTACTGTGCCCGGACGAGCGTACACAATAAGGGAGGAATTTTGAATCCCGGGTAAGACTCATACCAGCCACACCAATCACACCGTACAACTTGTGATCAAAACCCAGTTAACAGTATGATAACAGAGGAGCCTCTGAAAGATGGATTCCTAAACAATAACCCGAATTAGTTAACAATAACTATGTACAATTATTGCAGATAATCCGCACTTGGGATGGGCGCCCAGCATCCACTACGGACTCCGAGAAATAGAATTATCGGTAAGTAAATTCTTATTTTCTCTATCGTCCTAGTGGATGCTGGGGTTCCTGAAAGGACCATGGGGATTATACCAAAGCTCCCAAACGGGCGGGAGAGTGCGGATGACTCTGCAGCACCGAATGAGAGAACTCCAGGTCCTCCTTAGCCAGAGTATCAAATTTGTAAAATTTTACAAACGTGTTCTCCCCTGACCACGTAGCTGCTCGGCAAAGTTGTAATGCCGAGACCCCTCGGGCAGCCGCCCAAGATGAGCCCACCTTCCTTGTGGAGTGGGCCTTAACAGATTTAGGCTGTGGCAGGCCTGCCACAGAATGTGCAAGTTGGATTGTGCTACAGATCCAACGAGCAATCGTCTGCTTAGACGCAGGAGCACCCATCTTGTTGGGTGCATACAATATAAACAACGAGTCAGATTTTCTGACTCCAGCTGTCCTTGCAATATATATTTTTAATGCTCTGACAACGTCCAGTAACTTGGAGTCCTCCAAGTCACTTGTAGCCGCAGGCACTACAATAGGCTGGTTCAGATGAAATGCTGACACCACCTTAGGGAGAAAATGCGGACGAGTCCGCAGTTCTGCCCTGTCCGAATGGAAAATCAGATATGGGCTTTTGTAAGATAAAGCTGCCAGTTCTGACACTCTCCTGGCCGAAGCCAGGGCTAGTAACATGGTCACTTTCCATGTGAGATATTTTAAATCCACCTTTTTTAGTGGTTCAAACCAATGAGATTTTAGAAATTCCAAAACCACATTGAGATCCCACGGTGCCACTGGAGGCACCACAGGAGGCTGTATATGCAGCACTCCCTTAACAAAAGTCTGGACTTCAGGAACTGAAGCCAATTCTTTTTGAAAGAAAATCGACAGGGCCGAAATTTGAACCTTAATAGATCCCAATTTGAGACCCATAGACAATCCTGATTGCAGGAAATGTAGGAATCGACCCAGTTGAAATTCCTCCGTCGGAGCACTCCGATCCTCGCACCACGCAACATATCTTCGCCAAATGCGGTGATAGTGTTGCACGGTTACTTCCTTCCTTGCTTTAATCAAAGTAGGAATGACTTCTTCCGGCATGCCTTTTTCCTTTAGGATCCGGCGTTCAACCGCCATGCCGTCAAACGCAGCCGCGGTAAGTCTTGAAACAGACAGGGACCCTGCTGAAGCAAGTCCCTCCTTAGAGGTAGAGGCCACGGATCTTCCGTGATCATCTCTTGAAGTTCCGGGTACCAAGTCCTTCTTGGCCAATCCGGAACCACTAGTATCGTTCTTACGCCTCTTTGCCGTATAATTCTCAATACTTTTGGTATGAGAGGCAGAGGAGGAAACACATACACCGACTGGTACACCCAAGGCGTTACCAGCGCGTCCACAGCTATTGCCTGCGGATCTCTTGACCTGGCGCAATACCTGTCCAGTTTTTTGTTGAGGCGAGACGCCATCATGTCCACCATTGGTCTTTCCCAACGGGTTACCAGCATGTGGAAGACTTCTGGATGAAGTCCCCACTCTCCCGGGTGAAGGTCGTGTCTGCTGAGGAAGTCTGCTTCCCAGTTGTCCACTCCCGGGATGAACACTGCTGACAGTGCTATCACATGATTCTCTGCCCAGCGAAGAATCCTTGCAGCTTCTGCCATTGCACTCCTGCTTCTTGTGCCGCCCTGTCTGTTTACATGGGCGACTGCCGTGATGTTGTCCGACTGGATCAACACCGGTTTTCCTTGAAGCAGAGGTTCTGCCTGGCTTAGAGCATTGTAGATTGCTCTTAGTTCCAGAATGTTTATGTGAAGAGACGTTTCCAGGCTCGTCCACACTCCCTGGAAGTTTCTTCCTTGTGTGACTGCTCCCCAGCCTCTCAGGCTGGCGTCCGTGGTCACCAGGATCCAATCCTGTATGCCGAATCTGCGGCCCTCCAATAGATGAGCACTCTGCAACCACCACAGAAGAGATACCCTTGTCCTTGGAGACAGGGTTATCCGCTGGTGCATCTGAAGATGCGACCCTGACCATTTGTCCAACAGATCCCTCTGAAAAATTCGTGCATGGAATCTGCCGAATGGAATTGCTTCGTAAGAAGCCACCATTTTTCCCAGGACTCTTGTGCATTGATGTACAGACACCTTTCCTGGTTTTAGGAGGTTCCTGACAAGCTCGGATAACTCCTTGGCTTTTTCCTCCGGGAGAAAAACCTTTTTCTGAACCGTGTCCAGAATCATCCCTAGGAACAGCAGACGAGTTGTCGGCATTAACTGGGATTTTGGAATATTCAGAATCCAGCCGTGCTGTTTTAGCACTTCTTGAGACAGTGCTAATCCCATCTCTAGCTGTTCTCTGGACCTTGCCCTTATTAGGAGATCGTCCAAGTATGGGATAATTAATACGCCTTTTCTTCGAAGAAGAATCATCATCTCGGCCATTACCTTTGTAAAGACCCGAGGTGCCGTGGACAATCCGAACGGCAGCGTCTGAAACTGATAGTGACAGTTTTGTACAACGAACCTGAGGTACCCCTGGTGTGAGGGGTAAATTGGAACGTGGAGGTACGCATCCTTGATGTCCAAGGACACCATAAAGTCCCCTTCTTCCAGGTTCGCTATCACTGCTCTGAGTGACTCCATTTTGAACTTGAACTTCTTTATGTACAGGTTCAAGGACTTCAGATTTAGAATAGGTCTTACCGAGCCGTCCGGCTTCGGTACCACAAATAGAGTGGAATAATACCCCTTTCCCTGTTGTAGAAGAGGTACCTTGACTATCACCTGCTGAGAGTACAGCTTGTGAATGGCTTCCAAAACCGTCTCCCTTTCGGAGGGGGACGTTGGTAAAGCAGACTTCAGGAAACGGCGAGGCGGATCTGTCTCTAGTTCCAACCTGTACCCCTGAGATATTATCTGCAGGATCCAGGGATCTACCTGCGAGTGAGCCCACTGCGCGCTGAAATTCTTGAGACGACCGCCCACCGCCCCCGAGTCCGCTTGAGAAGCCCCAGCGTCATGCTGAGGCTTTTGTAGAAGCGGGGGAGGGCTTCTGTTCCTGGGAAGGAGCTGCCTGTTGGTGTCTCTTCCCCCTTCCTCTGCCTCGTGGCAGATATGAATATCCCTTTGCTCTCTTGTTTTTAAAGGAACGAAAGGGCTGCGGTTGAAAAGTCGGTGTCTTTTTCTGTTGGGGAGTAGCTTGAGGTAAAAAGGTGGATTTCCCGGCTGTAGCCGTGGCCACCAAATCTGATAGACCGACTCCAAATAACTCCTCCCCTTTATACGGCAAAACTTCCATATGCCGTTTTGAGTCCGCATCGCCTGACCACTGTCGCGTCCATAAACTTCTTCTGGCCGAAATGGACATAGCACTTACCCGTGATGCCAGTGTGCAGATATCCCTCTGTGAATCACGCATATAAAGAAATGCATCCTTTATTTGCTCTAAAGACAGTAAAACATTGTCCCTATCCAGGGTATCAATATTTTCAATCAGGGACTCTGACCAAGCTACTCCAGCACTGCACATCCAGGCTGTCGCTATAGCTGGTCGTAGTATAACACCTGTATGTGTGTATATACTTTTTTGGATATTTTCCATCCTCCTATCTGCTGGATCTTTAAGTGCGGCCGTCTCAGGAGAGGGTAACGCCACTTGTTTAGATAAGCGTGTGAGCGCCTTGTCCACCCTAGGAGGTGTTTCCCAGCGCGCCATAACCTCTGGCGGGAAAGGGTATAAAGCCAATAACTTCTTTGAAATTAGCATCTTTTTATCGGGGGCAACCCACGCTTCATCACATACATCATTTAGTTCTTCTGATTCAGGAAAAACTATAGGTAGTTTTTTCACACCCCACATAATACCCTGTTTAGTGGTACCTGTAGTATCAGCTAAATGTAACGCCTCCTTCATTGCCAAAATCATATAACGTGTGGCCCTACTGGAAAATACGGTTGATTCGTCACCGTCGCCACTGGAATCAGTGCCTGTGTCTGGGTCTGTGTCGACCGACTGAGGCAAAGGGCGTTTTACAGCCCCTGACGGTGTTTGAGGCGCCTGGACAGGCACTAACTGATTGTCCGGCCGTCTCATGTCGTCAAACGACTGCTTTAGCGTGTTGACACTATCCCGTAATTCCATAAATAAAGGCATCCATTCTGGTGTCGACCCCCTAGGAGGTGACATCCCCATATTTGGCAATTGCTCCGCCTCCACACCAATATCGTCCTCATACATGTCGACACACACGTACCGACACACAGCAGACACACAGGGAATGCTCTTAACGAAGACAGGACCCCACTAGCCCTTTGGGGAGACAGAGGGAGAGTTTGCCAGCACACACCAAAAGCGCTATATATGACAGGGATAGCCTTATAATAAGTGCTCCCTGTATAGCTGCTTTTATAATATAATTTTTGCCACTATTTTGCCCCCCCTCTCTTGTTTTACCCTGTTTTTGTAGTGCAGTGCAGGGGAGAGACCTGGGAGCCGTCCTGACCAGCGGAGCTGTGTAAGGAAAATGGCGCTGTGTGCTGAGGAGATAGGCCCCGCCCCTTTTTCGGCGGGCTCGTCTCCCGCTCTTTAGTGTATTCTGGCAGGGGTTAAATATCTCCATATAGCCCCCGGAGGCTATATGTGAGGTATTTTTTAGCCAAATAGGTTTTCATTTGCCTCCCAGGGCGCTCCCCTCCCAGCGCCCTGCACCCTCAGTGACTGCCGTGTGAAGTGTGCTGAGAGGAAAATGGCGCACAGCTGCAGTGCTGTGCGCTACCTTTAGAAGACTGAGGAGTCTTCTGCCGCCGATTCTGGACCTCTTCATGTTTCAGCATCTGCAAGGGGGCCGGCGGCGAGGCTCCGGTGACCATCCAGGCTGTACCTGTGATCGTCCCTCTGGAGCTGATGTCCAGTAGCCAAGAAGCCAATCCATCCTGCACGCAGGTGAGTTCACTTCTTCTCCCCTAAGTCCCTCGTTGCAGTGATCCTGTTGCCAGCAGGACTCACTGTAAAATAAAAAACCTAAGCTAAACTTTCTCTAAGCAGCTCTTTAGGAGAGCCACCTAGATTGCACCCTTCTCGGCCGGGCACAAAAATCTAACTGAGGCTTGGAGGAGGGTCATAGGGGGAGGAGCCAGTGCACACCACCTGATCGGAAAGCTTTACTTTTTGTGCCCTGTCTCCTGCGGAGCCGCTATTCCCCATGGTCCTTTCAGGAACCCCAGCATCCACTAGGACGATAGAGAAAATCTAACTGAGGCTTGGAGGAGGGTCATAGGGGGAGGAGCCAGTGCACACCAGGTAGTCCTAAAGCTTTTTTTTTGTGCCCAGTCTCCTGCGGAGCCGCTATTCCCCATGGTCCTTACGGAGTTCCCAGCATCCACTAGGACGTCAGAGAAACAGTGTGCTACAGTATGTACTGTACAGTATGTACTGTATACTGTATTTTATCTTTATGGGGTTCTATAGTGTGTGTTTAATTTTTGCTCCTTTGTTTTTTCTTTTAATAACAGTACAGTATGTATAGTACACTATAAAAAAATTTTTACTGTACTTTATGCACTGTAGTGCAACAAATTTTGTTGTGCTTTTAAATTACAACATCAGTGTTAACAAATAGGTAAGAACAGTCATGGAGGTGGGAGGCCCTGCTTGCAAGTTTACAGTCTATAGTAAAAAAAAGCCATTGATACTGTTCAAAAGGAACGGTACTGTAGGAGGTATTGTACCTACAGTCCTGTACTGTACTGTACATTGTGTTCTACCAATGGTTTGGGTTCCTATCACCAGCTGTCAGGCGACCAACAGCGGCATCCTGATCACAGAAATCCCTACCAATGGACCGTAAATCTGCTCCTATTAAGAATGTCTCTCTGCCTCCTGTATTCTACTTCCTGTAGCACTGTACAGTACTGTACAATACTGTAGTGACTGTACTGTATCTTACTTGAAAACACAGTACTTATGTAAACCACACCGGCCTACACTAACACAGCAATCCTGTACTGTATGTAAAGTATTTAGGGTTTCCTATCTGTAAACAGTTTACAGTAACAGTCAGGGCCGGTTCTTGCCCTTGCGGCGCCCCGGGCAAAAGTTAGGGGCGTGGCTTAACATGGGGGCGTGGTCAGTCACGCCCCCCATTTGTAGCGCCGCTGAAAAAAAAAAAGTATACTTACTGTACCCCGCTCCTGTTTCCAGGCCCTGCAGACCGGCGCCGCTCTTCTCCTCGGATCAATGGGAGAGAGTCATGACGTCTCTCCAATAGCACAGCATAGGCACTAGAGGTCAATTATGACCCCTAGCGTCTATGCCACAATGCTGTGCGGTGCGCGATGACGTCATCGCGCACCGCACACCAAAGGTCCATCCATGAAGGGAAACTAGACGCTTAGCGTCTGATTCCCTTCAGAGCGGGGGAGGACCAGCGCCACGAAGGGAAACCAGACGCGTAGCGTCTGGTTCCCTTCTCACAGCGGGAGGGGGGGCACAGCGGGGGGACACTGCTGGGGCGCACACTGACAGTGGAGGATCTTGCCATGGTGCGGCGCCCTCCGGATGGCGCCGGCGCCCTCCGGAAGGCGGCGCCTCGGGCAAAAGTCCTGCTTGCCCGTGGCAAGATCCGCCACTGGTAACAGTAATACTGTAAGTACTGTAAGTAACAATATACAATTTGCCTTGTCTTTTTTTGATTTATAATTTTTTTTTATTTTCCACACAGAAATCATTGTCATTGATGAGGAGGTGATGAAGGAGGCAGAGACACCCACATCGAGTGTCCCCATCACTCCACAATAAGTACTGTACTGTACAATTTGGAAATAGAAATACTGTACACAGTGTAAACAATGTGCAGTGTACAGCGCTGTACTGTATCTATATTTAATCTTTTTGGAGGCTATTGTGTGTTTTTAAATTTTAGTCCGTTGGGTTTTATTTAGTAACATTATGTACAGTACATAATTATTATTTTATTAAATATACTGTACTTTACAGTATGCACTGTAGTGCCACAAATTTTGTTGTGCTTTTCAAATACTGTACAACATCAGTGTTAAAAAATTTAGTTTGCTCACACAGCATTGTGGGCCAGCGGGTCAAGAGGATGTGAAAGTGAACAACGCAAAAACGTGGGGATGTAATTAAAAGTTTCATGTACATTACTGTACTGTATTGTATCGAAAAGAGTATTTCAATGAATGAACCTTTTTTGTAATACATTTTTGTTTTCACAGGCCCTAAACTGCCTAGGCTCCAGATGCCCCTGCCCCCCCCCAACACTGCTCCCAACCATTAAGTACTGTACTGTATTATTTGGAAATAGAAACAGTGTGCAATATGTACTGTACTGTACAGTATGTACTGTATACTGTATTTTATCTTTATGGGGTTCTATAGTGTGTGTTTAATTTATGCTCCATTGTTTTTACTTTCAATAACAGTACAGTATGTACAGTGCACTATTATTATTTTTTTACTGTACTTTATGCACTATAGTGCAAAAAATTTTGTTGTGCTTTTAAATTACAACATCAGTGTTTACAAATGGGTAAGAACAGTCTTGGAGGTGGGAGGCACTGCTTGCAAGTTTACAGTCTACAGTAAAAAAGCCATTGATACTGTTCAAAAGGAACGGTACTGTAGGACGTACTGTACCTATAGTACTGTACTATACTGTACTGTATGTCATCAAATTGCACATTTTTCATCGGCTTTATGATAGAGTATGCTCACACAGTAATGTGGGCCAGGGGGTCAAGCGGATGGTAAATTGAATGAGAAAATGTGAGGGTACTGTACAGCATGTGTGGACTTTACAGTGGGGATGCTAGTTAAAATTTCATGTAGTGTACTATACTGTATTGTGTTGAAAAGAGTACTGTACAGTATTTCATGTAATGAACCTTTTTTGGAATTAATTTTTTTTTTCACAGGCCCTGAACTGACTGAGGCAGGGCAGGAGCAGGAGGCAGCTTTCAGCAGTATTAGTACTGTGGGGGTCATTCCGAGTTGATCGTAGCTGTGCTAAATTTAGCACAGCTACTATCATCTTCCCTGACAAGCGGGGGTACGCCCAGCACAGGGCTAGTCCCCCCCCGCACCACAGCGGCGATGCTTTTGTATTTGTGGAGTAACTCCCGGCCATCGCAGCTCCTTCGGCTGGAGTTGATTGTCGCTGCCACTGGAAACAGCGGCTGCGTGAGATGTCACGCGGCTGCTGCGGCCCCCCCCCCCCCAACGGTCCGGCCACACCTGCATTGGCCAGACCGCGCCCCCCCCCCCCCCCACGAGTGGCGGCTTAACGCCGCCATCCAGCCCCTCCCGCCCAGCGACCGCCGCTGTCGCAGAGGCGAACGCTAAGTAACGATGGCTGCCATGCGCCGGCACACTGCGGCACCGGCACATGCGCAGTTCCGACCCAATCGCTGCGCTGCGACAAACTGCAGCCAGCGATCGGGTCGGAATGACCCCCAGTGTTTGATCTGATGCTATTGGAGGAGCTGTCCGATGTGACACTTTTCATGGATGAAAAGTGAACAAATCGGACTAGTGGATGGGGGTCTTTAGATGGGTGTTTTTTAAACTGGTGATGTTGCCCATAGCAACCAATCACATTCTATATTAATTAACATTTACTGTATCTAGCTATACTTACAATAGATAAATTCCCATCTTACTAAATGTACCTGTGTCTCTCTCTCTCTCTCTCTCTGACACTGGGGTTTATTGAGATCTGATCGCTGGGCTGCGTTCAGATAGTTGCCGCCCCCTGGGTGAGTATAAATGTGCCGTGCAAGTGTGCGCTCCTACTGTACAGTATGTGTACGCCGAGCTGCTAAAATCCACTTTGTGCAATGTGTGTGCAGTCCAGGGCTTACTCCTACAGTGCAATCACATTAGGCTGATCAGGGTCAGAGCTGACATCAGACACACTACCTGAAAATGCTTCAGAATGCCTGCAATTTTCTGGACACTCCCAGTAAATGGTTAGTTACCACCCAAAAATGGCTTCCTCCTGTCAATCACCTTGCGAATGCCCATACGGTCAGATTTTTTGCACCATCTCGTCACTGACCAGCGATGCCCTTTGTTACCGTGTGATGTGAGTGTGCATTGCAGTGCTTACGCATGTGCAGTTAGTACCTGATAGCCCGCTGTGCGAAAACGCACAGCAGCGATCAGATCTGAATGACCCCCACTGTCTCTCCATTCATCTCTCTCTCTAGCTGTCAGTATTGAATTTCCCATTAGGCACGAGAGGCACATACTGTACCTAGGGGCGGCATCTGTTTGGGGGCATCAAATGGATGCATATGCTGGTACTGTTATCCCAAAAATTACCAGTACAGTAACTGCTAAATATTTTTACTGTACTATACAATATGAAATTTTTCCACAGTATATAGTTTTTCTTTTAGCCACAGACGACGAGGAGTACACCTTTGGGAAATATAACGTACAGTTGAGTAGCAATACAGTAGTCAGTGCTGTAACTACACATCTTAGCGCTGTGTGCAAGAAACAGCATCGGCTCCCCCCTCCATATACAAAACAGGGCCAGTGCGTGACATAGGTGTGCACAGCAAAAATATAGGGGCGTAGCTTTTGTGGTGAAGGAGCATGGCCACAGAGCTCTCTTTTACACATGATGGCAGGCAGAGTCCCCCTTTTTACACATGATGGCAGGCAGAGTCCCCCTTTTTACACATGATGGTAGGCAGAGTTCCCCTTTTTACACATGATGGCAGGCAGTCCTCCTTTTTTTTTTTTACACATGATGGCAGGTAGTCTCACTTTTTTACACATTATGGCAGGCAGTCCCCGTTTTTGTATTATGGCAGGCAGTCCCCCTATTTTACAGATTATGGAAGGAGGGAGAGAGAGAGAGGAAGAGAGAGGGAGAGAGAGACTGATTCACGTGACCTGCGACAATCCAGCATGCTTCTCTTGTCCAGTTCCCGCCATACGCTGCACTCTTCACAGGGCAGAGCGGTGTTTTATTCCTTTTCTCATTTGTTAATGCAATTTCGATGCTAAACTCTTGATACACCATGTACTTTAAATACTGAATAACAACAATACAGTATAATACTGTACCTACAGTATACACAGAGGCGTCACTAGGGTTGGTGTCACCCGGTGTGGTAACTCATGGTGTCACCCCCCACGTACTTCCTCCCATATTATACCACACGGAATCTTGGCGGGGGGTGGTGACGGGGCGTCGATGCACCGTTTCAGGGGCGTGGTCCGGACAACGCAGACGTTTCTGGACCATATGTGGGGCAGGCTGCAGTGGCTGCATGACAGCACACGCAGCCGCTGCGACCCAAAAGATGGCGGCCAGGCGACTGCCTTTACAGCTAGGCTGCGGAGGGAGAGGGCTACCCTTAAAATGCGAGCGCATCTATGTATAGCAATGCGCTCGCATATCAGCGGGGGGGGGGGGCGGACTTGGCATGTGGGGTGCCCTTAACCTGTGCTGGGGAGCCCCCCCACATGCTAGAGAAAGCAGTTGTAGTTTTGCTACTTTTAGCAAAACTACTACTGATGCTGAATTAGGCCCAAAATCCATTGATATGTCAACAGTCATGGATGAGTGCATACACACGCACCCGCTAGCGACCCAAATATTAAAGCAAAAATTACGGGTAGCTGGAGCACTGCTTCCCACTACCCCTTATTATTCCCCCTTACTGCTCTGGGCAGTGGGAGCATCACTCTCCCGCTGTCTGCGTCCACAATTGAGGCGTTCTATTTCTGTCTGTGTAGTGGGAGCGTGCTACGGTACGCTCTGCTGCTCCAAACTGGCAGCTGAAACGACTGACAGCCAGCCAGGGAGTGACAGCAGCAGCCAGCAGGAGACTCCAAGTTCAATGAACTGCACACTGCATTACAGGTCCTCCCTATTGTAATGCAGCGGCAGCACTACAGAATGCAGTCTCCTCCCACTTCTCCCTCCCAGTATTGCTAGCGGCGCTGGCGGGCATGGTAACATCACGAAGACTGATGTCATAGCCAGTGCCAGATTAAGGTTCACATGGGCCTGGAGCTGAAATTCATGAAAGGCCTATTGTGTGCTGCCACAGGGGATGTGACTAGTGATGTGGGGGGCAAGACCA
The DNA here is from genome assembly GCF_028390025.1 of Pseudophryne corroboree. Lineage (NCBI taxonomy): Eukaryota > Metazoa > Chordata > Amphibia > Anura > Myobatrachidae > Pseudophryne > Pseudophryne corroboree. The sequence continues at coordinate 637,374,618 of NC_086447.1, read as the reverse complement.
GTGGTGTGGTGTGGTGGTGTGATCTGCATCATGGGTTGTATCAAGAGCCTTCCTTTAATTGCCCTGCCCCTACACACTTCCATCCTGCAGCTTGGCATATTTGCGTCAATCACGACTAGGGTGCACGTGTGCGTCTAAGTACAAGCACCCATAGGAATACATGAGCAGCGTACTAAACCGCAGCTCAGCTGGTGAAATGTGGTGTCATGTGGTGACATGTGGGGATATGGGGTATCATGTATTGAAATGTGGTGTCATGTGGTGACATGTGGGGATATGGGGTATCATGTATTGAAATGTGGTGTCATGTGGTGAATTGTGGTGTTGTGGTGAAATGTGGCATCTTGGTGGTGACATGTGGGGATATGTGGTATCATGTGGTGTCTTAGAGGTGGCATTAGATGTACTTGGTGGTGGCACTGATTAATCTCCCCTACACAGCAACCGCAAACATATCCCTGTCCAAGAACCCATTACTGAAGCACTCCATCCACGTACATCCATTACCCCATCTCTCCCCAATTCATTATCAATCCCTCCTCCCAACACCCATTAGCACATTCATCCACCCACCCTTTCAGCTCCCATAAAGCTTCCCTCACAGCAGCACCCACACTACACTCACACAGCACCCATACTACGCTCACACAGCAGCACCCATACTACGTTCACACAGCACCCATACTACGCTCACACAGCAGCACCCATACTACGCTCACACACATACTACGCTCACACAGCAGCACCCATACTACGCTCACACAGCACCCATACTACGCTCACACAGCAGCACCCATACTACGCTCACACAGCACCCATACTACGCTCACACAGCAGCACCCATACTACGCTCAAACAGCACCCATACTACGCTCACACACATACTACGCTCACACAGCAGCACCCACTCTATGCTCACACAGCACCCATACTACGCTCACACAGCAGCACCCATACTACACTCACACAGCACCCATACTACGCTCACACAGCAGCACCCATACTACGCTCACACAGCACCCATACTACGCTCACACAGCAGCACCCACTCTACGCTCACACAGCAGCACCCACTCTACGCTCACAGCAGCACTCATACTTCACTCACACAGCAGCACCCATACTACGCTCACACAGCAGCACCCATACTACTCTCACACAGCAGCATCCATACTACGCTCACACAGCAGCTCCCATACTACGCTCACACAGCAGCACCCATACTACTCTCACACAGCGGCACCCATACTACGCTCACACAGCACCCATACTACGCTCACACAGCAGCACCCATACTACACTCACACAGCAGCACCCATACTACGCTCACACACCAGCACCCATACTACGCTCACACAGCGGCACCCATACTACTCACACAGCGGCACCCATACTACACTCACACAGCAGCACCCATACTACGCTCACACAGCGGCACCCATACTACTCACACAGCGGCACCCATACTACACTCACACAGCGGCACCCATACTACGCTCACACAGCGGCACCCATACTACGCTCACACAGCACCCATACTACACTCACACATCGGCACCCATACTACGCTCACACAGCACCCATACTACACTCACACCGGCACCCATACTACGCTCACACAGCACCCATACTACACAGCACCCATACTACTCTTACACAGCACCCACACTTCATTCACACAGCACCCATACTACACTCACACAGCAGCACCCATACTACACAGCACCCATACTACACTCACACATCGGCACCCATACTACACAGCACCCATACTACACTCACACAGCTGCACCCATACTACGCTCACACAGCACCCATACTACACTCACACATTGGCACCCATACTACTCTCACATAGCACCCATACTACATTCACACAGTGGCACCCATACTATGCTCACACAGCACTCATACTACAGTCACAAGCGGCACCCATACTACATTAACACAGCCCCAATTAGCTCCCCCCCCACCTAACACTCAGTAACCCAACAATTTCTACATCCCAATGCCCATTAACACATTCAGCCTCATACACACACACCTCATAAATCGATTCTGCTAATCATGGAGCATTTATAGAAGTTACCTGGCTGGCATCATGCAGCACATCACCAGCAGCTCCTTCCTCCTGTAGTATAGTGTGGGAGGCGGAGCTTGTGTGTGTCAGGCTCAGGACCCGAGTGAGGAGAGAGTGTCCGGACTCTGGAGGAAAGGGGAGGGTCGGCCACTGCACTGCCTGCACGGCTCTGTACTGCGCTGCCTGCTGATCTCACTAAACAGGTGAGAGTGTCGGACTTTAGGAAGCGGGGCCTGGAAGGAGGGGGTATGGTCTCAGCCGTGGACCGGTGTTTCTCATGTCAGGGGATGGGGGTGCGTGTGAGTGCGCGCCTCGTTTTGGTGTCACCCTATTGAAGGGTGACACCCGGGTGCGGGCCGCACCCCCCGCACCCACCTCATGACGCCACTGAGTATACAGTTGTATTTGTATAGTATTGAAATGTAAATAATGTTGTTTTTTTCTCCAATACAGAGGAAATGATCCATGGGGGACCCAGACTGGGCACACAGCGGCCGACCTTGGGCACCCAGCAATCTGTCCCAAAAGATCAGTGGACGACTTACAGTCATGGTAAATTATAGCAATGCTTACAGTACCTTTACTGTAGTGACAATACAGTACTGTACATTGTAAATATCAAGATTTTCTAATATAGAGTACAGTACTGTATTGCCACTACTACACTATACAGTATACAGTATTTGTGTTGTAATACTGTATTTTTTCCCCACAGAACAATTGCAGCATGCCATCCTGCTCCTGCAGGTGGTGGTCCACCTTTTAGTGGACCACTTCTTTATTTTTTTTTTAAGGTCCATTTATTTATTTTTGATACTTTTGTTAAATAAAATTTTATGTTATACTCCATTGTACAGTTTTTTTTTACTGCATGGGACAGTACAGTACCTTACTTACTGTATGACAGAATCTCAGGACATTTATAAGCTAAGCATACTGTACACCATACAATTATCTGGCAGATAATCTGCCAGCTAGGGCTGTTTGGAATGAAATTCTGGTAATGGATGAGCAGGGCTGCCGAGAGAAATCCTGGGACCCGGTACAACAACTTCCTGGGCCCCCGTTCCCCCCCTTCCCCTGAGGGGGTGTGACCACAGCATGCTGGGGGCATGGCCACCCCTCTTTTGGGGTGTGTATAGCACATGAGAAGAAACCACTCACAGGAGCATGGCATGCCTCCCAGCCAGGGCAGTAGGGAGCCTGGCTGAGCCCAGGTACTTTTCAGGGGGTATGGCCTAATCACAGGAGGCATGGCCATGCACTCTTCGAAAAAAAATACAGAAAATGTGCATTTTATTTTAAGCACTTCCCTAGCCACACTGCAGCCCGGCACACAGCAACATGTGCTGGGCTGAGAAGAAAAGCTGCAGCTGCTGCTTCCAGGTCAGTCGGGGGGCCTGGGCCCCTTCATCAGACCTGGGCCCAGGTAATTTGTACCCTCCCCCCCCCTCACCACTGTGGATGAGAGCAAATGACCTTCATTCATTACCAAAATTTTATTCCAACCAGCCAATCAATCAATGTAGCAGCTGATTGATATAGTAGACACACTTCTCTGTCTTATCTAGTGATGAGCAGGTTCGGTTCCTCGGAATCCAAACCCCCCCGAACTTCACCCATTTTACACGTGTCCGAGGCAGACTCGGATCTTTCCGCCTTGCTCGGTAAACCCGAGCGCGCCCGAATGTCATCATCCCGCTGTCGTATTCTCGCGAGATTCGTATTCTATATAAGGAGCCGCGCATCTCCGCTATTTTCACTCATGCATTGGAGATGATAGGGAGAGGACGTGTGCAGCATTCTCTCAGTTGTGTTCACTCTTCACTGTGCTGCAAATATCTGTGTGCTGCAAATATCTGTGCTCAGTGTGCTTGCAAATATCTGTGCTCAGTGTGCTGAAGTGAAAATATCTACGTTCTCTGCCTGAAAAATGCTCCATATCTGTGCTGCATTGTAGTATATAATAGGAGGACAGTGCAGAATTTTGCTGACCAGTGACCACCAGTATTATATCAGTACGGTACAGTAGTCCACTGCTCTACCTACCTCTGTGTCGTCAAGTATACTATCCATCCATACCTGTGGTGCATTTAAGTTTTGCGCAGTATATACATAGTAGGAGGACAGTGCATAATTTTACTGACCACCAGTATATAATATATAGCAGTACGGTACAGTAGTCCACTGCTCTACCTACCTCTGTGTCGTCAAGTATACTATCCATCCATACCTGTGGTGCATTTAAGTTTTGCACAGTATATATATATATATATATATATATATATAGTAGGAGGACAGTGCATAATTTTGCTGACCACCAGTATATAATATATAGCAGTACGGCACAGTAGTCCACTGCTCTACCTACCTCTGTGTCGTCAAGTATACTATCCATCCATACCTGTGGTGCATTTAAGTTTTGCGCAGTATATATATATATATAGTAGGAGGACAGTGCATAATTTTGCTGACCACCAGTATATAATATATAGCAGTACGGTACAGTAGTCCACTGCTCTACCTACCTCTGTGTCGTCAAGTATACTATCCATCCATACCTGTGGTGCATTTAAGTTTTGCGCAGTATATATATATATATAGTAGGAGGACAGTGCATAATTTTGATGACCACCAGTATATAATATATAGCAGTACAGTACAGTAGGCCATTGCTATTGATATATTACTGGCATATAATTCCACACATTAAAAAATGGAGAACAAAAATGTGGAGGGTAAAATAAGGAAAGATCAAGATCCACTTCCATCTCGTGCTGAAGCTGCTGCCACTAGTGATGGCCAAAACGATGAAATGCCATCAACGTCGTCTGCCAAGGCCGATGCCCAATGTCATAGTAGAGAGCATGTAAAATCCAAAAAACAAAAGTTCAGTAAAATGACCCAAAAATCTAAATTAAAAGCGTCTGAGGAGAAGCGTAAACTTGCCAGTATGCCATTTACGACACGGAGTGGCAAGGAACGGCTGAGGCACTCTCCTACGTTCCTCATGACTAGTGGGTCAGCTTCACATGAGGATAGAAACACTCATCCTCCCACTAGAAAAATGAAAAGACTTAAGCTGGCAAAAGCACAGCAAAGAACTGTGCGTTCTTCTAAATAACAAATCCCCAAGGAGAGTCCAATTGTGTCGGTTGCGATGCCTGACCTTCCCAACACTGGACGGGAAGAGGTGGCTCCTTCCACCATTTGCACGCCCCCTGCAAGTGCTGGAAGGAGCACCCGCAGGCCAGTTCCTGATAGTCAAATTGAAGATGTCACTGTTGAAGTATACCAGGATGAGGATATGGGTGTTGATAGCGCTGAGGAGGAAATTCACAAGGAGGATTCTGATGGTGAGGTGGTTTAAGTCAGGCACCCGGGGAGACACCTGTTGTCCGTGGGACGAATATGGCCATTGACATGCCTGGTCAAATTACAAAAAAAATCACCTCGTCGGTGTGGAATTATTTTAACAGAAATGCGGACATCATTTGTCAAGCCGTGTGTTGCCTTTGTCAAGCTGTAATAAGTAGGGGTAAAAACGTTAACCACCTAGGAACATCCTCCCTTATACGTCACCTGGAGCGCATTCATCAGAAGTCATTGACAAGTTCAAAAACTTTGGGTGACAGCGGAAGCAGTCCACTGACCACTAAATCCCTTCCTCTTGTAACCAAGCTCCTGCAAACCACACCACCAACTCCCTCAGTGTCAATTTCCTCCTTAGACAGGAATGCCAATAGTCCTGCAGGCCATGTCACTGTCAAGTCTGATGAGTCCTCTCCTGCCTGGGATTCCTCCGATGCATCCTTGAGTGTAACGTCTACTGCTGCTGGCGCTGCTGTTGTTGCAGCTGGGAGTCGATCATCATCATAGAGGGGAAGTCGGAAGACCACTTGTACTACTTCCAGTAAGCAATTGACTGTCCAACAGTCCTTTGCGAGGAAGATGAAATATCACAGCAGTCATCCTGCTGCAAAGCGGATAACTCAGGCCTTGGCAGCCTGGGTGGTGTTAAACGTGTTTCCGGTATCCACCGTTAATTCACAGGGAACCAGAGTATTGCTTGAGGTACTGTGTCCCCGGTACCAAATACCATCTAGGTTCCACTTTTCTAGGCAGGCGATACCGAGAATGTACACAGACCTCAGATAAAGAGTCACCAGTGTCCTAAAAAATGCAGTTGTACCCAATGTCCACTTAACCACGAACATGTGGACAAGTGGAGCAGGGCACACTCAGGACTATATGACTGTGACAGCCCACTGGGTAGATGTATTGCCTCCCGCAGCAAGAACAGCAGCGGCGGCACCAGTAGCAGTATCTCGCAATTGCCAACTTGTTCCTAGGCAGGCTACACTTTGTATCAACGCTTTTCAGAAGAGGCACACAGCTGACAACCTCTTACGGAAACTGAGGAACATCATCGCAGAATGACTTACCCCAATTGGACTCTCCTGGGGATTTGTGACATCAGACAACGCCACCAATATTGTGCGTGCATTACATGTGGGCAAATTCCAGCACGTCCCATGTTTTGCACATACATTGAATTTGGTGGTGCAGAATTATTTAAAAAAACGACAGGGGCGTGCAAGAGATGCTGTCGGTGGCCCGAAGAATTGCGGGCCACTTTCGGCATTCAGCCACTGCATGCCGAAGACTGGAGCACCAGCAAACACTCCTGAATTTGCCCCGCCATCATCTGAAGCAAGAGGTGGTAACGAGGTGGAATTCAACCCTCTATATGCTTCAGAGGATGGAGGAGCAGCAAAAGGCCATTCAAGCCTATACAGCTACCTACAATATAGGCAAAGGAGGGGGAATGCACCTGACTCAAGCGCAGTGGAGAATGATTTCAACGTTGTGCAAGGTTCTGCAACCCTTTGAACTTGCCACATGTGAAGTCAGTTCAGACACTGCCAGCCTGAGACAAGTCATTCCCCTCATCAGGCTTTTGCAGAAGAGGGATTGAAGGAGGAGCTAAAACGGAGTGATTCTGCTAGGCATGTGTGGACTTGTGGATGGAGCCCTTAATTCGCTTAACCAGGATTCACGGGTGGTCAATCTGTTGAAATCAGAGCACTACATTTTGGCCACCGTGCTCGATCCTAGGTTTAAAGCCTACGTTGGATCTCTCTATCCAGCAGACACAAGTCTGCAGAGGTTCAAAGACCTGCTGGTGAGACACTTGTCAAGTCAAGCGGAACGTGACCCGTCAACAGCTCCTCCTTCACATTCTCCCGCAACTGGGGCTGCGAGGAAAAGGCTAAGTATTCCGAGCCCATCCGCTGGCGGTGATGCAGGGCAGTCTGGAGCGTGTGCTGACATCTGGTCTGGACTGAAGGACCTGCCAACGATTACTGACATGTCGTCTACTGTCACTGCATATGATTCTGTCACCATTGAAAGAATGATGGAGGATTATATGAGTGACCGCATCCAAGTAGGCACGTCAGACAATCCGTACATATACTGGCAGGAAAAAGAGGCAATTTGGAGGCCCTTGCAGAAACTAACTTTATTCTACCTAAGTTGCCCCCCCCCCCCTCCAGTGTGTACTCTGAAAGAGTGTTTAGTGCAGCCGTTCACCTTGTTAGCAATCGGCGTACGAGGTTACTTCCAGAAAATGTGGAGAAGATGATGTTCATCAAAATGAATTATAATCAATTCCTCCGTGGAGACATTCACCAGCAATTGCCTCCAGAAAGTACACAGGGACCTGAGATGGTGGATTCCAGTGGGGACGAATTAATAATCTGTGAGGAGGGGGATGTACACAGTGAAAGGGGTGAGGAATCGGACGATCAGGATGAGGTGGACATCTTGGGGTAAATTTACTAAGCTCCCGATTTTGACCGAGATGCCGTTTTTTCATCAAAGTGTCATCTCGGTAATTTACTAAACACTAATCACGGCAGAGATGAGGGCATTCGTAATTTTTTGCAAGTCCAAGTAAAAAATTACGAATGAATACACCATCGGTCAAATTACGCCTGTTTAGATATGAATCTCGGTCATTTACTAACCATTCGTAATTGTAATTGCTGCCGTGAAAATGCATTCGCGGCCGCGAAAAATTACAAATCGTAATTTTTTCCTAAAAAAAAACGCGCCAGCATTTGAAAAGCGTGTTTACATGTGTACTCAATTATCCATTACTCACACCTGAATGTTTGGCCCTATAAAAGTGTTCCAGGCACATTTTGAACTTCTCTCACTCTGAAATGGCGGCTGTGGTGTGTGGCAATGATTTTTTGTTTGCTGTGGGATACCTTAGACTGCTCCATGAGGCTTCCAGGAATCAGGCCCAGGTAAGTGAACATGGTCAACAGGTTGTCCAGGTACCGCGGAGGCTGCGCCAGCCTCGTTTTTTTAGAGGGCGTTTAAACTTAAATGCATTGTCCGATGATAGGGTCATACAGATGTTCTGCCTAAATAGAACCAACATTTTCCACCTGTATGACCTTGTCAAACTGGGCATAGACCCTGAGACAGCACGCTCTCGCTCTGTCTCAGGCCTACACAAACTCCTGGCTGTGTTACACTTTATGGCTACTGGGAGCTTCCAGTCTGTGGCAGGCGACGTCATTGGTATCTCACAGCCCACCTTTTCCAGATATTTGATTCAGGTGAGTCTAAAAATACATAGGCGGTTATGTCTAAGTGTTGCTTCTGTAAGTTCAAACAACACAGTATTGTAGCGAATACCTAACATGACACTCACCTTAGCTTCTTTAATGTCCACTCAGGTTTTGGATGTGTTGGAGCCACACATTAATGCCTCAATCTGCTTCCCTACCGAGGAGTCGGAGTGGAGTGCTGTCAGGGTAGCTTTCTATGAGCTTGCTGGCATGCCCAATGTGCTGGGGGCCATAGATTGCACACACGTTCAGCTGAGATCACCTAAGGGCCGCCAATATATATATACTAATAGACATCTGTCCCAATCAACTAATGTCCAGGTGGTCTGTGATGCAAACTTAAAAATTATGAGTGTTGTTGCAGGTTACCCTGGTGGCTGCCATGACTCCTTCATCCTCAGTCAGTCATCGCTCTTCGATAAATTTGAGGACGGACAAATGCCTGATGGCTGGCTGTTGGGTATGTTTAAAATGTTTTGTGTGTATGTCTTTTATCCACAAACTCGAGTTTTGATTAGGTGAAAGAATAATCTAACATATGTACTAATGTGGACTATATCTGTTTTTCAGGTGATGGGGGTTACGGCTGCTACTCTTGGCTCCTTACTCCATTGTCCCAACCTGATTCTCCTGCTGAACACAGTTACAATCATGCACATAAGGCTACGCGGAATGTGATAGAAAGATGTTTTGGTGTGCTGAAGTCACGGTTTCGGTGTCTGGATAAATCTGCTGGCCTTTTGTTGTATAGTCCCTCAAAGGTGACTAGAATTGTGTTCTGCTGCTGTTTTCTCCATAATCTGTGTTTAACCCAACATCTGGCACATGATGAGGGAGAAAGCAGTCAGCAAGCAGAGGAGTTAGACCCATCTGGTGACAGTGTGAGTACATATGTAGGGAGGCAGGTACGGCAAGAAGTGATCCTGCGCTATTTTTCAGGTCAGTTTTAGTAGGCTGTAATTATCCTTGACTAAACACTTTGCACTACTTTCTATTGTGTGTTTTGTTACTTACTGTTTGTTGTTTATAGTGGTGTGTACATTGTACTTAGTTTATGCTAAAAATACATTTTCAGTCATTACCCATGAAAAACATACATACATACAGAGCAGCTTCGACAATGTTTGAGACGGACACAGGAAGTTGTGTGTTTGTCAAATACAAATTTTTATTTAGCAAATCACATTGGGGTTATTTTTTCCGCTTGTGTGTGCTGGGTGCTGTGCTTTGTGCTGGCTCACTGGCACGTGCTCTGGAGGAACGCCGAACAGGGGAGGTTACTGGCGTTTGGATAGGGGTCGTGGTCCCCGAGCTGGAGGTTACTTGGTGAGCTCCCATCAATGAAATATTGCTGCTCAAATTATTAAGGCTTGCAATCAGTTGAGTGTTGGTTGCAGTGTGGCTGGCTACAATCCGGGATAACGACTCATTCACCACTTGGTTGTGCTGAATGAGCTGAACGAGTGCCTGCTGATGGCGCTGTTGCTCATCTATGATGCGCGATAAATGAGCAAGCATTTGGCTGTTGTCAGCCCTTATTTGCTCCATTGAGGTTGCCATTCGCCCTACTTGTACAATCAGTCTGCCCGAGTTGCGACTAATGCGCGGTAGATGATGGGGCAGACTGGCAAGGTGTTGTGTATGTGCGGTCAGGCTGGCATTGCTTTGGGCCTGTTGGCTTGTCCAACTGGCCCAAAAATCATCTGGTATTTGGGTTGGGGGCGGAGCTTGTGCCAGTTGTGGACTGATGGAGGCTTGGGGGATATCCTGCAGCTGTATTGGCTGGCTTGGGTCAACAGGTGTAAGTTGCAGTGTGATGGTTGCCTGTTGGTCTTGTCCCTGCTGGTCCACGTCGGCCATCAAGCTGGGCTCTGTATGGGGTGGCCAACATGCAAGGTTTATTTGTCAATTTGTTTAAAGGCTACTTCTACACATTACTACATTCATAATACTCCATTTTTATACTTTTTGGCGTTGATTTTATAAACTTATAATGTTTTTTATGTTCAAAAACATATATACCAACACAGGCGGCCACATAGACAAATTTGCATAATCATCACCTAACTACCTCCCCTCCACAGCATTACAGTGTTCGATTCCCTCCCCTGACCACGATATAGACTACTTACCTGGATAGTCCAGAGGAGCGGAGCAAGTAAGCCATCTACATACTGGACAGGGGAGATGTGTGAACACTATAATGTTGTGGATGCTGTTTTTGTTTTGGTATTTTATTGTTATTTTATTTTAATGTGCACGTGTGTGGGCAAAATTTTTAAAAATGTCTGTTATTTATTAAAAATGATGTTGGCGAGATCATCCACTAAGACCTTAAAAAAATAAAATTTTTCACCTTTAGCAATTGAAGACGTAACATCACATTGCTTGTTCTGGAAAACATGTAATCTCAAAACCAACTAACAACATATTAACTGTACTGTGTATATTATTGCCTATGTGTTTAATTTCTGTTTTTACTCACCAGATAACTGAGGGGATCGGGGCTCATCACTCTGCGAACTCGCCAATAGTGCCAGTGGTGGCTGGGGTGACACTGCCGAAAGTCGTCGCCTGGGTGGGGATGATGGAGCCGCAGATTCCGAGCCAAGACGCCGTGTCTTACTTGGCCTCCTGGGTAAGTGGCCCAAGCCCTGTGATGGGCGCCTTACAGGAGGTTGGCTTCCAGAAGCAGAACCTATGTGAAAATATAAACATTAATATTTTGTACTTCTATGTGTTTTCAGAATATGTGACTACAGTGAAGTCTTACCTGCAATCCCAGCCTCATCCTGACTTGTCTGAGGCCTGTCTGGCCGGCTGGTCTGTGGGACTGTTGAAAAAGTGTACCAAACATTATTACCATGCTTTGTGTAAAAATAACCACTGCAAAGCCTTATTGTACTGTAACCATCTATTAGGTATTGGATAAACAAATAATTTCTGATTAAGAGCTTCAAGCTTCATTATTTTGTGTTGTATATCTAAATGTACATGATGTTGCACACAATAAATCTGTTACATTTAAGAATTATGCCTCAGATATTGCAGAGATTGACTACTTGCAAATGTTTCAAAAATGTAATGTTGAAATAATTGCACCGTTTTTCAGAAGTAAATAAATCAAAAATTCATTTTAAAATAAGCATACAACACAGATGTCCAAGCAATATCGCCAAAAAAAAAATATTTAAAAAAAAAAAAAAAAAAAAAGCCATTGCACATGTTTTTGCGCAATATTAAATTTACCAAACAGCCAATGCAAGGTGAAAAAAGCACATTCTAAACACAAACACACCTTAAGGGTGCATAGGCCTGCAATATGTGAAACACAATTTATGCATCCTTTACCCTTTAAAAATGACATTTACAACATTTAGAGGACATTTAAATAAAAATATAACACGTCAAACTTACCATCCTGCGTGGGTCGGTCCGAATCCCGGACATGAGTAGCAGACACCACTTCGGCAGGAATCAATGCCCGCACAGGCTCCTCCCAGTCCCGATAGGTGGCCCGGAAAGGGGGGCCACCTCCGGTTTTTCGTGCAGATTTGGCCTCTTTGGCCATCTTGGCCTTGACACGCCGCTTTATATCATAAAACCTCTTGCGGCACGTGTCCTCAGTCCGCCTCACCACACCCTCACTATTCACGGCAAGTATTACTTGCCCCCACAGGACAGACTTCCTGCGGGAGGACACCTTGCCAGCATCCTGACCAAACAATTGGCGATGGTGCTTCATCAGCTCACGCACCAAAGCCATGTTTTCAGCATAGCTGAACTTAATATTCCTGCCAGTCTTGGTAGTGGTGCGTGGCTGCGGAGCCACAACACCATCACTATCACTGGAGAATACAGCAACAGGCACCCCCTCCTCCTCCTCCTCACTAACCTCCTCCCTCTCACTACCCCCCTCCACCTCACTAACAGCCTCCACCTCACTACCAGCCTCCACCTCACTACCAGCCTCCACCTCACTAACCTCCGCCACCACACTGACCTCTGAGTCTGACATGACAAACGACAAAAAACACTGAAAAATCAAAACACAAAACACACTCCTCCACTACTCCTACTACTACACACCACACAGCCAACACACACGCTCACTCACTCACTCACAAACAATGACAAAAGACTGTAAAAAAAAAACAAGGACAAAAAAGTAGACAAACTGTGAAAAAACAATACTACAAATATGACAAGACTACTTACACACACAGTACAGCACTCAACAATCACCAAACTCCTCTCCAAATCCACCAAAAACTCCACCAAACTCACCAACTCCAAATACACCTTCCTCTCTCCTCTCCACTAGCTAAACCCACGAGGTGCGGTGTGTTTGGGGCGGTTTTATAGTAATATGCACAGACACTCCTCCTTCACGAATACAACCAATCACGGCCGCGTGACGAAAACGAAACTTAGGACTAAAAACGCGGCAGCAATTTCTAAATCACTGCCGTAACAGACATGTGACGCAGTCGTAAAAAAAAAACCATAAACGCGGCCGCGAAACAGAAAACGCGGCCGCAATCTACAGCAGAAAAGCACGAATGACATCGACATCGGAAGAAACGAAAAATACGAATACGACAGCTTAGTAAATTAGTCGTAATCAATTCAAAAAGTTGCAATTTTACACTGTTGATGTCATTCGTGATTGAACTTGGACATGATTCTGGAAATTACGAATCTTAGTAAATTTACCCCCTTGCCTCTGTAGAGCCAGTTTGTGCAAGGAGAGATTGATTGCTTCTTTTTTGGTGGGGGCCCAAACCAACCAGTCATTTCAGTCACAGTCGTGTGGCAGACCCTGTCGCTGAAATTATGGGTTTGTTAAAGTGTGCATGTCCTGTTTATACAATATAAGGGTGGGTGGGAGGGCCCAAGGACAATTCCATTTTGCACCTCATTTTTCTTTCATTTTTCTTTGCATCATGTGCTGTTTGGGGACTATTTTTTGAAGTGCCATCCTGTCTGACACTGCAGTGCCACTCCTAGATGGGCCATGTGTTTGTGTCGGCCACTTGGGTCGCTTAGCTTAGCCATCCAGCGACCTTGGTGTACCTCTTTTTTCTTTGCATCATGTGCTGTTTGGGGACTATTTTTTGAAGTGCCATCCTGTCTGACACTGCAGTGCCACTCCTAGATGGGCCAGGTGTTTGTGTCGGCCACTTGGGTGCAAATTTTAGGACTCAAAATAATATTGTGAGGTGTGAGGTGTTCAGAATTGACTGGAAATGAGTGGAAATTATGGTTATTGAGGTTAATAATACTATGGTATCAAAATGACCCCCAAATTCTATGATTTAAGACGTTTTTGAGGGTTTTTTGTAAAAAAACACCCGAATCCAAAACACACCCGAATCCGACAAAAAAATTTCAGGGAGGTTTTGCCAAAAAGCGTCCGAATCCAAAACATGGCCGCGGAACCGAATCCAAAACCAAAACACAAAACCCGGTGCACATCACTAGTCTTATCACTGTTTCATACTGTACATCTACCCCATGTGTGCTTTACATAGAATGCAGAAAGGTGCATCAAGGGCAGGGCCGTAACTACATGTGTGCCAAGTGGGCTTGACACACAGCGCAGTTGCCCTGAGGGCGCATGGCCAGCGGCATGTAATGAGTCAAATTAACTCATTACATGCCGCCTCTGAAGTCTGCGCCGTGCGCCGCCACCGCACTGGGGAGGAGAGCTACAGCGCCGGGCAGCGGAGAAGGAGGAGGAGGGAGGGGGACTGGAGCTGCAGCAGCGCTATTTCATTGGTAGTAAGCGCCACTGCAGCAGCCCCTTCTCCTTCCGTATTGGCTGCCCGGCGCTTCTGTGGATGCTGGGATGCGGTTCCTCCATCCCAGCATCCACAGCAGCTCCGGGCAGCCAATACGGAAGGAGAGGGGGCTGCTGCAGCGGCGCTTACTACCAATTAAATAGCGCTGCTGCGGCTCCAGTCTCCCTCCCTCCTCCTCCTCCGATGCCTGCACCGAGGGAGCTGCACGAGGAGCCTGACTGCCAGCGGGGAGATGGTAAGTATGTCTCTCTCTCTCTCAAGGGGACACCGTCTGCCATAATGTGAAAAAGGGGGCCTGGCTGCCGCAATGTGTAAAAAGGAGGACTGGCTGCCATAATGTGAAAAAGGGGGACTGGCTGCCGCAATGTGTAAAAAGGGGGACTGGCTGCCGTAATGTGTAAAAAGGGGGACTGGCTGCTGCAATGTGTATAAAGGGGGACGCCGTCTGCCGTAATGTGTAAAAACGGGGACGCTGTCTGCTGCAATGTGTAAAAAGGGGACGCTGTCTGCCGTAATGTGTAAAAAAGGGGACGCTGTCTGCCGTAATGTGTAAAAAAGGGGACGCTGACTGCCGTAATGTGTAAAAAGGGGGACTGGCTGCCGCAATGTGTAAAAAGGGGGACTGGCTGCCGTAATGTGTAAAAAGGGGGACTGGCTGCCGCAATGTGTAAAAAGGGGGATTGGCTGCCGTAATGTGTAAAAAGGGGGACTGGCTGCCGCAATGTGTATAAAGGGGGACACCGTCTGCCGTAATGTGTAAAAATGGGGACGCTGTCTGCCGTAATGTTAAAAAGGGGACGCTGTCTGCTGTAATGTGTAAAAAAGGGGACGCTGCCTGCCGTAATGTGTAAAAAAGGGGACGCTGTCTGCCGTAATGTGTAAAAAGGGGGACTGTCTGCTGTAATGTGTAAAAAGGGGGCCATTGTCTGCTGTAATGTATAAAAGGGGCTCTACCTGGTGTAGTGGCGCTACTGTGCAGCGTAATTTGAATAATGGAGACTACTGTGCTCTGTAGTATGAATTGCTATTATTTTGTGGCCACGCCCCTTCCCCATGAAGCCACGCCCCTATATATTTTCCACACGCCTACGACGTGCACTGCCCCTATCTTACATGGGGGACGCCAATGTCGTTTCTTGCACACAGCGCTAAGATGCCGAGTTACGGCACTGATCAAGGGACATGGCAGCAGTACAATGCAAAGGACTAGGACACTATCTTACAGTAGATTGAACATACTGTGTTGTACATTGTATCAATAGCATACAATGGGTGGAATTCAAATGTTTGAAAAGTCGGTTGGGTGTCTGGTTTTTCTGTCTATTAGATAGGAAAAAACAGACTCCAAACTGACTTTTCAAACATTTGAATCTCTCCCAATAAGTGTGATATGTACAGTATAATACAACAGGTGGCATGTACTTTATCACTGGAAAACTGAATATAATCAACTGGTAATGTACAGTACAGTACCAATGGTGAGCTACTGTAGTATACTGTACTGTACTGTAGAGACAGTACTTTATGCTACAGTATACTGTACTACAAAGTTCTAGTAACAGCACGACCCTGCCTGGATGAAGCCATTAAAAGCCATAGACTCATGCCCAGTAACAGGGGGATAAAATGGGGGACACTTCTAAAGGGCCCTGAAATGCCCAAGGATCCTGCCCCTCAGGAAGCTTGTACAGTGCATACAGTACAACCCCTTCTCTTGAGTAACAGTGCTCCTCAGGCAGCTACAGACACCAGTTACACAAGCAGCCTAACAAAGTGGTTCTACATATCCCACTCTTAATTGAATTCCCCCCATACAGTAGTACTAATTTATAGAGTACAATATATGAGGCAGTTGGGAACACAAAAATTGGACACCACATAAGGTTTATTTTAAGAAACACTTTTTATTTACAGCAGAGGATGTGGGATAAAATCAATAGGAAAAGGTACTGTAACATCACATATACTGTAATAAAAAAGCCATCACAAATACTGTATGGTACTTAATAAAAAGGTAACATCACAAATAATATCAACTTTAAAAAAAATTCATATTTGGAGGGGTAATTAATTTTTTATTTTAGTTTTTTTTAGTTTTTTGCCTTATTTTTATTTTTGTATTTTGAATTTGTAACACTGGTGCATACGGACACCAGAATGAAGAGTGCAAACAGACAACAGCAGCCCTTGTATGCAGTGCCAGCCCTAGCCAATGTGATGCCCCTTCCCCCTCTTGCCCAAGAGACAGGGAGATAGTGGGTGACAGATATAGTGATTGACTGGGGAGGGAGGGGTAACAGGGAGATAGTGAGTGACTGGAGAGGGAATGGGAGGCAGGGAGATAGTTGGTGGCAGGAAGTCACTAGGTGACAGAGAGAGGGTTAGGACAGAGGGAAAAGGGACTAGACAGAATAGAAGGGACAGGAGAAAGTGGTGACAGAGACATGACAGTGGGGACAGGACCAGGACAGAGGTGACAGGGTAGGAAAGAGGTGACAGGGACAGGACAGTGGTGGCAGAACAAAAGGCAAGGCAGGACAGAAGTGACAGGGACAGTACAGAAGTAACAGGGCCAGTATAGAGGTGGCATGAATGGGCTAGAACACAAGTGTCAGGACCAGGACAGATTGAGCAAGGACAGGACAGAACAGAGGGAACAGGAGAGAGGAGTGACAGGAACAGGACAGAGGTGACAGGGCAAGGTCAGAGAAGATAGGGACAAGACAGAAGGGACAGGAGAGAGGAGTGATAGTGCTGGGACAGAGGGGACAGAGATATGACAGTGGGGACTGGGACAATACAGTGTGGACAGGACAGAGGTGACAGGACAAAAGTCATAGGACCAAGATAGGGGGGATAGGATAGAGGGAACAGGAGAGATGGGTGACAGATACAGGACAGAGAGGTCAGGGACAGGAGAGAGGTATGGAGTAAATAATGCTGCGGGCACCCACAGCATAGGGGAAGTGGTAGAGAGGAAAACTACACACACAGCAGGATTTTAGTTAGGATTGTAGTTTTATTATAAGTGAGTGCTGAGTTCACTACATGGATATCAGGGACGTGTAGTCAGGGAAGGCAGTGCCTCTCCTGTCATTAATGATTAAAATAATACAAAGAAGATACATAAGACACATATTAAGTGTCATATGTATCCTCTTTATATTATTCTAATCATTTTAGAACATTTAATTAGTTTGGGAGGCACTGATGGATAGTGCCTCCCGTAGATGGTAGGAACGGGGACACAGCAGGGGGGGCCAAGTGCTGGGCTGTAAAAGCCCATTAGAAAAAAGGGGAATGCGGCACTTATACAAGTACCTCGCTGGCAGGGAAAGCACGCTTCTGCCAGTGAGGCACATATGATTGGACTGCGGATCCAGTGCTGGATCCGCTGGACCAATCAAACAAACACGGCGGGAGAAGCGGCGCAGGACTCGGCAGTTCCGGTCACTACAGCAGCGGCGGCCCCGGGAAGCCGAGACCAGGAATGTTTGCAGCGGCGGTGGCCAGTACTCTCCCCTCTCGTTCCTCCTCCTCCGTCCCCCAGTCAGCAGCAGCAACAGCGGCACCTACACTCTGGGGACATCTCAGGTGAGAGATGGGGGGCAGATTATATATATATATATATATATATATATGTGCCTCCCTGGACAAAGACTTCACCGCACGTCACTGATTTTATATATACACTGCTCAAAAAAATAAAGGGAACACTAAACTAACACATCCTAGATCTGAATGAATGAAATATTCTTATTAAATACTTTGTTCTTTACATAGTTGAATGTGCTGACAACAAAATCACACAAAAATTATCAATGGAAATCAAATTTATTAACCCATGGAGGTCTGGATTTGGATGCACCCTCAAAATTAAAGTGGAAAAACACACTACAGGCTGATCCAACTTTGATGCAATGTCCTTAAAACAAGTCAAAATGAGTCTCAGTAGTGTGTGTGGCCTCCACGTGCCTGTATGACCTCCCTACAATGCCTGGGCATGCTCCTGATGAGGTGGCAGATGGTCTCCTGATGGATCTCCTCCCAGACCTGGACTAAAGCATCCGCCAACTCCTGGACAGTCTGTGGTACAACGTGGCATTGGTGGATGGCGCGAGACATGATGTCCCAGATGTGCTCAATTGGATTCAGGTCTGGGGAACGGGCGGGCCAGTCCATAGCATCAATGCCTTCGTCTTGCAGGAACTGCTGACACACTCCAGCCACATGAGGTCTAGCATTGTCTTGCATTAGGAGGAACCCAGGGCCAACCGCACCAGCATATGGTCTCACAAGGGGTCTGAGGATCTCATCTCGGTACCTAATGGCAGTCAGGCTACCTCTGGCAAGCACATGGAGGGCTGTGCGGCCCCCCAAAGAAATGCCACCCCACACCATTACTGACCCACTGCCAAACCGGTCATGCTGGAGGATGTTGCAGGCAGCAGAACGTTCTCCTTGGTGTCTCCAGACTCTGTCACGTCTGTCACATGTGCTCAGTGAGAACCTGCTTTCATCTGTGAAGAGCACAGGGCGCCAGTGGCGAATTTGCCAATATTGGTGTTCTCTGGCAAATGCCAAACGTCCTGCACGGTGTTGGGCTGTAAGCACAACCCCCACCTGTGGGCGTCGGGCCCTCATACCACCCTCATGGAGTCTGTTTCTGATCGTTTGAGTAGACACATGCACATTTGTGGCTTGCTGGAGGTCATTTTGCAGTGACCTCCAGCACCTCTGGCAGTGCTCCTCCTGTTCCTCCTTGCACAAAGGCGGAGGTAGCGGTCCTGCTGCTGGGTTGTTGCCCTCCTACGGCCTCCTCCACGTCTCCTGATGTACTGGCCTGTCTCCTGGCAGCGCCTCCATGCTCTGGACACTACGCTGACAGACACAGCAAACCTTCTTGCCACAGCTCGCATTGATGTGCCATCCTGGATGAGCTGCACTACCTGAGCCACTTGTGTGGGTTGTAGGGAGGTCATACAGGCACGTGGAGGCCACACACACTACTGAGCCTCATTTTGACTTGTTTTAAGGACATCACATCAAAGTTGGATCAGCCTGTAGTGTGTTTTTCCACTTTAATTTTGAGGGTGCCTCCAAATCCAGACCTCCATGGGTTAATAAATTTGATTTCCATTGATAATTTTTGTGTGATTTTGTTGTCAGCACATTCAACTATGTAAAGAACAAAGTATTTAATAAGAATATTTAATTCATTCAGATCTAGGATGTGTTATTTTAGTGTTCCCTTTATTTTTTTGAGCAGTGTATATATATATATATATATATATATATATATATATACACACCCACACACACACATACTGATCTCCCAGACAAGGCGGCACTCCACGGTATTATTTATTGCACTTTATCAAGACTGTGGAGCACCGCCTTGTCTCTGGGATCAGGGACAGAGTATATATATTGTTAACCCTTAGGATGGCACCCTGGCAAGTGTTTTGATAATACGAGTGCCCTTCTACATAAATGTGTGTGTGTATATATATATATATATATATATAGAGAGAGAGAGAGAGAATGTATATATATATATATACTGTATAATATATACACACTATACACATACATACATATATACACACACTCATGCAGCCCACCAAAATTACAGAGACACTGACACCGAATTAATGAAACTGCCTTACTGTTTTTTGATATAGTACTGGCCGCCCCTTCACTTTTAAAGCTGCTGCTCTGTTTTGCGTTGGTGGTCTAGAAGAGCAGTGGCTCAGTCACAGTCGCTGACTCCTTGCGCAGCGGTGCCCGGAGTCAGCCTGACTCCGCAAAGGAGCATGGGAGGAGGAGCTGCTGCTGCCGAGCATGCGCAGCAGCCCTCCTCCCAATGCGGTGGCCAACTTTGTTAGGGGCAGCAGGCGCTGGGATGCCCAGGCTGCCCTTCAACAGCTCCGTAACTGCAGGTACACTATCCGGTGCCGCCGCAGGCGGCTCTGCTCACATAAGAGCAAGGCGGCCAGCGGGCGCAGAACCTCAGGTGCCCCACGGCCACCAATGGTTACAGAGCCGGCCACTATGTGAAGGCAGATGCCCTAGGCAATTGCCTAGTCTGCCTATAGCTAGGGCCGGCTCTGCTTGGATGGACACAGCACAAGGCCCTGGATGGACACAGCACAATGGACTCAGCCGCTTGGGGATAGAAACACTTATTTACAGCAGAAGAAGTGGGACAAAATCAGTAGGAAAAGGTAACATCACACATACTGTAATAAAAAAGCCAACATCACACATACTGTACGGTACTTTAATAAAAAGGTAACATTACAAATAATAATATCAACTTAAAAAAAAAAATCATATTATGGGGCGGTTTTGGAGGGGGTAATAATTTTTTGGGGGGGTATTTTGAATTTGGAACACTGGAGCATACGGACACCAGAATGGAGAGCAGAAACAAACAACAGCAGCCCCTGGATGGACACAGCACAAGGGTCGGATGGACACAGCACAATGGAATCGGCCGCATGGAGATAGAAACACTTTATTTAGAGCAGTGGACATGGGACAAAATCAGTAAGAAAAAGGTACTGTAACATCACTCATACTGTAATAAAAAAGCCAACATCACACATACTGTACAGTACTTTAATGAAAAGTTAACATCAAAAATAACAATATCAACTTTAACATTTTTTGCATATTTTTGGGGGGGTAATGAATTTTTTGGGGTTTTTGTTTTTTGTATTATTTTTTATTTTTGTATTTTGAATTTGGAACACTGGCACATATGGATACCAGAATGGAGAACGGAAACAGACAACAGCAATCCAACGTTCGACCTACTGTAATGATTTTTTTTTGTATTTTTATTTTATTTTTGTCTATTTAGTTTGGAACACTGGCGCATACGGACATCAGCCCCTGGATAGATACAACACATCTGGATGGACACAGCACAATGGACTCAGCCACTACTGGATAGATTCAGCAGCACAAAATATCAACTCATGACAGGGGAATAAAAGGGGCAACTTGTACCAGGTCCATACATTACCAGGGCCAGACACTCCCATCAGGAATCTGGTAAGCCAAGTTCATGCATCCCCCTTGTTTGAGTAACCGTGCTGCTCCAAGTTGATTCAGCACGGTGCAGGCAGCCACAGAAAATTTACTGTACAGTAGGTCATTCTCTGTATACAGTACAGTCACACAATTTTTTTTTAACTCCAGCTGTGTCAAGATGATGTGCTAAAGCTAGGGAGATTGGTGGGTAAGGATCTTGTTTCTTCAACCTAACTATTCCAAGGCATTCTTCTCATTCTTAGCACAGCATTTATGGTATCCCGTATCTTCTTCTTTTCTGGTTCACCAATCCTCACACATCGTTCATACCCATGATGTCATGTCCCAGATTTTTGGGAAGCGGAATTTTCCCCTTGGCATTATCAAAGTTTACGTGATTGGTCCACGTCAAGTACGTGTCATATGTCACATGGTAGTGGAAAAGAGCATGTGCATATTTGTGCAGCTCTGTACAGATTGTCGTCCAGGGCAGTGGAGATGACAGCCAGGGGAATATCAGTCAGAGTGCTGCTGAATATATTGTGAAGTGGCCTGTGAGCAGGTGTGCTGGTCATCGTTGTTCAAGGTAACAGCACACTTGAATTGCTGACCAGTGCTGGACCTTTAACTGTCAAGTTCGGCACTGCAAGCAGTGTAGTATGGACACTCAAATTATCTTTATGCCAATCCAGGTCTTCATGTCCACCCATGTCAATCCAGGCATCCTTTGCTACATGTCCATCCAGGGCTCCACTTCCATCCAGGGCTCCACTTCCTTCCAGGCCTCCACTTCCGTCCAGGCCTCCACTTCCGTCCAGGCCTCCACTTCCGTCCAGGCCTCCACTTCCGTCCAGGCCTCCACGTCCATCTCCACCGACTTGAACCATTTGGTGGTTCATTGTAATCATGGTTTGCCCAACTGCATCTTGCCATTCTTCCCTTGTATGTTGGATGGCTTGCTTCATGGCTTTTACCATCTGTTCCTTTAGGCCTTCTTTAAGACTAGTAATTTCAGTATGCAGCTGACTGACCAGTCCACCAAGATGACTTACCTGTCCACCAAGTTCTGCCTCCAGATTGGTCACCTTGTTTATTAGCTCCTTTACTAAACCCAGCACAGGTACACTGGCAGTCCTTCACATTGGTGTTCACATCTGTGAAATCCAACCTCCTTTGTGGCCATGTCTTCCTGTCCAGGGAAAATCCAAAAATAAAACTTCCTGATTTAGCATGTGTGTCATTTGTCACGTCCTCTAGCAGCAGTGTTTCCATGTTCATTGGCTGAACATCCTGATCTGCAAAAGATGGAACAGTTAAATCTTTTGGCATCATACCAAATATCTGCCCCAAAACATTATTCTTTGGCTTGGCATTTTTTTGTGGTTTCGCCACATTTTTTTTTTTCTAACCTTCTTGGCATTTTTCTTCGGCATTTGTGGGGCTAATGGAGCTAGTCTCTATGCCATTGATGGACGGGTTTAGTCACTCCCATAGAGTCTTGTAGTCTGCATTGTCACTCTTCTATTGTGTAAAAAAAAAATTACAGTAAGGAAACATGTAAAGCACAATATGGTTAAAATAACAAACACGTGCACAAATGTACATTTTCAAATACAGTATTGTACTTTTCTCCCTGTACTACAGTATACTGTACCTCCCAACATGACTCTTTCCAGGAGGGACAGAATGCTCTGTTCCTGGACTTCAATTTGAATGTACAGTATGATTGCCATCACCTGTGTTTAACTACAGTACTGTAGTTATTTGATAAGAAAGGTGTTTCACCACAGGTGATGGCAATCATACAGTACATTAAAATAGAAGTCCAGGATCAGAGCATTCTGTCCCTCTTTGAGAGGGTCATTTTGGGTGGTGTGCTGTATACTGAAACCAAAGTCGCCTGAATCATCAAAATAGTTTCGGGTGAGGTGGTTTCATAAAAGGGGCATAATATAGGTTTTGCATGAATCAGGGCAAGAATGTACACTACAGTAGAAGCGTCTCATTCCGCTGGTTTAAACACACAGGGGCACAGGAGCACATTCACAAAATGGCTGCCACTCGTGACCCTGAGACTCATGAAAGCCCCCAGCTATGGAGCAATGGACGGCATAGGTTTTGCAAGTTACAGGGCAATGCTGAAGGAGTGTCTCAATACCCTAGTTAAAATACACAGGGGTGATAGGAATAAGCAAGCTATATGCACCATACAATACACCAGACTTGTCCACATAGCAAACTGACAAAATGGTTACCGCCCATGACCCTCCACCTCATGGAAGCTCACAGCTATGGAGCGAGCGACGGCATAGGTTTTGCAAGTTACAGGACAATGCTGAAGGAGTGTCTCAATACCCTAGTTAAAATACACAGGGGTGATAGGAATAAGCAAGCTATATGCATCATACAATACACCAGACTCGACCACATAGCAAACTGACAAAATGGTTAACATGACCCTCCACCTCATGGAAGCTCACAGCTATGGAGCGAGCGACGGCATAGGTTTTGCAAGTTACAGGACAATGCTGAAGGAGTGTCTCAATACCCTAGTTAAAATACACAGGGGTGATAGGGATAAGCAAGCTCTTTGCACTGTACAATACACCAGACTCGACCGCATTGCAAATTGACAAAACGGCTGCCACCCATAACCCTCCGCCTCGTGAAAGCCCACAGCTACGGAGCGAGCAAGGGCATATGTTATGCAAGTTACAGGGCAATGCTGAACGAGCGTCTCAATACCCTAGTTAAAATACACAGGGGCGATAAGGATAAGCGAGCTTTATGCACCGTATGATACACCGGACTCGACCACATAGCAAGTTGACAAAATGGCTGCCGCCCATGACCCCTCGACTTGTGGAAACCCTCAACTATGGATCAAGCGATGGCATAGGTTTTGCAAGTATCAGGGCAATGCTGAAGGAGTGTCTCAATACCCTAATTAAATTATATAAATATACAGTATTGTACAGTAAGGATATGAATTTAAATACACTGCTCAAAAAAATAAAGGGAACACTAAAATAACACATCCTAGATATGAATGAATGAAATATTCTTATTAAATACTTTGTTCTTTACATAGTTGAATGTGCTGACCACAAAATCACACAAAAATTATCAATGGAAATCAAATTTATTAACCCATGGAGGTCTGGATTTGGAGTCACACTCAAAATTAAAGTGGAAAAACATACTACAGGCTGATCCAACTTTGATGTAATGTCCTTAAAACAAGTCAAAATGAGGCTCAGTAGTGTGTGTGGCCTCCACGTGCCTGTATGACCTCCCTACAATGCCTGGGCATGCTCCTGATGAGGTGGCGGATGGTCTCCTGAGGGATCTCCTCCCAGACCTGGACTAAAGCATCCGCCAACTCCTGGACAGTCTTTGGTGCAACGTGGCGTTGGTGGATGGAGCGAGACATGATGTTCCAGATGTGCTCAATTGGATTCAGGTCTGGGGAACAGGCAGGCCAGTCCATAGCAGTGTATATAAATAAATGAAAACAGTAAACGAAAGAATTACCGAGCAAGAACTGTGTGAAGAAACTGTAGAAATCAGCTGGATCAAGTGAGGCCAGCAAAGATTTCAACAGCAGGAACACAGAGAGCAAATTAGCAGGAGATTTCTTAAAGGTCGGAGATGATCCACACAGCAAGTCTGCATACAAAGAAACAGCTTTGCAGCGTGGTTACCGGGCTGTGACTGAGCAGCTCTTTTATCCTGATTCAAACAAAGGAAATACTTCCCGCTCAAAGCATACCCTGTGATTGGTTTATTGATGAAAGCACCTACACAGGCAACAATCACAGAGTATGCTTTGAGCAGGAAGAATATCCTTTGTGGGAATCAGGATTAAAGAGCTGCTCAGTCACAGCCTGGTAACCACGCTGCAAAGCTGTTTCTTTGTAAGAAGACTTGCTGTGTGGGGTGTAGTATGGTATGCCGGTGGCCGGGCTCCCGGCGACCAGCATACCGGCGCCGGGAGCCCGACCGCCGGCATACCGACCGTCGGCATACCGTCAGGGTGGAGAGCGCAAAGGAGCCCCTTGCGGGCTCACTGCGCTCGCCACGCTGCGGGCACGGTGGCGCGATACGCGTGCCATGCTATTTATACTCCCTCCAGGGGGGTCGTGGACCCCCACGTGGGAGAATATCTGTCGGTATGCCGGGTGTCGGGATTCCGGTGCCTGTATACTGTGCGCCGGGATCCTGACATTCGGCATACTGAATACCACCCACTGTGTGGATTGTCTTTGACCTTTGAGAAATCTCCTGCTAATTTGCTCTCTGTGTTCCAGCTGTTGAAATCTTTGCTGATCTCACTTGTTCCAGCTCATTTCTACAGTTTCATCATACAGTACTTGCTTGGTTATTCTTTTATTTATATATTTCATTTCATTGCCCCTGTGTATTTTAGTTAGGGTATTGGGACGCTCCTTCAGCATTGCCCTGTAACTTGCAAAACATGCCATCGCTCGCTTCATAGCTGAGGGCTTCCATGAGGCGGGGGTCACGGGTGGCAGCCAGTTTGTCAACTTGCTATGTGGTTAAGTCTGGTGTATCATACGGTGCATAGAGCTCGCTTATCCCTATCGCTCCTGTATATTAACTAGGTTATTGAGATGCTCATTCAGCATTGCCCTGTAACTAGCAAAACCTATGCTGTCGCTCGCTCCATAGCTGTGGGCTTCCACAAGGCAGGGGGTCATGGGCGGCAGCCATTTTGTCAACTTGCTATGTGGTCAAGTCCAGTGTATCATAATGTGCATAGAGCTTGCTTATCCCTATCGCCCCTGTGTATTTTAACTAGGGTATTGAGACGCTCCTTCAACATTGAACTGTAAATTGCAAAACTTATGGCATCTCTCACTAAATAGCTGAGGGCTTCCATGAGGTGCAGGGTCATGGGTGGCAGCCATTTTGTCAAGGGCATAGCTACCACAGATGCAGGCAGTGCAGCTGCTATGGGGCCCATAGCTGAGAGGGGCCCATCTTCCCTGTCAAAGTTACATGTGTTACTGTATATACATTTTTTGCCATAGGTTGGTATGTAGTGGTCCTTTCAAACTTTTTCCTTTGGGCCTGCAATATACTGTACCTAGGTATGCCCCTGGACCTGCTCATTGTATTGTGGTATAGAATAAACTGTAGGGCATTTTAATGTTATATAACATGGACCGGGGCTCTGTAGTGAGGCACAATATGAATGGGGAGCACTATAAATATAATAATGTGAATTGGGGGTACTGTGTGGCATAATGTGTACTGGCAGCTCAGAAAGGTGACATATAGTACTGTAGGGTGAACTTATTCACTACTATAATTCATAAAAGAAACTGGGGCACTACTATGGGGCATAACATTAAATAAGGCTCTGCTATGGTTCAGAAAATGAACTATAGTACTGTAGGCCACTATTATAGGGCATAAAATTAACAACTGCAGCAGAGAAGTGTCTCTCTACAAGCATTGGGATGGGGGCCCCTTCAAAATGTTGCTATGAGTCTCACAAATTTCTGGCTACGCCCCTGAGTCTGGTATTTCGTACAGTGCATCAAGCTCGCTTATCCCAATAGCCCCTGTGTATTTTAACTAGCGTATTGAGATGCATATTTCTAGGCCTGCAGTATTTAATAAACAGTATACAATAAGCAGCATTGCTGGTAGGCAATAATTGAATTGACATACAGTAGTACTTGTGTAGTGACATGCACTGCTGGTACAGTAGGTCAGTCATCTCTTATGCTGTACAGTACTGTAAGTTTCACAGGGCCCATGCACTTCCAAGGAGAGTTATTCAACTTTTTATACAGGACAGTAATTGCAGTCCATTATACTGATGTGATATTTTCAGTACAGTACTGTACAGTATACTGTACTTAAATTTGAACATCAAGTACTGTATAGTAAACATGTACAGTATTAGCTTTTGGCATAAAACCAATGCAAATTTTCAAATGCGTACATTTTTTAAACCTGAATACAGTATTCACAAATGTATTTTCTCCACACAGGAGTTACGGTTGGACAACATGCCAGTAACTATCAACAAAACTATGAGCAAGATAATCGCCAACATGAAAAAATAAAATAAAAGTATCAAAGAGATCCAGGCATGGCTCAAGGAAAGGGGCATTATAGTCACTTTACAAACTGTGCGCAGCCGCTATCATGTTTTAAAGAGAACAACGCCTAGATTAGTATTTCCTACAAAATGCACATGGTATGTACAGTACTGTAATGTTTAACTGACTTACTGTATACAGTAGTAAATTTTGTTGTAATAGTAAAGAAAAAAAGGAACACTTTATCTTCCTGTGATTGTGCTGTTCATTAATTCGTATTTTTCATACTGTATTGTAGGAGAGTGCAAGAAATTGTGGAGGAACTAACTTGTGAGGATAATGAGCATACTGCTTTGCAAATAAAACAAATTCTCCATTCACCAGCATTAGAAGGATGCATCAGAAAATGGGATGGACCTTTAGCGCTACAAGGTAAAATACTTTAAGCAGTATAAAGCAGAAATGCAATTTTTTTTCACAGTTAATAATCCTTTGAAAAGTGATAAAACAATGACGTAAACAATATACAGAGTGTGTAATATATATATATATATATATACACACACACACACACACACACACATATATATACTGTACAGTATATACCCTGTATACAGTATATATATATATATATATATACAGTACTGTGTATATACTGTACTGTATGTATGTGTATATATATATATATATAATGTATACAGTATAGATACAGTACAGTATGTACAGTATACTATATATACTATAATATATTTAATTACTGTACAGATGGAGCCATCTTTATCTTGGCCTTTAATAGGATTAACTGAGCCAGGGCAGTCAGACTGATTAATTATTTTTTGGCTCTTCACTGGATATCTCCCATGATAAGAGATGTGAATAAAGAAAAGAGAATTAATCAGGCACGTAGATGGATTGAGAGTGGTGGAACATTTCACAATGTCATTTTCACAGATGAATCGTCTGTTGCTTTTGAGAGGTTTTCATGATTGTAATTTCGTAAACGTCACCATATCTCATTAAAGCCACTTCCAGAGGATCCATTGAAGGTCCATGTATGGGGAGCCATATCACGAGAAGGAACTGGTCCCCTTTTATTGTTCGAAGGTACTTTATTCTGTGGCTGTGTTCTATAAAATTCATGCTGTACTGTACAATACAATACATGTAAATTCACAATAAAAATGAGTTGCTTGTTAATGAACAACATTTTCTTATTTCTGTAGGGATCATGGATAACTTTAAGCAATTCTTTCAAGAAAAAATAGAGGGATGTATGGTGCCATTAGTGAGGGAATATTACCAGTCTCATCACAGGATATTCCGGGATAATGATACCAAACACTCTGCCTCAGCCAAATTCAAGGAAGAGAAAGGTATCAATTGGGAATGCACACCACCAGAGTGAGTACTGTTTTAATACTGTACAAGTAATGTTTGTACAGCACTGTAGTAAATGTTTTTATTGGCTTAATGAACAGTACAATACTGTATGTTTTATTTTAACTTTTTAATTTCATTAACAAACATTTTTTTCTGTACTGTTTATTTTAGATCACCGGACATGAATCAAAATGAATTAGTCTGGGCTCAATTGAAGAGATACATTAGGAGTGTTGCGAAGCCAACAACAAAACAGCAGCTGTTGGATGGGATCAAATTTTTTTGAAAATAATTACTTACATTAGTAAATTAAATGTGACAAATAACATCCCTTAACAATAGGGTTTAATGCCCTGTATAAACATAAAACCTCATTGGTATATTTTCTCTGTACTATCATATCTAATTTTTGCTTGCAAAACCCACCATTTTGATTGTTTACGATTATATCTTTTTCTTTCTATTTTCCTATTACCTGCTTTAATAACAACAATACTTCAATGAATTGATGTTAATCTAATAACGTTGTATAGCATAGTAGCCATTTTGCCAACCAAGGAGGGGAGATAAAACTCCCACTTAGTCATGTCCGCCCGCCTTCAAGGGTGTGTTATCCATACAAAGTTACATATACAATCATATGCTGGGTATTATTGCAGACATCTGCTAACCTATATCTAAGACTACACACCCCCTGATGCGCATCACCGGAAGTGTGAGGCGGCTATGAAATTCAGTATTGAAAATAAGTATGTATCATATGACCCATAGGGGAGCACGTCACTAATCACGTGAGCACTCATTCCCCATTGATACGGGGACTTGGTGGCTCTGTAACTCTGGATGTATTGGAGGTACTAAATTACTCCTCCCACCAATTAACCCAGTAATTGTTATCCCTATATATACACCCAGAAGGGATTGTAAACCTATACCAGTGAACAAGCCCACTAAGAGGTGAAACTGTCCGTTTGGTAAGCAAGGCTATTGGGCACTGTGCAGCCCACACCCATTTCAGGGGTACCCTGGTCCTGTAAGTGCCCATGTGTATGGGTCGTTGGGTCGACTCAACTTAGGATGACAGTCATTGGGTCGAACATGGAAGGTCGACATGCATTAGGTCGACAGGGGCAATAGGTTGACATGGTCATGAGGTCGACAGGTCAAAGGGTCAACATGGGTTTTTGGACTTTTTTTGGTGTCATTCTCTTCATAAAGTGACGGGGAACCCCAATTAGTGCACCGTGTCCCCTCGCATGGCTAGCTTCACTCACCATGCTTCGGGCAAGGTGCCTCGCTCTGCTACTGCTGCGCTCGGCACAGGTTACCGTTCCCAATTGTAGTCCACGTGGATCATCAAGTATCAAAAAATCCAAAAAATTAACAAAAAACCTGAAAAACATACGTCAACCTTTTGACCCATCGACCTAGAACATGTCAACCTAATGACCATGTCGACATATTGACCATGTCGACCTAATGCACGTCGATCTTCAGTGGTCGACCTAAGCTGTGTCGACCTAATGACCGTATCCCGCACCCATTATGGCTTTAAAACATTTATTTTTTGCTTAATTCATTTTTATACTGCAATTAGTTTTTAGCATTGAGAACATGTGAACTGTGAACATATTTATTTTGGTTACACTGCACACTGTTGTATACTCTCTATACAAAACTTACATCTATATCCAGTTTCTTTCATAGGCTTTTTTCATAAATTGATATGCTGATGTATAATCTGAATTTTATCAGTTGGATTTAAACTAAAAGTCTTCATACCTGGGTGCAGAACTTGATAATAGGAATTAGAGATGAGCGGGTTCGGTTCCCTGAGAGCTGGAATCCCCCGAACTTCACTACCCGAGCCCGGATCCGAGTCAGGCTCGGTTTTCCCGCCTGACTCGGAAACTAGAACAAGGCAAAACGTCATCATCCCGCTGTCGAATTCTCGCTGGGTTTGGATTCCTTATAAGGAGCCACGCTTTGCTGCCATTTTCACTCCGACATTAAAGATTGTAGAGAGAGGATGTGTCTGTGTCCTGCATCAGTTTAGTGTTAGTGTCTTGTGCTGCATCAGACCAGTCACAGTGGTTGTGTCCTCTGCTGCCATATGTCTAGTGCTGCCGTATAAGTCCAGTCCAGTGGTGCTGTGTTGTGTTGCATCAGATCAGTGGTGGTGTATTGTGCTGCATCAGTCCAGTAACAGTGGTGGTGTCCTATGCTGCCATATGTCCAGTGCTGCTTTATAAGTCCAGTCCATTGCAGTGGTGCTGTGTTATCCTGCATCAGTCCACTGGTGGTGTCCCTGTGCTGCTGTTTAAATCCAGTGATACTGCCGTATATGTCCAGTGGTACTGCCATATAATTCCAGTGGTACTGCCGTATAATTCCAATGATATTGCCATATAATTCCAGTGGTACGGGTGTATAATTCCAGTGGTACTGCCATATAAATCCTGTGGTACTGCAGTATAAATCCAGTCCAGTGATAATGCCATATATGTCCAGTGGTACTGCCGTATAATTCCAGTGATACTGCTGTATAATTCCAGTGGTACTGGCATATAAATCCAGTGGTACTGCCGTGTATGTCCAGTGGTACTGCCGTATAAGTCCAGTCCAGTGATACTGCCGTATATGTCCAGTGGTACTGCCATATAATTCCAGTGATACTGCTGTATAATTCCAGTGATACTGGCATATATGTCCAGTGGCACTGCCGTATATGTCCAGTGGTACTGCCATATAAATCCAGTCCAGTGATACTGCCATATATGTCCCATGGTACTGCCATATAAATCCAGCGATACTGTAATTTATGTCCAGTGATACTGCCATTTATGTCCAGTGATACTGCCATTTATGTACAGTTATACTGCCATTCATGTCCAGTGATACTGCCGTATAAATCCAGTCCAGTGGTACTGCCATATAAATCCAGTGGTACTGCCATATAATTCCAGTGATACTGCCGTATAATTCCAGTGGTACTGCTGTATAAGTCCAGTACAGTGGTGCTGCCATATAAGTTCAGTGGTTCTGTGCCTGTGCTGTACAGTATATTATTTACTCCAAATAAAGGGTTTATTAATATTTAATCCAAATAATTTTCATAGAGTTTTCCCTGTTTGGTGTAGTGGTACGCTCTCCTGTACCGCATATTGGTGGTCATTCCGAGTTGTTCGCTCGCTACCGATTTTCGCAGTGCAGCGATTAAGTGAAAAAATGGCAAAAATGCGCATACGTATGGTACGCAGGGCGCATGCTCTAAGTACTTTCACACAAAACTTTGTAGATTTACACAAGCTCGAGTAACGTTTTTTCATCGCTCGAGTGATCATAGTGTGAATGACAGGAAGTGGGTGTTTCTGGGCGGAAACTGGCCGTTTTCAGGGAGTGTGCTAAAAAACTGAGGCGTGCCAGGTAAAAACGCAGGAGTGGCTGGAGAAACGGGGGAGTGGCTGGCCGAATGCAGGGCGTGTTTGTGACGTCAAACGAGGAACTAAACGGACTGAGGTTTATCACAGTCTAGGAGTAGGTCTGGAGCTACTCAGAAACCGCAGTAAATTATTTAGTAGCAGTTCTGCTAATCTTTCGTTCGCTATTCTGCTAAGTTAAGATACACTCCCAGAGGGTGGCGGCCTAGCGTGTGCAATGCTGCTAAAAGCAGCTAGCGAGCGAACAACTCGGAATGAGGGTCATTATTATATAGCTCCAGAAAATAATGGAGAACAAAAATTTGGAGGATAAAATAGGGAAAGATCAAGAGCCACTTCCTCCTAGTGCTGAAGCTGCTGCCACTAGTCATGACATAGATGATGAAATGCCATCAACGTCATTTGCCAAGGCAGATGCCCAATGTGATAGTAGAGGGCTTATGAAATCCAAAAAGCCAAAGTTCAGTAAAATGACCCAACAAAATTAATTTAAATGGTCTGAGGAGAAACGGAAACTTGCCAATATGCCATTTATGACACGGAGTGGCAAGGAACGGCTAAGGCCCTGGTCTATGTTCATAACTAGTGGTTCAGCTTCACATGATGATGGAAGCCCTCATCCTCCCACTAGAAAAATGATAAGAGTTAAGCTGGCAAAAGCGCAGCAAAAAACTGTGCATTCTAAGATGGCATCACAAATCCCCAAAGAGAGCCCAAGTGTGTCGGCGGTTGCGATGCCTGACCTTCCCAACACTGGATGGGAAGAGGTGGCTCCTTCCACCATTTGCACGCCCCCTGCAAGTGCTGGAAGGAGCACCCACAGTCCAGTTTCTGATATTCAAATTGAAGATGTCACTGTTGAAGTACACTAGGATGAGGATATGGGTGTTGCTGGCACTGAGGAGGAAGTTGATGATGAGGATTCTGATGGTTATGTGGTTTGTTAAAATCAGGCACCTGGGGAGACACCTATTGTCCGTGGGATAAATAAGCCCATTGTGATGCCTGGACAAAATACCAAAAAAGCCACCTCTTCGGTGTGTAATTATTTCTCCAGAAATCCAGACAACAGGTGTCAAGCCGTGCGTTGCCTCTATCAATCTGTAATAAGTAGGGGTAAGGACGTTAACCACCTAGGAATATCCTCCCTAATACTTCACCTGCTGCGCATTCATCAGAAGTCATTGTCAAGTTCAGAAACTTTGGGTAAGAGCGTAAGCAGTCCACTGACACCTAGATTCCTTCTTCCTCTTGTACCCAAGCTTCTACAAACCCCACCACCAACTCCCTCAACATCAACTTCCTCCTCAGTCAGGAACGTCAGTAGTCCTGCAGGCCATGTCACTGGCAAGACTCAGGAGTCTTCTCCTAACCAGGATTCGGAAAACCACTTGTACTATTTCAACTAACCGATTGACTGTCCAACAGTCCTTTGTAAGAAAGATGAAATATAACAGCAGTCATCCTATTGCAAAGCGGATAACTGAGGCCTTGACAGCTAAGTTGATGTTAGACATGCGTCCGTTATCCACCATTAGTTCAGTGGGACTTAGAGAATTGATGTAGGTAGTGTACCCCTGGTACCAAATCCCATCCAGGTTCCACTTCACTAGGCAAGCAATACCGAGAATGTACAGAGACATCAGAAAAAGTGTCCTCAGTGTCCTAAAAAATGCAGATGTACCCACTTAAGTGTCCACTTAACCACGGACATGTGGACAAGTGGAACAGGGCAGACTAAGGACTATATGACTGTGACAGCCCACTGGGTAGATGTATTGCCTCACGCAGCAACAACAGCAGCGGCACCAGTAGCAGCATCTCGCAAACATCAGGCTACGGTATGTATCACCACTTTCCGCAAGAGGCACACCGCTGACAACCTCTTATGGAAACTGAGGGACATCATCGCACAATGGCTTACCCCAATTAGACTTTCCTGGGGATTTGTGATATTGGACAACGCCACCAATATTGCGCGTTCATTACATCTGGGCAATTTCCAGCACGTCCAATGTTTTGCACATACAATTAATTTGGTGGTGCAGAATTTTTTTAAAAATGACAAGGGCATGCAGGAGATGCTGTCAGTGGCCACTTTGGGGCCACTTTCGACATTCAGCCACCGTGTGCCGAAGACTGGAGCGCCAGCAAACACTCTTGAACCTGCCTTGCCATCACCTGAAGCAAGAGGTGGTAACGAGGTGGAATTCAACACTCTATATGCTTCAGAGGATGGAGGAGCAGCAAAATACCATTCAAGCCTATACATCCACCTATGATATAAGCAAAGGAGGGGGAATGCACCTGACTGAAGTGCAGTGGAGAATGATTTCCGTCTTGTGCAAGGTTCTCCAACCCTTCGAACTTGCCACACGTGAAGTCAGTTCAGACACTGCCAGCTTGAGTCAGGTCATTCCCCTCATCAGGCTTTTGCAGAAGCAGCTGGAGAAATTGAAGGAGTAGCTAAGACGGAGCAATTCCGCAAAGTATGTGGGACTTGTGGATGGAGCCCTTGATTCATTTTGCCAGTATTCAAGGGTGGTCTGTCTATTGAAATCAGAGCACTACATTTTGGCCACCGTGCTCGATCCTAGGTTTAAAGCCTACCTCTCTTTCCATGAGGAAACAAGTCTGCAGAGGTTCAAAGATCTGCTGGTGAGAAAATTGTAAACTCAAGCGGAACGTGACCCGTCAATAGCTCCTCCTTTATTTTCTCCCGCAACTGGGGCTGCAAGGAAAAGTGTAAGATTTCCTAGTCCACCCGCTGGCGGTGATGCAGGGCAGTCAGGAGCGAGTGCCGACATCTGGTCTGGAATGAAGGACCTGCCAACGATTACTGACATGTCTACTGTCACTGCATATGATTCTGTCACCATTGAAATAATGGGGGAGGATTATATGGGTGACAGCATCCAAGTAGGCATGTCAGACAGTCCGTATGTATACTGGCAGGAGATAGAGGCAATTTGGATGCCCCTGCACAAACTGGCTTATTTTACCTAAGTTGCCCCCTCCAGTGTGTACTCCGAAAGAGTGTTTAGTGCAGCCGGTAACATTGTCAGTGATCAGCGTAGGAGGTTACTTCCACTAAATGTGGAGAAGATGAGGTTCATCAAAATGAATGATAAATTCCTCAAGGAAGACCTTTACCAGCAATTGCCTCCAGAAAGTACACAGGGACCTATGATGGTGGATTCCAGTGAGGACAAATTAATACTCTGTGAGGAGGAGGATGTACACAGTGAAAGGGGTGAGGAATCGGAGGATGATGATGAGGTCGACATCTTGCCTCTGTAGAGCCAGTTTGTGCAAGGAGAGATTGATCGCTTCTTTTTTGGTGGGGAACCAAACAAACCTATCATTTCAGCCACAGTCGTGTGGCAGACCCTGTCGCTGAAATGATTGGTTTGTTAAAGTGTGCATGTCCTGTTTATACAACATAAGGGTGGGTGGGAGGGTCAAAGGACAATTCCATCTTGCACCTCTTTTTCTTCTTTGCATCATGTGCTGTTTGGGGACTAGTTTTTTAAAATACCATCCTGTCTGATACTGCCGTACAACTCCAGGGGTACTGCTGTATAAGGTCCGGGGGTACTGCTGTATAAGTCCAGTCCAGTGGTGCTGTCTTGTGCTGCCATAAGTCCAGTGGTGGTGTCCAGTGCTGTACATTATTTACTCCAAATAAAAGGGTTATATACATTACTATACAAATAATTTTTACAGGGTTTGCCCCGTGTGGTGTAGGGGTACACTCGCCTGTGCTGCATATTATTACAATAGCTCCAAATAAAAAGGATTCTTATTATCCAAATAAATTTTACAGGCTGTGCCGTGTGTGTGTGTGTGTGTGTGTGTGTGTGTGTGTGTGTGTGTGTGTGTGTGTGTGTGTGTGTGTGTGTGTGTGTGTGTGTGTTTTTAGGGGTACGCTCTCCTGTGCCGCCAATATTGTATGTGTATTATCTGGGCAAATTCTAGCACGTCCCATGTTGTTTGAGCTGCACACTTGCGTCGCTTAACTTAGTCATACATCCACCTCATTGCACCTCTTTTTCTTCTTTGCATGATGTGCTGTTTGGGCCCTAGTGTTTTTAAGTGCCATCCTGTCTGTCATTGCTGTGCCACTCCTAGATTGGCCAGGTGTTTGTGCCGCATACTTGTGTCGCTTAGCTTAGTCATCCAGCCACCTCGGTGCAACCTTTTGGCATAAAAACAATATTTTGAGGTGTGAGGTGTTCAAAATAGACTGGAAATGAATGGAAGTGAAAGTTATTGAGGTTAATAATACCGTAGTATCAAAATGACCCCCAAATTATGTGATTTTTGCTGTTTCTATGTTTTCAGATCCAGAACCAAAACCAAAACACGAAAGGGTGGTTTTGGCACAACCAATCCAGATCCAAAACACGAGCACGGAACCAGAACCAAAACACGAAGAGTGCCCGCCGCACATCTCTATAATAGGAATACTTTACATCATCTGTTATAACATCAAGGAGGATTGCAATAACCTACCTATTGATTAGGCGAAGCATGTTATTATCATTAGTGTGTCTGTGCTAAATCTTTGATAAAATACACTTACTTAATCATACATTTTGTGTGCTATGAAACAGGTTATTTACATAACCTTACAGACCTGTTTTTATAGGTCAGCTTCCACTGTACTCACCATTTTAAATGCATTACCATCAACTGTATTTATTGATGAAATTCCTCCGCTCATACATATATTGGAATCTCATCTCCTCCCAGTCTTCCAACCTCCGGCGCCTCTTTGCCACTCTCAACTCACTCCTATGCTCACCTCCACCTCGTCTCCCTTTCTCACTCTCTGCTCTTGACTTTGCTATTTACTTTACATCCAAAATTGACTCCATACGTCAGGACATCACATCACTCCAGACCATCAGCAACCAGACTTCTCCCATCCCTTACCACCCCTCCCCATCCCTCTCACCAACTCTGACATCTTTCTCTCATACATCTGGTGAGGAAGTCATGGCCCTCATTCATTTCTGCCCCCCTCACCACTTGACCCTATCCCCTCCCGCCTCCTCTGCTATCTTTCTCCGTCTGGCTGTTGCCATCTTTCCCACCTCCTCAATCTCTCCCTCTCATCAGGCACTGTCCCCTCTGCCTTCAAGCATGCACTCATCTCTCCTATTCTTACAAAACCTACCCTTGATCCAAACACTCTCTCCATCTACCGACCCATCTTTCTCCTCCCTTTTGCCTCCAAACTCCTTGAGCGTATTCTCCTCCCTTTTGCCACCAAACTCCTTGAGCATATTGTCTACAACCGCCTTACTTCCTTTCTTTCCTCACACTCACTGCCTGAGCCATTCCAGTCTGGCTTCCGTCCTCTACACTCCACTGAAACTGCCCTTACAGAAGTATGCAATGACCTCCCTGCTGCTATATCTGGGTGTGGTATGGAAGGTAGATAGTAACTATGTCAACAGTATCTAGGTCCATCACTATTGGTCGACAGGGTCTCTAGGTCGACAGAGTCTCTAGGTCGACAGGGTCTTTAGGTTGACATGGTCTAGGTCAACAGGTCGACATGAGTTTTTTTGGGTTTTTTTGGTGCTGTTTTCTTCGTAGAGTGACCGGGAACACTAATTAGTGCATCATGTCCCCTCGCATGGCTCACTTCGCTCGCCATGCTTCGGGCAAGGTTACCGTTCCAATTGTAGTCCACCTGGATGTTAAGTATGAAAAGTTTAAAAAAAATAAAAATCGTGAAAAACTCTTGTCGACCTTTTGACCAGTCGACCTAGAACATGTCGACATAGAGACCGTGTCGACCTAGAAACCATGTCGACCTAGTTACTGTCAACGAATAGTGGTTGACCTAGATAGTGTCGACCTAGAGACCGGATCCCGCAAAATCTAAGGGACACTACTCTACTTATTCTTCTTGATCTCTCTGCTGCTTTTGACACTGTGGACCACCCTCTCCTACTGCAAATCCTTTACTCCATTGGTCTGCATGATACTGCCATCTCTTGGCTGTCTTCCTACCTCTCTGACCATTAATTCTCTGTCTCCTCTCATGACTCCGCCTCCCCCTCACTTCCACTAAATGTAGGTGTACTCCAAGGTTCTGTCCTTGGTCCTCTTCTTTTCTCTCTCTCTATACATCCTCACTAGGTAAGCTCATTAGTTCTTTTGTTTTCTAATATCATCTCTGTGCTGATGACACTCAAATCTATCTTTCCTCTCCAGACCTCTCCTCTGCTCTCCTCACTCGTATCTCCAGCTATCTCTCTGCTATCTCTGTTTGGATTTCCCAGTGCTTTCTTAAACTTAATATGTCTAAGACTGAGTTAATCATCTTCCTCCCTCCCACATAACTTCACCTCCTACAATCTCATTATCTATTGATGGCACTACTATCTCCTCTAACCCTAAGTGCGATGTCTTGGAGTAATCCTTGACTCCTCCCTCTCCTTCAAACCACACATTCAGCACTTCTCGCAAACCTGCCATTTTCATCTAAAAAATATTTCCAGGATCAGACCCTTTCTGACCCAGGATGCTACAAAGACTCTTATCCACTCACTGGTCATCTCCAGACTGGACTACTGTAATCTCCTCCTGGCTGTCATTCCTGACAAATACCTCGCTCCACTCCAATCTATCCTCAATGCTGCTGCCCGGCTCATTTTGCTCACCAAATGCACTACATCCACCTCTCCTCTCTTACAAGAACTTCACTGGCTCCCCTTCCCTTTCTGAATCCATTTCAAGCTTCTCACACTCACAAAGCTCTCACCCACTCCTCTCCCATCTACATCTCTGACCTTATCTCCCTTTACACTCCCACCCGTCCTCTTCGCTCTGCTAATGCACGCCGACTCTCCTGCCTACTGATTACTTCCTCCCACTCCTACCTCCAAAAAATTTTATGTGCTGCTCCATTTCTCTGGAATTCCATACCTCCCTCTCTCAGACTCTCCACAAAACTTCAAACAGGCTCTCAAGACCCACTTTTTCACCAAACCCAGCCAAATCTCATCCTAACCCTCTGTTCCACGATCTCTATGTACCCCGTCTGTGTCACCCCTGTCTGTCTACCCCTCCCCTTTAGAATGTAAGCTCTCATGAGTAGGGCCCTCTTCCCTCACGTGCTTATCCTTTTTCTTACTTTAATAATCTTCAACTGCACCAAATCCAGCAGATACTTATTCCAGTGTCATCTGCTGATGTAGCTATGTTTAATTACCCTGTACTTGTCCTATATTGTTGTCAACTGTAAGTTGCTGTTTTCCTGGTTTGATTATGTGCATATGTACTCTGTAATTGGATGCTGCGGAACCCTTATGGCGCCATATAAATAAAGGAAAATAATAGAATCATTTTAGTCATATTTAAAACTATATTTGTGTTTTAATTCATTGTTTCCCATACAAAGCTCTCATGGTATGCTATAGAGAATTCATTATTTCCTATATAGAGCTTTTATGATATGATTTGTTATAGAGATCCTTTGTATAAACTAAAACCTGTCTTCACAGGATTCCACTTATCCTCACTAATTTCTATTTTTCGGACTTGCATCTAAATTCTTCTCTTACCTTTCAATGTGCTCTCTCATCCAAAGACAGTTCTTTTTGAACTAGAGATGAGGGTCAACAGCTCTCTTGGACAGCAGAAGCACTTACTCCTTTTCATGATACAAGTATTCTCTCATTCAGCAGATTCCTGCCATACTCCACAGGATGCGCCCAATCGCATCGGATCTTGGAAGCAAATCAATGGTAGGCCGGGTCAGTAGTTGGTTGTGAGACCACCAATGAAGGGCAGGTGCAGTAAACATATATGCTGAACAGCAGGAGGAAGATACACTTTTTTTTATAATCTATACTATTTCTTTCTTACACAGATGGAAGTTAATTTCTGTGTTCCAGTCTAAACTGATCTAACACCTCCATTTCGTTATACCTTTGGATTATATAGGGAACTATTATATAGAATCTAACTGAGATGAGCAGATTTCCAACAACAGGTGACGAAATACAGCTGTGATTTCTCTACTTGTTTTTTCTCTGTGGTAGAGGAGATTCATTACAGTGGAAACACAACTCTTATTATTACAGGTTGATGAAGCTTATGATATATTCTGCTGAATAAAATGCCTTATGGTGACACCACTGCCAAACATTGAAGAAGAGGGTGATCAATAACCTATTTTGGCAACAACCTTTCATTTTTATGCTCTTTCATCTGTAATTAACTTAATACGCAGTACTAAGGACCATTTAAGGATACCCCCAGGGGATTAATAAACCTGTCTAAAATGCATTTATGAGAGACAGGCTTAACCCACTGTTGCATTTTCTTTTATATTTTTCACCAAGGCTTCCAGAAAATCCTTTCTATACACTAGTATGTAAAGATCACAATTATTTGTGTGAATTATGGCCCTCATTCCGAGTTGATCGCTCGCAAGGCGATTTTAGCAGAGTTACACATGCTAAGCCTACGCCTACTGGGAGTGTATCTTAGCATCTTAAAATTGCGACCGATGTATTCGCAATATTGCGATCACAAACTACTTAGCAGTTTTAGAGTAGCTCCACACTTACTCTGCCAGTGCGATCAGTTCAGTGCTTGTCGTTCCTGGTTTGACGTCACAAACACACCCAGCGTTCGCCCAGACACTCCCCCGTTTCTCCGGCCACTCCTGCGTTTTTTCCAGAAACGGTAGCGTTTTCAGCCACACGCCCATAAAACGCCGTGTTTCCGCCCAGTAACACCCATTTCCTGTCAATCACATTACGATCGCCGGAGCGAGGAAAAAGCCGTGAGTAAAAATACTATCTTCATAGCAAAGATACTTGGCGCAGTCGCAGTGCGAATATTGCGCATGCGCACTATGCGGAATTTCACTGCGATGCGATGAAAAATACCGAGCGAACGACTCGGAATGAGGGCCTATATCCATTAGTTATCATGCCACATTAATTTTATTAGATATATATATATATATATATATAATTAAAAGATACGTTTTATCGTCAATTTAATTTACTATAAGAGTTCCCCAACACAAAGTCTTTCTTTTCTTCTCTTTTTTATGTATAGTACATCTGAATATTGGAATAATGAAATAAATCACCTGTATAAAGTATTGCCTGTTATAGTTGAAATAAATGGTCAAGCCACTGGTATGTAGTACTGTATTTTCTGTATAAAATTTTAATCGATGCATTATTAAAATGTTTTTAAAATTGCATAAGCTACAATATTGTACATTATACTATACAGTAGTACTGTTATTTAAGTATATGTTTACAGTTTTATAAGTCCTGTATAATAGAGTACATTTTTGATCAGTACTGTACAGTAGATAAAACCTGATTTTGTAATAAACTTTTTTACATTTATATTGATGATTTTCCAAAAAATATTCTGTTATACCATACGGTACAGTAAATGGGGGTAAATGTACAGTACGATGTGTTGTTATGGGGGAGAAGTGGTATTAAACATAGAAACATACTGTAGAAACATACACTAGAATTTGGCAGCAGATAAGAACCACTGTGTCCCTCTAGTCTGACCCTTTTTTTTTTTACAATATTTTTATCTCAAACCTTATTTGATCCTTACAGTATTTATCTCCCCCCCCCCCCCCCCTTCCATTCTCTGCTCCAAACTACAGTACAGTACTTACAGTACTGTGTTCAGATTTTTTGTATTGCTGGGTACAGTACTGTATGGTTTGCGATGTAGGCCATGCACCATTTTAGTTGCCCTTCTTTGTACAGTCTCTCATGTATTAATATTCTTTTGAAGATACAATATGGCCTCAAGAAATGAACACTGTATTCTAGAGGAGGCCATACCAATGACCTATACAGTACAGTGGCATTAATACAGTACTTTCTTTCTGCTGCGGATTCCTCTCCCAATGCAGACAAGCATCTGACTAGAATTCCTCATTGCTTTGTTACAGTACATTGCTTACTTGCCTTTAAGTCACCTGAAATAGTGACTTCTACTGTAGATCCCTATCCTCCTCAGTAGTTTCCAGTATACAGAAATGTCATTAATACTACAGTACTGTATACTGTATTTACTGTACAGTAGCCTTTGGATTTATGAGACCCAAGTGCATGATTATGCATTTTTTGGAATTAAACTGTAATTGCCACACTCTTGGACATTCCTCTAGTCAACCTACAGAAGATCCTCAATCATTTGTTTTACTCCTCCTGATGTATCTACCCTGTTGCATACAGGTCCTTTGTTTCATCTGCAAAAAGGCTTTCTGAGACCGGCCACCTCAGTCAACCCACTCAATAAACAACCGACACATGAAAACAACTCCACAACAGGGGAGGGACGGGAGGGTAATGTCCCAAAAGAGGCTGAACCTTCCAGAAACTTCCCTACCTATTTTATACTGTCCCCTCCTCTATAGCCACTTCCAATCAAATTCCACTGACTATTCCTTTAACCCCTCCCAATAAATTCACTAACCCTTTGTGTGCCTAATAGGAGCCTAAGCCTGCAGAGCCAGGAGGTTTATGACACTGCTGGCATATAGCAATGTCCTCCATGTTCTTTCTGTTGGTTCTTACAGTACAGTAGTTGCCTACCCTCACAGATACTGTAGGAATCTCCAAATTGCAATTATTTTCTCCTAATCACCTGCATCATACAGTACAGTAAATCAAACCTCCCAGAATGTTTACCGCAGCCTGGGTTACAACAAGGAATGTGTAAGGACAGTGATTTGCGGCAGTCAATACAGGTATAGTATGAATGCTACTGTACAGTATTTGTGCAAAGCAGTCCTGACTCTAAGCAACCCCCTCCTAGTCCCCTCTGTGGTAGAGAACATATCCTGTGTACCAACAAGCTTCTTACTGTACTGTACAGTATCATAATGTCTGCTAATTAGAGATGTGTAGCGGGCACTTTTCGTGTTTTGTATTTTGGTTTTGGATCTGGAACCTCGCTCGTGTTTAGGATCTGGATTGGTATTGCCAAAACCACCCTTTTGGGTTTTGGTTTTAGATCTGGATGATTTTTGAAAAAAAAGCATAAAAACAGCTAAAATCACAGAATTTGGGGGTAATTTTGATCCTACGGTATTATTAACCTCAATGACATTCATATCCACTTGTTTCCAGTCTATTCTGAACACCTCACAATATTGTTTTTAGGCCAAAAGGTTGCACCGAGGTGGCTGGATGACTAAGCTAAGTGGCACAAACACCTGGCCAATCTAGGCGTGGCACTGAAGTGGCAGACAGGATGGCACTTTTAAAAACTAGGCCCCAAAGAGCACATGATGCAAAGAAAAAAAAAAGAGGTGCACCGAGGTCGTTGGGTGACTAAGCTAAGCAACACAAGTGTGCGGAACAAACACCTGGCCCATCTAGATGTGGCACTGCAGTGTCAGA
Source organism: Pseudophryne corroboree (assembly GCF_028390025.1). Taxonomy (NCBI): domain Eukaryota; kingdom Metazoa; phylum Chordata; class Amphibia; order Anura; family Myobatrachidae; genus Pseudophryne; species Pseudophryne corroboree. The sequence continues at coordinate 637,330,726 of NC_086447.1, read as the reverse complement.
CAGGATGGCACTTTTAAAAACTAGGCCCCAAACAGCACATGATGCTAAGAAAAAAATAAGAGGTGCAAGATGGAATTGTCCTTGGGCCCTCCCACCCACCCTTATGTTACATAAACAGGACATGCACACTATAAGAAACCAATAATTTCAGCGACAGGGTCTGCCACACGACTGTGGCTGAAATGATTAGTTTGTTTGGGCCCCCACAAAAAAAGAAGCAATTAATCTATCCACCAAAAGAGAAGCAATTCATCTCTCCTTGCACAAACTGGCTCTACAGAGGCAAGATGTCATCCTCATCCTCCAATTCCTCACCCCTTTCATCGTGTACATCCTCCTCCTCACAGATTATAAATTTGTCCCCACTGGAACCCACCATCACAGGTCCCTGGATACTTTCTGGAGGCAATTACTGGTAAATGTCTTCCTGGAGGAATTTATAATTTTGATGAACCTCATCTCCACATTTTATGGAAGTAACCTCCTACGCCGATCGCTGACAAGGTGACAGACTGCACTAAACACTCTTTCGGAGTACACACTGGAGGGGGGATAACTTAGGTAAAATAAAGCTAGTTTGTGCAAGGGCCTCCAAATTGCCTCTTTTTCCTGCCAGTATACGTACGGACTGTCTGACATGCCTACTTGGATGCTGTCACTCATATAATCCTCCACCATTCTTTCAATGGTGACAGCATCATATGCAGTGACAATAGACATATCAGTAATCGTTGGCAAGTCCTTCAGTCTGGACCAGATGTCAGCACTTGCTCCTGGCTTCCCTGCATCACCGCCAGCAGGTGGGCTCGGAAATTTTATCCTTTTCCTCGCAGCCCCAGTTGCGGGAGAAAATTAAAGAGGAGCTGTTGACGGGTCACGTTCCACTTAAGTTGACAGCTGTCTCACCAGCAGATCTTTGAACCTCTGCAGGCTTGTGTCTGCCGGAAAGAGTGATCAACGTAAGCTTTAAACCTATCATCGAGCATAGTGGCCAAAATTTAGTGCTCTGATTTCAGCAGATTGACCACCCTTGAATCCTGGCAAAGCGAATGAAGGGCTCCATCCACAAGTCCCACATACTTTACGGAATCGCTCCGTCTTAGCTCCTCCTTCAATTTCTCCAACTGCTTCTGCAAAAGCCTGATGAGGGGAATGACCTGACTCAAGCTGGCAGTGTCTGAACTGACTTCACGTGTGGCAATTTCGAAGATAGAAATCATTCTCCACTGCACTTCAGTCAGGTGCATTCCCCCTCCTTTGCTTATATCGTAGGTTGACGTATAGGCTTTAATGGCCTTTTGCTGCTCCTCCATCTTCTGAAGCATATAGAGTGTTGAATTCCACTTCGTTATTACCTCTTGCTTCAGGTGATGGCAGGGCAGGTTCAGGAGTGTTTGATGGTGCTCCAGTCTTCGGCACGCTGTGGCTGAATGTCGAAAGTGGCCCGCAATTTTTCTGCCCACCGACAGTATCTCCTGCACGCCCCTGTAATTTTTCAAAAAATTCTGCACCACCAACTTGATTGTATGTGCAAAAAAGGGGACGTGCTGGAATTTGCCCAGATGTAATGCACACACAATATTGGCGATATCACAAATCCCCAGGAGAGTCTAAGTGGGGTAAACCATTGTGGGATAATGTACCTCAGTTTCCGTAAGAGGTTGTCAGCGGTGTGCCTCTTACAGAAACTGGTGATACACAGCGTACCCTGCCTAGAAATGAGCTGGCATTTATGAGATGCTGCTACTGGTGCCGCTGCTGTTGTTGCTGCGGGAGGCAATACATCTACCCATTGGGCTGTCACAGTCATGCAGTCCTTAGTTTGCACTGCTCCACTTGTCCAAATAGTTAAGTGGACACTGGGTACAGCCGCATTTTTCAGGATACTTTTCTTAATGTCCCTGTACAGTCCGGGAATCGCTTTCCTAGTGAAGTGGAATCTAGATGGGATTTGGTACCGGGGACATACTACTTCCATCAATTGCCTAAATCCCACTGCACTAATGGAGGATACCAGATGCACGTCTAACACGAACATAGCTGTCAAGGCGTTAGTTATCCACTTTGCAAAAGGATGACTGCTGTCATATTTCATCTTCCTCGCAAAGGACTGTTGGACAGTCAATTGCTTAGTTGAAGTAGTACAAGTGGTCTTCCGACTTCCCCTCTGGGATGACGATCGACTCCCAGCAGCAACAACAGCAGCGGTGGCAGCAACAGCAGCAGTAAGCATACCACTCAAGGATCCTCCGGGGGAAACCCGGTTAGGAGAGTACTCGTCAGTCATGCCACTGACATGGCCTGCAGGACTACTGAGGTTCCTGACTGAGGAGGAAATTGACATTGAGGGAGTTGGTGGTGTGGCTTGCAAGAGCTTGGGTACAAGAGGAAGAAGGGATTTAGGTGTCGGTGGACTGCTTACGCTCTTACCCAAAGTTTCTGAACTTGACAATGACTTCTGATGAATGCGCTGCAGGTGACGTATAAAGGAAGGTTGTTCTAGGTGGTTAACGTCGTTACCCCTACTTAATATGGATTGACAAAGGCAACACACGGCTTGACACCTGTTGTCCGGATTTGTGGAGAAATTATTCCACACCGAAGAGGTGGCTTTTTGGGTATTTTGCCCAGGCATGACAATGGGCTTATTCATCTTACAGACAACATGTCTCCCCAGGTGCCTGATTTAAACAAACCACGTCACCATCAAAATCCTCGTCAACTGCCTCCTCAGCGCCAGCAACACCCATATCCTCATCCTGGTGTACTTCAACAGTGGCATCTTCAATTTGAATATCAGAAACTGGACTGTGCGTGCTCCTTCTAGCACTTACAGAGGACGTGCAAATGGTGAAAGGAGCCACCTCTTCCCATCCAGTGTTGGGAAGGTCAGGCATCGCAACCGCCGACACACTTGGACTCTCTTTGGGAATTTATGATACCATCTTAGAATGCACAGTTTTTTGCTGTGCTTTTGCCAGCTTAACCCTTATCATTTTTCTAGTAAGAGGATGAGGGCTTCCATCGTCATGTGAAGCTGAACCACTAGTCATGAACATAGGCCAGGGCCTTAGCCATTTCTTGCCACTCCGTGTCGTAAATGGCATATTGGCAAGTTTCCGTTTCTCCTCGGACCATTTAAATTATTTTTTTGGGGTCATTTTACTGAACTTTGGCTTTTTGGATTTCATAAGCCCTCTACTATCACATAGGGCATTGGCCTTGGCAGACGTTGATGGCATTTCATCATCTATGTCATGACTAGTGGCAGCAGCTTCAACACTAGGAGGAAGTGGCTCTTGATCTTTCCCTATTTTATCCTCCAAATTTTTGTTCTCCATTATTTTCTGAAGTTATATAACAATATGCGGCACAGGAGAGCGTACCTGTAAACCAAACAGGGCAAATCCTGTAAAAATTAATTGGATTAAATATTAATAACCCCTTTATTTGTAGTAAATAATATACAACACTGGACAGCACTACTGAACTTATACAGCAGTGCCACTGGACTTATACGACATTATCACTGGATTTATATGGCAGTACCACTGGACTGGATTTATACAGCAGTATCACTGGAATTATACGGCAGTACCACTGCACTGGATTTATTCGGCAGTACCACTGGACTGGAATTATACGGCAGTTCCACTGGACTTATTACTGGTCCAGTGGTACTATATTACTGTATAGCAGTATTACTGGAATTATATGACAGTACCACTGGACATATACGACAGTATCACTGGAATTATATGGCAGTACCACTGGACTGGATTTTTACAGAAGTATCACTGGACTTATATGGCAGTATCACTGGACTGGATTTATACGGCAGTACCACTGGATTTATACAGCAGTACCATTGGAATTATATGGCAGTACCACTGGATTTATACGACAGTACCACTGGAAATAAACGGCAGTATCACTGGAATTATATGGAAGTATCACTTGACTGGATTTATAAGGCAGTACCACTGGATTTATACGGCAGTACCACTAGTCTGGATTTATATGGCAGTACCACTGGATTTATATGGCAGTACCACTGGATGGGATTAGTATGAAAAACCTACAATCAAAGTCCAGATGGTCAAAATCCCATCAACAATTGACCGACGGTCAAAATACAGACAAGGTCAAAATACTGACAAGGTCACAATACCAACATTTAAAATACAGCCAAGGTCAAAATTCCAACATTTAAAATGTCGACAGGTCAAAAAAATCGGCATAATTTTTTTCATTTATTTGGTGTGTATGTTGACATGGACACTGTATAAGTGTACTGCATCCCCTTGCGCTTAGCACACTATTATATTCCCCCTGCACATCCAATGGGATGTTAAAGTATGAACAAGTCAGTTTCAATGAAAAAATCTTGAAAAGCTCATGTCGGTTTTTTGACCTGTTGACATTTTAAATGTCGGTATTTTGACCTTATCGGTATTTTAAATGTCGGTATTTTGACCATGTCAGGATTTTGTCCTTGTCGGGATTTTGTCCATAGGTCAATGGTTGTCAGGATTTTGACCGTCTGGATTTTGATTGTAGGTAAATTGTCTGCATGCTCCACTGGACTGTATTTACATATATGGCAGTACCACTGGACTGGATATATATGGCAGTATCAATGTTCTTATACGCAGGGCTGTTTCTAGCCAATTTGGCTCCCAGTGCGAGATTTCTAAATGCGCCTCCCCATTGACATAAATAAAATGCGACCCCCCCCCCCCCCCCATAGCTATAAAAAGAAAAAGCATGCGCATGCTGACAGTGCCCATGCTCCCGGAAAGGGGGCGTGACCTCATTGAAATGGGTGTGGTCTCATTAAAGTGGGCATGGCCTCATCTGATATCATCATGGCCAACACAGGGAGAATAATAAAATCAAAACTCCCCATTTTACACAGTATGGCAGGCAAGAGTCCCCATTTTACACAGTGCGACAGGCAAGTGTCCCCATTTTACACATTATGCAGGCAAAACTCCACATTTTACATATTACGGCAGGCAAGTGTCCCCATTTTACACATTACGGCAGGCATGTGTCCCCATTTTACACAGTACGGCAGGCAAGAGTCCCCATTTTTCACAGTACGGCAGGCAAGTGTCCCCATTTTACACAGTACGGCAGGCAAAAGTCCCCATTTTACACAGTACGGCAGGCATGTGTCCCCATTTTACACAATACGGCAGGCAAGAGTCCCCATTTTACACAGTACGGCAGGCAAGTGTCCCCATTTTACACAGTACGGCAGGCAGGTGTCCCCATTTTATACAGTACGGCAGGCAAGTGCCCCCATTTTACACAGTACGGCAGGCAAGTGTCCCCATTTTACACAGTACGGCAGGCAAGTGGCCCCATTTTACACAGTACGGCAGGCAGGTGTCCCCATTTTACACAGTATGGCAGGCATCCCCATGTTACACAGTACAGCAGGCGTCCCCATTTTACACAGTACGGCAGGCAGGTGTCCCCATTTTACACAGTACACCAGGCAAGAGTCCCCATTTTACACAGTACGGCAGGCAAGTGTCCCCATTTTACAGTGCGGCAGGCAGGTGTCCCCATTTTACACAGTGCGGCAGGCAGGTGTCCCCATTTTACACAGTGCGGCAGGCATGTGTCCCCATTTTACACAGTGCACCAGGCAGGTGTCCCCATTTTACACAGTGCGGCAGGCAGGTGTTCCCATTTTACACAGTGCGGCAGGCAGGTGTCCCCATTGTACACAGTGCGGCAGGCAGGTGTCCCCATTGTACACAGTGCGGCAGGCAGGTGTCCCCATTTTACACAGTACGGCAGGCGAGTGTCAAGTGGGGGGGAGGAAGGGAGAGGGGGGGGGAGAGAGAGACTACTTACATATAGAGGATCTTCCGGCTCTTCGGGCCGGGCCGCCTCACCTCCCTCGCGCTGGCCTCCTCCTTCCAGCTTGTCTGCTTCTCCTCCCTCTTCCCGAGTACTCCTGCTCGGGGTGCGAGGTTTCGCGGAATGACGCGATTGCGTCGTGACATCACGACGCAACCGTGTCATTCCGCGAAACTCCATCCCCCGAGCAGGAGTGCTCAGGAAGAGGGAGGAGGGGGAGACACAGGGAAGGGCAAAGTGCCGCAGCGGGCACCATTGTGCAGTTGCACGGCTCGCATGCCGCAAGAACTGGCACTGCTTATACGGCAGTACCACTGGACATATACGGCAGTACCACTGGACATATACGGCAGAATCACTGGAATTATATGGCTGTACCACTGGACATATACGGCAGTATCACTGGATTTATACAGCAGTACCACTGGACATATACGGCAGTATCATTGGACATATACGGCAGTACCACTGAAATGGATTTATATGGCAGTACCACTGGACATATACGGCAGTACCACTGGAATTATATGGCAGTACCACTGGACATATATGGCAGTATCACTGGAATTATATGGCAGTACCACTAGACATATACGGCAGTATCAGGGACTTATACAGCAGTACCACTGGACTTATATGGCAGTACCACTGGACTGGATTTATATGGCAGTACAACTGGATTTATATAGCAGAACCACTGGACATATACGGCAGTATCACTGGACATATACAGCAGTACCACTGGACTGGATTTATACAGCAGTACCACTGGATTTATTTGGCAGTCCCACTGGAATTATACGGCAGTTCCACTGGAATTATACGGCAGTACCACTGGAATTATATGGCAGTACCACTGGAATTATATGGCAGTACCACTGGAATTATACGGCAGTACACTGGTCTGGATTTATATGGCATTGCCACTGGATTTATATGGCAGTACCACTAGACATATACGGCAGTATCACTGGAATTATATGGCAGTACCACTGGACGGGATCAGTATGAAATACCTACAATCAAAATCCAGACGGTCAAAATCCCGGCAACAATTGACCGATGGTCAAAATACAGATAAGGTCAAAATACTGACAAGGTCACAATACCGACATTTAAAATACCGACATTTAAAATGTCGATGGGTCAAAAAGTCGACACACCCATTTCATTTTTTGGGTGTTTATGTCGAGACAGGTTGACATGGACACCGTGCTGCGCTTTGCACACTATTATATTCCCCTTGCACATCCACTGGGATGGTAAAATATGAACAAGTCGGTTTCAATGAAAAAATCTTGAAAAGTTCATGTCGGTTTTTTGACCTGTTGACATTTTAAATGTCGGTATTTTGACCTTATCGGTATTTTAAATGTCGGTATTTTGACCATGTCAGGATTTTGTCCTTGTCGGGATTTTGACCATAGGTCAATGGTTGTCAGGATTTTGACCGTCTGGATTTTGATTGTAGGTAAATTGACTGCATCCTCCACTGGACTGTATTTATATGGCAGTACCACTGGACTTATATGGCAGTACAACTGGACTGGATTTATACGGCAGTATTACTGGACTTATACTGCAGTACCACTGGACATATACGGCAGTATCACTAGAATTATATGGCAGTACCACTAGACATATAGGGCAGTACCACTGGACATATACGGCAGTAGCATTGGACTGGATTTATACGGAAGTACCAATGGACATATACGGCAGTATCACTGGAATTATATGGCAGTACCACTGAACATATATATGGCAGTATCACGGATTTATACAGCAGTACCACTGGACTGTATTTATACAGCAGTACCACTGGATTTATATGGCAGTACTACTGGACATATACAACAGTATCACTGGTCTTATATGGCAGTACCACTGGACTGGATTTATATGGCAGTATCACTGGACATATACAGCAGTATCACTGGACTTATATGGCAGTACCACTGGACTTGATTTATACGGCAGTACCACTGGACTGGACTTTTACGGCAGTATCACTGGAATTATATGGCAGTACCACTAGAATTATTCAGCAGTACCACTGGTCTGGATTTATATGGCAGTACCACTGGACATAAACGGCAGTATCACTGAAATTATATGGCAATACCACTGGACGGGATCAGTATGAAATCCATACAATCAAAATCCAGACGGTCAAAATCCAGACAACAATTGACCGACGGTCAAAATACAGACAAGCTCAAAATACTGACAAGGTCACAATACCAATATATAATGGCAAACTGCTCTAATCAACCTGGTAACACTCCTCAGGTGCTGCAGGAGGGGGTTACTTTTAGACAATAAAAACAAAAGGATTTTTCCCACACACTCTGCGGGCTGTTAGTAACAAGAACTGTATACTATATAATAATAGAAAATGTAGAGCTCTTCGTTACATATATTTTGCAAAAAATATGATAAGCCTCCAGGACACTTCACGGCCGCTCTATTACTGGAGGTCCCTAATACTAAGTATAAGTCCAGAGGGGGACCCCACAAAGTTGGCTCAGGCCCAACCACTCCAAGGCAGCACACCATTGACATACTATAGTGTTAATATGTGTTAATAAAAAAGAAGCAGGAGCTATATGTTTGAAAGTAATACAAAAATAGGAGTGTTAGTAAAATACTCAAAAGAGTAAAAATAGTGGAAAAATAAAAGTGTTACACAAGTGCTAAATAAATATTATGGTGTGCTGCTCTAAGGTAGTCTGGTCACACCAAATCTGGGGGGGTACCACTCCCCAAACCCACACACAGCATAATAATAATAATGACATCCACTATGGGTCATATAATTTCTTAGTGTATGGCCACATGATAATGGCACATAAAAAACATATCCAGATTGAGAGCTAGTTTACCTGGAGTCACCCCTGTATCCTCCAAATAGCACTACAGGACCCAGCATGCCCTCATAATGCTGGTTCCATCTATGCCTCTCTGAACTGCAATATATAATGGAAAACTGCTCTAATCAACCTGGTAACACTCCTCAGGTGCTGCAGGAGGGGTTTACTTCTAGATAAGAAAAATAAAAGGATTTTTCCCACTCACTCTGCGGGCTGTTAGTAACAAGAACTGTATACTTGTTAGGGTCTCCTGCCCTGTGCTGCCACGTCGTCATGGCAACCGGGAGACAAGTGCTAGTGGAGTAACCTGAGCGCAGCTGATACTCCGGTTCGGGTCTTTTGCTGTGCAGTGGTTATAGGCTCTGTGCACGGCAGGGGATCCGGTGCTGGTTTTTGTGCTCACAGTCTGTGAGGTCTGAGTGGGGCGTGGACAGCACCTGCTTTATAAGGCCTCTTTTCAGGGTAAGCAGATGCTGCTGAATCTTTGTTGGTTAGTCAGTTCATGAAAGTTAGCCAGTACTGTGTAGCTTTGTATTTGTTTGTTGCTTACTGCAAATAGGCCTGGGAATTTGGTATTACACTATGCCAATCCAGACCTAGCAGTAAGACTGGAGTCAGTCGTTTAGCTTGCTGGGGTTCTGTTACTACTCTGTGAACTTAGCAAGTTTGCGGCTGTATTCTAAGACTTCCCTGTCTAATCCTGTCTCACTGTGCTAGGTGTCAGGGGTCAGTTTAGTGGCAGTAAGCTAAAACCTGTGCACTGCAAGTGAGAATTAGGATTGTGGAGATTCTCCTTGTGTCTATCATTCCATCTCTGACCAAGGAGTTTACTGCCACACCCGTTGGTAACCCTTTAGGGTTTTGCTGTTGCCCTTAGCAACAGCATTTCGGGTTCTCTACGTATTAAAACACAACATCTTGCTTTTTCCATCTTAGCAGTTCTAATACAAGGGAGATACCCAGTTCCTTAGCCTCTGGGCTTCTCTGTTCACTTTGTGTGTATTTTGTTACCCTATCACCTTCTGTGTACGTTATGTCATATTCCCCAGTTTGTCTGTGAGTCCATCTGTTTTGCATAACAGTTCAAACACCAGTACATTCCTGCAGACACTGGAGTGCATAACAGTTCTGACACCAGTACTTTCCTGCAGGCACTGGTGTGCATAACATATTCAGCAGCCTAATACTCCTGTTGAAATTTTGTGGGAATATGGAGCATACCCCTCAAAATACGTTGCAACAGGTGGTCGATCAGGTGCAGGTCCTGACTCGACAATTTAATGATTTGTCCATTAAAATGCACACCTCCCAGGCTGCTGGCGGAGCTCCCGCAGCAGCAGCACCTGCAGGGGTTAAGGAGCCGAAAGTAAATCTCCCGGATCGTTTTTCTGGAGATCGCTCGCAGTTCTTTTGTTTCAAGGAGAGCTGCAAGCTATACTTCCGGCTTAGGCCTCAGTCTTCTGGGTCGGAGATTCAGCGGGTGGGCATAGTGATTTCCTTGCTACAAGGAGACCCACAGGTCTGGGCATATGGGTTGCAGCCTGACTGTCCGTCGCTTAAAAGTGTTGATGTTTTTTTTACGGCACTGGGCATGTTGTATGATGACCCTGACAAGACGGCCTCAGCCGAGGCTCAGATTTCGATCCTTAAGCAAGGGCGAAGGCCAGTTGAGGTTTACTGTACGGAGTTTCGGAGGTTGGCCCATGATACCCAGTGGAATGACCCAGCCCTGAGACACCAGTACCGAAGAGGTCTTTCTAACCAGATAAAGGACCAACTGGTACAATATCCCTTGCCTGATAGCTTGGATCAGCTCATGCAGTTATCCATCCGGGTGGATAGACGGCTGAGAGAGCGTAGGCTTGAAAGGGAGACTGAGATTTCCTTCCTTCCCAAGGGAACCTCAGACTCTGAGGAATTTTCTGAGGAGCCTATGCAGATTGGGGCTACCCGCCTCTCCTCGCGTGAGAAGACGCGGAGGAGACAGCAGGGGTTGTGTTTGTACTGTGGGAATAAAGGTCATGTGGTAGTATCATGCCCAGAAAAGCCGGAAAACTTCAGGGCCTGAGGGTGATGGGAAATATCCTGTCAGGCCAGAAGTCAGAATTTCCCAAGAAGACTTTTATCATTCCGGTGACCTTGAAGATCCTCGGTCAAACTGTCAAGACTGAGGCCTTTGTGGACAGTGGGGCCGACGGGGTTTTTATGGACCGCCAATTCGCCCTGAAACACTCTGTTCCCTTAGTACCCTTGGCATCGGAAATTGAGATTTGTGGGTTAAACGGGGAACCATTATCCCAAGGTAAAATTACCTCTTGCACTAGCCAGATTTCTTTGTTTATTGGAGCCACACACTCTGAAAAATTGTCCTTTTATGTGACTGTCTGTACTTTTGCCCCATTGGTGTTGGGGTTACCCTGGTTAAGGGCCCACAATCCTCAATTTGACTGGGTCTCTGGGGAGATTCTTAGTTGGGGTACTGATTGTTTCAGGAGTTGCTTGAGCCTTCCAGTCAGGCTCTCGCAGCTAAGTTTGCCAGGATTGCCAGGGTGTTATGCAGATTTTGCGGACGTGTTCTCCAAAAAAGTTGCAGAGGTACTACCTCCCCATCGCCCCTATGACTGTGCCATTGATTTGTTGCCAAATGCTAAGCTTCCAAAGACCAGGTTGTACTCCCTGTCACATCCTGAGACTCAGGCTATGGCAGAGTACATTCAGGAGAACTTGGCTAAGGGATTTATCAGACCTTCACAGTCTCCAGTTGGGTCGGGGTTCTTCTTCGTGGGTAAAAAGGACGGTTCGTTGCGACCCTACATCGACTTCAGGGAATTGAACCGTATCACGATTAAAAACTCATACCCACTGCCTCTCATTTCGGTCTTGTTTGACCAGCTTCGTACTGCCACCATTTTTTCTAAGATTGACCTACGCGGTGCGTACAATCTAATCCGAATAAGAGAGGGGGATGAATGGAAGACTGCCTTTAATACCCACTCAGGGCATTATGAATATTTGGTGATGCCTTTTGGGCTCTGTAATGCCCCGGCAGTCTTCCAGGATTTCATGAATGATGTGCTCAGGGAATATTTGGATAGATTCTTAGTTGTATACTTAGATGACATCCTAATCTTCTCCCATTCCCTGGAGGAACATCGGAAGCATGTACGCTTAGTCCTCCAGAAACTCAGAGACCACCGGCTTGGGGCGAAGCTGGAGAAGTGCGAATTTGAAGTTCAGCAAATCGCATTTCTAGGATATATTATCTCCCCAGAAGGTTTCCAAATGGAGGGTTCCAAGGTACAGGCAGTCCTGGATTGGGTGCAGCCCACTAGTTTGAAGGCGCTTCAGCGTTTCCTGGGCTTTGCGAATTTTTATAGACGATTTATCGCTGGATTTTCGTCTATAGTGGCGCCCTTGGTGGCACTCACTAAGAAAGGGGCGGATGTTGCTCACTGGTCTTGTGAGGCTAAAGCGGCTTTTGCCCGTCTCAAAAGGGCATTTGTTTCGGCCAAGGTGCTGCGACACCCAGATCCAGAGCGTCCTTTTGTGGTGGAGGTGGATGCCTCTGAGATGGGTATTGGGGCAGTGCTTTCTCAGATGGGAGTGTCTGATAATCGCCTTCATCCCTGTGCTTACTTTTCCCGTAAATTTTCGCCTGCCGAGATGAATTATGACGTGGGTAACCGGGAATTGTTGGCTATTAAGGATGCACTCGAGGAGTGGAGACACTGGCTTGAGGGGGCTAAGTTTGTGGTCTCAATTCTCACTGACCATAAGAATCTGGCATATTTAGAGTCAGCGAAGCGTCTCAATGCCAGGCAGGCACGATGGGCTTTGTTTTTTGCTCGCTTTAATTTTTTGATAACATATCGCCCTGGGTCAAAAAACATCAAGGCTGATGCGCTCTCGCGGAGTTTTGCTCCAATCCAGGAGACCACCGAGGAGCCGTTGCCCATTGTTTCCCCATCATGTATTAAAGTGGGCATTACCCAGGACCTCTTATCATTAGTCCTTAGAGCACAGGAGCAGGCTCCTCCAGACCTTCCGGTAGGTCTTTTGTTTGTGCCTCCTAGGTTAAGACAGCGAGTGTTCCTGGAATTCCATGCCAAGAAGTCGGCAGGTCACCCGGGTATTGCCAGAACTCGGGAGTTGCTATCTAGGGCGGTGTGGTGGCCCTCGGTGGCTAAGGATGTGGATCAGTGGGTTCGGGCATGTGACATCTGTGCCCGAAATAAGACTCCTAGAGGGGTTCCTGTTGGCCCATTACATCCACTCTCTATCCCATCTAAGCCATGGACCCACATTTCAATGGATTTTGTGGTGGACTTGCCCAAATCCTCGGGGATGACAGCCATCTGGGTTGTCGTTGACAGGTTTTCGAAGATGGCGCACTTCGTTCCACTGGTTGGGCTGCCATCAGCCAGACGCCTGTCTGAATTATTTATGCTGCATGTTGTGCGTCTCCACGGGTTGCCACTTGATGTGGTCTCTGACCGCGGATCCCAGTTTGTGGCCAAATTCTGGAGGGCATTTTGTTCCGATCTCCAGATTTCTGTCAGCTTGTCGTCAGGCTACCATCCGCAGTCTAATGGGCAGACTGAAAGGGTGAACCAGTCCTTGGAGCAGTTCCTCAGGTGTTATGTCTCCAAGTGTCAGACTGACTGGGTTGCTCATCTGTCCATGGCGGAGTTTGCCTATAACAACGCGGCTCACTCTGCTACAGGGATCTCTCCCTTCCTTTGTGTGTATGGGCATCATCCTAAGGCCAATTCTTTTGACCCCCTGGACTCCACGCCTGGTGGTTCCTCTATGGTTTCGGTCCTTAGAGGTATTTGGCGGAAAGTGAAGAAAGCCCTTGTGTCTGTGTCATTAGTGACCAAAAGGGTTTTTGATAAGCGGAAAAGACCCTGCAGCTTCAAATTAGGAGACTTCGTCTGGTTGTCTACCAAGAATTTGAAGTTGAGACAGCCATCTCATAAGTTAGGGCCCCGGTTCATCGGCCCTTATAAGATCACCAGGGTTATCAATCCGGTGGCATTTCAGTTAGATCTGCCCCGTTCTTTGGGTATCAATAAAACATTTCATTGTTCCCTTTTAAAACGGGCGATTAGTAATCCTTCTTCCAGTGGAAGACCTTCCCCTCTTCTGATACGTGGCCAGAGGGAGTTTGTTGTTGAAAGGATTCTTGACTCCAAGGTGGTTCGGGGTCGGCTGTCATTTTTGGTGCACTGGAAGGGGTATGGCCCGGAGGAGCGGTCGTGGGTGCGCAGTTGTGATCTTCATGCCCCCAGACTGATACGCTCTTTCTTCTCGCAGTTCCCCGATAAACCCGGTGGTAGGGGTTCTTTGACCCCTCGTCAGAGGGGGGGTACTGTTAGGGTCTCCTGCCCTGTGCTGCCACGTCGTCATGGCAACCGGGAGACAAGTGCTAGTGGAGTAACCTGAGCGCAGCTGATACTCCGGTTCGGGTCTTTTGCTGTGCAGTGGTTATAGGCTCTGTGCACGGCAGGGGATCCGGTGCTGGTTTTTGTGCTCACAGTCTGTGAGGTCTGAGTGGGGCGTGGACAGCACCTGCTTTATAAGGCCTCTTTTCAGGGTAAGCAGATGCTGCTGAATCTTTGTTGGTTAGTCAGTTCATGAAAGTTAGCCAGTACTGTGTAGCTTTGTATTTGTTTGTTGCTTACTGCAAATAGGCCTGGGAATTTGGTATTACACTATGCCAATCCAGACCTAGCAGTAAGACTGGAGTCAGTCGTTTAGCTTGCTGGGGTTCTGTTACTACTCTGTGAACTTAGCAAGTTTGCGGCTGTATTCTAAGACTTCCCTGTCTAATCCTGTCTCACTGTGCTAGGTGTCAGGGGTCAGTTTAGTGGCAGTAAGCTAAAACCTGTGCACTGCAAGTGAGAATTAGGATTGTGGAGATTCTCCTTGTGTCTATCATTCCATCTCTGACCAAGGAGTTTACTGCCACACCCGTTGGTAACCCTTTAGGGTTTTGCTGTTGCCCTTAGCAACAGCATTTCGGGTTCTCTACGTATTAAAACACAACATCTTGCTTTTTCCATCTTAGCAGTTCTAATACAAGGGAGATACCCAGTTCCTTAGCCTCTGGGCTTCTCTGTTCACTTTGTGTGTATTTTGTTACCCTATCACCTTCTGTGTACGTTATGTCATATTCCCCAGTTTGTCTGTGAGTCCATCTGTTTTGCATAACAGTTCAAACACCAGTACATTCCTGCAGACACTGGAGTGCATAACAGTTCTGACACCAGTACTTTCCTGCAGGCACTGGTGTGCATAACAATACTATATAATAATAGAAAATGTAGAGCTCTTCATTACATATATTTTGCAAAAAATATGATAAGCCTCCAGGCCACTTCACAGCCGCTCTATTACTGGAGGTCCCTAATACTAAGTATAAGTCCAGGGCGTGGACCCCACAAAGTTGGCTCAGGCCCAACCTCCCCAGGGCAGCACACCATTGACATACTATAGTGTTAATATGTGTTAATAAGAAAGAAGCAGGAGCTATATGTTAGAAAGTGATACAAAAATAGGGGTGTTAGTAAAATACTCAAAAGAGTAAAATTCACAAAAGGTCATTCAAAAAGTCACAATACCGACATTTAAAATACCGACAAGGTCAAAATACCGACATTTTAAATGTCGACAGGTCAAAAAGTCAACACACATTTTCCATAGTTTTTTTGGTGTGTATGTCGACATAGGTTGACATAGACACCGTATAAGTGTACCGCTGTGCTCGCCGTGTTGCGCTCTGCACACTATTGTATTCCCCCTCCACATCCACTGGGATGGTAAAATATGAACAAGTCGGTTTCAATGAAAAAATCATGAAAAGCTCATGTCGTTTTTTGACCTGTTGACATTTTAAATGTCTGTATTTTGACCTTATTGGTATTTTAAATGTCAGTATTTTGACCATGTCAGGATTTTGTCCTTGTCGGGATTTTGACCATAGGTCAATGGTTGTCAGGATTTTGACCATCGGGATTTTGAGTGTAGGTAATTTGACTGCATCCCCCAATGGACTGTATTTATATGGCAGTACCACTGGACTTATACGGCAGTACCACTGGACTGGATTTATACGGCAGTATCACTGGACTTATACGGCAGTACCACTGGACATATACGGCAGTATCACTGTAATTATACGGCAGTACCACTGGACATATACGTCAGTATCACCGGACCTATATGACAGTTTCACTGGACTGGATTTATAACGCAGTACCACTGGATTTATACAGCAGTACCACTGGACATATACGGCAGTATCACTGGACATATACGGCAGTAGCACTGGACTGGATTTATACAGCAGTACCACTGGATTTATTCGGCAGTGACACTGGACATATACAACATTATCACTGGACTTATACTGCAGTACCACTGTACTGGATGTATATGGCAGTATCACTGGACATATACGGCAGTATCACTGGACTTATATGGCAGTATCACTGGACTTATATGGCAGTACCACTGGACTGGATTTATATGGCAGTACCACTGGACTTATACGGCAGTTCCACTGGACTTATATGGCAGCATCACTGGAATTATGTGGCAGTACCACTGGACTTATACGGCAGTGCCACTGGTCTGGACCTATATGGCAGTACCACTGGATTTATATGGCAGTACTACTGGATGGGATCAGTATTAAATACCTACAATCAAAATCCATATGGTCAAAATCCCGACAGCAGTTGACCGAGAGACAAAATACAGACAAGGTCAAAATACTGACAAGGTCTCAATACCGACATTTAAAATACCGACAAGGTCAAAATATTAACATTTTAAATGTTGGCAGGTCAAAAAGTCAACACATGGTTTTCACTTTTTTTATGTATGTCGACATAGGTTGACATGGACACCGTATAAGTGTACTGCGTCCCCTCACCGTGCTGTGCTCTGCACACTATTATATTCCCCCTCCACATCCACTGGGATGGTAAAATATGAATACGTCGGTTTCAATGAAAAAATCATGAAAAGCTCATGTAGTTTTTTTGACCTGTCGACATTTTAAATGTTGGTATTTTGACCTTATTGGTATTTTAAATGTCGGTATTTTGACCATGTCAGGATTTTGTCCTTGTCAGTATTTTGACCATAGGTCAATGGTTGTCAGGATTTTGACCGTCAGGATTTTGATTGTAGGGTAATTGACTGCATCCCCCACTGGACTGTATTTATATGGCAGTACCACTGGACTTATACGGCAGTACCACTGGACTGAATTTATTCGGCAGTATCACTGGACTTATACGGCAGTACCACTGGACATATACGGCAGTATCACTGGACTTATACGGCAGTATCACTAGACTGTATTTATACGGCAGTACCACTGGA
Organism: Pseudophryne corroboree; assembly: GCF_028390025.1. Lineage (NCBI taxonomy): Eukaryota > Metazoa > Chordata > Amphibia > Anura > Myobatrachidae > Pseudophryne > Pseudophryne corroboree. The sequence goes on along the minus strand of NC_086447.1, from coordinate 637,313,582 downwards.
TTTATACAGCAGTACCACTGGACATATACGGCAGTATCACCGGAATTATATGGCAGTACCACTGGACATATACGGAAGTATCACTGGACATATACGGCAATGCCACTGGACTGGATTCATACGGCAGTACCACTGGACATATACGTCAGTATCACTGGAATTATATGGCAGTACCACTGGACATATACGGCAGTATCACTGGACATAGACGGCAGTACCACTGAACTGGATTTATACAGCAGTACCACTGGATTTATACGGCAGTGCCACTGGATTTATATGCAGTATCACGTGACTTATACGGCAGTACCACTGGACTGGATTTATATGGCAGTTTCACTGGACATATACGGCAGTATCACTGGACATATATGGCAGTATCACTGGACTTATATGGCAGTACCACTGGGCTTATACAGCAGCACAGGGACACCACCACTGGACTGATGCATGACAACACAGCACCACTGCAATGGACTGGACTTATCCAGCAGCACTGAACATATGGCAGCAGAGTACACCTCCACTGTGACTGGACTGATGCAGCACAAGACACCACCACTGGACTGATGCAGCACAACACAGCACCACTGGGACTGGACTTATATGGCAGCACTGGACATATGGCAGCAGAGGACACTACAACTGTAACTGGACTGATGCAGCCAGGGTCATTTTAAGAGAGGAGGAGGCCCGTGTTCAGCCTCCTCCATTCTGGCCCCCACCTCTCTGCCTGGAGAACTGTACAGTCTGAGCACTAGAGGGCTCAGACTCTACTGCGCATGCTCAGATCTCTGGGAAAATGGCACAGCATCCATTTTCCCTGAGAGTTCACTACTGCGCATACGCAGAACTCCGTGAAAATGGCCGCTGAGTTCTAATAGCGCTGCGGATGCCGGCGCTGGACTTCGGAGGGGTGAGTATTTTAAAAATTGGTGCAGTGTGTGGTGGGGGCCCCCCTGGACTCAGGGACCCGTGTGCACCGCACACGCTGCACCCATTATAGAAACGCCAGTGGATGCAGCACAAGACACCACCACTGGACTCATGCAGCACAACACAGCACTGGAATGACACACATATGGGGTCATTCTGATCTGATCGCACGCTGCCGTTCATCACAGCATAGCGATCAGTTCATAAGTGTGTATACACCAGCGCCGCAGTGCGCTGGCGCATGGCTGTCATTGCCTAGCGATCGCCTCAACCTGATTGATAGGCAGAGGTGTTTGCTGGGTGGGAGGGGCGGCACGGTGGCGTTTGACCGCCGTTTTGTGGGCAGAGTCTGGACAACGCAGGCGTGGCCTGACTGTGCGGGGGGCGGGTCAAAGCATCTGCGTGATGTCACTCGCAGCCGCTGCAACCCAGGCAGCATTGAGTAGCTCCTGGCCAGCACGCAAAAGCTGCACTAGCCGGGAGCTACTCCTGAAGTGCAAAAGCATCGCCGCTGTGCTATGCTTTTGTACTTCTGCGGAGGGGTGGGCCTGACATGCGGGGTGGACTAGCCCTGTGCTGGGTATCCCCCCGCATGTCAGTGTGCCTGATTGTAGCCATTCAAAATTTTGCAGGGCTATGATCAAGTCTGAATTAGGCCCATAAGACAGAGCAGGTTGCCACACCACTTTCCCGCACAGGCAGACACTGAGGAGAGAGACACGTCCTCTCGCTACACTCTCCACGACTAGAGTGAAAATGGCGGCGACGCGTGGCTCCTTATATGGAATACAAAACCCACAAGTATCCGACAGCGGGATGATGACAATTTGCCTCGTTCTGGGTTCTGAGTCAGGCGGGAAAACCTGAGCCGGACTTGGATCCGGGCTCAGGAGGTGATATTTGGTAGGGTTCAGAGAACCGAACCCGCTCATCTCTACTGCTAATACTCAGAAGTGTGAGGTGCAAATGATTTACTAGTAATACAGTAGTTACTGCACTGTAAAAAAGAAACAAAGATTTTGATGGAAGATACTGTAAGAACCAATTGGACCGTCTAGTCTTCAGTTAAAAAAACAAACGATTTTGGACAAGGTTACTCTAAATTGCATTTAGAATTTAATGCATACAGTAGAGATCTTTCCACACTGTACTGTACTGTACATACAGTATTTCCTTTATCCTGCAATGTACAATATGGCACGGCTTGGAATCTCATAGATTATGAGATTTACAGTACAGTAGCCATGCGTTATGATTTTTCTCATACCTCCCAACTGTCCCGATTTTCGCGGGACAGTCCCGTTTTTTGGGGACTGTCCCGCTGTCCCACCCGCGGGCCACAGTGTCCCGCGGTGCGGGGGTCAGTTGGGAGGCTCTGTCAATCGCGGTGAATAGACGCTGTGCGCATGCGCACAGCATCTATTCAGTGTAGTCAGAGGGAGAGGGAGCATGCCAGCGGCTCACAGAGCGCTGGGCATGCCCCCTTAGTGATGAAAACGGGGCGTGGCTCGCGATAGCGGGTCCTCCGTGAAGCCACGCCCCATTATTATAGGTCACGCCCCCTTTTCGGGAGCGCGCGCGGCTTGGCCGCACCAGTGTCCCTCTCCACAAGATAAGAAAGTTGGGAGGTATGTTTTTCTTAAGTTGCTTCTTTAATATGGTACTTTATACATATTCTACTGTATTATGGCAAACAAATTTTTGGGATGTACAGTAGGCTGATCTGTAAATATACTGTACAGTAAGTCAGTCAGTGTTTCCATAGAAACACTGTTCAATACTGTACATCAGGAATGGGGAACCTTCGGTCCTCAAGCTGTTGTTGAACTACACATCCCAGCATGCCCTGCAACAGTTTTAGCATGGCCAAATAGCAAAACTGTAGCAAGGCATGCTGGTATGTGTAGTTCAACAACAGCTGGAATACCGAAGGTTTCCCATCCCTGCTGTACATTGGGGGTAATTCCAAGTTGATCGCAGCAGGAATTTTGTTAGCAGTTGGGCAAAACCATGGGGGTCATTCCGAGTTGTTTGCTCGCTAGCAGATTTTAGCAGCATTGCCCACGCTAGGCCGCCGCCCTCTGGGAGTGTATCTTAGCATAGCAGAATTGCGAACGAAAGATTAGCAGAATTGCGAATAGAAAATTTTTAGCAGTTTCTGAGTAGCTCGAAACTTACTCCTACACTGCGATCAGCTCATCCCATTTCGTTCCTGGTTTGACGTCACAAACATGCCCTGCGTTCGGCCAGCCACTCCCCCGTTTCTCCAGACACTCCCGCGTTTTATCCTGACATGCCTGCGTTTTTTCGCACACTCCCAGAAAACGGTCAGTTTCCGCCCAGAAACACCCACTTCCTGTCAATCACACTCCGATCACTTCAACAATGAAATTTCTTAACAAAAAAAAGGGAAGATCTTTCTTGCGCTTTACTAAACAAGTTTCAGCCTCTCGTCCCACACAAAGAAACCTCCACCGTGGTTTCACTTTAGAACTATACACCAACAACAAACGTGAGGCAGAGATGGCGCAACTTGTCACCCTTAAAGATACACAGAGGTGCTTACACGAAAATGTTCCTACAACAGGATCAAGATGTATATTCTAGAGTCCACCTTCCACAAATATGGATTCTAAAATAATATAGTAAGAAGAAACACAACAAACATAGTGTATTCCGATTAAATTGATTGATGTGTCTTTAATACTTCTTGGTCTCACTCACATATTGCAATTTGTTCAATTCACATATAGAAATCCACAGATGTGATGATTCAACTTCATAGACATTCAGGAAACGTGAGCTCCATATAGCACATAAAAGAGAAAAAATATAGAAAAAATAGTGCAACCCTGTCTGTGTATATTCTTAAAAGGGATATTTATTAAAGAACTCACAAAACACAGACTTGACAATAACATGTAAAATGCTTGGACATCAGGGCAAAGGGAAAAACAGCCACCGGCAGCATGTATTATAGTCACCGCAAGTCCCGGTATTACTCGAGGTGTCCCCACGCCGTCGGAGCCGTCATCCAAAGTTCCAGTCAATCCAGCAACCAACAGAAATCCCCAGCTTGAGCGCTTTCGGATATGGTATCCTTCTTCGGAAGCTTGGGGGATAGATGCTATTACCTACTTTAAATAGTATCCAAACCTTAATCAAATGGAAAACAGCTGTCCAATAAGGCCGCCCTCAGAGCCGGTCCGTGTTTCCAGAAAGTGACGTGTGCGTTTCAATAGGCGGAAGCAGGTCCTTATTGTGGAAGGTGACATGTGCGTTCCAATGAGCGGAAGACGCGTCACCGGAAGTGACGTTACGGGACCCAGCTCTTACACTATGCGTTCCATTCCATGTCATTTGTATACACTGATCGTTTTATAATGTGTTATTCCACTCTGAACTCCATCAGTCACCCAAAAGATATAAAACAGATACAGGAGAAATAACTATATCATAAAAATTTTTGTTTTAAAATATTTCATATACATATAAAAATTATTGCTTTTTTTAAAAATATTGCTTTTAAAAAACATATTAATAAAAGAGACTTAGAGACTCATCATAAAAACCACTTGAGTTCAAAATCACTATTCAGTCCCAATGGGACTAAGGTTTTTAGTTTGTATATCCATTTCATTTCTGTTTTAGATAATAAAATATCAGTTTCTTTATTTCTAGGGGTAGAATTAATGGTCTGAATACCCCAAAAGGATTTAAAGTGACAAGGTTTACAGGCATGTGTCAATTTAAAGTGCTTAGAGACTGTGTGGGTATCCAAACCTTTTTTAACATTGCGGATATGTTCCGATAATCTTATTTTTAAGTTTCTGCTTGTCTTTCCGACATACACCAATCCGCAATCACACTCCAGAGCATAAATAACATTACTCGAGTTACATGTGATAAAATTCTTAATGGGATATGTATTACCCCCTACCGTGAACTCCTTTATTTTACTTGCACCTTTTGTGCATTTGCACATGGCGCATAGTCCACATCGGTAGAACCCTGTACTTCTAATACTAGTTCTCTTAGACACCTCAATTGAACTATGGACTAACTTGTCTTTAATGGATTTTGATTTTCTATAAATAAACCTTGGTTTTGGGGGTAATATTGGGCCCAAAACTGGATCTTTTGTAAGTACCATCCAGTGTTTTTTCATAATGAACTCTATTTCTCTGTATTGTGAATTAAAATTAGTAATAAAAGACCACTGAAAATCATTTTCTCTCGGTATTTTCTGATTAGTCCCTTGTATAAGATCTCTTCTATCAACAGTTTTTATCCTCTCTTGAGCTTTTATTAGACTGTCTTTGCTATAACCTTTCTCAATAAACCGATCACATAATTCACCCATTTGTGCCTCACAGATACTAGAGTCAGTGCAATTTCGTTTTACTCTTAGTAGTTGGCTGTATGGAATCCCGTCTAGCCAGTGATCGTGATGTTGGCTTGTTTTTTCAATAAAACCATTCGAATCAGTTGGTTTACGGTATAGCTTCGTGTTTAGTGAGCCATTTGCAATGTATATACAAAGGTCCAGAAACATTATTTCCTGTTGGCTCATAGTAGTGGTTAATTTTATATTAAATGAATTTATACTAAGTCCTTCAATAAAAACATCCAACTCACTTAAAGACCCACTCCATATAAATAGCAGGTCATCTATGTAGCGACGCCAGAGCACCAGGCTCGTCCCGAGCCGCTCTCCATCCCAAACTGTCTCCTCCTCCCAGTAGGCCATGAAGAGGTTGGAATAGCTCGGGGCGAACCTGGTGCCCATAGCAGTCCCCACACGTTGGAGGTAATAGTTACCATTAAAAACAAAATAATTATTTCTCAAAATAAACTTGATACCTTCCAAAATAAAGGTCTTCAGATCGGAGGAATAATCAGAAAGTTCTAAGAAAAAAGAGACAGCTTCTATGCCTTTATCCTCCTCTATAATTGTATAGAGGGATGACACGTCTGAACTTACAAGGACATAGTTCTCCTCCCACTTTAAACTGTCCAAAATGGTTAAAAGTTGTCCCGTGTCTTTTAGGTAAGATTTCGTACATTTAACCAAAGGCTGTAAATAATAATCTATTAGCATGGAAAGATTGGAGGTAATACTATTCACCCCAGACACTATAGGTCTGCCTGGGGGACAAACCGGATTTTTATGTATCTTGGGTAAACAATAAATGGTAGGGATTGTAGGATGCTCGATATTAATAAAATCAAACTCATCCTTGGTTATAACACCCTTGGACAAGACTTCTGTTGTCCATTTTCGTAAAGACTCGCTGATTCTTAAAGTGGGGTCTGTCCTGATTTTTGAATAGGTGATTCCATCACCGAGCTGTCGTTCTAGCTCTGCTATATAATCCACCTTATCCATCAAGACTAGACCACCACCCTTATCTGCGGGTTTTATTATAATCATGTCATCACTTCTAAGAGATTTTAAAGCGGACCATTCTTTTTTGGTTAAGTTACATTTCTTACGTTTTTTTCTCAAAGTTTGTTCTACTTCATCCAACACGAGTTTGCTATAGCAGTCTATAAAACTACCTTTCGCAAACGTTGGATTAAATGTGGATTTTGGTTTGAATTTAGAGCCAGATGGAACTTCCATACTGCCCATTTCATCGTTATTCTTACCAACAAAGAATCTCCTCAAAGTAAGTTTGCGTACAAACTTCTGTAAGTCCACAAAAAAGTCAAAAGGCTCTAATTGACTAGTGGGTGCGAACTTTAATCCCCTAGTGAGTACTTTTGTCTCATCTATTGTAAGAACTCTCTTACTTAGATTAAAAATCTTAACCGTGTTAACCTTGGGAGTATTCATTTTCTCTCTAACAGGTTTATTCTTATTCTTTTTTAAACCTCCTCTCTTTCCCCTTTTTCTTCCTTTCTTAATTTTTTCGGAGCCTATGGGTTTTATTTTATCTAAGGTACCCTCCTCCTCCATGGTCCCCTGTCTAAAAAACGTGTTCTCTGTGATTTTATATCCCTTTGATCCCATCTGTCGTGTGTAGTATCAGCCTCCTGGTAAGAGTCATTCCTCTCCCTAGGATGAAAATTCTGTTCCCTTCTATCTCTCCCTCTGAAATCTGTTCTTCTATAGTTCTCTCTAAAATCATTTTGTGTATCTCTCCTCCATACTCTATTTGGATTATTAACCCTTTTTCCTCCTCTATATCTCACCTCTTGCCAATCATCTTGTCTCTCCGAAACAGGTTCCCTATAACTATTCCTTCTGTATCTGTTTGGTTTGGGGTTAGTTTTAGTTGATATATTGTTATCTTTACAATTATCATTTGGATTCTTATCCCTATAGTATTTTCTTTTCTTTCTTTCCTTGATCTCCCTTGTTTCTTTATTTAATTTTCGCACTATTTCTATTTCTGCCTCCTTTACATCTTCTAAACCCAGACAAGGGTCTAGAGTAGTTCTTAAACCAGATATTTCATTATTCAAGACCTGTAGGTCCTTTTTTCTCTCTCTTAATATTAGATCTATCAGTTTGTGGGAACAATTATCCAAAATGGAATCCCATTCTTGTCTGAATTCCTCATTTTGAGTATTAAAAGTTGGATTCTTAATTATTTTTAGACCTTTAGGGATTAATTTTTCCATCTGATAATGTTCAAGTGTGTTTATCTCCCACCACAGCCGATTTTCTTTAATCAAGGCTGTATCTAATTTGTGTAAGATTGATGATAAATCTTCATCACATACATTAGTGTCTACAGCATCCTCAACGAATAGTTCATTGAACATATCCCTTCTGTTATCTCTAAAAGTGAACATTCTAGCAGCAATACTAGATCAAGGTGAACAGGTAAACTTGACAAAAAAAAGGGAAGATCTTTCTTGCGCTTTACTAAACAAGTTTCAGCCTCTCGTCCCACACAAAGAAACCTCCACCGTGGTTTCACTTTAGAACTATACACCAACAACAAACGTGAGGCAGAGATGGCGCAACTTGTCACCCTTAAAGATACACAGAGGTGCTTACACGAAAATGTTCCTACAACAGGATCAAGATGTATATTCTAGAGTCCACCTTCCACAAATATGGATTCTAAAATAATATAGTAAGAAGAAACACAACAAACATAGTGTATTCCGATTAAATTGATTGATGTGTCTTTAATACTTCTTGGTCTCACTCACATATTGCAATTTGTTCAATTCACATATAGAAATCCACAGATGTGATGATTCAACTTCATAGACATTCAGGAAACGTGAGCTCCATATAGCACATAAAAGAGAAAAAATATAGAAAAAATAGTGCAACCCTGTCTGTGTATATTCTTAAAAGGGATATTTATTAAAGAGCTCACAAAACACAGACTTGACAATAACATGTAAAATGCTTGGACATCAGGGCAAAGGGAAAAACAGCCACCGGCAGCATGTATTATAGTCACCGCAAGTCCCGGTATTACTCGAGGTGTCCCCACGCCGTCGGAGCCGTCATCCAAAGTTCCAGTCAATCCAGCAACCAACAGAAATCCCCAGCTTGAGCGCTTTCGGATATGGTATCCTTCTTCGGAAGCTTGGGGGATAGATGCTATTACCTACTTTAAATAGTATCCAAACCTTAATCAAATGGAAAACAGCTGTCCAATAAGGCCGCCCTCAGAGCCGGTCCGTGTTTCCAGAAAGTGACGTGTGCGTTTCAATAGGCGGAAGCAGGTCCTTATTATGGAAGGTGACATGTGCGTTCCAATGAGCGGAAGACGCGTCACCGGAAGTGACGTTACGGGACCCAGCTCTTACACTATGCGTTCCATTCCATGTCATTTGTATACACTGATCGTTTTATAATGTGTTATTCCACTCTGAACTCCATCAGTCACCCAAAAGATATAAAACAGATACAGGAGAAATAACTATATCATAAAAATTTTTGTTTTAAAATATTTCATATACATATAAAAATTATTGCTTTTTTTAAAAATATTGCTTTTAAAAAACATATTAATAAAAGAGACTTAGAGACTCATCATAAAAACCACTTGAGTTCAAAATCACTATTCAGTCCCAATGGGACTAAGGTTTTTAGTTTGTATATCCATTTCATTTCTGTTTTAGATAATAAAATATCAGTTTCTTTATTTCTAGGGGTAGAATTAATGGTCTGAATACCCCAAAAGGATTTAAAGTGACAAGGTTTACAGGCATGTGTCAATTTAAAGTGCTTAGAGACTGTGTGGGTATCCAAACCTTTTTTAACATTGCGGATATGTTCCGATAATCTTATTTTTAAGTTTCTGCTTGTCTTTCCGACATACACCAATCCGCAATCACACTCCAGAGCATAAATAACATTACTCGAGTTACATGTGATAAAATTCTTAATGGGATATGTATTACCCCCTACCGTGAACTCCTTTATTTTACTTGCACCTTTTGTGCATTTGCACATGGCGCATAGTCCACATCGGTAGAACCCTGTACTTCTAATACTAGTTCTCTTAGACACCTCAATTGAACTATGGACTAACTTGTCTTTAATGGATTTTGATTTTCTATAAATAAACCTTGGTTTTGGGGGTAATATTGGGCCCAAAACTGGATCTTTTGTAAGTACCATCCAGTGTTTTTTCATAATGAACTCTATTTCTCTGTATTGTGAATTAAAATTAGTAATAAAAGACCACTGAAAATCATTTTCTCTCGGTATTTTCTGATTAGTCCCTTGTATAAGATCTCTTCTATCAACAGTTTTTATCCTCTCTTGAGCTTTTATTAGACTGTCTTTGCTATAACCTTTCTCAATAAACCGATCACATAATTCACCCATTTGTGCCTCACAGATACTAGAGTCAGTGCAATTTCGTTTTACTCTTAGTAGTTGGCTGTATGGAATCCCGTCTAGCCAGTGATCGTGATGTTGGCTTGTTTTTTCAATAAAACCATTCGAATCAGTTGGTTTACGGTATAGCTTCGTGTTTAGTGAGCCATTTGCAATGTATATACAAAGGTCCAGAAACATTATTTCCTGTTGGCTCATAGTAGTGGTTAATTTTATATTAAATGAATTTATACTAAGTCCTTCAATAAAAACATCCAACTCACTTAAAGACCCACTCCATATAAATAGCAGGTCATCTATGTAGCGACGCCAGAGCACCAGGCTCGTCCCGAGCCGCTCTCCATCCCAAACTGTCTCCTCCTCCCAGTAGGCCATGAAGAGGTTGGCATAGCTCGGGGCGAACCTGGTGCCCATAGCAGTCCCCACACGTTGGAGGTAATAGTTACCATTAAAAACAAAATAATTATTTCTCAAAATAAACTTGATACCTTCCAAAATAAAGGTCTTCAGATCGGAGGAATAATCAGAAAGTTCTAAGAAAAAAGAGACAGCTTCTATGCCTTTATCCTCCTCTATAATTGTATAGAGGGATGACACGTCTGAACTTACAAGGACATAGTTCTCCTCCCACTTTAAACTGTCCAAAATGGTTAAAAGTTGTCCCGTGTCTTTTAGGTAAGATTTCGTACATTTAACCAAAGGCTGTAAATAATAATCTATTAGCATGGAAAGATTGGAGGTAATACTATTCACCCCAGACACTATAGGTCTGCCTGGGGGACAAACCGGATTTTTGTGTATCTTGGGTAAACAATAAATGGTAGGGATTGTAGGATGCTCGATATTAATAAAATCAAACTCATCCTTGGTTATAACACCCTTGGACAAGACTTCTGTTGTCCATTTTCGTAAAGACTCGCTGATTCTTAAAGTGGGGTCTGTCCTGATTTTTGAATAGGTGATTCCATCACCGAGCTGTCGTTCTAGCTCTGCTATATAATCCACCTTATCCATCAAGACTAGACCACCACCCTTATCTGCGGGTTTTATTATAATCATGTCATCACTTCTAAGAGATTTTAAAGCGGACCATTCTTTTTTGGTTAAGTTACATTTCTTACGTTTTTTTCTCAAAGTTTGTTCTACTTCATCCAACACGAGTTTGCTATAGCAGTCTATAAAACTACCTTTCGCAAACGTTGGATTAAATGTGGATTTTGGTTTGAATTTAGAGCCAGATGGAACTTCCATACTGCCCATTTCATCGTTATTCTTACCAACAAAGAATCTCCTCAAAGTAAGTTTGCGTACAAACTTCTGTAAGTCCACAAAAAAGTCAAAAGGCTCTAATTGACTAGTGGGTGCGAACTTTAATCCCCTAGTGAGTACTTTTGTCTCATCTATTGTAAGAACTCTCTTACTTAGATTAAAAATCTTAACCGTGTTAACCTTGGGAGTATTCATTTTCTCTCTAACAGGTTTATTCTTATTCTTTTTTAAACCTCCTCTCTTGCACTATTTTTTCTATATTTTTTCTCTTTTATGTGCTATATGGAGCTCACGTTTCCTGAATGTCTATGAAGTTGAATCATCACATCTGTGGATTTCTATATGTGAATTGAACAAATTGCAATATGTGAGTGAGACCAAGAAGTATTAAAGACACATCAATCAATTTAATCGGAATACACTATGTTTGTTGTGTTTCTTCTTACTATATTATTTTAGAATCCATATTTGTGGAAGGTGGACTCTAGAATATACATCTTGATCCTGTTGTAGGAACATTTTCGTGTAAGCACCTCTGTGTATCTTTAAGGGTGACAAGTTGCGCCATCTCTGCCTCACGTTTGTTGTTGGTGTATAGTTCTAAAGTGAAACCACGGTGGAGGTTTCTTTGTGTGGGACGAGAGGCTGAAACTTGTTTAGTAAAGCGCAAGAAAGATCTTCCCTTTTTTTTGTCAAGTTTACCTGTTCACCTTGATCTAGTATTGCTGCTAGAATGTTCACTTTTAGAGATAACAGAAGGGATATGTTCAATGAACTATTCGTTGAGGATGCTGTAGACACTAATGTATGTGATGAAGATTTATCATCAATCTTACACAAATTAGATACAGCCTTGATTAAAGAAAATCGGCTGTGGTGGGAGATAAACACACTTGAACATTATCAGATGGAAAAATTAATCCCTAAAGGTCTAAAAATAATTAAGAATCCAACTTTTAATACTCAAAATGAGGAATTCAGACAAGAATGGGATTCCATTTTGGATAATTGTTCCCACAAACTGATAGATCTAATATTAAGAGAGAGAAAAAAGGACCTACAGGTCTTGAATAATGAAATATCTGGTTTAAGAACTACTCTAGACCCTTGTCTGGGTTTAGAAGATGTAAAGGAGGCAGAAATAGAAATAGTGCGAAAATTAAATAAAGAAACAAGGGAGATCAAGGAAAGAAAGAAAAGAAAATACTATAGGGATAAGAATCCAAATGATAATTGTAAAGATAACAATATATCAACTAAAACTAACCCCAAACCAAACAGATACAGAAGGAATAGTTATAGGGAACCTGTTTCGGAGAGACAAGATGATTGGCAAGAGGTGAGATATAGAGGAGGAAAAAGGGTTAATAATCCAAATAGAGTATGGAGGAGAGATACACAAAATGATTTTAGAGAGAACTATAGAAGAACAGATTTCAGAGGGAGAGATAGAAGGGAACAGAATTTTCATCCTAGGGAGAGGAATGACTCTTACCAGGAGGCTGATACTACACACGACAGATGGGATCAAAGGGATATAAAATCACAGAGAACACGTTTTTTAGACAGGGGACCATGGAGGAGGAGGGTACCTTAGATAAAATAAAACCCATAGGCTCCGAAAAAATTAAGAAAGGAAGAAAAAGGGGAAAGAGAGGAGGTTTAAAAAAGAATAAGAATAAACCTGTTAGAGAGAAAATGAATACTCCCAAGGTTAACACGGTTAAGATTTTTAATCTAAGTAAGAGAGTTCTTACAATAGATGAGACAAAAGTACTCACTAGGGGATTAAAGTTCGCACCCACTAGTCAATTAGAGCCTTTTGACTTTTTTGTGGACTTACAGAAGTTTGTACGCAAACTTACTTTGAGGAGATTCTTTGTTGGTAAGAATAACGATGAAATGGGCAGTATGGAAGTTCCATCTGGCTCTAAATTCAAACCAAAATCCACATTTAATCCAACGTTTGCGAAAGGTAGTTTTATAGACTGCTATAGCAAACTCGTGTTGGATGAAGTAGAACAAACTTTGAGAAAAAAACGTAAGAAATGTAACTTAACCAAAAAAGAATGGTCCGCTTTAAAATCTCTTAGAAGTGATGACATGATTATAATAAAACCCGCAGATAAGGGTGGTGGTCTAGTCTTGATGGATAAGGTGGATTATATAGCAGAGCTAGAACGACAGCTCGGTGATGGAATCACCTATTCAAAAATCAGGACAGACCCCACTTTAAGAATCAGCGAGTCTTTACGAAAATGGACAACAGAAGTCTTGTCCAAGGGTGTTATAACCAAGGATGAGTTTGATTTTATTAATATCGAGCATCCTACAATCCCTACCATTTATTGTTTACCCAAAAATCCGGTTTGTCCCCCAGGCAGACCTATAGTGTCTGGGGTGAATAGTATTACCTCCAATCTTTCCATGCTAATAGATTATTATTTACAGCCTTTGGTTAAATGTACGAAATCTTACCTAAAAGACACGGGACAACTTTTAACCATTTTGGACAGTTTAAAGTGGGAGGAGAACTATGTCCTTGTAAGTTCAGACGTGTCATCCCTCTATACAATTATAGAGGAGGATAAAGGCATAGAAGCGGTCTCTTTTTTCTTAGAACTTTCTGATTATTCCTCCGATCTGAAGACCTTTATTTTGGAAGGTATCAAGTTTATTTTGAGAAATAATTATTTTGTTTTTAATGGTAACTATTACCTCCAACGTGTGGGGACTGCTATGGGCACCAGGTTCGCCCCGAGCTATGCCAACCTCTTCATGGCCTACTGGGAGGAGGAGACAGTTTGGGATGGAGAGCGGCTCGGGACGAGCCTGGTGCTCTGGCGTCGCTACATAGATGACCTGCTATTTATATGGAGTGGGTCTTTAAGTGAGTTGGATGTTTTTATTGAAGGACTTAGTATAAATTCATTTAATATAAAATTAACCACTACTATGAGCCAACAGGAAATAATGTTTCTGGACCTTTGTATATACATTGCAAATGGCTCACTAAACACGAAGCTATACCGTAAACCAACTGATTCGAATGGTTTTATTGAAAAAACAAGCCAACATCACGATCACTGGCTAGACGGGATTCCATACAGCCAACTACTAAGAGTAAAACGAAATTGCACTGACTCTAGTATCTGTGAGGCACAAATGGGTGAATTATGTGATCGGTTTATTGAGAAAGGTTATAGCAAAGACAGTCTAATAAAAGCTCAAGAGAGGATAAAAACTGTTGATAGAAGAGATCTTATACAAGGGACTAATCAGAAAATACCGAGAGAAAATGATTTTCAGTGGTCTTTTATTACTAATTTTAATTCACAATACAGAGAAATAGAGTTCATTATGAAAAAACACTGGATGGTACTTACAAAAGATCCAGTTTTGGGCCCAATATTACCCCCAAAACCAAGGTTTATTTATAGAAAATCAAAATCCATTAAAGACAAGTTAGTCCATAGTTCAATTGAGGTGTCTAAGAGAACTAGTATTAGAAGTACAGGGTTCTACCGATGTGGACTATGCGCCATGTGCAAATGCACAAAAGGTGCAAGTAAAATAAAGGAGTTCACGGTAGGGGGTAATACATATCCCATTAAGAATTTTATCACATGTAACTCGAGTAATGTTATTTATGCTCTGGAGTGTGATTGCGGATTGGTGTATGTCGGAAAGACAAGCAGAAACTTAAAAATAAGATTATCGGAACATATCCGCAATGTTAAAAAAGGTTTGGATACCCACACAGTCTCTAAGCACTTTAAATTGACACATGCCTGTAAACCTTGTCACTTTAAATCCTTTTGGGGTATTCAGACCATTAATTCTACCCCTAGAAATAAAGAAACTGATATTTTATTATCTAAAACAGAAATGAAATGGATATACAAACTAAAAACCTTAGTCCCATTGGGACTGAATAGTGATTTTGAACTCAAGTGGTTTTTATGATGAGTCTCTAAGTCTCTTTTATTAATATGTTTTTTAAAAGCAATATTTTTAAAAAAAGCAATAATTTTTATATGTATATGAAATATTTTAAAACAAAAATTTTTATGATATAGTTATTTCTCCTGTATCTGTTTTATATCTTTTGGGTGACTGATGGAGTTCAGAGTGGAATAACACATTATAAAACGATCAGTGTATACAAATGACATGGAATGGAACGCATAGTGTAAGAGCTGGGTCCCGTAACGTCACTTCCGGTGACGCGTCTTCCGCTCATTGGAACGCACATGTCACCTTCCACAATAAGGACCTGCTTCCGCCTATTGAAACGCACACGTCACTTTCTGGAAACACGGACCGGCTCTGAGGGCGGCCTTATTGGACAGCTGTTTTCCATTTGATTAAGGTTTGGATACTATTTAAAGTAGGTAATAGCATCTATCCCCCAAGCTTCCGAAGAAGGATACCATATCCGAAAGCGCTCAAGCTGGGGATTTCTGTTGGTTGCTGGATTGACTGGAACTTTGGATGACGGCTCCGACGGCGTGGGGACACCTCGAGTAATACCGGGACTTGCGGTGACTATAATACATGCTGCCGGTGGCTGTTTTTCCCTTTGCCCTGATGTCCAAGCATTTTACATGTTATTGTCAAGTCTGTGTTTTGTGAGTTCTTTAATAAATATCCCTTTTAAGAATATACACAGACAGGGTTGCACTATTTTTTCTATATTTTTTCTCTTTTATGTGCTATATGGAGCTCACGTTTCCTGAATGTCTATGAAGTTGAATCATCACATCTGTGGATTTCTATATGTGAATTGAACAAATTGCAATATGTGAGTGAGACCAAGAAGTATTAAAGACACATCAATCAATTTAATCGGAATACACTATGTTTGTTGTGTTTCTTCTTACTATATTATTTTAGAATCCATATTTGTGGAAGGTGGACTCTAGAATATACATCTTGATCCTGTTGTAGGAACATTTTCGTGTAAGCACCTCTGTGTATCTTTAAGGGTGACAAGTTGCGCCATCTCTGCCTCACGTTTGTTGTTGGTGTATAGTTCTAAAGTGAAACCACGGTGGAGGTTTCTTTGTGTGGGACGAGAGGCTGAAACTTGTTTAGTAAAGCGCAAGAAAGATCTTCCCTTTTTTTTGTCAAGTTTACCTGTTCACCTTGATCTAGTATTGCTGCTAGAATGTTCACTTTTAGAGATAACAGAAGGGATATGTTCAATGAACTATTCGTTGAGGATGCTGTAGACACTAATGTATGTGATGAAGATTTATCATCAATCTTACACAAATTAGATACAGCCTTGATTAAAGAAAATCGGCTGTGGTGGGAGATAAACACACTTGAACATTATCAGATGGAAAAATTAATCCCTAAAGGTCTAAAAATAATTAAGAATCCAACTTTTAATACTCAAAATGAGGAATTCAGACAAGAATGGGATTCCATTTTGGATAATTGTTCCCACAAACTGATAGATCTAATATTAAGAGAGAGAAAAAAGGACCTACAGGTCTTGAATAATGAAATATCTGGTTTAAGAACTACTCTAGACCCTTGTCTGGGTTTAGAAGATGTAAAGGAGGCAGAAATAGAAATAGTGCGAAAATTAAATAAAGAAACAAGGGAGATCAAGGAAAGAAAGAAAAGAAAATACTATAGGGATAAGAATCCAAATGATAATTGTAAAGATAACAATATATCAACTAAAACTAACCCCAAACCAAACAGATACAGAAGGAATAGTTATAGGGAACCTGTTTCGGAGAGACAGGATGATTGGCAAGAGGTGAGATATAGAGGAGGAAAAAGGGTTAATAATCCAAATAGAGTATGGAGGAGAGATACACAAAATGATTTTAGAGAGAACTATAGAAGAACAGATTTCAGAGGGAGAGATAGAAGGGAACAGAATTTTCATCCTAGGGAGAGGAATGACTCTTACCAGGAGGCTGATACTACACACGACAGATGGGATCAAAGGGATATAAAATCACAGAGAACACGTTTTTTAGACAGGGGACCATGGAGGAGGAGGGTACCTTAGATAAAATAAAACCCATAGGCTCCGAAAAAATTAAGAAAGGAAGAAAAAGGGGAAAGAGAGGAGGTTTAAAAAAGAATAAGAATAAACCTGTTAGAGAGAAAATGAATACTCCCAAGGTTAACACGGTTAAGATTTTTAATCTAAGTAAGAGAGTTCTTACAATAGATGAGACAAAAGTACTCACTAGGGGATTAAAGTTCGCACCCACTAGTCAATTAGAGCCTTTTGACTTTTTTGTGGACTTACAGAAGTTTGTACGCAAACTTACTTTGAGGAGATTCTTTGTTGGTAAGAATAACGATGAAATGGGCAGTATGGAAGTTCCATCTGGCTCTAAATTCAAACCAAAATCCACATTTAATCCAACGTTTGCGAAAGGTAGTTTTATAGACTGCTATAGCAAACTCGTGTTGGATGAAGTAGAACAAACTTTGAGAAAAAAACGTAAGAAATGTAACTTAACCAAAAAAGAATGGTCCGCTTTAAAATCTCTTAGAAGTGATGACATGATTATAATAAAACCCGCAGATAAGGGTGGTGGTCTAGTCTTGATGGATAAGGTGGATTATATAGCAGAGCTAGAACGACAGCTCGGTGATGGAATCACCTATTCAAAAATCAGGACAGACCCCACTTTAAGAATCAGCGAGTCTTTACGAAAATGGACAACAGAAGTCTTGTCCAAGGGTGTTATAACCAAGGATGAGTTTGATTTTATTAATATCGAGCATCCTACAATCCCTACCATTTATTGTTTACCCAAGATACATAAAAATCCGGTTTGTCCCCCAGGCAGACCTATAGTGTCTGGGGTGAATAGTATTACCTCCAATCTTTCCATGCTAATAGATTATTATTTACAGCCTTTGGTTAAATGTACGAAATCTTACCTAAAAGACACGGGACAACTTTTAACCATTTTGGACAGTTTAAAGTGGGAGGAGAACTATGTCCTTGTAAGTTCAGACGTGTCATCCCTCTATACAATTATAGAGGAGGATAAAGGCATAGAAGCTGTCTCTTTTTTCTTAGAACTTTCTGATTATTCCTCCGATCTGAAGACCTTTATTTTGGAAGGTATCAAGTTTATTTTGAGAAATAATTATTTTGTTTTTAATGGTAACTATTACCTCCAACGTGTGGGGACTGCTATGGGCACCAGGTTCGCCCCGAGCTATGCCAACCTCTTCATGGCCTACTGGGAGGAGGAGACAGTTTGGGATGGAGAGCGGCTCGGGACGAGCCTGGTGCTCTGGCGTCGCTACATAGATGACCTGCTATTTATATGGAGTGGGTCTTTAAGTGAGTTGGATGTTTTTATTGAAGGACTTAGTATAAATTCATTTAATATAAAATTAACCACTACTATGAGCCAACAGGAAATAATGTTTCTGGACCTTTGTATATACATTGCAAATGGCTCACTAAACACGAAGCTATACCGTAAACCAACTGATTCGAATGGTTTTATTGAAAAAACAAGCCAACATCACGATCACTGGCTAGACGGGATTCCATACAGCCAACTACTAAGCGTAAAACGAAATTGCACTGACTCTAGTATCTGTGAGGCACAAATGGGTGAATTATGTGATCGGTTTATTGAGAAAGGTTATAGCAAAGACAGTCTAATAAAAGCTCAAGAGAGGATAAAAACTGTTGATAGAAGAGATCTTATACAAGGGACTAATCAGAAAATACCGAGAGAAAATGATTTTCAGTGGTCTTTTATTACTAATTTTAATTCACAATACAGAGAAATAGAGTTCATTATGAAAAAACACTGGATGGTACTTACAAAAGATCCAGTTTTGGGCCCAATATTACCCCCAAAACCAAGGTTTATTTATAGAAAATCAAAATCCATTAAAGACAAGTTAGTCCATAGTTCAATTGAGGTGTCTAAGAGAACTAGTATTAGAAGTACAGGGTTCTACCGATGTGGACTATGCGCCATGTGCAAATGCACAAAAGGTGCAAGTAAAATAAAGGAGTTCACGGTAGGGGGTAATACATATCCCATTAAGAATTTTATCACATGTAACTCGAGTAATGTTATTTATGCTCTGGAGTGTGATTGCGATTGGTGTATGTCGGAAAGACAAGCAGAAACTTAAAAATAAGATTATCGGAACATATCCGCAATGTTAAAAAAGGTTTGGATACCCACACAGTCTCTAAGCACTTTAAATTGACACATGCCTGTAAACCTTGTCACTTTAAATCCTTTTGGGGTATTCAGACCATTAATTCTACCCCTAGAAATAAAGAAACTGATATTTTATTATCTAAAACAGAAATGAAATGGATATACAAACTAAAAACCTTAGTCCCATTGGGACTGAATAGTGATTTTGAACTCAAGTGGTTTTTATGATGAGTCTCTAAGTCTCTTTTATTAATATGTTTTTTAAAAGCAATATTTTTAAAAAAAGCAATAATTTTTATATGTATATGAAATATTTTAAAACAAAAATTTTTATGATATAGTTATTTCTCCTGTATCTGTTTTATATCTTTTGGGTGACTGATGGAGTTCAGAGTGGAATAACACATTATAAAACGATCAGTGTATACAAATGACATGGAATGGAACGCATAGTGTAAGAGCTGGGTCCCGTAACGTCACTTCCGGTGACGCGTCTTCCGCTCATTGGAACGCACATGTCACCTTCCACAATAAGGACCTGCTTCCGCCTATTGAAACGCACACGTCACTTTCTGGAAACACGGACCGGCTCTGAGGGCGGCCTTATTGGACAGCTGTTTTCCATTTGATTAAGGTTTGGATACTATTTAAAGTAGGTAATAGCATCTATCCCCCAAGCTTCCGAAGAAGGATACCATATCCGAAAGCGCTCAAGCTGGGGATTTCTGTTGGTTGCTGGATTGACTGGAACTTTGGATGACGGCTCCGACGGCGTGGGGACACCTCGAGTAATACCGGGACTTGCGGTGACTATAATACATGCTGCCGGTGGCTGTTTTTCCCTTTGCCCTGATGTCCAAGCATTTTACATGTTATTGTCAAGTCTGTGTTTTGTGAGTTCTTTAATAAATATCCCTTTTAAGAATATACACAGACAGGGTTGCACTATTTTTTCTATATTTTTTCTCTTTTATGTGCTATATGGAGCTCACGTTTCCTGAATGTCTATGAAGTTGAATCATCACATCTGTGGATTTCTATATGTGAATTGAACAAATTGCAATATGTGAGTGAGACCAAGAAGTATTAAAGACACATCAATCAATTTAATCGGAATACACTATGTTTGTTGTGTTTCTTCTTACTATATTATTTTAGAATCCATATTTGTGGAAGGTGGACTCTAGAATATACATCTTGATCCTGTTGTAGGAACATTTTCGTGTAAGCACCTCTGTGTATCTTTAAGGGTGACAAGTTGCGCCATCTCTGCCTCACGTTTGTTGTTGGTGTATAGTTCTAAAGTGAAACCACGGTGGAGGTTTCTTTGTGTGGGACGAGAGGCTGAAACTTGTTTAGTAAAGCGCAAGAAAGATCTTCCCTTTTTTTTGTCAAGTTTACCTGTTCACCTTGATCTAGTATTGCTGCTAGAATGTTCACTTTTAGAGATAACAGAAGGGATATGTTCAATGAACTATTCGTTGAGGATGCTGTAGACACTAATGTATGTGATGAAGATTTATCATCAATCTTACACAAATTAGATACAGCCTTGATTAAAGAAAATCGGCTGTGGTGGGAGATAAACACACTTGAACATTATCAGATGGAAAAATTAATCCCTAAAGGTCTAAAAATAATTAAGAATCCAACTTTTAATACTCAAAATGAGGAATTCAGACAAGAATGGGATTCCATTTTGGATAATTGTTCCCACAAACTGATAGATCTAATATTAAGAGAGAGAAAAAAGGACCTACAGGTCTTGAATAATGAAATATCTGGTTTAAGAACTACTCTAGACCCTTGTCTGGGTTTAGAAGATGTAAAGGAGGCAGAAATAGAAATAGTGCGAAAATTAAATAAAGAAACAAGGGAGATCAAGGAAAGAAAGAAAAGAAAATACTATAGGGATAAGAATCCAAATGATAATTGTAAAGATAACAATATATCAACTAAAACTAACCCCAAACCAAACAGATACAGAAGGAATAGTTATAGGGAACCTGTTTCGGAGAGACAAGATGATTGGCAAGAGGTGAGATATAGAGGAGGAAAAAGGGTTAATAATCCAAATAGAGTATGGAGGAGAGATACACAAAATGATTTTAGAGAGAACTATAGAAGAACAGATTTCAGAGGGAGAGATAGAAGGGAACAGAATTTTCATCCTAGGGAGAGGAATGACTCTTACCAGGAGGCTGATACTACACACGACAGATGGGATCAAAGGGATATAAAATCACAGAGAACACGTTTTTTAGACAGGGGACCATGGAGGAGGAGGGTACCTTAGATAAAATAAAACCCATAGGCTCCGAAAAAATTAAGAAAGGAAGAAAAAGGGGAAAGAGAGGAGGTTTAAAAAAGAATAAGAATAAACCTGTTAGAGAGAAAATGAATACTCCCAAGGTTAACACGGTTAAGATTTTTAATCTAAGTAAGAGAGTTCTTACAATAGATGAGACAAAAGTACTCACTAGGGGATTAAAGTTCGCACCCACTAGTCAATTAGAGCCTTTTGACTTTTTTGTGGACTTACAGAAGTTTGTACGCAAACTTACTTTGAGGAGATTCTTTGTTGGTAAGAATAACGATGAAATGGGCAGTATGGAAGTTCCATCTGGCTCTAAATTCAAACCAAAATCCACATTTAATCCAACGTTTGCGAAAGGTAGTTTTATAGACTGCTATAGCAAACTCGTGTTGGATGAAGTAGAACAAACTTTGAGAAAAAAACGTAAGAAATGTAACTTAACCAAAAAAGAATGGTCCGCTTTAAAATCTCTTAGAAGTGATGACATGATTATAATAAAACCCGCAGATAAGGGTGGTGGTCTAGTCTTGATGGATAAGGTGGATTATATAGCAGAGCTAGAACGACAGCTCGGTGATGGAATCACCTATTCAAAAATCAGGACAGACCCCACTTTAAGAATCAGCGAGTCTTTACGAAAATGGACAACAGAAGTCTTGTCCAAGGGTGTTATAACCAAGGATGAGTTTGATTTTATTAATATCGAGCATCCTACAATCCCTACCATTTATTGTTTACCCAAGATACATAAAAATCCGGTTTGTCCCCCAGGCAGACCTATAGTGTCTGGGGTGAATAGTATTACCTCCAATCTTTCCATGCTAATAGATTATTATTTACAGCCTTTGGTTAAATGTACGAAATCTTACCTAAAAGACACGGGACAACTTTTAACCATTTTGGACAGTTTAAAGTGGGAGGAGAACTATGTCCTTGTAAGTTCAGACGTGTCATCCCTCTATACAATTATAGAGGAGGATAAAGGCATAGAAGCTGTCTCTTTTTTCTTAGAACTTTCTGATTATTCCTCCGATCTGAAGACCTTTATTTTGGAAGGTATCAAGTTTATTTTGAGAAATAATTATTTTGTTTTTAATGGTAACTATTACCTCCAACGTGTGGGGACTGCTATGGGCACCAGGTTCGCCCCGAGCTATGCCAACCTCTTCATGGCCTACTGGGAGGAGGAGACAGTTTGGGATGGAGAGCGGCTCGGGACGAGCCTGGTGCTCTGGCGTCGCTACATAGATGACCTGCTATTTATATGGAGTGGGTCTTTAAGTGAGTTGGATGTTTTTATTGAAGGACTTAGTATAAATTCATTTAATATAAAATTAACCACTACTATGAGCCAACAGGAAATAATGTTTCTGGACCTTTGTATATACATTGCAAATGGCTCACTAAACACGAAGCTATACCGTAAACCAACTGATTCGAATGGTTTTATTGAAAAAACAAGCCAACATCACGATCACTGGCTAGACGGGATTCCATACAGCCAACTACTAAGAGTAAAACGAAATTGCACTGACTCTAGTATCTGTGAGGCACAAATGGGTGAATTATGTGATCGGTTTATTGAGAAAGGTTATAGCAAAGACAGTCTAATAAAAGCTCAAGAGAGGATAAAAACTGTTGATAGAAGAGATCTTATACAAGGGACTAATCAGAAAATACCGAGAGAAAATGAT
Organism: Pseudophryne corroboree; assembly: GCF_028390025.1. Taxonomy (NCBI): domain Eukaryota; kingdom Metazoa; phylum Chordata; class Amphibia; order Anura; family Myobatrachidae; genus Pseudophryne; species Pseudophryne corroboree. The sequence continues at coordinate 637,290,362 of NC_086447.1, read as the reverse complement.
TTTCAGTGGTCTTTTATTACTAATTTTAATTCACAATACAGAGAAATAGAGTTCATTATGAAAAAACACTGGATGGTACTTACAAAAGATCCAGTTTTGGGCCCAATATTACCCCCAAAACCAAGGTTTATTTATAGAAAATCAAAATCCATTAAAGACAAGTTAGTCCATAGTTCAATTGAGGTGTCTAAGAGAACTAGTATTAGAAGTACAGGGTTCTACCGATGTGGACTATGCGCCATGTGCAAATGCACAAAAGGTGCAAGTAAAATAAAGGAGTTCACGGTAGGGGGTAATACATATCCCATTAAGAATTTTATCACATGTAACTCGAGTAATGTTATTTATGCTCTGGAGTGTGATTGCGGATTGGTGTATGTCGGAAAGACAAGCAGAAACTTAAAAATAAGATTATCGGAACATATCCGCAATGTTAAAAAAGGTTTGGATACCCACACAGTCTCTAAGCACTTTAAATTGACACATGCCTGTAAACCTTGTCACTTTAAATCCTTTTGGGGTATTCAGACCATTAATTCTACCCCTAGAAATAAAGAAACTGATATTTTATTATCTAAAACAGAAATGAAATGGATATACAAACTAAAAACCTTAGTCCCATTGGGACTGAATAGTGATTTTGAACTCAAGTGGTTTTTATGATGAGTCTCTAAGTCTCTTTTATTAATATGTTTTTTAAAAGCAATATTTTTAAAAAAAGCAATAATTTTTATATGTATATGAAATATTTTAAAACAAAAATTTTTATGATATAGTTATTTCTCCTGTATCTGTTTTATATCTTTTGGGTGACTGATGGAGTTCAGAGTGGAATAACACATTATAAAACGATCAGTGTATACAAATGACATGGAATGGAACGCATAGTGTAAGAGCTGGGTCCCGTAACGTCACTTCCGGTGACGCGTCTTCCGCTCATTGGAACGCACATGTCACCTTCCACAATAAGGACCTGCTTCCGCCTATTGAAACGCACACGTCACTTTCTGGAAACACGGACCGGCTCTGAGGGCGGCCTTATTGGACAGCTGTTTTCCATTTGATTAAGGTTTGGATACTATTTAAAGTAGGTAATAGCATCTATCCCCCAAGCTTCCGAAGAAGGATACCATATCCGAAAGCGCTCAAGCTGGGGATTTCTGTTGGTTGCTGGATTGACTGGAACTTTGGATGACGGCTCCGACGGCGTGGGGACACCTCGAGTAATACCGGGACTTGCGGTGACTATAATACATGCTGCCGGTGGCTGTTTTTCCCTTTGCCCTGATGTCCAAGCATTTTACATGTTATTGTCAAGTCTGTGTTTTGTGAGTTCTTTAATAAATATCCCTTTTAAGAATATACACAGACAGGGTTGCACTATTTTTTCTATATTTTTTCTCTTTTATGTGCTATATGGAGCTCACGTTTCCTGAATGTCTATGAAGTTGAATCATCACATCTGTGGATTTCTATATGTGAATTGAACAAATTGCAATATGTGAGTGAGACCAAGAAGTATTAAAGACACATCAATCAATTTAATCGGAATACACTATGTTTGTTGTGTTTCTTCTTACTATATTATTTTAGAATCCATATTTGTGGAAGGTGGACTCTAGAATATACATCTTGATCCTGTTGTAGGAACATTTTCGTGTAAGCACCTCTGTGTATCTTTAAGGGTGACAAGTTGCGCCATCTCTGCCTCACGTTTGTTGTTAATGAAATTTCTTAGTTCGGACGTGAGTAAATCTACTAAGTTTTGTGCTAAAATACTTAGCGCATGCGCATTTTTGCCTTAATTGGCAACAGGCGAACAACTCGGAATGACCCCCCATGTGCACTGCAGGGGAGGCAGATATAACATGTGCAGAAAGAGTTAGATTTGGGTGGGTTATTTTATTTCTGTGCAGGGTAAATACTGTCTGCTTTATTTTTACACTGCAAATTAGATTACAGATTGAACACACCACACCCAAATCTAACTCTCTCTGCACATGTTAAATCTGCCTCCCCTGCGCACTACATGGGGGGTAATTCCAAGTTGATCGTAGCAGGATTTTTTTTTAGCAGTTGGTCAAAACCATGGCCCTCATTCCGAGTTGTTCGCTCGGTATTTTTCATCGCATCGCAATGAAAATCCGCTTAGTACGCATGCGCAATGTTCGCACTGCGACTGCGCCAAGTAACTTTACTATGAAGAAAGTATTTTTACTCACGGCTTTTTCTTCGCTCCGGCGATCGTAATCTGATTGACAGGAAATGGGTGTTACTGGGCGGAAACACGGCGTTTCAGGGGCGTGTGGCTGAAAACGCTACCGTTTCCGGAAAAAACGCAGGAGTGGCCGGAGAAACGGTGGGAGTGCCTGGGCGAACGCTGGGTGTGTTTGTGACGTCAACCAGGAACGACAAGCACTGAAATGATCGCACAGGCAGAGTAAGTCTGGAGCTACTCTGAAACTGCTAAGTAGTTAGTAATCGCAATATTGCGCATACATCGGTCGCAATTTTAAGAAGCTAAGATACACTCCCAGTAGGCGGCGGCTTAGCGTGTGTAACTCTGCTAAATTCGCCTTGCGACCGATCAACTCGGAATGAGGGCCCATGTGTACTGCAGGGGGGGCAGATATAACATGTGCAGAGAGAGTTAGATTTGGGTGTGGTGTGTTCAATCTGCAATCTAATTTGCAGTGTAAAAATAAAGCAGCCAATATTTACCCTGCACAGAAATAAAATAACCCACCCAAATCTTACTCTATCTGCACATGTTATATCTGCCTCCCCTGCAGTGCACATGGTTTTGCCCAACTGCTAAAAAAAAATCCTGCTGCGATCAACTTGGAATTACCCCCATTGTGAAGTAAACATAAATAAATAAATAAATGGATCAGTAAAGAAAATGCTTTATGTATAGTTCTGTACAGGACTTACAGGTACTGTACCTGTACATGTAATTTTTATATTATTTTCCACAGGAAATGTGTATAAGAGGTATACTGTATACAGTTAATGTACTGTACTACAGTAAGTCGCACAGGCAATACCTGTTAAATCCTATGATACAATACAGTACAGTATGTGACATGCTTATATTCTGTGTATAATTTAAAAAATACAGTACTGTACTACACTTACAGTACTAATGTACAGTATACTGTACAGATATTATTATTTTTTTACTAACACACAAATGCATCCCAGACGCAAATGCATGTACTGTACAGTACATCAGACAGCTTATGGTGATAGGACTCACTTATCCCCACCCATAGTCACTGTGTATTTTAGATAGCGTAATGAGAAACTCCTGCCGCATTGCCCTGATTCATGTAAAACCTGTGTGCATACAGCATTTCTATTGAATGTAGAAGGTACAGCACAGTATATTACAATAGAAAAAAACTAATAATAATGTGTCAGGAAAAAAAGGCATGCACACACCTCATGACAGATACACAAGCTCATGTGTAAATGTACAGTAAGCAGTGATCCCTTCCCATTGGTTTTTGATTATGCCCTAATGGCTACGGGAGTTGGCCGCTCACATACAGTACTATACTGTGGCCCTCATTCCGAGTTGATCGCTCGCTAGCTAATTTTAGCAGCAGTGCAAACGCTAAGCCGCCACCCTCTGAGTGTATCTTAGCTTAGCAGAAGTACGACCGAAAGGTTAGCAGAATAGTGCTGACATTTTTTCAAGCAGTTTCAGAGTAGCTGCAGACCTACTCCTTCCTTGCGATCACTTCAGTCTGTTTAGTTCCTGTTTTGACGTCACAAACACACCCTGCGTTTGGCCAGCCACTCCCCCATTTCCCCAGGCATGCCTGCGTTTTTACCTGGCACGCCTGCGTTTTTTAGCACACTCCCGGAAAACGGTCAGTTACCTCCCAGAAATGCCCCATTCCTGTCAATCACTCACCGATCAGCAGTGCAACTGAAAAATGTCGCTCGACCTTGTGTGAAACTGCATAGTTTTGTGTGAAAGTACGTCGCGTGTGCGCACTGAGGCACATACGCATGTGCAGAAATGCTGATTTTTAGCCTGATCGCTGCGCTGCGAACAACGGCAGCTAGCGATCAACTCGGAATGACCCCCTATATCCCTAACTTCAATGGACCATACTGTAGCTTAAACACACTCTTTTGCACTATTTTTATTCATTAATCATTCTACAGGACCTCATTGCTGCTGTGTAATTTAACTAGGGTATTGAGACGCTCCTTCAGCATTGCCCTGATACTTTGAAAACCTATGCCGTCACTGGCTCCATAGCTGATGGCTTCCATGAGGCGGGGTGTCATGGGCGGCAGTCATTTTGTCAGTTTGCTATGTGGTCGAGTCTGGCGTATTGTACAGTACATAGAGCTCGCTAATACCTATCGCCCCTGTGTATTTTTACTAGGGTATTGAGACGCTTCTGCAGCATTGCCCTGTAACTTGCAAAACCTATGCCATCGCTCACTCCATAGCTGTGGGCTTCTGTGAGACGCTCAGTCATGAGCGGCATCCATTTTGTGAACCTGCCCTGTGTTTGAGTCTGGCCTGCTACAGTACTGTACAATATGTGTACTGTACGGTGCATAGAGCTTGCTTATCCCCATAGCTGCTGTGTATTTTAGATAGTGGAATGAGACTGTCTGTAGCTGTCTACGGGGCCTTATTCCTGCTATTTTAGATAGTGTAATGAGACGCTCCTGCAGATTTGTCCTGATGTATGTAAAACCTGTGTGCACACTTCTAAAGAATGTGAAGGTATATTATTATAGATTAAAAAAAATGACTAAAGTGTCAGGAAAAAATAAACATGCATTTGCACTTTGGGAATCGAACCTGGGACTCTAAGCATAGGAAGCTGCACACTTCACCACTCGGGCACGTCACTGCATAAGCTCATGTGTAAATGTAAGCAGTGATCTCTTTCCATTGGTTTTGATTATGCTGTAATGGCTACGGGATTTGGACGCTCACCAGGGCCGGTGCAAGGTTTCTTGGCACCCTAGGCAAAACTTCAATCTCCATTCCAGCCCCCCCCCCCCCCCCCCGCCCCCAAAAAAAAGAAGACAGTGGCCACCACAGGAATAAATTATAACAAAACCATTTGCCCCTTTCAGGAAAAAATAAAAAAACACTTTGGCCTCCACAGGGTAAAAAAAAAAAACACATTGAGGCAGACGCACACATACACTCACAATGACACTCATACTGAGGCAAAGGCACGCACACACACATACCATACACACACACACACACACACACACATACTGATGCAGAGGCACACACTCATACTGAGGCACACACACACATACTGAAGCAGAGGCGCACACACACACACTCATACTGAGGCAGAGGCACACACTCATACTGAGGCAGAGGCACACATACTGAGGCAGAGGCACACACACACTCATACTGAGACACACACACTGACACTCATACTGAGGCAGAGGCACACACTCATACTGAGGCAGAGGCACACATACTGAGGCAGAGGCACACACACTCATACTGAGACACACACAGACACTCATACTGAGGCAGATGCACACACACACTGACACTCATACTGAGGCAGATGTACACACACACACACACACACACACACTGAGGCACACACACACTGACACAAATACTGAGGCAGACACACACGCTCATACTGAGACACACACACACACACTGACACTCATACTGAGACACACACACACACACACACACACTGACACTCATACTGAGACACACACACACACACACTGATACTGAGACACACAAACACTGACACGCATGCTGAGGCAGAGGCACACACACTGATACTGAGGCACACACACTGATACTGAGACACACACACTGACACTCATACTGAGACAGAGGCACACACACACTAATACTGAGACACACACACTGATACTGACACATACACACACTGACACTCATACTGAGACAGAGGCACACACACACTAATACTGAGACACACACTCATACTCATACTGAGAAACACACACTGACACTCACACTGAGGCAGAGGCACACACACACTGATACTGAGACACACACACTGATACTGAGACACACTCTGACACTCATACTGAGATACACACAAACACACACACTGACACTCATACTGAGACACACACACACACACACACACACACACTGACACTTATACTGAGGCAGAGGCACACACACAAATACATACACTGACACTCATACTGAGACACACAAACACACACACTGACTCTTATACTGAGACACACACACTGATACTGATACACACAAAAACACACACACACTGACACTCATACTGAGATACACACAAACACACACACTGACACTCATACTGAGATACACACAAACACACACACTGACACTCATACTGAGATACACACAAACACACACACTGACACTCATACTGAGGCAGAGGCACACACACCCATACTGAAACACACACACTGATACGGAGACACACACACACTCACTCATACTGAGGCAGAGGCACACACACACACTGATACTGAGACACACACACACGCACGGTTACTGAGACACACACACACTTATACTGAGACACACACAAACACACACTGACACTCATACTGAGAAACACACTGATACTGAGACACACACACACACTTATACTGAGACACACACAAACACACACTGACACTCATACTGAGAAACACACTGATACTGAGACACACAAACAGACACACACACACACTCATACTGAGACACACACTGACACTCTGGGACACACTCATATTGGAGGCACACACCCACTACCACAGTAGTTACCTCCAGCTCTGATCACAGGAGCCAGTCTCTCAAAGAGCAGGCAGGCCAGGCAGAGCCACAGACAGACCGCGGGGAGAACTGGCAAAGTCGGGGGGCGTGGCCTAATCACGGATATGTGGCCACGCCCCCTTTAAAAAAACTCACAGCACAAAGCAGCAGTCTATGGTCCGGCCGGCAGAAAAGGGACACGGTGACGGGATCGGCCGAGGGGGAAACCACCTCTCTGCTCCCACTGCATAGCTTCTGCAGAGAGGTGGCGACTTAAAGAAAATCAGTGGTGGATCCCGGGACACTGGGTAGGGTATAGTGGCCTGGAATGGCCAAAAAGCATCAGCTGCCTGTCACTCGATTTAGCAGCGTTGCAGGACTACCCGCAGCGCTGCTACTAGTAGTGTGTCCATGCCGCCGGGTGTCCTGCTGCTGTATTGCATGGGGTCTACAGGGAGGGGGGCTAACCACCAAAATGACAAGGGCTCCTGGCAGCCTCAGCGTGCCGCCCCCTGAGTTCCCTGCGCTCATAGGCAGCTGCCTAAAGCTGCCTAGTGGAAGCGCCGGCCCTGACGCTCACATATCCCTAACATCAATGGACCATGCCTGTAACACGCTCGTTTGCATCTGTATACACTACTAATTTTATTTGTTTACGGGACAAGGATGCCCACATATCCCTAACGTCAATGCACTATGCAGTAGCTTTATCACATTCATTTGCATCTGTATATACTGTTTTATTTGCATATGTATATACTGTACTAAATACAGTATTATATACTGTATTTGAAATACTGTAGCATATTGTAGCGTAATGAGACGCTCCAGTAAAGTTGTTCTTGCGCTGTAGTTCAGTATTGTATTTTAATGGAGACCACACGCATGTGCAATGGTGATTTTAAAAAGTGACATCTGGTGGATGATCGCAGGTATTACACTCAAAGGTAACGCCAAATGCTCGGTGTGCCTCGCTACGACTGGACAAGCCTCCTTGCACCCAGGCACGCTGCGTATCCGTGATCGCGACTAATGCCTCAGCCAGAAATATAATGGAGGCTCCATCTGTATAGTCATTCCTCAATCAGTATCTTTAGAACTGGTAACACATCCACCTCTGATATATCCCCTCAGCCATGAGATTGCAAAAGTAGCATTCCCAGAGTTAGTCTCTTCCAAGAAAGGTATTTTTCTCAAACATCAATTTAAAAAATAGTAAAAAGGTATAAAATACACACACAGAACTCTCCACAGGAATAATGGATTCTCCCTCTCAAACGAAACGCCTTGAAATGCCTTGACCAGATGGAATCCACAAGTCTATATTTATAGAGAGTTCCCCTTCACCACCAATGCATTTCTGACCACATTTCTTACTAACATTGGCTTTTAATATTATGTCATGTTGACATTCTGTCATTGATGACATTCTGAATGTATACCATGTACAATGCTATAATGCCCTTGTTGCCCCATATAGATATATACAGTATCTCCCACCCAGGAACGTGCGGTGAGCTAAATGGCTCAGGAGGCACTGGCTAGCACCAGAGCCAGATTTACATGCAATAAATGAGCCAAAGCGTACATCTGGGCTTTATACACAGGTGCAGCAGTATAAACTCCTGGAAATTTGGTGATTTTTGATCAGAGATGTGCAGAAAAGATAGCCAGGTGAGGCACTGCCTCACCTGCCATAGACTTTTTACTCCAGAGTTTTGGCTATAAAAATGATTAGATTAATGCAAAGAAGATATTTCAAACATATTCTTTGTATTTTTCATATACTTTATACAGTTAAAACTTTGGCACAAACGTTAGTATGACAGGAAAGGCTCTGCCTCACCCCACCGCACGCCGAGTCCCACCTGTCCTGACTTTAGCATGACAGTCCCATTTTTGGGCACTGTGCAGCTGTCCCACCCGTGGGCCACAGTGTCCGGCAGTGGGGTTGGAGTTTCGAGGCCCCCTCACTTGCTGCTCAGCTCAGCAGAGCGGTGGTGAATAAATGCTGCATCCATCTAATCATCAAGAGAGAGGGACAGGAGACATGTTTCCGCAGTGATGAAAATGGGGTGTGGCTCGTGATGACGACATACTTGTGATACCACACTCCCTGGCACTAGGCTACGCCCCTAATTTCAGGCCTGCACCTACGTGCAGCATGACCACAAAGATGCGAGGTATGTAAATTCAAGATAATAATAGATGTCCCAGTCTGCAAACAGCAAACACACTTTAAATAAAAAATGGCTATGCACACCCACAGCTAAAAACTACTCTACCATCATGAAATATTGTATAAGAACATGTGGGTTAATCTCTGCAAAGAACAAGCACCTGTATTATGGAATAAAAACATTACTTTTTCCCAACCATTTTACACCTGTTTGACAATAGGCAGTTTGTTGCCAGAACAGATAATATTCTCAGCATAGATGTGAAAATCTGATAATGAACTTCCAACAGGAAAAAAATACTCCTTTCAAGTATTTTGTAAGACTATGAAATAATGTGTGAAGTTTAGCCAAGCATCCAGGAGTAGGTCAGTTGGGCACAGCTATAGAAGTTTGTTTTGGCGTCTTTATTAGCTGACAACAAAAGTAAAGCGGAGTCCTGTTGTTTTTTTTTCATAAATGAGCTTCACTATTATTCGGAACTCTGCGCCTCATTTTTTGCTGCCAAAGTTATATTGTCAGAATCGCTACTGTTTTAAAAAAAATGATAAAAGAAGGTTTTAGAACTATTCACCAAAAATCACAGAAATTGTTGCGAAGCAGAAAGTGCCTAACTTGATAAGTACTAAAAATAAATCCATGAGGAATGAAAGATAATAATAATATTTTATTATCATCAATAGTTCACATACATGAACAACCAACGAAATTATAAAGCAAGCAAGTACAGAAGCCATAAGAACAAAGAGAACTCTCCAACCAGTGACACATCCAATTATCTTAAATTTGTCCTATTTAACATGTTTATTGCAGTTGGTAAAAAACTGCCCCTTAACCGGCTAGTCCGACAAAGAATAGATCAATGCTTGTTAGACGGCGACACAGAAAACATCCCTAAATTTGGATGCGATAAGTCTCCTAGGATGCTTTTCACCTCACTCTGCAAGGAAAAGCAGGTGAGGAAGCTGGCGCTGATGGTAAGTGACATTTACGCATAGGTGCTTGTGGCAGCATGATATTGTAGCCTGCGATTAGTGCTAGCAGCAGGGCCGGTTCTACACCTTGTGGCGCTCAGTGTGAAAGTTTCCACTGGCACCCCACGCGGCAAAAATAGGAGCGTGGCTTCATGGGGGAGGGGCGTGGCCACAGTTATGCCCCCAGTAGCTGTGCCTCCAGATTTGCCCCAAGTAGTTGTGCCCCCCAGTTGATTTGCCCCCATAGATTTGCCCCAAGTAGTTGTGCCCCCCAGTAGATTTGCCCCCGTAGCTATGCCTCCAGTAGATTTGCCCCAGTAGTTGTGTCCCCTATTGTTATGCCCCCAGTAGATTTGCCCCAGTAGTTGTGCCCCCCGTTGCTTTGCCCCCCGTAGTTGTGCCCCCTGTTGCTGTGCCCCCAGTAGTTGTGCCCCCTGTTGCTGTGCCCCCAGTAGATTTGCCCCAGTAGTTGTGCCCCCTATAGCTATGCCCCCAGTAGATTTGCCCCAGTAGTTGTGCCCCATCGGTGTGCCCCCTGTTGCTTTGCCCCCAGTAGTTGTGCCCCCTGTCGCTGTGCCCCCAGTAGTTGTGCCCCCTGTAGCTATGCCCCCAGTATATTTGGCCTAGTAGTTGTGCCCCAGTAGTTGTGCCCATTGTTGCTGTGCCCCCTGTAGTTGTGCCCTCTGTTACTGTGCCCCCTTTCGCTGTACCTCCAGTAGTTGTGCCCTCTGTAGCTATGCCCTCAGTAGATTTGCCCCAGTAGTTGTGCCCCCTGTTGCTTTGCCCCCAGTAGTTGTGCCCTCTGTTGCTGTGCCCCCTGTTGCTTTGTTCCCAGTAGTTGTGCCCCCCGTCGCTGTGCCCCCAGTAGTTGTGCCCCCTGTAGCTATGCCCCCAGTAGATTTGCCCCAGTAGTTGTGCCCCCTGTTGCTTGGCCCCCCGTAGTTGTGCCCTATGTTGCTGTGCCCCAAGTAGTTGTGCCCTCTGTTGCTGTGCCCCCAGTAGTTGTGCTCCTGTAGCTATGCCCCCACTAGATTTGCCCCAGTAGTTGTGCCCCCTGTTTCTTTGCCCCCAGTAGTTGTGCCCTCTGTTGCTGTGCCCCCTGTTGCTTTGCCCCCAGTAGTTGTGCCCCCTGTTGCTGTGCCCCCAGTAGTTGTGCCCCTTAGTAGCCACCTACAAACACACACACACAAAAAAAACTAACTACCACTGCCCCGCTCCTGCTTCCCGACCGCTGCTGCTGCTGCTTCGTCTGGCCTTCAGCGGCTCCTCTCTATGGGAGAGACATCATGACGTCTCTCCCATAGCAGCGCCGCACAGACACTAGAGGTCAATAATGACCTCTAGTGTCTGTCACTGGAGCCGGCTGCAGTGGGCGCCCACACAGCCCACGGCGTCTTCTGCAGCCGGGGAGCGAGGTGTAGGTAGGCAGCGTTGCCTGCGGGGGGACTGCACCAGGCGCAGGCACTGCTTGCCCACACCAAGAACCGCTCCTGGCTAGCAGGCAGAAATCAGAGAATAATTTATCTGCCTTTTTCATTTGGCTCCCTTATCTCCACTTAGTCCATGCACCCCTTTGTCACATGGTTTGCCATGTCTCATTCCTGTACAGCTTTTTTTAAGGAAGATATGCGCAGATCAAAGATGCTGGCAGAACATTATATAACTCTGTAAATTAGTCCACTGGAAAATGGTTCCCATCTGTACTTGAAGGAGAACAGATGACTGAAAAACCAACTACACTTTGGAAAGCTGTCATATGTTTGACATTATGATATGTATTTTTTATACCGTACTGAAAGCTAGTTAAGAGATTACTTTCTAGGCCTGATTCTGAGTTGGACAATGCTGCGCCCGTGACTGCGTTTTTTGCCGGTATTGCTTCTGTGACTTTATGCAAATACCACTACTAGTCTCTTCCTAGTATACAGATCGGCGTCTGAATGTGCAAGTACTTTGAGTCTTTACATGATAATACAGCTACTAACCCTTCCCTGGTGTACAGACCGGCGTCTGAATATGCAAATACTTAGCATCTTTAGATGACAAATACCGCTTCTAGTCCTTTCCTGGTGTACAGACCGGCGTCTGTATGTGCAAGTATTTAGTGTCTTTAGATGATAAATACCGCCTACTAGTCCTTTCCTGGTGTACTGACTGGGGTCTGAATGTGCAAGTACTTAGCGACTTTAGATGGCAAATACCGCTACTAGTCCTTTCCTGGTGTACTGACTGGGGTCTGAATGTGCAAGTACTTAGCGACTATAGACGGCAAATACCGCTACTAGTCCTTTCCTGGTGTACTGACTGGCGTCTGAATGTGCAAGTCACGTTAACAAAGAGCACCAACTATATATATAATAATTTTTTTCTATATTTATTTTTAAACTTGCAGCTTGGTTTAAACTGCGAGGATCACAGGACTTATAGATGAACGCGAACAACACACTTTAAGGTAAAGAGCAGCAAACAATACAATATATATATATATATATATATATATATATATTTCTGTTTTTTTAACTTGCAGCTCGGCTCAAACTGAGTGGAGTCACAGAGCTCATAGATGCACGTGAACAAAGCGCACTAGGGTAAATCGCACTACACAGTACAAATATAGATTTTTTTATTTTATTTTTCTGTTTTTTAATTTGCAGCTTGGTTCAAACTGCGTGGATCACAGAGCTTATAGATGCACGTGAACAAAGCACACTAGAGTAAAGCTCACCAAACAGTACAAACAATATTTTTTTCTTTTTCTGTTTTTTAACGTGCAGCGTGGTTCAAACTGCCTGGATCACAGGGCTTATAGATACACACGAGCAACGCGCACTAAGGTAAAGCACACCAAACAGTACAATTTATAGCAGAGTACAACTCAGCATACAGCAGTGTGCCCCTATACACAGTCACATATACAGCACTGCCAGTACAGCAGAGTATATATAGCGCAACATACAGTAGTGTTCCCCCTATACACAGTCACTTATAAGTACAGTAGAGTATAGCGCAGCATAGCAGAAGCCTGCCCCTATAAACAGTACTTAAAAGTAAAGCCAGTACAGAAGGGTATTGCACAGCATAGCAGAAGCATGCCCCCTGTATGCAGCCAGTACAGCAGAGCATAGTGTTCAGCATGCATCAGTGAAATGGTGCCGAGTCCCGGCCATGGCAAATTATATAGAATACAAGTCCCACAAGATTCTGACTCCAGGAGGATGATGTTCAGGCTCAACGTGGAATCCGAGTGTGGCGGGACGCCCCAAGCCGCAGCTTGGGTTGACTCGGATCCCCACTGTTCAGAGTGGTCCAGATTCCATGGAATCCGGAACTCTCATATCTACTACAATATTAATTGATGTTAAATGTCGTACTCCACCAGTGACTTTTTGGTTCTGTCGCAGCACAATATATGTGTATTCACAGATGTGCTGAGACTTGAAAAGTCTATTCGCCGCTCCTCAAGAAAAATCAGACACTGTGGACCAGAGAAACTACAGATTATAACAAAAGGGGCACACAGCCCTTTAATATGTAATTATATTTAAGACTTAAACTCTGAAATTGAAATTGGGGTGATATTGTATTTCATAATACATGTGGGAAAACATGTGCAATGTTCATTTTCAAATTTGGAATTTCACCACATACGCCACACCTGTTATGTATAGAAAAAGTATATACAGTATATTTAAAGCTGCTTACAGTCTTCTTTAACCAAAAGCTTAAAACTTTCAGTGAAATGTTATATAGGAAACAGATGGCTTGAGCATCACTTAGAATTGATGAGTATAATATAGCTATTTAAAAAAGTTTAATTGGGGACATGATGTGTTTTCATAGGTATGTCCATAATAGTATGTCCATAATACTTGTATGAGCTTAAAAGAAACAGCATTACATTAAATTTGTGCACGCCCCAGTGATGAGCTTAAAAGAAACAGCATTACATTAAATTTGTGCTGTGTCATGAAACATTTTTTCCAGTTAACTTAAAATGGAAATTACAATATTTCCATCCAAATAAAATACATTATTCATCTAATTATTTTTTTAAATAAAATCAAAATCTTCAAAGACTGCCTCAAACCAAAATATGGTTACCGTAATCTATCTATCTATCTATCTATCTATCTATCTATCTATCTATCTATCTATCTATCTATCTAGATAGAAAGTTATTGATGGACACGTGTTTTTATATATATATATATATATATATATGTACTGCACAATGGCTTGGCATTCCAGACAAACAAACAGCAGCTCAGGTGCCTTCCTAATAAATGAAATAGCTTCTTGTATCTTACTAGTAAGAACGAGGTGGCACTCCGATGGTTTAAAGTTCAAATGAGTTTAGTGAGTCTTTATAATGTATCCGTCAACGTTTCAGGGTCTAAAGACCTTGTTGTTAGGACGTGTAACCTAAGTGGTAAAAGTGAAATAATAAAGCATAAAAAACAATTGTCCGTGTCTTACCTTTATAAGATGTAAGTGTCCATGTACACACGCCCACTTCTCCCACCCGGACGGCGGAAGCAGGGACTTCCGGAATGACATCAAGTTGTAGCCTATGCAGCTGGTAACTATGTGTGCATAGCAACAGCATCGGTCCTCTCCGCGCTATACCACCCGTGAGGAAAAAACAGCAGTGCGCATGTCCACCATGGTCACCACAATAATGTAAACTACATTGTGACAATCTGTGTAAAAAACAAGTGCAATCATAAAAACATGAATGAAACATGAAACTACATTAAAAATATGTGTTACAATAAAAGGTGAGTATGTAAAAAGGCCTTATGGGCCAGAGATTGCTTTGTGTGTATATATATATATATATTATCAGCGACCAACGGTGTGTATATTATATTAAAAATGAGAACATGACCAATTTATAAAACATTCAAAAATAGTGAATTGAACAGATATTACATTTATTAGGGACAGAGTATATTAAAATGAAAACCAATATTCTAAAAAGAATGGAGGTAGATAAAACTATATACAAAACAAAAATACAAATTTAAAAAAATATATATTATTAAATATATTAAGAATAGAAAGTATTGTATATCAGAATTTTTTGGATAAAATTTCCTTATCTTAGGTATAGGAGGTCATAGAGATGTGCACAACACGTTTCGTTGATGTGACTTCATCAAGGGGACCCTAATAAATGTAATATCTTTTCAATTCACTATTTTTGAATTTTTAAGAAATTGGTTATATTCTCATTTTTAATATAATATACACACCATTGGTCACTGATACCCCTACCACCTCCTTTTTAATAATCATTTTACAGCATTTTACCCACGCTGAATTCATAGGGGCCAGCTGACACCCTTACTGTAGAAGGGAGTGTTTAATTGTTTTTAATTCTATAGCCACTTGTGGTGCTGTACCTCCACAACTTCCATATATATACATACATACATACATACATACATACATACATATATATAAATATATATATATAGTAAATTTCCAATTATTTCTAAATAAACGTTTCAAATGCCAGCGTTAATATATGCTGCGGACGCATGGCGCGTCTTATTACCATATACGATAAAAGTGCACTGTACGTCACAAACACTACATCCCTTAAGAGAAAGCTAGTACATGCACACATTGTAGGCTGAGGTCCAATGCTCAGAGATGTATATATTTGATATTAAAAGGGTATGCATACAATGTAACATATGTACAATATATCATTCAGTTATAACACATATATATATATGGTTACAGAGTTACAATTACATAAGAAGCAGTTGTAGTTTCATAAGGATCCGTTACAGCCAGCATACTTCACCCTGTCCCTCAATACACAGTCATCTCCATCTTTGAATCTGCACCAACAGCAACAAAACAGAGCTTCCTGGGTTAGGGGAAGAAGAAGCCATTATAGGGATTAGCCATGCTGTCTTTCGGGAAGTCCTTTTGTTCACTTTAGAATGTGGTTACATATTCATACATTTACCATAACTAATCGTTGCAATGTGCTACAATCTAACCATAGCTATCAAATTAACACACACATTCTCCTGGTCATTTTGACACTAAGTATGATATGTTTAACTTGTTCCGTTTCAATAATACATATATATATGATGTTATAACTCATTTATATATATATATACATTATAATGTCTGGTGCTTGACATGTTTAATTTATGTGTTGTCTAAAATATGTGTTGAATTTATCTTTGTGGCTTGTCTGTGTGAATGCGTATACTACGATATATCGCTGTGCACGCTGCATGTATGCGCACACACAGAGACCCATCTGTTTGGAGTTTGTATGTGGTGTGTATGTAATATTTTTGACTTCGACAGTCCACCCTTTGACGTAGACAATAACTGTCATAACTGTCACACTAAACATATTTACAAAAAAAAAATTCAAACACATAATCGGTGACCTAGACACACGTATGTATTCATTTCGCAAATTAGACATTGACTATATTTGGGGAAGACAGGGAGGAGGACGGGACATCCTCTATATGCACTCGGTGGTCACGGGACCACTGGTTGGGTGTGGGACAACATTCAACCTATAGAGTATGCTGGGACAGTGCTATGGCATATGATGGCTGATTTGAATGAACTTTGCACACATACATGCACCTACGTCTTTGTACACTGATGTTCGGATTCGATAGAGGTTTTGCTGGGTAGAGAGAGAAAACACAAACAAATCATGAAAGAGACATATAAAACTTTTATGGTATATATTCCTATCACTCCCTGAACATTGTTTCCATTTCTGGATCGTATGCTAGGTCTGTTTCATCAATGAACAAGGGCTATTATTTCCGGTAGTGTCCTTTCTAGATAACATAAACCTTCGGAGTTCGGGGAGAGCCATTCATAAACTTTTCTTCCACATATATTAATGAGCTTTTTATCTGCTATGTGTGAATAACCATTGTCTTATTGTTCCTGATTACCTCCCAATTTCTTGATTTCCTGAAATTGGTGAGATTTAAACATACCAGGGACTTATCTATGGTACTGGTGGATCTTAAGACTAGGGGGTCTAGTTATATCATATTCCTTGTCCACTAGTCCCCCCCCCGTCCCCGTCCGTGTAATTCAAGTACCTCAGCTAACTCTAAAGAATATGGCACTAATCCTGCATTATTTGGTCTTAGAGGTACCTGTGAGCACATCCAACATTCTGCTTGGTTTAAGACCTTACCCACTGGTGAGTGGTAATCACTCAAGGGATGTCTGTCAAATGCTGCCTTATTGCTAGACTGACATCTCTGGATGCACTCATCTTCAATTATAGGGTCCCAATAACTACAAAATACAGTATTCCTCAGACAATAGCCTATCACGTTAACTCCGAACTCCGTAACTACTAGACCTTTGATTTTCTCTGGCTTTAACAAAGTGATAGGCTGATCCTGGGATCCTATAAAGACATCACTCCTTTCTCCAGAACCAGTTCCAGTCCCACACTCGACTCCTCATGAAAACTCGCAAAAATAGAATGTCCTGAAAAAAAAATGTTTGTCAATGGGGAAAAAAGAAAGATAGAACAAAACAAATCTTGCTTCTATCAAATCCGATACTATGACTAGTCTTTTTTACAGTCCTTTAGTATGCTCAGGTAGTGTTCAACAGTGCCGCCTCTCAGTCTTCACGGAACGGACTCTTGGGTGATACTTCTGCGATCTCACTCCCTTTACGAGTTCCGTCTGGACTACTGACTTTCCTGCAATGGGAATTCGTGGACCCAAGTCTATCTCTCGGCTACTTTCACTGGGATCGTGCGGTCAACAAAACTTGGTACGGTCCTTCCCACCTGTCTATTAGGCAACCTGAGCGTAAGAACAATCACACAGTCTCTTGGTTCACAATCAAGACAGTTAGTAGTTGGCATACCAGGAATTAACAGTTTCAGGTTCTTTTGTTAAGTTCTCAAATGCTGGCTCATCTCGATAAGGTACTGCACTGTCACCTCATTGGTGGATTTCTGATCATAGTGCGGATCAATCATGACATGAGGTTGTCTTCCTAACCCCCCCCCCCAAAAAAAAGATTATTTTTTTTTCAAAGACGGTGATTCATTAAGTGGGGATCTGGGAGTGGTTCCAATGCTACGTAACACTAGTGGCAGTGTCTATGACCACAATAGTCCAGTTTTAAGCTATTACTTTGCTCCTACTTCTAAGGATACCATATCTACACACAAATTTCTGCACAATTTTCTTTGCGGTAAACACAGCAGTATTTGTGGCAGCAGGAAATGCCTCTACCCAGTTTGAGAAAACATCAGTGCACACCAATACATATTTCAAATTCATACGGGTGTTAACTGTACGAAGTTGATTTGTATTACCTGAAAAGGTCCGTCTGCAGGAGGGGTATGGGATGGCTCTGTCAGTGCTACCTTACCAAATGTTCTTCCTCATGCAAGTAAGACAGGTCATTGCTTTCCTGCTTGCCTGAGAAGAGAACCCTGGTGCACACCAGTATGCTCTTACCAATTTGCACATACCTTCCCTACCCTAGGTGAGTCAGACCACGTGCCGCCTCAGCTAGGCTTGGGAGATACGTCCTGGAGGCCACTGGCTTACCTTGTCCATCTCTCCAGAGTCCTGAGGACTCCTGACCATACCCCTTTGCCTTCCAGACCTACTTTTGTTGTAGGACACACAAAGTTGCATCTTAATTTAATTGTTGTGTGTTTGGAAATGTAGAGTACCATGAGCATCACTCAAAAAAAAAAGAAAAAACATCTCTGGAGGGAAAAAGAGGAGAAAAAAATATCAGGTATGCGTCCAGCAACGGGCTGTCACTTATGTCTGGTCTCGTAGTAAAGGTCTGATTCAGATATTCCATACCATCATGCATATCAGTGTCTATACAAAATTTTCCTTCATCAGTATTCTCATCCTCCACCCTTTGTGCATGACAAAGCACACTGCAGTAATATACTGGTGCCATCGCGCTGATGAGACATACCGGGTTCGGGCAGAACTTTGAAGTACTAATACGGCATGTGGTGTATGAACTGTCAAATCATGTCCCAGTACACCGTCCCAGGTATTTGACCCTTGTCCTACACAACTGTTGTTTATCCCTTGAGACCTTGTGTCCTGTCTGGAAGAGACGAAACAGAAACTGTTTTGTGTCTGTCAGGGATGACTCAAATTAATCAGCGCACAACAACAAGTCATCAACATATTGTATCAGCACCGACCCATTCTCAGGCTGAAAGGACTGTAAACAGTCATGTAGGGCATGGGAGAAAATACTCAGGCTGTCACTTGAAACCTTGGAAGAATCAGGTCCATGTATTGTACCCCTTTTGTGAACGTAAAAGATGAAGAGGAAACTGTGAAAAAAAACAGAATAGAGGTTGGTGACATAAGTTTGTAGAGCTGGAGAGGATTTTATTAAAATGACAGCTGGATCGGGAACTACGGGGTATTGATTAACTACTTGTCTACCCCCTTATAGCTTGTGCTTGCTGTGTCACTACTGGGACTACCTCAGCCATCAATCCAGTGTCCTGTCCATCCTAAGTTCATAGGGAACCCGGTATCTGCGAGATAATTTCCTCTACCTGTGATGGACATGAATCTAGAACAGTGGAATGCAACATTAGTCTTTGAGGAGTATCTAACACACATTGTACTTCCTGAGCAGGAGTACAATATATGTATTTCACATTTCAATTTACATAACAAAATCTTTGTCGATTCAGTTAGTCTGGGGCCACTGCTGCTAGGAGAAAAAGAAAAAGGGTTTAGCATCATAGAGGCCCAATCGTAACTTCTGCAGGTTTTGTCAAAGGGTAATGTTGCACTTCTCTCGTTCCTCACATTTGACGAATTAGTGTTTTCCAGTGATCTTATAATGACAGAGAATTTTCTAGTACTGCAAAAAAAAAAAAAAACACAATCAAGCTTCTAGGTCATGCGAAGCATTCATTCAATCCTTCTCATCCCGTATTAAGGGCATTCCTAGAAATGAATACTTCTTATGTGGTAATTAAAAAGAAATACCCGGGGGTTACCCTATCTCTGTCCGCTTTTCTACTGGAAAATACTAATGTGCGGACAGTATATTCTCCATTTATGACATTACTTTCTTGATTTTTATTTTATTTTTGGCTATATATGTACTTGAATGGCTCCATACTTACCAGTTCCACTGGTCTCAGCCACTTCCCCTGCAGGCTACAGCTCCTCTTTTACCGGTTGGATACTACTTCTCTGAGTGCATGAGAAATGGCTGAAACCAGTCAGGTCACCTTCTCCTCCTAAATGAAACTTTGACATTCATTAGTACATATATAGGTTACATTCATATTTTTCATATTTTTATTATTTTCTATAGTTTGTATGCTGGCTGTAACTGCTTCCACATCCACATATGGCGGTGTACTTGCTTTCTCTTTTTCTCTTATTTATTGTTGCTACGAGTTCAAACAGTTATTATGTTTTCGTTCTTGTCTTATATGACTTTGGTTAAACATACTGCCTGCAATACCTCAGGATCAAAACCACCAATAACTGGAAATGACATTTCACCATTCATACGTACTCAATCATTACAAAAAGCCTCTCTACGTGGACCATATTTCCTACACATTATATACCGAGCGCACCCTCTTGGTCTCTGCTCCTCAGCCTGAACCCTGGCTCCTGAACACCTCTCGGTTGCGCATTTGGCTCCCATTTTGGGCTTTTTTCACAAAACCAAATGGACAATTCCAAGAAAACTATGAAAGTTCTCCGAGTTCTTTCACCAACTCCTTCTCCACTGGAAATACCACAGTCCACTTCTGTAGTGACTGCTGAGCACCAAGTGAGGATCCCTACCAGACCCCTCAGCACTGGAAATATGAAGTATTTACAGCAATAAATCAATACCCCACCTTTTTCAGTGGAGGTTACAGGCCTGCTCTTGTTTGGTTTTTATCCACTGGTATTTTCTTGGGTGAGAAATAACTTATCAATAACCCTATCCAATGAATGTCCACCAAGGAATATTTCCTGAGAGAGTCAGCGAAAATGCCTTCTCTTTACACAAATCACGTCTGCGTATGCTAACACAGCGTGTATGATGACACAATTGCACAAAATTACGCAAATGGTATCACGTTGCACTGCATATCACACATACACATATGCAGTCCAATCGCACGGCTTATAGATACTTGTTATCTATACGCCCTACGATCATGTGAGTTGAATTCACAAGCTGCGCTCCACAGCCGGAGTGTAACATCAAATCACGCCCCTCTGCACGTTTTACAAAACACACACACTACGTGCCTATATACCAATACGTAAGGTCGCTAGCCTCCACGCCACTAAGCCTCTGCTTACTCAGTGTCTCCTCGACAGGATCCTGATTTTGTCCTCGGGATCAATGCACTCACACTTTCTTTTTCAACAACCCACACTTTTAGATTTTTTGTATAGAAAAAAAGTAATTTACCAGTGATTGATAACATCCTCTTAAAGGTATTACACTTTAAACAAAGTATTATAGTAATGTGCTTTAAAATCAGATAGTTACCTGTTAAAATGTGTTTTATCCCACCTTAGCAATCAATTTCTATTATGCGGCTAACTTCCGCTTGCGTAAATACGCACTCATGTTTCCCACCTTCTGTGCACCCACGTGTGTACCCGTGCGTCACTATATACGCGTCCACGTACTATTGTACTATGACACGTGTATACTTGCGTACGCAAATGTGTATCTCTGTGTACCTTTGCACGCAGCTTGCCACACTGTGTTACCCAACTCTAATAATACAATAAAAATAAAAAAACACTATTTGTATTGTATTGTAGTAGTTAGATAAATGCTTCCACATTCCCTTTGAGCACTGGAAGTCCCCTGCCGGAAAGCTTCCGCTACGTGCTACCTAAACTTTTAGGCAGGAACGGAGCTTCGGTTATGAAATGCAAACAATAACACTTTAACAATCAATTTTAAAACACTTCAATATAATATGGCTATTGACTATAATTAAAATGCTATGATTCAGATTGGATAGCTGTCTTGCAGAACATACACTGATACAAATAGCCATATAATAATAATATATATATATATATATATATATATATATACATAGGTCCAGCAATAATGGCACTGTATTCATTCCCACACTTTTAGATTTTTTGTATAGAAAAAAAGTAATTTACCAGTGATTGATAACATCCTCTTAAAGGTATTACACTTTAAACAAAGTATTATAGTAATGTGCTTTAAAATCAGATAGTTACCTGTTAAAATGTGTTTTATCCCACCTTAGCAATCAATTTCTATTATGCGGCTAACTTCCGCTTGCGTAAATACGCACTCATGTTTCCCACCTTCTGTGCACCCACGTGTGTACCCGTGCGTCACTATATACGCGTCCACGTACTATTGTACTATGACACGTGTATACTTGCGTACGCAAATGTGTATCTCTGTGTACCTTTGCACGCAGCTTGCCACACTGTGTTACCCAACTCTAATAATACAATAAAAATAAAAAAACACTATTTGTATTGTATTGTAGTAGTTAGATAAATGCTTCCACATTCCCTTTGAGCACTGGAAGTCCCCTGCCGGAAAGCTTCCGCTACGTGCTACCTAAACTTTTAGGCAGGAACGGAGCTTCGGTTATGAAATGCAAACAATAACACTTTAACAATCAATTTTAAAACACTTCAATATAATATGGCTATTGACTATAATTAAAATGCTATGATTCAGATTGGATAGCTGTCTTGCAGAACATACACTGATACAAATAGCCATATAATAATAATATATATATATATATATATATATATATATATATACATAGGTCCAGCAATAATGGCACTGTATTCATTCCGAGGACGGGGCTTGCTGCTACGAAACGTTAATGACGTGAATTACACCTCTTCTTACTTTCTTCATGGTCTCCGAGTGACATTATTGCTGGACCTATATTATGCTTTATATATGGGCACCGGAGCAAGCTGTTTGTAGTCTGTGAGTGCCGGTTGATACTGGATATATATATATATATATATATATATATATATATATACACATTATTTATTACACTTCTATGAAACCCCTCACACAGCATATGTATTCATACACACATACTGAATGACTGAATGAATGTAGTTTCTACAGAGCCTCTAATTTGCATATCAACAGATGTTCACATGCTTGCTGTTCCAGGGTGGTTGAACAGGTTTATTAACATTTCAACTGCCTATAGCAAGCAGAGGGTTAACAAATTCTGGAGAAAAAAAAACTCTTTATTTGTGTGTAATTCTTACATCAAGTATTTATTTATCTCACTATTTCTCTCTCTAGGCCCAATTGAAACACTATTGATAATTGACTATGGCATGGGTTAGTTAAATTCATTGGTAGTTTTTAAATGGTGATAACTTTGTACATACATATTGTTTATTTGTGACAAAGGAAACAGATTGTTTAAACAAACTGAAAGTCAGCTGTTAGCTAAGTGGATAGAGAGTGA
Source organism: Pseudophryne corroboree (assembly GCF_028390025.1). Classification (NCBI taxonomy): domain Eukaryota; kingdom Metazoa; phylum Chordata; class Amphibia; order Anura; family Myobatrachidae; genus Pseudophryne; species Pseudophryne corroboree. Next base: position 637,266,917 of record NC_086447.1, on the reverse strand, counting down.
CCTTACGTACATAAAATGGCCAATTCTCCTCCCCCTTACCAAGCCATGTGCATTAACAAAATGGTGATCACACCATGCGGCCAGAATACACAAACACTCTATCCTTTGTCACAAATAAATCACAAATTATACAAGCACCGGAAGTTTGTTACTTCAGGCCTGCATTAGCAGTATGCAAATAGGCCTCAGCATGCTAACACAGCTATATCATACCTATGCACCAACTTTTAAATGCTCTTTAAATTTACTTAACAGATAAACAATCCAATCTGAATCAAACACAATATGACTTATTGAACCTCGTTTAGCAACAATAAAAATACGCTGTAGCATTTCTAATATTGTGCGTTTTTGTCACAATCACACAACAAAGAAATATATTGTCCCTTGATTCATATCAGCGCATTACTGATAACTCAAAAAAAAATGCATGTGGTTCAGCAGCATCTAGATGCATCCATCCTTAGCTGGTAGACCACAGCAGCGTCTGTACTGCGCATCATTAAGTACGTGATATCGCAGCTGCGAGCCCCCAACTGTAAATTTCCAATTATTTCTAAATAAACATTTCACATGCCAGCGTTAATATATGCTGCAGACACATGGTGCATCTTATTACCATATACGATAAAAGTGCGCTGTACGTCGCAAACACTACATCCCTTAAGAGAAAGCAAGTACATGCACACATGTGTATGTATATATTTAATATTAAAAGGGTATGCATACAATGTAACATATGTACAATATATCATTCAGTTATAACACATATATATATATATGGTTACAGAGTTACAATTACATAAGAAGCAGTTGTAGTTACATAAGGATCCGTTACAGCCAGCATACTTCACCCAGTCCCTCAATGCACAGTCCTCTCCATCTTTGAATCTGCACCAACAGCAACAAAACAGAGCTTCCTGGGTGAGGGGAAATACCTATATACTGTGTATTGGGGCAGGCACAGGTCTGGGACTGAGTCTTCTGTTATTGGTCCAGGGGAGGGAGATCTCTCATTCATGATGTGTTATTGGTCAGTTCATATGCAAGCAACATCCAGTTTTGAAGAAGCCACTATAGAGATTAGCCATGCTGTCTTTCAGGAAGTCCTTTTGTTCACTTTAGAATGTGGCTTCATATTCATACATTTAATCATAAGTAATCGTTGCAATGTGCTACAATCTAACCATAGCTATCAAATTAACACACATTCTCCTGATCATTTTGAGACCAAGCATGATATGTTTAACTTGTTCTGTTCCAATAATACATATATATATATATATGATGTTATAACTCTCATATAAATACTAGAGATGAGCGGGTTCGGTTTCTCTGAATCCGAACCCGCACGAACTTCATGTTTTTTTTCACGGGTCCGAGCGACTCGGATCTTCCCGCCTTGCTCGGTTAACCCGAGCGCGCCCGAACGTCATCATGACGCTGTCGGATTCTCGCGAGACTCGGATTCTATATAAGGAGCCGCGCGTCGCCGCCATTTTCACACGTGCATTGAGATTGATAGGGAGAGGACGTGGCTGGCGTCCTCTCCATTTAGATTAGGGTTGAGAGAGAGAGAGAGAGATTGACCTGAGGCTGTGATACTGTAGAAGAGAGTGCAGAGTTTAGTGACTGACGACCACAGTGACCACCAGACAGTGCAGTTGTTTGTTTTATTTAATATATCCGTTCTCTGCCTGAAAAAAACGATACACACAGTGACTCAGTCACATACCATATCTGTGTGCACTGCTCAGCCCAGTGTGCTGCATCAATGTATATATATATCTGACTGTGCTCAGCTCACACAGCTTATAATTGTGGGGGAGACTGGGGAGCACTGCAGTGCCAGTTATAGGTTATAGCAGGAGCCAGGAGTACATAATATTATATTAAAATTAAACAGTGCACACTTTTGCTGCAGGAGTGCCACTGCCAGTGTGACTAGTGACCAGTGACCTGACCACCAGTATATATAATATTAGTAGTATACTATCTCTTTATCAACCAGTCTATATTAGCAGCAGACACAGTACAGTGCGGTAGTTCACGGCTGTGGCTACCTCTGTGTCGGCACTCGGCAGCCCGTCCATAATTGTATATACCACCTAACCGTGGTTTTTTTTTCTATCTTTATAGTCATACTAGTTACGAGTATACTATCTCTTTATCAACCAGTCTATATTAGCAGCAGACACAGTACAGTGCGGTAGTTCACGGCTGTGGCTACCTCTGTGTCGGCACTCGGCAGCCCGTCCATAATTGTATATACCACCTAACCGTGGTTTTTTTTTCTTTCTTTATACATACATACTAGTTACGAGTATACTATCTCTTTATCAACCAGTCTATATTAGCAGCAGACACAGTACAGTGCGGTAGTTCACGGCTGTGGCTACCTCTGTGTCGGCACTCGGCAGCCCGTCCATAATTGTATATACCACCTAACCGTGTTTTTTTTTTCTTTCTTTATACATACATACTAGTTACGAGTATACTATCTCTTTATCAACCAGTCTATATATTAGCAGCAGACACAGTACAGTGCGGTAGTTCACGGCTGTGGCTACCTCTGTGTCGGCACTCGGCAGCCCGTCCATAATTGTATATACCACCTAACCGTGGTTTTTTTTTCTTTCTTTATACATACATACTAGTTACGAGTATACTATCTCTTTATCAACCAGTCTATATATTAGCAGCAGACACAGTACAGTGCGGTAGTTCACGGCTGTGGCTACCTCTGTGTCGGCACTCGGCAGCCCGTCCATAATTGTATATACCACCTAACCGTGGTTTTTTTTTCTTTCTTTATACATACATACTAGTTACGAGTATACTATCTCTTTATCAACCAGTCTATATTAGCAGCAGACACAGTACAGTGCGGTAGTTCACGGCTGTGGCTACCTCTGTGTCGGCACTCGGCAGCCCGTCCATAATTGTATATACCACCTAACCGTGGTTTTTTTTTCTTTCTTTATACATACATACTAGTTACGAGTATACTATCTCTTTATCAACCAGTCTATATATTAGCAGCAGACACAGTACAGTGCGGTAGTTCACGGCTGTGGCTACCTCTGTGTTGGCACTCGGCAGCCCGTCCATAATTGTATATACCACCTAACCGTGGTTTTTTTTTCTTTCTTTATAGTCATACTAGTTACGAGTATACTATCTCTTTATCAACCAGTCTATATTAGCAGCAGACACAGTACAGTGCGGTAGTTCACGGCTGTGGCTACCTCTGTGTCGGCACTCGGCAGCCCGTCCATAATTGTATATACCACCTAACCGTGGTTTTTTTTTCTTTCTTTATACATACATACTAGTTACGAGTATACTATCTCTTTATCAACCAGTCTATATTAGCAGCAGACACAGTACAGTGCGGTAGTTCACGGCTGTGGCTACCTCTGTGTCGGCACTCAGCAGCCCGTCCATAATTGTATATACCACCTAACCGTGGTTTTTTTTTCTTTCTTTATACATACATACTAGTTACGAGTATACTATCTCTTTATCAACCAGTCTATATATTAGCAGCAGACACAGTACAGTGCGGTAGTTCACGGCTGTGGCTACCTCTGTGTCGGCACTCGGCAGCCCGTCCATAATTGTATATACCACCTAACCGTGGTTTTTTTTTCTTTCTTTATACATACATACTAGTTACGAGTATACTATCTCTTTATCAACCAGTCTATATATTAGCAGCAGACACAGTACAGTGCGGTAGTTCACGGCTGTGGCTACCTCTGTGTCGGCACTCGGCAGCCCGTCCATAATTGTATATACCACCTAACCGTGGTTTTTTTTTCTTTCTTTATACATACATACTAGTTACGAGTATACTATCTCTTTATCAACCAGTCTATATATTAGCAGCAGACACAGTACAGTGCGGTAGTTCACGGCTGTGGCTACCTCTGTGTCGGCACTCGGCAGCCCGTCCATAATTGTATATACCACCTAACCGTGGTTTTTTTTTCTTTCTTTATACATACATACTAGTTACGAGTATACTATCTCTTTATCAACCAGTCTATATTAGCAGCAGACACAGTACAGTGCGGTAGTTCACGGCTGTGGCTACCTCTGTGTCGGCACTCGGCAGCCCGTCCATAATTGTATATACCACCTAACCGTGGTTTTTTTTTCTTTCTTTATAGTCATACTAGTTACGAGTATACTATCTCTTTATCAACCAGTCTATATTAGCAGCAGACACAGTACAGTGCGGTAGTTCACGGCTGTGGCTACCTCTGTGTCGGCACTCGGCAGCCCGTCCATAATTGTATATACCACCTAACCGTGGTTTTTTTTTCTTTCTTTATACATACATACTAGTTACGAGTATACTATCTCTTTATCAACCAGTCTATATTAGCAGCAGACACAGTACAGTGCGGTAGTTCACGGCTGTGGCTACCTCTGTGTCGGCACTCGGCAGCCCGTCCATAATTGTATATACCACCTAACCGTGGTTTTTTTTTCTTTCTTTATACATACATACTAGTTACGAGTATACTATCTCTTTATCAACCAGTCTATATATTAGCAGCAGACACAGTACAGTGCGGTAGTTCACGGCTGTGGCTACCTCTGTGTCGGCACTCGGCAGGCAGTCCATAATTGTATACTAGTATCCATCTCCATTGTTTACCTGAGGTGCCTTTTAGTTGTGCCTATTAAAATATGGAGAACAAAAATGTTGAGGTTCCAAAATTAGGGAAAGATCAAGATCCACTTCCACCTCGTGCTGAAGCTGCTGCCACTAGTCATGGCCGAGACGATGAAATGCCAGCAACGTCGTCTGCCAAGGCCGATACCCAATGTCATAGTACAGAGCATGTCAAATCCAAAACACCAAATATCAGAAAAAAAAGGACTCCAAAACCTAAAATAAAATTGTCGGAGGAGAAGCGTAAACTTGCCAATATGCCATTTACGACACGGAGTGGCAAGGAACGGCTGAGGCCCTGGCCTATGTTCATGGCTAGTGGTTCAGCTTCACATGAGGATGGAAGCACTCAGCCTCTCGCTAGAAAAAATGAAAAGACTCAAGCTGGCAAAAGCAGCACAGCAAAGAACTGTGCATTCTTCGAAATCCCAAATCCACAAGGAGAGTCCAATTGTGTCGGTTGCGATGCCTGACCTTCCCAACACTGGACGTGAAGAGCATGCGCCTTCCACCATTTGCACGCCCCCTGCAAGTGCTGGAAGGAGCACCCGCAGTCCAGTTCCTGATAGTCAGATTGAAGATGTCAGTGTTGAAGTACACCAGGATGAGGAGGATATGGGTGTTGCTGGCGCTGGGGAGGAAATTGACCAGGAGGATTCTGATGGTGAGGTGGTTTGTTTAAGTCAGGCACCCGGGGAGACACCTGTTGTCCGTGGGAGGAATATGGCCGTTGACATGCCAGGTGAAAATACCAAAAAAATCAGCTCTTCGGTGTGGAGGTATTTCACCAGAAATGCGGACAACAGGTGTCAAGCCGTGTGTTCCCTTTGTCAAGCTGTAATAAGTAGGGGTAAGGACGTTAACCACCTCGGAACATCCTCCCTTATACGTCACCTGCAGCGCATTCATAATAAGTCAGTGACAAGTTCAAAAACTTTGGGTGACAGCGGAAGCAGTCCACTGACCAGTAAATCCCTTCCTCTTGTAACCAAGCTCATGCAAACCACCCCACCAACTCCCTCAGTGTCAATTTCCTCCTTCCCCAGGAATGCCAATAGTCCTGCAGGCCATGTCACTGGCAATTCTGACGATTCCTCTCCTGCCTGGGATTCCTCCGATGCATCCTTGCGTGTAACGCCTACTGCTGCTGGCGCTGCTGTTGTTGCTGCTGGGAGTCGATGGTCATCCCAGAGGGGAAGTCGTAAGCCCACTTGTACTACTTCCAGTAAGCAATTGACTGTTCAACAGTCCTTTGCGAGGAAGATGAAATATCACAGCAGTCATCCTGCTGCAAAGCGGATAACTGAGGCCTTGACAACTATGTTGGTGTTAGACGTGCGTCCGGTATCCGCCGTTAGTTCACAGGGAACTAGACAATTTATTGAGGCAGTGTGCCCCCGTTACCAAATACCATCTAGGTTCCACTTCTCTAGGCAGGCGATACCGAGAATGTACACGGACGTCAGAAAAAGACTCACCAGTGTCCTAAAAAATGCAGTTGTACCCAATGTCCACTTAACCACGGACATGTGGACAAGTGGAGCAGGGCAGGGTCAGGACTATATGACTGTGACAGCCCACTGGGTAGATGTATGGACTCCCGCCGCAAGAACAGCAGCGGCGGCACCAGTAGCAGCATCTCGCAAACGCCAACTCTTTCCTAGGCAGGCTACGCTTTGTATCACCGCTTTCCAGAATACGCACACAGCTGAAAACCTCTTACGGCAACTGAGGAAGATCATCGCGGAATGGCTTACCCCAATTGGACTCTCCTGTGGATTTGTGGCATCGGACAACGCCAGCAATATTGTGTGTGCATTAAATATGGGCAAATTCCAGCACGTCCCATGTTTTGCACATACCTTGAATTTGGTGGTGCAGAATTTTTTTAAAAACGACAGGGGCGTGCAAGAGTTGCTGTCGGTGGCCAGAAGAATTGCGGGACACTTTCGGCGTACAGGCACCACGTACAGAAGACTGGAGCACCACCAAAAACTACTGAACCTGCCCTACCATCATCTGAAGCAAGAAGTGGTAACGAGGTGGAATTCAACCCTCTATATGCTTCAGAGGTTGGAGGAGCAGCAAAAGGCCATTCAAGCCTATACAATTGAGCACGATATAGGAGGTGGAATGCACCTGTCTCAAGTGCAGTGGAGAATGATTTCAACGTTGTGCAAGGTTCTGATGCCCTTTGAACTTGCCACACGTGAAGTCAGTTCAGACACTGCCAGCCTGAGTCAGGTCATTCCCCTCATCAGGCTTTTGCAGAAGAAGCTGGAGGCATTGAAGAAGGAGCTAAAAGGGAGCGATTCCGCTAGGCATGTGGGACTTGTGGATGCAGCCCTTAATTCGCTTAACAAGGATTCACGGGTGGTCAATCTGTTGAAATCAGAGCACTACATTTTGGCCACCGTGCTCGATCCTAGATTTAAAGCCTACCTTGGATCTCTCTTTCCGGCAGACACAAGTCTGCTGGGGTTGAAAGACCTGCTGGTGACAAAATTGTCAAGTCAAGCGGAACGCGACCTGTCAACATCTCCTCCTTCACATTCTCCCGCAACTGGGGGTGCGAGGAAAAGGCTCAGAATTCCGAGCCCACCCGCTGGCGGTGATGCAGGGCAGTCTGGAGCGACTGCTGATGCTGACATCTGGTCCGGACTGAAGGACCTGACAACGATTACGGACATGTCGTCTACTGTCACTGCATATGATTCTCTCAACATTGATAGAATGGTGGAGGATTATATGAGTGACCGCATCCAAGTAGGCACGTCACACAGTCCGTACTTATACTGGCAGGAAAAAGAGGCAATTTGGAGGCCCTTGCACAAACTGGCTTTATTCTACCTAAGTTGCCCTCCCACAAGTGTGTACTCCGAAAGAGTGTTTAGTGCCGCCGCTCACCTTGTCAGCAATCGGCGTACGAGGTTACATCCAGAAAATGTGGAGAAGATGATGTTCATTAAAATGAATTATAATCAATTCCTCCGCGGAGACATTGACCAGCAGCAATTGCCTCCACAAAGTACACAGGGAGCTGAGATGGTGGATTCCAGTGGGGACGAATTGATAATCTGTGAGGAGGGGGATGTACACGGTGATATATCGGAGGGTGATGATGAGGTGGACATCTTGCCTCTGTAGAGCCAGTTTGTGCAAGGAGAGATTAATTGCTTCTTTTTTGGGGGGGGTCCAAACCAACCCGTCATATCAGTCACAGTCGTGTGGCAGACCCTGTCACTGAAATGATGGGTTGGTTAAAGTGTGCATGTCCTGTTTTGTTTATACAACATAAGGGTGGGTGGGAGGGCCCAAGGACAATTCCATCTTGCACCTCTTTTTTCTTTTCTTTTTCTTTGCATCATGTGCTGATTGGGGAGGGTTTTTTGGAAGGGACATCCTGCGTGACACTGCAGTGCCACTCCTAAATGGGCCCGGTGTTTGTGTCGGCCACTAGGGTCGCTAATCTTACTCACACAGTCAGCTACCTCATTGCGCCTCTTTTTTTCTTTGCGTCATGTGCTGTTTGGGGAGGGTTTTTTGGAAGGGACATCCTGCGTGACACTGCAGTGCCACTCCTAGATGGGCCCGGTGTTTGTGTCGGCCACTAGGGTCGCTAATCTTACTCACACAGCTACCTCATTGCGCCTCTTTTTTTCTTTGCGTCATGTGCTGTTTGGGGAGGGTTTTTTGGAAGGGACATCCTGCGTGACACTGCAGTGCCACTCCTAGATGGGCCCGGTGTTTGTGTCGGCCACTAGGGTCGCTAATCTTACTCACACAGCTACCTCATTGCGCCTCTTTTTTTCTTTGCGTCATGTGCTGTTTGGGGAGGGTTTTTTGGAAGGGCCATCCTGCGTGACACTGCAGTGCCACTCCTAGATGGGCCCGGTGTTTGTGTCGGCCACTAGGGTCGCTAATCTTACTCACACAGCTACCTCATTGCGCCTCTTTTTTTCTTTGCGTCATGTGCTGTTTGGGGAGGGTTTTTTGGAAGGGACATCCTGCGTGACACTGCAGTGCCACTCCTAGATGGGCCCGGTGTTTGTGTCGGCCACTAGGGTCGCTTATCTTACTCACACAGCGACCTCAGTGCAAATTTTAGGACTAAAAATAATATTGTGAGGTGTGAGGTATTCAGAATAGACTGAAAATGAGTGTAAATTATGGTTTTTGAGGTTAATAATACTTTGGGATCAAAATGACCCCCAAATTCTATGATTTAAGCTGTTTTTTAGTGTTTTTTGAAAAAAACACCCGAATCCAAAACACACCCGAATCCGACAAAAAAAATTCGGTGAGGTTTTGCCAAAACGCGTTCGAACCCAAAACACGGCCGCGGAACCGAACCCAAAACCAAAACACAAAACCCGAAAAATTTCAGGCGCTCATCTCTAATAAATACATTATAATGTATGGTGCTTGACATGTTTAATTTATGTGTTGTATGAAATATGTGTTGAATATATCTTTGTGGTTTGTCTGTGTGAATGCGTATGCTACCATATATCGCTGTGCACGTTGCGTGTATGCACACGGACAGAGACCCATCTGTTTGGAGTTTGTATGTGGTGTGTATGTAATATTTTTGACTTTGACAATATATATATATATATATATATTACTACTATTGTGTTCACTCTAAACAGCATGACAAATGTTACAACATTTCAATATATCAAAATATCACATACACAATATAGAATGTAGGTACCACACCTACCTATAGTAACACAGTTGCTTTAAGGAGAAACAAAATTACTTTATATATTAGAAACAGTGTTATTCTGAAGTATTTGTAAAGGACACTGTAACATGGAGATCCTTGTCATAATCAGACTAGGGTAAAAAAACAGGACATTTCTAATATTTAATCAGACATTCCTCAGTCTAATCTAGTATGATTATATTCTGTAGAATATTTTAAGCCTGCTATGCATTAAGGTATTACAAAGATGTATTATAAAGATGAATTCTGAAGTTGTAAAGAATTTATTATAGGAATATGCTCCATGAAATCTTTCATTAAGACCCCTACAGAGGGCATCGGCATTTGCATTTATTATGTACGCTAGACAGAAGTGCCGCTATACTGCTTTTATATGTATATGTGTATATATATATATATATATATAGAGAGAGAGAGAGAGAGAGAGAGAGAGAGAGAGAGAGAAAAGATTTCCCCAGGGAGCTTATCGTCCTTTGATATGTACAAGTTTACTAATACAATCTTAAAATTGAAGTTTTATTGTTATTTAAAACATACAATTGGTAAAAGCTGTTTGGCAATTTGCCCAAGTTGACAATAAAATGTATTTGTACAGACAATAGTTGTGTTGATATTAATCCATTTCAGTCAAAAAACAGTAAATGTTCTTTCTTGAAGCAATGACAGAGACCCTGTCCTAACCCAACGCGTTTCGTCCTACAGACTTCATCAGGGGTATAGTATGGCCAAAGGATCAAAATTTGGACAAATATCTTTCGTGTCTTCAAAGGCAATTTAATCATTTTAAAATTGGTATTGGACCAGATTTCACCGTATGGAATATCGATTGGAATTAGATATGAACCATTTGGTGATTATACACTAAGTAAGGCCTGGTTCAGAAAATTAATTTCAAACCATATTGGTAAAATCAAGCGCATGGAGCAGCTAATCACTGGATTACAACCAAGCGGAGTTTGAGATAGTGCCCTTAATGATCTGCATAGGTGGCTCAGCATCAGTGAGCCACCTATGCAGATCATTAAGGGCACTATCTCAAGAGTTTAGCCCTATTCAAACTCCGCTTGGTTGTAATCCAGTGATTAGCTGCTCCATGCACTTGATTTTACCAATGTGGTTTGAAATTAATTTTCTGAACCAGGCCTTACTTAGTGGATAATCACCAAATGGATCATATCTAATTCCAATCGATATTCCATACGGTAAAATCTGGTCCAATACCAATTTTAAAATTATTAAATTGCCTTTGAAGACACGAAAGATATTTGTCCAAATTTTGATCCTTTGGCACTATCTCAAGAGTTTAGCCCTATTCAAACTCCGCTTGGTTGTAATCCAGTGATTAGCTGCTCCATGCGCTTGATTTTACCAATATGGTTTGAAATTAATTTTCTGAACCAGGCCTTACTTAGTGGATAATCACCAAATGGATCATATCTAATTCCAATCGATATTCCATACGGTGAAATCTGGTCCAATACCAATTTTAAAATTATTAAATTGCCTTTGAAGACACGAAAGATATTTGTCCAAATTTTAATCCTTTGACCATACTATACCCCTGATGAAGTCTGTAGGACGAAACGCGTTGGGTTAGGACAGGGTCTCTGTCATTGCTTCAAGAAAGAACATTTACTGTTTTTTGACTGAAATGGATTAATATCAACACAACTATTGTCTGTACAAATACATTTTATTGTCAACTTGGGCAAATTGTCAAACAGCTTTTACCAATTGTATGTTTTAAATAACAATAAAACTAAAATTTTAAGATTGTATTAGTAAACTTGTACATATCAAAGGACGATAAGCTCCCTGGGGAAATCTTTTCTCTATTTCTTCCAATATCATATCCCATCTAACAGGGGGTATCTTTCCCTAAGGTGTAGCTCCCCATATCATATAGCGCGAGAAAGGTCTTATCCCTTTTTAGCGATATATATATATCTATATATATATATATACTTGCTGTTCTAGCCGTCCTTCGCACTGGAGTTTCTGATTTTCACGGTTGTAAATAGTCTGATGTTCACAACACATGTCTGTGGAAGTGTATCATGCCGTGAACAATGGAGATTTTGGAGTTGTTGATGCTTATCAGGCTGGGAAAGGTTATAAAACCATCTCTAAAAAGTTTGGACCCCGCCAATCAACAGGTAGATTGTGTACAAATGGAGGAAATTCCAGACCATTATTGTAGTGGTCGACATACAAATATCATGCCAAGAGCAAGGCATCTAACAGTTTGCAAGGTAACAAAGGAACCCAACGTAACCTCTAAGCAACTGAACGATTTTCTCACATTTGCTAATGTTAATGTTCATGAATCCACCATCAGGAGGACACTGAACAACAATTCTGTGCATAGCAGCATTGCAAGGAGAAAGTCGCTGCTCTCCAAAAGGAACATTGCTGATTGTTTTGTGTCCAAAATAGAGCTTTTTGGATTAAATGATAAGCGTTATGTTTGGAGAAAGGAAAACACTGTATTTCAGCATAAAAACCTCATATCATCTGTGAAACATGGTGATGGCGGTTTCATGGTTTTGGCCTGTTTTGCTGCATCTGGCCCAGGACGACTTGTCATCATTGATAGGACAATGAATTCTGAATTATACCAGAATATTTTTTGAAATGAAAAAATAAATAAATGGGCACATAATACACAGATGGATACAAATTCAGACAGATCCATATAGCTGCAGAGCACTGGTGACCTAGAGCAAAACGTTCCTAATATACCACTTCAAATTTAAGCACACGTATAGCAGAAATAGCATAACAGTATTGCAAATCAACAGAACATGGCTGGCCACGGGCTATCCACCTCTAAAATTCCCCAAAAAGAAAAAATAAGTACAAATCTGAACTTTATTTATCCTTATAGTATCTAGAGACCATCCACTTACCCCAAACCATAATTATTTTTTTTTCCGCTTTCCTAGCCAAGAACACAAACTTTTCATGTGCAATGGTTTCATTGATCAAAGAGATCCATACCTTAGGTACCGGGCCTCTCCAGCCAACCACAACCTAGCTATACAAACCTTCGCTAGAGCACATAAATTAACAACATACCGCCTGCTGGGCGGATCTAGAGCCTCTTCGTCTATAGCCAGTAATACACACGTTCCAGGCATAAGTATGGGAGAGGGAGTACCTGTATCAATTATGACACGTATAACTTCTTAAAAACAAAGTTGTGGATCTGCACCAGCTCTATGATTAAGTGTTTAGAATAAGAAAGAAGATAGATATATATATATATATATATATATATAATACCAAAATACTGACTATTATTATAAATTATAAATAGTACTACGTTTTGGCGGTGCTCCCATGGATTTTGTAGTTAACCTACAGGAAGAAGACAAGAGAAAGACAAAATAACCTTGTGTGGAAGCACTCATTAATTAAATATGAAAAAGATGTGAAGAGAATATATGGTTGAGGAAAGGACCCCTTTGAGTCCTACCTCAAAAAGATAGAATAAAACTTGACTTTTATTGGTTTACTTATAAAAATTCACTGGGGTGAACAAAGGTAAATGATAACAAAAATCTAGATTGCCATTGTACCAAATATGGTTCTAGATGTGGCAGGTGAAAATATTGGTATAATTTTAGTATAATTGTTTGGAAAAAACAATATATATAGGTCACAGAACAATCGGAATGTATGGTAAGCTTTGCGGAAAATGATATTGGATTTCCTGAAGGAAAAAGGCCCACAGCACCTAGTATTCCCTGGAGGTCTCCCATCCACGTACTGACCAGGCCATACCTGCTTAGCTTCCAAGATCGGACGTGATCGGGCGTATTCAGGATAGTATGGCCGTGGGCCAATTGTATCAGGAATTAGGATAATTTTTGTGCTGATTTAAGAAATTCATATATGATCAACTGAAGGGTTATGTGAATATAATCAAATAGTTGATTTATTGTAAAGTCTCCTGAAAAACTGGCCCACAGCACCTAGTATTCCCTGGAGGTCTCCCATCCATGTACTAACCAGGCCATACCTGCTTAGCTTCCAAGATCAGACGAGTTCGGGCGCATTCAGGGAAGTATGGCCGTGGGCCGTTTAATTCAAGAAGTAAGTAAATGTAAGTAAATTTATAGTCAGCAATCACTTGTTGACTATAAATGAGTAAATTCAAACCTAAAGAATAAATATAAAGCAGGCACTTGGATTGTCAGACCCAATGGGGGGGTCCGATATGCTATTTAAATATAGATACAATGTTAGAAGTTGCCACTTTGAGTATGTCCACTGTAGATAAGCAATAAACTTAGATTATGTTGCAAAAAATTAATTAATTCAGAGCAGCGATAATAAAGGTTCTCTTGTCCCTGTTTAGAGACAATAGCAATTAGCAATACAATTCCTATTTGATAAGACTGGCGATGCAGTTATTGTTTAGAGATGAGTAGTTTCAATCCTAAAAATAATACAAACGTGGGCACTGGATTTGTCGAACCCAAATAGAAGGATCTATGTGCTGTTTTGATACAGACACAGTTCTTAAAATTCCCACCTCCTAAGTAAGTTTGCAAGCTGTAAATGGCTGAAAATGAATTTAAAGTATCAGACGATTAAATAAGAGCAGCAAAAAATGAAAGTTTTTGTTCCTATGTGGAAACGATAGTTGCAATGTTGGTATTAGCCACTTTCAATTTAAATCTGTCTATTGTGGATGACCAACTGACTGGATTGTGTTACAAAAAGAAATTTTTTTTTTTTTTTTTTGAGAGCAGTCAAAATAAATGTTCTTTGTTCCTGTATAGAAACAATATTGGCTAGCAATATAATTCCTGTGTGATAAGGCTGGCGGTGCTATTATTTATTGTCAAAAAATGAGTTCAATCCTGAAAAAATACTAATAATAAGAGTAGCAAAAAATGAAAAATGAAAGTCTTTTTTCCTGTGTGCTTACAATACAATTCCTTAAATGAATGTTAATAGGATCATTCCTAAATACACGTAAGCCCCGTGAACAAGCCTAGTTCACAGGTGAAACGTACGTCGGAATTAGACGTCCATACAGTGACGTCACTGCGGCTTTGCCCTCTCCGGAACAGGCGGCCGCACGGTCTCAGACCACGGAGCACGGTCACGATCTTCAATCAAGTTACACCCACCGGCTGCCGGGATATCTACATCTCTGGAAGTGGTAACTTTGTATACAGTGTCTGTTCTTCAGCAGCGCCTTAGATCTTCAATTTGGGTCTAACAACTCCAGTGCCTGCTCCATACGTGTACTTAGGAATGATCCTATTAACATTCATTGGGGTGGGTGTGGGGTGCGGTGGCCCCTGTGTCGGTATGGCTGGGCTGCTTCAGGTCGGCACACCCTAACACTTTATTAACACTTATTATTTTTCCTATCACTTTGTATATATTATTTTAATCACACCACTTACATAGCACTTCTGTGCTTCATATTAACCCCTATTAATTCTCACCTGTGTGCTGACCTGGGGTGGCCGACCTGTGCCGACATCGTGGGGTCCTGCACCCCAGGCCCATACCCAGTATTAGGGACCCCCAGTGACGGAGAAGCCTTGTCGATCGGCCTGGGGGCTTAACCCTATATCTGCAGATATACGCAACTAAGATCTCCGTATTATCTGACTATTATTATGTAGTAATATTATTCACTCGGTGTGCATTAGGGAACACAGTTTTTTTCCTACACAGAATTACCCCTCCCCTTTTAGCACCTGAGTGACATTACAATCTGATTGAGCAGCTTTCCACTTTGTGTATTGTATATAGAGAGGCATAAATGGGTCAGCATTAGGAGGGATTGCTGACTCCAGAAGTGCCATAGGGGAAGCCAGGGGTATCCCCAGGTAAGCTGGCTCTCAGATGCTGTAGGTGCCATTACCATGTGGCCTTACACTGGGAATTTAACCCAGATATATTTGTAATTATTTATGGGGTGGGTGTGGGGTGCGGTGGCCCCTGTGTCGGTATGGCTGGGCTGCTTCAGGTCGGCACACCCTAACACTTTATTAACACTTATTATTTTTCCTATCACTTTGTATATATTATTTTAATCACACCACTTACATAGCACTTCTGTGCTTCTTATTAACCCCTATTAATTCTCACCTGTGTGCTGACCTGGGGAGGCCGACCTGTGCCGACATCGTGGGGTCCTGCACCCCAGGCCCATACCCAGTATTAGGGACCCCCAGTGACGGAGAAGCCTTGTCGATCGTCCTGGGGGCTTAACCCTATATCTGCAGATATACGCAACTAAGATCTCCGTATTATCTGACTATTATTATGTAGTAATATTATTCACTCGGTGTGCATTAGGGAACACAGTTTTTTTCCTACACAGAATTACCCCTCCCCTTTTAGCACCTGAGTGACATTACAATCTGATTGAGCAGCTTTCCACTTTGTGTATTGTATATAGAGAGGCATAAATGGGTCAGCATTAGGAGGGATTGCTGACTCCAGAAGTGCCATAGGGGAATCCAGGGGTATCCCCAGGTAAGCTGGCTCTCAGATGCTGTAGGTGCCATTACCATGTGGCCTTACACTGGGAATTTAACCCAGATATATTTGTAATTATTTATGGGGTGGGTGTGGGGTGCGGTGGCCCCTGTGTCGGTATGGCTGGGCTGCTTCAGGTCGGCACATCCTAACACTTTATTAACACTTATTATTTTTCCTATCACTTTGTATATATTATTTTAATCACACCACTTACATAGCACTTCTGTGCTTCTTATTAACCCCTATTAATTCTCACCTGTGTGATGACCTGGGGTGGCCGAC
The DNA here is from genome assembly GCF_028390025.1 of Pseudophryne corroboree. Taxonomy (NCBI): domain Eukaryota; kingdom Metazoa; phylum Chordata; class Amphibia; order Anura; family Myobatrachidae; genus Pseudophryne; species Pseudophryne corroboree. The sequence continues at coordinate 637,250,700 of NC_086447.1, read as the reverse complement.
CTGTGCCGACATCGTGGGGTCCTGCACCCCAGGCCCATACCCAGTATTAGGGACCCCCAGTGACGGAGAAGCCTTGTTGATCGGCCTGGGGGCTTAACCCTATATCTGCAGATATACGCAACTAAGATCTCCGTATTATCGGACTATTATTATGTAGTAATATTATTCACTCGGTGTGCATTAGGGAACACAGTTTTTTTCCTACACAGAATTACCCCTCCCCTTTTAGCACCTGAGTGACATTACAATCTGATTGAGCAGCTTTCCACTTTGTGGTCATCCACAATAGACAGATTTAAATTGAAAGTGGCTAATACCAACATTGCAACTATCGTTTCCACATAGGAACAAAAACTTTCATTTTTTGCTGCTCTTATTTAATCGTCTGATACTTTAAATTCATTTTCAGCCATTTACAGCTTGCAAACTTACTTAGGAGGTGGGAATTTTAAGAACTGTGTCTGTATCAAAACAGCACATAGATCCTTCTATTTGGGTTCGACAAATCCAGTGCCCACGTTTGTATTATTTTTAGGATTGAACCTACTCATCTCTAAACAATAACTGCATCGCCAGTCTTATCAAATAGGAATTGTATTGCTAATTGCTATTGTCTCTAAACAGGGACAAGAGAACCTTTATTATCGCTGCTCTGAATTAATTAATTTTTTGCAACATAATCTAAGTTTATTGCTTATCTACAGTGGACATACTCAAAGTGGCAACTTCTAACATTGTATCTATATTTAAATAGCATATCGGACCCCCCCCATTGGGTCTGACAATCCAAGTGCCTGCTTTATATTTATTCTTTAGGTTTGAATTTACTCATTTATAGTCAACAAGTGATTGCTGACTATAAATTTACTTACATTTACTTACTTCTTGAATTAAACGGCCCACGGCCATACTTCCCTGAATGCGCCCAAACTCGTCTGATCTTGGAAGCTAAGCAGGTATGGCCTGGTTAGTACATGGATGGGAGATCTCCAGGGAATACTAGGTGCTGTGGGCCAGTTTTTCAGGAGACTTTACAATAAATCAACCATTTGATTATATTCACATAACCCTTCAGTTGATCATATATGCATTTCTTAAATCAGCACAAAAATTATCCTAATTCCTGATACAATTGGCCCACGGCCATACTATCCTGAATACGCCCGATCACGTCCGATCTTGGAAGCTAAGCAGGTATGGCCTGGTCAGTACGTGGATGGAAGACCTCCAGGGAATACTAGGTGCTGTGGGCCTTTTTCCTTCAGGAAATCCAATATCATTTTCCTCAAAGCTTACCATACATTCCGATTGTTCTGTGACCTATATATATTGTTTTTTCCAAACAATTATACTAAAATTATACCAATATTTTCACCTGCCACATCTAGAACCATATTTGGTACAATGGCAATCTAGATTTTTGTTATCATTTACCTTTGTTCACCCCAGTGAATTTTTATAAGTAAACCAATAAAAGTCAAGTTTTATTCTATCTTTTTGAGGTAGGACTCAAAGGGGTCCTTTCCTCAACCATATATTCTCTTCACATCTTTTTCATATTTAATTAATGAGTGCTTCCACACAAGGTTATTTTGTCTTTCTCTTGTCTTCTTCCTGTACGTATAACTTCTTTCCAGAACACAGAGATCGTAGGGCAGGCATTCCCAACCACGGTCCTCAAGGCACACTAACAATGCAGGTTTTAGTGATATCCAGGCTGCAGCACAGATGGTTAAATCAAAATAACTGAGATGCTAATTAAATCACCTGTGCTGCAGCCTGGATATCACTAAAACCTGCACTGTTGGTGTGCCTTGAGGACCGTGGTTGGGAATGCCTGTCGTAGGGCATGATCAAAGCAGATGCCAAAAGTCAGTTCCTAAGCTTCCACACTTAGGGCACCCCGAGCTATGAGATCCCCCAATATGAGCCAGCCTCACTGGGGTCATATACACCTTATGCAGTATATATAATTGCTGGTATCTAACGGAGGAAATAGAGAGCTGATGGGACCCCAAAGCATTCTTCCATACATCATCCGACAACAAACCTACATCCGACTCCCACTTACCCCGAAGAGAAGCGAGAGGGTCGGTATGGTGCATCTGGAGTATACGACCATATATCCTAGGAACTAAGTGCCCAGAGTCCAGCGTCTGCAACATTAATTTGACCGGGGAGTCAACGAGAATTGGAGGGCCATCAGGAAATTGGGCAGCCAAAGCATGTCGCAGTTGAAGGAACCTAAAGAAAAACCCTGATGGGACATTATGCTCTAGTTGAAGTTGCTGAAATGATTTAAGCATCCCATCACTATATAAGTGGCCAAAGAGTACACTCCCTATCTTCCCCACACCTCCTGGACTTGCAGCTGACACAGCTCTGGCAGACCGTAAATATTATCTAGTGGGGTATCAGTATCGACACCGTGACCCTGCATCACAGAATACACCGATTTCCAAATCAAAATGGATTGTTTTATAAGCGGCAGTGTGGACATTTTGACGTTGCTGCAGAGGAGCAGCTGTAGTGGGGAACCACCAGGGTAATCATGAAGCAGCATCAGTGAATGCAAGGCCAAGGCATCAAGATCGTTCACCCATTCCCAGACATGTGCCAGCTGTGCTGCATAGTAATAAAAATGGAAGTTGGGAAGAGCCAATCCCCCCAATTCCCGTGTCCTGGTCAGGGTATCCAGTTTCAAACGTGCCCGCTTACTAGCCCATATCAAAGAGGAAAGCAAACCATCTATTTGCTTGAAAATCTTCATCAGGATATAAACAGGAGACTGCTGTAAAATATATAAAAGTTTGGGCTGGAAAACCATTTTTACCATATTAACTCTCCCTGTAACCGTCAATGGTAGCTTGCCCCAGGTTTTCACTTTACCGCGAAGGTACGTTATTTGAGGTGTAATATTAAGGGAGGAGAAGTTCTGAGGATCATTAGACACCCAAATGCCCAGATATCTGAAGGAGTCCACGCACCGCAATGGGAGAGGAATCAATGGGGAGGCAGGAATCTCCCCCCGGAGTGGGATAATAGAGGATTTCTCCCAATTAATCAGGAGCTCAGAGTATCGCCCGAACTCGTTAATAATTTTTAAGATCCTAGCCATAGACTCAGCATAGCAATCCACAAACAATAGATTGTCATCAGCATATAAGGCCACCCTATCCTCCCAGACACCCACCTTAAAACCAGAGATCCACACGTCTGCTCTCAAGAGGCATGCAAGGGGTTCAATAGCCATGGCAAACAGAGTAGGGGACAATGGGCATCCCTGTCGCTTACCTCTAGATAAAGGAAAGGAATGAGATACAAAGCCATTTATCGCCACTCTAGCTAAAGGAGAGGAGTGCATTAATCGGACATATTTAATAAAATGCGGGCCTACACCAAATCTACGCATGATTTCCCACAAATAATCCCACTCCACAGAATCAAAAGCTTTAACGGCATCTAATGAAACAATTATAGAGGAGAAAGAGTCTTCTTGGGGAATTTGTAAGTGAGTAAACAAACGTCTAAGATTAATGGAAGTTGATTTATTGGGCATAAATCCCATCTGATACGGGTGTATTATATGAGAGATAACTGAATTCAATCTACCCGCCAGTACCTTGGCCAAAATTTTAACATCAGTGGGCAAAAAGGATATAGGGCGATAGGACTCCACTTTCCTAAGATCCTTGTCAGGCTTAGGAAGAACCACACTCATTGCTTCCGCCATAGATGGAGGGAGAGACTCCTGTGCAAAAATTTGGCTATACAACTCAAGTAAATGAGGGACGAAGAAATCCAAGTGTTGCTTACATACCTCTGAAGGTATGCCATCTAAGCCCGAAGCCTTGCCACCAGGGGAGGCCTTATCAGCAGCCATAATTTCTTCAGGTGAGATGGGCGCCTCCAAAAGATCGTAAGCTTCACAGGACAAGGTGGGGAAACGAATGGTGTCTAAATATTCGTCCAATTGCAACGAAGTACAATCTAGTTTAGAACTGTACAAACATCTATAATATGACACAAATTCAGACGCAATCTGTGGAATCTGCGTTAAAGAAACACCATCCGTGGATATGATTTCAATCACAACATTAGTTGTCCTATCCCCCCGTGCGAGGGAAGCCAGGTATGTTCCCGGCCTATCACCAGTAGCATAAAAGGTATGGGAAGAAAAAAGGAGTCTATGCTGAGTCTTTTCCATTAAGTAATCTTTCCATTCTCTTTGGGTCGACAGCCAGGTTAATTTAGAACTGTCTGAAAAATCCTGCAAATACTGTGATTCCACAGCGACACTCTATGCCTCCAGCACAACCTCCCAACGCCTATAAGAGGACTTCAAATTAGACACCCGTTTAATCAGCGTCCCCCTCAGAAACGCCTTGAAAGTGTCCCATAGGTTAGAAATAGCTTTTTCGGCAATGTTCATTTCAAAGAACTCCCGCTATGCGGCCACCAATTCAGAGCCATCCCCCATGTTTACAAGCCAAAAAGGATTAAACTTCCATATGGCCTGGCCCTTAGAACAGGGGAAACCTAAGGTAAAAGTCAAGGGGGATTGATCTGATATACCCCTAGTCTCATATCTAATACCACTAACCCGGGGAACCATGTCACTCGAGAGGAGGGCCAGGTCAATCCTAGAGAACGAAGAATGAGAGTGAGAAAAACAGGAGTATTGTTTAAGAGACGGATGCCTCAATCCCCAGGGATCGACCAGGCCCAACCCCGATACCACATCAGCAAAAGTGGATTTTACAGGATGCACAGTAGATGGAGATATAGAAAACCTGTCCAATGCCACATCCAACACATTATTGAAATCCCCCAGGCAAATAACAGATATCCTGGGATACGAGGCCATAAACCCAGCAGCCTTCTTAAGAACATCAGGAGAGTAAGGGGGAGGCACATATACAGCTAGAAGGAGTACAGGAGCATAAAACAATCTACATTTCAAAAATACATATCTCCCCCAGGGATCCGTTTGTATAAACTCCAACACAACACCTAACAGAAGGTCCAGAGAGCATGGTGTCAATTTTTGCAGATGATACCAAATTGTGTAAAGTTATAAATGCGGAGGGGGATGCTGAGTCGCTTCAGAACGACTTAGTTAAATTAGAAGCTTGGGCAGCGAAATGGAGAATGCGCTTCAATACAGACAAGTGTAAGGTAATGCACTGTGGTAACAAGAACAAAAATAACACCTACCTACTAAATGGGGTAAAATTAGGGGATTCTGTACTGGAAAAGGACTTAGGTGTCCTCACAGATAGCAAACTAAGCAGTAGTACCCAAAGTAGGACTGCAGCAAAGAAGGCTAAGATATTAGCATGCATAAAATGGGGAATTGATGCTAGGGACGAGAGTATTATACTCCCGTTATATAAATCACTTGTGAGGCCACACCTTGAATACTGTGTACAATTCTGGGCACCTTACTACAAAAAGGATATCCTGGAGCTAGAAAAGGATCAGAGGCGGGCGACCAAACTAATTAAGGGTATGGAGACGCTGGAATACGAGGAAAGGCTTGCAAGACTAGGCATGTTTACACTAGAAAAGAGGAGATTAAGAGGGGACATGATCAACATTTACAAATATATAAGGGGACAATATACAGAGCTTGCTCAGGACATGTTTTTGGTTAGATCAACACAGAGAACTCGTGGACACTCGCTCAGGTTAGAGGAGAGGAGATTCCGCACAATACGGCGTAAAGGCTTTTTTACGGTAAGGATGATACGTGTTTGGAATTCCCTGCCTGAGGGAGTTGTAATGGCTGACTCAGTCAACACCTTTAAGAATGGGTTAGATAAATTCCTAATGGATAAGGATATCCAGGGTTACGGGGCATAGTCATGCACTATGGTTATTATAAAAAAGAGATGTAAAACGTAACGGCAGTCATCAACTTCAGTCAAAATTTTATACAAAATAATCGTGCATAGGAGACCACAAATAGGTTGAACTCGATGGACAATTGTCTTTTTTCAACCATAGATACTATGTTACTATGTTACAAAGGGGACGGTCCTTCTAATAAGAACCGACACTCCACGAGAGGTAGAAGTGTACATTAAGTGGTACGCCCGTCCCACCCAGGGTCTCTTCAAAGAAAGAATCTTACCGCCCACCAAATGAGTTTCCATAAAACAAACAATGTCAGCAGCATATTGTCTAATCTGGCGGAGTACCAGGGACCTCTTAATTTTATCATTGAGCCCTCTCACATTCCATGACATTAAGCCCAGCCATGAGAAGTCAGAAAACATAATACAGACCCCATCCTGCAGCCAGCCAAATTCGCCATGCAAGTGTGCAATTGTCGGACACCAGTGCCTAAAAAATATAGCAGCAATCCACATACAATCAAAACATAAACATCCATACATACAACAACCATAGTGTCACAACTGAGGGCTGGTGCTGACCAGGGGGAAGCCTCAGTTGTAGGGGCTGAGGTATATGTGTATCTGAGAGACAGTACAGGGTTCTTGGACATGCAGGGAACCTTTAGAACAAATGCCCGAAGGCGTGACCACGACAACAAGGGAAAGTTCAAAGGTTTTATTAAACACAGTTCAGAGGAATACTGTTGACTTGGTACTGGTAATAGGAAACAGTTCAGAGGAATACCGATGATAGAAAACCGATGGAGACTTGGGATCGATGGCGGAACACCGATGGAGACTTGGGATCGATGGCGGAACACCGATGGAGACTTGGGATCGATGGCGGAACACCGATGGTTACTGGCAGGGCAGAGCACCGCTGGAAGCTAGAAGCTGGAAGCCGGTCTCGGGTAACTGCCAGTCACAGGGTGCAATGTTGAGACACTGCAGAGTCAGGCTGTACTGCAGAGAAAGTCCATGGGAGAACTGCACACTGGAATCACTGAAGACAATTGAAGCACTGACCATCTTTCCAGCCCAGGAACAAGATATTTATACCAGCTGGGAAACAGGGATTGGCTGGCTGATTAAGCAGAGTCTAGAGTGCAGCTGCTGGGTAATTAGGTAGAAACCAGAGTGCAGCTCATAGGCTGAAAAGCAACATGTGATGAAAGCAAACATGGCTGCGCCCATGTTTGCTTTTGGAGGGAAAGATTGTTTGTAACTTGCATGTGAGCTTTAACCATGAAGCTGCCAGAATCACAGTAAAGAGTTTAGAGACAATGAGATGCAGCGTGCTGCATGCAGACAGTGCAGATGGAATCCAGGCTTGGAACACTGGGACAGTCTCAGGAGGCATTTGGAATGTAAATACTGATAAGGAATTACCTGGATCGTGACACATAGAGTAGCACAAACCCCCTTCCCCCACCCTGTATACCACCCCAACATGTTGCATACTTGGATCCCAAAACAAAATACAAATTCCTAGGAAATAGAACAAATAAAAATGTGTTGCACCATAAACTGATGCAGACACACCCTAGATGGGGCCAAGAATATAATGGCTCTTGTGAACGAGAGATAGCCTCCAGCCATCAACCACAACACCCCTGAAAAAATTAAGGGTGAATCATATAGATCCTCCCCCTAGGACTGTAGAATATACAAAATAAAACATATACGGATAATGTAGAACCATATACATCTAGCCATATATAACCCCCCCCCCCCCCCCTCTCCCTGAAATACAAAAAAAAGCATCTCAGATTAGGTAGACAAAAGAGAAATATAAAAACAAAGAGCACATCTAGGCAGTTGAAACGGAGCAGCAGAGGAGGAAAAAGGAACCTGAAACCATGACACTTCCACATCTTGCTACTCCACAATAAACAGCATATAAACATTTATGATATATCAAAAAAGGGTTCTGCAACCAGAGCCCCACGGAAGAATCAGGGATCAGCAAGAGCACGCCTTGCCAGGAATCTTCTGTCCAGCCATATCATAGCCTCACGAGGAGTCGTGAAGAATTTTGTTTCACCATCAGCCACCACCCGCAGTATCGATGGAAAGAGCATAGCATATGGCAGGTCAAATTCACAGAGCCTCCTTTTAACAGGCAAGAACTGAGCCCTATCTTTCTGCACATCCACCGCAAAGTCCGGGAAGACCGATATTGGCGACCCTTTCCATTTTAAAGGACCTTTTGTACGAGCAAGTTTCAGAACAATGTCCCGAACACGGAAATGGAGGAATTTAGCAATGAAGGTACGGGGTGGGGCCCCCGGAGGTAATGGGCGCATCAGAACTCTATGAGCCCGTTCAACAGTGAAGAAAGGCAAACATTCCTCGGACCCAAAGGCCTACTGGAGCCATTTTTCGAGAACGTCTTCAGGAGATGAGCCCTCCTCCTTCTCTGGTAAGCCGATGAAGCGGACATTATTGCGCCGTAAGCGACCCTCCTCAGCTTTTTGCGGCCATCGGTCATCTGTGATTCCAAAGCGTCAGTACGTCGTCCCAGTGGGGCGACAGAGTCCTCAACATTGGAGATACGGGTCTCAGCCTCTCCCACCCTCAACCTCACCCACTGGAGATCTTGATGGATAATGGAGAGTTCAGATTGCACCTGCCCAATTTTATCAGCCAAGCGAGCCTCACTGGCAGTCACCGCGTCCAGCACTCTCTGTAATGCAACATCCAGTGGGTCAGAGGAGGCAGAACTGTATGCAAGAGACGGGGGCGATGCCTCAGGTCGCACAGTCTCTCCCCTCTGCTGTTGAGGGCCAGGGTTACGGACAAACTTCTCCATCGCACCCGCCGCCGCGATGTGCTGACAGCCTCTCACCATTTTGGACAACACAATGCCGCAACACTCGACCAGCAGGATATATCAAAGCAAATGCAGGCAGAGAAGGGGGACATTTGCCCAACACACTATGAAGAGGCCCACAGGTGCAGGAAAATATATATAGGTAAAAAAAGTAGGTCCAGGGTTCTCGGCTGAATTGCTGAGTATCGACTCAATGGGGCCAGATGTATAAGGGCTGCAGCAGGGAACAATCCAGAATCCCACTAAAATAAGTCCTGTAAGGCACAGAAAGTCAGTCCACAACAGTGTCTCCCGGGCTAGGCAGGGGAGCGGCACCCCATAATATTATGGACAAAGGCAGGCAGCTACATCAGCCAGCAGAGCAGGAGGTGGGGGGAGAGGATGCACCCAGCCTCTATTGCACCCAGCCTTTATCACACCCAGCAGTGGCTCCCAACAACAACAGCGCTCCCCACAGTACCAGTCCAGGGCCCTGACTACCCGATGCTGCACGGAGCGCAAGCAGGGATGACGTCAGCGGGACCAGGGAACGAGCATTGGGCTGGCAGCGGCGGGCAGCGCAGGACAAACGTGGCTGCTGCACAAGGAGCTCCTCAGGCGGCCACACGGGTACACGGAGCGGCAGGCACTGACACTACACACCCGCCAGTAAGCTCCGGCCGGCTGCAGCAGGCGGTGGTGAGAAGCGGGAGGCCGGACTTCCGTGATGACGGGGAGCGCGAGCCCACGGCTTCTTACGCGGCCCAGCGCATGCCAGGGCACCTGCACAGATCGGCTTCAAGGTATATTATAAACGGAAGTCACTGGTCCAATTCCTCTCCAGGGGGGGCACCAAGCAATCAGACTGCCATAGCCCAAATAACAGACCCCGGGGGGGGGGGGGGGGGGAAGCAGGATATAACTTTAGGATATCGTGGCTGGAGAGCTGCACACTGAGTGCTACTCCATGCCCGTCCAGGCCAAGCCCCCTATACCAGAATATTTTAAAGGAAAATGTCAAAATATCTGTCCATGAGCTGCATCTCAAGAGAATGTGGGTCATGCAGCCAAACAACAACTCAAAGCACACAAGTCATTCGACCAAAGAATGGTTAAAGGAGAATACATTTCAAGTTTTGGAATGGCCAAGTCAAAGTTTTCAACTTAATCCAATCGAAATGTCGTGAAAGGACCTGAAGCAAGCAGTTCATTGAAGGAAAACCACCGAAATAACAGAATTGAAGCTAATTTGTACGGAGGAATGGGGTAAAATTGCTTCAAGCTGATGTTCAGGGCTAATCAACAATTACTGGAAAGTTTAAATTCAGTTTATGCTGCACAAGTAGGTCATACCAGATACTGAAAGCAAAGGTATACATACTTTGCCATTCACAGATATGTGATAGTGGATAATTTTCCTTAATAAAAAAATGAGCACCTCTTATTTTCTGTCTCTTTTTTTTATTTGGTTCTCCTTAACTACTTTATCTACTATTAGAACTTGTGTGAAAATCTTTGGTATTCCTTTCTGGGATAACATCTGCTGAAAGTCTTTTATTCTTTCATCCCTTGTGAACATATCAATTAAAAATACAGTGAGGAATAAGAATAAGTTTAATTGTCTATTTGTAAGACAACATAATGCATGTAGTAACAAGGTCCGAAGAATTTTGGGAAAATACTGGTATTTAATTACATTGGATCCAAGCTTGTTAAAACATGTTACAGAAAAAACAAAATTGGTATTTACTGTAGATGTGCACAAACTTTAAAGAGTTACCTGTGACTGAGTCTGTTACCTCTAGTTCAAGGACAATCTAATCGAGTCTAATCAAAGCTCCACAATGTTTTTAAATAGAACCCAAGATTTTTATGCCTGCGGGAATTGTAAGATAAGTTCACAAGGGCTCAAAAGATAAAAGACTTTCAGCGGATGTCATCCCAGAAAGGAATATCATGTGAAGGGTTTCATTAATTGTAATACTATGTATGTAGTCTATATGTTGATCTGTGGGTGCGGGGCAAGATATATTGGTAGAATTAAGAGAGCACTAAAAGTTTGGATATTAGAGCATGTAAGGAACGTAAAAAATCAGGTTGATAACCATAGTGCCCCGCAACAGTTTAAAGTATGTCCAAATAGTGACTCGCAAACACTGATGTTAGACCAACGAGGGGGGGAAAGACTGAATTTGTTGTCCAAAAGATTAAACTTTAGATTATTTCCTAATGGAATGAATGAGGGAATTGATATAACCCCTTTTTTTAGATAATATTACATATGATCTGTAATTAATAAAACCGAGGAATAATGTGTATGCATTTGTTGTTTAATGGCTGGAAACAAATGATGAAGTTATTTGTTTCTGTTAACTGAAAAATAAGAGATATTATTGACATGTATTTTATGTATTATATGTATAACCATATGAAATATTTGATTGGTGGATAGCATCGTTAAAAGAGAGAGTTGAGAGATGCTGGATCAGCCCCCTGATGAAGTCCAAGTGACGAAACACTTGGACGTTTTGATGGTGGAATGACCTGTCCTGCCATGGAGGTCTGAATACGCCACTTGTTCTTTGCACACTTGTTTGAGGTTGATGTTATAATAATAATAATAATAATAATAATAATTTTATTTATATAGCGCTCTTTCTCCAATAGGACTCAAGGCGCTTAACAGATACGTAGCATAATATAGTACAGAAAATAATGAAGTACATTTTCATAAAATACAGAAGCATGTAGATACTAAAAGGGACATGATGGAAATGCTTGAGTAAACAGGAAAGTCTTGAGTCTACTTTTGAAGGATTCTGTAGTTGGGGTCTCTCGCACTGTGCGGGGAAATGAGTTCCATAGAGACGGAGCAGCATGACTAAAAGCTCGAGCCCAGGATGAATTACGGGAGATTCTAGGTACTGCTAAAAGTCCTTCATCTACAGATCGCAGTAATCGAGTGGGGCAGTATGGGTCAGAAGCTGCTTCAGGTACCTTGGGCCCTGGTCATGTAATGCTTTGAAACTCAGTAAGCCAATACTGAAGATGATTCGCCATCTTACAGGCAGCCAGTGAAGGGAGTAGAGGATGGGTGTTATGTGGCTAGAACGGGGCTGGTTGGTTAACAGCCTGGCAGCTGTGTTTTGCACCAGCTGTAAACGGTGCAATTCTTTTGCTGGGAGACCAAGGTAGAGGACATTACAGTAGTCTTGCTTGCAGTGGTTTATCCCGCCACCATTGGTACATGATTCATTATGTCTTTTTATGTGATTGTTTTAAAAAAGGTCTGTTTTATGCACTATGGAGAGCACCCTTCTTTCTAATTGAGTTGAAAAAATAAGATTTTACTCACCGGTAAATCTATTTCTCGTAGTCCGTAGTGGATGCTGGGGACTCCGTAAGGACCATGGGGAATAGCGGCTCCGCAGGAGACTGGGAACAACTAAAAGAAAGCTTTTAGACTACCTGGTGTGCACTGGCTCCTCCCACTATGACCCTCCTCCAAGCCTCAGTTAGGATACTGTGCCCGGAAGAGCTGACACAATAAGGAAGGATTTTGAATCCCGGGTAAGACTCATACCAGCCACACCAATTACACCGTCTAATTTGTGATACTATACTCAGTTAACAGTATGAAATATAACTGAGCCTCTCAACAGATGGCTAAACAATAACCCTTAGTTAGGCAATAACTACATACAAGTATTGCAGACAATCCGCACTTGGGATGGGTCGCCCAGCATCCACTACGGACTACGAGAAATAGATTTACCGGTGAGTAAAATCTTATTTTCTCTGACGTCCTAGTGGATGCTGGGGACTCCGTAAGGACCATGGGGATTATACCAAAGCTCCCAAACGGGCGGGAGAGTGCGGATGACTCTGCAGCACCGAATGAGAGAACTCAAGGTCCTCCTCAGCCAGGGTATCAAATTTGTAGAATTTTGCAAACGTGTTTGCCCCTGACCAAGTTGCAGCTCGGCAAAGTTGTAAAGCCGAGACCCCTCGGGCAGCCGCCCAAGATGAGCCCACTTTCCTCGTGGAATGGGCTTTTACCGATTTAGGATGCGGCAATCCAGCCGCAGAATGCTCCAGCTGAATTGTGCTACAAATTCAGTGAGCAATAGTCTGCGTAGAAGCAGGAGCACCTATTTTGTTGGGTGCCTACAGGATAAAAAGCGAGTCAGTTTTCCCGACTCCAGCCGTCCTGGAAATATAAATTTTTAAGGCCCTGACTACGTCCAGTAACTTGGAATCTTCCAAGTCCCTAGTAGCCACAGGCACTACAATAGGTTGGTTTAAGTGAAAAGCTGATACCACCTTAGGGAGAAACTGGGGACGAGTCCTCAATTCTGCCCTTTCCATATGGAAAATCAGATAAGGGCTTTTACATGACAAAGCCGCCAATTCTGACACACGCCTGGCCGAAGCCAAGGCCAATAACATGACCACTTTCCACGTGAGATATTTCAAATCCACAGTTTTAAGTGGCTCAAACCAATGTGATTTTAGGAAACTCAACACCACGTTGAGATCCCAAGGTGCCACAGGAGGCACAAAAGGGGGCTGAATATGTAGCACTCCCTTTACAAATGTCTGAACTCCAGGCAGTGAAGCCAGTTCTTTCTGGAAGAAAATCGACAGAGCCGAAATCTGGACCTTAATGGAACCCAAGTTTAGGCCCATAGTCACTCCTGACTGTAGGAAGTGCAGAAAACGACCCAGCTGAAATTCCTCTGTTGGGGCCTTCCTGGCCTCACACTACGCAACATATTTTCGCCAAATACGGTGATAATGGTTTGCGGTTACTTCTTTCCTGGCTTTTATCAGTGTAGGAATGACTTCCTCCGGAATGCCTTTTTCCTTTAGGATCCAGAATTCAACCGCCATGCCGTCAAACGCAGCCGCGGTAAGTCTTGGAACAGACAGGGCCCCTGCTGTAGCAGATCCTGTCTGAGCGGTAGAGGCCATGGGTCCTCTGATATCATTTCTTGAAGTTCTGGGTACCAAGCTCTTCTTGGCCCATCCGGAACCACGAGTATCGTTCTTACTCCTCGTTTTCTTATTATTCTCAGTACCTTTGGTATGAGAGGCAGAGGAGGGAATACATAAACCGACTGGTACACCCACGGTGTCACTAGAGCGTCCACAGCTATTGCCTGAGGGTCCCTTGACCTGGCGCAATATCTAGTTTTTTGTTTAGGCGGGATGCCATCATGTCCACCTGTGGCCTTTCCCAACGGTTTACCAACAGTTGGAAGACTTCTGGATGAAGTCCCCACTCTCCCGGGTGTAGGTCGTGTCTGCTGAGGAAATCTGCTTCCCAGTTGTCCACTCCCGGAATGAACACTGCTGACAGTGCTAAGACGTGATTTTCCGCCCATCGGAGAATCCTTGTGGCTTCTGCCATCGCCATCTTGCTTCTTGTGCCGCCCTGTCGGTTTACAAGGGCGACTGCCGTGATGTTGTCTGATTGGATCAGTACCGGCTGGTTTTGAAGCAGAGGCCTTGCCAGACTTAGGGCATTGTAAATGGCCCTCAGTTCCAGAATATTTATGTGTAGGGACGACTCCTGACTTGACCAAAGTCCTTGGAAATTTCTTCCCTGTGTGACTGCCCCCCAGCCTCGAAGGCTGGCATCCGTGGTTACCAGGACCCAGTCCTGTATGCCGAATCTGCGGCCCTCTTGAAGATGAGCACTCTGCAGCCACCACAGTAGAGATACCCTGGTCCTTGGAGACAGGGTTATCAGCCGATGCATCTGAAGATGCGATCCCGACCACTTGTCCAAGAGGTCCCACTGAAAGGTTCTTGCATGGAACCTGCCGAATGGAAATTTGCTTCGTAAGAAGCTACCAGTTTTCCCAGGACTCGTGTGCAGTGAAGCACCGATACCTGTTTTGGTTTCAGGAGGTCTCTGACTAGAGATGACAGCTCCTTGGCTTTCTCCTGCGGGAGAAACACTTTTTTCTGTTCTGTGTCCAGAACCATCCCCAGGAACAGTAGGCGTGTGGTAGGAACCAGCTGTGACTTTGGAATGTATAGAATCCATCCGTGCTGTTGTAGCACTTCCCGAGATAGTGCTACTCCGACCAACAACTGCTCCTTGGACCTCGCCTTTATAAGGAGATCGTCCAAGTACGGGATAATTAAAACTCCCTTTTTTCGAAGGAGTATCATCATTTCTGCCATTACCTTGGTAAAGACCCTCGGTGCCGTGGACAGTCCAAACGGCAGTGTTTGGAATTGGTAATGGCAATCCTGTACCACAAATCTGAGGTACTCCTGGTGAGGATGGTAAATGGGGACATGTAGGTAAGCATCCTTGATGTCCAGGGATACCATGTAATCCCCCTCCTCCAGGCTTGCAATAACCGCCCTGAGCGATTCCATCTTGAACTTGAATTTTTTTTATGTATGTGTTCAAGGATTTCAAATTTAAAATGGGTCTCACCGAACCGTCCGGTTTCGGTACCACAAACAGTGTGGAATAGTAACCCCGTCCTTGTTGAAGTAGGGGCACCTTGACTATCACCTGCTGGGAATACAGCTTGTGAATTGCCTCTAGCACAGCCTCCCTGCCTGAGGGAGTTGTCGGCAAGGCAGATTTGAGGAAACGGCGGGGGGGAGACGCCTCGAATTCCAGCTTGTACCCCTGAGATACTACTTGAAGGATCCAGGGATCCACCTGTGAGCGAGCCCACTGATCGCTGAAATTTTTGAGGCGGCCCCCCACCGTACCTGGCTACGCCTGTGGAGCCCCCGCGTCATGCGGTAGACTCAGAGGAAGCGGGGGAAGAATTTTGATTCTGGGAACTGGCTGACTGGTGCAGCTTTTTCCCTCTTCCCTCGTCTCTGTGCAGAAAGGAAGCGCCTTTGACCCGCTTGCTTTTCTGAAGCCGAAAGGACTGTACCTGATATTACAGTGCTTTCTTAGGCTGTGAGGAAACCTGAGGTAAAAAATTTTCTTCCCAGCTGTTGCTGTGGATACGAGGTCCCAGAGACCATCCCCAAACAATTCCTCACCCTTATAAGGCTCTATGTGCCTTTTAAAGTCAGCATCACCTGTCCAGTGTCGGTTCTCTAATACCCTCCTGACAGAATGGACATTGCATTAAATCTGGATGCCAGCCGGCAATATATCCCTCTGTGCATCCCTCATATATAAGACGACGTCTTATGTTCGCAAAATAGTATCCCTGTTTGACAGGGTTACAGACCACGCTGCAGCAGCACTATCTGCAGGTCTCAGTCTAGTACCTGAGTGTGTAAATACAGACTTCAGGATAGCCTCCTGCTTTTTATCAGCAGGTACCTTCAAAGTGGCCGTATCCTAAGACGGCAGTGCCACCTTTTTTGACAAACGTGTGAGCGCCTTATCCACCCTAGGGGATATCTCCCAGCGTAACTTATCCTCTGGCGGGAAAGGGTACGCCATCAGTAACTTTTTAGAAATTACCAGTTTCTTATCGGGGGAACCCACGCTTTTTCACACTTCATTCACTCATTTGATGGGGGAACAAAACACTGCCTGCTTTTTCTCCCCAAACATAAAACCCTTTTTTAGTGGTACTTGGGTTACTGTCAGAAATGTGTAACACATTTTTTATTGCCGGGATCATGTAACGGATGTTCCTAGTGGATTGTGTATATGTCTCAACCTCGTCGACACTGGAGTCAGACTCCGTGTCGACATCTGTGTCTGCCATCTGAGGGAGCGGGCGTTTTTGAGCCCCTGATGGCCTTTGAGACGCCTGGGCAGGCGCGGGCTGAGAAGCCGGCTGTCCCATAGCTGTTACGTCATCCAGCCTTTTATGTAAGGAGTTGACACTGTCGGTTTATACCTTCCACCTATCCATCCACTCTGGTGTCGGCCCCACAGGGGGCGACATCAAATTTATCGGCATCTGCTCTGCCATCACATAAGCCTCCTCATCAAACGTGTCGACACAGCCGTACCGACACACCACACACACACAGGGAATGCTCTGACTGAGGACAGGACCCCACAGAGCCCTTTGGGGAGACAGAGAGAGAGTATGCCAGCACACACCAGAGCGCTATATAATTTAGGGATTAACACTATATTGAGTGAATTTTTCCCAATAGCTGCTTGTATATACAATATTGCGCCTAAATTTAGTGCCCCCCCTCTCTTTTTAACCCTTTAAGCCTGCAAACTACAGGGGAGAGCCTGGGGAGCTGTCTTCCAGCTGCACTGTGAAGAGAAAATGGCACCAGTGTGCTGAGGGAGATAGCTCCGCCCCCTTTTTCGCTGACTTTTCTCCCGCTTTTTTATGGATTCTGGCAGGGGTATTTATCACATATATAGCCTCTGGGGCTATATATTGTGATATATTTGCCAGCCAAGGTGTTTTTATTGCTGCTCAGGGCGCCCCCCCCCCCAGCGCCCTGCACCCTCAGTGACCGGAGTGTGAAGTGTGCATGAGGAGCAATGGCGCACAGCTGCAGTGCTGTGCGCTACCTTGGTGAAGACTGATGTCTTCTGCCGCCGATTTTCCGGACCTCTTCTTGCTTCTGGCTCTGTAAGGGGGACGGCGGCGCGGCTCCGGGAACGAACACCAAGGCCAGTTCCATGCGGTCGATCCCTCTGGAGCTAATGGTGTCCAGTAGCCTAAGAAGCCCAAGCTTCTTCTCCCCTTAGTCCCTCGATGCAGTGAGCCTGTTGCCAGCAGGTCTCACTGTAAAATAAAAAACCTAAAATAAACTTTATTTCTAGGAGCTCAGGAGACCCCCTAGTGTGCATCCAGCTCGGCCGGGCACAGAAATCTAACTGAGGCTTGGAGGAGGGTCATAGTGGGAGGAGCCAGTGCACACCAGGTAGTCTAAAAGCTTTCTTTTAGTTATGCCCAGTCTCCTGCGGAGCCGCTATTCCCCATGGTCCTTACGGAGTCCCCAGCATCCACTAGGACGTCAGAGAAATATTATATATATATATATATATATATATATATATGAATATATATATATATATACAGGTTGAGTATCCCATATCCAAATATTCCGAAATACGGAATATTCCGAAATACGGACTTTTTTGAGTGAGAGTGAGATAGTGAAACCTTTGTTTTTTGATGACTCAATGTACACAAACTTTGTTTAATACACAAAGTTATTAAAAATATTGTGTTAAATGACCTTCAGGCTGTGTGTATAAGGTGTATATGAAACATAATGAATTCTGTGCTTAGATTTAGGTCCCATCACCATGATATCTCATTATGGTATGCAATTATTCCAAAATACGGAAAAATCCCATATCCAAAATACCTCTGGTCCCAAGCATTTTGGATAAGGGAGACTCAACCTGTATATATATATATATATATATATATATATATATATATATACACATCTATCTCTGTCTATCTATCTATCTATATACAGTATATATTTATCTCCAAAAACACGATGCCCTGGTGCCCTCCGTCACTATAACGTGTATATATCAGGATATCCAGGTGGCGGCACTCAAACCGGATTTATACAGCAATGGAAAAGGAAGAGACAAAGCTCTTATCTGCAGTTAACATTTCAGTTTTTATAACTTTCTTCAGAACAACATACACAGTACAATACACATACCTTTATACCCTTCACCAACACCCGTGAACTCCTTCCGTGGCTCAGTCGCGTGCGGCGGGGGACGGATGACGTCATCACTCTGCACCGCTTGCAAGGGCGCTCCTCCCCGTCATCGCTCCGGTAACCATAGGAACTAACTATAACAACAAAGCATAGTGTTAACTCTGCTAGATCCCGTGTAACCCCTTGGGTACCAGATATCATACTGCATGCAATTGGCAATGAAGCAAGTTATGTTACTCATATAGACCACCTCAAACTATACAATATCTACATTTAATCAATGAAACAATTCAAATTAAACTGCTCATTGAGCCCTCCTGGGGCTACAGTATTTAAACGGTGTATCCACCTGGCTTCCCGTTGCAATAATAACCTTTCTCTTTCATCCACTAGGGGACACTGGAGCAGTACTGTAGACATTAGGGGTGTGAAGCTTGCAACCGGAGGTGTGGCACAATCTAAAATTAGCATTGTCTGCACAGCCGGCTCCTCCCCCTTCACATCCCTCCTCCCTCAGTTTGAAAAATTGTGCTGGAGGTACAGCACGTGGGAGCTACTGCTCCTAGACAAAACAATACATGGAATCTTTTCATGGCTGCGTCAACCTAACAAAAGGGGGACAAAGCTGTAAGATATATGAGAGACAAAGATCCCTTCTAAAGGGGACCTGCATCTCTCTACAGGAGATCCTCACAGTAAGTACTGGTTGTACTTAAGGGCCCAGATAGAAGTTAATACGTCCCCTCTTCGGTGAGAAAGTTATAACCGTTTTGACCGCTCCACACTGGTCTCCCCTTTTGACAGCAGTGGGGAGATCAGTGCGGAGCAGGGAGAGCCGCATCAGAGTTAGAAAGGAGAGCTGCGCTACGGAGCAGGGACAGGGCTCCTAGCTTATGCAGAGACGCGGCACTGTTAGGACACAGGGCAGCAGCAGCATGGCGTACTCATCCCCTGCTCCCCCCTCCCTCCCTCCACCAGCTCAGAGACCACAGAGATACGCTGCTTGGCACCGCTACGGGAGAGCCGTCCCGTAGCGCGCACGCAAGTGAAAGGTAGGCGCATGAGGGGGTCTCTGCTGGGCGCCGCTACGGGACTTAGTGATACGGCCCCGTAGCGCACACACCGGGTGGCAGGTGAGATAAGGCGGCCGCACGCGGGACAGAGTCGCTGCAGTGGTTTCCGCACGGCTGAAGTGGCAACTAAGGAGCAATGGGGCAGATGTATTAACCTGGAGAAGGCATAAGGAAGTGATAAACCAGTGATATGTGCAAGGTGATAAAGGCACCAGCCAATCATTTCTAATATGTAAATTAACAGTTCAGATCTGATTGGCAGGTGCCTTTATCACCTTGCACATATCACTGGTTTATCACTTCCTTATGCCTTCTCCAAGTTAATACATCTGCCCCAGTGTTACATGTGTAAACAGCGCACCTCCCCACGATATATATTACCTCAGAAGCCGCTGTGGCTCATCACTAAGGGGGACCTGGGGAATCTCCTTCAGAGCGCTGGCTAGTAGATACATATGCTGTGACAGGAAAATTTCAGTGTCCGCCAATTTTCCCTTTCAAAACTAATTGGCGCCATTCTAAGGGGAAGGGATAGCCCTCCCCCTCGTATAGATGACCGAGAGGGAGGTTTAGTGTTGCAATAGCTCCCTCTGCTGGTAAAAAATAAAAATAAATAAATATAGATATATAATTTGGAAATGTGAGGATCTCCTGAAAATAATTCTACTTACTATTTATATTTTCAAAGGAATTCTATTATAAAGATCCTGACGAAAATACAAGGAAGCAGACGGATACCGACTCTACCATCGTAGCCGAGCCACAGTTGAGAATGTCGGCTGGTGTTTTATTTTATATACAATTTATTTTATTTTATTTTTATATAAGGAACAGTCATTCCAGCCAGATCCGATACCCTTGCTTCCGTCACCTCTCGCAGCCTTTCTCTTCCTACTTTAAAGGGTGAAAGCGCAGAGAAGTACCCTGGTAGGGGGTTTCAACAACAGGTCTAAAGCCAACCAAGACTTCCAGGACCTGTTATGTTTGTACGAAATGTTACAAGAAGAGCACGCGGGTCAGCAGCTCCGGGGTGTGCGACTCCTGCTTAGACAAGGACGCCCCACCTGGGAGCAGTGCTCCGTCTAGCTCATGGGAAGACATTCGCGCAAAGAGAATCTCCAAGGGGATGGCAGAATCACGCAAGCAGCTAGCGGAATGGGCTGCGGGATTCTCCAAGACGATGGAGTAATTTCTCAGTTGACGCCGCCCGCACATACAGAAACGAATGTGCGCAAGGCAGTTAAAAGACCTCTTCCTATTATACAGAAATCAGAGGAGGTAGAGGGTCTTCTCAGTGACACAGAGGAAGGTGAGTTACTTGAATCTAACCTAGACGCCGATTTTCCAGAAGAGGACACGGCAATCTCAGGGCTTGAGTCTTTAGTTGAAAGGAGGAATTCGACTTGTTCGAATCCCAAAGGCCGCGTTCGGCAATGTTTCCCATTCCTAAATCAGTCCAATCTCGAAATGGAGGAGGCTTGGAAACAACCTGACAAACGTTTTCAATTTCCAAAAAGGTTTCAAGTAACTTATCCCTTGTCTAAGGGTGTAATGGATAAGTGGGAGAATCCACCAGTAGTGGATGCTTCCCTAGGTAGATTGTTGAAGAAGACAATCTTAACAATACCTAATGTAACGACTTTAAAGGACGCGTCAGATCGTAGGGTTGACACAGCTTTAAAGTCGATTTTCGTAGCAGCAGTGCAGCACAGAGACCTGCGATCGTCTGTGCTTGGGTCAACAAGGCCATGAGAGCATGGTCTGGACGTATTGTACAGGCTATTGAAAAGGAAAGTAGCTTGGAAGAATTTACTTAACGGGCGGAACACATTCGAGAATCTGCTTCGTACTTGTCAGGCCTCAAAGGATATTAGCAGAATAGCATCACGCATCTCCGCACCAGCCATATCGACTAGATGGATTTTATGGCTCCGGGAATGGCAAGGAGATTCTGACCCTAAGAAGGTAGAATTCATACCCGATGTTGTTCGGTTCAGAATTGGACAAGCGGACTTCGCAGGCTACAGCAGGGAAATCCACCTTTCTACCTACTCCTTATACGGGGGCCGCTCCACAGGTTTGGAGAGGCTATTCGGGACCAGCGTTCATTCATTTAGATCGCAGTCCTTTCGTGCCAGAGGAAGAGGTTTCGGTACACAAACACGTGGAGTCAGAGGTAGAGGCCGTGCACAGACAATGGGCAGAAAGCAGGATAGACCTGCTGACAGGACCGTGGCATGACTGTCTCACAGCTCACATGGGGTTCCCCTTGGGGGGCGCACGTCTGGAGGGGTTTCGGGACATCTGGGCCAAAACCTCACCAGAACTTTGAAAAAAAGAACATAATTTCCCAGGGGTACAGACAGCAAGAGCCCTACTGATAGCGATCCAAGAGTTGCTACAGTCGAAAGTTATTATTCCAGTTCCTGCCTCCCAATGGGGAACGGAGTTCTATTCCAATCTTTTTGTCGTGCCAAGGCCGGAAGGGACGGTCAGACCGATACTCAATTTAAAAGCTTTAAACCAGTTTCTATGGGTTTACAAATTCAAGATGGAATCAATTCAGTCGGTCATTGCACGAGTTCATGGTATCCATGGACATAAAGGATGCATACCTGCATATCCCTATTTGGACTCCGCACCAAGCGTACTTAAGGTTTGCACTGGTGAAGGATCACTACCAGTTCAGAGCCCTACCATTCGGTCTATCGTCGGCCCGAGAATCTTTAAGAAGATCATGGCAGACATGGTAAGCAGGATTGAGACTGTTGGGGGTCACGATAATACCTTATCTAGACTATCTACTGACCAAGGCCTCCTCCTCTCAGGAACAGCTGATAAAGGATGCTTGGACATCTCATCAATTTCTCATTCGACATGGGTGGATTGTGAACTTCCAGAAATCCAATCTCATGCCAACTCAACGGTTTAAATTCCTCGGTCTCATTTTAGACACGGTACAATTGAAAGTCTTCCTACCAGAGAACAAGATCCAAGACATGCAGAAGTTTGTGGCTCAGGTACTGAGGGCACAGACGGTTTCTCTACACCTCTGTGGGCAACTTCTCGGGAAGATGGTGGCGTCGTTCGAAGCTTTCCAATACGGCAGACTTCATTCCCGACCATTCCAGATGAACCTCATTGCTCAGGGAGCAGGTTTGCACTGGCTTCTACATCGAAGGATCCGACTTCCGCCGCGCATACGAACCTCCTTGATTTGGTGGTCGTTGTACAAGAATCTCGCAGCAGGCAAGAGATTCGGCATTTGGGATTGGAGAATCCTGACGATGGACGCCAGTCTCAGAGGTTGGGGTGCCGTCCTAGAGGAACATCAGTTTCAGGGTAGATGGACGCTACAGGAGAGCAGACTACCCATACACATTCTAGAACTGAGAGCTGTTTATAATGCACTTCTTTTAGCAGAAGACCTAGTCATGGGTCAACACTTAAAGATACAGTCGGACAATGTCATGACGGTGGCTTACATAAACCGTCAGGGAGGAACAAAGAGCAGGATGGCGTTAAAGGAAGCCACAAAGATTTCTTTGTGGGCAGAAAGGCAAAACATCATCCTCTCGGCAGTGTTCATTCCAGGTGTGGAAAACTGGGAAGCGGATTATCGCAGTCGCCAGGACATGCATCAGGGAGAATGGTACCTACATCCACAGGTTTTCAGTATGGTGGTGAGGAGTTGGGGTCTACCTCAAGGGGACCTAAGGGCGTCTCGGCAAAACCATCTTCTGCCCAGACATAGGTCCAGGACAAGAGATCCGGCAGCAGAAGGAGTTGACGCATTAACACTTCCTTGGTGTTACAGGAGTGTTCACGTTTTTCCACCCTTTCCCCTCATTCCCAGGGTTCAGAAAAAATCCTTGTTGGTTACCTCAGAGAGTGGACTTGCTGTCTCAGGGACAGTTCCACCACCCAGACCTGAACAGGCTGCGGTTGACGGCGTGGCCAGTGAAACCAGGATCTTCAGGGATAGAGGAATACCATGAACGGCCATTCCTACGATGATGGCCGCTAGGAAGCCGGTCACGGCCAGGCTCTACTACAGGATTTGGAAGTGGTACATAGACTGGTGTCAAGAACATGGGTGGAATTCGACGAGTTTCCACTTATCCAGGATTCTACTATTACTTCAGGCCGGTCTCGATGTAAGACTGAGCCTGGGCTCTCTGAAGTTTCAGATTTCGTCTCTCTCCATCCTATTTCAACAGTGGTTATCCTTACCAGAGGTTCAGACCTTTTTACAGGGGGTTCTGCGGATGCAGACCCCTTTTCGTCCTCCTACTGCACCATGGGACTTCAATTTGGTGTTGGAATTTTTTTGAAATCACCTACTTTTAAACCGCTAGCAAGAACAGACCTGAAATATCTTTCTTGGAAGGTCACGTTATTGATTGCCTTAGCTTCGGCCAGACAGGTCTTGAGTTGGGTGTCTTATCGTGTAAGAGCCCCTTTTTTGTCTTTTCCCGAGGATAGGGCAGAACTCCGTACAAGAGCTGAATCCCTGCCTAAGTTTGTTTCGGGGTTTCACGTCAACCAGCCCATTGTGGTCCCATCTTTCCAGGGTCTCGCAGATGGGGACGTGTCCATGGATGTTGTCCGAGCTTTCAGGGTATGCGTACGGGTTACGTCGTCCTTCATAAAGTCGGACCATTTGTTTGTTCGTTATGATGGGCCTAAAACGGGTTGGCCAGCATCTACGCAGTCTTTGTTTACATGGATTAGACTTGCCATTCGGCAAGCCTATATTGCCTGTGGAAAACTGGTTCCGGTTCAGACGGGTGCTCATATCACCCGATCAGTGGATGCCTCATGGGCGGCTGCCAGAAGTGTTTTCACTACTCAACTCTGCAGAGCGATGACGTGGTCCTCAGCCCACACGTTCGCGAAATTTTACAAGTTTGATATCTTTGCGTCCGCAGATTCTAAGTTCGGACGTGTTGGTTTGCAGGCCACCGACAGCACTCCCTCCCTGGGGGATAACTTTGGGACGTCCCCTACTGTCTCAGAATGCTCCAGTGTCCCCTAGTGGATGAAAGAGAAAAGAGGATTTTGGTACTTACCGATAAATCCATTTCTCTGAATCCTCTAGGGGACACTGGACGCCCGCCTCGGTGCTGTCGGCCTGCTGTGTTTAAAGTTCTTGTTCAGTTCGTACAAACAGCATTGGTTTTTCGATTAAGAGTCTCTGGGATGCTGTTTGCTATGTTGTACGGTTCGGTTCCTCGCCTGGTGCTCCAGTATCATGTCCTATTCTCTCAGTCACATTTTCCAAACTGAGGGAGGAGGGATGTGAAGGGGGAGGAGCCGGCTGTGCAGACAATGCTAATTTTAGATTGTGCCACACCTCTGGTTGCAAGCTTCACACCCCTACTGTCTCAGAATGCTCCAGTGTCCCCTAGAGGATTGAGAGAAATGGATTTATCGGTAAGTACCAAAATCCTCTTTTTCCTGTCACCCCCTCGGATGTCTTTGGGTTGTTGGTCTATAATTTTGTATTTCAGGGTTGCCAACCCATGTCTGAATCTGGCAAAGTGCCTGGCCACTGGTTGTGCCTGGCTGTCCCCCTCAATAGCTGCACGAATTGCAGACCTATGCATGGCCATTCTTTCTCTGAATTGACGTGTGGTTTTACCCACATAAAAAAAGGCCGCAAGGGCATCTTATGAAATAAATCACATGGGTGCAGGTACACGTTAAGATTTTGTCTATTTTTATGAACTTCCCAGTGTGGGGATTTGAAAAACCTCCATGTAGCTGCAAGGTGTGCAGCCCACACATTTGTAGCACCCCGGTTATTTAGTCAAAAAAGTGGATTTAGGGAAGGCTTAAACGAAGATATATCGTTATGTACTAGGTAATCTTTTACATTTCTATGCCTAGTATAACTGGGCAATAATGACACATCCTTAAAAGTGCTTGTTTCCCTATCTGATTCTATGATCGACCATGCCTCCCTAGTGTGCTTAGAGATCTCCCTACTGATAGGCGAGAATCTCTGAACAATAGGAATTTTATTATGCATCCGGTCTGCTTTGATGTGTGATTTTTGGAGCAGATCCATTCTATCTAGCTTTATAACCTTAGCTTTAGTCTTCATCAATTCGTTCCAATTATATCCCCTTGATTGAAAATTACGGGCCATCGCATTGATCTCCAACTCTGTATTGATAATATTGTCTGAGATTCTATGCGCCCTTAAGAACTGGGAATATGGTAGACTATATATGCAATCATCCTTCTACCAGAGTTATTTGGACATCCAAATAATTCACTCTCTCCTCACTGATCGTAGCTGTAAACTTAATGTTGGCATCTCTTGAGTTAATATCAGTGATCAGCTGATTGAGGGATTCCCTGGTACCAGACCAAATCAAAAGCAGGTCGTTTATATAGCGCACAAAGAATACTATACTTTTAGCGCTATTGGGGTTAGTGAAAAACAACTCCTTTTCTATCTCGAACATAAAGCAGTTCGCAAATGCCGGGGATACGCAGCTACCCATTGCGCACCCCTGCAGTTGTTCGAACCACCTATTGTCAAACAGAAAATAATTGTGCACCAGGGTAAGTCTCAACAATTCAAAGAAAAATTAAAAGTCTGGACCCTGATACAACGTACTGCTAGATAACAGACGCCTGCCTGCCTCTACACCTCTATCGTGTGGGATACTGGTGTAGAGGCTAACCACATCTAATGTACACAATATACTGTTAGCAGGAAGATCTGGCAATAGCTGTAATTTAGTAATTAACGAAGTGGTGTCTTTAAGGTACGTAGACTGTGCCTGAATTACAGGCTGAAAATAATAAGGCGCCCATAACTTTATTGTGATTACATAAACCTTTCTTAAGCTAGCTTATCACTAAAATAAATTGACACAACACTGAAATAAAGACACGGACACGGTAGCTGGAGTTAAAGGTCAGACGATATTTATTGATCGCTGACCAACTCTTTAAACTATAATTGTAATTGAATTGGAATTAATTTAGATTGTAAAATTAATTTTAGATTGGAGGATGGCAAAGTCGCTACCAGACACCAGCTCCAATCACCTGAATGAAAACCACCAAACCAAGGAGGGGAGTACCCAAACTCCGCCTCCTTCCTGCATAACCCGCATTGTGCTGGCCTCACCACTCTTATCTCTGGCAAACGTTCGGTTCCCGCAGGGGAACGTCTAAATGTCCAACCGCAAGAGGACACACCTGCCGTCCTAAAGAGGGTCCCCACAATGACCACTTATGCCTGTTTGACCGCTGGTTGGTAACGACTTCCCGCCAATCTGGCTGTCAATAGCCAACTGAAGATAAACAAACAAATCAAGATTTAATCATGGAGGGCGGGAGGACATACAATAAAAATGGCATGAGGAAGTCTGAGGCACATGACCCTGCCCTATATACTCTCCTGAGACCAACCCCTTACAGCTTGACTGACACCCTCTGATCCTATAGGAAAAACCCACCGGAAAATATGATCTGCCTAGCAACTGCTTAGTCATAAAACAACCAATCACAAAAAGTTGGGCTCTTATATGGCCTCAGGCTTATGCAGCCTTCAACTAATCTAATCTAAATATTGTGACACCTTGTACAACACTGAATTGCGGGCTGCAATGATAGGACGTCCCGGTGGCTCCATAGCATCCTTATGAATTTTAGGTATCGTGTAAAAGACTGTTGCCACTGGGAAGCCCTGTATCAAAGCCTCTCGCGATGCTCCAGAAATCAAACCTTCCTGCACTGCTGCCTCTAAGACATTTTTTAGTTCACGATTAAAGATCTCTGTAGGATCTGACGACAAACTTCTATATACGGAAGTATCTAATAATTGTTTGTAAGCTTCCTTATTATATTGGCACAAATTCTGAACAACAATACCACCCCCCTTATCGGCAGGGCGTATCAGAGTATAGTGATACGCCTTGCCGATAAGGGGGGGGTACAACATTTCCTAACCCCTTAAACAATAATCACTGGGCCTCATCTGGGAGACCCTCCATCTTCTCCTGCTCACCCGGTTTCCCCAGCCTGACTGGCATAGGGACTAGTGAGACGACACTGTACAGCGGTACTGCTGACATCTTCCTCCTGCCCCCAGGTGCGTCCTCCCCTTCTCTTGCTGGTGCAGTGCTGGGTAGTGAGAAGTCCTCCTCTGAGGGACAGGGGGGTTGTGAGCTGTGCCTCTTACCATCCACTTTATGGGCATTGGCTCGGCTGCCCCTTTGCTCCAGCGCCTCCCCTGGCACATAATTCCAGTCCATCACACTCGCAGGGGACTGACAGTAGAGCCACATCTCTGCATCTACTCCATGCTCTGATCTGGCATTCGCCGTCTGTGGCATTGGAATCTCTGCAATAACAGGCACATTCTCTGATCTGCTATGGGGCTATATTCTGGTGCAGCACTCACCCTGGACCCTGGCTTTGCTTTATCCATGGCATGCTCTGGGTGCATCAGTCTGTCATGCAGGGCAACAGCGCCAAGCTCCACCATACTCCCAGACACCGTAAATGGGGAGTAAATATCCTCTCCCACACTTTTAGCTGCCACAACACCAGTCTCTGATGTTAGGGCTCCTTCTAAGTCACAGGGCCCTGGTTCCATACTGCAGGGACACTCCACAGCTAGCTCCTCATTTTTAAATTCACTAAATGGGAACAGTTCTGCAATTTCCCCTTGTGTCAGTGGGGGTCTAGTTCTGCAACTTTTTTAGTGTGCATAAGCTGTAGCAGACGGCACTCCTCAGATTGCACTCTGCAGCACTGGTCCAGCCTCTCTGGGGAATTCAACTGTTCCTGTGCTGCTGCGACCTCCTCTGTTTCCTTAAAGTATTGCAGGAGGCACTGCAGCTGTTCCCAGACACTTCTCAGTTCTCCTGGATACAGGACCCATTTCCTATACACAAAATGCATGTAATGGGTCCTCCTGTTGCTCATGCACCCATCGATTAAGCGTGCGGTGTGAGCGGCCTTCAGTGGGGGTGCTGCATCATAGCTTCCATTCTTCACTTAAGTCCTCTAGACTCATTCGTGCTAACGGATCGTCTGAGTCAGCACGCCACATTTCTTCTGAAGTGGACCACTCGGTCATCCACCCAGGTGGCACCATCAACTCCTCCTCCCTTTGGGTTCTCTTTGTTAGCTTCTTCCCAGGTGCCAGATCACCTGGTACTGGTCCGCTGGCTTCAGCGATCCGGCTTCTCTGCATTATCTGTGACATGGAGTTACAAACTTCTGCAACAAATGCTCTCCACTCCAGAGTTCCTAGCAGATTTATCGCAGCAGCATCACTTTTACACTACACAAATTCATCTAGTAGATGGCAATTTTCTCCCACATGGAAGCTCCGGTCCACAAGTTAGTCCAATGGCTCGCTGCCTCCCAGTGCTCCCAGAAGGGCTACATCTTTGTGGATGGACTCCTCAGGTCCCATTTCTCAGCCAGCCGACTCCATGATGATTTCTCATCCATGAGCACCCCTGCTCTAGGAGACTTTGGGCACTTCTTGCCTCTCCTCAGGTGCTTCTTTCGCTTTTTGGTGCCATTCTTCAAACGGGCTAAACTAGTAGGGCTCGGTCAGCGTCAACTGTTGAACCCCCTCAGCTTCCATTTCTGGGCTACAGCACACTCTGCCATTCCCTCGCTTGCAGGGAATGTCCCCCTGTACAAGCGGACACTTAATCAGAATTTTGACCTCGCTTAATGCCCTTACACATGATCCATTTGCTTCTCTCCGGCATCCCTGCTAGGTTTACAAGAGCTTTCCTTTGTGTGGTTCTATACTACTGGGTTACGGGCTATTGCACCTTCAGAACTGGCCGTATATACCAATACGGACCCCTGGCTCTGCCCGGACGTTGGGACTTTGTGATCCAACTGCCTGCCACCAATTGTGAGGATGCCAAGTTCATGTGAGCATTATTCTTGCCTTTCGCTCTTCTCCGCCTTGAGAAAGGCAGCGTTAACAGCTCCGCACGGTGCCCCGGGGTCACTACCGGGTTCTGAGATCACACAGTAGACACACAATAGCAAGGTACCATGGCACCTTTATTTTATACACACTAAACATACAATATAAAAACCGTAACCACAATATGTACAATATATACAGGTCGCATTAATAACAATTACAGTTAAGATTATATAACAGAAAGAACCACACAAAAGCAAGAATCCCTGCACCTACACAGTCTCTAGCCTCCTCAGGGAATACTTGCGTTTGGCGACACCTGGTGGATGCTGGTTGCTGGACGGGGTGATAATGTCTGTCTTGCTGATCCCGGCTGCGTGGTCTGTGTGAATCCACTACTCCTGCTGGCACACTTAAGCCAGGTATCTAGGATAGCTCCTGTGGGAGCAATATGCTTGGCTGCCTATACTGGACCCTCTCTGCAGAGCCAGGTCTCCAGACAATCGGGCTGACAGAATCTCCTGACTCCTGTCAACAGCCTCATTACAAAACTCCTGACAAGGCAGGAGCTTCACTCAACTCACTCCCAAAAGCCCTTCTGCATGACATTTTAAAACCTCTGATGCTTGTGGAGATAGGAGATAACTCTCACTCTGGGATTGGTTGGATTTTAAATCATAATAGTTAAACATGTCCAGGGACACCAGGGGACCCCTTGTGGCTTTGGAGTCACTAAGTCTAGAAAGAGCCCTGTTAGAACAAAGGCAGGTAAATATTCTGATAAGGGGGTAGTTCACATTGGTAAAGTAAAATGAGTCACGATTAACCCCTTGTAGTCATTTGTGATGTAACAAGGCCTTCAGCTGACTGCTGTTTCCTGTGAAGGGGGGGTTGCGACAGAGGGGGATCAGCCCTGCACTTCCTGTTTATAATTTACATGATAGCTATCTGGCTGGGCCCACAATGGACAACAAAATATTACACCCATGCAATAAACAGTACAATAATGTGACAGACACATATCAGGCTCAGGGAGATATTCCATGATAGGCATAACATATATGCGTGGGAATATTTCCCACCGCAGGCACACATCTTGTACCTAGCAGTCACCTTCTTGGATTATTCAGTATATCAGTATAACATCATATCCTTGTCCAACATACACTACTGTTATGTCCGCTGCATACAGTAGTATTGGGTATACAGCTCCGAGGCGAATACCAGCCGGGTGTTATAAAGGATAATATACCATTATCTCTGGCATTATGCCGTTCACTACTGAAGCGCAGGACCAAGCTGGCCAAAAATACGCAGCGTGATGCTGGCATAGCTGCGCTCCATTGTGTGTATATATATATATATATATATATATATATATATAAAATCTGTGGTGTGACAAGGGGGGTGCAGAGGGTGCGGCCTGCACCCAGGTGTCACCCACGAGAGGTGACACCAAAGTGCAGGCTCCTGCTCAGTGACAAGAGCAGGGTGCTGCACTGTAAAATTACTTGCAGCAACCTGGCTTCTGTCAGCCTGTAGAAGCCAGAACGCCAGTCTCCTGAGGAAGCCAGCATCTTCTAGACCCCCCAGGGTGATGAAAACAGGGTTTGGAAGCTTGGCCATGCCCCCTCTGAGAAGCCACACCCCCATCCCATCAAGCCATACCCCTTTCATGGCCGCAGCAGGTCCTCCTTAGGTGAGTGATGCATCTGATAGATATATACACTGCGTTTGCCTGTGGCTTGCTCGTGTGGATATCTGTTATTGCTCAGCAGAACTAATTTTACAAAGACAGTAGTACTACTACTTTGTATTTTTTCCTACATGGATTAACACAAAAAGATTCTTGGGGCTACTAACTTGTGAGGAAGCCACCTAAAGCTACTCATGGGAGAAACAGCTGGTCCTGATATCTGATCGTCATAATTTTATCGGGAACTGCAAGCGTTTGAAGTGAAAAGGAAAATTGCTGGGGATAATGGGTATATGCAGAGCCATAATTAGATATTTTGGTGCCCTGTGCTAGAAATAGAAATGGTGCCCCCAACCTTCATAATTAAAATAGGGACAGTGTGCACCGAAGGTGCGTATAAATTATATAGGGGAGTTGCTTTATGGGGAAGGAGTGTGGTCTCAAAATAATACCAATTCATATTACATTGCACAGTAGTCTCCATTATTCAAATTACACTACACAGTAGTGGCACTTATACACATTTCACCTGGTAGAGTCCCTTTTACATATTACCCCAGGCAGATCACCTTTTACACATTGCACCAGGTAAAGTTTCCTTTTACACACTGCACCAGGTAGATCCCCCTTTTACACACTGCACCAGGTAGAGCTCCCTTTTACACACTGCAGCAGTTAGAGCCACCTTTTATACACTGCACCAGGTAGAGCCCCCTTTTACACACTGCAGCAGTTAGAGTCACCTTTTATACACTGCACCAGGTCAAGCCCTCTTTTACACACTTTAACAGTTAGAGCCCCCTTTAACACATTGCACCAGGTAGAGCCCCCTTTCCTTTTTCACATTGCACCAAGCTCAGTCTGCATCTATGTACAAACACACACACACACACACACACATACTTGTTTTTGTGACCTAATCGGGACCCATGTATGGAACATCCTTCACGGGGACACCATTTCCCTTACCCCTGGAAGGACCCAGCCTTGAGCCTGTGCAAGGGGACAGAGGGTGCGGGCGTGCGCGGCCTGGGAGGGGACCATGGGGACATAATATATGGATGAATTTATGTGTGACATCCTCCCCCCAGGTGGCCACCGGGTGCAATGGCACCCACATTTTATTATGTATTGATTTATTTATTCATTTATTTATTTGTGTATGTATGCATGTGTTTGTTTACTTATTTTTTATTTATTTATTTAGTTCATGTTCTTTCTCATTATCGCAGTTATTCTGTTCTTTATGTAGAATTTAATTGAAAGCCAGTTCCGAGCCTTCAGTGCTTGAGTTTCAGCCCGTAGGCACGCATCACAATCCTTCTTGCCCGGAACCTTGCAGGAGTGGATGAACCGCATCATGTGTCTTTCAACGGCTCTGACTTCCGCTGGGGTCCATGGTTTTCTCTTAGCACCTCTGCTGTCACCTATGTGGGAGAGGAAAGGTCAGTCACCCTGCAAAGCCATCACCAACCAAGGCCACCCCCCCACCAGCATGGAAGGCTGCACCCACCTTTAGGAATGGCTCCCTCCACTGCCACACTGTTTGCTTCTTTCTCGGTGTGCACCACTGTCACCTCACTGGCTTGCCTCTCTGGCTCATCCCCAGAGTCATCACTTGCCACCTGGATTGGTTCTGGAAATAGAGAAAGACAGTAAACCCCGTCACACCAGCCCACTTACAGTGTCAGTCCCTGGAGACACTCGTCCAGTGATACTTACCATCTGGATCAATGGAGATCTCCTCCAGACTGCGGCCCCTGAACTCAGCCATTCTCCCTTGCTACAGGGCCACAAAGAGCTTGCTTAACTTGGCCAGCTGCAGGGTACCTTCTGGAAGACGGTAATACTGTCGATGCACCCGTATGTCATGTCCAAGGAAATCGGCTAGCTGGTCCATCTCAGTGTCGCTTAGGTTGAGGACCCTGGAAAGGGTGGCTACATGCTTCCGGAGGCGGGTGGAGGACAGTGCTTCGGGATGCTTGGCCCCACACTCCCGGGCATAGAGACGAATGCAGTCGGATCCCCTGAAGTGTGATAAGGCGGCTGGCCTGGCAAACATGTAGAAATTGTCAGGGGTGACACCACACTCTGCCCTCTTCTCGGTCAGGAGCTCCATGGCTTTCTGCATGCATGGGGATAACAGGACGGGAACCTTCCTGCCTCTTTTACCAGGTATCTCAATACGGGTGAAGTGGTGACAGAGAGCCTTCTCCATCTCCGAGAGGGCCTGGGCCACGTCACCCTGCAGGTCGGCTGTGTGCCGTGATTCAAATGAGGATAGCCGCATCTTGGACACCTCACCTTCCCTCCTGCGGTTGAAGAGGATCAACTGTGTGAGGGTGACCTTGGCCAGCATTGACCACTGCTTTGCAGAAGGGTGGGCAGATAACCCATCCAAGTACTCCCGCTGCTGGTCAAGGAGGTACAGGTTCAATCGCTTCACGTCGTCAGTGAAGGGTAGGAGGAGTGGGGCATTCCATTTTATCTCTCGTAGGGTCTTCAGGGCAGCAGTTGAGATGAGCTCACTCCACCTCGCCTCGTACAGTTTCCTGAAGCTCCGTGCGCTCTCCACTGTCAGGGCACTGCCCTCCATCAGCGCCTGGCACTCAACCATGGCGGAAATCTTTTGCAAGCTGTGGCCCACCTTCAGGGCCAGCAAGGGGACCCTATAGGTGTTGGTCTTGTCATCGTAGCCAGCCAGGCTCCTGATGGCATGCACCACGTGGAAAAAGTTGGGTGGGCGGATGAAATCTTCCATGCTCCGCAATGGAGTGACTTTCATCGCATGCAGCAGGAGACGACCCACCTCTCGGAGCTTCTGGCGGATGTACTCGTGCTTGCCGACATCAGACCCCAGTCGGTTGTAGAGGTGCTGCCCGAACTGCATGATGCAGCTGTCCCCCTTGATCACAGGTACCACATCATCATAATTCATTTGGCTCAACAACTTCCACAGGCCGGTGCCAACACCTGGCGTAACGGGTGTGGCATAAGTGCACAGGGACTGGACCCGAGTTCTACCAGGTTTGGGGTGGCCACCCCTTTTTCGAAGAGGGCACCTCTTCACATGTCGCCACAGGTGTCGCCTGGAGAACAGACCTTGGCAGTGTGCGCAGTGCATGAAATCTTGGGGAGCTGCTGCTTTGGCCGGCTGCTTGCAAGGTAGTAGGACACCGCTGCCCTCGCGGAGAACACCGATATTATGTGCAAAGTTCCCCCGGTGGCGAATTAGGTTCAGCTGCACTGACCTTTCCCTGAAATTCTTGTCAAAGCTCAGTGCCCTTGCTACCACTGGCTCACTGCGGTGGACGGCTTCCACGTGCCTCACAATTTTGGAATATGGCCTCTCACACCATAGGCAGAAGTTTTTCTTCTTGTTATATGTTCTGGAACCATCCCCTTTTTGGGTAAGAACCTGGACTGACACGCCGTGATGTGTCCGTCGGTTCAGGCCGCCGTCTGTGGAGGAAGCCTCGGCTTCTTCCAGCGCCTGTCTTCTGTGAAAAGATGTCTCTTCCCCGCTGCTGTCATTTGAACTGCTCAACTCAGATGAGTCGGGGAGATAGTCTTCATCACTGCCATCCGTTTTACTGTCTGCCCCATCCGCGTTCATTGTCTTAAGAAAACAAGTGTCACGATCCGGGTATCTGGACGCCATTTCTTACCCATCAGATGCCTCCTAAGGCTGGCTCAGCGCTCCAGGACCGGATCCCATCTGTTATCCTGATGTGTACATTCCTGTATCCTCTCCTGTCACTCTGGGACGCTGTCACAGTAAACGCCATATTACACCTGGCATGGCGTCTCCCGCGGCCTCCGCCGCCGTCCCTGAACTTCTGCATGCAGAGTGTCTGAGTGGCGATTACGTCAGCCGCGGCCTCCGCTGTGTCCGCGTGGTTGGATGTGCATCTGTCAGCCTGGCGCCTCCCGTCTCCGGTGGCCGGCGCCGCCATTACTGTTTTCATTACCACATGGATTACAAACCAAACTTCCCTCCAAGTGTCTGCATGGGCGCAGCCATCTTGGATTCTGTCAGCTGATCATTTCCACCAATCTGTTCTCAGTATTGATAATCTGCATAATTGCCTAGCCAATCCCTTCCTTGCTGCAGGTATAAATACACTGTGCCTGAGCAAGGAAGGCGTCAGTGCTTTGGTTGTCAAACCTAGTTCCTGTTTGTCTCTCTCCTGTGATTGTCTTCCAGGTTCCAGCTCCTGTCTCAAGACTTCCACCATAGAGACCCGCACCAGCATTCCACCTGCGGTGTAGCCTGACTCTCCAATCCATTGTGGATTCATCTGTTTCCAGCTACAACATTACCTGCTTCCAGCTCAGCTTCCAGCAGAGTACAGCTTCTCTTAAAGGGCCGGTGTCCTTTCTACACTTTACCACTCTCCACCGGTATTATTATTTCTCCGCTCTCAAGTTCTACATTTCAGTTCATATTTCATCGCTCCCAAGTTCATTTATTATTTAACTGGTTCCAGCCAGTATCCACTCCGTGCTAACAACAGTCTGGTTCCAGCCAGTATCCACAGCAGCCGTTTTATCTTCAGCAACCCAGCTTTTCCTGGAACACCAGCTGGCACAATCCTGGGTTATCTCCATTGCTACAGTCGGGCCTGGTAAGGACTTTCCATCTAGAAGATTATAAGAACTATCTCACACTACCAGTGCCCTGTGGCTCCTGCCATCCTGTAGTACCCAGGAACTGTATTTATTCTTTGCTGACTTTTACGTTTTCTTTTACTGCTGCTGTGTTGTGGAGTTGTCATAATAAACATCATTGACTTTTATCCAAGTTGTCGTGGTCACGCCTTCGGGCAGTTATTATTCATGTTACTTACATGTCCAGGGGTCTGATACAACCTCCCAGGTTCCGGTACATCTCAGCACCTACAACTGAGGCTGCCTCCCGTCAGCTCAGGCCCTCAGTTGTGACAGTAAGCACTGACCTAATGAATCCAGCCGGAGACCAGGATCAAGCGGCCAGGCCGATGCAAGAACTGGCAGCCCGACTAGAACATCAGGAGGCTGCACAGGGCCACATCATCCGCTGTCTCCAGGATCTCTCTACTCGGCTGGATGGGATTCAGACAACTCTCCGTGGATCAGGCGCGTCTGGTGCGTCAACCACAGTGACTCCAGCTATAACCCCACCCACCTTACCCATTTCTGCTCCACGTCTTCATCTTCCAACGCCAGCAAAATTTGACGGATCTCCAAGATTCTGCAGGGGATTTCTCAACCAGTGTGAGATTCAGTTTGAGCTACAACCTGGCAATTTTCCCAGTGACCGTACAAAAATTGCCTACATTATTTCTCTTCTCAGTGGCTCAGCCCTTGATTGGGCATCACCGTTATGGGAGAGGTCCGACACCCTGCTATCTTCCTACACTGCCTTCGTGTCAACATTCAGGCGCATCTTCGACGAGCCAGGCCGGGTAACCTCAGCTTCATCCGAGATTCTCCGTTTACGCCAGGGGTCACGTACTGTAGGACAATATCTGATACAAAACTAAAAAAGGGGAGGTAGAGGACTGCTGCGCCTCAGAGAGCTGCAGTAGGGATACCAACAGATGATCACTCAATCACCCTGGAACACAATGCACAAGAAAATAAGGGATCCCTTCTGCGCTCATCCAACAACAATAAACAGTAATGCAATAAATGATAGGTTCCCAATGGATAAGTCTATGACTAAATTATAGTCTCTTTTAGTTCTTATACAAAGCGGAAGTGCTGGATGTAGGGAGACTCAATGCATACCGTACTCACAAGGAGTCGTGGTATGTCCCGCATGTAGAGGTGTCTTAAGTCGCTTGGTTCTTCTTTACCTTCTCCGAGGTGGAAAGTTCTTATCCTCGTAGTTGGATGACCTTAAATGCAGAGATCTGACCCATCTGTGTCTGTCTTGTGCCGCTGTATGTACATCGGGTGACAGCAGCCCATGTGCCGGGGGGAGAGCATGAAAGGGCACGCTGACAGTAGGGAG
Source organism: Pseudophryne corroboree (assembly GCF_028390025.1). NCBI lineage: Eukaryota > Metazoa > Chordata > Amphibia > Anura > Myobatrachidae > Pseudophryne > Pseudophryne corroboree. Next base: position 637,213,681 of record NC_086447.1, on the reverse strand, counting down.
AGAGCCGGGGCTGGCGGGCGACCTGCTGTCTGTCACCTGACGCCCTGTGTGTGCGGTAGCAGCGCCGGCACTGGAGGGAGCGCTGTGACACTGGCAGGAGAATGGGGAATTCCCACACCGGGAGCGGGGCCCGGGCCGACTGGGAAAATCCCAGTCGGCCCGGGCCCCGCTCCCGGTGTGGGAATTCCCCATTCTCCTGCCAGTGTCACAGCGCTCCCTCCAGTGCCGGCGCTGCTACCGCACACACAGGGCGTCAGGTGACAGACAGCAGGTCGCCCGCCAGCCCCGGCTCTCTCCCTACTGTCAGCGTGCCCTTTCATGCTCTCCCCCCGGCACATGGGCTGCTGTCACCCGATGTACATACAGCGGCACAGGACAGACACAGATGGGTCAGATCTCTGCATTTAAGGTCATCCAACTACGAGGATAAGAACTTTCCACCTCGGAGAAGGTAAAGAAGAACCAAGCGACTTAAGACACCTCTACATGCGGGACATACCACGACTCCTTGTGAGTACGGTATGCATTGAGTCTCCCTACATCCAGCACTTCCGCTTTGTATAAGAACTAAAAGAGACTATAATTTAGTCATAGACTTATCCATTGGGAACCTATCATTTATTGCATTACTGTTTATTGTTGTTGGATGAGCGCAGAAGGGATCCCTTATTTTCTTGTGCAATATCTGATACAGTTCCAGATCCTGGCATCCGAACTGGCATGGAACGACGAGGCCCTGTATGCTGCAATCTGGCATAGCTTATCTGAGCGTATTAAAGATGAGTTAGCTACCAGAGACTTACCTTCTAAGTTAGATGAGCTAATCTCACTCTGCACGAAAGTTGATTTACGTTTCAGAGAGAGAGCAACTGAGCGTGGAAGATCATCTGCTCCAAAATCTTCTGCTCCTCCTCCTCGTCAACTGTCACCATCTAAAGATGAGCCCATGCAACTTGGCCGTTCCCGTTTAACTCCTGCTGAGCGCCGAAGACGTCTCCCCGAGTCTCTCTGTCTCTATTGTGCAGCTCCGTCTCACACCATTAATGCCTGTCCCAAACGTCCGGGAAACTCCAAATCCTAGCTCGCCAAGGAGAGGGCCGGCTAGGAGTAATGATCTCCTCTCCATCTCCTCAAGATTGTAATCTCCCAGTCTCGCTTCAAGTTGCTCAACGTTATCGGAACGTCATTGCCCTCCTTGATTCCGGAGCAGCTGGGAACTTTATTACCGAAGCCTATGTTAAACGGTGGTCCCTACCCACCGAGAGACTTCCTTCGTCCATTTCTTTAACTGCCGTGGATGGCAGCAAAATTTTTGATGCAGTTATTTCTTTAAGGACTCTACCAGTTCGTCTGAGAGTGGGAGTTCTTCAATCCGAACTTATTTCTTTTTTAGTGATTCCAAGAGCCACACATCCTGTGGTCCTGGGCCTTCCATGGCTCCGTCTTCACAATCCTACAATTGATTGGACGACTACGCAAATCCTGGCATGGGGTTCCTCCTGTGCTGAGACATGTTTGTTTAAAGTATTGCCTGTCTGTTCTTCCTCCCCCAGGTCGTCTGATGTTCCACCTCCTCCATATCAAGATTTCACGGATGTGTTCAGTAAAGCTTCTGCTGATATCCTTCCTCCTCATAGAGAATGGGACTGCCCGATTGATCTCGTTCCAGGGAAGGTTCCACCTCGAGGCCGAACTTATCCGTTGTCTCTGCCTGAGACGCATTCTATGGAGGAATAGATTAAAGAGAACCTAGCAAAGGGGTTCATTCGACCTTCTTCTTCTCCAGCCGGCGCAGGCTTCTTTTTTGTAAAAAAGAAAGATGGTGGTCTGCGGCCGTGCATCGACTACAGAGGTTTGAACGACATTACCATCAAGAACCGTTATCCTTTACCCCTGATTACTGAGCTCTTTGACAGAGTTAGCGGAGCCACCATCTTTACAAAGCTGGACTTGAGAGGTGCATACAATCTCATCCGGATCCGTGAGGGTGACGAGTGGAAGACCGCCTTTAACACCCGTGACGGACATTATGAGTACCTCGTCATGCCCTTCGGATTGAGCAATGCTCCAGCTGTCTTCCAGCATTTTGTCAATGAGATCTTCAGAGACATTCTATACCGTCATGTCGTGGTCTATCTAGACGATATCCTCATTTTTGCCAACGATTTAGAGGAACATCGTTTTTGGGTTAAAGAGGTTCTGTCCCGTCTCCGTGTCAATCATCTCTATTGCAAATTAGAAAAATGCGTCTTTGAAGTCAAGTCCATTCCGTTTCTAGGGTACATTGTGTCCGGTTCCGGACTAGAGATGGATCCTGAGAAACTACAAGCAATCCAAAATTGGCCGGTACCCTTAACCCTCAAAGGGGTCCAGAGGTTCTTAGGGTTCGCCAACTATTACCGAAAGTTTATACAAGACTTTTCCACCATTGTGGCGCCTATTACTGCTTTCACTAAGAAGGGTGCTAACCCGTCCAAGTGGTCTGAAGAAGCCATGCAAGCATTTCATCTTTTAAAACAAAGGTTCATCTCTGCGCCTGTTCTGAAACAGCCTGACATCGACTCTCCTTTCATCTTAGAGGTGGATGCCTCCTCCGTTGGAGTAGGAGTGGTGTTATCTCAGAGGGCTAAAGATGGCCATTTACACCCTTGCAGTTTCTTCTCCCGGAAGTTCTCCCCAGCTGAGCGCAACTATGCCATTGGCGACCAGGAGTTGCTAGCCATCAAGCTCGCTCTAGAAGAGTGGAGGTATCTGTTGGAGGGAGCTTCTCATTCAATCACCATACTTACAGACCACAAGAACCTTTTATATCTGAAAGGCGCACAATGTCTCAACGCTCGTCAGGCCAGATGGGCACTTTTCTTTTCCAGGTTCGACTTTAAACTCCAGTTCTGTCCGGGCTCTCAGAATCGCAAGGCCGATGCCCTTTCCCGCTCATGGGAGCAAGAAAATGAGTCAGAGTCTTCAGACAAGCATCCTATTATAAATCCGTTGCCATTCTCCACGGTAGGGATGGATTCTACGCCCCCATCAGGGAAAAGTTTTGTGAAACCGATGCTAAGGAAGAAGCTCATGCATTGGGCCCATGCTTCCCGTTTTGCCGGACATACAGGTATCCAAAAAACCCTGGAGTTTATCTCTAGGTCCTATTGGTGGCCAACTCTAAAAAAGGACGTCTTGGAGTTTATTGCATCTTGCCCAAAGTGTGCTCAACATAAGGTATCCCGCCAGTCGCCTGCGGGGCAACTGGTTCCACTATCTGTTCCCCGTCGACCTTGGACCCATTTGTCGATGGATTTTATTACAGATTTACCCATGTGCAACAAGTTCAATACCATCTGGGTGGTAGTTGACCGGTTCACCAAGATGGCACACTTCATTCCTCTCACCGGTCTTCCGTCAGCTTCCAAGTTGGCTCAAGTATTCATACAAGAGATCTTCCGACTCCACGGTCTTCATGAAGAAATTATCTCAGATCGAGGAGTTCAATTCACAGCCAAATTCTGGCGAAGTTTATGTCAAGTCCTCCAAGTCAAGCTAAAGTTTTCCACGGCTTACCATCCTCAGACCAATGGTCAAACCGAGAGGGTGAATCAGGACTTGGAGGCCTTCCTCCGCATCTATGTGTCCTCCTCTCAAGATGACTGGGTTCAATTACTTCCCTGGGCCGAGTTCTGTCATAACAACCAGTATCATTCTTCATCTGCTTCAACACCATTCTTCACTAACTTTGGATTCCACCCTAAAGTCCCTGAGTTCCAACCGCTTCCAGCAACTTCTGTTCCCGCAGTGGATATCACCTTGCATCAGTTTGCCAATATCTGGAAGAGCGTACGATCAGCTCTGCTCAAGGCATCGTTCAGGTACAAGAAGTTTGCGGATAAGAAGCGTAGAGCAGTTCCTGCTCTCAAGGTGGGTGATCGGGTATGGTTATCCACGAAGAATTTGAGGTTAAGAGTTCCCAGTATGAAGTTTGCACCTCGCTATATCGGTCCTTTCAAGATTGAACAAGTCATCAATCCTGTTGCTTACAGACTCCAGTTGCCTCCCTTCTTAAAAATACCCAGGACATTCCATGTTTCCCTGTTGAAACCGCTGATCTTGAATCGGTTTCATTCCTCACTTCCTCCAACTCCGAAAGTCCAAACTCAACGAGGCGTTGAGTATGAAGTGGCCAAGATCCTGGACTCACGTCACCGTTACGGTCAACTACAATATCTTATTGACTGGAAGGGTTATGGTCCTGAGGAACGTTCATGGACCAATGCTTCTGATGTCCATGCTCCTGCCTTGGTCCGGAGATTCCATTCCAAGTTTACTCAAAAGCCAAAGAAGTGTCCTGGGGCCACTCCTAAAGGGGGGGGTGCTGTCACGATCCGGGTATCTGGACGCCATTTCTTACCCATCAGATGCCTCCTAAGGCTGGCTCAGCGCTCCAGGACCGGATCCCATCTGTTATCCTGATGTGTACATTCCTGTATCCTCTCCTGTCACTCTGGGACGCTGTCACAGTAAACGCCATATTACACCTGGCATGGCGTCTCCCGCGGCCTCCGCCGCCGTCCCTGAACTTCTGCATGCAGAGTGTCTGAGTGGCGATTACGTCAGCCGCGGCCTCCGCTGTGTCCGTGTGGTTGGATGTGCATCTGTCAGCCTGGCGCCTCCTGTCTCCGGTGGCCGGCGCCGCCATTACTGTTTTCATTACCACATGGATTACAAACCAAACTTCCCTCCAAGTGTCTGCATGGGCGCAGCCATCTTGGATTCTGTCAGCTGATCATTTCCACCAATCTGTTCTCAGTATTGATAATCTGCATAATTGCCTAGCCAATCCCTTCCTTGCTGCAGGTATAAATACACTGTGCCTGAGCAAGGAAGGCGTCAGTGCTTTGGTTGTCAAACCTAGTTCCTGTTTGTCTCTCTCCTGTGATTGTCTTCCAGGTTCCAGCTCCTGTCTCAAGACTTCCACCATAGAGACCCGCACCAGCATTCCACCTGCGGTGTAGCCTGACTCTCCAATCCATTGTGGATTCATCTGTTTCCAGCTACAACATTACCTGCTTCCAGCTCAGCTTCCAGCAGAGTACAGCTTCTCTTAAAGGGCCGGTGTCCTTTCTACACTTTACCACTCTCCACCGGTATTATTATTTCTCCGCTCTCAAGTTCTACATTTCAGTTCATATTTCATCGCTCCCAAGTTCATTTATTATTTAACTGGTTCCAGCCAGTATCCACTCCGTGCTAACAACAGTCTGGTTCCAGCCAGTATCCACAGCAGCCGTTTTATCTTCAGCAACCCAGCTTTTCCTGGAACACCAGCTGGCACAATCCTGGGTTATCTCCATTGCTACAGTCGGGCCTGGTAAGGACTTTCCATCTAGAAGATTATAAGAACTATCTCACACTACCAGTGCCCTGTGGCTCCTGCCATCCTGTAGTACCCAGGAACTGTATTTATTCTTTGCTGACTTTTACGTTTTCTTTTACTGCTGCTGTGTTGCGGAGTTGTCATAATAAACATCATTGACTTTTATCCAAGTTGTCGTGGTCACGCCTTCGGGCAGTTATTATTCATGTTACTTACATGTCCAGGGGTCTGATACAACCTCCCAGGTTCCGGTACATCTCAGCCCCTACAACTGAGGCTGCCTCCCGTCAGCTCAGGCCCTCAGTTGTGACAACAAGCCAGGGACTTCCGGGAGTGGAAAACAGACCGAGGACTTCTGGGAGTGAGAGATATATAATGGTGAACTTCTGGGGGTGGGAGACAAACCAAGGACTTCTGGGAGTGTGTGATGCTGTGTGCTTTGACCCTGCCCAGTTAAAAAAAAAAAAAAGTGCAGCTGGGTTGTCCAATATCCCCATCCACTGCTGTAGCACAAGGGGTAAAAAAAACAAAAAAAAACCACGCAAAACCAAAACGAACCCCCCCTAATAAAAACACACACAAAAATACACAAAAACAAACAATCTTTCAAACCACAAAAAGGACTCCCCAAAAATATACAGTACGGGAAAAATACCTTGGCCGGCAGCGGGGTTTGTCCAGTATCCCCATCCGCCACTGCAGTGCATGGGGCAAGAACAAGACCCCCCCACAAAAAAATACAAAAAACAAAAGAAAAACAACCCCCCCCCCCCCCCAAAAAAAAAGACCCCCCCCCAAATAAACAGTACTGGAAAAATACCTTGTCCGGCAGTGGGGTTTGTCCAGTATCCCCATCTGCCACTGCAGTGCCTGGGGCAAGAACAAGACCCCCCCTACCCCCCCAAAAAAAAAAAGAAAAAAAGAAAAACAACACACCCCAAAACACCCAAAAACAAACAGACCCCCCCATAATAAACAAGACCAAAGCACCCCCCAAAAAACAAAAGAAAAACAACACACACAAAAACACCCAAAAACAAACAGACCCCCCAAAATAAACAGTATGGGAAAAATACATTGGCCGGCAGCGGGGTTTGTCCAATATCCCCATCCGCTACTGCAGTGCATGGGGCAAGAACAAGACCCCCCCCACAAAAAAAGAAAAAGAAAAAAAAAACACCCCACCCCAAAAAAAGACCCCCAAAATAAACAGCACTGGAAAAATACCTTGTCCGGCAGTGGGGTTTGTCCATTATCCCCATCCGCCACTGCAGTGCCTGGGGCAAGAACAAGACCCCCCCCCAAATAAAAACCACCCAAAAACAAAAGAAAAACAACACACCCAAAAACAAACAGACCCCCCCCCCAAAAAAAAAACAAGAACAAAGTACCCCCCCCCCCCCCCGTTTCCCCCTCCCAAAAAAAAACCCCAAACAAATCCCAAAACAAAAGAAAAACCACATACACCCAAAAACAAACCCCCCCCTCCAGAAAAAAAACCCGGCACGGGAAAAATACATGTGGCGGCGTCGGGAATGCCATTTATCCCCATCCGCTGACGCTGCAGCGCCTGCGTAGAGGAAAAAAAACACACACACCCAAAAAAAAAAAAAAAAAACATGGGCCGGCAGCAGGTGTGTCCAGCCCATGGGAGGGGGGGGGCGGGAGAAATAAAAACCTTCCCCCAATAATCCCCCCCAAAAAGTGGGGGGGAAAATCCACAAGCTGGGGCTGTCCAGTATCTGCATTCCGCCATTAACCCGCCGGCCGGCGGGTGTTCCCCGGCTGTTCAGCCCTGGGGAAGGGGCAGCCGGCCCCCGACTATTAAGCACGGAGAGCTGGGGCTCCGGCCGAATATTAAGCCCAGGGAGGGACCAGCCACCGGGGACGGGAGGACCAGGGGAGAGGCGCCTCCGCCGACCCACCCGGCCGGCGGAGGCGCTGGCCCTCATGCCGAACGGATTGTCCCCGGCCAAGTCCCCGGGACGGGACACTGCTCGCGCCGCCGGCCCCCGACTATTATGCCCGGAGAGCGGGGGCTCCAGCCGAATATTAAGCCCAGGGAGGGACCAGCCACCAGGGACGGGAGGACCAGGGGAGAGGCGCCTCCGCCGACCCACCCGGCCGGCGGAGGCGCTGGCCCTCGTGCCGAACGGATTGTCCCCGGCCAAGTACCCGGGACGGGACACTGCTTGCGCCGCCGGCCCCCGACTATTAAGCCCGGAGAGCGGGGGCTCCGGCCGAATATTAAGCCCAGGGAGGGACCAGCCACCGGGGACGGGAGGACCAGGGGAGAGGCGCCTCCGATGACCCACCCGGCCGGCGGAGGCACTGGCCCTCGTGCCGAATGGATTGTCCCCGGCCAAGTCCCCAGGACGGGACACTGCTCGCGCCGCCGGCCCCCGACTATTAAGCCCGGAGAGCGGGGGCTCCGGCCGAATATTAAGCCCAGGGAGGGACCAGCCACCGGGGACGGGAGGACCAGGGGAAAGGCGCCTCCGACGACCCACCCGGCCGGCGGAGGCGCTGACCCTCGTGCCGAACGGATTGTCCTCGGCCAAGTCCCCGGGACGGGACACTGCTCGCGCCGCCGGCCCCCGTCTATTAAGCCCGGTGAGCGGGGGCTCCGGACGAATATTAAGCCCAGGGAGGGACCAGCCACCGGGGACGGGAGGACCAGGGGAGAGGCGCCTCTGCCGACCCACCCGGCCGGCCGGTGGAGGCGCGGCCCTCGTGCCGAACGGATTGTCCCCGGCCAAGTCCCCGGGACGGGACACTGCTCGCACCGCAGGCGAGCAAGAAGCTTCGGGTGCGAGGGCACGGGACGCCCCATATGCCCACCCCCGCAGTCAGCCAAATTTTGACTGATTTTGTGGCGTTCGGTCATAATGTCAGAGATAGTAGCTCAGGCTCCTCTAGTTTCTCAGCTTTACACGTGCAGCAAATGTCTGATCTTATAGTTACTCTCTTATAGAGAATTTCAATAGTGACAACACATCATCAGTAGGCCGACACAAACCTAACCACCAGCGCCCAATATCTCAACCTGACACCAAAGTGAGAATTGATGACAGCGGACCCCCCCCCCACCTCCAAGGTGAAGGGGGTTACGAAAACCTCGCACAGCGATAACGTTCAACCATGGCCAATGAGTAAAGGAACCAGCAAACCACAGAACCCTGCAGTCACCGTCACCAACCTGCAGGGCCTGTCACACACCCCACCACCTAAGTGGGGAAAGCAGTAGCTATCACTCCTCTCCAGAATAGAGAGGATTACAGACAACCTCAAATCGAGAGCCCCCTACCGTGCCACTCACCCACAAGCAGGCATCGGGGAATCCAGCAGCCCTCTGGATCCTGCAGTGATGCTGGAGGAAGCTTCAGACAGGGCAGAGGAGCGGCCAGTGGAGGTGACACCTCCGGCCAACATCACCGCCCTGCGGAGCCTGTCCCGCACCCCCACCGCCTAAGGGGGGACGAGGGTGGTTATCACCCCACCTCCGAGATGGAATAGGAACTGACAACCTTCTGCGACAGCCCCTAGCCATACCGCTCACTCAGCCTCGAGCAAGCATTGGGGAATCCAGCAGCCCTCCGGATCCTGCGGTGATGCGGGGGAAGGCTGCAGACAGGGCGGAGGAGCAGCCGGTGGAGGTGGTGCCTCCGGACGACATCACCGCCCTGCGGAGCCTGTCCCGCACCCCGCCGCCTAAGGTGGACGAGGGTGGCTGTCACCTCCCCCCCTCCGGGATGGAGGGGGGGCAGACATCCTCAATCCATCCCCAACCCGTGCCGCTCAGCCGCCAGCAAGCATTGGGGAATCCGGCAGCCCTCCGGATCCTGCAGTGAAGCGGGGGGAGGCTGCAGACAGGGCAGAGGAGCGGCCGGTGGAGGTGACACCTCCGGCCAACATCACCACCCTGCAGAGCCTGTCCCGCACTCCCACTGCCTAAGGGGGGACGAGGGTGGTTATCACCCCACCTCCAAGATGGAATAGGAACTGACAACCTCCCGCGACAGCCCCCAGCCATACCGCTCACTCAGCCTCGAGCAAGCATTGGGGAATCCAGCAGCCCTCCGGATCCTGCGGTGATGCGGGGGAAGGCTGCAGACAGGGCGGAGGAGCAGCCGGTGGAGGTGGTGCCTCCGGCCGACATCACCGCCCTGCGGAGCCTGTCCCGCACCCCGCTGCCTAAGGTGGACGAGGGTGGCTGTCACCTCCCCCCCTCCGGGATGGAGGGGGGGCAGACATCCTCAATCCATCCCCAACCCGTGCCGCTCAGCCGCCAGCAAGCATTGAGGAATCCGGCTGCCCTCCGGATCCTGCAGTGATGCGGGGGGAGGCTGCAGACAGGGCGGAGCAGCGACCGGTGGAGTTGACACCTCCGGCCAACATCACCGCCCTGCGGAGCCTGTCCCGCACCCCACCGCATAAGGTGGACGAGGGTGGCTGTCACCTCCCCCCCTCCGGGATGGAGGGGGGGCAGACATCCTCAATCCATCCCCGACCCGTGCCGCTCGGCCGCCAGCAAGCATTGGGGAATCCGGCAGCCCTCCGGATCCTGCGGTGATGCGGGGGAAGGCTGCAGACAGGGCGGAGGAGCAGCCGGTGGAGGTGACGCCTCCGGCCGACATCACCGCCCTGCGGAGCCTGTCCCGCACCCCGCCGCCTAAGGTGGACGAGGGTGGCTGTCACCTTCCCCCCTCCGGGATGGAGGGGGGGCAGACATCCTCAATCCATCCCCAACCCGTGCCGCTCAGCCGCCAGTAAGCATTGGGGAATCCGTCAGCCCTCCGGATCCTGCAGTGATGCGGGGAGAGGCTGCAGACAGGGCGGAGCAGCGACCGGTGGAGTTGACCCCTCCGGCCAACATCACCGCCCTGCAGAGCCTGTCCCGCACCCTGCCGCCTAAGGTGGACGAGGGTGGCTGTCACCTCCCCCCCTCCAGAATGGAGGGGGGGCAGACATCCTCAATCCATCCCCGACCCGTGCCGCTCGGCCGCCAGCAAGCATTGTGGAATCCGGCAGCCCTCCGGATCCTGCGGTGATGCGGGGGGAGGCTGCAGACAGGACGGAGCAGCGACAGGTGGAGTTGACCCCTCCGGCCGACATCACTGCCCTGCGGAGCCTGTCCCGCACCCCGCCACCTAAGGTGGACGAGAGTGGCTGTCACCTCCCCCCCTCCGGGATGGAGGGGGGGCAGACATCCTCAATCCATCCCCGAGCCGTGCCGCTCGGCCACCAGCAAGCATTGGGGAATCCGGCAGCCCTCCGGATCCTGCGGTGATGCGGAGGGAGGCTGCAGACAGGGCGGAGCAGCGACCGGTGGAGTTGACCCCTCCGGCCGACATCACCGCCCTGCGGAGCCTGTCCCGCACCCCGACGCCTAAGGTGGACGAGGGTGGCTGTCACCTCCCCCCTCCGGGATGGAGGGGGGGCAGACATCCTCAATCCATCCCCGACCCGTGCCGCTCGGCCGCCAGCAAGCATTGGGGAATCCGGCAGCCCTCCGGATCCTGCGGTGATGCGGGGGGAGGCTGCAGACAGGGCGGAGCAGCGACCTGTGGAGATGACCCCTCCGGCTGACATCACCGCCCTGCGGAGCCTGTCCCGCACCCCGCTGCCTAAGGTGGACGAGGGTGGCTGTCACCTCCCCCCCTCCGGGATGGAGGGGGGGCAGACATCCTCAATCCATACCCGACCCGTGCCGCTCGGCCGCCAGCAAGCATTGGGGAATCCGGCAGCCCTCCGGATCCTGCGGGGGGAGGCTGCAGACAGGGCGGAGCAGCGACCGGTGGAGTTGACCCCTCCGGCCGACATCACCGCCCTGCGGAGCCTGTCCCGCACCCCGCCGCCTAAGGTGGACAAGGGTGGCTGTCACCTCCCCCCCTCCGGGATGGAGGGGGGGCAGACATCCTCAATCCATACCCGACCCGTGCCGCTTGGCCGCCAGCAAGCATTGGGGAATCCGGCAGCCCTCCGGATCCTGCGGGGGGAGGCTGCAGACAGGGCGGAGCAGCGACCGGTGGAGTTGACCCCTCCGGCCGACATCACCGCCCTGCGGAGCCTGTCCCGCACCCCGCCGCCTAAGTGGACGAGGGTGGCTGTCACCTCCCCCCCTCCGGGATGGAGGGGGGGCAGACATCCTCAATCCATCCCCGACCCGTGCCGCTCGGCCGCCAGCAAGCATTGGGGAATCCGGCAGCCCTCCAGATCCTGCGGTGATGCGGGGGGAGGCTGCAGACAAGGCAGAGGAGCAGCCGGTGGAGGTGACACCTCCGGCCAACATCACCGCCCTGCGGAGCCTGTCCCACACCCCTGCCGCCTAAGGGGGGACGAGGGTGGTTATCACCCCCCCCCCCTCCACAATGGAGGGGGACCTGAAAACCTCCCGCGACAGCCCCCAGCTGTGCCACTCAGCTGAGGGCAAGCATTTTGGTTTACAGCAGCCCTCCAGATTCTGCGTTGATGCGGAAGGCTACTGGCAGGATCAACAAGGTAGCTCTCGGTAGCCAACGGTGACAGGGGGGTGTGCCAGCCGCCATCTCAAAAGCAGCAGGAAACCCCACAGAGAAGAAGGAGCCACACACTAAGCAGGCACCAGCAAGAGGAGTAGGCCCGGTGGATGGCCATCAGTGCGGGCCAAGTGAGAAGTTCAGAGTCAGATGGACAGTGGGGCCCGCTCTGCGTGGTGCCCAGGCGCCAGTGCACATTGAACAGCCCCCAGATAAAGGGGGACAGCACCCACTCGATCTCACATTTTTCTCCTCACCCGACAACCCGTTCACTAGGAAACCAGTGCAAGCCGCCCTGGGGGACAGTTTGGGTAAGCAGCGATTTAAAAAGGTCGCCTCAGGCCTCCCGACCCAGGTCCCCGCCGGTCGAGGCGAGGGTGAGCCGTCGGCCCCCAGGGAACCCCGCTGCCCCCAACCCATCACATCCCGATCTACACCTGACTGGTTTCATCTTGTCCCGGGGGGGGGGGGGGGGGTGAAAGGGTGTAAAAGGTTCATATCGTAAAGGGCTGTTCCACTCTCCGGGATACCATCAATGATACATGGGTAGTCCCAGGCCCACTCAGTGCGCAGCTTCCACTGGATCCCTCCAAAGGGTCCTCCCACTCTCCCTTTTTCTACTGACGGATTCCAGTCAGCTTTGCTCAGAGCCTGTGCTTCTCTCTCACACCATACGAGACTCCCCTTTCTTGCACACTTTCTATCTCACTCTACCTCCATCCTATCTGGCTCTTCTCTCCGCAGTGCCCCACAGCTGAACCCTTCCGTGCAGCCACCTGCGGCCATTGACAGACCGCATCATTGGTTCATGGTGGCACTTGTGCAGTTCCCAGGAAATCATGTGCTCCACCAGGGTCCAATGGTGAGCTTTGCTAGGTGATGGGGATACTTCCCCAGCACCCCTGGTGTTGTCAGGCACCTGCTGGGCTGATAGACAGAGAAGACCATACTGACTGGAGTCAGAAACAAGGCCCACCCAGCTCTGGCCAAGAGCACTGGGCGGACATTTGGGGACTAGTAAAACCCTTCCAGTGGAGGATTTCCAGGCACGCCGTGGGCAGAAGGAGGGCCTTGTTCGCCTGGAGCTGGCCCGGGACCCCTGGGTTCCGGCCAAGCGAATGGCCCTCCCCGCCGGGGCGCAGGGAGCCACATCGATCGGGTTTGCAGGACAAAGAAAAGAGGACCTTCTATCGAGTACCCATCTCTTCCCCGGCTGGACTCTGTTCTCATCCTGTGAATCTCTCAGCTGGGTTCTCTTGGACGTAGCAGGACAGATGATGCGCGCGACACTTTTGCAGTACACTCTCCTATTTTCCCCAGGCTCTTGGAACCACTCCCAGCCTGAGGGTTCAGCCATACACACTCATCAGCATGACTTCCACAAATTGCAGTAACCAGTTCAGCACACTGGGGGCGCTGCTCCCAGGAATAGGGAGCCAGGCCAAGCCCGGTCCGCAGGCTCCAACCGATGCCTGGAGGACCCCATTTCGGCCTCGGAGGGGAGATCGGAGGAACGAAAGACTGCAAGTCCCGGTGGGACTGCACTTCCCCCATCTTCCACAGGGGGGCGCTGCATCAGGTGTGAGGGAGCCGGGCCAAGCCCGGTCCCCAGGCTCCAACCGATGCCCGGAGGAGCCCCATTTTGGCCTTGGAGGGGAGGTCGGAGGAACGGGAGACTGGAAGTCCCGGTGGGACTGCGCTTCCCCTGTCTACCACAGGGGGCGCTGCACCAGGCGAGAAGGAGCTGGGCCAAGCCCGGTCCGCAGGCTCCAACCGATGCCCGGAGGAGCCCCATTTCAGCCTCGGAGGGGAGATCGGAGGAACGGGAGACTGGAAGACCGGTGAGACTGCGCTTCCCCCGTCTGCCACAGGGGGGCGCTGCGCCAGGGGAGAGGGAGCCGGCCCAAGCCCGGTCCGCAGGCTCCAACCAATGCCCTGAGGAGCCCCATTTCAGCCTCGGAGGGGAAATCGGAGGAACGAAAGACTGGAAGTCCCGGTGGGACTGCGCTTCCCCCGTCTGCCACAGGGGGGCGCTGCGCCAGGGGAGAGGGAGCTGGTCCAAGCCCAGTCCGCGGGCTCCAACCGATGCCCGGAGGAGCCCCATTTCAGCATCGGAGCCCTGGCTGGGTTGCCTCTGAAAGGGAAGAAGACCTCTCTCTATTGTTCAGCCTGTATCCAGTCTCTGAGCTCCAAGGCATTTTTGTCACAGATCCTTATCTGCAGTTCCAGCCTCTCATCCACATCACCATCCCCTGAGGATCTGGCCATATCAATATGCCCAAGGGGTTCTTTTCAGGGTAGCAGATCGGGTGGAGCGCGCGTCATTCTAGTGGGCCATGCTCAGATTTTACCCTTGCTCCTGGAAACGTGTCCAGGCACGAGGGATACACGTCCACACTCATTTGGGGGAGTTCCAGAATGGGAAATTCAACACTTTTTATCGAGATAAGTCGAATAGCTCCTCTCCAGCGCCCGTGAAAATTATAAGAAGGGCCCCGGCTAGAGCCCGTACTGGGGAAAGTGGGAGGGGGCACGTGTGGCGCCCCCTGTTGGCCGCCGGGCGGAACTGCAGCGGGGCCCCAAAATTATTGGAAGGCGCATTGGGTCCCCAAAATTATGGGGAGGCGCCCTGTCTGCTGCTCCTGCAGGGGGCAGATGGAGGGGGCACATGCGGCGCCCCCTGGTGGCCGCTGGGCAGAACTGCAGCGGGGCCCAAAAAATTATGGGAATGCACCCTGGCTCCCCAAAATTATGAAGAGGCGCCCTGGCTGCTGCTCCTGCAGGGGGGAGATGGAGGGGGCACGTGTGGTGCCCCCCGGTGGCCGCCAGGCAGAACTGCAGCAGAGCCCCAGAATTATTGAATGGCGCCCCGGGTCCCCAAAATTACAGGGAGGCGCACTGTCTGCTGCTCCTGCAGGGGCACACATGGCGCCCCCTGGTGGCCACCGGGTGGAACTGCAGTGGGCCCCCAAAATTATTAGAAGGCCTCCCGGGTCCCCAAAATTACAGGGAGGCACCCTGTCTGCTGCTCCTTAAGGGAAAGGGGGAATGCGGGGCACCCCCGGTGGCTGCCTGGTGGAACTGCAGTGGGCCCCTAAAATATATAAATCTATATTTTTTTAGAGAACCAATCAGTTGCTCTAACACATAATCTGCATTGCACACACATACACACAGTATGGTCTGGCAAATGTGATTCCCGAGGACATGCCCGATTTTGATGCTGGGTAGTTGGGACATGCCCTTACTATCACCTCCTGGGGTCTGACTTGTGGGGACCTCATTTCAGGTCCCCACCATGTTGAAAGTCCCTCCAGTGTTGGTGTGCTGTCCGGTCTGTGTCCCCATAAGGATAGGAATACGAGTGCACACACACACACACACACTACAGTCATGCAGACTGACGCTCTCCAGCCATGCACACATACACACACACAATGCACACATGTCCTTTTCTACCTCAGCCTGCCTGCAAACTAAACTCACCTGGCCTTCTTCCATCTTCTCCTGAAGGGGGCTTTGCTCCTCCGGCGTGGTGGCTCCTCTCTTTTCAAGAGGTGCATCATGACATCACACATGCCACAATTAAACTTTATTGTGCTGCTGCAGTGAGCAGTAGCCAGAGGACAGCAGGACCTGGGCCCTCCATCACTTTCTGGCAGGAGAGAGCAGGCGAGCAAACTGCCAGGTAGGCAGGCGACCAGTCAGAGGACAGGCGTGCGGCAGTGGAAAGAAAATGGTACTGCGGACAGCGCTGTGCCCACAGTGCATTTGTGCTGTGGACAAGGCACTGCTAGCACACTGCTAGTTATGGCCCTGGGAATACGTGCTGTAACCACAGTCTCATCTGTGCCACATCCGTTTAGAATGTCTGCCTCAATAAGGTTCCTCTGCAGAGCATTCACTTTAAGTTGGGTTCCATTGCATAACTTGGGCAGAGTGAAGTTCCACAGAAGCATGATCGGAATACCAACTTTCCGCGCAATGCAGTACGGTGGAAGTCCAGCTGCACTAAGTGATTTCGGAAATATAGAAGTAATGAATGAATTAAACGATGTAAGTACCTGTTCTGACACTAGAGGCGAAGCAGAAGATTAGACCTCAGGCCAGAGGCATAACTAGTGTCTTTGACATCCAGGGCAAGATTCAGAATGGCACCCCCCACAACATTTACACAATAGAGTATTTGCGCAGGCCAAAAAATGAGTATGGCCACATGCTTGAAGTGCATAGCCACTGAAAATGGGGCATGTCAACATGACATGCCACCTGTTTCTCGTCACTCTGGGAACATTCCTTTTTATTCCATATGCATCTTACTTATATGATGGTTTCTCACATTGTGGAACCTCAGAAGAAATGTAGCCTGCCCTGGAAGTTGGTGTCTTCAGTCAGCATTCACTTTTCATGTAGGATATCACATAGTCCGGAAGATACCTATTTGTGTAGGAATATTAATAAAGTCATCATCATACAATAGCAGTTCAAACAGACTCATGCCACCTGTGTCACTTCCTGCCCCCTGCATCTCTCACCCACACCATCATCTCCCCCCTGCATCTCTCAGCAATACCATCATCTCTCCTTGCGTCTTTCAGCCACATCATGAACTCCCCCCGTCATCTCTCAGCACCCCATCATCTCCCACAGTGTCGTCTCCCAGCACACCAGCATTCTCCCTGCATTGTCTTTCAGCACACCATCACCTCCCCTGCATCTTCTCTCAGCACACCATTACTTCCCCCTGCATCTTCTCTCAACACACCATAATCTCCCCCTGCATCTTCTCTCAGCACACCATCACTTCCACCTGTGTCTTCTCTCAGCACACTATAATCTCCCCCTGCATTTTCTCTCAGCACACCATCACTTCCCCCTGCGTATTCTCCTAGCACACTATAATCTCCCCAAGCATCTTCTCTCAGCACACTATTACTTTCCCCTGCATCTTCTCTCAGCACACTATAATCTCCCCATGCATCTTCTCTCAGCACAGCATCACTTCCCCCTGCATCTTCTCTCAGCACACCATCACCTCCCCCTACATTTTCTCTCAGCACACCATTACTTCCCCCTGCGTCTTCTCTCAGCACACCATCACCTCCCCTGTATTTTCTATCAGCACACCATTACTTCCCCCTGCATCTTGTCTCAGCACACCATCACCCCCCCCTGCATTTTCTCTCAGCACACCATTACTTCCCCCTGCATCTTCTCGCAGCACACCATAATCTCCCCCTGCATCTTCTCTCAGCACACCATCACTTCCACCTGTCTTCCCTCAGCACACTATAATCTCCCCCTGCATTTTCTCTCAGCACACCATCACTTCCCCCTGCGTATTCTCCTAGCACACTATAATCTCCCCAAGCATCTTCTCTCAGCACACTATTACTTTCCCCTGCATCTTCTCTCCGCACACTATAATCTCCCCGTGCATCTTCTCTCAGCACAGCATCACTTCCCCCTGCATCTTCTCTCAGCACACCATCACCTCCCCCTGCATTTTCTCTCAGCACACCAATACTTCCCCCTGCGTCTTCTCTCAGCACACCATCACCTCCCCTGTATTTTCTCTCAGCACACCATTACTTCCCCCTGCGTCTTGTCTCAGCACACCATCACCCCCCCTGCATTTTCTCTCAGCACACCATTACTTCCCCCTGCATCTTCTCGCAGCACACCATAATCACCCCCTGCATTTTCTCTCAGCACACCATCACGTCCACCTGTCTTCTCTCAGCACACTATAATCTCCCCCTGCATTTTCTCTCAGCACACCATCACTTCCCCCTGCGTCTTCTCTTAGCACACTATAATCTCCCTGTACATCTTCTCTCAGCACACTATTACTTTCACCTACGTCTTCTCTCAGCACACTATAATCAACCCCTGCAGCTTCTCTCAGCACAGCATCACTTCCCCCTGCATCTTCTCAGCACACTATTTCTTCCCCCTGCATCTTCTCTCAGCACAACATTACTTCCCCCTGCGTCTTCTGTCAGCACACCATCACCTCCCCCTGCATTTTCTCTCGGCACAACATTAATTCCCCCTGCGTCTTCCCTCTGCACACTATAATCTCCCCCTGCATCTTCTCTCCGCACACCATCACTTCCAACTGTGTCTTTTCTCAGCACACTATAATCTCCCCCTGCATCTTTTCTCAGCATACCATCACTTCCCCCTGCGTCATCTGTACTCCCTGAGTATAAATGTGTTGTCATATGTACGGTTACTAACCGGGGATGTATGTTTGTTGAGATGTTCCTCCTCTTTCTCTGACGTCCTAGCGGATGCTGGAAACTCCGTAAGGACCATGGGGAATAGACGGGCTCCGCAGGAGACTGGGCACTGTAAGAAATAATTAGGACTACTGGTGTGCACTGGCTCCTCCCTCTATGCCCCTCCTCCAGACCTCAGTTAGAATCTGTGCCCGGCTCGAGCTGGTTGCACACTAGGGGCTCTCCTGAGCTTCTAGTAAAGAAAGTATTTATTAGGTTTTTTATTTTCAGTGAGATCTGCTGGCAACAGACTCACTGCTACGAGGGACTTAGGGGAGAGAAGCGAACCTACCTGCTTGCAGCTAGCTTGGGCTTCTAGGCTACTGGACACCATTAGCTCCAGAGGGATCGAACACAGGCCCAGCCTCGGTTGTCCGGTCCCGGAGCTGCGCCGCCGTCCCCCTTGCAGAGCCAGAAGCAAGAAGAACGTCCTGGAAATCGGCGGCTGAAGACTCCGGTCTTCATTAAGGTAGCGCACAGCACAGCAGCTGTGCGCCATTGCTCCCTATGCACACCACATACTCCGGTCACTGATGGGTGCAGGGTGCTGGGGGGGGCGCCCTGGGCTGCAATTAGAGTACCTTAAATTGGCAAAACAGCACATAATATAGTCTAATAAACTATATATGTGTAAAGATCCCCTGCCATAATATTAATAAAAGAGCGGGAGAAGCCCGCCGAGAAAGGGGCGGGGCTATCTCCCTCAGCACACTGGCACCATTTCCTCTTCACAGCTCCGCTGGAAGACAGCTCCCCAGGCTCTCCCCTGCAGTTTCCAGGCTCAAAGGGTAAAAAAGAGAAGGGGGGCACTAAATTTAGGCGCAAAACTGTATTGTATAGCTGCTATAGGGAAAATCACTTTGTGTAGTGTAAATCCCTGTTTATATAGCGCTGTGGTGTGTGCTGGCATACTCTCTCTCTGTCTCCCCAAAGGACTTTGTGGGGTCCTGTCCTCAGTCAGAGCATTCCCTGTGTGTGCGGTGTGTCGGTACGGCTGTGTCGACATGTTTGATGAGGAGGCTTATGTGGAGGCGGAGCAGGTGCCGATAAATGTGATGTCACCCCCTGCGGGGTCGACACCAGAGTGGATGGATATATGGAAGGTTTTACACGACAGTGTCAACTCCTTACATAAAAGGTTCGATGACATAACAGCTGTGGGACAGCCGGCTTCTCAGCCAGTGCCTGCCCAGGCGTCTCAAAGGCCATCAGGGGCTCAAAAACGGCCGCTACCTCAGATGGCAGACACAGATGTCGACACGGAGTCTGACTCCAGTGTCGACGACGACGAGACTAATGTACATTCCACTAGGGCCATCCGTTGCATGATTACGGCAATGAAAAATGTGTTGCACATTTCTGACATTAACCCAGGTACCACTAAAAAGGGTATTATGTTTGGGGAGAAAAAGCAACCAGTGGTTTTTCCCCCATCAGATGAGTTGAATGAAGTGTGTGAAGACGCGTGGGCTTCCCCTGATAAAAAACTAGTGATTTCTAAAAAGTTACTGATGGCGTACCCTTTCCCGCCAGAGGACAGGGTACGTTGGGAGACATCCCCGAGGGTGGATAAAGCGCTCACACGCTTGTCAAAAAAGGTGGCACTACCGTCTCAGGATACGGCCGCCTTAAAGGAGCCTGCGGATAGAAAGCAGGAGGCTATCCTGAAGTCTGTATATACACACTCAGGTACTATACTGAGACCTGCTATTGCTTCAGCATGGATGTGCAGTGCTGCAGCAGCGTGGTCTGATTCCCTGTCTGATAACATTGATACCCTGGACAGGGACACTATAATGCTAACCATAAAGCATATTAAAGACGTAGTCTTATATATGAGAGATGCACAGAGGGATATTTGCCGGCTGGCATCTAGAATTAATGCAATGTCCATTTCTGCCAGGAGAGTATTATGGACTCGACAGTGGACAGGTGATGCGGATTCTAAAAGGCACATGGAGGTTTTGCCTTACAAGGGTGAGGAATTGTTTGGGGATGGTCTCTCGGACCTCGTTTCCACAGCAACAGCTGGGAAGTCGACATTTTTACCTTAGGTTCCCTCACAGCCTAAGAAAGCACCGTATTATCAGGTACAGTCCTTTCGGCCCCAGAAAGGTAAGCGGGTTAAAGGCGCGTCCTTTCTGCCCAGAGGCAGGGGTAGAGGGAAAAAGCTGCACCATACTGCCAGTTCCCAAGAACAAAAATCCTCCCCTGCTTCCACTAAATCCACCGCATGACGCTGGGGCTCCACTGGTGGAGCCAGGTGCGGTGGGGGCCCGTCTCCGGAACTTCAGCGACCGGTGGGTTCGCTCACAGGTGGATCCCTGGGTTCTACAAGTGGTATCTCAGGGATACAAGCTGGAATTCGTGACGTCTCCCCCTCGCCGTTACCTCAAATCAGCCTTGCCAGCTACTCCCCCGGACAGGGAGGCAGTGCTGGCGGCAATTCACAAGCTGTACCTCCAGCAGGTGATAATAAAAGTTCCCCTCCTTCAACAGGGACGGGGTTACTATTCCACAATGTTTGTGGTACCGAAACCAGACGGTTCGGTGAGACCCATTCTAAATTTGAAATCCTTGAACACTTATATAAGGAAGTTCAAGTTCAAAATGGAATCGCTCAGGGCGGTTATTGCAAGCCTGGAAGAAGGGGATTACATGGTATCACTGGACATCAAGGATGCTTACCTGCATGTCCCCATTTACCCACCTCACCAGGTGTATCTCCGTTTTGTGGTACAGGACTGCCATTACCAATTCCAGACGTTGCCGTTTGGTATGTCCACGGCACCGAGAGTATTTACCAAGATAATGGCCGAAATGATGATACTCCTTCGAAAGAAGGGAGTTATAATTATCCCATACTTGGACGATCTCCTTATAAAGGCGAGGTCCAGGGAGCAGTTGTTGGTCGGAGTAGCACTATCTCAGGAAGTGCTACAACAGCACGGCTGGATTCTGAATATTCCAAAGTCGCAGCTGGTTCCTACGACGCGTCTGCTGTTCCTGGGTATGATTCTGGACACAGAACAGAAGAAGGTGTTTCTCCCGGAGGAGAAGGCCAAGGAGTTGTCATCTCTGGTCAGAGACCTCCTGAAACCAAAACAGGTGTCGTGCATCACTGCACGCGAGTCCTGGGAAAGATGTTAGCTTCTTAGGAGGCAATTCCATTCGGCAGGTTCCATGCAAGGATCTTTCAGTGGGATCTGTTAGACAAGTGGTCCGGATCGCATCTTCAGATGCATCGGCTGATCACCCTGTCCCCGAGGGCCAGGGTGTCTCTGCTGTGGTGGCTGCAGAGTGCTCATCTTCTAGAGAGCCGCAGATTCGGCATACAGGACTGGGTCCTGGTGACCACGGATGCAAGCCTCCGAGGTTGGGGGGCAGTCACTCAGGGAAGAAACTTCCAAGGACAATGGTCGAGTCAGGAGGCTTCCCTACACATAAATATTCTGGAACTAAGGGCCATTTACAATGCCCTAAGTCAGGCAAGACCACTGCTTCAAAACCAGCCGGTGCTGATTCAGTCAGACAACATCACGGCGGTCGCCCATGTAAACCGACAGGGCGGCACAAGAAGCAGGATGGCGATGGCAGAAGCCACAAGGATTCTCCGTTGGGCGGAAAATCACGTGATAGCACTGTCATTCCGGGAGTGGGCAACTGGGAAGCAGACTTCCTCAGCAGGCACGACCTCCACCCGGGAGAGTGGGGACTTCATCCAGGAGTCTTCCAACTGATTGTAAATCGTTGGGAAAGGCCACAGGTGGACATGATGGCGTCCCGCCTCAACAAAAAGCTAAAAAGATATTGCGCCAGGTCAAGGGACCCTCAGGCAATAGCTGTGGACGCTCTAGTGACACCGTGGGTGTACCAGTCGGTTTATGTGTTCCCTCCTCTTCCTCTCATACCAAAGGTGCTGAGGATAATAAGAAAGAGAGGAGTAAGAACTATACTCATCGTTCCGGATTGGCCAAGAAGGACTTGGTACCCGGAACTACAAGAAATGATCTCAGAGGACCCTTGGCCTCTGCCTCTCAGACAGGACCTGCTACAGCAGGGGCCCTGTCTGTTCCAAGACTTACAGCGGCTGCGTTTGACGGCATGGCGGTTGAACGCCGGATCCTGATGGAAAAGGGCATTCCGGTTGAAGTCATTCCTACGCTGATAAAAGCTAGGAAAGATGTGACAGCAAAACATTATCACCGCATATGGCGAAAATATGTTGCTTGGTGTGAGGCTATGAAGGCCCCCACAGAAGAAGGGAGTGCTGCATATTCAGCCCCCTTTTGTGCCCCCAGTGGCACCTTGGGATCTCAACGTTGTGTTGGATTTCCTAAAATCACATTGGTTTGAGCCACTTCAGACCGTGGAATTAAAATATCTCACGTGGAAAGTGGTCATGCTTTTGGCCTTGGCTTCGGCTAGGCGGGTATCAGAATTGGCGGCTTTGTCCTGTAAAAGCCCCTATCTGATCTTCCATATGGACAGAGCAGAATTGAGGACTCGTCCCCAATTCCTCCCTAAGGTGGTGTCAGCGTTTCATTTGAACCAACCTATTGTGGTGCCTGCGGCTACTCAGGACTTGGAGGCTTCCAAGTTGCTGGACGTAGTCCGGGCCCTGAAAATCTATGTTTCTAGGATGGCTAGAGTCAGAAAGACTGACTCGCTGTTTATCCTGCATGCACCCAACAAGCTGGGTACTCCTGCTTCTAAGCAGACTATTGCTCGCTGGATCTGCTCCACGATTCAACTTGCACATTCTGCGGCTGGACTGCCGCATCCTAAATCAGTAAAAGCCCATTCCACGAGGAAGGTGGGCTCTTCTTGGGCGGCTGCCCGAGGGGTCTCGGCTTTACAACTTTGCCGAGCTGCTACCTGGTCGGGATCAAACACGTTTGCAAAACTCTACAAGTTTGATACCCTGGCTGAGGAGGACCTTGAGTTTGCTCATTCGGTGCTGCAGAGTCATCCGCACTCTCCCGCCCGTTTGGGAGCTTTGGTATAATCCCCATGGTCCTTACGGAGTTCCCAGCATCCACTAGGACGTCAGAGAAAATAAGAATTTACTCACCGGTAATTCTATTTCTCGTAGTCCGTAGTGGATGCTGGGCGCCCATCCCAAGTGCGGATTGTCTGCAATACTTGTATATAGTTATTGCCTAACTAAAGGGTTATTGTTATGAGCCATCTGTTTAGTGAGGCTCAGTTGTTATTCATACTGTTAACTGGGTATAGTATCACGAGTTGTACGGTGTGATTGGTGTGGCTGGTATGAGTCTTACCCGGGATTCCAAATCCTTTCCTTGTTGTGTCAGCTCTTCCGGGCACAGTTTCCCTAACTGAGGTCTGGAGGAGGGGCATAGAGGGAGGAGCCAGTGCACACCAGTAGTCCTAATTCTTTCTTAGAGTGCCCAGTCTCCTGCGGAGCCCGTCTATTCCCCATGGTCCTTACGGAGTTCCCAGCATCCACTACGGACTACGAGAAATAGAATTACCGGTGAGTAAATTCTTATTATTTTCTTCTTGGGTGACAAGTTCAGTTGGAGCTTTTGGAGCTCACCGTCCTCCATAGCACAGAGCAATCTGGGATTACTGAAGGGCTCAGAATTGGTTAGCGTAATATAGCCGATCAGATAAGCAGCACTTGGTAAAATAAACGACAGACCACAAAACAATACTATGATTTTGTTTTAAAAGTAATTAGTCACCATATTATTCACTTTAGCTTCTAGTGCAATTTCTGTAGTACAATTATCGGATTCACAACATATCAACGTAATACCACAATAATAATACATTCAGTCAACATAACATTTGTCTAACAGATATACGTATACCTGCGTTCAAGGTTTATACTCTGGTAAATGTCCCATGCAGAGGCTATATTTATATATGCATACATAATTAGTTGAAGCACACACCTTGCTGCGGTTTCCAAAGAAGCCCTTACTAGTGGCCAACATGTAATTACTGTGACACAGTCAATAGTCTATTTTCCCCTCCGGAAATGTAGATAAGTCAGTATGAGAAAAGAGCGACAATCCTAGTTGAACCACAGGGTGGTGCTAGATGCTCACTGAGTCCCTTCAGACAGTTAGGCAAGTGTCCTTATGATGAACAGGTAACTTTTGATTACTGTAAACTGTAACTTTGAACTATACTTCTTACTGTAGTTCAGTGTCCTAAGATGAGGCAGGGTACATGAGGCAATTTCAATGGAGAAGATTGCTGGCTGCTACACAGTCTCTGCTGAGAGATAGGTAGTGTATATGGGCACAAAAAGCTTGCTTACGTGTGCTAAGATCCTCTCTCTCCACGGTCACAAGAAGGTTCTGTCTGGATACTGCTGGGCTGTGGCTGTGCTCATACTGCTTTCTCCTCTGAAGCCACATGTGCAGGGGCAGAAAGTAGTTGCTGCTGCTGAAGGGAATTGCCAGCGTCTCTTGCACACTTCACAGTGGTGTTGCCCTCTGTTCTAGGTGCCAGTCACACTATCTGAATCTCCTATATAGCCCACAAAAATTGCCTTTTCTTCTTACACTCCTTCTCTCTCCATGAGGCAACTCACTCCTTCTCCTGCAGGTCTCAGCCCCCTCCCTCCTGTCTCAACAGATAGGAAGCATCAGCCAATCCCTGTCCTCTGCTCACATGTTCCTCTCATGCTCAGTCTCACTTGTTAACCCCCTGTGATCCAGATGAATCAGGAGGCTGTATCATTTGCTTATGCTCCGGATAGAGCATCAAGTCCTATTAACCCCTTTCCAGTCTCTGGGGGGGGGGTTATCCCTTGGGGGTTACATCCCTCTGTACTGTAAAGATGCGTATCCTCACGCAGGGTATACAATGCTGTAAGAAAGTCTGTACCTAACTATGTTGCAGAAATGGTAAAGCCTATTACATATAACAAACTTCACCAATTAATATGCATGGCAAACAGCCAAATTGAAACATCAAATCAGATAACTTGTATGAGCACATAACAATCAACAGAGAAGTGTAATAAGGAATCATCTTTATAAGCATAACGGGCTGGCAGCAATCCCGCCACTTCTAATGGCTAAGGTTCTGCCGATGGGAGTTCATTTTGCAGGGGAATAGGCACAACTGAAATGGTTGGCCAACATGTCTGTAAGAGCAAGTTTATGGGATTGTTGGGGAGTGTGTGTGCAAGTAGAGGATTGTCTTCTGGGTTTGGGACATCACACTCAAAATCACATCAGCTCCTTTATGATTATACAATTTGAGTTGATCTCTGTGAATTGGTTGTGACAGATTACCATCTTCTCTTGTGGTCTGATATACAGCTACTTCAGACCAGAGTGCCATGGTGATGATATATGGTTCAGGTTCCCACTTGGGGTCCAACTTGCTCCGGGGGCGATTATTTCTTTTGAGAACTCAGCATCCTACAGGTAGTGGATCAGCATTGGCATTCTTGTTGTAATTTCGCTTTTGGCGTTCTCGCACTGCATCCATGTGTTGATCGACAATCTCTTTGGCTTCTTTCAACCTTGCATGATGCTCACACACCAAAAGATGTTTCTGGACCCGGGGTATGAGGGTCGTCTCCAGAAACATCAAATTGGAGGTCAGCCGGAAGTCATCCCGGTCACTCAAATAGCAGACAAAACGGAGAGTAGCCAGTCAACCCTGTCAAAGTCGAAAAATATTGTAATGCATATGCCTTGTACTAACCCCATGCACATGCCCACTGCTCATGCACTCAGTCTGCCGTGCGTGCACATATCCGCAATTTGCGTAGGATCGCTCCGGCAATCATGCGCGTGATATGGGTATTTACGGCGGAGTTTGTGAGCACGTAGAGGGTTATTAGAACATTACATATTTAACCCAAATAGTGTACATTTTAGATATAACTCCATTGCACCACATCAGCGAGTATTAATAGTTTAAACAGTTCCTGGACTAAGAGATTCGCCTTTGCATGATAGGAAGGGTCAGATAAAGGTTGGAAGGTGATGTCTAGTATCTAGCTGTAGGGTATTTTGAGGGTAACATTCCGGTGTTGGTTAGAGAAAGATTGCGTGCTCCTGCGTATAGTTATGTGCAAAAGTAGAATATAGATATTAACTGTATTTACTGTATATTATGTATGCGGCGGGAATCCAGAGGATACCACCCACAAGAGCAGTTGGGGAAAGACATCGCCCACCTATTCAAATCCACCTATGACCTCTTCTGTAATGTAAAGACACATCCCTGTGTCCAATGGACAATGAGATTACAGTGACCATTGTATTGTGTATGCATGTTGTGTATAAAAAGTGCATTGTTGCCTGGCCGGTCAGAAGACTCTGAACGCTTTCTATCTGACTAGCGCAGGACCGGCCGGGTTGCGCTTGCGAACATTCTCACGTATGTACATTCTCTGTAGCCATTATTCTGTTTAGATTTATCTTGTTAGCCTGTAGTGTATGATTTGTATTGTTTTACCTTTTGGAATAATCCACGGTGGCCTTAGAACCCTGTGGTTTCAACTACAAATCGGTGTTGTGTCTTCACTTTCCTGCAAGGGTCTTAGAGTGTATTTATCTGTATAAGGTGTATAAGTATTGATAAGGTGTACGCACTGCGGGTACTTTATACCGTCAGCGCTACTTAAGGTTTAAGGTATAACATCGTTGCAGTACTTTGCTGTTAAGGGTTTAAAGTGTGATCATATCATTACATTGTATCATTAACAAGGTTTAAAGGTTATCAATTGTGTGTGCGCACGCTGTGTGTACTCTGTACACTCAGCGCGGCGTGAGTACGTCAAGTACGTACCACGTGCAGGACTCTGTACGCAAATAGCGTACAAAGTGCGTAGCACGTGTATTCAGTCTAGCGGCCATAGCGGCTCCACGGTAATAGTGTATCTAGAGGTATAGCTTTTCGGTCTAAGATAATATCGACATTATCAATTGGGAGCTCGTCCGGTTCTTCCTCATACCCGCAGCCTAGCAGGTTTACGCAGACTTTATCTATCAGCAAAGGGCGGAAAGGTATCCCCTGTAAGCCTTCTCTTGGTCGGTGGATACACTAGTGCTGATTAGATAAGCGTCTGCCCTGCATGGTTTGAAGGGATGCTGGAGGGATCCGTAAGGTAAGAACGCAAAAGCTATTTTTAAAATCTGCAAATTTCTGTTTGGCGCCAAATGCGCACGCAACACACGCATACACCTGTATTTTGTACTTTGCATATCTGCTCGCATTATTGCCATAAGCATTGATTACTAGATTCATTTTGACCTGTACTGAGAAAATTTGTTGCTATTTAGTTAAAATATAGTTAATAGTTAAGGAAGTAAGTGTAATACGCACACGCAGCCTGGCCTAGTTGTAAAGGTTTATACAGTAGAAACTGTGTGTTGTGTTAAGTAAGTGATTATAGTTAAACATCGCTTACATTTATAGAAGTGTGGGATTTGTAGTACTGCGGACGTACGGCCTTTGTACACGTGTCTCGGACAGCGTACGGGACTGCGTACGCAACGTAAAGGCATACACACGGGGCGTGTTCACGCAACATGCATAAAAGTACGACCGCTAAATACAAATCACACAATAGCATTGTTTTAGTTTAGGCGTGAGACGGTAGCCACGCGATAATAGCACAAATTGATCAGTTTTCCAATATTTAGTTTAAAAACCTTTTTTACTGTATTACCTCTGGAACTAAGGCTGTTTTATCTGAATGAAAGTTAATTTTCTGTACAGAAAAACCAAAGTGTATATGAGTGAACGAGAATGAGTGTGCAAACAATAAAGGTTTTGTGGACCCAGGGAATTCGGGATCCCGTAGGAAACCACACCAGGTGAGTGGACACTTGGTGGCGTGAGAGTGGCTTGCTCACGTTAACATTGATTAAGGTACAAAGGAGCAAGTAGTAGATAACAGCAGACCAAGAGGTCAGCGAAGTCAGAAAACCGCTGACAAAGTCAAGCGAAGCTCTGAATACCGCGGCCTAAAAGGTCAGCGAGGTTTTTGTGTAGAGAGCGCAGCCCAGGGGGTTGGCGTAGAACCCATATAGGCCCGTTCAGATACGCTCCGGCTGAGGTTTCGCAGCCTGAAAAACTATTCCATTGGTCGCACGGCGGATAAGTAACAGTTACCTATACGCTGGGCGATTGGACCGCGCGTTCATGGGTGCAATACTTAGCCCACTGCGATACCCTTTTACGAGTTTTGCGTAAAATCGCGGGATCATTGGCGCTAGGTGTAGCACACGCAACGTGATTTGTGTAACAATTTTTTTGTTTTAAGGGAGTTTTCGCTGGTCACTCAGGAAATCTCCAACGACCAATATTTACTGGGAAGGGTAAGTCACTCCCACACATTTCTAGTAAATAGAGGTTACACAGGGGCCCTAGGTTGGGTACGTACCGGCGCTGATGACAGTGCTTAGGTGTATTGGCCAACGTGGGCGTGAGTGGGTGAGAGCACTCGTTGAACTTTCACAGTTGCCTTATAATTGAGTATTTTGGTTTTTTGTAGGAATTAGCTAAGAAGGCAATACCTGCAAAAGATGGGGGCTAGTTGCTCAAGTAAGGGACGATCAACCAGGGTTCAGGTTGATATTCCGCAGCCCAAGGGGTCGGCGAGGTACATAATGTGTGAGAAATATGGATCACACGCAGAGGTTTTATGCAATGAATGGGAACGTATGACTGCGGAAGATAGGGAAGCATTCCCTAAGGTAGGCAGTTTAATCCAGAGGTGTTGCAGAATTTAAGGATTAGGATATGTCTGTTACAATCCCGAAAAGAAAGGATCAGACACTCAAACTGTTTACATTTATAGCAACGAGAGAGTGATATGCAAAGGGATCTAGCTCACGCAGCTGGTTCCAACCCTAGCAGGAAACTGATTGCAACTGCACCACCACCACCACCACCACCGTATATTACAGGGGAGAAAGTGGCTACAGACAATGGCATACTAATATATGATAAGAGTGAACTTGATAAATGTATTAATGCTAACCCGTGCAAGTTGTATCCCATCTTAAACTTCCCTCAGGACTGCGAGCAAGAAGATGAGCCCAGCACGATATCGACACTCTCTCTAGCAGCCACCATACAAGACACACAAGTGGGCACGGTCCAACCAGTAAGAACAGTAGCAAAGGCCCCTAGCGGAGGGACAGGTAAGGTCGTGTCCACAGGTAAATACGGTACAGTACATTATGCAGAGACAATTGCACCTCACATTGTAGAAGCAACCCAGAATGATGTAATTGAACTAAATCCTGTCAGGGTGATCGCAGTCCCCAATGGGAAGACTGACGCTCAGGGAATCACTCCCGTCAGGAACATTGCTATGCATTGTCCTTGGTCCCGGACAGAATTGAGGACAATTATGTCTGAATTTCCCGATACCAGAAAGGATCTAGCCGCATGTCAGAGGTTTATTAGAGAACTAGGTAACGCCACCGAACCCACAAACAAAGATTGGCGGACAGTGCTACGGGCATGTTTGCCCTCCAATACTGACCCTGTGAAAATCATTGCCGATTGTAAATTAGACGCAGAAGTACCTCTCACTGATGAATACACTCAGGAGAATGTAAAACAGATCAATCTGCAGTTAGGGGTATATTTCCCTACTGTTGTCAAGTGGAATAAAATCTTTTTCATAAGACAAAAAGAAGGCGAAACTGCTTCTGAATATTTCCATCGAGCACTGCAGGAAATGGCTAGATACACTGGGGTCGAGGACATTAAGGAAAATGTACATCATAGAGAGGTAGCTGTGTCCGTATTAATGGACGGCTTGAAAGAAACGTTGAGAACAAGGGTACAAACCACCCAACCTAATTGGAGAGGTATTTCGGTGGCTGCATTAAGAGAGTCCGCTATCGAGCACGATCGGAACATCATTAAGCACAGGGAGTCACAGGGGGATAAGCTGATGACCGTAAGTATCAAAGCCCTGACAACGAAGCCACATCAGCCAAAACCCCAGACCCCTGATGGTAAGTCGTATGTAGTGAAATGTTATAATTGCAAGAGGGAAGGACATTACGCACGGAACTGTAATTATAAAAGCAACATATATCGACCCCCTAGACCAGAACATGACTCACAGCATAACACACATAATTGGGATCAGGGACCGCATAGGAGGAATTATGAGCCACATGCAGGGGAAACAAGGAGGTACCCACCTAGGAGGGACTGGCAGACCTCTGAAAATTCTCAGCTACCCCCCTCACATATTGTAGCTGCCAGCGCGCTGCGGGAGGGTCACAACATACAATAGGGATTAGGCCACACCTGTAGTTTGCAGCCAGTAAAGTTGATTGCTAGCCTTGGAAATGAATCCGAGGTTACAGTTGATGTAGCTGGTAGATCACTACCTTTCCTTGTAGATACAGGGGCGGCCAGGTCAGTGTTAAATTCAACGGTAGGTATGAAAACAACGGGTAAAACAATTTCAGCAATGGGGGTAACAGGAGTAGTGCAACACTACCCTTTAAGTAGACCAGCGGAGATTACGATAGGGCCTTTGCAGACCAAGCACTCTTTTTTGCTAGCTGCATCAGCTCCGACTAATCTACTTGGGAGAGATTTATTGTGTAAGATGAGGTGTGTCATATATTGTACTCCTGAGGGTGTCTTCTTAGATATACCCGAGAATCACGTTCAGGAAGTGCAGGATATGTTAGACACCCCACAAAGGTTGATGTCACACTCTGCTGTTATAGACAGGTGTCCATCCAAGGTAGAGGAAATGATCTCCCAGATACCGGAATCCCTCTGGACCAAAGATGGACAAGACACTGGATTGATGGCAAATGTAGCTCCTGTAGTAGTGCAAGTAAAAGGTGGTAGGATAGCTCCAAAAATCCCACTGTATCCTCTGAAGCCAGAGGTGGAATTAGGAGTGTACCCAGTCATAGAGCGCTTGCTACAACAGGGCATCTCAGTTAGGACGTCCAGCAGTGCCAATAGTCCCATCTTCCCTGTGAAAAAGAGTGGGGGGAGGGGTTACAGGCTAGTGCAGGATCTAAGGGGATAAACAAGATAGTTGAGAGCCAATTCCCAGTAGTGCCAAATCCAGCTGTCATCCTCATGCAAATTCCCCCTACTGCAAAATTTTTCACTGTCATTGACCTCTGTTCTGCTTTCTTTTTGGTCCCTCTGCACCCTGACAGCCAATATTTGTTTGCATTTACATACAGGGGAGTACAGTACACCTGGACTCGCCTACCCCAAGGTTTCATTGACAGCCCAAGTATTTTCTCCCAGGCTTTGCATGACTGTTTACAATCCTTTCAACCTGAGAGAGGATCAGTATTAATACAGTATGTAGAGGACTTACTGCTGTGTTCAGATTCACTCGAAGCATCCTTGAAAGACATGAAACAGCTTCTGTTTCACCTTTCTAATACGGGACACAAGGTTTCAAAGGATAAGTTACAGTTGTGCCAGACCAAGGTAAAATATTTGGGACATTGCTTGACACAAGGACTGAGACACCTCCCCGCTGATAGAATACAGGCGATTCGCGACATGACTCTGCCACAAACCCAGCAGCAGATCCGCACTTTCCTTGGAATGTGTGGGTACTGCCGAAACTGGATCCCAGGGTTCTCCACACTTGCTTTACCTTTGCAGGAAATGGTCTCCTCGAACAAACCAGATCGGATCTCTCACACAGATGAGTCCGAACTGGCATTTGAGAGACTTAAACAATGCCTATCACAGGCACCTGCATTAGGCATGCCAGATTATGGGAAACCTTTTGAGTTGTACGGTACGGAAAGTGCTGGGTGTGCGGCAGGTGTCCTAACCCAGAGACATGGTGATGCCAGCAGGCCGGTAGCTTACTACAGTGACCAGTTGGACACCGTAGCACGGTCTCTCCCCACATGCTTGCGAAGTGTTGCAGCGATAGCCTTGCTAGTGAGTAAAAGTGAAGATGTAGTGTTGGGACACAACCTGACCATCCATACACCTCATGCAGTATCAGCCTTACTGAACTCTGCCCAAACCAGACATGTCTCATCAGCACAGTTTACAAGGTGGGAATTAGCACTAATGGCACCTGTAAACATCACCATAAAGAGATGCAGCGCACTAAATCCTGCAACTTATCTCCCAGGTGTGCCTGGACAGGCACAAAGGGTGGAGGATGAGAGTGATGGTGAAGGAGGATTTAGTACAGACACTGACACACATGATTGTATGGAATATCTGAACCAAACTTTCACTGCAAGACCCGACATTAGTGACAACCCACTGGAAGGCGTAGATTTTACTTTTTACACTGACGGTAGTTGCCACAGACAGACAGACTCGGGAGACTTGTGTACTGGATACGCAGTCGTAGATGACAAAGGTATCATAGAAGCTGAACCCCTGGGCCCACCGCACTCAGCACAAGTTGCTGAGCTGGTCGCCCTAACCAGAGCGTGTGAATTGGCTAAGTCAGCCAATATTTATACAGATTCTAGGTATGCCTTTGGAGTAGTGCATGATTTCGGGGCCCTATGGCGCCTCAGAAATTTCATGACGGCAGCTGGCACACCTGTAGTGCATGCATCCCATATAAAAAGGCTTCTAACAGCAATACAGGAACCTTACAGAGTGGCTGTTATCAAGTGCAAAGCCCACACTTACAGTCAAGACCCAGTGTCACTTGGTAACAGCCGGGCAGACGAAGCTGCTAAATCAGCAGCCAGCACCCCCATACAGACAGATATCACACAACTGATGGTATTTAATACCGTCAACACACAAAAATTAAGTGAAATGCAAAATTTGTGTTCTCCACAGGAAAAGGCAGTCTGGAGGTCAAAAGGATATGGCCAGGAGTCCTCATGACTCTGGACAGATGGACAGGGTAAGCCAGTAGCCCCAAGAGCATATCTTCCAAGCTTAGCTGAGGCGGCACACGGTCTGACTCATCTGGGCAAAGAAGGTATGTGTAAGCTGGTGAGAGCCTACTGGTGTGCGCCAGGATTCTCTTCTCATGCGGGTAAGAGAGCAATGACATGTCTTATCTGCTTGAGGAAGAATATTGGAAAGTCAATACCAACAGAACCATTCCATATCCTGCCAACAGACGGCCCTTTTCAGTTAATACAAATTGATTTCATACAGTTGCCACCCTGCAGAAATTTAAAATATGTGTTAGTTTGTATTGACGTGTTTTCAAATTGGGTAGAAGCGTTCCACACTGCCACAAATACTGCTACGTTCACTGCAAAGAAAATTGTGCAGGAATTTGTGTGCAGATATGGTATCCCTAGGATAATTGAAAGCGATAGGGGTACCCATTTTACAGGTGAAGTCTTTCAGGTTATGTGCAAACTGATGGGAATTAATAGTAAGCTGCATACTCCGTACCGCCCACAGGCGAGTGCGAAAGTGGAAAGAGTAAACAGCCCTATTAAGAACAAGTTGAGCAAAGTGATGGCTGAAACTGGATTGTTATGGCCAGAAGCTTTGCCACTTGTATTGTACAGCATCAGAACCACTCCCAGGTCCCCCCTTAACCTATCACCCTTTGAGATTCTTTTTGGTCAACAACCCCATGTAATGATTGACCCCCAGGATGATTTGAAATGCAATAATGAGGTGACTGTAAAACATATGGTTAAGATGAGCCAGCAGTTGAGGAATCAAAACAGAAATCTAAAGCTGGTAATTCCTGACCTACCAAACAGTAATTGTCATGACATTGAACCTGGGGATTATGTAATGATTCGAAATTTTCTACGCTCAGGTTGCCTTATTGACCGGTGGGAAGGACCGTACCAAGTCTTACTAACCAGCACGACAGCATTAAAGGTTGCCGAGAGAGAGACTTGGGTCCACTCGTCCCACTGTAAGAAGGTCGCTGACCCAGAGAGCCCGTGACAAAGAGCAGAGTGTAGAGGAAATCGTATCACTGGAGTGCCTGTTCCGGGAAGGTTGAGAGGCAGGACTGTTGTCACGGCACCTGAGCACAGAGAACTACAAGACCAGAGGTGGTTGTCGCACCAAATTTCTTTTTCCTTTTTATTATTTTCTCCATCTCCCATTACCCTCCTTTCCCCCCTTCCTTGCTCCTTTTTCTCCCCCCTTAACAAGATGGACTTACCCCAAGAGACTGCATTCCGGGTTTTCCTGTTGACCCTGTTGTTGACCAGAGCAGTCTATTTCGGTGAGAGTACCAGAGAGGTCGAGCTTAAAGGATCTGGAATGGGTTCTGATGACAAGGACGGATTTGTAGAATTCCAAGAGCAACACATCCACCGAGCAAAGGCGAGTATCAGAAAACGATCTAGTAGTCAAGAAACTAGGAGGCACTGTGAAGGGTTATTGGCTGAGGAAAATTGTATTTGTAGAAACTGTGAAAACATAGTTGAGGACGGGTGCATCCAGAGATGTCAGTCCAGCCTTAATATCAACATGGACCGTCA
Source organism: Pseudophryne corroboree (assembly GCF_028390025.1). Classification (NCBI taxonomy): domain Eukaryota; kingdom Metazoa; phylum Chordata; class Amphibia; order Anura; family Myobatrachidae; genus Pseudophryne; species Pseudophryne corroboree. Next base: position 637,179,093 of record NC_086447.1, on the reverse strand, counting down.
TCCATTGAGTGATTATCACTCATTAGTGGGTTAGGTTTTAAACCAAACAGAATGCTGGGTGTGCTCACAAGTACCTCAAGGGCAGAGCAAGTCAGGACTAGTACCGTATCCATTAACAATAGATGAGGTACTTGAATTAAGGGGTGGGAGACCGGTGGACAAGAAATTTAATATTTCTAGGCCCCCTAGTTTGAAGCTCCACCAATATCATGTGGATAGATCCTTAGTATGTTTCAACATTTCCAATTCCCGAAAGCCGGGAAATTGGGAAGTGACATGGAATAACCAAACCATGGCATTTTCACACAGAGCCGACAGAATGCCCGTAGACTCAGAACTTATACGCCAAATAGCCGACGGTGGAAGGTATTTTCGGTATAGGTATACTCTAGGAAGTAGGACCATGCGGGTTGGAGAAGTATCACCAGGGTACTGTGCGCATATCATACAGCCTGATACGTGTACTGAACAGATGAGAGAGTTAGGGAAAGGATTTTTCACTTGGAAGGTTTGCAATATGGTAATGTCATATTCTGTCCCATATGTTCTCCCCGATGATGCATATTTCATATGCGGGAGGAAGGCGTATAAGTGGCTTGCCCCAAACTCAGAGGGATTGTGTTACATTGGAAGAGTGTTGCCAGAAGTTATGACCATAACCCATAATAAGATGAAAGACGTTCACCGCAATGCTCAAGCTCCTTACACTCACACTCACTATGAACACATCGTTAAGAGACACCTTATAGATAGGACAGAGCACGCAGCCTCTGATTTGATCCACGAATCCACCGGGATTCAATTCCTACTCGCGTTAGATATCACCCGTACCGCCAGAGGAATTATAAATTATAGGTATATTTATGCGCTAGCGAACCTGATAGATAATATCACTGAGATGTATGATGACACCTTCAAGTATACAGGGAGGGAGTTGCAAGCTTACAAAACGGAACTGATCCAGCACAGGATGGTTCTAAATTATATCACAGCGGTGACAGGCGGGTACTGTGTCACCTTAGCAACTCAGTATGGTGTGAAGTGTTGCACGTACATCACAAACAGCACTGATGACCCAACCGAGGTCATAGATCAAAAGATGGACGATATCTTGCAACTGAAGTGGGAGTTCCGGAGGAGACACAACCTTACCCTTACGGCTGTGAGTAATGAACTGACCGGCTGGGTCTCATGGTTGAACCCACGCAATTGGTTCTCAGGTTTAGGAGAATGGGCTCAAAATGTTATCGTGAGTGTAGGAAAGTTTCTCCTTTGTATCCTGGGAGTTGTCACAATGATTGGTTTGATATTTAGGTGTGTTCGAATTTTAACGCAGCGCAAGCGCGGTACCAAAGTGATGAGTTTGAGTAGCGATGGCATTGTTACAGCAACTGATTTAGTTTATGACCCATCAATAGAGACAATGTTGTGATAAAACGTGATTCCAAGGTCCGTTTCTTTCACCCGTTTTTCCTCTGTTTTTCTCTCAGCAAAAATACACCCATCCAGAAAAGACTGATGAACACTCTCAGCAAAAATACACCCATCCGGACAAGACTTCGATCAACACCCAAGAACGATTGCACAAATGTTATGTGATTGTATTTGTGATACGTGTCTTATCTTCATCTCTACAACCTTCAGGTAGTGACACACATAGCCGACAGGGGATATATATACATATATTAGCATTCACATGTGTTCCCCCTCCATGTATCATCAACTAAATGTGCACCCCATTTGTTGCAACGAGAAGCCGAAAAGAGCTCGGTAGTGTTTGTTGGCCCACTTACAGACCCTTAATACGGGATGAGAAGGATTTAATGTATACTTCGCAATGCCTCGAAGCTTATCTAGAACATATACGGCACGATGATACATGCCCCTCAGACATGGATTTCATACATACATGCTTTTACTATCCCACTAGGTCATACACTTCCCGCCTACACCTCTCCTCCTACCATCCAATCATTTATGGATAATGTATTGTATATTTTTATCCAACCATATGTAGATATTGTATTATATATTTTTCTGTTTAATATTTAGATAGTGTCAGTTATTGTTGACTGCCAAAGGGTGGGCTGTCAAAGTCGAAAAATATTGTAATGCATATGCCTTGTACTAACCCCATGCACATGCCCGCTGCTCGTGCACTCAGTCTGCCGTGCGTGCACATATCCGCAATTTGCGTAGGATCGCTCCGGCGATCATGCACATTATATGGGTATTTACGGCGGAGTTTGTGAGCGCGTTGAGGGTTATTAGAACATTACATATTTAACCCAAATAGTGTACATTTTAGATATAACTCCCTTGCACCACGTCAGCGAGTATTAATAGTTTAAACAGTTCCTGGACTAAGAGATTTGCCTTTGCATGATAGGAAGGGTCAGATAAAGGTTGGAAGGTGATGTCTAGTATCCAGCTGTAGGGTATTTTGAGGGTAACATTCCGGTGTTGGTTAGAGAAAGATCGCATGTTCCTGCGTATAGTTATGTGCAAAAGTTTAATATAGATATTAACTGTATTTACTGTATATTATGTATGCGGCGGGAATCCAGAGGATACCACCCACAAGAGCAGTTGGGGAAAGACATCGCCCACCTATTCAAATCCACCTATGACCTCTTCTGTAATGTACAGACACATCCCTGTGTCCAATGGACAATGAGATTACAGTGACCATTGTATTGTGTATGCATGTTGTGTATAAAAAGCCCATTGTTGCCTGGCCGGTCAGAAGACTCTGAACGCTTTCTATCTGACTAGCGGAGGACCGGCCGGGTTGCGCTTGCGAACATTCTCATGTATGTACATTCTCTGTAGCCATTATTCTGTTTAGATTTATCTTGTTAGCCTGTAGTGTATGATTTGTATTGTTTTACCTTTTGGAATAATCCACGGTGGCCTTAGAACCCTGTGGTTTCAACTACAAATCGGTGTTGTGTCTTCACTTTCCTGCAAGGCTCTTAGAGTGTATTTATCTGTATAAGGTGTATAAGTATTGATAAGGTGTACGCACTGCGGGTACTTTATACCGTCAGCGCTACTTAAGGTTTAAGGTATAACATCGTTGCAGTACTTTGCTGTTAAGGGTTTAAAGTGTGATCATATCATTACATTGTATCATTAACAAGGTTTAAAGGTTATCAATTGTGTGTGCGCACGCTGTGTGTACTCTGTACACTCAGCGCGGCGTGTGTACGTCAAGTACGTACCACATGCAGGACTCTGTACGCAAGTGCGTAGCACGTGTATTCAGTCTAGCGGCCATAGCGGCTCCACGGTAATAGTGTATCTAGAGGTATAGCTTTTCGGTCTAAGATAATATCGACATTATCAACCCATAGCATGTGTTGTTATAGATGAAAATTAATTCTGCCAGCAGAGTAGGCCAGTCCAGTCTCTGGACCTGGGGTATGGCTCGCAGCATATTAATTAGGGTCTTTTTCATGCGTTCTCAGACTCCATTATTTTGTGGGTGGTAGGTAGCTTTTTTCACCCATACAGGACACATAATTCTCTGAAAAGTTGTGCTTCAAAAGACGGTCCTTGGTCTGTGAGCATGCTGATCGGATACCCATAGGGCCGGACAAATGCCCTCCAAAAGATGTCGGCTGTGGTCATGGTTGAAAGGTCCCGGACAGGTAATGCCACCGCAAATTTTGTATAGTGGTCAATGATGGTGAGAGCGTGGTTATACCCGATGCAGCTAGGTTCCAGCTTTACATGGTCTATCGACACAATTTCTAGTGGTTGTGTACTGACAATTGGACGGATGGGGGCTTTTTGCCTGGGCCTTGGTGGTTGCCGTGTTTTGCAATTCACATAAGCTTTGCACCATCTCTCCACATCCTGTCGTAGGTTATGCCAATAGAAGCGTTTTTGGAGATTGATCTGTCTTTTGTCCACCAAAATGGCCAGATTGGTTGTGATAAGCTTCCAAGATCAGGTCGACCTTCTGTCGGGGCACTACAATCTGTTGTGTCGGAGAATGGGTTCTCGGATCAGTACTACATCAGATAAGCAGGTCGTCATATAGGTCCAGTCGGTCCCTCTGCCTCCACAACTGGTGCAGCTCTTCTGGGGCACTTTCTCTTTCTGTTCTTGACAGTCCTTGTCAGGTATCCACGTAGATCTTCATTCTTCGTAGGTGAGGGCACTCGTCTTGACACAGGATCCACTCACTTGCCTTTCCTGGCCTCAGGGTCTCAACAGTAGCTGATGCTACCATTGGTTGCTCTGGAGGATGATGGCTCCATGCACTGAAATCTGGGATCTCCACCAGTTCTTGTGAATCCACTTCCTCTGCCCCTCCCTCGAATCCTGGGAGTTGAGACAAGGCGTCGGCATTGCCGTTGCTACGGCCACTTCTCTGTCACGGCCCAGACTAGCAACAAGAATTTAAGCTTGAAGGAACTGTAATTTGTGTCGTTTCTTTCAGTTCTTTGCAGACTGCTACTCGCGTATGCAATGACGCGTTCTTGTCCACCTTGGTTTTGAGCTAGTACAGACCCGAGACTTTGTTTGCACGCATCAGTGTAAAGTCGGAATGGGCTGGTGTAATCTGGATAGGCTGAAAGGGGCACTTCAGTCAGAACTTTCAATTTCTCAAAGGCAGCTTGGCGGTTGGCGTTCCACTCGGGTATCCATTTGGTTTACCCTTCTTTAGGTATCCCTCACAGCAGTTCCGTTAAATGGGCAGCTATCTTGGCAAAGTCTTGTATGAATCTTTGGTAGTACCCGACAAATCCCAGGAAATGGCAGATGTCTTTTACCGTCTGGCGGGTGGGCCATTCACATACTGCCTTTGTTTTCTCGGTATTGGGTGTCACTCCATTGGCACTTACAACGTGTCCCAGGTAGGGGATTTGTGGCTTCAGAAGGTGACATTTGGATGGTTTAAGTTTAAGATACAAAAAATGTAACCAGGCGCTAATATATCATCACCATATTCTGATGATTGAATTGCTGGTATTGAAGTTTCTATACAAATTATTTTGCAATTAGTGTATAATCAAGCTGCAAGAGAGAGCTTGACTTGGGGTAAAACAAGTCAAAAAGAACCGGCACTTTAAAGTCTCCGGTAACACTAAGACACTAAACTAATCCCCTCTTGCGCTATATAAATAGTATGATATGGCTCAGAGTTCAATAAAAACAAATAGATGATTTCATATGTTCTGTATATTTTTTAATACATATAAATACATATATATAATAAACTAATAGACCGGTCAAAATAAAATCACTAACAAATATCTTGCCTAACTATAGGAGGTGGATCTATGATAAACTTCTGTGCACAGAATATATTGAAAAAATAAATAAAAATCAGTCCATATATTGGATTAAAAAAGTAATTGACCAGCTGTGATTTGCACCCGTGTAGTAGTTAACAAATTTATGCGTTGTTATATATTGGATATCCTCAATCTGTTACCACTTAGCAAAGAAGATAATATTGTGCAAAAATAGCCGCTCCACACTGGAGCCTTACGTGTAGCCTGCACCAGTAGTTGTATCACGGGAAAGTCCAATGACATGAGAGACGGTCTCGGGCTGCGGGAACGGCGCTTCACTGGCGCCTGCTGTGCTGATAGTTTACCCGTCTTCCAGGCTCTATGAGTCCACGTCTCCAAGTGCCGTATGCAGACACCTCAGTCACGGTGGTATTCCCCCGATCTCCGTTTGCAAACGTGGACTCATAGAGCCTGGAAGACGGGTAAACTATCAGCACAGCAGGCGCCAGTGAAGCGCCGTTCCCGCAGCCCGAGACCGTCTCTCATGTCATTGGACTTTCCCGTGATACAACTACTGGTGCAGGCTACACGTAAGGCTCCAGTGTGGAGCGGCTATTTTTGCACAATATTATCTTCTTTGCTAAGTGGTAACAGATTGAGGATATCCAATATATAACAACGCATAAATTTGTTAACTACTACACGGGTGCAAATCACAGCTGGTCAATTACTTTTTTAATCCAATATATGGACTGATTTTTATTTATTTTTTCAATATATTCTGTGCACAGAAGTTTATCATAGATCCACCTCCTATAGTTAGGCAAGATATTTGTTAGTGATTTTATTTTGACCGGTCTATTAGTTTATTATATATATGTATTTATATGTATTAAAAAATATACAGAACATATGAAATCATCTATTTGTTTTTATTGAACTCTGAGCCATATCATACTATTTATATAGCGCAAGAGGGGATTAGTTTAGTGGTTTAAGTTTAAGGCCATACTTCATTAGCTGTTGGAACACTTCCTGTAGGTGATGGAGGTGGTCAGCATAGGTTTCTGAGAATATAATCACATCGTCGAGGTAGAGAAGGACTATCTCGAAGTTCTAGTGCCCTAAGCAATGTTCCTTCACCCACTGAAAGGTTGCTGGAGCATTACAGAGGCCGAAGGGCATGCGTGTAAATTTGTTGAGGCCCATGGGTGTAGTAAGGGCGGTCTTCTCTATATCCCTGTCAGCCATCCAAACCTGCTAATAACCGCTAGTCAAATCCAGTGTTGAGAAGTATTTTGCCGACTTGAGGATGGTTAAGGATTCCTCTATTCAGGGTAAGGGATACGCATCTCGATGGGTGACATTATTCAGCTCCAGTAAACTATTCAGAAACTTAACTGTCCGTCTTTTTTTTGGACCAGGACCATTGGAGTGGCCCATGGACTATGGCTTTCATGAATAACCCAACTCGCTTTCATGTCCTCCAACATCTTCTGGACAGGCTGGTAAATGCCGGTGCCAGCGGCCGATGTCTCTCTTTGATGGGAGGTACGTCCTTTGTGAGGATTCGGTGCTGGATCTTCGTGACAACTCCTAGATCGGCTGGGGTTTTGCTGAATGCCTCTTTATGTTCTCTTACTTTCTCAAGAACCCCGTGCTTTTGTTCCTCCAGTGTCTCAGCATCCCCTGTCTGAACTTCATCCCACCATCCTTCCATTGGGCCAACTTGGGTTTCACTACAGATAACTGTGCTATGCTGCTCGACCTGGGGCCATGGGTGTAACACATCTTGAAACGATGTCCACCATAATCTTGCTAATGGTTGGTTGTGGTAGAGCTTTACGGGATGGTTATGAGGGTTCAGGACTCACACAGGGACCCTTCCGTCTTTGACCGTTACTAAGGCACTGGTGACCACTGCATCACATCGTGCCGACACTATTCAACTATGGCCCCATACTTCTGTCCACTCGGACCTCGGGGGGCTTTTTCCCACAGGATGGTCTTCTTTCCATGAGACAAACTTTACAAACTTCCCCGGTAGCTCGTACAAAACGCTGATGCCCCTGCAACACCTTAATTGTCTTCTGGAGAACCCGCTGACCTTGCGAGGTGGTGTTTGTCAGTTCTCCCCTTAGTGTTGCTACCAACTCATTTGGGCACTATTGCAGTATATTCATCCCAAAGATGATGGGTGGCACTGTATCACTTGCTTCTGTTACTAAACAACTTTATGTCTTCCCAATCTTCACATCGCCTTCCCAATATCCGACACATGAAATTTCTAAACCATTGCTGGCTATGAGCTGGAGCCAAGAGGGAGAACGTAACAAAAGGGAGTCGTCGCCCCAATTTTTCCGAAGAGTGGCCAACGGTATTGTGGTAATTTGTGATCCAGTGTCTAGCATAGCAAGTGTTTCCACACCATTGATCATAACGGATTGTTGGGCACTGTCCGATGTATTGGGGTCTCCATTATGCCGGGTCTGGCTCTATTCTATCTGGTTTCCCAGAGGTCTTGGCCTCGGGGCAATTGAGTTTAAATGATCCGCATCCATGCAATGTCTTTCCACATGACCGGACTCCCCACATCTTCTGTAAATGGGGCATCCCTGTCCGTCAAATTGATCGGTGGGTCTCCGTCCAGATCCCCTGGGTGGATTCCACCAATCTCCCCCTGATCTATTCTGATCTGATCTCCACCTAGGTTCACTCATAGCAGACATCTGCCAGCCCCTGAGGAAGCTGGACCACCCTGTTGCCAGCGAAACGCGTTGAGCCTGTCTACCCACCTGGGCATCACTCCACGATACATTGGGACTTTGACATCTTCGGCACCCATTGGACATTGCTCCTATCACTGGGAAATTTATTCCAACAAGGATAAAAGACCGGATCCACAAACACAGCTAGCAATGGACTCTTCCTAAAGCTGATGCCATCATATATCTCCATTGTGGAACTGGTAATTATCTTCTGCTACAGTGAATGCCATCTGGAGACTGTCCTAGCCGTAACATTATCTGTCCCAGAGGAGAGTGGATGCAAAAGTGATTATACCCAGGGGGAATTTATAATTTTAAGTGTTATTAAGAATAATAACAGGAATCTACTCCTGATTTTTCTACTCCTGCGCACTTACATATCTTTTTACTTATCTGCCAGCTAGACATCTTTTGAATCTCCCGCTGCATTTCAGCCATCCCTACCATCAATTCTTCCAGCTGTTGTTTCAATATATGTATAGGATCGGTAGTTGGGATCTGACCTCCTTGGGTCACTGTGTCCTTCCTCTGTCCCAGTCATTCTGTATCTGGTGCTATGGCTCCCTATGAACCTGTGCACTCTCGAAATTCTGGTAATTCAGGAAATTCTTCTTCCTGATTGATGTTGGTGCCTGTTACTGTAATGGCTGCTTCTTTAAAGTCCTGGAAAGGTTGGCCTGGAATCTGCCTCTTTAATAAGCGTAGCTGTGTACGGACACCTTCTCCGAGTGTTCCTTTGATGAATTGGGTGGTGAGCACTTCATCTGGTTTTCGTACCTCTTCTTTGTCGATCACCTGTATCGTGCAGGCTCAGCATGTAATCTCGTAAGGTCTCCCCAGGTTTTTGTTTCCGCACGTAAGATTTCATTTTAAGCTCTGGGATGGTTCGGATTTCCTCATCCAGCCATGGGGTCACTTCCCTGGGTGCAGAGCCCTTCAGTTGGCCTAGCAGGATTTCCACTTGCTGTTGCTCACCCAGGGGGTATAATCGGAACACTGACTTGATTTTATTCTGGAATTCAGTGAAGGTGGTCCCCTTGGACTTCGGGGCATCCCCGCTATACGTCGGCATCCAAGGTGCTCTGAAATAAAATGGTAACATTTTTGGGTTACTTTGTAATGCTGGGGCTAGAATTGGTGCCGGTCCTCCCCCTGCATTGTCACCAGCTGGCAGGTTTTCCGCTGCTGGGTGTCCTTGTGACATTCTTGCTTATGGTTTTGTTCCTGTTCGGTGTGACGCCAAATTGTACTCCCCGAGTATAAATGTGTTGTCGTATGTACGGTTACTAACTGAGGATGTATGTGGGTTGAGATATTCCTCCTCTCTTTTCATCTTGGGTGACGGGTTTAGTTTGGAGCTCTTGGAGCTGACCATACTCTGTAGCACAGAGCAATCAGGGATTACTGAAGGACTCATAATTGGTTAGCGTAATATAGCCGATCAGATAAGAGGCACTTGGTAAAATAAAAAACAGACCACAAAATAATACTACAATTTTGTGTTAAAAGTAGTCACCATATTATTCACTTTAGCTTCTAGTGCAATTTCTGTAGTACAATTATCAGATTCACAACATATCAACGTAATACCACAATAATAATACATTCAGTCAACATAACATTTCTGTAACGGATATACGTATACCTGCGTTCAAGGTTTATACTCTGGTAAATGTCCCATGCAGAGGCTATATTTATATATGCATACATAATTAGTTGAAGCACACACCTTGCCGCGGTTTCCAAAGAAGCCCTTACTAGTGGCCAACATGTAATTACTGTGACACAGTCAATAGTCTATTTTCCCCTCTGGAAATGTAGATAAGTCAGTATGAGAAAAGAGCGACAATCCTAGTTGAACCACAGGGTGGTGCTAGATGCTCACTGAGTCCCTTCAGACAGTTAGGCAAGTGTCCTTATGATGAACAGGTAACTTTTGATTACTGTGAACTGTAACTTTAAACTATATTTCTTACTGCAGTTCAGTGTCATAAGATGAGGCAGGGTACATGAGGCAATTTCAATGGAGAAGATTGCTGGCTGCTACACAGTCTCTGCTGAGAGATAGGTAGTGTATATGGGCACAAAAAGCTTGCTTACGTGTGCTAAGATCCTCTCTCTCCACGGTCACAAGAAGGTTCTGTCTGGATACTGCTGGGCTGTGGCTGTGCTCATACTGCTTTCTCCTCTGAAGCCACATGTGCAGGGGCAGAAAGTAGTTGCTGCTGCTGAAGGGAATTGCCAGCGTCTCTTGCACACTTCACAGTGGTGTTGCCCTCTGTTCTAGGTGCCAGTCACACTATCTGAATCTCCTATATAGCCCACAAAAATTGCCTTTTCTTCTTACACTCCTTCTCTCTCCATGAGGCAACTCACTCCTTCTCCTGCAGGTCTCAGCCCCCTCCCTCCTGTCTCAACAGATAGGAAGCATCAGCCAATCCCTGTCCTCTGCTCACATGTTCCTCTCATGCTCAGTCTCACTTGTTAACCCCCTGTGATCCAGATGAATCAGGAGGCTGTATCATTTGCTTATGCTCCGGATAGAGCATCAAGTCCTATTAACCCCTTTCCATTCTCTTGGGGTGTTCCTGGGGGGTTACACATCTCTCAGCACACCATAATCTCCCCCTGCTTCTTCTCTCAGCACATTATCATCTCCCCCTGCATTATCTCTCAGCACACCATCACAACCCCCTGCGGCTTCTCTCAGCACACTCTAATCTCCCCGTGCATCTTCTCTCAGCACACCATCACTTCCCCCTGCGTCTTCTCTCAGCACACTCTAATCTCCCCCTGCATCTTCTCTCAGCACACCATCACTTCCCCCTGCGTCTTCTCTCAGCACACTATAATCTACCCCTGCATCTTCTCTCAGCACACCATTACTTCCCCCTGCGTCTTCATACCTTCCAACATTTACGCTGGAAAACTGGTACAAATTGGGAAAAGGGGTATGGCCATGGGTTAAAGGGGCGTGGCCACGCCCCCTTCCCTTTACTTTCAATGGAGATTTAGTGAGTCAAAAATCGGTACAAAGCCCTTTTTGGCCGGTACAGACCATTAAAACATGGTACTGTACCAGCCAAAAAGGTACAGTTGGAGTATAATCTCCCACTGCATCTTCTCTCAGCACACCATCACTTCCCACTGCGTTTTCTCTCAGCACACTATGGGGGTCATTCCGACCCGATCGCTCGCTGCAGTTTGTCGCAGCGCAGCAATATGTGTCGGAACTGCGCATGCACCAGTGGCGCAGTGCACCGGCGCATGGCAGCTGTTGTTGCCTAGCAATCGCCTCTGAGACAGAGACGGTCGGTGGGCGGGAGGGGGCTGGATAGCGGCGTTAAGCCGCCATTAAGGGGGCGTGGTTCGGCCAACACAGGCATGGCCAGACCATTGAGGGGGAGGGCTGCAGTGGCTGCGTGATGTCTCACGCAGCCGCTGCGGCCAGTGGCAGCAACAATCAACTCCCGGCCAGCTGCAGGAGCTGCGCTGGCCAAGAGTTACTCCACAAATACAAAAGTATCGCCGCTGTGCGATGCTTTTGTATTTGTGCTGGGGAAGGGGGCCAGACTGACATGCGGGGTGGACTAGCCCTGTGCTGGGCATCCCCCCGCATGTCAGGGAAGATGATCATAGCTGTGCTAAATTTAGCACAGCTACGATCAACTCGGAATGACCCCCTATAATCTCCCCCTGCATCTTCTCTCAGCACACCATCACTTCCTCCTGCGTCTTCTCTCTGCACACTATAATCTCCCCCTGCTTCTTCTCTCAGCACATTATCATCTCCCCCTGCATTATCTCTCAGCACACCATCACTTTACACTGCATCTTCTCTCAGCACACCATCACTTCCTCCTGCGTCTTCTCTCAGCACACTATAATCTCCCCCTGCTTCTTCTCTCAACACATTATCATCTCCCCCTGCATTATCTCTCAGCACACCATCACTTTACACTGCATCTTCTCTCAGCACACCATCACTTCCTCCTGCGTCTTCTCTCAGCACGCTATAATCTCCCCCTGCTTCTTCTCTCAGCACATTATCATCTCCCCCTGCATTATCTCTCAGCACACCATCACTTTACACTGCATCTTCTCTCAGCAGAGCCGTTACTAGGTGTGGGCGGATGGTGCTTTGCACACAGCGCAGTTTTGCTGTGGGCGACCCATCTGCATACATCCCGAATGGCCGTAACCAACACCAGCGCCGCCAGCACCGTAGCGCTGCACCCAGCTCCCTCACTGCCAGACGCTAGCTGGCAGCGCTGTGCAGCAGTGTCAGTCTCCCCCCCGTGAGCTCCGCCCAGAGCCCCCCTCCCTACCTGCTGCAGTTTGGCATGTGGTTGAGCGGCGCTGGACGGGTGGTGGAGCTGGAGTGCTGTGATATGAGGCGGCAGGTAAGCGGCTGCGGGCTGGCGGGAGGTGACGGGACCCGGCTGAGGAACACGGCTGAGGCACAGGCTCAGGGAGGAGGAGCGTTATCGGAGCGGCCGGCGTACTCGCTCATTTGAGGAAGGGGGACGGCGTCATGTGTCTCGTAGGCCGGGACCGGACGGCATGGTGCCCTGTCATAGCCGGAACGTGGCCAGTCACAGCGCCCCCTTCCTGTGTAGCCCGGAACCAAGCAGCATGGTTCCTAATCACAGTCAGAACATGCCGGTCCCAGCGACCCCTGCTTGTGTAGGCCGGGACCATGCTGCATGGTGTCGGGTCCGGGTGTTTTTGTGAATCCGTTAACTCGGGACCAACCACAGGTGTAGGTGCTGGGGTATGAAGAAAGCAGGGAGGACGAAGAAAGTTCCGTTTCATATATTTATTGAAAATAACAATTCAGTAAAGTGGTAAATGGCAAGTTATAAATCACCATAATATACTGACGTATTGCATGAATAATAGAAATAATATGCAGGATATATCTTAAAGAAAAAATAAAAGAAATGTTCATGGAATTGCGTTTAAAACAGGCTGGAGAATAAATGTTGAATTGTCCAAATATAAACAAGCTTTGATGCTGAACTGTAAAATGTGTTTAACTGGGTAATGCAGACATGAAGAATAACTGTGAGGATTTGCAATGAAGTTTTGAAAAGTAACTGAGAGACTGTGAAGAATTATCCTTGTAATGGCAACATAGAAAGTAAAAGTACTAAATTGGGTTACTTGCGAGTTCCGGAGATCACTGTGAGACTGTAGCAGATGATATAAGTGATGAACGGGTTAAATGCAGAGCAGAACAAACGAACAGCTGAAGTTAGTGGAATCCTCCAAACTCTGTATGATTGAAAGCAGGCAGACAGGGTTTCCTCATGCAAGACTCTGGGAATCCAATTGTTACCAGTAGGTGCGTGATTAACTGACAGCACAGCGGGGAGCCGGTGGATCTTTAGCAGTGAAGGCTGCAGACGGGCCTCTGGGAACGGAGGCGATATCTGGACCACGGGAATCACACAGGAATGCACGGAGAGAGCTCAGAGCTAGAGCACAGCGTTGATACAACAAAGCACTGGCCCAGAATAACATAATCCCAGCCTACTTAAAGGCAGCACAAGCACGGGATTGGCTTACACCTGCCCACAGGTGTTTTCACAAGTGCTCTGTATTACCTATTTGGTCTCCAACATGGCCACCTCCTATACAGCAGACACACCGCAGTGCCTTAGGCCATTTGGTCCCTGCACTCACAGTTCCCAGACTCTGCATTACCTGTGCCACTGATCACGCCGCGCCCCCACACGGGCGCACAGCACCGCGAGCAACCGCACTGGCAACGGATGAACCCCAGAACCCGCAAAGGTGAGAGACCGGTTCGTGACAGTACCCCCTCTTCTACGGGTGGTCTCCGAACACCTTTGAACCTTGTCAGGATTTTTGGAGAAGTATTTCTGTACCAGTCTTGGAGCATGAACATCTTCAGAGAAAACCCAGGATCTCTCCTCCGGACCGTAACCATTCCAGTCGACCAAAAACTGTAAACGTCCATATCGGGAACGTGAGTCCACAATCTCTTTAACTTCAAATTCCTCATTCTGCAAAGAGTGAACTTTAGGAGATTTGGACTGGGTAGTACGGAACTTTTTGAGAATCAAAGGCTTCAGTAAAGATGTATGAAAGGCGTTAGGAATTCTCAAAGACGGTGGCAACTTGACTTTGTATGACACAGGGTTGAGTACCTTTACAATGGGAAATGGACCAATAAACTTGGGAGCAAATTTCTTAGAAGGAACTTTGAACCTGAGATTGCGCGTAGAAATCCAAACTTGGTCTCCCACTTTGTAATTCGGTACAGCTTTACGTTTTCTATCTGCAAAAGATTTATAACGAGCGGAAGTTTTGACCAAGGACTTACGTACACAACTCCAGATTCTAGATAGACGTTGAAGCTCTTGATCTGCCGCTGGAACCTCTAGGGCTGGCAACGGATGGAACTCTGGCACACGAGGATGAAAGCCGAAGTTAATATAAAAGGGCGTAGATTCTGAAGATGAATGGAAGAGATTATTATGAGCAAATTCTGCCAATGGAAGGTAGTCAACCCAGTCATCCTGTGAGGACGATATATATAGCCGGAGAAATGTTTCAAGGTCTTGGTTGACTCTCTCAGTTTGTCCATCTGTCTGAGGATGATATGCAGAAGAAAAATTCAACTTGACATTTAAAGATGAACAAAGCGACCTCCGAAACTTGGCCACAAACTGTGTTCCCCGATCAGAGATGATCTCTCGAGGAAGGCCATGCAACTTGAAGATTTCAGAGATGAACAATCTGGCTAGTAAAGTGGCTGATGGTAACCCAGTTAATGGAATGAAATGTGCCATTTTCGAAAATCGATCCACTATCACCCAAATGGTATTTCGCCCTTTTGATGGAGGTAGATCGGTCACGAAATCCATTGAGATATGAGTCCATGGTTGTTTGGGTATGGATAATGGATGTAATAAACCTGGTGGAGAACTTCTTGGACTCTTATGTTGGGCACATTTAGGACATGCTGCTATAAACTCTTGGACATCGGCTTTGAGACGTGGCCACCAATAAGACTGTTGAATAAATTTGAGAGTCTTTAGAACCCCAGGATGACCCATGAAGGAAGGAGTGAGCCCAGATAAGCAGCCGTTTACGAAGATTTGTGGCGACAAAGGTCTTGCCAGGCGGAGGAACTGGAGAGGTTCGAGTCATTAAAAAGGATGTAGGATTCACAATGGCTTGATTCGTGGTAGCATCATTTGATTCAGAAGAAGCAAAGGACCGAGAAAGGGCATCTGCCTTTTTGTTCTGAGACCCTGGTCGATAGGTGAGCTTGAAATTGAATCGTGTGAAGAAAAGCGCCCATCTAGCTTGTCGTGGATTCAAGCACTGAGCTGACTGCAGATATAGAAGATTCTTATGATCAGTATAAACTGTAATGCGATGTTGTGCTTCTTCTAGAAGGTATCTCCACTCCTCAAATGCCAACTTGATGGCAAGTAATTCTTGCTCACCGATTGCATAATTACGTTCTGCCGGGAGGAACTTATGGGAGAAATATCCGCAGGGATGGACCTTTTTATCTTCAAAGACTTGTGACAACACAGCTCCTACTGCTTCTGTAGATGCATCCACCTCTAGTAGAAAGGGACGATTCAAATCAGGCTGTCGAAGAATGGCTGCTGACCCAAAGGCTTGCTTTAAATCAGAGAAGGCTTTAATTGCTTCAGAAGACCAGTTCGTAGGATTTGCTCCCTTGCGAGTTAGAGCTGTGATGGGAGCAGCTAACGAAGAATAATTCTTAATGAATGTCCTATAGAAATTAGCAAAGCCAAGAAAATCGCTGAATCCCCTTGAGAGTTGTAGGAGTGGACCAATCTCGGATAGATTATCCATACATAGCTCTGATCCAGAAATGATGTAACCAAGGAACGGTATGGAAGATACTTCAAAGGTGCACTTCTCTAACTTACAATAAAGTTGCTTTTTCCTCAAACGTGTCAGTACCTCTTTAACTTGGTGACGATGAGACTTTAGATCTTTAGAGAATATTAGGATATCATCCAGGTACACTACTAGACACTTGTAGAGAAGATCACGAAAAAGTTCATTCACATAGCTTTGAAAAACTGCAGGTGCATTACAAAGACCAAAAGGCATTACAAGGTATTCGTAATGCCGTCCCGGGTATTAAAAGCAGTCTTCCACTCGTCCTATGCCCGGATGCGGATTAAATTGTAGGCCCCTCGGAGATCCAATTTTGTAAACACAGTAGCTCCCTTTACCCGATCAAATAATTCTGGAATTAAGGGTAATGGGTACTTGTTTTTCACAGTGATCTCATTGAGTCCGCGGTAATCTATGCATGGTCGTAACCCACCGTCCTTCTTCTTAACGAAAAAGAATCCGGCTCCTGCAGGTGAAGAAGATGGTCTGATAAATCCTTTGGTTAGATTTTCCTGTATATAATCAGACATAGCTTGCGTCTCTGGGATTGATAGCGGATAGATTCGTCCCCTAGGAGGGGTTTTACCCGGAACCAGGACGATTGGGCAGTCCCATTCGCGATGAGGAGGTAGAGAGTCTGCTGCTTGTTTACTGAAAACATCCGCAAAGGATTGATACACCGGAGGTAGGTCGGGAAGGCTAATTGACCGGAGAGGTACAATTGAGGCTAAACAGTCCTTGGTACAAGATGTACCCCACGAAAGGACTTCCATGGTTTGCCAATTAAGTTGAGGATTATGTTTCTGCAGCCAAGGTAAACCAAGTATCACATCTTGAGAGGCTTTGGGAATCACGTAGAAGGAAACGTATTCGGAATGGAGCACACCAACTTTCATCTTGAGACATACGGTTCGATGAGTAATTATACCATCTGGAATTCGACTTCCATCCACTGCTGTAACAGCAACTGCTGCTTCCAGAGGCATGGTTTGAACTTTAGACCGTAAGACAAAGGCTGAGGAGATGAAGTTCTCGGCTGCCCCGGAATCTAGGAGAGCTGAAACTTTCACTGTAGAACTTGGAACTACTAATTGAATAGACAAGATCGGCTCTTTCCCAGAACGTGATTCTAAAGTAACTCCTAGCTTAACCTCTCTTGAATAAGCTAGGAGCGAGAGTTTCCCGGTCGGAGTTTGCAGAATTTAACTAAATGTTCGGAGGACCCACAGTACATGCAGAGGTTACCCTGTCGACGACAAAGTCGTTCCTCCTCTGTGAGGCGAGAGCGACCAATCTGCATAGGTTCTTCTGTCGTTACCGGAGACTGTGATGAAGAATCTTGTCGAGGCCTAGGATGATAACGTGGACTGGATCGCTCTGCCCTGGATTTCTCTAAACTTCGCTCCCTGTAGCGTAGGTCAAGTTTGTTACAGAGAGAAATCAATTCATCCAGTTTAGTTGGCACATCCCGGATAGTTAAATCATCCTTGATTCTCTCTGAAAGTCCATTCCAAAACGCGGCGATCAGGGCCTCCTCATTCCAGTTTAACTCTGAAGACAACGTGCGAAACTGAATAATATATTGACTGACAGGACGTAAACCTTGACGTAGACGGAGAATCTCCAAAGATGCTGAGGTGGTCCTGCCTGGTTCGTCAAAGATTCTCCGGAAGGATGATACGAACTCCTTGTAATTAGAGAGGATAGGATCACCTCTTTCCCATAATGGTGATGCCCACTCCAGAGCCTGACCGGAGAGGAGGGCAATAATATATGCAACCTTAGAACGAGCTGATGGGAAACTGGCGGACAACAGTTCGAACTGGATCTCGCATTGATTCAGGAATCCTCTGCAAAGTTTTGGAGTTCCATCAAACTTACTCGGAGAGGGTAACTGCAAGCGGGACGTAGGCAGCGTCACAGGAGAAGCTGTAGTGGTAACTGGGACAACCGGAGTTGGAATCTGGACTTGAGACGTTTTAATAGCCGTATGAAGAGTCTCTAAACGGTCTGCCATAGTTTGCATAAACTGCACTATTTGTGTCTGTATAGACTCCTGGTTTTCCAGACGGGAAAGGATATCTGACGTAGCACCGCCTCCTGCGAATTGGTCACTTGACGGATCCATGTGGCCAGTGCTTACTGTCAGGTCCAGGTGTTTTTGTGAATCCGTTAACCCGGGACCAACCACAGGTGTAGGTGCTGGGGTATGAAGAAAGCAGGGAGGACGAAGAAAGTTCCGTTTCATATATTTATTGAAAATAACAATTCAGTAAAGTGGTAAATGGCAAGTTATAAATCACCATAATATACTGACGTATTGCATGAATAATAGAAATAATATGCAGGATATATCTTAAAGAAAAAATAAAAGAAATGTTCATGGAATTGCGTTTAAAACAGGCTGGAGAATAAATGTTGAATTGTCCAAATATAAACAAGCTTTGATGCTGAACTGTAAAATGTGTTTAACTGGGTAATGCAGACATGAAGAAATAACTGTGAGGATTTGCAATGAAGTTTTGAAAAGTAACAGAGACTGTGAAGAATTATCTTTGTAATGGCAACATAGAAAGTAAAAGTACTAAATTGGGTTACTTGCGAGTTCCGGAGATCGCTGTGAGACTGTAGCAGATGATATAAGTGATGAACGGGTTAAATGCAGAGCAGAACAAACGAACAGCTGAAGTTAGTGGAATCCTCCAAACTCTGTATGGTTGAAAGCAGGCAGACAGGGTTTCCTCATGCAAGACTCTGGGAATCCAATTGTTACCAGTAGGTGCGTGATTAACTGAAAGCACAGCGGGGAGCCGATCTTTAGCAGTGAAGGCTGCAGACGGGCCTCTGGGAACGGAGGCGATATCTGGACCACGGGAATCACACAGGAATGCACGGAGAGAGCTCAGAGCTAGAGCACAGCATTGATACAACAAAGCACTGGCCCAGAGTAACATAATCCCAGCCTACTTAAAGGCAGCACAAGCACGGGATTGGCTTACACCTGCCCACAGGTGTTTTCACAAGTGCTCTGTATTACCTATTTGGTCTCCAACATGGCCACCTCCTATACAGCAGACACACCACAGTGCCTTAGGCCATTTGGTCCCCGCACTCACAGTTCCCAGACTCTGCATTACCTGTGCCACTGATCACGCCGCGTCCCCACACGGGCGCACAGCACCGCGAGCAACCGCACTGGCAACGGATGAACCCCAGAACCCGCAAAGGTGAGAGACCGGTTCGTGACACATGGTGACCTGTCATTGCAGGAACGTGCCCGGTCACAGCATCCCCTGCCTGTATATGCCAAGTCCAGGCTGCATGATGACTCGTCCCAGCCTGAACATGCCAGAACGTTGCTGGTCAGAGTGCCCCTGCTCCAGCCCCCCCCTGCACAGGTTCCTCTCTTGTTTCCTCAATGATCCAGCATCCCCCTAACCCCCATTCGCGGCTCCCCCCACCCCTTCCCTCCCTCCCCTGCACAGGCTACCCTCTCATTTCCTCACTGCTCCAGCATCCCCTCACTCCCATCCATGCCCCCCCCCCCTGCACAGGTTCCTCTCTTGTTCCCTCACTCTTGCATCCCCCATGCGTGCCCCCCCCCCCTCAACCGCACTGGCTACTCTCTCCTCGCTGTTATTCCCTCACTGCACCAGTTCCGCCCCCCCCCCCCCTTGCAGTCCTCTCTGTTCCCTCACTGATCCAGCACCCCCCCCCCATCCGCACCTTCATCCCTCCCCTCCTGGCCCACCCCTACCCCGTAGAGGCTCCTCTCTTGTTCCCTCACTGCTCCAGCATCCCCCTCACCCACATCCGCAGCACTCCCCGGCCCACCCTACCCAGAACAGGCTCCTCTGTTGTTCCCTTACTGCTCCAGCCACCCCCATGCGTGCCCCCCCTACACCACACAGGCTACTCTCTCCTCTCTGTTATTCCCTCACTGCTCCAGCACCCCCCCTGCAGTCCTCTCTGTTCCCTCACTGATCCAGCACCCCCACCCCATCTGCACCCCACCCCCACCCTCCACCCCTCCCCTCCTGGCCCACCCCTTCCCCGTACAGGCTCCTCTCTCCTCTCTGTTTCCTCACTGCTCCAGCCCCCACCATCTGCAGCACCCCCAATCTCACCCTCTTCCACATAGGCACTTCTCTCCAGTCCTCTGTTCCCTCACTGCTCTATCTCCCTGTCACTTAGTGTCTCCCTGTCACCCTCACCATGTCACCCACTATCTCTGTCACCCTCACCATGTCACCCACTATCTCTGTCACCCACACCATGTCACCCACTATCTCCCTGTCACCCCTGCCTCCCAAGTCACCCACTATCTCCCTGTCACCCCTGCCTCCCCAGTTACCCACTATCTACCTGTCACCCCTGCCTCCCCAGTTACCCCCTATCTCCCTGACACCTGCTATCTCCTTGTCAACCTTTCCATTCACCCACTATCTCCAGGGGGGCACCAGACAGAATATTGCCTAGGCCCCTAGGGCATCAAAATAGTCAGGGCTGGCTCTGCCACGCTCCGCCTCTCTCCTCCTCCATTCATGCAGCAGCCCAGTGTCCTTTCAGCAAACGGGCTGGTCCGGGGATGTGCCTCCTCTCAGTAAGGAGCTGCCCAGGGAATGCCGGGAGGATGAATTTGAACAGGGACACCCCCCACTACAGACACCACCATGGCCACCCGCAGGAAGAGGAACCTCCGCCACTGCCTGGTGAGTGCACTGCCTTCCATCATTACATAGGTACCTGTGGCTCTCCCCCATGTGCTCAGGCTAGGCTCCGGGTACTGGAGCCTAGCTGCTGCTGCCTCCTGCCGCTCATCTCTATCCCTCTCCCACCTCTCTCTCCTGCCACCTTTCTTTCTTTCTCCCTTTCTCGTGACTCCTCCTGCCATACTGTGTAAAAGGAGGCTCTACCTGCTGTACTGTGTGAAAGGGGACTATGTGCCGTAGTGTGTAAAAGGGGGCTCTACGTTGTGTAATGTGTAAAATTGGGCTCTACCTGGCGTAATGTGCGACATGGGCTCTACCTGGCGTAATATGCAACAGGGGCTCTACCTGGCATAATATGCGACAGGGGCTCTACCTGGCATAATATGCGACAGGGGCTCTACCTGGTGTAAAATGTGACTGGGGCTCTACCTGGCGTAATGTGTGTAAGTGGTGGCACTGTGTGGAGTCATTTGAATAAAGAAGACTACTGTGCAGCGTAATATGAATTGGTATTATTTTGTGGCCCTGCCCCTTCCCCATGAATCCACACACCAATATTTTTGACACGCGCCTATGGCGCGCACTGGCCCTGTTTTCAATATGGGGTGGGGGCGCCGATGCTGTTTCTTGCACACAGCGCTAAAATGTCTAGTTACGGCACTGTCTCTCAGCACACCATCATCTTTCCCCCTGTACCTTCTCTCAGCACACCATCACCATCCCTTGCATCTTATCTCAGCACATCATCACCTCCCCCTGCATTTTCTCTAAGCACACCATCATCCCTCTCAGCTCATGTCTTCTCTCAGCACACCATTACCTCCCACTGTGTCTTCTCATGTTCCGCCTGTGTCTCTCACCTTCACTGTGCATCAAACAGCCCCACTACATTCTTTTAGAAGCCACAGCTTAGTAAATAAATCCCACACCCTAAGGAACCACCCTTTCTGCTACTGGATGGCTAACACAAACCCTGCAGGATGAACACATTTTTTTTACATTTAGATTCATTCACACAAGACTTTTGATCTTTAGTAGTCCAGTGACAGGCTTCATGTCCTATAAAAGTTTATTTCTTATTGCTGCAGAACAGCTTTTAGTTCTTGACCTATTACTTGTTCCCTGAAAATTGCCTTCTGTAGGTCTGCAATGTACATTATTTTTCAGTCTTTGCTAATCTAAGCTTTATTATTTTTCTTTACCTCTAGCTGTCAGATGGGGGTACTTAAAACTTTTGACAGGTATCATTTGCATTTCTATAATTGGTGCAATGTGTGTGATGCACATGGGCCAATGGATCCAGGGGGGCATACACCATGCACACTGCACCAAAGTTTTATTACTCACCTTTTGGGAGTCTCTCATTGGGTGCTGCAGCCATGGTAAAAATCACAGCCAAAATGGCTGCCACACATGCACAGTAGTGAAATTAGGGGTAAATGTATTATAGTGGCATGCTATAACACTTCTTGCTTCACCTCATTACTGAGGTGAAGCAGGAAGGGACATAGGGGATAATTCAGATCTGACCGCAGCAACAAATATGTTAGCTAATGGGCAAAACCATGGGGGTAATTCTGAGTTGATCGCAGCAGCAAATTTGTTAGCAGTTGGGCAAAACCATGTGCACTGCACGGGGGGCAGATGTAACATGTGCAGAGAGAGTTAGATTTGGGTGTGGTGTGTTCAATCTGAAATCTAAATTGCAGTGTAAAAATAAAGCAGCCAGTATTTACCCTGCACAGAAACAAAATAACCCACCCAAATCTAACTCTCTAACTAGCTGTGTGGCTAAGCTAAGCGACCCAAGTGGCCGACACAAACACCTGGCCCATCTAGGAGTGGCACTGCAGTGTCAGACAGGATGGCAGATTTAAAAAATAGTCCCCAAACAGCACATGATGCAAAGAAAAAAAGAGGTGCAATGAGGTAGCTGTGTGGCTAAGCTAAGCGACGCAAGTGGCCGACACAAACACCTGGCCCATCTAGGAGTGGCACCAGTGCAGTGGCGGATCCAGGGGGGGGGAACTCGGGCCCGTGCCCCCCCTGTCATTTGTGGCCTTCTGTGTCCCGCCTTCCCCCCCCCCCCCCCGCGCGCGCGCCGGCGCCGCACAGGGAGATGACGGGCGCCCGCTGAGATTGTGTTACCAGCGGGCGCCCGTCTCCCTGCACAGCGGCAGCCGGAGGCAGGAGCTCAGTACTGAGCTCCGTCTTCCGGCGCTGTCACTGTGCGCCATGGGAGAGACATCAGTCATGACGTCTCTCTCATAGTGCTGACTGAGGAGTGGACGCCCAGGGAGGAGGAGGACTGCAGCGGCCTGGAAGTGGGAACGGGGCTCGGTAAGTATGATTTTTTCTTCCTTAATGCAGTAGGGGCATCTACTAGGGGCAAACTACGGGGGACATTACTACTGGGGGGGGGGCATCAACAAGGGGCATTACTACTGGAGGGGCATTATAACTGGGGGGCATCACTACTGAGGAGTCATCTATTGGGGGAAGCTACTGGGGGACATTTTTACTGGGGGCCATCTACTGGGGGCATTACTACAGGGGGGTCATCTATTGGGGCAAACTCGTAGGGGGCATTATTACTGGGGGGGTCATCTATTGGGGGCAGCTACTGGGGCATTATTACTGGGGGGCATCTACTGTGGGCATTACTACTGGGGGGGTCATCTATTGGGGGCAGCTACTGGGGGACATTTTTACTGGGGTCCATCTACTGGGGGCATTATTACTGAGGGGCATCTACTGGGGGCATTACTACTGGGGGGTCATCTATTGGGGGCAAACTCCTAGGGGACATTACTACTGGAGGCAAACTACTGGAGGACATTATTACTGGGGGACATCTACAGGGGACAAACTGCTGGGGGACATTATTACTGGGGGGCATCTACTGGGGGCAAACTGCTGGGGGACATTATTACTGGGGGGCATCTACTGGGGGACATTATTACTGGGGGGCATCTACTGGGGGCAAACTGCTGGGGGACATTATTACTGGGTGGCATCTATTGGGGGCAAACTACTGGGGGACTATTACTGGGGGCCAACTACAAAGGTGCTAACTACTGGCGGCGTAACTACAGGGGCCAAACTGCTGGGGGATAACTACAGGGGCCAAACTACTGAGGGCATTACTACTGAAGGGTAAGCTACAAGGGGGCATAACTACAGGGGTAAACTACAATGGGGCAAACTACAGGGGGGCATTACTACTGGTGGCTAAACTACTGGAGGCATTACCACTGGGAGGCTAAACTAAAGGGAGGGGGGGTAAACTACTGGGGTCATAACTGCAGGGGAATTACCACTGGGGGCATAATGACTGGGGGCATTACTACAGGCAACATTACTACTGGGGGCAATACGGGCATTGCAAAAGGGGCACCACTACTGTGGGGTCTAGATAAGGGGCACTACCAGTACAGTGGACATTGCATAATGAGCGCTACAACTGTGGGCATTGTATAAGAAGCGCCACCTCACATGCACCGAAGCCGCACGCAAATGTACTTGCCCCTTCCATGGTGCACCCCCCCCCCCCCCCCCCTATCATTTTCTTCTGGATCCGCCCCTGCTCAGGAGATAACATTCCAATTTATCAATAGCAACCCATCATGTGCATAAGCAATCTAATATAAAAGCAGATGCCTTATGCCTATAGCAATGCTATAATTCTTAACACCCAATTTGCTATTTACTATTTCAGTGCAATCAGCAGTGATAATCTGCAGCACTCATTTACAATAAACCTAGACAAGTATATATTCACCAGCAGTTATTTGAGTGCAATGTTCTGCAGGAGTGTAGAAGATGGAATTACCAGCAGTTATTTGAGTGCAATGTTCTGCAGGAGTGTAGAAGATGGAATTACCAGCAGTTATTTGAGTGCAATGTTCTGCAGGAGTGTAGAAGATGGAATTACCAGCAGTTATTTGAGTGCAATGTTCTGCAGGAGTGTAGAAGATGGAATTACCAGCAGTTATTTGAGTGCAATGTTCTCCAGGAGTGTAGAAGATGGAATTACCAGCAGTTATTTGAGTGCAATGTTCTGCAGGAGTGTAGAAGATGGAATTACCAGCAGTTATTTGAGTGCAATGTTCTGCAGGAGTGTAGAAGATGGAATTACCAGCAGTTATTTGAGTGCAATGTTCTGCAGGAGTGTAGAAGATGGAATTACCAGCAGTTATTTGAGTGCAATGTTCTGCAGGAGTGTAGAAGATGGAATTACCAGCAGTTATTTGAGTGCAATGTTCTGCGGGAGTGTAGAAGATGGAATTACCAGCAGTTATTTGAGTGCAATGTTCTGCGGGAGTGTAGAAGATGGAATTACCAGCAGTTATTTGAGTGCAATGTTCTGCGGGAGTGTAGAAGATGGAATTACCAGCAGTTATTTGAGTGCAATGTTCTGCAGGAGTGTAGAAGATGGAATTACCAGCAGTTATTTGAGTGCAATGTTCTGCAGGAGTGAAGAAGATGGAATTACCAGCAGTTATTTGAGTGCAATGTTCTGCAGGAGTGTAGAAGATGGAATTACCAGCAGTTATTTGAGTGCAATGTTCTGCAGGAGTGTAGAAGATGGAATTATCAGCAGTTATTTGAGTGCAATGTTCTGCAGGAGTGTAGAAGATGGAATTACCAGCAGTTATTTGAGTGCAATGTTCTGCAGGAGTGTAGAAGATGGAATTACTTGTTGAAGAAAAGGAAGAAGGAGGAGGAGTCACTTCACAATCAATATCAGTTGAAGATATGACCAATATATCTAATAACGTCAGTGTAACATCGAAATTATTTTTAAACTTGTAGTTATCCTTTGAATAATGTCCTTTGAAGTAATGGCCCACAAGCCTACGGCCTAAGCCGTCCTGATGCTCTTTAAGTAATGGACCAAGCATGTGAATACACTGATTACACCCAAACTCCAATGACCCCTCCCTCAGCAATGACTAGTAATAAAACAGTTTTAAGAAAACAACCAAACAAACCAACCAACTGAGATTTATCACAGTCATGCCCTCATGCCTATACTCAGGAGATAACATTCCAATTTATCAATAGCAACCCATCATGTGCATAAGCAATCTAATATAAAAGCAGATGCCTTATGCCTATAGCAATGCTATAATTCTTAACACCCAATTTGCTATTTACTATTTCAGTGCAATCAATAGTGATAATCTGCAGCACTCATTTACAATAAAGACAAGTATATATTCACCAGCAGTTATTTGAGTGCAATGTTCTGCAGGAGTGTAGAAGATGGAATTACCAGCAGTTATTTGAGTGCAATGTTCTGCAGGAGTGTAGAAGATGGAATTACCAGCAGTTATTTGAGTGCAATGTTCTGTGGGAGTGTAGAAGATGGAATTACCAGCAGTTATTTGAGTGCAATGTTCTGCAGGAGTGTAGAAGATGGAATTACCAGCAGTTATTTGAGTGCAATGTTCTGCAGGAGTGTAGAAGATGGAATTACCTGTTGAAGAAAAGGAAGAAGGAGGAGGAGTCACTTCACAATCAATATCAGTTGAAGATATGACCAATATATCTAATAACGTCAGTGTAACATCGAAATTATTTTTAAACTTGTAGTTATCCTTTGAATAATGTCCTTTGAAGTAATGGCCTAAGCCGTCCTGATGCTCTTTAAGTAATGGACCAAGCATGTGAATACACTGATTACACCCAAACTCCAATGACCCCTCCCCCAGCAATGACTAGTAATAAAACAGTTTTAAGAAAACAACCAAACAAACCAACCAACTGAGATTTATCACAGTCATGCCCTCATGCCTATACTCAGGAGATAACATTCCAATTTATCAATAGCAACCCATCATGTGCATAAGCAATCTAATATAAAAGCAGATGCCTTATGCCTATAGCAATGCTATAATTCTTAACACCCAATTTGCTATTTACTATTTCAGTGCAATCAGTAGTGATAATCTGCAGCACTCATTTACAATAAACCTAGACAAGTATATATTCACCAGCAGTTATTTGAGTGCAATGTTCTGCAGGAGTGTAGAAGATGGAATTACCAGCAGTTATTTGAGTGCAATGTTCTGCAGGAGTGTAGAAGATGGAATTACCAGCAGTTATTTGAGTGCAATGTTCTGCAGGAGTGTAGAAGATGGAATTACCAGCAGTTATTTGAGTGCAATGTTCTGCAGGAGTGTAGAAGATGGAATTACCAGCAGTTATTTGAGTGCAATGTTCTGCAGGAGTGTAGAAGATGGAATTACCAGCAGTTATTTGAGTGCAATGTTCTGCAGGAGTGTAGAAGATGGAATTACCAGCAGTTATTTGAGTGCAATGTTCTCCAGGAGTGTAGAAGATGGAATTACCAGCAGTTATTTGAGTGCAATGTTCTGCAGGAGTGTAGAAGATGGAATTACCAGCAGTTATTTGAGTGCAATGTTCTGCAGGAGTGTAGAAGATGGAATTACCAGCAGTTATTTGAGTGCAATGTTCTGCAGGAGTGTAGAAGATGGAATTACCAGCAGTTATTTGAGTGCAATGTTTTGCAGGAGTGTAGAAGATGGAATTATCAGCAGTTATTTGAGTGCAATGTTCTGCAGGAGTGTAGAAGATGGAATTACCAGCAGTTATTTGAGTGCAATGTTCTGCGGGAGTGTAGAAGATGGAATTACCAGCAGTTATTTGAGTGCAATGTTCTGCAGGAGTGTAGAAGATGGAATTACCAGCAGTTATTTGAGTGCAATGTTCTGCAGGAGTGAAGAAGATGGAATTACCAGCAGTTATTTGAGTGCAATGTTCTGCAGGAGTGTAGAAGATGGAATTACCAGCAGTTATTTGAGTGCAATGTTCTGCAGGAGTGTAGAAGATGGAATTATCAGCAGTTATTTGAGTGCAATGTTCTGCAGGAGTGTAGAAGATGGAATTACCAGCAGTTATTTGAGTGCAATGTTCTGCAGGAGTGTAGAAGATGGAATTACTTGTTGAAGAAAAGGAAGAAGGAGGAGGAGTCACTTCACAATCAATATCAGTTGAAGATATGACCAATATATCTAATAACGTTGGTGTAACATCGAAATTATTTTTAAACTTGTAGTTATCCTTTGAATAATGTCCTTTGAAGTAATGGCCCACAAGCCTACGGCCTAAGCCGTCCTGATGCTCTTTAAGTAATGGACCAAGCATGTGAATACACTGATTACACCCAAACTCCAATGACCCCTCCCTCAGCAATGACTAGTAATAAAACAGTTTTAAGAAAACAACCAAACAAACCAACCAACTGAGATTTATCACAGTCATGCCCTCATGCCTATACTCAGGAGATAACATTCCAATTTATCAATAGCAACCCATCATGTGCATAAGCAATCTAATATAAAAGCAGATGCCTTATGCCTATAGCAATGCTATAATTCTTAACACCCAATTTGCTATTTACTATTTCAGTGCAATCAGTAGTGATAATCTGCAGCACTCATTTACAATAAACCTAGACAAGTATATATTCACCAGCAGTTATTTGAGTGCAATGTTCTGCAGGAGTGTAGAAGATGGAATTACCAGCAGTTATTTGAGTGCAATGTTCTGCAGGAGTGTAGAAGATGGAATTACCAGCAGTTATTTGAGTGCAATGTTCTGTGGGAGTGTAGAAGATGGAATTACCAGCAGTTATTTGAGTGCAATGTTCTGCAGGAGTGTAGAAGATGGAATTACCAGCAGTTATTTGAGTGCAATGTTCTGCAGGAGTGTAGAAGATGGAATTACCTGTTGAAGAAAAGGAAGAAGGAGGAGGAGTCACTTCACAATCAATATCAGTTGAAGATATGACCAATATATCTAATAACGTCAGTGTAACATCGAAATTATTTTTAAACTTGTAGTTATCCTTTGAATAATGTCCTTTGAAGTAATGGCCTAAGCCGTCCTGATGCTCTTTAAGTAATGGACCAAGCATGTGAATACACTGATTACACCCAAACTCCAATGACCCCTCCCCCAGCAATGACTAGTAATAAAACAGTTTTAAGAAAACAACCAACCACAAACCAACCAACTGAGATTTATCACAGTCATGCCCTCATGCCTATACTCAGGAGATAACATTCCAATTTATCAATAGCAACCCATCATGTGCATAAGCAATCTAATATAAAAGCAGATGCCTTATGCCTATAGCAATGCTATAATTCTTAACACCCAATTTGCTATTTACTATTTCAGTGCAATCAGTAGTGATAATCTGCAGCACTCATTTACAATAAACCTAGACAAGTATATATTCACCAGCAGTTATTTGAGTGCAATGTTCTGCAGGAGTGTAGAAGATGGAATTACCAGCAGTTATTTGAGTGCAATGTTCTGCAGGAGTGTAGAAGATGGAATTACCAGCAGTTATTTGAGTGCAATGTTCTGCAGGAGTGTAGAAGATGGAATTACCAGCAGTTATTTGAGTGCAATGTTCTGCAGGAGTGTAGAAGATGGAATTACCAGCAGTTATTTGAGTGCAATGTTCTGCAGGAGTGTAGAAGATGGAATTACCAGCAGTTATTTGAGTGCAATGTTCTCCAGGAGTGTAGAAGATGGAATTACCAGCAGTTATTTGAGTGCAATGTTCTGCAGGAGTGTAGAAGATGGAATTATCAGCAGTTATTTGAGTGCAATGTTCTGCAGGAGTGTAGAAGATGGAATTACCAGCAGTTATTTGAGTGCAATGTTCTGCAGGAGTGTAGAAGATGGAATTACCAGCAGTTATTTGAGTGCAATGTTCTGCAGGAGTGTAGAAGATGGAATTGCCAGCAGTTATTTGAGTGCAATGTTCTGCAGGAGTGTAGAAGATGGAATTACCAGCAGTTATTTGAGTGCAATGTTCTGCAGGAGTGTAGAAGATGGAATTACCAGCAGTTATTTGAGTGCAATGGTCTGCGGGAATGTAGAAGATGGAATTACCAGCAGTTATTTGAGTGCAATGTTCTGCAGGAGTGTAGAAGATGGAATTACCAGCAGTTATTTGAGTGCAATGTTCTGCAGGAGTGTAGAAGATGGAATTACCAGCAGTTATTTGAGTGCAATGTTCTGCAGGAGTGTAGAAGATGGAATTACCAGCAGTTATTTGAGTGCAATGTTTTGCAGGAGTGTAGAAGATGGAATTACCAGCAGTTATTTGAGTGCAATGTTCTGCGGGAGTGTAGAAGATGGAATTACCAGCAGTTATTTGAGTGCAATGTTCTGCGGGAGTGTAGAAGATGGAATTACCAGCAGTTATTTGAGTGCAATGTTCTGCGGGAGTGTAGAAGATGGAATTACCAGCAGTTATTTGAGTGCAATGTTCTGCGGGAGTGTAGAAGATGGAATTACCAGCAGTTATTTGAGTGCAATTTTCTGCAGGAGTGTAGAAGATGGAATTACCAGCAGTTATTTGAGTGCAATGTTCTGCAGGAGTGTAGAAGATGGAATTACCAGCAGTTATTTGAGTGCAATGTTCTGCAGGAGTGTAGAAGATGGAATTACCTGTTGAAGAAAAGGAAGAAGGAGGAGGAGTCACTTCACAATCAATATCAGTTGAAGATATGACCAATATATCTAATAACGTCGGTGTAACGTCGAAATTATTTTTAAACTTGTAGTTATCCTTTGAATAATGTCCTTTGAAGTAATGGCCCACAAGCCTACGGCCTAAGCCGCCCTGATGCTCTTTAAGTAATGGACCAAGCATGTGAATACACTGATTACACCCAAACTCCAATGACCCCTCCCCCAGCAATGACTAGTAATAAAACAGTTTTAAGAAAACAACCAAACAAACCAACCAACTGAGATTTATCACAGTCATGCCCTCATGCCTATACTCAGGAGATAACATTCCAATTTATCAATAGCAACCCATCATGTGCATAAGCAATCTAATATGAAAGCAGATGCCTTATGCCTATAGCAATGCTATAATTCTTAACACCCAATTTGCTATTTACTATTTCAGTGCAATCAGAGGTGATAATCTGCAGCACTCATTTACAATAAACCTAGACAAGTATATATTCACCAGCAGTTATTTGAGTGCAATGTTCTGCAGGAGTGTAGAAGATGGAATTACCAGCAGTTATTTGAGTGCAATATTCTGCAGGAGTGCAGAAGATGGAATTACCAGCAGTTATTTGAGTGCAATGTTCTGCAGGAGTGTAGGAGATGGAATTACCAGCAGTTATTTGAGTGCAATGTTCTGCAGGAGTGTAGAAGATGGAATTACCAGCAGTTATTTGAGTGCAATGTTCTGCAGGAGTGTAGAAGATGGAATTACTAGCAGTTATTTGAGTGCAATGTTCTGCAGGAGTGTAGAAGATGGAATTACCAGCAGTTATTTGAGTGCAATGTTTTGCAGGAGTGTAAAAGATGGAATTATCAGCAGTTATTTGAGTGCAATGTTCTGCAGGAGTGTAGAAAATGGAATTACCAGCATTTTTTTGAGTGCAATGTTCTGCAGGAGTGTAGAAGATGGAATTACCAGCAGTTATTTGAGTGCAATGTTCTGCAGGAGTGTAGAAGATGGAATTACCTGTTGAAGAAAAGGAAGAAGGAGGAGGAGTCACTTCACAATCAATATCAGTTGAAGATATTGTT
This sequence comes from Pseudophryne corroboree, assembly GCF_028390025.1. NCBI lineage: Eukaryota > Metazoa > Chordata > Amphibia > Anura > Myobatrachidae > Pseudophryne > Pseudophryne corroboree. Next base: position 637,147,842 of record NC_086447.1, on the reverse strand, counting down.
ATGCACACCAGTGCCTGCAGGAATGTACTGGTGTCAGAACTGTTATGCACTCCAGTGCCTGCAGGAACGTACTGGTGTTTGAACTGTTATGCACACCAGTGCCTGCAGGAATGTACTGGTGTCTGAACGGATAGGTATGCAAAACAAATGAACTCACAGACAGACTGGGGAATATGACATTACGTACACAGAAGGAGATAGGGTAACAAAATACACACAAAGTGAACAGAGAAGCCCAGAGGCTAAGGAACTGGGTGTCTCCCTAGTATTAGTAATGCTCAGATGGGAAAAGCAAGATGTTGTGTTTTAATACGTAGAGAACCCGAAATGCTGTTGCTAAGGGCAACAGCAAAACCCTAAAGGGTTACCAACGGGTGTGGCAGTAAACTCCTTGGTCAGAGATGGAATGATAGACACGAGGAGAGTCTCCACAATCCTAATTCTCACTTGCAGTGCACAGGTTCAGCTTACTGCCACTAAACTGACACCTGACACCTTGCACAGTGAGACAGGATTTAGGCAGGCAAGTCTTAGAATACAGCCGCAAACTTGCTAAGTTCACAGAGTAGTAAAAGAACCCCAGCAAGCTAAACGACTGACTCCAGTCTTACTGCTAGGTCTGGATTGGCAGAGTGTAGTACCAAATCCCCAGGCCTATTTGCAGTAAGCAACAACAAATACAAAGCTACACAGTACTGGCTAACTTTCAGGAACTGACTAACCAACAAAGATTCAGCAGCATCTGCTTAACCTGAGAAGAGGCCTTATAAAGCAGGTGCTGTCCACGCCCCACTCAGACCTCACAGACTGTGAGCACAAAAACCAGCACCGGATCCCCTGCCGTGCACAGAGCCTGTAACCACTGCACAGCAAAAGACCCGAACCGGAGTATCAGCTGCGCTCAGGTTACTCAGCTAGCACTTGTCTCCCGGTTGCCATGACGACGTGGCAGCACAGGGCAGGAGACCCTAACAGTACCCCCCCTCTGACGAGGGGTCAAAGAACCCCTACCACCAGGTTTATCGGGGAACTGCGAGAAGAAAGAGCGTATCAGTCTGGGGGCATGAAGATCACAACTGCGCACCCACGACCGCTCCTCCGGGCCATACCCCTTCCAGTGCACCAAAAATGACAGCCGACCCCGAACCATCTTGGAGTCAAGAATCCTTTCAACAAACTCCCTCTGGCCACGTATCAGAAGAGGGGAAGGTCTTCCACTGGAAGAAGGATTACTAATCGCCCGTTTTAAAAGGGAACAATTAAATGTTTTATTGATACCCAAAGAACGGGGCAGATCTAACTGAAATGCCACCGGATTGATAACCCTGGTGATCTTATAAGGGCCGATGAACCGGGGGCCTAACTTATGAGATGGCTGTCTCAACTTCAAATTCTTGGTAGACAACCAGACGAAGTCTCCTAATTTGAAGCTGCAGGGTCTTTTCCGCTTATCAAAAACCCTTTTGGTCAGTAATGACACAGACACAAGGGCTTTCTTCACTTTCCGCCAAATACCTCTAAGGACCGAAACCACAGAGGAACCACCAGGCGTGGAGTCCAGGGGGTCAAAAGAATTGGCCTTAGAATGATGCCCATACACACAAAGGAAGGGAGAGATCCCTGTAGCAGAGTGAGCCGCGTTGTTATAGGCAAACTCCGCCATGGACAGATGAGCAACCCAGTCAGTCTGACACTTGGAGACATAACACCTGAGGAACTGCTCCAAGGACTGGTTCACCCTTTCAGTCTGCCCATTAGACTGCGGATGGTAGCCTGACGACAAGCTGACAGAAATCTGGAGATCAGAACAAAATGCCCTCCAGAATTTGGCCACAAACTGGGATCCGCGGTCAGAGACCACATCAAGTGGCAACCCGTGCAGACGCACAACATGCAGCATAAATAATTCAGACAGGCGTCTGGCCGATGGCAGCCCAACCAGTGGAACGAAGTGCGCCATCTTCGAAAACCTGTCAACGACAACCCAGATGGCTGTCATCCCCGAGGATTTGGGCAAGTCCACCACAAAATCCATTGAAATGTGGGTCCATGGCTTAGATGGGATAGAGAGTGGATGTAATGGGCCAACAGGAACCCCTCTAGGAGTCTTATTTCGGGCACAGATGTCACATGCCCGAACCCACTGATCCACATCCTTAGCCACCGAGGGCCACCACACCGCCCTAGATAGCAACTCCCGAGTTCTGGCAATACCCGGGTGACCTGCCGACTTCTTGGCATGGAATTCCAGGAACACTCGCTGTCTTAACCTAGGAGGCACAAACAAAAGACCTACCGGAAGGTCTGGAGGAGCCTGCTCCTGTGCTCTAAGGACTAATGATAAGAGGTCCTGGGTAATTCCCACTTTAATACATGATGGGGACACAATGGGCAACGGCTCCTCGGTGGTCTCCTGGATTGGAGCAAAACTCCGCGAGAGCGCATCAGCCTTGATGTTTTTTGACCCAGGGCGATATGTTATCAAAAAATTAAAGCGAGCAAAAAACAAAGCCCATCGTGCCTGCCTGGCATTGAGACGCTTCGCTGACTCTAAATATGCCAGATTCTTATGGTCGGTGAGAATTGAGACCACAAACTTAGCCCCCTCAAGCCAGTGTCTCCACTCCTCGAGTGCATCCTTAATAGCCAACAATTCCCGGTTACCCACGTCATAATTCATCTCGGCAGGCGAAAATTTACGGGAAAAGTAAGCACAGGGATGAAGGCGATTATCAGACACTCCCATCTGAGAAAGCACTGCCCTAATACCCATCTCAGAGGCATCCACCTCCACCACAAAAGGACGCTCTGGATCTGGGTGTCGCAGCACCTTGGCCGATACAAATGCCCTTTTGAGACGGGCAAAAGCCGCTTTAGCCTCACAGGACCAGTGAGCAACATACGCCCCTTTCTTAGTGAGTGCCACCAAGGGCGCCACTATAGACGAAAATCCATCGATAAATTGTCTATAAAAATTCGCAAAGCCCAGGAAACGCTGAAGCGCCTTCAAACTAGTGGACTGCACCCAATCCAGGACTGCCTGTACCTTGGAACCCTCCATTTGGAAACCTTCTGGGGAGATAATATATCCTAGAAATGCGATTTGCTGAACTTCAAATTCGCACTTCTCCAGCTTCGCCCCAAGCCGGTGGTCTCTGAGTTTCTGGAGGACTAAGCGTACATGCTTCCGATGTTCCTCCAGGGAATGGGAGAAGATTAGGATGTCATCTAAGTATACAACTAAGAATCTATCCAAATATTCCCTGAGCACATCATTCATGAAATCCTGGAAGACTGCCAGGGCATTACAGAGCCCAAAAGGCATCACCAAATATTCATAATGCCCTGAGTGGGTATTAAAGGCAGTCTTCCATTCATCCCCCTCTCTTATTCGGATTAGATTGTACGCACCGCGTAGGTCAATCTTAGAAAAAATGGTGGCAGTACGAAGCTGGTCAAACAAGACCGAAATGAGAGGCAGTGGGTATGAGTTTTTAATCGTGATACGGTTCAATTCCCTGAAGTCGATGCAGGGTCGCAACGAACCATCCTTTTTACCCACGAAGAAGAACCCCGACCCAACTGGAGACTGTGAAGGTCTGATAAATCCCTTAGCCAAGTTCTCCTGAATGTACTCTGCCATAGCCTGAGTCTCAGGACGTGACAGGGAGTACAACCTGCTCTTGGGAAGCTTAGCATTTGGCAACAAATCAATGGCACAGTCATAGGGGCGATGGGGAGGTAGTACCTCTGCAACTTTTTTGGAGAACACGTCCGCAAAATCTGCATAACACCCTGGCAATCCTGGCAAACTTAGCTGCGAGAGCCTGACTGGAAGGCTCAAGCAACTCCTGAACCAATCAGTACCCCAACTAAGAATCTCCCCAGAGACCCAGTCAAATTGAGGATTGTGGGCCCTTAACCAGGGTAACCCCAACACCAATGGGGCAAAAGTACAGACAGTCACATAAAAGGACAATTTTTCAGAGTGTGTGGCTCCAATAAACAAAGAAATCTGGCTAGTGCAAGAGGTAATTTTACCTTGGGATAATGGTTCCCCGTTTAACCCACAAATCTCAATTTCCGATGCCAAGGGTACTAAGGGAACAGAGTGTTTCAGGGCGAATTGGCGGTCCATAAAAACCCCATCGGCCCCACTGTCCACAAAGGCCTCAGTCTTGACAGTTTGACCGAGGATCTTCAAGGTCACCGGAATGATAAAAGTCTTCTTGGGAAATTCTGACTTCTGGCCTGACAGGATATTTCCCATCACCCTCAGGCCCTGAAGTTTTCCGGCTTTTCTGGGCATGATACTACCACATGACCTTTATTCCCACAGTACAAACACAACCCCTGCTGTCTCCTCCGCGTCTTCTCACGCGAGGAGAGGCGGGTAGCCCCAATCTGCATAGGCTCCTCGGAAAATTCCTCAGAGTCTGAGGTTCCCTTGGGAAAGAAGGAAACCTCAGTCTCCCTTTCAAGCCTACGCTCTCTCAGCCGTCTATCCACCCGGATGGATAACTGCATGAGCTGATCCAAGCTATCAGGCAAGGGATATTGTACCAGTTGGTCCTTTATCTGGTTAGAAAGACCTCTTCGGTAGTGGTGTCTTAGGGCTGGGTCATTCCACTGGGTATCATGGGCCAACCTCCGAAACTCCGTACAGTAAACCTCAACTGGCCTTCGCCCTTGCTTAAGGATCGAAATCTGAGCCTCGGCTGAGGCAGTCTTGTCAGGGTCATCATACAACATGCCCAGTGCCGTAAAAAAGCATCAACACTTTTAAGCGACGGACAGTCAGGCTGCAACCCATATGCCCAGACCTGTGGGTCTCCTTGTAGCAAGGAAATCACTATGCCCACCCGCTGAATCTCCAACCCAGAAGACTGAGGCCTAAGCCGGAAGTATAGCTTGCAGCTCTCCTTGAAACAAAAGAACTGCGAGCGATCTCCAGAAAAACGATCCGGGAGATTTACTTTCGGCTCCTTAACCCCTGAAGGTGCTGCTGCTGCGGGAGCTCTGCCAGCGGCCTGGGAGGTGTGCATTTTAATGGACAAATCATTAAATTGGTGAGTCAGGACCTGCACCTGATCGACCACCTGTTGCAACTTATTTTGAGGGGTATGCTCCATATTCCCACAAAATTTCAACAGGAGTATTAGGCTGCTGAATATGTTATGCACACCAGTGCCTGCAGGAATGTACTGGTGTCAGAACTGTTATGCACTCCAGTGCCTGCAGGAATGTACTGGTGTTTGAACTGTTATGCACACCAGTGCCTGCAGGAATGTACTGGTGTCTGAACGGATAGGTATGCAAAACAAATGAACTCACAGACAGACTGGGGAATATGACATTACGTACACAGAAGGAGATAGGGTAACAAAATACACACAAAGTGAACAGAGAAGCCCAGAGGCTAAGGAACTGGGTGTCTCCCTAGTATTAGTAATGCTCAGATGGGAAAAGCAAGATGTTGTGTTTTAATACGTAGAGAACCCGAAATGCTGTTGCTAAGGGCAACAGCAAAACCCTAAAGGGTTACCAACGGGTGTGGCAGTAAACTCCTTGGTCAGAGATGGAATGATAGACACAAGGAGAGTCTCCACAATCCTAATTCTCACTTGCAGTGCACAGGTTCAGCTTACTGCCACTAAACTGACACCTGACACCTTGCACAGTGAGACAGGATTTAGGCAGGCAAGTCTTAGAATACAGCCGCAAACTTGCTAAGTTCACAGAGTAGTAAAAGAACCCCAGCAAGCTAAACAACTGACTCCAGTCTTACTGCTAGGTCTGGATTGGCAGAGTGTAGTACCAAATCCCCAGGCCTATTTGCAGTAAGCAACAACAAATACAAAGCTACACAGTACTGTCTAACTTTCAGGAACTGACTAACCAACAAAGATTCAGCAGCATCTGCTTAACCTGAGAAGAGGCCTTATAAAGCAGGTGCTGTCCACGCCCCACTCAGACCTCACAGACTGTGAGCACAAAAACCAGCACCGGATCCCCTGCCGTGCACAGAGCCTGTAACCACTGCACAGCAAAAGACCCGAACCGGAGTTTCAGCTGCGCTCAGGTTACTCCGCTAGCACTTGTCTCCCGGTTGCCATGACGACGTGGCAGCACAGGGCAGGAGACCCTAACAGATATGACCAATATATCTAATAACGTCGGTGTAACGTCGAAATTATTTTTAAACTTGTAGTTATCCTTTGAATAATGTCCTTTGAAGTAATGGCCCACAAGCCTACGGCCTAAGCCGTCCTGATGCTCTTTAAGTAATGGACCAAGCATGTGAATACACTGATTACACCCAAACTCCAATGACCCCTCCCCCAGCAATGACTAGTAATAAAACAGTTTTAAGAAAACAAACCAACCGAGATTTATCACAGTCATGCCCTCATGCCTATACTCAGGAGATAACATTCCAATTTATCAATAGCAACCCATCATGTGCATAAGCAATCTAATATGAAAACAGATGCCTTATGCCTATAGCAATGCTATAATTCTTAACACCCAATTTGCTATTTACTATTTCAGTGCAATTAGTAGTGATAATCTGCAGCACTCATTTACAATAAACCTAGACAAGTATATATTCACCAGCAGTTATTTGAGTGCAATGTTCTGCAGGAGTGTAGAAGATGGAATTACCAGCAGTTATTTGAGTGCAATGTTCTGCAGGAGTGTAGAAGATGGAATTACCAGCAGTTATTTGAGTGCAATGTTCTGCAGGAGTGTAGAAGATGGAATTACCAGCAGTTATTTGAGTGCAATGTTCTGCAGGAGTGTAGTAGATGGAATTACCAGCAGTTATTTGAGTGCAATGTTCTGCAGGAGTGTAGGAGATGGAATTACCAGCAGTTATTTGAGTGCAATGTTCTGCAGGAGTGTAGGAGATGGAATTACCAGCAGTTATTTGAGTGCAATGTTCTGCAGGAGTGTAGAAGATGGAATTACCAGCAGTTATTTGAGTGCAATGTTCTGCAGGAGTGTAGAAGATGGAATTATCAGCAGTTATTTGAGTGCAATGTTCTGCAGGAGTGTAGTAGATGGAATTACCAGCATTTTTTTTGAGTGGAATGTTCTGCAGGAGTGTAGAAGATGGAATTACCAGCAGTTATTTGAGTGCAATGTTCTGCAGGAGTGTAGAAGATGGAATTACCAGCAGTTATTTGAGTGCAATGTTCTGCAGGAGTGTAGAAGATGGAATTACCAGCAGTTATTTGAGTGCAATGTTCTGCAGGAGTGTAGAAGATGGAATTACCAGCAGTTATTTGAGTGCAATGTCCTGCAGGAGTGTAGAAGATGGAATTACCAGCAGTTATTTGAGTGCAATGTTCTGCAGGAGTGTAGAAGATGGAATTACCAGCAGTTATTTGAGTGCAATGTTCTGCAGGAGTGTAGAAGATGGAATTACCAGCAGTTATTTGAGTGCAATGTTCTGCAGGAGTGTATTAGATGGAATTACCAGCAGTTATTTGAGTGCAATGTTTTGCAGGAGTGTAGAAGATGGAATTATCAGCAGTTATTTGAGTGCAATGTTCTGCAGGAGTGTAGAAGATGGAATTACCTGTTGAAGAAAAGGAAGAAGGAGGAGGAGTCACTTCACAATCAATATCAGTTGAAGATATGACCAATATATCTAATAACGTCGGTGTAACGTCGAAATTATTTTTAAACTTGTAGTTATCCTTTGAATAATGTCCTTTGAAGTAATGGCCCACAAGCCTACGGCCTAAGCCGTCCTGATGCTCTTTAAGTAATGGACCAAGCATGTGAATACACTGATTACACCCAAACTCCAATGACCCCTCCCCCAGCAATGACTAGTAATAAAACAGTTTTAAGAAAACAACCAAACAAACCAACCAACTGAGATTTATCACAGTCATGCCCTCATGCCTATACTCAGGAGATAACATTCCAATTTATCAATAGCAACCCATCATGTGCATAAGCAATCTAATATAAAAGCAGATGCCTTATGCCTATAGCAATGCTATAATTCTTAACACCCAATTTGCTATTTACTATTTCAGTGCAATCAGTAGTGATAATCTGCAGCACTCATTTACAATAAACCTAGACAAGTATATATTCACCAGCAGTTATTTGAGTGCAATGTTCTGCAGGAGTGTAGAAGATGGAATTACCAGCAGTTATTTGAGTGCAATGTTCTGCAGGAGTGTAGAAGATGGAATTACCAGCAGTTATTTGAGTGCAATGTTCTGCAGGAGTGTAGAAGATGGAATTACCAGCAGTTATTTGAGTGCAATGTTCTGCAGGAGTGTAGAAGATGGAATTACCAGCAGTTATTTGAATGCAATGGTCTGCAGGAATGTAGAAGATGGAATTACCAGCAGTTATTTGAGTGCAATGTTCTGCAGGAGTGTAGAAGATGGAATTACCAGCAGTTATTTGAGTGCAATGTTCTGCAGGAGTGTAGAAGATGGAATTACCTGTTGAAGAAAAGGAAGAAGGAGGAGGAGTCACTTCACAATCAATATCAGTTGAAGATATGACCAATATATCTAATAACGTCGGTGTATCGTAGAAATTATTTTTAAACTTGTAGTTATCCTTTGAATAATGTCCTTTGAAGTAATGGCCCACAAGCCTACGGCCTAAGCCGTCCTGATGCTCTTTAAGTCAATGGTACATACGTTTGGTTTCGCCTGCGCTTCCCGGTCCGGTCCTCAGTCATCAAGGTAGATGACCTTCAGAGATTGAGAGAGTGACCTGGCCTGCAGCTAGCTTTTTATTCATCTGTCCAAAACCTAACACAATGGAAACTGTCATCTCTTTGTCCATTGGACACAGGGATGGTCATTTACGCTACAGGAGAGGTCATAGGTCAGTTTGAATAGGTGGGCGATGTCTATTCCAGGTGCACTTGTAGATGTTCTCCTCTGGGTTCCCACCGCATATCAAGAGCACAGTACATACAGTTAATATTTGGATTCTGCTCATGCGCATAACTATTCGCAGGAGCGTGCGATCTTCTGCAAACCAACACCGGAATATTGCTCTTAAAATACCCTACAGCTGGATACCAAACACCACCTTATTACATAGTTCTGTCCCCTCCTATCCTGTAAAGGTGAATCCCTTTGTTCTTATACCATTTAAACAAGTGTAACTCGCTGGTGTGGTGCAGGGAGACTATGTGTACATTGTGCACTATTTGGATGAAATATGTAATGTGTTTTTATGGCTTTACCATGCGATTACAAACACTACCGTAATTACTCATATCACGCGCTAATACGCAGGACCGCGGAAGCGACCATATGGAATTTGCGAATATGCGCACGCACGGCAGAACAAGTACGCGCACGGAGGCCATATGTGTGTAGTTTGTACGTGACATGTGTACTGCAATATTTTTCGACTTCGACAGGAGGAAACATGTACACCATCTGATAGACCCATGGAGTCGTCAGGGCGTCTACTGCCACCGCCTGTGGGTCTCTCGCCCTGAAACAATACCACTTGAGCTTCTTGTTGAGACGAGAGGCCATCATGTCGATCTGTGGATATCCCTATCGACTTTTCAAGCACCTGAACACTTCCGAGTGAAGGCCCCACTCCCCCGGGTGCAGGTCGTGTCTGCTGAGGAAGTCTGCTTCCCAGTTGTCTACTCCCGGAATGAAAACTGCTGACAATGCCACAGCGTTTCTCTCTGCCCAGAGGAGAATTCTTGACACCTCTGACATTGCTGCTCTGCTTTTCGTTCCGCCCTGTCGATTTATGTATGCTCCTGTCGTCACATTGTCCGACTGGACCTGAATGGCCTGATCTTGAAGAAGATGTGAGGCCTGCAGAAGGGCGTTGTATATGGCCCTGAGTTCCAGAATGTTGATTGGAAAGAAGACTTCCTGACTGGACCATCTTCCTTGAAACTGCACCCCCTGAGTGACTTTTCCCAAACCTCTGAGGCTTGCGTCTGTGGTTAACAGAATCCAAGTCTGAATTCCGGACCTCCAACCCTCGATGAGGTGAGAAGTCTGTAGCCACCACAGAAGGGAGATCCTGGCTTTTGGTGACAGACGGATCCTCTGGGGCATGTGAAGATGCGAACCGAACCATTTGTTCAACAGATCGAGCTGGAAGGGTCTTGCGTGAAAACCTTCCGTATTGAAGAGCCTCGTAAGAGGCCACCATTTTCCCCAGAAGGCGAATGTACAGATGCACCGATATCCGGGTTGGATTCAGGACATCCTGAACCTTCGACTGGATCACTAATGCCTTTTCTAATGGAAGGAATACCTTCTGCGACTCCGTATCCAGTATCATTCCCAGGAATGGGAGCCTCCGTGTTGGCTCTAGGTGAGATTTCGGAAGGTGCAGAATCTACCCATAAACCTGGAGAAGTTTGGTTGAGAGAACAATACTGTCCAGCAACCTTTCCCTGGTCGGTGCTTTTATCAGGAGATCATCCAGGTATGGAATTATGTTCACTCCCTGCTTGCGGAGTAGAAACATCATCTCTGCCATCACCTTGGTGAACACCCTCGGTGCCATGGTGAGACCAAATGGCAGGCTTGTAGTGACAGTCCTGCAGTGCAAACCGTAGGTAAGCCTGATGAGGCAGCCAGATCGGAATATGAAGGTACGCATCCTTGATATCCAGAGACACTGGGAATTCCCCTTCCTCCAGACCTGAGATCACCGCTCTCAGAGACTCCATCTTGAATTTGAACACTCATAAGTACGGATTCAACGACTTAAAGTTCAAAATTGGTCTTACCGAACCGTCCGGTGTCAGTACTACAAACAAGTACCCCTTGTTTAGCTGATGAGGTGGAACTGGAACAATGACGTGAGTCTGTACCAGTTTTTGGATGGCATGTTGTAAAGTTATACTTGCCTCTTGTGAAACTGGCTTTGAAGAATCTGTGAGGTGGGAACTCTTGAAACTCCAGTCCGTAGCCCTGGGAAATAAGATTTATGACCCAGGGATCCTGGCACGAATTTGACCAGATTTGACTGAAGAATTGTAAGTGAGCTCCCACCTGACAGCCTTCCAGGCATTGCGGTCCACCGTCATGCTGAAGACTTTGAGGAAGCAGAACCTGGACTCTGTTCCTGAGCACCTGCTGTTGCTGGTTTGCATAGTTTACCTCTTGCGTCGCTGGAGGATATAGAAGCACCTCTGGATTTGCCCTTGAACTTGGCCATCCGAAAAGACTGTAATCTAGAAACTGATTAAGTCTTCTTGGTTGGGGGAGGGCTGCGGAAGGAAGATACATAGACTTACCCGCAGTAGCTGTGGAGATCCATTTGTCTAATTCATCTCCAAACAATGCCTCTCCTGTGAATGGTAGGCCTTCCACGCCTTTCCTGGAATCCGCATCAGCAGTCCACTGGCGTAGCCACAAGCCTCTGCGTGCCGACACTGCCATAGCGGTGGTGCGTGCATTAAGCACGCCTATTTCCTTTATGGCTTCCACCATAAAGTTCGCAGAGTCCTGTATATGCTGCAGGAGTAAGACAACATCCCCCCTAGATAAGAATTCTAACCCCTCATTTAGGTTACCTGACCACTTTGCAATGACTTTAGTGATCCATGCACATGCAATAGTGGGTCTTTGGGCTACCCCAGCAGCTGTGTACAATGGTGGTCATTCCGAGTTGTTCGCTCGGTAATTTTCTTTGCATCGCAGCGATTTTCCGCTAATTGCGCATGCGCAATGTTCGCACTGCGACTGCGCCAAGTAAATTTGCTAAGAAGTTTTGTATTTTACTCACGGCATTACAAGGTTTTTTCTTCGTTCTGGTGATCGTAATGTGATTGACAGGAAGTGGGTGTTTCTGGGCGGAAACTGGCCGTTTTATGGGAGTGTGTGAAAAAACGCTGCCGTTTCTGGGAAAAACGCGGGAGTGGCTGGAGAAACGGGGGAGTGTCTGGGCGAACGCTGGGTGTGTTTGTGACGTCAAACCAGGAACGAAACTGACTGAACTGATCGCAGTGGCAGAGTATGTCTCGAGCTACTCAGAAACTGCAAAGAAATTTCTAATCGCAATTTAGAGAATCTTTCGTTCGCAATTTTGCTAAGCTAAGATTCACTCCCAGTAGGCGGCGGCTTAGCGTGTGCAATGCTGCTAAAAGCAGCTAGCGAGCGAACAACTCGGAATGAGGGCAAATGATTTGAGTGTAGTCTCAATTTTACGATCAGCCGTGTCTTTCAGGGAGGCTGCACCAGGGACAGGCAATACGATTTTACGTGACAGCCTAGAGACTGATGCGTCCACTATCCATGGATTTTCCCATTTTTCCTAGTCCAGAGGACTAGGAAAAGATGAGAGCAACCTTTTAGGGATCTGAAACCTCTTATCAAGATTAATCCATGGTTCTTCAAACAGAGTATTCAATTCCTTTGACGCAGGAATATTACTGAGGACTTCTTTTTTTACATTAAGATTCCTCACACTCCTCTGACACCTTATCAGGAATATGCAGAACATCTCTGATAGCCTCTATAAGAGCCTCTATTCCCTGTGACAGAGCTGCATATCCCCCCCCCCCTCTGAGTCCACCTTCCCCTCCTCCATGTCTGACCTGTCAGCGTCAGACTGTAGGATATGGGCCAGAGATCGCTTTTGCGGACAAATGGGAGGGGATTGAGATGCTGTCTTGGGGACTGAGTCTCTGTTCATAAACTTATCCACAGTCTAAGTATTGCGTCTCTTTCTCATTGCGGGACAGTTTTGTAGAAAGAGTTGAAATCATTCCCTTTAGAGAATTAACCCATTCTGGATCAGCCCCGCTAGTCTGTGAACCCTGAGTACCCAGTAGAGAGCCCCCTGTGAAGAGGAACACTCTGCGGTACAAGACACACACTCTTTGCCTGACATAATGTAATGTGACAGCACAGACACACAGAGGTAAGGTAAAGCCCAATTAACCCACAAAGAGCCCTTCAGGGAGACACAGAGATGTTTGGAGACAGCCCCCACCACGCCCTTATCGCTAATGCCAAGCTTAACTGGGTCACAGACTAAGTACCCTGATAGGGGACTTAATACACTAGTAATCGCTCCCCCCCTGCTATGACCACCTGGTACAGCTGAGGTAATTTGGATGCACACTGGAGGAGCTGCGCGTCCCTGTCCTGTCAGCGTCTGTGTCCACTGCAGAGGGAAAATGGCGCTGGTGAGCTGCTGGATCCTCTCATAGTGAAGCCCCGCCGCTTCAATGGCACGCGGTCTTTACGCTTTTTATATACTGGCTGAGGAATCTGGTGCTTAAAATGGATAAAACCATTTTAAGGCTGTTGTGCCAGTATGGGTACTACTACTGTGTACAGTGTACGGGGATGCAGTTGTGTATTGTGTCCGGAGATGCATTCCAACCCGTTTAAAAGCCGTGTGTCTCCATACACTCATGCCTCCATAATGGCCGGCGCCCTGCTAGCCGTGATGCCGGCTCAGTACTCACCACTCTTCATTCTTCTGGCTCTGTTAGGGGTGGCGGCGTGCTGCGGAACTGTACGCTCGCCGTGATGGGCTTGCGAATAGGTCCCTCAGGAGCTCAGTGTCCTCTCAGCGGGAACGGGACCATTAACCCTTCAAGAAGTTGGGCCGTTCTCCCCCCTAAGTCCCACGAAGCAGGCAGGCTGGTGCCATCCGGCCCTGCCTGAAAATAATAGGATTTTAATACCTACCGGTAAATCCTTTTCTCTTAGTCCGTAGAGGATGCTGGGGACTCCGTAAGGACCATGGGGTATAGACGGGATCTGCAGGAGACATGGGCACACTATAAGACTTTGAATGGGTGTAAACTAGCTCCTCCCTCTATGTCCCTCCTCCAGACCTCAGTTAGAAAACTGGGGAGACGGACATTTCGAGGAAAGAATTTATTGTTTAAACACGGTGAGTGTCATACCAGCTCACACCTCAAACATACCACAGAACGTGGTATTCAATAGAACACCAGCCAAGGGCATGAAAGATTACACAGCCACATGCTGAGAGAATATGTAACACAACCTGTGTGTCAACCCAACCAATAAGAAGATACCGCATGCCATGGTATGAACCACGTCAGCAACAGCCTGACAGAAAAGAAACACCACAAGAGTGTAACCATAACCAATAACTGCAGACACAGTACGCACTGGGATGGGCGCCCAGCATCCTCTACGGACTAAGAGAAAAGGATTTACCGGTAGGTATTAAAATCCTATTTTCTCATACGTCCTAGAGGATGCTGAGGACTCCGTAAGGACCATGGGGTTTATACCAAAGCTCCAGACCAGGCGAGAGAGTGCGGACGACTCTGCAGCACCGATTGGGCAAACATGAGGTCCCCATCAGCCAGGGTATCAAACTTGTAGAGCTTAGCAAAGGTGTTTGAACCCGACCAAGTAGCCGCTCGGCAAAGTTAAACCGCCGAGACACCTCGGGCATCCGCCCGAGAAGAGCATATTGTCCTAGTAGAATGTGTCTCCACCGACTTCGGTAACGGCAATCCAACCGTAGAACGAGCACGCCGAATCGTATTACAGATCCAGCATGTAACAGACTGCATAGACGCAGGTGCCCCAATCACGCTGGGAGCATACCGGACAAACAGAGCCTCTGTTTCCCCAATCTGAGCCAAATAGGCAACATAAATATTCAAAGCCCTGACTACATCGAGAGACTTTGAATCAGCCCATGCTGAAGTTACCACAGGCATCAAAGTAGGCTGGTTTCTGCGAAACACAGAAAACCCCCTTTTGGCAGAACTATTATCCGAGTTCTCAATTCCGCTCTATCCACATGGATGATCAAACAGGGGCTCTTGTGAGACAAAGCCACTACTTCCGACACCCGCCTTGCGGACGCCAAAGCCAAAAGCATGACCACTCTCCAAGAGAGAAATTTTAACACAACCTTTCATAAAGGTTCCAATCAGTGTGACACAAGAAAACGCAACACCACGTCAAGGTCCCACGGTGCCAATGAGGGCACAGATGGAGGTTGGATGTGCAGTACTCCTTTCACGAAAGTCTGAACTTCCAGAAAGGTGGCCAATTCTTTTGTTGAAAGAAAATTTATAAGGCCAAAACCGCACTGAAATGGAGCCTAACTTTAGGCCTGCATCCACACCTGCTTGCAAAGAATGGAGAGGAACGACCCAGCTGAAAGTCTTCCGTAGGAACCTTCTTGGATTCACACCAAGATACATATTTACGCCAAATACGGTGGCAAGGCATTGCCGTTACTTCTTTTCTAGCCTGAAGAAGTATGGAAATGACTTCACTGGGAATACCCTTTCGGGCTAGGATATGGCGTTCAACCGCCACACCGTCAAGCGCAGCCGCGGTAAATCTTGATACACGCCCGGATCTTGCTGTAACAGTTCCTCACGTAAAGGAAGAGGCCAGGGATCTTCTATGAGTGAATCTTGAAGAACTGGATACCAAGCCCTCCTTGGCTAGACTGGAACAATGAGGATCGCCTGAACCTTTGTGCTTCTTACGTTTATCACCTTCAGAAAGAGTGAAAGCGGAGGGGACACATAGACCGACTGAAAACACCCAAGGTGTCACAAGGGCGTCCACTGCTATAGCTTGAGTGTCCCTTGACCTGGAACAATATCCCTGAGGCAAGACGCCAACATGTCCAATTGAGGCACTCCTCAAAGACTTGTCACTTCTGTGAAAACTTCTCGATGACGACTGTATTTCTCCCGGATGGAGATCACGTCTGCAGAGGAAATCTATTTCTCCGTCATCTACATCCGGAACGAAGACTGCTAATATATCGTTTACCTGTCTTTCCGCCCAGCTGAAAACTTTTGCGGCTTCTGCCATTGTTGCTTAGCTCCTTGTTCCGCCCTAGCGGCTTACTTACGCCACTGCTGTCAAGTTGTCCGACAGAAATAACACGGGCAGATCACGAAGAATATGTTAGGGAAAATAGCTCTTAATTTCAGAAAGCTTATTGCAGACAAGCTTTCCAGCTTGACCTTTTCCTCTGGAAATACTTCCCTTGGAAAGACTGCTCCCCAGCCTTGGAGATCTTCATGCATGGACACCAGGATCTAATCCTGGATCCCGAACCTTCGTCCCTCTAGGAGGTGAGACTGTGCAGACACCACAGGAGCGATATCCTGGCCATTAGGATTATATTTCGGTGCATGTGCAGGTGAGACCCGGACCACATTTCCAACTGGTCCCGTGAAAACCACTCTGGCATTTGACCTGCTCACCGAAAAGGCCTCTTAGGCCGCACCCATCTTCTTCATCAGTGGAACATATTGATGGATTGTCACTGCAAATCTGATCTGACTCTGGATCCTCAGACCTCTTTCCACAGGAAAACACAGAACCTCAACCGTTCAGTATCTACTCTGATACCCACCTCCGACATCCTCGTCGTTCCAGCCATTCCCTGTGTTGAAGAACAGTCAGAAAGAAACAACGATTTGGACCACTTGTTTCCTGACCTCGCCGTAATCAGGGGAGCGTCTCAGTACAGAATAACAATGGCTCTTACTATTGAAAGAAAACCATCATACTGCCAACACTCCGGTGAAATGGCAAAGACAATTCTGGATATCAACCCAGGTAGGCTAAATGCTGAGTAAACTGCAGTTAAACCCTTTTTCTACCTTTACGTGCTGGAGCTCCCTGGCCTGAGAGATTCCATCCTGTAGTTCAACTTCGTAAGTAGAAGTCTTTGTTTCTTTTTTTTTTTTTTAACAGAGACAGCAGGACAAAGTCCTGAACCTGACGCAACTCTGGTATGGCGTTGCGCAGTGCCAGATTAAGGACCATATGGGCCTGGAGCTGAAATTTATGGAGGGCCTATTGTGTACCGCCGAAGGGGGTGTGACCAGCAACAGTACTAGTACTAGTGTCTGCTACTAGTGTTCAGTGCAGTGAATATCAAAACAATCTAAAAATACGTATTATTATGGCCCAGATTTATCAGGCCTTGGAGAGTGATACATTGCACAGTGATAAAGCACCAATCTGCTCCTCTCATTTTTCAAACACAGCCTGTAACATGGCAGTTAGGAGCTGATTGGTACTTTACCACTGTGCATTTTATCACTCTCCAAGACTTTATAAATCTGGGCCTTTGGTTAGTGATGTGCAGTTAGGTGCTGGCTAGTGTCTAACAGAAATGTGTAGGATGCAATGTGTGTACAACACATACAATATGAAACAATTGACAGTGCTCAGGGTGAGTTTGTGAGGTAAGCGTGTAAAGACAGGTACGGATGTGGGGGCCGCTGGCGGTCAGTAGAAGTCCGCTGAGGGAACACTTGTATAGCAGTGTCCTGGAGATGATAGCTAGACGTCCGGCTTTGAGTATGTGCTTGTGGTTTTGTGGTGCCAAGCGCTCTGTCAGTGCAGTTATATATGTATGCCAACTGGCTGGTGGTATAACTTACAGCTGGTCGGAGATGCGTGCCTCTGTCTGCAGCAGCAATTCATCCCAGCTTCCTTAGCAATCAGCAGCAGCCAGATACCTCAGTCACGATCTCCCGGGCCGCCTTCCTGGAGCGGCGTTTGGCTGCTGCCAGGAGAGGGATGGCAAAGAAAACCAGCCGGGGAAACTTCTGTAAGCAGCCCCAATGGAGGCAGGGATTGCTAAGGGGACCGGGATCCCCCGAGCCCGACGAGCAGTGGCCCTTCCAGCACCCTAACAGCTGTGACTCCACTCCAACGCCACTAACACAGCCCCTCACAGTGCACATAACTTTGCTGAACGCACAAAGACTGAGCATCCAGACGTGCAGATCACCTGTCTGAGCATGGCCGCCAATGTGAGCAACCCAGAGTCTGTACACACACAAACACACACACATACACCCTATTTCCAATTCCCCCCCTCAGCCTGTCCCCAGTCACTCCAAACACAACATGTCCCCTTCAGGAACTACACTACACACACACAGCCTGTTCCCCCAGACCCCCCCTTCACTATCCGGCCAAGCAGCAAAGTCACCCGATGTCCACGGTGGTGGGGAGGTGCCTGTGCCATGTCACACAGTGTGACATCACGGCGCAGGGGAAGAGAGGAGACATTTTGCGGTGCAGGGAGGGCAGCTGGGGCTGTGACAGGCGGTGAAGGGGAGGGGTTGTAAAGTAGCAGTGTCTGTGGGCTGTTTCTAGCAGCGGAGCAGATCCTGTGGGCCTATTATGATGGGCGGGCCTGGAGCTGCAGCTCCACCTGCCCCATTGTTATTCCAGCTCTGGTCACAGTATCTGCATGCACCCCTCCACCCTGTGCTGCAGGGCCGACAAGATATGTCTGTGAATGACGTCGTTCACAGACATATTGCTGGTACACACGCGCCGATCAGTTAACGATATATATCGGCCATTCAACTGAATGGCCGATATATCGTCCAGTGTGTACCCAGTATTTCTGACACGGACCCCATTTACTGACAGATACATACTAACACAGATTCCACTAACTGATAAACACTGACACACTTACTAACATACACCCCACTCACAGAATATCCCCCTTACTGACATACACCACTTACTAACACAGATACAACTCACTGACACAGCCGACCTTTAATGACAGACAGCCATTACTGACACGGACACCCTTTACTGACAAAACATTGACACACACACTTATTGACACAGACACCCCTTACTGACTCACACACAGCAGATAAACTTACTGACACATACCACTTACTGACAGACATTACTTACTGACAAACACAGATAACTTACGGACACAGCTCACTTACAGACAGACATTACTTACTGACACACAGATAACTTACTGACACAGACCACTTACTGAGAGACATTATTTACTGACACACACAGATAGATAACTTACTGACACAGGGGACATGATTAACATTTACAAATATATAAGGGGGCAATACACAGAGCTAACGTGGGATCTGTTTTTTATAAGATCAGCACAGAGGACACATGGACACTCGCTTAGGTTAGAATATAGGAGATTTCGCACACAGAGGCGAAAAGGTTTTTTCACAGTAAGGACAATACGAATTTGGAATTCCCTGCCTGAGAGAGTAGTAATGGCGATACTTTTAAGAATGGGTTAGAAAAATTCCTAATGGATAAGGATATAAAGGGTTATGGTGGTAGGCCACGCACTAAAACAAAATGTAAAAATTAACAAAACAAAAAAAAAATCCTAAAAATAATAAAGCGTAGGAGCCCCCAAATGGGTTGAACTCGATGGACAAATTGTCTTATTTCAATCTCAAAAACTATGTAACGTACTGATTTACAGTGCCGTAACTAGATATTTTAGTGCTGTGTGCAAGGAACATCACCGGCGCCCCCCCCCCCCCCCAAATACAAAACAGGGCCAGTGCGCCCAAAATATAGGGGCGTGGATTCATGGGGAAGGGGTGTGGCCACAGACCACCCTTTTACACATTACGTCAGACAGAGCTCCCTTTTACATATTATGGCAGGCAGAGTCCCCTTTTACACATTACGGCAGGTAGGGTCCCTTTTGTACACTAGGCAGGCAGAGTCCTCTTTTTTACACATTAGGCAGGCTGAGTCCCTCTTTTTACACATAAGGCAGACAGAGTCCCCCTTTTTTTTTTTTACACATTACAGGAGCAGAGTCCCTTTTTTTTCTTACACAGTACACAGGACAGTCCCCCTTTTTTACACATTAGGCAGGCTGAGTCCCTCTTTTTACACATAAGGCAGAGTCCCCCTTTTTACACATTATGCAGGCAGTCCCCCTTTTTACACATTAAGCAGGCAGTCCCTCTTTTTACACATAAGGCAGACTGAGTCCCCCTTATTACACATTATGCAGGCAGGCCCTCTTTTTACACATAAGGCAGACTGAGACCCCCTTTTTTCACATTATGCAGCAGAGTCCCCCTTTTTTACACATTAGGCAGGCTGAGATAGGCAGGAGATAGGCGGCGGCAGGCGGGAGATAGGCTGCGTCGGCAGCAAGTAGTGAGAAAGCGGCTGTACGGGTGGGGGGTATGAGGCCAGATGGTGCACCCTCAGTGCATCTGCGCTGTGGGCAAGGCACCAATGGCACACACCTAGTTACGGCCCTGCTGACAGACATTACTTACTGACACACACAGACAGATATTTTACGGATGCAGACCACTTACTGACAGACATTACTTACTGACACACACACACACACACACACACACAACTTAGTGACACAGACCACTTACTGACAGACATTACTTACCGACACACACAACTTACTGACACAGACCACTTACTGACAGACATTACGTACAGACACACACAACTTACTGACACAGACCACTTACCGACACACACAACTTACTGACACAGACCACTTACTGACAGACATTACTTACCGACACACACAACTTACTGACACAGACCGCTTACTGACAGACATTACTTACAGACACACACACACAACTTACTGACACAGACCACTTACCGACACACACACACAACTTACCGACACAGACCGCTTACTGACAGACATTACTTACCGACACACACACAACTTACTGACACAGACCACTTCCTGGCAGACATTACTTACCGACACACACAACTTACTGACACAGACCGATTACTGACAGACATTACTTACCGACACACACACAACTTACTGACACAGACCACTTCCTGACAGACATTACTTACCAACACACACACAGACCACTTACTGACAGACATTACTTACCGACCCACACAACTTACTGACACAGACCGCTTACTGACAGACATTACTTACAGACACACACACAACTTACTGACACAGACTACTTACCGACACACACACACACAACTTACTGACAAAGACCGCTTACTGACAGACATTACTTACCGACACACACACAACTTACTGACACACACAACTTACTGACAAAGACCACTTCCTGACAGACATTACTTACCAACACACACACAGACCACTTACTGACAGACATTACTTACCGACACACACACACACACAGACCACTTACCAACAGACACACAGACAACTTACTGACACAGACCGCTTACTGACAGACTTTACTTACCGACACACACACAACTTACTGACACAGACCACTTCCTGACAGATATTACTTACCAACACACACACAGACCACTTACTGACAGACATTACTTACCGACCCACACAACTTACTGACACAGACCGCTTACTGACAGACATTACTTACAGACACACACACAACTTACTGACACAGACTACTTACCGACACACACACACACACAACTTACTGACAAAGACCGCTTACTGACAGACATTACTTACTGACACACACACAACTTACTGACACACACAACTTACTGACAAAGACCACTTCCTGACAGACATTACTTACCAACACACACACAGACCACTTACTGACAGACATTACTTACCGACACACACACACACACACAGACCACTTACCAACAGACACACAGACAACTTACTGACACAGACCGCTTACTGACAGACATTACTTACCAACACACACACACTAACACACACACAGACAACATACTGACGCAGACCACTTACCGACAGACATTACTTACCGACACACATACACAACATACTGACACAGACTACTTACCGACAGACATTACATGCTGGCACACACAGACAACTTACTGACACAGACCACTTACTGACAGACTTTACTTACCGACACACACACTACTTACTGACACGGACCACTTACTGACAGACATTACTTACCGACACACACAGCTTACTGACACAGACCACTTACTGACTGACATTACTTACTGACACACACAGACAGACAACTTACTGAAATAGAGGGAAAGGGAGATCCTGGTGTGTTCTGCGACACGCCAGGTTTTGCACGTCTGCTCCAAAATACACGACCATGCTTTTCTCACAGATAGTGGCCTACTCCCCCAGGACAGGTCTTTCCCCTTTTTCATTGAGCATCACACACTTCAGACAAGCCAGAGAGCGATGCTTGCATTGATCTATGAGGATGAAGCTTGAGACTAGTCCAGGGGCGGAGCTTCAGTTGAAAAAAGCTTCTGACTGGTCTGGGGGAGGAGCTTCCACGAGTCCTGGGGCGGAGCTTAGACAGGCCTGGGGGCAGGGCTTCTGTTGTAATGAGGACTTCACTTTGACTGGTCTGGGGGCGGAGCTTAGGCGGGTTTGGGGGCGGAGCTTCGGGTGGGGCCGTGCAGCAGACTGAGCAGAGTCTCAGAAAGGCAATGGGCCGCCGCCCGCTGGGTGTAGGCAGTTCGGCCAGCGGGTGCTACAGTACAGTTGGGCACCTGGGAGGTGAGTGCGGTTGCTGCGCTGGTGGTGACAGGATTTTTTTTTTTCCTGTCAAAACTGCATTCGATCCTGTGGGCCTATTTTCAGTGGGGGGCCTGGAGCTGCGGCTCCATCCGCCCCATTGGTAATCTGGCCCTGGCGTTGCGTACTACCTCCCCTTCCAGAGGGGAATCGGTAAGATCTCTTTGAAAAATCAGTGAGGGGAATCATCTGTAAACTCCAGTATGTCCCCCTTTGGATTCTATTATTAACTCCCAGGCCCAAGTCCATTCCCGGACTGACGGAAGAGTATTAGACGAGTTCCCACCGGTGTGGGCTCCAGCCAGATAGACCCAGCGACATGCGGTGGATGTGGTAGAAACAGAAGACAATATCCGCTTCTGCGAACCTAACAAGGCTGCAGAGCTCTTACCTTTTCACCTTCCACTATCTGCACAGAAAAGGGAAAAAAGAACGGTATCGAACCGGTTAAAATGACTGCATCCCACAAAAGAATGCGTCACCAACCGTTGTGAGGGAATCTAACTCACGAAGGTAGACTTACCAGTGGTATTCGCCGAGAGTAACTTAACTGAGGCATCCTCAAACAGCGGTACACCGTCACAGGGAAAAACTCCAGTATCTCTCGGAGTCAGCCTCAGCATTCCTCCGGCCACACTTACTGCAGACGCACGGCAGCCTGCCACAATGTTATAGAGAAGAACCAACATAAGAAATATCCCCTTTCTCTTCAGGGTAATTCTATCGGATGTCTTTCCAAATACAAGCACTCCCCCATGTGCATGTAATGCAAATAACTTCAAAGCATAGAAATAAAATATCACTTAGCTTCCTGTATACGATCCTTTGTGACAGGGCCCCGTGCCGACTAGGAGTTGACTTTCACAGTATTCTATCCGCGGCGGGAAAAGAATAAACACTCGGACTCCTCGTGAGGATCTGAGACCAACTCATCACGGCCGACCTAGAGCTTTATCAACAGAGCGACCAGCACATGAGAAGGAATACTTTTACTTCAGCATTCATTAGAAATCTTAACATATTGTAATACACATATACCCACATATCCTATATATATCATATATAATAAGAATTTACTCACCGGTAATTCTATTTCTCATAGTCCGTAGTGGATGCTGGGTACTCCGTAAGGACCATGGGGTATAGACGGGCTCCGCAGGAGACTGGGCACTCTTAAAAGAAAGATTAGGTACTATATCTGGTGTGCACTGGCTCCTCCCTCCATGCCCCTCCTCCAGACCTCAGTTAGGGAAACTGTGCCCGGAAGAGTTGACATTACTAGGAAAGGATTTGGAATCCAGGGTAAGACTCATACCAGCCACACGAATCACACCATACAACTCGTGATAACTATACCCAGTTAACAGTATGAACAATAACTGAGCCTCTCTCAACAGATGGCTCATACAATAACCCTTTAGTAAAGCAATAACTATATACATGTATTGCAGAGAGTCCGCACTTGGGATGGGCTCCCAGCATCCACTACGGACTATGAGAAATAGAATTACCGGTGAGTAAATTCTTATTTTCTCTGACGTCCTAGTGGATGCTGGGTACTCCGTAAGGACCATGGGGATTATACCAAAGCTCCCAAACGGGCGGGAGAGTGCGGATGACTCTGCAGCACCGAATGAGCAAACTCAAGGTCCTCCTCAGCCAGGGTATCAAACTTGTAGAATTTTGCAAAAGTGTTTGAACCCGACCAAGTAGCAGCTCGGCAAAGTTGTAAAGCCGAGACACCTCGGGCTGCCGCCCAAGAAGAGCCCACCTTACTAATTTAGGATGCGGCAGTCCAGCCGCAGAATGTGCAAGCTGAATCGTGCTACAGATCCAGCGAGCAATAGTCTGCTTTGAAGCAGGAGCACCCAGCTTGTTGGGTGCATGCAGGATAAATAGCGAGTCAGTTTTTCTGACTCTAACCGTCCTGGAAACATAAAGTTTCAGGGCCCGGACTACGTCCAGCAACTTGGAATCCTCCAAGTCCCTAGTAGCCGCAGGCACCACAATAGGTTGGTTCAAATGAAACGATGATACCACCTTAGGGAGAAATTGGGGACGAGTCCTCCATTCTGCCCTTTCCATATGGAAGATCAGATATGGACTTTTACATGACAAAGCCGCCAATTCTGACACACGCCTAGTCCAAGCTAAGGCCAAAAGCATGACCACTTTTCCACGTGAGATATTTTAGCTCCATGGTCTTAAGTGGCTCAAACCAGTGGGATTTTAGGAAATCCAACACAACGTTGAGATCCCAAGGTGCCACTGGAGGCATAAAAGGGGCTGAATATGCAGCACCCCTGTAACAACGTCTGAACTTCAGGCAGTGAAGCCAGTTCATTTATTAGAGAAAATGTATAGGGCCGAAATCTTGACCTTTATGGATCCTAATTTTAGGCCCTTAGCCACTCCTGACTGTAGGAAGTGCAGGAATCGACCCCGCTGGAATTCCTCTGTAGGGCCTTCCCGGCCTCACACCAAGCAACCTATTTTCGCCATATACAGTGAAAAAGTCTTGCTGTCACGTCTTTCCTAGCCTTTATCAGCGTAGGAATAACTGCATCCGGAATGCCCTTTTCCGCTAGGATCCGGCGTTCAACCGCCATGCCGTCAAATGCAGCCGCGGTAAATTTTGGAACAGACAGGGCCCCTGTTGCAACATGTCCTGTCTGAGAGGCAGAAGCCCTGAGTCCTCTGAGAGCATTTCCTGCAGCTCCGGGTACCGAGTCCTTCTTGGCCAATTCGGAGCAAAGAATATTGTTCTCACTCCTCCTTTTATTACAATTCTCAGCCCTTGGGTATGAGACGAAGAGGAGGGAATACAGAGACCGACTGGAACACCCACGGTGTTACTAGTGCGACCACAGCTATCACCTGAGGGTCCCTTGACCCGGCGTAAAACCTTTTTTAGCTTTTTATTGAGGTGGGACGCCATCTAGTCCACCTTAGACAGTTCCCATCAATTTGCAAACTGCGTGAAGACTTCCTGATGAAGTCCCCACTTTTCCGGGTGGAGGTCGTGCCTGCTGAGGAAGTCTGCTTCCCAGATGTCCACTCCCGGAACGAACACTGCTGACAGTGCGCTTACTTGATTCTCCGCCCAGCGAAGAATTCTGGTGGCTTCCACCCTCGCCACCCTGCTCCTTGTTCCGCCTTGGCGGTTTACATGAACCCCTGCGGTCTGACTGGATCAGAACCGGTTGGTCGCGAAGCAGGATCTCCGCTTGACTTAGGGCGTTGTATATGGCCCTTAGTTCCAGGATATTGATGTGAAGGCAAGTCAGTTGACTTGACCACAGACCTTGGAAATTTCTTCCCTGTGTAACTGCCCCCCACCCTCGGAGGCTTGCATCCGTGGTCACCAGGATCCAGTCCTGAATGCCGAATCTGCGGCCCTCGAGAAGGTGAGCACTCTGCAGCCACCACAGGAGAGACACCCTGGCCCTGGGGGATAGGGTGATTAATAGTGATGAGCGGATTCGGTTTTACTCGGTTTTACTCGGTTCTCAAAACGGCATCTTATTGGCTCACGGATGTCACGTGTTTTGGATAGCCAATAAGATGCCGTTTTGAGAACCGAGTAAAACCGAGTAAAACCGAGTAAAACCGAACCTCGCTCATCACTAGTGATTAACCGATGCATCTGAAGAGGTGATCCGGACCACTTGTCCAGTAAGTCCCATTGGAAGGTCCTCGCATGGAACCTGCCTAAGGAGATGGCCTCGTATGATGTCACCATCCTTCCCAGGACTCGAGTGCAGTGATGCACTGACACCTGTTTTGGTTTTAATAGATTCCTGACCAGTGTCATGAGCTCCTGAGCTCTCTCTATCGGGAGATAAACCCTTTTCTGGTCTGTGTCTAGGATCGTGCCTAGGAGAGGCAGATGAGCTGTAGGAACCAACTGCGACTTTGGAATATATAGAATCCAGCCGTGTTGCCGTTACACTTCCAGAGAAAGTGATACGCTGTTCGGCAACTGCTCTCTTGATCTCGCTTTTATGAGGAGATCGTCCAAGTACGTGATAATAGTGACACCTTGCTTCCGCAGGAGCACAATCATATCCGCCATTACCATGGTGAATATTCTCGGGGCCGTGGAGAGACCAAACGGCAACATCTGAAATTGGTAATGACAATCCCGTACCGCAATTCTGAGGTACGCCTAATGAGGTGGATAAATGGGGACCTGAAGGTCAGGGGTGTATCTACCTATTGGCCAGGATGGCACTCGCCAAGGGCGCCAGGCAAGGAGGGGGCGCCGTCCGGCTGTGCCATTTATGGCCAGGGGGTAGAGCCAAGTGGTACTGTTAGACTTGGTGACTGTCTGTCAGTGCCGGCGCCAGTGTCCGGCAGCAGCGCACTGCACCTCGCTTGTAATCAGACAACATAAACTACAGCTCCCTGCAGCCCTTGTTGCTGAGAGCTCCCGGCACCAAGGGCTGCTAGGAGCTGCAGTTTACTTTGAGTCTGATTGATCACTAGTGCTGAGCTGTGCTGCTGGACACTGGCGCTGGCAGGGCCGTCTTAACAGCAGTCTAGGCCCCTGGGCACAGCAATGCACTGGGCCCCCTACCCATCCTCCAGCGGTAGGGGTGGGAGGTGCTATCAGCGGCAGCTTTGAAGTCCCGCGGGCGCTAGGGGGTGTTCTATCTTCCACTCAGCATGTAGGACCTGGAGCAGTAATTTCTGCTAATTACTCCTTTACTGCACAGATGGGGTTAAACTGTAGAAGAGGGCATTGGGCAGAATGAAGGGGCCCTGGTACATGACTTCCAGGGTGGTAGGGAGTGTTTAATACGTAGGGGAGGGGTGGATAGTGGAGTGGGCTTAATATTTATCAATTTCCGGTGGGAGGGCAGCTTGCTTGACTGCAGATATCTCAAGTTCCTGAAAATGTATTTCTTAGCTTTGAACGGGATAAAAAAACCAGAGAGTCCCACCTTTCAGAAGGTTCTGGGGACTTGGGGATTAGAGTTCAGGAGCCAGAGCAATTTACCAATGAAAATCTAAAACTGCATATTAAGCGTGTGGCGCTGGAGCAGTGAGCAGCTGCTTGAAGGCTGATATCTCTGGTTCTGGGCATAGAAGAGACAAGCTGCCAGTGTCCACCAATAGGGGAGAGTCGCAGCTTTAGGATTATACCTTCAGAAAAACTCTAAGTCAGACAGAACCTGGGATATCTGGTTGGGAAGAGCAATTAACAGGCTTGGATGGGGACCACTGCTTTCAAGTCGGATATCTCCAGTTCCCCAGGTCCGATTTGCAAAAATCTGGTACCCCTGGAAAGAGGGGACCCTCAGCTATCAGCCTAGCGCCCTTATACTCCTGGGGCCCTTGGGCAAGAGCCCTTTGAGCCCATACGAAAAGACGGCCCTGGGCGCTGGCAGTGACAGACAGTCACCAGGTACAGTCAGAGCCGGATTATGGGAAGGGGGGGTCAAGGCACAGGACTGCCCTGTCCTGCATTGGGCTAGGGCCATAGATGGAGTGGAAGCACGGGGGTGGGACTACACGGCACTCACTGCCAGGCAGCCCAGCAGCATGGAGGAGAGGGAGAGAGGACAATGAGCTACTAAAGTACATGCAGTCAGCGTACCCTGCCTGTTATGTGGGGGTGACACTATATAATCTGTCTGTCTGTATGTGTGTCTGTGACTGCATTTATGTATGTGACTATATGTGTATGTATGTTTGTGTGTGTATAAGTATCTACTGTATTTGTGTGTGTTTTAGTGTGTGACTATGTATGTGAATAAGTGTGTAACTATGGGGGTCATTGCGAGTTGATCGCTCGCTGACGATTTTTGCAGCACAGCGATCAGGTAAAAAAATGGCAAAACTGCGCATGTGCCGCAATGCACACGCGCGTCGTACGTGCACAAAGAGCATCGCTGCTGTGCACTGGATCTAGCGTATCTTCCATTCGCACAGCCGATCGCAAGGAGAGGGCGCTAATGGGTGTCAACTGACGGTTTTCTGGGAGTGTTTGGAAAAACGCAGGCGTGGCCGGGCATTTGTTGGACTGGTGTCTGACGTCATTACCATGTCATTCGTCGCAGAAATCATCGCACAGAATAAGTAACTACAGGGCTAGTCTTGTTTTACACAAAATGTGTTTGCATCCGCTCGGCTGCACAGGCGTTCTCACTCCTGCAAAGTGAAAATACACGCCCCCGTGGGCGGCGACTATGCGTTTGCACGGCTGCTAAAAGTAGCTAGCGAGCGATCAACTCAGACTCACCCCCTAGGTAGAGTATGTATGTGACTGTATTTTATCTACTGCATGTGTGACTGGACTGTATATCATATCTATGTGTTTTGTGTGTGACTATGTATGTAAGTGTATATGTGTGTGCCTATGGGCAGGATCAGATATACTAATGGCAAATGTGGTTTGACCGCATTCCCCATATAAAATTAGGAATATATTTATTAGCACTAGTCCACATTTCCATTTTCTATTTGCATTCCCCATATGACCTGTATAGGCAGTGTTTTCTATAGGGTTATGACTGAGTGGCGTAACGTGAATAAGAGACACTACTGTGCGGTGTAATGTGATACTGTGTGGCATAGTTTGAATTGGAAGTACTATTGTGTGACCACAACCCTTCCCCACAAGGCCATATTCCTTTTTTGACACGCCTCCCTTAATTCAAATATGTGTATGTGTGTGTGGGGGGGGGGCCTGACCTGACTTTGCCAGGGGCGCTCGGACCCCTAGATACACCCCTGCTGAAGGTATGCATCCCTTATGTCCCGATTCACAATAAAGTCTCCCCCTTTTTAGGCTTGCACTGACCGCTCTTAGCGATTCCATCTTGAACTTGAACCTTCTCAGGTATATGTTCAGGGATTTTTAATTCAATATGGGTCTGACCGAACCGTCTGGTTTCGGGATTACAACATGGTCTAATAATAACACCCTCTTGTTGAAGGAGGGGACCCTTGACCACGACCTGTTAAAGATACAATTTGTGAATTGCAGTTAACACTGGCTCCCTCTCTTGGGGGGAAGCCCGCAGGGCCGTCGGTGAGGGGGGACATCTTCTCACAGTCCAGCTTGTATCCCTGAGACACAATATCTATTGCCCAGGGATCGAACAGGGAGTGAACCCACTTGTGGCTGAACTTACGAAGGCATGTCCCCACCGGGCCTAGCTCCGCCTGTGGAGCCCCAGCGACATTGGTGGATTTTTGTAGGGGCCGGGGAGGACTTCTGTTCCTGGGAACTAGCTGCCCGGCTCTGACAAGAAAGGACGCACCTCAGACTTTCTTGTTTCTTTATACGAAAGGCTGCATTTAATAATGTCGTGCTTTCTTAGGCTGTGCAGGAATATAAGGCAAACTAGCAGAATTACCAGCTATAGCTGTGGAGACCAGGCCCGAGAACCCTTCTCCACACAATCCTCAGCCTTCCATATGCCTCTTAAGTCGGCATCATCTGTCCAATGCATATTCTACAGGACACGTCAAGCAGAGAACGACATAGCTTTGACTCTTGGACCCAGTATACTCATGTCTCTTTGGGCATGCTTTATAACTACATATCTATCACTTAAGACAGCATCTTTAATATATATATATATATATATATCTATATGCATACTAGGGTCTCATCTCTGCTGATAAGGTACCTGTCCACGCTGCCACAGCGCTATAAACCCATGCCGACACAATCGCCGGTCTGGGTAGTATACTATAATGTGCACGTTATCTGCAGGATCCCTGAGAATAGCAAGTGCTTGTTACGCACACCAGTGCTAACAGGAGTATACCGGTGTATGAACAGAGAGGGAAGCGAAGCAAACGAACTCACAGACAGTATAACATAACATACACAGGAGGTGATGGAATAACTAATAAACACAAAGTGAACGGAGAAGCCCAAAGGCTCAGGAATTGGGTGTCTCCCTAGTGTCAGGAATGCTCAGATGGAATAGAGCGGACAATGAAGCGATGTGTAGTGATTTAACATGTGGAGCACCTGAAATTATGTTGCTAAGAGCAACAGAAAAAACCCCAAAGGGTTACCAACGGGTGTGGGAATAAACTCCTTGGTCAGAGATAGAAATATAGACACAAGGAGAGTATCCACAATCCTATCCCCCACTTGCAGGGCACAGGTTCAGCTTACTGCCACTAAACTGACACCTGGACGCCCTGCACAGTGAGGGAGGATTAAGCAAGCAGGTCTGAGAGTACAGCCGCAAACCTGCTGGGTTCACAGAATAGCAAAAGAACCCCAGCAGGTCAAACAACTGACTCCAGTCTTACTGCTAGGTCCGGAATGGCAGAATGAAGTACCGAATCCCAAGGCCTATTCGCAGTAAGCAACAAGTAAATACAAAGTCACACAGTACTAGCTAACTCTCTGGAACTGACTAACAAACAAAGATTCAGCAGCATTTGCCTAGCCTGAGAGGATGGTTTATATAGCAGGTGCTGTCCACGCCCCACTCAGACCTCACAGACTGTGAGCACAAAACCAGCGCCGGATTCCCTGCCGTGCACAGAGACTGTAACCACTACACAGTAAAAACCCGGACCGGAGTATCAGCTGCGCTCAGGTTACTTCGCTAACACTTGCCTCCCGGTTGCCATGGCGACGTGGCAGCACAGAGCAGGAGATCCTAACAGTACCCCCCCTCTGACGAGGGGTCAAAGAACCCCTACCACCGGATTTATCGGGGAACTGTGAGAAGAAAGAGCGTATCAGTCTGGGGGCATGAAGATCACAACTGTGCACCCACGACCGCTCCTCCGGGCCATACCCCTTCCAGTGCACCAAAAATGACAGCCGACCCCGAACCATCTTGGAGTCAAGAACCCTTTCAACCACAAACTCCCTCTGACCCCGTATCAGAAGAGGAGAAGGTCTTCCACTGGAAGAAGGATTACTAACCGCCAGTTTTAAAAGGGAACAATGAAATGTTTTATTGATACCCAATGAACGGGGCAGATCTAACTGAAATGCCACCGGATTGATAACCCTGGTGATCTTATAAGGGCCGATGAACCGGGGGCCAAACTTATGAGATGGCTGTCTCAACTTCAAATTCTTGGTGGACAACCAGACGAAGTCTCCTAATTTGAAGCTGCAGGGTCTTCTCCGCTTATCAAAAACCCTTTTGGTCACTAATGACACAGACACAAGGGCTTTCTTCACTTTCCTCCAAATACCCCTAAGGACCGAAACAACAGAGGAACCACCAGCCGTGGAATCCAGGGGGTCAAAAGAATTGGCCTTAGGATGATGCCCATACACACAAAGGAAGGGAGAGCTCCCTGTAGCAGAGTGAGCCGCGTTGTTATAGGCAAACTCCGCCATGGACAGATGAGCAACCCAGTCAGTATGACACTTGGAGACATAACACCTGAGGAACTGCTCCAAGGACTGGTTCACCCTCTCAGTCTGCCCATTAGACTGTGGATGGTAGCCTGACGACAAGCTCACAGAAATCTGGAGATCAGAACAAAATGCCCTCCAGAATTTGGCCACAAACTGGGATCCACGGTCAGAGACCACATCAAGTGGCAACCCGTGGAGGCGCACAACATGCTGCATAAATAACTCAGACAGGCGTCTGGCCGATGGCAACCCAACCAGTGGAACGAAATGCGCCATCTTCGAAAACCTGTCAACGACAACCCAAATGGCTGTCATCCCCGAGGATTTGGGCAAGTCCACCACAAAATCCATGGAAATGTGGGTCCATGGCTTAGACGGAATAGAGAGTGGATGTAATGGGCCGACAGGAACCCCTCTAGGAGTTTTATTTCGGGCACAAACGTCACATGCCCGAACCCACTGATCCACATCCCTAGCCACCGAGGGCCACCACACCGCCCTAGACAGCAACTCCCGAGTTCTGGCAATACCCGGATGCCCTGCCGACCTCTTGGCATGGAATTCCAGGAACACTCGCTGTCTTAACCTAGGAGGCACAAACAAGAGACCTACCGGAAGGTCTGGAGGAGCCTGCTCCTGTGCTCTAAGGACTAATGACAAGAGGTCCTGGGTAATGCCCACTTTAATACATGATGGGGACACAATGGGCAATGGCTCCTCGGTAGTCTCTTGAACTGGAGCAAAACTCCGCGAGAGCGCATCAGCCTTGATGTTTTTTGACCCAGGGCGATATGTTATCAAAAAATGAAAGCGAGCAAAAAACAAAGCCCATCGTGCCTGCCTGGCATTGAGCCGCTTCGCTGACTCTAAATATGCCAGATTCTTATGGTCGGTGAGAATTGAGACCACAAACTTAGCCCCCTCAAGCCAGTGTCTCCACTCCCCGAGTGCATCCTTTATAGCCAACAATTCCCGGATACCCACATCATAATTCATCTCGGCAGACGAAAATTTACGGGAAAAGTAAGCACAGGGATGAAGGCGATTATCAGACACCCCCATCTGAGAGAGCACTGCCCCAATACCTATCTCAGAGGCATCCACTTCTACCACAAAAGGACGCTCTGGATCTGGGTGTCGCAGCACCTTGGCCGAGACAAATGCCCCAGGGGCTCTCGTGACCAAGCCAAAAGGTGAAACGTACGTTGAGAGAAGCGTCAACAGTGACGTCATCGCGGCGACGCCCAACCCGGAAGCGGGCGGCCGCGCTCGTCACTAACAGCGGGACCAGCAGGACTTTGAAAAGGTAAGTAAAACATATAAAATCCGCCGCAGATCGTGCGGCCAGGGTACATAACACTAGACCACCAGGGTCTTAGGCGCATCACTCCAAATCAGTGCAGCACGGAAACTTTTTCCCTGCTCTAAACTGATTATACAGTGCTTAGCACTGTTCCTTGCGCTCAATAGTGTGCTTCCTCCTTACAAACGACCTATACTGGGTGATTTCATCAGACCATTAGGGTCATCAATTATGCCTATACTTATCATCAATTTGTAAAGAGGTGTCAATTTACCCCATGACAGTGGTAACGGTCATCAGACCATTATACACCACTTTATTTACCCTTGTCACAGATATCGCAATAGCAATCTAAATACTATATTTTCTGTTTCACAACAGCTTGCTGAATTACAGTAATAATCTGTGGCACTTAGTCCTCATACCCGCCCTTGCCTCCAAGGTTCTACTATTACTATATACAGATACCAAAATGTGATCTAAAGATACAATTTGTTTTTTCAATATGCATATGTTTTATGGTAGCATTTTTCATACTTCATCTCTGACTATTTGATATTTGATATGAGATAGAGGTATTCATTTCTTCCTACTTAGGAATTAAAGGTAAGTATTGTCACTTAGGAGCCAGCCCTGAGCTCCGTCATAATATATGACCATTTATTTTCTTTCGCATAGGGACTAACCTACTCTGTGTGTTTTGTCCTTTACATCAGTTAATTAGAGTATATATAATTTTTTTCAAGCCTCACTCTACCTTTTCATACATCCCCCCAAAAAATTTTTTTTCATTTAGTGACATGATTCACACACACTCACATCATATATCACTTTCCTAAATTTCTCCAACTATACACATCCTCCCTAAACCCAGACACCAATTATTTTTACATTGTCTGGAAATACTATCCCGAAACCATCAGTGGTTGTGGTTGAGTGTGAAGTACACTAAAACAGTGCATTCTCCCTTTCCACTCAATTTTTTCCTCACACTGGCCCACGGCCATACTACCCTGAATACGCCCGATCCTGTCCAATCTCGGAAGCTAAGCAGGTGTGGCCTGGCTAGTATTAGGAAGGGAAACCCCCTGAGAATACCAGGTGCAGTGGGCCCCATTTTAATTCTCCAAAACTGACTATACCCCTATGTCTGTTTCTGGAAAAACACTCCCGGACCACCCATGGTGGATTTGTATTCAGCACGGACATTGAAATCTTGCTCTTATTTTCTTTCACTTCTTTCTCACCCCAGGCCCACGGCCATACTACCCTGAATGCGCCCGATCCTGTCCGATCTCGGAAGCTAAGCAGGTATGGCCTGGTCAGTATCAGGATGGGAAACCCCCTGAGAATACCAGGTGCAGTGGGCCCCCTTTTTCCTCTATCTCTAATACAACATTCAACATTGCTCATTCAAACTTGCTACCATATCACTCTCCATTTGGATACCTTTGTATTGAGGCATATATAGTGACGGTCCTGGATATACTCATTTCACTTGAATATACCTATATCCTTCCAATTTATCACTTCCAATATTTTCACCTTCTCCTAGCCACTTGTACCTCATTTGCTAAAAGGGTTAAACAAGTTTTTTTCGCTAAATTACCAGACACGAGTCCTATATTCTTCATACTATTCCTCCTCCCCTTTTTTTTTCCTTTTATTTGAGAAACAATTAAAGGTTAAGTTTTATCGTATTTATATTTTTTTCCATACTTACCTCATCTAATCTAATTTAATTTATTCAAATGAGTGCTCCCAAACAAGGGTTTTTTGTCTTGTCTCTCCTTCCCAACTGTAGTCCAATCTACAATTTTCCTGGGAGCACCGCCAATCAGTAGCAGTTCCTAATCACATTTTTTCAACTGCATTTATATTGGTTTTCTTATGCTATTCATATATCTTACTTAGATTATTAACACTAGTGCGGTTCCAAATTCAACCTTATATACCCAATCCAGGACTGCCTGTACCTTAGAACCCTCCATTTGGAAACCTTCTGAGGAGATAATATACCCTAGAAATGCGATTTGCTGGACTTCAAACTCGCACTTCTCCAGCTTCGCCCCAAGCTGGTGGTCTCTGAGTTTCTGGAGGACTAAGCGTACATGCTTCCGATGTTCCTCCAGGGAATGAGAGAAGATTAGGATGTCATCTAGATAAACAACTAAGAATCTATCCAAATATTCCCTGAGCACATCGTTCATGAATTCCTGGAAGACTACCGGGGCATTAGAGAGCCCAAAAGGCATCACCAAATATTCATAATGCCCTGAGTGGGTATTAAAGGCAGTCTTCCATTCATCCCCCTCTCTTATTCGGATTAGATTGTAAGCACCGCGTAGGTCAATCTTAGAAAAAATGGTGGCAGTACAAAGCTGGTCAAACAAAACCGAAATGAGAGGCAGTGGGTACGAGTTTTTAATCGTGATACGGTTCAATTCCCTGAAGTCGATGCAGGGTCGCAACGAACCGTCCTTTTTACCCACGAAAAAATAAGAATTTACTTACCGATAATTCTATTTCTCGTAGTCCGTAGTGGATGCTGGGGTACTCCGTAAGGACCATGGGGAATAGCGGCTCCGCAGGAGACAGGGCACAAAAGTAAAAGCTTTAGGATCAGGTGGTGTGCACTGGCTCCTCCCCCTATGACCCTCCTCCAAGCCTCAGTTAGGATACTGTGCCCGGACGAGCGTACACAATAAAGAAGGATTTTGAATCCCGGGTAAGACTCATACCAGCCACACCAATCACACTGTACAACCTGTGATCTGAACCCAGTTAACAGCATGATAACAGCGGAGCCTCTGAAAAGATGGCTCACAACAATTATAACCCGATTTTTGTAACAATAACGATGTACAAGTATTGCAGACAATCCGCACTTGGGATGGGCGCCCAGCATCCACTACGGACTACGAGAAATAGAATTATCGGTAAGTAAATTCTTATTTTCTCTGACGTCCTAAGTGGATGCTGGGGACTCCGTAAGGACCATGGGGATTATACCAAAGCTCCCAAACGGGCGGGAGAGTGCGGATGACTCTGCAGCACCGAATGAGAGAACTCCAGGTCCTCCTCAGCCAGGGTATCAAATTTGTAGAATTTTGCAAACGTGTTTGCCCCTGACCAAGTAGCAGCTCGGCAAAGTTGTAAAGCCGAGACCCCTCGGGCAGCCGCCCAAGATGAGCCCACCTTCCTTGTGGAATGGGCATTTACATATTTTGGCTGTGGCAGGCCTGCCACAGAATGTGCAAGCTGAATTGTACTACACATCCAACTAGCAATCGTCTGCTTAGAAGCAAGAGCACCCCGTTTGTTGGGTGCATACAGGATAACAGCAAGTCAGTTTTCCTGACTCCAGCCGTCCTGGAAACATATATTTTCAGGGCCCTGACAACATCTAGCAACTTGGAGTCCTCCAAGTCCCTAGTAGCCGCAGGTACCACAATAAGCTGGTTCAGGTGAAACGCTGACACCATCTTAGGGAGAAACTGGGGACGAGTCCGCAGCTCTGCCCTGTCCGAATGGACAATCAGATATGGGCTTTTGTGAGACAAAGCCGCCAATTCTGACACTCGCCTGGCCGAGGCCAGGGCCAACAGCATGGTCACTTTCCATGTGAGATATTTCAAATCCACAGATTTGAGCGGTTTAAACCAATGTGATTTGAGGAATCCCAGAACTACGTTGAGATCCCACAGTGCCACTGGAGGCACAAAAGGGGGTTGTATATGCAGTACTCCCTTGACAAACTTCTGGACTTCAGGAACTGAAGCCAATTCTTTCTGGAAGAAAATCGACAGGGCCGAAATTTGAACCTTAATGGACCCTAATTTGAGGCCCATAGACAGTCCTGTTTGCAGGAAATGCAGGAATCGACCGAGTTGAAATTCCTCCGTGGGGGCCTTCCTGGCCTCACACCATGCAACATATTTTCGCCAAATGCGGTGATAATATTGTGCGGTCACCTCCTTCCTGGCTCTGACCAGGGTAGGGATGACCTCTTCCGGAATGCCTTTTTCCCTTAGGATCCGGCGTTCAACCGCCATGCCGTCAAACGCAGCCGCGGTAAGTCTTGGAACAGACATGATCCTTGCTGAAGCAAGTCCCTTCTTAGTATCTCTTGAAGTTCCGGGTACCAAGTCCTTCTTGGCCAATCCGGAGCCACGAGTATAGTTCTTACTCCTCTCCGTCTTATAATTCTCAGTACCTTGGGTATGAGAGGCAGAGGAGGGAACACATACACCGACTGGTACACCCACGGTGTTACCAGAGCGTCCCAGCTATTGCCTGAGGGTCTCTTGACCTGGCGCAATACCTGTCCAGTTTTTTGTTCAGACGGGACGCCATCATGTCCACCTTTGGTCTTTCCCAACGGTTCACAATCATGTGGAAGACTTCCAGATGAAGTCCCCACCTCTCCCGGGTGGAGGTCGTGCCTGCTGAGGAAGTCTGCTTCCCAGTTGTCCACTCCCAGAATGAACACCGCTGACAGTGTTATCACATGATTTTTCGCCCAGCGAAGAATCCTTGCTGCCATTGCCCTCCTGCTTCTTGTGCCGCCCTGTCTGTTTACGTGGGCGACTGCCGTGATGTTGTCCGACTGGATCAGCACCAGTTGACTTTGAAGCAGAGGTCTTCCTAGGCTCAGAGCATTGTAACTTGCCCTTAGCTCCAGTATATTTATGTGGAGAGAAGTCTCCAGACTTGACCACACTCCTTGGAAATTTCTTCCCTGTGTGACTGCTCCCCAGCCTCTCAGGCTGGCATCCGTGGTCACCAGGACCCAGTCCTGAATGCCGAATCTGCTGCCCTCTAGTAGATGAGCACTCTGCAGCCACCACAGAAGAGACACCCTTGTCCTTGGAGACAGGATTATCCGCTGATGCATCTGAAGATGCGATCCGGACCATTCGTCCAGCAGATCCCACTGAAAAATTCTTGCGTGAAATCTGCCGAATGGAATCGCTTCGTAAGAAGCCACCATTTTTCCCCAGGACTCTTGTGCATTGATGCACTGACACTTGGCCTGGTTCTAGGAGGTTCCTAACTAGCTCGGATAACTCCCTGGCTTTCTCCTCCGGGAGAAACACCTTTTTCTGGACTGTGTCCAGAATCATCCCTAGGAACAGCAGACGTGTCGTCGGAATCAGCTGCGATTTTGGAATATTTAGAATCCATCCGTGCTGTCGTAGAACTACTTGAGATAGTGCTACTCCGACCTCCAACTGTTCTCTGGA
The DNA here is from genome assembly GCF_028390025.1 of Pseudophryne corroboree. Classification (NCBI taxonomy): domain Eukaryota; kingdom Metazoa; phylum Chordata; class Amphibia; order Anura; family Myobatrachidae; genus Pseudophryne; species Pseudophryne corroboree. Next base: position 637,109,657 of record NC_086447.1, on the reverse strand, counting down.
CCTTGCCCTTATCAGGAGATCGTCCAAGTAAGGGATAATTAAGACGCCTTTTCTTTGAAGAAGAATCATCATTTCGGCCATTACCTTGGTAAAGACCCGTGGTGCCGTGGACAATCCAAACGGCAGCGTCTGAAACTGATAGTGACAGTTCTGTACCACGAACCTGAGGTACCCTTGGTGAGAAGGGCAATTTGGGACATGGAGGTAAGCATCCTTGATGTCCAGGGACACCATATAGTCCCCTTCTTCCTGGTTCGCTATCACTGCTCTGAGTGACTCCATCTTGATTTGAACCTTTGTATGTAAGTGTTCAAAGATTTCAGATTTAGAATAGATCTCACCGAGCCGTCTGGCTTCAGTACCACAAATAGTGTGGAATAATACCCCTTTCCTTGTTGTAGGAGGGGTACTTTGATTATCACCTGCTGGGAATACAGCTTGTGAATTGTTTCCAATACTGCCTCCCTGTCGGAGGGAGACGTTGGTACAGCAGACTTCAGGAACCTGCGAGGGGGAGACGTCTCGAATTTCCAATCTGTACCCCTGGGATACTACTTGTAGGATCCAGGGGTCCACTTGCGAGTGAGCCCACTGCGCGCTGAAACTCTTCAGACGACCCCCCACCGCCTTTGAGTCCGCTTGTACGGCCCCAGCGTCATGCTGAGGACTTGGCAGAAGCGGTGGAGGGCTTCTGTTCCTGGGAAGGGGCTGCCTGCTGCAGTCTTCTTCCCTTTCCTCTACCCCTGGGCAGATATGACTGGCCTTTTGCCCACTTGCCCTTATGGGGACGAAAGGACTGAGGCTGAAAGACGGTGTCTTTTTCTTTATACGGCAATACTTCCATGTGCCGTTTGGAATCTGCATAACCTGACCACTGTCGTGTCCATAAACATCTTCTGGCAGACATGGACATCGCATTTACTCTTGATGCCAGAGTGCAAATATCCCTCTGTGCATCTCTCATATATAGTAATGCATCCTTTAAATGCTCTATAGTCAATAAAATACTGTCCCTGTCAAGGGTATCAATATTTTCAGTCAGGGAATCCGACCAAGCCACCCCAGCGCTGCACATCTAGGCTGAGGCGATCGCTGGTCGCAGTATAACACCAGTATGTGTGTATATACTTTTTAGGATATTTTCCAGCCTCCTATTAGCTGGCTCCTTGAGGGCGGCCGTATCTGGAGACGGTGACGCCACTTGTTTTGATAAGCGTGTGAGCGCCTTATCCACCCTAGGGGGTGTTTCCCAACGCGCCCTAACTTCTGGCGGAAAAGGGTATAACGCCAATAATTTTCTATCGGGGGAAACCCACGCATCATCACACACTTCATTTAATTTATCTGATTCAGGAAAAACTACAGGTAGTTTTTTCACACCCCACATAATACCCTCTTTTGTGGTACTTGTAGTATCAGAAATATGTAACACCTCCTTCATTGCCCTTAACATGTAACGTGTGGCCCTAATAGAAAATACGTTTGTTTCTTCACCGTCGACACTGGAGTCAGTGTCCGTGTCTGTGTCTGTGTCGACCGACTGAGGTAATGGGCGTTTTAAAGCCCCTGACGGTGTTTGAGACGCCTGGACAGGTACTAATTGGTTTGCCGGCCGTCTCATGTCGTCAACCGACCTTGCAGCGTGTTGACATTATCACGTAATTCCCTAAATAAGCCATCCATTCCGGTGTCGACTCCCTAGAGGAGTGACATCACCATTACAGGCAATTGCTCCGCCTCCTCACCAACATCGTCCTCATACATGTCGACACACACGTACCGACACACAGCACACACACAGGGAATGCTCTGATAGAGGACAGGACCCCACTAGCCCTTTGGGGAGACAGAGGGAGAGTTTGCCAGCACACACCAAAACGCTATAATTATACAGGGACAACCTTATATAAGTGTTTTCCCTTATAGCATCTTAATATATAATAATATCGCCAAATAAGTGCCCCCCCTCTCTGTTTTAACCCTGTTTCTGTAGTGCAGTGCAGGGGAGAGCCTGGGAGCCTTCCCACCAGCAGTTCTGTGAGGGAAAATGGCGCTGTGTGCTGAGGAGAATAGGCCCCGCCCCCTTTTCGTCGGGCTTCTTCTCCCGTTTTTCTGACAACCTGGCAGGGGTTAAATAAATCCATATAGCCCCAGAGGCTATATGTGATGTATATTTAGCCAGCATAGGTACTTTCATTGCTGCCCAGGGCGCCCCCCCCAGCGCCCTGCACCCTCAGTGACCGTTGGTGTGAAGTGTGCTGAGAGCAATGGCGCACAGCTGCAGTGCTGTGCGCTACCTTAAGAAGACTGGGAAGTCTTCAGCCGCCGATTTCTGGACCTCTTCTCTCTTCAGCATCTGCAAGGGGGTCGGCGGCGCGGCTCCGGTGACCCATCCAGGCTGTACCTGTGATCGTCCCTCTGGAGCTAGTGTCCAGTAGCCTAAGAAGCCAATCCATCCTGCACGCAGGTGAGTTCACTTCTTCTCCCCTAAGTCCCTCGTTGCAGTGAGCCTGTTGCCAGCAGGACTCACTGAAAATAAAAAACCTAATAAAACTTTTACTCTAAGCAGCTCTTTAGGAGAGCCACCTAGATTGCACCCTTTTCGGCCGGGCACAAAAACCTAACTGAGGCTTGGAGGAGGGTCATAGCGGGAGGAGCCAGTGCACACCACCTGATCCTAAAGCTTTTACTTTTGTGCCCTGTCTCCTGCGGAGCCGCTATTCCCCATGGTCCTTACGGAGTCCCCAGCATCCACTTAGGACGTCAGAGAAAGAACCCCGACCCAACTGGGGACTGTGAGGGTCTGATAAATCCCTTAGCCAAGTTCTCCTGAATGTACTCTGCCATAGCCTGAGTCTCAGGACGTGACAGGGAGTACAACCTGCTCTTGGGAAGCTTAGCATCCGGCAACAAATCAATGGCACAGTCATAGGGGCGATGGGGAGGTAGTACCTCCGCAACTTTTTTTGGAGAACACATCCGCAAAATCTGCATAACATCCTGGCAATCCTGGCAAACTTAGCTGCGAGAGCCTGACTGGAAGGCTCAAGCAACTCCTGAACCAATCACTACCCCAACTAAGAATCTACCCAGAGACCCAGTCAAATTGAGGGTTATGGGCCCTTAACCAGGGTAACCCCAAAACCAATGGGGCAAAAGAACAGACAGTCACATAAAAAGACAATTTTTCAGAGTGTGTGGCTCCAATAAACAAAGGAATTTGGCTGGTGCAGGAGGTAATTTTACCCTGGGACAATGGTTCCCCGTTTAACCCACAGATCTCAATCTCTGATGCCAAAGGTACTGAGGGAACAGAGTGTTCCAGGGCGAATTGACGGTCCATGAAAACCCCATCGGCCCCACTGTCAACAAAGGCCTCAGTCTTGACAGTTTGACCGAGGATCTCCAAAGTCACCGGAATGAGAAAAGTCTTTTTAGGAAATTCTGACTTCTGGCCTGACAGGATATTTCCCATCATCCTCAGGCCCTGAAGTTTTCCGGTTTTTCTGGGCATGATACTACAACATGACCTTTATTCCCACAGTACAAACACAAACCCTGCTGTCTCCTCCGCGTCTTCTTACGCGAGGAGAGGCGGGTAGCCCCAATCTGCATAGGCTCCTCTGAATATTCCTCAGAGTCTGAGGTTCCCTTGGGAAAAAAGGAAACTGCGGTCTCCCTTTCAAGCCTACGCTCTCTCAGTCGTCTATCCACCCGGATGGATAACTGCATGAGCTGATCTAAGCTATCAGGCGAGGGATATTGTACCAGTTGGTCCTTTATCTGGTCAGAAAGGCCCCTTCGGTACTGGTTTCTCAGGGCTGGGTCATTCCACTGGGTATCATGAGCCAACCTCCGAAACTCCGTACTATAAACCTCAGCTGGCCGTCGCCCTTGCTTAAGAACCGTAATCTGAGCCTCGGCTGAAGCCATCTTGTCAGGGTCATCATACAAAATGCCCAGTGCCGTAAAAAAAGCATCAACACTTTTAAGCGACGGACAGTCAGGCTGTAACCCATATGCCCAGACCTGTGAGTCTCCTTGTAGCAAGGAAATCACCATGCCCACCCGCTGAATCTCCGACCCAGAAGACTGGGGCCTAAGCCTGAAATCACATATCCGCTCTATCACCTCCTTAGAGGAGCCTTTTACCTCAGACATGTCGACACACGCGTACCGACACACCACACACACAGGGGATGCTCTATTTGAGGACAGTTCCCCCACAAGGCCCTTTGGAGAGACAGAGAGAGAGTATGCCAGCACACACCCCAGCGCTATATAACCCAGTGATTACACTACAACTCAGTGTTTACCCAGCAGCTGCTGTATATACAAATTTTGCGCCTAAATTTATGTCCCCCCCCCCCCCCCCCTCTCTTTTCACCCTTTGTGTACCAGGATACTGCCTGGGAGAGCCTGGGGAGCTTCCTTCCAGCGGAGCTGTGAAAAGAAAATGGCGCTGGTGTGCTGAGGAAGAAGGCCCGGCCCCCTCAGCGGCGGGCTTCTGTCCTGTTTCTGACTAAAAATGGTGGGGGTTTTACACATATACAGTCACAGACTGTATTATGTGTATATATTACCAAAAGGTATTCTTATTGCTGCCCAGGGCGCCCTCCCCCCAGCGCCCTGCACCCTACAGTGACCGGAGTGTGTGGTGTGCAGTGGGAGCAATGGCGCACAGCTGCAGTGCTGTGCGCTACCTTAATGAAGACCGGAGTCTTCTGCCGCCGATTTCATCTCCTTCTCTTCTGACTTCTGGCTCTGCAAGGGGGGCGGCGGCGCGGCTCCGGGAACGGACGATCGAGGTCAGGCCCTGTGTTCGAACCCTCTGGAGCCAATGGTGTCCAGTAGCCTAAGAAGCATAAGTTAGCTGCACGCAGGTAGGTTTGCTTCTCTCCCCTCAGTCCCACGTAGCAGTGAGTCTGTTGCCAGCAGATCTCACTGAAAATAAAAAACCTAACAAATACTTTCTTTCGAGCAAGCTCAGGAGAGCCCACTAGGTGCATCCAGCTCTGGCCGGGTACAGATTCTAACTGAGGTCTGGAGGAGGGGCATAGAGGGAGGAGCCAGTGCACACCAGATAGTACCTAATCTTTCTTTTAGAGTGCCCAGTCTCCTGCGGAGCCCGTCTATTCCCCATGGTCCTTACGGAGTTCCCAGCATCCACTAGGACGTCAGAGAAAGAGTTTTAACAAAAGTAAGTTCTTACCATAAAACTCGTTTTCTGCTGCGGGGTACACTGGGCTCCACAAGGAAAGACATAGGGGATGTCCTAAAGCAGTTCCTTATGAGAGTGGACGCACTGTAGCGGGCACAAGAACCTGGCGTCCAAAGGAAGCATCCTGGGAAGCGCCAGTATCGAAGGCATAGAACCTTATGAACGTGTTCACAAAGGACCACGTAGCCGCCTTGCACAATTGTTCAAGGGTCGCACCACGGCGGGCCGCCCAAGAAGGTCCAACAGACCGAGTAGAATGGGCCGTAATGTGAGCAGAAGCTGATAGACCAGCCTTCACATAAGCATGTGCAATCACCATTCTAATCCATCTGGCCAAAGTTTGCTTGTGAGCAGGCCAGCCCCGTTTGTGAAATCCAAACAGCACAAAGAGAGAATCAGATTTCCTAATAGAAGTTCTCTTCACATAGATACGGAGAGCCCGTACCACATCCAAAGACCGCTCTTTGGGAGACAGATCAGGAGAAACAAGTGCCGGAACCACAATCTCCTGGTTAAGGTGGAATGAAGAAACCACCTTAGGTAAATATCCGGGACGAGTCCTAAGAACCGCCCGGTCACGGTGAAATATCAGATATGGGGAACTACAAGACAAGGCACCCAAATCCGACACTCTTCTAGCTGAAGCAATAGCCAGCAGAAACACCACCTTAAGGGAAAGCCACTTAAGATCAGCTGAACCAAGAGGTTCAAACAGAGACTCTTGTAACGCCTCCAAAACCACTGACAAGTCCCAAGGACCCACAGGCGGGACCTAGGGAGATTGGATACGCAACACACCCTGAGTAAAGGTATGCACATCAGGTAAGGTCGCAATCTTACTCTGAAACCACACCACAAGGCAGATACTTGAACCTTGAGGGAGGCCAGACGCAGGCTTAAATCCAGGCCCTGCTGAAGAAAGGCCAACAACTTGGCTATACTAAACTTGGAAGCGTCATAATTGTTAGATGCGCACCAAACAAAGTAAGAATGCCAGACCCTATAGTAAATCCGAGCAGAAGCCGGTTTCCGGGCCCGCAACATAGTTTGAATGACCGCCTCAGAAAACCCTTTAGCCCTTAAGACTGAAGCTTCAAGAACCACGCCGTCAAAGACAGCCGAGCTAGGTCCTGGTAGACACAGGGGCTCTGAACGAGGAGGTCCGGGCGTTGTGGAAGTAGAATTGGATGCTCTGACGATAGGCCCTGCAGGTCTGAGAACCAGTGCCTTCTGGGCCATGCTGAAGCTATGAGAAGCAGAATTCCTCTTTCTTGCTTGAACTTCCGAATTACCCTGGGCAGGAGTGACACCGGAGTGAACACGTACGGCAGCCGAAACCTCCACGGCACCGCCAGCGCATCCACAAATGCTGCTTGAGGATCCCTTGTCCTTGCTCCAAAGACCGGTACCTTGTGATTGTGTCGAGACGCCATCAGATCCACGTCTGGAAGGCCCCACTTTTCCACTAGGAGTTGAAACACTTCTGGATGGAGGCCCCACTCTCCGGCGTGTATGTCCTGACGACTGAGAAAGTCCGCTTCCCAATTCAGGACTCCCGGAATGAATATTGCCGATATGGCCGGTAGATGGCTTTCCGCCCAATGTAGAATCCGTGAGACTTCCTTCATTGCCAAACGACTTCGAGTGCCGCCTTGATGGTTTATGTAAGCCACTGTGGTGGCGTTGTCCAACTGTACTTGAACAGGACGGTTCTGAATTAAATGCTGGGCCAGGGTCAACGCATTGAAGACCGCCCGCAATTCCAGAATGTTGATCGAGAGGAGAGATTCCTCCTTGGTCCACCGACCCTGAAGGGAGTGTTGCTCCAGCACCGCTCCCCAACCTCTGAGACTGGCATCTGTCGTCAACAGGACCCAGTCGGATATCCAGAAGGGACGGCCCCTGCACAATCGTTGGTCTTGGAGCCACCAGTGCAGCGACAGACGGACCTCCGGAGTCAATGAGATCATGTGAGACCTGATCCGGTGAGGTAGGCCATCCCACTTGGCTAGAATCAGCCTCTGGAGGGGGCGAGAATGGAATTGAGCATACTCCACCATATCGAATGCTGATACCATGAGGCCCAGCACCTGCATCGCCGAATGTATCGACACTTGCGGACGAGAAAGGAAGCAACGAATCCTGTCATGAAGCTTCAGGACTTTCTCCTGAGACAAGAACAACCGCTGGTTGTGAGTGTCCAATAGCGCTCCCAGGTGCACCATGCTCTGAGCAGGGACCAGGGAGGATTTCTTCCAGTTGATGAGCCACCCGTGGGCTTGTAGAAACCGGACAGTCATATCCAGATGACGTAGGAGAAGTTCTGGGGAATTTGCCAGGATTAACAAGTCGTCCAGATGCGGCAGTATCTTGACCCCTTGAGTACCACCGTCATCACCACCATAACTTTGGTGAAGACTCGCGGCGAAGTAGTTAAACCAAAAGGTGACGCCCGAAACTGGTAATGGAGGTTGCCAATCGCAAACCTCAGGTATTGCTGATGTGACACTGCTATAGGAATATGCAGGTAAGCATCCTGTATGTCGAGGGAGACCATGTAGTCCCCAGGATCCAAGGCCAGAACTATAGAGCGAAGGGTTTCCATACGGAACTTGGAAACTTTCACAAACCTGTTCAATGCCTTGAGGTTGAGAATGGGGGCTGGGAGGACCCATTCGGTTTCGGGACCAGAAACAGCGGAGAATAGTACCCCCGGCCACTCTGAGCAAGAGGCACCTGTACTACGACTCCTGTATCCAGGAGGGTCTGTACCACCGAATGTAGAGTGTTTGCTTTTATCTGGTCCAACAGGACGTCTGTCCGGCAAAATCGATGAGGGGGGCGGTTTTTGAAGGCTATGGCGTAACCTCGAGTGACGACTTCCCGTACCCAGGCATCTGAAGTGGTGTTCAACCATTCCTGGGTATACCCTAGAAGCCGGCCCCCCACCCTGGGATCCCACAGGGGGAGGCCCGCCCCGTCATGCAGCAGGTTTATCGGTCTTGGAAGCTGGCTGTCACAACTGAGGGCTGGTGCTGACCAGGGGGAGCCTCAGTTGTAGGGGCTGAGGTATATGTGTACCTGGGAGGCAGTACAGGGTTCTTAGGCAAGCAGGGAACCTTTAGAACAAATGCCCGAAGGCGTGACCAAGACAACGAAGGAAAGTTCAAAGGTTTATTAAACACAGTTCAGAGGAATACGGATGACTTGGTACAGGTAACAGGAATCACAGTTCAGAGAAATACTTGGGATCGATGGCGGAGCACCGACGGAGACTTGGGATCGATGGCGGAGCACCGATGGAGACTTGGGATCGATGGCGGAGCACCGATGGAGACTTGGGATCGATGGCGGAGCACCGATGGAGACTTGGGATCGATGGCGGAGCACCGATGGAAGCTAGAAGCTGGAAGCCGGTCTCAGGTAACTGCCAGTCACAGGGAGCAATGTAGACACTGCAGAGTCAGGCTGTACAGCAGAGAAAGTCCATGGAAGAACTGCACACTGGAATCACTGAAGACAATTGAAGCACTGACAAAACTTTCCAGCCCAGGAACAAGATATTTATACCAGCTGGGAAACAGGGATTGGCTGGCTGATTAAGCAGAGTCCAGAGTGCAGCTGCTGGGTAATCAGGCCGAGAGCAGAGTACAGCTGATAGGCTGAAAAGTAACATGTGATGAAAACAAACATGGCTGCGCCCATGTTTGAACTTGGAGGGAAAGACTGTTTGTAACTTGCATGTGAAACTTAACCCTGATGCTGCCAGAATCACAGTAAAGAGATTAGAAACAATGAGATTGGCTGGCTGATTAAGCAGAGTCTAGAGTGCAGCTGCTGGGTAATTAGGTAGAAACCAGAGTGCAGCTGATAGGCTGAAAGGTAACATGTGATTAGGAAAACATGGCTGCGCCCATGTTAGCTTTTGGAGGGAAAGATTGTTTGTAACTTGCATGTGAAACTTAACCCTGATGCTGCCAGAATCACAGTAAGGAGATTAGAGACAATGAGATGCAGCGTCCTGCACACAGACAGTGCAGATGGAATCCAGGCTTGGAACACTGGGACAGTCTCAGGAGACATTTGGAAGGTAAATACTGATAAGGAATTACCTGGATCGTGACACTGGCTGACGGGCAGCCCAGGCTCTAGTGGGCTTCGGCTTACCAGGTTTGGAAGTACGAAAGGGGCGAAAGGACGTACCTTTAGCCTTCGACACAGAAGGAACGGTACTTGGCAGACAGGCAGTTTTGGCAGTAGCCAAGTCAGCCACTATCTTATTTAAGTCCTCCCCAAACAGAATATCTCCCTTGAAAGAGAGTACCTCCAGGATTTTTCTAGAATCCAGATCCACAGACCAGGATCTCAGCCACAATATCCGGCGAGCCAGGACTGATGTAGTAGAGGCCTTGGCTGTTAGGATACCGGCATCAGAAGCCGCCTCTTTAATATAGTGAGAAGCTGTGACAATATATGACAAGCATTGTCTAGCATGGTCAGGAGAGATTTCAGCTTCTAACTCTAGGGCCCATGCTTCAATAGCCACTGCAATAGTGGGCCTTTGCGCAGCACCCGTGAGGGTGTAAATCGCTTTTAGACAACCCTCCACACGTTTATCCATAGGCTCTTTCAGAGACGTGACGGTAGTGACAGGTAGAGCTGAGGAAACCACCATCCTAGCCACATGTGAGTCCACTGGAGGAGTCGTTTCCCAATTCTTAGACAGCTCTGGCGCGAGGGGATAGCGAGCTAGCATCTTCTTTTGAGGCACAAACTTCTTTCCCGGGTTTCCCCAGGGTTCCTGACGTATATCCACTAGGTGGTCAGAGTGAGGTAAAACTTGTTTAATCACCTTCTGACGCTTGAACCTATCTGGTTTCTTAGGAGGGGCGGATGGCTCAGGATCATCCGTAATCTGTAAAATCAACTTAATAGCCTCCAAAAGATCCACATGTGAACTACCCTCCCCCTCAGCAGTATCTGTGTCAGAATCTGTGGGGTCAGTGTAAGCGCCATCTTCATCAGACGAGGTGTCAGTGACAGCAGTGGATTATGAGGAGATAAGAGCTCGCTTAGAGGACCCCTTGGTCTTAGGCGAGCGAGGGTCAGACTTTTTAGTAGACTGGTTCAACTTCTTCAATTGAGCAGACAAATTATCCGCCCACGGCGGGTTAGCTGCAGGGACCACATACGGTTGCACCGGCATAGGAGGTCCCATAGGGGGTGCTAGTTTAGTAACTAGCGTATGTAGAAGCGTGGAGAAAGTAGCCCATGGTGGGTCATTATGCACCCCCTGCTGCCACAGTCCCACTGGGGGGCAAGGAGCCCCCAGAACCAGAGCCCACAGCTGCTATGGTCTCCTCATAGGGATCTGTGGCTTCAGCAACACCTGCAGTGTGTTCAGCCCCGGAACCGTTACCCTCAGAAGCAGGCATGATATAACTTGCACTATCAGGTGACACAGTACAATTGTCAGCAGCACAATACCTCTTGCCCAAACCCCTGCGCAGTGTAGTCAGCACAAGCAGGGATTCAGGAGAGATATGGTGACTAAAATCACAGAGACAAAATAAGAATTTACTTACCGATAATTCTATTTCTCATAGTCCGTAGTGGATGCTGGGGACTCCGAAAGGACCATGGGGAATAGCGGCTCCGCAGGAGACTGGGCACAAAAGTAAAAAGCTTTAGGACTACCTGGTGTGCACTGGCTCCTCCCCCTATGACCCTCCTCCAAGCCTCAGTTAGGATACTGTGCCCGGACGAGCGTACACAATAAGGAAGGATTTTGAATCCCGGGTAAGACTCATACCAGCCACACCAATCACACCGTACAACTTGTGATCTGAACCCAGTTAACAGCATGATAACAGAAGGAGCCTCTGAAAAGATGACTCACAACAACAATAACCCGATTTTGTAACAATAACTATGTACAAGTAATGCAGACAATCCGCACTTGGGATGGGCGCCCAGCATCCACTACGGACTATGAGAAATAGAATTATCGGTAAGTAAATTCTTATTTTCTCTAACGTCCTAGTGGATGCTGGGGACTCCGAAAGGACCATGGGGATTATACCAAAGCTCCCAAACGGGCGGGAGAGTGCGGATGACTCTGCAGCACCGAATGAGAGAACTCCAGGTCCTCCTCAGCCAGGGTATCAAATTTGTAGAATTTAGCAAACGTGTTTGCCCCTGACCAAGTAGCTGCTCGGCAAAGTTGTAAAGCCGAGACCCCTCGGGCAGCCGCCCAAGATGAGCCCACTTTCCGTGTGGAATGGGCTTTTACAGATTTTGGCTGTGGCAGGCCTGCCACAGAATGTGCAAGCTGAATTGTACTACAAATCCAACGAGCAATCGTCTGCTTAGAAGCAGGAGCACCCAGCTTGTTGGGTGCATACAGGATAAACAGCGAATCAGATTTTCTGACTCCAGCCGTCCTGGAAACATACATTTTCAGGGCCCTGACTACGTCCAGCAACTTGGAATCCTCCAAGTCCCTAGTAGCCGCAGGCACCACAATAGGCTGGTACAAGTGAAAAGCTGAAACCACCTTAGGGAGAAATTGAGGACGAGTCCTCAATTCTGCCCTGTCCGTATGAAAAATTAGGTAAGGGCTTTTATAGGATAAAGCCGCCAATTCTGAGACACGCCTGGCTGAAGCCAGGGCTAACAGCATTACCACTTTCCATGTGAGATATTTTAAGTCCACAGTGGTGAGTGGTTCAAACCAATGTGATTTTAGGAATCCCAAAACTACATTGAGATCCCAAGGTGCCACTGGAGGCACAAAAGGAGGCTGTATATGCAGTACTCTCTTGACAAACGTCTGAACTTCAGGAACAGAAGCCAGTTCTTTTTGGAAGAATATTGACAGGGCCGAAATTTGAACCTTAATGGACCCTAATTTGAGGCCCATAGACAGTCCTGTTTGCAGGAAATGCAGGAAACGACCCAGTTGAAATTCCTCCGTAGGGGCCTTCCTGGCCTCGCACACGCAACATATTTACGCCAAATACGGTGATAATGTTGTACGGTTACATCCTTCCTGGCTTTGATCAGGGTAGGAATGACTCCATCCGGAATGCCTTTTTCCTTCAGGATCCGGCGTTCAACCGCCATGCCGTCAAACGCAGCCGCGGTAAGTCTTGGAACAGACATGGTCCCTGCTGGAGCAGGTCATTTCTTAGAGGTAGAGGCCACGGGTCTTCCGTGAGCATCTCTTGAATTTCCGGGTACCAAGTCCTTCTTGGCCAATCCGGAGCCACGAGTATAGTCTTTACTCCTCTCCTTCTTATGATTCTCAGTACTTTTGGTATGAGAGGAAGAGGAGGGAACACATACACTGACTGGTACACCCACGGTGTTACCAGAGCGTCCACAGCTATTGCCTGAGGGTCCCTTGACCTGGAGCAATATCTGTCCAGTTTTTTGTTGAGGCGGGACGCCATCATGTCCACCTTTGGTTTTTCCCAACGGTTCACAATCATGTGGAAGACTTCTGGGTGAAGTCCCCACTCCCCCGGGTGAAGATCGTGTCTGCTGAGGAAGTCTGCTTCCCAGTTGTCCACTCCCGGAATGAACACTGCTGACAGTGCTATCACATGATTCTCCGCCCAGCGAAGAATCCTTGCCACTTCCATCATTGCCCTCCTGCTTCTTGTGCCGCCCTGTCTGTTTACGTGGGCGACTGCCGTGATGTTGTCCGACTGGATCAACACCGGCTGACCCTGAAGCAGAGGTCTTGCCTGACTTAGGGCATTGTAAATGGCCCTTAGTTCCAGGATATTTATGTGAAGTGACGTTTCCATGCTTGACCACAAGCCCTGGAAATTTCTTCCCTGTGTGACTGCTCCCCAGCCTCTCAGGCTGGCATCCGTGGTCACCAGGACCCAATCCTGAATGCCGAATCTGCGGCCCTCTAGGAGATGAGCACTCTGTAACCACCACAGGAGAGACACCCTTGTCCTTGGAGACAGGGTTATCCGCTGATGCATTTGAAGATGCGATCCGGACCATTTGTCCAGCAGATCCCACTGAAAAGTTCTTGCGTGGAATCTGCCGAATGGAATCGCTTCGTAAGAAGCCACCATCTTTCCCAGGACCCTTGTGCATTGATGTACTGACACTTGGCCTGGTCTTAGGAGGTTCCTGACTAGGTCGGATAACTCCTTGGCTTTCTCCTCCGGGAGAAACACCTTTTTCTGTACTGTGTCCAGAATCATCCCTAGGAACAGCAGACGTGTCGTCGGAATCAGCTGCGATTTTGGAATATTTAGAATCCATCCGTGCTGTCGTAGTACTACTTGAGATAGTGCTACTCCGACCTCTAACTGTTCTCTGGACCTTGCCCTTATCAGGAGATCGTCCAAGTAAGGGATAATTAAGACGCCTTTTCTTCGAAGAAGAATCATCATTTCGGCCATTACCTTGGTAAAGACCCGGGGTGCCGTGGACAATCCAAACGGCAGCGTCTGAAACTGATAGTGACAGTTCTGTACCACAAACCTGAGGTACCCTTGGTGAGAAGGGCAAATTGGGACATGGAGGTAAGCATCCTTGATGTCCAGAGACACCATATAGTCCCCTTCTTCCAGGTTCGCTATCACTGCTCTGAGTGACTCCATCTTGAACTTGAACCTTTTTATGTAAGTGTTCAAGGATTTCAGATTTAAAATGGGTCTCACCGAGCCGTCCGGCTTCGGTACCACAAACAGCGTGGAATAATACCCCTTTCCCTGTTGTAGGAGGGGTACCTTGATTATCACCTGCTGGGAATACAGCTTGTGAATGGCTTTCAATACCGCCTCCCTGTCGGGGGGGAGACGTTGGTAAAGCAGACTTCAGGAACCGGCGAGGGGGAGACGTCTCGAATTCCAATTTGTACCCCTGAGATACTACCTGCAGGATCCAGGGGTCCACTTGCGAGTGAGCCCACTGCGCGCTGAAATTCTTGAGACGGGTCCCCACCGTGCCTGAGTCCGCTTGTAAGGCCCCAGCGTCATGCTGAGGACTTGGCAGAAGCGGGGGAGGGCTTCTGTTCGTGGGAAGAGGCTGTCTGCTGCAGTCTTTTTCCCCTTCCTCTGCCCCGGGGCAGATATGAGTGGCCTTTTGCCTGCTTGCCCTTATGGGGACGAAAGGACTGAGCCTGAAAAGACGGTATCTTTTTCTGCTGCGAGGTGACTTGGGGTAAAAAGGTGGATTTTCCAGCCGTTGCCGTGGCCACCAGGTCCGATAGACCGACCCCAAATAACTCCTCCCCTTTATACGGCAATACTTCCATATGCCGTTTGGAATCCGCATCCCCTGACCATTGTCGTGTCCATAATCCTCTTCTGGCAGAAATGGACATCGCACTTACTCTTGATGCCAGAGTGCAAATATCCCTCTGTGCATCTCGCATATATAGAAATGCATCCTTTAAATGCTCTATAGTCAATAATATATTGTCCCTGTCCAGGGTATCAATATTTTCAGTCAGGGAATCCGACCAAGCCACCCCAGCACTGCACATCCAGGCTGAGGCGATTGCTGGTCGCAGTATAATACCAGTATGTGTGTATATACTTTTTAGGATATTTTCCAGCTTCCTATCAGCTGGTTCCTTGAGGGCGGCCGTATCTGGGGACGGTAACGCCACTTGTTTTGATAAGCGTGTGAGCGCCTTATCTACGCTAGGGGGTGTTTCCCAACGCGCCCTAACCTCTGGCGGGAAAGGGTATAATGCCAATAACTTTTTAGAAATTAGCAGTTTTTTATCGGGGGAAACCCACGCTTCATCACACACCTCATTTAATTCATCTGATTCGGGAAAAACTACGGGTAGTTTTTTCACACCCCACATAATACCCTTTTTTGTGGTACTTGTAGTATCAGAAATGTTCAAAACCTCCTTCATTGCCGTGATCATGTAACGTGTGGCCCTACTGGAAAATACGTTTGTTTCCTCACCGTCGACACTGGAGTCAGTGTCCGTGTCTGGGTCTGTGTCGACCACCTGAGGTAACGGGCGCTTTAGAGCCCCTGACGGTGTTTGAGACGCCTGTACAGGTATTAACGGATTTGCCGGCTGTCTCATGTCGTCAACAGTCTTTTGTAAAGTGCTGACACTATCACGTAATTCTTTCCATAAGACCATCCTGTCAGGTGTCGACTCCCTAGGGGGTGACATCACTAACACAGGCAATTGCTCCGCCTCCACACCATTTTCCTCCTCATACATGTCGACACAACATACCGACACACAGCACACACACAGGGAATGCTCTGATAGAGGACAGGACCCCACTAGCCCTTTGGGGAGACAGAGGGAGAGTTTGCCAGCACACACCAGAGCGCTATATATATACAGGGATAACCTTATATAAGTGTTTTTCCCTAATATAGCTGCTGTATATATTTATATGCCAATTTAGTGCCCCCCCTCTCTTGTTTTACCCTGTTTCTGTAGTGCAGGACTGCAGGGGAGAGTCAGGGAGCCTTCCTCCAACGGAGCTGTGAGGAAAAAATGGCGCCAGTGTGCTGAGGAGATAGGCTCCGCCCCTTTTTCGGCGGCCTTTCTCCCGCTTTTTTATGTAAAAATAGGCAGGGGTTAAATACATCCATATAGCCCAGGAGCTATATGTGATGTATTTTTTGCCAAAAAAGGTGTTTTTATTGCGTCTCAGGGCGCCCCCCCCCAGCGCCCTGCACCCTCAGTGACCGGAGTGTGAAGTGTGCTGAGAGCAATGGCGCACAGCTGCAGTGCTGTGCGCTACCTTATTGAAGACAGGACGTCTTCTGCCGCCGATTTTCCGGACCTCTTCCGTCTTCTGGCTCTGTAAGGGGGACGGCGGCGCGGCTCTGGGACTCATCCATGGCTGGGCCTGTGATCGTCCCTCTGGAGCTAATGTCCAGTAGCCTAAGAAGCCCAATCCACTCTGCACGCAGGTGAGTTCGCTTCTTCTCCCCTTAGTCCCTCGGTGCAGTGAGCCTGTTGCCAGCAGGTCTCACTGAAAATAAAAAACCTACTTTAAACTTTTACACTAAGCAGCTCAGGAGAGCACCTTAGCCTGCACCCGTCTCGTTCGGGCACAAAAATCTAACTGAGGCTTGGAGGAGGGTCATAGGGGGAGGAGCCAGTGCACACCAGGTAGTCCTAAAGCTTTTTACTTTTGTGCCCAGTCTCCTGCGGAGCCGCTATTCCCCATGGTCCTTTCGGAGTCCCCAGCATCCACTAGGACGTTAGAGAAATACGTATTAAAGTATATCTTGTGAAAATCCTATATAATTATAAAACCTGACGCACCAAGCCCCCTCAGGTTATAGAATATAGGGATAGCAACTAAGTTGAGTGAGAGACACGAAATGGAAACCACTCAGCAAGCTAATGCACACACATATAGTCACAGTTATACAATGCAGAGGTTAGTACTAACAATAATACTGCACTGGACCAGCTTATATATATATAGCTAAGTAGTCAATACTGTAGATATAACACTGCACAGTAAGAACTGGATGTATATCACAGGGTACTTGTACTAGAGAACCCTGACTAAATGCACTCTTTCTTAACCAACACTGTCTAATTGACATGTAGAATACATAAGTGTCATGTAAAGTCACAGCGCTGTCAACCAGGCGGCTTTACAAAGGAGGATTTGCCCAAGCAGTCCCAGGAACAGTGTAGCTGAGAGAAATGGCGCCCAAACACTGACAGGGAGTGAGGGAGAGACAGATATGCAGCTCCAGGGCAGGAACATTTGCTGGAAATGGCGCCCTGGGGCTGTGGGCTCCAGGTCTAAGCCTTATCCCCTCTGCTGGCAAAACCACCACGTACTGCGGGCTACACACAAAAAAAGGTTTTAAGAGAAAATATGACCTGCACCCATGCCCTGGTGATCTAGTGGGATCGCCTGTACTGCCAGTGTCCACCGCCAGCGCGCGCGGCCCGCCTCCCACTGACCGCGCCGGATCGCGATAAAGCACGGGTCCCGCGAGCGGGACCCACTCACCACCTCTCTGTCACAACTGAGGGCTGGTGCTGACCAGGGGGAAGCCTCAGTTGTAGGGGCTGAGGTATATGTGTACCTGGGAGGCAGTACAGGGTTCTTAGACATGCAGGGAACCTTTAGAACAAATGCCCGAAGGCGTGACCAAGACAACGAAGGAAAGTTCAAAGGTTTATTAAACACAGTTCAGAGGAATACTGATGACTTGGTACAGGTAACAGGAATCACAGTTCAGATAAATACTTGGGATCGATGACGGAACACCGATGGTGACTTGGGATCGATGGCGGAACACCGATGGAGACTTGGGATCGATGGCGGAACACCGATGGTTACTGGGGATCGATGGCGGTACACCGATGGTGACTAGGGATCGATGGCGGAACACCGATGGAGACTTGGGATCGATGGCGGAACACCGATGGAGACTTGGGATCGATGGCGGAACACCGATGGAGACTTGGGATCGATGGCGGAACACCGATGGTTACTGGCAGGGCAGGGCACCGCTGGAAGCTAGAAGCTGGAAGCCGGTCTCAGGTAACTGCCAGTCACAGGGTGCAATGTAGACACTGCAGAGTCAGGCTGTACTGCAGAGAAAGTCCATGGAAGAACTGCACACTGGAATCACTGTAGACAATTGAAGCACTGACCTCTTTCCACCCCAGGAACAAGATATTTATACCAGCTGGAAAACAGGGATTGGCTGGCTGATTAAGCAGAGTCTAGAGTGCAGCTGCTGGGTAATTAGGTAGAAACCAGAGTGCAGCTGATAGGCTGAAAGGTAACATGTGATTAGGAAAACATGGCTGCGCCCATGTTAGCTTTTGGAGGGAAAGATTGTTTGTAACTTGCATGTGAAACTTAACCCTGATGCTGCCAGAATCACAGTAAGGAGATTAGAGACAATGAGATGCAGCGTCCTGCACACAGACAGTGCAGATGGAATCCAGGCTTGGAACACTGGGACAGTCTCAGGAGACATTTGGAAGGTAAATACTGATAAGGAATTACCTGGATCGTGACAGCACCCCCTCCTTTAGGAGTGGCCCCAGGACACTTCTTATAAATTCTTTACCTGAACAAACGGAAGGATCTAGATTGAATCCTGATGAACTTGAACTGGCTGGAACCAGATGAGACTGTACTGGACCTATGGACGAGACCAGATTGAGTCCAGACAAACTTGAACCGGCTGAGACCGGCGGAGACTTTAGGCCGACGTATAGGACAGGATTGAGTTTGGAGACCGTTGAATCAGCTGGAACTGAAGTAGTCTTTGGACCTACGGATGGAACCGGATTGGGTCCAGAAAAGCTTGAACCGGCTGGGACCGGAGGAGTCTTTGGATTGACATTCGAATCAGCTGGAACTGAAGGAGTCTGAATCCGGTTAGAACCGGAATGAGTGGTATCTGAGTGTTCAGTTAGACCATCCTGGACATGGTCCATGCTGGATGCCAACAGGGTGGTGCTCTCTGAAGACGGCAAACAGGAGTTCATAACTGCATCTGTAGCACAAAAATTTCCATCTGGGAACTTGGCTCTGGATACTTCCCTTGGGGCTGAAACTTTGGTGACCCCTCCTGGGGTTGACGAATCAGACACCTCTCTCAGGGTTGTTTTCTCCAGCACCCCTCCTGGGGCTGACAGATCAGAAACTCCTTTTTGAGAAGACTCATATGCCCCTACTAGAGCTTGAACATTGGATACCCCTCCTGGGGTTGCAGAAACGAACGCCCCAACTTGGGCTGTAGACACAGACGTCCCTTCTTGGGCTGTAGACACAGACGCCCCTTCTAGGGCTGAGGAAAGTTCGGACACTAGGATCTGGTACAGTACCAGATATTTACTGACTGTTCGTGTCCCCTGACGTAGCCGGAGGATATCAGAGGAGGCAGAGGTCACACGACCTGGTTCATCAAACATGAGCCTGAAGGTTGCCACGAAATCTGCATATGAAGAGAGCAGGGCATCAGACTTCTCCCATAGAGGCGATACCCAATCGAGGGCGGAGCCACTGAGGAGGGAGATGATGTAAGCAACCTTGGTGTGGTCAGTTGGGAAACTGCCAGGCTGTAACTCAAAATATATCTCACACTGATTTAGGAAACCCCGACAGGCTTTTGGGGAACCATCAAACTTGGCAGGTGTCGGTAAATGGAGACAAGGAGCAGAAACGGGAATAGTGGGTGGGGATACCACCAAAGGTACTGCAGTCGGCACACTGGACGCCCCTGAACCACGGAGGGTTACTTGTATTCCATCCAGCCGAGAGGAGAGGTCCTGGAGACAGCGGATCACATGGCCCTGTGCAGTCTCCTGACGTTCAAGGCAGGCTGCAAGTTCTTGCATCGGCCTGGTCGCTTGGACCTGGTCTCCGGCCGGATCCATGAGGTCAGTGCTTACTGTCACAACTGAGGGCTGGTGCTGACCAGGGGGAAGCCTCAGTTGTAGGGGCTGAGGTATATGTGTACCTGGGAGGCAGTACAGGGTTCTTAGACATGCAGGGAACCTTTAGAACAAATGCCCGAAGGCGTGACCAAGACAACGAAGGAAAGTTCAAAGGTTTATTAAACACAGTTCAGAGGAATACTGATGACTTGGTACAGGTAACAGGAATCACAGTTCAGATAAATACTTGGGATCGATGACGGAACACCGATGGTGACTTGGGATCGATGGCGGAACACCGATGGAGACTTGGGATCGATGGCGGAACACCGATGGTTACTGGGGATCGATGGCGGAACACCGATGGTGACTAGGGATCGATGGTGGAACACCGATGGAGACTTGGGATCGATGGCGGAACACCGATGGAGACTTGGGATCGATGGCGGAACACCGATGGTTACTGGGGATCGATGGCGGAACACCGATGGTTACTGGCAGGGCAGGGCACCGCTGGAAGCTAGAAGCTGGAAGCCGGTCTCAGGTAACTGCCAGTCACAGGGTGCAATGTAGACACTGCAGAGTCAGGCTGTACTGCAGAGAAAGTCCATGGAAGAACTGCACACTGGAATCACTGTAGACAATTGAAGCACTGACCTCTTTCCACCCCAGGAACAAGATATTTATACCAGCTGGAAAACAGGGATTGGCTGGCTGATTAAGCAGAGTCTAGAGTGCAGCTGCTGGGTAATTAGGTAGAAACCAGAGTGCAGCTGATAGGCTGAAAGGTAACATGTGATTAGGAAAACATGGCTGCGCCCATGTTAGCTTTTGGAGGGAAAGATTGTTTGTAACTTGCATGTGAAACTTAACCCTGATGCTGCCAGAATCACAGTAAGGAGATTAGAGACAATGAGATGCAGCGTCCTGCACACAGACAGTGCAGATGGAATCCAGGCTTGGAACACTGGGACAGTCTCAGGAGACATTTGGAAGGTAAAATAAGAATTTACTTACCGATAATTCTATTTCTCGTAGTTCGTAGTGGATGCTGGGGACTCCGTCAGGACCATGGGGTTTAGCGGCTCCGCAGGAGACAGGGCACAACAATAAAAGCTTTAGGATCAGGTGGTGTGCACTGGCTCCTCCCCCTATGACTCTCCTCCAAGCCTCAGTTAGGATACTGTGCCCGGACGAGCGTGCATAATAAGGAAGGATATTGAATCCCGGGTAAGACTCATACCAGCCACACCAATCACACCGTACAACCTGTGATCTGAACCCAGTTAACAGTATGATAACAACGAAGGAGCCTCTGAAAAGATGGCTCACAACAAGAATAACCCGATTTTTGTAACAATAACTATGTACAAGTATTGCAGACAATCCGCACTTGGGATGGGCGCCCAGCATCCACTACGGACTACGAGAAATAGAATTATCGGTAAGTAAATTCTTATTTTCTCTAACGTCCTAAGTGGATGCTGGGGACTCCGTCAGGACCATGGGGATTATACCAAAGCTCCCAAACGGGCGGGAGAGTGCGGATGACTCTGCAGCACCGAATGAGAGAACTCCAGGTCCTCCTCAGTCAGGGTGTGCCCCTGACCAAGTAGCAGCTCGGCAAAGTTGTAAAGCCGAGACCCCTCGGGCAGCCGCCCAAGATGAGCCCACTTCCTTGTGGAATGGGCTTTTACTGATTTTGGCTGTGGCAAGCCTGCCACAGAATGTGCAAGCTGAATTGTACTACAAATCCAGCGAGCAATCGTCTGCTTAGAAGCAGGAACACCCATCTTGTTGGGTGCATACAGGCTAAACAGCGAGTCAGATTTTCTGACTCCAGTCGTCCTGGAAACATATATTTTCAGGGCCCTGACAACGTCAAGTAACTTGGAGTCCTCCAAGTCCCTAGTAGCCGCAGGTACCACAATAGGTTGGTTCATGTGAAAAACAGAAAACACCTTAAGGAGAAATTGAGGACGAGTCCTCAATTCTGCCCTGTCAGAATGAAAAATTAAGTAAGGGCTTTTATATGATAAAGCCGCCCATTTTGACACACGCCTGGCTGAAGCCAGGGCTAATAGAATCTTCACCTTCCATGTGAAATATTTTAATTCCACAGTGGTGAGTGGATCAAACCAATGTGACTTTTAGGAAACTCAAAACAACATTGAGATCCCAAGGTGCCACTGGGGGCACAAAAGGAGGCTGTATATGCAGTACCCCTTTTACAAACGTCTGAACTTCAGGCACTGAAGCCAGTTCTTTCTGGAAGAAATTCGACAGGGTCGAAATTTGAACCTTAATGGACCCTAATTTTAGGCCCATAGACAGTCCTGTTTTCAGGAAATGTAGGAAACGACCCAGTTGGAATTCCTCTGTAGGGACCTTCTTGGCCTCACACCACGCACCATATTTTCGCCAAATGCGGTGAAAATGTTTTTGCGGTTACATCCTTCCTGGCTTCGACCAGGGTAGGGATGACTTCATCTGGAATGCCCTTTCAGGATCCGGCGTTCAACTGCCATGCCGTCAAACGCAGTCGCGGTAAGTCTTGGAACAGACAAGGCCCCTGCTGGAGCAGGTCCTTTCTTAAAGGTAGAGGCCACGGTTCTTCCGTGAGCATCTCTTGAAGTTCCGGGTACCAAGTCCTTCTTGACCCATCCGGAACCACGAGTATCGTTCTTACTCATCTCCTTCTTATGATTCTCAGTACTTTTGGTATGAGATGCATAGGAGGGAACACATACCCTGACTGGTACACCCACAGTGTTACCAGAGCGTCCACCGCTATTGCCTGAGGGTCCCTTGACCTGGCGCAATATTTGTCTAGTTTTTTGTTCAGGCGGGACGCCATCATGTCCACCTTTGGTTTTCCCAACGGTTTACAATCATGTGGAAGACTTCCCGCTGAAGTCCCCACTCTCCCGGGTGGAGGTTATGCCTGCTGAGGAAGTCTGCTTCCCAGTTTTCCACTCCCGGAATTAACACTGCTGAGAGTGTTATCACATGATTTTTCGCCCAGCGAAGAATCCTTGCAGTTTCTGCCATTTCCCTCCTGCTTCATGTGCCGCCCTGTCTGTTTACGTGGGCGACTGCCGTGATGTTGTCCCACTGGATCAATATCGGCTGACCTTGAAGCAGAGGTCTTGCTAAGCTTAGAGCCTTGTAAATTGCCCTTAGCTCCAGTATATTTATGTGGAGAGAAGTCTCCAGACTTGATCACACTCCCTGGAAATTTTTTCCTTGTGTGACTGCTCCCCAGCCACTCAGGCTGGCATCCGTGGTCACCAGGACCCAGTCCTGAATGTCGAATCTGCGGCCCTTTCATAGATGAGCACTCTGCAGCCACCGCAGAAGAAAACACCCTTGTCCTTGGAGACAGGGTTATCCGCTGATGCATCTGAAGATGCGATCCGGACCATTTTCCCAGCAGATTCCACTGAAAGGTTCTTGCGTGAAATCTACCGAATGGGATCGCTTTGTAAGAAACCACCATTTTTCACAGGACCCTTGTGCAATGATGCACTGATACTTTTCCTGGTTTTAGGAGGTTCCTGACTAGCTCGGATAACTCCCTGGCCTTCTTCTCCGGGAGAAAACATCCTTTTCTGGACTGTGTCCAGAATCATTCCTAGGAACATTAGACGTGTCGTCGGAAAAAACTGCGATTTTGGAATATTTAGAATCCACTCGTGCTGTCGTAGAACTACTTGAGATAGTGCTACTCCGACCGCCAACTGTTCTCTGGACCTTGCCCTTATCAGGAAAGCGTCCATATTTCTTTTAGGAAGAATCATCATTTCGGCCATTACCATGGTAAAGACCCGGGGTGCCGTGGACAATCCAAACGGCAGCTCCTGAACTGATAGTGACAGTTCTGTACCACGAACCTGAGATACCCTTGGTGAGAAGGGCAAAATTTGGACATGTAGGTAAGCGTCCCTGATATCCAGTGACACCATATCGTCCTGGTTCGCTATCACTGCTCTGAGTGACTCCATCTTGATTTGAACCCTTGTATGTAATTGTTCAAATCTTTTAGATCTCACCGAGCCGTTTGGCTTCAGTACCACAATATAGTGTGGAATAATACCCCTTCCCTTGTTGTAGGAGGGGTACTTTGATTATCACCTGCTGGGAATACAGCCTGTGAATTTTTTCCCAATACTGCCTCCCTGTCGGAGGGAGACGTTGGTAAAGCAGACTTCAGGAACTTGTGAGGGGAAGACGTCTCGAATTTCCAATGTACACCTGGGATACTACGTGTAGGATCCAGGAGTCCACTTGCGAGTGAGCCCACTGCGTGCTGAAACTCTTGAGATGACCCCCCACCGCACCTGAGTCCGCTTGTATGGCCCCAGCGTCATGCTGCGGACTTGGCAGAAGCTGTGGAGGACTTCTGTTCCTGGGAATGGGCTGCCTGCTGCAGTCTTATTCCCTTTCCTCTAACCCTGGGCAGATATGACTGGCCTTTTGCCCGCCTGCCTTTATGGGTACGAAAGGACTGAGACTGAAAAGACTGTGTCCTTTTCTGCTGAGATGTGACTTGGGGTAACAAAAGTGGATTTTCCAATTGTTGCCATGGCCACCAGGTCCGATGGACCGCCCCTTTATACGGCAATACTTCCATGTGCCGTCTGGAATCTGCATCACCTGACCACTGTCGTGTCTATAAACATCGTCTGGCAGATATGGACATCACATCTACTCTTGATGCCAGAATGCAAATATCCCTCTGCGCATCTCGCATATATAGAAATGCATCCTTAAAATGCTCTATAGTCAATAAAATATTGTCCCTGTCAAAGGTATCAATATTTTCAGTCAGGAAATCCGACCAAGCCCCCCCAGCGCTGCACATCCAGGCTGAGGCGATTGCTGGTCGTAGTATAACACCAGTATGTGTGTATATACTTTTTAGGATATTTTTCAGCTTCCTATCAGCTGGCTCTTTGAGGGCGGCCGTATCTGGAGACGGTAACGCCACTTGTTTTTATAAGCGTGTGAGCGCCTTATCCACCCTAAGGTGTGTTTCCCAACTCGCCCTCACTTCTGGCGGGAAAGGGTATACCTCCAATAATTTTCTATCGGAGGAAACCCACGTATCATCACACACTTTAATTTATCTGATTCAGGAAAAACTACAAGTAGATTATTCCCACCCTACATAATACCCTTATTTGTGGTACTTGTAGTATCAGAAATATGTAACACCTCCTTCATTGCCCTTAACATGTAACGTGTGGCCCTAAAGGAAAATACGTTTGTTTCTTCACCGTCGACACTGAAGTCAGTGTCCGTGTCTGTGTCGACCAACTGAGGTAAATGGGCGTTTTTACAAGCCCCTGACGGTGTCTGAGACGCCTGGACAGGTACTAATTTGTTTGCCGGCCGTCTCATGTCGTCAACCGACCTTGCATCGTGTTGACATTATCACGTAATTCCTAAATAAGCCATCCATTCCGGTGTCGACTCCCTAGAGAGTGACATCACCAATACAGGCAATTTGCTCCGCCTCTTCACCAACATCGTCCTCCTACATGTCGACACACACGTACCGACACACAGCACACACACAGGGAATGCTCTGATAGAGGACAGGACCCCACTAGCCCTTTGGGGAGACAGAGGGAGAGTTTGCCAGCACACACCAAAAACGCTATAATTATACAGGGACAACCCCTTATACAAGTGTTTTCCCTTATAGCATTTTCACATATGTAATCATATCGCCAAATAAGTGCCCCCCCTCTCTGTTTTAACCCTGTTTCTGTAGTGCAGTGCAGGGGAGAGCCTGGGAGCCTTCCTCACAGCAGAGCTGAGCAGGAAAATGGCGCCGTGTGCTGAGGAGAAAAAGCCCCGCCCCCTAAAACGGCGGGCTCTTCTCCCGGAGTTTGTGAGATCTGGCAGGGGTTAAATACATCCATATAGCCTCAAGAGCTATATGTGATGTATTTTAGCCATAAAAAAGGTATAATACATTGCTGCCCAGGGCGCCCCCCCCAGCGCCCTGCACCCTCAGTGACCGCTGGTATGAAGTGTGCTGACAACAATGGCGCACAGCTGCAGTGCTGTGCGCTACCTTATGAAGACTGAAAGTCTTCTGCCGCCTGTTTCTGGACCTCTTCAACTTCGGCATCTGCAAGGGGGGTCGGCGGCACGGCTCCGGGACGAACCCCAGGGTGAGACCTGTGTTCCGACTCCCTCTGGAGCTAATGGTGTCCAGTAGCCTAAGAAGCAAATCCATCCTGCACGCAGGTGAGTTTACTTCTCTCCCCTAAGTCCCTCGTAGCAGTGAGCCTGTTGCCAGCAGGACTCACTGAAAATAAAAAACCTAACTTAAACTTTTATTCTAAGCAGCTCAGGAGAGCCACCTAGATTGCACCCTTCTCGGCCGGGCACAAAAATCTAACTGAGGCTTGGAGGAGAGTCATAGGGGGAGGAGCCAGTGCACACCACCTGATCCTAAAGCTTTTATTGTTGTGCCCTGTCTCCTGCGGAGCCGCTAAACCCCATGGTCCTGACGGAGTCCCCAGCATCCACTTAGGACGTTAGAGAAATACTGATAAGGAATTACCTGGATCGTGACACTCTCGTAGCGCGGCCACGCGATCCCGGAGAGCCCCCGTTGTGTGTGCCTTACTCAGAAGAAAACCGGAGCCTCCTGCTGTAGTTACCCGGCAACCAGGGCTCGGGAGTGTACATCGCTGCTGGGGAGAGATGGAGCTGCAGCAGTGAATGTTACTAGACATGTACACACTGCTACAGCCCTTGAAGTCTTCACTTTTCTTCTCAAAAAAAGCTCTTCTTAGGGCTACCCAGAGCAGCCCCACTGTTATGTGCCTGCTATCTGCGGCACCAACTACAAAACGGAGCTCCTGTGCAGGGAGGTGGGATTATAGAGGAGGCGGCGCTATGCATTCTGGGAACAGTCAAAGCTTTTGAGCCTGTTGGTGCCTCGGATCAAGATCCTACTCTACACCCCTATGTCTTTCCTTGTGGAGCCCAGTGTACTCCGCAGCAGAAATAACATTCTTGCGACCCTGAGGGGAGTATACATATATAATTTGAATAACACTTCCACACAACTACTACCATGTCTGTGCTCGAGCTACAGGTCCATGGAACCGTACCATACATATAAATATATATACAGGTATAAGTTAGTTACAGCATGTTAATTTACACCCAGTAATAACAGTTGGTGCCGACAGGGTCACCCACATACTACTGTGTCCCCCATACAGTGTTTACTTTTGAAAAGCATACAACTACCGACCTGCTGACACTGCATCTACTGAATCAAGTATCAACAGGAGTCGGTGATACCGACAAAGAGATTCCCACAGCTGTTTGCGCTCACACGTCGACACATGTGCACTAAAAAGCCATAGTGGGTATATCTGACAGGGAAAACACAGACATATATACACAACTCAATGATTACATGCCCATTATCTAAGATAGTGCTATATTTCATTCTATATTGCACTAAATCACTGTGCCCCCTTCGGTTACACCGTACACATAGCTTTGGCGGGGACCGTGGAGAAAATGGCGCTGTATCGTGTTGTGAGGGCTAAGCCACGCCCCCTCTCGGCACGCTTCAGCCCCGCTATTATTTGTGTTTTTATGCTGGCAGGGGTCCGTATACAGTGCCTATGCACTGTATACATGTTTAGCCAGGCTCAAAGGAGAGGTATATTGCTGCCCAGGGCGCCCCCCCCTGTGCCCTGCACCCTTGTAGAGCCGTTGGTGTGTGGGAGCAATGGCGCGCAGCGCGACCGCTGCTCGGTACCTCTGAGACTCTGAAGTCTTCTGCCGTCACTGAAGTTTTCTGTTCTTCTAATACTCACCCGGCTTCATTCTTCTGGCTTCTGTGAGGGGGGTGACAGCGCGGCTCCGGGAACAAGCAGCTAGGCGCACCAAGTGATTGAACCCTCTGGAGCTAATGGTGTCCAGTAGCCTAAGAAGCAGAGCCCTTAACTCAGAAGAAGTAGGTCTGACTTCTCTCCCCTCAGTCCCACGAAGCAGAGAGCCTGTAGCCAGCAGGTCTTTCTGAAAATAAAAAACCTAACATAAAGTCTTTCAGAGAAACTCAGTAGAGCTCCCCTAGTGTGTGTCCAGTCTCTCCTGGGCACAGAATCTAACTGAAGTCTGGAGGAGGGGCATAGAGGGAGGAGCCAGTTCACACCCATTCAAAGTCTTATAGTGTGCCCATGTCTCCTGCGGATCCCGTCTATACCCCATGGTCCTTACGGAGTCCCCAGCATCCTCTAGGAGGTATGAGAAAACAAACATATAAAATAAATGCAGAAAACTCTTCAGGAGCTTCCTTCAGCGTGACCGGCTCCTCCGGGCTCATTTTCTAAACTGAGTCTGGTAGGAGGGGCATACAGGGAGTAGCCAGTCCACACTATCAAATTCTTAAAGTGCACATGGCTTCTAGTGGACCCGTCTATACCCTATGGTACTAAATGGACCCCAGTATCCTCTAGGACAGGCATGGCCAACCTGTGGCTCTCCAGATGTTGCGATACTACACATCCCAGCATGCCCTGCCACAGTTTTAGCATTCCCTAATAGCAAAACTGTGGCAAGGCATGATGGGACTTGTAGTTTTACAACAGCTGGAGAGCCACAGATTGGCCAGGCCTGCTCTAGGACGTGAGAGAAATGGATGTTCAGCACTTTTCAATGACTGTAATAGAACAGAGTAAGTATTCACATGAATCTCTGAAACCTTGGTGTACAGCGGCATGTCAGATCCAAACTAATAGTCACTGACTCAATTTACTGTATATGGCACAATGGAAAAGTAGATTGTGACAAATGCTCAAAGCAGTACTATAAACTTAACGCGTTTCATCATTAATCAAATGGCTTCTTCAAAATTTAAGTATACCACTGCATACAAGGTTTCATATATTTCTGTGCATACTCGCTTCTTCATTAGCTAGTCCTAGTTACTTCTAACATGAGAACTGCGCACCCTTGATAATGATAGAGTTGAAATTCACTACTGAGTAGCAACGTCATTTTCATGCAGTGATGTGGTTATGCACTTTATCACTTTGTATAGTCTTTGAAGTTTTGCTTATTTTATATGTTAGTACAAAGGTTCCCAAATGCAATCCTCAAGGCACCCTAATGGTCCAGGTTTTAAGTATATCCATGGCTCAGCACAGATGAGTAAATCAAACGGAGATAGGTACTAATTAAGTCCTCTGTACCCAAGCATGTATACACTTAAAACCTGGATCATTGGGGTGTCTTGGAGACCATGTTTGTGAACCTCTGTCACTATTAGCGCCGGGAGGTACGCATCCTGGCCGTTGCCTCCGCTGATCCCCACCTGGCACCTAGCAACGAGCGGACGCCGGGCGCAAACCCTTCTGGTCCCCGCCCAGCAACAGGCTGATGCCGGGCACTGCTGGAATCATAGCGATATTGTTAATTAAGAGTCAGCAGGGATTGGTGAGGGCTTCTATTAAATACTCTTCCTGTGCATGCCTCAAACGCTAGTGATAATTCCCGTTTCTTGCTACATGGTGAACCTGTCAGCTCTGAGATATCCTGAAAACGGATACCTTGCCTTGTTCACTTTTCTTCTTGGAACCAGCTCTCTAAGAGTTCAGGTTTTGTGTGGAACTCCACACAGATTCTTGCCTTTATTCAGTATTGATACCATCCTGTGCATTGTTGCATGTATATCCAGTCTTGTTGCTAATACCACCCTGTGCATTGTTGCATGTACATATTGATTGCGTTAAGATAATCTAACCTGTGCATTGTTGCACTCACGTGCATTCAGTTATTTCTCTCTGCCTGTGTGTAGTACAGCGGTATCTAGGTGGTGTCCAGTGACTATCTCACCATACTGCAATTTACTCTTGCCCAGCCTCCAATAGTAGCCTTGTTCATACATAAAACCTGGGGGCATCTAAGTACGGAGTGGACCTAATTCACCCTGGAAAGGTGGCTGCTATAGAAGCCTAGCATTGCAGGAGGCTAGAGGACTGCTGGGCAAGGGTTATTGCGTGAGCATAACCAAGAAGCACCAGGTAGCCCATAGCTCACTGTAGTCCACGTGACAATCAGCTCTTGGGAGCTATATTTATTTCTTCCTTTTTGAGTTCATGCTTATTTATTGTCATTTTTAATTTCCATTGGTCATTTACACTTTTTATCTGCACTCTTAATAGACTGCACAGACACGCGTAAAGAGCCACCACTGTTGGGACACCTCAGGACGGGGACAAGGGTACTGCTGCTGGTAGCGGGAGGGGTAAAAGCTGCCAATCACAGCGTTGGAGTGGGCGTGTCTGCTGCTTTGCACAGAATCCTAAAGTGTGCGGTATGTGCAGCAGCGGCGGGAGAGAGGCAGAGGGGAAAATAATAAGAATTTACTTACCGATAATTCTATTTCTCGGAGTCCGTAGTGGATGCTGGGGTTCCTGAAAGGACCATGGGGAATAGCGGCTCCGCAGGAGACAGGGCACAAAAAAGTAAAGCTTTACTAGGTCAGGTGGTGTGCACTGGCTCCTCCCCCTATGACCCTCCTCCAGACTCCAGTTAGGTACTGTGCCCGGACGAGCATACACAATAAGGGAGGCATTTTGAATCCCGGGTAAGACTCATACCAGCCACACCAATCACACCGTACAACTTGTGATCTAAACCCAGTTAACAGTATGACAACAGAAAGGGCCTCTTAAAGATGGCTCCTTAACAATAACCCGAATTAGTTAACAATAACTATGTACAAGTATTGCAGATAATCCGCACTTGGGATGGGCGCCCAGCATCCACTACGGACTCCGAGAAATAGAATTATCGGTAAGTAAATTCTTATTTTCTCTATCGTCCTAAGTGGATGCTGGGGTTCCTGAAAGGACCATGGGGATTATACCAAAGCTCCCAAACGGGCGGGAGAGTGCGGATGACTCTGCAGCACCGAATGAGAGAACTCCAGGTCCTCCTTTGCCAGGGTATCAAATTTGTAAAATTTTACAAACGTGTTCTCCCCCGACCACGTAGCTGCTCGGCAGAGTTGTAATGCCGAGACCCCTCGGGCAGCCGCCCAAGATGAGCCCACCTTCCTTGTGGAGTGGGCTTTTACAGTTTTAGGCTGTGGCAGGCCTGCCACAGAATGTGCAAGTTGAATTGTGTTACAAATCCAACGAGCAATCGACTGCTTAGAAGCAGGTGCGCCCAACTTGTTGGGTGCATACAATATAAACAGCGAGTCAGATTTTCTGACTCCAGCCGTCCTTGCAATGTATATTTTTAAGGCTCTGACAACGTCCAACAACTTGGAGTCCTCCAAGTCGCTAGTGGCCGCAGGCACCACAATAGGTTGGTTCAGATGAAATGCTGATACCACTTTAGGGAGAAAATGCGGACGAGTCCGCAGTTCTGCCCTATCCGAATGGAAGATTAGATAAGGACTTTTATAAGATAAAGCCGCCAATTCAGATACTCTCCTGGCAGAGGCCAGGGCTAGTAACATAGTCACTTTCAATGTGAGATATTTCAAATCCACCTTTTTCAATGGTTCAAACCAATGGGATTTGAGGAAATCTAAAACTACATTTAGATCCCACGGTGCCACCGGAGGCCCCACAGGAGGCTGTATATGCAGTACTCCCTTGACAAAAGTCTGGACCTCAGGGACAGAGGCCAATTCTTTTTGGAAGAATATTGACAGGGCCGAAATTTGAACCTTAATGGATCCCAATTTGAGACCCATAGATAATCCTGATTGCAGGAAATGTAGGAAACGACCCAGTTGGAATTCCTCCGTCGGAACCCTCCGATCCTCGCACCACGCTACATATTTTCGCCAAATGCGGTGATAATGTTTCACGGTGACTTCCTTCCGTGCCTTAATCAAGGTAGGAATGACTTCTTCTGGAATGCCTTTCCCTTTTAGGATCTGGCGTTCAACCGCCATGCCGTCAAACGCAGCCGCGGTAAGTCTTGAAAAAGACAGGGACCCTGCTGTAGCAGGTCCCTTCTCAGAGGTAGAGGCCACGGTTCGTCCGTGAGCATCTCTTGAAGTTCCGGATACCAAGTCCTTCTCGGCCAATCCGGAACCACTAGTATTGTTCTTACTCTTCTTTGCCGTATGATCTTCAATACCTTTGGTATGAGCGGCAGAGGAGGAAACACATACACTGACTGGTACACCCAAGGAGTTACCAGTGCGTCCACAGCTATTGCCTGTGGATCTCTTGACCTGGCGCAATATTTGTCCAGTTTCTTGTGGAGGCGAGACGCCATCATGTCTACAATTGGTCTTTCCCAACGGTCTATTAACATGTTGAAGACTTCTGGATGTAGACCCCACTCTCCCGGATGAAGATCGTGTCTGCTGAGGAAGTCTGCTTCCCAGTTGTCCACGCCCGGGATGAACACTGCTGACAGTGCTATCACGTGATTCTCCGCCCAGCGAAGAATCTTGGCAGCTTCTGCCATTGCACTCCTGCTTCTTGTGCCGCCCTGCCTGTTTACATGGGCGACCGCCGTGATGTTGTCCGACTGAATCAACACCGGCTTTCCTTGCAGGAGAAGTTCCGCCTGGCTTAGAGCATTGTAGATTGCTCTTAGTTCCAGAATGTTTATGTGAAGAGACTTTTCCAGACTCGTCCATACTCCCTGGAAGTTTCTTCCTTGTGTGACTGCTCCCCAGCCTCTCAGGCTGGCGTCCGTGGTCACCAGGATCCAATCCTGAATGCCGAATCTGCGGCCTTCTAATAGGTGAGCCTTCTGCAACCACCACAGAAGTGACACCCTTGTCTTTGGTGACAGGGTTATTCGCAGGTGCATCTGCAGATGCGACCCTGACCATTTGTCCAACAGATCCCTTTGGAATATTCTTGCATGGAATCTGCCGAATGGAATTGCTTCGTAAGAAGCCACCATTTTTCCCAGGACTCTTGTGCATTGATGTACTGACACTTTTCCTGGTTTTAGGAGGTTCCTGACCAGATCGGATAACTCCTTGGCTTTTCCCTCTGGAAGGAAAACCTTTTTCTGAACCGTGTCCAGAATCATTCCTAGGAACAGCAGACGAGTTGTCGGGATTAAATGGGATTTTGGAATATTCAGAATCCACCCGTGTTGTCTTAGCACCTCTTGATATAGTGCTAAAGCTGTCTCCAGCTGTTCTCTGGACCTTGCCCTTATTAGGAGATCGTCCAAGTATGGGATAACTAATACGCCTTTTCTTCGAAGAAGAATCATCATCTCGGCCATTACCTTGGTAAAGACCCGAGGCGCCGTGGACAATCCGAACGGCAGCGTCTGAAACTGATAGTGACAGTTTTGAACAATGAACCTGAGGTACCCCTGGTGTGCGGGGTAAATCGGAACGTGTAGATACGCATCCTTGATGTCCAAGGATACCATAAAGTCCCCTTCTTCCAGGTTCGCTATCACTGCTCTGAGTGACTCCATCTTGAACTTGAACTTTTTTATGTAGAGGTTCAAGGACTTCAGATTTAGAATAGGCCTTACCGAGCCATCCGGCTTCGGTACCACAAATAGAGTGGAATAATACCCCTTTCCTTGTTGTAATAGGGGTACTTTGACTATCACCTGCTGAGCGTACAGCTTGTGAATGGCTTCCAACACCCTCTCCCTTTCGGAAGAGACGGTTGGTAAGGCAGACTTCAGGAAACGATGAGGAGGATCCGTCTCTAATTCCAACCTGTACCCCTGAGATATTATCTGCAGGATCCAGGGGTCTACCTGCGAGTGAGCCCACTGCGCGCTGTAATTTTTGAGACGGCCCCCCACTGTCCCCGAGTCCGCTTGAGAGGCCCCAGCGTCATGCTGAGGTTTTTGCAGGAGCCGGGGAGGGCTTCTGTTCCTGGGAAGGAGCTGCCTGTTGGTGTCTCTTCCCTCTTCCTCTGCCTCGTGGCAGGTACGACAAGCCCTTTGCTCTCTTATTTTTGTAGGAGCGAAAAGGCTGCGGTTGAAAGGTCGGTGCCTTTCTCTGTTGGGGAGTGACTTGAGGTAAAAAAGTGGATTTCCCGGCAGTAGCCGTGGCCACCAAGTCTGATAGACCAACTCCAAATAACTCCTCCCCTTTATACGGCAAAACCTCCATGTGACGTTTTGAATCCGCATCGCCTGTCCACTGTCGTGTCCATAAGGCTCTTCTGGCTGAAATGGACATAGCACTCACCCGAGATGCCAGTGTGCAAATATCCCTCTGTGCATCACGCATATAGATAAATGCATCCTTTATTTGTTCTAACGACAGTAAAACATTGTCCCTATCTAGGGTATCAATATTTTCAATCAGGGATTCTGACCAAACTACTCCAGCACTGCACATCCAGGCAGTTGCTATAGCTGGTCGTAGTATAACACCTGCATGTGTGTATATATTCTTTTGAATAACTTCCATCTTTCTATCTGATGGATCCTTAAGTGCGGCCGTCTCAGGAGAGGGTAACGCCACTTGTTTGGATAAGCGTGTGAGCGCCTTGTCCACCTTAGGGGGTGTTTCCCAGCGCGCCCTAACCTCTGGCGGGAAAGGGTATAATGCCAATAACTTTTTTGAAATTATCAACTTTTTATCAGGAGCAACCCACGCTTCATCACACACGTCATTTAATTCTTCTGATTCAGGAAAAACTGTTTGTAGTTTTTTCACACCATACATAATACCCTGTTTTACGGTATCTGTAGTATCAGCTAAATGTAACGTCTCCTTCATTGCCAAAATCATATAACGTGTGGCCCTACTGGAAAATACGTTTGAATTTCTACCGTCGTCACTGGAATCAGTGCCCGTGTCTGGGTCTGTGTCGACCGACTGAGGCAAAGGGCGTTTTACAGCCCCTGACGGTGTTTGAGGCGCCTGGACAGGCATTAATTGATTGTCCGGCCGCCTCATGTCCTCGACTGACTGTTTAAGGGAAGATAAACCATCACGTAATTCCACAAATAAAGGCATCCATTCTGGTGTCGACCCCCTGGGGGGTGACATCTGCATATTTGGCAATTGCTCCGCCTCCACACCAATATCGTCCTCATACATGTCGACACCACGTACCGACACACACCGCAAACTCACAGGGAATGCTCTAATGAAGACAGGACCCACTAGCCCTTTTGGGGAGACAGAGGGAGAGTCTGCCAGCACACACCACAAAGCGCTATATATACAAGGGATATCCTTATATTAAGTGCTCCCTTATAGCTGCTTTAATATATATATATATAGCCATTAATGTGCCCCCCCTCTCTGTTTTACCCTGTTTCTGTAGTGCAGTGCAGGGGAGAGACCTGGGAGCCGTTCTGACCAGCGGAGCTGTGACAGAAAATGGCGCCGTGTGCTGAGGAGATAGGCCCCGCCCCTTTTTCGGCGGGTTCTTCTCCCGCTATTTTTCCAGTCAGGCAGGGGTTAAATATCTCCATATAGCCCCTATGGGCTATATGTGAGGTATTTTTAGCCTTGTATAAGGTTTATATTTGCCTCTCAGAGCGCCCCCCCCCAGCGCTCTGCACCCTCAGTGACTGCCCAGTGAAGTGTGCTGAGAGGAAAATGGCGCACAGCTGCAGTGCTGTGCGCTACCTTATGAAGACTGAGGAGTCTTCAGCCGCCGGTTTCCGGACCTCTTCACGCTTCAGCATCTGCAAGGGGGTCGGCGGCGCGGCTCCGGGACCGGACTCCACGGCTGGGCCTGTGTTCGATCCCTCTGGAGCTAATGGTGTCCAGTAGCCAAGCAGCAAATCCACTCTGCATGCAGGTGAGTTTACTACTTTCCCCCTAAGTCCCACGTTGCAGTGATCCTGTTGCCAGCAGGACTCACTGTAAAGAAAAAAACCTAAACTAAACTTTCTCTAAGCAGCTCTTTAGGAGAGCCACCTAGATTGCACCCTTCTCGTTCGGGCACAAAATCTAACTGGAGTCTGGAGGAGGGTCATAGGGGGAGGAGCCAGTGCACACCACCTGACCTAGTAAAGCTTTACTTTTTTGTGCCCTGTCTCCTGCGGAGCCGCTATTCCCCATGGTCCTTTCAGGAACCCCAGCATCCACTTAGGACGATAGAGAAAAGAATTTACTTACCGATAATTCTATTTCTCGTAGTCCGTAGTGGATGCTGGGAACTCCGTAAGGACCATGGGGAATAGCGGCTCCGCAGGAGACTGGGCACAAAAGTAAAAGCTTTAGGACTACCTGGTGTGCACTGGCTCCTCCCCCTATGACCCTCCTCCAAGCCTCAGTTAGGATACTGTGCCCGGACGAGCGTACACAATAAGGAAGGATTTTGAATCCCGGGTAAGACTCATACCAGCCACACCAATCACACCGTACAACCTGTGATCTGAACCCAGTTAACAGCATGATAACAGAGGAGCCTCTGAAAAGATGGCTCACAACAATAATAACCCGATTTTTATAACAATAACTATGTACAAGTATTGCAGACAATCCGCACTTGGGATGGGCGCCCAGCATCCACTACGGACTACGAGAAATAGAATTATCGGTAAGTAAATTCTTATTTTCTCTGACGTCCTAGTGGATGCTGGGAACTCCGTAAGGACCATGGGGATTATACCAAAGCTCCCAAACGGGCGGGAGAGTGCGGATGACTCTGCAGCACCGAATGAGAGAACTCCAGGTCCTCCTCAGCCAGGGTATCAAATTTGTAGAATTTAGCAAACGTGTTTGCCCCTGACCAAGTAGCTGCTCGGCAAAGTTGTAAAGCCGAGACCCCTCGGGCAGCCGCCCAAGATGAGCCCACCTTCCTTGTGGAATGGGCTTTTACAGATTTTGGCTGTGGCAGGCCTGCCACAGAATGTGCAAGCTGAATTGTACTACAAATCCAACGAGCAATAGTCTGCTTAGAAGCAGGAGCACCCAGCTTGTTGGGTGCATACAGGATAAACAGCGAGTCAGATTTTCTGACTCCAGCCATCCTGGAAACATATATTTTCAGGGCCCTGACTACGTCCAGCAACTTGGAGTCCTCCAAGTCCCTAGTAGCCGCAGGTACCACAATAGGCTGGTTCAAGTGAAACGCTGAAACCACCTTAGGGAGAAATTGAGGACGAGTCCTCAATTCTGCCCTGTCCGTATGAAAAATTAGGTAAGGGCTTTTATAGGATAAAGCCGCCAATTCTGAGACACGCCTGGCTGAAGCCAGGGCTAACAGCATTACCACTTTCCATGTGAGATATTTTAAGTCCACAGTGGAGAGTGGTTCAAACCAATGTGATTTTAGGAACCCCAAAACTACATTGAGATCCCAAGGTGCCACTGGCGGCACAAAAGGAGGCTGTATATGCAGTACTCCCTTGACAAACGTCTGAACTTCAGGAACTGAAGCCAGTTCTTTCTGGAAGAAAATCGACAGGGCCGAAATTTGAACCTTAATGGACCCTAATTTTAGGCCCATAGACAGTCCTGTTTGCAGGAAATGCAGGAAACGACCCAGTTGAAATTCCTCTGTAGGGGCCTTCCTGGCCTCACACCACGCAACATATTTACGCCAAATACGGTGATAATGTTGCACGGTTACATCCTTCCTGGCTTTGATCAGGGTAGGGATGACTTCATCCGGAATGCCTTTTTCCTTCAGGATCCGGCGTTCAACCGCCATGCCGTCAAACGCAGCCACGGTAAGTCTTGGAACAGACAGGGTCCCTGCTGGAGCAGGTCCTTTCTTAGAGGTAGAGGCCACGGGTCCTCCGTGAGCATCTCTTGAAGTTCCGGGTACCAAGTCCTTCTTGGCCAATCCGGAGCCACGAGTATAGTCCTTACTCCTCTCCTCCTTATGATTCTCAGTACCTTGGGTATGAGAGGCAGAGGAGGGAACACATACACTGACTGGTACACCCACGGTGTTACCAGAACGTCCACAGCTATTGCCTGAGGGTCCCTTGACCTGGCGCAATATCTGTCTAGTTTTTTGTTGAGGCGGGACGCCATCATGTCCACCTTTGGTTTTTCCCAACGGTTCACAATCATGTGGAAGACTTCTGGGTGAAGTCCCCACTCCCCCGGGTGGAGGTCGTGTCTGCTGAGGAAGTCTGCTTCCCAGTTGTCCACTCCCAGAATGAACACTGCTGACAGTGCTATCACATGATTTTCCGCCCAGCGAAGAATCCTTGCAACTTCTGCCATTGCCCTCCTGCTTCTTGTGCCGCCCTGTCTGTTTACGTGGGCGACTGCCGTGATGTTGTCCGACTGGATCAACACCGGCTGACCCTGAAGCAGAGGCCTTGCTTGACTTAGGGCATTGTAAATGGCCCTTAGTTCCAGGATATTTATGTGAAATGACATTTCCATGCTTGACCACAAGCCCTGGAAATTTCTTCCCTGTGTGACTGCTCCCCAGCCTCTCAGGCTGGCATCCGTGGTCACCAGGACCCAGTCCTGAATGCCGAATCTGCGGCCCTCTAGAAGATGAGCACTCTGCAACCACCACAGGAGAGACACCCTTGTCCTTGGAGACAGGATTATCCGCTGATGCATCTGAAGATGCGATCCGGACCATTTGTCCAGCAGATCCCACTGAAAAGTTCTTGCGTGGAATCTGCCGAATGGAATCGCTTCGTAAGAAGCCACCATTTTTCCCAGGACCCTTGTGCATTGATGCACTGACACTTGGCCTGGTTTTAGGAGGTTCCTGACTAGCTCGGATAACTCCCTGGCTTTCTCCTCCGGGAGAAACACCTTTTTCTGGACTGTGTCCAGAATCATCCCTAGGAACAGCAGACGTGTCGTCGGAATCAGCTGCGATTTTGGAATATTTAGAATCCACCCGTGCTGTCGTAGTACTACTTGAGATAGTGCTACTCCGACCTCTAACTGTTCCCTGGACCTTGCCCTTATCAGGAGATCGTCCAAGTAAGGGATAATTAAGACGCCTTTTCTTCGAAGAAGAATCATCATTTCGGCCATTACCTTGGTAAAGACCCGGGGGGGCCGTGGACAATCCAAACGGCAGCGTCTGAAACTGATAGTGACAGTTCTGTACCACAAACCTGAGGTACCCTTGGTGAGAAGGGCAAATTGGGACATGGAGGTAAGCATCCTTGATGTCCAGAGACACCATATAGTCCCCTTCTTCCAGGTTCGCTATCACTGCTCTGAGTGACTCCATCTTGAATTTGAACCTTTGTATGTAAGTGTTCAAGGATTTCAGATTTAAAATAGGTCTCACCGAGCCGTCCGGCTTCGGTACCACAAACAGCGTGGAATAATACCCCTTTCCCTGTTGTAGGAGGGGTACCTTGATTATCACCTGCTGGGAATACAGCTTGTGAATGGCTTCCAATACCGCCTCCCTGTCGGAGGGAGACGTTGGTAAAGCAGACTTCAGGAACCGGCGAGGGGGAGACGTCTCGAATTCCAATTTGTACCCCTGAGATACTACCTGCAGGATCCAGGGGTCCACTTGCGAGTGAGCCCACTGCGCGCTGAAATTCTTGAGACGACCCCCCACCGTACCTGAGTCCGCTTGTAAGGCCCCAGCGTCATGCTGAGGACTTGGCAGAAGCGGGGGAGGGCTTCTGTTCCTGGGAAGAGGCTGCCTGCTGCAGTCTTTTTCCCCTTCCTCTGCCCCGGGGCAGATATGAGTGGCCTTTTGCCCGCTTGCCCTTATGGGGACGAAAGGACTGAGCCTGAAAAGACGGTGTCTTTTTCTGCTGAGAGGTGACCTGGGGTAAAAAGGTGGATTTCCCAGCCGTTGCCGTGGCCACCAGGTCCGATAGACCGACCCCAAATAACTCCTCCCCTTTATACGGCAATACTTCCATATGCCGTTTGGAATCCGCATCACCTGACCACTGTCGCGTCCATAACCCTCTTCTGGCAGAAATGGACAGCGCACTTACTCTTGATGCCAGAGTGCAAATATCCCTCTGTGCATCTCGCATATATAGAAATGCATCCTTTAAATGCTCTATAGTCAATAATATACTGTCCCTGTCCAGGGTATCAATATTTTCAGTCAGGGAATCCGACCAAGCCACCCCAGCACTGCACATCCAGGCTGAGGCGATTGCTGGTCGCAGTATAACACCAGTATGTGTGTATATACTTTTTAGCATATTTTCCAGCTTCCTATCAGCTGGCTCCTTGAGGGCGGCCGTATCAGGAGACGGTAACGCCACTTGTTTTGATAAGCGTGTGAGCGCCTTATCTACCCTAGGGGGTGTTTCCCAACGCGCCCTAACCTCTGGCGGGAAAGGGTATAATGCCAATAATTTTTTAGAAATTAGCAGTTTTTTATCGGGGGAAACCCACGCTTCATCACACACCTCATTTAATTCATCTGATTCAGGAAAAACTACGGGTAGTTTTTTCACACCCCACATAATACCCTTTTTTGTGGTACTTGTAGTATCAGAAATGTTCAAAACCTCCTTCATTGCCGTGATCATGTAACGTGTGGCCCTACTGGAAAACACGTTTGTTTCCTCACCGTCGACACTGGAGTCAGTGTCCGTGTCTGGGTCTGTGTCGATCATCTGAGGTAACGGGCGCTTTAGAGCCCCTGACGGTGTTTGAGACGCCTGGACAGGTAATAACTGATTTGCCGGCTGTCTCATGTCGTCAACAGTCTTTCGTAAAGTGCTGACGCTATCACGTAATTCCTTCCATAAGACCATCCAGTCAGGTGTCGACTCCCTAGGGGGTGACATCACTATTACAGGCAATTGCTCCGCCTCCATACCATTTTCCTCCTCATACATGTCGACACAACGTACCGACACACAGCACACACACAGGGAATGCTCTGATAGAGGACAGGACCCCACTAGCCCTTTGGGGAGACAGAGGGAGAGTTTGCCAGCACACACCAGAGCGCTATATATATACAGGGATAACCTTATATAAGTGTTTTTCCCTAATATAGCTGCTGTATTGATTAATCTGCCAAATTAGTGCCCCCCCTCTCTTGTTTTACCCTGTTTCTGTAGTGCAGGACTGCAGGGGAGAGTCAGGGAGACGTCCTTCCAGCGGAGCTGTGAGGGAAAATGGCGCTTGTGTGCTGAGGAGATAGGCTCCGCCCCCTTCTCGGCGGCCTTTCTCCCGCTTTTTTAAGGAAAAACTGGCAGTGGTTAAATGCATCCATATAGCCCAGGAGCTATATGTGATGTATTTTTCGCCATCTAAGGTGTTTTTATTGCGTCTCAGGGCGCCCCCCCCCCAGCGCCCTGCACCCTCAGTGACCGGAGTGTGAAGTGTGCTGAGAGCAATGGCGCTCAGCTGCGGTGCTGTGCGCTACCTTATTGAAGACAGGACGTCTTCTGCCGCCGATTTCCCGGACCTCTTCTGTCTTCTGGCTTTGCAAGGGGGCCGGCGGCGCGGCTCTGGGACCCATCCATGGCTGGGCCTGTGATCGTCCCTCTGGAGCTAATGTCCAGTAGCCTAAGAAGCCCAATCCACTCTGCACGCAGGTGAGTTCGCTTCTTCTCCCCTTAGTCCCTCGGTGCAGTGAACCTGTTGCCAGCAGGACTCACTGAAAATAAAAAACCTATACTTAAACTTTTTCACTAAGCAGCTCAGGAGAGCCACCTAGTGTGCACCCTTCTCGTTCGGGCACAAAAATCTAACTGAGGCTTGGAGGAGGGTCATAGGGGGAGGAGCCAGTGCACACCAGGTAGTCCTAAAGCTTTTACTTTTGTGCCCAGTCTCCTGCGGAGCCGCTATTCCCCATGGTCCTTACGGAGTTCCCAGCATCCACTAGGACGTCAGAGAAAAATTAAAATGTTATCTGGGGTG
This sequence comes from Pseudophryne corroboree, assembly GCF_028390025.1. NCBI lineage: Eukaryota > Metazoa > Chordata > Amphibia > Anura > Myobatrachidae > Pseudophryne > Pseudophryne corroboree. The sequence continues at coordinate 637,068,284 of NC_086447.1, read as the reverse complement.
AGGGAGGGGTGCGGAGCTGAAAACTGGAGGGGCAAGGACTCCAAAGAGTTTACTGTACATGTACTGTGTGTCTGTAACCTACTGTTTAGTGTATCAGGGTTACTGCTGCTGGAGCAGGACGAGGGTCTGTGCATGCACTCCAGTTCTGGCTAGGACAAAGTGTTACCCTGCTGCAAGACCCCACCAGAACAAGCAGCACTCAATGATTCCCAGACTGGCATAAATGACTTTAGTGGGCCAAGGATCCAAACGTTAAGTGTCTGATGGGTTTGGGTGGTGGTGGGCAAGTGTTTTGGATGCTGTGGGGGCCACCACAAGTTTGTTGCACTGGGCTGCCACAAACCTTGGCCCTCATTCCGAGTTGTTCGCTCGGTATTTTTCATCGCATCGCAGTGAAAATCCGCTTAGTACGCATGCGCAATGTTCGCACTGCGACTGCGCCAAGTAACTTTACTATGAAGAAAGTATTTTTACTCACGGCTTTTTCATCGCTCCGGCGATCGTAATGTGATTGACAGGAAATGGGTGTTACTGGGCGGAAACACGGCGTTTCAGGGGCGTGTGGCTGAAAACGCTACCGTTTCCGGAAAAAACGCAGGAGTGGCCGGGGAAACGGTGGGAGTGCCTGGGCGAACGCTGGGTGTGTTTGTGACGTCAACCAGGAACGACAAGCACTGAAATGATCGCACAGGCAGAGTAAGTCTGGAGCTACTCTGAAACTGCTAAGTAGTTAGTAATCGCAATATTGCGAATACATCGGTCGCAATTTTAAGAAGCTAAGATTCACTCCCAGTAGGCGGCGGCTTAGCGTGTGTAACTCTGCTAAATTCGCCTTGCGAGCGATCAACTCGGAATGAGGGCCCTTATTTCAGCCCTGCTCACCACTCACATTACCAAACCGTCCTTCTGTGGAATGACAGATGGGTAAATTCCATATTCTACATGGCACCTAAATCTCTTCTACAAAACCTATAATATTTAGAGCACATTTTTGGGCCCATTTATCATTGGGGTTGTTTCAATTTAGCGTAAATTGAATACTGCCTTGAAGGGGCTCCCAGAGCTATTCAATTCAGCGCGCTGTTATGTCTGAGAATGATGGTTATTGCTGCTTAAACATGGCGTTAGTTACGAGAACCAGCATTCTCAGACTTAAGTGCCTGGCACAACGCTGTTTCCACCAAGCTAAAGGCAGAAATAGACGTTATGGTAAGAACTTACCGTTGATTACGTGATTTCTCTTATGTCCACAGGTATCCACAGGATAACATTGGGATATGGTTGAGCGACAGCGGAAATGGCACCAACACGGTCACGAGCTTTCTGGCCTCCCAGGATGCATCGGGGCTTCCCCATATAATCCCGCCCACTGACTCAGTCAGATCAGTTCTTTCCACAGCGATTTAGGCAGGAGCATCAGGTAGAAACCTATTTAGGCGATAAGAACACACATGCACACCCTTCCATACAAGAGAGAAGAGGTTTAGTGATTGTCTAGAGCCTCAAATCAGGTGCGTCAGGGTGGGATCCCTGTGGATACCTGTGGACATAAGAGAAATCACGTTATCAACGGTAAGTTACCATAACGTCTATTTCTCTGGCTGGGTCCAGAGGATTATCCACAGGATAACATTGGGATTCCCAAAGCCAATTTTAGTGGTGGGGACGGTCCTGATTACACAGGAGGGCCTTTTGCCCGAAGTCTGCGTCATGAGAGGCAAAAGTATCCAAGGCATAATGTCTGATGTTTGTGTTTATGGAAGACCATGTGGCTGCCTTACATATCTGTTCTGCTGAAGCACCCTGTTGTGCTGCCCATGAAGGACCTACCTTACGTGTAGAGTGAGCAGAGACATTAGCCGGAGCAGGGAGATCTGCATGAGAATAAGCTTCTGATATTACCATTCGGAGCCATCTCGCCAGCGTCTGTTTACTAGCAGGCCATCCTCTTCTATGAAATCCATAGAGGATGAAGAGAGAATCTGTTTTCCTGATGGCACTAGTACGATCTATGTAGATTCTTAAAGCTCGGACTACGTCCAGCGCCGCTTCTCCCGCATATAGTCCCGATACCTTAAAAGATGGGACTACAATCTCTTCATTCAGATGAAACTTTGAAACCACCTTTGGAAGATAACCAGATCTCGTTCTGAGAACTGCTCTGTCTGGAAAAAAACTCAGGAAAGGAGACTTACACGATAACGCTCCTAAATCTGACACTCTTCTGGCTGACGCCATTGCCAGTAGAAAATGTACTTTAGCCGTTAACCATTTAAGACCTGCTCTCTTAAGTGGTTCAAACGGAGGACCCTGGAGGAAACTAAATTCAAATCCCAGGGAGCTGCAGGAGGAACAAACGGAGGTTGAACATGTACAACTCCCTGAAAGAAAGTATGTACATATTGTAAATCAGCAATCTTTCGCTGAAACCATACAGTTAATGCTGATACTTGATCTCTCAAGGAAGCCACTTTAAAACCTTTATCCAATCCTGCTTGAAGGAAATCCAAAACCCTGGATACTTTAAAAGATCTTGGATTCAATTTTTTTCCAGTACACCAATGAATATAGGCTTGCCATATTCTATGATACACACGAGCTGAAGAAGGCTTTCTTGCTCTAAGCATAGTTTGGATTACTTGTTTTGAAAATCCTCTAGCCTCTAAGATAGAGGTTTCAACAGCCACTCCGTCAAAGACAGGCGATCTAGATGGCTGTGACAACAAGGACCCTGCATTAGCAGATCTGGACGTTGAGGGAGCAGTATCGGTGCTTCCACGGACATACACAGTAGATCTGTGTACCAATGCCTTCTTGGCCAAGCTGGAGCTGTTAGAATTATGGCTCCCTTTGCTTGCTTTATTTTTCTCACTACTCTGAGTAACAGAGATATTGGAGGGAACAGATACGCCAGATGAAATTTCCATTCTACTGACAGCGCGTCTACAAGGACCGCTCCGGGATCCTTTGTTCTGGATCCGTACTTCGGAACTTTGTTGTTTAGCTGAGACGCCATGAGGTCTATCTCTGGTAGACCCCATCTGTTCACTAGTGTCTGAAACACTTCTGGGTGTAATGCCCATTCGGTTTCCTGAATGGTGTGTCGACTGAGAAAATCCGCTTCCCAGTTCAGAACACCTGGGACAAACACTGCTGACAATGCTGGCAGATGGAGTTCTGCCCATCTTAGAATGGGAGTTACCTCCTCCATCAGTCTCTTGCTGTGAGTTCCTCCTTGATGATTGAGGTACACTACTGCTGTCGCATTATCTGAGCGAATCTGGACCGGTCTTCCTTGCAGACTGTCCTTTGCCTGAACTAGAGCCAAGTAAATGGCCCTTATTTCCAACAGATTTATTGGCAGGCGACTTTCCCTTGGGGTCCATTTTCCCTGGAATCACAGGCTTCCGAGTACCGCACCCCAGCCTTGCAGGCTGGCATCTGTTGTCAGGACTTGCCATTCTTTTATCCAAAAGGGTCTCCCCTTGTTTAAATGGTCTGTCTGTAGCCACCACGCTAGAGACCTTTTTACGTTTACTGGAAACTTTATCATCTGCTTCTTTATCGTCTGATGATTTCCGTTCCATTTGGACAAAATAAGGTGCTGCAATGGTCTGGAGTGGAATTGTGCATATTCCACCATGTCGAAGGTTGATACCATCAGACCCAACAGTCGCATTGCTGCATGGACTGACACTGTCTGGGCGTGAAACACTTCTTGAGCCATGACCTGCACCTTGACTATCTTTTTCTCTGGTAAGAATTTTCTGTAGGTCTGAATCCAATATGGCCCCCAAATGAACCATCCGCTGTGACGGATTCAGAGACGACTTTTCCCAGTTTATGAGCCACCCGTGTCTCTGTAAACAAACTATTGTTTGTTGAAGATGGCTCAGAAGTAAATCTTGCGAATGTGCTAAGATTAACAGGTCGTCAAAGGAATGGGAATATTCTTATCCCCTGTTTGCGCAGACAAGCTGCCATAACCACCATGATCTTGGTAAACACCCTGGGTGCTGTTGCTAGCCCGAAGGGCAAAGCTTGGAACTGAAAATGTTCCTGGAGGATGGCAAACCTGAGGTAACACTGATGAGTGCTATAGGCACATGTAGGTAAGCATCCCGTACATCCAGAGATACCATGTAATCTCCCGGTTCCATGGCCAACATTATGGAGTGTAACGTCTCCATGTGGAACTTCGGGATCCAAATGTATTTGTTTAACATTTTTAGATTGAGAATTGGTCGATATGACCCACTTGGCTTCTGGATCAGAAATAGATTGGAGTAAAACCCCTGTCCCCTTTGTGATGGAGGTACTGGGACAATCACACCTGACTGCAGTAATTTTGGACTGCTTCTTGCAGGGCATTGGCCTTTGACTCTATACGAGACGGGCTGGTGCAAACAAATCTTTGAGGAGGCTGCCTCCTGAATGGGAACCCATACCCCTGAGATACCACCTTCTGCACCCAAGCATCTGTTGTCGACTGTTGCCATATGTGTGCAAAATGAAGGAGTCGGCCCCCAACCCTGGAATCCTCCAGGCGGAGGCCCGTCTCTTCAGGCTTATGGTTTCTGTTCAGGCTTGGAAGCTGGCTTTTTGCTAGCACACTGCTTCCTATCCCTGGTTTTAAACTGGGGTTGCTTAGACTCCTCTTTAGCTTTCGCTTTGCTAACGAAATGAGCGAAACTTTGAACCCTTGGACCTAGGGTTATAAGTAGCCGGAAATCGGACCTTCTTTTATTCAGCCTCTGATTCTAGGATATCAGATAATGGTTTCCCAAACAATATATTACCAATGAAAGGCAATGCTTCCAATTCCTTCTTGGATTCCGCATCTGCCTTCCAGGTACGTAGCCAAGCTGCTCTGCGAGTGGCTACTGTCAAGGCTGAAGCTTTAGTAGAAACTGTACCCATATCAATTGCTGCTTCTTCTAAGTATTGGGCAGATTGTCTTAAATGGCTTAAATTATACTCTTGCTCCCTAGTAGGAGAAGAGATGTCACTCTCTAGTTCCTCTATCCATTCGCCCATTGCCTTTGCTACCCAGGCCGAAGCCATAGCAGGTCTTACCACTGCTCCTACTAGAGAAAATACATTTTTCAAAAAACTATCTACCCTTCTGTCTGTGACATCATTTAGCGAGGTAGATGACAGTGGTAAAGCAGATTTATGCGCAAGTCGCAGAACATGTGCATCTACTTTTGGAAGAACTTCTCTTTTCGAACAATCCGCAGCTGGAAATGGATAATAAGAATTCCATCTTTTCGGAATCTTATATTTCTTACTGGGCGTCGCCCAAGACTCATCCATCATTTCCGTCAGCTCATCTGACGCTGGGAATTCAGTTTTCACTGATTTTGTTCGTTTAAACACAGGTGCTTTAGATTTTAACACTGACTTGGCTGGCTCTTCCAAAGAGAGAACAGCCTTCACAGCATTAATAAGTTCAGCTACATCCTCTGAACTAAAACTCTGCGACTGATCATCATACGGAGTATTTGAATATACTGTATCATCATCTGTTCTATCATCTTGTGTAGTCTGCCACATAGACGTATGTTGCTTGTAGAGGCTACTGGAACCAGGCCGTAGGAAGGGAGCTGCATGTATGGGTTAACAGTGTAACCTAACCCTTGAGGTGGTGCTACCGGAGCTAACCTGTCCGCTATTGAAGATAGAATCTTTGCAAACATATTCCATAGTGGCTCTGTTGGTGGTTGAACCAACTCCTGTTTTTTACTTTGCTGAAAAGCAAAACAGTTCGCACACAAGCCCTCATAAGTGACTAATTGGTCCATGCAAATTAACCCTGTCTTACAAGATAAGCATGTTAGGGATGTAGGAGTGCTTGATAAATTCTCATCACTTTTGCCGCTCACAGACATGGTAATAATCTGTTAATGACTACACAATTTGTGACTGAAAATCACCTATAAATGAGTATATAGAAGTGAGATCAATCTGACCACAGTGCACCTGAATTGAGGGTCAGAACAGGACTGACATTACACAGAAAAGTCAGCACACATACTAGCAGTCAGTCACATGTTAAAAGCATTAGACATAGGCCCTTATTCCGAGTTGTTCGCTCGCTAGCCGCTTTTCGCAGCATTACACACGCTAAGCCACCGCCCTCTGGGAGTGTATCTTAGCTTAGCAGAATTGCGAACGAAGTATTCGCAATATTGCGAAAAGATTTTTCTGTGCAGTTTCTGAGTAGCTCGAGACTTACTCTTCCAGTGCGATCAGTTCAGTGCTTGTCGTTCCTGGTTTGACGTCACAAACACACCCAGCGTTCGCCCAGACACTCCCCCGTTTCTTCAGCCACTCTCGCGTTTTTCCCAGAAACGGCAGCGTTTTTTCACACACTCCCAGAAAACGGCCAGTTTCCGCCCAGAAACACCCACTTCCTGTCAATCACACTACGATCACCAGAACGAAGAAAAAACCTTGTAATGCCGTGAGTAAAAAAACAAACTTCTTAGCAAATTTACTTGGTGCAGTCGCAGTGCGAACATTGCGCATGCACAATTAGCGGAAAATCGCTGCGATGCGAAGAAAATTACCGAGCGAACAACTCGGAATGAGGGCCATTGTCATATGAGAATACAATCCCCATTACAATTTATGAATAAGTAGTACTTCTGTTTTTAACTGGTTTTTTCAACATAACATGCAGAAAACACAGTAATGGTCCTAATTCTGAGTTGATCGCAGCAGCAAATTTGTTAACAGTTGGGCAAAACCATGTGCACTGCAGGGGAGGCAGATATAACATGTGCAGAGAGAGTTAGATTTGGGAGGGGTGTATTCAAACTGAAATCTAAATTGCAGTGTAAAAATAAAGCAGCCAGTATTTACCCTGCACAGAAACAATATACCCCACCCACATCTAACTCTCTCTGCACATGTTACATCTGCCCCACCTGCAGTGCACATGGTTTTGCCCAATTGCTAACAAACTTGCTGCTGTGATCAACTCAGAATTACCCCCAATATACAGATCTCATATGCAATATGTACTAAAAATTAACAATTCATACTAACAAGTAGAGAGAATTTTTAGTACTGTATACCCTTCCTCTGTAGAGCGGGATACAGGGAGACTCACCACACTTCCATATCCTAGCAAATGCGCTCGTAAGACGCTGAGTGGATTCAGACGCTACTGATGTACACTACCACTCCTGATAACTGACACAGTCGCTCACTGACAGACAGGGACGCTCAGCGACTTCCACGTGTATGCAGACGCTAAGGCCTGCGACTCGGTCTAGGCGGGATCTCTAGTGTACACAACCGCAGCGTCTAAGCTGCGACCGAGTACCCTCTGAAGTGAGGTCATTCAGTTCATGGACGGGAGACGCGCGGAAACTGGTCATGAACTCGGAGGAGGGGCGGCCAGGAGAGCGTCTGAATCCCCCTGTTGACTTAAACTCTAAGGATCGCGGCCTCTACCTAGTCCTGGCGCCTATGATCCCTGGAGCGTAGCGCTGTCGCACTCGAGATGTTCGGCGCATCAACACACTGTTTGTAGTCTCCACCAATACAGTGTAGCTGTATCCGGATCCCCCTAGTAAGAGGAAATCCATAGACTCACCTTCCCCCCATGCTCCGGCCACAGCCTGGTTACGTCTGCTGGACCTGCTAGAACATCCGACACAGACGCCCGTCGAGACAGCACTGTACCACGAAGGTAAGCGTTGTTGCGACCTGGTGGGGAGTTGTTGGAGCGACTCTTTCTAGTATGCGTATAAGACGTTGTTAAGAAAAGTCGCTCAAAAAAAAATAAGAATTTACTTACCGATAATTCTATTTCTCGTAGTCCGTAGTGGATGCTGGGGACTCCGTCAGGACCATGGGGAATAGCGGCTCCGCAGGAGACAGGGCACAAAAGTAAAAGCTTTAGGATCAGGTGGTGTGCACTGGCTCCTCCCCCTATGACCCTCCTCCAAGCCTCAGTTAGGATACTGTGCCCGGACGAGCGTACACTATAAGGAAGGATTTTGAATCCCGGGTAAGACTCATACCAGCCACACCAATCACACTGTACAACCTGTGATCTGAACCCAGTTAACAGTATGATAACAACGAAGGAGCCTCTGAAAAGATGGCTCACAACAAGAATAACCAGATTTTTGTAACAATAACTATGTACAAGTATTGCAGACAATCCGCACTTGGGATGGGCGCCCAGCATCCACTACGGACTACGAGAAATAGAATTATCGGTAAGTAAATTCTTATTTTCTCTGACGTCCTAAGTGGATGCTGGGGACTCCGTCAGGACCATGGGGATTATACCAAAGCTCCCAAACGGGCGGGAGAGTGCGGATGACTCTGCAGCACCGAATGAGAGAACTCCAGGTCCTCCTCAGCCAGGGTATCAAATTTGTAGAATTTTTCAAACGTGTTTGCCCCTGACCAAGTAGCAGCTCGGCAAAGTTGTAAAGCCGAGACCCCTCGGGCAGCCGCCCAAGATGAGCCCACCTTCCTTGTGGAATGGGCATTTACATATTTTGGCTGTGGCAGGCCTGCCACAGAATGTGCAAGCTGAATTGTACTACACATCCAACTAGCAATCGTCTGCTTAGAAGCAAGAGCACCCAGTTTGTTGGGTGCATACAGGATAACAGCAAGTCAGTTTTCCTGACTCCAGCCGTCCTGGAAACCTATATTTTCAGGGCCCTGACAACATCTAGCAACTTGGAGTCCTCCAAGTCCCTAGTAGCCGCAGGTACCACAATAAGCTGGTTCAGGTGAAACGCTGACACCACCTTAGGGAGAAACTGGGGACGAGTCCGCAGCTCTGCCCTGTCCGAATGGACAATCAGATATGGGCTTTTGTGAGACAAAGCCGCCAATTCTGACACTCGCCTGGCCGAGGCCAGGGCCAACAGCATGGTCACTTTCCATGTGAGATATTTCAAATCCACAGATTTGAGCGGTTTAAACCAATGTGATTTGAGGAATCCCAGAACTACGTTGAGATCCCACAGTGCCACTCTAGGCACAAAAGGGGGTTGTATATGCAGTACTCCCTTGACAAACTTCTGGACTTCAGGAACTGAAGCCAATTCTTTCTGGAAGAAAATCGACAGGGCCGAAATTTGAACCTTAATGGACCCCAATTTGAGGCCCATAGACACTCCTGTTTGTAGGAAATGCAGGAATCGACCGATTTGAAATTCCTCCGTGGGGGCCTTCCTGGCCTCACACCATGCAACATATTTTCGCCAAATGCGGTGATAATGTTGTGCGGTCACCTCCTTCCTGGCTCTGACCAGGGTAGGGATGACCTCTTCCGGAATGCCTTTTTCCCTTAGGATCCGGCGTTCAACCGCCATGCCGTCAAACGCAGCCGCGGTAAGTCTTGGAACAGACATGATCCTTGCTGAAGCAAGTCCCTTCTTAGTATCTCTTGAAGTTCCGGGTACCAAGTCCTTCTTGGCCAATCCGGAGCCACGAGTATAGTTCTTACTCCTCTCCGTCTTATAATTCTCAGTACATTGGGTATGAGAGGCAGAGGAGGGAACACATACACCGACTGGTACACCCACAGTGTTACCAGAGCATCCCAGCTATTGCCTGAGGGTCTCTTGACCTGGCGCAATACCTGTCCAGTTTTTTTGTTCAGACGGGACGCCATCATGTCCACCTTTGGTCTTTCCCAACGGTTCACAATCATGTGGAAGACTTCCAGATGAAGTCCCCACTCTCCCGGGTGGAGGTCGTTCTTGCTGAGGAAGTCTGCTTCCCAGTTGTCCACTCCCGGAATGAACACCGCTGACAGTGTTATCACATGATTTTTCGCCCAGCGAAGAATCCTTGCTGCCATTGCCCTCCTGCTTCTTGTGCCGCCCTGTCTGTTTACGTGGGCGACTGCCGTGATGTTGTCCGACTGGATCAGCACCGGTTGACTTTGAAGCAGAGGTCTTCCTAGGCTCAGAGCATTGTAAATTGCCCTTAGCTCCAGTATATTTATGTGGAGAGAAGTCTCCAGACTTGACCACACTCCTTGGAAATTTCTTCCCTGTGTGACTGCTCCCCAGCCTCTCAGGCTGGCATCCGTGGTCACCAGAACCCAGTCCTGAATGCCGAATGTGCTGCCCTCTAGTAGATGAGCACTCTGCAGCCACCACAGAAGAGACACCCTTGTCCTTGGAGACAGGATTATCCGCTGATGCATCTGAAGATGCGATCCGGACCATTCGTCCAGCAGATCCCACTGAAAAATTCTTGCGTGAAATCTGCCGAATGGAATCGCTTCGTAAGAAGCCACCATTTTTCCCAGGACTCTTGTGCATTGATGCACTGACACTTGGCCTGGTTTTAGGAGGTTTCTGACTAGCTCGGATAACTCCCTGGCTTTCTCCTCCGGGAGAAACACCTTTTTCTGGACTGTGTCCAGAATCATCCCTAGGAACAGCAGACGTGTCGTCGGAAACAGCTGCGATTTTGGAATATTTAGAATCCACCCGTGCTGTCGTAGAACTACTTGAGATAGTGCTACTCCGACCTCCAACTGTTCTCTGGACCTTGCCCTTATCAGGAGATCGTCCAAGTAAGGGATAAATAAGACGCCTTTTCTTTGAAGAAGGATCATCATTTCGGCCATTACCTTGGTAAAGACCCGGGGTGCCGTGGACAATCCAAACGGCAGCGTCTGAAACTGATAGTGACAGTTCTGTACCACGAACCTGAGGTACCCTTGGTGAGAAGGGCAAATTGGGACATGGAGGTAAGCATCCTTGATGTCCAGGGACACCATATAGTCCCCTTCTTCCTGGTTCTCTATCACTGCTCTGAGTGACTCCATCTTGATTTGAACCTTTGTATGTAAGTGTTCAAAGATTTCAGATTTAGAATAGGTCTCACCGAGCCGTCTGGCTTCAGTACCACAATATAGTGTGGAATAATACTCCTTTCCTTGTTGTAGGAGGGGTACATTGATTATCACCTGCTGGGAATACAGCTTGTGAATTGTTTCCAATACTGCCTCCCTGTCGGAGGGAGACGTTGGTAAAGCAGACTTCAGGAACCTGCGAGGGGGAGACGTCTCGAATTTCCAATCTGTACCCCTAGGATACTACTTGTAGGATCCAGGGGTCCACTTGCGAGTGAGCCCACTGCGCGCTGAAACTCTTGAGACGACCCCCCACCGCACCTGAGTCCGCTTGTACGGCCCCAGCGTCATGCTGAGGACTTGGCAGAAGCGGTGGAGGGCTTCTGTTCCTGGGAAGGGGCTGCCTGCTGCAGTCTTCTTCCCTTTCCTCTATCCCTGGGCAGATATGACTGGCCTTTTGCCCGCTTGCCCTTATGGGGACGAAAGGACTGAGGCTGAAAAGACGGTGTCTTTTTCTTTATACGGCAATACTTCCATGTGCCGTTTGGAATCTGCATCACCTGACCACTGTCGTGTCCATAAACATCTTCTGGCAGATATGGACATCGCACTTACTCTTGATGCCAGAGTGCAAATATCCCTCTGTGCATCTCGCATATATAGAAATGCATCCTTTAAATGCTCTATAGTCAATAAAATACTGTCCCTGTCAAGGGTATCAATATTTTCAGTCAGGGAATCCGACCAAGCCACCCCAGCGCTGCACATCCAGGCTGAGGCGATCGCTGGTCGCAGTATAACACCAGTATGTGTGTATATACTTTTTAGGATATTTTCCAGCCTCCTATCAGCTGGCTCCTTGAGGGCGGCCGTATCTGGAGACGGTAACGCCACTTGTTTTGATAAGCGTGTGAGCGCCTTATCCACCCTAAGGGGTGTTTCCCAACGCGCCCTAACTTCTGGCGGGAAAGGGTATAACGCCAATAATTTTCTATCGGGGGAAACCCACGCATCATCACACACTTCATTTAATTTATCTGATTCAGGAAAAACTACAGGTAGTTTTTTCACACCCCACATAATACCCTTTTTTGTGGTACTTGTAGTATCAGAAATATGTAACACCTCCTTCATTGCCCTTAACATGTGACGTGTGGCCCTAATGGAAAATACGTTTGTTTCTTCACCGTCGACACTGGAGTCAGTGTCCGTGTCTGTGTCGACCGACTGAGGTAAATGGGCGTTTTAAAGCCCCTGACGGTGTTTGAGACGCCTGGACAGGTACTAATTGGTTTGCCGGCAGTCTCATGTCGTCAACCGACCTTGCAGCGTGTTGACATTATCACGTAATTCCCTAAATAAGCCATCCATTCCGGTGTCGACTCCCTAGAGAGTGACATCACCATTACAGGCAATTGCTCCGCCTCCTCACCAACATCGTCCTCATACATGTCGACACACACGTACCGACACACAGCACACACACAGGGAATGCTCTGATAGAGGACAGGACCCCACTAGCCCTTTGGGGAGACAGAGGGAGAGTTTGCCAGCACACACCAAAACGCTATAATTATACAGGGACAACCTTATATAAGTGTTTTCCCTTATAGCATCTTAATATATAATAATATCGCCAAATAAGTGCCCCCCCTCTCTGTTTTAACCCTGTTTCTGTAGTACAGTGCAGGGGAGAGCCTGGGAGCCTTCCTAGCAGCGGAGCTGTGTAGGAAAATGGTGCTGTGTGCTGAGGAGAATAGGCCCCGCCCCCTTTTCGGCGGGCTTCTTCTCCCGTTTTTCTGACAACCTGGCAGGGGTTAAATACATCCATATAGCCCCAGAGGCTATATGTGATGTATTTTTAGCCAGCATAGGTACTTTCATTGCTGCCCAGGGCGCCCCCCCCAGCGCCCTGCACCCTCAGTGACCGTTGGTGTGAAGTGTGCTGAGAGCAATGGCGCACAGCTGCAGTGCTGTGCGCTACCTCATGAAGACTGAGAAGTCTTCAGCCGCCGATTTCTGGACCTCTTCTCTCTTCAGCATCTGCAAGGGGGTCGGCGGCGCGGCTCCGGTGACCCATCCAGGCTGTACCTGTGATCGTCCCTCTGGAGCTAGTGTCCAGTAGCCTAAGAAGCCAATCCATCCTGCACGCAGGTGAGTTCACTTCTTCTCCCCTAAGTCCCTCGTTGCAGTGAGCCTGTTGCCAGCAGGACTCACTGAAAATAAAAAACCTAACAAAACTTTTACTCTAAGCAGCTCTTTAGGAGACCCACCTAGATTGCACCCTTCTCGGCCGGGCACAAAAACCTAACTGAGGCTTGGAGGAGGGTCATAGGGGGAGGAGCCAGTGCACACCACCTGATCCTAAAGCTTTTACTTTTGTGCCCTGTCTCCTGCGGAGCCGCTATTCCCCATGGTCCTGACGGAGTCCCCAGCATCCACTTAGGACGTCAGAGAAATAAGAATTTACTTACCGATAATTCTATTTCTCGTAGTCCGTAGTGGATGCTGGGAACTCCGTAAAGACCATGGGGAATAGCGGCTCCGCAGGAGACTGGGCACAAAAGAAAAGCTTTAGGACTACCTGGTGTGCACTGGCTCCTCCCCCTATGACCCTCCTCCAAGCCTCAGTTAGGATACTGTGCCCGGACAAGCGTACACAATAAGGAAGGATTTTGAATCCCGGGTAAGACTCATACCAGCCACACCAATCACACCGTACAACTTGTGATATGAACCCAGTTAACAGCATGATAACAGAGGAGCCTCTGGATAGATGGCTCACAACAACAATAACCCGATTTGTTAACAATAACTATGTACAAGTATTGCAGATAATCCGCACTTGGGATGGGCGCCCAGCATCCACTACGGACTACGAGAAATAGAATTATCGGTAAGTAAATTCTTATTTTCTCTGACGTCCTAGTGGATGCTGGGAACTCCGTAAGGACCATGGGGATTATACCAAAGCTCCCAAACAGGCGGGAGAGTGCGGATGACTCTGCAGCACCGAGTGAGAAAACTCCAGGTCCTCCTCAGCCAGAGTGTCAAATTTGTAAAATTTCACAAAAGTATTTGACCCTGACCAAGTAGCAGCTCGGCAAAGTTGTAAAGCCGAGACCCCTCGGGCAGCCGCCCAAGATGAGCCCACCTTCCTTGTGGAGTGGGCTTTTACAGATTTTGGCTGTGGCAGGCCTGCCACAGAATGCGCAAGCTGAATTGTACTACAAATCCAGCGAGCAATAGTCTGCTTAGAAGCAGGAGCACCCAGCTTGTTGGGTGCGTACAGGATAAATAGCGAGTCAGATTTTCTGACTCCAGCCATCCTGGAAACATATATTTTCAGGGCCCTGACAACGTCCAGCAACTTGGAGTCCTCCAAGTCTTTAGTAGCCGCAGGTACCACAATAGGCTGGTTCAGATGAAACGCTGAAACCACCTTTGGGAGAAATTGAGGACGAGTCCTCAATTCTGCCCTGTCCGTATGAAAAATCAGGTAAGGGCTTTTACAGGATAAAGCCGCCAATTCTGACACACGCCTGGCTGAAGCCAGGGCCAACAGCATGACCACTTTCCATGTGAGATATTTTAAGTCCACAGTGTTGAGTGGTTCAAACCAATGTGATTTTAGGAAACCCAAACAACATTCAGATCCCAGGGTGCCACTGGAGGCACAAAAGGAGGCTGTATATGTAGCACTCCCTTAACAAACGTCTGGACTTCAGGCACTGAAGCCAGTTCTCTCTGAAAGAAAATCGACAGGGCCGAAATCTGGACCTTAATGGATCCTAATTTTAGGCCCATAGACACTCCTGCTTGCAGGAAATGCAGGAATCGACCCAGTTGAAATTCCTCCATCGGGGCCTTTTTGGCCTCGCACCACGCAACATATTTCCGCCAGATGCGGTGATAATGCTTTGCGGTTACATCCTTTCTGGCTTTTATCAAAGTAGGGATGACTTCGTCTGGAATGCCTTTTTCCTTTAGGATCCGGCGTTCAACCGCCATGCCGTCAACCGCAGCCGCGGTAAGTCTTGGAACAGACAGGGTCCCTGCTGGAGCAGGTCCCTTCTCAGAGGTAGAGGCCACGGGTCCTCTGTGAGCATTTCTTGAAGTTCCGGGTACCAAGTCCTTCTTGGCCAATCCGGAGCCACGAGAATAGTTCTTACTCCTCCCCGCCGTATAATCCTCAGCACCTTGGGTATGAGAGGCAGAGGAGGGAACACATACACTGACTGGTACACCCACGGTGTTACCAGAGCGTCCACAGCTATTGCTTGAGGGTCCCTTGACCTGGCGCAATACCTGTCCAGTTTTTTGTTGAGGCGGGACGCCATCATGTCCACCTTTGGTTTTTCCCAACGGTTTACAATCACGTGGAAGACTTCTGGGTGAAGTCCCCACTCTCCCGGGTGGAGGTCGTGCCTGCTGAGGAAGTCTGCTTCCCAGTTGTCCACTCCCGGAATGAACACTGCTGACAGTGCTATCACATGATTTTCCGCCCAGCGAAGAATCCTTGCAGCTTCTGCCGTTGCCCTCCTGCTTCTTGTGCCGCCCTGTCTGTTTACGTGGGCGACTGCCGTGATGTTGTCCGACTGGATCAGCACCGGCTGACCTTGAAGCAGAGGTCTTGTTGGCTTAGAGCATTGTAAATGGCTCTTAACTCCAGGATATTTATGTGAAGTGATGTCTCCAGGCTTGACCACAAGCCCTGGAAGTTTCTTCCCTGTGTGACTGCTCCCCAGCCTCGCAGGCTGGCATCTGTGGTCACCAGGACCCAGTCCTGAATGCCGAATCTGCGGCCCTCTAGAAGATGAGCACTCTGCAACCACCACAGGAGAGACACCCTTGTCCTTGGGGACAGGGTTATCCGCCGATGCATCTGAAGATGCGATCCGGACCATTTGTCCAGCAGGTCCCACTGGAATGTTCTTGCGTGGAATCTGCCGAATGGGATTGCTTCGTAGGAAGCCACCATTTTTCCCAGGACCCTTGTGCATTGATGCACTGATACTTGGCCTGGTTTTAGGAGGTTTCTGACTAGCTCGGATAACTCTCTGGCTTTCTCTTCCGGGAGAAACACCTTTTTCTGGACTGTGTCCAGGATCATCCCTAGGAATAGAAGACGTGTCGTCGGGATCAGCTGCGATTTTGGGATATTGAGAATCCAACCGTGCTGCCGCAGCACTACTTGAGATAGTGCTACTCCGACTACCAACTGTTCCTTGGATCTTGCCCTTATCAGGAGATCGTCCAAGTAAGGGATAATTAAAACTCCTTTCCTTCGAAGGAGTATCATCATTTCGGCCATTACTTTGGTAAAGACCCGGGGCGCCGTGGACAATCCAAACGGCAGCGTCTGAAACTGATAGTGGCAGTTCTGTACCACAAACCTGAGGTACCCTTGGTGAGAAGGGTAAATTGGGACATGGAGGTAAGCATCCTTGATGTCCAGAGACACCATATAATCCCCTTCTTCCAGGTTCGCGATCACCGCTCTGAGTGACTCCATCTTGAATTTGAACCTCTGTATGTAAGTGTTCAAATAATAAGAATTTACTTACCGATAATTCTATTTCTCGGAGTCCGTAGTGGATGCTGGGGTTCCTGAAAGGACCATGGGGAATAGCGGCTCCGCAGGAGACAGGGCACAAAAAAGTAAAGCTTTTACCAGATCAGGTGGTGTGCACTGGCTCCTCCCCCTATGACCCTCCTCCAGACTCCAGTTAGGTACTGTGCCCGGACGAGCGTACACAATAAGGGAGGCAATTTGAATCCCGGGTAAGACTCATACCAGCCACACCAATCACACCGTACAACTTGTGATCTAAACCCAGTTAACAGTATGATAACAGAAAGAGCCTCCTAAAGATGGCTCCTTAACAATATAACCCGAATTTGTTAACAATAACTATGTACAGTATTGCAGATAATCCGCACTTGGGATGGGCGCCCAGCATCCACTACGGACTCCGAGAAATAGAATTATCGGTAAGTAAATTCTTATTTTCTCTATCGTCCTAAGTGGATGCTGGGGTTCCTGAAAGGACCATGGGGATTATACCAAAGCTCCCAAACGGGCGGGAGAGTGCGGATGACTCTGCAGCACCGAATGAGAGAATTCCAAGTCCTCTTTTGCCAGGGTATCAAATTTGTAGAATTTTACAAACGTGTTTTCCCCCGACCACGTAGCTGCTCGGCAGAATTGTAATGCCGAGACCCCTCGGGCAGCCGCCCAAGATGAGCCCACCTTCCTTGTGGAATGGGCCTTAACAGATTTAGGCTGTGGCAGGCCTGCCACAGAATGAGCAAGTTGAATTGTGTTACAAATCCAACGAGCAATCGTCTGCTTAGAAGCAGGGGCACCCAACTTGTTGGGTGCATATAGTATCAACAGCGAGTCAGATTTTCTGACTTCAGCCGTCCTTGAAATGTATATTTTTAAGGCTCTGACAACGTCCAACAACTTGGAGTCCTCCAAGTCGCCAGTGGCCGCAGGCACCACAATAGGTTGGTTCAGGTGAAACGCTGATACCACCTTAGGGAGAAAATGCGGACGAGTCCTCAGTTCTGCCCTATCCGAATGGAAGATTAGATAAGGGCTTTTATAAGATAAAGCCGCCAATTCAGATACTCTCCTGGCGGAAGCCAGGGCCAGTAACATAGTCACTTTCCATGTGAGATATTTAAAATCCACCTTTTTCAATGGTTCAAACCAATGGGATTTGAGGAAATCTAAAACTACATTTAGATCCCACGGTGCCACCGGAGGCACCACAGGAGGCTGTATATGCAGTACTCCTTTAACAAAAGTCTGTACCTCAGGAACTGAGGCCAATTCTTTTTGGAAGAATATTGACAGGGCCGAAATTTGAACCTTAATAGATCTCAATTTGAGACCCATAGACAATCCTGATTGTAGGAAATGTAGGAAACGACCCAGTTGAAATTCCTCCGTCGGAACACTCCGATCCTCGCACCACGCGACATATTTTCGCCAAATGCGGTGATAATGTTTCGCGGTGACTTCCTTCCTTGCCTTAATCAAGGTAGGAATGACTTCTTCTGGAATGCCTTTCCCTTTTAGGATCTGGCGTTCAACCGCCATGCCGTCAAACGCAGCCGCGGTAAGTCTTGAAAGAGACAGGGACCCTGTTGTAGCAGGTCCCTTCTCAGAAGTAGAGGGCACGGGTCGTCCGTGACCAACTCTTGAAGTTCCGGGTACCAAGTCCTTCTTGGCCAATCCGGAGCCACTAGTATTGTTCTTACTCCTCCTCACCGTATAATCTTCAATACCTTTGGTATGAGAGGCAGAGGAGGAAACACATATACTGATTTGTACACCCAAGGTGTTACCAGTGCGTCCACAGCTATTGCCTGTGGATCTCTTGACCTGGCGCAATACTTGTCCAGTTTCTTGTTGAGGCGAGACGCCATCATGTCTACCATTGGTCTTTCCCAACAGTTTATTAGCATGTGGAAGACTTCTGGATGAAGACCCCCCTCTCCCGGGTGAATATCGTGTCTGCTGAGGAAGTCTGCTTCCCAGTTGTCCACGCCCGGGAAGAACACTGCTGACAGTGCTATTACGTGATTCTCCGCCCAGCGAAGAATCTTGGCAGCTTCTGCCATTGCACTCCTGCTTCTTGTGCCGCCCTGTCTGTTTACATGGGCGACCGCCGTGATGTTGTCCGACTGAATCAACACCGGTTTTCCTTGCAGGAGTGGTTCCGCCTGGCTTAGAGCATTTTAGATTGCTCTTAGTACCAGAATGTTTATGTGAAGAGACTTTTCCAGGTTCCCTGGAAGTTTCTTCCTTGTGTGACTGCTCCCCAACCTCTCAGGCTGGCGTCCGTGGTCACCAGGATCAAATCCTGTATGCCGAATCTGCGGCCCTCCAATAGATGAGCCTTTTGCAACCACCACAGAAGATATACCCTTGTCCTTGGCGACAGGGTTATTCGCAGGTGCATCTGAGGATGCGACCCTGACCATTTGTCCAACAGATCCCTTTGGAAAATTCTTGCATGGAATCTGCCGAATGGAATTGCTTCGTAAAAAGCCACCATTTTTCCCAGGACTCTTGTGCATTGATGTACAGACACCTTTCCTGGTTTTAGGAGGTTCCTGACAGGTCGGATAACTCCTTGGCTTTTTCCTCGGGAAGAAAAACCTTTTTCTGAACCGTGTCCAGAATCATCCCTAGGAACAGCAGACGTATCGTCGGAAAACAGCTGCGATTCTTGGAATATTTAGAATCCAGTCGTGCCGTCGAAGAACTACTTTAGATAGTGCTCTTCCGACCTCCAACTGTTCTCTGGAACTTGCCCTTTTTAGGTCGTGCAAGTAAGGGATAATTTAGATGCCTTTTTTCTTTGAAGAAACATCTTTTCGGCCATTACCTTGGTAAAAAGGCCCGGGGTGCCGTGGATAATTCAAACGGCATCGTCTGAAACTGATATTGACAGTTCTGTACCACGAACCAGAGGTACCCTTGATGAGAAGGACAAAATTTGGACATGGAGGTAATCCTTGATGTCCAGGGACACCATATAGTCCCCTTTTTTCCGGTTCGCTATCACTGCTCTGAGTGACTTTATCTCGATTTGAACCTTTTATGTAAGTGTTCAAAACATTTTAGATTTAGACTATGTGTCACCAAGCCGTCTGGCTTCAGTACCACAATATAGTGTGGAAAAATAATACCCTTTTCCTTGTCGTAGGAGGGGTACTTTGATTATCACCTGCTGGATATACAGCTTGTGAATTGTTTCCAATGCTGCCTCCCTGTCGGAGAGAGCCGTTGGTAAAGCAGACTTCAGGAACCTGCGAGGAGAAGATGTCTCGACTCTCCAATCTTTACCCCTGGGATAATACTCGTACGATCTAGGGGTCAACTTGCGAGTGATCCCACTGCGCCCTGAGACTCTTGAGACTACCCCCCCACCTTGAGTCCGCTTGCACGGCCCCAGCGTCATGCTGAGGACTTGGCAGACGCGGTGGAGGGCTTCTTTTCCTGGGAAAGGGCTGCCTGCTGCAGTCTACTTCCCTTACCTCTATGTCTGGGCAGATATGACTGGCCTTTTGCCTGCATGCCCTCATGGGAAAGGAAAGATTGAGGCTGAAAAGACGGTGTCTTTTTTAGCTGAGATGTAACTTGGGGTAAAAAAGGTTGGATTTCCCAGCTGTTGCTGTGGTCCCCAGGTCCGATGGACCGACCCCCAAATAACTCCTTCCCTTTATACAGCAATACTTCCATCTGCCGTATGGGATCTGTATCACCTGACCACTGTCGTGTCCCTGACATCTTCTGGGAGATATGGACAACGCACTTATCTTGATGCCAGAGAGCAAATATCCCTCTGTGCATCTCACATACATATATATAGAATGCATCCTATTAAATGCTCTACATGAATAAAATATTTTCAGTCAGGGAATCCGACCAAGCCAACCCAGCACTGCATCTCCAGGCTGATGGCGATCGCTGGTCGCAGTATAACCACCGTATGTGTGTATATACTTTTTAGGATATTTTTCCAGCTTCCTATCAGCTGGCTCCTTGAGGGCGGCCGTATCTGGAGACGGTAACGCCACTTGATAAGCGTGTGAGCGCCTTATCACCCTAAGGGGTGTTTCCCAACGTACCCTATTTCTGGCGGGAAAGGGTATAACGCCAATATTTGCTATCGGGGTAACCCTACGCATCATCACACACTTCATTTTATTTTATCTGATTCAGGAAAAACTACAGGTAGTTTTTTCACTCCCACATAATACCCTTTCTTGTGGTACTTGTAGTATCAGAAACACGTAACACCTCCTTCATTGCCCTTAACGTGTGGCCCTAATGAGAAATACGTTTGTTTATTCACCGTCGACACTGTATTCAGTGTCCGTGTCTGTGTCTGTGTCGACCGACTGAGGTAAATGGGCGTTTTTAAAAACCCCTGACGGTGTTTCTGAGACGCCTGGACCGGTCCTAATAGATTGTCGGCCGTCTCATGTCGTCAACCGACCTTGCAGCGTGTTGACATTCTCACGTAATTCTCTAAATAAGCCATCCATTCCGGTGTCGACTCCCTAGAGAGTGACATCACCATTACAGGCAATTTCTCCGCCTCCTCACCAACATCGTCCTCATACATGTCGACACACACGTACCGACACACAGCACACACACCGGGAATGCTCTGACAGAGGACAGGACCCACTAGCCCTTTGGGGAGACAGAGGGAGAGTCTGCCAGCACACACCAAAAACGCTATAATTATATAGGGACAACCTTATATAAGTGTTTCTCCCTTATAGCATCTTTTATATATATACAATATCGCCAAAATCAGTGCCCCCCCTCTCTGTTTTAACCCTGTTTCTGTAGTGCAGTGCAGGGGAGAGCCTGGGAGCCTTCTCTCCAGCTTTTCTGTGAGAGAAAATGGCGCTGTGTGCTGAGGAGATAGGCCCCGCCCCTTTTTCGGCGGGCTCGTCTCCCGCTATTTTTGAAGTTAGGCAGGGGTTAAATATCTCCATATAGCCTCTGTGGGCTATATGTGAGGTATTTTTTGCCTCTAATAAGGTTTTTATTTGCCTCTCAGAGCGCCCCCCCCAGCGCTCTGCACCCTCAGTGACTGTTGTGTGAAGTGTGCTGAGAGGAAAATGGCGCACAGCTGCAGTGCTGTGCGCTACCTTTATGAAGACTCAGGAGTCTTCAGCCGCCGATTTTGGACCTCTTCTCTCTTCAGCGTCTGCAAGGGGGCCGGCGGCGCGGCTCCGGTGACCATCCAGGCTGTACCTGTGATCGTCCCTCTGGAGCTAGTGTCCAGTAGCCAAGCAGCAAATCCACTCTGCACGCAGGTGAGTTCACTACTTCTCCCCTAAGTCCCTCGTTGCAGTGATCCTGTTGCCAGCAGGACTCACTGTAAAGTAAAAAACCTAAGCTAAACTTTCTCTAAGCAGCTCTTTAGGAGAGCCACCTAGATTGCACCCTTCTCGTTCGGGCACAAAATCTAACTGGAGTCTGGAGGAGGGTCATAGGGGGAGGAGCCAGTGCACACCACCTGATCTGGTAAAAGCTTTACTTTTTTGTGCCCTGTCTCCTGCGGAGCCGCTATTCCCCATGGTCCTTTCAGGAACCCCAGCATCCACTTAGGACGATAGAGAAATTTTAGATTTAAAATAGGTCTCACCGAGCCATCCGGCTTCGGTACCACAAACAGCGTGGAATAATACCCCTTTCCCTGTTGCAGGAGGGGTACCTTGGCGGGAAGGGGTATGATGCCAATAACCTTTTAGGAATTATCAGTTTTTTATCGGGAGAAACCCACGCTTCATCACACACTTCATTTAATTCCTCAGATGCAGGAAAAACTACAGGTAGTTTTTTCTCACCAAACATAATACCCTTTTTAGTGGTACTTGTACTATCAGAAATGTGTAAAACATTTTTCATTGCCTCAATCATGTAACGTGTGGCCCTACTGGAAGTCACATTCGTCTCTTCATCGTCGACACTGGAGTCAGTATCCGTGTCGGCGTCTGTATCTGCCATCTGAGGTAGCGGGTGTTTTAGAGCCCCTGATGGTCTTTGAGACGCCTGGACAGGCACAAGCTGAGTAGCCGGCTGTCTCATGTCATCAACCGTCTTTTGTAAAGAGCTGACACTTTCACGTAAATCCTTCCATAAGCCCATCCACTCAGGTGTCGACTCCCTAGGGGGTGACATCTCCATTATAGGCAATTGCTCCGCCTCCACATCATTTTCCTCCTCATACATGTCGACACAGTCGTACCGACACACAGCACACACACAGGGAATGCTCTGATAGAGGACAGGACCCCACTAGCCCTTTGGGGAGACAGAGGGAGAGTATGCCAGCACACACCAGAGCGCTATATATATGTTGGGATAACACTATACAGAGTGTTTTTCCCCCTTATAGCTGCTGTTTATATTATACTGCGCCTAATTAGTGCCCCCCCCCCTCTTGTTTTACCCTTTTCTGTAGTGCACGACTGCAGGGGAGAGTCAGGGAGACGTCCTTCCAGCGGAGCTGTGAGGGAAAATGGCGCCAGTGTGCTGAGAGATAGGCTCCGCCCCCTTCTCGGCTGACTTTTCTCCCGCTTTTTTCAGGAATCTGGCAGGGGTTAATATACATCCATATAGCCCTGGAGGTTATATGTGATGTATTTTAGCCAGCCAAGGTGTTCATATTGCTGCTCAGGGCGCCCCCCCCCAGCGCCCTGCACCCATCAGTGACCGGAGCGTGTGGTGTGCATGAGGAGCAATGGCGCACAGCTGCAGTGCTGTGCGCTACCTTGGTGAAGACTGATGTCTTCTGCCGCCGATTTTCCAGACTTCTTCTTGCTTCTGGCTCTGTAAGGGGGCCGGCGGCGCGGCTCTGGGACCGGACTCCGAGGCTGGGCCTGTGTTCGGTCCCTCTGGAGCTAATGGTGTCCAGTAGCCTAAGAAGCCCAAGCTGGCTGCAAGCAGGCAGGTTCGCTTCTTCTCCCCTTAGTCCCTCGATGCAGTGAGCCTGTTGCCAGCAGGTCTCACTGAAAATAAAAAACCTAAAACTAACTTTTCCTAAGAAGCTCAGGAGAGCCCCCTAGATTGCACCCAGCTCGGTCGGGCACAAAAATCTAACTGAGGCTTGGAGGAGGGTCATAGGGGGAGGAGCCAGTGCACACCAGGTAGTCCTAAAGCTTTTCTTTTGTGCCCAGTCTCCTGCGGAGCCGCTATTCCCCATGGTCCTTACGGAGTTCCCAGCATCCACTAGGACGTCAGAGAAATAAGAATTTACTCATTGGTAATTCTATTTCTCGTAGTCCGTAGTGGATGCTGGGTACTCCGTAAGGACCATGGGGAATAGACGGGCTCCGCAGGAGACTGGGCACTCTTTAAAGAAAGATTAGGTACTATATCTGGTGTGCACTGGCTCCTCCCTCTATGCCCCTCCTCCAGACCTCAGTTAGGGAAACTGTGCCCGGAAGAGCTGACATTACTAGGAAAGGATTTGGAATCCAGGGTAGGACTCATACCAGCCACACCAATCACACCGTACAACTTGTGATAACTATACCCAGTTAACAGTATGAACAACAGCTGAGCCTCATTCAACAGATGGCTCAGAACAATAACCCTATAGTTAAGCAATAACTATATACAAGTATTGCAGAAGTCCGCACTTGGGACGGGCTCCCAGCATCCACTACGGACTACGAGAAATAGAATTACCGGTGAGTAAATTCTTATTTTCTCTGACGTCCTAGTGGATGCTGGGTACTCCGTAAGGACCATGGGGATTATACCAAAGCTCCCAAACGGGCGGGAGAGTGCGGATGACTCTGCAGCACCGAATGAGCAAACTCAAGGTCCTCCTCAGCCAAGGTATCAAACTTGTAGAATTTTGCAAACGTGTTTGATCCCGACCAGGTAGCAGCTCGGCAAAGTTGTAAAGCCGAGACCCCTCGGGCAGCCGCCCAAGAAGAGCCCACCTTCCTTGTGGAATGGGCTTTTACTGATTTAGGATGCGGCAGTCCAGCCGCAGAATGTGCAAGTTGAATCGTGCTACAGATCCAGCGAGCAATAGTCTGCTTAGAAGCAGGAGCACCCAGCTTGTTGGGTGCATGCAGGATAAACAGCGAGTCAGTTTTTCTGACTCTAGCCGTCCTGGAAACATAGATTTTCAGGGCCCGGACTACGTCCAGCAACTTGGAATCCTCCAAGTCCCGAGTAGCCGCAGGCACCACAATAGGTTGGTTCAAATGAAACGCTGATACCACCTTAGGGAGAAATTGGGGACGAGTCTTCAATTCTGCCCTGTCCATATGGAAGATCAGATAAGGGCTTTTACATGACAAAGCCGCCAATTCTGACACACGCCTAGCCGAAGCCAAGGCCAAAAGCATGACCACTTTCCACGTGAGATACTTCAACTCCACGGTCTGAAGTGGCTCAAACCAATGTGATTTTAGGAAATCCAACACTACGTTGAGATCCCAAGGTGGAGGCACAAAAGGGGGCTGAATATGCAGCACTCCCTTAACAAACGTCTGAACTTCAGGCAGTGAAGCCAGTTCTTTTTGAAAGAAAATAGACAGGGACGAAATCTGGACTTTTATGGAACCCAATTTTAGGCCCATAGTCACTCCTGACTGTAGGAAGTGCAGAAATCGAACCAGCTGAAATTCCTCTGTTGGGGCCTTCATAGCCTCACACCAAGCAACATATTTTCGCCATATGCGGTGATAATGTTTTGCTGTCACATCCTTCCTAGCTTTTATCATCGTAGGAATGACTTCAACCGGAATGCCCTTTTCCATCAGGATCAGGCGTTCAACCACCATGCTGTCAAACGCAGCCGCGGTAAGTCTTGGAACAGACAGGGCCCCTGCTGTAGCAGGTCCTGCTGGAGCGGCAGAGGCCAAGAGTCCTCTGATATCATTTCTTGTAGTTCCGGGTACCAAGTTCTTCTTGGCCAATCCGGAACGATGAGTATAGTTCTTACTCCTCTCTTTTTTATTATCCTCAGCACCTTTGGTATGAGAGGAAGAGGAGGAAACACATAAACCGACTGGTACACCCACGGTGTCACTAGAGCGTCCACAGCTATCGCCTGAGGGTCCCTTGACCTGGCGCAATATGTTTTTAACTTTTTGTTGAGGCGGGACGCCATCATGTCCACCTGTGGCCTTTCCCAACGATTTACAATCAGCTGGAAGACTTCTGGATGAAGTCCCCACTCTCCCGGGTGGAGGTCGTGCCTGCTGAGGAAGTCTGCTTCCCAGTTGTCCACTCCCGGAATGAACACTGCTGACAGTGCTATCACGTGATTCTCCGCCCATCGGAGAATCCTTGTGGCTTCTGCCATTGCCATCCTGCTTCTTGTGCCGCCCTGTCGGTTTACATGGGCGACCGCCGTGATGTTGTCTGACTGAATCAGCACCGGCTGGTTTTGAAGCAGGGGTTTTGCTCGACTTAGGGCATTGTAAATGGCCCTTAGTTCCAGAATATTTATGTGTAGGGAAGTCTCCTGACTCGACCATTGTCCTTGGAAGTTTCTTCCCTGAGTGACTGCCCCCCAACCTCGGAGGCTTGCATCCGTGGTCACCAGGACCCAGTCCTGAATGCCGAATCTGCGGCCCTCGAGAAGATGAGCACTCTGCAGCCACCACAGCAGAGACACCCTGGCCCTCGGGGACAGGGTGATCAACCGATGCATCTGAAGATGCGATCCGGACCACTTGTCTAACAGATCCCACTGAAAGATCCTTGCATGGAACCTGCCGAAGGGAATTGCTTCGTAAGAAGCTACCATCTTTCCCAGGACTCGCGTGCAGTGATGCACCGACACCTGTTCTGGTTTCAGGAGGTCTCTGACCAGAGATGACAACTCCTTGGCCTTCTCCTCCGGGAGAAACACCTTCTTCTGTTCTGTGTCCAGAATCATACCCAAGAACAGCAGACGCGTCGTAGGAACCAGCTGCGACTTTGGGATATTCAGAATCCAGCCGTGCTGTTGTAGCACTTCCTGAGATAGTGCTACTCCGACCAACAACTGCTCCATGGACCTCGCCTTTATAAGGAGATCGTCCAAGTACGGGATAATTATAACTCCCTTCTTTCGAAGGAGTATCATCATTTCGGCCATTACCTTGGTAAATACCCTCGGTGCCGTGAACAAACCAAACGGCAACGTCTGGAATTGGTAATGGCAGTCCTGTACCACAAATCGGAGGTACTCCTGGTGAGGTGGGTAAATGGGGACATGTAGGTAAGCATCCTTGATGTCCAGTGATACCATAAAATCCCCCTCTTCCAGGCTTGCAATAACCGCCCTGAGCGATTCCATTTTGAACTTGAACTTCCTTATATAAGTGTTCAAGGATTTCAAATTTAGAATGGGTCTCACCAAACCGTCTGGTTTCGGTACCACAAACATTGTGGAATAGTAACCCCGTCCCTGTTGAAGGAGGGGAACTTTGATTATCACCTGCTGGAGGTACAGCTTGTGAATTGCCGCCAGTACTATCTCCCTTTCCTTGGGAGTAGCTGGCAAGGCTGATTTGAGGTAACGGCGAGGGGGAGACGTCTCGAACTCCAGCTTGTATCCCTGAGATACCACTTGTAGAACCCAGAGATCCACCTGTGAGTGAACCCACTGGTCGCTGAAGTTCCGGAGACGGGCCCCCACCGCACCTGGCTCCACCTGTGGAGCCCCAGCGTCATGCGGTGGACTTAGTGGAAGCAGGGGAGGATTTTTGTTCCTGGGAACTGGCTGTCTGGCAGAAAAGACGCGCCTCTGACCCGCTTGCCTTTCTGGGGCCGAAAGGACTGTACTTGATAATACGGTGCTTTCTTAGGCTGTGAGGGAACCTGAGGTAAAAAAGTCGACTTCCCAGCTGTTGCTGTGGACACGAGGTCCGAGAGACCGTCCCCAAACAATTCCTCACCCTTATATGGCAAAACTTCCATGTGCCTTTTAGAATCAGCATCACCTGTCCACTGCCGAGTCCATAATACTCTCCTGGCAGAAATGGACATTGCATTAATTCTAGATGCCAGCCGGCAAATGTCCCTCTGTGCATCCCTCATATATAAGACTACGTCTTTAATATGCTCTATGGTTAGCAAAATAGTATCCCTGTCAAGGGAATCAATGTTATCTGACAGGGAATCAGACCATGCTGCTGCAGCACTACACATCCATGCTGAAGCAATAGCAGGTCTCAGTATAGTACCTGAGTGTGTATACACACACTTCAGGATAGCCTCCTGCTTTCTATCTGCAGGCTCCTTTAAGGCGGCCGTATCCTGAGACTGCAGTGCCACCTTTTTTGATAAGCGTGTGAGCGCCTTGTCCACCCTAGGGGATGTGTCCCAGCGTAACCTATCCGTTGGCAGGAAAGGGTACGCCATTAGTAACCGCTTAGAAATCACTAGTTTCTTATCTGGGGAACACCACGCTTCTTCACACAATTCATTTAACTCATCAGATGGGGGAAAAGTCACTGGCTGCTTTTTCTCCCCAAACATAATACCCTTTTTGT
This sequence comes from Pseudophryne corroboree, assembly GCF_028390025.1. Classification (NCBI taxonomy): domain Eukaryota; kingdom Metazoa; phylum Chordata; class Amphibia; order Anura; family Myobatrachidae; genus Pseudophryne; species Pseudophryne corroboree. Next base: position 637,040,380 of record NC_086447.1, on the reverse strand, counting down.
GGTAACCGGGTTAATGTCAGAAATGTGCAACACATTTTTCATTGCCGTAATCATACATCGGATGGCCCTTGTGGATTGTACATTTGTCTCATCCTCGTCGACACTGGAGTCAGACTCCGTGTCAACATCTGTGTCTGCCATCTGAGGTAGCGGGCGTTTTTTGAGCCCCTGATGGTCTCTGAGACGCTTGGGCAGGCGCGGGCTGAGATGCCGGCTGTCCCAAAGCTGTTACGTCATCGAACCTTTTATGCAAGGAGTTGACACTGTCGGTTAATACCTTCCACATATCCATCCACTCTGGTGTCGGCCCCGCAGGGGGCGACATCACACTTATCGGCTCCTGCTCCGCCTCCACGTAAGCGTCCTCATCAAACATGTCGACACAGCCGTACCGACACACCGCACACACACACACACACACACACACAGGGAATGCTCTGACTGAGGACAGGACCCCACAAAGTCCTTTGGGGAGAGAGAGAGAGTATGCCAGCACACACCAGAGCGCTATATAACAGAGGGATTTACACTAATACAAAGTGAATTTTCCCCCTATAGCTGCTTATTATCACAGTTGCGCCTAAATTTATGTGCCCCTCCTATCTTTTTTACCCTTTCCGTAGTGTATACTGCAGGGGAGAGCCTGGGGAGCTTCCTTCCAGCGGAGCTGTGAAGAGAAAATGGCGCTGGCTGTGCTGAGGAAGATAGCCCCGCCCCTTAAGCGGCGGGCTTCTCTCGCTTTTTTAATAATAATTATGGCGGGGGATTAGGCACATTTACAGTTTAGAACTGTATTATGTGCATTTTGCCAAGTAAGGTATACTAATTGCAGCCCAGGGCACCACCCCCCCAGCGCCCTGCACCCACCAGTGACCGGAGCGTGTGGTGTGCTGTGGGAGCAATGGCGCACAGCTGCAGTGCTGTGCGCTACCTTATTGAAGACTGGAGTCTTCAGCCGCCGATTTTCTCCGGTATCTTCCGTCTTCTGGCTCTGCAAGGGGGACGGCGGCGCGGCTTCGGGAACGGACGATCGAGGTCGGGCCTTGTGTTCGATCCCTCTGGAGCTAATGGTGTCCAGTAGCCTTAGAAGCACAAGCTAGCTGCAAGCAGGTAGGTTTGCTTCTCTCCCCTCAGTCCCTCGTAGCAGTGAGTCTGTTGCCAGCAGATCTCACTGAAAATAAAAAACCTAACAAATACTTTCTTTTTTAGTGAACTCAGGAGAGCCCACTAAGTGCATCCAGCTCTGGCCGGGCACAGATTCTAACTGAGGTCTGGAGGAGGGGCATAGAGGGAGGAGCCAGTGCACACCAGATATAGTACCTAATCTTTCTTTAAAGAGTGCCCAGTCTCCTGCGGAGCCCGTCTATTCCCCATGGTCCTTACGGAGTACCCAGCATCCACTAGGACGTCAGAGAAAAATATAGTAAGTCTATAAAAATAAAATAATAAAAACTTGAGGATGCTTTATCTACAGCAGCCCTGTGACCATGCGGCTTCCTGCCGCACCAAGCAAAAAACTGATCTGACTGAGTCAGTGGGCGGGATTATATGGGAAAGCCCCGATGCATCCTGGGAGGCCAGAAAGCTTGTGACCATGTTGGTGCCATTTCCGCTGTCGCTCAACCATATCCCAATGTTATCCTGTGGATAATCCTGTGGACCCAGCCAGAGAAAACAGCATTGTGTTTTCAGATTTCTGCTCACACCCCAGGATGCGAGTAGAAATCCTCTTTTTGGGCATAACATTGCTCTAAATTGAAAAGCTCAGGTAGCTCCTCCCCAGCGCTATTCAATTTGCAATTGAATCGAGCCCAGTGAGTTTTAGCAATTTAAAACTTGTTGGATATGATAAATGGTGCTCCAGACAATCAGCTTCCAACTGTGACGTTTCAAATAAATAACAGGAGCTGATTGGCTCGAGCACAATGGGCCAGATGTGCTAAGGCTTGAAAAGTGATCAATTGCACAGTGATAAATTACCACCCAACCAGCTCCTGTCATTTTTCAAACCCAGTATGTAACATGGCACTTAGGAGCCGATTGGCTGGTACTTTATCACCGTAAAATGTATCACATTTCAAGGCTTAGTACATCTGGCCATGTAGAACTCGTTAATAAATGGGCTCACAAAGATTTTTACAGATGCACAAAGGGGCAACAGTTATGTGTCTTCACGCATGTACTAATGGTAAACAGCAACAATTGTTGCCATTTGAAAAAGTAAAATTGTTACTTACTGGTAAATGAAAACTGTATAGGGTTTTTGCCATGTAAACTGCAAATGACAATCATAACACATAAGTAAAGACTGTCCAACCTAAAAATTGGATTGGACAGGCTTTACTAAGGGTGCATACACACGGTGAGATTCGGACTTATCCGATTCTCACCGTGCGACAGGGGGCCGGGTCGGCACTTAGCCAGTATCGCAAGCACATAATGAGTGTGCTTGCGATGCTGGCTATGTGCGATTTCAATCCTGACTATCTCTTCTATAGAGATAGTCAGGATTGACTTGCCTGCACAGCCTATTTTTTCGGCCGATGCCGACCGCGCGGGGCCGCGCATCGGCATCGGATCGGGATCGCAAGGTGACTGTCACCTTGCGATCTGCACTATATTTTCTTCCGATTCTGACTATATAGTCAGAATCGGAAGAAAATATCGTACCGTGTGTACACACCTTAACATGTCATGTTTATCATTTGCAGTTTACAGATTTTAGTCTAGATCACAGGTTCTCAAACTCGGTCCTCAGGACCCCACACAGTGCATGTTTTGTAGGTAACCCAGCAGGTGCACAGGTGTACTAATTACTCACTGACACATTGTAAAAGGTCCACAGGTGGAGCTAATTATTTCACTGGTGATTCTGTGAGACCTACAAAACATGCACTGTGTGGGGTCCGGAGAACCGAGTTTGAGAACCACTGGTCTAGATAAACCCCAGGAAGTTCCTACAGGTGGCGCTGTAACACCCCTGGTGATACACTCTTGCCGCCCCGTCAGCTTCACTTGTGCGGGTGAAAAGGAAACCACGTGTTATACGAGACCACACCCTCCTATTATGCGCATCTAATCAGAAAGTATGAGTTTAAGCTGGTTCCTATTCCGCTCTGCTTTATGTTTTCTATGGTAGTAACCCTGTGGTCCTCCAAAACCGAAAACAAAATAAAAAGCAATGTATGAATAATCCCAGAGATGTGCATTCACTATGTGTGTGAGCAGCCATGACTATGTTAGCGTATATTGTTGCTTCAGGGACCTATATGATTTAAACCCCGCGCCCGGTGGAGAGGTACCGTCTCCCTTACACACGTATTGAGGCTGCTTGCGCTGGGCCTGTTTTCGCCGCCATGTTTAGTGCGCAGCACCTCTCTGTGCGGAATGCGCGCCAATCACTAGCGGCACCCCCCAGCCTGCCCTGTCCCCACCGCAATCCCGGTTGCCGCCAGCGAGCGCACTGTGCCTGGCATTATCTCCGCCGGACACTGTGCTGGCTGCACTACACAATACCCACAGTGTGTGCGGCATCTCCTCCCCTCCCTCCTAGCGGCAGCAGCACTAGCACTTCCTCCCCTCACCCCTCCTCCATCCGCCTCCCCTTCTCCTCGCCGCCTCCTCCAAACAACACGGCGGCGGCGCTTCTACATCACCCGACAACATGGAGGCCGTCAAAACGTTTAACAGCGAGGTTTGTAGACGCAGATCCCCCTCTTCTCCTCCCTCTCCATACATGCACAGGTATAGCCGGTGCCCGCCGTGTTCAGCTAAGGGGCCCGGAGGTAACCGCCTCCTCCCTCCCCGCACCCTGTCTCCTCTGCACCCTACCCATCCACCGTCCGCATTAACGACACTGTAGGCGGCAGCTGCGGTGCGTTACCCGCAGGGAGATCAGCTGCTGCACCACGCGCCGCACGGTCTAGCGGCCTCTGCAGCGCAGCTAGGCCCATTGTGATGATGACCCCCACATACCTCCCAACATGACCCTCTCCAGGAGGGACAGAATGCTCTGTTTCTGGACTTCTTAATTTATGATTTGCCATCACCTGTGCTGAAACACCTTCCTTATCCATTAACTTGTTCAAAACAGGTGCCGGCAATCATAAATTAAGAGAAAAGTCCAGAAGCAGAGCATTGTGTCCCTCCTGGAGTGGGTCATGTTGGGAGGTATGCCCCCAGCATCTTACATGTTGTAAAGAGCAGCAATCTTGCCTCCAATACAGTATAAGTCAAGTGTATGGAATATATATATATATATATATGTTGAAAGTGAATTAGCAATGTTGGAGTAGACCAACCCACAAATCACACACTTTTTATACATAACATTGAACTTTAAGGGGTCAGTTTAATTAATTGACTCACCTAAGTAGTAAGCGCGGCTACATTCCAGCCTTAATGTAGCTCAGCACTCACTGAATTTTGTTTGCAGCCCTATATTGCTGCACACTAATTCACAAGTTTGGGGTGCCATTGTTGATGTTTCCATGCCATTGTAACAGGAATCCACCCTGCTTGACTTTGATTGAATTGACTCCTTAATATTTAAATTGACATCATGGAGCATGTCCTTTGTAAATATACAAATATTTATATTCTGAAAATATACCCCTAGTAATGCTATCTTACGAGTTATATTGTATCACTAGGCCATATTTGTGTATCATATTTTTGCAATCTTAACTTTTTTTGAAACTTTCCTTTTCGCAACTAGTAGGCCGAGCAAATTCTTTTAAGTTCCACATTTGCTGTTGGCTGGATCACATCACGTTAAGACTGAATGCGTCATCTAACACTCTGTTGCAGTGGCTCTTGATGTTTATCATCCTACCTAAGTATTGTTTAGTAATGTAGTTCTTTTATTACTTTAAATATGCAAATATTAATTTAATCACACAGCCAAAAATGACTGTAGTCTTGCACCCCAAAGTGAACTTTTGTGATGTTGACACTACTGTAATTGGCCTACATGCGCACTGGGCATTGTAGTAATACATGGCAGAACTTCATGCAAAATTGAATTCTCCCCCAAGTGCCCTCAGTAGTTTTCCTTATCTTTTATTTATAAAGCGCCAGCATTTTATGCAAGACAATCCAATCACATATAAAGAAACAAACCGAAAATGCCTCATTAGCGTCTGGCTGTTATGGGCCTTATTCAGTATATGGAAACAGCTGTGTTTATTAGCGATTGCACGTCTACACCTTTATACAAATGATGCTACAAAGTCCTTCCATTATGTATATCCGTGCTTCCGAATCTGTAAGTACTGAGACAGTCGATGTCAGTGTCCGTAGTCGCTGAAATATTGTTTGGTGTGCGATTAGAGCCACCATCAAAACTTTCAACAACCCTATGGCAGGTGCAGTTTCTCCATCCAAGTATGGCTTCCTTTGTCAGCTGCGGAAAATCTGTCTACATAACCCCTTTTGCAGACACGCCTGCAACACTCCAATAACACGTTCTTAAAACGGGTAATCTCTGTGAGTGCACTAATACTGCTTTCACATTGCAATCATGGATTGTACATGGGTCTTCCCAGGTGCGACCCGCCATGAGACCCCTTTCAGACTAGCAATATGCTGGATTGGGTTGCCATCAGGGCGGGAGCGGAGGCTGCGCCGGCGCCATCAAGGTGCGGAGGCGGTGCTTGGAGATGACATCATCTCCACGCCGCCTCCTCCATATTGTGAACGGGTCCCAGATCGCATCGACCCGGCTGTCCCAGGGATCCAGGACTTACCTCTTTCACACCGCACATCGACCCGCGTCGACACAGCAATTTACTGGGTTATTTATGCGGTGTAAAAGGGGTATTAGAAACCTCCCAGTAATTGCCTATCACTTTCTGATACTGTTTGTCTCAGTCACAACAGCGCCTTTGTGCATATACGCTGTAACGCATGCGTAATAGTTTTTATGAATTTTCATGAGGTAGCAACTCATCGTGAACATCAGTATGCAGCTCTGAATCATGCCCTTTATTTCTTAGACCTAGGTACCGTCATTGTATACACATTGTTGGCAATCATCAATTTTGATGACTTGTGAAAATGCTTTTCTCATTATATACCAGGATTGAGATGGTTGCCACCACTTGATGCTTCTTTATGATCTGGGCAAACGCAGGATTTCTAGAGGGGGGTTTCCAAATGCAGTCCACATCTGCCGCTCTGCGGAACAGTGTAGCAAATGCGGGGCTCTTGGTCTTTATACATTGGCTTGTGTATGAAATATATTATTAATAATTAACTATAGGTGGTCTATAGTATAGGCTATATCAAGCATACTTAATATAAGTTACATAAGTGGTCAGGAAAGTTAAACATCCCATAATAAATAAATAAATAATTACGTAAATACAATAGAACCAGTAGAGACAGAACTGCACTTTCTAAGCAAACATTCTCCCACCTCATGGTAAGGTGTCTGTCTCTTTTCTTGGTAGCTACTCTGGTACAATGCACTGTGTGCAGCAGCTCTACTCTCTCCGTTAAACTGCATCTTGCAGCAGTTCTAGTAATCGCATTATATACTATTGCTATTGTGGAAAAAATTTGAGTCACTGCAAGAAGAGTGGTCTCTGGGCAACCGCCCCCCCCCCCCCCCCTTCCCCCGCGTTTGCTTATGATGGCTTATTCAATTCGCTGCTGATGTCACTCCTGCTCAGTGTGAAGCTTATTGGGACCAGTTCAATTGTTGTTTGGGTGCACATGCATATCACACATGTCGCACCCAAACAGACAGGGCTTAGCCACGTAAAATCGTCTGAAGTCCTGCTTGGGCCGCCCAAACTCCGGTTTGGATGACCAAAGTGCCGACTTAGCACACATTTCTTCTCACACCTTGGGGAGCTGCAAGAAAAAATGTCACCCCATGGCTACCAGGCATCTAAATAGAGCAACAATTGAATAGCTGTTTTGTGCCCCCTAGTGATAGTCACAGGGTAAAACAATTGAAGGCCTGATTTGGCACTTAAAAACTCTAAAGCAAATTTAGTCTTCAACATCTTGAGTGAAATGCTTATGATGTGTAGGAATAATATTTTAGCACAACAAGGGGAATCGATATGTTATGTCGGCTGTCAGTATACCGACAGCGGCATCCCATCTGTCGGAATCCCGGCAGCGTGTCTCCTTGTGGGCTCGCTGTGCTAGTCATGCTTCGGGCCCGGTGGCTTGCTTCGCACGTCACAGGTTATATTCCCACTCCGTTGGTGGCGTGGACTCACCAACAGAGTGGGAATACCCTGGGCAGGTCGGGATTCCGTCCATCTGTATTTCACTGGCTGTCGGGATTCCGGCGTTGGTCTCCTTAACATTGGGATCCTGACAGCTGGTATTTTAACTGAATCCCCAACAAGGCATACCAATAAAAAACCGAGGGGCAGATGTATTAACCTGGAGAAGGTATAAGGAAGTGATAAACCAGTGATATGTGCAAAGTGATAAAGGCACCAGCCAATCAGCTCCATTGTGTAAAATAACAGTTAGGATCTGATTGGCTGGTGCCTTTATCACCTTGCACATATCACTGGTTTATCACTTCTTTATGCCTTCTCCAGGTTAATACATCTGCCCCCCTGTTTTTATTTGACAGAATATGGTGGGGATCAGGGCAGTAGAAAACACTATCCCCACATATCAGTGTAGTTGTTCATGTGTGTTCAAAAGATAACTAAAGGGTCATATTGTTTGAATTAAGGCCGTCGCAAGTGCATATATGCCAGCATGTAGGAAATAATCACTTCAGATGCCTGCCCCCATTTCTGGAACTCCTAGTGGGTCAATCCAATTAGGTGCAACTTTGCGAATCCGAGTTTCATGAAACTCACGTGAATGTACGCACTTGAAAAATGCGAGACCCAAATAGAAATTTCAGTTCGTGGTAGTCATGGTAAAGGTGTATGACTATTGAACAAAGTGTGACCTAGGGCGATTCTGTGTGATGCATGGGACCGCTACAGAAATTCAAACGACATACTTCTCCAAAATACCAAGATTTCAGTAGGTCTTAAGTTATAGGGTAAGGCATTGCTACTAAGCAATTAAGTTTTCATATAACAACAATTTCCTAACCGACCAGTTTAAAAGGAAAAAAAAATTAAAAGCGTGTGATTTATGGGACTTTATGTTCACTTTCTGGAGAATCACCCCATAGGAGAGGACCTTGAAAAAGTGACAACCACCCTGGACCCCAAAAATGAGGCAACTGAGATAGCAGGACCATGTAGAAGTCTGTTAGTGGCAATAAGTAAAGTACTGGAGATTTTAAACTGTGTCAAATGACTTATTTCTGCAGCGCGGTACCCTGTGATTCCACAGGGAATTACATGGGGATGTAGAGTTGGATTTTGATCCGAGGCACCAACAGGCTAAAAGCTTTGACTGTTCCCAGGATGCATAGCGCCGCCTCCTCTATATCCCCGCCTCCAGGCACTGGAGCTCCGTTTGTAAGTTGGTGCCTGCAGTGCAGGCAGCTAACATCATCAGCACTGTGCATTTACAGGACACGTAAGTATTCTACATGTCATTTAGACAGTGTTATGGGCCCTACACACTTTGCGATCCGCCGCTGAGCTGCCCAACGGCGGATACGGCTCACGGACGACCCGGCGGCGTGGGGGGCAGTGACGGGGGGAGGGAAGTTTCTTCCCTCCCCCCGTCACCAGGCTCCACAGCAGTGCAGGCAAATATGGACGAGATCGTCCATATTGGTCTGCATGCACAAGTGACGGGGCACCAGCGATGAATCAGCGCGGGGCTGCGCATCGTTCATAGCTGGTGCCTGTACACTGAAAGATATTTATTTATTAACAGTTTCTTATATAGCGCAGCATATTCCGTTGCGCTTTACAATTAGAACAACAGTAAAAGAACAAAACTGGGTAAAGGCAGACATAGAGGTAGGAATGCCCTGCTGCAAGCTTACGGATTCTCGTTCATTAATGAACGAGATTGTTCATATCTTTCAGTAATATCGCCCAGTGTGTAGGGCCCATAAGTTAAGGACAAGTGCATACATTCAGGGATATTTAGTATAAGTACCCTGGGATATATTCTTTACTGTGCATTGTTAAATCTATATATCTACATAGCTTTACTTAGTAGTGCTGTTACTTAGGGGTATATTCAATTGAAGTCGTATCCATTCTGACATTCGTTTGTCGGAATAGATCCGACCTGGGCTATTCAATGTCATCTCAATTCGACTTTTAAAAAGTACAATTGAGATGCGGGAGCTGAGACAGGGGAGAGCCATGGGCAGACGGGGGAGAGTAGCTGCCCGTTGCTCTCTCCCGTCTCTTCCATCCCCCCGTCTCTCTGCCTCTCCCCGTCCCTCCTCTCCCCATACCTGCATCACAACCGCCGCTCACGGCAGCGTCCACCCGTCTACAGCAAGTGATGTCTTGCCTGCTGGAGTTGGGTGGATGCTGCTGTCAGCGGCGGCTGTGACATCCTCCGGCGCTGCTCTCCGTCTGCCTGCGGCTCTCCCTGTCTCAGGTCACTCATCTCACTTCAACTTTTTTTTAAAGTCGAATTGAGATGGTCGAAAAGGGGGCCAAAACCTGTCGGGTTTGGCCCCGTTTTCGAAACAAACACGTGGATCGGCAGCTATTCCGTCGATCCACGTGCTTTTCGACAAGTAGAATTCCTCGACCTGTCAAATAATTTGGGGTTATATTGAATAGGTCGGAACCCCTTCTGACCTAAAAAAGTCGAAAACTGCTGTCTTTTCGACAGACGGCAGCTTTCGACTTCAGTTGCATATACCTCTTAGTATTGCTAGTCTAGTGCAGTTTTATTATTTGTAATAATTTCTGCATTGTACATGTGACTGTGTGTGTGCAAATAGCTGCTGTGTGATCTCTATTCTGTGTATCTTACACATATTGCTATCCCTATATTCTGTACCCTGCGGGGGGCTAAGTGCATCAGGGTTTTCATATAATACAGTGTTTCACAGGATATACTCTTTTGGTATTTTTCTCTGTGTATTACAGTCACCATATACCTCTTAAGTCTTCTGTGTGTGCTCTGTTTGCAGTCACACTATAAAGGGGATTTTTGTCAGGTATTTTGCCTGCCTATATTGTACTATTTCACCCTACGGTTACGCTTTCATATAATGTCAGCTAAACAGGGTGATAGTTCAGTCATGGATTTCTCTGAGGAAAATATTGCAGCTGAGGGTTCAGGTACTGGGGATTTTATACCCCTCAGTCAGTCTGCAGCAACTGGGCCAAATCAAGACCCGCCGTGGGCTACCTTCTCTAATTTACTGACTACACTAGTAACTAGACTTGCACCCCCTATGGGACCTCTTGTGCCATTACAGTCACATATTGTCCCTGCAGTTAATCCGCCATGGGCAGATACTTTGTCCTCTCAGTTACAGCAATTAAATCAGTCTTTGGCTAAGCAAAATTATAACCCTCGCCCGCCTAAGACCAAACTGTCATCTAAGCGGGCCATTACTTCCTCACAATCCACACATGTTTCGGATACTTCATCTGATGAAGATTGCGCGTGTACTGACCCCTCAGACACTGATGCAGATGCTTCTGATGGGGAGTCTATGACTCAAGTGGCTGTTCCTGACCTCTTGGAGGCTATCAGGCTGATTCTTCTAATTGGTGATGACAAAGAACCTCCGGCTGCCTCTAAGAAACCAGATAAGTTCAAGCGTCAGAAGGTTACTAAATTAGTTTTACCCCATTCTGACCACTTAGTTTACATACGTCCGGAATCATGGGAGTATCCAGGAAAGAAATTCTCCCTGTCTAAAAAGATGCTAGCTCGTTATCCCCTCGCTGCAGAGTTAAGTAAAAATTGGGAAACACCGCCGCCGGTGGACTCACAAGTCGCACATGTGGTGGTATCTGCTCTGCCTGTCACTACCGTCACCTCTCTGAAGGAACCGACGGATAAGCGTGTGGAGGGTTTCTTGAAGTATATTTACACTCTCGCTGGAGCTGTACATAGGCCTACTATTGTGGCCTCTTGGGCTGCTAAAGCTATAGAAGCCTGGGTTCAGGAAGTTGAAGCGGAACTACCGTCTAATTTTCCTGATAATGCTAGACAGTGTCTTTAATATATTATTACAGTCTCTCATTATATTCAGGAGGCGGCATCTGATGCAGGTATCCTGGCGGCCAAAGCGTCCACTACGTCTATTCTGGCTCGCCGGATCCTCTGGTTGCTGTCCTGGTCTGTAAATCTGGACTCTAAAAAGACCTTGGAGGTGATCCCTTTTAACGGAAACATACTTTTTGGGGTAGATCTCAACAAGATCGTTGCTGACTTAGCATCTGCTAAGACTGCATGTCTACCTAGTACTGCTCCTTTGGCTCCGAAGGCTAAGAGTACTTTCTTTTGTTCCTTTCGACTTCCAGGTGAAGCAAAGGGTCAGGCGTACCCGAAACAGGCTCGCACTTCCAAATTCACTAAGCCCAAACCTAAACATGCCTGGGCTGCTCATCAGCCTGCTTCCAAAACAGACAAGCCTGCTGCATGACGGGGCGGTCCTCCCCCTGGGGGATCCCAGTGTGGGAGGCCGACTTCAACGGTTTGCCCAGGTATGGTTACAGACCACTTCAGACGCCTGGGTACGGGAAGTCGTCACTCACGGATACGCCATCTCTTTCAAGAAACGTCCCCCTCGCTAGTTTTGGTCAACAAACACCCCTTCGGATCCGGTAAAAGCAAATACTCTCCATCTGATGGTACAATCCCTCCTGGACACAGGAGTGATAGTACCGGTGCCGCTGACTCAGAGAGGAAGGGGGTACTATTAAACGCTGTTCCTAGTTCCGAAACCAAATGGGTCTTCCCGGCCCATTCTCAACCTCAAGTCTTTGAACAAATTTGTGAAAGTTTCCAAATTCTGTTTGGAAACTCTTTGCTCTATTGTTCTGGCTTTGGAGCCCAAGGACTATATGGTATCCCTGGACATACAGGATGCTTACCTGCATATACCTATTGCAGTGTCGTATCAGCAATATCTGCGGATTGCTATTGTCAACCTACATTTTCAATTCCAGGCCTTACCTTTTGGTCTGACCATGGCTCCAAGAATTTTCACCAAGGTCATGACGGCTCTGCTCCGCAGTCAGGGTAGCAATATCCTTCCGTATATGGACGACTTGTTGATCCTGGCGAAGTCTCTGGAGTTTCTCCTTCGTCATCTGGAACTGACGGTCCAATTCCTGCAAGCCCACGGGTGGCTCATCAACTGGAAGAAATCTTTCCTGGTCCCTGCTCAGAGCATGATGCACCTCGGAGCACTATTGGACACTCACAACCAGCGGTTGTTTTTGTCTCCGGAGAAGGTCCTGAAACTTCAGGATAAGATAAGATGCTTCCTATCCCGCCCACGTGTGTCGATACACTCGGCGATGCAAGTACTAGGTCTCATGGTGTCGGCTTTCGGCATGGTAGAGTACACTCAATTTCACTCCCGCCCTCTACAGAGGTTAATCCTTTCCAGCTGGGTCGGCCTGCCTCATTAGATCAGGACTCACATGATCTCCTTGACTCCGGAGGTCTGCCTGCCACTGACCTGGTGGCTACAGGACCAGCAACTGAGCAGGGGTCGTCCCTTCTGGATCTCCAAATGGGTCCTTCTGACGACTGATGCCAGTCTGCGGGGTTGGGGCGCGGTGTTGGAGCAACACTCTCTTCAGGGTCGGTGGACTAGGGAGGAGTCTCTTCTCCTGATAAACATTCTGGAATTGCGGGCAGTGTTCAATGCGTTGACACTAGCCCTGCCTCTGGTACAGAACAGGCCTGTTCAAGTACAGTCAGACAACGCCACCACGGTGGCGTACATAAATCATCAAGGTGGCACTCGAAGCCGCATGGCAATGAAGGAAGTGTCAAAGATCCTTCAATGGGCGGAACGCCATCTGCCAGCCATATCGGCAGTGTTCATTCCGGGAGTCCTCAACTGGGAAGCGGACTTCCTCAGTCGTCAGGACGTACACGCCGGAGAGTGGAGCCTTCATACGGAAGTCTTTCAATTCCTAGTGTACAAGTGGGGCCTACGAGATGTAGACCTGATGGCGTCTTAACAAAATCACAAGGTTCCGGTCTTCGGAGCAAGGACAAGGGATCCTCAAGCAGCGTTCAACGATGCACTGGCAATTCCATGGAACTTTCGGCTGCCGTACGTGTTCCCTCCGGTGTCACTCCTGCCCAGGGTAATAAGGAAGTTCAAGCAAGAAGGAGGAATCCTACTTCTATTCACGCCAGCGTGGCCCAGATGGCATTAGTTCTCAGACCTACAGGGTCTCTCGATAGAGCGTCCTCTTCTACTTCCGCAACGCCCAGACCTCCTCGTTCAATGCCCCTGTGTCTACCAGGATTTGGCCCGACTGGCTTTGACGGTGTGGCTCTTGAAGCTTTCTTCCTAAGGGCCAAAGGTTTTTCTGAGGCGGTCATTGGCTCGGATTTATTATAGGGTCTGGAATTCTTATTTCACATGGTGTGCTGCTAAGAATGTTAATGTATTCAAATTTAGTACTGCCAGTCTGTTGGCTATTCTGCAACAGGGCCTGGACTTAGGCTTGCGTCTGGCCTCTCTCAAGGTTCATATTTCGGCCTTGTCGATTTGGTTTCAGAGAAAGATTGCGATTTTGCATGAGGTTCATACCTTCACTCAGGTTGTTCTCCGAATTCAACCTCCCTACGTTCCTCCTGTGGCTCCTTGGGATTTAACGGTTGTTCTGGATGCCTTACAAGAGGCTCCTTTTGAACCCTTAGTGTCGGTGTACCTTAAATGGCTTACTCTTGTCTTGTTATTGCTGGCTATTGCCTCTGCTAGACAAGTTTCGGATTTAGGTGCCTTATCCTATCCTGATTTTTCACTGTGACCGGGCGGTTCTTAGGACCCGCCCTGGTATCTGCCCATGGTGGTGTCTTTTTTGCACCTTAACCAAGATATTGTGGTTCCGACATTTACCTCTCCAGGTTTGTCATCCAAAGAGAAGTCTTTGGATGTGGTACGGGCTCTCTGTATATATGTGAAAAGACCGGAGTCGGTACGGAAATCTGACTCTGTGTGTTCTTTTTGGTTTTCACAAACGTGGCTGGCCTGCTAATAAGCAGACATTGGCCAGATGGATTAGAATGGTGATTGCACATGCTTATGTACAGGCTGGCCTTCCAGCTCCTGATACCATTAAAGACCATTCTACTCGGTTTGTTGGACCTTCTTGGGCGGCCCACCGTGGTGCGACCCTAGAACAATTGTGCAAGGCGGCTACGTGGTCCTCAGTGAACACGTTCATTAGGTTCTATGCCTTTGCAGGATGCTTCCTTTGGACGCCGGGTTCTTGTGCCGGTTACAGTGCGTCCCCTCCCTTGAGGAACTGCTATAGGACATCCCCAATGTTATTCCCTGTGGAATACAGTGTACCCCACTGTAGGAAAGGAGATTTATGGTAAGAACGTACCTTTGTTAAATCTCTTTCTGCAAGATGCACTGGATTCCATAGGGTACCCACCCTGACACACTTAGCTTCTTTAGGTTTGTATGGCATTAGCCGCTAGTACCTTCTCCTGTCGTGAGAATGTGGTTCTGTGTGGCTACTCACTGTTGTCGTCTCTTTTCTACCTGCTACTGCATTGGACTGGTTAACAAAACTGAGCTCCTGTGCACGGAGGCGGGGTTATAGAGGAGGTGGCCCTATGCATTTTGTGAACAGTCAAAGCTTTTAGCCTGTTGGTGGCTCGGATCAACATCCTACTCTACACCCCAATGTTATTCCCTGTGGAATCCAGTGTACCTCGCAGAAAGAGATTTAACAAAGGTAACTTCTTACCATAAATCTCCTTTTTCACCCCTGGCTTTGCTGATTGGCCGGACTCTGAACACATACTTGCGTGAGACCCGGCTGTCATATAACATCTTTAGGAAAAAAGTTTTACTCGTGATATGACACGCAAAAATGTAATTTTAATATTTATGTTACATAATTGTTTAAGTAGTCCTAAATATATACTATAGGTGACATGGTTGAACTATACAGTTTAGGTCAGTAGTTCTCAATGTGCGAGTCGCAGAAATGGGTCTTTGCTGTCACATTTAACTTGAAGTCAGGTGTTTATTTGGTTCAGCAAGTTCCTGACACCTTTTACATGCATGTTGATGCGCTAGCTCTATACTGGTAAGCCACATGCAATTAGACTTTCTTGGTAGGGGTAACATAATAATGTTCCTGGAAGGTTGCAGGCAGGGGTTCTATGTGTGCTCCAGAAAAGGGGGCACAGCCCCATCGCTGTTACGCCCTGCAACTATCACAACGCATGCAGTTCCTGCCTGGGGTGTCGCTCTCTGCTCTGATGCTTCTAGTACACTCTGGTCTGTATCTTAGCGCTGAGATGCAGACCAGAGTGTACTAAAAGCACCAGAGCAGTGAGTGATGCCCCAGGCAGGAAAGAGGAACTTCACAGGTTGTGACAGGTGCAGGGTGCT
Organism: Pseudophryne corroboree; assembly: GCF_028390025.1. NCBI lineage: Eukaryota > Metazoa > Chordata > Amphibia > Anura > Myobatrachidae > Pseudophryne > Pseudophryne corroboree. Next base: position 637,024,899 of record NC_086447.1, on the reverse strand, counting down.
AGAATGAAAACTAGATTCATATTTATTTTAACTTGCTTAAATTATTTCCTTATGATATTTACACTTACTAGCATTAAATTCAGTTTACGTGTATTTTATTAGTCAAAAACTACCATTGAAATGGTATCAAGTGAAGGTTGCAAATACTGCATTACTTGAGCTTGTTACTCACTAGCATAAGGGATCATGTGATCATGTTGAACTTGTTTTTCGCTTTTTGTAGGGGAGTTTTTTACTGCTTTATGATATTTAATATTTAAACTAGAAGTTAAATTAGAACAAAAAGTAGATGCAATTTATGAGAACCTATTTGGATTTGAGTCGCAACATTATTTTAGTTTTTGTAGTTTCATGTTGTTCAGAACTGTACACCTTATCTGGGATTTCAAGTTAACGATGTTGGGGTATATTCAATTGAAGTTGAAACTGCCGTCTTGTCGGAAAGACGGCAGTTTTCGACTTTTTCAGGTCGTAAGGGGTTCCGACCTATTCAATCCCTGGCTTTTTTATGTGACAAGTCGGGGAATTCGACTTGTTGGAAAGCACGTGGACTGGCGGAATAGCTGTCGATCCCCGTGCTTCTATCGGAAACAGGGCCAAATCAGACAGGTTTTGGCCCTGTTTCCGACCATCTCAATCCGACTTTAAAAAAAATCGGATTATGATGAGGGAGCTGAGGGGGGGAGAGTATCTGCAACAGCACAGGATATGCAGGAGTATGTGGCATAGATGCTACTCACGGCAGCGTCCACCCGGCGCAAGCGAGGTCTCGCTTGCTGGAGCCGGGTAGACGCTGCCGCGAGGACTGGCGGCGGTGCACATCCTCCTACAACGATGCTGTAGCGCTGTTCTCCCCCGTCTCCCTGCGGCTCTCCCCCATCTCCCACCCCGTCTCCTCCTCTCGGCTCCCTCATCTCAATTCGACTTTTTTTAAAGTCTGATTGAGATAGTCATTGAATAGCCCATGTCTGATCCATTCTGACAAATGGATGTCGGAATGGATCCGAATTCAATTGACTATACCCCTTTATCTGTTGCAAGTTTCCTCAGTAATCATATTTGCCACTTTTGAAAGACCTTAAAGGTGTGTGTGTGTACACATAGTGATAAAATCTGTAAGATTTTGACTATATAGTCAAAATCTTAAGGAAAGTTAGTGCATAGTTCATGGTGTTAGGCAGCTTGCGATACCGATTCGATCCCGATCGCACTCCCGTGGGGTCTGTATCGCAAGGCTAGATAGTCTGCAGGCAAGTCAATCTTGACTTCATCTAGTGTACTGTCTAGTACAAAGTGTAGTCAAAATTGGCAGTTAAGCCCCGTACACGGGGAGATTTGTCCCGGAGATGTGTGCTGAACAATCTAGCACAGATTGCTCAGCACACATCTCTCAAGCTCAGCATACAGCGTGATGTGTGTGCTGAGCGAGGGCGGAAAAAAAAAAACTCACTTCACCCGACGAAGCAATGTTTGCTTAATTTCTAAGCAATCTAGTCAGATTGCTTAGAAATTGAGTAAATATCGCTCTGTGTGTACCCCCCTTTAGTCAAAATCATACATAGACAAAATCTCAAGCACAGATAGTACAGATTTTGACTATCTTGGCTCTGGGGGAGTTCAAGGGAAATCGCATAGTCAAATTCGGGCATAGCAAGGATCTCATCGTGTGTACACACCTTTAGGTTTATTTAATTAAACTTCATTGTTTGGCAAAATTTGCATTGAGCAACCATCTATGGCTTAGTGCAAATTGTGTACCTAAACGCAGTGTTAGTCAGTTACTTACTGTGCTCAAATTTCTCTTGGTATCAAAAATATGAAAACAAGACATGTACTGATAAGAGTGTGTGACGTAAGGACACTTTAATTATGGTTTTTAATGTTTGAGAAAGGTTTTACTTTTGTTTGTTTCTGAGAACTATAAACTACAAGAATGTAGAGGATGCTGGATAAGTGCAGTACGGGCCCGATTTGGAGATGTATGGTTTATGTATGTCTCCGATGGTGGGACACCTTCACAGGACCTGTTCTTGCATGTGCCGAACAGTGCCCTCAAGCCGCAGCCTGATTCGGCAGATCTAGGCGGTATTTCCAAAAACACACCCCATTTTCTGGGAGTGGCGAAGCCCAGCAGCGTAAATATCCCGCCCATTGTTGCGTAACTTGAGGGTTACTCAGATGGCTAATGTTCACCCTCCAACACCCCCCACCCACTCGGCATCTTACTTAATGTTTGTTGGACATATGGTATGAGAGGGGAAAGCTGCAGTGCTTACATTCAGTGGCAGAGTGGTTGAGGGGAGGGTACAGTCGGCATCCTCCTTTCGACAAGGTGTGCCAGGGATGGGGGGGGTCAGCCGGTATTCTCCATCTGGCAGGGCCAGCTCCGAGCAGTGATGTGCACTGTGACAATAAGCCACACTATACTGATGGATTTTCTCATACGTCCTAGAGGATGCTGGGGTCCACTTCATGACCATGGGGTATAGACGGTTCCGCAGGAGCCATGGGCACTCTTAAGACTTTTCAATGGGTGTGAACTGGCTCCTACCTCTATGCCTCTCCTCCAGACCTCCGTTTTAGAAATGTGCCTAGGCCGACTGGATGCACTCGGAGGAGCTCTACTGAGTTTCTCTGAAAAGACTTATGTTAGGTTTTTTATTTTCAGGGAAAACTGCTGGCAACAGACTCCCTGCTTTGTGGGACTGAGGGGGCAGAAGTAGGAACCAACTTCCTGAAGAGTTTCATGGCTCTGCTTCTGGCTGACAGGACACCATTAGCTCCTGAAGGGTACTGAACGCTAGCCGTGCCTAGATGCTCACTTCCACAGCACGCCGTCACCCCCCTCGCAGAGCCAGAAGTCAGAAGACAGGTGAGTAGAAGAAGACAGATCTTCTATCAAGAAAAGTGACGGCTGAGGTACGGCGTGGTTGGCAGGAGCGCCGCGCGCCATTGCTGCCCCCACACACAGGCCCTGCAGGGTGCAGGGCGCGGGGGGGGCGCCCTGGGCAGCAAAAATACCTATAAACTGGCAAAAAGGGGGCATAAGATGCCTCTGGCACAGCCCTACACCCGCCAGTGTAAATATTATAAAAGATTACTGAGTGAAAAAAGCGCCATTGCGGGGGCGGAGCTTCTTCCTCAGGCAGCCAGCACACTGCTCAGCGCCATTTCCTCTCTCTCCTCAGGCTGCAGAGACAACGCTGGTCCTTTCCTCCACATCTGATTACAAGTATCAGGGTGAAAATAAGGGAGGGTACAAGCGTTTTTGGTGCATTACAAGTGTGAATTACTGTGTAAAAGCGCTGCTTGTCTGTGGGCATTCTGTGTTCACAGGCATTAGAAACTGGCGCTGGGGTTGTGAACTGGCTGCTCCTAAACTGTGTCCCTCTGACAGATTTTACTGTGGGTCTGTCCCCTATAAGTCCCAGTGTGTCTGTGTGGATGTTGTACACGTGTGTGACATGTCTGAGGCAGGGAGTTCCTCCCCGGAGGAAGCCATTTTAGGGACACAGAGTTGTAATGTGGTGGCACTGCCGACACACCAAGAGCCTGCATGGGTGAAAGAAATACGTGATAGTATGCATCATATTAATAGGAGATTAGATAAGTCTGAATCTCATGCTGAGTGCTGGAGAAAATCTGTGGAGGATGTGATTTTTCAGGGCTCTGTTCTTCCATCCGCAGGCGACCCCTCTGGGTCACATAAGAGACCATTTGCGAATATTGTGAATACTGATACCGACACGGACACTGATTCTTGTGTCGACGATAGTGACTCCAGAGAAATAGATCATAAATTTGCAAAAAATTTATGATTATACCTATAAGGGAAGTTTTGTAAGTGACGGAAGCCACTCCTGTACCTCAGGAGAAGGCATATTTCTATAAAGAAAAGAATTTCAAAGTCACTTTCCCTCCGTCCCACGAGTTAAATACTCTCTTTGAAGGGATGTGGGTGAATCCTGAAAAGAAATTTCGTATTCCCAAGAGGATTCAGATAGCTTACCCTTTCCCAGCTGAGGACAGGAAAAAATGGGAGTCATCCCCTGTGTTAGACAGTGCACTGTCCAGGTTGACAAAGAAGGTAATTCTCCCTGCACCTGGTACGGCTTCGCTAAAAGAGCCAGCAGACCAAAAGATGGAAACCACATTGAAATCCATTTATGTTGCCAATGGTACGCTGCTCAGGCCCACTATTGCCTGCGCGTGGGTGAGTCGCGCTATTGAAGAATGGTCGGAAAGTGTGTCATCAGAAATTCACACGATTGATAAAGATGAGATACTCCTTAAGTTAGGGAATATCAAAGACGCTGCCGCATACATGCTAGAAGCAATTAAAGATATTGGACTCTTGAGTTCACAAGCCGCTACCAGATTCCAAAAGAAACATGGAGGCTCTCTCGTATAAAGGTGAGGCCTTATTTGGCGATGGACTGGAAGCGTTGGGCTCAGCGGCTACCGCAGGTAAGTCAACATTTTTGCCCTCTGCACCGGCAAAAAAGACCTATCACCGACACTTGCAGTCCTTTCGGCCAAATAAATACAAAAAAGCGAGAGGTTCCCCCTTCTTTGCTGGTCGGGGAAGGGGAAAGGGAAAGAAGTCCACAACGGCTTCAAGTACCCAGGAGCAGACGTCTACCCCTGCTTCTGCCAAATCTTCAGCATGACGCTGGTGGCTCCCTTGCGGAAGGCTTCTCGGGTGGGGGCATGTCTCAAACTGTTCAGCCAAGGTTGGATTCTGTCTGGCCTGGATCCCTGGGTGTTACAAATTGTATCCCAGGGCTACAAGCTGGAGTTTCAAGACGTTCCCCCATGCCGATTTTTCAAATCGACCTTGCCAGCTTCTCCTCCAGACAGAGAAGCAGTAACAGCGGCAATCCAAAAATTATGTCAGGATCAGGTCATAGTCCTGGTACCTGTGTCACAACAAGGGGAATGTTTTTATTCAAGCCTTTTTGTAGTTTCGAAGCCGGACGGCTCGGTCAGACCAATCCTAAACCTGAAAAATCTGAATTTCTATTTGAAACGTTTCAAGTTCAAAATGGAATCACTGAGAGCAGTGATTTCCAGTCTGGAGGAGGGGGACTACATGGTGTCGGTAGACATAAGGAATGCTTACCTGCATGTTCCCATTTACCCTCCTCACCATGCCTATCTGAGATTCGCGGTTCAGGATTGCCACTACCAATTCCAGACGTTACCTTTTGGCCTCTCCACGGCGCCCCGGGTGTTCACCAAGGTGATGGCGGAGATGATGGTTCTCCTGCGTCAAAAAGGAGTCGATATAATTCCTTATCTGGACAATCTCCTGATAAAGGCGAGATCCAGGGAGCAGTTGTTACAAAACATCACACACTCCCTATCGATACTCCAACAACACGGTTGGATCATAAATTATCCAAAGTCACAGTTGGAACCGACGACAAGGTTGTCTTTTCTCGGGATGATCCTGGACACGGAAGTTCAGAGAGTATTTCTTCCGGTGGAAAAGGCTCTGGATATCCAGAAACTGGTAAAACAGTTATTGAAACCATCCAGGGTGTCGATCCATCAGTGCATTCGGATGTTGGGGAAGATGGTGGCGGCCTACAAGGCCATACAGTTTGGCAGGTTCCATGCCAGAGTGTTCCAGTGGGACCTGTTCGACAAGTGGTCGGGTTCCCACCTACACATGCACTGAAAGATAATCCTGTTGACAAAAACCATGATTTCGCTCCTGTGGTGGATACACAGCTCTCACCTACTAGAGGGACGCAGGTTCGGGATTCAGGACTGGCTCCTAGTAACCACGGATGCAAGTCTCCGAGGCTGGGGAGCTGTCACTCAAGGATAAAGCTTCCAAGGACGATGGTCAAGTCAGGAAGCCTGCCTTCACATAAACGTGGTGGAACTGAGAGCCATTTACAACGGCCTTCAACAAGCGGTACATCTTCTTCAAGATCATCCCATGCAGATCCAGTCGGACAATGTAACAGCAGTCGCGTACATAAACGGGCAGGGCGGAACGAAAAGCAGAGCGGCAATGACAGAGGTGACGAAGATCCTCCTCTGGGCAGAAAGCCATCTAAAAGCTCTGTCGGCAATATTCATTCCGGGAGTAGACAACTGGGAAGCAGACTTCTTCAGCAGATACGATCTCCATCCAGGAGAGTGGGGCCTCCACCAAGAAGTCTTCACAGAGGTGACAAGTCTTTGGGGAGTTCCTCAAGTAGACATGATGGCATCTCGTCTCAATAAGAGATACTGGTCCAGGTCGAGAGACCCTCAAGCGAAGGCCCATTCCACTAGGAAGACGGGCTCATCCTGGGCGGCTGCCCGGGGGGTCTCGGCATTGCAACTTTGCCGAGCAGCTACTTGGTCGGGGTCAAACACATTTGCAAAATTCTACAAGTTTGACACCTTGGCCGATTGAAGACCTCAAGTTCGGTCAATCGGTGCTGCAGGGTCATCCGCACTCTCCCGCCCGTAGTGGAGCTTTGGTATAAACCCCATGGTCATGAAGTGGACCCCAGCATCCTCTACGACATATGAGAATACAGGATTTCTCTTACGTCCTAGAGGATGCTGGGGACTCCGTAAGGACCATGGGGTATAGACGGGCTCCGCAGGAGATAGGGCACCTAAAAAGAACTTTGACTATGGGTGTGCACTGGCTCCTCCCTCTATGCCCCTCCTCCAGACCTCAGTTAGATCTTGTGCCCAGAGGAGAATGGGTGCACTGCAGAGAGCTCTCCAGAGTTTTCAGTGGAAAAAGAATTTTGTTAGGTTTTTTATTTTCAGGGAGTCCTGTTGGCAACAGGCTCCCTGCATCGTGGGAGCGAGGAGAGAGAAGCAGAGCTGGCTTGTCAAGTTGGGCACTGCTTCTAAGGCTACTGGACACCATTAGCTCCATAGGGAGTCGGAACACAGGTCTGACCTGGGGTTCGTCCCGGAGCCGCGCCGCCGTCCTCCTCACAGATGCCAAAGATAGAAGCCGTATAGAGAAGGCAGAAGACATCTTAGGCGGCAGAAGACATCCATTGCTCCCAGTCACACACACACAGAGCAGCACTGAAGGGTGCAGGGCGCAGGGGGGGGCGCCCTGGGCAGCAATAAACCTCACATTTTGGCACAAATACAGTTATATTAGACTGCGGAGGCAGTAAATCTATGATCCCCCGCCATTTTATTGAAAAATCACTGGGACCGAAGCCCGCCGTCGGGTGGGCGGGGCTTGATCCTCAGCACTAACCAGCGCCATTTTCTCCACAGAAGCTGCATGAGGAAAACGCTGGCTCCCTGGTCTCTCCCCTGCTGAACACACAGGCTGGAAAAAAGAGGAGGGGGCACATAAGCGACGCAGTGAGTGGGAATTGGCATAATATATATATAAAAAAAGCGCTATCTGGACATATTTTTTCCAGTGTTTTAAGCACTGGTGTGTGCTGGCATACTCTTTCTCTGTCTCTCCTTAGGACCTGGTTGGGGTTTTGTCCCCTTATAGGTTAATCCCTGTGTGTGGGGTGTCGGTACGTGTGTGTCGACATGTCTGAGGCGAAAGGCTTCTCCAAGGAGGAGGTGGAGCAAATGAGTGGTGTGTCCCCGTTGGTTGTGCCGACTCCAGATTGGATGGACATGTGGCATATGTTGAATGCAAGTGTGGCATCTTTACATAAAAGGCTTGATAAGGCTGGTTTAGGGGGGACATCAGGGGGTCAATCCTCAGATTGGACCGACTCACAGGGCCCGTCGGGGTCTCAAAAGCGTCCCTTAACACAAGACACTACTACCGACGCGGATTCTGATTCCAGTGTCGACTATGACGAAGTAAAATTGCACCCTAGGGTGACTAAAACCATTCAGTGTATGATTGTGGCAATAAGGGATGTGTTGCATATTGTGGATGAACCCTCGGTCCCCGACACAAGGGTACACATGTTTAAGGAAAAGAAACAGATTATTAACTTTCCCACATCTCATGAATTAAATGAATTCTTTGGAAAAGCTTGGGAGACTCCGGATAAGAGACCGCAGATCCCCAAAAGAATTTCTCTGACGTCCTAGTGGATGCTAGGTACTCCGTAAGGACCATGGGGAATAGACGGGCTCCGCAGGAGACTGGGCACTCTTTAAAGAAAGATTAGGTACTACATCTGGTGTGCACTGGCTCCTCCCTCTATGCCCCTCCTCCAGACCTCAGTTAGAATCTGTGCCTGGCCAGGGCTGGATGCACTTAGTGGGCTCTCCTGAGTTCACTATAAAGAAAGTTTTTGTTAGGTTTTTTATTTTCAGTGAGATCTACTGGCAACAGACTCACTGCTACGTGGGACTTAGGGGAGAGAAGCAAACCTACCTGCTTGCAGCTAGCTTGTGCTTCTAAGGCTACTGGACACCATTAGCTCCAGAGGGATCGAACACAAGGCCCGACCTCGATCGTCCGTTCCCGGAGCCGCGCCGCCGTCCCCCTTGCAGAGCCAGAAGACGGAAGATACCGGAGAAAATCGGCGGCTGAAGACTCCGGTCTTCAATAAGGTAGCACACAGCACTGCAGCTGTGCGCCATTGCTCCCACAGCACACCACACGCTCCGGTCACTGGTGGGTGCAGGGCGCTGGGGGGGGGGGTGCCCTGGGCTGCAATTAGTATACCTTAATGGCAAACTGCACATAATACAGTTCTAAACTGTATATGTGCCTAATCCCCCGCCATAATTTTCATTAAAAAAGCGGGAGAAGCCCACCGCTGAAGGGGCGGGGCTATCTTCCTCAGCACAGCCAGCGCCATTTTCTCTTCACAGCTCCGCTGGAAGGACGCTCCCCAGGCTCTCCCCTGCAGTATACACTACAGAAAGGGTAAAAAAGAGAGGGGGGGGCACATAAATTTAGGCGCAAATTGTGATATAAGCAGCTATTGGCGGAAAATTCACTTTGTATATAGTGTTTCTCTGACGTCCTAGTGGATGCTGGGAACTCCGAAAGGACCATGGGGATAGCGGCTCCGCAGGAGACTGGGCACAACTAAAGAAAGCTTTTAGGTCACCTGGTGTGCACTGGCTCCTCCCACTATGACCCTCCTCCAAGCCTCAGTTAGATTTTGTGCCCGGCCGAGGTTGGATGCACACTAGGGGCTCTCCTGAGCTTCTAAAAAGAAAGTATATAATTAGGTTTTTTATTTTACAGTGAGACCTGCTGGCAACAGGCTCACTGCAGCGAGGGACTAAGGGGAGAAGAAGCGAACCTACCTGCTTGCAGCTAGCTTGGGCTTCTTAGGCTACTGGACACCATTAGCTCCAGAGGGATCGACCGCATGGAACTGGCCTTGGTGTTCGGTCTCGGAGCCGCGCCGCGCCGCCGTCCCCCTTACAGAGCCAGAAGCAAGAAGAGGTCCGGAAAATCGGCGGCAGAAGACATCAGTCGTCACCAAGGTAGCGCACAGCACTGCAGCTGTGCGCCATTGCTCCTCATACACACTTCACACTCCGGTCACTGAGGGTGCAGGGCGCTAGGGGGGGGAGCCCTGAGCAGCAATAAAAACACCTTGGCTGGCAAAAATACCACAATATATAGCCCTAGAGGCTATATATGTGATAATTACCCCTGCCAGAATCCATAAAAAAACGGGAGAATAGTCCGCGAAAAAGGGGCGGAGCTATCTCCTTCAGCACACTGGCGCCATTTCTCCCTCACAGCTCCGCTGGAAGGAAGCTCCCTGGCTCTCCCCTGCAGTCTACACTACAGAAAAGGGTAAAAAAGAGGGGGGGGCACTAAATTTAGGCGCAGTATATATAACAGCAGCTATAGGGGACATAATTCGGTTAGTCCCTGCATTATATAGCGCTCTGGTGTGTACTGGCATACTCTCACTCTGTCTCCCCAAAGGGTTTTGGTGGGTCCTGTCCTCTGTTAGAGCATTCCCTGTGTGTGTGCGGTGTGTCGGTACGGCTGTGTCGACATGTTTGATGAGGATAATGATGTGGAGGCGGAGCAGATGCCTATAGAAGGGATGTCACCCCCTGCGGGGCAGACACCTGAGTGGATGGACTTATGGAAGGAATTGCGTGCACGTGTCGACTCCTTACACAAAAAATTTGACGACATGCCAAATGCAGGACAGCCGGCTTCTCAGCTCGTGCCTGTCCAGGTGTCTCAAAGACCATCGGGGGCTCTAAAACGCCCGCTACCTCAGATGGCAGACGCGGATGTCGACACGGATACTGACACCAGTGTCGACGACGATGAGTCTAGTCTAATGTCCACTAAGGCCATTCGTTGCACGATTGAAGCAATGAAAGAGGTGTTACAAATTTCTGATATAAACCCAGGTACCACTAAAAAGGGTATTATGTTTGGGGAGAAAAAACTACCCGTAGTTTTTCCCCCATCAGAAGAATTAAATGAAGTGTGTGAAGAAGCGTGGGCTTTCCCTGATAAAAGATTGGTAATTCCTAAGAAGTTACTAATGGCGTTCCCTTTCCCGCCAGAGGATAGGTCACGTTGGGAGACACCCCCTAGGGTGGATAAAGCGCTCACACGTTTGTCTAAAAAGGTGGCACTACCGTCTCCGGATACGGCCGCCCTCAAGGAACCTGCTGATAGAAAGCAGGAGGCGATCCTGAAGTCTGTATATACACACTCAGGCATTATACTTAGACCAGCTATTGCGTCAGCATGGATGTGCAGTGCTGCCGCTGCGTGGTCAGATTCCCTGTCAGAAAATATTGACACCCTAGACAGGGACACTATTCTGCTAACCATAGAGCATATAAAAGACTCAGTCTTATACATGAGAGATGCACAGAGGGAGATCTGCCGGCTGGCATCTAAAATAAGTGCATTGTCCATTTCTGCTAGGAGAGGCTTATGGACTCGCCAGTGGACAGGGGATGCAGATTCAAAAAGGCACATGGAAGTTTTGCCTTATAAGGGTGAGGAGTTATTCGGGGATGGTCTCTCGGACCTAGTTTCCACAGCAACTGCCGGGAAGTCAGCATTTTTACCCCATGTTCCCTCACAGCCTAAAAAGGCGCCGTTTGATCAGGTACAGTCCTTTCGGACTCAGAAAAACAGGCGTGGAAAAGGCGGGTCCTTTCTGTCCAGAGGCAGAGGTAGGGGAAAAAGGCTGCAACAAACAGCAGGTTCCCAGGAGCAAAAGTCCTCCCCCGCTTCTTCAAAGTCCGCCGCATGACGGTGGGGCTCCACAGGCGGAGCCAGGTACGGTGGGGGGCCGCCTCAAAAATTTCAGCGATCAGTGGGTTCGCTCACAGGTGGATCCCTGGATACTGCAAATAGTTTCTCAAGGGTACAAACTGGAATTCGAGGCGTCTCCACCCCACCGGTCCCTAAAATCTGCCTTGCCGACAACTCCCTCAGGCAGGGAGGCTGTGCTAGAGGCAATTCACAAGCTGTATTCCCAGCAGGTGATAGTCAAGGTGCCCCTACTTCAACAAGGACGGGGTTACTATTCCACACTGTTTGTGGTACCGAAACCGGACGGTTCAGTGAGACCCATTTTAAATTTGAAATCCTTGAACACATACATAAAAAAATTCAAGTTCAAGATGGAATCGCTCAGGGCGGTTATTGCAAGCCTGGACGAGGGGACTACATGGTATCCCTGGACATCAAGGATGCTTACCTGCATGTCCCCATTTACTATCCTCACCAGGAGTACCTCAGATTTGTGGTACAGGATTGCCATTACCAATTCCAGACGCTGCCGTTTGGACTCTCCACGGCACCGAGGGTGTTTACCAAGGTAATGGCGGAAATGATGATACTCCTTCGAAGAAAGGGAGTTTTAATTATCCCGTACTTGGACGATCTCCTAATAAAGGCGAGGTCCAAGGAGCAGTTGTTGGTGGGAGTAGCACTATCTCAGGAGGTGCTACACCAGCACGGTTGGATTCTGAATATTCCAAAATCTCAGCTGGTTCCGACAACACATCTACTGTTCCTGGGTATGATTCTGGATACAGTCCAGAAAAAAGTGTTTCTCCCGGAGCAGAAAGCCAAGGAGCTGTCATCTCTAGTCAGAGACCTCCTGAAACCGAAATAGATATCGGTGCATCACTGCACGCGGGTCCTGGGAAAGATGGTGGCTTCTTACGAAGCAATTCCTTTCGGCAGGTTCCATGCCAGAATCTTTCAGTGGGACCTGTTGGACCAATGGTCCGGATCGCATCTTAAGATGCATCGCCTAATAACCCTGTCTCCAAGAACCAGGGTGTCTCTGCTGTGGTGGCTGCAGAGTGCTCATCTTCTAGAGGGCCGCAGATTCGGCATACAGGACTGGGTCCTGGTGACCACGGATGCCAGCCTTCGAGGCTGGGGAGCAGTCACACAGGGAAGAAACTTCCAAGGCCTATGGTCGAGTCAGGAGACTTCCCTACACATAAATATTCTGGAACTAAGGGCCATTTACAATGCCCTTAGTCAGGCAAAATCCCTGCTTCTACACCAGCCGGTACTGATCCAGTCAGACAACATCACGGCAGTCGCCCATGTAAATCGACAGGGCGGCACAAGAAGCAGGATGGCAATGGCAGAAGCCACAAGGATTCTCCGATGGGCGGAAAATCACGTACTAGCACTGTCAGCAGTGTTCATTCCGGGAGTGGACAACTGGGAAGCAGACTTTCTCAGCAGGCACGACCTCCACCCGGGAGAGTGGGGACTTCATCCAGAAGTCTTCACGCTGTGATTGTAAATCGATGGGAACGGCCACAGGTGGACATGATGGCGCCCCGCCTAAACAAAAAACTAGAGAGATATTGCGCCAGGTCAAAGGACCCTCAGGCGATAGCTGTGGACGCTCTAGTGACACCGTGGGTGTACCAGTCAGTTTGTGTTCCCTCCTCTGCCTCTCATACCAAGGGTACTGAGAATAATAAGAAAACGAGGAGTAAGAACAATACTCGTGGTTCCGGATTGGCCAAGACGAGCGTGGTACCCGGAACTTCAAGAGATGATCTCAGAGGACCCATGGCCTCTGCCGCTCAGACAGGACCTGCTGCAGCAGGGGCCCTGTCTGTTCCAAGACTTACCGCGGCTGCGTTTGACGGCATGGCGGTTGAACGCCGGATCCTGAAGGAAAAAGGCATTCCGGAGGAAGTCATTCCTACGCCGATTAAAGCCAGGAAAGATGTAACTGTAAAGCATTATCACCGCATATGGCGGAAATATGTTGCTTGGTGTGAGGCCAAAAAGGCCCCAACAGAGGAATTTCAACTGGGTCGATTTCTGCATTTCCTACAAGCAGGAGTGACTATGGGCCTGAAATTAGGCTCCATTAAGGTACAGATCTCGGCTCTGTCGATTTTCTTCCAGAAAGAACTAGCTTCACTACCTGAAGTTCAGACGTTTGTGAAAGGAGTGCTGCATATTCAGCCCCCGTTTGTGCCTCCAGTGGCACCTTGGGATCTCAACGTGGTGTTAAGTTTCTTAAAATCACATTGGTTTGAGCCACTTAAAACCGTGGATCTAAAATATCTCACGTGGAAAGTGGTCATGTTATTGGCCTTGGCTTCAGCCAGGCGTGTGTCAGAATTGGCGGCTTTGTCATGTAAAAGCCCTTATCTGATTTTCCATATGGATAGGGCGGAATTGAGGACTCGTCCCCAGTTTATCCCTAAGGTGGTATCAGCTTTTCACTTGAACCAATCTATTGTGGTGCCTGCGGCTACTAGGGACTTGGAGGATTCCAAGTTACTGGACGTAGTCAGGGCCTTGAAAATGTATGTTTCCAGGATGGCTAGAGTCAGGAAAACTGACTCGCTATTTATCCTGTATGCACCCTACAAGCTGGGTGCTCCTGCTTCTAAGCAGACTATTGCTCGCTGGATTTGTAGCACAATTCAGCTGGCGCATTCTGCGGCTGGACTGCCGCATCCTAAATCAGTAAAAGCCCATTCCACAAGGAAGGTGGGCTCATCTTGGGCGGCTGCCCGAGGGGTCTCGGCTTTACAACTTTGCCGAGCTGCTACTTGGTCAGGGGAAAACATGTTTGCAAAATTCTACAAATTTGATACACTGGCTGAGGGGGACATTGAGTTCTCTCATTCGGTGCTGCAGAGTCATCCGCACTCTCCCGCCCGTTTGGGAGCTTTGGTATAATCCCCATGGTCCTTTCGGAGTTCCCAGCATCCACTAGGACGTCAGAGAAAATAAGATTTTACTCACCGGTAAATCTATTTCTCGTAGTCCGTAGTGGATGCTGGGCGCCCGTCCCAAGTGCGGATTGTCTGCAATACTTGTACATAGTTATTGCTAACTAAAGGGTTATTGTTGAGCCATCTGTTGAGAGGCTCAGTTGTTTTCATACTGTTAAACTGGGTATAGTATCACGAGTTATACGGTGTGATTGGTGTGGCTGGTAAGAGTCTTACCCGGGATTCAAAATCCTTCCTTATTATGTCAGCTCGTCCGGGCACAGTGTCCTAACTGAGGCTTGGAGGAGGGTCATAGTGGGAGGAGCCAGTGCACACCAGGTCACCTAAAAGCTTTCTTTAGTTGTGCCCAGTCTCCTGCGGAGCCGCTATCCCCATGGTCCTTTCGGAGTTCCCAGCATCCACTACAGACTAAGAGAAATAGATTTACCGGTGAGTAAAATCTTATTCTATCCCTCTGTTATATAGCGCTCTGGTGTGTGCTGGCATACTCTCTCTCTGTCTCCCCAAAGGACTTTGTGGGGTCCTGTCCTCAGTCAGAGCATTCCCTGTGTGCGGTGTGTCGGTATGGCTGTGTCGACATGGTTGATGAGGACGCTTACGTGGAGGCGGAGCAGGTGCCGATAAGTGTGATGTCGCCCCCTGCGGGGCCGACACCTGAGTGGATGGATATGTGGAATGTATTAACCGACAGTGTCAACTCCTTGCATAAAAGGTTCGATGACGCAGCTTTGGGACAGCCGGCATCTCAGCCCGCGCCTGCCCAGGCATCTCAGAGGCCATCAGGGGCTCAAAAACGTCCGCTACCTCAGATGGCAGACACAGATGTCGACACGGAGTCTGACTCCAGTGTCGACGAGGATGAGACAAATGTACAATCCACTAGGGCCATCCGATGCATGATTACGGCAATGAAAAATGTGTTGCACATTTCTGACATTAACCCGGTTACCACAAAAAAGGGTATTTATGTTTGGGGAGAAAAAGCAGCCAGTGACTTTTCCCCCATCTGATGAGTTAAATGAATTGTGTGAAGAAGCGTGGTGTTCCCCAGATAAGAAACTAGTGATTTCTAAGCGGTTACTAATGGCGTACCCTTTCCCGCCAACGGATAGGTTACGCTGGGAGACATCCCCTAAGGTGGACAAGGCGCTCACACGCTAATCAAAAAAGGTGGCACTGCCTTCTCAGGATACGGCCGCCTTAAAGGAGCCTGCAGATAGAAAGCAGGAGGCTATCCTGAAGTCTGTGTATACACACTCAGGTACTATACTGAGACCTGCTATTGCTTCAGCATGGATGTGTAGTGCTGCAGCAGCGTGGTCTGATTCCCTGTCTGATAACATTGATTCCCTTGACAGGGACACTATATTGCTAACCATAGAGCATATTAAAGACGTAGTCTTATATATGAGGGATGCACAGAGGGACATTTGCCGGCTGGCATCTAGAATTAATGCAATGTCCATTTCTCTAACGTCCTAGTGGATGCTGGGAACTCCGTAAGGACCATGGGGAATAGCGGGCTCCGAAGGAGGCTGGGCACTCTAGAAAGATTTAGGACTACCTGGTGTGCACTGGCTCCTCCCACTATGACCCTCCTCCAAGCCTCAGTTAGATTTCGTGCCCGGCCGAGGTTGGATGCACACTAGGGGCTCTCCTGAGCCCTTAGAAAGAAAGTATAGTATTAGGTTTTTTATTTTCAGTGAGACCTGCTGGCAACAGGCTCACTGCAGCGAGGGACTAAGGGGAGAAGAAGCGAACTCGCCTGCTTGCAGCCGGATTGGGCTTCTTAGGCTACTGGACACCATTAGCTCCAGAGGGATCGACCGCAGGCCCAGTCCTTGGTGTTCGGTCCCGGAGCCGCGCCGCCGTCCCCCTTACAGAGCCAGAAGCAAGAAGAGGTCCGGAAAAACGGCGGCAGAAGACATCAGTCTTCACCAAGGTAGCGCACAGCACTGCAGCTGTGCGCCATTGCTCCTCATGCACACTTCACACTCCGGTCACTGAGGGTGCAGGGCGCTTGGGGGGGGGGCGCCCTGAGCTGCAATAAAAACACCTTGGCTGGCAAAAATACCACAATATATAGCCCTAGAGGCTATATATGTGGTAAATACCCCTGCCAGAATCCAGAAAAAAGCGGGAGAATAGGCCGCGGAAAAGGGGCGGAGCTATCTCCCTCAGACACACTGGCGCCATTTCTCCTTCACAGATCCGCTGGAAGGAAGCTCCCTGGCTCTCCCCTGCAGTCTACACTTCAGAACAGGGTAAAAACAGAGAGGGGGGGCACTAAATTTGGGCGCAATACATATATAATATAAAAAGCAGCTATAGGGGACATAACTCAGTTAGTCCCTGCATTATATAGCGCTCTGGTGTGTGCTGGCATACTCTCACTCTGTCCCCCCAAAGGGCTTTTGTGGGTCCTGTCCTCATTCGGAGCATTCCTTGTGTGTGTGCGGTGTGTCGGTACGGCTGTGTCGACATGTTTGATGAGGATAATGATGTGGAGGCGGAGCAGATGCCTTTAGAAGGGATGTCACCCCCTGCGGGGCAGACACCTGAGTGGATGAGCTTATGGAAAGTAATGAGTGCACGTATAGACTCCCTATATAAGAAAATCGACGACATGCCAAATGTGGGACAGCCGACTTCTCAGCTCGTGCCTGCCTAGGCGTCGCATGGGTCGTCAGGGGCTCTAAAACGCCCGCTACCTCAAACAGACCCAGATGTCGACACTGATACTGATGCCAGTGTCGACGACGATGAGTCAAACCTGATGCCCACTAAGGCCATTCACTGTATGATTGAGGCAATGAAAGAGGTGTTAAACATTTCTGATATAACTACTGGTACCACTAAAAAGGGTATTATGTTTGGAGAGAAAAAACTACCCGTAGTTTTTCCCCCATCAGATGAATTAAATGAAGTGTGTGAAGAAGCGTGGGCTTTCCCTGATAAAAAATTGGTAATTCCTAAGAAGGTACTAATGGCGTTCCCTTTCCCGCCAGAGGATAGGTCACGTTGGGAAACACCCCCTAGAGTGGATAAAGCGCTCACACGTTTGTCTAAAAAGGTAGCACTACCGTCTCCGGATACGGCCGCCCTCAAGGAACCTGCTGATAGAAAGCAGGAGGCGATCCTGAAGTCTGTATATACACACACAGGCATTATACTTAGGCCAGCTATTGCGTCAGCTTGGATGTGCAGTGCTGCCGCTGCTTGGTCAGATAAACTGTCAGAAAATATTGACACATTAGACAGAGACACGATCCTGTTAACCATAGACCATATAAAAGACTCAGTCTTATATATGAGAGATGCACAGAGGGAAATCTGCCGACTGGCATCTAAAGTAAGTGCATTGTCCATTTCTGCTAGGAGAGGCTTATGGACTCGCCAGTGGACAGGAGATGCAGATTCTAAAAAGCACATGGAAGTGTTGCCATATAAGGGTGAGGAATTATTTGGGGATGGTCTCTCGGACCTAGTTTCCACAGCAACGTCTGGGAAGTCAGCATTTTTACCCCATGTCCCCTCACAGCCTAAGAAGGCGCCGTTTTATCAGGTTCAGTCCTTTCGGACCCAGAAAAACAGGCGTGGAAAAGGCGGGTCTTTTCTGTCCAGAGGCAGAGGTAGGGGAAAAAGGCTGCAACAAACAGCAGGTTCCCAGGAGCAAAAGTCCTCCCCCGCTTCTTCTTCCAAGTCCGCCGCATGACGGTGGGGCTCCACAGGCGGAGCCAGGTACGGTGGGGGGTCGCCTCAAAAATTTCAGCGATCAGTGGGTTCGCTCACAGGTGGATCCCTGGATCCTGCAAATAGTATCTCAGGGGTACAAGCTGGAATTCGAGGCGTCCCCACCCCACCGGTTCCTAAAATCTGCCTTGCCAATTGCTCCCTCAGACAGGGAGGCGGTGCTAACGGCAATTCACAAGCTGTATTCTCAGCAGGTGATAATCAAGGTACCCCTACTTCAACAAGGCCGGGGTTATTATTCCACACTATTTGTGGTACCGAAACCGGACGGTTCGGTGAGACCCATTCTAAATTTGAAATCCTTGAACACATACATAAAGAAATTCAAGTTCAAGATGGAATCGCTCAGGGCAGTTATTGCAAGCCTGGACGAGGGGGATTACATGGTATCCCTGGACATCAAGGATGCTTACTTGCATGTCCCCATTTACCATCCTCACCAGGAGTACCTCAGATTTGTGGTACAGGATTGCCATTACCAATTCCAGACGCTGCCGTTTGGACTGTCCACGGCACCAAGGTTATGGCGGAAATGATGATACTCCTTCGAAGAAAGGGAGTTTTAATTATCCCGTACTTGGACGATCTCCTAATAAAAGCGAGGTCCAAGGAACAGTTGTTGGTGGGAGTAGCACTATCTCAGGAGGTGCTGCACCAGCACGGCTGGATTCTGAATATCCCAAAGTCACAGCTGGTTCCGACGACACGGCTACTGTTCCTGGGTATGATTCTGGATACAGTCCAGAAAAAAGTGTTTCTCCCGGAGGAGAAAGCCAGGGAGTTGTCATCTCTAGTCAGAGACCTCCTGAAACCAAAACAGGTATCAGTGCATCGCTGCACGCGGGTCCTGGGAAAGATGGTGGCTTCTTACGAAGCAATTCCCTTCGGCAGGTTCCATGCCAGAATCTTTCAGTGGGACCTGTTGGACCAGTGGTCCGGATCGCATCTTCAGATGCATCGCTTGATAACCCTGTCTCCAAGAACCAGGGTGTCGCTACTGTGGTGGCTGCAGAGTGCCCATCTTCTAGAGGGCCGCAGGTTCGGCATACAGGACTGGGTCCTGGTGACCACGGATGCCAGCCTTCGAGGCTGGGGGGCAGTCACACAGGGAAGAAATTTCCAAGGACTATGGTCGAGTCAGGAGACTTCCCTTCACATAAATATTCTGGAACTAAGGGCCATCTACAATGCTCTAAGTAAAGCAAAATCCCTGCTCCTACACCAGCCGGTGCTGATCCAGTCAGACAACATCACGGCAGTCGCCCATGTAAATCGACAGGGCGGCACAAGAAGCAGGATGGCGATGGCGGAAGCCACAAGAATTCTCCGATGGGCGGAGAATCATGTACTAGCACTGTCAGCAGTGTTCATTCCGGAAGTGGACAACTGGGAAGCAGACTTCCTCAGCAGACACGACCTCCACCCGGGAGAGTGGGGACTTCATCCAGAAGTCTTCCAGATGCTGGTAAACCGTTGGGAAAAACCACAGGTGGACATGATGGCGTCCCGCCTCAACAAAAAGTTAAAAAGATATTGCGCCAGGTCAAGGGACCCTCAGGCGATAGCTGTGGACGCTCTAGTAACACCGTGGGTGTACCAGTCGGTTTATGTGTTCCCTCCTCTGCCTCTCATACCAAAGGTATTGAGAATAATAAGAAAGCGAGGAGTAAACACCATTCTCGTGGTTCCGGATTGGCCAAGACGAGCGTGGTACCCGGAACTTCAAGAGATGCTCTCAGAGGACCCGTGGCCTCTACCGCTCAGACAGGACCTGCTACAACAGGGGCCCTGTCTGTTCCAAGACTTACCGCGGCTGCGTTTGACGGCATGGCGGTTGAACACCGGATCCTAAAGGAAAAGGGTATTCCGGAAGAAGTCATTCCTACGCTTATTAAGGCCAGGAAAGATGTTACGGCAAAGCATTATCACCGCATATGGCGGAAATATGTTGCATGGTGCGAGGCCAAAAAGGCCCCAACAGAGGAATTTCAACTAGGTCGATTTCTGCATTTCCTGCAAGCAGGAGTGAATATGGGCCTAAAACTAGGCTCCATTAAAGTACAGATCTCGGCTCTGTCGATTTTCTTTCAAAAAGAACTAGCTTCAGTACCTGAAGTTCAGACATTTGTGAAAGGAGTGCTGCATATTCAGCCCCCATTTGTGCCTCCTGTGGCACCTTGGGATCTCAACGTGATGTTGAGTTTCTTAAAATCACATTGGTTTGAGCCACTAAAAACCGTGGATCTGAAATATCTCACGTGGAAAGTGGTCATGTTATTGGCCTTGGCTTCAGCCAGGCGAGTGTCAGAATTGGCGGCTTTATCATGTAAAAGCCCTTATCTGATTTTCCATATGGATAGGGCAGAATTGAGGACTCGTCCCCAGTTTCTCCCTAAGGTGGTGTCAGCGTTTCACCTGAACCAGCCTATTGTGGTGCCTGCGGCTACTAAGGATTTGGAGGACTCCAAGTTGCTAGACGTTGTCAGGGCCCTGAAAATATATGTTTCCAGGACGGCTGGAGTCAGAAAATCTGACTCGCTGTTTATCCTGTATGCACCCAACAAGCTGGGTGCTCCTGCTTCTAAGCAGTCTATTGCTCGCTGGATTTGTAGTACAATTCAGCTTGCACATTCTGTGGCAGGCATGCCACAGCCAAAATCTGTAAATGCCCATTCCACAAGGAAGGTGGGCTCATCTTGGGCGGCTGCCCGAGGGGTCTCGGCTTTACAACTTTGCCGAGCAGCTACTTGGTCAGGGGCAAACACATTTGCAAAATTCTACAAATTTGATACCCTGGCTGAGGAGGACCTGGAGTTCTCTCATTCGGTGCTACAGAGTCATCCGCACTCTCCCGCCCGTTTGGGAGCTTTGGTATAATCCCCATGGTCCTTACGGAGTTCCCAGCATCCACTAGGACGTTAGAGAAAATAAGAATTTACTCACCGGTAATTCTATTTCTCGTAGTCCGTAGTGGATGCTGGGCGCCCATCCCAAGTGCGGATTGTCTGCAATACTTGTAAATAGTTATTGTTAACAAAAGGGTTATTGTTGAGCCATCTGTTGAGAGGCTCAGTTGTTTTCATACTGTCAAACTGGATATAGTATCACGAGTTGTATGGTGTGATTGGTGTGGCTGGTAAGAGTCTTACCCGGGATTCTAAATCCTTCCTTATTATGTCAGCTCGTCCGGGCACGGTGTCCTAACTGAGGCTTGGAGGAGGGTCATAGTGGGAGGAGCCAGTGCACACCAGGTAGTCCTAAATCTTTCTAGAGTGCCCAGCCTCCTTCGGAGCCCGCTATTCCCCATGGTCCTTACGGAGTTCCCAGCATCCACTACGGACTACGAGAAATAGAATTACCGGTGAGTAAATTCTTATTTTCTGCCAGGAGAGTATTATGGACTCGGCAGTGGACAGGTGATGCTGATTCTAAAAGGCACATGGAAATTTGGCCTTATAAGGGTGAGGAATTGTTTGGGGACGGTCTCTCGGACCTCGTATCCACAGCAACAGCTCGGAAGTCGACTTTTTTACCTCAGGTTCCCTCACAGCCTAAGAAAGCACCGTATTATCAAGTACAGTCCTTTCGGCCTCAGAAAGGCAAGCGGGTTAGAGGCGCGTCCTTTCTGCCCAGAGGCAGAGGTAGAGGGAAAAAGCTGCACCAGACAGCCAGTTCCCAGGAACAAAAATCCTCCCCTGCTTCCACTAAGTCCACCGCATGACGCTGGTGCTCCACAGGTGGAGCCAGGTACGGTGGGGGCCCGTCTCCGGAACTTCAGCGGCCAGTGGGTTCGCTCACAGGTGGATCTCTGGGTTCTACAAGTGGTATCTCAGGGATACAAGCTGGAGTTCGAGACGTCTCCCCCTCGCCGTTACCTCAAATCAGCCTTGCCAGCTACTCCCCAGGACAGGGAGGTAGTACTGGCGGCAATTCACAAGCTGTACCTCCAGCAGGTGATAATCAAAGTTCCCCTCCTTCAACAGGGACGGGGTTACTATTCCACAATGTTTGTTGTACCGAAACCAGACGGTTCGGTGAGACCCATTCTAAATTTGAAATCCTTGAACACTTATATAAGGAAGTTCAAGTTCAAAATGGAATCGCTCAGGGCGGTTATTGCAAGCCTGGAAGAGGGGGATTATATGGTATCACTGGACATCAAGGATGCTTACCTACATGTCCCCATTTACCCACCTCACCAGGTGTACCTCCGTTTTGTGGTAGAGGACTGCCATTACCAATTCCAGACGTTGCCGTTTGGTCTGTCCACGGCACCGAGGGTATTTACCAAAGTAATGGCCGAAATGATGATACTCCTTCGAAAGAAGGGGGTTATAATTATCCCGTACTTGGACGATCTCCTTATAAAGGCGAGGTCCATGGAGCAGTTGTTGGTCGGAGTAGCACTATCTCAGGAAGTGCTACAACAGCACGGCTGGATTCTGAATATCCCAAAGTTGCAGCTGGTTCCTACGACGCGTCTGCTGTTCTTGGGTATGATTCTGGACACAGAACAGAAGAAGGTGTTTCTCCCGGAGGAGAAGGCCAAGGAGTTGTCATCTCTGGTCAGAGACCTCCTGAAACCAAAACAGGTGTCGGTGCATCACTGCACGCGAGTCCTGGGAAAGATGGTATCTTCTTACGAAGTGATTCCCTTCGGCAGGTTCCATGCAAGGATCTTTCAGTGGGATCTGTTAGACAAGTGGTTCGGATCGCATCTTCAGATGCATCGGCTGATCACCCTGTCCCCGAGGGCCAGGGTGTCTCTGCTGTGGTGGCTGCAGAGTGCTCATCTTCTCGAGGGCCGCAGATTCGGCATACAGGACTGGGTCCTGGTGACCACGGATGCAAGCCTCCGAGGTTGGGGGGCAGTCACTCAGGGAAGAAACTTCCAAGGACAATGGTTGAGTCAGGAGGCTTCCCTACACATAAATATTCTGGAACTAAGGGCCATTTACAATGCCCTAAGTCAAGCAAAACCCCTGCTTCAAAACCAGCCGGTGCTGATTCAGTCAGACAACATCACGGCGGTCGCCCATGTAAACCGACAGGGCGGCACAAGAAGCAGGATGGCGATGGCAGAAGCCACAAGGATTCTCCGATGGGCGGAAAATCACGTGACAGCACTGTCAGCAGTGTTCATTCCGGGAGTGGACAACTGGGAAGCAGACTTCCTCAGCAGGCACGACCTCCACCCGGGAGAGTGGGGACTTCATCCAGAAGTCTTCCAGCTGTTTGTAAATCGTTGGGAAAGGCCACAGGTGGACATGATGGCGTCCCGCCTCAACAAAAAGCTAAAAAGATATTGCGCCAGGTCAAGGGACCCTCAGGCGATAGCTGTGGACGCTCTAGTGACACCGTGGGTGTACCAGTCGGTTTATGTGTTCCCTCCTCTTCCTCTCATACCAAAGGTGCTGAGGATAATAAGAAAGAGAGGAGTAAGAGCTATACTCATCGTTCCGGATTGGCCTAGAAGGACTTGGTACCCGGAACTACAAGAAATGATCTCAGAGGACCCTTGGCCTCTGCCGCTCCGACAGGACCTGCTACAGCAGGGGCCCTGTCTGTTCCAAGACTTACCGCGGCTGCGTTTGACGGCATGGCGGTTGAACGCCGGATCCTGATGGAAAAGGGCATTCCGGTTGAAGTCATTCCTACGCTGATAAAAGCTAGGAAGGATGTGACAGCAAAACATTATCACCGCATATGGCGAAAATATGTTGCTTGGTGTGAGGCTATGAAGGCCCCAACAGAAGAATTTCAGCTGGGTCGATTTCTGCACTTCCTACAGTCAGGAGTGACTATGGGCCTAAAATTGGGATCCATTAAAGTCCAGATTTCGGCCCTGTCTATTTTCTTTCAAAAAGAACTGGCTTCACTGCCTGAAGTTCAGACGTTTGTTAAGGGAGTGCTGCATATTCAGCCCCCTTTTGTGCCTCCAGTGGCACCTTGGGATCTCAACGTTGTGTTGGATTTCCTAAAATCACATTGGTTTGAGCCACTTCAGACCGTGGAGTTGAAATATCTCACGTGGAATGTGGTCATGCTTTTGGCCTTGGCTTCGGCTAGGCGTGTGTCAGAATTGGCGGTTTTGTCATGTAAAAGCCCCTATCTGATCTTCCATATGGACAGGGCAGAATTGAGGACTCGTCCCCAATTTCTCCCTAAGGTGGTATCAGCGTTTCATTTGAACCAACCTATTGTGGTGCCTGCGGCTACTCGGGACTGGGAGGCTTCCAAGTTGCTGGATGTAGTCCGGGCCCTGAAAATCTATGTTTCCAGGATGGCTAGAGTCAGAAAAACTGACTCGCTGTTTAGCCTGCATGCACCCAACAAGCTGGGTGCTCCTGCTTCTAAGCAGACTATTGCTCGCTGGATTTGTAGCACGATTCTACTTGCACATTCTGCGGCTGGACTGCCGCATCCTAAATCAGTCAAAGCCCATTCCACGAGGAAGGTGGGCTCTTCTTGGGCGGCTGCCCGAGGGGTCTCGGCTTTACAACTTTGCCGAGCTGCTACCTGGTCGGGATCAAACACGTTTGCAAAATTCTACAAGTTTGATACCCTGGCTGAGGAGGACCTTGAGTTTGCTCATTCGGTGCTGCAGAGTCATCCGCACTCTCCCGCCCGTTTGGGAGCTTTGGTATAATCCCCATGGTCCTTACAGAGTACCCAGCATCCACTAGGACGTCAGAGAAAATAAGATTTTACTC
This sequence comes from Pseudophryne corroboree, assembly GCF_028390025.1. Lineage (NCBI taxonomy): Eukaryota > Metazoa > Chordata > Amphibia > Anura > Myobatrachidae > Pseudophryne > Pseudophryne corroboree. The sequence goes on along the minus strand of NC_086447.1, from coordinate 637,000,285 downwards.
ACCGGTAAATCTATTTCTCGTAGTCCGTAGTGGATGCTGGGAGCCCGTCCCAAGTGCGGACTTCTGCAATACTTGTACATAGTTATTGCTTAACTATAGGGTTTTTTGTTCTGAGCCATCTGTTTAATGAGGCTCAGTTGTTGTTCATACTGTTAACTGGGTATAGTTATCACGAGTTGTACGGTGTGATTGGTGTGGCTGGTATGAGTCTTACCCTGGATTACAAATCCTTTCCTAGTAATGTCAGCTCTTCCGGGCACAGTTTCCCTAACTAAGGTCTGGAGGAGGGGCATAGAGGGAGGAGCCAGTGCACCAGATGTAGTACCTAATCTTTCTTTAAAGAGTGCCCAGTCTCCTGCGGAGCCCGTCTATTCCCCATGGTCCTTACGGAGTACCCAGCATCCACTACGGACTACGAGAAATAGATTTACCGGTGAGTTAAATCTTATTTCTCTAACGTCCTAGTGGATGCTGGGACTCCGTCAGGACCATGGGGAATAGCGGGCTCCGCAGGAGACAGGGCACATCTAAAAAAGCTTTTAGGTCACATGGTGCGTACTGGCTCCTCCCCCTATGACCCTCCTCCAAGCCTCAGTTAGGTTTTTGTGCCCGTCCGAGAGGGTGCAATCTAGGTGGCTCTCCTAAAGAGCTGTTTAGAAAAGTTTTTTTTTAGGTTTCAATCTCAGTGATTCCTGCTGGCAACAGGATCACTGCATCGAGGGACTTAGGGGAGAGATTTCCAACTCACCTGCGTGCAGGATGGATTGGAGTCTTAGGCTACTGGACACTTAGCTCCAGAGGGAGTCGGAACACAGGTCAGCCTGGGGTTCGTCCCGGAGCCGCGCCGCCGATCCCCCTTACAGACGCTGAAGAGACGGCAGAACGGAGGTCCGGAAAGCAGGCGGCAGAAGACTCCTCAGTCTTCTTGAAGGTAGCGCACAGCACGGCAGCTGTGCGCCATTGTTGTCACACGGCTCACTGACTCAGTCACGGAGGGTGCAGGGCGCTGCTGGGGGCGCCCTGGGCAGCAATATAATTACCTTTAGTGGCAAAATAAATACATCACATATAGCCATTAAGGCTATATGTATGTATTTTAACCCAGGCCAGTTTCTTAAAAACCGGGGAAAAGCCCGCCGAAAAAGGGGCGGAGCTTATTCTCCTCAGCACTCAGCGCCATTTTCCTGCTCAGCTCCGCTGGTGAGGAAGGCTCCCAGGTCTCTCCCCTGCACTGCACTACAGAAACAGGGTAACAAAGAGAAGGGGGGCATAAATTGGCGATATTTATATATTAAGAGCGCATATATAGTAAACAACACCTTCTAGGGTTGTTTATATACATTTATAGCGCTTTTGGTGTGTGCTGGCAAACTCTCCCTCTGTCTCCCCAAAGGGCTAGGGGGTCCTGTCTTCGATTAGAGCATTCCCTGTGTGGCTGCTGTGTGTCGGTACGTGTGTGTCGACATGTATGAGGACGATGTTGGTGTGGAGGCAGAGCAATTGCCGATGATGGTAATGTCACCCCCTAGGGAGTCGACACCGGAATGGATGGCTTTAGTTATGGAATTACGTGATAATGTCAGCACATTACAAAAGTCAGTTGACGAAATAAGACGCCCGGCAAACCAGTTAGTACCGGTTCAGGCGTCTCAGACACCGTCAGGGGCTGTAAAACGTCCTTTACCTCAGTCAGTCGACACGGGTACCGACACAGATGAATCTAGTGTCGACGGTGAAGAAACAAACGTATTTTCCAATAGGGCCACACGTTATATGATCACGGCAATGAAGGAGGCTTTGCAGATCTCTGATACTGCTGGTACCTCAAAAAGGGGTATTATGTGGGGGGTGAAAAAACTACCTGTATTTTTTCCAGAATCAGAGGAATTGAATGACGTGTGTGATGAAGCGTGGGTTAACCCCGATAGAAAACTGCTAATTTCCAAGAAGTTATTGGCATTATACCCTTTCCCACCAGAGGTTAGGGCGCGCTGGGAAACACCCCCTAGGGTGGATAAGGCGCTCACACGTTTATCAAAGCAAGTGGCGTTGCCGTCTCCTGATACGGCCGCCCTCAAGGATCCAGCAGATAGGAGGCTGGAAACTACACTGAAGAGTATATACACACATACTGGTGTTATACTGCGACCGGCAATAGCCTCAGCCTGGATGTGCAGTGCTGGGGTAGTGTGGTTGGATTCTCTGACTGAAAATATTGATACCCTGGATAGGGACAGTATTTTATTGACTCTAGAGCAATTAAAGGATGCTTTCCTTTATATGCGAGATGCTCAGAGGGATGTTTGTACTCTAGCATCAAGAGTAAGCGCGATGTCCATATCTGCCAGAAGAAGTTTATGGACGCGACAGTGGTCAGGTGATGCGGATTCCAAGAGGCATATGGAAGTATTGCCATATAAAGGAGAGGAATTGTTTGGGGTCGGTCTTTCGGACCTGGTGGCCACGGCAACTGCCGGCAAATCCACTTTTTTACCTCAGACCCCCTCCCAACAGAAAAAGACACCGTCTTTTCAGCCGCAGTCCTTTCGCTCCTATAAAAAGCGACCAAAAGGACAGTCTTATCTGCCGCGAGGCAGAGGAAAGGGTAAGAAAGGGCAGCAAGCAGCCCCTGCCCAGGAACAGAAGCCCGCCCCGGCTTCTACAAAGCCATCAGCATGACGCTGGGGCTTTACAAGCGGACTCAGGAACGGTGGGGGGTCGACTCAAGATTTTCAGCAATCAATGGGTTCACTCACAAGTGGACCCGTGGGTCCTGCAGATAGTATCTCAGGGTTACATGCTGGAGTTCGAAAGGTCTCCCCCTCGCCGGTTCCTAAAGTCTGCTTTACCAACGTCTCCCTCAGAAAGGACGTCGGTTTTGGAAGCCATTCACAAGCTGTATTCTCAGCAGGTGATAGTCAAGGTACCCCTCCTACAACAGGGAAAGGGGTATTATTCCACACTATTTGTGGTACCGAAACCGGACGGTTCGATAAGGCCTATTCTAAATTTGAAATCCTTGAACCTGTACATAAAGAAATTCAAGTTCAAGATGGAGTCACTCAGAGCAGTGATAGCGAATCTGGAAGAAGGAGACTTCATGGTGTCCTTGGACATAAAAGATGCTTATCTACATGTCCCGATTTACCCCTCACACCAAGGGTATCTCAGGTTCGTGATACAAGACTGTCATTATCAGTTTCAAACGCTGCCGTTTGGGTTGTCCACGGCCCCTCGGGTCTTTACCAAGGTAATGACCGAAATGATGGTTCTTCTACGAAGAAAAGGCGTATTAATTATCCCTTACTTGGACGATCTCCTGATAAGGGCAAAGTCCAGAGAACAGCTGGAAGTCGGTGTAGCGCTAACACAAGTAGTGCTTCAGCAACACGGGTGGATTCTAAATCTTCCAAAATCTCAATTGACCCCGACAACACATCTGCTGTTCCTGGGCATGATTCTGGACACGGTTCAGAAAAAGGTATTTCTCCCGGAAGAGAAAGCAAGGGAGTTATCCGAACTTGTCAAGAACCTCCTAAAACCAGGAACTGTGTCAGTACATCAATGCACAAGAGTCCTGGGAAAGATGGTGGCTTCGTACGAAGCGATTCCATTCGGCAGATTCCATGCACGAACATTTCAGTGGGATCTGCTGGACAAATGGTCCGGATCGCATCTGCACATGCATCAGCGGATAACACTGTCACCGAGAACAAGGTTGTCTCTCCTGTGGTGGTTGCAGACTGCCCATCTGTTAGTGGGCCGCAGATTCGGCATACAGGACTAGGTCCTGGTGACTACGGATGCCAGCCTACGAGGTTGGGGAGCAGTCACAAAGGGAAGAAACTTCCAGGGCGTGTGGTCAAACCTGGAGACGTCTCTTCACATAAATATACTGGAGCTAAGAGCGATCTACAATGCTCTAAGCCTGGCAAAATCGCTGCTTCAGGGTCAGTCGGTGTTGATCCAGTCCGACAACATCACGGCAGTCGCCCACGTAAACCGACAAGGCGGCACGAGAAGCAGGAGTGCAATGGCAGAAGCTGCAAGGATTCTGCGCTGGGCGGAGAATCATGTCGTAGCACTGTCAGCAGAAGTTTTCCACATGATTGTGAACCGTTGGGAAAAACCAAAGGTGGACATGATGGCGTCTCGCCTCAACAAAAAATTGGACAGGTATTGCGCCAGGTCAAGAGACCCTCAGGCAATAGCTGTGGACGCTCTGGTAACACCGTGGGTGTACCAGTCAGTGTATGTGTTCCCTCCTCTGCCTCTCATACCAAAGGTACTGAGAATTATACGGAAAAGAGGAGTAAGAACAATACTGGTAGCTCCGGACTGGCCAAGAAGAACTTGGTATCCGGAACTTCAAGAGATGCTCACGGAGGATCCGTGGCCTCTACCTCTAAGAAGGGATCTGCTTCAGCAGGGACCTTGTATGTTCCAAGACTTACCGCGGCTGCGTTTGACGGCATGGCGGTTGAACGCCGGATTCTAAAAGAGAAGGGCATTCCTGAGGAAGTTATTCCTACTTTAATTAAAGCCAGGAAAGAAGTGACCGCACAACATTATCACCGCATTTGGAGAAAATATGTTGCGTGGTGTGAGGCCAAGAAGGCTCCAACGGAAGAATTTCAATTGGGTCGATTCTTACATTTCCTGCAAGCAGGATTGTCTATGGGCCTCAAATTGGGGTCCATTAAAGTTCAAATTTCGGCCTTATCAATTTTCTTCCAGAAGGAATTGGCGTCAGTGCCTGAAGTACAAACTTTTGTCAAAGGTGTACTACATATACAACCCCCAATAGTGCCTCCAGTGGCACCGTGGGATTTGAACGTGGTTCTAAATTTTCTCAAATCTCATTGGTTTGAGCCTTTAAAATCGGTAGATTTAAAATACCTTACATGGAAGGTAACCATGCTGTTGGCCCTGGCTTCAGCCAGGAGAGTTTCGGAGTTGGCAGCTTTGTCATACAAAAGCCCATATCTGATATTCCATTCGGACAGGGCAGAATTGAGGACACGTCCTCAATTTCTCCCTAAGGTGGTTTCGGCATTTCACTTGAACCAGCCTATTGTGGTGCCTGCGGCTACTAGCGACTTGGAGGACTCCAAGTTACTGGACGTTGTCAGAGCATTAAAAATATATATTTCAAGGACAGCTGGAGTCAGAAAATCTGACTCGTTGTTTACATTGTATGCACCCAACAAGTTGGGTGCTCCTGCGTCTAAACAGACGATTGCACGTTGGATATGTAGTACAATCCAACTTGCACATTCTGTGGCAGGCCTGCCACAGCCTAAATCTGTAAAGGCCCATTCCACAAGGAAAGTGGGCTCATCCTGGGCGGCTGCCCGAGGAGTCTCGGCATTACAACTTTGCCGAGCAGCTACGTGGTCAGGGGAGAACACGTTTGTAAAATTTTACAAATTTGATACTCTGGCTAAAGAGGACCTGGAGTTCTCTCATTCGGTGCTGCAGAGTCATCCGCACTCTCCCGCCCGTTTGGGAGCTTTGGTATAATCCCCATGGTCCTGACGGAGTCCCAGCATCCACTAGGACGTTAGAGAAAATAAGAATTTACTTACCGATAATTCTATTTCTCATAGTCCGTAGTGGATGCTGGGCGCCCATCCCAAGTGCGGATTGTCTGCAATGCTTGTACATAGTTATTGTTACAAAAATCGGGTTATTACTGTTGTTGTGAGCCATCTGTTCAGAGGCTACTTCGTTTGTGTTATCATACTGTTAACTGGGTTCAGATCACAAGTTGTACGGTGTGATTGGTGTGGCTGGTATGAGTCTTACCCGGGATTCAAGATCCTTCCTTATTGTGTACGCTCGTCCGGGCACAGTACCTAACTGAGGCTTGGAGGAGGGTCATAGGGGGAGGAGCCAGTACGCACCATGTGACCTAAAAGCTTTTTTAGATGTGCCCTGTCTCCTGCGGAGCCCGCTATTCCCCATGGTCCTGACGGAGTCCCAGCATCCACTACGGACTATGAGAAATAGAATCATCGGTAAGTAAATTCTTATTTTTATATGGCATACCCTTTCCCTAAGCAGGACAGGGAGATTTGGGGAATCACCCCCCACTGTGGACAAGGCCCTGACGCGTTTGTCCAAGAAAGTGGCGCTACCGTCTCCTGACACAGCGGCCCTTAAGGACCCTGCAGATCGCAGGCAAGAAACTACCTTAAAGTGTATTTATTCTCATACGGGTGCTGTGTTAAGACCGACAATTGCGTCGGCATGGGTGTGTAGCGCAATTGCAGCTTGGACAGATGAGCTGACAGATCAATTTGATAATATTAATAAGGATACTATATTCCTAACTCTAGCCCATATTAAAGACGCAGTCTTATTTATGAGGGATGCTCAAAGGGACATTGGATTGCTAGCTTCTAGGACCAATGCCATGTCTATCTCAGCGAGAAGATCCTTATGGACTCGCCAATGGACGGGTGATGCGGATTCCAAGAAACATATGGAAGTACTACCCTATAAGGGGGATGTATTGTTTGGGGATGGGCTGACGGACCTGGTTTCCACAGCTACAGCAGGTAAATCAGAATTTTTTACCATATATTCCCCAACAGCAAAAGAAAGTAACACCCTATCAGATGCAGTCCTTTCGGTTGCATAAGTCCAAAAGAGGTCGGGGATCCTCTTTCCTCGCCAGAGGTAAGGGCAGAGGCAAGAGAGCACCTGCTTCAGCAGGTGCCCAGGAACAAAAGTCCTCCCCGGCTGCTCCAAAACCCACAGCATGACGCTGGGGCTCCCCTGAGGGAGTCCGCACCGGTGGGGGCACGTCTTCGACTTTTCAGTCAGGCCTGGGTCAGTTCGGACCTGAATCCCTGGGTGTTGGAAATAGTTTCCCAGGGTTACAAATTGGAATTCGAGGAGGTGCCCCCGAGCCGATTTTTCAAATCGGCCCTACCAGCTTCCACATCGGAAAGGGATGTAGTGTTAGCTGAAATTCAAACTCTGTGTATACAGCAAGTGATAATCAAGGTTCCCCTGCACCAGCAGGGAAGAGGTTACTATTCAACCCTATTTGTGGTCCCGAAACCGGACGGTTCGGTCAGACCTATTTTGAATCTGAAATCCCTAAACCTGTACATAAAAAGATTCAAATTCAAAATGGAATCTCTCAGAGCGATAATAGCAACATGGAGGAGGGGGAGTTTATGGTGTCTCTGGACATAAAGGATGCGTACCTTCATGTCCCCATATATGCCCCCCATCAGGAATACCTGAGATTCGCTGTACAGGATTGTCATTACCAATTTCAGACGTTGCCGTTTGGACTTTCCACGGCCCCGAGGATTTTCACCAATATAATGGCGGAAATGATGGTGGTCCTGCGCAAGCATGGAGTCACAATTATCCCATACTTGGACGATCTCCTGATAAAAGCGAGATCAAGGGAGAAATTGCTGAGCAGTGTGGCGCTCTCTCTGAGAGTGCTCCAGCAACACGGTTGGATTCTAAATCTACCGAAGTCGCAGTTGATTCCGACAACTCGACTACCGTTCCTAGGTATGATACTGGATACGGAACAAATGAAGGTCTTCCTCCCAATAGAGAAAGCCCAAGACATCCAGAACATGGTCAGAGACCTGCTAAAACCGAAAAAGGTGTCAGTTCACCAATGCACTCGAGTTCTGGGGAAAATGGTGGCGGCCTACGAGGCCATTCCCTTCGGAAGGTTCCATGCAAGGACTTTTCAATGGGACCTTCTGGACAAGTGGTCCGGGTCCCATCTGCACTTACATCGGAAAATAACTCTGTCCCCAGGGACCAGAGTGTCCCTCCTGTGGTGGTTGCAAAGTGCTCACCTCCTGGAGGGTCGCAGGTTCGGAATTCAGGATTGGATCCTGGTTACCATGGACGCGAGCCTCCGAGGATGGGGAGCGGTCACACAGGGAAAGACTCTTCAGGGGCTTTGGTCAGACCAGGAGATCGTCCAAGTACGTGATAATAGTGACACCTTGCTTCCGCAGGAGCACCATCATTTCCGCCATTACCTTGGTGAATATTCTCGGGGCCGTGGAGAGACCAAACGGCAACGTCTGAAATTGGTAATGACAATCCCGTACCGCAATTCTGAGGTACGCCTGATGAGGTGGATAAATGGGGACATGAAGGTATGCATCCTTTATGTCCAGAGTCACCATAAAATCTCCCCCTTTCAGGCTTGCATTGACCGCTCTTAGCGATTCCTTCTTGAACTTGAACCTTTTCAGGTATATGTTCAGGGATTTTAAATTCAATATAGGTCTGACCGAACCGTCTGGTTTCGGGACTACACAGCGCTATAAACCCATGCCGACACAATCGCCGGTCTGAGTAGTGTACCAGAATGCGCACGCTATCTGCAGGATCCCTGAGAATAGCTGTTACGTCAGGGCTACCTTTTGGGCAAACGTGACACCCTATGGGAAGATTCCCATCGTATCCTGGCCCTAGTGGGGAAAGGATACTCCCTGAAAATTCTTTGTGGGAAACTGCAGTCTCTTGTCTGGCGATTCCCGCTCTTTTTCCTAATGAGAGGAGGGAAATTTACCTCAGCTATCTTCCCCTTAAACATGTGTACCCTTGTGTCAGGGACAGATGAGTCATCAGTGATATGCAAATCATCTTTTATTACAATAATCATATATTGAATACTTTTCTGCCATTTTGGCTGTAACTTTGCATTATCGTAGTCGACACTGGAGTCAGACTCCGTGTCGATATCAGTGTCTATTATTTTGGATAGTGAGCATTGAGAGACTCTGAAGGTCTCTGCGACATAGGGACAGACATGGGTAGATTCCCTGTCTGTTCTCTAATCTTTTGTGCAATAAATTCACCTTAGCACTTAATTACACATATCCAAGCAGGTGTCGGCGTTGTCGACGGAGACACCCTCTCATACACATTTTTGCTCCATCCTCCTTAGGGGGAGCCTTTTACCTCAGACATGTCGACACACACGTACCGACACACCACACACTCGGGGAATGCTCATCTGAAGACAATTCCCCCATAAGGCCCTTTGAAGAGACAGAGAGAGAGTATGCCAGCACACACCCCAGCGCTATTAACCCAGGAATAACACAGTAACTTAATGTTAACCCGGTAGCTGCTGTTTATATTGATTTTTGCGCCTAATTATGTGCCCCCCCTCTCTTTTTACCCTCTTCTACCGTGTAACTGCAGGGGAGAGGCTGGGGAGCTTCCTCTCAGCGGTGCTGTGGAGAAAAAACATGGCGCTGGCAAGTGCTGAGGAAGAAGCCCCGGCCCCTCGACGGCGGGCTTCTGTCCCGCTTTCATGTACAATTTTTGGCGGGGGCTCATGCATATATACAGTGCAAAACTGTATATATGCCCACTTTTGCCAAGAGGTCCTAATTGCTGCCCAGGGTGCCCCCCCCCCCCCTGCGCCCTGCACCCTACAGTGACCGGAGTATGTGAGTGTAGTGTGGGAGCAATGGCGCACACCTGCAGTGCTGTGCGCTACCTCAGTTTGAAGACTGGAGTCTTCTGCCGCCGATTTCGAAGTCTTCTTTCTTCTTTCACCCGGCTTCTGTCTTCCGGCTCTGCGAGGGGGACGGCGGCGCGGCTCCAGGATCGGACGACAAAGGGTGAGATCCTGTGTACGATCCCTCTGGAGCTAATGGTGTCCAGTAGCCTAAGAAGCAGGACCTATCTTCAGAGAGTAGGGCTGCTTCTTTCCCCTCAGTCCCACGATGCAGGGAGTCTGTTGCCAGCAGATCTCCCTGAAAATAAAAAACCTAACAAAATACTTTCTTATGGCAAGCTCAGGAGAGCTCACTAAACATCACCCAGCTCGTCCGGGCACAGATTCAAACTGAGGTCTGGAGGAGGGACATAGAGGGAGGAGCCAGAACACACCAGAATCCAAATTCTTTCTTAAAGTGCCCTGTCTTCTGCGGAGCCCGTCTATTCCCCATGGTCCTTACGGAGTCTCCAGCATCCACTAGGACGTTAGAGAAAGTGGGAATAGAATATGTGGCGAGCGCGGCGAGCCCGCAAGGGACTTTTTTTGCGCTTGCCTCCCGTGTCATTCTGGCGGCCGGGATCCCGGCGTCTGTATGCTGACCGCTAGGATCCCGACCACCGGTCACCTGATCCCGTGTTGTAGCACAGAACTAATGCAGATTCATTTAATGACGCATATTGTGGTAGAACAAGAGGCAAACTTGTTAAATTTGTGTAAAAGTTATTGTGTCTAATCCAATTTGTCATTTTTTCCAGGGTCGACATCAGGGTATAGAAGTGCCCCTATATCGTTCTAGTCAGGTTTGAATTTTCTTGAGAAACCTGTAACTTAAATGAATTCTGCATGTCATGTTTTGTTAAGACTTCGCTGTACATTGCTACGTGATGTTTTGTCATCAATGACTCCAGTCAGAGGGTTTTACAACAGCCGAATGTGGTGCTTTACCGTTAGTTATTTAATATCTTAGTTGGCTATTGTAAACTAATGTGTGTAGGATCAGTTTGTGCTGCTTCTCAGATTTTGGTTCTTTTTGTGTTATATGAATAGGTTTTTTTAGGGTGAGAGTCTAAATTTATTAAACTTGATTTGTTAGCGCAATTTTCAGATACTTTTGAAAATGCAGATGCATTGGCCTGCTGCCGGAGCAATAAACTTGCTGTTCTTTCATGTCTGATAGGATTGATGTTAGGTGTTTAGATGCTTCATGTGGTGTGATTTTTTCTGTTCTGGTCTGTTTCTGAGGGTTGCCCATGCATATCTGCTGGTAATTCTGATGCATGAAAACTGCTTTAAAATAGGATCATTGCCTCCCACATTAATGTGCACTTGCCAGTAAATTAGTTTTATATTGGGAAAAACACCCCAGATAAAGGGCCAAATTCAATTAGCCACGGCACTTAACTCGAGAGAAGTTTGCAGTAAGTAGGGTTTTCAGGGTTACCGCGAATGTCTGTGAGCAGTTCACCCATAGCTGCAAACATATCTGGGGGTTACCGCACAAGAAAGCATGCTGCTAATTGATTAAATTCAGCTGTTAAACCAGCATATTGCAACCATACGGTTAGTCTCGCGGCTAATTGAATTCCCCCCAAAGAGTAGATGGAAAATGCATTTGGAGCACATCAGTGAAATGTGTGTAAAAATGCTCTCATGGTGTTATGTACAAAGTTTACATATCCTGCATATAGACGTTCAAGGCTCAGACTTTACTTATATTTTGAGTTAAACTGCCAGCAGTATTTATCTAGGGTTTACAGAAGATGCTGTAGAACTGTGCAGGGCATACTGGGATGTGTAGTTCCACAGCAACTGGAGTGCTACGGGTTGCATACTTGCATACCCCTGTTATAACCCATCAGAGTTGTATTGTATGAGAATAGGTGGGGGAACGTGTAATATTAACTGAAATATGAAAAAACAATTTTTTGTTATTTGGAGCATAATGGCCAAAATACACTGAATTACATGTAAAATGTAATTTATTGTGATATAAGTCTTTGCAAGAGACAAAATTCTACACCTGATATAAAATAAATGTTTTTTTATGCTTTTCCTCCTTTTTGTAAGGATTATTTATGAGTAGTTTGCGGTTATCTTGCAGTGTGGTTGTGGCGTTTGCTTTGAGTGTCAGAGTTGCACTATATTGCTTCCAACAGGACGGTATGTTGAAGTGTAAGAGTGGCACAGCTATCACTTCAATCTTAAGACTGAGACTGCTCCTCTTTGCAAAAATATTGTTGACCAGCCAAAGAACAAAATCGTATTATACTGTTCAAAATTAAATATAAATTCCAGAATTACTTCCATGGGCAACAGAACACCTCTATAAACTGGCAAAAAGGGGGCATTAGAGGCCCGGGCACAGTCCTACCCCCGCCAGTATAAATATTACAAACCGTCTCTGAGGTAAAAACGTGCCATTGCGGGGGGCGGAGCTTCTTCCTCAGGCAGCCAGCACACTGCTCAGCGCCATTTTCTCTCTCCTCGGGCTGCAGAGACCACGCTGGTCCTCCTTCACTTCTGACTACAAGTATTCAAGGTGCAAAACGGGGGGGCACAAGCGAATTTGGTGCATTACAAGTGTGCATGTCAGTGGGCATTCTGTGTTCACAGGCATTAGATACTGGCGCTGGGGTTGTGAATTGGCTGCTCCTAAACTGTGTCCCTCTGACAGATTTTACTGTGGGTCTATCCCCTATAAGTCCCATTGTGTCTGTGTGTGTGTGTTGTACACGTGTGTAAGACATGTCAGAGGCAGGGAGTTCCTCCCCGGAGGAAACCATTTTAGGGACACAGAAGTGTAATGTGGTGGCGCTGCCGACACACCCAAGAGCCTGCATGGGTGAAAGAAATATGTGATAGTATGCATCATATCAATAGGAGATTAGATAAGTCTGAATCTCATGCTGAGTGCTGGAGAAAATCTGTGGAGGATGTGATTTTTCAGGGCTCTGTTCTTCCATCCGCAGGCGACCCCTCTGGGTCACATAAGAGACCATTTGCGAATATTGTGAATACCGACACAGACACAGACACTGATTCTTGTGTCGACGATAGTAGTGTTCATTCTAGCACCCTGCACCTTTCAAAATCCATGCAGTTCTCCTTTCCTGCATGGGGTGTCGCTCTCTGGTGTGGTGCTTCTCAGAACACTTTGGTCTGTATCTCGGCACTGAAATACAGACCTGAGTGTGCTGAGAAGCACCAGAGGAGAGAGCGACACCCAAGGCAGGAAAGAGGAACTGCACATGTTTTGAAAGGTGCAGGGTGCTAGAATGAACACTATGATAGTGACTCCAGAGAAATAGATCATAAATTTGCAAAAAATATACAATATATGATTGTGGCTATAAGGGAAGTACTTGAAGTGACGGAAGCCACTCCTGTACCTCAGGAGAAGGCTTATTTCTGTAAAGAAAAGAAATCCAAGGTCACTTTCCCTCCTTCCCACAAGCTTAATACTCTCTTTGAAGGGATGTGGGTGAATCCAGAAAATAAATTTCATATTCCCAAGAGAATTCAGATAGCTTATCCTTTCCTGGTGGAGGACAGGAAAAAATGGGAGTCACCCCCTGTGTTAGACAGTGCACTTTCCAGGTTGACAAAGAAGGTAATTCTCCCTGCACCTGGCACGGCTTCACTAAAAGAGCCGGCAGACCGAAAGATGGAAACTACATTGAAATCCATTTATTTGCCAATAGTACGCTGCTCAGGCCCAGGTGGGGGCATGTCTCAAACTGTTCAGCCAAGGTTGGATTCTCAAAAACAACAATTTTATCTCTAGTTCATATGTGCGCCCAAATTAAAACTTGAATTGTTTTATACGCCTTACACAAGTTATTACTTTGTGAATTTATTGCTGAACAGGGTATCCCCTGAGATCTATGGTGACTGTTCTTTCATCGATGAAGGATTATTTATGCAACTCTCTTTCATCACTATTGTGAGAGGCTGGATTTAGGGGTCAAAACCCTGATACAAATTTATATATCACTCTTTTTGTGGTGACCTATTGTCCATCTCTGTATGTGCAATTATACCTAAACAGTAGGTTTTGTTTCCCTTTCATGTTTAAACGTCGCTCTCGAAGAAAAATTGAATTTTGAAGAGAAGTGTGTTAAACCAGGGGAGTACATTTTATTCTCACCACTTGTCATACGTTTTTATTTGGGCGCACATATGAACTAGAGATAAAATTGTTGTTTTTGTGGATCAGTGTTGGGGATCTTGGGTGTGATCCCATATCTTCTAGTTCATTAGAGCTGCCCATTTGTGCGCAAGAAAAACAGCACCAATATTCACTTGTTTAAGGTTGGATTCTGTCTGGCCTGGATCCCTGGGTGTTACAAATAGTGTCCCAGGGATACAAGCTGGAGTTTCAAGACGTTCCCCCATGCCAATTTTTCAAATCGACCTTGCCAGCTTCTCTTCCAGAAAGGGAAGCAGTAACAGCGGCAATCCAAAAATTATGTCAGGATCAGGTCATAGTCCTGGTACCTTTGTCACAACAAGGGGAGGGGTTTTATTCAAGCCTTTTTGTAGTTCCGAAGCCGGACGGCTCGGTCAGACCGATCCTAAACCTAAAAAATCTGAATCTCTACTTGAAACGATTCAAGTTCAAAATGGAATCATTGAGGGCAGTGATTTCCAGTCTGGAGGAGGGGGACTACATGGTGTCGGTAGACATAAAGGATGCTTACCTGCATGTTCCCATTTATCCTCCTCACCAGGCTTATCTGAGATTCGCGGTTCAGGATTGCCATTACCAATTCCAGACGTTACCTTTCGGTCTCTCCACGGCGCTGAGGGTATTCACCAAGGTGATGGCTCCTGCGTCAAAAAGGAGCCAATATAATTCCTTATCTAGACGATCTCCTGATAAAGGCGAGATCCAGGGAGCAGTTGTTAAAAACATCACACTCTCCCTGTCAATACTCCAACAACACGGTTGGATAATAAATTATCCAAAGTCACAGTTGGAACCGACGACAAGATTGTCTTTTCTCAGGATTATTCTGGACACAGAAGTTCAGAGAGTATTTCTTCCGGTGGAAAAGGCTCTGGAAACCCAGAAAATGGTAAAACAAATATTGAAACAATCAAGTGTGTCGATCCATCAGTGCATTCGGTTGTTGGGGAAGATGGTCTACGAGGCCATACAGTTTGGCAGGTTCCGTGCCAGAGTATTCCAGTGGGACCTGTTGGACAAGTGGTCGGGATCCCACCTACACATGCACTGGAAGATAATCCTGGCGTCAAAAGCCAGGATTTCGCTCCTGTGGTGGCTACACAGTTCTCACCTACTAGAGGGACGCAGGTTCGGGATTCAGGACTGGCTCCTGGTAACCACGGATGCAAGTCTCCGAGGCTGGGGAGCTTCCAAGGAAAATGGTCAAGTCACTAAGCCTGCCTTCACATAAACGTGGTGGAATTGAGAGCCATTTACAACTGCCTTCAACAAACAGTACATCTTCTTCAAGATCATCCCTTGCAGATCCAGTCGGACAATGTAACAGCAGTCGCGTACATAAACAGGCAGGGCGGAACGAAAAGCAGAGCTGCAATGGCAGAGGTGACCCCAGCATCCTCTACAGACTAGGAGAAAAGTATCTACCGGTAGGTATCAAAATCCTGTTTTTCATATCAAAATCCTTCTACAGGTTGAGTATCCCTTATCCAAATATTCCGAAATACGGAATATTCCGAAATACGGACTTTTTTGAGTGAGAGAGAGATAGTGAAACCTTTGTTTTCTGATGGCTCAATGTGCACAGACTTTGTTTAATACACAAAGTTATTAAAAATATTGTATTATAAGACCTTCAGGCTGTGTGTATAAGGTGCATATGAAACATAAATGAATTGTGTGAATGTACACACACTTTGTTTAATGTACAAAGTTATAAAAAATATTGGCTAAAATGACCTTCAGGCTGTGTATATAAGGTGTATATGAAACATAAATGCATTCTGTGCTTAGATTTAGGTCCCATCACCATGATATCTCATTATGGTATGCAATTATTCCAAAATACGGAAATATCCGATATCCAAAATACCTCTGGTCCCAAGCATTTTGGATAAGGGATACTCAACCTGTATAACAGAGTACTATACAATAGTCATTGGACACGCTATATTTTCTGTGGACTAAAAATTTTTGTAACGTGTAATGAGAATATGGGATTATATTGGTAATTCAACGGAATGGTTAATTGGCTAGCGATGATCCAAACTTTTTAAAGTTTTTTTTGTTTTAGGGCGTTTATTATAAATTTAACATAATTGTGTTTCAACTGTTCAGACCAGATAGCTTTGGCAATGGGGGTAATTCTGAGTTGAGCGCAGCAGGAACTTTGTTAGCAGTTGGGCAAAACCATGGGCACTGCAGGGGAGGCAGATATAACATGTGCAGAAAGAGTTAGATTTGGGTGGGTTATTTGTTTCTGTGCAGGGTAAATACAGGCTGCTTTATTTTTACACTGCAATTTAGATTGCCGATTGAACACACCACACCCAAATCTAACTCTCTCTGCACATGTTATATCTGTCCCCCCTGCAGTGCACATGGTTTTGCCCAACTGCTAAAAAACTTGCTGTTGCGATCAACTCAGAATCACCCCCAATATTCAATAGACAGAACAGTAAACAGAGAACTGATTTAGGTAAAGTAAGTTCTATATAAACTCTTCTAGAGAGTAGGTAAGGTACAGACAACATTTTAGGTATAAGAACTTGCATAAAAATGTAGTTAGCATAAGGCTCTGTACACACTATGTGATATGTTTGTACAGCCGAAGAATTACATATTACATAGTGCATCGAGGCATATCAGGTCAGCCCTTCAGCACAGCTGATGCCGATATATTGGTGCATCTGCCTCTGTGTATGGCTGACCGTGTGTTAGTACATTGAATATGATGTCACAAGTGGGTGGACATGTTCAACTGGGTCTGCTATCAGGTATATTAGTCGGATGATTGGTATGTATGGAAAAGATTGTAACCTTACCAAGTTGGATCATAGGCAGATCGACCGGGTGGCGAATCCATCAACAAAGTGTATACCCATCCTTAGACTGTAATAGAGAAAGATAAATACAGATAAAGCATTAGTTATCCCAAAATACATAATCAATGTATGAAAAGAAGAGTAAAGTACGAGAGAATTTTATTAAGGGTCAATGTCCTTAATACTGTAGAATTTAAGTGATCATTTCTGCCTTGCAACATTCTAATTTTTCAGTGCAAGTGGTCTCTGTTCATTTAATTCAGTCTGGCTGTAAGGAGACCGTATATGAGACGTTATTCAGCTTCAGTTGAAGTTTTGCTACTAAAGAAAAACTGCAGCTGCTAGCACTCGCATGCTGGGTGCCACCCACAGGCTGCACGTTCATCAAGCATTACCGGTAGCCTCCTGCATACTCAGCCAAGCTGCGTGTGCAGGTGCACTGGCACCATCTTTCTCGTCTCATCGGCCGCGTGTGACATCACGCTTCCGTCCCGAAAACTGCCCAGACCCATCCACATTCCCGTCGCCGCACACCTCAATACCCTCCACTGTCAATCAAAATGCGATTGCATCGTCCCTGAATGCGATTGCATTTTTGACCCGCGCACGCTCACACGTTTGCAATGCTGCGCATGCGCCGACAGACAATAGTCAGCCGATCAGCATTTCTCATACGTCCTAGAGGATGCTGGGGACGCTTCAAGAACCATGGGGTATAGACGGGATCCGCAGGAGACATGGGCACTTTAAGACTTTGAATGGGTGTGTACTGGCTCCTCCCTCTATGCCCCTCCTCCAGACTCCAGTTTAGATTCTGTGCCCAGTGAGACTGGTCACACACAGGGGAGCAGTACTGAGTTTCTCTGAAAAGACTTTGTTAGGTTTATTATTTTCAGGGAGCACTGCTGGCAACAGTCTCCCTGCATCATGGGACTTACGGGAGAGAAGCAGACCTACTTCTGTGAGTTTCAAGGCTCTGCTTCTTTGGCTACTGGACACCATTAGCTCCAGAGGGTCTGATCGCTAGGTACGCCTAGATGCTCGTTCCCAGAGTCCGCCGTCACCCCCCTTGCAGAGCCAGAAGTCAGAAGATGGGTGAGTAGAAGACGATCAGAAGGCTTCAGTGATGGCTTTGAGGTACCGCATAGCGGCCGCGCTGTGCGCCATGCTCCCACACACACAGGCACTGTAGGGTGCGGGGGGGTGGGGGGCGGGCGGGCTCCCTGGGCAGCATATAAATCCTCAACAGAGATTGGCAAACGAATATATAAGTGCCCAGGCACTAGATTCAACCCCCGCCAGTATAAATATATGTAAGAAATAACGGGCTGAAGCGTGCTATTAAGGGGGCGGGGCTTACCCCTCACAGCTCATTTCAGCGCCATTTTCTCCACACAGAGACGCTGGTCCTTCCAAAACACTGCTGTACAGATCACAGTGAAAAATGAGTTGTTTGGTGCATTATAAGTTAATAATAAAAAGCACACTATATAATGAGCGCTGTGGAAATAAGCTGGTAAACTCCTTCTGTGTTTCCCTGACAGAATGTACTGGGGTCTATCCCTTAGAGCCAGTGTAATGTCGTGGGTGTTTGGTACACGTGTGTCGGCATATCTGAAGCTGAGTGCTCTGCCACAAACGGCTGACGGAATGACTGTCGGCATCGACGACTCTTAATGGTACTTGGTACATGTGAATAAGTGTCAACATGTCAGTAGATATATGTTCTTCCCAAGAGAAAACTATATGGGAGACACAGACGTGTGGTGGTGACCCTGTCGGCACCAACAATATCAGACTGGGTAAAAATTGGCATGATAATGTGATGCATATCAGAAAGGGCTATACCTATATGTATATGTATGTATAGTAAGGTTGCATAGGTCTGTGGCACGAACACAGACGTAGTATTATTTATCGAGGGTGTCATATTCATAGAATAGATTTCCCTCAGTCCCCTCGGGATCGCAAACATTTTATTTTGCCCAGTTACTACTCCCGGAGATCGACACGAATACTGTTTCTTATGTCGACCATAATGTTTCCTGACTAGATCCACAAAATTGGCATTCAGTACATGTTTCATACACATTAAGAACGTATTAACGTCACTAGGGACCCTGCTGTTCCTGTCTAAAGGGATATTTATATATGAGATATATATATATATATATATATATATATATATAAAAAAACACAGAAGTATCCTTATCTCGCGCCAACTCAAGAGCGACACACTGGGAGAGGTCTTTGTTGGGAGACCTCAGGAACATACAAAGAAAAACACAGATTCCCAAGTGCGCTAGTGATGTATTGTAATTACACAATTCTTCGAGAGTGAATTAGCCTTTTTTCTTATATGCGGTAGGTATACAATTTTTTCTCGTACCACATATATATATATATATATAGGTGCATATTTATGTATATACATATATGTATATACGATATTCCTATTTCATATTAGCAGTTTTTCTTTAATAGAATATTATCTTGTCCCCAAACAAGTTACCCCTGATGAAGTCGATAAGACGAAACGCGTTGGGTTTGTCAGTCAGAAAATCGCACCCTAGTTTGTGAAGATACTCCCTTCGAGCTCGCACCTTGAAAAAGGTGAGGGAGTATCTAGAATCCATCTTACAAACATGTTGGTTGTGGCTGTGTTTTATTGATATAATTTTATATTGTGTATTAAAAT
The DNA here is from genome assembly GCF_028390025.1 of Pseudophryne corroboree. Taxonomy (NCBI): domain Eukaryota; kingdom Metazoa; phylum Chordata; class Amphibia; order Anura; family Myobatrachidae; genus Pseudophryne; species Pseudophryne corroboree. The sequence continues at coordinate 636,981,065 of NC_086447.1, read as the reverse complement.
TCATATGTATAATCATATGTTATTAAAATAACTTTTTATTAATTGGCCTGTTGGCCTCTTGTTTGGGTGACTATTTGGTGAGGGGTGTCTGTTACAGGTCCCCAGATCTAAACATCCTCCAGTCCACATTTTCTGATGAAATAAACGCTGGAAGAATTGTGTAATTACATTACATCACTAGCGCACTTGGGAATCTGTGTTTTTCTATATATATATATATATATATAGATATAGATATAGATATAGATATATATATAGATATATAGATATTTGTGTGTATAGGTGTATTTAAAGGTATATATATGTATATCTATAGAAAATTTATAATGAATGCTGAGGTAGTTATTCCTTCTCATGTGCTGAGCGGCCGTGACAAGATGTTTTCAAATCCTCAAGAGGATTCCGAGTGTTTATTCTTTTCCCGCTGTGGATAGAATAAAGTGAGTCACCCCCTGTTGTGCACGGGGCCCTGTCACAAAGGATCGTATGCAGGAAGATATGTGATACTCTAATTATGTGTCCGTGTGTACGTTGATTATACTTGCATTACGTGCACATGGGGGAGTAGTTGTATGCGGGTACTCCTTAAGTTGGGTCATATCTATAACATTGCAGCAGACTGCAGTGCGACCACAAGGGATATAGGACTCTTGAGTTCGCGGGCCAATTCCATGGCGGTCTCGACTAGGAGGGCGTTGTGGATTCACCAATGGAATGCTGAGGCTGACTCCGAGAAATACTGGAGTCTCTTTCCCATGAAGGTGATACCTGGTTTGGGGATGACCTTGTTAAATTGATCTCGGCAGATACCACTGGTAAGTCTACCTTCTTGCCCTATGTTTCCTCACAACGGTTGGTGACGCATTATTGTAGAGTGCAGTCATTTCGACCGAATAGATACGGATTTCCCTTTCTTTGCAGGTAGAGGAAGGTGAAAAGGTAAGAGGTCAGCAATCTTTTCAAGTTCGCAGAAGCAGAAATCATCCTCTGTTTCTGTCACATCCACCGCATGATGCTGGGTCCATCTTGCGGGAGCCCACACCGGTGGGACCACGTATAATACTCTTCAGTCAGTCCTGGAACGGACATTGATCAGTGAGTTTAAGAATAGAGTCCCAAGGGGACATACTGCAGCTTCCAGACGTTTCCCCTCACCGATTTTTCAAATAGACCTTACCGATTCTCCTCTGGACGGGGAGGTAGTATGCGACGCCATACAAGAGTTGTGTCAGGATCAGGTCATTGTCCTACTGTCCCGGTCACACAAAAAAAAAAAAAAAAGGAAGCTGTTATTCAAGCTTTTTCGTGCTCCCGAGGCCGGACGGCTCGGTCAGAACAATCCTATATCTAAAATCCCAAAAATTTCTACTTAAGAAGTTGAACTACAAGCTGGAATCTCTCAGGGCAGGGATCTCCAATCTGAAAAAGGAGAAAGGGGGTCTAATTACGGTTTCTTCCGCATTAGGCTTACCTGGGTTTGCTATTCAGGATTGTCATTACCAATTCACCGGAGTGATGGTGGTATGATGGTTTTCCTTCGATAGTAAAAGAGTCATTACAGGTTGAGTATCCCATATCCACATATTCCGAAATACGGAATATTCCGAAATACGGACTCTTTTGAGTGAGACTGAGATAGTGAAATCTTTGTTTTCTGTGGCTCAATGTACTCAAATTTTGTTTAATACACAAAGTTATTAAAAATATTGTATTAAATAAACTTCAGGCTGTGTGTATAAGGTGTATATGAAACATAAATGAATTGTGTGAATGTAGACACACTTTGTTTAATACACAAAGTTATCAAAAATATTGGCTAAAATTACCTTCAGGCTGTGTGTATAAGGTGTATATGAAACATAAATGCATTCTGTGCTTAGATTTAGGTCCCATCACCATGATATCTCATTATGGTATGCAATTATTCCAAAATACGGAAAAATCCCATATCCAAAATACCTCTGGTCCCAAGCATTTTGGATAAGGGATACTCAACCTGTATTATATTATTATTCTGTACTGGGACACTCTTCTGATTACGGCGAGGTCAAGAAACCAGGTGGTGCAAAACGTTGCATTCTCCCTGACAGTTCTTTAACAAAGTGGTTGGCTCCTGAACTTGCCAGAATCACTGTTAATCCCAACGACACGGTTGTCGGTGTTGGAAATACTGTTAGATACAGAACTGTTGAGAGTTTGTTTCTTCCAGTGAAAAAAGCTCTGAGGATCCAGAGTTGGGTCAGATCTGCAACAGGGTCAATCCATCATTGCATTCCGTTGATGAAAAAGATGGTTGCGGCCTACGAGGCCATTCAGTGAGCAGGTTAAATGCCAGAGTGTCTTTAGCAGGACCAGTTGGACAAGTGGTCCGGTTCCCACCTGGGATAATCCTGTTTTTTCCAAGACCAGAATTTCACTCCTGTGGTAGCGGTGCAGTTCTCATAAGCGCAGGTTCGGGTTCCAGGACTGGATCCTACGGACCACGGATGCATGCCTTCGAGGCAGGGGAGCTGTCACACAGGAGGAAAACTTCCAAGGAAGAGGGTCAAGTTAGGATACTTATCACCACATTAACGGTCTAGAGGTAAGGGCCGTTTATAACTGTTTTCTACAAACAAAAACAGAAGCAGCAATAGCAGAAGCCAGAAAGATTTTCTGCTGGGCGACAAAATCATATGCGCGCTCTGTCAGCGATGTTCATTCCAGGAGTGGACAACTGGGAAGCAGGCTTCCTCGGCAGACACGTTCTCCATCCAGGAGAGTGGTGTCTTCATCCAGAGGTTTTCACAGAAGTGACAAGTTGTTGAGGATTCCTAAATTAGACAAGATGGCGTCTCGCCTCAATAAGAAGCTTCAGAGATATTGTTACAGGTTAAGGGACCCTCAAGCAATAGCAGTGGACGACCTAATGACTCCGGGGGTGTTTCAGTCAGTCTCTGCTTCCCCTCCGCTTCCATTTTTTTCCAAAAATGCTAAAGATCATAAGAAAAACAAAGGTTCAGGTGATCCTCATTGTTCCGGACTGGCCTAAGAGGACTTGGTATCCGGATCCGCCGGATCCTAGCCGAGAGGATATTTCCAGTGAAGTCATCCCTACTTTTCTTCAGACCAGTAGAGGAGTAACGTAAAAACATTACCACCGTATTTGGAGAAAGTATGTGTCTTGGTGCGAATCCAAGAAGGCTTCTACGGAAGATTCCAGTGGGCTCGTTTTCTCCTTTTTTCACAAGATGGTGTGGATGCGGGTCTTAAGTTCAGAATCAGCCTTATCGGTTTTATTCCAAAAACAATTGGCCTCCTCTACAAAAGTTTGAACCTTTGTAAAAGGAGTGTTACACATCCAACCTCCCTTTGTGCCCCCCTGGAGCTCCATGGGGTCTTAACATGGTGTTACGGTTCTGGCAATCTCATTTGTATTGAACCTTTACGTAAGGTAGAGTTGTAATTCGTCACTTGGAAAGTGGTCAGGCTGTTGGCCTTGGCATCCGCAAGGCGGGTATTCGAAATCAGCGGCTTTGTCCCACAAGGGCCCCTATTTAATCTTCCATACGGATAGAGCGGAGTTGAGAACTCATCAGCAAATTTCTGCCAAAAGTGGTTTCATCGTTTCACATGAACCAACCTATTGTGGTGTCAGTGGCTACTGAAGTCTTGACGGAATAGAATTCTCTCTATGTGGTCAGAGCTTTGAAAATTTATGTCGCCAGAACGGCTCAGATTAGGACAACGGAGGTTCTGGTTGTCCTGTATGCTCCCAACAAGATTTGGGCTCCTGCTTCCAAGCAGACTATTGCACGCTGGATCTGTAATACGATTCAGCAGGCTCATTCTACGGCTGGATTGCCGTTACCGAAATCGGTGAAGACCCATTCTACCAGAAAGGTGGGTGCATCTTGGGCGGCTGCCCGAGGGGCCTCTGCATTACAGCTTTGCCGAGAAGCTACTTGGTTGGGTTAAAACACCTTTGCAAAGTTTTACATGTTTGATACCCTGGCTGATGAGGACCTCTTGTTGGGTCAATCGGTGCTGCAGAGTCATCCGCACTCTCCCGCCCGTTCTAGAGCTTTGGTATAAACCCTATGGTTCTTGACGCGTCCCCAGCATCCTCTAGGACGTATGAGAAAATAGGATTTTAATACCTACCAGTAAATCCTTTTCTCTTAGTCCGTAGAGGATGCTGGGTGCCCGTCCCAGTGCGTACTGTATCTGCAGTTATTGGGTATGGTTACACACATGGTGTGTTGCGTTTAAGTCAGCCTGTTGCTGACGTTATTCATGCCGTGGCATGCGTTATGCTGTTATTGGTTGTGTTTACACACAGGTTGTGTTATGCTTTATGTCAGCATATTGCTGCATATTCTTCATGCTGTCGGCTGGTATTCTATTGAATACCACGTTCTGCGGCATACTGGAGGTGTGAGCTGGTAAGTTGCTCACCGTGGTTTAACAATAAATTCTTTCCTCGAAATGTTTGTCTCCCTGGGCACAGTTACTTAAACTGGAGTCTGGAGGAGGGGCATAGAGGGAGGAGCCAGTTCACGCCCATTCAAAGTCTTAAAGTGCCCATGTCTACTGCGGATCCGGTCTATACCCCATGGTTCTTGAAGCGTCCACAGCATCCTCTACGGACTAAGAGAAAAGGATTTACCGGTAGGTATTAAAATCCTATTTTTCGCAGCATTGGAATTGAAACTGAAAAAGGTCCATAGGCCGCATTTTAGTAAATTGTAGTAAGTATTTGATGTAAGTGTTCATTCTTAAACCTGTTTGTTTTGCTGTCCTTAAGGTACAGGTTGAGTATCCCATATCCAAATATTCCGAAATACGGACTTTTTTGAGTGAGAGTGAGATAGTGAAACCTTTGTTTTTTGATGGCTCAATGTACACAAACTTTGTTTAATACACAAAGTTATTAAAAATATTGTATTAAATGACCTTCATGCTGTGTGTATAAGGTGTATATGAAACATAAATGAATTGTGTGAATGTAGACACACTTTGTTTAATGCACAAAGTTATAAAAAATATTGGCTAAAATGACCTTCAGGCTGTGTGTATAAGGTGTATATGAAACATAAATGCATTCTGTGCTTAGACTTGGGTCCCATCACCATGATATCTCATTATGGTATGCAATTATTCCAAAATACGGAAAAATCCCATATCCAAAATACCTCTGGTCCCAAGCATTTTGGATAAGGGAGACTCAACCTGTAATAAGTAAATGTATGCAGAGTTGTGTTCTGAAACAGCATAAAAACAAATTAGTAGCAATAGTGTTGATTGGTGCTTCAGAACCAAGGAAGTGACTTAACAATAACAAATTGGACTACTTTTGTTTAATTTTACAGTGTAGTAGATTTTTGTAGTAACATTTGTTTAAGCATTGTCAGCATTTTAGCAATAATTATAGTGTCATGCACTTTATGATCTATAATTTCTACATGATGCTTTATTTTATTTTGCTATAATCATCCTGCTTATAAATGTATACGAGTGTGTGTGTTTGTATGTATGTGTGTTTTGAGGGGCGAGGGGGGGGGGGGGGGGGGGGGGGCTGCAATTAAAATAGCTAATTGATCTAACTAGCCATATTGGAGCTGATTCAGAGTTGGGAGCAAAGCAAAAAAGAGGAGTAAAACGATGTTGCACTGCAGGTGGGACAGATGTAACATGTGCAGGGAGATTTAGATGTGAGAGGTTGTGTCCAAATGCAAATCTAAATTGCAGTGTAAAAATAAAGCTGCCCATCATTTTTGGGCTACATTCAAATTCAGCCAGTATTTACCCTGCATGCAAAAAAGAAAAAAAAGAAAGAAAAAATGCATGCGTTGCAACATGGTGGGTCCAGGTGCAAAGTTCCTGTGTTTTTTTAAAACTTCGCTCCTCTTCAGCCCCTCTATTCCATATTCATCTTTTTAAATCACAGTATTAGGATGACCACTTGGGTAGGTTTACCCAGGATGTACTTTTAAATTAGTGTTTTGCTAAATTGTATAGCATACACATATATATGTATATATATATATATATATATATATGTGTGTGTTTATCGTTTAAGAGACAGGGTACTGTTTAAATAGCTGGGACATTAACTGTATTTGGCTACTTTAGTTTATTGTGTGTTTACTTGCAGTATCTCAGTCTGTAATTTTGGTTTTCCGGTGCGTGGAATAATCCATGTTTAATTTAATGTTGTAAATTGACATTTGTTGGTAAATTACAAAGGTTATGAATACTATAAGTATTAACCATCTTTGTAATTCACTTTACGGTATAAAATTCAAATTCCCATACAAAAATGTAGCAATTGTTAAATGCATTTAAAAGAGAACTGCTATCTGCCTGTAGGTATGCGCATGATCATCTTGCAGCAGCACTAACAGGCCCCACTAATGGCACAAATGACGTGGCCAATGCCAGCAGGCTGAACATCTGCATCTTGTTGTGTAGCTTGCATTTTGCCAGCTTTATCCAGTTCTCTCTCTGTAGTTGCTATTTGAGGGGATCTATTGGTTTTATATTAACCTTTCTGTACTAGTATGGAGGTGCTTTTAAATATGGCAGCACAAGATTTTATTGTATAACTTATAAATATATACAAGTTGATAAATTTGACCTGGCGTATCAAAAGTAACATCAATTTTACATTTTTGATTCCTAGCAATGAACTGTTATGATATTTCATAATGCACAAGTGATGAATGAGTTCCATGACTTGACAAAGTTCACTAGCCATGGTAACTAGAGAATGCCTATTGATTACCAGTCTACATAGGGGATCCCAGCCATCACGAGTCCCCGTTTATCTGTACTGTCCCAGCTGCAGACAATACATGGCTAGGTGTGTAACTGTAGTAGTAATCGAGACATTCTGGCAGTAAATCGATCTGCATGATTTGCTAATAGAGTCTATGCTAGATTGGCGCTTAAATGCTGTAATATGCAAGAGAGATATTATTAAAGTTTCATTTTGTAATACTAAATTTAGCACCACACTGCATCACCAGACACCGTTAGTCCGTGCTATTTACCGTATATACTCGAGTATAAGTCGACCTGAATATAAGCCGAGGCACCTAATTTTACCACAAAAACCTGGGAAAACTTATTGACTTGAGTATATGCCTAGGGTGGGAAATGCAGCTCTACCCGTACACAGCCCTCATACTGCCAGATATGCCCCCACAGTGCCAGATATGCCCCCACAGTGCCAGATATGCCCCCACAGTGCCAGATATGCCCCCACAGTGCCAGATATGCCCTCACAGTGCCAGATATGCCCCCTCAGTGCCAGATATGCGCCCCCCCCCAAGTGCCAAATATGCTCCCCCAGTGCCAGGTATACTGTAACTTACCCTCCGCCGCTCCCGCGCTGTCTTGTGAAGGAGGGACACGGAGGGCACAGCACGCGCCTCTCCTGTGTCCCTCCTGCGTCTCCAGCGGCCGCGGCGGGTCTTTTAAATGAAGTGCCGGTTCGTGAGCCAATCAGAGCTCACGAACGGGTACTTCATTTAATAGACCCGCCGGAGACGCAGGAGGGACACAGGAGAGGCGCACGCTGTGCCCTCCTTCCCACTGCACTGACTGCCCTCCGTGTCCCCACTCCTTCCCATTGCACTGACTCCAGTATAAGCCGAGGGGGCTTTTTCAGCACAAAAAAAAAGTGTTGAAAAAGTCTGCTTATACTCGAGTATATGCGGTAAGTATGGTGTTTGTTGCTAGAGCTGACATCCACTCCACAGTGGGTTATTTTTTTAGTGGAAAAAGTTTTGTTAACTATTGCTGGTTCCTAAAGCTTGGCCCCTGGCCACCTCCTTATTAGTGAATTTTGTTGAGTCCTGTTTAGAACATTTCTCAAAATAAAGTAAGAAATACACTTTTTTTTTTTCTAGGTACATTCTTGCATTGCCTTTTACATGCAAATGGGGTTTTCACATTTCTTCCTTCACAAATGTGGCAAACCTCTTTATATTCATTGCATTCTGTATCTATATATACTTGATAATACAAATTTTGAGTCATGGTTATTGGTTGGGGAAAATAATATTAGTGTGTTTTTAAAGTTTTTTTTTTTTTCCTCTCCATTTACTTGTGTACACTAATTAATTGTTTTCTGTTAATTTTGTGCTTTTTGTCTCCACATAATTTTGGGAAGAATTGTAGAAAATAGGGTAAATTTACACTTCAAACGGACTTCCTTATCTGGTGACTAGTTAATATGTAACACTCACACTATCCTGCATTGCACAGAAGCTGCCCACCTTGGTGAGTCCAGTACGATGTCATATGAAAAACACTTGTAAGTTTCTCATATTACCGTTCTTGGGATGGTATCGTGATGCCGACAGTCAAATCAAATATTAAGTGTCACTAGAATGTATGTGTGGCGGACCACAGCAGATATTGGATAACTGCTTTGTTCATTTGTATTCGTTTGCAAAAGCAGCTTCCGTATACATTTATTTGGGCGTTGAACTGCCAAATTTAACAAGCTCCAGAACACAAAACATTTTGAAACTTGGCGCACATGGTTGTTAGCCATTGTAGCTTATGTGCTATACACCAGAAAGCTTACCGATAGAAATCATTTGTAGGATCTCTTCTCTGTACAGTCCCTTGCGCATGCACAGTAGCATGAACCAAAACTCAAAATTATCACACTACTCCTACACATAGCAGAGACAGGCTACTACTGAAGTCGCTGTCGCTGGATGTGGTCTAAAGTACATTCCAGCGATCCGTGATTTCTTATTGCTGCCAAAAGACATTTTAATTATCAGTGCCAGTTGCCGATAATTAATAAGTATACCCTGGAGTCCCTTTATTTTTTGTGGTAGGGTGACTGTATGCCTGGTATGCGGACCTTCTGGAGATGCTCCTTGCAGAAGATCCTCATCAGGAGGATCTTCTGCAACAGGTCCCATTCATCTATCAAGACTTACCTCAGCTACGTTTAACGGCATGGAGGTTGAACGGCTGATTTTAGCCAGGAGATGGATTCCTGACAAAATCATCTCGACTATGATCCAAGCCAGGAAAGGGGTGACGTCTAAACATTACCACTGTATATGGAAGAACTATGTCTCTTGGTGTGAGAGCAGACAATATTCCGCTGTGGAATTTCATCTGGGACGTCTCCTGCTTTTTTTTTGCAATTGGCAGTGGATGTGGGCCTACGCCTAGGTTCCCCTAAAGCCCAGATTTCGACTTAGTCTATTTTCTTTCAGAAACAATTGGCTTCTCTCCCTGAGGTCCAGATTTTGAAAGGTGTTCTTCACATCCAGCCTCCCTTTGTGCCTCCCACGGCACCTTGGGATCTCAATTTGGTGCTGCAGTTCCTCCAATCGGACTAGTTTGAACCATTACAGCAAGACGTGTGTCGGAACTAGGGCGTTGTCTCACAAGAGTCCCTACTTAATTTTCCATGAGGACATAGCTGAACTCAACTCATCAACAATTTCTTCCTAAGGTGGTGTCTGCTTTTCACATCAACCAACCTATTGTGGTCCCAGTTGTGACTGACACCTCTGCTACTTCAAAGTCTTTGTACTTTGTGAGGGCTTTGTAGGTGTATGTAAAGAGAACAGCTCATCACAGAAAATCCGACTCGCTGTCCATTCTCTATAATCCCCAAAAAATTGGGTGTCCTGCTTCAAAGCAGTCTATTGCACGCTGGATCAGGCTCCCTATCCATCATACTGATTCCACGGCAGGATTGCAGGTTCCAATATCTGTTCAGGCCCTCTACTAGGTCGGTGGATTCTTCTTGGACGGCTTCCCGTCGTGTCTGTCGAGCAGCTACTTGGTCAGGTTCGAACACGTTTGCAAAGTTCTACAAGTTCGATACTTTGGCCTCTGAGGACCTTCAGTTTGGTCAGTCAGTTCTACAGGAACCTCAGCATCTCCCACCCGGTTTGGGAGCTTTGGTACTTCCTCATGGTACTAAGTGGATTCCCAGTATCCTCTAGGACGTAAGAGAAAATAGGATTTTAATTACCTACCGGTAAATCCTTTTCTCGTAGTCCGTAGAACCGGCATTCCCAACCGTGGTCCTCGAGGCACACCAACAGTGCAGGTTTTAATGATATTCAAGCTTCAGCACAGATGCTTAAATCAAAATAACTGAGGTACTGATTGTCACCTGTGTTCAAGCTGGATATCACTAAAACCAGGACTGTTAATATGCCTTGAAGACCGAGGTTGGGAAACACTGCCGTCGAGGATGCTGGGCGCCCGCCCGGCGCTTCGTTCTTCCTGCACTGTTACTTAGTTAAGTAATCTGGTTGGTTCAGCTGTTGCTGTTCATGTTTCAAGTTTGGTTAGCATAGCTTTCCTATTGTTCTGTAGGTGCTGGTTCGTAATCTCCCCACTTTCCTTATCTATCCTTCTCTCAAAGTATGTCCGTCTCCTCTGGCACAGTTTCCTAGACTGATTCTGGTAGGAGGGGCATAGAGGGAGGAGCCAGCCCACTCAAATTCTTAAAGTTTTAAGGCTCCTAGTGGACCCGTCTATACTTCATGGTACTAAATGGATTGCCAGTATCGTCTACGAGCAAAAGATTTAGCGGTAGGTAATTAAATCCTATTTCTTTGGCTGGGTCCACAGGTTATCCACAGGATAACATGGGGATATGCCGGAGCGACAGCGGAAATAGCACCAAATAGTCACGAGCTTTCTGGCCTCCCAGGATGCATTGGGCTCATCCATATAATCCCGCCCACTGACTAAATCAGTTTTTTGTTTAGTGCGGCAGGAGCCGGACCATGGTCACAGGGCTGCTGTTAAGGCAGCCCTAAGCTTTTACAGGTTGAGTATCCCATATCCAAATATCCGAAATACAGACTTTTTTGAGTGAGATGGTGAAACCTTTGTTTTCTGATGGCTCAATGTACGCAAACTTTGTTTAATACACAAAGTTATTAAAAATATTGTATTAAGTGACCTTCAGGCTGTGTGTATAAGGTGTATATGAAACATAAATGAATTGTGTGAATGTAGACACACTTTGTTTAATGCACAAAGTTATAAAAAATATTGGCTATAATGACCTTCAGGCTGTGTGTATAAGGTGTATATGTAACATAAATGCATTCTGTGCTTAGTCTTGGGTCCCATCGCCATGATATCTCATTATGGTATGCAATTATTCCAAAATACGGAAAAATCCGATATCCAAAATACCTCTGGTCCCAAGCATTTTGGATAAGGGATACTCAACCTGTATTATTTTATTTTTATAGTCTTACTATGTTTTGAGTGATCTTTCTTAACAGCGTCTTAAATGCATGCTAGAAAGAGTCGCTCCAACAACTCTCCACCGGGTCGCAACAATGCTTACCTCCGGGTACTAGTGCTTTCTCGACGGCGTCTGCGTCTGATGTTCTAGCAGGTCCAGCAGACGTTACTAGGCTGTGGCCCGAGCATGGGGAGAAGGTAAGGCATCGGTTCCACTTACTAGGGGATTCCGGACACAGTCGCACTGTATTGGAGGAGACCACAAACAGTGGCTGACACGCCGCCACTCTCAAGTGCTCCAGTGCTATGCTTTAGGGATCATAGGTGCCAGGACTAGGTTGAGGCCGCGATCCCTGCAGTTTGTCAGCAGGGGGAGTCAGACGCTCTCCTGGTCGCCCCCCCCCCCCCCCCCCTCCCAGTTCATGACCAGTTTCCGTGCGTCTCCCGTCCATGAACTGATGACCTCACTTCCGTCTCAGACGCTACCACAAGGGTACTCAGCCGCAGCTTAGGCCGCTGCGGTTGTGTACACTAGAGTTGCTGCTGAGACTGGGTCGCAGACAGGAGCGTCTGCATACACTCATCGATCACTGAGCGTCTGTGTCTGTTATTGAGCATCTGTGTCTCTTATCAGTTACCGGAGCCGCAGTGTACACTAGTAGCGTCTGAATCCACTCAGCGTCTTTTGAGCGTATTGATCGATCCTGGAAGTGTGGCAAGTCTCCCTGTATCCCACTCTACTGAGTAAGGGTTATACAGTACTAAAATTTTATCTACTGTGTAGTATGAATAGTTAATTTTGGTACACAATGCATATGAGGCCTGTACAGTACTGTGGTTTTCTGCATTATTTGACTGAAAAACCTATTGAAATAGCTGTTTAAACAGATACAGTAAATTGTACTCGTACATACTGGACAAGTAATTTTGTGGTTGATTATATACTCATATGACAATTGCTAATATTTAACATGTGACTGACTGCTAGTGTGATTGCTGACTTTTATATGTTTGTCGGTATTGTTTCTGAACCTCAATTTATGTGCTCGGGTTGTGGTCAGATTGATATCACTTCTATATTTATATAAGTGATCTCAGTCACAGAGAGTGTAGTATATTGTATAAACAGATTTTTTACCATGTCTATGAGCGGCAGAAGTGACGAGGATACTTTATCAGGGACTCCTACACCCCTACCATGTCTATCTTGTAAAGTAGGGGTGTAAGCCCAGTATCTAACTTATGGCGGGTTATGTGCAAACTGTTGTGCATATCAGCAAAATAAAAGACAGGTTCAGCAACCAGTAGATCCACCATGGGGGGTGTGTTTGCACAGACTTTGTCTACAATAGCGGACAGATTAGCACCTGCGGTGCCACACCCGGGAGTAGGATACACTATTAACCCTTACATGCAGCTCCCTTCTTGTGGGTTAATTCCAGCAGCTTCAACAAGTAAGCAGGCTAGTGAAGCCAGGGTAGATACATCTATGTTACAGACTACACAAGACGATACAATAGATGAGGATATTGTGTATTCAAATTTCCCATTTGACCACCAGTCGGAGGGTTTCAGCTCAGAGGATATAGCTGAGCTTATTGATGCCATAAAGGCTGTTCTCTCTCTGGAAGAATCAGCCAAAGCAATAACAAAATCTAAAGCACCTGTGTTTAAACGTCCAAAAGCAGTTAGGATTGAGTTTCCAGGGTCAGAAGATCTGACGGAAATTATGGAAGAACCTTGGGCTACACCCAATAAAAAATATAGAATTCCGAAAAAGTGGGATTCTTACGATCCTTTTCCGGCTGAGGACTATTCTAAAAGAGAAGTTCCTCCTAAAGTAGATGCACATTTCGTGCGACTTGTGTGAAAATCTATTTTACTGTTACCCTCTACCTCATTGAATGATGTCACAGATAGAAGAGTAGATGGTTTTTTGAAAAACATTTTTTCTCTGTCAGGGGCTGTTGTAAGGCCAGCTATGGCTTCGGCAAAAGCAATGGTAGAATGGGCGGAGGAACTAGAGAGTGGCCTCTCCATACCTACCAGAGAGCAGGAGTCTCATCTAGGCCATGTAAAACAAGCTGCGCAATATTTGGAAGAAGCTGCAATTGATATGGGTACGATTGCTTCTAAAGCATCATTCTTAACGGTAGCCACGCGTAGAGCAATTTGGCTACGTACTTGGAAAGCGGATGCAGAATCCAAGAAAGCTCTTGAAGCGTTGCCTTTCGCTGGTAATATTCTGTTCGGAAAGCAATTGACAGATATTCTGGAATCGGAAGCTGAGTCCAAAAAGGATGATTCTAACCAACCCTAGTACAATAAATCAGCTAGGGGTAGTAAGCAATGGGCCAATAGACGGCTAGCTTCCAAACCAGAACAGAAGCTATCAGTTTGAGGGTGCGGGCCTCCGCCTGGAGGATTCCAAGGTTGGGGGCCGACTCCTTCACTTTGCACACATATGGCAGCAGTCAACGACAGATGCTTGGGTGCAGAAGGTGGTATCTCTCGGTTATGGTTTCCCTTTCAAGAAGCAGCCTCCTCAAAGGTTTTTTTGCACCAGCCCGTCTCGTATAGAGTCGATGGCCAGAGCTCTGCAAGAAGCAGTTCAGAAATTGCTTCAGTCTGGGGTAATTATCCCAGTACCCCTGACACAAAGGGTACGGGGGTTTTACTCCAACCTATTTTTGATTCAGAAGCCAAATGGATCATTCCGACCAATTCTCAATCTCTAGAAGTTAATCGAATACATCTGGGTTCCAACGTTTCACATGGAGACATTATGCTCCATAGTTTTGGCCATGGAACCAGGAGATTACATGGTATCTCTGGATGTACAGGATGCTTACCTGCATGTGCCCATAGCACTGTCCCATCAGTGTTACTTCAGGTTTGCCATCCTCCAGCAACATTTTCAGTTCCAGGCTTTGGTTATGGCAGCTTATCTCCGCAAGCAGGGGATAAGAATTTTTCCATACCTTGACGATCTTTTAATCCTGGCTCAATCCCAGGAGTTACTCTTGGGCCATCTCCAACAGACAATAGCTTGTCTACAAAGACACGGATGACTCATAAATTGGGAAAAGTCGTCTCTGAGTCCATCACAATGGATGGTTCACTTGGGGGCCATATTGGATTCAAGTCTACAAAGGATAATCTTACCTGGTAAAAAGATATCCAAGGTGCAGGTAATGATTCAGGAATTGTTGCACAGTCAGACAGCATCAGTCCGTGCAGCGATGCGAGTGATGGGTCTGATGGTGTCAACATTCGACATGGTGGAATATGCACAATTCCACTCCAGACCCCTACAGCACCTCATTCTAACCAGGTGGAATGGAAACATCAGACAATAAAAAGACAGATGATAAAGCTTTCAGTAAACATAAAAAGGTCACTAGCCTGGTGGCTACAGACGGACCATCTAGACAAGGGTAGACCCTTTTGGATAGCAGATTGGTAAGTACTGACAACGGATGCCAGTCTTCAAGGCTGGGGAGCAGTGTTCGAAAATTTTTGGTTCCAGGGAAAATGGACCACAAGGGAAAGTTGCCTGTCAATAAATCTGTTGGAAATAAGGGCCATATATATGGCTCTTGTTCAGGCATAGGACGTTCTTCAAGGAAGACCAGTCCAGATCTGTTCAGACAACAGCAGTAGCGTACCTCAACCATCAGGGAGGAACTCACAGCAAAAGATTGATGGAGGAAGTGACTCACATACTAAGATGGGCAGAACTCCATCTTCCGGCATTGTCCACAGTGTTTGTGCCAGGAGTGCTGAACTTGGAAGCGGACTTTCTCAGTCGACACACCATTCCGGAGACCGGATGGGCGTTACACCCGGAAGTGTTTCAAACTTTAGTTAACAGATGGGGTCTGCCAGAGATAGATCTCATGGCGTCCCGTTTGAACAACAAAGTTCCGGCATACGTTTCAAGAACAAAGGATCCCGGGGCGATCCTTGTAGACACACGGTCAGTGAAAAGGGAATTTCATCTGGCATAGCTGTTTCCTCCAATCTCCCTGTTACCCATGGTGGTGAGGAAAATAAAGCAAGCAAAGGGAGCCATAATTCTAATAGCTCCAGCCTGGCCCAGAAGGCATTGGTACATAGATTTACTAAGGATGTCCATGGAAGCTCCAATTCTGCTTCCTCAACGTCCAGATCTACTAATGCAGGGGCCTTGTTATCACAGCCACCTGGAACGGCTGTCTTTGACGGCGTGGCTGTTGAAACCTCTATCCTAAAATCAAGAGGATTTTCACAACAGGTAATTCAAACCATGCTTAGAGCAAGAAAGCCTTCTACAGCTCGTATTTATCATCGAATATGGCAGGCCTATATTCATTGGTGTAGCGAAAGAGGTACGGATCCAAGAATTTTTAAAGTATCCATGATTTTGGATTTCCTCCAAGCAGGAATGGGTAAGGGTTTAAAGGTGGCTTCCTTTTAGAGTTCAAGTATCAGCATTAACTGTATGGTTTCAGAAAAAGATTGCTAACCTACAGGATGTGCGTACGTTTTTTCAGGGAACGTTGCACATTCAACCACCGTTTGTTCCACCTGCAGTACCCTGGGATTTAAATCTAGTTCTTAAAATCCTTCAGGGGCCTCCGTTTGAACCACTTAAGAGAGCAGATCTTACATGGTTGACGGCTAAAGTTCTCTTTCGACTGACCATGGCAGATTTAGGAGCACTGTCGTGTAAGTCTCCTTTTCTGATCTTTTATCCAGATAACCAGATTTAGTTCTGAGAACTGCTTTATCTTCCGAAGGTGGTCTCAAAGTTTCACCTGAACGAAGAAATTGTAGTCCCGGCTTTTCAGGCATCGGGACTTTCTGCGGGAGAAGCGTCGCTGCACGTAGTCCGTGCATTAAGAATTTACGTAGATTGTACTAGTGCCACCAGAAAGACAGATTCTCTCTTCATTCTCTACGGATTTCACCAAAGAGGATGGCCTGCTTCTAAACAGACGCTAGAAAGACGGCTTTGAATGACTATTTCAGAAGCATATTCTCGTGCTGATCTCCCTGCTCCGGCTAATGTCTCTGCACACTCTACACGTAGGGTAGGTCCTTCATGGGCAGCACAACATGTTGCTTCAGCAGAATAGATTTGTAAGGCAGCCACATGGTCTTCCATTAACACATTCATTAGACATTATGCCTTGGATACTTTTGCCTCTCATGACGTGGAATTCTGGCAAAAGGTTCTCCTGGCTAATCAGGAGCGTCCCCACCACTAATAATGGCTTTTGGAATCCCAATGTTATCCTGTGGATAACCTGTGGACCCAGCCGGAGAAATATACCGTTATGTTAAGAACTTACCGTTGATCCGACCCTGACGCACCTGATTTGAGGATCTTTACAATCGCTAAACCTCTTCCCTCTTGTATGGAAGGGTGTGCATGTGTGTTCTTATCGCCTGAATAGGGTTCTACATGATGCTCCTGCCTAATTGCTGAGAAAACAACTGATTTAACTGAGTCTGTGGGCAGGATTATATGGATGAGCCCGATGCATCCTGGGAGGCCAGAAAGCTCGTGACTATTTGGTGCCATTTCCGCTGTCGCTCCGGCATATCCCAATGTTATCCTGTGGATACCTGTGGACATAGGAGAAATTCCGTTATCAACGGTAACTCTTACCATAACGGTATATTTTCTACCTATCATTGTGCTGAGTGATGGTCTAATTCCAATTGCTACTTTGATTTTACAGTACAGCCACTAGGTTTTGATGTGGTTGTAGTGAAGTCCTGAAAGCACGTGCTCACAGCAAAATCATCTGGTTTACTCTTGGTCTACAATGATGGCCCATAGCTGGTAGTTGCCTTCCATATTTCTGCAGCAGGGGTACATTGGTTTCCACAGGGAAACATCGGGGGTGTAGTGCGGGATCTTGATCCAGAGGTACCATCAGGCAAAGCTTTGACTGTTCCAGGATGCATTGGGGCCTCCTCTTTAGCCCCACCTCCAGGCACTGAGAGCTCCGTTTCAAGTGATGCCTGCAGCAGCAGGTCACCTAACGGACGGGATGCACTAGGCAGCCCTGTAAAAGCGAAAAAGACTTCAAGGGCCGCATCACTGGTATGTCAGGGTGACATTCAGTGCTGCGTCTCCTTCACCTCCCAAGCAGCGTTGCATACTCCAGTTGCTCAGTTCCCAGGTACTTGCGGCGGAGACGCTCCAGCTTAGGGGCACGGTCGCAGGCGCTCTCCTGGTTCGTATGGCTGCTACGAAGGGAGGAGGTAAGAGGGTCCCCCAGGCGGGACCGCCACTAAATTGCGTTCCTAATCACAGTCTAGGGAGACGGACTGTGACGGTGGCGTGGACACTGTCACCAAGCAGGCACCCCACTATATCCGCCAGGTCATACGAGTACAGGTCCCTTGTACTAACGCCCCTATTGATAAGGCTCCATAGTACCAGCGGTGAGGTCCAGCATAGGGGAGCCGGCGCTTGACCTGTAGTCCCTACCCCGGCCCACTGCGCCATCTCCTCGCAGATTTCCCACCCTGGAGCTGCCTCACACTCTCCCTCAGTTCCTGATAGAGACGCTGGGCACCATCTTCTGAGCATAGCTGCTGCTGGTCTCTGGGATTGCAGGGCAAGGTCTCCCTTGTAAAGCCGCCTTTATACAGAGCTGAAACTTTCCAGACACTTGAGTATTCTACATACAGACAGCGTTCGTTAAGAAAGAGAGTACATGTTACAGAATATATGGTACGAGTATTCTGATGTATACCTCCGGCCTAGGACTTCGCTTTCATTTTAAAATATATATATATATATATATATATATATATATATATATATATATAAAGCTATATATAAACATTTGCACACTTTTAAATACTAGTACATCCAGGTGCTCCCTATAATCTGTTCCTTGATGGTCCAGTAAAAATATATCATGGAAAAGAGGCACTCAATCAATCATGGTATATGAAAAAAAGTATTATAAATTTTATTTTCACCCAACAACGGGCATTTCAGGTGAAATCACATTGATGGTGGTGGCTCAGCAAAAACTCTTGAATAAAATACAGCATATGCAGCATCATAAAGTGCATCTGCAAGATGGCTCTGGATGGTGGAAGGTGACTGTTACTTGGTGTGCGAGTCTTGAACGGTCCACATGGGACCGAGGTCGACGGACGTACTGGTTTGATCTTTTTCATATCCTCTTTACAAGCAAAACATTTGTTTACCAAAAAGCACTTTATGATGCTGCATATGCTGTATTTTATTCAAGAGTTTTTGCTGAGCCACCACCATCAATGTGATTCCACCTGAAATGCCCGTTGTTGGGTGAAAATAAAATTTATAAGACTTTTTTTCATATACCATGATTGATTGAGTGCCTCTTTTCCATGATATATATATATATATATATATATATATATATATATACATACACACACAGAGAAAAAACCACAGCACTCACCACACC
Source organism: Pseudophryne corroboree (assembly GCF_028390025.1). Classification (NCBI taxonomy): domain Eukaryota; kingdom Metazoa; phylum Chordata; class Amphibia; order Anura; family Myobatrachidae; genus Pseudophryne; species Pseudophryne corroboree. The sequence continues at coordinate 636,962,364 of NC_086447.1, read as the reverse complement.
AGAAGCGGGGCACAGCTATGCACTTACCACTCACAGGGTGGGGTGCATGTAACACAGCACTCTCCACCACAAAAGCGGGGTACACAGCTGTACTTACCACTCACAGGGCGGGGTGCATGTAGCCCATGACCACATCGCTCTAATAAATACAAACAAAGAACCCAGCACTCACCAAAGTAAACTCACTTATCCTCAACAATTCAATAAATAAATAGTCAGGTTTTAAGACTCTGTGATAGTGTAGGACCTGCATGAAGGTGGGGTACCTTGAAAATCGGTATGCAGGCTTCCGTGCATTGGCCAATCCACTAACTAAACCCCCATCATTTATTTATTGAATTGTTGAGGATAAGTGAGTTTACTTTGATGAGTGCTGGCTTCTTTGTTTGTGTGTGTGTATGTATGTATATATATATATATATATATATATATATATATATATATATATATATATATACATACATACATACATACATACATACATACATACATACATACATACATACATACATATACTGTTGTGCTCATAAGTTTACATACCCTAGCAGAATTTGTGACTTTCTGGCCATTTGTCAGAGAATAGGAATGATAACTCACAAACTTTTCTTTCACTCATGGTTAGTGGTTGGGTGATGCCATTTATTGTCAAACAACTGTGTTTACGCTTTTTAAATCATAACGACAACAGAAACTACCCTAATGACCCTGATCAAAAGTTTACATACCCCAGTTCTTAATACTGTGTATTGCCCCCTTTAACATCAATGACAGCTTGAAGTCTTTTGTGGTAGTTGTGGATGAGGCTCATTATTTTCTCAGATGGTAAAGCTGTCCATTCTTCTTGGCAAAAAAACCTCCAGTTCCTGTAAATTCTTGGGCTGTCTTGCATGAACTGCACGTTTGAGATCTCCCCAGAGTGGCTCAATGATATTGAGGTCAGGAGACTGAGATGGCCACTCCAGAACCTTCACTTTATTCTGCTGTAGCCAATGACAGGTCGACTTGGCCTTGTGTTATGGATCATTGTCATGTTGGAACGTCCAAGTACGTCCCATGCGCAGCTTCCAGGCTGATGAATGCAAATTTTCCTCCAGTATTTTCTGATAACATGCTGCATTCATCTTGCCATCAATTTTGACCAAGTTCCCAGCTCAGAGCTTGCCGCACCTAGGGGCGCTTCTGGGGACACACAGTCAGAGACTGTTCCTGTCTCCAGACAAGGTCCTGAAAATCCAGGACAGGATAAGACACTTCATCTGTCACCCCAGAGTGTCGATGCACTCGGCGATGCAAGTACTGATGGTGTCTGCGTTCGATATGGTGGAGTACGCTCAATTTCATTCCTGCCCTCTGCAACAATTAATTCTTGCTAAGTGGGACGGCCTGCCTCATTGAATCAGATCCCAAATGATCTCGTTGACTCCAGGGGTTCGTTTGTCGCTGACCTGGTGGCACCAGGACCAGCAATTGAGCAGGGGCCGTCCCTTCTAGATCCCTGACTGGGTCCTTCTGGCGTCGGACGCCAGTCTGAGGGGATGAGGAGCAGTGTTGGAGCACCACTCTTTTCAGGGTCAGTGGACCAAGGAAGAATCACTCCTCCCAATAAACATCCTAGAGCTGAGGGCGGTGTTCAATGCGTTATCACTTGCCCTGCCTTCAGTACAGAACAGGTCGGTTCAGGTATGGTCAGACAACACCACGTCAGTGGCATACATAAACCATCAAGGCGGTACTTGAAGCTGTACATATTCCCTCCGCTTCCTCTCATTCCAAAAGCTCTGAAGATTTTGAGAAGAACAAAGGTTCCTGCGCTCCTTGTGGTGCCAGACTGACCAAGGAGAATTTGGTACTTGGATCTTCGGGCATTACTAGTCGACGATCCTTGGCCTCTTCCTCTTCGCGAGGACCTGCTGCAGCAGGGGCCGTTCATCTATCACGACTTACAGCGGCTACGTTTGACTGCATGACGGTTGAACGCCAGATTTTAGCCCGGAAGGGTATTCCCAGTGAAGTCATCCCTACCCTTATCTTGGCTAGGAAGGGTGTGACGTCGAAGCACTATCACCGTATTTGGAGGAAATATATTTCCTGGTGCGAGTCCAAGAAGGCTCCGGTGGAGAAATTTGACCTTGGACGTTTCCTTCATTTTCTACAAAATGGAGTGGATGCGGGCCTTAAATTAGGCTCCATAAAAGTGCAGATTTCTGCTTTGTCAATTTTCTTTTAGAAACAATTGGCCTCACTTCCTGAGGTGCAGACGTTTGTAAATGGGGTGTTGCACATACAACCTCCTTTTGTGCCCCCTGTGGCACCTTGGGACCTTAACGTGGTGTTAACGTTCCTGCAATCACATTGGTTTGAACCTTTACGTAAGGTGGAGTTGAAATTCCTCATTTGGAAAGTTGTCATTTTGTTGGCATTGGCATCCGCAAGGCGGGTGTCTGAGTTGGCGGCCTTGTCTCACAAGATCCCTTATTTGGTCTTCCATGAAGATAGAGCAGAATTGAGGACTCGGCAACAATTTCTGCCGAAGGTGGTTTCCTCTTTTCATATCAACCAACCTATTGTGGTGCCAGTGGCTACTGGCTCTTTGGCTGAGTCAAAGTCTCTGGATGTGGTCAGAGCTTTGAAAATTTATGTCGCCAGAACGGCTCAGATTAGGAAAACAGAGGCTCTGTTTGTCCTGTATGCTCCCAATAAGATTGGGTGTCCTGCTTCTTAGCAGACTATTGCCCGCTGGATCTGTAACACGATTAAGCAGGCTCATTCTACGGCAGGATTGCCGTTACCGAAATCGGTAAAGGCCCACTCCACTAGGGCTCGTCCTGGGCAGCTGCCCGGGGTGTTTCGGCATTACAGCTTTGCCGAGCTGCTACTTGGTCGGGGTCAAACACGTTTGCTAAGTTTTACAAGTTTGATACCTTGGCCGATGATGACCTAAAGTTTGGTCAATCGGTGCTGCAGAGTCATCCGCACTCTCCCGCCCGCTCTAGAGCTTTGGTATAACCCCTTGGTTCTTTTGGTGTCCCCAGCATCCTCTAGGACGTATGAGAAAATAGGATTTTAATACCTACCGGTAAATCCTTTTCTCTTAGTCCGTAGAGGATGCTGGGTGTCCGTCCCAGTGCGTACTGTATCTGCGGTTTAGTTGAGGTTGCACACAGGTTGTGTTTTTCAGTATTTTCAGCGTGTTGCTGAATTTTGCTCATGTCCGTTGACATGTATTCAGTTGAATGCCATGTTGGACGGCATACTTATGGCGTGAGCTGGTATGATGCTCTCCTTGGTTTACTTGTTAATTCCTTTCCTCGAAATGTCCGTTTCCCTGGGCACAGTTCCAAACTGAGTCTGGGGAGGGATATATAGGGAGGAGCCAGGTCACGCCCCTTAAAAGTCTTAAAGTGCCCATGTCTCCTGCGGATCCCGTCTATACATCCCCTTGGTTCTTTTGGTGTCCCCAGCATCCTCTACGGACTAAGAGAAAAGGATTTACCGGTGGGTATTAAAATCCTATTTTTTTTATTCAGCACTTTTATTAATTAAAAAATATATTTATTTGTACTCCATGGAGTCTTCACCTGTAGTTGTATTCCGTGGGAATTTGCAATTCATGGGATATTTATCTGTAATTGTAATCCATGGGATGGTCATTGCATGGTAATGCATAGATGGTATTCTTAATTTGCATTCCATAGAAAGTATTCAAAGATAATTGTAGTTAGCAGGAAATTGTATTCCACTTATTAAATTATAATCCGCATGAAGTCTTTGGTAAAGGCTGGTCCAAAGGATATCCTTTAAAAATACTAATTTAGATAGCATTCTGCATTTATTCCAAAAATGATATTTCACTTACGTCCTAGAGGATGCTGGGGTCCATATTAGTACCATGGGGTATAGACTGGTCCACCAGGAGCCATTGGCACTTTAAGAGTTTGAGTGTGGAGGCTTGCACCTCCCTCTATGCCCCTCCTACCAGACTTAGTTTAGAAAATGTGCCCAGAGGAGCCGGTCACCGCTAGGGGAGCTCTACAGAGCTTTCTTAGTAAAAGTTTATTTTAGAGTTTTTATTTTACAGGGAGGCTGCTGGCAAGAGCCTCCCTGCATTGAGGGACTGAGGGGGATGGGGAGCAGTGTCCGCCCTGCGGGGTCTGAGCCACTGTCTCCGCTGACTGGACACTGAGCTCCAGAGGGGATAGATTGCTCCCCGCCGCAGGGGAACGCTCACCCCAGCAGCTTGCCGCCACCCCCTTGCAGAGCTGAAGTTTGTGGCGAGTGAGACACTGACCCCCCCCTCCCCCTCCCCTAGCAAGCGGGGGGCCAATGTGAAGATGGCGGCTACAGGGTAAGAGCGCAGTACTAACTACGTTCCGGGGGAGGCTCAACGGAACTTAGGTGCAGCGCTGTGAGGGGCGCCCTAACCCTACACTGGCCAGAAAGCCTGTCGGGGTCTGCGGATCTCAGCCAGCAAAAATATACATTATGGTAAGAACTTACCGTTGATAACGGTATTTCTCCTATGTCCACAGGATAACATTGGTATAAGATGGAGCGACAGCGGATTGGCACCAAGCAAACACAAGCTTTCTGGCCTCCCAGGATGCAGCGGGCTCGTCCATATATTCCCGCCCACTGGCTCAGTCAAATCAGTTGTATTCCAAAGCATTTAGGCAGGAGCATTATGTAGAACCCTATTCAGGCGAGAAGAACACACATGCACACCCTTCCATGCAAGAGGGAAGAGGTTGGAGAGTATACAGATTCTCAAATCAGGTGCGTCAGGGTGGGATCCCTGTGGACATTGAAGAAATACCGTTATCAACGGTAAGTTCTTACCATAACGTATATTTCTCCGGCAGGGTCCACAGGATAACATTGGGACTTCCCAAAGCAATTTTTAGTGGTGGGGGACGCTCCTGATTAGACAGGAGAACCTTTCGCCCAAATTCAGCATCATGAGAGGCAAAGGTATCTAAGGCTTAATGTCTAATGAATGTGTTAATGGAAGACCATGTGGCTGCCTTACATATTTGTTCTGCTGAAGCACCATGTTGTGCTGCCCATGAAGGACTTACCTTACGTGTAGAGTGAGCAGAGACATTGGGGGTAATTCCAAGTTGATCGCAGCAGGAAATTTTTTAGCAGTTGGACAAAACCATGTGCACTGCAACGGAGGCAGATATAACATGTGCAGAGAGAGTTAGATTTGGGTGGGTTATTTTGTTTCTGTGCAGGGTAAATACTGGCTACTTTATTTTTACACTGCAAATTAGATTACAGATTGAACACACCACACCCAAATCTAACACTCTCTGCACATGTTAAATCTGCCTCCCCTGCAGTGCACATGGTTTTGCCCAACTGCTAACAAAATTCCTGCTGCGATCAACTTGGAATTACCCCCATTAGCCAGATCAGCGAGATCAGCTCGAGAATATGCTTCTGAAATAGTCATTCGAAGCCATCTTGCTAGCGTCTGTTTAGTAGCAGGCCATCCCCTCTTGTGAAATCCGTAGAGAATGAAGAGAGAATCTGTCTTTCTGATGTCACTGGTACGATCTACGTAGATTCTTAATGCACGGTCTACGTCCAGCGACGCTTCTCCCGCAGAAAGTCCCGATACCTTTAAAGCCGGGACTACAATTTCTTCGTTAAGGTGAAACTTCGAGACCACCCTCGAAAGATAACCAGATTTAGTTCTGAGAACTGCTTTATCTGGATAAAAAATCAGAAAAGGAGACTTACATGACAGCGCTCCTAAATCTAATACTCTTCTAGCTAATGTCATAGTCAGTCGAAAGAGTACTTTAGCTGTCAACCATTTAATATCCACTTTATTAAGTGGTTCAAACGGAGCCCCTTGAAGTGCTTTGGGGACCAGACTTAAATACCAAGGTACTGCAGTAGGAAAAAGGATGGTTGAATGTGCAGCATTCCCTGGAAAAAAGTACGCACATCCTGTAAAGTGGCAATTTTCTTTTGAAACCATACAGTCAATGGTGAAACTTGAACTCTCAAGGAAGCCACCTTCAAACCCTTATCCATTCCTGCCTGAACGAAATCTAAGATTCTAGATACTCTGAAAGATCTTGGATCCATACTACTTTCACTGCATCAATGAATTTAGGCTTGCCATATTCGGTGATAATGCGAGCTGAGGATGGTTTCCTTGCTCTGAGCATTGTTTGAATGACCTGTTGTGAGAAACCTCTTGACTTCAGGATAGAGGTTTCAACAGCCACGCCGTCAAAGACAGCCTATCTAGATGCCTGTTATAACAAGGACCCTGCATTAGTAGATCTGGACATTGAGGGAGCAGAATTGGAGCATCCCTTGACATTCTCTGCAGATCTATGTACCAATGCCTTCTGGGCCAAGCTGGAGCTATTAGAATCACGGCACCCTTTGTTTGCTTTATTTTCCTCACCACCCTGGGTAGCAGGGAGATTGGAGGAAACAGATATGCCAGATGAAAGTCCCATTTCACTGACAGTGCGTCCACAAAGATCGCTCCGGGGTCCTTTGTTCTTGACCCGTATGCCGGAACTTTGTTGTTCAGACGGGACGCGATGAGATCTACCTCTGGCAATCCCCACTTGTCTACTAGAGTCTGAAATACTTCCGGGTGTAGAGCCCATTCGGTTGCACGAATGGTGTGTCTACTGAGAAAGTCCGTTTCCCAGTTTAGGTCTCCTGGAACGAACACTGCGGACAATGCTGGAAGATGGAGTTCTGCCCACTTTAGTATGTGACTTACCTCCATTGCTTTTTGGCTGCGCGTTCCTCCCTGATGGTTGAGGTACGCTACTGCCGTTGCATTGTCCGAGCGGATCTGGACTGGTTTTCCTTGCAGAATGTCCTTTGCCTGAATCAGTGCCATGTATATGGCCCGAGGTTCTAACAGTTTTATTGGCAGGCAACTTTCTTCTGTGGTCCATTGTCCCTGGAACCATAATTTCTCTTACGTCCTAGAGGATGCTGGGGATTCCGTAAGGACCATGGGGTATAGACGGGCTCCGCACGAGACATGGGCACTATAAAGAACTTTAGAATAGGTGTGCAGTGGCTCCTACCTCTATGCCCCTCCTCCAGACCTCAGTTAGATCCTGTGCCCAGAGGAGACTGGGTGCATTACAGGGAGCTCTCCTGAGTTTCTCTGAAAAAATAATTTTGTTAGGTTTTTTATTTTCAGGGAGCACTGCTGGCAACAGGCTCCCTGCATCGTGGGACTGAGGGGAGAGAAGCAGACCTACTTAAATGATAGGCCCTGCTTCTTAGGCTACTGGACACCATTAGCTCCAGAGGGAGTCTGATCGCGGGTCTTCCCTCGCCGTTCGTCCCGGAGCCGCGCCGCCGTCCTCCTCACAGAGCCGGAAGGTAGAAGCCGGGTGAGTATAAGAAGAAAGAATACTTCAAAGGCGGCAGAAGACTTCAGATCTTCTCTGAGGTAACGGGCAGCGGTAACGCTGTGCGCCATTGCTCCTACACACAACACACACGGCAGGCACTGATGGATGCAGGGCGCAGGGGGGGCGCCCTGGGCAGCAATTTTAAAACTCTAGGACTGGCTAAAATGAATATATAGGCTCCGTGGGCTACATATAGTAAATCCCCCCGCCAGTATTTAAAGAAATTGAGTGGGACCGAAGCCCGCCGCTGAGGGGGCGGAGCTTGATCCCTCAGCATTAACCAGCGCCATTTTTGCCACAGACACTGCAGAGAAGCTGGCTCCCCGGACTCTCCCCTGCTGAACACGGTAACACAGGGCAGAAAAGAGGGGGGGGGGGCACTTGTAAGGCGCAGTGGGTGTATTATATGCACATAATTTATATAAAAGCGCTATTTAGCTGGGAATTGGTTTTTCCAGTGTCAGTTGGCGCTGGATGTGTGCTGGCATACTCTCTCTCTGTCTCTCCTAAGGGCCTTATTGGGGATCTGTCTCCATATAAATATTTCTGTGTGTGTGTGGGGGTGTCGGTACGAGTGTGTCGGCATGTCTGAATTGGAAGGCTCTTCTAAGGAGATGGTCGAGCAGATGATTGTGGTGTCTCCGTCGGCAACACCGACACCTGATTGGTTGGACATGTGGAATGTTTTAAATGCAAATGAGACATTATTACATAAGAGGTTGGACAAAGCAGAGTCCAGGGAAAAAGCAGGGAGTCATGGCTTTGACTGTGTCACAGGGCCCTTCAGGGTCTCAAAAACGTCCCCTTTCCCAAATGGCAGACACTGATACCGACACGGATTCTGACTCCAGTGTCGACTACGATGATGCAAGGTTACACCCAAGGGTGGCAAAAAGTATTCGTTATAGGATTATTGCAATAAAAGATGTTTTGCATATCACAGATGACCCCTCTGTCCCTGACACGAGGGTACACATGTTTAAGGAAAAGAAACCTGAGGTAACCTTTCCCCCATCTCATGAGCTGAACGCGTTATTTGAAAAATCTTGGGAAACTCCAGACAAAAAACTGCTGATTCCCAAAAGAATTCTTATGGCGTATCCTTTCCCTGCACAGGACAGGGTACGGTGGGAATCCTCGCCCAGGGTAGACAAGGCTTTGACGCGCTTATCCAAGAAGGTGGCGCTACCGTCTCCAGACACGGCAGCCCTCAAGGATCCTGGTGACCGCAGACAGGAAACGAGTTTAAAATCAATTTATACACATACGGGTGCTTTGCAATAGCATCGGCTTGGGTTTGTAGCGCGGTAGCAGCTTGGACAGATACCTTGTCAGCTGATATGGATACCCTAGATAGGGATACCATTTTGTTGATCTTAGGTCACATCAAAGGCGCAGTCTTATATATGAGGGACGCTCAGAGAGACGTCGGCCTACTAGGTTCAAGTGCAAACGCCATGGCGATTTCTGCTAGGCGAGCACTGTGGACCCGCCAGTGGACGGGTGATGCCGACTCAAAAAGGCATATGGAAGTTTTACCTTACAAGGGTGAGGTTTTATTTGGGGCAGGTCTCGCGGACCTGGTTTCCACAGCTACCACGGGTAAATCTACTTTTTTGCCTTATGTTCCCCCACAGCAAAAGAAAACGCCGCAGTATCAGATGCAGTCCTTTCGGTCGCATAAGTCCAGAAGAGGTCAGGGCTCTTCCTTCCTCGCCAGAGGTAAGGGTAAAGGGAAAAGAATGCCTGCTACGGCCAGTTCCCAGGAACAGAAGTCCTCCCCGGCTTCTACTAAATCCACTGCATGACGCTGGGGCTCCACTGGGAGAGTCCGGTCCGGTGGGGGCACGTCTTCGACTCTTCAGCCACGTCTGGATTCAGTCGGACGTGGATCCTTAGGTGATGGAAATTGTATACCAAGGCTACAAGCTGGAATTCGAAGACGTGCCTCCCCGCCGATTCTTCAAATCGGCTTTACCAACGTCTCCCCCAGAGAAGGGAGATAGTTTTAGCTGCAATTCAATAGCTGTGTCTAGGGCAAGTGATTATCAAGGTTCCCTTAATACAACAGGGAAAAGGGTACTATTCAACCCTATTTGTGGTCCCGAAACCGGATGGCTCGGTCAGACCCATTCTAAACTTAAAATCACTGAACCTGTATTTAAAAAGGTTCAAGTTCAAGATGGAATCGGTAAGGGCAGTGATCTCCAGTCTGGAAGGGGGGGGGGGGGGGGATTTTATGGTGTCACTAGACATAAAGGATGCATACCTTCATGTGCCCATTTATCCTCCTCATCAGGCGTACCTGAGATTCGCTGTACAGGACTGTCATTACCAATTTCAGACGTTGCCGTTTGGGCTTTCCACGGCCCCGAGGGTTTTCACCAAGGTAATGGCGGAAATGATGGTACTCCTGTGCAGGACAGGAGTGGATATGGGCTTAAAGCTAGGCTCAATTAAGGTACAGATTTCGGCCCTATCTATATTCTTTCAGAAGGAATTGGCTTCTCTCCCAGAAGTCTAGACTTTTGTAAAAGGAGTGCTACACATCCAGCCTCCTTTTGTGCCCCCAGTGGCACCATGGGACCTTAACGTGGTGTTACAGTTCCTAAAATCTCACTGGTTTGAACCTCTTCAAACAGTTGAATTAAAGTTTCTCACTTGGAAGATGGTCATGTTGTTGGCCTTGGTATCTGCAAGACGAGTGTCCGAATTGGCGACCTTATCTCATAAGAGCCGCTATCTCATTTTCCATGAGGATAGAGCAGAGTTGAGGACTCGTCCTCAATTTTTGCCTAAGGTGGTGTCATCGTTTCATAGGAACCAACCTATTGTGGTGCCTGTGGCTACGGGAGACTTGGAGGATTCCAAATCCCTTGATGTAGTCAGGGCCTTAAAAATTTACGTAGCCAGGACGGCTCGGGTTAGGAAAACAGAAGCACTGTTTGTCCTGTATGCAGCCAACAAGGTTGGCGCTCCTGCTTCTAAGCAGACTATTGCTCGCTGGATCTGTAACACGATTCAGCAGGCTCATTCTACGGCTGGATTGCCGTAACCAAATTCAGTGAAGGCCCAATCCACTAGGAAGGTGGGCTCTTCTTGGGCTGCTGCCCGAGGTGTCTCGGCCTTACAGCTTTGCCGAGCAGCTACTTGGTCGGGTTCAAACACTTTTGCAAAATGCTACAAGTTTGATACCCTGGCTGAGGAAGACCTCATGTTTGCTCAATCGGTGCTGCATAATCATCCGCACTCTCCCGCCTGATTTGGAGCTTTGGTATAATCCCCATGGTCCTTATGGAGTCCCCAGCATCCTCTAGGACGTTAGAGAAAATAAGATTTTAAACCTACCGGTAAATCTTTTTCTCCTAGTCCGTAGAGGATGCTGGGCGCCCGTCCCAGTGCGGACATATTTCTTTATGACTTGTATATAGTTATTGCTTACATAAGGGTTATGTTACAGTTAAGATCAGTCGTTGGCTGATACTGTTTTTTTTCATACTGTTACCTGGTTGCGTATATTCCAGTTTATACGGTGTGGATGGTGTGGGCTGGTATGAATCTTGCCCTTGGATTAACAAAAATCCTTTCCTCGTACTGTCTGTCTCCTCTGGGCACAGTTTCTCTAACTGAGGTCTGGAGGAGGTGCATAGAGGGAGGAGCCAGTGCACACCCATTCTAAAGTTCTTTATAGTACCCATGTCTCCTGCGGAGCCCGTCTATACCCCATGGTCCTTACGGAGTCCCCAGCATCCTCTACGGACTAGGAGAAAAAGATTAACCGGTAGGTTTAAAATCTTATTTTTCCGGACACTGCTCCCCCAGCCCTGTAGACTGGCATCCGTTGTCAGGATCTCCCAATCTGGTATCCAAAAGGGTCTCCCGTTGTCTAGATGGGATTTCTGTAGCCACCAGGCTAATGACCTTTTCTCTTATGTCCTAGAGGATGCTGGGGACTCCAAAAGGACCATGGGGTATAGACGGGATCCGCAGGAGCTTGGGCACACTAAAAAAAGACTTAATCTGGGTGTGAACTGGCTCCTCCCTCTATGCCCCTCCTCCAGACCCCAGTTAGACTTTGTGCCCAGGAGTGACTGGATGCACACTAGGGGAGCTCTACTGAGTTTCTCTAGAAAAAGACTTTTGTTAGGTTTTTTATTTTCAGGGAGACCTGCTGGCTACAGGATCCCTGCAGCGTGGGAGTGAGGGGAGAGAAGCAGGACCTACTTCTTCTTAGTTTAAGGGCTCTGCTTCTCGGCTACTGGACACCATTAGCTCCAGAGGGTTCGATCACTTGGTGCGCCTAGCTGCGTGTTCCCGGAGCCACGCCGTTGCCCCCTCACAGAAGCCAGAAGTCAGAAGTCGGGTGAGTATGAGAAGAACAGAAGACTTCAGGACGGCAGAAGACTTCAGTAAAGGTACAGCACAGCGGCAACGCTGTGCTCCGTGCTCCCACACACATCACCAACGGTATTTCACTGGGTGCAGGGCGCTGGGGGGGGGGGGGCGCCTTGGGCGGCATGTTACTGGAGTTGAGGGCGGCATAAAGAGATTGTAGGTGCCTCGGCACCCTTTACAGACCCCAGCCGGCATTTTCTTTCAATTTTGAAATTGGCGGGCCGAAGCCCGCCGGGAAGGGGGCGGAGCTTCGTCCCGCAGCTCACGGGCGCCATTTTCTCCCTACACGCGGCTGAGGGATAGACGCTGCCGGGACCTCCACGCTTCTCTACAAAGTAACGGGGGGCATTTCCAAAGGGGGGCCGCAGTGTGGTGCTTGAATTTAACAAAGTCAGCGCTGGGTATATATATCGTTTGTGTCGATATATGGGCGCTGGGGTGTGAGCTGGCATACTCCCTCTGTGTCCTCTCTCTGGGCTTCATTGTGGGCCTGTCACCTAGCTGGGACGTTCTGTGTGTTGGGGTGTGTCGGTACTACGTGTCGGCATGTTTGAGGCTGAATGTTATTCACCAGAGGGGTGTGGATGCGGGGCTAGAATTGGGACTGTCGACGCAGCCGACACCTGATTTGCTAGCACTGCTCAATACGATAAATTCCCATGTAGCTTCCTTATCAAAGAGGTTAGATAAGTCTGAGTCACAGACGCAGGTGTGGAAAAAGTCCATGAAAGAGGCTTTGTCTCAGGTACAGACCCCATCCGGGTCCCATAAGAGGCCATTTACTCAAGTGGTAGATACTGATACCGACACGGACTCTGATTCCGAGGTCGATTTCACTGAGGCAGTTTTACATCCACGGTTAGTTAAGAGTATTCAGTACATGATTGTGGCTATAAAAGATGTTTTACACATTTCTGAATAACCTGCGGTACAGGAAACAAGGATTTGCTTGTTCAAGGAAAAAAAGCTTGAGGTGAAGTTTCCCCCCTCTCATGAAATGAATACTCTTTGTGAAAAGGCTTGGGAGTCGCCGGATAAGAAATGGCAGATTCCCAAGAGGATTTACATGGCGTATCCTTTCTCTTCTGATGACAGGGAAAAATGGGAGACATCTCCAAATGTTGATAAAGCTCTATCCCGTTTGTCTAAGAAGGTGGCACTTCCGTCTCCTGACACGGCAGCTCTCAAAGATCCGGCGGATCGCAAGTTGGAGACGTGTCTTTAGTCCATTTTCGCTAATTCGGGGGCTTTGCTCAGACCCGCTGTGGCGTCGGTATGGGTGAGTAGTGCTATTGCTAAATGGGCTGAGAATTTAGCTAGTGATATGGATACCCTTGACAAAGATAATGTCCTTTTAACTCTCGGTCATATTAAGGACGCTGCAGATTACCTAAAGGACGCGGCGAGGGATGTCTGTCTCTTGGGTTCAAGAACCAATGCCATGTCGATATCTGCCAGGAGGGCCCTGTGGATCCATCAATGGAACGCTGATGCCGACTCCAAGAGGTCTATGGAAGCACTACCCTTCAAAGGTACTGTCTTGTTTGGGGACGGCTTGGCGGACCTGGTCTCGACTGCGGGTAAGTCCTCTTTTCTTCCTTATGTGCCCACACAACAGAAAAAGGCACCACATCAGCAAATGCAGTCCTTTCGTCACAATAAATACAGGCGTGGAAAAGTTTCGTACTTCCTCGCTTCAAAGGGTAGAGGAAGGGGCAGGAAACCTCCTGCAGGCTCAGGCGCACAGGACCAAAAGTCCTCCCCTTCTGCTACCAAGTCCACCGCATGACGCTGGGGCTTCCCTGGGGGAGTCCGGACCGTTGGGGGGCCGTCTTCGGATATTCAGTCAGGTCTGGATTCAATCAGACCTGGATCCTTGGGTGTTAGAGATCGTGTCTCAAGGATACAAACTGGAGTTTCAGGAGATGCCCCCTCACCGGTTCTTCATTTCGGCATTACCAGTAGTTCTTCCGGACAGGGAGGTGGTGCTAGCAGCGATTCGAAAATTGTGTCATTATTCCCGTTCCCTCGTCCCAGCGGGGGGAGGGGCTCTACTCGAGCCTCTTTGTGGTGCAGAAACCAGACCGTTCGGTCAGACCAATTCTAAATCTAAAATCCCTCAATCCATACTTGAAAGTGTTCAAGTTCAAGATGGAATCCCTTCGAGCGGTGATTGCCAGCCTGGGGGGGGGGGGGGGGAATTTTATGGCGTCAGTCGACATAAAGGATGCCTACTTACATGTGCCGATATTTCCTCCTCATCAGGCTTTTCTCAGGTTTGCGATACAGGATTCTCATTACCAATTTCAGACGTTGCAGTTTGGGCTTTCCGCTGCTCCGAGGATTTTCACCAAAGTAAAGGCGGAAATTATGGTTCTTCTTCGCAAACAAGGGGTTTCAATTATCCCGTACTTGGACGATCTCCTGATAAAGGCGAGGTCCAAGGAACGGTTGCTGAGAAGTGTAGAGTTGTCACTGTCTGTTCTGCGACAGCACGGTTGGGTACTCAATTTGCCAAAATCCCAGTTGATTTCGACCACTCGGCTTCCTTTTCTGGGCATGATTCTGGACACGGATTTACAGAAGGTATTTCTTCCAGAAGAAAAGGCTCTGGAACTGCAGACGATGGTCAGGGAACTTCTGAGGCCGACGAGTGTGTCGATCCATCATTGTACTCTGGTTCTGGGGAAGATGGTTGCGGCGTACAAAGCCATACCATTTGGCAGGTTTCACGCCCGGGTGTTTCAGTGGGACTTGCTGAGCAAATGGTCCGGGTCTCACCTGCACATTCACCGGAAGATAAGTTTATCTCCCAGAGCCAGAATTTCTCTCCTGTGGTGGCTACAAGGTCATCACCTCCTAGGGGGACGCCGATTCGGTATCCAGGATTGGGTACTTCTGACAACAGATGCAAGTCTCCGGGGCTGGGGCGCAGTCACCCAAGGAAGAAACTTCCAGGAAAAATGGTCGCTCCAGGAAGCCTGTCTCCACATAAATATTCTCAAGTTAAGAGCCATTTACAACGGCCTGCTACAAGCAAGAAGCCTTCTTCAGGGTCGTCCTGTCCTGGTACAGTCAGACAACATCACAGCGGTGGCCCATATAAACCGTCAAGGAGGAACAAGGAGCAGAGCGGCAATGGCAGAGGCCACAAAAATCCTTCGCTGGGTGGAAGAACACGTGAGCGCACTGTCAGCGGTCTTCCTACCGGGGGTGGACAACTGGGAAGCAGATTTCCTCAGCAGACACGATCTCCATCCGGGAGAGTGGGCTCTTCACCAAGAGGTATTTGCAGAGGTGACAGAACGCTGGGGAATTCCGTTGATCGACATGATGGCATCTCGTCTCAACAAGAAGCTCCCGAGGTATTGTTCCAGGTCAAGGGACCCCCAAGCCAGTGCAGTGGACACCCTTGTGTCTCCGTGGGTGTTCCAGTCGGTGTATGTGTTCCCTCCACTTCCTCTCATTCCAAAGGTACTGGGGATCATTCGCCGTGCAAGGGTTCAGGCGATTCTCGTCGTCCCAGACTGGCCAAGAAGGGCCTGGTACCCGGATCTTCAGGACTTACTGGTGGAAGATCCTTGGCCGCTTCCTCTAAGAGAGGATCTGTTGTTGCAGGGTCCATGCGTGTTTCCATACTTACCGCGGCTGCGTTTGACGGCATGGAGGTTGAGCGCCAGATCTTAGCTCGTAAGGGTATTCCCAGGGAGGTCATTCCAACTCTTATTAAGGCTAGGAAGGAGGTTACGGCGAAACATTATCACCGTATTTGGAGGAAGTATGTTTCCTGGTGTGAGTCTAAAATGGCTCCTGCGGAAGATTTTCACTTGGGTCGCTTTCTCCACTTTTTACAGGCGGGCGTAGATGCAGGCCTGAAATTGGGTTCCATCAAAGTGCAGATTTCGGCTTTGTCTATTTTCTTTCAAAAAGAATTAGCTGCCCTCCCAGAGGTTCAGACCTTTGTGAAAGGAGTAATGCATATCAATCCTCCGTTTGTACCTCCTGTAGCTCCATGGGACCTTGATGTGGTCTTACGGTTTCTCATGTCTTCCTGGTTTGAACCTTTGCGTAAGGTTGAGTTGAAGTTTCTCACTTGGAAAGTGGTTATGCTTTTGGCACTGGCATCTGCCAGGCGGGTGTCAGAGTTGGCGGCTTTATCTCATAAGAGCCCGTACTTAATTTTTCATTCGGATAGGGCGGAATTGAGGACTCGTCAACAATTTCTACCGAAGGTGGTTTCTTCATTTCACATTAACCAACCTATTGTGGTTCCGGTGGCTACGGAAGCGGTGGCGATTCCAAAATCTCTGGATGTTGTAAGAGCGTTGAAGATCTACGTTTCTAGGACAGCTGTTGCTAGGAAGACTGAGGCGTTGTTTGTCTTGTATGCTGCCAACAAGATTGGTCATCCCGCTTCAAAACAGACTATTGCACGCTGGATTTGTTGTACGGTCCAGCAGGCTCACTCTTCGGTCGGACTACCGGTGCCGAAGTCAGTAAAAGCCCATTCTACCAGGAAGGTGGGCTCATCTTGGGTGGCTGCCCGAGGCGTTTCGGCGTTACAACTTTGCCGAGCGGCTTCTTGGTCGGGGTCTAACACATTTTCTAAGTTCTATAAGTTTGATACCCTGGCCGATGAGGACCTGGCGTTTGCTCAGTCGGTGCTGCAGAGTCGTCCGCACTCTCCCACCCGTTCTGGAGCTTTGGTATAATCCCCATGGTCCTTTTGGAGCCCCCAGCATCCTCTAGGACGTAAGAGAAAATAGGATTTTGGTACTTACCGATAAATCCTTTTCTCCTAGTCCGTAGAGGATGCAGTGCGCCCGTCCCGGTGCGGACTATTACTTGCAGTGTTTTTCTTGCTGGTTAAATTGGTTTATACACGGGTTGTGTATTGTTTGTTGCAGCTTGTTGCTGGTGTTAATGCATACTGTTATCTGGTTTAAAGTTACTCCGGTTGTACGGTATGTTTGTGGTGTGGGCTGGTAGTTTTGTAGCCCTTAGTTTAAACAAAAATCTTTTCTTGAAATGTCCGTCTCTCCTGGGCACAGTTCCTATAACTGGGGTCTGGAGGAGGGGCATAGAGGGAGAAGCCAGTTCACACCCAGATTAAGTCTATCTTTAGTATGCCCAAGCTCCTGCCGATCCCGTCTATACCCCATGGTCCTTTTGGAGTCCCCAGCATCCTCTACAGACTAGGAGAAAAGGATTCATCGGTAAGTACCAAAATCCTATTTTTACCTTTACTTGAAGTATCATCATCTGTTTCTTTATTGTCTGATGTACTCCATTCCATCTGGCCAGAATCAGATGCTGCAGATGTTTTGAGTGGAATTGTGCATATGACACCATCAACCCCATCACTCGCATCGCTGTGTGAATTGATATTGTTTGACTGTACAACAATTGCTGAGTCAGTAACTGCACCTTGGATATCTTTTCCAGTGGTAAAAATATTTTCTGCAGACTTGAATCCAATACAGCCCCCAAGTGAATCATCCATTGTGACGGAATCCATCCGTGTTTCTGTAAACAATTTATCATCTGTTGGAGATGTCTCAATAGCAATTCCTGGGATTGTGCCAGGATTAAAAGATTGTCGAGGTATGGAAAAATCCTTATCCCCTGCTTGCGGAGATAAGCTGCCATAGCCACCATGATCTTGGTAAATACTCTGGGGGCTGTGGCTAACCCAAAGGATAAGGCCTGGAATTGAAAATGTTACTGGAGGATAGCGAACCTGAGGTAACACTGATGGGACAATGCTACAGGCACATGCAGGTAAGCATCCTTTATATCTAGAGATACCATGTAATCCCCTGGTTCCATCAGCAAAACTATGGAGCGTAACGTCTTCATATGGAACCTTGGAACCCAAATGTATTTGTTTAACATTTTGAGATTGAGAATGGGCCGAAATGACCCATTTGGCTTCTGGACCAAAAATAGGTTAGAGTAAAAGCCCTGCCCCCGTTGTGCCCGGGGTGTACTGGAATAATTACCTCCGGATTGAAGCAATTTCTGAACTGCTTCTTGCAGGGTCCTGGCCTTCGCCTCCATATGAGACTGGCTGGTGCAAAAAAACCTTTGAGGAGGCTGCTTCTTGAAAGGGATAACATAACCCAGAGATACCACTTCTTGCACCCAAGCATCTGTTGTCGATTGCTGCCATATGTGTGCAAACTGAAGAAGTCGGCCCCCTACCTTGGAGTACCCTAGGTGGAGGCCCGCACCATCAGGCTGATGGTTTCTGTTCTGGTTTGGAAGCTGGACCTCTGGTGGCCCATTGCTTCTTTGCTTTACCAAACTTATTGTAATGGGTTTGCGTCGATTAATTTTTACCTTTTGTTTTACCTTGCCACCGAAATGGCCGAAACCCCGAACCCTTAGGCATAGGGTTATAACTGGCAGAACAACTGACCTTCTTGGATTCTGCTTCTGACTCCAGAATATCCGTCAATTCCTTACCAAAAAGATTGTTCCCAACAAAAGGCAAAGCTTCCAGAACCTTCTTGGATTCTGAATCAGCTTTCCATTTACGTAGCCAAATTGCTTTGCGAGCAGCCACCGTTAAGGCTGATGCTTTAGACGCAATCGTACCCATATCCATTGCTGCTGCTTCTAAGAATAGCGCAGCCTGTTTCATATGGGCTATATGGGACTCCTGCTCCCTAGTAGGTGCTGAAAGCCGGTTTTCCAGTTCGTCAGCCCATTCAACTACCGCTTGTGCCATCCAGGCTGAGGCCATGGCCGGCCTTATGACTGCCCCTGACAGAGAAAATATGTTTTTCAAAAAACCATCCACTCTTCTGTCTTTGACATCATTTAATGACATAGATGGTAAAGGCAAAATAGATTTTCACACTAATCGGATGACGTGCGTATCTACCTTAAGAGGCACTTCTCTTTTTAAACAGTCCCAAGTTGGAAAAGGGTAATAAGAATCCCATTTTTTTGGAATTCTATATTTCCTATTTGGTGTAGCCCAAGCTTCCTCCATAATTTCCGTCAGTTCCTCTGACCCTGGAAACTCAACCCTAACTGTTTTGGGACGTTTAAACACAGGTGCCTTAGTTTTTATTATTGGCTCAGCTGAATCCTCTAGAGACAGAATAGCCTTCATTGCTCCAATTAACTCCGCTATATACTCTGAGCTGAAACCTTCCACTTGTTCTTCATATGGTGAAGTCGAGTATATGGAGCTATCCTCATCTGATGTATCATCCTGTGTAGCCTGTGAATTTGATGATATATTTACCCTTGGTTTATCAGCTTGTTGATTTGTAGAAGCTGTTGGGGCTATACCATATGATGGGAGATGCATGTATGGGTTACTAGTGTACCCTATTCCTGAAGTTGAAGCTGTAGGGACCAACCTGTCAGCTATACTGGATAAGGTTTGTGCAAACATAGCCCAAGGTGTATCTATTTGTCGTTGAACAGGGATCTGCCTTGCAATCTGCTGAAACGCAAAACAATTTGCACATAACCCAGATGCTGAGTTGATAACACCACCTTGCAGGATAAACATGTTATGAGTGTTGGTGTTACTGTTATTGTAACCTCGTCACCTTTGCCACTCTTAGACATGATAAACAATCAGCTTTTCACAGTATACTACACAATCTGTGACTGTAATCACTTTACTTGTATAAAAGTGATATCAATCTGACCCCAACCCAAGCACCATCATTGAGGCTCAGAAGAAATCACTGACAAACATATATAAAGTCAGCAATCACACTAGCAGTCAGTCACATGTTATATATTAGTCATATATTAGTCATATGAGCATATTATCAACTACGAACACATTTCAAGTATGTAGGAGTACATTTACTGAATTTTGTTCTATACAGTTATTTAACGTATTCAGACGCATTGCGAAGAAAACCACAGTAATGTACACAAACTCATATGCAATAGGCACTAAACTTAACTATTCATACTGACAAAAAGTAGATAGAAATTTAGTGCTGTATAACCCGTACTTTAGAGTGGGATACAGGGAGACTCGCCACACTTCCAGGATCGATCAATACGTTAGCGAACGCTGAGTGGATCCAGACGCTACTAGTGTACACTGTCGCTCCGGTAACTTTTAGAGGACACACACGCTCAGTGAACGCTAGTGCATGCAGACGTTCATGTCTGCGACCCGGTCTCTTAACGGTAAACCTTAGTGTATACAGACGCAGCGGCCTATGCTGCGACCGAGACCCCTTGTGGTAGCGTCTGAGTCGGAATTGAGGCAATCAGTTCTTGGCGGGAGACACGCAGAAACTGGTCATGAACTGGGGGATGAGGCAACCAGGAGAGCATCTGACTCCCCACTGCTGACATCAACCCTAAGTATCGCAGCCTCATACTAATCCTGGTGCCTTATGATCCCTAAGGCCTAGCGCTGGAGCACCCGTGGTGGCAGCGCTCCAGCTACTGTTTGGTAGTCTCCTCCCAAAACTGTGCGGCTGTGTCCGTATTCCCCTTCTAAGCGGAACGGATGCCTTACCTTCTCCCCATGCTTCGGCCACAGCCTGGTAACGTCTGCTGGACCTGCTAGTATATCCGACACAGACGCCCGTCGAGACAGCACTCGTACTGCGGGTAAGCTTTGTTGCGACCCGGCGGAGAGTTGTTGGAGCGACTCTTTCCAATATGCGTGTAAGACGCTGTTAGGAAAGATCACTCAAAACAATGTAGTAAGACTATAAAAATAAAAAAATTAAGCTTAGTGCTGCCAAACACAGCAGCCCTGTGACCATGGTCCGGCTCCTGCCGAACCAAACAAAACTGATTTGACTTAGCCAGTGGTCGGAAATATATGGACGAGCCCGTTGCATCCTGGGAGGCCAGAAAGCTTGTGATCGTTTGGTGCCAATCCGCTGTCGCTCCATCATATCCCAATGTTATCCTGTGGATAACTTGTGGACCCTGCCGGAGAAAATCCTCAGGCCAGTATAATCTTGGAAGAGCGGGAAGACAGCACCATTAAGGGGGCGGAGCTTCTCAGAGCGGACACATCAGCGTTCAGCGCCATTTTCCTGCCTGCAGACATGCTGCCAGTGGAAGAGCAGTCCATCCAGAGCACCTCCAGCTATCTGTACGGTACCAAGGGGTTGTAGAAGGGAGGGGAGGCTGTGTAAGACTGTGTCACCTATTAAGGGACACAGTCAGTGCTGGTTAAGGTTCTCCCTATACCTATATAGCGCTGTGTGTGGGTTGGCTCCAATCTCTGTGTCTCCCTGCCATTCTTGGGGGGGAACTCGTGTCTGCCCTGTACCCTGTGTGTATGTGGGGTGTACAAGCAATCATGTCTAGAGACTCTGTCTCATATGCTGCAGAGGATTTATCTTCTCAGGAAGATCCCATCTCATGTAAAGAGGATTGCACTGTTGTAGCGCAGATCCCAGCTAGAGAACTGTAGTGGTTAGCCTCTCTTGGGGCTATTTCTTAGATTTCTGAAAGGGTTGCAAGGACTGAGCATGCAACTCAGGTGTTGCAATCCTCTATGGCAGTATGGTCTGATACTGCTCCCTCTAGAAAGAACAAGCCTTCTCACACCTTCTTTAGAGGTGGTCGTGCCAAATCCAAAACGCCTGCTCCTGCAGGTTCCCAGGACCAGAAGCCGGCTTCTGGTACCTCAAAGTCCTCAGTATGATGGTGGACCGCACAGCCTGGAGGTTTCAGCCACGTCTGGGTGTCTTCAAGCCTTGACCCCTGGATACAGGATATTGTGTCCAGGGGGTGCAGGCTGGAGTTTCAAACTCTCCTGCCTCACTGTTTCTTCAATTCGGGCTTGTCAGCTTTGCCGGCAGACAGATCTATTCTTCTGGATGCTATCCGAAAATTTGTAGTGTCCGAGGTCATTGTTCCAGTTCCACCTCATCCGTTGAACAAAGGTTACTGTTCGAACCTTATTGTGGTACCGAAGCTGGATGGTTCGATAAGGCCAATTCTGAACTTGAAATCTTTGAACCCTTCTCTCAGGGACTTCAAATTCAAGATGGAGTCTCTGAGAGCAGTTATCTGAGGACTGACGAAGGGGGAGATCCTGGTGTCCCTGGACATCAAGGATGCGTACCTCCACATTCCCATTAGGTCGCCACACCAGGCCTATCTCAGGTTTGCACTATCAGTTTCAGGCACTGCCGTTCGGTCTCTCCACGGCACCGAGAGTCTTCACCAAGGTGATGGCAGAGATGATGGTTCTCCTCCGCAAGCAGGGAGTGAATATAAATTCCGTATCTGGACGATCTGCTGATCAAGGCATTGTCCAGAGAGAAGTTGTAAAGATCCATTGCTCTCACGACACATCTGCTTAAGGAACACGGTTGGATCCTGAACCTTCCGAAGTCTCAACTGGAGCCGACAAGGAAGCTGTCTTTCCTGGGGATGATCCTCGACACGGAGGCGCCGAGGGTGTTTCTACCGGTGGAGAAAGCGTTGGTGATTCAAGCAATGGTCCAGGATGTCATGAAGCCTGCCTGGGTATCGGTTCATCAGTGCATCCGTCTTCTGGGGAAGATGGTTGCCTCCTACGAGGCTTTGCAGTACGGAAGGTTTCATGCTCGATCCTTTCAGCTGGATCTCTTGGACCAGTGGTCGGGATCTCATCTACATATGCAGCAGAGGATACGTCTGTCACCGAAAGCCAGGATTTCGCTTCTCTGGTGGCTTCAACTGCCACACCTTCTGGAGGGCCGAAGGTTCGGAGTTCAGGACTGGATCCTTCTAACCACGGATGCAAGTCTAAGAGGTTAGTGAGAATCGCTCGGGGAGAAACCTTCCAAGGAAGGTGGTCAAGTCAAGAATCCCTTCTCCCGGTAAACATCCTGGAGTTAAGAGCTGTATACATTGTTCTTCTTCAAGAAGCACACCTTCTGCAGGATCGGGCTGTTCAGGTGCAATCGGACAACGTGACCACAGTGGCCTACATAAACCGACAAGGCGGAACAAAGAGCAGGGCTGCAATGTCTGAAGTGACAAGAATCCTCCTCTGGGCAGAAAGGCACGCAGTAGCGATGTCAGCAATCTTCATTCCGGGAGTAGACAACTGGGAAGCGGACTTCCTCAGCAGACACGATCTCCATCCATTAGAGTGGGGCCTCCACACGGAGGTGTTCGAGGAGGTAACCGGTTGGTGGGGGGTTCTTCTCATAGACATGATGGCCTCCCACCTCAACAAGAAGCTGCGGAAGTACTGTTCCAGGTCGAGAGACCCACAGGCGGTGGCGGTGGAGGTGGACGCACTGGTAACACCGTGGGTGTTCACGTCAGTGTATGTGTTCCCTCCACTTCCTCTAATTCCAAAAGTTCCACAGCTTATAAAAAGATCAAAGTTTATGGCAATCCTCATTTCTCCGGACTGGCCAAGGAGGGCTGGTACGCGGATCTGCTGGATCTACTACTAGAAGATCCAAGGCCCCTACCTCTTCGAGAGGATCTTCTACTGTAGGGAACGTTCGCTTATCAAGACTTACCACGGCTACTTTTGACGGCATGGCGGTTGAGCGCCAGATCTTAGCTCGGAAGGGTATTCCGAGCGAGGTTATTCCTATCATGATACAGGCTAAGAAAGGGGTAACGTTTAAACATTACCATCGAATTTGAAAAAAATGCGTGTCTTGGTGTGAATCCAAAAAATTTCCTGCGGTGGAGTTTCAACTTGGATGTTTTCTCCTTTTCCTGCAAGCAGGTGTGGATATGGGCCTGAGATTGGGCGTCATCAAGGTCCAGATCTCGGCTTTATCCATTTTCTTCCAAAAACAATTGGCTGTCCTCTCTGAGGTTCAGACCTTTTTGGAAGGGGTTCTGCACATCCAGCCTCCCTTTGTGGTGCCAACGGCACCCTTGGATCTTGATGTGGTGTTACAGTTCCTGCAGTCGGATTGGTTTTAGCCTCTATAGGAGGCTGAAATCAAATTTTTCACGTGGAAGGCGGTCACTTTGTTGGCCTTAGCTTCCGCTCGACATGTGTCGGAATTGGGGGCTTTGTCCTGTAAAAATCCCTATCTGGTCTTCCATGAAGATAGGGCGGAACTCAGGACTCGTCCACAGTTCCTTCCTAAGGTTGTTTCAGCTTTTCATATCAACCAACCTATTGTGGTGCCAGTGGCTACTGACTCAATTGCTTCAAAGGCCTTGGATGTTGTGAGGGCTTTGAAGATTTATGTGAAGAAGACGGCTCGTCATATAAAATCTGACTCTGTTTGTCCTCTATGATCCCAAGAAAATTGGATGTCCTGCTTCGAAGCAGTCGATTTCACGCTGGATCAGGTTCACCATCCAGCATGCGTGTTCTACGGCAGAATTGCTGTGTCCAAAATCTGTTAAGGCCCACTCTACTCGTAAGGTGTGTTCTTCCTGGGCGGCTGCCCGGGGTGTCTCGGCTATACAGCTTTGCCGAGCAGCTACTTGGTCTGAGTATAACATGTTTGCTAAGTTTTACAAGTTCGACACTTTGGCCTCTGATGACCTCAAGTTTGGTCAAGCAGTTTTGCAGGAGCCTCCGCGCTCTCCCTCCCGTTGTGGGAGCTTTGGTACATCCCCATGGTACTAATATGGACCCCAGCATCCTCTAGGACATAAGAGAAAATAGGATTTTAATTACCTACCGGTAAATCCTTTTCTTGTAGTCCGTAGAGGATGCTGGGTGCTTGCCCAGCACTTTGTTTTCCTGCAGTGGTTATTTAGTTCAGTACTGCCTGGTTTCTAGGCAAGTACTGCGTTTTTTACTGTTTCAGTACTGTTTCAGCTGTTACTGAGTTTATGTTGGCCGGATTTGCCTTGTTGTGTGAGCTGGTATGAATCTCACCACTATCTGTGTATAATCCTTCTCTCGAAGTGTGTCATCTCCTCGGGCACAGTTTCTAGACTTAGTCTTGTCGGAGGGGCATAGAGGGAGGAGCCAGCTCACACTGTTAAACTCTTAAAGTGCCAATGGCTCCTGGTGGATCCGTCTATACCCCATGGTTCTAATATGGACCCCAGCATCCTCTACGGACTACGAGAAAAGGATTTACCGGTAGGTAATTAAAATCCTATTATTTTAAGAATTTAAAATATTGGAAAATACTAACATTATAGCAGGGGTATAACCTTATGAAGATTGTTAAATATTGTATGATGGAATTACCATTTTTAGGTTAAGTAAATATATCTGTAAAGGGGGCACTATACTTGATTTACATGATTTCTTGCAATCTCATACATGGTTAACTGTGTTTTATTGAAGATACTGCTTTGTCGACACTTACTGTAATATTCTGTAATGGTAATAGTACAGTGTAGGCCCATACACACTGGGCGATTTTGAGCTGAAAGCAGCTCACTTTTGGTGTGTTCAGCTGCTTTCAGCTCAAAGTTGCCCAGTGTGTATGCCCCAGCGATGATCGCTGATGCGCTCTCCCGCTTCATCGCTGCCGGCCGCCGTTCATCTACTTGGTATTACCAGTAGATGAACGGCGGGGTGAGCGGCTTTCCATGCTATGGAAAGCCGCTTACCTCCGCTGACATCGCTTGACAGGGGTGGAAAGTGCTCAGTGTGTATGCACTGAGCGCTTTTCAGCCCAGCGATGTCAGCGATCATCGCTATGCATACACGCTGGGCAAAAACGCCCAGTGTGTATGCACCTTATAACAGACATGTACATATCCCTGGTCACCTCCCCTCCAGCCCCCACCCTCGCCGATTCCCATTCTCAACCCTGAAACTGGTCATCTTTTTGCAAGTCTTTCCTGTCTCCCTCACTTCCAGTGGCAGCCATTGGGAGCCCACCCAGGTTCCCACTGCACACGCATTGAGGAGATATGACAGCTTTAATGATCTATTATTTAGAGTTTTAATTTGCTGTTGATTATTTTCATTCCAAGTTGCTGGTGCAGACAAATTGTTGTAGAAGTGACTTGATGGTCGGTGAATGTGGTCATACATTTGTGGCTAGTTGAAGTAATGCTGAACTAAAACTATACACACTGTATAATTTTATTCTGCTTATGCAGAGCTGGCGACTTGCCGCAAAGCAATACAAGATATAATAGTTTGCATGATGTGAACATTATATAGGCCCACAAAGGCACACCAAACCCCAAGTAACATATACATGTTTCCTTATTCATTTTATAAGTCATAGAATAAAATAGGGGTATTTTCAGTGGGTTCAGTTAATTGTGTGAAAATACATGAAGGAACATCCTTGGAACAAAGTTTGTGTGTTGTGTCATAAATGAAAATAAGTATTTACTCAGCTTTAAATACACACAGAAATAATAAACACAATATAATATTTGCCTGGGTAAGGTAGACCAAAAAAATAAATGGCCAAATTGGGTAATTCAGTAGATCACAATGCTGGCATGCCATTAGATCAGTGGTTCTCAAACTCGGTCCTCACACGGTTCACGTTTTCCATGTCACCCAGCAGCTGCACTGTGTATCACCAACTGTCACATTTAAAAAATCTACAGGTGACCTGCAAAACATGTACCGTGTGGGGTCCTGAGGACCGAGTTTGAGAACCTGTGCATTAGATGCTTGCAACTGTGGCACATCTTCTGCACTCTTTGCACCCTCATAGAATTCCCCCCATTGAATTGTCCCCAAACTATCTCAAAGAAAACATTTCAAATTGAATAGCCACATGAGCATCAAAATGGACACAGCTATTAGAATATATTAAAAAAACAAGTTCTTTAGATCCTGAAAATCATACTACAAGCCGGTCTGCCAAATTAAGTTTAAGGATAATGATTGATCAGTTGTTATTAACATAATGAACAGGTGTATTGCATTGAAACTTTTTTTTTTTTTGTTAAAGTATTAAATTAAGAAAAAAAAATATGTGCTTATTCTTCTCCCAGCTTACCTCATAAAAGGAGTTTGTGAGGTATATACTGTATTCAAAGTGTGCTCATGTTATTAAAAGTTACACCTGTGTTGCAACTCTGTTTGGAGAAAAATTTCCTTCCTCTCTTTTGTCATAATCCTTTTAGTAATCCTTACTTTTGTCTGTGAAAGTAGTCTTATTGTGGGTACACATCTATACAATCCTCGACCAGTTTTTCAGATATTGGGAGAATGGGCTGTCCATTGTACTGTATAGGTGTGTACGCTGTGCCGTTGCAGTAGTGTTAGCCAATAAACTGCTTGTAACACTCCTGCAACAGTCCAGACTGGGAGGTTTCACTTGTATGCCGAACAACCGACTTCCTAATCCCCATAGAGGAGCCGCTACCACCCCGCTTCTGCTCCTGCCTCACAGGAGATCACGGAGGTCACAGCTCATTACACACACGGCTGATTGGGAGTGTTAACCAGGTCAGCCGGGTATCACACAGGTGTGTATGTGCCTTTAAGCTGGCAGACACTGGTGGGCCCTACACACTGGCCGATACGGGCGACCTGGCGGCGGGGGGGGGGGGGGGGGGGGCAGTGACGGGGGTAGTGAAGATTCTTCACTCCCTCCGTCACCCAGCTGCATTGAAGTGCAGGCAAATATGGACGAGATCGTCCATATTGTCCTGCATGTACAGCCGACGGAGGACCAGCGATGAACGAGCGCGGGGCCGTGCATCGTTCATCGCTGGAGCCTCCACACTGCACGATATGAACGTTATCTCGTTCATTAATAAACGAGATCGTTCATATCGTGCAGTCATGTCGGCCAGTATGTAGGGCCCTTATGCCAGTAACTCAGCAGATAAGATAAATGCACCAATCCTTGGAGAGTTCATCCATTCAGTGTGAAAGGTTAACAGTTTAAATGTTAAACTGCACACAAATGTGACCTCCTGATCTGACCGTTCACACCTATACAATCAGCGGGCCGGTCAGCCGATATTGGGTGTGTACCCAGCTTTATGCTGAGACTTCCACAGTTGGGGTATGTTACTTCTGAAACTTGACACACACAGATTTGGTATTTACCCTAAAAATATATTTTAAATTTCTCTGACGTCCTAGTGGATGCTGGGGACTCCGTCAGGACCATGGGGAATAGCGGCTCCGCAGGAGACAGGGCACAAAAGTAAAAGCTTTAGGATCAGGTGGTGTGCACTGGCTCCTCCCCCTATGACCCTCCTCCAAGCCTCAGTTAGATTTTTGTGCCCGGCCGAGAAGGGTGCAATCTAGGTGGCTCTCCTAAAGAGCTGCTTAGAGTAAAAGTTTTGTTAGGTTTTTTATTTTCAGTGAGTCCTGCTGGCAACAAGCTCACTGCATCGAGGGACTTAGGGGAGAGAAGTGAACTCACCTGCGTGCAGGATGGATTGGCTTCTTAGGCTACTGGACACCATTAGCTCCAGAGGGAGTCGGAACATAGGTCTTACCCTGGGGTTCGTCCCGGAGCCGCGCCGCCGACCCCCTTGCAGATGCCGAAAAGTGAAGGTCCAGAAACCGGCGGCAGAAGACTTTTCAGTCTTCATAAGGTAGCGCACAGCACTGCAGCTGTGCGCCATTGTTGTCAGCACACTTCATAGCAGCGGTCACTGAGGGTGCAGGGCGCTGGGGGGGGCGCCCTGGGCAGCAATGATAGTACCTTATTCTGGCTAAAAATACATCACATATAGCCCCTGGGGGCTATATGGATGTATTTAACCCCTGCCAGGTCTCAGAAAAACGGGAGAAGAAGCCCGCCGAAAAGGGGGCGGGGCCTATTCTCCTCAGCACACAGCGCCATTTTCCCTCACAGAAATGCTGGTGGGAAGGCTCCCAGGCTCTCCCCTGCACTGCACTACAGAAACAGGGTTAAAACAGAGAGGGGGGGCACTTATTTGGCGATATGACTATATATATTTCTCTATCGTCCTAGTGGATGCTGGGGTTCCTGAAAGGACCATGGGGAATAGCGGCTCCGCAGGAGACAGGGCACAAAAAGTAAAGCTTTAGGATCAGGTGGTGTGCACTGGCTCCTCCCCCTATGACCCTCCTCCAAGCCTCAGTTAGATTTTTGTGCCCGGCCGAGAAGGGTGCAATCTAGGTGGCTCTCCTAAAGAGCTGCTTAGAAAAGTTTAGTTTAGGTTTTTTATTTTACAGTGAGTCCTGCTGGCAACAGGATCACTGCAACGAGGGACTTAGGGGAGAAGAAGTGAACTCACCTGCGTGCAGGATGGATTGGCTTCTTTGGCTACTGGACATTAGCTCCAGAGGGACGATCACAGGTACAGCCTGGATGGTCACCGGAGCCTCGCCGCCGGCCCCCTTGCAGATGCTGAAACGAGAAGAGGTCCAGAATCGGCGGCAGAAGACTCCTCAGTCTTCTTAAGGTAGCGCACAGCACTGCAGCTGTGCGCCATTTTCCTCTCAGCACACTTCACACGGCAGTCACTGAGGGTGCAGGGCGCTGGGAGGGGGGCGCCCTGGGAGGCAAATGAAAACCTTTTTTGGCTAAAAATACCTCACATATAGCCTCCGGGGGCTATATGGAGATATTTAACCCCTGCCAGAATCCGTTAAGAGCGGGAGACGAGGCCGCCGAAAAAGGGGCGGGGCCTATCTCCTCAGCACACAGCGCCATTTTCCCTCACAGAAAGGCTGGAGGGAAGGCTCCCAGGCTCTCCCCTGCACTGCACTACAGAAACAGGGTTAAAACAGAGAGGGGGGGCACTAATTTGGCGTTAGAAATATATAAAAAAGATGCTATAAGGGAAAACACTTATATAAGGTTGTCCCTATATAATTATAGCGTTTTTGGTGTGTGCTGGCAAACTCTCCCTCTGTCTCTCCAAAGGGCTAGTAGGTCCTGTCCTCTATCAGAGCATTCCCTGTGTGTGTGCTGTGTGTCGGTACGTGTGTGTCGACATGTATGAGGACGATGTTGGTGAGGAGGCGGAGCAATTGCCTGTAATGGTGATGTCACTCTCTAGGGAGTCGACACCGGAATGGATGGCTTATTTAGGGAATTACGTGATAATGTCAACACGCGCCAAGGTCGGTTGACGACATGAGACGGCCGACAAACAATTAGTACCGGTCCAGACGTCTCAAAAACACCGTCAGGGGTTTTAAAACGCCCGTTTACTTTAGTCGGTCGACACAGACAGGGACACTGAATCCAGTGTCGACGGTGAATAAACAAACGTATTCCTTATTAGGGCCACACGTTAAGGGCAATGAAGGAGGTGTTACATATTTCTGATACTACAAGTACCACAAAAGAGGGTATTATGTGGGATGTGAAAAAACTACCGTAGTTTTTCCTGAATCAGATAAGTTAAATGAAGTGTGTGATGATGCGTGGGTTCCCCCCGATAGAAAATATGGGCGGTATACCCTTTCCCGCCAGAAGTTAGGGCGCGTTGGGAAACACCCCTTAGGGTGGATAAGGCGCTCACACGCTTATCAGAACAAGTGGCGGTACCGTCTATAGATAGGGCCGTCCTCAAGGAGCCAGCTGACAGGAGGCTGGAAAAATATCATAAAAAGTATATACACACATACTGGTGTTATACTGCGACCAGCGATCGCCTCAGCCTGGATGTGCAGAGCTGGGGTGGCTTGGTCGGATTCCCTGACTAAAAATATTGATACCCTTGACAGGGACAGTATTTTATTGACTATAGAGCATTTAAAGGATGTATTCCTATATATGCGAGATGCACAGAGGGATATTTGCACTCTGGCATCAAGAGTAAGTGCGATGTCCATATCTGCCAGAAGATGTTTATGGACACGACAGTGGTCAGGTGATGCAGATTCCAAACGGCACAAAGGTGTATTGCCGTATAAAGGAAGAGGAGTTATTTGGGGTCGGTCCATCGGACCTGGTGGCCACGGCAACTGCTGGAAAATCCACCGTTTTTACCCTAAGTCACATCTCTGCAGAAAAAGACACCGTCTTTTCAGCTTCAGTCCTTTCGTCCCTATAAGAGTCATATCTGCCCAGGGATAGAGGAAAGGGAAGAAGACTGCAGCAGGCAGCCCATTCCCAGGAACAGAAGCGTTCCACCGCTTCTGACAAGCTCTCAGCATGACGCTGAGACCGTACAGGACCCCTGGATCCTACAAGTAGTATCCCAGGGGTACAGTTTGGAATGTCGAGACGTTTCCCCTGCGCAGGCTCCTGAAGGCTGCTTTACCAAGGTCTCCCTCCGACAAGGAGGCAGTATGGGAAAAAATTCACGAGCTGTATTCCCAGCAGGTGATAATTAAATTACCCCTCCTACAACAAGAAAAGGGGTATTATTCCACACTATATTGTGGTACTGAAGCCAGAAGGCTAGGTGAGACCTATTCTAAATCTAAAAAAATTTGAACACTTACAAAGGTTCAAATCAAGATGGAGTCACTCAGAGCAGTGATAACGAACCGGGAAGAAGGGGACTATCTGGTGTCCCGAGACATCAGGGATGCTTACCTCCATGTCCCAAAATTTGCCCTTATCACTAAGGGTACCTCAGGTTCGTGGTACAGAACTGTCACTATCAGTTTCAGACGCTGCCGTTTGGATTGTCTACGGCACCCCGGGTCTTTACCAAGGTAATGGCCGAAATGATGGTTCTTCTTCGAAGAAAAGGCGTCTTAATTATCCCTTACTTGGACGATCTCCTGATAAGGGCAAAGTCCAGGGAACAGTTGGAGGTCGGAGTAGCACTATCTCGGATACTGTTACAACAGCAGGGGTGGATTCTAAAGATTCCAAAATCGCAGCTGATCCCGACAACAAGTCTCCTGTGCTTAGGGATGATTCTGGACACAGTCCAGAAAAAGGTGTTTCTCCCGGAAGAGAAAGCCAGGGAGTTATCCGAGCTAGTCAGGAACCTCCTAAAATCAGTGCATCATTGCACAAGGGCCATGGTAAAAAAATGGTGACTTCCTTCGAAGCAATTCCAGTCGGCAGATTTCATGCAAGAACTTTTCAGTGGGATCTGCTGGACAAATGGTCCGGATCGCATCTTCAGATGCATCAGCGGATAACCCTATATCCAAGGACAAGGGTGTCTCTCCTGTGGTGGTTACAGAGTGCTCATCTTCTAGAGGGCCGCAGATTCGGCATTCAGTTTTGGATGTTGGTGACCACGGAGGCCAGCCCGAGAGGCTGGGGAGCAGTCACACAAGGAAAAAATTTCCAGGGAGTGTGATCAAGTCTGGAGATTTTTCTCCACATAAATATAGCTAAGGGTAAATTTATAATGCTCTAAGCTTAGCAAGACCTCTGCTTCAAGGTCAGCCGGTATTGATCCAGTGGGATAAAACATCACGGCAGTCGCCCACGTAAATAGACAGGGCGGCACAAGAAGCAGGAGCGCAGTGGCAAAAACTGCAAGGACTTTTCGCTGGGCGGAAAATCATGTGATAGCACTGTCAGCAGTGTTTCATTCCGGGAATGGAAACTGGGAAGCAGACTTCCTCAGTAGGCACGACCTCCACCCGGCAGAGTGGGAACTTCATGGGGAAGTTTTCCACATAATTGTAAACCGTTGGGAATTACCAAAGGTGGACATGATGGCGTCCCGTCTGAACAAAAAAACGGGACAGGTATTGCGCCAGGTTAAGAGACCCTCAGGCAATAGCTGTGGACGTTCTGGAAACACCGTGGGTGTACCAGTCGGTGTATGTGTTCCATCCTCTGCTTTTCATACCTAAGGTACTGAGAATTATAAGACGTAGAGGAGTAAGAACTATACTCATGGCTCCGGATTGGCCAAGAAGGACTTGGTACCCGGAACTTCAAGAGATGCTCACAGAGGACTTATGGCCTCTGCCGCTAAGAAGGGACTTGTTTCAGCAAGTACCATGTCTGTTCCAAGACTTACCGCAGCTGCGTTTGACGGCATGGCGGTGGAACGCCGGATCCTAAGGGAAAAGGCATTCAGGAAGAGGTCATTCCTACCCTGGTCAAAGCCAGAAAGGAGGTGACCGCACAACATTATCACCACATGTGGCGAAAATATGTTGCGTGGTGTGAGGCCAGGAAGGCCCCACGAAGAAATTTCAACTCGGTCGATTCCTGCATTTCTTGCAAACAGGAGTGTCTATGGGCCTCAAATTGGGGTCCATTAAGGTTCAAATTTCGGCCCTGTCGATTTTTCTTCCAGAAAGAATTGGCTTCAGTTCCTGAAGTCCAGAAGTTTGTCAAGGGAGTATTGCATATACAACCCCCTTTTGTGCCTCCAGTGGCACTGTGGGATCTCAACGTAGTTCTGGGATTCCTCAAAACACATTGGTTTAAAACTAGAGATGAGCGGGTTCGGTTTCTCTGAATCCGAACCCGCCAGAACTTCATGTTTTTTTTCACGGGTCCGAGCGACTCGGATCTTCCCGCCTTGCTCGGTTAACCCGAGCGCGCCCGAACGTCATCATGACGCTGTCGGATTCTCGCGAGGCTCGGATTCTATCGCGAGACTCGGATTCTATATAAGGAGCCGCGCGTCGCCGCCATTTTCACACGTGCATTGAGATTGATAGGGAGAGGACGTGGCTGGCGTCCTCTCCGTTTAGAATTAGAATAGATTAGAGAGACACTTGATTTACTAATTTTGGGGAGCATTAGGAGTACTCAGTAGTGTACAGTGCAGAGTTTTGCTGATAGTGACCAGTGACCACCACTTTTATTTATAATCCGTTCTCTGCCTGAAAAAAGCGATACACAGCACACAGTGACTCAGTCACATACCATATCTGTGTGCACTGCTCAGGCTCAGGCCAGTGTGCTGCATCATCTATATATATTATATATCTGTCTGACTGCTCAGCTCACACAGCTTATAATTGTGGGGGAGACTGGGGAGCACTACTGCAGTGCCAGTTATAGGTTATAGCAGGAGCCAGGAGTACATAATATTATATTAAAATTAAACAGTGCACACTTTTGCTGCAGGAGTGCCACTGCCAGTGTGACTAGTGACCAGTGACCTGACCACCAGTATATAATATTAGTAGTATACTATCTCTTTATCAACCAGTCTATATTAGCAGCAGACACAGTACAGTGCGGTAGTTCACGGCTGTGGCTACCTCTGTGTCGGCACTCGGCAGCCCGTCCATAATTGTATATACCAGTGACCTAACCGTGGTTTTTTTTTCTTTCTTTATACATACATACTAGTTACGAGTATACTATCTCTTTATCAACCAGTCTATATATTAGCAGCAGACACAGTACAGTGCGGTAGTTCACGGCTGTGGCTACCTCTGTGTCGGCACTCGGCAGCCCGTCCATAATTGTATATACCACCTAACCGTGGTTTTTTTTTCTTTCTTTATACATACATACTAGTTACGAGTATACTATCTCTTTATCAACCAGTCTATATATTAGCAGCAGACACAGTACAGTGCGGTAGTTCACGGCTGTGGCTACCTCTGTGTCGGCACTCGGCAGCCCGTCCATAATTGTATATACCACCTAACCGTGGTTTTTTTTTCTTTCTTTATACATACATACTAGTTACGAGTATACTATCTCTTTATCAACCAGTCTATATATTAGCAGCAGACACAGTACAGTGCGGTAGTTCACGGCTGTGGCTACCTCTGTGTCGGCACTCGGCAGCCCGTCCATAATTGTATATACCAGTGACCTAACCGTGGTTTTTTTTTCTTTCTTTATACATACATACTAGTTACGAGTATACTATCTCTTTATCAACCAGTCTATATATTAGCAGCAGACACAGTACAGTGCGGTAGTTCACGGCTGTGGCTACCTCTGTGTCGGCACTCGGCAGCCCGTCCATAATTGTATATACCACCTAACCGTGTTTTTTTTTTCTTTCTTTATACATACATACTAGTTACGAGTATACTATCTCTTTATCAACCAGTCTATATATTAGCAGCAGACACAGTACAGTGCGGTAGTTCACGGCTGTGGCTACCTCTGTGTCGGCACTCGGCAGCCCGTCCATAATTGTATATACCAGTGACCTAACCGTGGTTTTTTTTTTCTTTCTTTATACATACATACTAGTTACGAGTATACTATCTCTTTATCAACCAGTCTATATATTAGCAGCAGACACAGTACAGTGCGGTAGTTCACGGCTGTGGCTACCTCTGTGTCGGCACTCGGCAGCCCGTCCATAATTGTATATACCACCTAACCGTGTTTTTTTTTCCTTTCTTTATACATACATACTAGTTACGAGTATACTATCTCTTTATCAACCAGTCTATATATTAGCAGCAGACACAGTACAGTGCGGTAGTTCACGGCTGTGGCTACCTCTGTGTCGGCACTCGGCAGCCCGTCCATAATTGTATACTAGTATCCAATCCATCCATCTCCATTGTTTACCTGAGGTGCCTTTTAGTTGTGCCTATTAAAATATGGAGAACAAAAATGTTGAGGTTCCAAAATTAGGGAAAGATCAAGATCCACTTCCACCTCGTGCTGAAGCTGCTGCCACTAGTCATGGCCGAGACGATGAAATGCCAGCAACGTCGTCTGCCAAGGCCGATGCCCAATGGCATAGTACAGAGCATGTCAAAACCAAAACACCAAATATCAGTAAAAAAAGGACTCCAAAACCTAAAATAAAATTGTCGGAGGAGAAGCGTAAACTTGCCAATATGCCATTTACCACACGGAGTGGCAAGGAACGGCTGAGGCCCTGGCCTATGTTCATGGCTAGTGGTTCAGCTTCACATGAGGATGGAAGCACTCAGCCTCTCGCTAGAAAACTGAAAAGACTCAAGCTGGCAAAAGCACAGCAAAGAACTGTGCGTTCTTTGAAATCCCAAATCCACAAGGAGAGTCCAATTGTGTCGGTTGCGATGCCTGACCTTCCCAACACTGGACGTGAAGAGCATGCGCCTTCCACCATTTGCACGCCCCCTGCAAGTGCTGGAAGGAGCACCCGCAGTCCAGTTCCTGATAGTCAGATTGAAGATGTCAGTGTTGAAGTACACCAGGATGAGGAGGATATGGGTGTTGCTGGCGCTGGGGAGGAAATTGACCAGGAGGATTCTGATGGTGAGGTGGTTTGTTTAAGTCAGGCACCCGGGGAGACACCTGTTGTCCGTGGGAGGAATATGGCCGTTGACATGCCAGGTGAAAATACCAAAAAAAATCAGCTCTTCGGTGTGGAGGTATTTCACCAGAAATGCGGACAACAGGTGTCAAGCCGTGTGTTCCCTTTGTCAAGCTGTAATAAGTAGGGGTAAGGACGTTAACCACCTCGGAACATCCTCCCTTATACGTCACCTGCAGCGCATTCATAATAAGTCAGTGACAAGTTCAAAAACTTTGGGTGACAGCGGAAGCAGTCCACTGACCAGTAAATCCCTTCCTCTTGTAACCAAGCTCACGCAAACCACCCCACCAACTCCCTCAGTGTCAATTTCCTCCTTCCCCAGGAATGCCAATAGTCCTGCAGGCCATGTCACTGGCAAGTCTGACGAGTCCTCTCCTGCCTGGGATTCCTCCGATGCATCCTTGCGTGTAACGCCTACTGCTGCTGGCGCTGCTGTTGTTGCCGCTGGGAGTCGATGGTCATCCCAGAGGGGAAGTCGTAAGCCCACTTGTACTACTTCCAGTAAGCAATTGACTGTTCAACAGTCCTTTGCGAGGAAGATGAAATATCACAGCAGTCATCCTACTGCAAAGCGGATAACTGAGTCCTTGACAACTATGTTGGTGTTAGACGTGCGTCCGGTATCCGCCGTTAGTTCACAGGGAACTAGACAATTTATTGAGGCAGTGTGCCCCCGTTACCAAATACCATCTAGGTTCCACTTCTCTAGGCAGGCGATACCGAGAATGTACACGGACGTCAGAAAAAGACTCACCAGTCTCCTAAAAAATGCAGTTGTACCCAATGTCCACTTAACCACGGACATGTGGACAAGTGGAGCAGGGCAGGGTCAGGACTATATGACTGTGACAGCCCACTGGGTAGATGTATGGACTCCCGCCGCAAGAACAGCAGCGGCGGCACCAGTAGCAGCATCTCGCAAACGCCAACTCTTTCCTAGGCAGGCTACGCTTTGTATCACCGCTTTCCAGAATACGCACACAGCTGAAAACCTCTTACGGCAACTGAGGAAGATCATCGCGGAATGGCTTACCCCAATTGGACTCTCCTGTGGATTTGTGGCATCGGACAACGCCAGCAATATTGTGTGTGCATTAAATATGGGCAAATTCCAGCACGTCCCATGTTTTGCACATACCGGTACCTTGAATTTGGTGGTGCAGAATTTTTTAAAAAACGACAGGGGCGTGCAAGAGATGCTGTCGGTGGCCAGAAAAATTGCGGGACACTTTCGGCGTACAGGCACCACGTACAGAAGACTGGAGCACCACCAAAAACTACTGAACCTGCCCTGCCATCATCTGAAGCAAGAAGTGGTAACGAGGTGGAATTCAACCCTCTATATGCTTCAGAGGTTGGAGGAGCAGCAAAAGGCCATTCAAGCCTATACAATTGAGCACGATATAGGAGATGGAATGCACCTGTCTCAAGTGCAGTGGAGAATGATTTCAACGTTGTGCAAGGTTCTGATGCCCTTTGAACTTGCCACACGTGAAGTCAGTTCAGACACTGCCAGCCTGAGTCAGGTCATTCCCCTCATCAGGCTTTTGCAGAAGAAGCTGGAGGCATTGAAGAAGGAGCTAAAAGGGAGCGATTCCGCTAGGCATGTGGGACTTGTGGATGCAGCCCTTAATTCGCTTAACAAGGATTCACGGGTGGTCAATCTGTTGAAATCAGAGCACTACATTTTGGCCACCGTGCTCGATCCTAGATTTAAAGCCTACCTTGGATCTCTCTTTCCGGCAGACACAGGTCTGCTGGGGTTGAAAGACCTGCTGGTGACAAAATTGTCAAGTCAAGCGGAACGCGACCTGTCAACATCTCCTCCTTCACATTCTCCCGCAACTGGGGGTGCGAGGAAAAGGCTCAGAATTCCGAGCCCACCCGCTGGCGGTGATGCAGGGCAGTCTGGAGCGACTGCTGATGCTGACATCTGGTCCGGACTGAAGGACCTGACAACGATTACGGACATGTCGTCTACTGTCACTGCATATGATTCTCTCAACATTGATAGAATGGTGGAGGATTATATGAGTGACCGCATCCAAGTAGGCACGTCACACAGTCCGTACTTATACTGGCAGGAAAAAGAGGCAATTTGGAGGCCCTTGCACAAACTGGCTTTATTCTACCTAAGTTGCCCTCCCACAAGTGTGTACTCCGAAAGAGTGTTTAGTGCCGCCGCTCACCTTGTCAGCAATCGGCGTACGAGGTTACATCCAGAAAATGTGGAGAAGATGATGTTCATTAAAATGAATTATAATCAATTCCTCCGCGGAGACATTGACCAGCAGCAATTGCCTCCACAAAGTACACAGGGAGCTGAGATGGTGGATTCCAGTGGGGACGAATTGATAATCTGTGAGGAGGGGGATGTACACGGTGATATATCGGAGGGTGAAGATGAGGTGGACATCTTGCCTCTGTAGAGCCAGTTTGTGCAAGGAGAGATTAATTGCTTCTTTTTTGGGGGGGGTCCAAACCAACCCGTCATATCAGTCACAGTCGTGTGGCAGACCCTGTCACTGAAATGATGGGTTGGTTAAAGTGTGCATGTCCTGTTTTGTTTATACAACATAAGGGTGGGTGGGAGGGCCCAAGGACAATTCCATCTTGCACCTCTTTTTTCTTTTCTTTTTCTTTGCATCATGTGCTGATTGGGGAGGGTTTTTTGGAAGGGACATCCTGCGTGACACTGCAGTGCCACTCCTAGATGGGCCCGGTGTTTGTGTCGGCCACTAGGGTCGCTAATCTTACTCACACAGCTACCTCATTGCGCCTCTTTTTTTCTTTGCGTCATGTGCTGTTTGGGGAGGGTTTTTTGGAAGGGACATCCTGCGTGACACTGCAGTGCCACTCCTAGATGGGCCCGGTGTTTGTGTCGGCCACTAGGGTCGCTAATCTTACTCACACAGTCAGCTACCTCATTGCGCCTCTTTTTTTCTTTGCGTCATGTGCTGTTTGGGGAGGGTTTTTTGGAAGGGACATCCTGCGTGACACTGCAGTGCCACTCCTAGATGGGCCCGGTGTTTGTGTCGGCCACTAGGGTCGCTTATCTTACTCACACAGCGACCTCGGTGCAAATTTTAGGACTAAAAATAATATTGTGAGGTGTGAGGTATTCAGAATAGACTGAAAATGAGTGTAAATTATGGTTTTTGAGGTTAATAATACTTTGGGATCAAAATGACCCCCAAATTCTATGATTTAAGCTGTTTTTTAGTGTTTTTTGAAAAAAACACCCGAATCCAAAACACACCCGAATCCGACAAAAAAAATTCGGTGAGGTTTTGCCAAAACGCGTTCGAACCCAAAACACGGCCGCGGAACCGAACCCAAAACCAAAACACAAAACCCGAAAAATTTCAGGCGCTCATCTCTATTTAAAACCAGTCAAATCTGTGGATTTGAAGCATCTCACATGAAAAGTGAACATGCTCTTGGACCTGGCCTGGACCAGGCGAGTGTCAAATTGGTGGTTTTTTTCTCAAAAAAGCCCATATCTGTTTGTCCATTCGGACAGGGCAGAGCTGCGGACTCGTCCCCAGTTCTCTCCCTAAGGTGGTGTCAGTGTTTCACCTGAACCAGCTTATTGTGGTGTCTTGCGCCTACTAGGGACTGGGAGGACTCCAAGTTGCTAGATGTGGTCAGGGCCCTGAAAATATAGGTTCCAGGACGGCTGGAGTCAGGAAAACTGACTTGCTGTTATCCTGTATGCACCCAACAAACTGGGTGCTCTTGCTTTTAAGCAGACTTTTGCTAGTTGGATGTGTAATACAATTCAGCTTGCACATTCTGTGGCAGGCCTGCCACAGCCAAAATATGTAAATGCCCATTCCACAAGGAAGGTGGGCTCATCTTGGGCGGCTGCCCGAGGGGTCTCGGCTTTACAACTTTGCCGAGCGGCTATTTAGTCAGGGGCAAACACGTTTGTAAAATCCTACAAATTTGATACCCTGGCTAAGGAGGACCTGGAGTTCTCTCATTCGGTGCTGCAGAGTCATCCACACTCTCCCGCCCGTTTGGGAGCTTTGGTATAATCCCCATGGTCCTTTCAGGAACCCCAGCATCCACTAGGACAATAGAGAAAATAAGAATTTACTTACCGATAATTCTATTTCTCGGAGTCCGTAGTGGATGCTGGGCGCCCATCCCAAGTGCGGATTATCTGCATTACTTGTACATAGTTACAAAAATCGGGTTATTATTGTTGTGAGCCATCTTTTCAGAGGCTCCGCTGTTATCATACTGTTAACTGGGTTCAGATCACAGGTTGTACAGTGTGATTGGTGTGGCTGGTATGAGTCTTACCCGGGATTCATAAATCCTTCCTTATTGTGTACGCTCGTCCGGGCACAGTACCTAACTGAGGCTTGGAGGAGGGTCATAGGGGGAGGAGCCAGTGCACACCACCTGATCCTAAAGCTTTACTTTTTGTGCCCTGTCTCCTGCGGAGCCGCTATTCCCCATGGTCCTTTCAGGAACCCCAGCATCCACTACGGACTCCGAGAAATAGAATTATCGGTAAGTAAATTCTTATTTAAAATGCTATAAGGGAAAAACACTTATATAAAGGTTGTCCCTGTATAATTATAGCGTTTTTGGTGTGTGCTGGCAAACTCTCCCTCTGTCTCCCCAAAGGGCTAGTGGGGTCCTGTCCTCTATCAGAGCATTCCCTGTGTGTGTGCTGTGTGTCGGTACGTGTGTGTCGACATGTATGAGGACGATGTTGGTGAGGAGGCGGAGCAATTGCCTGTAATGGTGATGTCACTCTCTAGGGAGTCGACACCGGAATGGATGGCTTATTTAAGGAATTACGTGATAATGTCAACACGCTGCAAGGTCGGTTGACGACATGAGACGGCCGGCAAACCAATTAGTACCTGTCCAGGCGTCTCAAACACCGTCAGGGGCGTTAAAACGTCCTTTTACCTCAGTCGGTCGACACAGACACGGACACTGACTCCAGTGTCGACGGTGAAGAAACAAACGTATTTTCCTTTAGGGCCACACGTTACTTGTTAAGGGCAATGAAGGAGGTGTTACATATTTCTGATACAACAAGTACCACAAAAAAGGGTATTATGTGGAGTGTGAAAAAACTACCTGTAGTTTTTCCTGAATCAGATAAATTAAATGAAGTGTGTGATGATGCGTGGGTTTCCCCCGATAGAAAATTATTGGCGGTATACCCTTTCCCGCCAGAAGTTAGGGCGCGTTGGGAAACACCCCTTAGGGTGGATAAGGCGCTCATACGCTTATCAAAACAAGTGGCGGTACCGTCTCCAGATAGGGCCGCCCTCAAGGAGCCAGCTGATAGGAGGCTGGAAAATATCCTAAAAAGTATATACACACATACTGGTGTTATACTGCGACCAGCGATCGCCTCAGCCTGGATGTGCAGCGCTGGGGTGGCTTGGTCGGATTCCCTGACTGAAAATATTGATACCCTTGACAGGGACAGTATTTTATTGACTATAGAGCATTTAAAGGATGCATTTCTATATATGCGAGATGCACAGAGGGATATTTGCACTCTGGCATCAAGAGTAAGTGCGATGTCCATATCTGCCAGAAGTTGTTTATGGACACGACAGTGGTCAGGTGATGCAGATTCCAAACGGCACATGGAAGTATTGCCGTATAAAGGAGAAAAATACGTCTTTTCAGCCTCAGTCCTTTCGTCCCCATAAGGGCAAGCGGGCAAAAGGCCAGTCATATCTGCCATGGGATAGAGGAAAGGGAAGAAGACTGCAGCAGGCAGCCCATTCCCAGAAACAGAAGCCCTCAACCGCTTCTGCCAAGTCCTCAGCATGACGCTGGGGCCGTACAAGCGGACTCAGGTGCGGTGGGGGGGGTCGTCTCAAGAGTTTCAGCACGCAGTGGGCTCACTCGCAAGTGGACCCCTGGATCCTACAAGTAGTATCCCAGGGGTACAGATTGGAAATTCGAGACGTCTCCCCCTCGCAGGTTCCTGAAGTCTGCTTTACCAACGTCTCCCTCCGACAGGGAGGCAGTAGTGGAAACAATTCACAAGCTGTATTCCCAGCAGGTGATAATCAAAGTACCCCTCCTACAACAAGTAAAGGGGTATTATTCCACACTATATTGTGGTACTGAAGCCAGACGGCTCGGTGAGACCTATTCTAAATCAGAAATAGTTGAACACTTACATACAAAGGTTCAAATCAAGATGGAGTCACTCAGAGCAGTGATAGCGAACCAGGAAGAAGGGGACTATATGGTGTCCCGGGACATCAGGGATGCTTACCTCCATGTCCCAATTTGCCCTTCTCACCAAGGGTACCTCAGGTTCGTGGTACAGAACTGTCACTATCAGTTTCAGACGCTGCCGGTTGGATTGTCCACGGCACCCCGGGTCCTTACCAAGGTAATGGCCGAAATGATGATTCTTCTTCAAAGAAAATGGACGATCTCCTGATAGGGGCAAGGTCCAGAGAACAGTTGGAGGTCGGAGTAGCACTATCTCAAGTAGTTCTACGACAGCACGGGTGGATTCTAAATATTCCAAAACCGCAGCTGTTTCCGACGACACGTCTGCTGTTCCTAGGGATGATTCTGGACACAGTCCAGAAAAAGGTGTTTCTCCCGGAGAAGAAAGCCAGGGAGTTATCCGAGCTAGTCAGGAACCTCCTAAAACCAGGAAAAGTGTCAGTGCATCATTGCACAAGGGTCCTGGGAAAAATGGTGGCTTCTTACGAAGCGATTCCATTTGGTAGATTTCACGCAAGAACTTTTCAGTGGGATCTGCTGGAAAAATGGTCCGGATCGCATCTTCAGATGCATCAGCGGATAACCCTGTCTCCAAGGACAAGGGTGTTTCTTCTGCGGTGGCTGCAGAGTGCTCATCTACTAAAGGGCCGCAGATTCGGCATTCAGGACTGGGTCCTGGTGACCACGGATGCCAGCCTGAGAGGCTGGGGAGCAGTCACACAGGGAAAAAATTTCCAGGGAGTGTGATCAAGTCTGGAGACTTCTCTCCACATAAATATACTGGAGCTAAGGGCAATTTACAATGTTCTAAGCTTAGCAAGACCTCTGCTTCAAGGTCAGCCGGTATTGATCCAGTGGGACAACATCACGGCAGTCGCCCACGTAAACAGACAGGGCGGCACAAGAAGCAGGAGGGCAATGGCAGAAACTGCAAGGATTCTTCGCTGGGCGAAAAATCATGTGATAGCACTGTCAGCAGTGTTCATTCCGGGAGTGGGCAACTGGGAAGCAGACTTCCTCAGCAGGCACGACCTCCACCCGGGAGAGTGGGGACTTCA
Organism: Pseudophryne corroboree; assembly: GCF_028390025.1. Taxonomy (NCBI): domain Eukaryota; kingdom Metazoa; phylum Chordata; class Amphibia; order Anura; family Myobatrachidae; genus Pseudophryne; species Pseudophryne corroboree. The sequence continues at coordinate 636,919,298 of NC_086447.1, read as the reverse complement.
TCGGGAAGTATTCCACATGATTGTGAACCGTTGGGAAAGACCAAAGGTGGACATGATGGCGTCCCGCCTGAACAAAAAACTGGACAGGTATTGCGCCAGGTCAAGAGACCCTCAAGCAATATCTGTGGACGTTCTGGTAACACCGTGGGTGTACCAGTCGGTGTATGTGTTCCCTCCTCTGCTTCTCATAACAAAGGTACTGAGAATTATAAGACGTAGAGGAGTAAGAACTATACTCGTGGCTCCGGATTGGCCAAGAAGGACGTGGCACCCGGAACTTCAAGAAATGCTCACAGAGGACTCATGGCCTCTGCCGCTAAGAAGGGACTTGCTTCAGCAAGTACAAGGTCTGTTCCAAGACTTACCGCGGCTGCGTTTGACGGCATGGCGGTGGAACGCCAGATCCTAAGGGAAAAAGGCATTCCGGAAGAGGTCATTCCTACCCTGGTCAAAGCCAGGAAGGAGGTGACCGCAAAACATTATCACCACATGTGGCGAAAATATGTTGCGTGGTGTGAGGCCAGGAAGGCCCCACGAAGAAATTTCAACTCGGTCGATTCCTGCATTTCCTGCAAACAGGAGTGTCTATGCGCTTCAAATTGGGGTCCATTAAGGTTCAAATTTCGGCCCTGTCAATTTTCTTCCAGAAAGAATTGGCTTCAGTTCCTGAAGTCCAGAAGTTTGTCAAGGGAGTATTGCATATACAACCCCTTTTTTGTGCCTCCAGTGGCACTGTGGGATCTCAACGTAGTTCTGGGATTCCTCAAATCACATTTTAAACCGCTCAAATCTGTGGATTTGAAATATCTCACATGAAAAGTGACCATGCTGTTGGCCCTGGCCTCGGCCAGGCGAGTGTCAGAATTGGCTGCTTTGTCTCACAAAAGCCATATCTGATTGTCCATTCGGACAGGGCAGAGCTGCGGACTCGTCCCCAGTTTCTTCCTAAGGTGGTGTCAGCGTTTCACCTGAACCAGCTTATTGTGGTACCTGCGGCTACTAGGGACTTGGAGGACTCCAAGTTGCTAGATGTTGTCAGGGCCCTGAAAATATAGGTTTCCAGGACGGCTGGAGTCAGGAAAACTGACTCGCTGTTATCCTGTATGCACCCAACAAACTGGGTGCTCTTGCTTCTAAGCAGACGATTGCTCGTTGGATTTGTAGCACATTTCAACTTGCACATTCTGTGGCAGGCCTGCCACAGCCTAAATCTGTCAAGGCCCATTCCACAAGGAAGGTGGGCTCATCCTGGGCGGCTGCCCGAGGGGTCTCGGCATTACAACTCTGCCGAGCAGCTACGTGGTCGGGGGAGAACACGTTTGTAAAATTCTACAAATTTGATACCCTGGCTAAAGAGGACCTGGAGTTCTCTCATTCGGTGCTGCAGAGTCATCCGCACTCTCCCGCCCGTTTGGGAGCTTTGGTATAATCCCCATGGTCCTGACGGAGTCCCCAGCATCCACTAGGACGTCAGAGAAAATAAGATTTTACTTACCGATAAATCTATTTCTCGTAGTCCGTAGTGGATGCTGGGCGCCCATCCCAAGTGCGGATTGTCTGCAATACTTGTACATAGTTATTGTTACAAAAATCGGGTTATTATTGTTGTGAGCCATCTTTTCAGAGGCTCCGCTCTTATCATGCTGTTAACTGGGTTCAGATCACAGGTTGTACAGTGTGATTGGTGTGGCTGGTATGAGTCTTACCCGGGATTCAAAATCCTTCCTTATTGTGTACGCTCGTCCGGGCACAGTATCCTAACTGAGGCTTGGAGGAGGGTCATAGGGGGAGGAGCCAGTGCACACCACCTGATCCTAAAGCTTTTACTTTTGTGCCCTGTCTCCTGCGGAGCCGCTATTCCCCATGGTCCTGACGGAGTCCCCAGCATCCACTACGGACTACGAGAAATAGATTTATCGGTAAGTAAAATCTTATTTTAGTTACAAAACAAGTTAAATTGTACATATTTGTTCAACTGTATTACCTGGCATTCTGATCAGCTTAGTGAGCTAGCTACTACTCACACTACTACCCACACATCATACAGCTTGTTATCAGCCATATTTTCCAATATTTGTAATAAGAATTAAGCTGATTTTAGTTAGTTTAGTCACCAGTTTATCACCACACATGGAACATTGTTGGAGGAATTATTCATGTTACGATTTATTCATGTTAATTCTTCCATGTGTGAAAAGCCCAAGATGTTTGCTACACTGGAGACTGAGGTAGCACTAGTTGATACTCATCCAATTTGTTTGTCTTTGTCTTTACAGTTATACTCGCTCAATGACTACAAGCCTCCAATTTCCAAGGCTAAAATGACACAGATCACCAAGGCTGCAATTAAAGCCATAAAGGTACTAGATGTAATACTATTTTTTATGCTTCTCTTTATGTTTCTGATTGATGCAATTCCTGTGCTTTGCCCACTATGGGTTATATTCAACAAGTGTCGGATCCATTCCGACATGCAGTTGTCGGAATGAATCCGACAACCCCTATTCAATGGATGGCCAAATCCGACTGTCGGATTTGGCCGTACACAGGGTCCTGTCCTGCCGCTGAAGTCCTTCAGCGGCCAGGAGTGCAGATGGCGGCGGCCTTGAGCAGGACGGCAGCGGGGTAAGCTGGGCAGCGGGGGGAGCAGAGATCAACGACCGGAGCTGGCTGCGAGGGGACATGTCTGGGGCAGCGGGGGGTGTCGCTGCATGGAAAGAGGTTCCTGCAGGCCGCGGTGGAGCAGAGATCGGCGGCCGGCAGGGGGACATGTCTGCGGCGGCGGGAAGAGGCGCTGCAGGGAGAGAGGTGCCTGGCCGTCGGCACCTCTCTCCCTACAGTGCCTCCCCCCGCCGCCGCAGACATGTCCCCCCGCCGGCCGTCGATCTCAGCTCCCCCAGCCGCCCGCAGCACCTCTTCTCTCCTCACCTCAGTCTGGCTTGTTTTCAAGTCGGATTGAGTTTGTCTGGAAGGGGACCAAAACCTGTCGGATTTGGCTCCATTTCCTACAGAAGCACGTGGATCGGCGGCTATTCCGACGATCCACATGTTTTCCGACAATTCGGGAATTCCCGATTTGTCTGAAAAAACCAGCCCCTATTGAATAGGTCGGAACCCCTTCCGACCTATTTCTGTCGGAAGCTGCCGTCTGTCCGACAGTTATTTAATACACCCCTATTTGTAGGATAAAACTACAAATAGTATATTGGGTATAATATTTGTAGGATAGTGTATAGTATTTGTAGGATAAAACATTACTATGTTCTGTCAATCATCCTCATTTTCCTTCTTTATTCTGATCTTTTTAATCTGTAAAATGATTCAAACGTGTTGGCTCACCTACTGATCCTGATCACTCTTTGAGGATAACCTGGCTAAAAAATGGAAACAGTGGTTAAATGATTCATATTAAAAATATATTATATGCTAAAACATGACCTGATTTGTTTTCTATACCACTACATTTCTCACAGTCTTTGGAAACCACAGACAACCCACTAATAAATCAGAAGGAATAAATATTATTTCTCTGACGTCCTAGTGGATGCTGGGAACTCCGTCAGGACCATGGGGAATAGACGGGCTCCGCAGGAGACTGGGCACTCTAAGAAAGAATTAGGACTACTGGTGTGCACTGGCTCCACCCTCTATGCCCCTCCTCCAGACCTCAGTTAGAATCTGTGCCCGGCTCGAGCTGGTTGCACACTAGGGGCTCTCCTGAGCTTCTAGTAAAGAAAGTATTTATTAGGTTTTTTATTAACAGTGAGATCTGCTGGCAACAGACTCACTGCTACGAGGGACTTAGGGGAGAGAAGCGAACCTACCTGCTTGCAGCTAGCTTGGGCTTCTAGGCTACTGGACACCATTAGCTCCAGAGGGATCGAATACAGGCCCAGCCTCGGTCGTCCGGTCCCGGAGCCGCGCCGCCGTCCCCCTTGCAGAGCCAGAAGCAAGAAGAACGTCCTGGAAATCGGCGGCTGAAGACTCCGGTCTTCATTAAGGTAGCGCACAGCACTGCAGCTGTGCGCCATTGCTCCCTATGCACACCACATACTCCGGTCACTGATGGGTGCAGGGCGCTGGGGGGGCGCCCTGGGCTGCAATTAGAGTACCTTAAATTGGCAAAACAACACATAATATAGTCTGATAAACTATATATGTGTAAAAATCCCCTGCCATAATATTAATAAAAGAGCGGGAGAAGCACACTGGCGCCATTTCCTTTTCACAGCTCCGCTGGAAGACAGCTCCCCAAGCTCTCCCCTGCAGTTTCCAGGCTCAAAGGGTAAAAAAGAGAGGGGGGGCACTAAATTTAGGCGCAAAACTGTATTGTATAGCTGCTATAGGGAAAATCACTTTGTGTAGTGTAAATCCCTGTTTATATAGCGCTGTGGTGTGTGCTGGCATACTCTCTCTCTGTCTCCCCAAAGGACTTTGTGGGGTCCTGTCCTCAGTCAGAGCATTCCCTGTGTGTGTGCGGTGTGTCGGTACGGCTGTGTCGACATGTTTGATGAGGAGGCTCATGTGGAGGCGGAGCAGGTGCCGATAAATGTGATGTCACCCCCTGCGGGGTCGACACCAGAGTGGATGGATATGTGGAAGGTATTAACCGACAGTGTCAACTCCTTACATAAAAGGTTCGATGACATAACAGCTGTGGGACAGCCGGCTTCTCAGCCAGTGCCTGCCCAGGCGTCTCAAAGGCCATCAGGGGCTCAAAAACGGCCGCTACCTCAGATGGCAGACACAGATGTCGACACGGAGTCTGACTCCAGTGTCGACGACGACGAGACTAATGTACATTCCACTAGGGCCATCCGTTGCATGATTACGGCAATGAAAAATGTGTTGCACATTTCTGACATTAACCCAGGTACCACTAAAAAGGGTATTATGTTTGGGGAAAAAAAGCAACCAGTGGTTTTTCCCCCATCAGATGAGTTAAATGAAGTGTGTGAAGAAGCGTGGGCTTCCCCTGATAAAAAACTAGTGATTTCTAAAAAGTTACTAATGGCGTACCCTTTCCCGCCAGAGGACAGGGTACGTTGGGAGACATCCCCAAGGGTGGATAAAGCGCTCACACGCTTGTCAAAAAAGGTGGCACTACCGTCTCAGGATACGGCCGCCTTAAAGGAGCCTGCGGATAGAAAGCAGGAGGCTATCCTGAAGTCTGTATATACACACTCAGGTACTATACTGAGACCTGCTATTACTTCAGCATGGATGTGCAGTGCTGCAGCAGCGTGGTCTGATTCCCTGTCTGATAACATTGATTCCCTTGACAGGGACACTATATTGCTAACCATAGAGCATATTAAAGACGTAGTCTTATATATGAGAGATGCACAGAGGGATATTTGCCGGCTGGCATCTAGAATAAATGCAATGTCCATTTCTGCCAGGAGAGTATTATGGACTCGGCAGTGGACAGGTGATGCGGATTCTAAAAGGCACATGGAGGTTTTGCCTTACAAGGGTGAGGAATTGTTTGGGGACGGTCTCTCGGACCTCGTTTCCACAGCGACAGCTGGGAAGTCGACATTTTTACCTCAGGTTCCCTCACAGCCTAAGAAAGCACCGTATTTTCTCTAACGTCTTAAGTGGATGCTGGGGACTCCGTCAGGACCATGGGGGTTTAGCGGCTCCGCAGGAGACAGGGCACAATAATAAAAGCTTTAGGATCAGGTGGTGTGCACTGGCTCCTCCCCCTATGACCCTCCTCCAAGCCTCAGTTAGATCTTTGTGCCCGGCCGAGAAGGGTGCAATCTAGGTGGCTCTCCTGAGCTGCTTAGAATAAAAGTTTAAGTTAGGGTTTTTATTTTCAGTGAGTCCTGCTGGCAACAGGCTCACTGCTACGAGGGACTTAGGGGAGAGAAGTAAACTCACCTGCGTGCAGGATGGATTTGCTTCTTAGGCTACTGGACACCATTAGCTCCAGAGGGAGTTGGAACACAGGTCTCACCCTGGGGTTCGTCCCGGAGCCGTGCCGCCGACCCCCCTTGCAGATGCCGAAGTTGAAGAGGTCCAGAGGTCCAGAAACAGGCGGCAGAAGACTTTCAGTCTTCATAAGGTAGCGCACAGCACTGCAGCTGTGCGCCATTGTTGTCAGCACACTTCATACCAGCGGTCACTGAGGGTGCAGGGCGCTGGGGGGGGGCGCCCTGGGCAGCAATGTATTATACCTTTTTTATGGCTAAAATACATCACATATAGCCCTTGAGGCTATATGGATGTATTTAACCCCTGCCAGATCTCACAAACTCCGGGAGAAGAGCCCGCCGTTTTAGGGGGCGGGGCCTATTCTCCTCAGCACACGGCGCCATTTTCCTGCTCAGCTCTGCTGTGAGGAAGGCTCCCAGGCTCTCCCCTGCACTGCACTACAGAAACAGGGTTAAAACAGAGAGGGGGGGCACTTATTTGGCGATATGATTACATATGTGAAAATGCTATAAGGGAAAACACTTGTATAAGGGGTTGTCCCTGTATAATTATAGCGTTTTTGGTGTGTGCTGGCAAACTCTCCCTCTGTCTCCCCAAAGGGCTAGTGGGGTCCTGTCCTCTATCAGAGCATTCCCTGTGTGTGTGCTGTGTGTCGGTACGTGTGTGTCGACATGTAGGGGGACGATGTTGGTGAGGAGGCGGAGCAAATTGCCTGTATTGGTGATGTCACTCTCTAGGGAGTCGACACCGGAATGGATGGCTTATTTAGGAATTACGTGATAATGTCAACACAATGCAAGGTCGGTTGACGACATGAGACGGCCGGCAAACAAATTAGTACCTGTCCAGGCGTCTCAGACACCGTCAGGGGCTTGTAAAAACGCCCATTTACCTCAGTTGGTCGACACAGACACGGACACTGACTTCAGTGTCGACGGTGAAGAAACAAACGTATTTTCCTTTAGGGCCACACGTTACATGTTAAGGGCAATGAAGGAGGTGTTACATATTTCTGATACTACAAGTACCACAAATAAGGGTATTATGTAGGGTGGGAATAATCTACTTGTAGTTTTTCCTGAATCAGATAAATTAAAGTGTGTGATGATACGTGGGTTTCCTCCGATAGAAAATTATTGGAGGTATACCCTTTCCCGCCAGAAGTGAGGGCGAGTTGGGAAACACACCTTAGGGTGGATAAGGCGCTCACACGCTTATAAAAACAAGTGGCGTTACCGTCTCCTGATACGGCCGCCCTCAAAGAGCCAGCTGATAGGAAGCTGAAAAATATCCTAAAAAGTATATACACACATACTGGTGTTATACTACGACCAACAATCGCCTCAGCCTGGATGTGCAGCGCTGGGGGGGCTTGGTCGGATTTCCTGACTGAAAATATTGATACCCTTGACAGGAACAATTTTTTATTGACTATAGAGCATTTTAAGGATGCATTTCTATATATGCGAGATGCGCAGAGGGATATTTGCATTCTGGCATCAAGAGTAGATGTGATGTCCATATCTGCCAGACGATGTTTATAGACACGACAGTGGTCAGGTGATGCAGATTCCAGACGGCACATGGAAGTATTGCCGTATAAAGGGGCGGTCCATCGGACCTGGTGGCCATGGCAACAGCTGGAAAATCCACTTTTGTTACCCCAAGTCACATCTCAGCAGAAAAGGACACAGTCTTTTCAGTCTCAGTCTTTTCGTACCCATAAAGGCAGGCGGGCAAAAGGCCAGTCATATCTGCCCAGGGTTAGAGGAAAGGGAAGAAGACTGCAGCAGGCAGCCCATTCCCAGGAACAGAAGTCCTCCACAGCTTCTGCCAAGTCCGCAGCATGACGCTGGGGCCATACAAGCGGACTCAGGTGCGGTGGGGGGTCATCTCAAGAGTTTCAGCACGCAGTGGGCTCACTCGCAAGTGGACTCCTGGATCCTACACGTAGTATCCCAGGTGTACATTGGAAATTCGAGACGTCTTCCCCTCACAAGTTCCTGAAGTCTGCTTTACCAACGTCTCCCTCCGACAGGGAGGCAGTATTGGAAAAAAATTCACAGGCTGTATTCCCAGCAGGTGATAATTAAAGTACCCCTCCTACAACAAGGGAAGGGGTATTATTCCACACTATATTGTGGTACTGAAGCCAAACGGCTCGGTGAGATCTAAAAGATTTGAACAATTACATACAAGGGTTCAAATCAAGATGGAGTCACTCAGAGCAGTGATAGCGAACCAGGACGATATGGTGTCACTGGATATCAGGGACTCTTACCTACATGTCCAAATTTTGCCCTTCTCACCAAGGGTATCTCAGGTTCATGGTACAGAACTGTCACTATCAGTTCAGACGCTGCCGTTTGGATTGTCCACGGCACCCCGGGTCTTTACCATGGTAATGGCCGAAATGATGATTCTTCCTAAAAGAAATATGGACGCTTTCCTGATAAGGGCAAGGTCCAGAGAACAGTTGGCGGTCGGAGTAGCACTATCTCAAGTAGTTCTACGACAGCACGAGTGGATTCTAAATATTCCAAAATCGCAGCTTTTTCCGACGACACGTCTAATGTTCCTAGGAATGATTCTGGACACAGTCCAGAAAAGGATGTTTTCTCCCGGAGAAGAAGACCAGGGAGTTATCCGAGCTAGTCAGGAACCTCCTAAAACCAGGAAAAGTATCAGTGCATCATTGCACAAGGGTCCTGTGAAAAATGGTGGTTTCTTACAAAGCGATCCCATTCGGTAGATTTCACGCAAGAACCTTTCAGTGGAATCTGCTGGGAAAATGGTCCGGATCGCATCTTCAGATGCATCAGCGGATAACCCTGTCTCCAAGGACAAGGGTGTTTTCTTCTGCGGTGGCTGCAGAGTGCTCATCTATGAAAGGGCCGCAGATTCGACATTCAGGACTGGGTCCTGGTGACCACGGATGCCAGCCTGAGTGGCTGGGGAGCAGTCACACAAGGAAAAAATTTCCAGGGAGTGTGATCAAGTCTGGAGATTTCTCTCCACATAAATATACTGGAGCTAAGGGCAATTTACAAGGCTCTAAGCTTAGCAAGACCTCTGCTTCAAGGTTAGCCGGTATTGATCCAGTGGGACAACATCACGGCAGTCGCCCACGTAAACAGACAGGGCGGCACATGAAGCAGGAGGGAAATGGCAGAAACTGCAAGGATTCTTCGCTGGGCGAAAAATCATGTGATAACACTCTCAGCAGTGTTAATTCCGGGAGTGGAAAACTGGGAAGCAAACTTCCTCAGCAGGCATAACCTCCACCCGGGAGAGTGGGGACTTCAGCGGGAAGTCTTCCACATGATTGTAAACCGTTGGGAAAAACCAAAGGTGGACATGATGGCGTCCCGCCTGAACAAAAAACTAGACAAATATTGCGCCAGGTCAAGGGACCCTCAGGCAATAGCGGTGGACGCTCTGGTAACACTGTGGGTGTACCAGTCAGGGTATGTGTTCCCTCCTATGCATCTCATACCAAAAGTACTGAGAATCATAAGAAGGAGATGAGTAAGAACGATACTCGTGGTTCCGGATGGGTCAAGACTTGGTACCCGGAACTTCAAGAGATGCTCACGGAAGAACCGTGGCCTCTACCTTTAAGAAAGGACCTGCTCCAGCAGGGGCCTTGTCTGTTCCAAGACTTACCGCGGCTGCGTTTGACGGCATGGCAGTTGAACGCCGGATCCTGAAAGGGCATTCCAGATGAAGTCATCCCTACCCTGGTCGAAGCCAGGAAGGATGTAACCGCAAAACATTTTCACCGCATTTGGCGAAAATATGTTGCGTGGTGTGAGGCCAAGAAGGTCCCTACAGAGGAATTCCAACTGGGTCGTTTCCTACATTTCCTGAAAACAGGACTGTCTATGGGCCTAAAATTAGGGTCCATTAAGGTTCAAATTTCGACCCTGTCAAATTTCTTCCAGAAAGAACTGGCTTCAGTGCCTGAAGTTCAGACGTTTGTAAAAGGGGTACTGCATATACAGCCTCCTTTTGTGCCCCCAGTGGCACCTTGGGATCTCAATGTTGTTTTGAGTTTCCTAAAGTCACATTGGTGATCCACTCACCACTGTGGAATTAAAATATTTCACATGGAAGGTGAAGATTCTATTAGCCCTGGCTTCAGCCAGGCGTGTGTCAGAATGGGCGGCTTTATCATATAAAAGCCCTTACTTAATTTTTCATTCTGACAGGGCAGAATTGAGGACTCGTCCTCAATTTCTCCTTAAGGTGTTTTCTGTTTTTCACATGAACCAACCTATTGTGGTACCTGCGGCTACTAGGGACTTGGAGGACTCCAAGTTACTTGACGTTGTCAGGGCCCTGAAAATATATGTTTCCAGGACGACTGGAGTCAGAAAATCTGACTCGCTGTTTAGCCTGTATGCACCCAACAAGATGGGTGTTCCTGCTTCTAAGCAGACGATTGCTCGCTGGATTTGTGGTACAATTCAGCTTGCACATTCTGTGGCAGGCTTGCCACAGCCAAAATCAGTAAAAGCCCATTCCACAAGGAAGTGGGCTCATCTTGGGCGGCTGCCCGAGGGGTCTCGGCTTTACAACTTTGCCGAGCTGCTACTTGGTCAGGGGCACACCCTGACTGAGGAGGACCTGGAGTTCTCTCATTCGGTGCTGCAGAGTCATCCGCACTCTCCCGCCCGTTTGGGAGCTTTGGTATAATCCCCATGGTCCTGACGGAGTCCCCAGCATCCACTTAGGACGTTAGAGAAACTAAGAATTTACTTACCGATAATTCTATTTCTCGTAGTCCGTAGTGGATGCTGGGCGCCCATCCCAAGTGCGGATTGTCTGCAATACTTGTACATAGTTATTGTTACAAAAATCGGGTTATTCTTGTTGTGAGCCATCTTTTCAGAGGCTCCTTCGTTGTTATCATACTGTTAACTGGGTTCAGATCACAGGTTGTACGGTGTGGCTGGTATGAGTCTTACCCGGGATTCAATATCCTTCCTTATTATGCACGCTCGTCCGGGCACAGTATCCTAACTGAGGCTTGGAGGAGGGTCATAGGGGGAGGAGCCAGTGCACACCACCTGATCCTAAAGCTTTTATTATTGTGCCCTGTCTCCTGCGGAGCCGCTAAACCCCCATGGTCCTGACGGAGTCCCCAGCATCCACTACGGACTACGAGAAATAGAATTATCGGTAAGTAAATTCTTATTATCAGGTACAGTCCTTTCGGCCCCAGAAAGGCAAGCGGGTTAAAGGCGCTTCCTTTCTGCCCAGAGGCAGGGGTAGAGGGAAAAAGCTGCACTATACAGCCAGTTCCCAAGAACAAAAATCCTCCCCTGCTTCCACTAAATCCACCGCATGACGCTGGGGCTCCACTGGTGGAGCCAGGTGCGGTGGGGGCCCGTCTCCGGAACTTCAGCGACCGGTGGGTTCGCTCACAGGAGGATCCGTGGGTTCTACAAGTGGTATCTCCGGGATACAAGCTGGAATTCGAGACGTCTCCCCCTCGCCGTTACCTCAAATCAGCCTTGCCAGCTACTCCCCCGGACAGGGAGGTAGTGCTGGCGGCAATTCACAAGCTGTACCTCCAGCAGGTGATAATAAAAGTTCCCCTCCTTCAACAGGGACGGGGTTACTATTCCACAATGTTTGTGGTACCGAAACCAGACGGTTCGGTGAGACCCATTCTAAATTTGAAATCCTTGAACACTTATATAAGGAAGTTCAAGTTCAAAATGAAATCGCTCAGAGCGGTTATTGCAAGCCTGGAAGAGGGGGATTACATGGTATCACTGGACATCAAGGATGCTTACCTGCATGTCCCCATTTACCCACCTCACCAGGTGTACCTCCGTTTTGTGGTACAAGACTGCCATTACCAATTCCAGACGTTGTCGTTTGGTCTGTCCACGGCACCGAGGGTATTTACCAAGGTAATGGCCGAAATGATGATACTCCTTCGAAAGAAGGGAGTTATAATTATCCCATACTTGGACGATCTCCTTATAAAGGCGAGGTCCAGGGAGCAGTTGTTGGTCGGAGTAGCACTATCTCAGGAAGTGCTACAACAGCACGGCTGGATTCTGAATATTCCAAAGTCGCAGCTGGTTCCTACAACGCGTCTGCTGTTCCTGGGTATGATTCTGGACACAGAAGAAGGTGTTTCTCCCGGAGGAGAAGGCCAAGGAGTTGTCATCTCTGGTCAGAGACCTCCTGAAACCAAAACAGGTGTCGGTGCATCACTGCACGCGAGTCCTGGGAAAGATGGTAGCTTCTTACGAGGCAATTCCATTCGGCAGGGTCCATGCAAGGATCTTTCAGTGGGATCTGTTAGACAAGTGGTCCGGATCGCATCTTCAGATGCATCGGCTGATCAACCTGTCCCCGAGGGCCAGGGTGTCTCTGCTGTGGTGGCTGCATAGTGCTCATCTTCTCGAGGGCCGCAGATTCGGCATGCAGGACTGGGTCTTGGTGACCACGGATGCAAGCCTCCGAGGTTGGGGGGCAGTCACTCAGGGAAGAAACTTCCAAGGACAATGGTCGAGTCAGGAGGCTTCCCTACACATAAATATTCTGGAACTAAGGGCCATTTACAATGCCCTAAGTCAGGCAAGACCCCTGCTTCAAAACCAGCCGGTGCTGATTCAGTCAGACAACATCACGGCGGTCGCCCATGTAAACCGACAGGGCGGCACAAGAAGCAGGATGGCGATGGCAGAAGCCACAAGGATTCTCCGATGGGCGGAAAATCACGTGATAGCACTGTCTGCAGTGTTCATTCCGGGAGTGGACAACTGGGAAGCAGACTTCCTCAGCAGGCACGACCTCCACCCGGGAGAGTGGGGACTTCATCCAGAAGTCTTCCAACTGATTGTAAACCGTTGGGAAAGGCCACAGGTGGACATGATGGCGTCCCGCCTAAACAAAAAGCTAAAAAGATATTGTGCCAGGTCAAGGGACCCTCAGGCAATAGCTGTGGACGCTCTAGTGACACCGTGGGTGTACCAGTCGGTTTATTTTTTTTTATTTTTTTAACAGTTTTCTTTATTCACACCAAGAGAGACTGAGAGATCTACAACACATGGCACAAAAAAACGGTGGCATAATAAAATGTACATAACAGTCTTCAAGGCGTCAGTTTTCCAATTATTTTGTATATATTTAAACAGATAAACAAAATTTCTCCTCGAATAGGGAGCGCATAAATGGGGAAAATGGGAACATCAGCAGGTATCGGGAAGGGGGGGAGGGGGAACATAGAAAGAGAAAAGAAAGAAAAAAGAAAAAGGGGAGAGAGGGGGCAACAAATCCGTTCTATGCAACAGTGGGAGCACAACAGCTGGATTATCCACAATAGTTATAAACACTACTTATAGAATAGGCATACCTGTGTGATGTGTAGCAGTGCAGAGATAATCGGGTACCAAGAGTGCGGGGCGGCGTCCGGAGGGAGGGTCTGGGTGCGACCCACTCGGAGGTCGATGAGATAGGGTCAGAGGCCAGGTTTGAATCCTAAGTTGAGGGGGACCGCGCGGTTAACCATGGACCCCAAACTAATTCAAATTTGTGGGGACAGTCATGCAGGTAATAGGTGATTTTTTCCATGTTGGCTACGAACCATATATGATTGTTCAGGGCAGGAATCGTGGGCGGGGCGGCGGTTTTCCAGTTTTTGGCAATCAAGGATTTAGCCGCTACTAGTATATGGGAAAATCATTTATTCAATAGGGGGTCAAGGTCCGGGTGCGGGCGGGCCAGTAGAAACATCCATGGGTCTAGTGTAAGCTTAAGCCCTGCTAACGAGTTCAAAATGTCGAGCACTTTCTTCCAGTAGTTAACGATACGTGGACATGTCCACCAAATATGGAGGAGAGTACCCCGTAGGCCGCATCCCCGCCAGCATACCGGGGTGGCAGAAGGGAACATCCGCGATAGTTTGTCTGGAGTATAATACCACCGGTAATACAATTTATAGGATGTCTCCTTGAGTCGGGTAGAGATTGAACTTTTAGCAATGCCCTCCCGTACTTCCTCCCAACAGGTTTCGTCGGGGGGGGGGGCCCAAGTCCCTCTCCCACTCCCGCTCGTGGCGGGTCTGCGGCCCAGAGGAGGTCCCAACCAACAGGGTATATATTTGCGAGATTAGGCCTCTGCTTATGGGTTTTGCAAGACATAGAGACTCAAAGGGTGTAAGGTCCCGCTGGGCGTCGGCCTGTGGCAGGGATAGAAGGAAGTGACGGAGTTGGAAATATTCAAAGAAGGGAGGGGACAGTGAGGGGAATTTGGATTTAATATCATCTAATGACATCCATTGGCCTTGTAGGGATAAGTCGTGGACCACAAGGATCCGGGCATTAAACAAGGATGTAAACTTACGAGGAGGGATCCCGGCGGGAAAATCTAGGTTGTCCCAAAGGGGTGTAAGAGGGGAGTGTGGGGAAGATAAGCAGTATTTCGTACTAGACTTGTGCCAGGTAGATAGGTGAAACTTAAGGGAGGGAGAGATGTCTCTAAGAGCCGGCCGGTGTGGTTTGCCCAGGCCCCACAGCGAAGCCAGTGAACGAATTCCCATGGAAAGTGCGGTAAGATCAACCCAGGCGATACAGCCACGGGGTGCAAATGAGGCCACCATTTGACTGAGATGGCTAGCCAGGTAGTAGAGTTTGATATCGGGGAATCCTCGGCCTCCCGCGGAGCGAGGAAGTCGAAGTACATTAAAGGCAATCCGTGGGGGTTTGTCGTTCCAGACAAACTTCACAAATGAGGCCTGGGCATCCCTGAGGACCTTCTCCGGGACCCTCACAGGCAGGGTCTGGAAAAGATATAGAAGTTGTGGCATAACTGTCATTTTGAGGGCAATTATCCTACCCAGCCAGGATATGATGTGCGTCCTCCATCTTGTCAAATCTGATTTGATCTTGCTCAGAATTTGTGGAAAATTTTCAGAGTATAGGGAGTTATAATGGGAGGTAATATGGACTCCTAGGTACTTGATCTTATTAGTCTGCCAACGCAAGTCAAAGGAGGACTGTAGGGAACGCCTGAGGTCTCCAGGGACATGGAGCAGCATGGCTTCCGATTTAGAATAGTTTATTTTATATCCCGAGAGGGAGCCATATTCCTCTATAATCCTGTATAGGGCGGGTAGGGAAGACTGCGGCTGGGTTAGAGATAGCAGAACGTCGTCGGCGAAGAGGGAGATCTTGGACTCCTGTGAGCCCATCTGCACTCCCCGAACACTGCCGGACTTCCTTATCATGGCTGCTAATGGTTCAATGACCATGGCAAACACCAGGGGGGAGAGAGGGCAACCCTGTCTAGTTCCATTAGCTAATGGGAAGGAGGGGGACAATATCCCGTTGGTAAGGACTTTTGCTATCGGAGAGGAATAGAGTGCTGAGACCCCAGTCAGAAATTCCGCCGATATCCCGAACGCCTGAAGCGTCTGTAATAAGAACGGCCAAGAGATACGATCGAACGCCTTCTCAGCGTCTAGGGAAAGGATAATAGATGGGGTTTGCCTGTTATTCAACAGGTGGATAACGTCGATCGCTTTTCTAGTGTTGTCTCTAGCCTGGCGTCCTGGGATAAATCCCACCTGATCATAGTGTATCACTTCAGATAACACACCGTTAAGGCGGGTGGCCAAGATCTTTGCATATATTTTAATATCAAGATTCAATAAGGATATGGGGCGATAGTTAGCGCAATTTCGTGGGTCTCTGCCCTCTTTATGAATAACTATTACTCTGGCCTCCAGCATGGTACTTGGAAATGGGGCACCGTGTAGGACTGCGTTAAATAGTACCCGCAGATGGGGGACCAACAAGGGGGCAAATTTTTTGTAATATGAAGCCGAAAAGCCATCAGGGCCTGGGGCTTTAGAAGATTTAAGGTTTCTCAGGACGGCCGTTATTTCCTCCTCCGTGATGTCTCTGTTCAGATCTGCTGAGTCAGTGACAGATAGTTGGGGGAGGTCGGCTCGGCGGAGAAATTCTGAGATTAATGCATCAGGAGGGTTGGGGCTTGGGGCCTTGGGGTTTAAATTATATAGCTTGGTGTAATAATCTCGAAACTCCCTGTTTATACCCCCTGGGTCATATGTAAGTTCACCAGATTCGGTATTTACCGCTAAGATATTGTTACGGGATCTTTGTGCTCTAAGGCGAGATGCCAGGATTCTATCGGCTTTGTCGCCTTTCTCGTAGAAGGTCTGGTTAAGCCTCTGAAGAGTCTTCGCCGTGCGTTCCGACAGAGAAAGTGACATTGCGTTCCTAGCCTCTAGTAGGGGCTCTAGGTTAGACAGGGTAGGGGAAAGTTTATGCTGACGCTCAAGGGCCTGGAGTTTCGTAGAGAGGGAAAGGAAGCTGAGCTTCTGGGATTTTTTAAACCTAGCCGTCTGGCTTATCAGATGGCCTCGGAGGACAGCTTTGTGTGCTTCCCACAAAGTAGTTGGGGAAATCTCTGGGAAATCGTTGAGAAGGAAGTATTCGGCCAGGCAGTCTTTAATTTGAGTGGTGACTTCTTGGTTGTGTAAGATGGAGTCGTTCAGACGCCAGGAAACGGGGGGAGGTCGTGGGGTGATGGATTGGAGTTCGGCAGTGATTGGGCAATGGTCAGACCATATCATAGGGAGAATACCGGCAGATTTCAATTTTGAGGATATATCCCGGCTGAGTAGGATCATGTCAATTCTAGAGTAGGTTTTGTGTACCGAGGAATAAAAGGTGTAGTCTCTGGTCAGTGGTTCAGATACCCTAAAGGAATCGAATAGCAAGTGGGTTTTCAAAAGGTCTAGCAAAGCAAGGGACGCCAAAGTCGGACGGGGATGGTGAGGGGACCGAGGACGGGGAGGGGTTGACCTATCCAGGGAGGCATCTAGCACCTCATTAAAATCTCCAGCCATGATGACTTCTCCTCGGCCGAGACTAGTCAGCTGTGCACTTATTCTTCCGAAGAATGTAGCTTGGTTTTGGTTTGGGGCGTATATGTTAATTAGGGTACATAGGCTATCATTCAGCTTCCCCACTAGGATAAGCCATCTACCTGCTTTATCTGCATGACTGTCCAGCAATTCAAACGTGAGGTGAGCAGCTATCAGAATGGAAACCCCCCTCTTCTTATGTGTGGCATCGCATGCATGAAACGTAAGTGGGTAAGCTTTGGATTTTAGGTCGGGGTGTAGGGATTTCTTAAAATGCGTTTCCTGTAGGAAGACTAAATCTCCCTTGGCCTGCTTAAGGGAGAGGAATAGTTTGGTGCGTTTGTAGGGGCTATTCAAACCTTTAACGTTGTGCGAATAGACTTTAAGAGCCATGTCCGACCGGATCCCGAAACGCTTCATCGCCTCCCTCCAGACACCGCAGCTCTACGAAAAACCAGGACAAAAACAGTATAAATGTGTGCAGTATCTGGTTGGTATTTATGCATAGACGGACAAAAGAAAAGAAAAAAACACAGATACCAAGATAGTGATAGAAACAGGGAGGACAAAACATGGGAAAGACAGGGAAAAGAGGGGGGTTGGAGACCAGAAAAGACAGCATCTGGCCATACGTGCCGGTCAGGGGGAAACCATAGGGGGTCACCAGGTGACAGCGACCGGACTAGGGTATAAGACCCAACTGTGGGGACGCGGCCTGGCCGAGCCAGACGCATCAAGGGTAGCGGGCACTCATCTCAGTGCCCCGAGTCTGGGAATCTACATTTAAAGGGATATATACGTAGACATCTGCTCCCCAACTCCACCCTCCCCTAAGTTATCCACCGAGATGTCAGCGGCCAGCCTAGGTTGACGCACCTAGATGGCGGTGCATTGGATGCGGGGAGGTGGGACGCTGTTGGGGCGGATGCAGGGGAAAGCCACATCTGAGAGAGATAGACACACAAATAAGCAATATAGAATAGAAGAATAAGATAACATTTAGGCTGGGCTGTCCTCAGGGGTCGCGACCAACAGAGGCGGATTTCCGTGTTGATGGAACACGTGTCCAGTCACGGTTCAGAGAGCGTCTCGGAGTGTCGGACGATTCTGCGGGGGGAGCCTCATTTATCCTCAACAGAGACTCGGGGATAGTCAGAGACGGGGTAACGCCTAGGTTGCGTAGGAGATCTTTAGCTTCAGCTAGGTCCCTAGCCGAGTGTAGGCGGTTGTGGTGCCACACAAGTATGCGGAAGGGGAATCCCCATCTATATCGAATGCCCTTATCTCGTAGAGCCATAGTGATAGGACGGAATTCCTTTCTTTTAATTAGTGTACTAGGAGCAATGTCCTGAAATATTTGTAGGGAATGTCCTAGAAAATCCAGCTTGGGAAGCTTTCTAGTCTCCCGGAGCAAGTCCTCTTTAGCCGAATAGTAGTGGCAGCGGAGAATAACATCTCTGGGTTGTGCTTGGTCTTGAGAACGGGGGCGAAGAGCTCTATGGGCCCTATCCAGCAGAAATTGATCTTCCGGCGTTGAGGGCAAGAGATCGACAAACAATTTCTTGAGGAAGCCGGGGAGGGATGTCATATCAACTTCCTCGGGGATCCCCCTGATGCGAAGATTATTCCGGCGCGCCCGATTATCCTGGTCCTCCTGGTGTTCCAGGATTAGGCGCATTTCTTGTCTCAGGGTATGGACATCATCCTCCACCCCCTGCTGAAAGGCGACCACTTCGTCCATTTTGGACTCCAAGTGGTCTGTCCTGTCCCCCAGGTCTGTGATGTCGGCTTTAAGAGAGGTAATAGCGGTATGGACCTCCGCCTGTACAGATCTCCTTGTCTCCTTGATTTCGCAGAAAAGCAGGTGAAGATCCTTTCGGGTCAGAGGAGAATGGTCGGAGTCCTCCGAGTCTGAGACGTCGAGTTGTGGTGTGGCCTCTTGACCTGATGTTTTGGTGTTTGAATAGGCATATTTCTTCAGGCTCGGGGTCGCCGCTGCCCCTTGTTGCTTTTTGTTGCCTTTAGACATGTTGAGCGTGCGTGTGTATATGCTGATTTAGAGAAAATCACTGCATCAGTGTGTTTGAAAAAGTCCCGGTGGCGGAGACGGAGCAGCTTCTATTTTATAACATAAGTGATCCCGAGACTCAGGGCATATTCCGATGGATCACATTATGAGAGATAAAGTACACAGCCTGCAGATGGGATCAGATATGGGGGTTGCCAGTAGGTGGAGCTCCAGGCTCATATATCATAGGTGAAGCAGAGCAGAGTAAATGGTGAATAATACTTGTGGTGAAATACTCTGCGCTGGTTAAGCGACAGGACCAGAGGGTCCCTTCTGGGCTTATTTATTGTATGCCCGGGTGAGCTGGGCTGCTCTAGTGAAGATGTGGTGGGGGGTAGTGAGGTAATGCTGGGCGAGGGACTCCGGGCTCAGCGGGCATCTCCTTCTATTCCTGCAGGTCAGGGATGTATATTTGGGGCACACTACGGGGATCCACAGGGGGGGGCTCCTATCTGCGGTCCAGCCGACTCACAGGGTCCCCTAGTCTCACCTTCAGCCGCCGAGGGCCGCACCCGTGCCTGAGCTCCCAATCCAAGATAGCCGCCAGCAGCCAGACTGCCTCCCGCAGGCCCTCGTGGGGGGCACTGCAGGATACAAAGGTAGATAGTGCAGGCGGCTCCGGCGTAGTTGGAGAGAGCCGCCGCCGCCGTCTGTCGCACGCTAAAAGGGCCCACCGCCAGCCTCCGGCGGGTCACGGCGGTCGTCCCGGCAACCACAGGGCTCCGTGCAGGCAGCCGCCCGCACCCGGTCTCACTCTCCGCCGGACGCTGACGGGGCACTGCACTTACGGAGACTGCTGGTGAGGCTGCAGCGCAGATAGCTGGGTCTCGCTTCTTCACGGCAGGTCCCGCAGCCCCCGTCCACCACGAGCGGGGTCTCCTCCGAAATCTAGCCCCCTGCTTATACTTGGCAGCTAGGCCCCAACCCGCAAGGAGGCAGGAGGCCTCCTCCGGCTCCGGGACTCGACGTGTCGGGTGCAGGGGGGATTATTTAAGGCAGCAGGAGTTGAGTGGGCCGGAATATGGGCCAAATAGAGGGCAGTTTCATCTATTTTTCAGCTCTGGTGCCAGGAGCTGTTCTCAGGCACGTCCCTCCAGCTTGCCTGCCAGGCCACGCCCCGTACCAGTCGGTTTATGTGTTCCCTCCTCTTCCTCTCATACCAAAGGTGCTGAGGATAATAAGAAAGAGAGGAGTAAGAACTATACTCATCGTTCCGGATTGGCCAAGAAGGTCTTGGTACCCGGAAATACAAGAAATGATCTCAGAGGACCCTTGGCCTCTGCCTCTCAGACAGGACCTGCTACAGCAGGGGCCCTGTCTGTTCCAAGACTTACCGCGGCTGCGTTTGACTGCATGGCGGTTGAACGCCGGATCCTGATGGAAAAGGGCATTCCGGTTGAAGTCATTTCTACGCTGATAAAAGCTAGGAAAGATTTGACAGCAAAGCATTATCACCGCATATGGCGAAAATATGTTGCTTGGTGTGAGGCTATGAAGGGCCCCACAGAAGAATTTCAGCTGGGTCGATTTCTGCACTTCCTACAGTCAGGAGTGACTATGGGCCTAAAATTGGGTTCCATTAAAGTCCAGATTTCGGCCCGGTCTATTTTCTTTCAAAAAGAACTGGCTTCACTGCCTGAAGTTCAGACGTTTGTTAAGGGAGTGCTGCATATTCAGCCCCCTTTTGTGCCCCCAGTGGCACCTTGGGATCTCAACGTTGTGTTGGATTTCCTAAAATCACATTGGTTTGAGCCACTTCAGACCGTGGAATTAAAATATCTCACGTGGAAAGTGGTCATGCTTTTGGCCTTGGCTTCGGCTAGGCGGGTGTCAGAATTGGCGGCTTTGTCCTGTAAAAGCCCCTATCTGATCTTCCATATGGACAGAGCAGAATTGAGGACGCGTCCCCAATTCATCCCTAAGGTGGTATCAGCGTTTCATTTGAACCAACCTATTGTGGTGCCTGCGGCTACTCGGGACTTGGAGGCCTCCATGTTGCTGGACGTAGTCCGGGCCCTGAAAATCTATGTTTCCAGGACGGCTAGAGTCAGAAAGACTGACTCGCTGTTTATCCTGCATGCACCCAACAAGCTTGGTGCTCCTGCTTCTAAGCAGACTATTGCTCGCTGGATCTGCTCCACGATTCAACTTGCACATTCTGTGGCTGGACTGCCGCATCCTAAATCGGTAAAAGCCCATTTCAAGAGGAAGGTGGGCTCTTCTTGGGCGGCTGCCCGAGGGGTCTCGGCTTTACAACTTTGCCGAGCTGCTACCTGGTCGGGATCAAACACGTTTGCAAAATTCTACAAGTTTGATACCCTGGCTGAGGAGGACCTTGAGTTTGCTCATTTGGTGCTGCAGAGTCATCCGCACTCTCCCGCCCGTTTGGGAGTTTTGGTATAATCCCCATGGTCCTTACGGAGTTCCCAGCATCCACTAGGACGTCAGAGAAAATAAGAATTTACTCACCGGTAATTCTATTTCTCGTAGTCCGTAGTGGATGCTGGGCGCCCATCCCAAGTGCGGATTGTCTGCAATACTTGTATATAGTTATTGCCTAACTAAAGGGTTATTGTTATGAGCCATCTGTTTAGTGAGGCTCAGTTGTTATTCATACTGTTAACTGGGTATAGTATCACGAGTTGTACGGTGTGATTGGTGTGGCTGGTATGAGTCTTACCCGGGATTCAATATCCTTCCTTATTGTGTACGCTCGTCCGGGCACAGTATCCTAACTGAGGCTTGGAGGAGGGTCATAGGGGGAGGAGCCAGTGCACACCAGGTAGTCCTAAAGCTTTTACTTTTGTGCCCAGTCTCCTGCGGAGCCGCTATTCCCCATGGTCCTTACGGAGTCCCCAGCATCCACTACGGACTACGAGAAATAGAATTATCGGTAAGTAAATTCTTATTTTTTCTCTGTGATTCTCAGTCCCTATATACCTCTTGAATCCTCTGTTTGTGCTATCACAGGGGGTTCTTGATTAGGTATTATACTGCTGATATTGTACTGTGTTGCCCGTGGTTCACGCTTTCATATTGTCAGCTTAAGGGGGCGACGGTCCTGCGGCTGATCCCACACTGCGTGGTGGTGACGCTGCAGACACTTTGGAGGAAAACATAGCAGCGGAGGGTTCAGGTTTTGGGGGCTCCCTGCCCCCCAGTAGGGCCATAGCAACGGGGGTGCATAATGACCCACCTTGGGCAACTTTTTCCTCTCTACTAAATACGCTGGTAACTAGGCCACATATTGTTCCTGCGGTTAATCCGCCATGGGCAGATCTCCTGTCCACTCAGTTAAAGCAATTGAATCACTCACTGAACAAGCAAAATCCTAACCCTCGCCCTCCTAAGACTAAGGGGTCCTCTAAGCGGGCCATTACTTCCTCACAATCCACCCATGTTCCAGACACTTCATCTGATGAAGATGGCGTATATACTGATCCCTCAGACACTGACCCAGATGCTTCTGATGGGGAATCTGTTACTGAGGGACTTTTCACTGGCAAAATAGGCATATATTATTTCTTTAGTAGTATATGGGCGCTGGGGTGTGAGCTGGCATACTCCCTCTGTGTTCTCTCTACAGGCTTCCCTGTGGGTCTGTCCCCTATTTGGCTGGTGTGAGTGTGGGTGTGTCGGTACTGCGTGTCGACATGTCTGAGGCTGAGTCTTCCTCCCCGGAGGAAGTTACTGGGGGCACGGAGAAAGATTTGGGAATGACTCTGTCGGCACAGCCGACTGCTGATTGGGTATATATATGTTGAGTACATTGAATGCAAACGTGGCATTATTGTCTAAGACGCTGGATAAATCTGATTCTCAGACTCAAACATGGAGAAAATCCATGGAGGACGCTTTGTCTCAGGTACAAACCCCCTCAGGGTCACAAAAATGTTCATTTACCCAGATGGCAGATACAGATACCGACGCAGACTGATTCCAGTGTCGACTTCAATGAGGCAAGTTTACATCCGAAGGTGGTTAAGAGTATTCAGTACATGATTGTGGCTATTAAAGATGTTTTTCATATTTCTGAGGAACCTCCGGTTCCAGATACAAGGGTTTGTTTATTTAAAGGGAAAAAGCCTGAGGTGAAGTTTCCCCCTCTCATGAACTGAACGCTCTTTGTGAAAAGGCTTGGGAGTCGCCTGACAAAAGGTGGCAGATTCCCAAGAGAATTTTTATGGCATATCCTTTCCCCTTTGACGACAGGGAGAAATGGGAGTCGTCACCCAACGTGGACAAGGCTCTGTCCCGACTGTCCAAGAAGGTGGCGCTTCCATCTCCTGACACGGCTGCCCTCAAGGATCCGGTGGATCGCAAGCAGGAGACGACGTTGAAGGCCATTTTCGTTACTACTGGTGCACTACTCAGGCCTGCTGTGGCGTCGGCGTGGGTGAGTAGTGCTATTGCTAAGTGGGCTGATAAATTAGCTTCTGATATGGATACCCTTGATAAGGATAACATTCTTTTGACTCATGGTTATATCAAGGACGCTGCAGATTACCTAAAGGATGCAGCGAGGGATATTGGCCTTTTGGGATCAAGGGCCAATGCCATGGCAGTCTCGGCCAGGAGGGCGCTGTGGATTCATCAATGGAATGCAGATGCCGACTCCAAGAAAGCTATAGAAGCTCTCCCTTTTAAAGGTAGTGTCTTGTTTGGTGACGGCCTTGCTGACCTGGTGTCTACCGCTACTGCGAGTAAGTCATCTCTTCTTTCTTATGTTCCCGCACAAAAGAAAAAGACGCCACATTCTCAGATGCAGTCCTTTCGGCCCAATAAATACAAAAAAGGAAGGGGTTCTTCCTTCCTCGCTTCAAAGGGTAGAGGAAGAGGAAAAAGGTCGCCTGCTGTGTCTGGCGCCCAGGACCAAAAGTCCTTCCCCGCCTCTGCCAAGTCCACCGCATGACGCTGGGGCTTCCCTACGGGAGTCCGTGCCGGTGGGGGGCCGTCTCCGAATCTTCAGTCAGGTCTGGTTTCAATCGGCCCTGGATCCTTGGGTCTTAGATATAGTGTCCCCAGGGTACAAACTGGTTTTTCAGGAGATGCCCCCCCGCCGCTTTTTCAAATCTGCCTTGCCAGTTTCTCTTCCAGAAAGAGAAGTAGTAAACGCTGCGATACAAAAGCTGTGTCAACAGAGGGTCATTGTCCCGGTTCCCCCGTCCGAACGGGGGAAGCTTTCTATTCGAGCCTCTTTGTCGTGCCGAAGCCGGACGGCTCGGTCAGACCGATTCTGGACCTAAAATCCCTCAATCCATACTTGAAAACTTTCAAGTTCAAGATGGAATCTCTTCGAGCTGTGATTTCCAGCTTAGAAGGGGGGGATTTTATGGCATCAGTCGACATAAAGGATGCCTACTTACATGTCCCGATATATCCTCCTCCTCAAACCTTCCTAAGATTTGCGGCGCAGGATTGTCATTACCAATTTCAGACGTTGCCGTTTGGGTTTTCCACAGCCCCGAGGTCTTCACCTAGGTGATGGCGGAAATGATAGTACTCCTACGCAAGCAGGGTGTCACAATTATCCCGTACTTGGACAATCTCCTGCTAAAGGTGAGATCAAAAGAGCAGTTGCTAAGAAGCGTGGAACTCTCCCTGATGGTTCTGCAACATCATGGTTGGATTCTCAATTTGCCAAAGTCTCAGTTGATTCCGACAACGCGGCTGCCCTTCTTGGGCATGATCCTAGACACGGAACGGCGGAGAGTGTTTCTTCCGGCGGAAAAGCTCTGGAAATCCAGACCATGGTCAAGGAGATTCTGAAACCGGCAAGAGTGTCGATTCATCAATGCACTCAAGTGCTAGGGTAGATGGTTGCGGCTTACGAAGCCATTCCGTTTGGCAGGTTTCATGCCCGGGTGTTTCAGTGGGATCTGCTGAACAAATGGTCCGGGTCTACCCTGCACATGCACCAGAAAATATGTCTATCTTCCAGGACCAGAATTTCTCTCCTGTGGTGGCTGCAAAGTTCTCTACTTCTAGAGGGACGCAGATTCGGAAACCAGGATTGGGTCCTGCTGACCACGGATGCAAGTCTCCGAGGCTGGGGTGCAGTCACACAAGGAAGAAGTTTCCAGGGAAAATGGTCAAGCCAGGAATCTTGTCTCCACATAAATGTTCTGGAGTTAAGAGCCATTTACAATGGCCTTCTGCAAGCGAAGAACCTTCTACAAGGTCTACCTGTCCTGATCCAGTCGGACGACATAACAGCGTAAGTAAACCGCCAGGGCGGAACAAAGAGCAGAGCGGCGATGGCCACAAGAGTTCTCCGCTGGGTGGAACATCACGTAAGCGCTCTGTCAGCAGTTTTCCTTCCGGGCGTGGACAACTGGGAAGCAGACTTTCTCAGCAGACACGATCTCCATCCAGGAGAGTAGGCCCTTCATCCAGAGGTGTTTGCAGAAGTAACAAGGTGTTGGGGAATCCCTCAAATAGACTTGATGGCGTCTTGCCTCAACAAGAAGCTCCCTCCACTTCCTCTCATTCCAAAAGTGCTGAGGATCATAAGACGAACAAGGGTTCAAGCAATACTCGTTGTTCCAGATTGGCCACGGAGGGCCTGGTATCCGGATCTTCAGGAATTGCTCATAGAAGATCCTTGGCCGCTTCCTCTAAGAGAGGACCTGTTACTGCAGGGGCCATGCGTGTTTCCAGACTTACCGCGGCTACGTTTGACGGCGTGGAGGTTGAACGCCAAATCCTAGCTCGTAAAGGTATTCCCGGGGAAGTCATCCCCACTCTCCTTAAGGCTAGAAAGGAGGTCACAGCAAAACATTATCACCGTATTTGGAGAAAGTATGTGTCGTGGTGTGAAACCAAAACAGCTCCTGCGGAGGAATTTCACTTGGGTCGTTTCCTCTATTTTTTGCAGGCAGGCGTGGATGCAGGCCTGAAATTGGGTTCCATCAAAGTGCAGATTTTGGCTTTATCTATTTTCTTTAAAAAAGAATTGGCCGCCCTTCCTGAGGTTCAGACTTTTGTGAAAGGAGTGCTGCATATCCATCCTCCATTTGTGCCACACGTGGCACCGTGGGATCTTGGAAGTGGTGTTAAAGTTTCTTATGTCTCACTGGTTTGAACCTTTGCGAAAGGTTGAGTTAAAGTTTCTCACTTGGAAAGTGGTCATGCTTTTGGCTTTAGCGTCTGCCAGACGAGTGTCAGAATTGGCGGCTTTGTCTCACAAGAGCCCATATTTGATTTTTCATGTGGATAGAGCGGAATTGAGGACTCATCAACAATTTCTGCCGAAGGTGGTGTCTTCGTTTCACATTAATCAACCTATTGTGGTGCCTGTGGCTACGGATGCTGTGACGGTGCCAAGATCTTTTGATGTCGTGAGAGCTTTGAAAATTTATGTCGCCAGAACGGCTCTTGTTAGGAAAACGGAGGCTCTGTTTGTCCTGTATGCTTCCAACAAGATTGGAAATCCTGCTTCCAAGCAGACTATTGCACGCTGGATTTGTAATACGATTCAGCGCGCTCATTCTATGGCTGGATTGCCGTTGCCGAAGTCAGTGAAGGCCCATTCTACCAGGATGGTGAGCTCATCTTGGGCGGCTGCCCGAGGGGTCTCGGCACTTCAACTTTGCCGAGCAGCTACGTGGTCGGGTTCAAACACTTTTGCTAAGCTCTACAAGTTTGATACCCTGGCTGATGAGGACCTTATGTTTGCTCAATCGGTGCTGCAGAGTCGTCCGCACTCTCTTGCCCGGTCTGGAGCTTTGGTCTAGACCCCATGGTCCTTTTGGGGTCCCCAGCATCCCCTAGGGCGTAAGAGAAAATAGGATTTTAATACCTACCGGTAAATCCTTTTCTCCTGGTCCGTAGAGGATGCTGGGCGCCCATCCCAGTGTGGACTGTTACTTGCAGTTGTATTGATACTTGTTGTTTTCGGTTACACGAAGGTTGTGTATCAGTTATATTCAGCTTGTTGCTGTTGTTTGTTCATACTGTTGTCTGGTATTCCTGCTAATCCAGTTGTATGGTGTGTTTGTGGTGTTAGCTGGTATGTAGCTCACCATTAGTTTAACAAAAATCCTTTCCTTGAAATTTCCGTCTCCTCTGGGCACAGTTCCTATAACTGAGGTCTGGAGGAGGGGCATAGAGGGAGGAGCCAGTTCACACCCAGTCAAAGTCTTTTTAGTGTGCCCATGTCTCCTGCGGATCCTGTCTATACCCCATGGTCCTTTTGGAGTCCCCAGCGTCCTCTACGGACTAAGAGAAAAGGATTTACCGGTAGGTATTAAAATCCTATTTTTAAGGATCAAGGACATGTTTTTGCCCTTTTATGGGGGGAATTCAGTTAGCACCGTTAATTTACTGGGGGTTAAAAAGGGTGGTGGCCTCGGGCTTTAACGCCTAGTGCTATTCAGTTAGAGCCCCCTTTTCTTGCCCGGTAAATTAGCCGTTAACGGGCGTTAACACTTAGATTCCGGGAAAAGTTCCTGGACCCATATGTTAACATGGCCGCTGCACACGAAAAACAGGCCATTTTAGAAATCAGGGATTTCTTTTCAAGTTAACTGCCTGTTAACTTCAGGGCTAATTGAATAGCCCCAGAGGATCAATTAGTCCGCAGTAAATTACACGTGGCTCATTGAATTTTCAGTGATTCAAGATGGTTCTTAAAATTGATAAAATATGCAGGTTTTTTTGTGGTGAATTATATAGCACCCTATGTGCTAGAGTTTTTGCTTCCTAATTTAAAGGTGCAATCTGATATTTGTGTCTTTGTTTTTCTTTTATGACAGCAAGTGCTGTACCTTTCTAATAGACATTCCAGTGTATTCTCTTATAACTCAGTTGTCCATTTGCAAAATTGATCAATTTGGCAGATTTAGAATGTTGCCACTCCTTAGTCAATCGCTGAACATCCTTGGTGGGCATGTGGCTGAGAACAGGTAATCTCTGTAGTAACTAAATCATATGCCAACAGTTTAAGCAACTGACAAAAAAGTACTTATTAAACAAAATTATGATTCTGAGAGCAGTCCTAGTGGTTTTTTTTTCTTTCTATGACAGTCTATGGGTGAGATTCAAATGATATATCAAGCCCAATTTCCTTTCTAAAATGATCTCTGTTATTGCGCCCATAGCAATCAGGTTTAGCTGTGTAAAGGGTTGGGTGCCTCTCTACTCCGGGGGTAGCGGAGCTGAAATAATGATACAACGTTCCTGAAGGCAGAAACATAATGGAAGTGGAAAGGGGTGAAAAGAATTGAATCCCGCCCTATATGTAATACCTCTTTCTCTGCCGCATATCCAGTTGATGACCTGTCTGCTGTTACAATGATGTACTCCTCAGGTATATAACCTATCTGTTCTGTTTCTGCTTCCTAGTTTTACAAGCATGTTGTCCAGAGTGTTGAGAAATTTGTACAAAAGGTAAGTTTTATGTGCTTTTATGCTGTGTTGTGTTTCTTGTTATTCGTGTTCAGATAATTGCGAAAACCGTTGTACTTGCTACTAATCACAAAACTCAGGATTTCTGCAGCGGGGTACACTGGTATTCCACAGGGATTAACATCGGGGTGTAGAGTTGGATCTTGGTCCGAGGCACAAACAGGCTAAAGCTTTGACTGTTCCCAGGATGCACTGCACTGCCTCCTCTATAGCCCCGCCTCCAGGCACTGGAGCTCAGTTTGTAAGTTGGTGCCTGCAGTGCAGGCAGCTAATAGGTGGGGCTGCGCTGGACAGCCCTTATAAGAGCTTTTCTCTAACGTCCTAAGTGGATGCTGGGGACTCCGTCAGGACCATGGGGAATAGCGGCTCCGCAGGAGACAGGGCACAAAAATAAAGCTTTAGGATTAGGTGGTGTGTACTGGCTCCTCCCCCTATGACCCTCCTCCAAGCCTCAGTTAGGTTTTTGTGCCCGTCCGAGCAGGGTGCAATCTAGGTGGCTCTCTTAAAGAGCTGCTTAGAAAAAGTTTTTTAGGTTTTTTGCTGGCAACAGGCTCACTGCATCGAGGGACTTAGGGGAGAGAATTTCAACTCACCTGCGTGCAGGATGGATTGGATTCTTAGGCTACTGGACACCATTAGCTCCAGAGGGAGTCGGAACACAGGTCTCACCCTGGGGTTCGTCCCGGAGCCGCGCCGCCGACCCCCCTTACAGATGCTGAAGATTGAAGGTCCGGAAACAGGCGGCAGAAGGCTCTTCAGTCTTCATGAAGGTAGCGCACAGCACTGCAGCTGTGCGCCATTGTTGTCACACACTTCACACCAAGCGGTCACGGAGGGTGCAGGGCGCTGCTGGGGGCGCCCTGGGCAGCAATATTTTAATACCTTATGGCAAAAGAATACATCACATATAGCCATTAAGGCTATATGTATGTATTTAACCCATGCCAGTTATCTAAAACTACGGGAGGAAAGCCCGCCGAAATAGGGGGCGGGGCTTATTCTCCTCAGCACATAGCGCCATTTTCCTGCTCAGCTCCGCTGTGAGGAAGGCTCCCAGGACTCTCCCCTGCACTGCACTACAGAAACAGGGTAAAACAGAGAGGGGGGGCAGTTTTTGGCGATATATTGGATATATTTAAGCTGCTATAAGGAACAACACTTATATAAGGTTGTTCCCATATATATTATAGCGCTTGGGTGTGTGCTGGCAAACTCTCCCTCTGTCTCCCCAAAGGGCTAATGGGGTCCTGTCTTCGATAAGAGCATTCCCTGTGTGTCTGCTGTGTGTCGGTACGTGTGTGTCGGTACGTGTGTGTCGACATGTATGAGGACGATGTTGGCGTGGAGGCAGAGCAATTGCCGATAATGGTGATGTCACCCCCCAGGGAGTCGACACCGGAATGGATGGCTTTGTTTATGGAATTACGTGATAATGTCAGCACATTACAAAAATCAGTTGACGACATGAGACGGCCGGCAAACCAGTTAGTACCTGCCCAGGCGTCTCAGACACCGTCAGGGGCTGTAAAGCGCCCTTTACCTCAGTCGGTCGACACAGACCCAGACACAGACACTGAATCTAGTGTCGACGGTGATGAAACAAACGTATTTTCAAGTAGGGCCACACGTTATATGATCACGGCAATGAAGGAGGCTTTGCATATCTCTGATACTGCAAGTACCACAAAAAGGGGTATTATGTGGGGGGTGAAAAACTACCTGTAGTTTTTCCTGAATCAGAGGAATTAAATGATGTATGTGATGAAGCGTGGGTTAACCCAGATAGAAAAATGCTAATTTCAAAAAAGTTATTAGCATTATACCCTTTCCCGCCAGAGGTTAGGGCGCGCTGGGAAACACCCCCTAGGGTGGATAAGGCGCTCACACGCTTATCAAAACAAGTGGCGTTACCGTCTCCTGATACGGCCGCCCTCAAGGATCCAGCGGATAGGAGACTGGAAACTACCCTAAAAAGTATATACACACATTCTGGTGTTATACTGCGACCAGCCATCGCCTCAGCCTGGATGTGCAGTGCTGGGGTCGTCTGGTTGGATTCCCTGACTGAAAATATTGATACCCTGGATAGGGACAGTATTTTATTGACTATAGAGCAATTAAAGGATGCTTTCCTTTATATGCGTGATGCGCAGAGAGATATTTGCACTCTGGCATCGAGAGTAAATGCGATGTCCATATCTGCCAGAAGGAGTTTATGGACGCGACAGTGGTCAGGTGATGCGGATTCCAAACGACATATGGAAGTATTGCCGTATAAAGGGGAGGAATTATTTGGCGTCGGTCTTTCGGATCTGGTGGCCACGGCAACTGCCGGAAAATCCACTTTTTTACCTCAGACCCCCTCCCAACAGAAAAAGACACCGTCTTTTCAGCCGCAGTCCTTTCGGTCCTATAAGAACAAGCGGACAAAAGGACAGTCATATCTGCCTCGGGGCAGAGGAAGGGGTAAGAGAGGGCAGCAAGCAGCCCCTGCCCAGGAACAGAAGCCCTCCCAGGGTTCTGCAAAGCCCTCAGCATGACGCTGGGGCCTTACAAGCGGACTCAGGAGCGGTGGGGGGTCGACTCAAGAATTTCAGCGCACAGTGGGCTTGCTCACAGGTGGACCCCTGGATTCTGCAGGTAGTATCTCAGGGTTACAGGTTGGAATTCGAGAAGTCTCCCCCTCGCCGGTTCCTAAAGTCTGCTTTGCCAACGTCTCCCTCAGACAGGGCGACGGTATTGGAAGCCATTCACAAGCTGTTTTCTCAGCAGGTGATAGTCAAGGTACCCCTCCTACAACAGGGAAAGGGGTATTACTCCACGCTATTTGTGGTACCGAAGCCGGACGGCTCGGTAAGACCTATTCTAAATCTGAAATCTTTGAACCTGTACATACAAAAATTCAAGTTCAAGATGGAGTCACTCAGAGCAGTGATAGCGAATCTGGAAGAAGGGGACTTTATGGTGTCCCTGGACATCAAGGATGCTTACCTGCATGTCCCAATTTGCCCTTCACATCAAGGGTACCTCAGGTTCGTGGTGCAAAACTGTCATTATCAGTTTCAGACGCTGCCGTTTGGATTGTCCACGGCACCTCGGGTCTTTACCAAGGTAATGGCCGAAATGATGATCCTTCTACGAAGAAGAGGCGTATTAATTATCCCTTACTTGGACGATCTCCTGATAAGGGCAAGGTCCAGAGAACAGCTGGAAGACGGAGTAGCACTAACCCAACTAGTGCTGCAACAACACGGGTGGATTCTGAATTTTCCAAAATCTCAGTTGACCCCGACGACACGTCTGCTGTTCCTGGGAATGATTCTGGACACTGTTCAGAAAAAGGTGTTTCTTCCGGAGGAGAAAGCCAGGGAGTTATCCGAACTTGTCAGGAACCTCCTAAAACCAGGGACAGTGTCTGTGCATCAATGCACAAGAGTCCTGGGAAAGATGGTGGCTTCTTACGAAGCGATTCCATTCGGCAGATTCCACGCACGAACTTTTCAGTGGGATCTGCTGGACAAATGGTCCGGATCGCATCTGCAGATGCATCAGCGGATAACCTTATCGCCACGGACAAGGGTGTCTCTTCTGTGGTGGTTGCAGAGTGCTCATCTGTTAGAGGGCCGCAGATTCGGCATACAGGACTGGGTCCTGGTGACCACGGATGCCAGTCTGAGAGGCTGGGGAGCGGTCACACAGGGAAGAAACTTCCAGGGAGTATGGTCAAGCCTGGAGATGTCTCTTCACATAAATATACTGGAGCTAAGAGCGATTTACAATGCTCTAAGTCTGGCAAGACCCCTGCTTCAGGGTCAGCCGGTGTTGATCCAGTCGGACAACATCACGGCAGTCGCCCACGTAAACAGACAGGGCGGCACAAGAAGCAGGACAGCAATGGCAGAAGCTGCAAGGATTCTTCGCTGGGCGGAAGATCATGTGATAGCACTGTCAGCAGTATTCATTCCGGGAGTGGACAACTGGGAAGCAGACTTCCTCAGCAGACACGATCTACACCCGGGAGAGTGGGGACTTCATCCAGAAGTCTTCCACATGATTGTGAACCGTTGGGAAAAACCAATGGTGGATATGATGGCGTCCCGCCTCAACAAAAAACTGGACAGGTATTGCGCCAGGTCAAGAGATCCTCAGGCAATAGCTGTGGATGCTCTGGTAACACCGTGGGTGTTCCAGTCAGTGTATGTGTTCCCTCCTCTGCCTCTCATACCAAAAGTACTGAGAATTATACGGCAAAAGGGAGTAAGAACGATACTAGTGGCTCCGGATTGGCCAAGAAGAACTTGGTACCCGGAACTTCAAGAGATGCTCACGGAGGATCCGTGGCCTCTACCTCTAAGACGGGACCTGCTTCAGCAGGGACCGTGTCTATTCCAAGACTTACCGCGGCTGCGTTTGACGGCATGGCGGTTGAACGCCGAATTCTAAAGGAAAAAGGCATTCCGGAAGAGGTCATTCCTACACTGGTAAAAGCCAGGAAGGAGGTGACTGCACAACATTATCACCGCATTTGGAGAAAATATGTTGCGTGGTGTGAGGCCAGGAAGGCCCCCACGGAGGAATTTCAACTGGGTCGATTCCTACATTTCCTGCAAACAGGATTGTCTATGGGCCTCAAATTGGGGTCCATTAAGGTACAAATTTCGGCCCTGTCGATTTTCTTCCAAAAAGAATTGGCTTCAGTTCCTGAAGTCCAGACTTTTGTAAAAGGAGTACTACATATACAGCCCCCGGTTGTGCCCCCAGTGGCACCGTGGGATCTTAATGTAGTCTTGGATTTTCTCAAATCCCATTGGTTTGAGCCGCTCAAATCGGTGGAGCTGAAGTATCTTACATGGAAAGTAACCATGCTACTGGCCCTGGCTTCAGCCAGGAGAGTATCAGAATTGGCGGCTTTATCATATAAGAGCCCATATCTGATTTTCCATACGGACAGGGCAGAACTGCGGACGCGTCCTCATTTTCTGCCTAAGGTGGTGTCAGCGTTTCACCTGAAGCAGCCTATTGTGGTGCCTGCGGCTACTAACGAGTTGGAGGATTCCAAGTTGTTGGACGTGGTCCGGGCATTGAAAATATATATTTCAAGAACGGCGGGAGTCAGAAAGTCTGACTCACTGCTTATATTGTATGCACCCAACAAGATGGGTGCTCCTGCTTCTAAGCAGACGATTGCTCGTTGGATTTGTAGCACAATTCAACTTGCACATTCTGTGGCAGGCTTGCCACAACCTAAATCTGTCAAGGCCCATTCCACAAGGAAAGTGGGCTCATCCTGGGCGGCTGCCCGGGGAGTCTCGGCATTACAACTCTGCCGAGCTGCTACTTGGTCAGGGGCAAACACGTTTGCAAAATTCTACAAATTTGATACCCTGGCTGAGGAGGACCTTGAGTTCTCTCATTCGGTGCTGCAGAGTCATCCGCACTCTCCCGCCCGTTTGGGAGCTTTGGTATAATCCCCATGGTCCTGACGGAGTCCCCAGCATCCACTTAGGACGTTAGAGAAAATAAGAATTTACTTACCGATAATTCTATTTCTCGTAGTCCGTAGTGGATGCTGGGCGCCCATCCCAAGTGCGGATTGTCTGCAATACTTGTACATAGTTATTGTTACAAAAAAAATCGGGTTGTTATTTGTTGTGAGCCGTCTGTTCAGAGGCTCCTACGTTTGTCATACTGTTAACTGGGTTCAGATCACAAGTTATACGGTGTGATTGGTGTGGCTGGTATGAGTCTTACCCGGGGTTCAATATCCTTCCTTATTGTGTACGCTCGTCCGGGCACAGTATCCTAACTGAGGCTTGGAGGAGGGTCATAGGGGGAGGAGCCAGTACACACCACCTAATCCTAAAGCTTTATTTTTGTGCCCTGTCTCCTGCGGAGCCGCTATTCCCCATGGTCCTGACGGAGTCCCCAGCATCCACTACGGACTACGAGAAATAGAATTATCGGTAAGTAAATTCTTATTTTTAAGAAGAAAGAAAACTTTAAGGGCCGCAGCACAGGCACTAGATGCTGTGTATGTCATGCTGACATTCTGTTCTGCGGCTCCATCACCTCTTCCAGCGGCTCTGCATACTCCTGTGCCCTGGTTGCAGGGTACTTGCAGCAGAGGCGGTCCGGTCATCACCGCTGCTGCTCTCCTGGATCGCGTGGCCGCACAGAGGGGGGGAGGTAAGAGGGTCCCCCAGGTGGGACCCACCGAATTCGCAATCCGGTCACGGTCCCAGGAGACAGACTGCTCAGCTGCCGTAGACACTGTGGCCATGCAGGGACTATATCCACCAGGGCAGGGAGCACAGGTTGGATTTACTAAAATCCGTTTATTATAGGCTCCATAGTACCCGGTGATGAAGTCCAGCAGAGGGGATAAGGCGCTGACCTGTAGCCCCCGCAGTTTTATTTTTTACATGTAATAATTTCTGTATTGTACCTGTGACTGTGTGTGCCTATAGCTGCTGTGTGGATTCTATTCTGTCTATAACACATATTGCTATCACTATATTCTGTGCCCTGGTGGGTCTAAGTCCGTCAGGGTCTCCTATACCATATAGTGTTCCACAGGATGTACTGTTTTATATTTTTCACTGTGTGTTTCAGTCACCTCAAACCACTTAAATCCTCTTTTTATGCTCAGCAATTGGGGTCACATATCTTAGGTTTTTTTTGTCAGGTATTGTGTTTGTCTGTGTTTGTACTGATACGCCCTAAGGCTACAGTACCAATAATGTCTGCTACACAGGACGGGAAATCTGCAGATGCTCCTGCATCATTCAATGCTGGCGCCACGGAGTTACCTGACGAAATGATTTCTGCTGAGGGTTCAGGTACTTGGTGTTTTGCACCCCCTAGTCAGCCCGCAGCACTTGTGGCAGATCCACCTTGGGCTGCATTTTCAAATATGCTGACTACGCTTGTAACAAGACTTACGCCTCCTATGGGAACTCCTGTGCCATTACAGCCGCATATTGTCCCTGTAGTTAATCCACCATGGGCGGATACTCTGTCAACCCAGTTACAGCAAATAAATCAGTCCTTGGTTAAACAAAAACCTAACACTCGCCCTACTGGGACCAAAGGGCCATCTAATAGGGCCATTTCTTCATCACAATCCACTAATATTTCGGATGATTCTTCCGATTCGGATGGGGAATATACTGATCCATCAGATGCTGATGCCGCTGCTTCTGATGAAGATTCTACAACACATGTTGATGTTCCTGACCTAGTGGAGGCTATCTAGCTAATTCTTCAGATTGATGATGATGAGATTGACCCTCCTGATACGTCCAAGAAACCTGATAAGTTCAAACGTCAGAAGGTTACTAAATTAGTCTTAACACATTCTGACCATTTAATTGACATACGTCAGGAATCCTGATCTTCTCCAGAAAATACATTTTACCTGTCTAAAAAGATGCTAGCTCGTTATCCTATCTCTGCGGAGTTGAGTAACAAGTGGGAAACCCCGCCACCAGTGGACTCGCATGTAGCCCGTCTTTTGGTGTCATCTACTCTGCCTGTCACCACCGTCACCTCTTTGAATGAACCGACGGATAAGCGTGTGGAGGGTTGCTTGAAGTCTATTTAAACTCTTACAGGTGCTGTACATAGATCCACTATGGCAGCCTCTTGGGCTGAAAAAGGCATTGAAGCATGGGTTCAAGCAATTGAGGAAGAGCTACTTCTGACTTTTTCTGACATTGCCAGACACTATCTGTCCTATATTACCACAGCCTCCCACTATATTCAGGAGGTGGCCCCTGATACAGGCATTATGGCAGCCAAGGCATCTACTACGTCTATCCTGGACTCTAAGAAGACTTTGGAGGTACTCCTGATTTCTCTAACGTCCTAAGTGGATGCTGGGGACTCCGTAAGGACCATGGGGAATAGCGGCTCCGCAGGAGACTGGGCACAAAAGTAAAGCTTTAGAACTACCTGGTGTGCACTGGCTCCTCCCCCTATGACCCTCCTCCAAGCCTCAGTTAGATTTTTGTGCCCGAACGAGAAGGGTGCACACTAGGTGGCTCTCCTGAGCTGCTTAGTGAAAAGTTTAGTTTTAGGTTTTTTATTTTCAGTGAGACCTGCTGGCAACAGGCTCACTGCATCGAGGGACTAAGGGGAGAAGAAGCGAACTCACCTGCGTGCAGAGTGGATTGGGCTTCTTAGGCTACTGGACATTAGCTCCAGTGGGACGATCACAGGCCCAGCCATGGATGGGTCCCAGAGCCGCGCCGCCGGCCCCCTTACAGAGCCAGAAGACAGAAGAGGTCCGGAAAATCGGCGGCAGAAGACGTCCTGTCTTCAACAAGGTAGCGCACAGCACTGCAGCTGTGCGCCATTGCTCTCAGCACACTTCACACTCCGGTCACTGAGGGTGCAGGGCGCTGGGGGGGGGGGGGGGGGGGGGGTGGGGCGCCCTGAGACGCAATAAAAACACCTTGGATGGCAAAAAATGCATCACATATAGCTCCTGGGCTATATGGATGCATTTAACCCCTGCCAGAATACATAGAAAAACGGGAGATAAGGCCGCCGAGAAGGGGGCGGAGCCTATCTCCTCAGCACACTGGCGCCATTTTCCCTCACAGTTCCGTTGGGAGGGAAGCTCCCTGGCTCTCCCCTGCAGTCACTACACTACAGAAAGGGTTAAAAAAGAGAGGGGGGCACTAATTACGCGCAGTATTAAAAGATACAGCAGCTATAAGGGGAAAAACACTTATATAAGGTTATCCCTGTATATATATAGCGCTCTGGTGTGTGCTGGCAAACTCTCCCTCTGTCTCCCCAAAGGGCTAGTGGGGTCCTGTCCTCTATCAGAGCATTCCCTGTGTGTGTGCTGTATGTCGGTACGTTTGTGTCGACATGTATGAGGAGAAAAATGATGTGGAGACGGAGCAGATTGCCTGTAATAGTGATGTCACCCCCTAGGGGGTCGACACCTGAGTGGATGAACTGTTGGAAGAAATTACGTGACAGTGTCAGCTCTGTATAAAAGACAGTGGTTGACATGAGACAGCCGGCTACTCAGCTTGTGCCTGTCCAGACGTCTCATAGGCCGTCAGGGGCTCTAAAGCGCCCGTTACCTCAGATGGCAGATATAGACGCCGACACGGATACTGACTCCAGTGTCGACGGTGAAGAGACAAATGTGACTTCCAGTAGGGCCACACGTTACATGATTGAGGCAATGAAAAATGTTTTACACATTTCTGATAATACGAGTACCACCAAAAAGGGGTATTATGTTCGGTGAGGAAAAACTACCTGTAGTTTTCCTGAATCTGAGAAATTAAATGAGGTGTGTGATGATGCGTGGGTTTCCCCCGATAACAACTGATAATTTCTAAAATGTTATTGGCATTATATCCTTTCCCGCCAGAGGTTAGGGTGCGTTGAGAAACACCCCCTAGGGTGGATAAAGTGCTCACACGCTTGTAAGGGCTCTACCCTCTCCTGAGATGGCCGCCCTTAAGGATCCTGCTGATAGAAAGCAGGAGGGTATCCTAAAATGTATTTACACACATACTGGTGTTATACTGAGACCAGCAATCGCCTCAGCCTGGATGTGCAGTGCTGGGTTGGCGTGGTCGGATTCCCTGACTGAAAATATTGATACCCTAGATAGGGACAATATATTTTTGCCTATAGAGCATTTAAAAGATGCATTTCTATATATGCGTGATGCACAGCGGAATATTTGCCGACTGGCATCAAGTCTAAGTGCGTTGTCCATTTCTACCAGTAGAGGGTTATGGACACGACAGTGGTCAGGTGATGCGGATTTCAAACGGCATTTGGAAGTATTGCCTTATTAAGGGGAGGAGTTATTTGGGGTCGGTCTTTCAGACCTGGTGGCCACGGCAACAGCTGGGAAATCCACGTTTGTACCCCAGGTCGCCTCTCAACATGAGAAGACGCCGTATTATCAGGCGCAGTCTTTTCGTGGACAAGCGGGCAAAAGGTTCCTCATTTCTGCCCCGTGACAGAGGGAGAGGAAAAAGGCTGCAGAAATCAGCCAGTTCCCAGGAACAGAAACCCTCTCCCGCCTCTGCCAAGCCCTCAGTATGACGCTGGGGCTTTACAAGCAGAATCAGGCACGGTGGGGGGCCCGTCTCAATGAATTTCAGCGCGCAGTGGGCTCACTCGCAAGTAGACCCCTGGATCCTTCAGGTGATATCTCAGGGGTACAAATTGGAATTCGAGACGTCTCCCCCTCGCCGTTTCCTAAAGTCGGCTTTACCGATGTCTCCTTCTGACAGGGAGACAGTTTTGGAAGCCATTCACAAGCTGTATTCCCAGCAGGTGATAATCAAGGTACCCCTCCTGCAACAGGGAACGGGGTATTATTCCACACTGTTGTGGTACCGAAGCCGGACGGCTCGGTGAGACCGATTCTAAATCTAAAATCTTTGAACACTTACATACAGAGGTTCTAATTCAAGATTGAGTCACTCAGAGCAGTGATTGCAAACCTGGAAGAAGGGGACTACATGATGTCTCGGGACATCAAGGATGCTTACCTTCATGTCCAAATTTACCCTTCTCACCAAGGGTACCTCAGGTTTATGGTACAGAACTGTCACTATCAGTTCAGACGCTGCCGTATGGATGGTCCACGGCACCCCGGGTCTTTACCAAGGTAATGGCCGAAATGATGATATTCCTTCGAAGGAAGGGAATTTTAGTTATCCCTTACTTGGACGATTCCCTGATAAGGGTAAGATCCAGGGAACAGTTGGAGGTCGGTGTAGCACTATCTCAGGTAGTGTTGCGGCAGCACGATTGGATTCTCAATATTCCAAAATCGCAGCTGGTTCCGACGACTCGTCTTCTGTTCCTAGGGATGATCCTGGACACAGTCCAGAAAAAGGTGTTTCTCCCGGAGGAGAAAGCCAGGGAGTTATCCGAGCTAGTCAGGAACCTCCTAAAACCGAGCCAAGTCTCAGTGCATCAATGCACAAGGGTTCTGGGTAAAATTGTGGCTTCCTACGAAGCAATCCCATTCGGCAGATTCCACGCAAGAACTTTCCAGTGGGACCTGCTGGACAAATGGTCCGGGTCGCATCTTCAGATGCATCAGCGGATAACCCTGTCACCAAGAACAAGGGTGTCCCTCCTGTGGTGGTTGCAGAGTGCTCATCTTCTAGAGGGCCGCAGATTCGGCATTCAGGACTGGGTCCTGGTGACCACGGATGCCAGCCTGCGAGGCTGGGAAGCAGTCACACAGGGAAGGAATTTCCAGGGCTTATGGTCAAGCCTGGAGACATCACTTCACATAAATATCCTGAAGCTAAGGGCCATTTACAATGCTCTAAGCTTAGCAAGACCTCTGCTTCAAGGTCAGCCGGTGTTGATCCAGTCGGACAACATCACGGCAGTCACCCACGTAAACAGACAGGTTGGCACAAGAAGCAGGAGGGCAATGGCAGAAGCTGCAAGGATTCTTCGCTGGGCAGAAAATCATGTGATAGCACTGTCAGCAATTCCGGGAGTGGACAACTGGGAAGCAGACTTCCTCAGCAGACACGACCTCCACCCGGGAGAGTGGGGACTTCACCCAGAAGTCTTCCACATGATTGTTGGGAAAAACTCGACAGGTATTGCGCCAGGTCAAGGGACCCTCAGGCAATAGCTGTAGACGCTCTGGTAACACCGTGGGTGTACCAGTCAGTGTATGTGTTCCCTCATCTGCCTCTCATACCCAAGGTACTGAGATTGATAAGATGGAGAGGAGTAAGCACTATATTCGTGGCTCCGGATTGGCCAAGAAGGACTTGGTAACCGGAACTTCAAGAGATGCTCACGGAGGATCCGTGGCCTCTACCTCTATGAAGGGACCTGCTCCAGCAAGGACCCTGTCTGTTCCAAGACTTACCGCGACTGCGTTTGACGGCATGGCGGTTGAACGCCGGATCCTGAAGGAAAAAAGGCATTCCGGATGAAGTCATCCCTATCCTGATCAAAGCCAGGAAGGATGTAACCGCAAAACATTATCACCGCATTTGGCGAAAATATGTTGCGTGGTGCGAGGCCAGTAAGGCCCGATGGAGGAAATTCAACTGGGTCGATTCCTACATTTCCTGCAAACAGGAGTGTCTATGGGCCTGAAATTGGGGTCCATTAAGTTTCAAATTTCGGCCCTGTCAATTTTCTTCCAAAAAGAACTAGCTTCAGTCCCTGAAGTTCAGACGTTGTAAAAGGGGTACTGCATATACAGCCTCCTTTTGTGCCTCCAGTGGCACCTTGGGATCTCTATGTAGTTTTTGGGTTCCAAAAAGTCACATTGGTTTGAACCACTTAAATCTGTGGAGTTAAAATATCTCACATGGAAAGTGGTCATGCTGTTGGCCCTGGCCTGGGCCAGGCACGTGTCAGAATTGGCGGCTTTATCCTGTAAAAGCCCTTATCTGATTTTCCATTCGGACAGGGCGGAATTGAGGACTCGTCCTCAGTTTCTCCCTAAGGTGGTTTCAGCGTTTCACCTGAACCAACCTATTGTGGTGCCTGCGGCTACTAGGGACTTGGAGGACTCCAAGTTACTAGACGTTGTCAGGGCCCTGAAAATATGTTTCCAGGACGGCTGGAGTCAGAAAATCTGACTCGCTGTTTATCCTGTATGCACCCAACAAGCTGGGTGCTCCTGCTTCCAAGCAGACTATTGCTCGTTGGATTTGTAGTACAATTCAGCTTGCACATTCTGTGGCAGGCCTGCCACAGCCAAAAATCTGTAAATGCCCACTCCACAAGGAAGATGGGCTCATCTTGGGCGGCTGCCCGAGGGGTCTCGGCTTTACAACTTTGCCGAGCAGCTACTTGGTCAGGAGCAAATACGTTTGTAAAATTCTACAAAATTGATACCCTGGCTGAGGAGGACCTGGAGTTCTCTCATTTGGTGCTGCAGAGTCATCCGCACTCTCCCGCCCGTTTGCGAGCTTTGGTATAATCCCCATGGTCCTTACGGAGTCCCCAGCATCCACTTAGGACGTTAGAGAAAATAAGAATTTACTTACCGATAATTCTATTTCTCGTAGTCCGTAGTGGATGCTGGGCGCCCATCCCAAGTGCGGATTGTCTGCAATACTGGTACATAGTTATTGTTACCAAAAAAAAAGCGGGTTATTGCTGTAGTGAGCCATCTTTTCTAGAGGCTCCTCTGTTATCATGCTGTTAACTGGGTTTAGATCACGAGTTGTACGGTGTGATTGGTGTGGCTGGTATGAGTCTTACCCGGGATTCAAAATCCTTCCTTATTGTGTACGCTCGTCCGGGCACAGTATCCTAACTGAGGCTTGGAGGAGGGTCATAGGGGGAGGAGCCAGTGCACACCAGGTAGTTCTAAAGCTTTACTTTTGTGCCCAGTCTCCTGCGGAGCTGCTATTCCCCATGGTCCTTACGGAGTCCCCAGCATCCACTACGGACTACGAGAAATAGAATTATCGGTAAGTAAATTCTTATTTTAAAGAAGATATACTATTTAGAGATGATCTGAACAAGATTGTGACCGACTTGGTGTCGACCAAGACTGCGTTTCTCCCAAGACAGGCTCGCACTTCTACGTCCTCTAA
This sequence comes from Pseudophryne corroboree, assembly GCF_028390025.1. Taxonomy (NCBI): domain Eukaryota; kingdom Metazoa; phylum Chordata; class Amphibia; order Anura; family Myobatrachidae; genus Pseudophryne; species Pseudophryne corroboree. The sequence continues at coordinate 636,877,384 of NC_086447.1, read as the reverse complement.
GCCCAAACCTAAACATTCTTAGGAGCCCGTCAGCCTGGTCCCAACCGGATAAGCCTGCTGCATGACGGGGCGGGACCCCAGGGTGGGAGGCCGACTTTTGCAGTTCGCCCAGGTATGGTTAAAGACCACTTTGGATGCCTGGGTGCAGGAATTGGTCTCTCACGGGTATGTGATATCTTTCAAGAGATGTTCTCCTCGCCAGTTTTGCTCATCGGTTATGCCTTCGGATCCGTTAACAGCACAAACTCTACATTTGGTTGTCCAATCCCTCCTGGATACAGGAGTGATAGTGCTGGTGCCTCTGTCTCAGAGAGGCAGGGGATACTGTTCAAAGCTGTTTTTAGTTCCGAAGCCGAATGGATCCTCCCGGCCTGCTCAACCTCAAATCTTTGAACAAATTTGTGAGGGTGTCCAAATTCCGGATGGAAACTCTGCGCTCTATTGTACTGGCTTTGGAACCCAAGGACTATATGGTATCCCTGGATATACAGGATGCTTACCTATACATGCCTATTGCCATGTCGCATCAGCAATATCTACGGTTTGCTATTGGCAACCTTCATTATCAGTTCCAAGCCTTGCCTTTCGGCCTGACCACGGCTCCTCGGATCTTCACCAAGGTCATGGCGGTCATGACGGCCCTTCTCCGCCGTCAGGTTATCGGGATCCTGCCGTATCTGGACGACTTGTTGATCCTGGCGAACTCCCCAGAGGTTCTCCTCTGTCATCTTGAACTCACAGTCCAATTCCTGCAAGCCCACGGGTGGCTCATCAACTGGGTAAAATCCACATTGGTCCCTGCTCAGAGCATGGTGCACCTGGGGGCATTACTGGACACACACAACCAACGTTTGTTCTTGTCTCCAGAGAAGGTCCTGAAACTTCAGGACGGAATCAGATACTTCCTCTCTTGCCCGCGAGTGTCGATATACCCGACGATGCAAGTACTAGGCCTCATGGTATCGGCCTTCGACATGGTAGAGTACGCTCCATTTCATTCCCGCCCTCTGCAGAGGTTAATCCTTTCCAAGTGGTTCGTCCTGCCTCACCGGATCAGGTCTCAAATGATCTCCTTGACTCCGGAGGTTCGTCTGTCACTGAGTTGGTGGCTAAGGCCCAACAATTGAGCAGGGGTCGTCCCTTCTGGATCTCCAACTGGGTCCTCCTAACGACGGATGCCAGTCTGTGGGGTTGGGGCGTGGTGTTGGAGCAACACTGTCTTCAGGGTCGGTGGACCAGGGAGGAATCTCTCCTCCCGATAAACATTCTGAAATTGCGGGCAGTGTTCAATGCGTTGACACTGGCCCTGCTTTTCATACAGAACAGGCCTGTTCAAGTACAATCAGACAACACGGTGGCATACATAAATCATCAAGGCGGCACTCGAAGCCGCATGGCAATGATGGAAGTGTAAAAAATTCTTTGATGGGCGAAACGCCATCTGCTAGCAATATCGCCAGTGTTCATTCCAGGGGTCCTCAACTGGGAAGCAGACTTCCTCAGTCATCAGGACGTACACGCCGGGAAGTGGAGTCTTCATCCGGAGGTCTTCCAACTCCTTTTGGACAAGTGGGGTCTACCAGATGCAGACCTGATGGCATCTCGACACAATCACAAGGTTCCGGTCTTCAGAGCAAGGACAAGGGATCCTCTAGCAGCGTTCGTGGATGCACTGGCAATTCCATGGAACTTTCGGCTACCATACTTGTTCCCTCCAGTGTCACTCCTGTCCAGGGTAATACGGAAGTTCAAGCAAGAAGGAGGAATACTGCTTCTAGTCGCTCCAGCGTGGCCCAGGCGGCATTGGTTCTCAGACCTGCAGGGTCTCTCGATCGAGTGTCCTCTTCTACTTCCTCAACGCCCAGACCTCCTCGTTCAGGGCCCTTGTGTTTACCAGGACCTGGCAAGACTGGCTTTGACGGCGTGGCTCATGAAGCTTCACTCCTGAGGGCCAAAGGATTTTCTGAGGCGGTCATTCAAACTATGTTGAAGGCCCGCAAACCGGCTTCTGCACGGATTTATTATAGGGTCTGGAATTCTTACTTCACCTGGTGTGCTGCTAAGAATTATGATGTATACAAGTTTAGTGCTTCCAGACTTCAGGCTTTTTTGCAACAAGGCCTGTATTTAAGACTTCGCCTGGCCTCCCTCAAGGTTCACATTTCTGCCTTGTCGGTGTGGTTTCAGCGAAAAATTGTATCTATTCCTGACGTTCATACATTCACTCAGGGTGTATTACGGATTCAGCCTCCCTATGTCCCTCCTTTGGCTCCATGGGATCTGTATGTTGTCCTTAATGCCCTTCAAGAGTCTCCATTGAACCTCTTGAGTCTGTGGACCTTAAATGCCTTACGCTTAAGGTCATTTTTCTGTTGGCTTTTGCCTCTGCTAGGAGGGTGTCTGACTTATGCGCTTTGTCATGTCGTCCACCCTTTCTGATTTTCCACCGTGACCGGGCAGTTCTTAGAACTTGCCCTGGTTATCTACCTAAGGTGGTGTCATCTTTCCACCTTTACCAAGAGATTGTGTTTCCGGCCTTTATCTCTACTGGTTTGTCCTCTAAAGAGTGGTCTTTGGATGTGGTACGGGCTCTCCGTATATATGTAGAAAGGACTACTTATATCAGGAGATCAGATTCTCTTTTGGAACTTTTTGGTTTTCAAAAACTTGGCTGGCCTGCGAATAAGCAGACCATGGCCAGATGGCTTCGAATGGTGATTGCACAAGCTTATGCGCTGGCTGGACTCCTGCTGCTATCAAGGCCCATTCTACTCGGTCTGTTAAACCGTTTTGGGCGGCCCGCCTTAGCGCGTCAATGAACAATTGTGCAAGGCGGCTACGTGGTCCTCAGTGAACACGTTCATCTGGTTCTTTGCCTTTGATACTTCCGCCTCCCAGGATGCTTCCTTTGGACCCTGGGTTCTTGTGCCCGCTACAGTGCGTCCCCTCCCATGAGGAACTGCTTTAGGACATCTCCGATGTTGTTCCCTGTGGAAGATTTATGTTAAGACTTACCATTGTTAAATCGCTTTCTGCGAGGTACACTGGTTTCCACAGGGCGCCCACCCTGATGCAGTTAGCTTCTTTGAGTTTGTATGGCATTAGCCGCTAGTCCCTTTTCCTGTCGTGAGAATATGGGTCTATGTGACTAACATCTACCGTCTCTCTTATCTGCTACTGCATTGGACTGGTTAACAAAACTGTGCTCCAGTGCCTGGAGGCGGGGCTATAGAAGAGGCGGTGCAGTGCATCCTGGGAACAGTCAAAGCTTTAGCCGTTTGATGCCTCGGATCAAGATCCAACTCTACACCCCGATGTTATTCCCTGTGGAAACCAGTGTACCTCGCAGAAAGAGATTTAACAATGGTAAGTCTTACCATAAATCTCCTTTTTTTTTTAATTTTTATTTCTAAAGTATAGTACCAGAAAGCAATACATTGATGGTCACTCTTGTTTTCAAGTCCGTCCTGTATAGCTTAATATAAATCTGTGACCAATACAGATGGAAGGCAGTAAATGTGTTATTTTGTAAAAGCTGCTGGTTTGGCAAGAGACAAACAATGCCATGCTTTAGTAGACAGACTAATGCAAGACTATTGCAGGCCGTAAACCAGGGGGTCTGTAGTTAAAATCTATATAATAGGAGGATGGTTGTCATGTCTCCAACATGCACAGTTAGAGGGGAAGCGCTGTCCTCCTCCCCCCGCCGAATCTTCGACTACCAGTTAGACCTAACACCTGAGACGAAGAATAAGTATAATGGGGAAGGGGACAGTGAGTATGGGCAGATCTGGATCCTTTGTAAGTTGGGTTCTAGACTACTAGAGGTATATTTACTAAAGTGCGAATTTATAGAAGCAGAGATGTTGGCCATAGCAACCTGTCAGATTCTACTTATTTATCTAGCACCTTCTAGAAGATAATAGCAAGAATCTTATTGGTTGCTGCGAGCAACATCTCCACTACTAAAACCTTGCACTTTAGTAAATATACTCCCTAGTGTTTAATGATTTATGAAATGGCAGATATTTTTTGTTAGTAATATATCCATACATAGTCCTGGCATCCCCAATCACAGCTGTGAGAAATACGGTTATGTTACATGGGCTTTTCTTTGCGAATAACTGTATTTATTGCAACTCAAGAGAGAGCGCGATATCATTTCTATCTTGATTGCTAGCACTATAGCAATATTAGATCTATGCAGAGTAGATCTAATTGAAGCAGCTTATATTTACAGCTTCTTCTTTTTTTTTTACTTTAATTTTTTTATACATTCTGTTTTACTAAAGGCCTGTACTGACGTGGGAGATTTCTTCAAAGATGTGTGCTGAGCAATCTAGCACAGAACCAACTTAATATAGAGTTAATGGTTCGTATTCCCGCTTACAGGACACTAATACCCCTTTTCCACTGTAGCACGGGTCGCAGCCGTGTTGCCTGACACGGCTGCGACCCGTGCTACAGCCCCCTTTCACACAGCGCTCACCAACCTGGCATATTGCCTGGTTGGTGACGCTGCTGCTGACGCGGCAGGGGCGGCACTGGGAGATCACATGATCTCCCAGTGCCGCCATCCCATACACCGTGAACGGGAGCCGTGTCGCCTCGACGCGGCTCCCGTTCACACTACACAGCTTACCGGGTTGAACACGTGTTCAACCCGGCAAGCTACCCGGGTAGGATTCCCGGATCACTTGATCCTGGTATTTGCAGTGGGACCCTTTTCCACTAGGGAAAAACACGGGTAAATGCGCGCCCCCGTGTTTTAAAAGCTAGTGGAAAAGGGGTATAAGCTCCTGAGGTGCTGTTTCTCACTCCCAGAGTGTGAGCTCACACCGGCAGCATGCCGCCACCCTTAACAGATGCTGAAGACAGACGTGGTGCGGTGAGTGTTACACCGGGGACCCAGTTAGCGGGTCCCCAGTGACCATGGCGGCATAATGGCGTGGCAGTCACGGGCCACGAGCTGCGCTGACTGCCGCGGACCCACACTGGCTGAAGAAACTGGGTTGTTATCTCTGTTTCTGCTGCGGGGTACACTGGGCTCCACAAGGAATTACATCGGGGTGTAGAGTAGGATCTTGATCCCAGGCACCAACAGGCTCAAAGCTTTGTATGTTCCCAAGATGCACAGTGCTGCCTCCTCTATAACCCCGCTTCCATGCCATGGAGCTCAGTTTGTAAGTTGGTGCCTTGCCGTATGCAGGCACTTAACAGGTGCTGCTCTAGGCAGCCTTTTCAGAGCTTCATTTACAAACTGAAAGACAGAAGAAATGCATGAAGATTTACAGGGCTGCTGCAGGCAAAGTCTCATAGACTTTCCTGCGTGCAGCTCCTCGGTTGCCGGGTCACTGCAGCGGAGGCGCCGGCTTCTTCCCTCTTCACATGAGTCACACACACGCCGCCGTCTCCCGGATCGCGGGGCCGCTGACAAGGGGGAGGTAAGGGGCTTCTGTGCCGCACTTTGCACTGCGATCCAGCGCGACCGTTGGAGGCAGGCTGCACGCGCTGGCGTGGACACGGATTACTGGGCTGATGTTCCACTAGCCACCAGGGATATATTTTATGGGCACAGGTCAGGGGGGACGTTGTACCATTCCCCCCCCCCCCAGAGTTGAGGACTCTAGCATTTTCTGCTGAAGGTGGTTTCATCTGTCCACATGAACCAACCTATTGTGGTGCCAGTGGCTACTGACGCTTTCGTTGAGTCAAAGTCTCTGGATGTGGTCAGAGCTCTAAAAATCTATGTCGCCAGAACGGCTCAGGTTAGGAAAACCGAGGCTCTGTCTGTCCTGTATGCTCCCAACAAGATTGGGTGTCCTGCTTCCAAACAGACCATTGCACGCTGGATCTGTAACACGATTCAGCATGCTCATTCCACGGCTGGATTGCCGTTGCCAAAATTGGTGAAGGCCCATTCTACTAGAAAGGTGGTCTCGTCCTGGGCGGCTGCCCGGGGGGTCTCAGCATTGCAACTTTGCCGAGCGGCTACTTGGTCGGGTTCAAACACTTTTGCGAAGTTTTACAAGTTTATTGCTGAAAATTGTTCATGCCGTTGGCTTGTGTTCTGTTGAATGCCACGTTGTGCGGCGTGCTTGAGGTGTGTGGTGGTATGAATCTCACCTTAGTTTAACAATAAATCCTTTCCTCGAAATATGTCCGTCTCCCTGGGCACAGTTCCTATAACTGGAGTCTGGAGGAGGGGATCCTGTGGATCCCGTCTATACCCCATGGTTCTAATGGTGTCCCCAGCATCATCTACGGACTAAGAGAAAAGGATTTACCGGTAGGTATTAAAATCCTATTAGATCTATCTATCTATCTATCTATCTATCTATCTATCTATCTATCTATCTATCTATCTATCTATCTATCGTGGTTACACCGCTGTCCATTTAGCAAACAAATCTATATTTCTCTTACATCCTAGAGGATGCTGGGGTTCCATTTAGTACCATGGGGTATAGACTGGTCCCTTGGGAGCCATGGGCACTTGAAGAGTTTAATAGTGTGGGCTGGCTCCTTCCTCTATGTCCCTCCTACCAGTTTAGAAAATGTGCCCGGTGGATCCGGGCACAGCTAGGGGAGCTCTTAGGCGATCTTTTAGTTTTATTATTATTATTATTATTATTATTATTTTTAAAGAGTTAGGTACAGGGAGACTTTTGGCAACAGCCTCCCTGCTTCGTGAAACTTAGGGGGGCAGTAGGATCCAACCCTAGAGGTTAATGGCCCCTATCTCCACTGACAGGACACTGAGCTCCTTACGGTTATGATTGCAAGCCCCCGAGGCAACCGCTCACTCCAGCTGCATTGCCGCCACCCCCTAACAGAGCCAGAAGATTGAGGTGGTGAGTATGACGCCAGCGCCCCGATAAGCGGGTCACCGGCGATAATGGCGGCACAAGGGTAGGAGCGCAACGCTGTAAAGCTGCGCTCCGGAGGGCTCAGAGGTACAGTTGTGCACCGCTGTGAGGAGCGCCCTGTGCCAGTGCAATACCCTAAACACTGGTCACTATGGCTATCGGGGACTCTGTACTGCTGCTAGCAGCTATTTACCTCAGACCAGTATAAAATCAGAAGTGCGGGAAGACGCGCCATTACAGGGGCGGAGCTTCTCCTCAGAGCGGATCCATCACTCACCAGCGCCATTTTCTCCCTGCAGATCACAGCCAAGATGCGCTGACGGGTAGCGCTGACCCTCCACATACAGCTATCCTGTGTGGTACCAGGGGGTTATAGAAGGGGGGGGGGGGGGGGGAGAGTGTTATTCACTGTCATCATTGCTGTTTAATCTATTAACGTTACTCAGTCAGCACCAGGCATTTATCATATAACTGCCTACTGGGGCACTGTGTGTGCTGGCTTCTTATACTCTGTGTCTCTCTGAATGTACTCTGGGGGAAATTGTGTCTGAAATTTTCCTGTGTGTGTGTGTATATTTATTTCTCTTGCGTCCTAGAGGATGCTGGGGTCCATATTAGGACCATGGGGGTGTAGACAGGTCCACCAGGAGCCATGGGCACTTTAAGACTTTGATAGTGTGGGCTGGCTCCTCTATCTATGCCCCTCCTACCAGACTCAGTTTAGAAAATGTTCCCAGAGGAGTCGGTCACAGCTAGGGGAGCTCGTAGAGCAGGCATGTCCAAACTGCGGCCCTCCAGCTGTTGAGAAACTACATATCCCAGCATGCCGTGGCACAGTTTTGCTGTCAGAGAATGCTAAAGCTGTGTCAGGGCATGCTGGGATGTGTAGTTTCTCAACAGCTGGAGGACCGCAGTTTGGACATGCCTGTCCTAGAGCTTCTTTGGTTTTATTTTTTTTAAATTAAAGACAGGTTAGGCACAGGGAGGCTGCTGGGAATAGCTTCCCTGCTTCGTGGGACTTAGGGGGGGAGTAGTATCCAACCCGCTGAGGTTAATGGCAACTATCTCCGCTGACAGGACACTGAGCTCCTGAGGGTGATGATCGTTAGCCCCCGAGGCGACTGCTCACTCCCGCAGCATGCCGCCACCCCCTAACAGAGCCAGAAGATCGTGGTGGTGAGTGTAACACCGTGACCCGACAAGCGGGGAGCTGGTATAAATGGCGGCATCAGAGAGTGGAGCGCAGTACTAACACTGCGCTCCGGAAAGCTCAGTGGTAAAGATGAGGCGCTGTGAGCGGCGCCATGTTAAGGGGGCGGAGCTTCTCAGCGGAATTCAGCGCCATTTTCTTCCTGCGGATCCACCCCTGAGACGCTAACCGGGAGCGCTGACCCTCCACGACTCCAGTTGTCCTGTGTGGTACCAGGGGGTGGTAGAAGGGGGGGGGGGGGGGGGGGGCTGTATTTTACTTGTGTATTTTTATTAAGGATATACAGTCTGCATCAGGCAGTTATTTTATAACTGCCTATTGGGGCGCTGTGTGTGCTGGCTCCAAGCTCTGTGTTTCCCTCCAAGCCTCGCTCCCTCCTGCCCGTTCTCCAGGCAGGGAGGTCCAACTGTGTCTGACATTTTCATTGGAGGGGAAACTGTGTCTGACATTTTTCTGTGTGTGTATGCAAATTCCCACATAACCATGTCCAGGGACTCTGTGTCTTGCGTGGCAGAATATGTATCTTCTCCAGAAAAATCCATTCCATGTACACAGGAATGTAATATTTTGTCTCAGCCCTCCGAATCTGAGCTCCAGTGGGTGGCTTCTATTACTTGTATGATATCCCATTCACTGTGGAGGTTTTGTCTGGTTCTGTCCCCACTACCTCAAAATCCCCTGGTGTATCCAAAAAAAACGTGCGCTTTCTCAAATTATGCAGGTCGACATGGACATCGACCCTGACACGGCAGAGGGTGATGCGGAAATGCAGGGTTTTTTGAGGCTTCCCTGGCAGGGGAGGGGGGGTTCAACTCATTATTGAGACTATTAGGGATGTGTTACACATTACTGACAAACCACCTGAACAGGTAGAGGAGGCTTACTTTACAGACAATAAGAAGGTATCCCTGACCTTAGTAGACACTTCTGTATCTAGACTGTCTAAGAAGGTGGTTTTACCTGTCCCGGGGTCTACCGCTTTGAAAGAACCGGCAGATTGCAAGATTGAAACTACTCCATATACACTGCTTCAGGAGTGGCATTAAGGCCCACTGTTGCCTGTGCATGTATTTCTAAAGGCACGTTACTAGAGGAATTAGATTCTATGGATAGAAGTGACATTGAATTGTTTTTACATAACATACAGGATTCTGCAGGTTTCATGGTGGAGGCCGTGAAGTACCTGGGTAATCTGACTTCGAGGACGTCATCCATGGCTGTGTTGGCACGCAGGGGACTCTGGCCACGCCAATGGTCTGCAGATGCGAAATCCAGGAGAAGTGTGGAGAACCTACCCTTCACAGGTCAGGCTCTATTTGAGGAAGCATTGTATGCGTGGATCTCCACGACAACCGCTGGTAAGTCAACCTTACTTGCCTCAGAAGAAACCTTTTTCTACGTCCTCTGTGCAGTTAATTCGGTCTGCAAAAGCAAAAAAGTCCAAGGCTCCTACCACTTTCTTCAGAGGTGGGCACGCAAAATAAAAAACAATAAAAAACGGCACCTGCTAATTCCCAAGAACAGAAGCTTGCCTCTGTGTCCTCAAAATCTTCAGCATGACGGTGGACCTCCCTGCCTGGAAAACGGGCAGGAGGGAGCGAGGCTCAGACGTTTCAGTCACGTCTGGGTGTCGTCCGGTCTGGATCCCTGGGTACTGGATATTGTGTCCCAGGGGTACAAACTGGAGTTTCAAGAGCTCCCACCCCACAGGTTTTTCAAATCAGGCCTACCAGCTTTGCGGACGGAAAGGGCTATCCTTCAGGAAGTCATTCACAAATTGGAAAGGTCTGCTGTTATTGTTCCAGTTCCACCTCATCTGGTACACCAGGATTACTATTCAAACCTTTTCGTGGTACCGAAACCGGATGGTTCCTTCAAACCAATTTTGAACCTGAAGTCGCTAAACCCTTATCTGAGGGATTTCAAGTTCAAAATGGAGTCTCTGAGAGCAGTGATCTCAGGGCTAGAGGAGGGAGAGTTCCTGGTATCTCCAGATATCAAGGATGCGTACCTCCACATTCCGATTTGGCCACCACACCAGGCTTATCTCAGATTTGCACTGTTGGATTGTCACTGTCAGTTCCAGGCACTGCCATTCGGCCTCTCCACAGCACCGAGGGTGTTCACCGAGGTAATGGCAGAGATGATGATTCTCCTCCGCAAACGGGGTGAATATAATCCATATCTGGATGATCTGCTGATAAAGGCATCTTCCAGGTAGAGGTTATTGCAGTCCATTGCTCTCACGACTCGACTGCTCAGGAAACACGGATGGATCCTGAATCTTCCAAAGTCAGATTTGAAGCCGACAAGGAGATTGTCTTTCCTAGGGATAATTCTCGACACGGAAGTGAGGAGGATATTTCTTCTGGTGAAAAAAGCGTTGGTGATACAAACGATGGTCCGGGATGTCTTGAGACCTGACCGGGTATCGGTTCATCAGTGCATTCGCCTTCTGGGGAAGATGGTTGCCTCCTACGAGGCTCTACAGTACGGAAGATTTCATGCATGTTCCTTCCAACTGGATCTTCTGGATAAGTGGTTGGGATCTCACCTGCACATGCACCAGAGGATATGTCTGTCGCCGAAAGCCAGGATGTCACTCCTGTGGTGGCTACAGCTGCCTCACCTTCTTGAGGGACGCATGTTCGGGATATAGAACTGGATCCTTCTAACCACGGTTGCAAGTCTCAGAGGTTGGGGCGCAGTCACCCAAGGGGAAACCTTCCACGGAAGGTGGTCAAGTCTGGAATCCATTCTTCCAATAAACATTCTGGAGCTAAGTGCTGTGTACAACGGCCTTCTACAAGCGACACATCTTCTACAAGATCAAGCCATTCAGGTGCAGTCAGACAATGTAACGACGGTGGTCTATATAAAGCAACATGGCGGAACGAAGAGCAGAGCTGCAATGTCAGAGGTAACAGGAATCCTCTGGGCAGAGAGGCACGCGTTAGCGCTGTCATCAATCTTCATTCCAGGAGGGGACAACTGGGAAGCGGACTTCCTCAGCAGACACAATCTCCATCCAGGAGAGTTTGGCCTCCATCCGGAGGTGTTCACGGAGGTGACAAGTCTTTGGGGTGTACCTCAAATAGACATGATGGCCTCCTGTCTCAACAAGAAGCTTCGGAGGTACTGTTCCAGGTCATGAGACCCACAAGCAGTGGCGGTGGACACCCTGGTGACTCCGTGGGTGTTCCAGTCAGTGTACGTGTTTCCTACTCTTCCACTCATTCCATGGATTCTCAAACTCATAAAGAGAACAAGAGTTCAGGCAATCCTCATTGCTCTGGACTAGCCAAGAAGGGCTTGGTACGCGGATCTTCTGGATCTACTGCTGGAAGATCCGAGGCCTCTTCCTCTTCGGGGGGACCTTCTGCCACAGGCTGCTTTTGACGGCATGGAGGTTGAGCGCCAGATTTTAGCTCGGAAGGGCATTCCGAACAAGGTTATTCCTACACCTATACAGTCTAGGAAAGGAGTAACGTCTAAACATTACCATCGTATTTGGAAAAAGTATGTCTTTCTGTGAATCCAAGAAGTTTCCTATGGTGAAGTTTCAACTGGTACGGTTTCTCCTCTTCCTGCAAGCAGGTGTGGATATGGGCCTGAGTTTGGGTTCTGTAAAGGTCCAGATTTTGGGCTTATCCATTTTCTTCCAGAAACAACTGGCTTCCCTTTCTGAGGTTCAGACTTTCTTGAAAGGGGTTCTGCTTATCCAGCCTCCCTTTGTGACGCCTACGGCGCCCTAGGATCTTAACGTGGTGTTACAGTTCCTCCAGTTGGGTTTATCGAGCCTCTATAGGAGGTTGAGGTCAAGTTTCTTACGTGGAAGGCTGTAACTTTGTTGGCCTTAGCTTCTGCTAGTTGTGTTTAAGAGTTTGGGGCTTTGTCTTGTAAAAGCCCCTACTTGATCTTCCATGAAGATAGAGCTGAGCTCCGTACATGTCAGCAGTTCCTTCTGAAGGTTGTGTCGGCATTTCATATCAACCAACCTACTGTGGTGCCAGTTGCTACTGACTCCTCAATTTCATCATAGTCCTTGGATGTTGTAAGGGCTCTGAAGATGTATGTGATGAGAACTTCTCGTCATAGAAAGTCGGACTCTCTGTTTGTCCTATATGATCCCAAGAAAATTGGGTGTCCTGCTTCTAAGCAGACTATTTCTCACTGGATGAGGTTCACTGTCCAGCACGCTTATTCTACGGCAGGACTGCCGTGTCCAAAATCTGTCAAGGCCCACTCTACTTGTAAGCTGGGGTCTTCCTAGGCGGATGCCCGAGGTTTCTCGGCAGTGCAACTTTGCCGAGCTGCAACTTGGTCTGGGTCGAACACGTTTGCAAAGTTTTACAAGTTCGATACTTTGGCCTCTGATGATCTGAAGTTCAGTCAATCAGTTCTGCAGGAGCCGCCGCGCTCTCCCTCCCGTTCTGGGAGCTTTGGTACATCCCCATGATACTAATGTGGACCCCAGCATCCTCTAGGACGTAAGAGAAAATAGGATTTTAATTACCTATGGGTAAATCCTTTTCTCATGGTACGTAGAGGATGCTGGGTGCCCGCCCAGCGCTTCGTTTTCCTGTAAACGTTATTTGGTTCAGTACAACTTCGTTTTAGTTGAGTACTGCATTGTTACTTGGTCAGTAATGTTTCAGCAGTTGCTAAGTGTTCAAGCTTCGTTGACTTGACGTGCATTGTATGTGTGAGCTGGTATAAATCTCACCACTATCTGTAAATAATCCTTCTTTCGAAGATGTCCGTCTCCTCGGGCACAGTTTCTAGACTGAGTCTGGTAGGAGGGGCATAGAGGGAGGAGCCAGCCCACACTCTCAAACTCTTAAAGTGCCAATGGCTCCTGGTGGACCCGTCTATACCCCATGTTACTAATGTGGACCCCAGCATCCTCTACGAACTACGAGAAAAGTATTTACCAGTAGGTAACCAAAATCCTATTATATCTCACATTACCATGTCAAGGGACTCTGTTTCTTGTGCTGCAGAGTGTATATCTTCTCCAGAGGAGTCTATTCAGGAATGCAATATACTGTCTCAGCCCTCTGAATCCGAACCCCAATGGGTGGCTTCTCTTAAGGGAATGATATCCCAGATTTCATCTAGGATTGCTCATAATGAGACTGAAACACAGGTTTTTAAAAGATCTGTAGAGGTTTTGTCGTATTCAATTCCCACTACCTCATCCAAGACCTCTGATGTATATCATAAAAAGCGTGCTCTTGCAAAAATAATGCATGTCTACACGGATACTAACTCTGATTCAGAGGACGGTAATGGGGATTAACGGGGTGGGGGGGGTGGGGAGGGAGCATCCCTTGCTAAGGGGGTGCAACTCATGAATGAGGCTATTAGGGATGTTTTACACATCACTGATAAGGTTCTTGAGCAGGTAGAGGAGGCTTACTTTACTGACAATAAGAAAGCCTCCCTTACCTTCTCTGCATATAAAGAATTAAATGCATTGTTTGAAAAATCCTGGGAAAACCCGGAGAAAAAATGTCAGATCCCTAAAAGGGTTCCCTTTCCCTGAGGATAGGAAAAAGTTGGAAAACCCGCCGGTGGTAGACACTTCTGTTTTTAGGTTTTCTAAAAAAAAAGTGGTTTTACCTGTACCTGGGTCCACCGCTTTAAAAGAGCTGGCAGACCGCAAGATTGAGGCTACACTCAAATCTTTATACACAGCAAATGGTGTACTGTAGCTTTAAGACCTACTATTGCTTGTGCATGGATTTCAAAAGCCATTGTAAAGTGGTCAGGCACTTTACTGGAGGACTTAGATTCTATGGATAGAAGTGACATTGAATTATTTTTACGTCACTTACAGTATTCTGCAGGTTTCATGGTGGAAGCCATGAAAGACCTTGGACATCTGAATGCAAGGGCTTCTTCCATGGCTGTCTCTGCACGCAGGGGACTCTGGCTGCACCAATGGTCTGCGGACGCGGAATCTAAGAAGAGTGTGGAGAACCTACCCTTCACAGGTTAGGCTCTGTTTGGGGAAGCGTTAGATGCGTGGATCTACACGGCATCCGCTGTTAAATCAACTTTTCTTCCCTCTGCTACAGCACCGGCTAAGAAATCATGTCCTACTTCTGCGATGCAGTCCTTTCGGACCGCTAACGCAAAAATGTCCAAATCCCCATCCACCTTCTTTAGAGGTGGCCTGGGGAAATCCAGAAAATCTGCACCCACAGGTTCCCAGGACCAGAAACCTGATTCTGCTTTCTCAAAATCCTCGGCATGACGGTAGACCTCCCAGCCTTGAGATCGGGCAGGTGGTTGCAAGACTAATAAATTTCAGTCATGTCTGGGCATCCTCATGCCTGGATCCCTGGGTACTGGATATTGTTACCCAGGGATACAGACTGGAGTTTGAAGAACTCCCACCTCATAGATTCTTCAAATCAGGCTTGCCAGCTTCGCCGACAGAAAGTGCTGTCCTACAGGAAGCCATTCAAAAGTTGCTAAGGACAAATGTCATTGTTCCAGTTCCACCTCACCTACAGCACAAGGTTTATTATTCAAACCTGTTTATGGTACCGAAACCAGATAGTTCGGTAAGGCCGATATTAAACCTAAAGTCATTGAACCCCTATTTGAGGGAATTCAAATTCAAGATGGAGTCTCTGAGAGAGGGGAATTCCTGGTATCCCTGGATATCAAGGATGCGTACCTTCACATTTCAATCTGGCCGCCTCACCAGGTTTATCTCAGATTTGCGCTACTGGATTGTCACTATCCGTTCCAGGCGCTGCCGTTTGTCCTCTCCACGGCACCAAGAGTGTTCACCAAGGTGATGGCAGAGATGATGCTACTCCTTCGCAAGCAGGGTGTGAACATAATTCCTTATCTGGAAAACCTGCTGATAAAAGCGTCTTCCAGGGAGAAGCTGTTACAGAGCATTGCTCTCACGACTCAACTACTCCAGGATCATGGATTGATCCTGAACCTTACAAAGTCGCATTTAGAGCCGAGAAGGAGACTGTCCTTCCTGGGGATGATCCTCGACACCTAAGTACAGAGGGTGTGTCTACCGGAAGAGAAAGCGTTGGTGATACAAGCAATGGTTCGGGAGGTCTTGAAGCCTACCCGGGTATCGGTTAATCAGTGCATTCGCCTTCTGGGGAAGATGGTTGCCTCCTACGAGGCTCTGCAGTACGGAAAGGTTTCATGCTCGGTCCTTCCAACTATATCTCCTGGACAAATGGTCAGAATCTCTTCTTTAAATGCACCAGAGGATATGTCTGTCTCCCAGGGCCAGAATATCGCTTCTCTGGTGGCTGCAAACCTCTCGCCTATTAGAGGGCCGCGGTTCGGGGTTTCAGAATTGGATTCTCCTAAGCACGGATGCAAGTCTCAGAGGTTGGGGAGCAGTCACTCAAGGGGAAAACTTCCAGGGAAGGTGGTCAAGTATGGAATCCATCCTTCCAATAAACATTCTGGAACTATGAGCCATGTACAACTGTCTTCTACAAGCGGCACATTTTCTGAAAGATTAGGCCATTCAGGTTCAGTCAGACAATGTAACGACAGGGCGTAACGAAGAGCAGAGCTGCAATGTCAGAGGTAACAAGAATCATCCTCTGGGAGGAAAAACGCGGTGGTGCGGTCAGCAATCTTCATTCCGGGAGTGGACAACTGGGAAGCGGACTTCCTCAGCAGACACGATCTCCATCCGGGAGTGTGGGGCCTCCACCCAGAGGTGTTCGCAGAGGTGACAAGTCTTTGGGGTGTACCTCAGATAGACATGATGGCCTCACGTCTCAACAAGAAGCTTCGACGGTACTGAACCAGTTCGAGGGATCCACAAGCAGTGGCAGTGGGTGCCCTGGTAACTCCGTGGGTGTTCAAGTCAGTGTATGTGTTCCCTACACTTCCACTAATCCCAAGGATTCTCAAACTTATGAAAAGAACAAGAGTTCAGGCGATCCTCATTGCTCCGGACAGGCCAAGAAGGGCTTAGTACGCGGATCTTCTGGGGTTACTGCTGGAAGATCCGAGGCCTCTTCCTCTTCGAGAGGACCTTCTTCAACAGGGGCCGTTTGTTTATCAAGACTTACCATGGCTACGTTTGACGGCATGGAGGTTGAACGCCAGATCTTATCTCGGAAGGGCATTCCGAACAAGGTTATTCCTACCTTGATACAGGCTAGGAAAGGAGTAACGTCAAGACATTACTATTGGATTTGGAAACGGTATGTGTCTTGGTGTGAATCCAAGAGGTTTTTCTATGGAGGAGTTTAAACTTGGATGGTTTCTCCTCTTCCTGCAAGCAGGAGTGGATGTGGGCCTGCGCCTGGGCTCCATAAAAGTCCAGATTTCGGTCTTGTCCATTTTCTTCCAGAAACAATTGGCTGCCCTCCCTGAGGTTCAGACTTTCTTTAAATGGGTTCTGCACACCCAACCTCCCTTTGTGCCTCCTACGGCACCTTAGGATCTCAATGTGGTTCTGCAGTTCCTGCAATTAAATTGGTTCGACCCCTTACACGAGGTTGAGGTCAAGTTTCTTACTTGGAAGGTAGTCACACTATTGGCATTGGCATCTGCTAGACGTGTGTCAGAATTGGGTGCAGTGTCCTGCAAGAGCCCCTACTTGATTTTCCATGAAGATAGAGCTGAGGTCATGACGCATCAGCAATTTCTTCCGAAGGTTGTGTCGGCTTTTCACATCAACCAACCTATTGTGGTGCCAGTGGCTATTGTCTCCTCAATTCCCTCAAAGTCCTTGGATGTTGTGAGGGCTTTGAGGATTTATGTGAAGAGGACTTCACGTTACAGAAAGTCGGACTCTCTGTTTGTCCTTTATGATACCAACAAGATTGTGTGTCCTGCTTCTAAGCAGACAATTTCTTGCTGGATCAGGTTTACTATCCAATATGCTTATTCTATGGCAGGCTTGCCATGTCCAAAATCTGTTAAGGCCCACTCTACTCGTAAGGTGGGTTCTTCCTGGGCGGCTGCCCGGGGTGTCTCGGTTTTACAGCTTTGCCGAGCAGCTACTTGGTCTGGGTCGAACACGTAGAACTTAGCAAACAAGTTCGATACTTTGGCCTTTGAGGACCTAAAGTTTGGTCAATCAGTTTTGCAGGAGCCTCAGCACACTCCCTCCCATACTGGGAGCTTTGGTACATCCCCATGGTACTAAATGGAAACCCAGCATCCTCTAGGACGTAAAAGAAAATAGGATTTTAATTACCTACGGGTAAATCCTTTTCTCATAGTCCGTAGAGGATGCTGGGCGCCCGCCCAGTGCTTCGTTTTCCTGCATTGTTACTTGGTTAAGTATTGTTGGTTCAGCCGTTGCTGAATCGTTCCAACTTGGTTAGCTTGCTTTCCTTTTTGTTATGTGTGAGCTGGTGTGAATCTCACCACTATCTGTGTATTTCTTTTTCTCGAAGTATGTCCGTCTTCTCGGACACAGTTTATTGACTGAGTTTGGTAGTAGGGGCATAGAGGGAGGAGCCAGCCCACACTATTAAACTCTTAAAGTGCCCATGGCTCCCAAGGGACCCGTCTATACCCCATGGTACTAAATGCAATCCAAGCATCCTCTACGGACTATGAGAAAAGGATTTACCGGTAGGTAATTAAAATCCTATTATAATATACCCAGTGGAGCTTTGCTTTGGACTGTGGTATTGTGTGCTGGTCTTTATCCTCTATGTGTCACTCCATACAGAGCTGTTCGGGGTTACTGTTTCTGTACACTGTGTTGTTTACACTGGTATTCTTATTAACACTGTGTTATCTGCTATAAGAATATCTGGAAAAAGCTGTGTGTCCCCCTCGTGTAACTCCTAAGTTTACACCTTCCTCACAGGGATCTTTACTGTGTACCCAGTGTTCTCTGCCTTCACAGGCTAGTGCTATGCAGGAATCTGAGTGGTTAGAATCATTTAAAACAATGATTGCTAATATTAATACTGAGTTGGCTACGGCTAAGAATGAAAGACAGACCGCAGACAGGCTACTCAGCCCCCTCTGGTGGTCTTTCATAAACGTATGTTTCCACAGGAACTACAGTCTGACTCTGAGACTGACTTGCTGGAGTTGGATGAGGCAGAGCTGGAGGTGGACGAGGATAATTCCCTGTCCCCTGGAGTTGAGGCCCTAATTTATGCCCTTAGGGAGGTCCTCAACATACAATTCCTCTTCAGGTTCTGCCTCCTTATCATGTATTTTAATGTAAAGACAAAATCCTCTGTCACCTTTCCTGTTTCAAAGGAGCTAAACTCCCTGTATAAGGAGGCGTGGGTAAACCCTGACAAGAAATTCATTACCCTAAAACGGTTATTGAATTCCTATCCCTGTCCTGCAGAGGATAGAAAAGTTTGGGAAAATCCCCCATCAGGCTGCCACGTAAAATTGTACTGCCTGTATATGGTGCTATCTCCCTCCAAGACCCAGCTGACTGTAAAATTGAGACTACACTCAAATCAATTTATACGGCAGTTGGTGTAGCTCATCGGCCCACTATTGCTTGTGGCTGGATTTCTAGGGCCATGGTAAAAGGGTCTGAAAATATAGTAAGTGGATTGGACTCCCTGCCTCAGAAGGAGATCATTACCCTACTGCACCACATACAGGATGTGGCTAATTTTATGAGTGAAGCCGTTAAGGAATTATATGCCTCATTAATGGCTTTACTACAGCTATGGCGGTCTCGGCCCGCAGGTCTCTGTGTCTGCGACAATGGTCAGCTGATACTGATTCAAAAAAAGGCGTAGAAGACATTTCTTTTACAGGGGATGCCATGTTTGGAGAGGAGCTGAACAAGTGGATAATATCCCAGGCAACGGCAGGTACGTCTACCTATCTGCTGTCTGCTGCACCTCCTGCTAGATGTCCCTACCCTGGGCCCTCTTTGCGGCGAGATTGAGAGGCAGAGCCAGAGGTGCCTCCAATGCTGCTGGAGAATCTTGTGGTAAGTGCCCTAAGCCAGCGGCCACTGGATCTCTGAATCAGTCCTCCGGATCCTCAGCCACGAAGCCCTCCGCGAGACGGTTGGCCGCAGCAGCAAGGTGACTTCCAGGTAGGTACTCGACTTCAACACTTTGCACAGGTCTGGGCACTGTCCTGCCGGGATCCTTGAGTGTGAGGGACCTTATATCCGAAGGATACCGGTTGAAGTTTCAAACACTACCTCCTCTCAGATTCTTCAAGTCAAGCTTTCCAGCTTCCCCCGTAGCAAAGGTTACCTTGCAAGATGCCATTCAAAAACTACTGCAAACAGAGGTTGTGGTACCAGTACCTGCTGCATCACACAAACCGGGCTTTTACTCCAGTCTGTTTATTGTTCTGAAACCGGACGTTTTGGGTCGGCGCATCTTGAATCTCAAATCTCTGAACCCATACCTACGTGTGTTCAAATTCAAGATGGAATCCCTGCTTGCGGTGGTTCACGGTATGGAGGAGGGGGAATTCCTCGTATCCCTGAATGTTAAGGATGCTTACCTGCATATTTCCATTTGGCCTCCCCATCAGGCTTAAGGGGGGTACGCACGGAGAGATCCGTGTTTAACATCTAAACCATCTGACTAGATTGCTTAGATTTCTCTAACGTCCTAAGTGGATGCTGGGACTCCGTAAGGACCATGGGGATTAGCGGCTCCGCAGGAGACTGGGCACAACTAAAGAAAGCTTTAGGACTACCTGGTGTGCACTGGCTCCTCCCACTAAGACCCTCCTCCAGACCTCAGTTAGATTTCTGTGCCCGGCTGAGCTGGATGCACACTAGGGGCTCTCCTGAGCACCTAGAAAGAAAGTATATTTAGGTTTTTTATTTTCAGTGAGATCTGCTGGCAACAGACTCACTGCAGCAAGGGACTAAGGGGAGAAGAAGCGAACCTACCTAACAGGTGGTAGTTTGGGCTTCTTAGGCTACTGGACACCATTAGCTCCAGAGAGATCGACCGCAGGACCCGACCTTGGTGTTCGTTCCCGGAGCCGCGCCGCCGTCCCCCTTACAGAGCCAGAAGCACGAAGAAGGTCCGGAAAATCGGCGGCAGAAGACTTCGGTCTTCACCAAGGTAGCCACAGCACTGCAGCTGTGCGCCATTGCTCCTCATGTACACCTCACACTTCGGTCACTGATGGGTGCAGGGCGCTGGGGGGGGGCGCCATGAGGGCAATAAATAACACCTTGGCTGGCAAAATATACATCATATATAGTCCCAGAGGCTATATAGATGTAAAATTACCCCTGCCAGTATCACAGAAAAAGCGGGAGAAAGTCCGCCGAAAAGGGGGCGGGGCTTCTCCCTCAGCACACTGGCGCCATTTTCTCTTCACAGTGCAGCTGGAAGACAGCTCCCCAGGCTCTCCCCTGTAGTTTTCAGGCTCAAAGGGTTAAAAAGAGAGGGGGGGCACTAAATTTAGGCGCAATATATGTATACAAGCAGCTATTTGTGGAAAAATCACTCAGTTATAGTGTTAATCCCTGCATTATATAGCGCTCTGGTGTGTGCTGGCATACTCTCTCTCGGTCTCCCCAAAGGACTTTGTGGGGTCATGTCCTCAGTCAGAGCATTCCCTGTGTGTGTGCGGTGTGTCGGTACGGCTGTGTCGACATGTTGGATGAGGAAGGTTACGTGGAGGCGGAGCAGAGGCCGATAAATGGGATGTCGCCCCCTGTGGGGCCGACACCAGAGTGGATGGATAGGTGGAAGGTATTAACCGACCGTGTCAACTCATTACATAAAAGGCTGGATGACGTAACAGCTGTGGGACAGCCGGCTTCTCAGCCCGCGTCTGCCCAGGCGTCTCAAAGGCCATCAGGGGCTCAAAACAACGCCCATTACCTCAGATGGCAGACACAGATGTCGACACGGAGTCTGACTCCAGTGTCGACGAGGTTGAGACATATACACAATCCACTAGGAATATCCGTTACATGATCTCGGCAATGAAAAATGTGTTACACATTTTCTGACATAAACCCAAGTACCACATAAAAGGGGTTTTATTTTTGGGGAGAAAAAACAGCCACTGTTTTGTTCCCCCATCAGATGAATGAATGAAGTGTGTAAAGAAGCGTGGTTTCCCCCGATAAGAAACTGGTTATTTCTAAAAAGTTACTGATGGCGTACCCTTTCCCGCCAGAGGATAGGTCACGTTGGGAGATATCCCTTAGGGTGGATAAGGCGCTCACACGTTTGTCAAAAGGTGGCACTGCCGTCTTAGGATACGGCCACCTTGAAGGAACCTGCTGATAAAAAGCAGGAGGCGATCCTGAAGTCTGTATTTACACACACAGGTTATATACTGAAACCTGCAATTGCCTCAGCATAAATAGTGCTGCTGCAGCGTGGTCTGACACCGTGTCAGATAATATTAATACGCTAAGACAGGGATAATAATAATATTTGCTAACATTGAGCATATTTAAGACGTTGTCTTATATATAAAGGATGCACAGAGCGATATTTGCCGGCTGGCATCCAGAATTAATGCAATATCCATTCTGCCAGGAGGGTAGTAGAAACCCGGCAGTGGACAGGTGATGCTGCATTTAAAAGGCACATGGAGATTCTGCCTTATAAGGGTGAGGAATTGTTTGGGGATGGTCTCTGGGACCTCGTATCCACAGCAACAGCTGGGAAGAAAAATTTTTACCTCAGGTTTCCTCACAAAAGCCTAAAGGTACAGTCCTTTCGGCTTCAGAAAAGCAAGCGGGTCAAAGGCGCTTCCTTTCTGCACAGAGACAAGGGAAGAAGGAAAAAGCTGCACCAGTCAGCCAGTTCCAGGATCAAATATCTTCCCTCGCTTCCTCTGAGTCCACTGCATGACGCTGGGGCTCCACAGGTGGAGACAGGTGCGGTGGGGGCGCGTCTCGGGAACTGCAGGGATCAGTGGGCTTGCCCACAGGTGGATCTCTAGGTTCTGCAAGTAGTATCACATGGATACAGGCTGGAGTTCGAGACGACTCCCCCTCGCCGTTGCCTCACATCAGCCTTGCCTGCTGCCCTCGGAGAAAGGTAGTACTGGCGGCAATTCACAAGCTGTACTTCCAGCAGGGTGGAATGAAGGTACCCCTCTTTCAACATGGCCGCGGTTACTATTCCAAAATGTTGTGGTACCGAAACCAGACTGTTCGGTGAGACCCATTCTAAAATTGAAATCCTTGAACACTTATATACGAAGGTTCAAGTTCAAAATGGAATCGCTCAGGGCGATTATTGCAAGCCTGGAAAATTTCAGGGTATCACTGGACATCAAGGATACTTACCTGCATGTCCCTATTTACCCTCGTCACCAGGTGTACCTCAAAATTGTGGTACAGGATTGTCATTACCAATTCCAGACGTTGCCGTTGGTCTGTCCCCGGCACCGAGGGTATTTACCAAGGTAATGGCCGAAGTACTTATCCCGTACTTGGACGATCTCCTTATAAAGGCGAGGTCCAGGGAGCAGTTGTTCGTCGGAGTAGCACTATCTCGGGAAGTGCTACAACAGCACGGCTGGATTCTGAATATTCCAAAGTCACAGCTGGTTCCTACGACGCGTCTACTGTTCCTGGGTATGGTTCTGGACACAGAACAGGATAAAAAGGGTTTCTCCCGGAGGAGAAGTCCAAGGAGTTGGCGTCTCTAGACGGAGACCTCCTAATACAAATACAGGTATCGGTGCATCTATGCACGCGAGCCTTGGGAAAGATGGTAGCTTCTTACGAAGAATTTCCATTCGCCAAGTCCCATGCAAGGATCTTCCAGTGGGATCTGTTGGACAAGTGGTCCGGGTCGCATTCTCAGATGCATCGGCGGATAACCCTGTCTCCAAGGGCCAGGGTGTCGCTGTGGTGGTGACTGCACATCTTCTAGGGGGCCGCAGATTCGGCATACAGGACTGGGTCCTGGTGACCACGGATGCCAGCCTTCAAGGCTGGGGGGCAGTCACACAGGGAAGAAACTTCCAAGGCCTATGGAAAAGTCAGGAGACTTCCCTACACATAAATGTTCTGGAACTTTGGGCCATTTACAATGCCCGAAGTCAGGCTAGACCCCTGCTTCAACACCGGCCGGTGCTGATCCAGTCAGACAACATCACGGCGGTCGCTTATGTAAACCGACAGGGTGGCACAAGAAGCAGGATGGCGATGGCAGAAGCCACAAGGATTCTCCGATGGGCGGAAAATCATGTGTTAGCACTGTCAGCAGTGTTCATTCCCGGAGTGGATAACTGAGAACTTTCTCAGCAGACACGACCTCCACCCGAGAGAGTGGGGACTTCATCCAGAAGTCTTCCAAATGATTGTAAACCGTGGGGAAAGGCCACAGGTGGACAGGATGGCGTCCCGCCTCAACAAAAAGCTACAAAGATATTGCGCCAGGTCAAGGGACCCTCAGGCGATAGCTGTAGACGCTTTGGTAACACCGTGGGTGTACCAGTCGGTGTATGTGTTCCCTTCTCTGCCTCTCATACCCAGGGTAATGAGAATAATAAGAAGGAGAGGAGTAAGAACTATACTCATTGTTCCGGGTGGCCAAGAAGAGCTTGGTACCCAGAACTCCAAGAAATGATCTCAGAGGACCCATGGCCTCTGCCGCTCAGACAGGACCTGCTGCAGCAGGGGGCCTGTCTGTTCCAAGACGTACCGCGGCTGCGTTTGACGGCATGGCGGTTGAACGCCGGATCCTGAAGGGAAAGGGCATTCCGGAGGAAGTTATCCCTACGCTATTTAAAGCTAGGAAAGAAGTGAACGCAAACCATTATCACCGCATATGGCGGAAATATGTTGCGTGCTATGAGGCCAGTAATGCCCCAAACACTACAGACACACCGGGCATATAGGGGACAGACCCACAGTAAAGTCTGTCAGAGAGACCCAGAGGGGATTTGCCAGCTCACAACCCAGCGTCAAAAAACACTAAAAAATGCCCCAGACCTGTAGCGCTTTAAATATCAAATATATTGCACCAAATTATACTGTCCCCCTCCCCCCCCCCCCCCCCGTTTTGCACCCTGATACTTGTCAGCAGTGTGAGGAAGGACCAGCGTCTCTGCAGCCCTGTGGAGAGGAAATGGCGCCGAGCTGAAAGTGAGCTGTGAGGAAGAAGCTCCGCCCCCTTAATGGCGCGCTTCTGTCCCGCTTATTTTAATAAATAATTATACTGACGGGGGTTAGGACAGTGCCTTGGCACTAATTTCCCCTCTTGCCAGTGGAAATTGAGGATTTTTTATGCCACCCCTGCAGTGCTGTGTGTGTGTGTGGGAGCATGGCGCGCAGCGAGCGGATCCCACCTAAGCATGCACCGAAGGATAATCCTGTCTTCCAAGACCAGAATCTCACTCCTGTGGTGGCTGCACAGCTCTCACCTCCTAGAGAGGCGCAGGTTCGGGATCCAGGACTGGATCCTAGTAACCACGGATGCAAGTCTCCGAGGCTGGGGAGCAGTCACACAGGGGGAAAACTTCCAAGGAAGATGGTCAAGCCAGGAAACTTGTCTCCACGTAAACGTTCTGGAGTTAAGGGCCATTTACAACGGCCTTCTACAAGCGGAACATCTTCTTCGCAATCTGCCCGTACTGATTCAGTCGGACAATGTAACAACAGTAGCGTACATAAACCGCAAGGGCGGAACAAAAAGCAGAGTGGCAATGGCAGAAGCCACAATTCTCCGCTGGGTGGAAAAGCATACAAGCGCTCTGTCAGCGGTCTTCATTCCAGGAGTGGACAACTGGGAAGCAGACTTCCTCGGCAGACACTGTCTCCATCCAGGAGAGTGTGGCCTCCATCAAGAGGTCTTCACAGAAGTGACAAGTCATTGGGGGATTCCTAAAATCGACATGATGGCATCTTGTCTCAACAAGAAGCTTCAGAGATATTGTTCCAGGTCGAGGGACCCTCAAGCAATAGCAGTGGATGCACTGGTTACACCATGGGTGTTTCAGTCGGTGTATGTATTCTCTCCACTTCCTCTCATTCCAAAAGTTCTAAAGATCATAAGAAGAACAAAGATTCAAGCGATCCTCACTGTCCCAGACTGGCCAAGGAGGGCTTGGTATCCAGATCTTCAGGAATTACTCGTAGGAGATCCCTGGCCTCTTCCACTACGCGAGGACCTGTTACAGCAGGGGCCGTGCGTGTATCAAGACTTACCGCAGCTACGTTTGACGGCATGGCGGTTGAACACCAAATCCTAGCCCGAAAGGGTATTCCCAGTGAAGTCATTCCCACACTTATTCAGGCCAGAAAAGGAGTAACGTCTAAACATTACCACCGTATTTGGAGAAAATATGTTTCTTGGTGTGAATCCAAGAAGGCTTCTACGGAAGAATTTCAGCTAGGACGTTTTCTCCATTTTCTACAAGCAGGTGTGGATGCGGGCCTAAAGTTGGGCTCAATTAAGGTACAGATTTCAGCCTTATCGGTTTTCTTTCAAAAACAATTGGCCTCCCTTCCAGAAGTTGACTTTCGTGAAAGGCGTGTTGCACATCCAACCTCCATTTGTGCCCCCAGTGGCACCATGGGATCTTAATGTGGTGTTGCAGTTCCTTCAATCACATTGGTTTGAACCTTTACAGAAAGTGGGGTTGAAATTCCTCACTTGGAAAGTGGTTATTCTGTTGGCCTTGGCATCCGCAAGGCGGGTGTCTGAGTTAGCGGCCTTGTCTCACAAGAGCCCTTATTTGATCTTCCATGAAGATAGAGCACAGTTGAGGACTCGTCAGCAATTTCTGCCAAAGGTGGTTTCATCTTTCCACATGAACCAATCTGTGGTGGTGCCAGTCGCTACTGACGCCTTAATTGAGTCAAAGTCTCTGGATGTGGTCAGAGCTTTGAAAATTTATGTCGCCAGAACGGCTCAGGTTAGGAAAACGGAAGTTCTGTTTGTCCTGTATGCTTCCAACAAGATTGGGTGTCCTGCTTCCAAGCAGACCATTGCACGCTGGATCTGTACTACGATTCAGCATGCTCATTCCACGGCTGGATTGCCGTTACCGAAATCGGTGAAGGCCCATTCTACTAGAAAGGTGGGCTCGTCCTGGACGGCTGCCCGGGAGGTCTCGGCATTGCAACTTTGCCGAGCGGCTACTTGGTCGGGTTCAAACACTTTTGCAAAGTTTTACAAGTTTGATACCCTGGCCGATGATGACCTCAAGTTTGGTCAATTGGTGCTGCAGAGTCATCGGCACTCTCCCGCCCGTTCTAGAGCTTTGGTATAACCCCATGGTTCTAATGGTGACCCCAGCATCCTTTAGGACGTATGAGAAAATGGTATTTTAATGCCTACCGGTAAATCCTTTTCTCTTAGTCCGTAGAGGACTAAGTGCGTACTGTATCTGCAGTTATTAGTTGTGGTTTACTACATGTTGTGTTACGTTTATAGTATATATATATATATATATATATATATATATATATATATATAGTTTATAGTCTATAGTTTATAGTTTATATACATTTTTCATTGCCTCAATCATGTAACGTGTGGCCCTATTGGAAGTTACATTAGTCTCATCGTCGTCGACACTGGAGTCAGTATCCGTGTCGACATCTGTGTCTGCCATCTGAGGTAGAGGGCGTTTTAGAGCCCCTGATGGCTTTTGAGACGCCTGGGCAGGCACAGGCTGAGAAGCCGGCTGTCCCATAGTAGGTATGTCGTCAAACCTTTTATGCAAGGAGTCGACACTGTCGCGTAATTCCTTCCACAGAACCATCCACTCAGGTGTCGACCCCGCAGGGGGTGACATCACATTTACAGGCATTTGCTCCGCCTCCACATAAGCCTCCTCATCAAACATGTCGACACAGCCGTACCGACACACCGCATACACACAGGGCATGCTCTGACAGAGGACAGGACCCCACAAAGCCCTTTGGGGAGACAGAGAGAGAGTATGCCAGCACACACCAGAGCGCTATATAATACAGGGACTAACTGAATGATATCCCCTTATAGCTGCTATATATATATTCTGCGCCTAAATTTAGTGCCCCCCCTCTCTTTTTTACCCTTCTGTAGCTTGTAGACTGCAGGGGAGAGCCAGGGAGCTTCCTTCCAGCGGAGCTGTGAGGGAAAAATGGCGCCAGTGTGCTGAGGAAGTTAGCCCCGCCCCTTTTTCGGCAGACTTCTCCCGCGTTTTTGATACTCTGGCAGGGGTATTAATTTACACCTATATAGCCTCTGGGACTATATATGGTGTATATTTGCCAGCCAAGGTGTGTAATATTGCCCTCAGGGCGCGCCCCCCCCCCCCCCCCCCCAGCGCCCTGCACCCATCAGTGACCGGAGTGTGAGGTGTACATGAGGAGCAATGGCGCACAGCTGCAGTGCTGTGCGCTACCTTGTTGAAGACCGAAGTCTTCTGCCGCCGATTTTCCGGACCTCTTCATGCTCCTGGCTCTGTAAGGGGGACGGCGGCGCGGCTCCGGGAACGAACATCAAGGTCGGGTCCTGCGGTCGATCCCTCTGGAGCTAATGGTGTCCAGTAGCCTAAGAAGCCCAAACTACCACCTGTTAGTTAGGTTCGCTTCTTCTCCCCTTAGTCCCTCGCTGCAGTGAGTCTGTTGCCAGCAGATCTCACTGTAAAATAAAAAACCTAAAATATACTTTCTTTCTAGGAGCTCAGGAGAGCCCCTAGTGTGCATCCAGCTCAGCCGGGCACAAGATTCTAACTGAAGTCTGGAGGAGGGTCATAGTAGGAGGAGCCAGTAGCGGCAGCACACCAGTAGTCTAAAGCTTTCTTTATAGTTGTGCCCAGTCTCCTGCGGAGCCGCTATTCCCCATGGTCCTTACGGAGTCCCAGCATCCACTACGGACTACGAGAAATAGAATTACCGGTGAGTAAATTCTTATTTTTAATGCCTACCGGTAAATCCTTTTCTCTTAGTCCGTAGAGGACTAAGTGCATACTGTATCTGCAGTTATTAGTTGTGGTTTACCACATGTTGTGTTACGTTTATAGTCAGCCTGTTGCTGAAATTGTTCATGCCGTTGGCTTGTGTTCTGTTGAAAGCCACGTTGTGTGGCATGCATGAGGTGTGAGCTGGTATGAATCTCACCTTAGTTTAACAATAAATCCTTTCCTCGAAATATCCGTCTCCCTGGGCACAGTTCCTATAACTGGAGTCTGGAGGAGGGGCATAGAGGGAGGAGCCAGTTCACACCCTTTGAAAGTCTTAAAGTGCCCATGTCCCCTGCGGATCCCGTCTATACCCCATGGTTCTAATGGTGACCCCAGCATCCTCTACGGACTAAGAGAAAAGGATTTACCGGTAGGTATTAAAATCCCATTTTCTACTAGGCCAGGAAGGTGGTTACTTCAAAACATTACCACCGTATATGGAAAAGATATGTTTCTTGATGTGAGGGTAGGAAATATTCTCCTGTGGAGTTTTGACTGCGTCGTTTCCTACTTTTCCTGCAAGCAGGTGTGGACATGGGCCTACGATTAGGCTCTATCAAAATCCAGATTTCAGCTCTCTCTTGCGGTTATGCCGGAAGTACAGATGTTCCTGAAGGGGGTTCTGCACCTGCAACCACCCTTCGTACCTCCCACGGCTCCGTGGGATCTTAATGTGGTCTTGACCTTTCTCCAGTCGGACTGGTTTGAACCCTTACATAGGATGGACTTGAAATATCTCACTTGGATGACTGTCATGTTGCTGGCATTAGACTTTGCAAGACGCGTGTCAGAATTGGGGGCCTTATTTGAGCCCGTATTTGATATTTCACGAGGATAGGGCTGAGCTCAGAACTCGGCCGCAGTTTTTGCCGAAAGTGATATCGGCTTTTCACATTAATCAGCCAGTAATGGCTGACACATCCATTGCTCCAAAGTCTTTGGACGTGGTGAGGGCTTTGAAACTTTGTGTAAAGAGGACAGCTCGTCACAGAAAATTTGACTCGTTTTTGTCCTTTATGAAGCTACCAAAATTGGTCGTCCTGCTTCTAAACAATCAGTTGCTCGTTGGATCAGGTTGATTATTCAATAAGCCTATTCTTCGGCGGCATTGACGCTGCCGAGTGCTATCCAGGCCCACTCCACTAGGTCAGTGGGTTCTTCCTGGGTGGCTCTCCGGGGTGTCTCAGCCTTGGTCTGGTTCGAACACATTTGTGAAGTTCTCCAGGTTCGACACCTTGGCCTCAGATGACCTTCAGTTTGATCAGGCGGTTTTACAGGGGTCTCAGCACTCTCCCACCCGTTCTGGGAGCTTTGGGACGTCCCCACGGTACTAGAGTACATTCCCCAGTATCCACTAGGACGTTAGAGAAAATACGAATTTAATACCTACTGGTAATTCCTTTTCTCGTAGTCCGTAGTGGATACTGGGCACACGCTTTAGTCCTTTGAATTCCTGCTTTCCAGGTTGTAAGTGTTCTTGGTTGGGTCTGCTGTTGCTGTCCCTGTTCCATGTTTGGTTGGCTCTGCTATCCTTTGTTCTGGTTAGCTCTGCTATCCATTACTATGTTATGTATATATCCTTTTCTCACAGTATGTCCGTCTCCTCGGGCACAGTTTCCTAGACTGAGTGTGCTAGGGGGGGCATAGAGGGGAGGAGCCAGCACACACTAATTAATTCTTAAAGTGCCAGGCTCCAATGGACCCGATCTATACCCCACAGTACTAAAGTACATTCCCCAGTATCCACTACGGACTACGAGAAAAGGAATTACCGGTAGGTATTACATTCCTATATTTTTTTTAAAATATAAATTATATTTTAAAGAGCTCTCTTTTCTGTGTCATCACAGTGTAAACCAGAATACAAAGTTCCTGGCCTGTATGTTATTGACTCCATTGTTCGACAATCCAGACATCAGTTTGGTCAAGAGAAGGATCTATTTGCTCCTCGGTTTAGCAACAACATAATCAACACTTTCCAGAACTTATATCGCTGCGCTTCAGATGACAAGGTACATTATTATCATCATCTTAATTTTTTTTCTTTAATTTTAAAACGCTAACATATTATGCACACAGAGAATCTAGAAGGTGTGGAGACCACCTGTTACCTAAGGTAGTGATTTAACAATTGTATTTGTTGGCAGGGATGTAGAGAGCTTGGGGGGTGTAGCCTAATCATGGGAGGAGTGGCCATGCCCCTTATACAAATTGAGATTAAAAAAAATTATATTTTCATCGCCGATGAGCACTGATTTGGGGGGAGCTTTCGTGCCCCTCAGCCAGGGGCAATCCAGAGTGGGACACGATCGGTGTGATCGCTCCCCTCCCCCCACACAGACGGAAGCGACTGTTGCTTAGCGGCAGCAGTCTCCCTGCACCACCACATCCCAGCCACCAATCAGCAGCGTGTGCTGGTTAGAGAATGAAGCTGCTGCTGACAGAGATAAGGGGGACGGCGGCAGTGGTTGGCAGGAAAATGCTTGTGGCTATCGTAGGGCATTCACACTGTCAGCCTCCCATAATAAAGTGCTCATTGGTGACTGGCATTTTTGTTCAGATACTGGTGGTTTGGTCCAGTTGGAATGAGGAGGACGATGGAAGGTGGAAACATGAACCAGCTCTGGTATAGATCTTAAATCCATTACATTCTTGCAATCATAACTCCCTTCACCATCAATCTTAAGTGAACCCCCTTCCCCTGTTAATATATTTATTTGTTTGAGTTATGTAGATATAAAAAGGTGATGTACCTCTAGTGTTTCAGTTTTAAAGAACTAAATATTTTTATTTTATGTGTTTATGCTGGAAAACAAGCACCTAATATACAGTCTCACTATGGCAGTTGGTATCCCTTTATTATCATGGGCTCTGCCTGTCAGTAACTGGGATAGCACCACTGAAATTAGATTGGGAATCTGAATTAAGTTTGACTTTATCACTCACTTTGTTGTGTGCTGAATGCAATAAAGGATCCTCTATGTTTTAGTCAACCATTTAATATTTTTTTTAATTATAAATTCCAATATGTTACAGAAACTCTGGCATATTTCTGTTGGTTTGGTATTTATACCCAATTACATCCATAAAATACCATAAGAATAATACAAAAAAACAACAATACACATAAAGTATCATAGTTGATTCATAAAAAAACATAGGCAAATACAAATATAAAATATAAAAAAGTAATAGTTTATACCCTTTCTACACTGCCTTGACAAAAAATAGGTTTTTGCTCGTGAGTGTGCATCAACCCGGGGTTTTGCTCAGTGGAAAATGCCCCCAGAAAAAAACGGGTCTAGTTACCTTGGTAATCCAACCTGCGTAGCGAGAAGGGTTGGACACGGGTAAGACCCAGGTTAAGGAGCAGTGTAAATTGGTTACCTGGGTCATGCGACCCATGACCCATTTACAGCATGCTGAGAGCCCATACCACCCAAACCGCAGTGTGCCACAGGCAGTCAGGAGGTTGTGGGACACAGCACACGCTGTCTTCCCGGCTATGCGGACAGCAGCACCATGCCTGGAAACAGTACAGGAGGCAACCCAGCAGCTTTCAGATTTACCTCATGGTAAAAACGGGCTATAATTGGATAGCCATTGATACCATCGGGCTAAAATTACGATATTACGTCTGGTAATAGGATTCCACTTATATCCAATTGTCATATATCAAATTAGTCGGCAGAGTCTTCTCATGCGTCTTAGTCACATTGTGTTATGAATAAGATGCATTTTGGCAAAAAGGAAGCAAAAAAAAAAGGTCCAACTCTAGAAGAGTCTCTCACAACCTGGCTTGACTACAGCAAAGATGTATGAGGACACACCTGTACAAGCTTTTTAAAAATGTATTATTAATATAAAGCAACGTACATACACGCTTCTCTGTTGAGCTTCGATCACTTTCATTTGCTTAGTGTTAGTACCATGATTGCCTGCAACTTTCAGAAGCCTTTTTTTCTCCATGAAATACTGAAGACTCTTTGAAATACTCGTTAAATACATATAGTACATTGGGGCAGATGTATTAACCTGGAGAAGGCATATGGAAGTGATAAACCAGTGATATTTGCAAGGTGATAAAGGCACCAGCCAATCAGCTCCGATATGTAAATTAACAGTTAGGAGTTGATTGGCTGGTGCGTTTATCATCTTGCTTTTATCACTGGTTTATCACTTCCTTATGCCTTCTCCAGGTTAATACATCTGCCCCAGTATGCTGCACGGAACCTTGTGATGGGCTAATGAATGTGAAACAAACATACTGTTGAAGTCGGGAGATCACACAATCGCTTATCCATGCTTTAAATAGCATTGTTTTTCAGAGCTTATTTATACAAATCCTCAGAATGTTTGGCTGACCTTCAGGGCATCCAGTCATGACATTCTCGTAGTGTGCTATTGCTTTGGTAGTATGTAGTATATACATGGCTATTATATGTATAAAACATAGAATATTATATAAGGGTCATAGTCAGATCTGATGCAATGTATTTATGTTGTGCACTTATGGATATACAAGGAGATTGCAGAAAATGTGTGTTCATTATTTGAATACAACACCTACCAATGTAATGTGCACAGCTACATCTTTTGCATGGTAGGTTTACAAAATCGATTTCTATTACGTTTTGGTGAAGTGTGTCCAGGACTGGTAAATATTTAATGTCAAACATTATTCTACATTCTTTGTGATTCATAAGAATTTAATGTTTTCATGCAGAGCAAAATTGTAAGAGTGCTGAATTTGTGGCAAAAGAACAATGTGTTCAAGAGTGAAATTATCCAACCTCTGCTTGATATGGCTGCTGGTATTCCTCCCCCCGTTGTCACACCTGTCTTACCTAGTACTGCAGCAACTGTTAGTAATACACCAGGTAAGTATGTCTATAATTTGGTACTTGATAACAATTTATTGATTGCTGTGAACTTTTTCCAACTTATTTAAGGTTTTTATTTAGGCCGCTTTAAGGGTTTGGAACTCCAGTTTCTGCTTGATTTGCATGCATCAGATAAACGTATGACAGAGAGGTTGTTACAAGCACTCTGATGACATACAGTAGGTGTCTGCTGAGTCTGATACGAACATCATACACAGTTCAGTTTAAATTCTTAGAACCAAAAAAAAACACTTACTTAATAACTGTATTTAATATTGGAATATGTTACTATGCACATCTAAAGTTTTGTACGAAATAATAATTTTAAAATATTCAGTTTTTAATACGTTAAGTAATAATTAAGATTAAGTACAAGCAGTTCAAAATTACACCCTTAAAGCAGATTATAAGGTAAATCTTAATAAATAAATATTGCAGGTAATTTTTGTGAATATCTCACAACAGTAAAAAGTGTGTGTGTGTGTGTGTGTGTGTGTGTGTGTGTGTGTGTGTGTGTGTGTGTGTGTGTGTGGGGAGGGGGGGGGTGCAATATTGCTGCACTGTTCTCTTGCAGGTAATTTTAGGGAGTGCCCCATCCCCTAGTTAAATGTCAAAAGCAGAAACAGCAGTAATGGCCCTGAATACTGTGTTTATCTATAGGTAAATATCGGACTCCCGGCACATACCAAAGCATACACACAACCTGTTACCAGTAGGATATAGAGACTATCAATACCCATTTGGGATATGTCAAATAAAATTTATTTTAGATATATAACAGATTATAAAAAGCAGTAGGGTATATAAAATTAAATACAATAGAATTAAATGCAATAAAAAAAAAATCAAATCAGAAGATCTTGGGACATCTTATAAACAAAATGAAAGTAGTTAATACATAAAACATGTCTCACAGTGCTGTGGGAATGACCCTAAGGATTATTATAAAGCTTATTGATTTAATACTGATCCAATATTTTGGGTGGCCGAATACGGTTCTTTTCTAGGATACTCTGTGGTGCAACCTAACTGGGAGCTGTGCTGGAATGATCAGTCGTTGCGCACGTCTCGCATAGATATGATCGGCAGTTCCTCCATATAACCATAACAAAGTCACAAGTGCAATTTCTTTAAAGTGAGCAGCCTACTGAATAAAAGTGCATGTCTCGCATAGTTATATAGCAAGTGTAGTTCCGTATAGCTGCAACAGAGTCGCAAATTCTTTAAAATTTGCGGTGTCCAGCTCCTAATTTGCCGTACCGGTAAGGAGCGCAGTCCTCTTGCCCCCGTCACATTCAGCTGCTGATTAGCTGGTTTTACTGTGGTGCTTGTGCTGTCTGTTCCTCCTCTCTCTGGTAAAGTAATACTCACCGATTTGACTGGTCTGGTCTGTTTGAGGTTACATCCCGATCATCAGATTGTTTATGTAGCACGTTGTGATGCACAAGGGTATGGAAAAATGCTGGCTGAGGCTCCTATTTTCTAACATGTTTCATCTGTTTCCGGGCTTCATCAGAGATCTGTAAATACCAACAATTTAAATGCAGAGGGGAAAAACTAAATAAATAAAGTATATCTGAACTTGTGTCATCTTTATGGTAAAAATTTTGAAGGGTGATTTTTGGATTTTTTTTTTATGCAGGTTCAAAGTTGCTCTTACTCTGTTGTTGTAAGAAACTTTGGGCGGTATCCTATTAGCGGTGGTACTTTCCCGCTGCCAATAGGATTGCCATGGACTATCCTATTAGCCCCTAAGCCTGCACTTATCTCATAATCCGCGATAACGTACTGCGCGGAGCCGCAAAAGCACATGGGATCGAGGGACTTATCCCACGTGTTCCCACGTGTTCTCACATGATCGAACTTTGGCCGACACAAAACAGCCTCTAATTGGATACCATGATAATGACCATCGGTCAAACATAGCGATATCGGGCCATTTTACCGGGCGAAAGATCATCGTGGCTAATAGGATAACGCACGTTACCTACTATGAGCCTAAACAATAAAGCCTTACTGTGCTGACCTTATTTTATATTGATCTTTTTCCTCAAATCATGTTTTGTGATCTGTTGTCCAAATCTGGAATAGGCCACAAGTTAATCTTTCATTTCTTCATACATAGTCTTTTTTTTTTTTTTTTGTGACGTTTTTGTTAAGCTTTACATGTAAACATGAATTATAGAAGAGATCCAGATTGTTTTAAAGTAAAAACTGTTGTAGTGCTGTTTAAAAGGAATGGTAAGAGCTACCTGAATTTTTTTTTTTTTTTTTAAGTCAATAGACAGATGTGAGAAGTCATATTAAATGTATTTCCATCGGCATTGCTGCCTGAAAACGCTTAAGCTGGGCACACACTTGTCCAATCCTTGGCAGATCAGACTCCAGATCAGACTGTTTATACAATCCTACTGCAGACCTTTTAAAAAAATTATAAATGTGTGGGGCCCCCCCCTCAAAGGCATAACCAGCCCTGGGCTCTTTGAGCCAGCCCTGGTTAAAAAAACACGGGGAATAAATTGTGTCCTCGTATTTAATGATCCAGCACTGATTCTAAAAATACCCGAAGCAAAACAAGTACAGGTCCCCCATATTTTCACAGCTAGCACCGTGCTCCACTAGCAGGAGAGGTAATGCCACAGCAAAGGGGAAAAGCTTGCTGGCCGATGTTCCATGGCCGAAGCATTAACCCCCCTATCTAGACAGCCGAGGCTGGAGATCCCAGGGAAAGTGGAGGTGTCATGTACCCTCACCCCCCACCCCCCACCCCCCCTTTCTTTCCAGGGCACCCAAGGCCAGGACTGAAGTCCGGGGCTATCCACAAGCAAGCCATCTTAATTTTGGGAAGATGTGCCTGCCGCTATTATGCATGCCACCCGCTGCCGAGCTTTGCACAGGTACAGTCTATAGTCCCGCCGCCATACCCTTGCCACCTCCCCCCCATGCCCTCCGCAGATTCCCGCCGCAGTAGCGGCGATGGTGCTAGGGTCCCTCCGGATCCCGCACCGCTGCCACGCTGATAGTGTGCTGGGCTACCAGGACCGAAGAACGATTGCCAGCTCTGGTCTTCGCAGCTTGTTTAAATCAGAAGACCCGACAGATGACCAGGATTGGGTGTGTTGGTCGATCGGCATAGGTTATACACTTGTCCAATGCTGGGCAAACCCCTCGGTTGGGAGTCTGATCTCCTAAAGATTGTACCCAGTGTTTACCCAGTTTTAGGGACAAATGTAGTAAGCCTTGGAGGGACAAATTTACTAAGTCTTACAGAGTGCTAAAGTATTAACCCAATCAGCTTCTGTCATTTTTCAAACACAGCTTGTAATTTGGCAGTTAGGAGATGATTGGCTGGTACTATGGGGAACATTTAACAACGAGCGATATTCTTGTCATCACTCGTTACGTATGAGAAATGGTGCTCCAGCCAATCTGCATCTCCAAAATGGCATGTCTTGTGGGGTGTTCCCAGAAGGCAGTGGTTAGTATCTACCAAAAGTGGTCCAATGAGCGACAACAGATTAACCAACGACCGGGTCATTGGCACTCAAGGCTTATTTGAAAAGTTAATGCTGACTATGATAGAAAGAGTGCTGTGTTTCCACCCCTGAAAACACCTACAATGGGCACATAAGTGTCAAATGGATCATGGAGCAGTGGAAGAAGGTGGGCTAGTCTGATAGTCGTGGGTGTGTGCGTGGTTTATTTGGGGAAGAAATGGTACCAGGATGCACTATGGGAAGAAGGCTGGCATAGGCTTTGTGATGCTATGGCCATTGCTCTGCTGGGAAACCTTGGATGTTACATATTACCTAAACATTGTTGCAGACCAAGTACACCCCTTGGCAACAATATTTAGTTGCCTTTTTCAGCAGGATAATGTGCCTTGCCACACTGCAAAAAATATTTTGAGGAAATGGTTTGAGGAACATGACAAAGAGTTCAAGGTGTTGACTTGGCCCTCAAATTCCCCAGATTGCGCAACTGTGGCATGTCCTGGAAAAGTAAGTCCAAGCACAGGAGGACCCACCTCGCAACTTACAGACTTAAAAGACTTGCTGCCAACGTCTTGGTGCCAGATACCGCAGGACACCAACAGAGTTCTTGTGGAGTCCATGCTTTAACATGTCAGATTTATTTTGGTGGCACGAGAGGGACCTACACAATAAAAGGCAGACAGTGGCTCTTCGGTCTAAACACTCTGAATTTCTCTTTCATCCACTAGGGGACACTGGAGCAGTACTGTAGACATTAGGGGTGTGAAGCTTGCAACCGGAGGTGTGGCACAATCTAGAATTAGCATTGTCTGCACAGCCGGCTCCTCCCCCTTCACATCCCTCCTCCCTTAGTTTTGAAAATTGTGCTGGAGGTACAGCACGTGGAGCACTTAAGCTCCTGACTAAAACTTAAAAGAAACTTTGGAAATATGGGCTGCGTCACCCTAATGAAAAGGGTGACAAAGACCTTTGTATCCTGAGAGACAAAGATCCCTTTTGAAGGGACCTGCATCTCTCAGCAGGAGATCCTCTTCAGAATCTGTGAGTACAGGTTGTTTTAAAAGAAAACATTAGATTTTTATTTTTTATTTTTTTAGATATCATTGGGGCCCAGGTTAGGGTGTCTATTTTTCCCTGTTATATTCCCCTTGTCAGCACCAGTAGTACGCGGGGCTAGAGAGCGCCTCAGGGGGATGGGAGTTTGCCGCCCTCAGACAGCAGGGTAAAGTGTAAGCCGCAGCCAGGGGGACAGCCGCATCAGTCACACGGACGCCCTGACTGGCGCCACTGCGGGACTTCGGTAAGCGGACCCGGAGCGCGCTCAGTGACGAGATACAGCCGCCCTGACTGGCACTGCTATGGGACTTAGGTGAGCGCGCGCGCCGGAGCGGAGACACGTGGCTGAGGTATATAAATAGACATACGAAATGTCTAAAAATATTCAGTGGTGGCCATTTTAGTTGTACTTAATTGGCGCCATTATAAGGGGCAGAGATACGTCCCCCTCGCATAGTTACAAAGGGGATAGTTTTCTCTGACGTCCTAAGTGGATGCTGGGACTCCGTAAGGACCATGGGGAATAGCGGCTCCGCAGGAGACTGGGCACAACTAAAAGAAAGCTTTTGGTCTAACTGGTGTGCACTGGCTCCTCCCTCTATGACCCTCCTCCAGACTTCAGTTAGAATCTTGTGCCCGGCTGAGCTGGATGCACACTAGGGGCTCTCCTGAGCTCCTAGAAAAGAAAGTATATTTTAGGTTTTTTATTTTCAGTGAGATCTGCTGGCAACAGACTCACTGCTACGAGGGACTAAGGGGAGAAGAAGCGAACCTACCTGCTTGCAGCTAGCTTGGGCTTCTTAGGCTACTGGACACCATTAGCTCCAGAGGGATCGAACACAGGGCCCGACCTCGATCGTCCGGTCCCGGAGCCGCGCCGCCGTCCCCCTTACAGAGCCAGAAGCATGAAGATGGTCCTGAAAATCGGCGGCAGAAGACTTCGGTCTTCAACAAGGTAGCGCACAGCACTGCAGCTATGCGCCATTGCTCCTCATGCACACCTCACACTCCGGTCACTGATGGGTGCAGGGCGCTGGGGGGTGGCGCCCTGAGCAGCAATATTAATACCTTGGCTGGCAAATAATCACAATATATAGTCCCAGAGGCTATATATGTGAAAAATACCCCTGCCAGAATCCATAAAAAAGCGGGAGAAAGTCAGCCGAAAAAAGGGCGGGGCTATCTCCCTCAGCACACTGGCGCCATTTTTCCCTCACAGCTCCGCTGGAAGGATCGCTCCCAGGCTCTCCCCTGCAGTTTTCAAGCTACAAAGGGTAAACAAGAGAGGGGGGGCACTAAATGTAGGCGCAGATATATATATTTAAGCAGCTATAAGGGAAAATCACTCAGTTATAGTGTTCATCCCTGTGTTATATAGCGCTCTGGTGTGTGCTGGCATACTCTCTCTCTGTCTCCCCAAAGGGCTTTGTGGGGTCCTGTCCTCTGTCAGAGCATTCCCTGTGTGTGTGCGGTGTGTCGGTACGGCTGTGTCGACATGTTTAATGAGGAGGCTTATGTGGAGGCGGAGCAGATGCCGATAAATTTGATGTCACCCCCTGCGGGGCCGACACCTGAGTGGATGGTTATGTGGAAGGAATTACGTGACAGTGTCGACTCCTTACATAAAAGGTTTGATGACATACCAAATATGGGACAGCCGGCTTCTCAGCCTGTGCCTGCCCAGGCGTCTCAAAAGCCATCAGGGGTTCTAAAACGCCCGCTACCTCAGATGGCAGACACAGATGTCGACACGGATACTGACTCCAGTGTCGACGACGATGAGACTAATGTAACTTCCAATAGGGCCACACGTTACATGATTGAGGCAACGAAGAATGTGTTGCACATTTCTGATGTTACCCCAGGTACCACAAAAAAGGGTATTATGTTTGGAGAGAAAAAACTACCAGTAGTTTTTCCTCCATCTGAGGAATTAAATGAAGTGTGTGAAGAAGCGTGGGCTTCTCCCGATAAGAAACTGGTAATTTCTAAAAGGTTACTAATGACGTACCCTTTCCCGCCAGAGGATAGGTCACGTTGGGAAACATCCCCTAGGGTGGATAAAGCGCTCACACGCTTGTCAAAGAAGGTGGCACTACGGCCGCCCTAAAGGAACCTGCTGATAGAAAGCAGGAGGCTATCCTGAAGTCTGTATATACACACACAGGTATTATACTGAGACCAGCTATTGCTTCAGCATGGATGTGCAGTGCTGCAGCTGCGTGGTCAGATTCCCTGTCGGAAAATATTGATACCCTAGACAGGGACACTATATTGCTAACCGTAGAGCACCGTAGAGCATATTAAAGACGCAGTCTTATACATGAGAGATGCACAGAGGGATATTTGCCGGCTGGCATCTAAAATAAGTGCAATGTCCATTTCTGCCAGGAGAGGGTTATGGATTCGGCAGTGGACAGGTGATGCAGATTCTAAAAGGCACATGGAAGTTTTGCCTTATAAGGGTGAGGAGTTGTTCGGGGATGGTCTCTCGGACCTCGTTTCCACAGCAACGGCTGGGAAGTCTGCATTTTTACCCCATGTTCCCTCACAGCCAAAGAAAGCACCGTATTATCAGGTACAGTCCTTTCGGCCCCATAAAGGCAAGCAGGTTAAAGGCGCGTCCTTTCTGCCCAGAGGCAGAGGTAGAGGGAAAAAGCTGCAGCATACAGCCAGTTCCCAGGAGCAAAAGTCCTCCCCCGCTTCCTCCAAGTCCAACGCATGACGCTGGGGCTCCACAGGCGGAGCCAGGTACGGTGGGGGCCCGTCTCAAAAACTTCAGCAATCCGTGGGCTCGCTCACGGGTGGATCCCTGGATCCTTCAAGTAGTATCTCAGGGGTACAAGCTGGAATTCGAGACGTCTCCCCCCCGCCGTTTCCTCAAATCTGCCTTGCCAACGACTCCCTCAGGCAGGGAGGCAGTGCTAGAGGCAATTCACAAGCTGTATTCCCAGCAGGTGATAGTCAAGGTGCCCCTACTTCAACAAGGACGGGGTTACTATTCCACAATGTTTGTGGTACCGAAACCGGACGGTTCGGTGAGACCCATTTTAAATTTGAAATCCTTGAACACATATATAAAAAAAATTCAACTTCAAGATGGAATCGCTCAGGGCGGTTATTGCAAGCCTGGACGAGGGGGATTACATGGTATCACTGGACATCAAGGATGCTTACCTGCATGTCCCCATTTACCATCCTCACCAGGAGTACCTCAGATTTGTGGTACAGGATTGTCATTACCAATTCCAGACGTTGCCGTTTGGTCTATCCACGGCTCCGAGGGTATTTACCAAGGTAATGGCCGAAATGATGATACTCCTTCGAAAGAAGGGCGTTTTAATTATCCCGTACTTGGACGATCTCCTGATAAAGGCGAGGTCCAGGGAGCAGTTGTTGGTCGGGGTAGCACTATCTCGGGAGGTGCTACAACAGCACGGCTGGATTCTAAATATTCCAAAGTCACAGCTGGTCCCTACGACACGTCTACTGTTCCTGGGGATGGTTCTGGACACAGAACAGAAAAAAGTGTTTCTCCCGGAGGAGAAGGCCAAGGAGCTGTCATCTCTAGTCAGAGGCCTCCTAAAACCGAAACAGGTGTCGGTGCATCACTGCACGCGGATCCTGGGAAAGATGGTAGCTTTCTACGAAGCAATTCCATTCGGCAGGTTCCATGCAAGAACCTTTCAGTGGGACCTGTTGGACAAGTGGTCCGGATCGCATCTTCAGATGCATCGGCTGATAACCCTGTCTCCAAGGACCAGGGTGTCTCTGCTGTGGTGGCTGCAAAGTGCTCATCTTCAAGAGGGCCGCAGATTCGGCATACAGGACTGGGTCCTGGTGACCACGGATGCCAGCCTTCGAGGCTGGGGGGCAGTCACACAGGGAAGAAACTTCCAAGGACTATGGTCAAGTCAGGAGACTTCCCTACACATAAATATTCTGGAACTGAGGGCCATTTTCAATGCCCTAAGTCAGGCAAAACCCCTGCTTCAAAACCAGCCGGTACTGATCCAGTCAGACAACATCACGGCAGTCGCCCATGTAAACCGACAGGGCGGCACAAGAAGCAGGACGGCGATGGCAGAAGCCACAAGGATTCTCCGATGGGCGGAAAATCACGTGTTAGCACTGTCAGCAGTGTTCATTCCGGGAGTGGACAACTGGGAAGCAGACTTCCTCAGCAGGCACGACCTCCACCCGGGAGAGTGGGGACTTCATCCAGAAGTCTTCCAACTGATTGTAAACCGTTGGGAAAGGCCACAGGTGGACATGATGGCATCCCGCCTAAACAAAAAGCTAGAAAGATATTGTGCCAGGTCAAGAGACCCTCAGGCCATAGCTGTGGACGCTCTAGTGACACCGTGGGTGTACCGGTCGGTTTATGTGTTCCCTCCTCTTCCTCTCATACCAAAGGTACTGAGGTTAATAAGGAGAAGAGGAGTAAGAACTATAACTCATTGTTCCGGATTGGCCAAGAAGAGCTTGGTACCCGGAACTTCAAGAAATGATCTCAGAGGACCCATGGCCTCTGCCGCTCAGACAGGACCTGCTGCAGTAGGGGCCCTGTCTGTTCCAAGACTTACCGCGGCTGCGTTTGACGGCATGGCGGTTGAACACCGGATCCTGAAGGAAAAGGGCATTCCGGAGGAAGTCATTCCTTAAAGCTAGGAAAGACGTGACCGCAAACCATTATCACCACATTTGGCGAAAATATGTTGCGTGGTGTGAGGCCAGGAAGGCCCCAACGGTGGAATTTCAGCTGGGCCGTTTTCTGCACTTCCTACAGTCAGGGGTGACTATGGGCCTCAAATTGGGTTCCATTAAGGTCCAGATTTCGGCTCTATCGATTTTCTTCCAGAGAGAACTGGCTTTACTACCTGAAGTTCAGACTTTTGCATATTCAGCCCCCTTTTGTGCCTCCAGTGGCACCTTGGGATCTCAACGTGGTGTTGGATTTCCTAAAGTCACATTGGTTTGAGCCACTTAAAACCGTGGTATTGAAATATCTCACGTGGAAAGTGGCCATGTTGTTGGCCTTGGCTTCGGCCAGGCGTGTATCAGAATTGGCGGCTTTGTCATGTAAAAGCCCTTATCTGATTTTCCATATGGATAGGGCAGAATTGAGGATTCGTCCCCAATTTCTCCCTAAGGTGGTATCAGCCTTTCATCTGAACCAACCTATCGTGGTGCCTGCGGCTACTAAAGACTTGGAGGCTTCCAAGTTGTAGGACGTAGTCAGGGCCCTGAAAATTTATGTTTCCAGGACAGCTGGAGTCAGAAAGACTGACTCGCTATTTATCCTGTATGCGCCCAACAAGTTGGGTGCACCTGCTTCAAAGCAGACTATTGCTCGCTGGATCTGTAGTACGAT
Organism: Pseudophryne corroboree; assembly: GCF_028390025.1. Classification (NCBI taxonomy): domain Eukaryota; kingdom Metazoa; phylum Chordata; class Amphibia; order Anura; family Myobatrachidae; genus Pseudophryne; species Pseudophryne corroboree. Next base: position 636,834,632 of record NC_086447.1, on the reverse strand, counting down.
TCAGCTTGCACATTCTGCGGCTGGACTGCCGCATCCTAAATCAGTGAAAGCCCATTCCACGAGGAAGGTGGGCTCTTCTTGGGCGGCTGCCCGAGGGGTCTCGGCTCTACAACTTTGCCGAGCAGCTACTTGGTCGGGGTCAAACACATTTGCTAAATTCTACAAGTTTGACACCCTGGCTGAGGAGGACCTAGAGTTTGCCCATTCGGTGCTGCAGAGTTATCCGCACTCTCCCGCCCGTTTGGGAGCTTTGGTATAATCCCCACGGTCCTTACGGAGTCCCAGCATCCACTTAGGACGTCAGAGAAAATAAGAATTTACTCACCGGTAATTCTATTTCTCGTAGTCCGTAGTGGATGCTGGGCGCCCATCCCAAGTGCGGATTGTCTGCAATACTTGTATATAGTTATTGTTTAACTAAAGGGTTATTGTGAGCCATCTGTTGAGAGGCTCAGTTGTTGTCATACTGTTAACTGGGTATTGTATCACGAGTTATACGGTGTGATTGGTGTGGCTGGTATGAGTCTTACCCGGGATTCAAAATCCTTCCTTATTGTGTCAGCTCTTCCGGGCACAGTATCCTAACTGAAGTCTGGAGGAGGGTCATAGAGGGAGGAGCCAGTGCACACCAGTTAGACCAAAAGCTTTCTTTTAGTTGTGCCCAGTCTCCTGCGGAGCCGCTATTCCCCATGGTCCTTACGGAGTCCCAGCATCCACTACGGACTACGAGAAATAGAATTACCGGTGAGTAAATTCTTATTTTTTGTTGCACAGCTCCCTCTGCTGGCGTAAATGTATAATAGAATGAGGATCTCCTGAACAGTATTATTTTATCATACGATTTATATTTTCAAAGGAATTCTATACTAAAGATCCTGACGAAAATACTGGGAAGCAAGTGGACAACCCTACCGTCGCGGCTGAATTACAGTTGGGTCTGTGAGGGTTGCAAACCGGCTGGTGTCAAAAAAAAAAAAAAAAAAAAAAAAAAAAAATTATTATCACTTCCTGCATTAAGAAAAACAACAGTTTTTCTCTTACGTCCTAGAGGATGCTGGGGACTCCAAAAGGACCATGGGGTATAGACGGATCCGCAGGAGCTTGGGCACACTAAAAAGACTTAAGACTGGGTGTGAACTGGCTCCTCCCTCTATGCCCCTCCTCCAGACCTCAGTTAGACTTTGTGCCCAGGAGTGACTGAATGCACACTAGGGGAGCTCTACTGAGTTTCTCTAGAAAATACTTTTTGTTAGGTTTTTTATTTTCAGGGAGCCCTGCTGGCTACAGGCTCCCTGCAGCGTGGGAGTGAGGGGAGAGAAGCAGGACCTACTTCTGTGAGTTTCAAGGCTCTGCTTCTCGGCTACTGGACACCATTAGCTCCAGAGGGTTCGATCACTTGGTGCGCCTAGCTGCTTGTTCCCAGAGCCACGCCGTCACCCTCTCACAGAAGACAGAAGTCGGGTGAGTATGAGAAGATCAGAAGACTTCAGGACGGCAGAAGACTTCAGTGATGGAAAGTAAAGCACAGGGGTGACGCTGTGCTCCATGCTCCCACACACATCACCAACGGTATTCACTGGGTGCAGGGCGCTGGGGGGGGGGGGGCGCGCCCTGGGCAGCATGTTACTGAAGTTTCTTAGGGCGGCACAAAGATTGTGGGTGCCTCGGCACCGTGTGCAGACCCCCGCCTACATTTTTAAACACTTTTGAATTTGGCGGGCCGAAGCGCGCCGGGAAGGGGGCGGAGCTTCGTCCAGCAGCTCACCGACGCCATTTTCCCTGCAACACGCGGCTGAGGGATAGAGACGCTGCGGGGACCTCCACGCTTCTCCAAGTAACTGGGGGGGGGGGGTTTCAGAGGGGGGCCGCAGTGTTGTGCTTAATAGTGAGATAAAGCAGCACTGGGTACATATATTGTTTTTTGCGATATATGGGCGCTGAGGTGTGAGCTGGCATACTTCCTCTGTGTCCTCTAACTGAGCTTTATTGTAGACCTGTCACCTAGCAGGGACGTTCTGTGTGTCGGTACTACGTGTCGGCATGTCTGAGGCTGAAGCTTATTCACCGGAGGAGGTTATTGGGGGAGCGGATGCGGGGCTACAGTTGAGACTGTCGACGCAGCCGAAACCTGATTTGTTAGCATTGCTCAGTACGATAAACTCGAATGTAGCTTCCTTATCAAAGAGATTAGATAAGTCTGATGCACAGACCCAGGTGTGGAAAAAGTCCATGGAAGAGGCTTTGTCTCAGGTTCAGACCCCGTCTGGGGCGCAAAAGCGGCCATTTACTCAGGTGGTAGATACTGATACCGACACGGACTCTGATTCCGACGTCGATTTCACTGAGGCAGCGTTACATCCACGTTTAGTTAAGAGTAATTCAGTACATGATTGTGGCTATAAAAGATGTTTTATACATTTCTGATGAACCTGCGGTACAGGAAACTAGGATTTGCTTGTTCAAGGGAAAAAAACCTGAGGTGAAGTTTCCCCCCTCTCATGAAATGAATACTCTTTGTGAAAAGGCTTGGGAGTCGCCGGATAAGAAATGGCAGATTCCCAAGAGAATTTACATGGCATATCCTTTCCCCTCTGATGATAGGGAAAAATGGGAGGCATCTCCAACTGTTGACAAAGCTTTATCTCGTTTGTCTAAGAAAGTGGCGCTTCCGTCTCCTGACACGGCAGCTCTCAAAGATCCGGCGGATCGCAAGCTGGAGACGTCTCTGAAGTCCATCTTCGCTAATTCAGGTGCATTGCTCAGACCCGCTGTGGCGTCGGTATGGGTGAGTAGTGCTATTGCTAAATGGGCTGAGAATTTAGCTAATGATATGGATACTCTGGATAAAGAGAATGTCCTTCTAACTCTTGGTTATATTAAGGACGCTGCAGATTACATAAAGGATGCGGCGAGGGACGTCTGTCTCTTGGGTTCAAGAACCAATGCCATGTCGATATCAGCCAGGAGGGCCCTGTGGATCCATCAATGGAACGCTGATACCGACTCCAAGAGGGCTATGGAAGCGCTACCCTTCAAAGGTACTGTCTTGTTTGGGGACGGCTTGGCTGACCTGGTCTCGACCGCGACTGCGGGTAAGTCCCCTTTTCTTCCTTATGTTCCCACACAACAGAAAAAGGCACCACATCAGCAGATGCAGTCCTTTCATCAGAATAAGTACATGTGTGGAAAAGGCTCGTCCTTCCTCGCTTCAAAAGGTAGAGGAAGGGGAAGGAAACCTTCTGCAGGTTCAGGCGCCCAGGACCAAAAGTCCTCCCTTGCTGCTACCAAGTCCACCGCATGACGCTGGGGCTTCCCTGGGGGAGTCCGAACCGGTGGGGGACCGTCTACGAAGTTTCAGTCAGGTCTGGATTCAATCGGGCCTGGATCCCTGGGTACTAGAGATCGTGTCTCAGGGATACAAACTGGAGTTTCAGGGGATGCCCCCTCACCGGTTCTTCATTTCGGCATTACCAGTAGGTCTTCCGGACAGGGAGGTGGTGCTAGCAGCGATTCAAAAACTGTGTCTACAGAGGGTCATTATTCCCGTTCCCTCGTCTCAGCGGGGGGAGGGGTTCTACTCGAGCCTCTTTGTTGTGCCGAAACCGGACGGTTCGGTCAGACCAATTCTAAATTTAAAATCCCTCAATCCATACTTGAAAGTTTTCAAGTTCAAGATGGAATCCCTTCGAGCTGTGATCTCCAGCCTAGAAGGGGGGGATTTTATGGCGTCAGTCGACATAAAGGATGCCTACTTACATGTCCCGATATATCCTCCGCATCAGGTTTTCCTCAGGTTTGCGATACAGGATTCTCATTACCAATTTCAGACGTTGCCGTTTGGGCTTTCCACGGCTCCGAGGATTTTCACCAAGGTCATGGCGGAAATGATGGTGCTTCTTCGCAAACAAGGAGTTTCAATTATCCCGTACTTGGACGATCTCCTGATAAAGGCGAGGTCCAAGGAACGATTACTGAAAAGTGTGGAGTTGTCTCTATCAGTCCTGCGACAACACGGATGGGTCCTCAATTTGCCGAAATCCCAGTTGATTCCGACCACTCGGCTTACGTTTCTGGGCATGATTCTGGACACGGAGTTACAGAAGGTATTCCTTCCAGAAGAAAAGGCTCTGGAATTGCAGACGATGGTCAGAGAACTTCTGAAGCCGTCGAGTTTGTCGATACATCATTGTACTCGGGTTCTGGGGAAGATGGTTGCGTCGTACGAAGCCATTCCATACGGCAGGTTTCAGTGGGACTTGCTGAGCAAATGGTCCGGGTCTCATCTACACATTCACCGGAAGATAAGTTTATCTCCCAGAGCCAGAATTTCTCTACTGTGGTGGCTACAAGTGAATCACCTCCTGGGGGGACGTCGATTCGGTATCCAGGAGTGGGTACTTCTGACAACAGATGCAAGTCTCCGGGGCTGGGGCGCAGTCACCCAAGGAAGAAATTTCCAGGGAAAATGGTCGCCCCAGGAAGCCTGTCTCCACATAAATGTTCTAGAGTTAAGAGCCATTTACAACGGCCTGCTCCAAGCAAGAAGTCTTCTTCAGGGTCGACCGGTCCTGGTACAGTCAGACAACATCACAGCGGTGGCCCATATAAACCGGCAAGGCGGAACAAGGAGCAGAGCGGCAATGGCGGAGGCCACAAAGATACTTCGCTGGGCGGAACAACACGTCAGCGCACTGTCAGCAGTCTTCCTACCGGGGGTGGACAACTGGGAAGCGGATTTCCTCAGCAGACACGACCTTCATCCGGGAGAGTGGGCTCTGCACCAAGAGGTTTTTGCAGAAGTGACAGGACGCTGGGGAATTCCGTTGATAGACATGATGGCGTCTCAGCTCAACAAGAAGCTCCCGAGGTATTGTTCCAGGACAAGGGACTCACAAGCCACGGTGGTGGACGCCCTGGTGTCTCCGTGGTTCTTCCAGTCGGTGTATGTGTTCTCTCCTCTTCCTCTCATTCCAAAGGTGCTGGTGATCATTCGTCGAGCAAGGGTTCAGGCGATTCTCGTCGTTCCAGACTGGCCAAGAAGGGCCTGGTACCCGGATCTTCAGGACTTGCTGGTGGAAGATCCTTGGCCGCTTCCTCTAAGGGAGGATCTGTTGTTACAGGGTCCATGCGTGTTTCCGGACTTACCGCGGCTGCGTTTGACGGCATGGAGGTTGAGCGCCAGATCTTGGCTCGTAAGGGTATTCCCAGGGAGGTCATTCCAACTCTCATTAAGGCTAGGAAAGAGGTTACGGCGAAACACTATCACCGTATCTGGAGGAAATACGTTTCCTGGTGTGAGGTTAAAAAGGCTCCTGCGGAGGATTTTCACTTGGGTCGGTTTCTCCACTTTTTACAGGCGGGTGTAGATGCAGGCCTGAAATTGGGTTCCATCAAAGTGCAAATTTCGGCTTTGTCTATTTTCTTTCAAAAAGAGTTGGCTACCCTCCCAGAGGTTCAGACTTTTGTGAAGGGTGTAATGCATATCGCTCCACCGTTTGTAGCGCCATGGGACCTTGATGTCGTCTTGCGGTTCCTCATGTCTTCCTGGTTTGAACCTTTGCGGAAGGTTGAAATAAAATTTCTCACTTGGAAGGTGGTTATGCTTTTGGCGCTGGCATCTGCCAGGCGAGTATCGGAATTGGCAGCTTTATCTCATAAGAGTCCGTACTTGATTTTTCATGCGGATAGGGCGGAATTGAGGACTCGTCAACAATTTCTACCAAAGGTGGTTTCGTCATTTCACATTAACCAACCTATTGTGGTTCCGGTAGCTTCGGAAGAAGTGGCGATTCCAAAATCTCTGGATGTTGTAAGAGCGTTAAAAGTTTACGTTTCTAGGACGGCTGTTACTAGGAAAACTGAAGCGTTGTTTGTTTTGTATGCGGCCAACAAGGTTGGTCATCCCGCGTCAAAACAGACTATTGCACGCTGGATTTGTAGTACGATCCAACAGGCTCATTCTTCGGTGGGGTTACCGGTGCCGAAGGCGGTTAAAGCCCATTCTACCAGAAAGGTGGGCTCATCTTGGGCGGCTGCCCGAGGTATTTCGGCACTACAGCTTTGCCGAGCGGCTACTTGGTCGGGTTCGAACACTTTTGCTAAATTCTATAAGTTCGATACCCTGGCCGATGAGGACCTGGCGTGCCATTGAGGGCGTAGGGCTTCCCAGAGAGTGGGACCAGAATCCGAATGGCGCCATTTCCTGCTGCTGCTGAGTACAGTATTATCCTCAGTTGCTTTAGATCTGCTGGGATGCATTAAAATAATTCTGACCCAAATATTGCAGAAAGTCAGTTGTCAGAAATGAAAACGATTTCTCGACAGGTTATAATGTCAAAACCATTGAGCGATGCCTCACCAAAGCACGTAAAAACACATATAGGCAACCAAAGAGAAGGGGTGATCGGATGTCACCCAATTTGATGAAAGCTCATACTTGGTTGCCAGATCCATCAAAGAGCACTGGCCGATTTTGTCCACCGATTCCTCCCTAGTGATGCACAACAAAGATGCACCAATGATGTCATATAGAAGGGGTAGGAATCTAAAACAACTTTCTTAACACTCGCATAAATTGCGAGATCGGGAGGCTATTTTTTGTGTGGGGGATGATTGCTTGCAGCATGCAGAATGGTATTCCGGTCTGTTTCATTCCGGAACAAGGTCGTTTTGGTAGGACTTCTTCAAGGGGATAGTCTAACCCCTTGAAGTCCCACCAAAATTATCAGAGGACGAAACGCATTGGGTATATGCTACACTCTCCCACACGTATCTCAAATAAGCTTTTTAGCTTTTAACCATTGTACGGGTCCATTTTGTATATATTGTTTTAGTGTTCACTCTAGGAGTGAAAAGGGGCAGGGCGCCGAACTCCGGGGGCACATGTGTGCGTCCGAAATGGGGGCGCGGTCACGCAAATTAGGGGGCGTGGCCACGCCTCCGTCATTTTAGGGGGCGGTGCGGCCCACAGACGCTACTATAGAGAGCGTCTGTGGCCGGCGACGTCACTGTTGGGGGCGTGCCCAGCACCTCCGTCGGTGCTGGGCTTCCCCCAGCCCTCTCCCAATGCGCGAATGGATGCCACGCGCATGCGCACTGCATCTATACACGCCGGGAGGGCAGGGAGCGGGCGGCTGTTCTAGCAGGGCGCCGCAAAAGGGGCAGGGCGGGTTTTGCCTGTTAAAAAACGGGCAGGGCGCGGCGCCCTGCTAAAACGGCCTACCTAGAGTGAACACTATTGTTTGGTGTGTGTATATGTTATTAAAATTTTTAAAAACTATATCACAGTATGGGAATTCTTTCCCTTTGCTGGGAGACTATGTTTTGATTTTTAAGGTCCCTAGCTAACCACCTGGAAGGTGTTGAAGTATTCGGAAAGAACTTACTTCATGCGAGGAACACGTCTTGAGGGTATTATTAATTAACTACCTTAGGCTGTGGGCACAGTGTTTTCTTCTTACTCCTGACACCAGGTGTGTTACTCTACTTAATTGTCTGGCTAAACAGCCTTGACAACACTGCTATTTTTCACAAGCACGTCTGTACACATAGTATCGGCAATATTGCACTATTGTTGATTCTTTACCTTCCTTATGGTCTACACACTGGGTGCCTGAGAAAGATGGCGAATGGACCAATAGAAGCAAAGAAACTCACTATATGCTTGAATTTATCTTCGGTCTGGTACGCATGAATTTTATACCTTGTTTGGATATTACTGACACAGAAGGCGCTGAGTCCTACCCCCTTTTTGCATATATATATATATATATATATATATATATATATACCTGCATATCCCAATATGGCCCCTCATCAAGCGTACCTTTGGTTCACTATACTGGCCTTACCCTTTGGTCTCTCCACAGCTCCAAGGTTATTCACGAAAGTTATGGCAGAGATGATGTTACAATTGCACATGATGGTAATCAACATAGTCCCATACCTGGACGACCTACTGATGAAGGTGGTGTCCAGGGTACAGCTGCTGCGCAGCATCAACTTGACTACTCGTCTGCTTATGGCCCACGGATGAATCCTAAATTCCAGAAGTCTCTCACCTGGAACCGTCTCAGAGAATTCAGTTCCTGGGAATGATCCTGGATACGGTATCTCAGAAGGTATACCTTCCGATAGACAAGCCTATGGCCCGCTTGGTGCTAAAACCACGCAAGATCCCGTTTCATTGTTGCATTCACTTGCTGAGCAAGATGATAGCTTCCTACGAGGCAATACAGTATGGCAGGTTCCATGCACAGCTGTTCCAGCTGGATCTGTTCGACAAGTGGTCAGGATCTCACCTACACATGCACCAGAGTATAACACTGTCGGCAAAAACAAGGATCTCCCTGTTATGGTGGCTACAGACTCTGCTAACAATGGATGCCAGCCTCTGAGGTTGGGATGCTGTGACTCAAGGGGCCCAGTTCCAGGAGAAGTGGTCGTGTTAGAAATCTATACTTCCAATCAACATCCTGCAATTTATAATGCTCTTCTACAGGCCTCATATTTCCTCCGACATCAGGCATCCGGGTGCAGTCGGCCAATACTACGGCAGTGGCTGACATTTAACTAAGAAGGAGGAACAAGAAGTAGGGCCGCAATGCGAGAGGTATCATGGATACTCCTCTGAGGGAAGCCAAAGCAAGGGCCATCTTAGCCATATTCATTCCAGGAGTGGACAACTGGGAAGCGGACTTCCTCAGCAGGCACGACCTCCGACCAAGGGAATGGGGCCTTCACCCTCCGGTATTTCAACAGCTGGTTCATTGGTGGGGTTGCCACAGATAGATCTGATAGCTTCTCGTCACAACAGGAAGCTGAGTTGTTACTGTTCCAGAACGAGGAACCCGCAGGCGACAGCGGTAGAGGCCCTGACGACACAGTAGACTTATCAGTTTGTGTATTTGTTCCTCCTGATTCCTTTCTCTCCAAGAGTTCCAAAAAACTCAAAAGGGAAAGACTTCAGGCAATTCTAATTGCCCCAGACTGGTCTCGTCGGGCCTGGTATGCAGACCTCCTGGACATGTTTCTCGAGGAGCCCTGGCTTCTACCGCTCCTCAGGGATCTTCTTCAACAATTGCCGTTCATCTATCCAGTCTTAATACTGTTGGACGGCTTGAAAGCAGAGAGGGAGATTTTAACTTAAAAAAGGTCTCCCATCCAAGGTTATTTCCACTATGGTCCAGGCCCGTAAGGTGATCACATCCAAACATTACCGCTGTATCTGGAAGAAATATGTCTCGTGGTGCAAGGGTAGAAAATATCCTCCTATGGAGTTTCAATTTGTCCGTTTTTCTGCTTTTCCTACAAGCAGGTGTGAATAAGGGCCTACGATTAGGCTCCATCATAGTTCAGATTTCGGCGCTCTCTATCTTCTTCCAGAAACAACTAGCGGTACAACCAGAAGTACAGACCTTCCTAAGTGTTCTTCACATTCAGCCACCCTTTGTTCCTCCCACAGCTCCGTGGGATCTCAGTGTGGCCTTGACCTTTCTCCAGTCGGACTTTTTTGATCCCTTACACAGGGTAGACTTTACCTAACTTGTAAGACTGTCATGTTGCTGGCTTTAGCATCTACAAGACGTGTATCAGACTTTGGGGTCTTATCCTGTAAGAGCCCTTACTTGATATTTCACGAGGGTAGGGCGGAGCTCAGGACTCTTCCACAGTTTTTGCCGAAAGTGGTCACGGCTTTTCACTAAATCAACCTATTGGGGTTCCAGTGTTGTCTGACGCATCAATTGCTCCAAAGTCCCTGGATGAGGGCTTGGAGGATTACGTCAAGAGGACAGTTTGTCACAGGAGGTCTGACTCTCTTTTTGACCTTTATAACGCTGCCAAAATTGGTCGTCTTACTTCTCAGCAGTCCATTGCTCGTTGGCTCAGGTTGACCATTCAACAAGCCACTTATTCGGCAGCTTTATCGTTGCCGAATTCTATCCAGGCCCACTCCACAAGGTCGGTGGGTTCTACCTGAGTGGCTGCAGGGGGCGCCTCGGCCTTACAGTAGTGCCGGGCAGCTACTTAGTCTGGTTCGAACAAGTTCGTAAAATTCTACAGGTTCGACACCTTTGCCAGAGATGACCTTCAGTTGGTCAGGCAGTTTTGCAGGGGTCTCGGCACTCTCCCACCCATTCTGGGAGCTTTGGGACTTCCCCATGGTTACTACATTTCCAAGTATCCACTAGGACGTTAGAGAAAATAGGAATTTAATACCTACCAGTAATTCCTTTTCTCGTAGTTAGTAGTGGATACTGGGCACCCGCTACAGTGCTTCATATTCCTGCTTACATGGAAGTGTTCTTGGTTGGGTCTGTTGTTGCCTACCCTGTTCCATGTTTGGTTAGCGTTACTATGCATTGTTGCAGTTAGCGTTGCTTTCCTCTGTTCTGGTTAGTTCTGCTATCTAGGTTATTGTTGTGTGTTGGTTCGTTACCGTACCGCTTTTTGTGTTTATATCCTCTCAAAGTATGTCAGTCTCCTCGGGCACAGTTTTCCTAGACTGAGTATGCTAGGAAGATCCATAGAGGGGAGGAGCCAGCACACACTAATGATTTCTTAGTGCCAGGCTCCTATGGACCCGATGTATACCCCATGGTTACTACATTTCCCAGTATCCACTACGGACTACGAGAAAAGGAATTAAATCATTTAAGGTAATTAAATTCTTGTTTTTTCAGCATATTAGTAATTGCATATAAGCAAACTCCAACAGTTGAAGCAGTTGCAACAGGTCTGCAATAAATCCCAGCACCAGCAAAACCACAAAATAAGTGTAGTATTTAAAAAAAAAAAAAAAAAAGTACAATGCGCTCGGTATGATCCATTTTACTGCTAATGTTTAACTGTAAAGATTGTTGGCAGAATGTAATAGTATCCGAGTTTGCCAGAGGTGCGGGTTGCCGACCGAACTAGGACATTTTTTTAAAGTGACCGTAATTTACAAGACATGGTTTTGCCTTGTAAATAAATGACTGCCTTTTTTTAAAAATGTCCGAATTCGGCCGGCATCCCGCACGTCTGGCAAACTCAGACGCCATTACATCTTGCTATGTGGGTCTATGCTTGGGTTATGCTATGGGCATGGCAGAAATAGCATACTGTCGCCCATGTTTTGTGTGAGTGTTTATTTACATGCAAGCATGCATGTATGTGTATATACAAATGTATGTACATTATCTGATTTTAAATAACTTTTCTTACTAGGCACTCCAGCAACACCAGTTACGCCAGCGAATGTAGTTCCCGTCATACCTGATCCATGGCTTGCTCATATAACAAATACAGACACCCTTGCCGCAGTTGCTCAGATTCTACAAAGCCCTCAGGGACAACAGGTAAATTATTTATATAATTTACATGTGTTGGTAATATATACATATATTGTTGTGTGTAAATGTGTGTGCATGCAGTAAATATGTGTACATATACTTGTGTGCATGTATATCTCAGCAGCAAAATGACAGGGTATGGACTCCAAAAGCTCTTTGGTAGATGGTGTAGAAAATGTCTCCTAAATAATGGTCCACAATTCCCTAATATTAGAAGCCTGCTATTCACGTCACGTTGAACTACAATCCTACGTGTGTTCTAAAATCCAGCAAATGAGGGGGCCAACTCATGATGCCAACCCCAATCAAATGCTCCTCCAGCCATAATCCTGTATAGTCGCTCACTATTGTGCTGAAAGAGCCTGCTCCTGTCCTGAGTGAATGCATGAGATGAACTGGTACAAATGATCCACAAGGATGGGTATGTATCATCTGCCAGTCAGTAATTTCTGCAGATGTATCAGGGTCACCCCCATACCATAACGGTGCCACAGCTTCCCTAGACTGACTCTTGTTAGAATGCTATTGTTTGTGGGATTTTTTGCCTCCTCACCCGTAATTGTCCATCTGTCTGAAATAGTTTGAACCTTGTCTGGTCGGACTAGGCGGCACGATTTTAGTTATATTGCATTCGGTGGTGGTATTCACAAACCCAGGTGATTGACAGAGACTCGTGTCTTGGGGTCCTTATTGGGATCGTATGGTTGAGTAGGCTTCTGTGCACTATAGAAGAAAGGGAAAGTGGCACTGTACAAATGCTGATGTTACTTGTGGACCCATTAAATGTTGCTATTATCTGTGGCAATTGTCACATGCTAATCAGATGTTACAGTGCATGCCAGTCTACTCTGTCCACATTCAATTTTTTGGCTAGTTGTCTTCTCTGATGTGATGATTTGTTATCACAGTACACCCTTAAAATTGTTGCACACAAAAAACATTTTGGGGGCAATTCAATTGTTGTTTGCCCCTGGCTACCACTAGATGGTGCCCAACGGAGTAATTCAATTGTTGCTCTGCTTGGGCACGCATGCAGTCGGGGGATACACATTTCAGCTTGCACCTCAGGAGGCTGTGACCTGAAATGTGTAAAAACACCATGGTTTGGGCATTGAAATGGTAGCTTGAGAACATGGACTTTATACGGGTTTAGGGCACACTCAATGGGGAGGAACAATTGAATAGATCTGGTGGGTACCCACAAAACAATTGAATTCCCCCCATCTCTCTGGCATCTACTGTCAAGCCTTGCTCAAAGTCACTTAAATTTTTATAGGCTGCCATCTCATTCGAGTTATATGACAAAGTATTGCAGAGATATCTATCTATAGTACTTCTACAGATTTCATTTAATGCAGGGGTGTGGTGGTGTACTTTGAATGGAAGCGGCTGTTTATCTGACACATGAGTATGTGTGTACAGATGTAGCCATGCTCATCCAACCTGTGGCTCGGACACACGCACCGAGAGGCAGGTATAACTTAGTATGCCAAGCTGAAGCTTAGTACACTGCCCATCTGTTCCTGTGTGCTCACGTGCTAGTTGCGGGCACTCTTGCCACACCTGGATTGCCGGGAAGACGGCACACTGCAGGCAGGATGAGCGTGGCTACATCTCTGTGTGTATGTGTACTCATAGGACTTGTAAATGAAGAACGGATGCTTATTTTTTATATATAAAAGAGTGTTTGTTATTTATATAAAATAGGCACCTGCTAAGTACATCTGTATGCATTCTGATTATTCTTATACATATTAAAAAAAGTAAAGTGCTAGCTCGACTGATCACCCCATCTATACCCCATGGTACAGTACCCCAGCGTCCCCTATGGATGCAAGAGAAATAATGTATTTCTCTATCGTCCTAGTGGATGCTGGGGTTCCTGAAAGGACCATGGGGAATAGCGGCTCCGCAGGAGACAGGGCACAAAAGTAAAGCTTTCCGATCAGGTGGTGTGCACTGGCTCCTCCCCCTATGACCCTCCTCCAAGCCAGTTAGATTTTTGTGCCCGGCCGAGAAGGGTGCAATCTAGGTGGCTCTCCTAAAGAGCTGCTTAGAAAAGTTTAGCTTAGGTTTTTTATTTTACAGTGAGTCCTGCTGGCAACAGGATCACTGCAACGAGGGACTTAGGGGAGAAGAAGTGAACTCACCTGCGTGCAGGATGGATTGGCTTCTTGGCTACTGGACATCAGCTCCAGAGGGACGATCACAGGTACAGCCTGGATGGTCACCGGAGCCTTGCCGCCGGCCCCCTTGCAGATGCTGAAGTAAGAAGAGGTCCAGAATCGGCGGCAGAAGACTCCTCAGTCTTCTAAAGGTAGCGCACAGCACTGCAGCTGTGCGCCATTTTCCTCTCAGCACACTTCACACGGCAGTCACTGAGGGTGCAGGGCGCTGGGAGGGGGGCGCCCTGGGAGGCAAATGAATACCTATTTTGGCTAAAAATACCTCACATATAGCCTCCGGAGGCTATATGGAGATATTTAACCCCTGCCAGAATCCGTTAAGAGCGGGAGACGAGGCCGCCGAAAAAGGGGCGGAGCCTATCTCCTCAGCACACAGCGCCATTTTCCCTCACAGAAAGGCTGGAGGGAAGGCTCCCAGGCTCTCCCCTGCACTGCACTACAGAAACAGGGTTAAAACAGAGAGGGGGGGCACTAATTTGGCGTTAGAAATATATAAAAAAGATGCTATAAGGGAAAACACTTATATAAGGTTGTCCCTATATAATTATAGCGTTTTTGGTGTGTGCTGGTAAACTCTCCCTCTGTCTCTCCAAAGGGCTAGTGGGTCCTGTCCTCTATCAGAGCATTCCCTGTGTGTGTGCTGTGTGTCGGTACGTGTGTGTCGACATGTATGAGGACGATGTTGGTGAGGAGGCGGAGCAATTGCCTGTAATGGTGATGTCACTCTCTAGGGAGTCGACACCGGAATGGATGGCTTATTTAGGGAATTACGTGATAATGTCAACACGCTGCAAGGTCGGTTGACGACATGAGACGGCCGACAAACAATTAGTACCGGTCCAGACGTCTCAAAAACACCGTCAGGGGTTTTTAAAACGCCCGTTTACTTTAGTCGGTCGACACAGACACAGACAGGGACACTGAATCCAGTGTCGACGGTGAATAAACAAACGTATTCCTTATTAGGGCCACACGTTAAAGGCAATGAAGGAGGTGTTTCATATTTCTGATACTACAAGTACCACAAAAGAGGGTATTATGTGGGATGTGAAAAAACTACCGTAGTTTTTCCTGAATCAGATAAATTAAATAAAGTGTGTGATGATGCGTGGGTTCCCCCCGATAGAAAATTATGGGCGGTATACCCTTTCCCGTCAGAAGTTAGGGCGCGTTGGGAAACACCCCTTAGGGTGGATAAGGCGCTCACACGCTTATCAAAACAAGTGGCGGTACCGTCTATAGATAGGGCCGTCCTCAAGGACCAGCTGACAGGAGGCTGGAAAATATCATAAAAAGTATATACACACATACTGGTGTTATACTGCGACCAGCGATCGCCTCAGCCTGGATGTGCAGAGCTGGGGTGGCTTGGTCGGATTCCCTGACTAAAAATATTGATACCCTTGACAGGGACAGTATTTTATTGACTATAGAGCATTTAAAGGATGCATTTCTATATATGCGAGATGCACAGAGGGATATTTGCACTCTGGCATCAAGAGTAAATGCGATGTCCATATCTGCCAGAAGATGTTATGGACATGACAGTGGTCAGGTGATGCAGATTCCAAACGGCACAAGGGTGTATTGCCGTATAAAGGAAGAGGAGTTATTTGGGGTCGGTCCATCGGACCTGGTGGCCACGGCAACTGCTGGAAAATCCGCCGTTTTTACCCTAAGTCACATCTCTGCAGAAAAAGACACCGTCTTTTCAGCCTCAGTCCTTTCGTCCCTATAAGATCATATCTGCCCAGGGATAGAGGAAAGGGAAGAAGACTGCAGCAGGCAGCCCATTCCCAGGAACAGAAGCGTTCCACCGCTTCTGACAAGTTCTCAGCATGGCGCTGAGACCGTACAGGACCCCTGGATCCTACAAGTAGTATCCCAGGGGTACAGATTGGAATGTCGAGACGTTTCCCCTTCGCAGGCTCCTGAAGTCTGCTTTACCAAGGTCTCCCTCCGACAAGGAGGCAGTATGGGAAAAAATTCACAAGCTGTATTCCCAGCAGGTGATAATTAAATTACCCCTCCTACTACAAGAAAAGGGGTATTATTCCACACTATATTGTGGTACTGAAGCCAGAAGGCTAGGTGAGACTTATTCTAAAAAATTTTTTGAACACTTACAAAGGTTCAAATCAAGATGGAGTCACTCAGAGCAGTGATAACGAACCAGGAAGAAGGGGACTATATAGTGTCCCGGGACATCAGGGATGCTTACCTCTATGTCCCAAATTTGCCCTTCTCACTAAGGGTACCTCAGGTTCGTGGTGCAGAACTGTCACTATCAGTTTCAGACGCTGCCGTTTGGATTGTCCACGGCACCCCGGGTCTTTACCAAGGTAATGGCCGAAATGATGATTCTTCTTCGAAGAAAAGGCGTCTTAATTATCCCTTACTTGGACGATCTCCTGATAAGGGCATAGTCCAGGGAACAGTTGGAGGTCGGAGTAGCACTATCTCGGATACTGCTACAACAGCACGGGTGGATTCTAAATATTCCAAAATCGCAGCTGATCCCGACGACACGTCTGCTGTGCCTAGGGATGATTCTGGACACAGTCCAGAAAAAGGTGTTTCTCCCGGAAGAGAAAGCCAGGGAGTTATCCGAGCTAGTCAGGAACCTCCTAAAAACAGTGCATCATTGCACAAGGGTCCTGGTAAAAATGGTGGCTTCCTACGAAGCAATTCCATTCGGCAGATTTCACGCAAGAACTTTTCAGTGGGATCTGCTGGACAAATGGTCCGGATCGCATCTTCAGATGCATCAGCGGATAACCCTATATCCAAGGACAAGGGTGTCTCTCCTGTGGTGGTTATAGAGTGCTCATCTTCTAGAGGGCCGCAGATTCGGCATTCAGGATTGGATGCTGGTGACCACGGAGCCCAGCCCGAGAGGCTGGGGAGCAGTCACACAAGGAAAAAATTTCCAGGGAGTGTGATCAAGTCTGGAGACTTTTCTCCACATAAATATACTGGAGCTAAGGGTAAATTTATAATGCTCTAAGCTTAGCAAGACCTCTGCTTCAAGGTCAGCCGGTATTGATCCAGTGGGAAAAACATCACGGCAGTCGCCCACGTAAACAGACAGGGCGACACAAGAAGCAGGAGGGCAATGGCAAAAACTGCAAGGACTTTTCGCTGGGCGGAAAATCATGTGATAGCACTGTCAGCAGTGTTTTCATTCCGGGAATGGAAACTGGGAAGCAGACTTCCTCAGCAGGCACGACCTCCACCCGGGAGAGTGGAAGTTTTTTCCACATGATTGTAAACCGTTGGGAAATACCAAAGGTGGACATGATGGCGTCCCGTCTGAACAAAAAACGGGACAGGTATTGCGCCAGGTCAAGAGACCCTCAGGCAATAGCTGTGGACGTTCTGGTAACACCGTGGGTGTACCAGTCGGTGTATGTGTTCCCTCCTCTGCTTCTCATACCTAAGGTGCTGAGAATTATAAGACGTAGAGGAGTAAGAACTATACTCATGGCTCCGGATTGGCCAAGAAGGACTTGGTACCCGGAACTTCAAGAGATGCTTACAGAGGTCTTATGGCCTCTGCCGCTAAGAAGGGACTTGCTTCAGCAAGTACCATGTCTGTTCCAAGACTTACCGCAGCTGCGTTTGTCGGCATGGCGGTGGAAAGCCGGATCCTAAGGGAAAAAGGCATTCCGGAAGAGGTCATTCCTACCCTGGTCAAAGCCAGAAAGGAGGTGACCGCACAACATTATCACCACATGTGGCGAAAATATGTTGCGTGGTGTGAGGCCAGGAAGGCCCCACAAAGAAATTTCAACTCGGTCGTTTCCTGCATTTCCTGCAAACAGGAGTGTCTATGGGCCTCAAATTGGGGTCCATTAAGGTTCAAATTTCGGCCCTGTCGATTTTCTTCCAGAAAGAATTGGCTTCAGTTCCTGAAGTCCAGAAGTTTGTCAAGGGAGTATTGCATATACAACCCCCTTTTGTGCCTCCAGTGGCACTGTGGGATCTCAACGTAGTTCTGGGATTCCTCAAATCACATTGGTTTAAAACCAGTAAAATCTGTGGATTTGAAGCATCTCACATGAAAAGTGACCATGCTCTTGGCCCTGGCCTGGACCAGGCGAGTGTCAAATTGGTGTTTTTTTCTCAAAAAAGCCCATATCTGTTTGTCCATTCGGACAGGGCAGAGCTGCGGACTCGTCCCCAGTTCTCTCCCTAAGGTGGTGTCAGTGTTTCACCTGAACCAGCTTATTGTGGTGCCTTGCACCTACTAGGGACTTGGAGGACTCCAAGTTGCTAGATGTTGTCAGGGCCCTGAAAATATGTTCCAGGACGGCTGGAGTCAGGAAAACTGACTTGCTGTTATCCTGTATGCACCCAACAAACTGGGTGCTCTTGCTTCTAAGCAGACTATTGCTAGTTGGAATGTGTAATACAATTCAGCTTGCACATTCTGTGGCAGGCCTGCCACAGCCAAAATATGTAAATGCCCATTCCACAAGGAAGGTGGGCTCATCTTGGGCGGCTGCCCGAGGGGTCTCGGCTTTACAACTTTGCCGAGCAGCTACTTGGTCAGGGGCAAACAGGTTTGCTAAATTCTACAAATTTGATACCCTGGCTAAGGAGGACCTGGAGTTCTCTCATTCAGTGCTGCAGAGTCATCCGCACTCTCCCGCCCGTTTGGGAGCTTTGGTATAATCCCCATGGTCCTTTCAGGAACCCCAGCATCCACTAGGACGATAGAGAAAATAGGAATTTACTTACCGATAATTCTATTTCTCGGAGTCCGTAGTGGATGCTGGGCGCCCATCCCAAGTGCGGATTATCTGCAATACTTGTACATAGTTAAAAAAATCGGGTTATTATTGTTGTGAGCCATCTTTTCAGAGGCTCCGCTGTTATCATACTGTTAACTGGGTTTAGATCACAAGTTGTACGGTGTGATTGGTGTGGCTGGTATGAGTCTTACCCGGGATTCAAAATTCCTCCCTTATTGTGTACGCTCGTCCGGGCACAGTACCTAACTGGCTTGGAGGAGGGTCATAGGGGGAGGAGCCAGTGCACACCACCTGATCGGAAAGCTTTACTTTTGTGCCCTGTCTCCTGCGGAGCCGCTATTCCCCATGGTCCTTTCAGGAACCCCAGCATCCACTACGGACTCCGAGAAATAGAATTATCGGTAAGTAAATTCCTATTATTACACTTCCTCACTTTTTGTGACCTTTATAAAAATAAGCGTCTGTTACATTTATATGGTCGAGGCACTCCTCTGCGTCATTTGAAATAGACACACCACCTTCTTTTAAATCTGTTGTAGATTTGTGTTTTTATATATAATTACACAATTATCTAGTATACAATAGGCCTTCACATATTCTATAATAAATGTTACTTATTTTAAGAGAAACCAGAAGTATATGCGTGAAAATGTACGTACACAATCCTTGATGAAATTAAATAGGGAAAAGTATTATATTTTGCCTTTAATAATGGGGGAGGGGGAAGGTTTGCATAGCTTTTTTGCTATATTATTAATCAATACTTTTTTGTTATTCTATGGTGCTTTCTAGCACACTACTGCTCACTTCCATTAGCATTGGTCATAACCAACTTTTGGTTAGTCATACTGTTTGTCCATTGCTGATGGAATATTCTTGATTATATATTCTTGCCCTAGGTATGTGGAGAATTACTCATTATCCTCCGGTGATATAATGTTTGATTCAAGAATTGCAAATTTATTTTCTTCTACGTCCTAATGGATACTGGGGTCTTATACTTTAGTACCATGGGGTATAGATCGGGTCCACTGGAGCCTGGCACTTTAAAAATGTTTAGTGTGTGCATGTGTGTGATGGCTCCTCCCCTCTATGCCCCTCCTATCCGAATCAATTTAGAAACTCAATTTAGAAAAATGTGCCCGAGGAGCCGGTTGCACTTCTCTGGAGCTCCAGAGATTTTTCTTTCATGTTTTATGGGCCCGGAGCTGCGGTGCCCCGCCGCGGACAAACTGGCTCTGGGCTACAAGCCCCACAGTGCTCACTGTCTTAAGGCTTTGTGTGGACTGTATATGGATGTATAATGTTATTTCTGCAGCGGGGTACACTGGGTTCCACAGGGAATAACATCGGGGTGTAGAGTAGGATCTTGACCCGAGGCACCAACAGGCTAAAGCTTTGACTGTTTCCAAGATGCTCAGCGCCTCCTCCTCTATGCACAGGAGCTCAGTTTGTAAGTTGGTGCCTGCAGTGCAGGCAGCTAACAGGCAGGGCTGCTCCAGAAATCGCGATTGGGCAGCGGGCCGCGCGCGCTGGCGTGAACACTCTGGTAGTACAGGGACCCCACTAGACCACCAGGGCAGGGGCACAGGTCGGTTTTACAAAAAAAGTTTACATATGGCCCACAGTACCCGGTGGCGAAGTCCAGCAAGAGTAAATGTTCCCGCCCTGGAGCTGCATCTCTCTCTCTCCCTCACTTCCTGTCCGCATCTGGGTGCCATTACTACATGCTGAGCTGATCCTGGGACTGTTTGGGCAAAGCCTCTTCTGTAAAGCCGCCTGCATGTCAGTGCTGTGCATTTTACAGGACACTTGAGGATTCTACATGTCTGTTGACAGTGTTAGTTAAGAAACCGTGCATTACTTCAGGGTTATGTAGTGCAAGTACCCTGTGATATACATCGAGTCTTTACTGTGCATTGATATATCTATTGATCGGTATAGCTTTACTTAATATTGCTAGTCCAGTGCAGTTTTATTGCTTGTCATAATTTCTGCATTGTACTTGTGAATATGTGTGTGTGCATATAGCTGCTGCGTGATTTCTATTCCGTGTATCTCACTCAGATTGCTATCCCCATATTCTGTACCCTGAAGGGGACTAAGTGCGTCAGGGTTATTTGATATAGGTATTTCACAGGATATACTTACTGTGTATTTCTCTAACGTCCTAAGTGGATGCTGGGGACTCCGTACGGACCATGGGGAATAGCGGCTCCGCAGGAGACTGGGCACAAAAGTAAAAGCTTTAGGACTACCTGGTGTGCACTGGCTCCTCCCCCTATGACCCTCCTCCAAGCCTCAGTTAGATTTTTGTGCCCGAACGAGAAGGGTGCACACTAGGTGGCTCTCCTGAGCTGCTTAGTGAAAAGTTTTAGGTTTTTTATTTTCAGTGAGACCTGCTGGCAACAGGCTCACTGCACCGAGGGACTAAGGGGAGAAGAAGCGAACTCACCTGCGTGCAGAGTGGATTGGGCTTCTTAGGCTACTGGACATTAGCTCCAGAGGGACGATCACAGGCTCAGCCATGGATGGGTCCCAGAGCCGCGCCGCCGGCCCCCTTACAGAGCCAGAAGACTGAAGAGGTCCGGGAAATCGGCGGCAGAAGACGTCCTGTCTTCAATAAGGTAGCGCACAGCACCGCAGCTGTGCGCCATTGCTCTCAGCACACTTCACACTCCGGTCACTGAGGGTGCAGGGCGCTGGGGGGGGGGCGCCCTGAGATGCAATAAAAATACCTTAGATGGCTAAAAATACATCACATATAGCTCCTGGGCTATATGGATGTATTTAACCCCTGCCAGTTTTTTCCTTAAAAAAGCGGGAGAAAGGCCGCCGAGAAGGGGGCGGAGCCTATCTCCTCAGCACACAAGCGCCATTTTCCCTCACAGCTCCGTTGGAGGGAAGCTCCCTGGCTCTCCCCTGCAGTCCTGCACTACAGAAACAGGGTAAAACAAGAGAGGGGGGGCACTAATTTGGCAGATTAATAATACAGCAGCTATATAAGGGAAAAACACTTATATAAGGTTATCCCTGTATATATATAGCGCTCTGGTGTGTGCTGGCAAACTCTCCCTCTGTCTCCCCAAAGGGCTAGTGGGGTCCTGTCCTCTATCAGAGCATTCCCTGTGTGTGTGCTGTGTGTCGGTACGTTGTGTCGACATGTATGAGGAGGAAAATGGTATGGAGGCGGAGCAATTGCCTGTAATAGTGATGTCACCCCCTAGGGAGTCGACACCTGACTGGATGGTCATATGGAAGGAATTACGTGACAGCGTCAGCACTTTACAAAAGACTGTTGACGACATGAGACAGCCGGAAAAACAGTTAATACCTGTCCAGGCGTCTCAAACACCGTCAGGGGCTCTAAAGCGCCCGTTACCTCAGATGGTCGACACAGACCCAGACACGGACACTGACTCCAGTGTCGACGGTGAGGAAACAAACGTATTTTCCAGTAGGGCCACACGTTATATGATCACGGCAATGAAGGAGGTTTTGAACATTTCTGATACTACAAGTACCACAAAAAAGGGTATTATGTGGGGTGTGAAAAAACTACCCGTAGTTTTTCCTGAATCAGATGAATTAAATGAGGTGTGTGATGAAGCGTGGGTTTCCCCCGATAAAAAACTGCTAATTTTTAAAAAAATTATTGGCATTATACCCTTTCCCGCCAGAGGTTAGGGCGCGTTGGGAAACACCCCCTAGGGTAGATAAGGCGCTCACACGCTTGTCTAAACAGGTGGCACTACCGTCTCCGGATACGGCCGCCCTCAAGGAGCCAGCTGATAGGAAGCTGGAAAATATCCTAAAAAGTATATACACACATACTGGTGTTATACTGAGACCAGCAATCGCCTCAGCCTGGATGTGCAGTGCTGGGGTGGCTTGGTCGGATTCCCTGACTGAAAATATTGATACCCTGGACAGGGACAGTATATTATTGACTATAGAGCATTTAAAGGATGCATTTCTATATATGCGAGATGCACAGAGGGATATTTGCACTCTGGCATCAAGAGTAAGTGCGCTGTCCATTTCTGCCAGAAGAGGGTTATGGACGCGACAGTGGTCAGGTGATGCGGATTCCAAACGGCATATGGAAGTATTGCCGTATAAAGGGGAGGAGTTATTTGGGGTCGGTCTATCGGACCTGGTGGCCACGGCAACGGCTGGGAAATCCACCTTTTTACCCCAGGTCACCTCTCAGCAGAAAAAGACACCGTCTTTTCAGGCTCAATCCTTTCGTCCCCATAAGGGCAAGCGGGCAAAAGGCCACTCATATCTGCCCCGGGGCAGAGGAAGGGGAAAAAGACTGCAGCAGGCAGCCTCTTCCCAGGAACAGAAGCCCTCCCCCACTTCTGCCAAGTCCTCAGCATGACGCTGGGGCCTTACAAGCGGACTCAGGTACGGTGGGGGGTCGTCTCAAAAATTTCAGCGCGCAGTGGGCTCACTCGCAAGTGGACCCCTGGATCCTGCAGGTAGTATCTCAGGGGTACAAATTGGAATTCGAGACGTCTCCCCCTCGCCGGTTCCTGAAGTCTGCTTTACCAACGTCGCCCTCCGACAGGGAGGCGGTATTGGAAGCCATTCACAAGCTGTATTCCCAGCAGGTGATAATCAAGGTACCCCTCCTACAACAGGAAAAGGGGTATTATTCCACGCTGTTTGTGGTACCGAAGCCGGACGGCTCGGTGAGACCTATTTTAAATCTGAAATCCTTGAACACTTACATACAAAGGTTCAAATTCAAGATGGAGTCACTCAGAGCAGTGATAGCGAACCTGGAAGAAGGGGACTATATGGTGTCTCTGGACATCAAGGATGCTTACCTCCATGTCCCAATTTGCCCTTCTCACCAAGGGTACCTCAGGTTTGTGGTACAGAACTGTCACTATCAGTTTCAGACGCTGCCGTTTGGATTGTCCACGGCACACCGGGTCTTTACCAAGGTAATGGCCGAAATGATGATTCTTCTTCGAAGAAAAGGCGTCTTAATTATCCCTTACTTGGACGATCTCCTGATCAGGGCAAGGTCCAGGGAACAGTTAGAGGTCGGAGTAGCACTATCTCAAGTAGTGCTACGACAGCACGGGTGGATTCTAAATATTCCAAAATCGCAGCTGATTCCGACGACACGTCTGCTGTTCCTAGGGATGATTCTGGACACAGTCCAGAAAAAGGTGTTTCTCCCGGAGGAGAAAGCCAGGGAGTTATCCGAGCTAGTCAGGAACCTCCTAAAACCAGGCCAAGTATCAGTGCATCAATGCACAAGGGTCCTGGGAAAAATGGTGGCTTCTTACGAAGCGATTCCATTCGGCAGATTCCACGCAAGAACTTTTCAGTGGGATCTGCTGGACAAATGGTCCGGATCGCATCTTCAGATGCATCAGCGGATAACCCTGTCTCCAAGGACAAGGGTGTCTCTCCTGTGGTGGTTGCAGAGTGCTCATCTTCTAGAGGGCCGCAGATTCGGCATTCAGGACTGGGTCCTGGTGACCACGGATGCCAGCCTGAGAGGCTGGGGAGCAGTCACACAGGGAAGAAATTTCCAGGGCTTGTGGTCAAGCCTGGAGACATCACTTCACATAAATATCCTGGAGTTAAGAGCCATCTACAATGCTCTGAGCCTAGCAAGACCTCTGCTTTAAGGTCAGCCGGTGCTGATCCAGTCGGACAACATCACGGCAGTCGCCCACGTAAACAGACAGGGCGGCACAAGAAGCAGGAGGGCAATGACAGAAGTTGCAAGGATTCTTCGCTGGGCAGAAAATCATGTGATAGCACTGTCAGCAGTGTTCATTCCGGGTGTGGACAACTGGGAAGCAGACTTCCTCAGCAGACACGACCTCCACCCGGGGGAGTGGGGACTTCACCCAGAAGTCTTCCACATGATTGTGAACCGTTGGGAAAAACCAAAGGTGGACATGATGGCGTCCCGCCTCAACAAAAAACTAGACAGATATTGCGCCAGGTCAAGGGACCCTCAGGCAATAGCTGTGGACGCTCTGGTAACACCATGGGTGTACCAGTCAGTGTATGTGTTCCATCCTCTGCCTCTCATACCCAAGGTACTGAGGATCATAAGAAGGAGAGGAGTAAGGACTATACTCGTGGCTCCGGATTGGCCAAGAAGGATTTGGTACCCGGAACTTCAAGAGATGCACACAGAGGACCCGTGGCCTCTACCTCTAAGAAAGGACCTGCTCCAGCAGGGACCCTGTCTCTTCCAAGACTTACCGCGGCTGCGTTTGACGGCATGGCGATTGAACGCCGGATCCTGAAGGAAAAAGACATTCCGGATGAAGTCATCCCTACCCTGATCAAAGCCAGGAAGGATGTAACCGTACAACATTATCACCGTATTTGGCGTAAATATGTTGCGTGGTGCGAGGCCAGGAAGGCCCCTACAGAGGAATTTCAACTGGGTCGTTTCCTGCATTTCCTACAAACAGGACTGTCTATGGGCCTAAAATTAGGGTCCATTAAGGTTCAGATTTCGGCCCTGTCGATTTTCTTCCAAAAAGAACTGGCTTCAGTTCCTGAAGTACAGACGTTTGTCAAGGGGGTATTGCATATACAACCTCCTTTTGTGCCTCCAGTGGCACCTTGGGATCTAAATGTAGTTTTGGGATTCCTAAAATCACATTGGTTTGAACCACTTTCCACTGTGGACTTAAAATATCTCACATGGAAGGTGGTAATGCTGTTAGCCCTGGCTTCAGCCAGGCGTGTCTCAGAATTGGCGGCTTTATCCTATAAAAGCCCTTACCTAAATTTTCATACGGACAGGGCAGAATTGAGGACTCGTCCTCAATTTCTCCCTAAGGTGGTTTCAGCATTTCACTTGAACCAGCCTATTGTGGTGCCTGCGGCTACTAGGGACTTGGAGGACTCCAAGTTGCTGGACGTAGTCAGGGCCCTGAAAATATGTTTCCAGGACGGCTGGAGTCAGAAAATCTGACTCGCTATTTATCCTGTATGCACCCAACAAGCTGGGTGCTCCTGCTTCTAAGCAGACTATTGCTCGTTGGATTTGTAGTACAATTCAGCTTGCACATTCTGTGGCAGGCCTGCCACAGCCAAAATCAATAAAAGCCCATTCCACAAGGAAAGTGGGCTCATCTTGGGCGGCTGCCCGAGGGGTCTCGGCTTTACAACTTTGCCGAGCAGCTACTTGGTCAGGGGCAAACACGTTTGCTAAATTCTACAAATTTGATACCCTGGCTGAGGAGGACCTTGAGTTCTCTCATTCGGTGCTGCAGAGTCATCCGCACTCTCCTGCCCGTTTGGGAGCTTTGGTATAATCCCCATGGTCCTTACGGAGTCCCCAGCATCCACTTAGGACGTTAGAGAAAATAAGAATTTACTTACCGATAATTCTATTTCTCGTAGTCCGTAGTGGATGCTGGGCGCCCATCCCAAGTGCGGATTGTCTGCAATACTTGTACATAGTTATTGTTACAAAAATCGGGTTATTATTGTTGTGAGCCATCTTTTCAGAGGCTCCTTTGTTATCATGCTGTTAACTGGGTTCAGATCACAGGTTGTACGGTGTGATTGGTGTGGCTGGTATGAGTCTTACCCGGGATTCAATATCCTTCCTTATTGTGTACGCTCGTCCGGGCACAGTATCCTAACTGAGGCTTGGAGGAGGGTCATAGGGGGAGGAGCCAGTGCACACCAGGTAGTCCTAAAGCTTTTACTTTTGTGCCCAGTCTCCTGCGGAGCCGCTATTCCCCATGGTCCTTACGGAGTCCCCAGCATCCACTACGGACTACGAGAAATAGAATTATCGGTAAGTAAATTCTTATTTTTTCTCTGTGATTCTCAGTCCCTATATACCTCTTGAATCCTCTGTTTGTGCTATCACAGGGGGTTCTTGATTAGGTATTATACTGCTGATATTGTACTGTGTTGCCCGTGGTTCACGCTTTCATATTGTCAGCTTAAGGGGGCGACGGTCCTGCGGCTGATCCCACACTGCGTGGTGGTGACGCTGCAGACACTTTGGAGGAAAACATAGCAGCGGAGGGTTCAGGTTTTGGGGGCTCCCTGCCCCCCAGTAGGGCCATAGCAACGGGGGTGCATAATGACCCACCTTGGGCAACTTTTTCCTCTCTACTAAATACGCTGGTAACTAGGCCACATATTGTTCCTGCGGTTAATCCGCCATGGGCAGATCTCCTGTCCACTCAGTTAAAGCAATTGAATCACTCACTGAACAAGCAAAATCCTAACCCTCGCCCTCCTAAGACTAAGGGGTCCTCTAAGCGGGCCATTACTTCCTCACAATCCACCCATGTTCCAGACACTTCATCTGATGAAGATGGCGTATATACTGATCCCTCAGACACTGACCCAGATGCTTCTGATGGGGAATCTGTTTCCCAGGTGGATGTTCCTGACTTATTGGAGGCTATCAGGCTGATTCTTCAAATTGATGATGACCCAGAACCTGTTGTTACCTCTAAGAAACCGGATAGGTTTAAACATCAGAAGGTTATTAAACAAGTTTTGCCTCATTCTGACCACTTAGTTGACATACGTCAGGAATCCTGGGAAAATCCAGGAAAGAAATTCACACCTCCCAAGAAGATGCTGGCTCGCTATCCCCTCGCTGCGGAGCTAAGTAAGAATTGGGAAACACCACCGCCGGTGGATTCGCAAGTGGCGCGGCTGGTGGTGTTCTCTGCTCTGCCTGTAACTACTGTCACCTCTCTGAAAGAACCAACGGATAAGCTTGTGGAGGGTTGCTTAAATGCTATTTACACCCTCGCAGGAGCTGTGCATCGATCCTCTAATGCAGCTACTTGGGCTGCAGAAGCTATTGAAGCGTGAGCTCAGGAGGTGGAAGTGGAGCTGCCGTCCAACTTATCTGATAATGCTAGACAATGCCTCTCGTATATTGTCACAGCATCTCATTACATTAAGGAGGCGGCTTCTGATGCCGGTATTCTGGCGGCCAAGGCTTCTCCTACGTCCATTTTTGCTCGCCGGAGTCTCTGGTTACGGTCCTGGTCTATGGATCTGGACTCTAAGAAAACCCTGTAGGTGCTCCCTTTTAAGGGAGACATTCTTTTTGGTGAGGATCTCAAAAAGATTGTGGCTGACTTAGCTTCTGCTAAGACCGCGTGTCTACCTACAGTAGTACTGCTCCTTCGGTCCCGAAGGTTAAGAGTACTTCCTTTCATTCCTATCGTTCTTCAGGTAAAGCAAAGGGTCGGGCGTACCCGAAACAGGCTCGCACTTCCAAAACCACTAAGCCCAAACCTAAATGTGCCTGGGCTGCCCGTCAGCCTGCTTCCAAATCAGACAAGCCTGCTGCATGACGGGGCGGGAATCCCAGGGTGGGAGGCCGACTTCTAAGGTTTACCCAGGAATGGTTGAAGACAACTTCAGACGCCTGGGTACGGGAAGTCGTCACTCACGGATACGCCATATCCTTCAAGAATCGTCCCCCTCATCGATTTTGCCTGACAGACATCCCTTCGGATCACGTGAAGGCAAAAACTCTTAATTTGGTAGTACAATCCCTCCTGGACACAGGAGTGGTAGTACCGGTGTCTCTGGCTCAGAGAGGCAAGGGGTACTATTCACCGCTGTTCCTAGTCCCGAAACCGAATGGTACCTCCTGGCCCATTCTCAACCTCAAGTCCTTGAACAAATTGGTGAGAGTCTCAAAGTTTCGGATGGAAACTTCACTCTGTTGTTCTGGCTTTGGAGCGTGGGGAAAATATGGTCTCCCTGGACATACAGGATGCTTATCTCCATATTCCTATTGCCATGTCGCATCAGCAGTACCTGCGGTTTGCTATTGGCAACCTCCATTATCAATTTCGGGCTTTACCTTTTGGTTTGACCATGGCTCTGCGAGTCTTGACTAAGGTCATGGCGGTAATGACGGCTTTACTCCGCCGTCAGGGTGTCAGGATCCTACCGTATCTGGACGACTTACTGATCCTGGCGAATTCCCCAGAATTTCTCCTCAGTCATCTGGATCTGATGGTCCAGTTTCTGCAAGCCCACGGGTGGCTCATCCGCTTGAAGAAATCCTCCTTGGTCCCTGCTCAGAGCATGGTGCACCTTGGGGGCATTGTTGGACACTCACAACCAGCGGTTGTTCTTGTCTCAGGAGAAGGTCCTGAACCTTCAGGACAGAATTCGATGCTTCCTCTCTCGTCCGCAAGTGTCGATTCACTCGGCGATGCAAGTACTAGGCCTCATGGTGTCGGCTTTCGACATGGTGGAGCACGCTCAATTTCATTCCCGCCCTCTGCAGAAGCTGATTTTTGCCAAGTGGGATGGTCTGCCTCACTGGATCAGGTCTCAAATGATCTCATTGTTTCCGGAGGTTCATCTGTCTCTGAACTGGTGGCTCCAGGACCAACGATTGAGCAGGGGTCGTCCCTTCTGGATCTCCAACTTGGTCCTTCTGACGACGGCTGCCAGTCTGAGGGGTTGGGGTGCGGTGTTGGAGCAACACTCCCTTCAGGGTCGCTGGACCAAGGAGGAGTCTCTCCTCCCGATAAACATTCTTGAATTGCAAGCAGTGTTCAATGCTCTGAACCTGGCCCAGCATTTGATACAGAACAGGCCTGTTCAAGTACAGTCGGACAACGCCACCACGGTGGCGTACATAAATCATCAAGGCGGCACTCGAAGCCGCATGGCAATGATGGAAGTGTCAAAGATTCTTCAGTGGGCGGAACGCCATCTACCAGCCATATCGGCGGTGTTCATTCCGGGGGTTCTCAACTGGGAAGCCTCCATCCAGAAGTATTTTAACTCCTAGTGGACAAGTAGAGCCTACCAGACGTAGAACTGATGGCGTCTCGACACAATCACAAGGTTCCGGTCTTCGGAGCAAGGACAAGGGATCCTCAAGTAGCATTTGTGGACGCACTGGCAATTCCATGGAACTTTCGGCTGCCGTACGTGTTCCCTCCAGTGTCACTTCTGCCCAGGGTGATAAGGAAGTTCAAGCAAGGAGGAGGATTCCTGCTTCTGATCACTCCAGCGTGGCCCAGACGGTATTGGTTCTCAGACCTACAGGGTCTCTCGATAGTGTCTTCTTTTACTTCCTTAACGCCCAGACCTCCTCGTTCAGGGCCCTTGTGTATACCAGATTTGGCCCAGCTGGCTTTGACGGCGTGGCTCTTGAAGCTTCCGTTCTGAGGGCCAAAGGATTTTCTGAGGCGGTCATTCAAACCAGGTTGAAGGCCCGTAAACCGGCTTCTGCTCGGATTTATCATAGGTTCTGGAATTCTTACGTTGCTTGGTGCGCAGCTAACAATCATGACGCTTACAAGTTTAGTACGGCCAAACTTTTGGCCTTCCTACGACGGGGCCTGGACTTGGGCCTTCGTCTGGCCTCCATCAAGGTTCATATTTCTGCTTTGTCTGTGTGTTTTCAGAGAAAAAATGCGACTCTGCCTGATGTTCATACATTCACTCAGGGTGTGTTACGGATTCAACCTCCCTATGTCCCGCCTGTGGCTCCTTGGGAGTTGTTGGTGGTTCTGGAGGCCTTGCAAGAGTCTCCATTTGAACCTCTTGAGTCTACGGACCTTGAGTGGCTTACTCATATGGTTTTGTTTTTACTGGCTATTGCCTCTGCTAGACGGGTTTCAGATTTGGGTTCCTTATCCTGTCGGTTTCCCTTTCTGATTTATCACCGTGACCAGGCAGTCCTTCGGACACGCCCTTATCTACCTAAGGTGGTGTCCTCTTTCCACCTTAATCAAGAGATTGTGGTTCCGGCCTTTATCTCTCCTGACTTGTCATCCAAAGAGCGTTTTTTGGATGTGGTACGGGCTCCCTGTATCTATGTGAAGAGGACAGCTTCCATTCGGAAGTCTGATTCTCTCTTTGTCCTTTTTGGTTTTCACAAACGTGGCTGGCCTGCGAATAAGCAGACCCTGGCCAGATGGATTAGAATGGTGATTGCACATGCTTTCGTACAGGCTGGCCTTCCAGCTCCTTCTACTATCACAGCCCATTCTACTCGGTCGGTTGGACCTTCTTGTGCGGCAAACCGTGGTGCGACCCTTGAACAATTGTGCAGTGCGGCTACATGGTCCTCAGTGAACACGTTTTATAAGGTTCTATGCCCTTCTATGCCCTCGATACTTCAGCCTACCAGGATGCTTCCTTTGGGCGCCGGGTTTTTGTGCACGCTACAGTGCGTCCCCTCCCATGAGGAACTACTTTAGAAAATCCCCAATGTTATTCCATGTGGAACCCAGTGTACCCCGCTGCAGAAAAGGAGATTTATGGTAAGAACTTACCGTTGTTAAATCTCTTTCTGCGAGGTACACTGGATTCCACAGGGCGCCCACCCTGATGTACTTAGCTTCTTTGGGTTTGTATGGCATTAGCCGCTGATTCCTTCTCCTGTCGTGAGAATGTGGTGTACTTGGCTACTAACGGTTGTCGTCTCTTTTGCCTGCTACTGCATTGGACTGGTTAACGAAACTGAGCTCCTGTGCATGGAGATGAGGTTACTCTACACCCCAATGTTATTCCCTGTGGAATCCAGTGTACCTCGCAGAAAGAGATTTAACAACGGTAAGTTCTTACCAAAAATCTCTCTTTTTTTTTTTTTAACATTGCTTGTATATGATCACTGTCAGGGACCGCGCGCCATTGCAGGGGGGCGAGGCTTCCCGGAGAGGGTATAGAGCCATTTCCTGCTGCTGCGCATCATCAGGCTGCATGAATGCTGCTCCTCCAGGGAACCACGCTGCTACAGACTTTAAACTGGTGCCATGGGGTCATAGAAGGGGGGAGCATGCCAGCGGTAGCGCCCCTGCACTTCTATTCGGTCATACACATACTTTCACACTTTGTGCTGCTGTGTTTCTGTGTGCTGGTGTCCGCTCCTCAGTGTCACTCCAGGGGCTCTCTAGGGTCTGTGTGGAGTTGTTAGTCAGTGGGCTAAGCTGTATTACAGTTGTCCAAAATGTCTGTGGACATTGTACTGCTTGTAACTCAACCCCCTCTTTAGCGGGGTCACTCATGTGTGAAGAATGTTCTTTGTCACCACAGGGACACAGTTCACAGGCACCTAACTGGCTAGATAGCTTCAAAAGCATGATTCAGAATGTAAATTCAGAATTGGTGGCTGCTAAAAGAGAGAGACAGGTGCTAAGACAATCTATTGATTGTGTGGCTAAGGCTGCAGAAGCCAAGAAGGCTTATCAGCCCCGTCCAGTGGTATCCCATAAACGCTCACTGCCTCAGGTATTAGTCTTATTTTGCCTGATCAGCCGGATGTGGATGATAATGATATGGATGAGGACAGCTCTCTATCCCCTGTAGTGGAGGCTCTCCTCTTTGCTATTAGAGAGGTCCTCCACATACCAGATCAGGAGGCGGAACCAGATGAGGAATTCTATTTTAATGTTAGACCACAGACCTCAGCAACTTTTCCTGTGTCTAAGAAATTAAACTCCCTGGCCAGGGAGGCTTGGTTAAACCCTGTTAAAAAAAACTGTGATGGGCGAAGTCCTGATGGAGTCCTTGGGTGAGGGACCTGATTTCCCAAAGATACCGGCTGGAATTCCAGACACTCCCTTCTCACAGGTTTTTCAAGTCGTGCTAACCAGCTTTACCCACAGGAAGAGTTACCTTGCAAGAAGCTATTCAAAAGCTTTTGCAGACAGGGGTGGTGGTGCCTGTACCTCCTCAGTTACGCAACCGGGGTTTTTACTCCAGTCTTTTTGTCGTACCAAAACCAGACTGTTCGGTGCACCGCCCCATCTTGAACTTGAAGTCTCTAAACCCGTATCTGCAGGTATTCAAATTCAAGATGGAATCCCTGCGGGCGGTGGTGTCTGCGCTGAAGGAAGGAGAGTTCATGGTATCTCTGGATGTCAAAGATGCTTACCTAGACATTCCCATGTGACCCTCTCATCAGGCTTACCTCAGGTTCACCATATTGAATGACCAATTCCAGTTTCAGGCCTTACCCTTTGGATTATCCACAGCTCCAAGGGTTTTCACCAAGGTCATGGTGGAGATGATGCTGAAGCTGCGCATGATGGGAGTGAACATAA
Organism: Pseudophryne corroboree; assembly: GCF_028390025.1. NCBI lineage: Eukaryota > Metazoa > Chordata > Amphibia > Anura > Myobatrachidae > Pseudophryne > Pseudophryne corroboree. The sequence goes on along the minus strand of NC_086447.1, from coordinate 636,802,293 downwards.
TCCCCTACTTGGACGATCTCCTATTAAAGGCTGTGTCCAGGGAGCGTCTGCGGGACAGCATCGATCTGACGACTCGACTACTGACAGATCATGGGTGGATCCTAAATTTTCAGAAGTCTCACCTGGAACCGACCCAACGTCTTTAGTTCCTGGGAATGATACTGGATACTGTGTCTCAAAAGGTGTTTCTTCCGAGGGACAAAGCCTTGACTATCCAGGCTGTGGTACGCTTGGTGCTCGGTCCTCGCAAGGTATCCATACATCTTTGCATCTGATTACTGGGCAAGAAGGTGGCTGCTTACGAGGCAATGCAATACGACAGATTTCATGCCCGAACATTTCAGCTGGACAGATGGTCAGGGTCTCGCCTTCACATGCATCAGGAAGTGACGTGAAGTCCCCGCAAGCCCGGATTTCTCTCTTATGATGGATACAGGTTCCTCACCTGGTGGAGGGCAGGAGTTTCAATATCCACCCGTGGTTTTTACTGACAACGGATGCCAGCCTCTGGGGTTGGGGGGCTGTGACTCAAAGGGTCCAGTTCCAGGGGATTTGGTCACGACAGGAATCTTCCCTAGCAATAAACATCCTGGAACTCAGGGCAGTTTACAATGCTCTTCTGCAGGCTTCTCAACTCCTGAAGGATCAGGTGATCCAGGTTCGGTCGGACAACTCCACGGCAGTGGTGTACATCAACCAACAAGGGGGAACAAGAAGCAGAGCGGCGATGCGAGAAGTGTCGAAGAGCCTCCTCTGGGCGGTGGCGAACGCAAGGGCCATCTCCGCCATATTCATTCCGGGAGTGGACAACTGGGAAGTCGACTTCCTCAGCAGGCATGACCTCCATCGCGGGAATGGGGCCTACATCCCAAGGTGTTTCAACAGTTAATTCACCGGTGGTGCTGTGCACAGATAGATCTGATGGCTTCTCGACTCAACAAGAAGCTATGCCGTTATTGTTCCAAAACGAGGGATCCGCAGGCTGTAGCAGTGGACGCGCTGGCGACACCGTGGATGTACCAGTTTGTGTACCTGTTCCCTCTGCTACCGCTAATCCCAAGTGTTCTCAAAAGATTAAGAAGGGAAAGCATTCAAGCAATTCTGATTGCCCCAGATTGGCCTCGACGGGCATGGTACTCGGACCTCCTGACCATGTCTCTGGAGGATCCCTGGCCTCTGCCGCTCCAAGAAGATCTTCTTCAGCAAGCTCCGTTCATCTATCCAGACTTACAGCGGCTATGTTTGATGGCTTGCAGGTCGAGAGGGATATTCTAGCAAAGAATGGTCTCTCCTCTTAGTCTATTTCCACCATGGTCCAGGCCAGGAAGATGGTTACGTCAAAACACTATCATCGTATCTGGAGAAAGTAAGTTTCCTGGTATGAAAGTAGAAAGGTTTCTCCTGTGGAGATTAAACTTGGTTGTTTTCTGCTTTTCCTACAAGCGGGAGTGGTTATGGGCCTATGTCTATTTCGGCGCTCTCTATTTTTTTCCAGAAACAATTTGCCCTGTCGCCAGAAGTACAGACTTTCCTGAAGGGAATTCTTCATATGCAACCACCCTTTGTTCCTCCCATGGCTCCGTGGGATCTCAATGTGGTTCTGTCCTTTTTCCTCCAATCGGATTGGTTTGAACCCTTACATAGGGTGGAGTTGAAATTTCTCACCTGGAAGACTGTGATGTTATTGGCATTGGCGTCTCTGAATTAGGGGCCTTATCCTGTAAAAGCCCTTACTTGATTTTTCATGAAGACAGAGCAGAACTTCGGACCCGTCCTCAGTTTTTGCCTAAAGTGGTGTCTGCCTTTCATTCAAACCAGCCTATTGTGGTTCCAGTGTTATCTGACGGTTCTGTTGGCCCTGAGACCTTGGATGTGGTCAGGGCTCTGAAGATTTATGTCAAAAGGACTGCGCGTCATCGGATATCTAACTCGCTGTTTGTCCTCTATGATGCCTCCAAGTTTGGTAGGCCGCTTCTAATCAATCTATTGCTCGTTGGCTCAGGTTGACCATTCAACAGGCCTATACTTCGGCGGCTCTGCCCTTGCCGACGTCTATTCAGGCCCACTTGACGAGCTCGTGGGGTCCTCCTGGGCGGCTGCCTTACAATTGTGCCGAGCTGCAACTTGGTCTGGTTCGAACACGTTAGTTAAATTCTATAGGTTTGATACCTTGGCCAAAGAGGACCTTCAGTTTTGCAGGGGTCTCAGCACTCTTCCGCCCGTTTGGGACTTGCCCATGGTACTAAAGTATCCACCCCAAGTATACCCCAGTATCCACTAGGATGCAAAAGTAAATAGGAATTTAATACCTACCGGTAATTCCTTATCTCCTAGTCCGTAGTGCAGGCATTCCCAACCACGGTCCTCAAGGCACACCAACAGTGCAGGTTTTAGTGATATCCAGGCTTCAGCACAGATGGTTAAATCAAAATAACTGAGCTACTAATTAAGTCACCTGTGCTGAAGCCTGGATATCACTAAAACCTGCACTGTTAGTGTGCCTTGAGGACCGTGGCTGGGAATGCCTGCCGTAGTGGATACTGGGCGCCCGCCTCAGTGCTTCGTTCCTGCTTACCTGTGTAAGTTTTTGGTTGGACCGATGTTGCTGTCCTCTTCTGTTGTTGGGATAGCTGTGCTATCCTGGTTAGGTTGGTGTTGCTATCTTCTGTTCTGGTTAGCGTCCTCCTTTCGTTTATGGTTATGTGTTGGCTTATTGCATCACCGCTTCTCTCAGATTGTCTGTCTCCTCAGGCACAGTTTCCTAGACTGAGTCTGATAGGAGGGCCATAGAGGGGGAGGAGACAGCGCACACATGCACACACTTACAGTTTTTAAAGTGCCAGGCTCCAGTGGACCCGATCTATGCCCCATGGTACTAAAGTACAAGACCCCAGTATTCACTACGGACTAGGAGAAAAGGAATTACCGGTAGCTATTAAATTCCTATTTTTTGATATCTATGTCTTTACTTGTGTGTACTAGATCTTCATTTGATATATTTCTGTAATTGTTTACCCTCTAGTGGTTATGGGAAACATTAAATTTTGTGACATTTAATTGGCTATGGCGTTTGTTTTAGAAATGTTCATAAATCGTGCATTGTCTTTAACCACCTGCAGTTTTAACATCAGTTTGGCCATTTTATTTGTGATTTTACAGGTTTGTGAATTTAAATAATTTTTCACCTTTTTCCATATTTGGCCTATTTTTAAATGTAAAACGTTTGATTTTACAAATAATTTTTTTTAGATTTAAATGGTTTTAACTAATATACAAGATATTACTTTTGATCTTCGTATAATCTTCCTGACCTCAAATTGACATTATACTTACTTGAATGTATCATTCTTTTTGTCTAACTTACAGCTTCAGCAGTTGGTTCAGTCTTTGCATGTCCACCAACAGAAGCCCCAGCCTTCACTTCTGCAAGCACTAGATGCTGGCCTAGTAGTTCAACTGCAAGCACTTACAGCACAGCTTACAGCTGCAGCTACTGCATCAAACACGCTCGATCCATTAGAGCAAAGTGTATCTCTTAGTAAGGTATGTGGCATACAGTGCATTGTTTTTATTATGCAGTATACAATAAAACTTTTTTTATTTTAACAGATACTGGAATGCACTGGAACATTGTGGTAAAGAAATGCAAGTAGAGCTTGGTAATTTTAAGAAAAAAAATGTCAGCTCCTCTCTTTCTATATCACCCATTTGTTAAGTCTGCTTAGTGTTGCTTGTTTTTTTCTACAGTGTTTACCACTTTTGTAGATCTATGTCCGAATTATTGGCCTTGTTGGAATAAAATTTAAAGATGCATCCAAATACACAGGTGATGCAGATTTTATTTATGTTATTTATGCATTTTTTGCAGGAGTACCTACCATCTGGCTTAAGGCTTGAGAGACAGACCTACTTATAAAAAATGTCTTTAGTCCTTTTGATTTTTTTGGAAAAGATCAGGCAGGCAGGCATTGGGGGCAGAAGAAGCTCTGTTTTGCCTGCTGAAGTCACATTTAGGCTTTCTAGAGTTTTTTTGTCCATTTAAGTTTCATATTTAAGAATACAGTTCTCTGCCACTTGTAGAGGACAGGCTTCGTCTGGTAAAAGATAGATTACTAAACCTACAGTACAGTTGGTAAGAAGGGCAGCTTGGCTTACTCCATTTTATGCACTCAGACACATGAAGCCAGTATAAAGAAGAGCGGGAAGATGGCGCGCCATTTAAGGGGCGGGGCTTCAATATGAGCAGATCCAGCAGCTCACAGGCGCCATTTTATCCTACTGCAGCTACACACGTAACTCCTCCGGAGAGCCTCCAGATTACCTCAGCGGTACCAGGGGGTCATAGCAGGGGGGAGCTACATACTAGTGTACTAAGTCCCTAATATAGGTACTTGGTCTGCGACCCGACTAAGCTTCTCTTTAGCGATAAGGGCGCTGTGTGCTGGTTCTGTCCTCTCTCTGTCTCTCTCTGGAAGGGCTCTTTGTGGGTTAATTGTGCATTTAACCTATTCCTGTGTGTGTGCTGTCACTACTGCAGTATGTCAGGCAAAGAGTGTGTTTCACGTAAGGCACAGTGTTCCTCTTCTCCAGAGGGTTCACTAGTGTGTACTCAGTGTAGTATCCCTTCTGAGGCTAGTGGGGCGGAGCCAGCATGGCTGGACTCCATTAGGGGGATGATTTCCAGCATCTCTACTAAATTATGTTGTAATGAGAAAGAGACGCAATACTTAATACAGTCTATGGCTGAGTTTATACAAAAGGACTCAGTACTCAGACCAGTGTCTCAGTCCTCTACCATTTGTCCACAAAAATGTACTTTGGCCCATATCCTGCCTTCTGACTCTTATAATGAAGGGTCAGAAATGGAGGAGGGTGAGGTGGACATAGAGGTAAGGGAGGGTACTCTGTCGCAGGGTGTAGAGGCTCTCATAGATTCTATCAGAGAAAGCCTGAATATCCCTGATAAGGTGACAGAGGAGTCTGAGGAATCTTACTTTAATATAAAGAAAAAAAACCCTCAGCCACTTTTCTTGTGTCAAAGGAACTAAATTTCCTGTTTGCAGGGTATCCGGACTCCAGGTCGACAACAAAAAGATCGACACACCTTAGGTCGACATGGACAAAAGGTCGACAGGAACAAGGTCGACATGGAAAAATGTCGACATGAGTTTTTCACGATTTTTTTCTTTTTTGGAACCTTTTCATACTTAACGATCCACGTGGACTACGATTGGAACGGTAATCTGTGCCGAGCGAAGCGGTAGCGGAGCGAAGGCACCATGCCCGAAGCATGGCAAGCGAAGCGGTGCACTAATTGGGGTTCCCGGTCACTCTACGAAGAAAACGACACCCAAAAAACATAAAAAACTCATGTCGACCTTTTTCCATGTCGACCTTTTGTCCATGTCGACCTTTTGTCCATGTCGACCTAAGGTGTGTCGACCAATTGGCGTCGACCTAAGGTGTGTCAACCTTTTTGTTGTCGACCCTGAGTCCCAGACCCGTTTGCAGAATCGTGGGTTAATCCAGATAAGAAATAATTCCTAGGCGGTTATCATCTTTTCCTTTTCTTCCTGAGGATAAGAAAAAATGGGAAAATCCACTGATAGTTGATACATCAGTCTCCAGGCTCTCGCGTAAAATAGTACTACCTCTTCCTGGTGCAGTCTCCCTAAAGGATACAGCTGATCATAAGCTTGAGACTACACTCAAATCTTTGTATACAGCTGCAGGGGTGGCCCAGAGACCCACTATAGCATGTGGGTGGATTACTCGAGCCATTGCTGAATGGTCTGGTAATTTAATTGAGGGGTTAGACACCTTACCTCAAGAGGAACTTGTTTTATTCCTGCAACACAAAATAATCGTGCATAGGAGACCACAAATAGGCTGAACTCGATGGACAATTGTCTTTTTTTCAACCTTAGATACTATGTAACACATACAAGACTCTGCAAACTTTATGAAAGCTGTTAAAGAGATAGCTTTGCTAAATGCACGCACTTCAGCTATGGCAGTGTCCACACGCAGGGGATTATGGCTACGTCAGTGGTCTGCTGACGCGGGCTCCAAGAAAGGTGTGGAAGGCCTACCTTTCACAGGTGAGGCCTTATTTGGCGACAAACTGGACAAGTGGATCTCACGAGCTACTGCGGGTAAGTCTACCTTCTGCAGCTCCGCCAGCTAGAAAGGCCTACTCAGGACCCAATTTACAGTCCTTTCGGACTGCCAAGATTAGGGGCAAGGCCAGAGGTTCTTCTACTGCCGCCAGAGGTGCTAGAGGTAAACCACGCAAACCAGCGACTGCTGGTTCACAGGAACAGAGCTCAGGCTCTGCCTCCTCAAAACCTTCCGCATGATGGTGGACCGCAATGCCTGGGAGACAGGCAGGTGGCATCCCGGCTAAAATTCTTCAGTCACATCTGGACAAGATCTTGCCAGGATCTCTGGGTCATAGACCTTATACTCCAGGGCTACAGACTGGAGTTTCCAGGATCTTTCACTTCACAGATTCTTCAAATAAGGCTTACCAGTTTCACAAGAGGCAAGTATAACCTTACAGGACGCCATTCAGAAACTGTTACAGACCCAGGTCATTGTTCCAGTTCCACCTCATCTACAAAACAAGGGTTACTATTCCAGCTTGTGTGTAGTACCGAAACCGGACGGTTCGGGAAGCCCGATTTTGAACCTTAAGTCATTGAACCCATACTTGCGATTGTTCAAATTCAAGATGGAGTCTCTAAGAGCGGTGATCTCTGGTCTGGAAGAGGGGGAATTCCGAGTGTCTCTGGATATCAAGGATGTGTACCTTCACATTCCGATCTGGCTGCCTCATCAGGCTTATCTACGGTTTGCACTGCAGGACTGTCACTAACACCAGTTCCAGGCCCTGCCATTTGGTCTCTTCACCGTACCTAGGGTGTTCAACAAAGTGATGGCAGAGATGATGATACTGCTCCGCAAACAAGTAGTCAATGTAATTCCTTACCTGGACGATCTTCTGATAAAGGCTGCGTCCAGGGAGCAGTTGTTGGAGAACATTGGTCTCGCAACCAGATTACTCCTGGATCATGGATATATTCTGAACCTACCAAAATCTCACCTAGAACCAACGCAGAAGCTTCATTTCCTGGGATTGATACTGGACACAGAGTCTCAGAGAGTGTTCCTTCCCTTGGAAAAGGCAATGGTAATCCAGTCGATGGTTTGGGCTGTCTTGAAGCCGACGTGGATACATCCATGCATCCGCCTTCTGGGGAAAATGGTGGCTTCTTACGAAGCAATTCAATATGGAAGGTTTCATGCGAGGCCCTTCCAGCTGGATCTGTTGGACAAATGGTCCGGATCGCATCTTCACATGCACCAGAGGATTAGTCTGTCGCCGAAAGCCAGGGTCTCCCTCCTGTGGTGGCTACAAATTTCTCACCTAGTGGAGGGTCGAAGGTTCGGGATTCAGAATTGGATCCTTCTAACCAGAGACGCAAGCCTCAGAGGTTGGGGTGCAGTCACCCTGGGGGTACAGTTTCAGGGAAGATAGTCAAGTCAGGAAGTTGTCCTTCCAATAAACATTCTGGAACTCAGGTCTATCTACAACGCCCTTTTGCAGGCCTCATCTCTTTTTCAGAATCAGGCCATTCAAGTCCAGTCGGATAATGGGACGTCAGTAACGTACATAAACCGACAGGGCGGAACAAAAAGCAGAGCCGTAATATCAGAGGTGTCAAGAATTCTCCTCTGGGCAGAAAAACACGCCATGACATTGTAGGCGATCTTCATTCCAGGAGTAGACAACTGGGAAGCAGATTTCCTCAGCAGACACAACCTGCACCAAGGGGAATGGGGCCTCCACCCTGAGGTGTTCCAGTGGCTGACACGTTGGTGGTTCATCCACAAATCAACATGATGACCTCTCGACTCAACAAGAAGCTCAAGCGGTATTCCAGGTCGAGTGACCCACAAGCTGTAGCGATCGACGCTCTGACAACTCCGTGGGTCTACCAGCTGGTGTGCTTGTTTCCTCCCATTCCTCTGATCCCAAGAATTCTCAGAAGAATAAAAAGGGAAAGAGTTCAAACAATCCTCATTGCTCCGGACTGGCCTCGAAGGGCCTGGTATGCAGATCTTCTCGAGATTCTAATAGAAGATCCGTGCCCTCTGTCTCTTCAAGGGGATCTTCTGCAACAGGGCCCGTTCGTTTATCAAGACTTACCACGACTACGTTTGACGACATGGAAGATGAACGGCTGATTCTAGCCAGAAGAGGGATTCCTGACAGGGTCATCCCGACTATGATCCAGGACAGGAAGGGGATAACGTCAAGGCATTACCATCGTATCTGGAAGAAATATGTCTCCTGGTGTGAGAGCATATATTTTTCCACGGTGGAATTTCATCTGGGACGTTTCCTGCTTTTTCTGCAGTCAGGAGTTGATGTGGGCCTACGCCTAGGCTCCATAAAAGTTCAGATTTAGGCCTTGTCTTTTTTTTTTCAGTAACAATTTGCTTCTCTCCCTGAGGTCCAGACGTTCTTGAAAGGTGTTCTTCACATCCAACCTCCCTTTGTGCCTCCCACGGCACCATGGGATCTCAATTTGGTTCTACAATTTCTCCAATCGAACTGGTTTGAACCATTACAGGAGGTAGACGTAAAATATCTTACGTGGAAGACCGTTACGCTCTTGCCCCTTGCTTCGGCAAGGCGCGTATCGGAGCTGGGGGCATTGTCTCACAAGAGCCCCTACTTGATTTTCCATGGAGACAGAGCTGAACTCAGGACTCATCAGCAATTCCTTCCTAAAGTGGTGTTGGCGTTTCACATCAACCAGCCAATTGTGGTCCCGGTTGTTACTGACGCCTCTGCTACTTCAAAGTCCTTGGACGTTGTAAGAATTTGAAGGTATACGTAAAGCAAACTTCTCGTCAAAGGAAATCGGACTTGCTGTTCGTTCTATATGATGCCAACAAGATTGGGTGTCCTGCTTCAAAGCAGTCAATTGCACGCTGGATCAGGCTCACTATCCAGCATGCTTATTCCACGGCAGGCTTGACGATTCCAAAATCTGTACAGGCCCACTCTCTACTAGGTCGTTGGGTTCCTCATTTTGCGGCTGCCCGGGGTGTCTTTGCATTACAGCTCTGCCGAGCTGCTACTTGTTAAAGTTTGGACACGTTTGCCAAGTTTTACAAGTTCGATACCTTGGCTTCTGAGGACCTTCAGTTTGGTCAATCAGTTCTGCCGGAACCTCAGCACACTCCCACCCGCTTTGGGAGCTTTGGTACTTCCCCATGGTATTAAATGCATTCCCAGTATCCCCTAGGACGTAAGAGAAAATAGGATATTAATTACCTACCAGTAAATCCTTTTCTCGTAGTCAGTAGGGGATACTGGGCGGCAGCCCGGTGCTTCGTTCTTCCTGCACGGTTACTTATTTAACTACTGTTGTTTGTTTCAGCTATTGCTGTTCCTGTTTTCAAGTTTGGTTAGCATGGCATTCCTCTTGTTCTGGTTGTGCTGGTTCGAAATCTCACCACTATCCTTTTCTATTTCCTTCTCTCAAAGTATGTCCGTCTCCTCGGGCAAAGTTTCCTAGACTGAGTCTGGAAGGAGGGGCATTGAGGGAGGAGCCAGCACACATTATCAAACTTCTATTGTGCCATGGCTCCAAGTGGACCCGTCTATACCCCATGGTACTAAATGGATTCCCAGTATCCCCTACAACTTTTTTTCTTCTTCCCAAAAACACCTCATTCTGGTCTAAACACCAGACTGTACAGTCTGTCCAATTGTCTGTCCTAATTCAGACCTGATCGCAACAGCAAAATCTTTTTCTAATGGTCAAAACCATGTGCAGGTCAGTGCAGTGCATGTGGGGCAGATATAACTAGAGAGAGAGAGTTAGATTTGGGTGGGTTATATTGTTTCTGTGCGGGGTAAATACTGGCTGCATTATTTTTACACTGCAATTTAGATTTCAGTTTCAACACACCCCACCCAGATTTTGTTTGAACACACCACTCTCTCTGCACGTTACTTCTGCCCCACCTGCACGCACATGGTTTTGCCCATTAGTGAAAAATGCAGCTGTTGCGACCAGGTCTGAATTAGGCCCTTAGTGTCTATATTTTCATGTTGAATCCTTCATGATGGAATAATTGAAATCCATAATTCAGGGTATAGAATCAGGTGAATCATGGTTTCCATAGCCATAATGGAAACATATTTACATTCTCCAATATGGTAAGGCCATCAGTGCCTTCTCAAATTTGAAGTAAAAAAATAAACATTTTCTCTTTTGCACTTAACCTTTCAAACTAACAACAGCAACAAGATTTATCACAAAATTATGACCACTATGGTGGGCCTCCTCAGTGCAATAGGAATTACCGTTATTCCGGATTTAGACAACCTATTAATAAAGATAGAATTGCTCTCCTATCTCAGGTTCTTACCTTGATGACACTGGAGTGTTATGGATGGCTTTTCACTTATCAGAAGTTCAGTCTAGTTTCTGCTCTGTGCTTAATTTTCCTAGAACTCCTTTTCAACACAACACTAAACAAGATATTTTTACCAGTAGACCTGTTTCAAGCTTTCAGAAGTCTTGTCAGTTCTCTGTTGGCTTCCAAACTGACTTTGATATGTTTAGTTATGAGCGATCTGGGAAAGATGATTTCTACATTCAAGGCAGTCAAATTTGCTCAGTTTATTTAAGACAATTACAATTGGAGTTGTTAGCAGAACGAAATTAATATCGTCACAATCTGCTCAGTCAATTATTCAAGTTGACCGTTGTGACAAGAATTCTTTTTCTATGGTAGCTGAAGAAGGACCGTCTTAGCAGAGTTAATCTATTTAGAACTGGTCAGTTGTAATCTGTCATTTTAGCTAAAGAGCGGTAATAGGGACTTGGGTAACTTTTATTTTTGCACTGACCAGCGTCCTAGAACTAAGAGCAGTCTTACTGTAATTGTTCTACGCCTGCCTCTTCCAAAGTTGAAACCAGTGTAGAAACAGTCTGGTAGTCCTATAGCAAGAGCTTGTATAATTTATCAGGAAGAAACCAAGAGTCCTGATGCAGTAAGAGAATGGGCAATTAATTTGCTAGGCACAAGCGATTTCCGCAGTGCTTATTCCAGGAGTCAAATGCTGAGAAGCGGACTTCCGCAACATGAATATGCTTCATACAGGAAAATAGTGTCTTCATCTGGACGTATTTCATCAAATTGAACAAAGTAGGGGTCAGCTGGACCTCAACATGAAGGCTTCCCGTTCGATACTGTGCAATGTAAAAGGAGCCAAAAGCTATTCTGATAGATATCAGATCAGATCCAAGAAGATTCCCCCTGGTTTATCTATTTCACCTGAAAAGCACTAACAAAAAATAAAGCAGAAAGTTGTGTTGAATGATCTTTTTGGCACTTGATTTGCAAAGATTACAGTATATAGAAATTTAAAATATGGCAAGTACTCTGGCTTGGTGTCTTCTATGTTCTATCCCAGGGACTGTTCCTGCATCAACATTTACTTCCATTGGATTTTGCATGGCTTTTGAAACATTTTTTTTACAGTCTAAAAGTCTTTCTGATTCTTTTATTCAGACCTCTTCATCAGCCAAAAAATACAAAATATGAACATTGTATGTAAATGAAGGTTTTTCTTCTTTTGATCATTATAGATTTAGAATATGCCTGGAGGTGGGTTTGAGGCTTTACAATTAACTCAGGTTTCAGCTCTGTCAGTCATCAAGATTACTGGCATTGGTTCCTGATATACAGATTTTATATTTGTATGTTCACCCCCCATATCTTACTCAGGTGCCTATGTGGGTTTATTAATATAGTCTTCACAGTACTACAACAGTCACCCTATGAGTCCTTAGAGTCCGTAGAAATTAAATGTCGTAATTGGAAATTTTACTTTTAGCAGTTTCTACTGCAAGAAGGGTTTTCTGAATTGGGTGCTCTAAATTTTATTTAAACCAGGACAATGGAATCCAAACGTTTTCTTCCGATCTCCAAATTTGCAGAAAGGTTTTTCTGTTTTGGGTTCAGAGACGTTAAGTTTTACTTGAAGAGAATAGCAGTTATCCTTGTATTGGAAGGTCTTCCTGTTTCAGGTAATGTGACTGTGCAGATGCCTTCTGGGCAGACTGCATATGTTCTAGGTCAGGGCTGGCCTAACCGGTCCTCGAGATCTACCAACAGTTCATGTTTTCCAGGCCTCCTGGAGACCTGTAGAATTGTCAGTTAGGAATGAATGCAGCACATCTTAATTAGTAATGACTACACCTGTGCACCAGCTAGGTGATCTGGAAAATGTGTACTGTTGGTAGATCTCGAGGACTGGTTTGGCCAGCCCTGTTCTAGGTGAACAGCCGTGCTTCCGAAGGTGCTGCTATTGGATGATATTTAGTAATTTGCTGTTTTCAAGCACTCACACCATTAGGGAATGCTTTGGCATAACTCCATTGTTTTACTGTGCCATTGTCTATATTATGGAAACTTGGGCTTTTGTACGTACTTTGAATAATTTTCTCATTGTCCTTTGGGAGACACTTATGTTGTTGAGGAATCTTACGTGTTTATTGTCCTTTCTCTCTTTTCTTCATACTCCTGCTGTTCAGGAGCTGTGTTAGTCAGGTGACTGCAGGCTTCTCAGCTGGGGCGTAAAGGGGTGGTTTTGTCCTTATGGTGCATGAGCTCCTTTTTGTACCTCTACCCTATTGATCTTATTAGTACATCAAAGTCTTATAATTCATACCCCTTTTCCACCAAAATGTCAGCTCTGACCCTGGTTTTCAAATACGCGTCCAACTCGTGTCACAACCGGGTCATACTTCGCTCACAATGCAGGTTGTACCCAGTATATTGGCAGTGTGTAGTCTGCCTGTTCTGCTGGTGTTTGGAAATGTTGACCTCTCCAAGCGCCCGTGATCCGGCTCTCTGTATACTTTTAGCATGACCCGTGTCATGCGGTTCACACCACACCGCTACCCAGGTCATTTTTATATGATCCTTTCACACCAAACTTCAACCCAAATTGCTCTGGCAGTAACCTGGATTAAAAATTTGGTGGAAATGGGGTATAAGACACTTATTTCTCTAACGTCCTAGTGGATGCTGGGGACTCCGTAAGGACCATGGGGAATAGACGGGATCCGCAGGAGACATGGGCACTTTAAGAAAGAATTTAGATTCTGGTGTGCTCTGGCTCCTCCCTCTATGTCCCTCCTCCAGACCTCAGTTTGGATCTGTACCCGGACGAGCTGGGTGCTGTTCAGTGAGCTCTCCTGAGCTTGCTGTAAGAAAGTATTTTGTTAGGTTTTTGATTTTCAGGGAGCCCTGCTGGCAACAGACTCCCTGCATCATGGGACAGAGGGGAGAGAAGCAGCCCTACTCTTTGAAGCTAGGTCCTGCTTCTGAGGCTACTGGACACCATTAGCTCCAGAGGGATCGTACACAGGATCTCACCCTCGTCGTCTGATCCCAGAGCCGCGCCGCCGTCCCCCTCGCAGAGCCGGAAGACAGAAGCCGGGTGAGTATGAGAAGCAAGAAGACTTCGAAATTGGCGGCAGAAGTCTCCGTTCTTCACATGAGGTAACGCACAGCACTGCAGCTGTGCGCCATTGCTCCAAACACACCTCACATACTCCGGTCACTGTAAGGGTGCAGGGCGCAGGGGGGGGCCGCCCTGGGCAGCATATGGACCTCTGTTGGCAAAAGTACTCATATATACAGTTGGGCACTGTATATATGTATGAGCCCCCGCCACAAAGATATGTATTTTAGCGGGACAGAAGCCCGCCGTCGAGGGGGCGGGGCTTCTCCCTCAGCACTCACCAGCGCCATTTTCTCTCCACAGCTCCGCTGAGAAGAAGCTCCCCAGGCTCTCCCCTGCAGTTCACGGTAGAAAAGGGTAAAGAGAGAGGGGGGGCACATAATTAGGCGCTTAAAACACAATATACAGCAGCTACTGGGTTAACATTAAGTTACTGTGTTATTCCTGGGTTATATAGCGCTGGGGTGTGTGCTGGCATACTCTCTCTCTGTCTCACCAAAGGGCCTTGTGGGGGAACTGTCTTCAAAAAGGGCATTCCCTGTGTGTGTGGTGTGTCGGTACGCTTGTGTCGACATGTCTGATGAGGAAGGCTATGTGGAAGCAGAGCGGGAGCAAATGAATGTGGTGTCTCTGCCGACGGCACCGACACCTGATTGGATGGATATGTGGAAGGTTTTAAATGATAATGTTAATTCCTTACATAAAAGGTTAGAAAAAGCTGAAGCCTCAGGACAGTCAGGGTCCCAACCCATGCCTGATCCTATGTCGCAGAGGCCGACAGGGTCTCAGAAGCGCCCACTATCCCAAATTATTGACACGGATACCGACATGGATTCTGACTCCAGTGTCGATTACGATGATGCAAATTTACAGTCAAGATTGGCTAAATACATCCGTTATATGATTATAGCTATTAAGGATGTGTTGCACATCACAGAGGAAACCCCAATCCCTGACAGGATGGTTCATATGTGTGGGGAAAAGAAGCCGCAGGTAACTTTTCCCCCCTCACACGAGCTCAATGAGTTATGTGAAAAGGCTTGGGAATCTCCAGATAAAAAACTGCAGATTTCCAAAAGGATTCTTATGGCGTATTCTTTCCCGCCAACGGACAGGTTACGTTGGGAATCCTCCCCTATGGTGGACAAAGCTTTGACACGCTTATACAAGAAGGTGGCCCTGCCGTCACAGGATACGGCTACCCTCAAAGATGCTGCGGATAGAAAACAGGAGGGTACCCTGAAGTCCATTTATACACATTCAGGTACCTTACTGAGGCCGGCAATCGCGTCGGCCTGGGTGTGTAGTGCTGTAGCAGCATGGACGGATACCGTGTCTGAGGAACTTGATACCTTAGACAAGGATACTATATTAATGACCCTGGGGCATATTAAAGACGCTGTCCTTTATATGAGAGATGCTCAAAGAGACATTAGCCTACTAGGTTCTAGAATAAATGCTATGTCGATTTCTGCCAGAAGGGTCCTGTGGACTCGACAATGGACAGGTGATGCCGACTCAAAAAGGCACATGGAGGTTTTACCTTACAAGGGTGAGGACTTGTTTGGGGAGGGTCTCTCGGACCTGGTCTCCACAGCTACGGCTGGAAAGTCAAATTTTTTGCCATATGTTTCCTCACAGCCTAAGAAAGCACCGTATTACCAAATGCAGTCCTTTCGATCACAGAAAAACAAGAAAGTCCGAGGTGCGTCCTTTCTTGCCAGGGGCAGGGGCAGAGGAAAGAAGCTGCACAACACAGCTAGTTCCCAGGAACAGAAGTCCTCCCCGGCTTCCACTAAATCCACCGCATGACGCTGGGGCTCCACAGGCGGAGCTAGGCCCGGTGGGGGGCGCGTCTCCGAAATTTCAGCCACATGGGGGTTCACTCCCAGTTGGATCCCTGGGCAATAGATATTGTGTCTCAGGGATACAAGCGGGAATTCTAGGAGATGCCCCCTCACCGATATCTCAAATCGGCCCTGCCAGCTTCCCCCTTAGAGAGGGAAATAGTGTTAACTGCAATTCACAAATTGTATCTTCAACAGGTGGTGGTCAAGGTTCCCCTCCTTCAACAAGGAAAGGGTTATTATTCGACCATGTTTGTAGTACCGAAACCGGACGGTTCGGTCAGACCCATATTGAATTTAAAATCCCTGAATATGTACCTGAAAAGGTTCCGGTTCAAGATGGAATCGCTGAGAGCGGTCATTGCAAGCCTGGAAGGGGGGGATTTTATGGTGTCTCTGGACATAAAGGATGCATACCTTCATGTCCCCATTTATCCACCTCATCAGGCGTACCTCAGATTTGTGGTACAGGATTGTCATTACCAATTTCAGACGTTACCGTTTGGTCTCTCCACGGCTCTGAGAATATTTACCAAGGTGATGGCGGAAATGATGGTACTCCTGCAGAAGCAAGGAGTCACAATTATCCCATACTTGGACGATCTCCTCATAAAAGCGAGATCAAGAGAGCAGTTGCTGATCAGCGTAGCACTTTCTCTGGAAGTGTTACGGCAACGCGGCTGGATTCTAAATATTCCAAAGTCGCAGTTGGTTCCTACGACTCGTCTGCCTTTCCTGGGCATGATTCTAGACACAGACCAGAAAAGGATTTATCTCCCGATGGAGAAAGCTCAGGAACTCATGACACTGGTCAGGAACCTATTAAAACCAAAACAGGTGTCGGTGCATCACTGCACTCGAGTCCTGGGAAAGATGGTGGCATCATACGAGGCCATTCCCTTTGGCAGGTTCCATGCGAGGACCTTTCAATGGGACTTACTGGAAAAATGGTCCGGATCACATCTTCCAATGCATCGGTTAATCACCCTATTCCCCAGGGCCAGGGTGTCTCTCCTGTGGTGGCTGTAGAGTGCTCACCTTCTCGAGGGCCGCAAATTCGGCATTCAGGACTGGGTCCTGGTGACCACGGACGCAAGCCTCCGAGGGTGGGGAGCAGTCACATAGGGAAGAAATTTCCAAGGGCTGTGGTCAAGTCAGGAGACTTGCCTTCACATCAACATCCTGGAACTAAGGGCAATGTACAACGTCCTACGTCAAGCAGAGACCCTGCTTCGCGGTCAACCGGTTCTGATTCAGTCAGACAACATCACCGCTGTGGCTCATGTAATCCGACAGGGCGGCACAAGGAGCAGGGTGGCGATGGCGGAAGCCACCAGAATTCTTCGCTGGGCGGAGAATCATGTAAGCGCACTGTCAGCAGTGTTCATCACGGGGGTAGACAACTGGGAAGCAGACTTCCTCAGCAGGCACGACCTTCACCCGGGGTAGTGGGGACTTCATCAAGAAGTCTTCGCACAGATTGCAAGTCGGTGGGAACTGCCACAGGTGGACATGATGGCATCCCGCCTCAACAAGAAACTACAGAGGTATTGCGCCAGGTCAAGAGACCCTCAGGCGATAGCTGTAGACGCCCTGGTGACACCGTGGGTGTTCCAATCGGTCTATGTATTTCCTCCTCTTCCTCTCATATCCTAGGTGTTGAGAATCATAAGAAAAAGAGGAGTGAGAACAATACTCATTGTTCCGGATTGGCCAAGAAGGGCTTGGTATCCAGATCTGCAAGAAATGCTCACAGAGGACCCGTGGCCTCTTCCTCTAAGACCGGACTTGTTGCAACAAGGACCCTGTCTGTTCCAAGACTTACCGCGGCTGCGTTTGACGGCATGGCGGTTGAACGCCGGATCCTAGCGGAAAAAGGCATTCCGGATGAGGTCATTCCTATGCTGATAAAGGCTAGGAAGGACGTGACAGCTCAACATTATCACCGTATATGGCGGAAATATGTTGCTTGGTGTGAGGCCAGGAATGCCCCTACGGAGGAATTCCAGCTGGGCCGTTTCCTTCACTTCCTACAGTCAGGAGTGACTTTGGGCATAAAATTGGGTTCCATTAAGGTCCAGATTTCGGCTCTATCCATTTTCTTTCAAAAAGAGCTGGCTTCTCTACCTGAAGTCCAGACGTTTGTGAAGGGAGTGCTGCATATTCAGCCCCCTTTTGTGCCCCCAGTGGCACCTTGGGATCTTAACGTGGTGTTGAGTTTCCTGAAATCCCACTGGTTTGAACCACTCAAAACGGTGGAATTGAAATATCTCACGTGGAAGGTGGTCATGCTACTAGCCTTGGCTTCGGCTAGGCGTGTGTCAGAATTAGCGGCTTTGTCACATAAACGCCCCTATCTGGTTTTCCATGCGGATAGAGCAGAGTTGCGGACCCGTCCACAATTCCTGCCAAAAGTGGTTTCATCTTTTCATATAAACCAACCTATTGTGGTGCCTGTGGCTACAACTGACTTGGAGGATTCTGAGTTACTTGATGTGGTCAGGGCTTTGAAGTTTTATGTAGCCAGAACGGCTAGAGTCAGGAAAACAGACTCTTTGTTTATCCTGTATGCTTCCAACAAGCTTGGTGCGCCTGCTTCAAAGCAAACTATTGCTCGCTGGGTCTGTAACACGATTCATCAGGCTCATTCTGCGGCTGGATTGCCGCTGCCAACATCAGTTAAAGCCCATTCCACTAGGAAAGTGGGCTCTTCTTGGGCGGCTGCCCGAGGGGTCTCGGCATTACAGCTGTGCCGAGCGGCTACTTGGTCAGGTTCAAACACTTTTGCAAAGTTCTACAAGTTTGATACCCTGGCTGAGGAGGACCTTGTGTTTGCTCATTCGGTGCTGCAGAGTCATCCGCACTCTCCCGCCCGTTTGGGAGCTTTGGTATAATCCCCATGGTCCTTACGGAGTCCCCAGCATCCACTAGGACGTTAGAGAAAATAAGATTTTACTTACCGGTAAATCTATTTCTCGTAGTCCGTAGTGGATGCTGGGCGCCCGTCCCAAGTGCGGACTTCTTCTGCAATACTTGTATATAGTTATTGCTGCAATAAGGGCTATGTTATTGTTGCATCAGGGTTGAACTGATGCTCTGTTGTTGTTAATACTGTTGACTGGGTAAGTTTATCACAAGTTATACGGTGTGATTGGTGTGGCTGGTATGAATCTTGCCCTTGATTACCAAAATCCTTTCCTGGTACTGTCAGCTCTTCCGGGCACAGTTTCTCTAACTGAGGTCTGGAGGAGGGACATAGAGGGAGGAGCCAGAGCACACCAGAATCTAAATTCTTTCTTAAAGTGCCCATGTCTCCTGCGGAGCCCGTCTATTCCCCATGGTCCTTACGGAGTCCCCAGCATCCACTACGGACTACGAGAAATAGATTTACCGGTAAGTAAAATCTTATTTTTACTCACTGTGATAACACTTCAATTACTGATATAAGTGAGAATGCCTAGACTGTGTCTCATTCCAAAGCTTTTGTGTGTGTGTGTGTGTGTGTGTGTGTGTGTGTGTGTGTGTGTGTGCTATGTTAGCATTCAAACTCAAGAACACAGAAATGCTTAATGTGATTTTGTACATTTATATATATTTTTTCTGTTTGTTTATTTTTCTGCTCCAAGCATTTGTTCATTTTTAGGCATCCCTTCTGTTTTTGTTAATGGTGTTTTTGAATAATGTTGTTAAACTCTAAATCACAGTCGAAATATAAAAGAACTTGACTAATAAGACCTCCAGAATAGAGGACTATAATAGACCTCCAATTAAGTAAAACATCCCGACAACTTAAAGTGACACAGATGGTATGTTAGCAGTATTTGATTTATATAAATGTAAGGTCTAATCTACACAAGAGTATACAAGTATTGTATTAAATAATATAAATCATAAAACGTGGCTTACTCCCTGTATCTGAAAAACAAATTTGTAAAATATGCTTTAAACTAACATGATTCATTTGCATTTGTTGCTATGCAACATGGCTTTCCATGTGCAAGTTTATACCCTTTATATGTAGTTTTGCCAAACTAAATAATCCCCAGTATTCCAAATCTCAGAGGCATCTTTCATAGGTTATGTAATAAAAATACGAAAATTACAATGCGCAATTTACAAAGCTGACAGGTTAAGGTGACACTCGTGGGACAATCCTCATACCCCAATAGACAGACATAATAGTGGCAATAGTAATAAGTGAAACCTCCACCGGCGCTAAGTCCAGAATGAGTCACTTCCCTTATATCAGTATTGATATTCTTATGTCCAGAGCCTTCCAAATAAATTCCCAGTCCCCCAGCAGTCCTTGTGTTGTGTGTCACACGGTATCTCTTACAGGTGTCAGCTTTACAGTATGTCCCCATGCATGTAATAAAAGATATAAATAGCGATTGAATAGCATAATACCGTTTTATTAAATGACACAAAAAACACTTCATCACACAAAACCTATATTGATACTTAAAAAAAGTGCACGAAGTGACGGTGTGTGCAATATGGTAATTACCAGAGAATATAGAACTGTTTTTAAGTGTCATTCACATTATTGTGTTATTTGCTTAATCGTATCCTCTCTTACTATTTTGGCCAAGTTTCAGATAAAATTACATTGTTGTCCCTGCTGTGTTTTCCACAGTACGTTTCACTGCTAACTTACCATACCAAAGGTACTTGGTAATGGAATTTTAATCCTGCTCAATAAATTTTGTGTGTTTACAGAAACTCATGGATAGGTTTGATTTTGGGGATGATACTGTCCACACAGAGGACACAAAAAAGAACACACCTCAAATGTAAGATTATTTTATTTTCATGTCTTGTTGCCTGTAACTATTCTGTTTTGCTCATGAACATGTAGATTGAGTTTAGAAACATAATTTAGTGTAGCTTTGCATTATAATATGTGAGAATACACATAAAGAAATGTGTGCCTTGTGTCAGTGTCTGTAATAGCACTGTCATCGTTCAGTACCGCTGTTTTTTTTTAAAACATTTATTTATTTACCATGTCAGATAAATTAATTTATTCCAGAGTTAAGCTTAGAGGGGGGATTGCTAGGAGATGTTTTACTTATTAAAATGT
This sequence comes from Pseudophryne corroboree, assembly GCF_028390025.1. Taxonomy (NCBI): domain Eukaryota; kingdom Metazoa; phylum Chordata; class Amphibia; order Anura; family Myobatrachidae; genus Pseudophryne; species Pseudophryne corroboree. Next base: position 636,781,802 of record NC_086447.1, on the reverse strand, counting down.
CACTTCAAATTCGGCTTTGTGGCTTGCAAGGCTAATGGCACCTACCACATGTGCTTGCAGCTGGTGTCATTAATCTGGCAGTACTAGCCTGTGCAAAATATATGGCACAGTCTACTGTGAAGCTCACACAACACGAATCCCTCTTGTACATCCTTCCTTCAGTTTGAGTAGCTACTCCATCTTAATGATACAACTAGGACCCAATCCTGGTATAAACAGTACAGGACCAGTTAAGTTGTCCTGTTCTTTACAGTGGATCTTCAAAACAGTCTAGGCATCAGAAGCGTCATGATCTTGCTTTGGTTTAGTTTTTGGTTGAAATTGATTGGGTAGAGTCTGTCATCATACTATCTTCAGTATGATAGCTGGGACATTGAGGATTCCTTGTGTTATAACAAAGGTACCTCTTGTTGGCAAATGTAGATTATTGGCACTAAACAGTTGGTACAACAATGAGTTAGAGGTGCTAGGCATAGCACTATTTAAAAAGAATCAGAAACCATAGTTGCAGTTTTACCGTGTGCAATAACAGCATTGTACCTTAATTCAAAAGGTACAGTTTACCGCGACTAAGCCCTGGGCATAAATTGCGGTAAAGTATATCTTCCGGGTGCCAAGCATGATACAGTCAATTTAATAGCTCTGGGTATTTAACCTGGAAGCTACATCCCTGCACAAAGAATTTAATCCCCCCCATTGAGATATACACAACTGCTTGATTGCTTCACAAAATATTAGGTTAAGTATCCCAATATTTTTGTTTATGGTATTATTTATTTTTTTATTAAAATATTCTGTTGAATCAAAAATCAAATGCAGAGTCTTGTTGCTATTAAATGTGGAATAAGCAATGATGGATGCCAACTATTTTTGTAATTTTCAAGTTATTTCAGAGAAAAATACAAGTTGTTCTTTTTTTCTTGGAAGGATACCAACAAAATCATTGTTGGTTAAGTGTTCAGCAGTGGTGGAGTACTGATTCATCTTTTGTGCAGACCTTAATATGCAAACATATGAAAAACTGTTTCTTGTCGAAAAATGAGGGCACATGCTGACTACTTTACATTGGCCTCTCAATGTCAGTTGTTGGTGATTTTGGTCACTGTGCCTTAAACATTTTAATACCTTGTCCTCCTCGTGTAAAATGCTGCTTTGATCATTTTTTTTTTTTTTTCAGTTTACTTATTAATTTTTTGAGAATTAATCTATCTTCTATTAATCTGTTAGCCATCGTGTATCAGAATCTGTAAACAACTCCCTTTTCCATCAACTTGCGGAACACTTGCAGCAACAAAATTTAGAACATCTACGCCAGCAGTTCTTGGAGCAGCAACATACTCCAAAGGTAATTATTTTACCTGGAAAGTGGTAATGCATCAATTTGATATCTTACTGTATTACATTTACATAGTAACATAGTATCTAAGTTGAAAAAAGACAATTGTCCATCGAGTTCAACCTATTTGTGGTCTCCTATGCAGGATTATTTTGTCTAAAATTTTGACTGATGCTGATGTCAGCCGTTGCATTTTATCCCTTTTTATTGTAACTATAGTGCGTGACTATGCACCATAACTCTGGATATCCTTATCCATTAAGAATTTATCTAACCCATTCTTAAAGGTGTCAGAGTCCACTATTACAACTCCCTCAGGCAGGTAATTCCAAACACGTATTGTCCTTTTCCGTGAAAAAGCCTTTACGCCGTATTGTGCGGAATCTCCTCTCTTCTAACCTGAGCGAGTGTCTACGAGTCCTCTGTGTTGATCTAGCCAAAAACAGGTCCTGCGCAAGCTCTGTGTATTGTCTCCTTATATATTTGTAGATGTTGATCATGTCCCCTCTTAGTCTCCTCTTTTCTAATGTAAACATGCCTAGTCTTTCAAGCCTTTCCTCGTATTCCAGCGTCTCCATGCCCTTAATTAGTTTGGTTGTCTGCCTCTGAACCTTTTCTAGCTCCAGGATATCCTTTTTGTAGTACGGTGCCCAGAATTGTACACAGTATTCAAGGTGTGGCCTCACTAGTGATTTATATAACGGGAGTATAACACCCTCGTCCCTTGCATCAATTCCTCGTTTTATGCATGCTAATATCTTATTAGCCTTCTTTGCTGCAATCCTACATTGGGTAATGCTGCTTAGTTTGCTATCTATGAGAACACCTAAGTCCTTTTCCAGTACAGTATCCCCTAATTTTACCCCATTCAATATGTAGGTGTTATTTTTGTTCTTGCTACCACAGTGCATTACCTTACACTTGTCTGTGTTGAACAGCATTCTCCATTTGGCTGCCCATGCTTCTAATTTAACTAAGTCGTTCTGAAGAGACTCTGCATCCTCCTCCGTATTTATAGCCGTACACAATTTGGTATGATCTGTAAAAATTGACACCATGCTCTCTAGACCTTCTGTTAGGTCGTTAATGAAAATGTTGAACAATAGCGGTCCTAATACCGAGCCTTGTGGCACACCACTTAACACTTCAGTTCAATTTGAAAGAGATCCATTAACCACAATGCGCTGCTCCTTATTATCTAACCAATTTTTGACCCAAGTGCATATTGTGCTTCCTAGCCCTATTGCTTGTAGATAAATCGCATGTGTGGTACTGTGTCGAAAGCTTTGGCAAAGTCTAAAAAGATTACATCCACCTCTTTACCCTGATCAAGGTTTGCACTTACTGTTTCATAAAAACCATATAAGTGTGGCTGGTCCAGATCAGTAGCCTCTCCTTACGATACCTTTCACCGCAGTTCTGTGGATCACCTGCCCATTCTACCTATATATATTATTATGGACAAATTCATGTCTAAAACACTACGTAATCCACGGGGTGCCCGGGCGGGTAAAGGCAAAAATCGTGAAATCTCTGCTAACAGTGCTCCTGTCTCCCCGACATATAGTCAGGGTTCTAGTCCCAGGGGGCAACCACCACCTGCTCCAACTATGGAATCATCCAAGTCCTTCTCCACGAGTGAAATCACAAATATACTCTCATCTCTGCTGGATCAAAAACTGGCGCCCCTGAAGGATTCCTTAGATTCGGCACTCACGCAACTCACAGCTCATTATCAACGTATATCCGAAGCTGAACAAAGAATTTCTGATTTAGAGGACGATCTATCTGCGGCTAAGTCGGACCGGATAGAACACGATAAGCTGATGGTGTCCCTACAAGACAAGCTAGAAGATTTGGAAAATCGGAATAGAAGAAATAATGTCCGTCTTGTGGGTTTGCCAGAATCTGTGAAACCGTCAGATCTAATGAAACTGGCCTCCCAATGGCTGCCAAGAGAACTGGGCTGCGTTTCGGACATGGAGTCCATTTTGGTCGAACGTGTCCATCGGATTGGCCCTGATCGTCAGACCGGTAGAGACAGACCCAGACCGGTCATTATGAGAATTCTTAACTATGCCGATAAAGTCCGTTTGATGGAAGCCTATCGGAAAAGTACTGATCTTCGATACCAAGACTCCAAGATTTTACTATTTCAGGACTTTTCTTATCTAGTGGCTGCGAAACGACGCGAGTTTTCACCTATATGTAAACGTCTGTTTGAACTTGGTCACCGATTTGCATTGTTATATCCGGCCAAGCTGAGAATCACCCATGTTGGTAAATCCTACCTCTTCGAAACTGCACAGGAGGCCAGAAACTTTGTGAACTCTTTGGATACAATTCTACTCTCTGGTCTGTATGATGCGGACTGACTCTTTATATCCTTTTCCAGTTGATTAATTGTCACCTTTGGCTTGTCCATTCAAGAAACAGATGAATAATGCTTTTCTATTTGATATATTGATTTGGTTGTATTTCAACACTGTAATGATGGTTTATTGTTGCAGTTGGAGTATAATACCAAGTGCTATACAACAATTTTGTACTTGTCATACTCTTATGTTCTTTCCTCTATACCCCTTTTCTCTCCTGCTACCGCCTCTTCTATCCTTTTTCTGGCTGCTTTGCCTGCTCCTCTCCCCTTTCTCTCATCTTTTGATATGTTACTTCAGTTTATGGTGCCCTTGGATTCTATGTTTGAGGATATTCTCCTCATGTGTGCTACTGTTTTTTTTTCTGGATGTTGACGGAATTTCATAGGGCACTTACATGGGTTCTTAAAATGTTGAAAATGTTTTGTAGCTTAGTTTATAACTTTATTGCTATACACACACAATCTTCACGAATTTTGATAGGAATATCAGTACGTCTTTATCTTTGTTACTTTTCATCATTGATCCACTACGGCCCGCTCGCTGGGAAGGGCTGGGATCAACTGTTACGGCATATTGTAGTCGGATATTGGCCTAGGGTTGGTATCGGTTGAATGCCGCTAACACATGACTCTTCTATGATAACACAATCACGTTTCAAGTTAGTGTCATGGAATGTTGAGGGACTCAATACCCCTATTAAACGGAAAAAGGTTCTTACCTATTTGAAAAGGCTAAAACCCGACATAGTGTTATTACAGGAAACTCATTGGAAGGTATCGGACCCTAATGTGCTACGTGATACGTGGGTGGGAGAATATAGAACGGCCTCCTACACATCCAAACGCAGAGGCGTCTTGATTAGCCTCAATAAATCACTCCCCGCCATTATTTTAGATAGTCTGGTTGATCAAGAGGGTAGATTTCTATACTTGAAACTGAAAATACTAAATACGACCTATACGGTGGCCAATATCTATGCCCCTAATGGCCCTAATGCATCTTTTTTCTCTGATATATACTCGAAATTGCAGGGTTGGGCAGAGGGAGAAATTATTTTGGGAGGAGACTTTAATTGTGTACAGTCAACTGGTTTTGACAGGACGTCCACACCTAATTTGTCTACTGTTGCCACTCCAACCTCACTCACACTGCTCACCTCTTCTTTACGACTATCTGACCCATGGAGAATTCGCAACCCAGACGCTCGCGAATATACCTTCTACTCCCACCCTCACCACTCCTCTTCTAGATTAGATTTTTGGTTAATTGCTGATTCTCTTCTGCAACATATTGTGGATGCTACGATAGAACCCATTTCACTCTCGGACCATGCCCCAATCTGGCTCTCGATTACTTTAGATACCCCTTTGACTAGATCCTATAATTGGCGTTTCCCTGCTTATCTGGAACATTCCTCAGATTTTAGTCAATTTCTTACCCAGGCCTTCCTTAACTATGTAAATGATAACAAAATTCATGTCAACGACATCAATTTGTTTTGGTCGGCTTCCAAACCTGTTTTCCGTGGACAAATCCTTGAATATGTTTCCAGAAAACGCAAGCAATTGAACGCCCAGTTGCATGATCTGAGCAAAGCTTTGACGGCAGCATATGACGCTATGATATTACATGATTCTCCAGCCACTAGGCGGGCCTATACTGACGCAAAACATCTTTATGACGCGTTATACACTGAACGAGCTAACTTTTCCTATGATGTCCAACGAAACAAATTTTTCCGTGGTGGTAACAAGTCAGGCAAATTGTTGGCTAACTTAGTGAGATCATCTACAATCCCTTCTCGCATTACTCACTTACACACAGACTCAGTTTCTTCAACTATGAACATGCAAACCTTATCTGACACCTTCTTACAATATTATAAGAATTTATATGCAGCACCCTTAGATAACCCCACTGAGGGTATGTTATTTTTGGAAAAAGCAGGCTTACCCACATTGACGGAGGAGGAACGGGCGTCATTGACGGACCCAGTAACGGAAACGGAATTGCTATATTTGATTAAATCACTCCATAATGGGAAAAACGCTGGGCCCGGATGGGTTCGGAGCAGAATATTATAAAATGCTAGCTCCTCATATGTTGCCTTATTTGCTAACATTGTTTAACTCATTATTGCAAGGATCCTCTCCCCCTTCGGGATTCACCGAAGCTAGAATAGTAGTATTTCCTAAACCAGGTAAAGACCCTACACTTGTCCAGTCCTATCGTCCTATGGCCCTCATTCCGAGTTGTTCGCTCGCAAGCTGCTTTTAGCAGCTTTGCACACGCTAAGCCGCCTCCTACTGGGAGTGAATCTTAGCTTATCAAAATTGCGAACGAAAGATTAGCAGAATTGCGAATAGACACTTCTTAGCAGTTTCTGAGTAGCTCCACACTTACTCGGCAACTGCGATCAGTTCAGTCAGTTTCGTTCCTGGTTTGACGTCACAAACACACCCAGCGTTCGCCCAGACACTCCTCCGTTTCTCCAGCCACTCCCGCGTTTTTCCCAGAAACTGTAGCGTTTTTTCGCACACACCCATAAAACGGACAGTTTCCGCCCTGAAACACCCACTTCCTGTCAATCACATTACGATCACCAGAACGAAGAAAAAACCTTGTAATGCCGTGAGTAAAATACCTAACTGCATAGCAAATTTACTTGGCGCAGTCGCACTGCGGACATTGCGCATGCGCATTAGCGACTAATCGCTCCGTTGCGAGAAAAATATAACGAGCAAACAACTCTGAATGACCCCCTATATCCCTTCTAAACCAGGACCTAAAACTATTCACCAAATTATTGGGCGCTCGTCTCCAATTAATATTGCATCGTATCTTACATCCTGCCCAAACCGGGTTTGTAAAGACTAGAACATCAGTACATAATGTACGTACCCTGATTGCAGCAATACATAGTGTCGATGGCTCTACAACATCTAAAGCGCTAGTGGTCAGTTGCGACGCTGATAAAGCGTTTGACCGGGTATCCTGGACACACTTACGTAGAATCTTCCATACTCAAGAATTCGGAGCAGAGTTTATTAGAGTCTTCAATATGCTTTATTCTAATCCGCAGGCACACCTCACTATTAATGGATTGAACACATCCGCCTTCTCCTTACATAGGGGTACGCGCCAGGGATGTCCCCTCTCTCCCCTACTTTTTAATTTGGCCCTTGACCCGTTAATACGCACCTGCATGCAGGATGTTACTTGGGAAGGGATAGAAATTGGCTCACAATCAGTGAAAGTATCGGCTTTTGCTGATGATCTGTTACTTTATTTTAATGAACCCATAAAGGCCTTCCCCTCTCTATTGGCCATACTCTGTGATTTTCATTTGATCTCGGGCTTCCTAATCAACTTTGATAAAACGGAGGCACTGGCTCTAGGCCCCAAAACTACACAAAACCTACCTAGGCTTACGTTTTTCATCCAAATTAGCCGATCTTTACGCACTAAATTTCTCTTGCTCTATTAATAAAATGATGGACGATTTTGCACGATGGCAAAACCTACCAATTTCATATCTAGGTAGATGCCACTTATACAAAATGATTTCCTTCCCCCGTCTACTATATCCGATCCAAATGCTCCCGCTTCTTCTAGCTAAACGCGATATCCAAACAATTAATAAATCCCTTAATACTTTTATTTGGGAGAATAAACGCCCACGCATAGCCCTTTTTAAATAGAAACAACCAACTACGCTGGTGGGTGTGAATTTGCCATGCCCAGAAGATTACTCTCTGGCTGCTAATTACAGATATGCTATTGACTGGGTTGGAGGCTCTGCCAACTATGTTAAGTTGTCACTAGAACAATCTATGCTACCTCATGGTAACCTGCCTTCCATATTACATTTTCCTGACTCATTGCAACCCTTCCGTTCGAATCCATTATTATTTTCCCCGTGTAAGGCATGGTCCCATATACGAAAACGCATGGGACTTAGTGACCTGCTGCTTATTCCAACCACTCTTAAATAATCCAGACTTTCAAGGAGGGGAGACAGACACGATTATCAAAAATTGGTATTCTCACGGCTTGCGTTTGATATATCAACTATTGAATGTCACCTGTACCGAAGTACTCACCCTGTCCCAATTGAAACTCAGTTTTCCGAACCTACATATACCACTCTTTGCATATTTTCAAGTCCGCAGTTTTGCAACGCGACTGATAACACACTTACGACCTGCAGACTACAACTTTCCCCTAGACACCCAATTGCGATTGACTCCTCACTCTCCTTGCCCCACATCCATTATTTATGCATACACCAGGCGTAAGATAGATCTGAATAGTCAAACTACAGGCCTAGCTAAATGGACCGATACCTTGCCGGGAACTGATCTACAAACTGTAATACGCTGTCACTTACTACTTAATAAACATTTAGTTTCCTCTTCCTATTCAGAAATGCATTTAAAAATTTTGCATAGGGCATACTACACTCCTCGTCTTAGATTTCTTACGGGCATCTCTGATAACTCTCAATGTTTCAAATGTTCTTCTCCTGATACCGATATCATACACTGCCTCTGGTCATGCCCGGTAATACAATTGTTCTGGAAAGATGTTTGTACCTACATTACATCGACCCTGAATATTTCTTTCACGGCTACTTTAATTTGGGCTTTCTGGAATCAGTATGATCCTGACTGTCTCTCACTGTCCCCAGGTAATAAACTGTTATTAGCACGGATTGCGGCAGCCACCAAAAAGACCATACTTTCTCAGTGGATACATAAAACCGCTATATCCATAACTCTTCTGCTCCCTAGATTGACATATCTATATCAAATGGACTGGATAGAATGCTCTCTCAGAGCAGACTCCAACTCTTCCAAATTCTTTGCAATATGGTTGCCCTATATCGTAACCCTATCTCAGTCAACTTGTGACAACATACGCAAGGTAGTTAAACATACTACATGGTACTCATGAAGGGATCACCACCCTTTTAGCCTCAACTCTTGTACTCTCCTGATCACATTGTTTGACTTCTTGCTGACACTAAACGTTGTTAGTCTCCCATTTTAAATTTTGAACCTCCCCCTTAGCTCCTCTACTTTCTTATGTGAGTTCTTATGTGATTTGTATTGAACAAATGTTATTATATACATTCCTATATATCATCATTTTCATTGATATCCCTGTATTTTCCTATTGTCAATATTCTACAGTTATTGTGGTAATGTGTGTGTATTTCCATTTTCTTCCTTAATAAACATATTTTAAAAAAAAATAAAAAAAATGAGTTGGTTTGACAGGATCTGTCATTCACAAATCCATGTTGATTCCTTTTAATGACTTTATTGGCTTCCAGGAACTTCTGAATACTATCTCTTAGAATACCTTCCAGTACTTTCCCCACTATAGATGTAAGACTAACTGGTCTATAATTACCCGGTTCAGCTTTACTTCCCTTTTTGAATATAGGCACTACTTCCGCTATGCACCAGTCTTTGGGAACCATACCTGATATAACTGAATCCTTAAAGATCAAAAATAGCGGTTTTGCAAGTTCAGAGTGAAGCTCCATTAGAACCCTTGGTTGAATTCCATTGGGCCTCGGTGACTTATTAATCTTTAAATGTTTTAATTGGTTACAGACTACCTCCTCACTTAAATAAGTACCTATCAGTGGGATATTCTCATTATTGAGATTGTGTTAGTCCCTGAATTGGGTCCTGTCTAGTAAATACTGTTGAAAAAATTTAGTTTAGTGTGTCCGCTATGTCATTATCATTTTTGATTAAGACTCCCAACTTGTCTTTTAAAGGGCCTATACTCTCCTTCTTTTATCTCTTGCTATTAATGTATTTAAAGAATTTTTTGGGATTCGCTTTGCTTTGCTTTCCTTTGCTGCTATTTTTTCAGTTTCTACTTTAGCCGCTCTTATTTCTTTTTTGTATATTTTGTTACAGTCCTTATAGTGCTGAAATGATTCCGCATTCCCCTCAGATTTGTATTTTTTAAATGCTCGCCTTTTCTTGCCCATAAGTTCCTTTATTTTTTTATTAAACCATATCAGTTTATGATTTTTAATCCTTTTTTTTGCTGCTCGTAGGAATAAATTTCAGAGTATTTTTAGCTATTAGTGATTTTAATACATCCCATTTCTCTGTAGTATTTTTTCCTAGAAACAAACCTTCCCAATCAATATGCCTTAAAGTTTCTCTCATCATTTCAAAGTTGGCTTTGCTGAAGTTTAGAGTCCTAGTTGAGCCAGTATAGGACTGTTTATGAAAACTTATATTGAATGTGATCATATTGTGGTCGCTGTTTCCTATGGGCTCCCTTACTATAATATCTGATACCAATCCCCCATTGTTTGTTAATACCAGGTCTAAGATTGCACTGTACCTGGTAGGTTCCTCAATTAGTTGAACTAAGTAGTTATCATTAAGTGTTTAAAAACATATTACCCCTAGCAGTATCACATGAATCGTTTTTCCAGTTTATCTCTGGATAGTTAAAATCTCCCATCACTACTATGTCTCCTACTCCTGCTGCTCTTTCAATTTGCTTCAGTAACAATTCCTCGTCAGATACATTAATACCAGGCGGCCTGTAGCATACACCCAATACTAACTTTTTTATTCCCTTTTCGCCGCATGCAATTTCTACCCATAACGTCTCGTCAGTGTCTACAGTCCCCTCCTACATATCTTCCCGTATATCAGGTTTTAAAAATGGTTTTACGTAGAGACACACCCCTCCACCCCTTTTATCTAGTCTGTCTCTCCTAAACAGCGTATAGCCCTCTAGATTGACTGTCCAATCATGAGATTCGTCCCACCAAGTTTCAGTAATTCCTATAATATCATACTGTTTGCTTGCTGCAAGTTTCTCATACGTCCTAGAGGATGCTGGGGACACCATAAGAACCATGGGGTATAGACGGGATCCGCAGTAGACATGGGCACTTTAAGACTTTGAATTAATGGGTTTGAACTGGCTCCTCCCTCTATGCCCCTCCTCCAGACTCCTGTTTAGAATCTGTGCCCAGGCAGACTGGATGCACACTGAGTAGCTCTACTGAGTTTCTTGGAAAATACTTTGTTAGATTTTTTTATGTTCAGGGAGCACTGCTGGCAACAGTCTCCCTGCATCATGGGACTTAGGGGAGAGAAGTCAGACCTACTTATAGTGAGTTTAAAGGCTCTGCTTCTTGGCTACAGGACACCATTAAGGGTTTGGAACACTAGGTACGCCTAGTTGTTCACTCCCAGAGCCCGCTGTCACCCCCCTTGCAGAGCCAGAAGTCAGAAGACAGGTGAGTAGAAGACTTCAGTGATGGGTTCTGAGGTACCGCACAGCGATCGCGCTGCGCGCCATGCTCCCACACACAGTGGCACTACAGGGTGCGGGGGAGGGGGGGGGGGCGCGTGCCCTGGGCAGCATAAAAATCCTCTTTTCAGGCTGGCAAAGTGAAATTGGAATGCCTTGCCACTAAATTCTTACCTCCGCCAGCATTATTAGTTTAAAAAATAGCGTGCTGATGCGCACCATGAAGGGGGCGGAGCTTAGCCCTCACAGCTCTCATCGGCGCCATTTTCTCTCCAGAGCTGCAGAGACGCTGGTCCTTCCTCACCACTGCTACAAAAAGTAACAAGGTGCAAAACGGGGGGAGGGCACGGCAAATTTGGTGCTTAAATAAGTTATTATAAAGCGCTACAGGGTCTGAGGCATTATATATTAAGGTTTCAGTACCGGGTCAGGCGCTGGGTTGTGAGCTGGCAAACTCCCTCTGTGTTTCTCTGACGGACTTTACTGTGGGTCTGCCCCCCTTTTGGCCCAGTGTGTCTGTAGGTGTCGTTACAGGTGTGTTGGCATGTCTGAGGCGAGTGCTCTTCCCAGGAGGAGACTGTGTTAGGGGCAGAAACGGCTGTGGGAGTGACCCTGTCGGCACCGCCGAATCCTGACTGGGTAAATGTGTTGAATGTTTTGAATGCTAATGTGGCTCTTATTAATAAGAGATTAGATAAATCTGAGTCTCAGAACCAGGTATGGAAAAAATCTGTGGAGGATGTGTTATCACAGGTCCAGACCCCCTCGGGGTCACAAACGTTTGTTTGCTCAGTTAGCAGACACAGATACCAACACGGACACTGACTCCAGTGTCGACTATAGTGATTCCAGATTAGACCCAAAATTGGCAAAGAGCATTCAGTACATTATTGTGGCAATAAAAGACGTGTTTCATATCTCCGAGGACCCTACTGTTCCTGATACTAGGGTCTGTATGCTTAAGGGAAAGAAACCTGGGGTAACGTTTACTCCCTCTCATGAACTTAATGCCCTTTTTGAAAAAATGTGGGAAAATCCTGACAAAAAGTTTCTGATTCCCAAAAGGTTTCAAATGGTGTATCCGTTCCCCTCTTGGGATAGAGAAAAGTGGGAGTCACCTCCCATTGTGGACAAGGTGCTATCACGGTTGTCTAAAAAGGTGGCTTTACCGTCACCTGGCACCGCAGCCCTTAAGGATCCTGTGGATCGTAGACAGGAAAATACGCTAAAATCCATTTACGTCACCACAGGTACACTACTCAGACCAGCTATAGCATCTGCGTTGGTGAGTAGTGCTATCGAAAAGTGGGCAGATAACTTGTCATCTGATTAGATACCCTGGATAGGGATACCATCCTTTTAACGCTGGGTTATAGCAGGGACGCTGCAGCCTACCTAAAGGAGGCGGCGAGAGATATTGGTCTCTTGGGATCAAGGGCCAATGCCATGGCAGTCTCAGCTAGGAGAGCATTGTGGATTCATCAATGGAATGCTGATGCTGACTCTACCGTTTAAAGGTGGTGTATTGTTTGGTGAAGGTCTCGCTGAGTTGGTATCTACGGCTACCGCGGGTAAGTCGTCATTTTTGCCTTATGTTCTTCCACAACAAGAGAAAGCTCACCGCTTGCAGATGCAGTCCTTTCGGCCAAATAAATACAGAAAAGGCAGAGGTTATTCCTTCCTTGCTAATAGAGGAAGAGGAGAAGGTAAAAGATCTCAGGCCGTTGCAGGTTCTAAGGAGCAGGAGTCATCCCCGGCTTCTTCCAAATCCACCGCATGACGCTGGGGCTCCTCTGCGGGAGTCCGCACCGGTGGGGGCACGTCTCAAGCTCTCCAGTCAATTCTGGGCTCGTTCGGCCCTAGACCCGTGGATTTTAGAAATAGTGTCCCAGGGGTACAAACTGGAGTTTCAAGACGTCCCCCCTCAACGTTTTTTCAAATCAGCCTTACCAGCTTCTCTTCCGAACAGGGAGGTAGTATGCGATGCAATACAAAAGTTGTGTCTGAATCAAGTCATTGTCAGGGTTCCCCCGGCACAACAGGGAGAAGACTTTTATTCAAGCCTGTTTGTGGTTCCGAAGCCGGACGGCTCGGTCAGACCAATTCTGAACCTAAAGTCCCTCAATCTTTACCTAAGAAATTTCAAATTCAAGATGGAATCTCTCCGAGCAGTGATCTCCAGTCTCGAGGAAGGGGATTTCATGGTGTCGGTCGACATAAAGGATGCCTACTTACACATCCCCATATATCCTCCACATCAGGCTTACCTGAGGTTTGCTACTCAGGATTGTCATTACCAATTTCAGACGTTGCCATTTGGTCTGTCCACGGCTCCGAGGATTTTCACCAAGGTAATGGCGGAAATGATGGTTCTCCTTCGCAGGCAAGGAGTCACAATTATCCCTTACCTGGACGATCTCCTGATAAAGGAGAAATAAACCTTGGGCGCTACTGGATAGTGATGTTTAAAATATTTATTAACGTAAAATACAGTTTTTAATCAAAAGTGTTTTGGTTGCTGGATTAAATAATGAATACAACATATATTACAATATAACATAGAGCATGAGCGCGCTCTCAATACAAACACAATGTGCTTAATGCACTGTGCTTAATAATTGAGGGGGATCAGTCCTCAATTCAGCATAAAAAGCTAAGTCCAATTTGTGCTGTAAAATGAAAATAAAATAAAATAGAAACAAAGACAAAAGTCTTTTAAAAGTCCGTTTCTAAGGCTCCCAACTCTGTGGGGCTTCTTAAAGTTCAGTTGCTTAAAGCATCGATGCAGGGTGTTTGCGGTATTTAAGCATCGGGTTGGTTTGTATGGAAACAACGCTTACGTTTCTTCACCCCGTACGGGGCTGGTGAGCTGCTTCTCTAGCGTCCGGTGGGTTGTCGGTGTTTTCTTACTCGGAGCTGTGATATGTTACAGGCGCCTGTAACCCCGGTCCTCTTGGAGTTCTTTTGCCGGCGTCTTCCAGGAGGCCAGGATCTCCGGGTTTCTGGTGCATGGGGGGCTTGGACCAACGCGTTTCACTCGGCCAATAGTGCCATGCTTCGTCAGGGACAGTATAGTGACGTGTGTCCTGGGCTTTGTTTTAAGGTGTCCAGTCCAGTTTGGTCCGTACCAACTCTGTTTTAAAATGAAATAAACTGGTTTTCTTCGTTCAGTTTAAACATAATTTCTGTTTCTTATTTTGTTCATGTGACATTATTAATACATTCCTTTATACACTACAAGATTGTTGAATTTAAGCAGTTAATATACAGACAGATAGTAGGGTTGCAGCAAGAGAAAATTAATTGTTTTGGGCTTCCTGCTGACACACAATATCTAATATGTATCTATAATATTTTTGGATACTATTTGAAATAGTAATCCTTTTCACAAAGATGATACATGAGTATTTCTTTGATTACTGGTAATGGTAATAGTAGTTGGTTGACTGGATGCATTTGTTATATAGATGTTAATATTTGAAAGAGAGTGATTTGTAATAATTAATTGTTCTGGCTAACGCATAGTGTCCAGTGTGTGATTTTTCTTAGATTGTCTTCTAAACAGGTGTTGTGGTAATGCATTAGATAGTGTGATGATTATTTGGATTTCCTATTTCTTTGTTGTTAGTTTTCTAGGTGGATTAAATATAACTTTGTCGTTCTATTCCGGTTGCTCTATCTTCATTTTTTCTTCCTTCTATTTGTAAGTTTTATCAGTTTTTTTTTTGTGTAAAAGGTAAATGTGGAAATATTAATATTACTGCTATAGAACAAGTAGCGGAGACCAGTAGGGGAGGGGATAGGTATAGACGTCTATGTAAAAGAGAGGCGTTCTGGATATTTAGACTAAAGACCTTGGTGCCGTATGGATTGAATGATTCAGTGGAATTGAATAATATATAGGGTGGGATGGGAGGGGGGGAAAGGAACTGATTAAGAAATAATAATAATGATCTGCAATAATGGAGAGAATAGCCCCTGTGATATGATAAGTGGAGATATGGATTACTATTATTATTACTATCATTATGATTATTAGTATAGAATATATACAGTGAGAGTTGGAGTATGTATAGAATGATTTATTTATAGTATGAATTGAGATATATTTTTTATCTGGGTATTTTGTGATTTTATTGTGGCGCAATATGTTTAGACGTGCACAAGGGAGAATGATTAATTACTGGGAAAGTATTTAGAAAATATAGATAAAAATAAAATAAATGAAATTTGATAATGAAATAGATGGGGATATCCCCTATTTTTATTTTTGTTGGTATATATGCACATCTATATATGCTGCGCTGCATATTGGTTTAAGATATTTAAATAATATGAGAATGAGGCTTGAATATATATGGCAAGATGGCCACCAGGATCCGGAATGAGGCTTGAATATATGAGGATATAGAAATGAGGCTGGAATATAAACGGCAATATGGCCGCTGGACGAGGCTTGCACATATATGTATATAGGAATCAGAAATGAGGCGTGATTGTAAGCGGCAAGATGGCCGCCGGAGGAGATAAAAGGAAGTGATCCAAACTGAGGCTTGAAGCGCACGATAGAGTGCGCATGGCGGCGCGGGAGATCGGAACTATGAACGGTATATAAGGAGATCCAGTAAAGCATGGTCATTTGAGCTGAGGAAGCCGCTGAAGGAGTATCGAGGCAGAGAAACGCGTATTCGAGTGACTGTGTCAAGGGACTTTCACCTCCAGAACGCTGTATTACGGGGTCAATACTATTGGCACACAGTGTAAATTGCAATACGGGCAATCACCAGCGGAGGGAGCCTGAGCACTGTGTGTGGAATCACTGGACCATCGATGCCTTCATTTGTTAAAGGAGGACCGTAACAGCAAAGAGTCCAAATACTGGAGGTGATATCATAAAGAGTCTACATGGTAATACCTGTGAAGGTAATCTAATGTGTGCACACATAAATTAAAAGGGATCCAAGTAAACTTGGGACAATTTGGAGATTATCTAATTCATAAATTGAATCAGTTTTGGATCACAGAAATCATATCCAATGTGAGAGAGAATATAAAGTAAAAATTCCTTGCACTTTACTGGGACATTTTGATGTAACGTGGATACTATCCAGCTGAATTGTTTTTAATATAAGCCTGAGATCCGGATATTAGCAAGCCTCTAGGGATTTTAGATGCAATATTAATGTGGAAGTAAATTGTATTGTTTTTTATTTTATGCTGCAGCATTCATTGTATATGATAAAATTATTTTTATTTGTGTATGTATAGAGGAAGATTCTTATTTGAATAATAAAAAGATTGAATATAAAATCAGTTGTGAAAGTGAATAATAATATAGCAATTGGGGTGGAAGCAGCGCTCTTGGTATATTTCTGGGATTATATCCCGGTTGGTGTATATATATCTTTGTTAATATCTGAAAAGAGTTTCCTCTCCTAACCTAGGCTGCACGGATATTCAGACACACAAGTAACATTTATAAAGGGAGCGCAGAGCACACCCCCAGCTGCAACAAAGATCTCCTGATAAAGGCGAGATCCAAAGACAAGCTGGAGCAGGACATCGCGCTCTCCCTGACAGTTCTGCAACAACATGGTTAGCTCCTAAATCTGCCGAAGTCACAGTTGAATCCGACGAAGCGGCTTTTGTTTTTGGGAATGATTCTGGACACGGAATTACAGAGAGTTTTTCTTCCAGAAGAAAAGGCTCTGGAAATTCAGAGTTTGGTCAAACAAATTCTGAAACCAGCGAGAGTATCAATTCATCAATGCACTCAGTTGCTGGGGAAGATGGTGGCGGCCTACGTGGCCATTCAGTTTGGCAGATTCCATGCCAGAGTGTTTCAGTGGGACCTATTGGACAAGTGGTCCGGATTCCATCTGCACATACACCGGAAAATCTTCCAAGACCAGAATCTCACTCCTGTGGTGGCTACACAGCTCTCACCTCCTAGAGGGACGCAGGTTCGGGATCCAGGACTGGATCCTAGTAACCACGGATGCGAGTCTCGGAGGCTGGGGAGCAGTCACACAGGGGGAAACCTTCCAGGGAAAATGGTCAAGCCAGGAAGTTTGTCTACACATAAATGTTCTGGAGTTAAGGGCCATTTACAATGGCCTTCTTCAAGCGGAACGTCGTCTTCGCAACCGATCCGTCCTAATACAGTCGGACAATATAACAGCAGTAGCGCACATAAACCGCCAGGGCGGAACATGCAATGGCAGAGGCCACAAAAGTTCTCCGCTGGGCGGAAAGACATACAAGCGCTCTGTCAGCAATCTTCATTCCAGGAGTGGACAACTGGGAAGCAGACTTCCTCAGCAGACACGATCTCCATCCAGGACAGTGGGGTCTTCATCAAGAGGTCTTCACAGAAGTGATAAGTCTTTGGGGAATTTCTCAAATAGACATGATGGCGTCTCGCCTAAACAAGAAACGTCAGAGATATTGTTCCAGGTCGAGGGACCCTCAAGCAATAGCGGTGGACGTGCTGGTAACACCATGGGTGTTCCAGTCGGTGTACGTGTTTCCTCTTCCACTCATTCCAAAGGTGCTAAAGATCATAAGAAGAACAAAGGTTCAGGTGATCCTCATTGCTCCGGACTGGCCAAGGAGGACTTGGTATCCAGATCTTCTGGAATTACTCATAAGAGATCCCTGGCCTCTTCCTCTACGAGAGGATCTGTTACAGCAGGGGCCGTGCGTGAACCACGACTTACCGCGGCTACGTTTGACGGCTTGGTGGTTGAACGCCGGATCCTAGCCCGAAAGGGTATTCCCAGTGAAGTTATTCCCACACTACTTCAGGCTAGAAAAGGAGTAACGTCTAAACATTATCACCTTATTTGGAGAAAATATGTGTCTTGGTGTGAATCCAAGAAGGCTACTACGGAAGAATTTCAACTAGGGCGTTTTCTCCATTTCCTTCAAGCAGGTGTGGATGCGTGCCTAAAGTTAGGCTCGATTAAAGTACAAATTTCGGCCTTATCGGTTTTCTTTCAAAAACATTTGGCCTCCTTTCCAGAAGTTCAGACTTTTGTGAAAGGAGTTTTGCACATCCAACCTCCATTTGTGCCCCCAGTGGCACCATGGGATCTTAACATGGTGTTGCATTTTCTTCAATCACATTGGTTTGAACCTTTACAGAAGGTTGAGTTGAAATTTCTCACTTGGAAAGTGGTCATGCTATTGGTCTTAGCATCCGCAAGGCGGGTGTCTGAGTTAGCGGTTTTGTCTCACAAGAGTCCTTATTTAATCTTCCATGAAGATAGAGCGGAGTTGAGGACTCGTCAACAATTTCTGCCGAAGGTGGTTTCATCGTTCCACATGAACCAGCCTATTGTGGTACCAGTGGCTACTGACGCCTTCGCGGAGTCAAAATCTCTCGATGTTGTCAGGGCCTTGAAAATTTATGTCGCCAGAACGGCTCAACTTAGGAAAACGGAAGCTCTGTTTATCCTGTATGCTGCCAACAAGATTGGAATGCCTGCTTCCAAGCAGACTATTGCGCGCTGGATCTGTAATACGATTCAGCATGCTCATTCTACGGCTGGAGTGCCGTTACCGAAATCAGTTAAGGCCCACTCTACCAGAAAAGTGGTCTCATCCTGGGCGGCTGCCCGCGGAGTCCCGGCATTACAGCTCTGCCAAGCAGCTACTTGGTCGGGTTCAAACACTTTTGCGAAATTTTACAAGTTTGATACCCTGGCTGATGAGGACCTCATGTTTGGTCAATCGGTGCTGCAGAGTCATCCGCACTCTCCCGCCCGTTCTAGAGCTTTGGTATAAACCCCATGGTGCTTATGGTGTCCCCAGCATCCTCTAGGACGAATGAGAAAATAGGATTTTAATACCTACCGGTAAATCCTTTTCTCTTAGTCCGAAGAGGATGCTGGGCTCCCGTCCCAGTGCGGACTCTATCTGCAGTTATTATTTATGTTTACACACGGGTTGTGTTACGTTATGGTCAGCCTGTTGCTGACGTTGTTCATGCCGTTGACTGGAGTTTCTGTTAATACCCCATGGTTCTTATGGTGTCCCCAGCATCCTCTACGGACTAAGAGAAAAGGATTTACCGGTAGGTATTAAAATCCTATTATTTCTAGTTCGCCCTTTTTACAAGTAAGGCTTCTAGCGTTCACATACATACAACTAAGATAAGTATTTCCCCTTGCGTTAGGGACATCATTCACCTTATGTAGCAGCGATGACCCGTAATCGTTATTAGTTAGTGCTTTGGTAAAATCTCTTTTAGTACCCATGTTAATACCCGTACCGGCTGCTCACCCTCCCCCCAACTTCTTCCCCATATCGTTTACTACCGCCATCCCCACTATTCTCACTGCATGCCCCGTAGTTTCTAGCTAAACCCTCCCCCCAGGCTCCTAGTTTAAAGTTTCCTCCAACCTTCTAACCATCCTTCCCCCCTGCACCGCTGCCCCCTCCTCATTCAGGTGCAATCCATCACAACAAACAAGATGGCGCCTGACGAGAAGTCCGCCCAGTGTTCCAGGAACACGAACCCCTCTTTCCTGCACCAGGCTCTAAGCCACACATTTACCTCCCTAATCTCCCTCTGCCTGAGCCCCGTCTGACCCCCGCGCTATGTCACTTCCGGTTCACGAACAGCGTCTCAACGCATGGCAGGCATGGTATAGGATGGAATAGTTACATTTGAAATTTTGGGTATCCTCAAGTGTGATGCTAACACAGACATAACTATTCATCCAGGGGAAACATACCTTAGAAGAAAAATACAAACTAAATACAGGTTGAGTATCCCATATCCAAATATTCCGAAATACGGACTTTTTTGAGTCAGAGTGAGACAGTAAAACTTTTGTTTTTTGATGGCTCAATGTACACAAACTTTGTTTAATACACAAAGTTATTAAAAATATTGTATTAAATGACCTTCAGGCTGTGTGTATAAGGTGTATATGAAACATAAATGAATTGTGTGAATGTAGATACACTTTGTTTAAAGCACAAAGTTATAAAAAATATTGGCTAAAATGACCTTCAGGCTGTGTGTATAAGGTGTATATGTAACATAAATGCATTCTGTGCTTAGATTTAGGTGCCATCACCATATCATCTCATTATGGTATGCAATTATTCCAAAATACGGAAAAATCCGATATCCAAAATACCTCTGGTCCCAAGCATTTTGGATAAGGGATACTCAACCTGTATAGTCTTGGCTTTTGGGATTTTTTTTATGTTTTCCTAAAGGTTAATTCATGTACTTGTCTCTGGATTGGCTTTCATTGTTGAAGACTTTTTCCTAACATCTGTGGAGTAAGGTTTTAAAGTGAATGTAAATATCTAATAAATGTCTTTATAATGCATCCAGATGTCAGCTCAGGAAAACCAAGACATGATGTCTGAATCGGAAAATTCTGCTACACCGTCCCAGGATGACAGCCAGCAAGCATTTTTGGAGAAAGAAGCACAGGTTCATGCTTCATTAAATATGCAAGAGGTAATATTGCTAACTGTTGGAACATTTATTTTTCTGTAAATACATTAGATTTGTTAAAGTACCCAGGATATGACGTTGTAGTGAAAAGCTAAGTCACACAATTAAATAACTGGTTTTAACCTGCTTACAGAGAACACATTGAAATCTGCATGAATTAAATTACCCACCCTTCACCTTCTTCCACCATACACCATTTCACGAAGATGTATTGTGGGGTATTGAATTATCGTGACACAACACTAAAGACTCCTTTTAAATATGTTTGTGTTCACACTGGAAAGATTCGAAGTTCCAACCTGGCAGCTTCGCTTGCCGCATATTCCTACAAGCCCCCTTTAGTGACTCGCAGGAGATATTCATTGCACATAGTCTAGTGTGAGCACTCACATACAGATGTGTCTTCATACACTATTGCTGCAGTCGCCTCAAACATCCCTTCTCTACGTGCCAGGTCCCGTGCGAATCTACTTGCACTGATCATCTATTTCATATACTTGCCACGCGTATGTGGCGGCAAATATACAAGTGCTGCATATAAAATTGATCAGAGCTTTTCTCTTGGAGTTGTTTTGTAATGTTTCATTGCAATTAAGACGCTAATTTGCGTGAAAAAGATGTTTGGTGTGGCTCATTTGTGCCAGGCATCTTGCACCACATGGCATATTAAGGCTAGGTGTATAAGAACACATCTGTTTCTGACTCACCTTGCAAAGCTGGGGACCATCTTAAGAAGATTTGCAATGGAGATGAGTGGTAAAACGGTTGGAATTAATGCACAAATACTTGTATTATTTCCTTTTTTTCTGAATTCAGTAGGGGTCACTGGATTTCTAATGTTTATGCTGTAAGCTTGCGAGCAGGGCCTTCCTACCTCTATGACTGTTATCACCCAGTTTGTTATTGTTATTTCAAATTGTAAAGCGCAACGGAATTTGCTGCGCTATATAAGAAACTGTTAATAAATAAATAAATAAATAAAAATAGTTCTTGTTTAAGTGCAAAATTGATAGATGTTGGAGAAACTTACTTTTCAGTTCTTGTCTTTGGTTCCTCTTTATCCTTTACTTTGGAGCTTGCTTGCAAAAACATTAACTGATTTCCCAGCAGGTTATGGGGATATAGAGAGGGAGGCATTTAGACTGTGTGTTAACATTTGTTCCGAAACCCCAGAATGAGTCTGTATGCTCTACAGTACCTGGTTTCCCCCAATTGATTCAGAGAAAAGGATGAATTTAAAATTATTCTTTCTGCAGCGGTGTACATTGGTTTCCACAGGTAAACATCGGGGTGTAGAGAGGGATCATGATCCAGAGGCACCATCAGGCAAAGCTTCGACTGTCCCAGGAAGCATTGGGGCCTCCTCTATAACTCCGCCTCCATGCACTGAGAGCTCAGTTTCACCTAACAGGCGGGCTGCACTGTGCAGCCCTGAAAAAGCGAAGTAGACTTCAAGGCCCGCAGCACTGTTATGTCATAGTGACATTCAGTGCTGCGTCTCCGTCACCTCCCAAGCGGCGATGCATACTCCCGCGGCTCAGTTCCCGGGTACTTGCGGTGGAGACGCTCCAGCTTAGGCACACGGTTGTAGACGCTCTCCTTGTTTGCGTGGCTGCTACGAAGAGCGGAAGTAAGAAAGTCCCCCAAACAGGACCCGCCACTAAATCGCGTTCCTGATTGCAGTCTAGGGAGACGGCCTGCGAACAGGGACCCCACTATTTCCGCCAGGGCATAGGAGTACAGATGAGGTGCCGTCCCAGGGCGCCATCTCCTTGCAGATTTTCAGCCCTGGAGCTGCCTCACACTCTCCCTCAGTTCCTGACAGAGACGCTGGACGCCATCTTCTGAGCATAACTGCTGCTGGTCTCTGGGATTGCAGGGCAATGTCTCTCCTTTAAAGCCGTCTGTACACAGCGCTGAGACTTTACAGACACTTGCGTATTCTACATGTCTTCATGCAGACAGCATTAGTTAAGAAAGAGTGTACCTGTTACAGAATATATTGTACGAGTATCCTGATACATACATCTGGTCTCGGACCGTGCTGTGTTTTATATATAAGTTCAGTGCAGTTTTATTGTGCTTATAATAATCTCTGCATTGCCTTTGACTGCGTGTGCCTGTATTTGCTGTATGGTTTTACTCTCATGTGTATCCCATCTAAAGTATCTATCACTATATTCTGTACCCGAAGGGACTAGGTGCGTCAGGGTCCTCTAATAGAGTGTACACAGTACGTATCATTATACGGATATTTCTCCGGCAGGGTCCACAGGTTATCCAAAAGATATCATTGGGATATGATGAAGCGACAGCGGATTTGCACCAATCGGTCAAAGCTTTTCGGCCTGCCAGCATGCAACGGGCCCGTCCATATATCCTGGCTCAGGCAAATCATTTGTTTTTTGTAGTGCGGCAGGAGCCGATCCATGGTCAATGGGCTTTTGGATTTTAGCAGCCATAAGCTTTCTTATTTTATTTTTAAAGTCTCACTATTTTTTTGAGTGATCTTTCTAGAAAGCGTTTTAAACGTACCTTAGAAAGAGTTGCTCCAGCAACTCTCCGCCGGGCCACGACAATGCTTACCCATGAGTACAGTGCTGTTTTGGTGGGCGTCTGTCGGATAGCAAGGCCAGCAGATGTTACCAGGCTGTGGCCGGTGCATGGGGAGAAAGTAAGGCATCGGTTCCGCTTAGAGAGGGAATACGGACACAGCCGCACTGCTTTGGGAGGAGACTACCAAACAGTCGCTGGCGCGGCTGTCACCTCGGGTGCACCAGCGCTAGCCTTTAGGAATCATAGGCTCCAGCAGTAGTATGAGGCCGCGATCCCTAGGGGTGATGTCAGCAGTGGGGAGTCAGACGATCTCCTGGTCACCCCTCCCCCCGGTTCATGACCAGTTTCCTCCGAGTCTCCCGCCATGAACTGTTTTCCTTCTTCTGTCTGAGACGCTGTGTACTAAGGGACCCAGTCGCAGCATAGGCGGCTGTGTGACTGGTGCGTCAGTGTTCACTTGGGCGATAGCGTCTGGATTCACTCAGCGTTCGCAGATGTATTGATCGATCCTGTAAGCGGGGTAAGTCTCCCTGTATCCCACTCTACTGAGTATGGGTTATACAGCACAAGTCTCTATCTACCTTTTGAGTATGAATAGTTGGATAAGTGCATAATGCATACGAGTCTGAATATATTACTGTGGTTTATTTCGCTATGCATCTGAATACGGTTAAAACTTTTATAAAGTATTGCAGTAATATGTTTCTCCTACATACTTGAAATGTATCTGTAGTTGATTATGTGCTCATATTGCTTATTATACTAATGTATAACATGTAACTGAGTGCTAGTGTGATTGCTGACTTTACTATAATTCTGTCAGTTTTTTTACATAACTATTCCGATCCTCAGTGCTGGTGTATAGCAGGGTAGGGTCTGATTGTATGTCACTTTAACGAGTCTTAAAGTGATTACAATCACAAATTGTGTACTACACTGTATAAGTGTTGATTATTTATCATGTTTAGGAGCGGCAAAGGTGAGGAAGATGCACTCACAGCAACACAAACACTCATATCATGTTTGTCTTTCAAAGCTGGGTTAACCTCTCAGGATCTGGTTCAGGATGGTTTGTGTGCAAATTGTTTTAGCTTTTACCAAAGTCTTAAATAGTACAAGGCAGATACAGGTGCAAGTTGATCCCCATTGGGCTATGTTTGCACAAACATCCAGTATAGCTGAGAAGAATTACCAAGGTAATTGGCCCGGCGCTTCAAAATGTGATGTTAAACCCAAAGCAGCTGTTTACAGGGATAGTTAATCCCTGAAGAATAATACTAGGAAAGGATATACAGCGCTGTACACTGGATGTAGACAATATAACTTTTTATTTATACAAAATTAACTATTTGGTTGCAACCACAGATTTAAAAATATGTATTAAAATTTGTAAAATAGGGCAAACACAGCACAACACTTCATTGGATATATTACCACTTATAGAGGCCAAACACAGTCTCCTGTATAGAATCCTTTGGAAAAAGATGCCACAGTCCAGGGGGTGTATATAGCACTTGTGGAGATGTATAATCCATACGGAGTGGATGGAGAACCTTCAAGGCTTGATTATGGTATGTCACATACCTTGACAAAGCTGTTGACACAGCGAAACGCGTTGGTTTGCAGAGGCCTCCACTCCAGCTTAAACATCCTATCCTATCCTGGAATACGCCTAGAAGTCCTTCACGCCGATACGGGGAACTTGTTGGTGTCCGAGAGAGGAGTAAGAAACCATGCTTTCAATAGGACTACAACTGTCCATAATCAAGCCTTGAAGGTAGCAATCCAGGGAGCAATTGTTGAAGAATGTTGCCCTTTCACTGACAATTCTGAAACAACATGGTTGGCTCCTAAATTTGTCAAAATCACAGTTGGATCCGACGACACGGGTGTCGTTCCTGGGTATGATTCTGGATACAGAATTGCAGAGAGTTTTTCTTCAAGTGGAAAAAGCATTGGAAATACAGAACATGGTAAAACAGATTCTGAAACCAGCAAAAGTGTCAGTTCTTCAATGCACTCGGTTGCTGGGGAAGATGGTGGCGGCCTACGAGGCCATTCCGTATGGCAGGTTCCATGCCAGGGTGTTTCAGTGGAACCTGTTGGACAAGTGGTCCGGGTCTTACCTGGACATGCACCAGAAAATAATTCTATCTCCCAGGACCAGAATCTCCCTTCTGTGGTGGCTACACAGTTCTCACCTTCTGGAGGGACGCAGGTTCGGGATTCAGGATTGGATCCTGGTGACCACAGATGCAAGCCTCCGAGTCTGGGGAGCAGTCACACAGGGAAGAAACTTTCAGGTAAAGTGGTCAAGCCAGGAAGCTTGTCTACACATAAACATTCTGGAATTAAGGGCCATTTACAACGGCATCCTGCAAGCAGAACATCTTCTTCAAGGTCTGCCTGTCTAGATTTAGTCAGACAACGTGACAGCAGTGGTGTAAGTAAACCGCCAGGGCGAAACAAGGAGCAGAGCGGCGATGGCCGAGGCCACGAAGATTCTTCGCTGGGCGGAAAGACATGCCAGCGCTCTGTCAGCAGTCTTCATTCCAGGAGTGGACAACTGGGAAGCAGACTTCCTCAGCAGACACGATTTCCGTCCAGGAGAGTGGGGTCTTCATCAAGAGGTCTTTGCAGAAGTGACAAGTCGTTGGAGAGTTCCTCAAGTAGACATGATGGCGTCCCGCCTCAACAAGAAACTTCAGAGATATTATTCCAGGTCAAGGGACCCTCAAGCGATAGCGGTGGACGCCCTAGTGACATCGTGGGTGTTTCCGTCGGTATGTGTGTTCTCTCCACTTCCACTCATTCCAAAGATGATAAAACTTATAAGAACAACAAGGGTTCAGGCGATCCTCATTGTTCCGGATTGCCCAAAAAAGGCCTGGTATCCAGATCTTCAGGAGTTGCTCATAGAAGATCCCTGGCCTCTTCCTCTTCGGGAGGAGCTGTTACAACAGGGGCCGTGCGTATATCAGGACTTACCGCGGCTGCGTTTGACGGCGTGGCGGTTGAACGTCTAATCCTAGCCCGAAAGGGTATTCCCTGTGAAGCCATTCCCACAATTCTTCAGGCTAGAAAAGAAGTAACGGCAAAGCATTACCACCTAATTTGGAGAAAATGTGTCTTGGTGTGAATCCAAGAAGGCTCCTACGGAAGAATTTCACCTGGGGCTTTTGCTCCATTTCCTACAAGCAGGTGTGGATGCGGGCCTAAAGTTAGGCTCTATTAAAGTACAGATTTCGGCCTTGTCGATCTTTTTTCAGAAAGAATTGGCTTCTCTTCCAGAAGTTCAGAGCTTCGTAAAAGGCGTGCTGCACATCCAACCTTCATTTGTGCCTACTGTGGCACCGTGGGATCTTAATGTGGTGTTGCAATTTTTGCAATCACATTGGTTTGAACCTTTGCAAAAGGTTGAGTTAAAATTCCTTACTTGGAAAGTGGTCAAGTTGTTGGCCTTGGCGTCAGCAAGGCGAGTGTCTGAATTGGCGGCTTTGTCTCACAAAAGCCCCTATTTGATTTTCCATGCGGATAGAGCAAAATTGAGAACTTGTCAACAATTTCTGCCAAAAGTGGTTTCATCTTTTCACGTAAACCAGCCTATTGTGGTGCCAGTGGCTACTGAGGCCTTGGCGGAGTCGAAGTCTCTCGATGTGGTCAGAGCTTTGAAGATCTATGTCGCCAAAACGGCGCAGATTAGGAAAACAGAGGCTCTGTTTGTCCTGTGGGCTCCCAACAAGATTGGGGCTCCTGCTTCTAAGTAGACTACTGCGCGCTGGATTTGTAATACGATTCAGCAGGCTCATTCTACGGCAGGTTTGCCGTTACCGAAATCGGTGAAAGCCCATTCTACCAGAAAGGTGGGCTTATCCTTGGCGGCTGCCCGGAGAGTTTCGGCGTTATAACTTTGCCGAGCTGCTACTTGGTCGGGATCAAACACCTTTGCGAAGTTTTACAAGTTTGATACCCTGGCTGAGGAGGACCTCTTGTTTGGTCAATCGGTGCTGCAGAGTCATCCGCACTCTCCCGCCCGTTCTAGAGCTTTGGTATAAACCCCATTGTTCTTGAAGCATCCCCAGCATCCTCTAGGACGTATGAGAAAATAGGATTTTAATACCTACCAGTAAATCCTTTTCTCTTAATCCGTAGAGGATGCTGGGCGCCTGTCCCAGTGTGGTCTTTATCTGCAGTTTGGTTTTAGTTATGCTCATGTTGAGTTCAGTCAGTCTGTGACTATTGTTGGTCATGCCGTTGCATGCGTTGTTTGTTGAATGGCGTGTTGGAGGTGTGAGCTGGTATGTATCTTACCTTAGTTTAAAATAATTAAATAAATCCTTTTCCTCGAAATGTCTGTCTCCCTGGGCACAGTTCCTATAACTGAAGTCTGGAGGAGGGGCATAGAGGGAGGAGCCAGTTCACATCCATTCAAAGTCTTATAGTGTGCCCATGTCTCCTGCGGATCCCGTCGATACCCCATGGTTCTTGAAACATCCCCAGCATCCTCTACGGACTAAGAGAAAAGGATTTACCGGTAGTTATTAAAATCCTGTTATTTCTTTCGGTATGCTGTTTGGCCAACAGCATACCTGCACCGTGGGAGTTAGTGGGGGCGGTCACAGGCCTCTTGAGGTGCAGAGTCGTTACCCCGCTGCAGGACCACCGTCCTGCGGGGCATGGCGCCTTGGCTGTCGCAGGCGCAGCATGCCGCACACCCCTAACGCTGCCTGAAGGTGATCATCAGTGGTGAGTACCAACCGGGGTCCCCCGGTTTACTGTGCGGCTGAAGCGCAGTTGAGGCGGACGGGTCCCTCCTGGGGGGACCCGCTATAGTCCCTGCGTGAGACTGGCTAATATTGTTGAACCAAGCATTTATGTGAGGTTGCACAGATAGGGAGACATGGCCAGTATAACTATACAGCAGTAGCTCTGGTGCCATGGTGGGGGGCGGAGCTATACGAGAGCAGGCTCAGCGGTATTTTAGCGCCTTCCTCTGCATACCACCAGCAGCCTTAATATCTCCTTTCCTAACAAGGGGGAGAGCCGCTATATTAGGGCACAATAACAATCCCTCTGAGGGATTTTTCATATTACAGTCTCACTGTGTTTACAATAAAAACGCTGACCGCCTCACTGGGGCTGGGTGAGCTGGGGTACTCTCTCCTGTGTCTCCTCTCACATGCAATAGTCACTGCAGGCTTGTATAATATATCTATATCAGGCTGTGTTGTATGTATATTATACCTGTTTTTCTGATTCCCAATGGTAAAACAGAAGTCATGCAGTATATGTAATGCTAGATTCTCTCCTAGTTCATCTAGCTCCATATCATGTGAGCAGTGTAGTCAGCCATCTCAAAATGCTGATTATGGAGAGTCCAGAGCCCTCGTGTTTGGGGGCTATCAAAAGTTTGATGTCTGATATGTCATCTCAACTTAATGCAAATAAGACTCAGGAACTGCAATGAGCAGTGGCAAGTCTAACTGCTAAATATCCCCCCCTGTCTACTACAGGTGCACAAAAACGTGCTCTACCTGCACTCCTATCAGATACTGATGATGATATACAGGATTATGTGGACCCCATAAGTGGGGATTACACCCCTGCCCAGGGTATTGAACCCCTCATATTGGCTATTCGGTATGTGTTAAAGCTCCCCCTGGAGGATGCTAATAGTCAGCAGTCATTTTTCCTCCCACAAGACAAAACGACAGTCACATTTCCTGATTCCAAGGAATTGGATGACTTAGTTAAAATAGCCTGGAAAAATCCAGATAAAAATATCAGGTGTCAAAACGGTTTTTGCATACATTTCCCTTTGCCCCTGAAGGCAGGAAATTCTGGGAACAGTCTCCAACAGTAGACGTCTCAATCTCTCCCCTTTCTAAAAAGGCGGTACTCCCTACTCCAGGCTCCTTTACGGTAAAGGACCCAGCAGATAGAAAAATTTAGACCACTATTAAATCTATCTACACTGCTGCAGGTGTAGCTCAAAGATCGGTCGTTGCTGGATGACGCATGCAATGCATTCCTGAGCTAATCAAATTAAAGAAGGTCTCTCGGGTGATATGACCTTAGTTAATACTGTTACTTTCTCCGGCAGGGTCCACAGGTTATCCACAGGAACACTTTGGATATGATGGACCGACAGCGGATTGGCACCAAACGATCACAAGCTTTCTGGCCTCCCGGGATTCAACGGGCTCGTCCATATAATTCCGCCCACGGACTCCGTAAAATCAGTTTTTTGTTTGGTGCGGCAGGAGCCGGACCATGGTCACAGGGCTGCTGTGTTTGGCAGCACTAAGCTGTATTTGATTTATTTACATAGTCTTACTATGTTTTCTGAGTGATCTTTCCTAACAGCGTCTTACACGCATATTGGAAAGAGTCGCTCCAACAACTCTCCGCTGGGTCGCAACAACGCTTACCACGGTACAAGTGCTGTCTCGACGGGCGTCTGTGTCGGATGTTACTAGCAGGTCCAGCAGACGTTACCAGGCTGTGGCTGGTGCACGGGGAGAAGGTAAGGCATCGGTTCCGCTTAGAAGGGGAATACGGACACAGCCGCACTGTTTTGGGAGGAGACTACCAAACAGTAGCTGGCGCGCCGCCACCACGGGTGCTCCAGCACTAGGCTTTAGGGATCATAAGGTGCCAGGATTAGTTTGAGGCTGCGATCCCTAGGGTTGATGTCAGCAGTGGGGAGTCAGACGCTCTCCTGGTCGCCCCTCCTCCCAGTTCATGACCAGTTACCGTGCGTCTCCTGCCACAAACTGATTGCCTCACTTCCGTCTCAGATGCTACCACGCGGGGACTCGGTCGCAGCATAGGCCGCTGCGTCTGTATAAACTAAGGTTTACCGCTAAGAGACTGGGTCGCAGACATGAGCGTCTGCATGCACTAACGTTCACTGTGCGTCTGTGTCCACTAAAAATTACTGGAGCGGCAGTGTACACTAGTAGCGTCTAGATCCACTCAGCGGTTGCTAACGTATTGATCGATCCTGGAAGTGGGGTGAGTTTCCCTGTATCCCACTCTACGGAGTAAGGGTTATACAGCACAACCTTTCTATGTACTGTTGTTAGTATGAATAGTTACGTTTAGTGCCTATTGCATATTAATTTGTGTGCAATACTGTGGTTTTCTCCGCAATTGCGTCTGAATACATTAAAATAACTGTATAGAACAGAATACAGTAAATGTACTCCTACATACTTGAAATGTGTTCGTAGTTGATAATATGCTCATATGACTAATATATAACATGTGACTGACTGCTAGTGTGATTGCTGACTTTATACTGTATATGTTTGACAGTGTTTTCTTCTGAACCTCAATGCTGGGGTCAGATTGATATCACTTTTATGCATATAAAGTGTTTTCGGTCACAGATTGTGTAGTATACTGTGCAAAAGCTGATTGTTTACCATGTCTAAGTGCGGCAAAGGTGACAAGGTTACATTAACAGTAACACCAATACTCAAAACATGTTTATCCTGCAAGGTGGAGTTATTAACTCAAACGATAAGTTATGTGCAAATTTTTTGCGTTTCAGCAGATTGCAAGGCAGATCCCTGTACAACGACAAGTAGAACCACTTTGGGCCGTGTTTGCACAAACCTTATCTAGTATAGCTGACAGGTTGGTCTCTGCAGCTTCAACCTCAGGTATAAGGTACACTATTAACCCATACATGCAGCTCCCATCATATGGTATAGCCCCTACAGCTTCTAAAAGTCAACAAGCTGATAAACCAAGGGTAAATATATCATCAAATTCACAGGCTACACAGGATGATACAACAGATGATGACTCCATATACTCTACTTCACCATATGAAGAACAAATGGAGGGTTTCAGCTCAGAAGATATAGCTGACTTAATTGGAGCAATGAAGGCTATTCTGTCTCTAGAGGATTCAGCTGAGCCAATAATTAAAACTAAAGCACCTGTGTTTTAACGTCCCAAAACAGGGTTGAGTTTCCAGAGTCAGAGGACCTGACGGAAATTATGGAGTAACCGTGGGCTACGCCAAATAGGAAATATAGAATAAAAAAAAAATGGGATTCTTACTACCCTTTTCCAACTGGGGACTGTTTAAAAAGATAAGTGCCTCCTAAGGTAGATACGCACGTCATTCGACTAGTGTGAAAATCTATTTTACCTTTGCCATCTACGTCATTAAATGATGTCACAGACAGAAGAGTTGATGGTTTTTTGAAAAACATATTTTCTCTGTAAGGGGCAGTCATAAGGCCTGCTATGGCCTCAGCCTGGATGGCAAAAGTGGTAGTTGAATGGGCTGACGAACTGGAAAATGGGCTCTCAGCACCTACTAGGGAGCAGGAGTCCCATATAGCCCATATGAAACAGGCTGCGCAATTCCTAGAAGAAGCAGCAATG
The DNA here is from genome assembly GCF_028390025.1 of Pseudophryne corroboree. Lineage (NCBI taxonomy): Eukaryota > Metazoa > Chordata > Amphibia > Anura > Myobatrachidae > Pseudophryne > Pseudophryne corroboree. The sequence goes on along the minus strand of NC_086447.1, from coordinate 636,750,340 downwards.
GATGTGGGTACGATTGTTTCTAAAGCATCAGCCTCAACGGTAGCTGCTCGCAGAGCAATTTGGCTACGTACATGGAAAGCTGATTCAGAATCCAAGAAGGTTCTGGAAGCTTTGCCTTTTGTTGGGAACATTCATTTTGGTAAAGAACTGACATATATTCTGGAGTCAGAAGCTGAATCCAAGAAGGTCAGGTTTCCTGCTAGTTATAATCCAAAACCTAAGGGCTCGGGATTTCGGCCATTTCGGTGGCAAGGTAAAACAAAAGGTAAAAATGATTCAAAGCAAACCCAGTATCATAAGTCTGGTAAAGCAAAGAAGCAATGGGCCAACTTCCAAACCAGAACAGAAACCATCAGCCTGATGGTGCGGGCCTCCACCTGGGGGACTCCAAGGTAGGGGGCCGACTTCTTCAGTTTGCACACATATGGCAGCAGTAGACAACAGACGCTTGGGTGCAAGAAGTGGTATCTCTGGGTTATGTTTTCCCTTTCAAGAAGCAGCCTCCTCGAAGGTTTTTTGCACCAGCCTGTCTCATATAGAGCCGAAGGCCAGAGCCCTGCAAGAAGCAGTTCAGAAATTGCTTCAGTCCGGGGTAATTATTCCAGTACCCCCGGCACAACGGGGGCAGGGTTTTTACTCCAACCTATTTTTGGTCCATCAGCCAAATGGGTAATTTCGGCCCATCCTCAATCTCAAAATGTTAAACAAATACATTTGGGTCCCAAGGTTCCACATGGAGACGTTACGCTCCATAGTTTTGGCCATGGAACCAGGGGATTACATGGTATCTCTGGATATACAGGATGCTTACCTGCATGTGCCTATAGCATTGTCCCATCAGTGTTACCTCAGACTCGCTATCCTCCAGCAACATTTTCAATTCCTGGCATTACCCTTTGGGTTAGCCACAGCCCCCAGAGTATTTACCAAGATCATGGTGGTTATGGCAGCTTATCTCCGCAAACAGGGAATAAGGGTTTTCCCATACCTCAATGATCTTTTAATCCTGGCACAATCCCAGGAATTGCTCTTGAGACATCTCCAACAGACAATAACTTTTCTACAGAAACACGGATGGCTCATAAATTGGGCAAAGTCGTCTCTGACTCCGTCACAACAGATGATTCACTTAGGGGCTGTATTGGATTCAAGTCTGCAGAAAATATTTTTACCTGTGGAAAAGATATCCAAGGTGCAGTTAATGATTCAGGAATTGTTGCACAGTCAAACAATATCAGTTCACACGGCAATGTGAGTGATGGGGTTGATGGTGTCAACTTTCGACATGGTGGAATATGCACAGTTCCACTCAAGGCCATTGCAACATCTGATTCTGGCCAGATGGAATGGAGTACATCCGACAATAAAGAAACAAATGATGGTTCTTCCAGTAAAGGTAAAAAGGTCATTAGCCTTGTTGCTACAGACATCCCATCTAGACATGGGAGACCCTTTTGGATATCAGATTGGGAGGTCCTGACAACGAATGCCAGTCTTCAGGGCTGGGGAGCAGTGTCCGGGAAAATACGGTTCCAGGAACAATGGACCATAGAAGAAAGTTGCCTGCCAATAAACCTGTTAGAAATTCAGGCTATATACCTGGCACTGATTCAGGTAAAGGACATTCTGCAAGGAAAACCAGTCCAGATCCACTCGGACAATGCAACGGCAGTAGCGTACCTCAACCATCAGGGAGGAATGCGCAGCAAAAAAGCAATGAAGGAAGTAAGTCACATACTAAAGTGGGCAGAACTCCATCTTCCAGCATTGTCCGCAGTGTTTGTTCCAGGAGTCCTAAACTGGGAAGCAGACTTTCTCAGTTGACACACCATTCGAGCAACCGAATGGGCTCTACACCCGGAAGTATTTCAGACTCTAGTAGACAAGTGGGGGTTGCCAGAGATAGATCTCATGGCGTCCTGTCTGAAGAACAAAGTTCCGGCATACGGGTCAAGAACAAAAGACCCCGGAGCGATTCTTGTGGACGCACTGTCAGTGAAATGGGAATTTCATCTGGCATATCTGTTTCCTCCAATCTTCCTGATAGCCAGGGTGGTGAGGAAAATAAAGCAAGCAAAAGGTGCCGTGATTCTAATAGCTCCGGCTTGGCCCAGAAGGCATTGGTACATAGATCTGCAGAGGATGTCAGTGGATGCTCCAATGCTGCTCCGTCAACGTCCAGATCTACTGATGCAGGGTCCTTGTTATCACAGGCATCTGGATCGGCTGTCTTTAACGGCGTGGCTGTTAAAACCTCTATCCTGAAGTCAAGAGGTTTTTCACAACAGGTAATTCAAACGATGCTCAGAGCAAGGAAACCCTCCTCTGCTCACATTTATCACCAAATATGGCAAGCCTATATTCATTGGTGCATTGAAAGAAATATGAAGCCAGAATCTTTCAGAGTATCCAGAATCTTAGATTTCCTTCAGGCAGGAATGGATAAGGGTTTGAAGGTGGCTTCCTTGAGAGTTCAAGTTTCAGCATTGACTGTATGGTTTCAATAGAAAATTGCTACTTTACAAGATGTGCATACTTTTTTCCAGGGAATACTGCGCATTCAACCACTTTTGTTCCTCCTTTAGTACCTTGGGATTTAAGTCTGGTCCTCAAAGCCCTTCAAGGGGCTCCGTTTGAACCACTTATGAAAGTGGATCTTAAATGGTTGACAGCTAAAGTACTACTGACTATGACATCGGCTAGAAGAGTATCAGATTTAGGAGCGCTGTCATGTAAATCTCCTTTTCTGATTTTTTTTATCCAGATAAAGCAGTTCTCAGAACTAGGTCTGGTTATCTTCCTAAGGTGGTATCTAAGTTTCACCTTAACGAAGAAATTGTAGTCTCGGCTTTTCAAGTATCGGGGCTTTCTGCGGGAGAAGCGTCGCTGGACGTAGTCCGTGCATTAATATTCTACTTATATCGTACCAGTGCCATCAGAAAGACAGATTCTCTCTTCATTCTCTACGGATTTCACAAGAGAGGATGGCCTGCTACTAAACACGCTAGCAAGATGGCTTCAAATGACTATTTCAGAAGCATACTCTCGAGCTGATCTCCCTGTTCCAGCTAATATCTCTGCTCACTCTACACGTAAGGTAGGTCCTTCATGGGCAGCACAACATGGTGTTTCAGCAGAACAGATATGTAAGGCAGCCACATGGTCTTCCATTAACACTTCCATTAGACATTATGCCATGGATACCTTTGCCTCTCTTGACGTGGAATTCGGGTGAAAGGTTCTCCTGTCTAATCAGGAGCGTCCCCACCACTAAAAATTGCTTTGGGAAGTCCCAATGGAGAAATATACGTTATGGTAATAACTTACCATTGATAACGGTATTTCACCTATGTACAGGTTTCCACAGGGATCCCACCTTGATGCACCTGATTTGAGAATCTTTATACTCACTAACCTCTTCCCTCTATGGAAGGGTGTGCATGCGTCTTCTCAGCGGAATAGGGTTCTACATAATGCTCCTGCCTAAATGCTTTGGAAACAACTGATTTGACTGAGTCGGTGGGCGGGATTATATAGACGAGCCCATTGCATCCTGGGAGGCCAGAAAGCTTGTGATCGTTTGGTGCCAATCCGCTGTCGCGCCATCATATCCCAATGTTATCCTGTGGAAACCTGTGGACATAGGAAAAATACCGTTATCAACGGTAAGTTCTTACCATAACGTATATTTCCTGAATCATATTAAGGACACGGCAAGAGTTCTATGTGACTCCCTTAAAGAGAGTGGTAATATTAATGCTAGATCCACGACTATGGCTGTGTCTGCGCACAGAGCCATATGGTTGCGTCAGTGGATTGCTGATGTTGAATCCAAACGTAATGTGGAATCTCTTCCCTTTACAATAGCTCTTTGGAGGTGAACTGGACGAATGAATTTCCAAAGCTACGGCTGGAACAATCCACGTTTCTCCCTTTAGGGGCTCCGCCTGCTGCATGTACCTACCTCGGACCGTCTACTCAGTCCTTTTGGTCCTCCAGATTTCGATCTAGGACCAGGGGGCCTCCAACGCAGATAGAGACTCCAGGGGAAAACCTAAGAAACCAGCCGTCGCTGAATCTCAGGACCAGAACTCCAGTTCTGCTTCCGGAGAGACTTCAGCATGACGGTGCCCACCCACCCCGAGGAGATCTCGTGGTGGGAGCTCGGTTATGTCACTTCAGCCACATCTGGGACTGTTCCTGCCAAGATTCTTGGGTAAGGGACCTTATCTCTCAGGGTTACAAGCTGGAGTTGACTGCTCTCCTCCTCCCGATTTTTCATATCAGGCTTACCAGTTTTGGAAAGTATGCGTGGTACGCTACTACAGGCAGAAACAACTTGGTTCAGTCCCAGGTCATTGTTCCGGTGCCCCTGCTGCAACAAGAACAGGGTTACTACTCCAGTCTGTTCGAAGTACCAAAACCAGACGGGTCTGTACGACCTATTCTGAATCTGAAGTCCTTGAATCCTTACCTGAAGGTTTTCAAATTCAAGATGGAATCTTTGAGAGCGGTGACCGCAGGCCTGGAACAACAGGAATTCCTAGTGTCCCTGGATATCAAGGACGCTTACCTACATATTCCAATTTGGCCTCCACATCAGGCCTATCTGAGGTTTGTCCTACTGAACGATTACTTCCAGTTTCATTCGTTACATTTCGGCCTGTCTACACTCCAAGGGTATTCACGGAGGTGATGGCAGAAATTATGTTTCAGCTCAAGATCCAGGGGGTCAATGTAATTCCATACCTGGACGATCTCCTGATAAAAGCGAACTCCAGGGAGCTTCTATTGCTGCATATAGATCATACTATACAACTTCTGTCTCACCACGGGTGGATCCTCAATCTGCTGAAGTCCCACCTGGAACCGTCTAAATGGCTCCTGTTTCTGGGGATGCTACTGGATACTGTAGCACAGAAAGTGTACCTCCCAGAGGAAAAAGTGAGAACACTTCAAGAAATGGTTCGCATGGTGCTCCGACCTGCTCGAGTCTCCATTCATCTTTGCATAAAATTCTTGGGAAAGATGGTGGCCTCGTCCAAGGCGATTCAATTTGGAAGGTTTCATGCCAGACCGTTCCAATTAGACATCCTGAACAAGTGGTCTGGTTCCTATCTTCAGATGCACTGGGTGATTCAGCTGTCACCCCGGGCCAGGATTTCTCTCCTGTGGTGGCTACAGTCTTCCAACCTGTAGGAAGGTCGACGCTTTGGGATTCAGGATTCGATCCTCCTCATGACAGATGCGAGTCTAAGAGGATGGGGTGCTGTCACCCAAGGGGCGCAGTTCCAGGGCAGGTGGTCTGCCCAAGAGGCCCTACTTTTTATCAACATTCTGGAACTTCGGGCTATCCACAAAGCTCTGATTAAAGCATCACCTCTACTCTGGGAGTAGGTGATTCAGGTGCAGTCGGACAACGTCATGGTGGTGGTGTACATCACTCGACAAGGAGGGACAAAAAGTAGGGCCTGCATGCGAGAAGTGTCCAGAATACTCCTCTGGGCAGAAAGAAATGCAAGAGCACTGTCCGCGATCTTCAAACCGGGAGTGGACAACTGGGAAGCAGACTTCCTCAGCTGCCACGACCTCCATCCGGGGGAGTGGGGACTATACCCTCGGGTGTTTCAACAGATCATCAACAGGTGGGGATACCCACAGATCGACTTGATGGCCTCTCGCCTCAACAAGAATCTTCGCTGCTATTGCTCACGGACCAGGGACCCTCAGGCAAGCGCAGTGGATGTGCTGACACCGCCTTGGCCTTACCAACTGGTTTACCCGTTTCCTCTGATTCCGCTGTTCCCAAGGGTGCTCAAGCGGATCAGACATCAAAGAGTGGAAGCAATCTTGATTGCCCCAGATTGGCCCCGAAGAGCGTGGTACGCGGGTCTTCTGGACATGTCTGTAGTGGACCCTTGACCTCTGCCGCGAAGAAGGGATCTTCTTCAACAAGGATCGTTCGTCTACCCGGACTTACGGCGGCTTCGTTTGACGGCATGGAAGTTGAGCGGAACATCCTAGCTCACAAAGGGCTTTCCAAAAACGTCATTGCCACTATGGTGCAAGGCAGAAAACCTGTGACGTCAAAACACTATCATCATATCTGGCGGAGATATGTCTCTTGGTGCGAGGAACGCACATATCCCTCTGCAGATTTCCAATTAGGAAGGTTCCTATGTTTCCTGCAGGCTGGTGCGGGTAAAGGCTTATATCTGGGATCCATTAAGGTCCAGATTTCAGCTCTTTCCATCTTCCAGAAGAAGTTGGCTCTCTTGCCAGAAGTTCGGACCTTCTTGCAAGGGGTGCTTCACATACAACCTCCTTTCTTGCCTACGGCACCTTGGGATCTGGATGTAGTGTTAAGCTTTCTACAGTCCTCCTGGTTTGAACCTCTGACGACGGTAGAAGATAAGTACCTCACGTGGAAAACGGTGATGTTACTGGCCCTGGATTCTGCTGGGTGTGTCTCAGAATTGGGGGCCTTGACGTGCAAAAGTCCGTACTTGGTCTTTTACGAGAACAGAGCGGAGCTCAGGACTAGACATCAGTTCTTGCCGAAGGTGGTCTTCGCATTTCACTTGAATCAAACTATTGTGATTCCATCCAGTTCTGGCACTTCTGCTCCTTCGGAGGTATTGGATGCTGTGCAAGCCTTGAAACTCTGTCAAGAGCACGGCTTGGATCAGAAATACGGATTCCTTGTTCGTGCTCTATGATGCCCAGAAAAAGGGTTACCCTGCTTCTAAGCAGTCTATTGCTCGTTGAATTATGCTTACTATCCAACAGGCCTATGCTTTAGCAGCCTTACCTGGTCCACAGTCTCTAAAGGCCCACTCTACCAGATCGGTGGGCTTTTCCTGGGCGGCCGCCCGTGGAGTCTCGGCCCTATAACTATGCCGAGCTGCTACCTGGTGGGGGAAGAACATCTTTGTGAAGTTCTACAAGGTTGATACCCTGGCCCCAGAGGATACCCAGTTTGGGCAGGTGGTGCTGAAGATGTCTCCGCACGTTCCCGCCCGTTCTGGAAGCTTTGGGACATCCCCATCGTACTAATCTGCTCCCCAATATCCCTTATGGATGCTTGAGAAAATAGGAAAATCCTTTTCTCGTAGTTCATAAGGGATATTGGGCACCCGCCTCTGTGCGGTGATTTTCTGCAGGTTCTCCATTGTGTGTTACCTGTTCAGCTGTTGCTGTTGATGTTGCCAGCCATTGCTGGCCCGGTTATGTCTTGGTGTGCTGGTTTGTAAATCTCACCACACTTGTTGTTATGTTCCTTCTCTCAAGTATATCATTCTCCTTCGTGCACTGTTTTACTTATAACTGAGCTGTAGGAGGAGGCATAGAGGGGAGGAGCCATCACATCAGGTTAATTAAATTTAAAGTGCACTGGCTCATTTGGACCCGTCTATACCCATCGTACTAATCTGCTCCCCAATATCCCTTATGGACTACGAGAAAAGGATTTACCGGTAGGTATTCAAAATCCAATTTTTTATTTTTATTTTTTATTTTATAGGGACAACAGTATTTTAAAATTCTTGTTCAGAAAAAAAAGGGCTTGTGCCGTGCATGGCACATCATGGTCTCCTAGTTTGGGGACCGTGGTGCGGAATCAATATCAAGAGATTTCGGAAGCATAATTTTTGCTGTCAGGACTGCTTGTGAGTGACTCAAATGAGCGTCCTTAGGGAAAAAAAAAAAATCGTGTTCAGAAAATTGGCTAAAATTTACTTGCACCTATCAGTAATTAGACACTACCAAGAGTGGTTACAGTAAAACAATACAATTCCTATTTCCTTCTTGCATCATCCATTTTGTTGTTTATTATCACCATTATGAATTTTGGCTTAGCTGTAAAGTGATTGTACTTTATTTGTTATTAATGGTTGTTTTTTTTTATATGTGGGTGGTATTCTGTTTGCTACAACAGAACAGTACATATAATTTTATATTATATTTGTTTAACTCATCTATTCTGTTTTAAGGATATGGATATTGAGGAAATGCAGGATGTAACTGAAGATCTGTTTGAAAAGGAGGAAAAGAAAATGATAAAAGAGGAAATACCAAGGACACGTTCCAAATCCAGATCAAGGTTTGACAATTTATGCAAATGTCTTGTAAAATGGCTATACAGGTTGAGTATCCCTTATCTAAAATGCTTGGGACCAGGAGTATTTTGGATATCGGATTTTTCCATATTTTGGAATAATTGCATACCATAATGAGATATCAAGGCGATGGAGCCCAAATCTAAGCACAGAATGCATTTATGTTTCATATACACCTTATACACACAGCCTGAAGGTCATTTTAGCCAATGTTATAATGTACTTTGTGCATTAAACAAAGTTTGTGTACATACACACAATTAATTTATGTTTCATATACACCTTATACACATAGCCTGAAGGTCATTTAATACAATATTTTTAATAACTTTTTGTATTTAACAAAGTTTGTGTACACTGAGCCATCAGTAAACAAAGGTTTCACTATCGCACTTTCACTCAAAGTCCGTATTTCAGAATATTCCGTATTTCGGAATATTTGGATATGGGATACTCAACCTGTAGTACATTTGTTGTTTTTTTATACTTGGAACTCCTCAAATAAGCAAATGGAGCTTTAGTTCGTCCGGTAATTTGAATATATTTGCTAAAATTGAATAGTTACTTTCACATAATGTTTACTACGTCTGTGGCAACAGTCAAGGTTATACCCCTTTCACACCGCCAATGCCGGATCCCACCCGGGAATTGGAAACGGGTCCTTCCTGGGTGGAATCCGGCATTGGACGCTGCTGCTCGCTTCCCCTGCACGGCAATATGCCGGGCGGGTTGCCATAGTGGGGGAGGAGGAGGAGGGGGAGGAGGAGGGGGAGGAGGAGGGGGAGGGGGGGGGGGGGGGGAGATGAGATCAACCCGAGAATAACACTGCTTTATTCCCAGGTTGAATTTCCTGGTCAGGTGACCTGGGATTTCAGCTGTGGCGCTTTCACACTGCATGCTGACCTGTGTCGACCGGGTCGATAGCGGGTCATTTGTGCGGTGTGAAAGGGGTATTGAATGGAAAATAAACCCCCATGTCCATGCAATGTGTATGTCAATATCTTATTGTCTAAAGGTAGACCGTTTTCTCATGTAGAACCAGTTTTGGAAAATTAAACTGAGCAGTAGAAGAAATGAGAGAGAAAAACAGTGTCAAAAACAAGTAAGGGCACACAGGGTTATCTGTTTGTTGAAGGTAACACATGAGGCCTGTACAGTATATACAGTATCTTGTGGCAAGCACACAAAAGGGTGTTAAAGTCTATCAGAAAACATGCCTAAAAGGGAAATGAAACATTCTGATATTCAGCACAGGGAGTGAATTGGCACACAGTCTATCCTGCCTGACAGGACATAGTATAGAACACACCAGTATCTGGTGTGGGGGGCAAGTTACAAGCTCTCGTTTGCAATAATCCACTAACGTGCTATAACCCTACATACATTTCTACTTCTTGTTTGTATCCTGTTGTATTATTTTATCCTCTTCATAGATGTTCTGGAAATCTCTGCATATTATATGTGGGTGGTAATGGTTGCCATGGATTTTGCCAAATAAATAAATCTGTGTAGTGAGGCTGCCAACGTAATTTATGTTACATAGCAACCAATTAGCTTCTATAATATGGCTGGCAATTAGGTCATTGCAGTGTGGTATGCATATTAAGGATGACAGTTGGGTCTGTTCAATGTGACTGATAATGCAGAGCAATATGTCATGTTTTGTTCTCTGCCATGACTTTTAATTACATTTATGGTAATGGTGTCTTTACTTTGTTCATTGTGATTGTCAAGTATACTGACATGAATGTATGTATGTATGTATGGTTAAGTCCGTTTAACTTACAGGGAAATGCTATACCTTATAATACAATGGTTTGGGTCGCTGAATGCTGACAGTACCCCTACGACGTGAATGCATGTAGCGTATGCATGCCGACACGCTATACGCACTGTACAGCGACACGTGTGGCTGAATACACTTCTATACCCAAAACAAGAATGGAATGCAACACCAGTGGTATGTTATGTTGTGGTCCAACGCAGCAACAAATATTTACTAAAAGGGGATACACACAGAAATACAACAATATTACAAGAGAAGATCTGCAACCAATAGTACATACGTTTGTTCGCCTGCGCCTCCCGGATCCGGTCCCCAGTCAATCTTAGCAAGATGACCTTCAGAGAATAGACTGAGGCCGGCCAGGAGGCCTTGCTTTTATACAATGGTCCAAAACATAATACAAAGGAAACTGTAAGCTCTTCTTTCATAGGTCAAAGGGCTGGTCATTTACAGTACATGAGGGGTCATAGGTTGGTTTGAATAGGTGGGCGATGCTTGGTCTAGGTGTACTTGCAGATGTCCTCCACTGGGTTCCCGCCGAATATCACGAGTACAGTAAGATATGAATATTGTTTTCCTGCGCATATCTATGCGAAGGAGCATGCTATAATCTGCAAACTGCGATCGGAATGTAGCCCTTGAAATACTGTACATCTGGATACCAAACACTATGTCCTAACCTAATTCTGTCCCCTCACATCCTGTAAAGTTGAATATCTCTATTATTCTATTTCTTAAGTAAATGTAACTTGCTGGTGTGGTGTGTGTAGACTATGTGTGAATTATGCACTGTGTGGATAAAATATCAGATATGTCTTTGTGGCTTTTCTATGCGAATGTGTATGCTACCGTATTTACTCATACTACGCGCTAATACGCAGGGCTTCGCGAGCCAATGTACGCAGCGTGCGTGTATGCTCACGCACGGCAGAACAAGTACACGCACGGGGGCCACCTCTGTGTGGTGTTTGCACGTGTAAGATGTGGGTATAATATTTTCGACTTCAACAGTCCACCCTTTGGCAGTAAACAATAACTGCCACAAATTACTAATAACACTGAAAATATTACATATACAATATGTACAACATTCGAGTAGGCACCTTTGATCAGCAGGAAGAGTTGTAGGTGGGAAATATATGGTCTAGTGGGATAGGAAAAGTATGTATGTATGTATGAGTAAATGTTTGAGGGGGATATGTATCATCGTGCCGTATAAGTTCTAAGAAAGCTTCAAGGTTCTGCAAAGTATATGTTTAATCCTTCTCATCCCGTATTAAGGGTCTGTACATGGACAAACAAACATTACAGAGCTCTATCTAGGCAAGGGCCATTAGCCCTCACCTTGTTCGGCTTTTTATAATAATAATAAATGGGGAGCACATTTATCTGATGATACATGTGGGGAGGGGTATGTGTATGCCATTATGTGTGGATAAATTTTATCGACTATGTGTATTATTAACTGAAGTTTGCAGAGATGAGGGTAAGACATATAAAGGTACATTCACATAAATTAGGGTACACTGATGTCATTTCCGGTTGTAGGTCTCTGGGTAGAGGGGAAAACAAAAATGTGGTGAAAGAAACAAGCCATGAAATTCATTTACATTCCTTATCACAACACTGTTTCTATGATTGGGTCATATATCAAATCTGCCACATTTACAACGCACCCGCTCCTTAGACTCATAAAATTTGTATTATGTCTTCTTCGCAGTGTCAAAATCCGAACACATCTAAATATCAGACCGATAATTATGACGACACCCAGGATACAGAGGAGAAACTTTCCCACACTTACAATCACATTTTGTGCCCACTCTCCTAACCCAGAGAACCATTTGAGTGGGTTCAACCATGAGGCCCACCCGGTCAGTTCATTACCCACAGCCACTAAAGTGATATTGTTTTTCCTTCTGAACCCCCACTTCAACTGCAAGATCTCGTCATCTTTTGATCGATGATCTCCGTTGGGTCCTCAGTACTGTTGGTAATGTACGTGCAGCACTTCACACCATATTGAGTTGCCAGAGTAACACAATACCCACCAGTCACGGCCGAGACATAATTTAAGACCATCCTGTGATGGACCAGTTCCTTCTTGTAGGCCTGTAGTTCCCTACCCGTATACCTGAAGGTGTCATCATACATCTCAGTGATATTATCCATCAGGTTCGCTAGCGCATGGATGTACCTATAATTTATAATTCCTCTGGCAGTATGGGTGATATCTAATGCATGAAGAATTTGAATCCCAGTAGATTCATGGATCAAATTGGAGGCTGCAAGCTCTCACCTATCTATGAGGTGTCTCTTGAAAATGTGTTCATAGTGTGTATGAGTATAAGGAGGCGGAGCACTGCGGTGAATAGCTTTCATTTTGTGCGATGGTCATGACCTCTGGTAGTACTCTGCCTATGTAACACAACCCTTCAGAGCTCGGAGTAATCCACTTGTATACTTTCCTTCCATATATGAAATAGGCGTCATCTGGAAGAACATAGGGGACAAAATACGTCAAGATCATATCACAAATAATTCTCACGAAGAAACCGGTCCCCAGCTCTTCCATCTGTTTGATACAAGTATCTGGCTGGATGATGTGAGCACAATATCCCTGTGTCACTTTTCCAGCCCACATGGTTTTGATCCCACGTGTATACCTGTATCGGAAATACTTCCCACTTTGATTATCCCACGTACAAGTTTCAGAGTTGATGGGTTCTCATCAGCCCTACGTGAGAAGGTCATTGTCTGATTGTTCCATGTCACTTCCCAATTTCCTGGTTTCCGGAAATTTGACACGTTAAAACACAGTACTGACCTATCTACGTGGTACTGGTGGAGCTTCAAGCTAGGGGGTCTAGATATATTGAATTTCCTGTCCACCGTTCTCCCCCCATGTAATTCGAGTACCTCATTCACTGTTAAGGGGTATGGCACTAATCTCGATTTACTCTGTCCTTGAGGTACTTGTGAGCACACCCAGCGTTTTGTTTGGTTTAAGACCGTACCCACTAATGAGTGGTAATCACTCAAAGGATGTCCGCCAATGTTAATATTATTGTTTGCCTGACATCTCTGGATGCACCCATCTTCGACTATGTTATCACAGTACTTACATATGCAGTATTCATCAGACAATAACCCTTCACATTGCCTCCGAGCTCTGTGACTACCAGATCTCTTACTGATACAAGCTTTGACCAAAGTGATGGACTGATCCTGGGGTCCTACGAATTCATCCTTTCCATCAGAACCCATTCCAGATCCTTGCTCGACTTCTCGGGAGCCCTCACAAATACAAATTGTCTTGATCAAAAATAGAATCACAGGAAAAAGCCGGAACACAGTCTCTTGATGTGGATCCATTTCGGTAAGGGAAAAAAAATGAAGAGGGGGGGGGGGTGTTTGGATAGAAAAAAAAGTAAGACTACCATCCTTGATTTTGCTGTTCACCATGCTCAGGTGCCATTCAACAGTCCTGCCTCTCTGCTTTCCCGGGACAGATTCTCTAGTGATATGAGGTTCTCTTCACCTTTAGCGACCTTCTTGCAGTGGGACGAGTGAACCCAAGTCTCTCTCTCTGCAACCTTCAGTGCTGTCGTGCTGGTCAACAAAACTTGATACAGTCCTTCCCACCTGTCTATGAGGCAACTTGGGCGTAGAAAATTTTGAATCATCACATAGTTTCCAGGTTCAATGTCATGACAATTACTGTTTGGTAGGTCAGGAATCGCCAGTTTCAGATTCCTTTGCTGGTTTCTCAGTTGCTGGCTCATCCTAACCAAATATTGCACAGTCATTTCATTATTGCAGTTCAGATCATCCTGTGGGGTCTATCATTACATGGGGCTGTCGTCCAAAAAGAATTTCAAAGGGTGATAGGATAAGCGGTGACCTGGGAGTGGTTCTGATGCTGTACAACACTAGTGGCAGTGCCTCTGGCCACAACAGTCCAGTTTCAGCCATCACTTTGCACAGCTTGTTCTTAATAGTGCTATTCATTCTCTCCACCTTCGCACTGGCCTGTGGCCGGTAGGGAGTATGTAGCTTACTATTAATACCCATAAGTTTGCACATGACCTGAAAGGGGTACTCATTTTACAGGTGAAGTCTATCATTTTCAATAATTTTAGGGATACCATAGCTACACACAAATTCTTGTACAGTTTTCTTAGCAGTGAATACGGCAGTATTTGTGGCGGCAGGGAATGCTTCTAACCAGATTGAAAAGACATCAGTAAATACCAAAACATACTTTAAATTCCTACAGGGTGGTAGCTGTATGAAGTCAATTTGTATTACCTGGAAAGGTCCATCTGTAATAGGGATATGGGATGGCTCTGTTGGTATTGTCTTGCCAATACTCTTCCTCAAGCAAGTAAGACATGTCATTGCTTTCTTGCTCGCCTGAGAAGAGAACCCGGGTGCACTCCAGTAGGCTCTTACCAATTTGCACATACCTTCCTTGCCCAGATGAGTCAAACCATGTGCCGCTTCAGCTAGGCTCGGGTGATATGCCCTGGGGCCACTGGCTTACCTCGTCCATCTCTCCAGAGTCCCGAGGACTCCTGACCATATCCCTTCGCCTTCCAGACTGCCTTTTCCTGTAGGGAACACAAATTAATTGTTGCATGTTCACCGTGTTAATTTGTGTGGTAGTGCTTGCTGCTGATTTTGCAGCTTTGTCCGCTCGGCTGTTACCAAGTGAAATTGGGTCTTGGTTGTAAGTGTGTGCTTTACACTTGATAACAGCGACTCTGTCAGGTTCCTGTATGGCTGTCAGAAGCCTCTTAATGTCAGAAGCCTCTTAATGACACATGCGCTACAGGTGTGCCAACTGCCGTCATGAAATTTCTGAGGCGCCACAAGGCCCCGAAATCATGCACCACTCCAAAGGCATATCTAGAGTCCGTGTATATATTAGCTGACTTACCCTTTGCCAACTCCCATGCTCTGGTCAGTGCTACCAGCTCAGCGACTTGTGCTGAGTGAGGTGGACCAAGGGGTTCAGCTTCTATGATACCTTCGTCATCTACTATCCGTATCCGATGCACAGGTCTCCAGAGTCCGTCTGTCTGTGGCAACTACCGTCAGTGTAGAAGGTAAAGTCTTCGCCTTCCAGTGGGTTGTCACTGATGTCAGGTCTCGTAGTGAAAGTCTGGTTCAGGTATTCCATACAATCATGCGTATCAGTGTCTGCACTAAATCCTCCACCATCATGCTCATCCTCCACTCTTTGGGCATGACAAGACACACTCGGCAAGTAAGTTGCAGGATTTAGTGTGCTGCACCTCTTTATGGTGATGTTTACAGGGGCCATCAGTGATGGTTCCCACTTTGTAAACCGAGCGGATGAAACATGTCTGGTTTGGGCGGAGTTTAGCAAGGTTGATACTGCATGAGGTGTATTGATTGTCAGGTCGTGTCCTAACACTACGTCTTCGCTTTTACTTACCAACAAAGCTATGGCTGCAACACTTCATAGGCAAGTGGGGAGAGACCGTGCTACAGTTTCCAACTGTGCACTGTCGTAGGCTACCGGTCTGCTGGCATCACCATGTTTCTGGGTTAAGACTGCTGCCGCGCACCCAGCACTCTCGGTACAGTACAACTCAAAAGGTCACTCGTAATCTGGCATCCCCAGATGGCCTGTATTCTGTCTGTGGTCAGGTGTCTGAGTCCTTGCATCAAGCAGTGTCCCAAGTATTTAACCTTAGTCCGGCACAACTGCAACTTATCCTTAGAAACCTTGTGTCCTGTCTGGGAGAGATGAAACAGAAGCTGTTTAGTGTCTGCCAGGGACGACTCGAATGAGTCAGAGCATAACAACAAGTCATCAACATATGGTAACAGCACCGACCCATTCTCCAGTTGAAAGGATTGCAAACAGTCATGTAGGGCCTGGGAGAAAATACTTGGGCTGTCAATGAAACCTTGGGGAAGACGGGTCCAGGTGTACTGTACTCCCCTGTAGGTGAAACCGAAAAGGTACTGACTGTCGGGGTGAAGAGGGACAGAAAAGAAAGCAGAACAGAGGTCAATGACCGTGAAGAACTTAGAGGTAGAGGGAATTTACACGACGATGACCTCTTGATTGGGCACTACGGGGAATTGGCTCTCGACTATCTTGTTTATCCCCCTTAGATCATACACTAGCCTGTAACCCCGCCCCCCACTCTTTTTCACAGGGAAGATGGGACTGTTGGCTGTGCTGGATGTCCTGACTAGGATGCCCTGCTGTAGCAGCCTTTCTATGACGGAGTATACTCCTAATTCCACCTCTGGTTTCAGAGGGTACTGGGGGATTTTTGGAGCTATCCTGCAACCTTTTACTTGCACTGCTACTGGGGCTACAGTCACCATCAATCCAGTGTTCTGTCCATCTTTGGTCCAAAGGGAACCCGGTATTTGTGAGATCGTTTCCTCTACCTGTGATGGACATGTCTATAACTGTAGAGTGTAACATTAGCCTTTGAGGGGTGTCTAATATGTCCTGTACTTCTTGTGCATGGTTCTCAGAGATATCTAAGAACACACCCTCAGGGGAACAATATATGACGCACCACATTTTACACAACAAATCTCTGCCAAGTAGATGAGTCAGAGCCGATGCAGCCAACAGGAAAGAATGTTTGGTATGCAAGGGCCCTATCGTAATCTCTGCAGGGCTACTCAAAGGTTACTGCTGCACATTTCCCGTTACTCCCATTGCCGAAATCGTTTTACCCGTGGTCTTTACACCTGTTGTGGAGTTTAGCACTGATCTGGCCGCCCCTGTATCTACAAGAAAAGGTTGTGGTATGCCAGCTACATTGACCATGACCTCAGGTTCACCTCCAAGGCCAGCAATCAATTTCACTGGCTGCAGACTACAGGTATGACCTGACCCCTATTGTGGTTTTGGGCCCTCCCTCAGAGCATTGGCAGCTACTATATGTGTGGGGGATAGCTGTGGGTTTTCGGAGGCCTGCCAGTCCCTCCTTGGTGGGTACCTCCGTGTTTCCCCTCTATGTGGCTCGTAGTCTCTCCTATATGTTTCCTGATTTCGTCTATGTGTTCGATAGTGTGGTTCGTAATCCTATCTAGGGGGCCTATACTTGTTATTTATTCCTCCATACCTACATTCTCTGGCTATGTGTCCCTCCTTTTTACAAGAAAAACATGTTCTTGACCTTCTCCAGTCTTCAGGTGTCTGGGGTTTTGTTTGATCAGACATCCCCTCAAGAGCCTGTATACTTACTAGCATCAACCTATCCCCTTGCAACTCCTTGTGCTTAAGGATATTACGGTCGTGATCGATAGCAGACTCTCTCAGGGTATCTACCATAATCCCCCTCCAATTTGGCAAAGAGGTTTGTACTCTGGTTCTCAATGCCTCTTTGAGCCCATCCATTAGTACAGAGACAGACACCTCCCTGTGGTTGGCATCTTCCTTTATATCCTCTATCCCAGTGTATCTAGCCATTTCCTGTAACGCTCTATGGAAATATTCGGATGCCATTTCACTTTCTTTCCATCTTATAGAGAAAATTTTATTCCACTTGACAACGGTGGGGAAATACAATCCTAGTTGTATGTTAATTTGCCTAACGTTCTCCTGATTGTATTCATCAGTGAGAGGTACGTCTGCATCTATCTTGCAGTCTGTTATAAATTTCTGGGTGTCAATATTTGAGGGTAGGCTCGCTCGTAACACTATCCGCCAATGCTTGTTAGTGGGCTCATGGGCATTGCCCATGTCTTTAATGAATTTCTGGCATCCTACTAGATCTCTTCTGGGATCGGGGAATTCTGACATAATGGACCTCAGTTCAGACCGGAACCATGGACAATGCATTGCAATGTTCCTGATGGGGGTTACTCCCTGGTTATCAGTTCTCCCATTGGGGACTGCTGTTACCCAGACAGGGTTCAACTCAACCACTTCACTCCTGTTTGTGTCAGTGCGGGGGGCTACGGTCTCTGCATAATGAACAGTCCCGTACTTACCTGTGGATATGATCTCACCCGTTCCTCCAGTTGAGGGTATCGTCATGGCTCTTACTAGTTGGGCTGTGCCCACCTGAGTTTCCTGTATGGTGGCTGCCAAGGAGAGGGCTGAAATTACGCTGGGCTCGTTGTCTTCCTCAGAACTACAAACTTTGAGAACATTTATAACAGGATACAACTTGCATGGGTTATGATTAGTATAATTGGTTTGTGTGTTCCTATCATTTCCCGATATACCATTGGTTGTAGCTATCTTCTCCCCATCGACATATGGCGGTGGTGGCACCGTCTCATTCACATTCTTGTTTGGTTTGGAATTCGCTGTGCGAACAAGTTCCCTTTGCATCTCTCCCTCTTGTTGTCATATGTTTAAACAGTCATTATGTCTGACCCTTTGTTTCTTAGATTTTATCAGACATATTCTATTGCTAACATTCTGCAGTACTTCTGGTTCAAAACTACCAACCCTATCCTATCATTCGCTGTCATTCTCACCCATTCATCACAGAAAGCCTCTGCGTGTGGACCATGCTTCCCACACATTATCAACTGAGCGGACCCCCTTCGTCTCAGCTCATCAGCCTAAACCCTGGCCGCTGAACGTTTCTCGCTTGTACACTTGGCTCCCATTGTGGGCTTTCTTTACACAATCCCCAAATGGACAATATGAGCAAATGGTGAAAGTCCTCTGAGTTCTCTCACCAACTCCTTCTCCGCTGCCAGGAACCACGACTCCAATAGGGACCACCACGTACCCAGTGAGGATCCCTACCAGGCCCCTCTATACTGTAAGTATTGATGTATTAACAGCAATAAATCAACACGCCACCTTTTCAGTGGAGGTTAAAAATCATTGTGATCTTTGTGGTTTTTTTCCACAGGAATTCTGCCTGGGGAACGTCACCAAGCCTTCCTATGGACTTCCACCCAGAATACTTCCTGAGAGAGAGTCAGCGAAAATTCTGTCTACTTTACACAAATCACTTCTGCGTATGCTCCACACAGTGCGTATGATGACTCAATTGCGAAAAGAACGCAAATGGAATCACGTTGCACCGCATATCACACACAGAGGTGCAGTCCAATTGCACGACCTATAGATACTTGTAATCTATATGCCCTACGATCACAGGAGTCGAATTCTACTAGCTGCGCTCCACAGCCGGAGCGTAATACCAAAAAAACTTAACTTCAATACTTCACAATCTATACTCTATCACGCTCCTCCGAAAGTTTCCTCACTACTTGCGTATTTCTCTTATAACGTAAGGTCGCTAGCCTTCATGCCACCAAGCCTCTGCCAACTCAGTGTCTTCTACGGGAACCTGAATTGGTCATGGAGTTCAATGCATTCACACTTACTTTCAGCTCACACTTACAAGGTTTTCTGTACAGAAAAATATCACTACCTTTGATAGCTTGTCCCAGAGGTAGTACACTTTAAACAAAATATTATAATAATCTGCTCTAAAATTGGATAGTTACCTGCTATTGTATAAATGTCTTCTATCCTGCCTTTAAATTTATTTCTAGTGTGTGGTTACACTTGCTCTCGCTACTTCACGCAGCCTTGCGTGCTTACGCCACCGTGCGCGTTCCTTCGCCACGTGCGCGTTCCCGTACGTTTACCTCACATACCGTACCACGTGTACATTGTGCGTTCGCAACTCAATAAACCCCACTTATAACTATCAATGTAAGCAATAATCCTACTGCTCACTACACAATACACTTTTGTTCCTTACACCCGCCGGAAGTCGCCCACAAGGGTAATCCTCCTTTGAGTGTTTACCTAAACGTTTAGTCCGGAACTGGGTTTTGTGTTTTTTTTGTTTTGTTTTTAAATAATTACTCCCTTCACAAAATATATAAAATATATAACAAATTAACGTATCCGATTTTATACAGACCTATAATGACTATTACAACCTATGGGAACAATATGTGAGAATGTATGCAAACTATCAGTACGCTTTGTGCACGCTTTCGCTCCAAAAATTACACACACAAGAAATTAAATGGCTTTTCCTTGTTTTCCCTTGGTTCGCACCAGCACCTCTAAGACTATACAGAACAGACATGGTCTAACAACAGTAGTTTTAAACACAATACTAAATTACTTAAGACGCGTCTCCACCCTTTTTTGGTAGACCAAAGTCTGTTAGGCCCTGCAAGTCGTGAGTATGTGGTGAACCGGGCGAGCTCCCAACTGTTAAGTCCGTTTAACTTATGGGGAAATTGTATACCTTATAATACAATGGTTCGGGCCGCTGAATGCTGACAATACCCCTACGATATGAATGCACGTAGCGTATGCACGCCGACACTTTATGCGCACTGTACAGCGACACGTGTGGCTGAATACACTTCTATACCCAAAACAAGAATGGAATGCGACACCAGTTGTATATGTTATGTTGTGGTCCAACACAGCAACAAATATTTACTAAAAGGGGATACACACAGAAATACAACAATATTACAAGAGAACAGCTGCAACCAATAGTACATACGTTTGTTCACCCGCGCCTCCCGTATCCGGTCCTCAGTCAATCTTAGCAAGATGACCTTCAGAGAATAGACTGAGGCCGGCCAGGAGGCCTTGCTTTTATACAATGGTTCAAAACACAATACAAAGGAAACTGTAAGCTTTTCTTTCATAGGTCAAAGGGCTGGTTATTTACAGTACATGAGGGGTCATAGGTTGGTTTGAATAGGTGGGCGATGCTTGGTCCTGGTGTACTTGCAAATGTCCTCCACTGGGTTCCCGCCGAATATCACAAGTACAGTAATTACAGTAAGATATGAATATTGTATTCCTGCGCATATCTATGCGCAGGAGCATGCTATAATCTGCAAACTGCGATCAGAATGCAGCCCTTGAAATACTGTACATCTGGATACTAAACACTATGTCCTAACCTAATTCTGTCCCCTCACATCCTGTAAAGTTAGCTATCTCTATTGTTCTATTTCTTAAGTAAATGTAACTTGCTGGTGTGGTGTGTGTAGACTATGTGTAAATTATGCACTATGTGACGCAGCGTGCGTGTATACGCACGGCAGAACAAGTACACGCACGGAGGCCACCTCTGTTGGATGTGGGTATAATATTTTCGACTTCGACAGTATGTAGTTTTCACGCTGGGCTGTTTTAATATGGTGCAGCGCCCTGCCCAATTTTTTAATGTCAAATTCTGCCTTGCCCTTTCTGCGGCGCCCTGCTAAAACAGCCTGCTAGTTTCCTGCTCTCCCAGCATATATAGATGCCATGCGCATCCATTTACGTTACGGTAGAGCGCGTGGGGAAGCCCAGCACCTCCGTAGGTGCTAGGCACGCCCCCAACAGTGATGCCACCGGTTGCCCATGCCCCCTTTAGTGACGTCTGTGGGGGCCGTACCGCCCACTTTAATGACTATTTAAGCCACACCTCCTATTTGCATAGCCATGCCCCATTTTTCGAGCGCCCTGCCCTCGGATATTTCTAGGGGGAACACTATGTATGTATGTATTTATTTATATTAGCTATATATTATAGACTTGGAGGTAGGGTACACGCCTTGGCTAAACAGTAGCTAGGTGCCAGATCACTATTCATATAATATTCATAATAAATGGCGCTCCAGACTAAAATCAGCTTCGTACTTCTATTGGCTAATTTAAGATTACATTGTTTCAGACTGAACTCGTTCTTTCTCAAGTAAGCAAGTATAAAAACATATGATTGTGGGATTAAAGAACAGATTTATTAAGATAGGTAGACATGTATGAGGGGGTACTCTTCCTTCCCTCGCTAGCTAATGCTTGATGGAATGACCCTTTTTTCCTTTGAGGGTATTTGGCCAGTGGTCCTTGGGTAGACTACTATATGAGCTGTCAAAATTAGTGCAGTGACTTGCAAATTTCTATTGGTTTTAGAAAGGATTTTCCCTCTACAGCAAAGCCATGTAAGCAGCAGAAGTTCAAGGTGGTCAGGTCAGATTCAGAAATGTTTTGTTAGGAAGATAGTAAAGTGGCCATGGGTTCTGACTCAAATGATGATTCTTCTAGGTGGAAAGGTGTAGATGTTTTAGTTTGGGCCACGTGGCAGGTCCTTAACATGCAACACTGCGAGGAGTCAAAGACTGCTGATAGAATTATCTTATCCTCTTAAACAGTAATGAACTATTTCCTTTTCTTTTCCTCAGTTGAAGATTTAGTTTGTGATGCATGGACCAAACCTAATAGGATTTTAACGCAGACTGCAGTCTCTTTTATCCTTTAGCTAGCAAGGATGTGTAAAAATGGGAGTCCCATTACAAGGTGGATGCCGCAATGGCATGCAGTGCATGATGACAAGTATTCTGAACTGATATGTAGTGGCTCTTAAGGATTTCATGGTCAGAATATTCTAGACCATCGCTAAGTCTTTATATGTTGCAGCTAAGACCTCTCTCTTCCATCTTAATCTCTGCTTGTGTTCTTAGTGCTTACAGTGCGCACGCATCAGCATTTTTCTTTCTCCTATATGGTACTAGAAGCCTCAAGATGGTAGCACCTCTTTTTTTTAATCAATAGTTTTTATTTATTTTTTGAACATTAACATACCCAGCCGGGCACGGCAGTACACATACGCTCCAATATAAGTATACATTGACTGAACAAAAATATTAAGCAGAAATATTACGGTGCATTAACAGTGCAACCATATCTACAATGTCATAATCATGTACCGCCGAATCCGGCCGAACACAAATATAGAACTAAAATCTAACAGATAGAGAAAAAAGGTAGAGTAGAACAAGAAGAGAGACAACACATTGAGACACATAGGGGATAACAAAGACACGGGTTAAGTTCCACTGATGAGAACGTTCCCAACACATCTGATCAAATATCAATCTTAATTAACAGTGAAATATGTACTAAATATAGCAGTAATACTCAGGCATCCGCTGATTGTGGGGAGTGTAACTGCGACCAGTTTATAGGGTTAGCAACAACCATAGGAAGCCCTGTCCGTTCCCGAAATATTTTCCACTTCAGCCAGTGATTCAGTACTGAGGATGGTGAGATCACACCGTAACCCCCCGATGTTTCAAACAAATAGTGTTTATGTGTGCTGTTAACAATGGCGTGGAGCGTGGGTACATTTGGTGTTTTCCAAAGCTGTCCAATTGTGGCCTTTGTAGATATGAGGATATGGCCAGCAATATATCTATCGCAGCGCAGAAGGTCGGGTGAAGAATAATGGAATAGGGCGAACATAGGGGTCATAGGGACCTCAACCCCCAACACCTCTCGGAGAAGAGAGAACACTTCAGTCCACAGCGACCCCAAAACAGGGCATTCCCAGAAAACATGTAGGATATTACCCACGTGGCCGCAATTCCTCCAGCATAACCGGGAAACCGAAGGCCAAATGGTATGGAGTCGCTGTGGAGTAAAGTACGCCCTTTGGCACAGTTTGAAGTACATCTCAGAGTGCTGCAGGCATCTCGATATCCCAAAGCACCTCGAGGAGATGGAGTCCCACTCCTCCTCCCGCAGATCAATGGAGAGATCCCTCTCCCACTTCAGCTGTGAAGGAAACTTACCCCTTTTAGAGAGGAGTGTTATATACTGGTACCATTTTGATATTCCACCCCTATGGTCCGGAGAAGACAGCCGGAGGCGGAGGGAGGCCGGAAGGGGGACGGGTGCCCCCCCCTCTTTCCCACAGGACTGCAGCCAGTGTCGAACCTGCAAGTATTTGAAGAAGTCCTGCCTCGGGATACCTGAATTACCTAATAACTTAGAAAAGGGCACCAACCCTCCCTCCGAGTATAGGTCTCCCAAATGCACAACCCCAGCACGGATCCAATTGTCCAATCCTAGGTTGGGTATGAGATTAGCAATAGTCTTGATTTCTAAGTCAGCCGCAGGCAATGCAATTTTCGGATCAGACGCAGCAACATTATGCCAGAGCTTCAGGGTACATCTAACCGATTCCCCCGGGCCTAGTCGCTTAGGAACACTTTGAGCAGGCAGCAGAAACAAATCTCTCAAGTCAATCGAACCCAAAAAGGACCTTTCTATAAGGACCCATGGTTTGGGGCTGTGCAAGTTGAACCAATCTCGAGCCTGACTGAGAAGGCACGCGGAGTGGTACGCTTCCAGGTTTGGGTATGCCACCCCCCCTACCATTTTAGGCAACATCAGGACCTGTCTAGCTATGCGGGGCCTCGCCCCCTTCCATATATACTGCAAAATAATTGTATTAGCTTTCACCAGGAGGGGTCTGGGGAAGTTGCGAGGTATAGCTCGGAACAAATAAAGAAGTTTAGGGAGTAGTATCATCTTGGTCGCGGAGATTCTTCCTAGCCAAGAAATTTCATGGAGGGACCATTCTTTTATTAATTTTCCAAAGGCGCTAAGAAGGGGTACATAATTACAGTCATACAGGTCTCTGTCTAAGGAGAGGTGAATACCCAAGTACTTAATGGATCTGACCTGCCAAGCATAACGGTATAGATCTTTAAGTCGGGTCACCGTACGTGGTGGTATGTGAAGCGGTAGGGCCTCCGTCTTGGTCGTGTTCAACTTATAATATGAAATATTAGAGTAACGGTTCAGCACGTCATGGAGCGCAGCCAATGAGGTATCAGGGCGGGTTAAGCAAAGCAAGATGTCGTCAGCAAATAAACTGATCTTGTGGGTTAAACCCCCAATTTCTGGGCCAGTAATCATTGATTCAGTCCTAATTCTCTCAGCTAGTGGTTCAATAGCTAAAGCGAATATAAGGGGTGACAGGGGACAGCCCTGTCTGGTTCCATTGGTGATATTGAAAGTCCCTGACATACAACCGTTAACAAACACCCTTGCAGAGGGGGCGGAGTACAGAGCAAAGACAGAATCTAAGAACCTCCCAGCGAACCGATATTTATCTAAAACAGCTCTGAGATCCCCAATGGAGTCTATCAAACGCCTTTTCGGCATCTAGGGAGAGAATAAGGAGGGGTGTTTCCTGCGCGTCACAGTGTTCGAGAATGTTACACACCCTCCGGGTGTTGTCCGGAGCCTGTCTGCCCGGGACAAAGCCCACCTGGTCAGCCGCTATGAGAGAAGGGAGTAGAGGGGAAAGACGGTTGGCAATTAATTTTGCAAAGAGCTTAACGTCTGTGTTCAACAAGGCTATAGGTCGGTAATTTTGTACTGCTGTGGGGGGTTTGCCAGGTTTTGGAATGGCAACTATCTGTGCCTCCAGCATTTCTTTCCCACGTCCGATGCCTCGTTGAAAACAGACAACAGTAGGGGAGCCAAGTCATTCTTATATACTTTATAGAAATTGGGGGGGAAGCCATCAGGGCCTGGGGCTTTGTCCTTCGGGAGACCAGAGACAGCTGTGTCTAATTCTTCTAAAGTCCAGGGGGCGCTTAGGAACAGGCTAGTCGCGGAGTCTACCGTTGGGAGGGAAATTTCTTTCAAGAACGATTGAATATCAACCTCTCTGGGTTGGGGGGTGGACGGGTCAGATCTTAAGTCATATAACTGGGAGTAATACTCTGCAAAGGTGTTTGCTATAGCATAGGGGTCAGATACTCTAGATCCCGACGCAGAGCAGACATAGTGTATCCTGGCTCTAGCTCGTTTAGACTGTAGCTTCCGAGCCAAAAGGCGTCCCGCTTTATTACCTAGTGCATAGAACCTCTGATTTAATCTAGTAATATTGCGCTGCACCTCCCTTAGTGAGAAAATGTTCACTTTTTCCCGGGCGGCTAATAAAAGCTTATGGGTAGTCTTATTGAGCGGGTTCGCTTTATGTAATGATTCCAGTCTGGCAGCCTCTTTATCAGCAGACAGGCGTTCCGCCTGTTGGGTGCGTTTAAGTCTGGCAGCAGTCTGGATGGCTATGCCTCGAATCACCGCTTTAAAAGAGCACCAGTTGTTAAAGGTCGAAGTATCTTCTGATTTATTTGTGTCAAGATAAATTTGTATAGCTTGTCGAATAGTGCTAAGGGCATCAGGATTATTGAGCAGGAACCTCCCCAGTCTCCAAGGCCCTGGGGGAATCCCACCAGTCTCCAATTCCCATACCACCAGTATCGGGGAATGATCAGACCAGGTCATTGGCAATATTTTGATTTCCCTGATAGCCGTCAGAGTCTCTTTGTTTGTCAGAGCAAGGTCTATCCTGGAGTATGTGCTGTGTACATGTGAGTAGAAGGAATAATCCCTCTCTGTGGGATGCTTAGTCCTCCATGCATCATATAGGTCAAATTCCCCAAGTAACTGGCGGAGGCTAGGCCTCCCGTCCCGAGCATTCCGACCCCCCAACCGAATAACTCCAGTAGAACTAGATCTGTCTAATAGGGGGTCGACCACTAGGTTGAAATCCCCTAAAATCATAACCGACCCCTTAGTATGTTTCTGTATCAGAGCACAAAGTTTCCTGCAGAAAGTGAGCTGACCAGTATTAGGGGCGTAGCATGATACTAGAGTGACCATAATGTTCTCCAGTAACCCTATCAAAATGAGATATCGACCCTCAGGATCTGCTATTTGGGACTCTAAAGTGAAAGTGCAGTTCGAAGAAAAAAGTATCGCCACTCCAGCCTTTTTTGTAGGGCCATTGGCCATATAGCAAGTAGGGAAGCGGTTATCTTGAAATCTAGGGTGATCTAATTTTTTGAAGTGGGTTTCTTGAATCGCAACTACATATGCCTTCATTTTATAGAGGGAGGACAGCGCTAATTTACGTTTCTGTGGGGAATTTAATCCCTTAACATTAAGTGAGACTAACCTGACCATGACAGAGCAGTGCAGGAGCCATCAACCGCTGAGTCCATCGTCTAGGAACACAACCCTGGGAAAGACAAGACACATAGGGGAAACAGACTGGGGTAGACAAAAGAGAATTATGAGAAAAAGAAAAGAAACAGACCCCATAAAGATATGTGGCCGCAGTAAGGCGCCAAAACATCCAGCGCCCCACCCAATGGAATAGAGAGGTTGGTGGCCAACCTCCCCGCAACCTAACAGACGAGGATTGTATATCTCGGTGTAAATACACCCACACGGCCTATCATTCCCATAGCCTTAGGGTTTAGTGCCACAAAGATATACAACGCTAGTCAATTATATAAGAACTGTGACAATAAGAATATCAAGCTGAAAATTAGTAGGAAAAAGACAGCAAATTAATTCTGTACTACTCATACATTAATGTCTACTATAATGCGGTGAGCAACAAACAGAGTATAACTATTTCTGTGGCATTAGCCAGCTTAAATCTCTCTCGTAGCCGTCTCTGCCGTCGACTACCAAGGCCCGGGACTTCAATCCAGGTAAAGGCACCCATGGCATGTGAGTGTGATCGGTGTACCATTACTTCTCAACCGTCGATGGTCAGGAGAACTGGGCCCGGGGTCTCCCCCCAGGTTCCATTTACGAAGGAGCTTCAGGCCCTCGTCAGCCGACGAGACAGCTATGGTAGAACCGTCTCTGGAGATCAACAGGCGAGTGGGGAAGCCCCACCTATAAAGGATACCAGACTTCCGAAGAATAGTAGTAACCGGTTGGAAGGAGCGTCTTTTATTGAGAGTGTACTGCGACAAGTCCCCATATAGTTGAAGTTTTCCCAAGGCTTCTGCCGTATCGGAGGATGGTCGAGCCGCCTTAAGCAGGGATTCTTTTATATGGTAGAAGTGTACCCTCATCAGAACATCTTTAGACGATCCTTCTGGGGCACCTCGGGCCTTAGGGATTCGATGTACTCGATCCAACAAAAGATCTGAGGAGCTGGCAGTAGGCAACAGTTTTTTGAAGATCTCCATAGTGTAATCGTGGAGGCTACTGTTAGAGATCGAGTCGGGGACCCCTCTGAGTTTCAGATTGTTCCTACGCGAGCGATCTTCCAAGTCCGCTACTTTATCACGCAAGAAATTCACTTCACCCTCCAGGGTATCATGAGAGTCTATCAGCGAATTGTGTGAACCGACTACCTCGCCCATCTTAGTTTCCAATTGGTTTGTCCTCTCACCCAGGTCATCTATGGAGCTCTGGCAGGATTTCAGCATGGCTCTAAATTCAGATGTCACGTCATCCTTAAATTGATGTAGCAAAAGCTTCATACTGCCGATTGTTAAAGCTTCACCGTCTTCAAGACGCATTGAAGGAGATGCGTCGCTGGAAGGAGGCTCAGAGGGTAAAAGAGAGGACCGCTTAGACTGAGGAGAGGGGCCCACCCCAGGGGTTTCAGCTCCTGGGGGTTTATTACGGAAAGAGGAGGGTTTGAAAAAGGCGACTTGATTGACCGTTTTGGAGGCTTTATTCTTCTTCGGAGCCATGGCTTCTGTTTTCACGAAGATTGGACGGATGCGGTATTAGGGTAGCCCAGGTGTCTTCAATCTATCAGTATAGCGACCCGGTGTAGGTATGTATTAGCTAAAATGGTTGCGGGGAGGTATTAGGAGGACATTGTAGCGAGAAAATCACATCTCAGTGCTGCACGGGCAGGGTGAGTGCACCAGATCGAGTGGCGATGTACGCCCCTGTCCGGGAGATATCAGTCGTAAAGATCAGCTCCTTTTCAGGTGTGCAGGTATGTACTGTACTACGGAGCCAACACCAAGAGCGCGGCTACCAGCGGCCCAGTCAGCAGGTGCACCTCAGCAGACCGTTTAGTACTCTTGGTCGGTGTTTATAACACGTCTTCAGACACAGGTCCCAGGGCGGTACTGCTAGTATGGCTGTCTTATGGCCCCTCCGACTTCCCACTTATAGCACCCTATTGCGGTCGTCCGCCTATGGTGAGTGCGGGCTGCGGTTAGGAGGGTCAGGCCAGTGAGGCAGCTCACCAAATCCGGCTTCTCCAGGCCTCCTGTCCCGTACACCGCTGCGGGGGTCCCGAGACCTAAGATGGCCGCCGCCCAGGAGCCGGTAACGAGAGGGGGGTCTTTTTCTTACTGCACCCCTGGCTTCAGCTCAATTGATCCCGGGCCCCTGATATATGTGGGGGCGCCCACAGAGCCGTTTGTTTTCAGCTTGGTAGGTGAGAGGGGGCCCCAGTCGGGCCGGCGGTCTTCAACAGCAACGGCCGAGTTATACAAGGAGGGAGAGATACAGCCACCCCCTTGGGGTCCAGGCTTCAGGTCGCTCACCTCCGCGGACCTCCTCCCGTCTCCTCCGGGTCACCGCCGCCTCTCCTCCCGTCTTCCAAGATGGCCGCCGCGCTTACTCCGGAGCCTGCGTCTCAGCTCCCGCCGCGTCTCGGATCCCCCTCGCCAGCCAGCGAGGTCCGCCCGGGAAGCTACACCGAGTCCCAGCAAGGGGTAAGGTCTGGGTGAGTCCCTCCGACCTCCCGGGCCGTCCGTCCACCCGGCCTGGGGACAGTGTAAAATTTAGGTCCCGGCTTCAGTGCAGCGAGTAGGCCGCAATCCGCGGTAGCCAGAAGACCGGCTCCCCGATTCCGCAGCTCACACTCACTGCCTGCTCCGCTGCCTTGGGGAGGCTAATAGAGCTTTGTAGGGGTGAAAAGTTGGTGCTGATTATAATTTATATTAATAAAACTCCCAGATCCCTGGGAGCTCACTGAAAACGCAGCTTGCTTAGTTAGCCTCCAGGCCACGCCCCCGTTAGCCTCCAGGCCACGCCCCGGTAGCACCTCTTATTATGTTTAAAAATAGTGTGTGCAGTCCAGTTCACCTCTTTTTTTTTTTTTTTTTCTCTGCTTGGTTTAACCATTAAATGGAGATGTGATCAGGGCAGCGTGTACTGTTTACTGTCAATTAAAACCCACATCTGCGTTTATTTGGAAAGCATCCAGATAACTGGGGGTGCTGTTCAAGATGTTTGTCTCTTTGGTGCTAGGATTTCAGTGGTCTATAGCACTCTTGCTTAAGGCATAGGAAGTGGCTGAATAGTCAAGTAGGTATCTGGTGTCCCAATATTTTTTTTTGTAATGTATTTTTCAACAGGTTATTATGTTTAGTCAAAACAATGAGAGTAAGAATCTTTTCTTTTTCTGGCCCAAAACCTTTGTGGTCCTAGGTACTGTCATTTGCCAGGAGTGGACAGTTCCAAAAAAAAACAGAAAAACAGTTGGCAGGATGTAGAGTGTGGAAACCTGGAGCATCTAAGGTTGAGAGCCCATCTACTACTTTTCAGGGATCAGTGGTTAGGTTACATTTCAGATGCCTGTATCATAGATTTCCTAAAAACCCAAACCAATTGTTTTTTTTCACCACCAGTCTTCCCGGAGACAGAACAAGACAACCAGCTCCCCAGGAACCCATTTAGTTTTCTCTGACGTCCTAGTGGATGCTGGGGACTCCGTAAGGACCATGGGGAATAGCGGCTCCGCAGGAGACTGGGCACAGCTAAGAAAGATTTAGGACTACCTGGTGTGCACTGGCTCCTCCCACTATGACCCTCCTCCAGACTTCAGTTAGAATCCTGTGCCCGGCTGAGCTGGATGCACACTAGGGGCTCTCCTGAGCTCCTAGAGAGAAAGTATATTTTAGGTTTTTTATTTTACAGTGAGATCTGCTGGCAACAGATTCACTGCAGCGAGGGACTAAGGGGAGAAGAAGCGAACCTACCTAACTGGTGGTAGCTTGGGCTTCTTAGGCTACTGGACACCATTAGCTCCAGAGGGATCGACCGCATGGAACCGGCCATTGGTGTTCGGTCCCGGAGCCGCGCCGCCGGCCCCCTTACAGAGCCAGAAGCAAGAAGAATCCGGAAAATCGGCGGCAGAAGACATCAGTCTTCACCAAGGTAGCGCACAGCACTGCAGCTGTGCGCCATTGCTCCTCATACACACTTCACACTCCGGTCACTGAGGGTGCAGGGCGCTGGGGGGGGGGGCGCCCTGAGAAGCAATAAATACACCTTGGCTGGCAAATATATCACAATATATAGCCCCAGAGGCTATATATGTGATAAATACCCCTGCCAGAATCCATAAAAAAGCGGGAGAAAAGTCCGCCGAAAAAGGGGCGGAGCTATCTCCCTCAGCACACTGGCGCCATTTCTCCCTCACAGCTCCGCTGGAAGGAAGCTCCCTGGCTCTCCCCTGCAGTCTACATTACAGAAAAGGGTCAAAAAGAGAGGGGGGACACTAAATTTAGGCGCAATATACATATAGCAGCTATAAGGGGATATAATTTAGTTAATCCCTGATTTATATAGCGCTCTGGTGTGTGCTGGCATACTCTCTCTCTGTCTCCCCAAAGGGCTTTGTGGGGTCCTGTCTTCTGTCAGAGCATTCCCTGTGTGTGTGCGGTGTGTCGGTACGGCTGTGTCGACATGTTTGATGAGGAGACTAATGTGGAGGAGGAGCAGGTGCCTATAAATGTGTTGTCACCCCCTGCGGGGCAGACACCGGAGTGTATGGACTTGTGGAAGGAATTACGCGAAAGTGTCGACTCCTTACATAAAAAATTTGACGACATGCCAAATGCGGGGCAGCCGGCTTCTCAGCCCGTGCCTGCCCAGACGTCTCAAAAGTCATCAGGGGCTCTAAAACGCCCGCTACCTCAGATGGCAGACACAGATGTCGACACGGATACTGATACCAGTGTCGACGACGAAGAGACTAATGTAATGTCCTATAGGGCCACTCGTTATATGATTGAGGCAATGAAAAATAAGATTTTACTTACCGGTAAATCTATTTCTCGTAGTCCGTTGTGGATGCTGGGGACTCCGTAAGGACCATGGGGAATAGCGGCTCCGCAGGAGACTGGGCACAGCTAAGAAAGATTTAGGACTACCTTGTGTGCACTGGCTCCTCCCACTATGACCCTCCTCCAGACTTCAGTAAGGATACTGTGCCCGGAAGAGCTGACACAATAAGGAAGGATTTTGAATCCCGGGTAAGACTCATACCAGCCACACCAATCACACCGTATAACTCGTGATAATATACCCAGTTAACAGTATGAACACAACAGAGCCTCTCAAAGGATGGCTCAACAATAACCCTTGTAGTTAACAATAACTATATACAAGTATTGCAGACAGTCCGCACTTGGGACGGGCGCCCAGCATCCACTACGGACTACGAGAAATAGATTTACTGGTGAGTAAAATCTTATTTTCTCTGACGTCCTAGTGGATGCTGGGGACTCCGTAAGGACCATGGGGATTATACCAAAGCTCCCAAACGGGCGGGAGAGTGCGGATGACTCTGCAGCACCGAATGAGAGAACTCAAGGTCCTCCTCAGCCAGGGTATCAAATTTGTAGAATTTTGCAAACGTGTTTGCCCCTGACCAAGTAGCAGCTCGGCAAAGTTGTAAAGCCGAGACCCCTCGGGCAGCCGCCCAAGAAGAGCCCACTTTCCTCGTGGAATGGGCTTTTACAGATTTAGGCTGCGGCAGGCCAGCCACCGAATGCGCAAGCTGAATTGTGCTACAAATCCAGCGAGCAATAGTCTGCTTTGAAGCAGGAGCACCGATCTTGTTTGGTGCATACAGGATAAATAGCGAGTCAGTCTTCCTGACTCCAGCCGTCCTGGAAACATAAATTTTCAAGGCCCTGACTACGTCCAGTAACTTGGAGTCCCCCAAGTCCCTAGTAGCCGCAGGCACCACGATAGGTTGGTTCAAGTGAAAAGCTGATATCACCTTAGGAAGAAACTGGGGACGAGTCCTCAATTCTGCCCTATCCATATGGAAAATCAAATAGGGGCTTTTACATGACAAAGCCGCCAATTCTGACACACGCCTTGCCGAGAGAGATGGCCATCTGGAGATGGCCGCCCTTAGGGATCCTGCTGATAGAAAGCAGGAGGGTATCCTAAAATGTATTTACACACATACTGGTGTTATACTGCGACCAGCAATCGCCTCAGCCTGGATGTGCAGTGCTGGGTTGGCGTGGTCGGATTCCCTGACTGGAAATTTGATATCCTAGATAAGGACAGTATATTATTGCCTATAGAGCAATTAAAAGATGCATTTCTATATATGCATGATGCACAGCGGAATATTTGCCGACTGGCATCAAGTATAAGTGCGTTGTCCAATTATACCAGTAAAGTGGTCAGGTGATGCGGATTCCAAACGGCATTTGGAAGTATTGCCTTAACAAAAAAGGGGATGTACCCCAGGTCGCCTCTCAAAATAAGACGCCGTATTATCAGGCGCAGTCCTGGTTGGCAAGCGGACAAAAGGGTTCCTCTTTTCTGCTCGTGACAGAGGGAGAGGAAAATGGCTGCAGAGATCAGCCAGTTCCAAGGAACAGAAACTCTTTTCCGCCTCTGCCAAGCCCTCAGTATGACGCTAGGGCTTTACAAGTTCAGGCACGGTGGGGTCCCGTTCTCAATGAATTTCAGTGCGCAGTGGGCTCACTCGCAAGTAGACCCCTGGATCCTTCAGGTAATATTTCAGGGGTACAAATTGGAATTCGAGACGTATCCCCCTCGCCGTTTCCAAAGGTCTGTTTTACCGACGTCTCCCGCTGACAGGGAGGCAGTTTTGGAAACCATTCACAAGCTGTATTCCCAGCAGGTGATAATCAAGATACCCCTCCTGCAACAGGGAACGGGGTATTATTCCACACTATTGTGGTACCGAAGCCAGACGGCTCGGTGAGACCGATTTTAAAATCTAAAATCTTTGAACACTTGCATACAGAGGTTCAAATTCAAAATTGAGTCACTCAGAGCAGTGATTGCAAACCTGGAAGAAGGGGACTACATGATGTCTCGGGACATCAAGGATGCTTACCTTCATGTCAAAATTTACCCTTCTCACCAAGGGTATTTCAGGTTATGGTACAGAACTGTCACTATCAGTTCGGACGCTGCCGTAGGGATGGTCCACGGCACCCCGGGTCTTTACCAAGGTAATGGCCGAAATGATATCCCTTTGAAGGAAGGAAATTTTAGTTATCCCTTACTTGGACGATTCCCTGATAAGGGTAAGATCCAGGGAACACTTGGAAGTCGGTGTAGCACTATCTCAGGTAGTGTTGCGGCAGCACGATTGGATTCTCAATATTCCAAAATCGCAGCTGGTTCCGACGACTTGTCTTCTGTTCCTAGGGATGATCCTGGACACAGTCCAGAAAGAAGGTGTTTCTCCCGGAGGAGAAAGCCAGGGAGTTATCCGAGCTAGTCAGGAACCTCCTAAAACCGAACCAAGTCTCAGTGCATCAATGCACAAGGGTTCTGGGTAAAAATGGTGGCTTCCTACGAAGCAATCCCATTCGGCAGATTCCACGCAAGACTTTCCAGTGGAACCTACTGGACAAATGGTCCGGGTCGCATCTTCAGATGCTTCAGCGGATAACCCTGTCACCGGGGACAAGGGTATCCCTCCTGTGGTGGTTGCAGAGTGCTCATCTTCTAGAGGGCCGCAGATTCGGCATTCGGGACTGGGTCCTGGTGGCCACGGATGCCAGCCTGCGAGGCTGGGGAGCAGTCACACAGGGAAGGAATTTCCAGGGCTTATGGTCAAGCCTGGAGACATCTCTTCATATAAACATTCTGGAACTAAGGGCCATTTACAATGCCCTAAGTCAAGCGAAACCCCTGCTTCAGGGTCAGGCGGTATTGATCCAATCGGACAACATCACGTCAGTCGCCCACGTAAACAGACAGGGCGGCACGGGAAGCAGGGGGGCAATGGCAGAAGCTGCAAGGATTCTTCGCTGGGCGGAAGATCATGTGATAGCACTGTCAGCAGTGTTCATTCCGGGAGTGGACAACTGGGAAGCAGACTTCCTCAGCAGACACGATCTACACCCGGGAGAGTGGGGACTTCATCCAGAAGTCTTCCACATGATTGTGAACCGTTGGGAAAAACCAAAGGTGGATATGATGGCGTCCCGCCTCAACAAAAAACTGGACAGGTATTGCGCCAGGTCAAGAGACCCTCAGGCAATAGCTGTGGACGCTCTGGTAACACCGTGGGTGTTCCAGTCAGTGTATGTGTTCCCTCCTCTGCCTCTCATACCAAAAGTACTGAGAATTATACGGCAAAGGGGAGTAAGAACGATACTCGTGGCTCCGGATTGGCCAAGAAGAACTTGGTATCCGGAACTTCAAGAGATGCTCACGGACGAACCGTGGCCTCTACGTAGACTCTAAGAAAGGACCTGCTCCAGCAGGGGCCTTGTTTGTTCCAAGACTTACCGCGGCTGCGTTTGACGGCTTGGTGGTTGAACGCCGGATCCTGAAGGAAAAAGGCATTCCAGATGAAGTCATCCCTACCCTGGTCAAGGCCAGGAAGGACGTAACCGCAAAACATTATCACCGCATTTGGCGAAAATATGTTGCGTGGTGGGAGGCCAAGAAGGCCCCTACAGAGGAATTTCAACTGGGTCGTTTCCTCCATTTCCTGCAAACAGGACTGTCTATGGGCCTAAAATTAGGGTCCATTGATCACATCTGGGAACCAGCTGAGACTTTGGATTTTTTTTTTTTTATATTCAGAATCCAACCGTGCTGGTGTAGCACCTCCTGAGATAATGCTACGCCGACCAACAACTGCTCTCTGGACCTCGCCCTTATCAGGAGATCGTCCAAGTATGGGATAATTAAAACTCCCTTTTTCCGAAGGAGTATCATCATTTCGGCCATTACCTTGGTAAATACCCTCGGTGCCGTGGACAGGCCGAACGGCAACGTCTGGAATTGGTAATGACAATCCTGTACCACAAATCTGAGGTACTCCTGGTGAGGATGGTAAATGGGGACATGCAGGTAAGCATCCTTGATGTCCAGAGATACCATGTAATCTCCCTCTTCCAGGCTTGCAATAACCGCCCTGAGCGATTCCATCTTGAACTTGAATTTTCTTAAATATGTGTTCAAGGATTTCAAATTTAAAATGGGTCTCACCGAAACGTCCGGTTTCGGTACCACAAACATTGTGGAATAGTAACCCCGTCCTTGTTGAAGTAGGGGCACCTTGACTATCACCTGCTGGGAATACAGCTTGTGAATTGCCTCTAACACAGCCTCCCTTTCTGAAGGAGTCGTTGGTAAGGCAGATTTGAGGAAAAGGCGGGGGGGGGATGTCTCGAATTCCAGCCTGTACCCCTGAGATACCACTTGAAGGATCCAGGGATCTACCTGTGAGCGAGCCCACTGATTGCTGAAGATTTTGAGACGGCCCCCCACCGTACCTGGCTCCGCCTGCTGAGCCCCAGCGTCATGCGGCGGACTTAGCAGAAGAAGCGGGGGAGGACTTTTGTTCCTGGGAAGTGGCTGTATGCTGCAGCTTTTTTCCCCTACCTCTGCCTCTGGGCAGAAAGGACGCGCCTCTACCCCGTCTGCTCTTTTGGGGGCGAAAGGACTGCACCTGATAATACGGTGCTCTCTTTGGTTGTGAGGGGACATGTGGCAAAAATGCTGACTTCCCAGCTGTTGCTGTGGACACTAAGTCTGAAAGACCATCCCCGAACAACTCCTCACCCTTATAAGGCAAAACTTCCATGTGCCTTTTAGAATTTCTGTCAGCAGGTTCCTTTAGGGCGGCCGTATCCTGGGACGGCAGTGCCACCTTTTTTGATAAGCGCGTAAGTGCTTTATCCACCCTAGGGGGTGTTTCCCAACGTGACCTATCCTCTGGCGGGAAAGGGTACGCCATTAGTAATTTTTTTGAAATTGCCAATTTTTTATCGGGGGAAGCCCACGCTAGTCCTGGCACAAATGGACTGTGCACTTATTTTTGATGCCAGCCGGCAAATATCCCTCTGTGCATCTCTTATGTAAAAGACAGCGTCTTTAATATGCTTTACGTTTAGCAATATAGTGTCCCTGTCTAGGGTGTCAATGTTTTCTGACAGGGAGTCTGACCAAGCAGCTGCAGCACTGCACATCCATGCTGAGGCAATAGCTG
This sequence comes from Pseudophryne corroboree, assembly GCF_028390025.1. Taxonomy (NCBI): domain Eukaryota; kingdom Metazoa; phylum Chordata; class Amphibia; order Anura; family Myobatrachidae; genus Pseudophryne; species Pseudophryne corroboree. Next base: position 636,713,624 of record NC_086447.1, on the reverse strand, counting down.
GTCTCAGTATAATACCAGTGTGTGTATATATAGCTTTCTGGAGAGCCTCCTGCTTTAGAAATGTGTAAAACATTTTTCATTGCCTCAATCATATAACGAGTGGCCCTATTGGACATTACATTAGTCTCTTCGTCGTCGACACTGGTATCAGTATCCGTGTCGACATCTGTGTCTGCCATCTGAGGTAGCGGGCGTTTTAGAGCCCCTGATGACTTTTGAGACGTCTGGGCAGGCACGGGCTGAGAAGCTGGCTGCCCCGCATTTGGCATGTCGTCAAATTTTTTTTGTAAGGAGTCGACACTTTCGCGTAATTCCTTCCACAAGTCCATCCACTCCGGTGTCTGCCCCGCAGGGGGTGACAACACATTTATAGGCACCTGCTCCTCCTCCACATAAGTCTCCTCATCAAACATGTCGACACAGCCGTACCGACACACCGCACACACACAGGGAATGCTCTTAACAGAAGACAGGACCCTACAAAGCCCCTTGGGGAGACAGAGAGAGAGTATGCCAGCACACACCAGAGCGCTATATAAATCAGGGATTAACTAAATTATATCCCCTTATAGCTGCTATATGTATATTGCGCCTAAATTTAGTGCCCCCCCTCTCTTTTTTACCCTTTTCTGTAATGTAGACTGCAGGGGAGAGCCAGGGAGCTTCCTTCCAGCGGAGCTGTGAGGGAGAAATGGCGCCAGTGTGCTGAGGGAGATAGCTCCGCCCCTTTTTCGGCTGACTTTTCTCCCGCTTTTTTATGGATTCTGGGGCTATATATTGTGATATATTTGCCAGCCAAGGTGTATTTATTGCTTCTCAGGGCGCCCCCCCCCAGCGCCCTGCACCCTCAGTGACCGGAGTGTGAAGTGTGTTTGAGGAGCAATGGCGCACAGCTGCAGTGCTGTGCGCTACCTTGGTGAAGACTGATGTCTTCTGCCGCCGATTTTCCGGATTCTTCTTGCTTCTGGCTCTGTAAGGGGGCCGGCGGCGCGGCTCCGGGACCGAACACCAATGGCCGGTTCCATGCGGTCGATCCCTCTGGAGCTAATGGTGTCCAGTAGCCTAAGAAGCCCAAGCTACCACCAGTTAGGTAGGTTCGCTTCTTCTCCCCTTAGTCCCTCGCTGCAGTGAGTCTGTTGCCAGCAGATCTCACTGTAAAATAAAAAACCTAAAATATACTTTCTCTCTAGGAGCTCAGGAGAGCCCCTAGTGTGCATCCAGCTCAGCCGGGCACAGGATTCTAACTGAAGTCTGGAGGAGGGTCATAGTGGGAGGAGCCAGTGCACACCAGGTAGTCCTAAATCTTTCTTAGCTGTGCCCAGTCTCCTGCGGAGCCGCTATTCCCCATGGTCCTTACGGAGTCCCCAGCATACTAAAATAAGATTTTACTCACCGGTAAATCTATTTCTCGTAGTCCGTAGTGGATGCTGGGGACTCCGTAAGGACCATTGGGAATAGCGGCTCCGCAGGAGACTGGGCACAGCTAAGAAAGATTTAGGACTACCTGGTGTGCACTGGCTCCTCCCACTATGACCCTCCTCCAGACTTCAGTAAGGATACTGTGCCCGGAAGAGCTGACACAATAAGGAAGGATTTTGAATCCCGGGTAAGACTCATACCAGCCACACCAATCACACCGTATAACTCGTGATAATATACCCAGTTAACAGTATGAACACAACAGAGCCTCTCAAAGGATGGCTCAACAATAACCCTTGTAGTTAACAATAACTATATACAAGTATTGCAGACAGTCCGCACTTGGGACGGGCGCCCAGCATCCACTACGGACTACGAGAAATAGATTTACCGGTGAGTAAAATCTTATTTTCTCTGACGTCCTAGTGGATGCTGGGGACTCCGTAAGGACCATGGGGATTATACCAAAGCTCCCAAACGGGCGGGAGAGTGCGGATGACTCTGCAGCACCGAATGAGAGAACTCAAGGTCCTCCTCAGCCAGGGTATCAAATTTGTAGAATTTTGCAAACGTGTTTGCCCCTGACCAAGTAGCAGCTCGGCAAAGTTGTAAAGCCGAGACCCCTCGGGCAGCCGCCCAAGAAGAGCCCACTTTCCTCGTGGAATGGGCTTTTACAGATTTAGGCTGCGGCAGGCCAGCCACCGAATGCGCAAGCTGAATTGTGCTACAAATCCAGCGAGCAATAGTCTGCTTTGAAGCAGGAGCACCGATCTTGTTTGGTGCATACAGGATAAATAGCGAGTCAGTCTTCCTGACTCCAGCCGTCCTGGAAACATAAATTTTCAAGGCCCTGACTACGTCCAGTAACTTGGAGTCCTCCAAGTCCCTAGTAGCCGCAGGCACCACGATAGGTTGGTTCAAGTGAAAAGCTGATACCACCTTAGGAAGAAACTGGGGACGAGTCCTCAATTCTGCCCTATCTATATGGAAAATCAAATAGGGGCTTTTACATGACAAAGCCGCCAATTCTGACACACGCCTTGCCGAAGCCAAGGCCAAAAGCATGACCACTTTCCACGTGAGATATTTTAAATCCACGGTTTTGAGTGGCTCAAACCAATGTGACTTTGGGAAACCCAACACCACGTTGAGGTCCCACGGTGCCACTGGAGGCACAAAAGGAGGCTGAAAATGCAGCACTCCCTTGACAAATGTCTGAACTTCAGGCAGTGAAGCCAGTTCTTTTTGGAAGAAAATCGACAGAGCCGAAATCTGGACCTTAATGGAACCCAGTTTTAGGCCCATAGTCACCACTGACTGTAGGAAGTGCAGAAATCAACCTAGCTGGAATTCCCAACTTTAACTAACATCTGTAATCTCGCTCTCTCACTCTCTACTGGTATCTTTCTCCGGCATGGTCCACAGGTTATCCACAGGATAAAATGGAGATATGACGACAAAACAGCGGATTTGCACCAAACGGTCAAAGCTTTCAGCCTCCCAGCATGCAACGGGCCCACCCATATATCCCTGCCTCCTGGCTCAGGCAAATCAGTTTTTTTGTTTGATGCGGCAGGAGCCGGACCATGGTCAATTTTTGGAGCGAACTTGTCTAAAAAGCGTCTTATAAGTACCTTAGAAAGAGTCGCTCCAACTACTCCCCACTGGGTCGTGACAACACTTACCCACGTGTACAGTGCTGTTTCGGCTGGCGTCTCTGTAGGATGTACTAGCAAGTCCAGCAGACGTTACCAGGCTGTGGCCGGAGCACAGGAAGAAGCTATGGCATCGGTTCTGCTTAGTAGGGGAACGCGGACACAGCAGGATGAAACTACCGAACAGTCACTGACGCGGCTGCCACCTCGGGGCAGGCCTTAGGGATCATAGGCTCCAGGGGTAGTATGAGGCCGCGATCCCTAGGGTTGATGTCAGCAGTGGGGAGTAAGATGCTCCCTTGGTCGTCCCTCCCCCCGGTTGATGAACAGTTTCCCGCCATGAACAGAGTTCCCGCTTCCGTCTGAGACGCTGTGTATCTAAAAGAACCCAGTCGCAGCATAGGCGGCTGTGTGACTTGTGTGTCAGTGTTGACTTGTACGTCTGTGTTCACTGTAGGTTCACGGGGCGAGTGTGTACACTATTAGTGTCTGGATCCACTCAGCGGTCGCTAACGTATTGATTGATCCTGGAAACGAGGTGAAGTCTCCCTGTATCCCACTCTCCTGAGCTGGGTGATACAGCACTAAGTCTCTATCTACCTTTGAGTATGAATAGTTGGATAAGTGCCTGATGCATATGAGTCTGAAAACTATTGCTGCTGTTTTCTTTCGCTGTTGCAACTAAATAAGTTTAAAACTCCTATATAAGGTAATGCAGTAATATGTTCTCCTACATACGTGAAATGCATTTGTAGTCGATTATGTGCTCATATTGCTTATTATACTTGTGTATAACCTGTGACTGAGTTTTCCGATCCTCTGTGCTGGTACAAAGCAGGGTAGGGTCGTATTGTATGTCACTTTAACAAATTTTAAAATGATTACAGTCACAAATTGTGTAGTTAACACTGTACAGGTGTGTGATTTATTTGTGACGTCTAAGAGCGGCACGGGTGAGGAAAATACACTTTCCACAGCAGCACCAACACTCCTTTCATGTTTGTCTTGCAAAGCTGGGTTGACCTCTCAGGATCTGGTTCAAAATGGATTGTGTGCAAATTGTTTTAGCTTTCACCGAAGCCTCTTAAATAATCCAAGGCAGGCACAGGTTCAAGTTGAACCCCCATGGGATACTTTTGCACAGACATTATCCAGTATAGCTGAGCGGATAATGCCAGCTTCTATACCAGGGATAGGTTATCCTGTTAACCCTTACATGCAACCTTCCACCTGGGGTTTATTACATCCAGCAGGGAGGCGGCAGCCTCTCAACAAAAACAGGCTGAAAGGCAAGTGGTAAGTAAATCACATAGATATGAAACAACATCTTCACAGTCTACACATTTCAGATAAGTACTCGTCGGAGTATGAGGACTCATCACATTCCGGGTCTGCGTATGGAGATGAGGAAGAAGGCCTCAGCTTAGTAGATACAGTATACCTGAGCTGATTAGTGCGATGAAAGCCATTCTATCCTTAGATGAGGCGGCAGTGTGCCTGTGTTAAAATCTAAGGCATCTGTGTTTAAGCGTCCTAAAACAGTTAGGACTGAGTTTTCTGGGTCAGAACAGCCGATGGAAATCATCTAAGAGGCTTGGGTTACGCCCAGTAAGAAGTATGGAATTCCAATTATCCTCTACCGGCTGGGGACTGTTTAAAAAGGGAGGTGGCTCCCAAAGTTGATACGCATGTAATTCGACTGGTGCAAAAATCTACATTACCTCTGCCGTCAACATCATTAAATGAGGTCACAGATAGGAGAATCAATGGTTTTCTTAAAACCATTTTTTTACCTGTCTGGAGCAATCATAAGACCAGCCATGGCTTCAGCCTGGATGGCAAAAGCAGTGACAGCCTGGGCTGATGCATTGGAGGAGGATCTTTCAATGGCATCTAGAGAGTCAAAATCTCATTTCATTTACATCCTAGAGGATGCTGGGGTCCATATTAGTACTATGGGGTATAGACGGGTCCACCAGGAGCCATTGGCACTTTAAGAGTTTAATAGTGTGAGCTGGCTCCTTCCTCTATGCCCCTCCTACCATACTCAGTTTAGATAATGTGCCCGGAGGAGCCGGTCACAGCTAGGGGAGCTCTACAGAGCTTTCTTAGTAAAAGTTTTACTTAGAGTTTTTATTTTACAGGGAGGCTGCTGGCAACAGCCTCCCTGCATCGAGGGACTGAGGGGGGGAGCAGTGTCCACCCTGCGGGGTCTGAGCCACTGTCTCTGCTGACTGGACACTGAGCTCCAGAGGAGATCGCTCCCCGCCGCAGGGGAACGCTCACCCCTGCAGCATGCCGCCACCCCCTTGCAGAGCTGAAGTGTGGCGAGTGAGTCACCGTCCCCCTAACAAGCGGGGGGTCGGTGTGAAGATGGCGGCTACAGGGTTGGAGCGCAGTATTAACTGCGCTCCCGGACGGCTCAGCGGTACCTAGGTGCGGCGCTGTGAGGGGCGCCCTGAGCCAGCGCCTGACCCTACACTGACCAAATCCAGCCTGTCGGGGTCTGCGGATCTCAGCCAGCACACAAAACCTCAGGCCAGTATAATCTATGAAGAGCGGAAAGACAGCGCCATTAAGGGGGCGGAGCTTCTCTTCAGAGCGGACCCAGCAGCGTTTCAACGCCATTTTCCTGCCTGCAGTCGGATGCATGTGGAAGAACAGTCCCTCCAGTGCAACTCCAGGTATCTGTATGGTACCAGGGGGTTGTAGAAGGGAGGAGAGGCTGTGTAAAGACTGTGTCACCTATTATACAGTCAGCGCTGGTTTAGGGTCTCCCTATACCTGTAATAGCGCTGTGTTTGGGTTGGCTCCAATCTCTGTCTCTCTCTGCCATTCTTGGGGAAACTCTGTCTGCACTGTACCCTGTGTGTATGTGGGGTGAGTGGTGTGTATCAGCAAACATGTCTAGAGACTCTTTCATATGCTGCAGAGGATTTATCTTCTCAGGAAGACCCCATCCCATGTAATCAGGATTGCACTGTTGTGGCGCATATCCTAGCTGGAGAACCGGAGTGGTTAGACTCTCTTAGGGGGACTATTTCTCAGATTTCTGAGAGGGTTGCAAGAACTGCGCATGCAACTCAGGTATTGCAATCCTCTATGGTTGTGTGGTCTGATACTGCTCCCTCGGGGTCCCCTGCGGTTCATTCTCACAAACGTGCACTTGCCAAGATTATGCAGGATGACACGGACACCAATTCTGACACTGCAGACAGTGACGGGGATGTGTCGAGGGGGACGGCATCACTTGCTAAGGGGGTGCAGTTGATGATTGAGGCCGTACGGGATGTGTTGCGTATTTCTGACACACCTCCTGAGCAAGTAGAGGATGCCTTTTTCATGGACGGTAAGAAGGCCCCTCTCACCTTCCCAGCATCTAAGGAATTAAATGCTATATTTGAAAAGGCCTGGGAAAATCCGGAGGAAAAATTCCAGATCCCTAAGAGGGTCTTGGTTGCTTTTCCATTCCCAGAGGATGATAGAAAAAATGGGAGTCTCCGCCTATAGTTGACGCCTCTGTCTCCAGGCTGTCAAAACAAGTGGTTTTACCAATCCCGTGATCTACCGCGTTGAAGGACCCGGCTGATCGCAAAGTGGATGCTACGCTCAAATCCATATACACGGCTTCAGGGGCTATACTGCGGCCTACTATTGCCTGTGCATGGATTTCTAAAGCTATAGCCAGGTGGTCAATCACTCTGCAGGAGGACTCGACTATGATGGATAAAGGTGTTGTTGATTTATTTTTACATAACATTCAGGATTCTGCAGGGTTCCTGGTAGATTCCATGAAGGACCTGGGTTCCATGGCTGCGGGGATCTCCTCCATGTCCTTCTTGGCTCGCAGGGGTGTCTGGCTGCACCAATGGTCTGCGGAAGAGGAATACAGGAAAAGTGTGGAGGGCCTACCCTATCCAGGTCAGGTTTGGGGAGGCGCTGGATGCGTGGATTGCCACGGCTACCGCGGATAAGTCTCCTTTTCTCCCCTCAGCTGCATCGGCTACGAAGAAGCTTTTTACACCAGCCACGTCACATTCCTTTCGGCCCGCAAGGCCTAGAAAGAACAAGCCTTCGAACACCTTCTTCAAAGATGATCGTGCTAAAGGAAAAAATCCTGCTCCCGCAGGTTCCCGGGACCAGAAGCCTGCTTCTGCTGCCTCCAAGGCCTCCACATGATGGTGGACCGCTCAGCCTGGAGGAAGGTCAGGTGGGGAGCAAGACTCTGGCATTTCAGCCAAGTCTTGGTGTCGTCTGGCCTGGACCCTTGGATACAGGATATTGTGTCCAGGGGGTACAGGCTGGAGTTTCAACCTCTCCCACCTCACCGTTTCTTCAAATCAGGCTATCCAAAAATTGGTGGTGTCCGAGGTCATTGTTCCAGTTCCGCCTCATCAGTGGAACAAAGGTTACTATTCAAACCATTTCGTGGTACCGAAGCCGGATGGTTCGGTACGGCCAATTCTGAACTTAAAATCTTTGAACCCTTATCTGAGGGAGTTCAAGTTCAAGATGGAGTCTCTGAGAGCTGTCATCTCAGGACTGACGGAGGGGGAGTTCCTGGTGTCCCTGGACATCAAGGATGCATACCTCCACATTCCCATTTGGTCGCCGCGTCAGGTATATCTCAGGTTTGCACTGTTAGACGATCACGATCAGTTTCAGGCACTGCCGTTCAGTGTCTCCACGGCACCGAGGGTCTTCACCAAGGTGATGGCAGAGATGATGGTTCTCCTCCGCAAGCAGGGGATGTACATAATTCCGTATCTGGACGATATCCTGATCAAGCGTCGTCCAGGAAAAAGTTGTTAAAATCCACTGCTCTGACGACATATCTGCTCAAGTAGCATGGTTGGATCCTGAACCTTCCAAAGTCTCATCTGGAGCCGACAAGGAGGCTGTCTTTCCCGGGGATGATCCTAGACACGGAAGTGCAGAGGGTGTTTCTACCGGTGGTGATTCAAACAATGGTCCGGGATGTCTTGAAGCCTACCCGAATATCGGTTCATCATTAGGCAATTGTACCCATATCCAAGGCTGCTTCTTCTACTGCTAAGGCTGATGCCTTAGCAGTAGAAGTAGCAGCTCGCAGAGCGGTTTGGCTCCGTACATGGAAAGCTGACTCAGATTCCAGAAAGTTTCTGGAGTCTTTACCTTTTACTGGAGATATTCTTTTTGGTAAAGAATTAAACAGTGTTTTGGAGTCAGAAGCAGACTCCAAGAAAGTGAAGTTTACTTCCACACACAAATTCAAGCCTAAATTTCCATCTTTTCGGCCCTTTCGGAATCAAGGAAAAGGTGATGGTAAACCAACCCAATCCAACAAGTTTAGTAAGACTAAAAAGCATTGGGCTACCAGAGGACCGGCTTCCAAATCAGAAGATTAGCCATCAGTCTGATGGTGCGGGCTTCCACCTGAGGGAACACAGGGTGAGAGGCCGACTTCTTCAGTTTGCACTGATCTGGCAGCAGTCTACCACAGATGCCTGAGTGCAAGAAGCGGTATCTCACAGTTATGCGTTTGCTTTCAAGACACACACCTCCTCAAAGGTTTTTTTTGCACCAGCCCGTCTTCAGTGGAAATGAAGGCCAGGGCTTTGCAAGAGGCAGTTCAGAAGTTGCTTCAGTCAGGAGTGATAATTCCAGTTACCCCTGCACAATGAGGACAAGGTTTTTATTCCAACCTGTTTCTAGTCCAGAAGCCAAATGGGTCATTCCAGCCCATACTCAATCTCAAAGTGCTGAACAAGTACATTTGGGTAATTCGGTTTCATATGGAGACTTTACGTTCCATCATTTTTGTCATGGTGCCGGAGGATTTTATGGTATCCCTTGATAATCCAAGATGCTTACCTCCATGTTCTTAAAGCATTGTTTCATCAGCGCTATCTCAGGTTTGCTATCCTCCAGCGTCATTTTCAGTTTCATGCCCTACCATTTGGACTGGCCACAGCTCCCAGAGTATTCACCAAAATTATGGTGGTAATGGCATCTTATCTCCGTCAGCAGGGCATAAGGATTTTTCCATACCTTGACGACTTCTTAATCCTGGCACAGTCTCAGGAATTGCTTCAGTATCATCTGCAACAGCTTGTTTACAGAGACACGGTTGGCTCATATATTGGGCAAAGTCCCTTGTTCCGTCACAACGGATGACTCATTTAGGGGCTGTGCTGGATTCAGGTCTGGATTCAGGTCTTCAGAGAGTATTTCTACCGCTGAACAAAATATCCAAAATTCAGTCAAGGATTCAGGAGCTGCTACACAGTCAAAGGGTATCCATTCACGCTGCAATGCGTGTGATAGGGTTGATGGTATTGACATTCGACATGGTGGAGTATGCTCCGTTCCATTCGAGGCTTCTGCAACGTCTGATCCTTTTCAAATGGAATTGTCATCAGACAATAAAAATGCAGACTATAGTCCTTCATCTGTGAGTAAGGTGGTCATTAGCCTGGTGGCCACAGACATCCCATCTGCACAAAGGAAGACCCTTTTGGATATCAGATTGGGAAATTCTGACACCGGATGCCAGTCTTCAGGGCTGGGGAGCAGTGTCAGGAAGGAGTTGCTTCCAGGGGCAGTGGAGCAAGGAAGAAAGTTGCCTGCCAATAAATAGATTGTAACTTCGGGCCATATCTATGGCACTTAATCAGGCAAAGGACATCCTTCAGGGGAAACTAGTCCAAATCCGCTCGGACAATGCAACGGCAGTAGTGTATCTCAACCATCAGGTAGGAACTCACAGCCAGTATGCAATAAAGGAGGTAAGTTGCACATTAAAGTGGGCAGAACTTCATCTTCCATCCTTATCCGAAGTGTTTATTCCGGGAGTCCCAAACTGGGAAGTGGATTTTCTCAGTCGACACGCCATTCATGCAAATGAATGGGCTTTACACCCAGAGATCTTCCAAAATCTGGTAGATAACTGGGGGTTACCAGAGATAGATGTCATGGCATCACACCAGAACAACAAGGTTCCCACATACGGTTCAAGAACAGAGGATCCCAGAGCGATCATTGTGGATGCCCTGTCCGTGAGGTGGGACTTACGCCTATGTGTTTCCACCAATTGCCCTGTTACCCAGGGTAATGCAAAAGGTAAAACAAGGAAAGGGCGCCGTGATACTAATAGCTCCAGCTTGACCCAGAAGACATTGGTACACAGATCTGCAGAGCATGTCGATGGATGCTTTAGTCTTACTCCCTTAAACGTCCAGATCTACTGTCTCGGGGTCCTTTCTATCACAAGCACCTGGATCGACTATCTTTGACGGCGTGGCTCTTAAGACTTCCATCCTGAAAGCAAGAGGATTCAAACAATGCTCAGAGCACGGAAACCTTCCTCAGCTCGCATTTATCACCAAATATGGCAAGCCTATATTCAATGGTGCAGTGACCGTAAATTTGACCCTAGGGCGTTCAGTTTTTCCAGAGTCCTGGCATTCCTTCAGGCAGGAATGGACAAAGGTCTACGGGTGGCTTCCTTGAGAGTGCAAGTGTCAGCATTGACTGTATGGTTCCAAAAGAAAATTGCTAAACTACAGGATGTGCGTACTTTGTTCCAGGGAATGCTGAACATTCAACCTCCTTTTGTTCCTCCTACAGTGTCTTTGGACTTAAGTTTAGTCCTAAAGGCCATTCAAGTTCCCCATTTGAGCCACTTAAACAAGTGGATCTTAAATGGTTGACAGCTAAAGTTCTCTTTCTACTGGCTATTGCTTCAGCTAGAAGAGTTTCAGATTTAGGGGCATTGTTATGTCGCCCTCCTTTTCTGATATTTTTTTTTTAAATCCAGATAGAGCGGTTCTCAGAACCAAATCTGTGTTTCTTCCTAAGGTGGTGTCTGAATTCGACCTTAACGAAGAAATTGTAGTCCCGGCCTTCCAGGGGCCGGACTTTTCTGCAAGAGATGCATCGTTGGACATAGTCCATGCCTTAAGGATCTACGTGGATCGTACCAGTGCCATCAGAAAGACAGACACTCTCTTCGTACTCTACGGATTTCACAAGAGAGGATGGCCTGCTGACCGCTGGCGAGGTGGCTTCGGATGACAATTTCAGAAGCATACTCTCAAGCTAATCTCCCTGTTCCGGCTAAGGTCTCTGCTCACTACTTGTAAGGTGGGTCAAGCATGGGCAGCACAACGTGGTGCTTCAGCAGGACAAATATGTAAGGCAGCCACGTGGTCCTCTGTTAACACATTCATCAGACATTATGCCGTGGATACCTTTGCCTCTCAGGACGCTGAATTCGGGCGATGGGTTCTGTAAATCAAGAGCGTCCACACCACTAAATTGCTTTGGGACATCCCAAGGTTATCCTTCCAGCTCAATCTGTTGGACAAATGGTCCTGATTGCATCTTCACATGCACCAGAGGATCCGTCTGTCACCAAAGGCCAGGATCTCCCTTCTGTGGTGGCTACAGTCTGGGGGTGCTCTGCGCCCCAGAGGCGAACCCCTATAGTGTTAGGGACCTGTCCGACAAGGTCATCATGAAGTAGGTGAGCAGGCTCATATACTGGCCAATATATGCAAAGAACCTCGAATGTTATGGTTATAATTTTAATGGTGTATGGTGCACCTGCACCCGTGTTCCTATATTGTGGCTACAGTCTTCTCACCTCGTCGCAGGACGGAGGTTCGGAATTCTGAACTGGATTCTGTTAACTACAGACGCAAGCCTTAGAGGTTGGGGAGCAGTCACTCGGGGTGCAGTTTCTAGGAAGATGGTTAAGTCAGGAGGTCATCCTTCCAATCAACATTCTGAAACCCAGGGCCATATACAACGCCCTTCTGCAGACCTCACATCTTCAAGATCGGGCAATTCAGGTCCAGTTGGACAATGTGACAACCGTAACGTACATAAACCGACAGGGCGGAGCGAAAAGCAGAGCAGCAATGTCAGAAGTGTCAAGAATTCTCCTCTGGGCTGAAAGAAACTTTGTGGCATCCAGAAGTAGAGAACTGGAAAGCGGACTTCCTCAGCAGACACGACCTGCACCTATGGGAGTGGGGCCTTCACCCGGAAGTGTTTAGGTGCTTGACAAGTCGATGGGGATATCCACAGATCGACATGGCCTCTCGTCTCAACAAGAAGCTCAGGTGATATTGTTCCAGGTCGAGAGACCCACAGGCATTGGCGATAGACGCCCTGCCAACTCCATGGGTCCATCAGATGGTTTACGTGTTTCCTCCACTTCCTCTGATCCCAAGAATTCTAAAGCGAATAAAAAGGGAAAAGGTTCAAGCAATACTCATTACTCCGGACTGGCCAAGATGGGCCTGGTACGCGGATCTTCTAGAGATGCTCTTCGAAGATCCGTGGCCACTATCTCTTCGCGAGTATCTTCTGCAACAGGGCCCGTTCGTCTATCAGGACTTACCACGGCTACGTTTGACAGCATGGAAGTTGAACGGCTTATTCTAGCCAGGAGTGGGATCCCTCAAAAGGTTATCCTGACTATGATCTAAGCCGGAAAGGGGGTAACGTCTAAGCATTACCGTCGTATTTGGAAGAAATATGTCTCTTGGTGTGAGAGCAGAAATTATTCTGTGGTGGAATTTCATCGGGGACGTTTCCTGCTTTTCTGCAGGCAGGCGTGGATGTGGGCCTGCGTCTGTTCTCCATAAGTCCAGATTTCGGCCTTGTCCATTTTCTTTCAGAAACAATTGGCTTCTCTCCCTGAGGTCCAGACATTCTTGAAAGGTGTTCTGCACATCCATCCTCCCTTTGTGCCTCCCACGGCACCTTGGGATCTCTATGTGGTGCTGCAGCTCCTCCAATCTGACTGGTTTGAACAGTTACAGGAGGTGGAAGTAAAATATCTTACGTGGCAGACAATCCCATTGTTGGCCTTGGCTTCAGCAAGACGTGTGTCGGGGCTGGGGGCTTTGTCTCACAAAAGTCCCTATTTAATTTTTCATGAGGACTCAGAACTCGTCAGCAATTTCTTCCTAAAGTGGTGTCCGCATTTCACATCAACCAACCTATTGTGGTTCCGGTTGAAACCGACACCTCTGCTACTTCAAAGTCTTTGGATGTTGTGAGGGCTTTGAAGATGTATGTGAAAAGAACAACTCGTCACAGAAAAACGGACTCGCTGTTTGTTCTTTATGATCCCAATAAGATTGGGTGTCCTGTTTCAAAGCAGACAATTGCCCGCTGGATCAGATGTACTATCAAGATGCTTATTCCACGGCAGGTTTGCCATATCCAAAATCTGTACAGACCCACTCTACTAGGTCAGTGGGTTTCCCCTGGGCGGCTGCCCGGGGTGTCTCGGCTTTACAGCTCTGCCGAGCAGCTACTTGGTCAGGTTCGAACACGTTTGCTAAGTTCTACAAGTTCGATACATGGCCTCTGAGGATCTTCTGTTTGGTCAATCAGTTCTGCAGGAACCTCGACACTCTCCCACCCGGTTTGGGAGCTTTGGTATTTCCTCATGGTACTATATGGACCCCAGTATCCTCTAGGACGTAAGAGAAAATAGGATTTTAATTACCTACCGGTAAATTATTTTCTCGTAGTCCATAGAGGATACTGGGTGCCTGCCCAGTGCTTCGTTCTTCCTGCACTGTTACTTGGTTATGAATGTTGGTTCAGCCGTTGCTGTTCCTGTTTCAAGTTTGGTTAGCTTGGCTTTCCTCTTGTTGAGTGTGCTGGTTCGGAATCTCACCACTATTTTTATCTATCCTTCTCTCAAAGTATGTCCATCTCCTCGGGCACAGTTTCCTAGACTGAGTCTGGTAGGAGGGGCATAGAGGGAGGAGCCAGCCCACACTATCAAATTCTTAAAGTGCCCATGGCTCTTCGTGGACCCGTCGGTACCCCATGGTACTAAATGGACCCCAGTATCCTCTACGGACTACGAGAAAAGGATTTACCGGTAGGTAATTAAAATCCTATTTTTTAGTTAGCCCTTCTCCATAAAAAAGTGTTCAGGACTTTGAAGTGTAATGGTGCACATTTCAACTCTGTCAGAAAGGATGGCACTTTTACAGGAGATACATATGTTTGAATGCAGCCTCACACTAGAAAGTATAATTTTGTTATTGCAGTGAGTATGTTTTTACATTAGTTTTTAGAGTGTACTCTTGCTTTCTTACCCCTTATTATGCATTATAGTAGTTTAATGTTTTTTGTTTTTGTATTTTTCAAAGGTCACCAAGGAAAAGACGTTCAAGGTCCCGTTCTGGATCCAGGAAGCGTAAGCACAGAAAACGTTCTCGCTCAAGGTCAAGGGAAAGAAAACGAAAGACCTCCAGGTCATACTCAAGTGAAAGAAGAGCAAGAGAGCGAGAGAAAGAGAGACAAAAAAAAGGCTTGCCTGCTATTCGTTCCAAAACTCTTAGTGGTATGCATAACGCTCAAATTTTACATTTGTTTTTATTGGCAACTTTTATGTTATGTATTTGGAGGTATTTGTGTAGTGTAGAAATCTCATGTGTTATGTATTGTTTACCCATTCCTTTAGTGTGCAGTACCACGCTGTGGGTGGGACAGGTTGACAAAAAGGCCACTCAACAAGACTTGACAAACGTATTTGAAGAGTTCGGGCAAATTGAATCAATCAATGTAAGTCACCAATTCCCTATTACAAACTGAGCATGAGTTATTTTGTTTGGACAGTTTAAAGTATTGTAGAATTCCAGATATGTAAATTGGGTGATCATCTAGCCCAATTTTTTGACAAGCGGAGGTGAAGGGTGCACTTAACACTTACTCCACAGTCACACCTATGGACTCACATCTGTAATGGATGGTGGCCTGTGCACTGCTGCATTTTTACAGAACAGGGATCATGGCAATATTGAATTTTTCAATAAGGTTCTTTTATTGTAAGTTGGAATGGATGTGCATTTGTAATGTTTGTGCAGTCAGAATTTGCATAAAGTTAGGAGCATTAGATGGAATAATCACAAGGGCTTTGTGCTGTGTTAATAATGTTGCTGTACCTACTTTTCTCTTACGTCCTAGTTGATGCTAGGGTCCACATTAGTACCATGGGGTATAGACTGGTCCACTAGGAGCGATTGGCACTTTGAGAGTGTGGGCTGGCTCCTCCCTCTATGCCCCTCCTACCAGACTCAGTTTAGAAAATGTGCCCGGAGGAGTCAGTCACAGCTAGGGGAGCTCTACAGAGCTTCTCTGTAAAAGTTTTTTTTTTTTTTAGAGTTTTTTTATTTTACAGGGAGGCTACTGGCAACAGCCTCCCTGCTTCGTGGGACTAAGGGGGGGAGTAGTGTCCGCCCTGAGGGGTCTGAGCCACTATCTCAGCTGACAGGATACTGAGCTCCTGAGGGTATCGAACGTTCCCCGCCACAGGGGATCGCTCACCCCGGCAGCATGCCGCCACCCCCTTACAGAGCCAGATGATCAGTGGAGAGTCAGTCACCGGCCCCCCTAGCAAGCGGGGAGCCGGTGTAAAGATGGCGGCAACAGGGTATGGAGCGCAGTACTGACAGCGCTCCGGGCCTCAGCGGTACATAGTACGGCGCTGTGAGGGGCATGATTCCTCAGGCCAGTATAATCTCTAGAAGAGCAGGAAGACAGCGCCATTAAGGGGGCGGAGCTTCTCAGAGCGGACCCAGTAGCGTTCAGCGCCATTTTCCTGCCTGCAGAAACGATGTCAGTGAAGAGCAGTCCCTTCTTATCAACTCCAGCTCTCTCTTACTGTACCAGAGGGTTGTAGAAGGGGGGAGGCTGTATACAGGCTGTGTGACCTATTAAGGTACACAGTCAGCGCTGGTTGGCGTCTCCCTTTACCTTGAAAGCGCTGTGTGTGGGTTGGCTCCAATCTCTGTGTCTCTCTTGCCATTCTTGGGGGTGAAACTGTTTAGCCTCCCCTGTGTGTGTGTGTGTGTGTGTGTGTGTGTGTGTGTGTGTGTGTGTGTGTGTGTGTGTGTGTGTGTGTGTGTGTGTGTGTGTGTGTGTGTGTGTGTGTGGAGTTTTTGGGGTCTCCATTTAACTATGTCCAGGTACTCTGTGTCATATGCTGCAGAGGATATGTCCTCCCAGGATGATCTCATTCCATGTAATCAGGATTGCACTGTTTTAGTGCAGATACCAGCATGGGAGCCTGAATTGGTATCCTCTATCAAATCTATGATTTCTTAGAATTCTACTAGGATTGCACAGAATGAATCTGCAACTCAGGTTTTACAGAACTTTATGGCAGTTTGGTCCGGTTCTGTTACCTCGGGACCCCCCTCTGTAGGTTCCCACAAACGTGCTCTTGCCCAGATTATGCAAGGCGACACGGATACCGATTCTGACATGGCAGACGGCGATGGGGATGTGCTCAGGGGAGCCGCATCTTTGCTAAAGGGGTACAGTTGATGATAGAGGCTATTAGGGATGTGTTGAATATTGCTGATACAACACCTGAGCAGGTTGAGGAGGCTTACTTCACGGACAATAAGAAAGCTTCGTTAACCTTCCCTGCATCCAAAGAATTAAATGCTATTTTCTCCGACGTCCTAGTGGATGCTGGGGACTCCGTCAGGACCATGGGGAATAGCGGCTCCGCAGGAGACAGGGCACAAAATTTAAAAGTTTGACCACTAGGTGGTGTGTACTGGCTCCTCCCCCTATGACCCTCCTCCAAGCCTCAGTTAGGTTTTTGTGCCCGTCCGAGCAGGGTGCAATCTAGGTGGCTCTCATAAAGAGCTGCTTAGAGTAAAAGTTTTGATAGTTTTATTATTTTCAGTGAGTCCTGCTGGCAACAGGCTCACTGCAACGAGGGACCTAGGGGAGAAGAAGTGAACTCACCTGCGTGCAGGATGGATTTGCTTCTTAGGCTACTGGACACTAGCTCCAGAGGGACGATCACAGGTACAGCCTGGATGGGTCACCGGAGCCGCGCCGCCGACCCCCTTGCAGATGCCGAAGTAAGAAGAGGTCCAGAAACCGGCGGCTGAAGGCTTTTCAGTCTTCATGAGGTAGCGCACAGCACTGCAGCTGTGCGCCATTGCGCTCAGCAACACTTCACACCGGCGGTCACTGAGGGTGCAGGGCGCTGGGGGGGGCGCCCTGGGCAGCAATGTTAATACCTTTCTGGCTAAAAAGAATACATCACATATAGTCCATGAGGCTATATGGATGTATTTCACCCCTGCCAGGTCTCAGAAAAACCGGGAGAAGAGCCCGCCGGAATAGGGGGCGGGGCCTATCTCCTCAGCACACAGCGCCACTGCTAGGAAGGCTCCCAGGCTCTCCCCTGCACTGCACTACAGAAACAGGGTAAAAAACAGAGAGGGGGGGGCATTTTTTGGCGATATTATATATATTTAAGCAGCTATAATGAAACAACACTTATATAAGGTTGTTCCTATATAATTATAGCGCTTTGGTGTGTGCTGGCAAACTCTCCCTCTGTCTCCCGAAAGGGCTAGTGGGGTCCTGTCTTCTATCAGAGCATTCCCTGTGTGTCTGCTGTGTGTCGGTACGTGTGTGTCGACATGTATGAGGACGATGTTGGTGTGGAGGCGGAGCAATTGCCGGTAATGGTGATGTCACCCCCTAGGGAGTCGACACCGGAATGGATGGCTTTGTTTATGGAATTACGTGATAATGTCAGCACGCTGCAAAAGTCGGTTGACGACATGAGACGACCGGCAAACCAGTTAGTACCTGTACAGGCGTCTCAAACACCGTCAGGGGCTGTAAAACGCCCTTTGCCTCAGTCGGTCGACACAGACCCAGACACGGACACCGAATCTAGTGTCGACGGTGAAGAAACGAACGTATTTTCCAGTAGGGCCACACGTTATATGATCACGGCAATGAAGGAGGCTTTGCATATCTCTGATACTGCAAGTACCACAAAAAGGGGTATTATGTGGGGTCTGAAAAAACTACCTGTAGTTTTTCCTGAATCAGAGGAATGGAATGACGTGTGTGATGAAGCGTGGGTTACCCCTGATAAAAAACTGCTAATTTCAAAGAAGTTATTGGCATTATACCCTTTCCCGCCAGAGGTTAGGGTGCGCTGGGAAACACCCCCTAGGGTGGACAAGGCGCTCACACGTTTATCCAAACAAGTGGCGTTACCGTCTCCTGATACGGCCGCCCTCAAGGATCCAGCTGATAGGAGGCTGGAAAATACTCTAAAAAGTATATACACACATACTGGTGTTATACTGCGACCAGCAATCGCCTCAGCCTGGATGTGCAGTGCTGGGGTGGCTTGGTCGGATTCCCTGACTGAAAATATTGATACCCTGGATAGGGACAGTATTTTATTGACTATAGAGCAATTAAAGGATGCATTCCTTTATATGCGAGATGCACAGAGGGATATCTGCACTCTGGCATCAAGAGTAAGTGCGATGTCCATATCTGCCAGAAGAAGTCTATGGACACGACAGTGGTCAGGCGATGCGGATTCCAAACGGCATATGGAAGTATTGCCGTATAAGGGGGAGGAATTATTTGGGGTCGGTCTATCGGATTTGGTAGCCACGGCAACAGCCGGGAAGTCCACCTTTTTACCTCAAGTCCCCTCCCAGCAGAAAAAGACGCAGTCTTTTCAGCCGCAGTCCTTTCGTTCCTATAAGAACAAGCGAGCAAAAGGACATTCATATTTGCCCCGAGGCAAAGGAAAGGGTAAGAGACTGCAGCAAGCAGCCTCTTCCCAGGAGCAGAAGTCCTCCCCGGCTTCTGCAAAGGCCTCAGCATGACGCTGGGACCTTACAAGCGGACTCAGGGGCGGTGGGGGGTCGCCTCAAGAATTTCAGCGCACAGTGGGCTCACTCGCAGGTGGACCCCTGGATCCTGCAGGTAGTATCTCAGGGTTACAGGTTGGAATTCGAGAAGTCTCCCCCTCGCCGGTTCCTAAAATCTGCTTTGCCAACGTCTCCCTCAGACAGGGCGACGGTATTGGAAGCCATTCACAAGCTGTATTCTCAGCAGGTGATAATCAAGGTACCCCTTCTACAACAGGGAAAGGGGTATTACTCCACGCTATTTGTGGTACCGAAGCCGGACGGCTCGGTAAGACCTATTCTAAATCTGAAATCTCTGAACCTGTACATACAAAAATTCAAGTTCAAGATGGAGTCACTCAGAGCAGTGATAGCGAATCTGGAAGAAGGGGATTTTATGGTGTCCTTGGACATCAAGGATGCTTACCTTCATGTCCCAATTTGCCTTTCACACCAAGGGTACCTCAGGTTCGTGGTACAAAACTGTCATTACCAGTTTCAGACGCTGCCGTTTGGATTGTCCACGGCACCCAGGGTCTTTACCAAGGTAATGGCCGAAATGATGATCCTTCTTCGAAGAGAAGGCGTATTAATTATCCCTTACTTGGACGATCTCCTGATAAGGGCAAGATCCAGAGAACAGCTGGAGGTCGGAGTAGCACTAACTCAAGTAGTGCTCCAACAGCACGGGTGGATTCTGAATTTTCCAAAATCCCAACTGATCCCGACGACACGTCTGCTGTTCC
Organism: Pseudophryne corroboree; assembly: GCF_028390025.1. Lineage (NCBI taxonomy): Eukaryota > Metazoa > Chordata > Amphibia > Anura > Myobatrachidae > Pseudophryne > Pseudophryne corroboree. The sequence goes on along the minus strand of NC_086447.1, from coordinate 636,694,094 downwards.
TAGGGATGATTCTGGACACTGTTCAGAAAAAGGTATTTCTTCCGGAGGAGAAAGCCAGGGAGTTATCCGAACTCGTCAGGAACCTCCTAAAACCAGGGACAGTGTCTGTGCATCAATGCACAAGAGTCCTGGGAAAAATGGTGGCTTCTTACGAAGCGATTCCATTCGGCAGATTCCATGCACGAATTTTTCAGTGGGATCTGCTAGACAAATGGTCCGGATCGCATCTGCAGATGCATCAGCGGATAAAATTGTCGACAAGGACAAGGGTCTCTCTGCTATGGTGGTTGCAGAGTGCTCATCTGTTAGAGGGCCGCAGATTCGGCATACAGAACTGGGTCCTAGTGACCACGGATGCCAGCCTGAGAGGCTGGGGAGCGGTCACACAAGGAAGAAACTTCCAGGGCGTGTGGTCAAGCCTGGAAACGTCTCTTCACATAAATATACTGGAACTAAGAGCAATCTACAATGTTCTAAGCCTGGCAAAACCTCTGCTTCAGGGTCAGCCGGTGTTGATCCAGTCGGACAACATCACGGCAGTCGCCCACGTAAACAGACAGGGCGGCACAAGAAGCAGGAGGGCAATGGCAGAAGCTGCAAGGATTCTTCGCTGGGCGGAAAATCATGTGATAGCACTGTCAGCAGTGTTCATCCCGGGAGTGGACAACTGGGAAGCAGACTTCCTCAGCAGACACGATCTTCACCCGGGAGAGTGGGGACTTCATCCAGAAGTCTTCCACATGATTGTAGTCCATTGGGAAAGACCAATGGTGGACATGATGGCGTCCCGCCTCAACAAAAAACTGGACAGGTATTGCGCCAGGTCAAGAGACCCTCAGGCAATAGCTGTGGACGCTCTGGTAACACCATGGGTGTACCAGTCAGTGTATGTGTTCCCTCCTCTGCCTCTCATACCCAAGGTACTGAGAATTATACGGCAAAGGGGAGTAAGAACGATACTAGTGGCTCCGGACTGGCCAAGAAGGACTTGGTACCCGGAACTTCAGGAGATGCTCACGGAAGATCCGTGGCCTCTACCTCTAAGAAGGGATCTGCTTCAGCAGGGACCGTGTCTATTCCAAGACTTACCGCGGCTGCGTTTGACGGCATGGCGGTTGAACGCCGGATCCTAAGGGAAAAAGGCATTCCGGAAGAGGTCATCCCTACCCTGGTCAAAGCCAGGAAGGAGGTGACTGCACAACATTATCACCGCATTTGGAGAAAATATGTTGCATGGTGTGAGGCCAGGAAGGCCCCGACAGAGGAATTTCAACTGGGTCGATTCCTACATTTCCTGCAAACAGGATTATCTATGGGCCTCAAATTAGGGTCCATTAAGGTTCAAATTTCGGCCCTGTCGATTTTCTTCCAGAAAGAATTGGCTTCAGTTCCTGAAGTCCAGACTTTTGTAAAAGGAGTACTACATATACAGCCCCCGGTTGTGCCCCCAGTGGCACCGTGGGATCTCAATGTAGTTTTGGATTTTCTCAAATCCCATTGGTTTGAGCCACTCAAATCTGTAGATTTGAAATATCTTACATGGAAAGTAACCATGCTACTGGCCCTGGCTTCAGCCAGGAGAGTGTCGGAATTGGCGGCTTTATCGTATAAAAGCCCATATCTGATTTTCCATTCGGACAGGGCAGAATTGAGGACGCGTCCTCATTTTCTGCCTAAGGTGGTATCAGCGTTTCACCTGAACCAGCCTATTGTGGTGCCTGCGGCTACTAGCGATTTGGAGGATTCCAAGTTGCTAGACGTTGTCAGAGCATTGAAAATCTGTCAATGCCCACTCCACAAGGAAGGTGGGCTCATCTTGGGCGGCTGCCCGAGGGGTCTCGGCATTACAACTCTGCCGAGCAGCTACGTGGTCAGGGGAGAACACGTTTGTAAAATTCTACAAATTTGATACCCTGGCTAAGGAGGACCTGGAGTTCTCTCATTCGGTGCTGCAGAGTCATCCGCACTCTCCCGCCCGTTTGGGAGCTTTGGTATAATCCCCATGGTCCTGACGGAGTCCCCAGCATCCACTAGGACGTCAGAGAAAATAAGAATTTACTCACCGGTAATTCTATTTCTCGTAGTCCGTAGTGGATGCTGGGCGCCCATCCCAAGTGCGGATTGTCTGCAATACTTGTACATAGTTATTGTTACAAAAAAATCGGGTTGTTTATTGTTGTGAGCCATCTTTTCAGAGGCTCCTACGTTATCATACTGTTAACTGGGTTCAGATCACAAGTTGTACGGTGTGATTGGTGTGGCTGGTATGAGTCTTACCCGGGATTCAAAATCCTTCCTTATTGTGTACGCTCGTCCGGGCACAGTATCCTAACTGAGGCTTGGAGGAGGGTCATAGGGGGAGGAGCCAGTACACACCACCTAGTGGTCAAACTTTTAAATTTTGTGCCCTGTCTCCTGCGGAGCCGCTATTCCCCATGGTCCTGACGGAGTCCCCAGCATCCACTACGGACTACGAGAAATAGAATTACCGGTGAGTAAATTCTTATTTTTGAAAACCCTAAAAGGGTTCTGGTTGCTTTCCCCTTCCCTGAGGAGGATAGAAAAAAATGGGAAAACCCACCCATAGTGGACGCGTCTGTATCCACTCTCTCTCAAAAAGTGGTTTTACCGGTTCCAGGATCAACCGCCTTAAAGAAGCCGGCTGATCGCAAACTTGATACTACGCTAAAATCCATATACACTGCTTCATGGGCGATACTACGTCCTCCTATTGCCTGTGCATGGATTTCCAAAGCTATAGTAAAGTGGTCAGGCACATTACTTGAGGATTTGGATACAATGGATAAAAGTGACGTTGAATTGTTTTTACGTAACAGTCAGGATTCTGCAGGATTTATTGTGGAATCCATGAAAGTCCTGGGTTCAATGGCTGCAAGAATTTCTTCCATGTCTGTCTCAGCTCGTCGAGGACTGTGGCTGCGCCAGTGGTCAGCCGACGCGGAATCCAGGAGAGGTGTGGAGACCCTACCCTACACAGATCAGGCTCTCTTTGGGGAAGCGTTGGATGCGTGGATTTCCACGGCTACATCGGGTAAGTCACCTTTTCTTCCCTCAGCTGAACCTGCTACAAAGAAAACTTTTTCTTCAGCTGCATCACAGTCCTTTCGGGTTGCTAAAACCAGAAAGGCCAAACCTTCCAACACCTTCTTTAGAGGAGGTTGACCAAAATCCAAGAAACCTGCTGCTGCAGGTTCCCAGGAACAGAAACCCGCTTCAGATACTCGAAAGTCCTCAGCATGACGGTGAACCGTGCGGCCTGGAGGTTTGGCTGGTAGGGGCGAGACTCAGACATTTCAGTGACGTCTGAGTGTCGTCCGGCCTGAATCCCTGGGTACAAGATATTGTGTCTTAGGGGTACCGGCTGGAATTTCAAGATCTCCCTCCTCACCGGTTCTTCAAATCAGGCTTGCCAGCTTTGCCGGCCGACAGGGCTATCCTACAGGGAGCCATTCAGAAGTTGGTGGAGGCACAGGTTATTGTACCAGTTCCTCCCCAGATGCAAAACGAGGGTTACTATTTGAACCTTTTCGTGGTACCAAAACCGGATGGTTCGGTCAGGTCCATTCTGAACTAGAAATCACTTAACCCCTTTCTGAGGGAGTTCAAGTTCAAAATGAAGTCTCTAAGGGCAGTGATATCAGGTCTGGACGAGGGAGAATTCCTGGTATCCCTGGATATCAAGGATGCATTCCTCCACATTCTGATTTGGCTGCCGCATCAATCTTATCTCCGATTCGCATTGTTGGACTGTCATTTTCAGTTCCAGACCCTGCCATTCCGCCTCTCCACAGCACCGAGGGTATTCACCAAGGTGATGGTGGAAATGATAGTTCTCTTCCACAGACAGGGGGTAAACATAATTCCATATCTGGACGATCTGCTGATAAAGGCATCGTCCAAGGAGAAGCTGTTACAGTCCTTTCTTCTCATGACCCACCTGCTCAGGGAACACGGTTGGATCCTGAATCTTCCAAAATCACATTTGGAACCAACCAGGAGGTTGTCTTTTCTGGGAATGATCCTCGACACGGAAGTGCAGAGGGTGTTTCTTCCAGAGGAAAAAGCGTTAGTGATACAAATAATGGTCCGGGATGTCCTGAAGCCAGCCCGGGTTTTGGTTCATCAGTGCATGTGCCTTCTGGGGAAGATGGTGGCCTCTTGCAAGGCTCTACAGTACGGAAGGTTTCATTCTCTGTCCTTCCCACTGGATCTCCTAAACAAGTGGTCGGGATCCCATTTACATATAGACAGAGAATATGTCTGTCGCCAAAGGCCAGGATTTCACTCCTCTGGTGGCTACAATTACCTCACCTTCTGGAGGGCCGCAGGTTCGGGATTCAGGACTGGATCCTTCTAACCACGGATGCAAGTCTCCGGGGCTGGGGCGCAGTCACTCAAGGGGAAATCTTCCAAGGAAGGTGGTCAAGTCTGGAAGCCGGCCTGCCGATAAACATTCTGGAACGAAGAGCCGTCTACAACGGTCTTCTTCAAGCGGCCCATCTTCTGAGAAATTGGGCCATTCAAGTGCAGTCGGACAACGTAATGACAGTGGCTTACATAAACCGACAGGGTGGAATGAAGAGCAGAACTACCATGTCAGAGGTAACCAGAATAATCCTCTGGGCAGAAAAACACGCACCGTCAGCAATCTTCATTCTGGGAGTAGACAACTGGAAAGCGGACTTCCTCAGCAGACATGATCTCCATCCGGGGGAGTGGGGTCTCCATCCGGAAGTGTTCAAGGAAGTAACAGATCTTTGGGGTGTACCTCAAATGGACATGATGGCCTCTCGTCTCTCGTCAAGAAGCTTCGGCGGTATTGTTCAAGGTCGAGGGACCCGCAAGCAGTGGCGGTGGATGCCCTAGTGACTTCGTGGGTTTTCCAGTCGGTGTACGTGTTTCCGCTACTCTCACTCATTCCAAGAGTGCTAAAGCTCATAAGGAGAACAAGGGTTCAAGCCATCCTCATTGCTCCAGACTGGCCAAGAAGGTCTTGGTACGCGGATCTACTGCTGGAAGAGCCGAGGCCTCTTCCTCTTCGGGAGGACCTGCTGCAGCAGGGACCGTTCGCCTATCAAGACTTACCATGGCTTTGTTTGACGGCATGGAGGTTGAACGCCAGATACTATCTAGGAAAGGGCATTCCGAACAAGGTTATTCCTACCCTGATACAGGCTAGGAAAGGAGTAAAATCTAAACATTACCATCGTATTTGGAAGAAATATGTATCTTGGTGTGAGTCCAAGAAGTTTCCTACGGTGGAGTTTCAACTGGGACGGTTTCTCCTCTTCCTGCAAGCAGGTGTGGATAGGAACCATAAAGGTCCAGATTTCGGCCCTATCCATTTTATTCCAGAAACAGTTGGCTGCCCTCCCTGAGGTTCAGACTTTTTTGAAGGGAGTTCTGCACATCCAACCTCCCTTTGTGCTGCCTACGGCGCCCTGGGATCTTAACGTGGTGTTGCATTTCCTCCAGTCGGACTGGTTTGAGCCTCTACAGGAGGTTAAGGTCAAGTTTCTCACTTGGAAGGCTGTCACTTTGTGTGCCTTAGCTTCTGCTAGACGTGTATCGGAGTTGGGGGCTTTGTCATGCAAAAGCCCCTACTTGATCTTCCATGAAGATAGAGCTGAGCTTCGGACATGTCAGCAGTTTCTTTTCCGAAGGTTGTGTCGGCATTTCATATCAACCAGCCTATTGTGGTGCCAGTTGCTACTGACTCCTCAATTTCATCAAAGTCCTTAGATGTTGTAAGGTCTCTAAAAATCTATGTGAGGAGGACTGCTCGTCACAGAAAATCGGACTATTATTGTCCTGTATAATCCCAAGAAAATTGGGTGTCCTGTTTCTAAGCAGACGATCTCTCGCTGGATCAGGTTCACTATCCAGCATGCGTATTCTACGGCAGGCTTGGCGTGTCCCACTCTACTCGTAAGGTTTGTTCTTCCTGGGCGGCTGCCCGGGGTGTCTCGGCTTTACAACTCTGCCGAGCAGCTACTTGGTCTGGGTCGAACACGTTCACAAAGTTCTACAAGTTCGATACTTTGGCCTCTGAGGACCTTAAGTTTAAGTTTGGTCAATCAGTTCTGCAGGAGCCTCCGCAATCTCCCTCCCGTTCTAGGAGCTTTGGTACATCCCCATGGTACTAATGTGGACCCCAGTATCCTCTAGGACGTAAGAGAAAATAGGATTTCTGCTGCGGGGTACACTGGGATTCACAAGGAATAACATTGGTGTGTAGAGTAGGATCTTGATCCGAGGCACCAACAGGCTCAAAGCTTTGACTGTTCCCAAGATGCACAGCGCGGCCTCCTCTATAACCCCGCCTCCGCGCACAGGAGCTCAGTTTGTAAGTTGGTGCCATGCAGTAAGCAGGCAATCAACAGGGGTGCTGCTCTTGCAGCCTATATTATAGCTTAATTTCAGGAAAAAAGAAGAAATGTGATGACTTCAAGGGCTGCAACTTTCATATATGTCAAATAGAAATCCTCTGCTGCAGCTCCATCACTCTCCCAGCGGCGCTGTATACTCCCGGGCCCTGGTTGCCGGGTCACTACAGCGGAGGCTCCGGTGTCTTTCCTGTCAGTCACACACACTCGCCGCTGCCCTCTGTGATCACGTGGCGGCAGGTACAAGGGGAGGTAAGAGGTCACTTTGGCCCGTTTTTATCGCGATCCTGCGCAGCCGTGGGGGGCGGGCTGCGCGTGCTGGTGTGGACACTGTTAAGGGCAGCCGCTCCTCTAGTCACCGGGGCACCTGTGGTGGGTTTTCTCTTCATAAAACCCCGTTTTATTACAGCCTGGAGTGCCCGGTGGGGAAGCCAGCAGGGGGATAAGGCCTAACCTGTAACCCCTTTTCCAGCCCCAGGGCGCCATTTGGGTAAATGTTCCTGCCCTGGAGCTGCATATCTCTCCCTCACTCCCTGTCCGCCGCCATCACATGGAGCTGCGCTGTTCCTGGGACTGCTGGGGCAAATCCTCCTCTGTAAAGCCGCCTTTTCGCTAGCGCTGTGCATTTTACAGGACACTTAAGTATTCTACCTGTCAAGGAACAGTGTTAATTAAGAAAGAGTGCATACATTCAGGGTTGTGTGGTACAAACACCCTGTGATATACATCCTGTATCTACTGTGTTTTGTTATATCTACTGTTTACATATATAGCTATACTGAGTATTACTTTATAATGCTAGTCCAGTGCAGTTTTATGGTGTATAATTTCTGCATGGTACGCTTGTGACTATATATGTGTGTGTGCATGTAGCTGCTGCGTGGCTGCCATCTCGGGTATTTCACTCAGCTTGCAACTCCTATATATTGTAACCTGAGGGGGCTAAGTACGTCAAGTTTATAAACTGATATAGGTATTTCACAAGATATACTTGCTGTGTATTTTTCTTTGTTATTTACAGTCACCATATATCTCTTGGATTCCCGGTTTGTGCTGACAGGAAAGTCACACTACACTGGGAATTCTTGCTAAGGTATATCGATGCTAAGATTGTACTAGGTTTCCTGATATTGTACTTATCATTATGTCAGCTACACAAGTCAATGAAACTGGGGCTTCTCCCACATTGCGTGGTGATGCTGCAGTCACTTTTGAGGATTACATGGCAGCAGAGAGTTCAGGTTCAGGGGGTTCCTTACCCCCCAGTGGATCTGTAGCACCGGGGGCAACTAATGACCCGCCTTGGGCTACCTTCTCCACATTGTTGAATACGCTGGTAACTAAACTTACGCCCCCTGTGGGACCTCCCATGTTTATGGTCCCTACAGTTAATCCGCCGTTGGCGGATCAAATTTCAACACATTTACAGCACTTGAACCGATCGCTGACTAAAAATAAGTCTCACAATCCACCGCTGTCCCGGACACATCCTCTGAGGAGGATGGTGCATATACTGACCCCACAGACACGGACTCTGATGCTTCTAATGGGGAAGGCAAGTCACTGGTGGATGTCCCTGATTTGATTGAGGCTATCAGACTTATTCTGCAGGTCTTTGATGAACCTGAGCCTGCGGCTGTCTCTAAAAATTCTGACAGATTTAAACGTAAGAAAGTGGTTAAACAAGTTTTACCTCATTCTCAACACCTGACTGACATACTTCAGGAATCCTTGGAAAATCCAGGTACGAAATTCACACCCCATAAGAGACTGTTGGCTCGGTATCCTCTCTCTGCTGCGCTTTGTAAAAATTGGGAAACTCCTCCACCTGTAGATTCTCATGTGGCTCGCATGGTAGATTCCTCAGCTCTGCCAGTAACTACCGTCACCTCTCTGAAGGAACCGACGGATAGAAAGTGTGGAGGGTTGTCTAAAAGCGATTTATACCCTAACGGAGGCTGTGCATAGGCCAACCATTGCAGCAACTTGGGCTGCTGAAGCTGTTGAAGTATGGGCTCAGGAGCTGGAGGCGGAGCTGCCTTCCGACATTTCTGATCATGCTAGACAATGTCTCATATATTGCCACGGCTTCTCTGTACCTTAAGGAGTCGGTTTCCGATGCCGGGGTGCTGGCGGTCAAGCCTGCCACTACGTCCATCTTGGCTCACCGTATCCTGTGGTTGAGATCCTGGTCGGTGGATATGGATTCTAAGAAAACCCTGGAGGTGCTTCCTTTTAAAGGAGACATTCTTTTTGGTGAAGACCTGAATTAGATTGTGGCTGATCTGGCTACTATTAAAACAGCTTGCCTACCTAGTACGGCTCTTTCCACACAGAAGGCTAAAAGTACATTCCCTCGGCCCTTTCGTCCTCCAGGTAAAGCAAAAGGTCAGGCGTACCAAAGCAGACTCGTGCTTCCAAACCTGACAAGCCCAGACCGAAGCGGGCCTGGGCTGCCCGTCAGCCTGCTTCCAAAACTGAAAAGCCTGCCGCATGACGGGGCAGGCCTCCCTCTGGGGGGTCCCAGGGTGGGGGGCTGGCTTCTACGTTTTTCCCAGGAATGGTTGAAGACCACTTCGTATACCTGGGTAAGGGAAGTCGTCACTCGAGGTTACGCCGTACTCTTCAAGACCCGTCCCACCTCATCGATTTTGCCTGACAGATGTCCCTTTGGATCCGATGAAGGCAAACTCTCTCCATTTGGAGGTACAATCCCTCCTGACCACAGGAGTGGTGGTACGGGTGCCTCTGGCTCAGCGAAGCAAAGGGTTCTATTCACCGCTGTTCCTAGTCCCGAAACCGAACGGGTCCTCGCGGCACATTCTCAATCTCAAGTCCTTGAACAAGTGTGAGGATCTCCAAGTTTCGTATGTAAATTCTTCGCTCTATTGTTCTGGCCTTAGAGACTGGGGACTTTATGGTCTCCCTGGACATACAGGATGCCTACCTGCATATTCCTATTGCAGTGTCTCATCAGCAGTACCTGAGGTTTGCGGTGGGCAACCTTGATTACCAATTTCGGGCGTTACACTTTGGTTTGACAACTGCTCCCCGAGTTTTCACCAAAGTAATGGCGGTCATGACTGCTACACTCCGCCGTCAAGGGGTCAGGATCCTGCCGTACCTAGATGATTTGTTGATCCTGGCAAATTCCCCAGACATTCTCCTGTGTCATCTAGATCTGACTGTCCAGGTCATGACAGCCCACGGGTGGCTTGTCAACTGGAAGAAATCATCCCTGGTTCCTGCTCGGAGCATGGTACACCTGGGAGCGTTATTGGACACTCACAACCAGCGGTTGTTCTTGTCTCAGGAGAAGGTCCTGAAACTTCAGGACAGGATTCGATAATTCTTGTCTCGCCCGCAAGTGTCGATTGATTCGCCAATGCAAGTGCTAGGTCTCATGGTGTTGGCTTTCGACATGGTGGAGTATGCTCAGTTCCATTCTCGCCCTCTGCAGAAGTTAATTCTGACCAAGTGGGACGGCCTGCCTCACCGGATCCGATCTCACATGATCTCCTTGTCTCCGGAGGTCCGTCTGTCACTGAGCTGGGGCCGCCCCTTCTGGATATCCAACTGGGTCCTACTGACGACGGATGCCAGTCTGAGAGGTTGGGGCGTGGTGTTGGAACAAAACTCCCTTCAGGGTCGGTGGACTGCGGGCAGTGTTCAGTGCGTTGACAATGGCCGAGCATCTAATACAGAACAGACCTGTTCAAGTACAATCGGACGACGCCACCATGGTGGCTTACATCAATCATCAAGGCGGCACTTGAAGCCGCATGGCAATGAGGGAAGTATCACGGATTCTTTAGTGGGCAGAACGCCATCTGCCGGCCATATCCGCAGTGTTCTTTCCGTGGGTCCTAAACTGGGAAGCGGACTTTCTCAGTCGTCAGGACGTACACGCCGGAGAATGGAGCCTCCATCCAGAGGTGTTTCAACTTCTCGTGGACAAGTGGGGCCTTCCAGATGTGGACCTGATGGCGTCTCGACACAATCACAAGGTTCCGGTCTTCGGAGCAAGGACAAAGGATCCCCGAGCAGCGTTCGTGGATGCTCTGGCAATTCCATGGAACTTTCGGCTGCCGTATGTGTTCCCTCCGGTGTCACTCCTACCCAGAGTAATACGGAAGTTCAAGCAAGAAGGAGGAAACCTGCTTCTGGTAACTCCAGCGTGGCCCAGGCGGCACTGGTTCTCCGATCTACAAGGCCTCTTGTTGGATCGCCCCCATCTACTTCCCCAACGACCAGACCTCCTCGTTCAGGGCCCTTGTGTTTACCAGGACTTGGCCTGTCTGGCTTTGACGACATGGCTCTTGAAGCTTCCGTCCTGAGTGCAAAGGTTTTTTTTTGAGGCGGTCGTTCAAACTATGATGAAGTCTGGAATGCTTACTTCACTTGGTGTGTGTCTCATAATCATGACGTTTTCAAGTTTAGTACGGCCAAACTATTGGCCTTTCTACAACAAGGCCGGGACTTAGGCCTTCGTCTGGCCTACCTCAAGGTTCACATCTCTGCCTTTTCGTTTTGGTTTCAGAGAAAGATTGCTGCCCTACCTGATGTTCATACCTTCACTCAGGGTGTGGTGCAGATTAAACCTCCTTACATTCCACCTGTGGCCCCTTGGGATCTGTTGGTGGTTCTGGAGGCCTTGCAAGAGTATCCGTTTGAACCTCTTGCGTCTGCAGACCTTAAGTGGCTCTCCATTAAGGTTTTGTTTTTGCTGGCTATCGCTTCAGCTAGAAGGGTCTCAGACTTGGGTGTCTTATCCTGTAAGTCCCCCTATCTGATTTTTCACCGTGACCGGGCGGTTTTTAGAACGCATCCGGGTTATTTACCCAAGGTAGTGTCTTCCTTCCACCTTAATCAGGAGATTGTGGTTCCGGCCTTTAATTCTCCTGAGGTGTCATCTAAATAGCGGTCTTTGGATGTGGTACGGGCTCTCCGTATCTATGTGAAGAGAACCTCCTCCATTAGGAAATCTGATTCTCTTTTTGTACTGTTTGGTTTTCACAAACGTGGCTGGCTTTCTATCAAGCAGACCTTGGCCAGATGGATTAGAATGGTGATTCCACATGCTTATGTTCAGGCTGGTCTGCCAGCTCCTGCTATCATCAAAACCCATTCTACTCGGTCTGTAGGACCTTCTTGGGCGGCCTGCCGTGGTGCGACCCTTGATCAATTGTGCAAGGCGGCTACGTCGTCCTCCGTGAACACGTTCATAAGGTTCTATGCCTTCGGTACTTCCGCCTCCCAGTATGCTTCCTTTGGACGCCGGGTTCTTGTGCCCGCTACAGTGCGTCCCCTCCCATAAGGAACTGCTTTAGGACATCCCCGATGTTATTCCTTGTGGAGCCCAGTGTACCCCGCAGCAGAAAATGAGATTTATGGTAAGAACTTACTTTTGTTAAATCTCTTTCTGCGAGGTACACTGGGCTCCACAAGGCGCCCACCCTGACGCACTTTGCTTCTTTGGGTTGATATGTCATTAGCCGCTGACACCCTCCCCGGTGGTGCTGAGTGTGTGGTCTGTGGCTGTTTATGATTGTTGTCTCTAGTACCTGCTACTGCATTGGGCTGGTTAACGAAACTGAGCTTTTTTGCATGGAGGCGGGGTTATAGAGGAGGCGGCGCTGTGCATCTTGGGAACAGTCAAATCTTTGAGCCTGTTGGTGCCTTGGATCAAGATCCTACTCTACACCCCGATGTTATTCCTTGTGGAGCCCAGTGTACCTCGCAGAAAGTCATTTAACAATGGTAAGTTCTTCCCATAAATCTCGTTTTATAATTACCTACCGATAAATCCTTTTCTCGTAGTCCGTAGAGGATGCTGGGCGCCTGCCTAGCGCTTCGTTTTCCTGCAGTGGTTATCTGGTTCAGTACAACTTTGTTTTTAGTTGAGTACTGCATTGTTCCCTTGTAAGTAATATTTCAGCCGTTGCTGGGTTTCAAGCTAGTTAGCTTGATTTGCCTTGTACTGTATGTGTGAGCTGGTGTGAATCTCGCCACTATCTGTGTAAAATCCTTCTCTCGAAGATGTCCGTCTCGGGCACAGTTTCTAGACTGAGTCTGGTAATAGGGGCATAGAGGGAGGAGCCAGCCCACACTCTCAAACTCTTAAAGTGCCAGTGGCTCCTAGTGGACCCGTCTATACCCCATGGTACTAATGTGGACCCCAGCATCCTCTTCGGACTACGAGAAAAGAATTTACTGGTAGATAATTAAAATCCTTTTTTACTGTATATTTAAATAACAATACAAATGGAAATAAATTAAATAATGTATATTTGGTTGGAAGATATGGAGGCTTTTGTATACTATCTAGCCCTCAGTCTTATTTCTCTTACGTCCTAGAGGATGCTGTGGTCCACATTAGTACCATGGGGTATAGACTGGTCCACCAGGAGCCATTGTTACTTTAAGAATTTGATCGTGTTATCTGGCTTTTCCCTCTATGCCCCTGCTACCAGACTCGGTTTAGAAAACGTGCCTGGTGGAGCCGGTCACAGCTAGGGGATCTCCTAGAGCTTTTCTAGTTTTTTTTTTTTTTAAAGAACTTAGGCACAGGGAGGCTGCTGGCAACAGCCTTCCTGCTTCGTGGGACTTAGGGGGGGGAGTAGTGTCCAACCCTCTGAGGTTAATGGCCATTATCTCCGCTGACAGTATACTGAGCTCCTGAGGTTGATGATCGTTAGCCCCCGAGGCAACCGCTCACTCCCACAGCATGCCGCCACCCCCTAACAGAGCCAGAAGATCGAGGTGGTGAGTAGAGTACCGGCGACCCGACAAGCGGGGAGCCGCTGAGAATGGCGGCATCAGGGTGGGAGTGCAGCGCTGAAGCTGCGCTCCAGAAGGCTCAGCGTTACAGATGTGCGTCGTTGTGAGTGGCGCCCTGGGCCAGCGCAATACCCTTACACTGGTCAGATCGCTTTCAGAGACCCTATCTACTTCCAGCTCACAATCCCCAGGCCAGTATAAAAAACTTCAATAGTGCGGGAAGACACGCCATTTCCAGGGGCGGAGCTTCTCCTCAGAGCGGACCCAGCAGCTCACCAGCGCCATTTTCTTCCTGCAGATCATCATCACAGAGACATTGCCCATACTGAAACTGAAACACCGATTTTGGAAAAAATCTGTGGAGGTTTTGTCTGGTTCTGTTCAAGATCCCTCGGTGTATTCCCAAGGAAGCGTGCGCTTGCCCAGATTATGCAGTTCGACACGGATACAGACACTGACATGGCAGACGGTGATGGGGATGTGCGGGGGGTTGAGGCTTCCCTTGCAAGAGGGGTGCAGCTCATTATTGAGGCCATTAGGGATGTGTTACACATTACTGACAAACCACCTGAGCAGGTTGAGGAGGCTTACTTTACAGACAATAAGAAGGCCTCCCTGACCTTCCCTGCGTCTAAAGAATGAAACGCATTATTTGAAAAATCCTGGGAAAACCCATAGAGAAAATTCCAGATCCCAAAAAGGGTTCTCGTTGCTTTCCCTGAGGATGATAGGAAAAAGTGGGAAAATCCACCTATAGTAGACGCTTTGGTATCTAGACTGTCAAAAAAGGTGGTTTTACCTGTCCCTGGGTCTACCGCTTTGAAAGAACCGGCAGACCGCAAGATTGAAACTATGCTCAAATCCATATACACTGCTTCAGGCGTGACGTTAAGGCCCACTATTGCCTGTGCATGGATTTCTAAAGCCATAGTAAAGTGGTCAGGCACCTTACTAGAGGAATTGGATTCTATGGATAGAAGTGACATTGAATTGTTTTTATGTAACATACAGGATTCTGCAGGTTTCATGGTGGAGGCCATGAAGGACCTGGGTCATCTGAATGCAAGGACATCTTCCATGGCTGTCTCAGCGCGCAGGGGACTCTGGCTGCGCCAATGGTCTGTAGTCGCGGAATCCAAGAGAAGTGTGGAGAACCTACCCTTCACAGGTCAGGCTCTATTTGGGGATGCATTGGATGCGTGGATCTCCACAGCAACCGCTTGTAAGTCAACCTTTCTTCCCTCAGACAACGAAGAAACCTTTTTCTACGTCCACAATACAGTCCTTTCGGACCTCGAAAGCTAAAAAGTTCAAGCCTCCCACCACTTTCTTCAGAGGTGGTCGGGGAAAATCTAAAAAGCCTGCACCTGCAGGTTCCCAGGAACAGAAGCCTGTCTCTGTTTCCTCAAAATCCTCAGCATGACGGTGGACCTCACAGCCTGTAGGACGAGCAGGTGGGAGCGAGACTCGCACGTTTCAGTCACGTCTGGGTGTCATCCGGCCTGGATCCCTAGGTACAGGATATTGTGTCCCAGGGGTACAGACTTCAGTTTCAGTAGCTCCCACCTCACAGATTCTTCAGTTCAGGCTTGCCAGCTTTGCTGACAGAAAAAGCTATCCTACAGGAAGCCATTCAAAAATTGGAAAGGTCAGCTGTCATTGTTCCAGTTCCATCTCATCTGGAAAACAAGGGTTACTATCCAAACCTATATCCCTTGATATCAAGGATGCGTTCCTCTACATCCCGATTTGGCCACCACAACAGGCTTATCTCATATGTGTGCTGTTGGACTGTCACTATCAGTTCCAGGCACTGCTGTTCGGCCTCTCCACGGCACCGAGGGTGTTCACCAAGGCAATGGCTGAGATGATGATTCTCCTCCGCAGGCAAGGAGTGAATATAATTCCATATCTAGATGATCTGCTGATCAAAGCGTCCTCCAGGTAGAAGTTGTTACAGAGCATTGCTCTCACGACTCGATTGCTCAGGACTCATGGATGGATCCTGAATCTTCCAAAGTCACATTTGGAGCCGACAAAGAGATTGTCTTTCCTAGGTATGATCCTCGACACGCAAGTGCAGAGGGTGTTTCTACTGGTGGAGAAAGCGTTGGTGATGCAATCAATGGTTCGGGATGTCTTAAAGCCTGCCCGGGTATCGGTACATCAGTGCATTCACCTTCTGGGGACGATGGTTGCCTTCTACGTGGCTCTGCAGTATGGAAGATTTCATGCACGGTCCTTCCAACTGGTTCTCCTAGACAAGTAGTCGGGATCTCACCTACACATGCTCCAGAGGATATGTCTGTCGCTGACAGCCAGGATCTCACTTCTATAGTGGCTACAACTGCCTAACCTTCTAGAGGGCTGTAGGTTCGGGGTTCAGAACTGGATCCTTCTAACCACGGATGCAAGTCTCAGAGGTTGGGGTGCAATCACCCAAGGGGAAACCTTCCAAGGAAGGTGGTCAAGTCTGGAATCCATTCTTCCAATAAACATCCTGGAACTAAGAGCCGTGTACAACGGTCTTCTACAAGCAGCACACCTTCTACAAGATCAGGCCATTCAAGTGCAGTCGGACAGTGTAACGACAGTGGCCTACAAAAACCAGAAGAGCAGAGCTGCAATGTCAGTGGTATCAAGAATCCTCCTCTGGGCAGAAAAACATGCGGTGGCGCTGTCAGCAATCTTCATTCCGAGAGGGGACAACTGGAAAGCGGACTTCCTTAGCAGGCACGATCTCCATCTAGGAGAGTGGGCCTCCATCCGGAGGTGTTCACAGAGGTGACGAACCTTTGGGCTATACCTCAAATAGACATGATGGCCTCGCATCTCAACAAGAAGCTTCGGAGGTACTGTTCCAGGTCGAGAGACTCACAAGCAGTGGCGGTGGACGCCCTGGTAACTCCGTGGGTGTTCAAGTCGGTGTATGTGTTCCCTCCACTTCCGCTCATTCCAAGGATTCTAAAGCTCATAAAGAAAACAAGAGTTCAGGCTATCCTCATTGCTCCGGACTGGCCAAGACGGACTTGGTATGCGGATCTTCTGGAATTACTGCTGGAAGTTTCGAGGTCTCTTCCTCTACGAGAGGACCTTCTGCAACAGGGGCCGTTCGCTTGTCAAGACTTACCACGGCTACGTTTGACGGCATGGAGGTTGAACGCCAGATTTTATCTCGGAAAGGCATTCCGAACAAGGTTATTCCTACCTTGATACAGGCTCAGAATGGAGTAACGTCAAAACATAACCATCGCATTTGGAAAAAGTATGCGTCTTGGTGTGAATCCAAGAAGTTTCCTACGGTGGAGTTTTAGCTTGGGCAGTTTCTCCTCTTCCTGCAAGCAGGTGTGAATATGGGCCTACGTTTGGGATCCAGAAAGGTCCAGATTTCGGCCTTATCCATTTTTTTCCAGAAACAACTGGCTTCCCTCCCCGAGGTTCAGACTTTCTTGAAAGGGGTTCTGCACATCCAGCCTCCCTTTGTGCCTCCTACAGCACCCTGGGATCTTAACGTGGTGTTACAGTTCCTGCAATCGGATTTGTTCGAGCCTTTACAGGAGGTTGAGGTCAAGTTTCTCACGTGGAAGGCTTTCCCATTGTTGGCCTTAGCTTCTGCTAGACGTGTGTCGGAATTGGGGGCTTTATCTTGTAAAAGCGCCTACTTAATCTTCCATGAAGATAGATCTGAACTCAAGACGCGTCAGCAGTTCCTTCCAAAGGTTGTGTCGGCTTTTCATTTCAACCAGTCTATTGGGGTGCTAGTTGCTACTGACTCCTCAGTTCCATCAACGTCCTTGGATGTTGCAAGGGCTCTGAAGATCTATGTGAAGAGGAATGCTCGTCACAGAAAGTCGAACTGTCTGATTGTCCTTTATGATCCCAAGAAAATTGGGTGTCCTGCTTCTAAGCAGACGATTTCTCGCTGGATTAGGTTCGCTATCCAGTATGCGGATTCTGCGGCAGGATTGCCGTGTCCAAAATCTGTTAAGGCCCACTCTAATCGTAAGTTAGGTTCTACCCGGGCGGCTGCCCGGGGTGTCTCGGCTTTATAACTTTGCCGAGCGGCTACTTGGTCCTGGTCTAACACGTTTGCTAAGTTCTACAAGTTCAATACTTTGGCCTCTGTGGACCTAAAGTTTGGTCAATCAGTTCTGCAGGAGCCTCCGCGCTCTCCCTCCCGGTCTGGGAGCTTTGGTACATCCCCATGGTACTAATGTGGACCCCAGCATCCTCTAGGACGTAAGAGAAAATAGGATTTGAATTACCTACCGGTAAATCCTTTTCTCGTAGTCCGTAGAGGATGCTGGTCGCCCAGCCAGCGCTTCGTTATCCTGCAGTAGTTACTTGGTTCAGTACTGCCTTGTTTCTTGGTTAAGTACTGTTGTTCAGCTGTTGCTGAAGTTGTTCAAGCTGGTTAGCTTGGTTTGCCTTGTTATGTGTGAACTGAATCTCGCCACTATCTGTGTAAATTCCTTCTCTCGAAGTTGTCCATCTCCTCGGGCACAGTTTCTATACTTAGTCTGGTAGGTGGGGCATAGAGGGAGGAGCCCTCCCACACTATCCAATTCTTAAAGTGCCCATGGCTACTGGTGGAACCGTCTATACCCCATGGCACTAATGCGGACCTCAGCATCCTCTACGGACTACGAAAAAAGGATTTACCGGTAGGTAATTAAAATCCTATTATTATTTCTGGTTTCAATATAAACTGTCATTAACTATGTAAATATCCATATTATCTAAAGGGATGTGGGATATTATGTTGACACGTTCTGAATGTCGACATTGTTAGTGCCAACGGAATGTCAATAATGGGTTTTTATCTGTAAATCTAACCCTAATTGTAGCTTTAAACTGCCCATTCACCTAAGATTTATTGTCCAATCTAGCTGGTTGAAAGGAAAATATGGTAATGTATGGGAGCAAATAACAATTGCCCATTTGCTCCCAAACACTGAAAAACAGACAAAAATGGTCAATCAGACAAATTGGTTAAATCCTATTGATTTAACCAATTTGTCTGAATGACCGGTTTTGACAGTTTTCTGGCATTTTTGGAGCAAATGGTCAATTGTCAGTTGCTCTCATACATTACCAGATTTTCATTCCAACCAGCCAGATTGGACAATCAATCTTTAGGTGAATGGGCAGCTTAAGCCTTATCTAACCCTAACTCTAAAATAATTTGCCAACATTCTGACAATGTCGATAATATGCCAGTGTCAACATTGTAAATGTAAATATATTTACTTTAAACAGAAAGCAAGAAAAAAAGCATGTTATACACATTTTTGTTTTTCTAAGATTCCCTCTACTTGTTGTGTCCAAAGATAATTTACTTAGGCAGTGTTGTCCCCAGGGCCACTTACAGGCAGAACACAATAAATTTTTACAAAACTGTCAATCCATTCAATGTACGTGATTGACAGCCAGGTATCGCGGCACCAGTTCTCAATCCTTATTAGATCCCTCCCACTCACCACCCATACCACTTGTCTTCAGATTTCTTTAACTCACCAACCGTCACAGTGTTCAGATCAGTGGTGCCACACTATAACTCAGTCATATATTATCTGTACATTGTTCCACTATATACTTGGTGAATCACCAATCAATTTATTTAGGAACTAAGCTGAAGTTTGGCTGCGGCTGAGTTGAGGTACACAGAAATAACACCTTATATGCACATGTTAGAACTGCACAAATGTATTGTGCTTTCCCACATTGTTGGCAATAACCTCTAGTCTTTATAATTAATGTA
This sequence comes from Pseudophryne corroboree, assembly GCF_028390025.1. Taxonomy (NCBI): domain Eukaryota; kingdom Metazoa; phylum Chordata; class Amphibia; order Anura; family Myobatrachidae; genus Pseudophryne; species Pseudophryne corroboree. Next base: position 636,675,146 of record NC_086447.1, on the reverse strand, counting down.
AACATGTTCAGTCCAACCAGCAATTGGGCATTGACCTCCAGAGTCTTTGTAATTCATATGAGTGTTCAGTCTGCGCCCACCTGGTTACTTGATATAATTCCACCTGTCTGAAAAAATTTCTGGGGAGAACACTGCTTAGAGATATAGCAAAGGCTTGTAAATTAATGCTTCAACTTAAAACTTAATGTTTGGTTCAGGTCCATTGAGAAGGTCGAAATCAATTTGTCAATAATATTTATTTTTACTGTTTTTACAGATGATTCCACCTCGAGGTTGTGCATATGTTTGTATGGTGCACAGACAAGATGCTTTTAGGGCTCTTCAAAAGCTTAGTGCTGGCTCTTGTAAGATTGGATCAAAAATCATCAAGGTATGCGTTTCAAAGATCAGTCTCCTGAAAACAAGAAAAAGATATAAGGGGAGATGTATCAAACCTTTGAGAAAGGTCAAGAGTAGAAGTTGTCCATAGCAATCAATCAGATTATGTAATTTCATAAACTGTGCTAGATAAATGAATGATGGATGCTGATTGAATGTTATGGTTTACTTCTCAACTTCCTCTTGAAGGTTGGATACATCCCTCCCATAGCCACTAGGGCTAGTGATACATGCTCTTTGAGCATCTGCTTATGAAACTTGTCAACTTTGTTTGTCAATACATAGTAGGCAATGCAAAGAAGGATTGCAAAGCAGTGTTCATTTTGACAAGGATTTTCAATTTAGTTTTCGTCTTAGTTGATTACTTTCTTTAACTTTGTTTTAGTCAAGATTTAGTCAGTGGATCTCAGTTTTCATTTTAGTCTAATTTTATTCAATGTTTTAGTGATAACTTCTGCAAACCGTTTTTAATGATACTGTAATAGTTTATGCTGAAGAACATTTCTCTAAAATTCCCATGAGATGTTCGCATACCTTTTAACAATGTGTTTAGTAAACTAGGCGCAGTAGGCTGAGAATATGTTACATACAGAGTCTCACTTACCTTAATGTTCCCATATGTTATATACAAATTAGTGCCTTAAGTTTGTTGGAACAAACAAGTGCAATACACAATCCTATCCTATCACAGCAGGTCATATTTATTTTCTGCAAATATCTAGAACACATAATTTAATTTAAAACCATACTTCCAGTGTTAATTCCAGTGTCCTTTGCCAAGGATTTAAAATTTTAGTTTCTGCTGCGGGGTACACTGGGCTCCTCAAGGATTGGACAATGGGGGTGTAGAATAGGATCTTGATCCGAGGCACCAACATGCTCAAAACTTTGACTGTTCCCAGAATGCACAGCGCCGCCTCCTATATCACCCCGCCTCCCAGCACAGGAGCTCAGTTTTGTAAGTTGGTGCTGCAGCAAGCAGGCACTTAACAGAGGGGCTGCTCCAAGCAGCCCTAAGAAAAGCTTTTTATGAGGTAAAAAGTGAAGACTTGTGACATTCTCTGCTGCAGCTCCAGCTCTCCCCAGCGGCGCTGTACACTCCCGAGCCCTGGTTGCCGGGTACCTACAGCGGAGGCTCCGGTTTTCTTCACGTTAGACACACGGCTGGGGCTCTCCAGGATCGCGTGGCCGCGCTTCGGGAGGTGGTAAGTGGGTCCCGCTTGCGGGACCAGGTCTTTATCGCGATCCGGCGCGGTCAGTGGGAGGCGGGACGCGCGCGCTGACGGTGGACACTGTGGCAGTACAGGCGATCCCACTAGATCACCAGGGCATGGGCGCAGGTCAGGTTTTCTCTCTAAACAGATTCTTATATCGCCCACAGTACGAGGTTTTGCCAGCAAAGGGGATAAGGCTTAGACCTGAAGACCCTCCCTCAGCCCCAGGGCGCCATTTCTAACAAGTGTTCCCGCCCTGGAGCTGCATATTTGTCTTTTCCTCACTCCCAGTCAGTGTCTGCGGCGCCATTATCCCTCAGCTCACTGTTCCTGGGACTGCTTGGGCAAATCCTCCTATGTAAAGCCGCCTGGTTGTCAGCGCTGTGTCTTTACATGACACTTAAGTATTCTACCTGCCTTTTTAGACAGTGATAGTTAAGAAAGAGTGCACTTAGTCAGGGTTTTCTAGTACAATTACCCTGTGATATACATCCAGTTCTTACTGTGTACTGTTATATCTATTGTTATATAGTTGTTTAAGCTAGTCCAGTGCAGTATTATTGTCAGTAATAACCTCTGCATTGTACAAACTGAGACTATTTGTGTGTGCATTTGATAGCTGAGTGGTGTCCATTTCGTATCTTTCACTCATCTTGCTATCCCTATATTCCATAACCTGAGGGGGCTTGGTGCGTCAGGTGTTACTTAATATAGGATTTTCACAAAGATATACTGTATTACGTATTTTTCTCTGTGATTTAGTCACCATATCTCTCCTTTATCTCTGCTAGTGCTGACTACACTGCGCAGGGGTTTGGGTTTAGAGGTATAGTGCTGCTGATAATTGTACTGTGTTACCTCATACTGCAAGTTATATCATGTCTGATTCTGAGGGTAACGGTTCTGGCGCGGAACACACTGCTGGTGTTGCTGAGGCCACAGACAAATATGAGGAGAATATAGCAGCTGTGGGCTCTGGTTCTGGGGTCTCCTGTGGCAACAAAGGCACATACTGACCCACCGTGGGCCGCTTTTTCCACGCTTCTGCATACGCTAGTTCATAAACTAACACCCCCTATGGGACCCCCAATGCCGGTACAACCGTATGTGGTCCCTGCAGCCATCCTGCCGTGGGCGGACGATTTATCTGCTCAATTAAAGAAGTTGAACCAGTCCTTGACTACTAAAAAGTCTGACCAACGCTCGCCTAAGTCCAAAAGGTCCTCTAAGCGAGCGATTGTCTCCTCACAATCCACTGCCGTCACTGACACCTCGTCTGATGAAGACTGCACATATACTGACCCCACAGGTTCTGACTCAGATACGGCTGATGGGGAGGGTAGTTCACATGTGGATGTTCCTGATCTTTTGGAGGCTATTAACTTAATTCTGCAGATTACGGATGATCCCGAGCCATCCGTCCCTCCTAAGAAACCAGATAGGTTCAAGCGTCAGAAGGTGGTTAAACAAGTTTTACCTCACTCGGATCACCTAGTGGATATACGTCAGGAACCCTGGGAAAACCAGGGTACGAAGTTTGTGCCTCAAAAGAAGATGCTGGCTCGCTATCCCCTCGCGCCAGAGCTGTCTAAGAATTGGGAAACGCCTCCTCCAGTGGACTCACATGTGGCTAGGATGGTGGTTTCCTCAGCTCTACCTGTCACTACCGTCTCGTCTCTAAAAGAGCCTACGGATAAACGTGTGGAGGGTTGTCTGAAAGCGATTTACACCCTCACGGGTGCTGCAGAGGCTATTGAAGCATGGGCCTTGGAGTTAGAAGCTGAAATCTCCTCTGACCATGCTAGTCATATATTGTCACAGCTTCTCGATATATTAAAGAGACGGCTTCTGATGCCGGTATCGTAGCAGCTAAGGCCTCTACTACGTCAGTCCTGGCTCGCCGGATATTGTGGCTGAGATCCTGGTCTGTGGATCTGGACTCTAGAAAAACCCTGGAGGTACTCCCTTTTCTCTGACGTCCTAGTGGATGCTGGGAACTCCGTAAGGACCATGGGGAATAGCGGCTCCGCAGGAGACTGGGCACAAAAAGTAAAAGCTTTAGACTAGCTGGTGTGCACTGGCTCCTCCCCCTATGACCCTCCTCCAAGCCTCAGTTAGATTTTTGTGCCCGAACGAGAAGGGTGCAAGCTAGGTGGCTCTCCTGAGCTGCTTAGAAGTAAAAGTTTAAATAGGTTTTTTATTTTCAGTGAGTACTGCTGGCAACAGGCTCACTGCATCGTGGGACTAAGGGGAGAAGAAGCGAACTCACCTGACTGCAGAGTGGATTGGGCTTCTTGGCTACTGGACATTAGCTCCAGAGGGACGATCACAGGTTCAGCCTGGATGGGTCCCGGAGCCGCGCCGCCGGCCCCCTTACAGAGCCAGAAGAGCGAAGAGGTCCGGAGAAAGCGGCGGCAGAAGACGTTCCTGTCTTCAAATAAGGTAGCGCACAGCACTGCAGCTGTGCGCCATTGCTCTCAGCACACTTCACACTCCGGTCACTGAGGGTGCAGGGCGCTGGGGGGGAGCGCCCTGAGACGCAATAAAAACGATATAAAAACCTTATATGGCTAAAAAAAATGCATCACATATAGCTCCTGGGCTATATGGATGCATTTATCCCCTGCCAGTTTCCTGAAAAAAGCGGGAGAAAAGGCCGCCGTGAAGGGGGCGGAGCCTTTCTCCTCAGCACACAAGCGCCATTTTCTTTCACAGCTCCGCTAGAAGGACGGCTCCCTGACTCTCCCCTGCAGTCCTGCACTACAGAAACAGGGTAAAACAGAGAGGGGGGCACTATTGGCAGCTAATATATAATACAGCAGCTATAACAGGGAGTAACACTTATATAAGGTTATCCCTGTATATATATATAGCGCTCTGGTGTGTGCTGGCAAACTCTCCCTCTGTCTCCCCAAAGGGCTAGTGGGGTCCTGTCCTCTATCAGAGCATTCCCTGTGTGTGTGCTGGGTGTCGGTACGATTGTGTCGACATGTATGAGGAGGAAAATGATGTGGAAGCAGAGCAATTGCCTGTGTTAGTGATGTCACCCCCTAGGGAGTCGACACCTGACTGGATGGTAGTAATTAAAGAATTACGTGACAATGTCAGCACTTTGCAAAAAACTGTTGACGACATGAGACAGCCGACAAATCAATTAGTGCCTGTTCAGGCGTCTCAGACACCGTCAGGGGCGCTAAAACGCCCGTTACCTCAGATGGTCGACACAGACCCTGACACGGATACTGAATCCAGTGTCGACGGTGACGAGACAAACGTAATGTCCAGTAGGGCCACACGTTACATGATCACGGCAATGAAGGAGGCATTGAACATTTCTGACACTACAAGTACCACAAAAAAGGGTATTATGTGGGGTGTGAAAAAACTACCAGTGGTTTTTCCTGAGTCAGATGAATTAAATGAGGTGTGTGATAAAGCGTGGGTTTCCCCCGATAAAAAACTGCTGATTTCTAATAAATTATTGGCACTATACCCTTTCCCGCCAGAGGTTAGGGCACGTTGGGAAACACCCCCTAGGGTAGATAAGGCGCTCACACGCTTATCAAAACAAGTGGCGTTACCGTCTCCTGATACGGCCGCTCTCAAGGAACCAGCTGATAGAAGGCTGGAAAATATCTTAAAAGGTATATACACACATACCGGTGTTATACTGCGACCAGCGATCGCCTCAGCCTGGATGTGCAGCGCTGGAGTGGCTTGGTCGGATTCCCTGACTGAAAATATTGATACCCTGGATAGGGACAGTATATAATTAACTATAGAGCATTTGAAGGATGCATTACTATATATGCGAGATGCACAGAGGGATATTTGCACCCTGGCATCTAGAGTAAGTGCGATGTCCATTTCTGCCAGAAGAACGTTATGGACGCGACAGTGGTCAGGTGATGCGGATTCCAAACGACATATGGAAGTATTGCCGTATAAAGGGGAGGAGTTATTTGGGGTCGGTCTATCGGACCTGGTGGCCACAGCAACGGCTGGAAAATCCACCTTTTTACCCCAGGTCACCTCTCAGCAGAAAAAGACACCGTCTTTTCAAACCCAGTCCTTTCGTCCCTATAAGGGCAAGAGGGGAAAAGGCCGCTCGTTCCTGCCCCGGGGCAGAGGAAGGGGAAAAAGACTGCACCATGCAGCATCTTCCCAGGAGCAGAAGCCCTCCCCCGCTTCTGCCAAGTCCTCAGCATGACGCTGGGGCTCTGCAAGCAGACTCGGGCACGGTGGGGGGCCGTCTCAAGAATTTCAGCGCGCAGTGGGCTCACTCGCAAGTGGACCCCTGGATCCTGCAGGTAGTATCACAGGGGTACAAATTGGAATTCGAGACGTCTCCCCCTCGCCGGTTCCTGAAGTCTGCTCTACCAACGTCTCCCTCCGACAGGGAGGCGGTATTGGAAGCTATTCACAAGCTGTATTCCCAGCAGGTGATAATCAAGGTACCCCTCCTACAACAGGGAAAGGGGTATTATTCCACGCTGTTTGTGGTACCGAAGCCGGACGGCTCGGTGAGACCAATTTTAAATCTAAAATCTTTGAACACTTACATAAAAAGGTTCAAATTCAAGATGGAGTCACTCAGAGCAGTGATAGCGAACCTGGAAGAAGGGGACTATATGGTATCTCTAGACATCAAGGATGCTTATCTCCATGTCCCAATCTACCCTTCTCACCAAGGGTACCTCAGGTTTGTGATACAAAACTGTCATTATCAGTTTCAGACGCTGCCGTTTGGATTGTCCACGGCACCACGGGTCTTTACCAAGGTAATGGCCGAAATGATGATTCTTCTTTGAAGAAAAGGCGTATTAATTATCCCTTACTTGGACGATCTCCTGATAAGGGCAAGGTCCAGGGAACAGTTAGAGGTCGGAGTAGCACTATCTCAGGTAGTGCTACGTCAGCACGGGTGGATTCTAAATATCCCAAAATCACAGCTGATTCCAACAACACGTCTACTGTTCCTAGGGATGATTCTGGACACAGTCCAGAAAAAGGTGTTTCTCCCGGAGGAGAAGGCCAGGGAGTTATCCGAGCTAGTCAGGAACCTCCTAAAACCAGGACAAGTGTCGGTGCATCAGTGCACGAGAGTCCTGGGGAAAATGGTGGCTTCTTACGAAGCGATTCCATTCGGAAGATTCCATGCAAGAACTTTTCAGTGGGATCTGCTGGACAAATGGTCCGGATCGCATCTTCAGATGCATCAGCGGATAACCCTATCTCCAAGGACAAGGGTATCTCTCCTGTGGTGGTTACAGAAGGCTCATCTTCTAGAGGGCCGCAGATTCGGCATTCAGGATTGGATGCTGGTAACCACGGATGCCAGCCTGAGAGGCTGGGGAGCAGTCACACAGGGAAGAAATTTCCAGGGCTTGTGGTCAAGCATGGAAACGTCTCTTCACATAAATATCCTAGAGCTAAGGGCCATTTACAATGCCCTAAGTCAAGCAAGGCCTCTGCTTCAGGGTCAACCGGTATTGATCCAGTCGGACAACATCACGGCTGTCGCCCACGTAAACAGACAGGGCGGCACAAGAAGCAGGAGGGCAATGGCAGAAGCTGCAAGGATTCTCCGCTGGGCGGAAAATCATGTGATAGCACTGTCAGCAGTGTTCATTCCGGGAGTGGACAACTGGGAAGCAGACTTCCTCAGCAGACACGACCTCCACCCGGGGAAGTGGGGACTTCATCCAGAAGTCTTCCAAGTGATTGTAAACCGTTGGGAAAAACCAAAGGTGGACATGATGGCGTCCCGTCTCAACAAGAAACTGGACAGATATTGCGCCAGGTCAAGGGACCCTCAGGCAATAGCGGTGGACGCTCTGGTAACTCCGTGGGTGTTCCAGTCGGTATATGTGTTCCCTCCTCTTCCTCTCATACCAAAAGTACTGAGAATCATAAGAAGGAGAGGAGTAAGAACGATACTCGTGGCTCCGGATTGGCCAAGAAGAACTTGGTACCCGGAGCTGCAAGAGATGCTCACGGAGGACCCGTGGCCTCTACCTCTAAGGAAGGACCTGCTCCAGCAGGGACCTTGTCTGTTCCAAGACTTACCGCGGCTGCGTTTGACGGCATGGCGGTTGAACGCCGGATCCTGAAGGAAAAAGGCATTCCAGATGAAGTCATCCCTACCCTGATCAAGGCCAGGAAGGATGTAACTGCAAAACATTATCATCGCATTTGGCGAAAATATGTTGCGTGGTGTGAGGCCAAGAAGGCCCCTACGGAGGAATTTCAACTGGGTCGTTTCCTACATTTCCTGCAAGCAGGATTGTCTATGGGCCTAAAATTAGGATCCATTAAGGTTCAAATTTCGGCCCTGTCGATCTTCTTCCAGAAAGAACTGGCTTCAGTGCCTGAAGTTCAGACGTTTGTCAAAGGGGTACTGCATATACAGCCTCCTTTTGTGCCTCCAGTGGCACCTTGGGATCTCAATGTAGTTTTAGGGTTTCTAAAATCACATTGGTTTGAACCACTTGCCACAGTGGATTTGAAATATCTCACATGGAAAGTGGTAATGCTGTTGGCCCTGGCTTCAGCCAGGCGCGTATCAGAATTGGCGGCTTTATCCTATAAAAGCCCTTACCTGATATTTCATTCGGATAGGGCGGAATTGAGGACTCGTCCTCAATTTCTCCCTAAGGTGGTTTCAGCGTTTCACATGAATCAACCTATTGTGGTACCTGTGGCTACTAGGGACTTGGAGGACTCCAAGTTGCTGGACGTAGTCAGGGCCCTGAAAATATATGTTTCCAGGACGGCTGGAGTCAGAAAATCTGACTCGCTGTTTATACTGTATGCACCCAACAAGCTGGGTGCTCCTGCTTCTAAGCAGACGATTGCTCGTTGGATTTGTAGTACAATTCAACTTGCACATTCTGTGGCAGGCCTGCCACAGCCAAAATCTGTAAAAGCCCATTCCACAAGGAAGGTGGGCTCATCTTGGGCGGCTGCCCGAGGAGTCTCGGCTTTACAACTTTGCCGAGCACCTACTTGGTCAGGGGCAAACACGTTTGCTAAATTCTACAAATTTGATACCCTGGCTGAGGAGGACCTGGAGTTCTCTCATTCGGTGCTGCAGAGTCATCCGCACTCTCCCGCCCGTTTGGGAGCTTTGGTATAATCCCCATGGTCCTTACGGAGTTCCCAGCATCCACTAGGACGTCAGAGAAAATAAGAATTTACTTACCGATAATTCTATTTCTCATAGTCCGTAGTGGATGCTGGGCGCCCATCCCAAGTGCGGATTGTCTGCAATACTTGTATATAGTTATTGTTACAAACAAATCAGGTTGTTTATTGTTGGAAGCCATCTTTTCAGAGGCTCCTACGGTTATCATACTGTTAACTGGGTTCAGATCACGAGTTGTACGGTGTGATTGGTGTGGCTGGTATGAGTCTTACCCGGGATTCAAGATCCTTCCTTATTATGTACGCTCGTCCGGGCACAGTATCTTAACTGAGACTTGGAGGAGGGTCATAGGGGGAGGAGCCAGTGCACACCAGCTAGTCTAAAGCTTTTACTTTTTGTGCCCAGTCTCCTGCGGAGCCGCTATTCCCCATGGTCCTTACGGAGTTCCCAGCATCCACTACGGACTATGAGAAATAGAATTATCGGTAAGTAAATTCTTATTTTAAGGGAGATATTCTCTTTTGGGGAGGACTTAAATAAGATCGTGGCTGACTTGGCTACTGCCAAAACTGCCTGTCTGCCTAATACCGCTCCTTCTGTGTCGAAGGCTAAAGGTACGTCCTTTCGCCCCTTTCGTCCTTCAGGTAAAGCAAAAGGTCAGGCGTACCATAAGCAGGCCCGCACTTCCAAACCTGGCAAGCTGAAGCCCAAAAGAGCCTGGGCTGCCCGTCAGCCAGCTGCCAAGACCGATAAGCCTGCCGCATGATGGGGCGGGCCTCCCCCTGTGGGATCCCAGGGTGGGGGTCCGGCTTCTGGGGTATACCCAGGAATGGTTGAAGACCATTTCAGATGCCTGGGTACGGGAAGTCGTCACTCGAGGTTACGCCATAGCCTTCAAAAACCGACCCCCTCATCGATTTTGCCAGACAGACGTCCCTTTGGACCAGACAAAGGCAAAAACTCTACAATCGGTGGTACAGACCCTCCTGGATACAGGAGTCGTAGTACAAGTGCCTCTTGCTCAGAGGGGCCGTGGGTACTATTCTCCGCTGTTTCTAGTCCCGAAACCGAATGGGTCCTCCCGGCCCATTCTCAACCTCAAGGCATTAAACAGGTTTGTGAAGATTTCCAAGTTCCGTATGGAAACTCTTCGCTCTATAGTTCTGGCCTTGGAACCTGGAGAATACATTTTCTCCCTGGACATACAGGATGCTTACCTGCATATTCATATAGCAGTGTCACATCAACAATACCTGAGGTTTGCTTTTGGCAACATCCATTACCAGTTTCGGGCATTACCTTTTGGTTTAACAATGGCTCCGCGAGTCTTCACCAAAGTTATGGCGGTGATGACGGTGGTACTCCACCGTCAAGGGGTCAGGATACTGCCGTATCTGGACGACTTGTTAATCCTGGCAAATTCCCCAGATCTTCTCCTGCGTCATCTGGATATGACTGTCCGGTTTCTACAAGCCCACGGGTGGCTCATCAACTGGAAGAAATCCTCCCTGGTCCCTGCTCAGAGCATGGTGCACCTAGGAGCGCTGTTGAACACTCACAACCAGAGGTTGTTCTTGTCTCAGGAGAAAGTCCTGAAGCTTCAGGACAGGATTCGTTGCTTCCTTTCTCGTCCGCAAGGGTCGATACATTCGGCAATGCAGGTGCTGGGCCTCATGGTATCAGCATTCGACATGGTGGAGTATGCTCAATTTCACTCTCGCCCCTCCAGAGGCTGATTCTAGCCAAGTGGGACGGCCTGCCTCACCGGATCAGATCTAAAATGATCTTATTGACTCCGGAGGTCCGTCTGTCGCTGCTTTGGTGGCTCCGGGACCAACAATTGTGCAGGGGTCGTCCCTTCTGGATATCCACCTGGGTTCTGTTGACGATAGATGCCAGTCTAAGAGGTTGGGGTGCGGTGCTGGAGCAGCACTCCTTTCAGGGTCGGTGGACCAAGGAGGAATCTCTCCTCTCAATCAACATTCTGGAATTGCGGGCAGTCTTCAATGCGTTGAACCTGGCCCAGCATTTAATTCAGAACCGTCCTGTTCAAGTACAGTCGGACAACGCCACCACAGTGGCTTACATAAATCATCAAGACGGCACTCGAAGCCGTTTGGCAATGAAGGAAGTCTCACGGATTCTACGTTGGGCGGAACGCCATCTACCGGCAATATTTATTCCGGGAGTCCTGAATTGGAAAGTGGACTTTCTCAGTCGTCAGGACGTACATGCCGGCGAGTGGGGCCTCCATCCAGAAGTGTTTCAACTCCTAGTGGAAAAGTGGGGTCTTCCAGATGTAGATCTGATGGCGTCTCGACACAATCACAAGGTTCCGGTCTTCGGAGCAAGGACAAGGGATCCTCAAGCAGCATTCGTGGATGCACTGGCGGTGCCGTGGAGGTTTCGGCTGCCGTACGTGTTCCCTCCGGTGTCACTCCTGCCCAGGGTAATTCGGAAGTTCAAGCAAGAAAGAGGAAATCTGCTTCTCATAGCTCCGGTTTGGCCCAGACGGCACTGGTTCTCAGACCTGCAAGGCCTTTCGTCGGACCGTCCACTTCTACTTCCACAACGCCCAGACCTCCTCGTTCAGGGCCCCTGTGTCTACCAGGATCTAGCCCGGCTATCTTTGACGGCGTGGCTCTTGAAGCTTCCGTCTTGAGGGCTAAGGGTTTTTCTTAAGAGGTCATTAAAACTATGTTGCGGGCCTGGAAACCGGCTTCTGCTCGGATTTATCATAGGGTCTGGCATTCCTACTTTGTTTGGTGCGCATCTAACAATTATGACGCTTCCAAGTTTAGTAAAGCCAAGCTTTTGGCTTTTCTACAGCAAGGCCTAGTTTTAGGCCTGTGTCTGGTCTCCCTCAAGGTTCATATTTCTGCCTTGTCGGTGTGGTTTCAGAGAAAAATTGCGACTTTACCTGATGTTCATACTTTCACTCAGGCTGTGTTGCGTATCCAACCTCCCTATGTCCCTCCTGTGGCTCCTTGGGACTTGTCGGTGGTTTTGGAGGCGTTGCAGGAGCCTCCATTTGAACCCCTTGGTTCAGCTGACCTTAAGTGGCTTTCCCTTAAGGTGGTGTTCTTGCTGGCTATTGCCTCTGCTAGAAGAGTGTCGGATCTGGGTGCCCTGTCTTGTAGTTCCCCATATCTAATTTTTCACCGTGACCGGGCGGTTCTTAGGACTCGTCCCGGATATTTACCCAAGGTGGTTTCTTCGTTCCACCTTAATCAGGAGATTGTGGTTCCGGCCTTTGTCTCTCCTGATTTGCCTCCCAAAGAGCGGTCTTCGGATGTAGTACGGGCTCTCCGTATCTGCTTCTATTTGAAAATCTGATTCTCTTTGTTTTGTTTGGATTTCACAAACGTGGCTGGCCTGCTCACAAGCAGACCCTGGCCAGATGGATTAGAATGGTGATTGCACATGCTTATGTGAGGGCTGGTCTGTCTGCTCATGCTCACATTACGGCCCATTCTACTCGGTCTGTTGGACCTTCTTGGGCGGCCCAACGTCCCTTGATCAATTGTGCAAGGCGGCTACGTGGTCCTCCGGGAACACGTTCATAAGGTTCTATGCCTTCGATACTGCCGCTTCCCAGGATGCTTCATTTGGGCGCCGGGTTCTTGTGCCCGCTACAGTGCGTCCCCTCCCATAAGGAACTGCTTTAGGACATCCCCATTGTCCAATCCTTGTGGAGCCCAGTGTACCCCGCAGCAGAAAACAAGTTTTATGGTAAGAACTTACCTTTGTTTAAACTCTTTCTGCGAGGTACACTGGGCTCCACAAGGCGCCCACCCTGACGCACTTAGCTTCTTTGCGTTGGTATGGCATATGCCGCTGACACTTCTCCTGTCGTGAGAGTGTGGTGTATGTGGCTACTAACCGTTGTCGTCTCTTTTCCTGCTACTGCATTGGACTGGTTAACTAAAAACTGAGCTCCTGTGCTGGGAGGCGGGGTGATATATGAGGCGGCTCTGTGCATTCTGGGAACAGTCAAAGCTTTGAGCCTGTTGGTGCCTCGGATCAAGATCCTATTCTACACCCCCATTGTCCAATCCTTGTGGAGCCCAGTGTACCTCGCAGAAAGAGTTTTAACAAAGGTAAGTTCTTACCATAAAACTCGTTTTTAGCCTTAGTCACTTTTTTTTTTTTTTAGTTAATATTTAGTTATTGGATCTCAATGTTCATTTTAGTCTAATTTTAGTCCTGAAATAAACTGTAGTCAATTAATAATTTTAGTCCTGAAATAAACTGTAGTCAATTAATAATTTTAGTCTAAATTTTTGTCGACAAAAGTAACACTGTTGCAAAGGTTTTGGCAGTGTTTTTAAATTTTATCTGTGCTTTTGTGCAAGTAACTGTTCCTGCTATGGAGGTCATTCTGACCCGATCGCATGCTGCAGTTTAGCGCAGCGGTGCAATCGGGTCAGTACTGTGCCGGCGCTGCAGTGCGCCAGCGCATTCCAGATGGCCAAAGGGCGTCGTTGCCTAGCGATCGCCTCTGCCTGATTGACGGGCAGAGGCGGTCGCTGGGCGGAAGGGGGCTGGACCTCAGCGTAAAGCTGCCGTTTAGGGGGCGCGGTCCGGCCAATGCTGGCGTGGCCAGACAATTGGGGGGGGGGGGGGGGGGCAGACCACGGTGGCTGCGTGACGTCACACACAGCCGCTGCAACCCGGGCAGCGAAGAGTTTCTTCCGGCTAGCCGCAGGAGCTGCGCTAGCCGGGAGGTACTCCTGAAATGCAAAAGCATTGCCGCTGTGCGATGCTTTTGCACTTCTGTGTAGGGAGGGAAGGGGGGGGGGGGGGTTGCTGACATGTGGGGCGGACTAGCCCTTTGCTGGACATCCCCCCGCATGTTTGAGTGCCTGATCGTAGCTGTGCTAAATTTAGCACAGCTACGATCAACTCGGAATGAACCCCTATATGTAGAACAATACAGTAGTATGTGATTTGCTGGTGCATCTCTAACCTTAGTTTTGTTAATGATTGTCACTGCCTTCCCGTCATAGTGTATAAGCAACCCTCTAGTAGACTACATGCCAAATGTAATAGGTAGCAAGTTATTGAAACTGCTGAGATTTTGTTGAGTTATAGCAGCCTGTTTTAAAGCGGCGACGTTTGTTTGTGCAAAAAGTAGGTTGGTTTTGCCTTAGAAAAAATTGCTGTTTTAAATCTTACTGCTAACTTGACAAAATCTGGACACATAAAAAAAAAAAAAACGCTACCTGTCACATTTGGCTTGTAGATAATAATACCTTAGTTTAAAATTCCTATCATATCCTGTAAAAGTACTCCTTGTCTTTGCATTGTGGTTACCAGTTGACATATAAAATAATAATATTCCTTGCGCTACTGTCCTGTTTTATTTCCCATCAGTAAATATAAATATAAAAGCCACCATACACATTAATTATAATGTATTGTATGCATTACTAATTATTTCTTTACCTTAGATTGCCTGGGCTTTAAATAAAGGTGTGAAAACTGAATACAAACAGTTCTGGGATGTTGATCTTGGAGTAACATATATTCCATGGGAGAAAGTGAAATTAGATGATCTAGATGACTTTGCAGAAGGTGGAATGATTGATCAAGAAACCGTTAATAATGGTAAACACTGATCTTAAATATATTTTAGAGTTATTTAAATCAAATTTCATTATAGATGGTTTTTTTATTCTCTCACACTTTATTATAAACAAAAGTAAGGAATGTAATTGAATTCTCATATACAAATGAAATATTCCCTGCCAGTAATTGCTTAAACAAGATCAGGATGACTTGCTTACATTAAAATGATCTCTGTCTTAAATAATATACCTCTGATGCATTCTAGATTGGGAAACTCAAAGAAACCCAGAGCCTGTTGTAGTGAAAGAGCCTGCTCCTGCACCTGTTCCCACTACTACTGTTCAGAGTCCAATTGTTCCTAAACCTCAAATAATAACAACTCAAACCGAGGCATATACTCAGCCTGTTGCAATGCTTCAGGTAAGCAAGTGGAAAAATACAAACAACATAATGATAAAATATTTTAATACATTAGTATCCTTTTCCCTGTAAGGATTTTGTTAGTATTGGTGAGTATTGATATCAAAGATTCCAGTCTTTCATGACATTTTTTTATTTGCTTTTAAAAGTCCTGTTTCTCTAATGTCCTAGTGGATGCTGGGGACTCCGTAAGGACCATGGGGATAGATGGGCTCCGCAGGAGACATGGGCACTTTAAGAAAGAATTTAGGTTCTGGTGTGCACTGGCTCCTCCCTCTATGCCCCTCCTCCAGACCTCAGTTTGATACTGTGCCCAGACGAGCTGGGTGCTTTTCAGTGAGCTCTCCTGAGTTTGCTGAGAGAAAGTATTTTGTTAGGTTTTTTTATTTTCAGGGAGCTCTGCTGGCAACAGACTCCCTGCATCGTGGGACTGAGGGGAGAGAAGCAGCCCTACTCTCTGAAGCCAGGTCCTGCTTCTTAGGCTACTGTACACCATTAGCTCCAGAGGGATCGTATGCAGGATCTCACCCTCGCCGTCCGATCCCAGAGCCGCGCCGCCGTCCCCCTCGCAGAGCTGGAAGACAGAAGCCGGGTGAGTATGAGAAGCAAAGAAGACTTCACAGGCGGCAGAAGACTCCGTTCTTCACTGAGGTAACGCACAGCACTGCAGCTGTGCGCCATTGCTCCCTCACAACTCACATACTCCGATCACTGTAAGGGCGCAGGGGGCGGCGCCCTGGGCAGCATTTGGGACCTCTTTTGGCAAAAGTTAAACATATATACAGCTGGGCACTGTATATACGTATGAGCCCCCGCCAAAAAAATTGCATATTTAAGCGGGACAGAAGCCTGCCGCCGAGGGGGCGGAGCTTCTTCCTCAGCACTCACCAGCGCCATTTTTTCTCCACAGCTCCGCTGAGAGGAAGCTCCCCAGGCTCTCCCCTGCAGATACACGGTAGAAGAGGGTAAAACGAGAGGGGGGGGCACATAATTAGGCGCAAAAAACAATATATAAACAGCAGCTACTGGGTTAACATTAAGTTACTGTGTTATTCCTGGGTTTATAGCGCTGGGGTGTGTGCTGGCATACTCTCTCTCTGTCTCTCCTAAGGGCCTTGTGGGGGAACTGTCTTCAAAAAGGGCATTCCCTGTGTGTGTGGTGTGTCGGTACGCTTGTGTCGACATGTCTGATGAGGAAGGCTATGTGGAAGCAGAGCGGGAGCAAGTAATTGTGGTGTCTCCGCCGACGGCGCCGACACCTGATTGGATGGATATGTTGAAGGTTTTAAATGATAATGTTAATTGCTTGCATAAAAGGTTAGACAAAGCTGAAGCCTCAGCACAGTCAGGGTCCCAACCCGTGCCTGATCCTATGTCGCAGAGGCCATCAGGGTCTCAGAAGCGCCCACTATCCCAAATTGTTGACACAGATACCGACATGGATTCTGACTCCAGTGTCGAGAACGATGATGCAAAGTTACAGCCAATATTGGCTAAATCCATCCGTTATATGATTATAGCAATTAAGGATGTGTTGCACATCACAGAGGAAATCCCAGTCCCTGACAAGAGGGTACATATGTATGGGGAAAAGAAGCCGGAGGTAACCTTTCCCCCCTCACACGAGCTAAATGAGTTGTGTGAAAAGGCTTGGGAATCTCCAGATAAAAAACTGCAGATTTCCAAAAGTATTCTTATGGCGTATCCTTTCCCGCCAATGGACAGGTTACCCTGGGAATCCTCCCCTAAGGTGGACAAAGCTTTAACACGCTTATCCAAGAAGGTAGCCCTGCCGTCACAGGATACGGCTACCCTCAAAGATGCTGCGGATCGCAAACAGGAGGTTACCCTGAAGTCCATTTATACACCTTACTGAGGCCGGCGATCGCGTCGGCCTGGGTGTGTAGTGCTGGAGGAGCATGGACGGATACCGTGTCTGAGGAAATTGATACCTTAGACAAGGATACTATATTGTTGACCTTGGGGCATATTAAAGACGCTGTCCTATATATGAGAGATGCTCAAAGAGACTGGGTTCTAGAATAAATGCTTTGTCAATTTCTGCCAGAAGGGTCCTGTGGACTCGGCAATGGACAGGTGATGCCGACTCAAAAAGGCATATGGAGGTTTTACCTTACAAGGGTGAGGAATTGCTTGGGGAGGGTCTCTCGGACCTGGTCTCCACAGCTACTGCTGGAAAGTCAATTTTTTTTGCCGTATGTTTCCTCACAGCCTAAGAGAGCACCGTATTATCAAATGCAGTCCTTTCGATCACAGAAAAACAAGAAAGTCCGAGGTGCGTCCTTTCTTGCCAGAGGCAGGGGCAGAGGAAAGAAGCTGCACAACACAGCTAGTTCCCAGGAATAGAAGTCCTCCCCGGCCTCTACAAAATCCACCGCATGACGCTGGGGCTCCACAAGCGGAGCTAGGCCCGGTGGGGGCACGTCTTCGAAATTTCAGCCACAAGTGGGTTCACTCCCAATTGGATCCCTGGGCAATAGTTATTGTCTCTCAGGGATACAAGCTGGAATTCGAGGAGATGCCCCCTCACCGATACCTCAAATCGGCCCTGCCAGCTTCCCCCCACGAGAGGGAAATAGTGTTAACTGCAATTCACAAATTGTATCTTCAACAGGTGGTGGTCAAGGTTCCCCTCCTTCAACAAGGAAGGGGTTATTATTCGACCATGTTTGTAGTCCCGAAACCGGACGGTTCGGTCAGACCCATATTGAA
Source organism: Pseudophryne corroboree (assembly GCF_028390025.1). Lineage (NCBI taxonomy): Eukaryota > Metazoa > Chordata > Amphibia > Anura > Myobatrachidae > Pseudophryne > Pseudophryne corroboree. Next base: position 636,657,683 of record NC_086447.1, on the reverse strand, counting down.
TTTAAAATGCCTGAACATATACCTGAAAAGGTTCAAGTTCAAGATGGAATTGCTGAGAGCGGTCATCGCAAGCCTGGAAGGGGGGGATTTTATGGTGTCTCTGGACATAAAGGATGCATACCTTTATGTCCCCATTTATCCACCTCATCAGGCGTACCTCAGATTTGTGGTATAGGATTGTCATTACCAGTTTCAGACGTTGCCGTTTGGTCTCTCCACGGCACCGAGAATATTTACTAAGGTAATGGCGGAAATGATGGTACTCCTGCGGAAGCAAGGAGTCACAGTTATCCCATACTTGGACGATCTCCTCATAAAAGCGAGATCAAGACAGCAGTTGCTGATCAGCGTAGCACTTTCTCTGGAAGTGTTACGGCAACACGGCTGGATTCTAAATATTCCAAAGTCGCAGTTGGTTCCTACGACTCGTCTGCCTTTCCTGGGCATGATTCTAGACACAGACCAGAAAAGGGTTTATCTCCCGATGGAGAAAGCTCAGGAACTCATGACACTGGTCAGGAACCTATTAAAACCACAACAGGTGTCAGTGCATCACTGCACTCGTGTCCTGGGAGAGATGGTGGCATCATACGAGGCCATTCCCTTCGGCAGGTTCCATGCGAGGACTTTTCAATGGGACTTACTGGACAAGTGGTCCGGATCACATCTTCAGATGCATCGGTTTATCACCCTATCCCCCAGGGCCAGGGTGTCACTCCTGTGGTGGCTACAGAGCGCTCACCTTCTCGAGGGCCGCAGATTTGGCATTTAGGACTGGGTCCTGGTGACCACGGACGCAAGCCTCAGAGGTTGGGGTGCAGTCACACAGGGAAGAAATTTCCAAGGTCTGCACAAGGAGCAGAGTGGCAATGGCGGAAGCCACCAGAATTCTTTCCTGGGCGGAGAATCACGTAAGCGCACTGTCAGCAGTGTTCATCCCGGGAGTGGACAACTGGGAAGCAGACTTCCTCAGCAGACACGACCTCCACCCGGGAGAGTGGGGACTTCATCAGGAAGTCTTCGCACAGATTACAAGTCGGTGGGAACTGCCACAGGTGGACATGATGGCATCCCGCCTCAACAAAAAGCTACAGAGGTATTGCGCCAGGTCAAGAGACCCTCAAGCGATAGCTGTAGACACCCTGGTGACACCGTGGGTGTTCCAGTCGGTCTAGGTATTTCCTCCTCTTCCTCTCATACCCAAGATGCTGATGATAATAAGAAAAAGAGGAGTGAGAACAATACTCATTGTTCCAGATTGGCCACGAAGGACTTGGTATCCAGATCTGCAAGAAATGCTCACAGAGGACCCGTGGCATCTTCCTCTAAGACAGGACTTGTTGCAACAGGGGCCCTGTCTGTTCCAAGACTTACCGCGGCTGCGTTTGACGGCATGGCGGTTGAACGCCGGATCCTAGCAGAGAAAGGCATTCCGGATGAGGTCATTCCTACGCTGATAAAGGCTAGGAAGGACGTGACAGCTCAACATTATCACCGTATATGGTGAAAATATGTTGCTTGGTGTGAGGCCAGGAATGCTCCTACGGAGGAATTCCAGCTGGGCGGTTTCCTTCACTTCCTACAGTCCGGAGTGAATTTGGGCCTAAAATTGGGTTCCATTAAGGTCCAGATTTCGGCCCTATCCATTTTCTTTCAAAAGGAGTTGGCTTCTCTACCTGAAGTTCAGACGTTTGTAAAGGGAGTGCTGCATATTCAGCCCCCTTTTGTGCCTCCAGTGGCACCTTGGGATCTTAACGTGGTGTTGAGTTTCCTGAAATCCCACTGGTTTGAACCACTCAAAACGGTAGAGTTGAAATATCTCACGTGGAAGGTGGTCATGCTATTAGCCTTGGCTTCGGCTAGGCGTGTGTCAGAGTTGGCGGCTTTGTCACATAAAAGCCCCTATCTGGTTCCGGGTGCAAGGAAGTGAGCAGCACAGGCTCACAGCACCACTCCGTGCCCGGCTCATCTGACACTTTTCACGCCTATTTTAGCCCCCAAACCTCCCCACACTTTCACCTGCCCTCCCAAGGTGGACAAATAAAAGAGGTGCGGACCCTGCAATGGCGCCAAAGGAGGAAACGCACGCCGCTACCCCGGCTTCCAAGAAATCAGTCACTGAGGTTCAGGACGCAGACCCTGTCTCCCACCAGCGCCACTGGGACAGCCCACTACTATATGGGTACTTGGTGGACGCCCTTACATCCGCTATGGGGCCGCTACTCACCATAGCGGTAAGTGACATCACCACACAGTTACAACAACTGACCACCCGTGTATCCACTGCTGAGAACATAATTGGCTCTGTTGCTCAAAATCTGGCTGATCTACAGTGTGAAGTTAAACGGCTAGAGAAAGAGAATTATTCTATTATCAATAAAATGGAGGAAATTGAAAATCGCTCCAGGCGTAATAATATAAGGGTTGTTGGACTGCCTGAGACACTTAAGGGTCACTCATTGGAGCAATTTGTTACCCACACCTTGCCACAACTATTGGGCATACCTGATCTCTCCAAGGATATGGTAATAGAAAAGGTTCATAGAATAGGCCCCCCTCCAAGTCCAAACGACTCGCGCCCCAGAGTCACTATCTTTAAGTGTCTGAGCTATACCCACAAGCTAGAAATATGGAAAGCTTCCAGAAAGCAACCCATCCTTAAATGGGAAGGCAAACAACTCTGGCTATTTCAAGATTACTCAGCAGAGTTAACAAAAGCGCGCAGGGCTTTCTCTCCAATCTGCACCCGTCTGATTGCTGACAGGAGAAAATTTGCACTTATCTACCCAGCCAAGTTACGCCTTTTTGAAAAAGACAGACATTTCGATTTTCTATCTCCTGCTGATGCTGAAGATTTCCTCTGTGCTAGAGGCCCAAACTCGGACCAGGATATCACTGACACCACCTGAAGAATCTTTTTTGTCTTCTTTCTCCTCCCTAACATGGTTGTTGGTCTACTTGTTGCTTAACTGCACTTCCCTACCTCCCCAGAAGCTCTGGTTTTTCTTATAGGCTATCATCTCTGAAGTCCTATACTCCTCCGATGCCTTGAGGATTGCTCTGAGGATTTAGTAACATTTACAGCCGGGCATGGATGGTGTTATGCTCCGGGTTCCTGCAACAGTATTTGCTGTACCTGATGATATTATTGTTTTCTCTAACGTCCTAAGTGGATGCTGGGGACTCCGTCAGGACCATGGGGATAGCGGCTCCGCAGGAGACAGGGCACAAAAATAAAGCTTTAGGATTAGGTGGTGTGTACTGGCTCCTCCCCCTATGACCCTCCTCCAAGCCTTAGTTAGGTTTTTGTGCCCGTCCGAGCAGGGTGCAATCTAGGTGGCTCTCCTAAAGAGCTGCTTAAAAAAAGTTTTTTAGGTTTTTTATTTTCAGTGAGTCCTGCTGGCAACAGGCTCACTGCATCGAGGGACTTAGGGGAGAGAATTTCAACTCACCTGCGTGCAGGATGGATTGGATTCTTAGGCTACTGGACACCATTAGCTCCAGAGGGAGTCGGAACACAGGTCTCACCCTGGGGTTCGTCCCGGAGCCGCGCCACCGACCCCCCTTACAGATGCTGAAGATTGAAGGTCCGGAAACAGGCGGCAGAAGGCTCTTCAGTCTTCATGAAGGTAGCGCACAGCACTGCAGCTGTGCGCCATTGTTGGCACACACTTCACACCAAGCGGTCACGGAGGGTGCAGGGCGCTGCTGGGGGCGCCCTGGGCAGCAATATTTTAATACCTTATGGCAAAAGAATACATCACATATAGCCATTAAGGCTATATGTATGTATTTAACCCATGCCAGTTATCTAAAACTACGGGAGGAAAGCCCGCCGAAATAGGGGGCGGGGCTTATTCTCCTCAGCACACAGCGCCATTTTCCTGCTCAGCTCCGCTGTGAGGAAGGCTCCCAGGACTCTCCCCTGCACTGCACTACAGAAACAGGGTAAAACAGAGAGGGGGGGCATTTTTTGGCGATATATTGGATATATTTAAGCTGCTATAAGGAACAACACTTATATAAGGTTGTTCCCATATATATTATAGCGCTTGGGTGTGTGCTGGCAAACTCTCCCTCTGTCTCCCCAAAGGGCTAGTGGGGTCCTGTCTTCGATAAGAGCATTCCCTGTGTGTCTGCTGTGTGTCGGTACGTGTGTGTCGACATGTATGAGGACGATGTTGGCGTGGAGGCAGAGCAATTGCCGATAATGGTGATGTCACCCCCCAGGGAGTCGACACCGGAATGGATGGCTTTGTTTATGGAATTACGTGATAATGTCAGCACATTACAAAAATCAGTTGACGACATGAGACGGCCGGCAAACCAGTTAGTACCTGCCCAGGCGTCTCAGACACCGTCAGGGGCTGTAAAGCGCCCTTTACCTCAGTCGGTCGACACAGACACAGACACTGAATCTAGTGTCGACGGTGATGAAACAAACGTATTTTCAAGTAGGGCCACACGTTATATGATCACGGCAATGAAGGAGGCTTTGCATATCTCTGATACTGCAAGTACCACAAAAAGGGGTATTATGTGGGGGGTGAAAAAACTACCTGTAGTTTTTCCTGAATCAGAGGAATTAAATGATGTATGTGATGAAGCGTGGGTTAACCCACATAGAAAAATGCTAATTTCAAAAAAGTTATTAGCATTATACCCTTTCCCGCCAGAGGTTAGGGCGCGCTGGGAAACACCCCCTAGGGTGGATAAGGCGCTCACACGCTTATCAAAACAAGTGGCGTTACCGTCTCCTGATACGGCCGCCCTCAGGGATCCAGCGGATAGGAGACTGGAAACTACCCTAAAAAGTATATACACACATACTGGTGTTATACTGCGACCAGCCATCGCCTCAGCCTGGATGTGCAGTGCTGGGGTCGTCTGGTTGGATTCCCTGACTGAAAATATTGATACCCTGGATAGGGACAGTATTTTATTGACTATAGAGCAATTAAAGGATGCTTTCCTTTATATGCGAGATGCGCAGAGAGATATTTGCACTCTGGCATCGAGAGTAAATGCGATGTCCATATCTGCCAGAAGGAGTTTATGGACGCGACAGTGGTCAGGTGATGCGGACTCCAAACGACATATGGAAGTATTGCCGTATAAAGGGGAGGAATTATTTGGCGTCGGTCTATCGGATCTGGTGGCCACGGCAACTGCCGGAAAATCCACTTTTTTACCTCAGACCCCCTCCCAACAGAAAAAGACACCGTCTTTTCAGCCGCAGTCCTTTCGGTCCTATAAGAACAAGCGGACAAAAGGACAGTCATATCTGCCTCGGGGCAGAGGAAGGGGTAAGAGAGGGCAGCAAGCAGCCCCTGCCCAGGAACAGAAGCCCTCCCAGGGTTCTGCAAAGCCCTCAGCATGACGCTGGGGCCTTACAAGCGGACTCAGGAGCGGTGGGGGGTCGACTCAAGAATTTCAGCGCACAGTGGGCTTGCTCACAGGTGGACCCCTGGATTCTGCAGGTAGTATCTCAGGGTTACAGGTTGGAATTCGAGAAGTCTCCCCCTCGCCGGTTCCTAAAGTCTGCTTTGCCAACGTCTCCCTCAGACAGGGCGACGGTATTGGAAGCCATTCACAAGCTGTTTTCTCAGCAGGTGATAGTCAAGGTACCCCTCCTACAACAGGGAAAGGGGTATTACTCCACGCTATTTGTGGTACCGAAGCCGGACGGCTCGGTAAGACCTATTCTAAATCTGAAATCTTTGAACCTGTACATACAAAAATTCAAGTTCAAGATGGAGTCACTCAGAGCAGTGATAGCGAATCTGGAAGAAGGGGACTTTATGGTGTCCCTGGACATAAAGGATGCTTACCTGCATGTCCCAATTTGCCCTTCACATCAAGGGTACCTCAGGTTCGTGGTGCAAAACTGTCATTATCAGTTTCAGACGCTGCCGTTCAGACGCTGGATTGTCCACGGCACCTCGGGTCTTTACCAAGGTAATGGCTGAAATGATGATCCTTCTACGAAGAAGAGGCGTATTAATTATCCCTTACTTGGACGATCTCCTGATAAGGGCAAGGTCCAGAGAACAGCTGGAAGACGGAGTAGCACTAACCCAACTAGTGCTGCAACAACACGGGTGGATTCTGAATTTTCCAAAATCTCAGTTGACCCCGACGACACGTCTGCTGTTCCTGGGAATGGTTCTGGACACGGTTCAGAAAAAGGTGTTTCTTCCGGAGGAGAAAGCCAGGGAGTTATCCGAACTTGTCAGGAACCTCCTAAAACCAGGGACAGTGTCTGTGCATCAATGCACAAGAGTCCTGGGAAAGATGGTGGCTTCTTACGAAGCGATTCCATTCGGCAGATTCCACGCACGAACTTTTCAGTGGGATCTGCTGGACAAATGGTCCGAATCGCATCTGCAGATGCATCAGCGGATAACCTTATCGCCACGGACAAGGGTGTCTCTTCTGTGGTGGTTGCAGAGTGCTCATCTGTTAGAGGGCCGCAGATTCGGCATACAGGACTGGGTCCTGGTGACCACGGATGCCAGTCTGAGAGGCTGGGGAGCGGTCACACAGGGAAGAAACTTCCAGGGAGTATGGTCAAGCCTGGAGATGTCTCTTCACATAAATATACTGGAGCTAAGAGCGATTTACAATGCTCTAAGTCTGGCAAAACCCCTGCTTCAGGGTCAGCCGGTGTTGATCCAGTCGGACAACATCACGGCAGTCGCCCACGTAAACAGACAGGGCGGCACAAGAAGCAGGACAGCAATGGCAGAAGCTGCAAGGATTCTTCGCTGGGCGGAAGATCATGTGATAGCACTGTCAGCAGTATTCATTCCGGGAGTGGACCACTGGGAAGCAGACTTCCTCAGCAGACACGATCTACACCCGGGAGAGTGGGGACTTCATCCAGAAGTTTTCCACATGATTGTGAACCGTTGGGAAAAACCAATGGTGGATATGATGGCGTCCCGCCTCAACAAAAAACTGGACAGGTATTGCGCCAGGTCAAGAGATCCTCAGGCAATAGCTGTGGACGCTCTGGTAACACCGTGGGTGTTCCAGTCAGTGTATGTGTTCCCTCCTCTGCCTCTCATACCAAAAGTACTGAGAATTATACGGCAAAAGGGAGTAAGAACGATACTAGTGGCTCCGGATTGGCCAAGAAGAACTTGGTACCCGGAACTTCAAGAGATGCTCACGGAGGATCCGTGGCCTCTACCTCTAAGACGGGACCTGCTTCAGCAGGGACCGTGTCTATTCCAAGACTTACCGCGGCTGCGTTTGACGGCATGGCGGTTGAACGCCGAATTCTAAGGGAAAAAGGCATTCCGGAAGAGGTCATTCCTACACTGGTAAAAGCCAGGAAGGAGGTGACTGCACAACATTATCACCGCATTTGGAGAAAATATGTTGCGTGGTGTGAGGTCAGGAAGGCCCCCACGGAGGAATTTCAACTGGGTCGATTCCTACATTTCCTGCAAACAGGATTGTCTATGGGCCTCAAATTGGGGTCCATTAAGGTTCAAATTTCGGCCCTGTCTATTTTCTTCCAGAAAGAATTGGCTTCAGTTCCTGAAGTCCAGACTTTTGTAAAAGGAGTACTACATATACAGCCCCCGGTTGTGCCCCCAGTGGCACCGTGGGATCTTAATGTAGTCTTGGATTTTCTCAAATCCCATTGGTTTGAGCCGCTCAAATCGGTGGAGTTGAAGTATCTTACATGGAAAGTAACCATGCTACTGGCCCTGGCTTCAGCCAGGAGAGTATCAGAATTGGCGGCTTTATCATATAAGAGCCCATATCTGATTTTCCATACGGACAGGGCAGAACTGCGGACGCGTCCTCATTTTCTGCCTAAGGTGGTGTCAGCGTTTCACCTGAACCAGCCTATTGTGGTGCCTGCGGCTACTAACGAGTTGGAGGATTCCAAGTTGTTGGACGTGGTCCGGGCATTGAAAATATATATTTCAAGAACGGCGGGAGTCAGAAAGTCTGACTCGCTGTTTATATTGTATGCACCCAACAAGATGGGTGCTCCTGCTTCTAAGCAGACGATTGCTCGTTGGATTTGTAGCACAATTCAACTTGCACATTCTGTGGCAGGCTTGCCACAACCTAAATCTGTCAAGGCCCATTCCACAAGGAAAGTGGGCTCATCCCGGGCGGCTGCCCGGGGGGTCTCGGCATTACAACTCTGCCGAGCTGCTACTTGGTCAGGGGCAAACACGTTTGCAAAATTCTACAAATTTGATACCCTGGCTGAGGAGGACCTTGAGTTCTCTCATTCGGTGCTGCAGAGTCATCCGCACTCTCCCGCCCGTTTGGGAGCTTTGGTATAATCCCCATGGTCCTGACGGAGTCCCCAGCATCCACTTAGGACGTTAGAGAAAATAAGAATTTACTTACCGATAATTCTATTTCTCGTAGTCCGTAGTGGATGCTGGGCGCCCATCCCAAGTGCGGATTGTCTGCAATACTTGTACATAGTTATTGTTACAAAAAAAATCGGGTTGTTATTTGTTGTGAGCCGTCTGTTCAGAGGCTCCTACGTTTGTCATACTGTTAACTGGGTTCAGATCACAAGTTATACGGTGTGGCTGGTATGAGTCTTACCCGGGATTCAATATCCTTCCTTATTGTGTACGCTCGTCCGGGCACAGTATCCTAACTGAGGCTTGGAGGAGGGTCATAGGGGGAGGAGCCAGTACACACCACCTAATCCTAAAGCTTTATTTTTGTGCCCTGTCTCCTGCGGAGCCGCTATCCCCATGGTCCTGACGGAGTCCCCAGCATCCACTACGGACTACGAGAAATAGAATTATCGGTAAGTAAATTCTTATTTTTTGTTTGTTACCTGCAGTTATGTGAATTTGCATTATTTTTGATTGATACGCAATGCGTATCGCTGCATGCTACTTTTTCTGTGTATCATTATGTTGTTGTGTCCTGTCCTCCCCCTCCCCTAGACTCCCTTTCCCTTCCAAATTTTTGGTTTCAAAGCTCTGGTGTACCTACGTCCCAATCTGGTATTATGCAACATGTCTGAGATTAAAATAGTCTCCTTTAATGTGGGAGGGTTTAATTCCCCCGCAAAACGCAGGAAGGTCCTAATATATTGTAATAAATTAAAACTAGATATAGTCTTTATTCAGGAAGCTCATTTGATACCTAAGGAAATGTTGAAACTCCAAATGCTAGGATGGAAACTGTTGGCTAGTGCATCCTACACCTCTAAGTCAAGGGGAGAGGTTATATTAACACGACGCACATTACCATGTGAACTTGTAAAAGTTATTTTAGATACTGAAGGTAGATTTGTAATTGCTAATGTTTTATTACATTCTAAGCCTTACACACTTTGCAGTGTATATTCACCACCTTTATATACTACTAAGTTCTTTAGGAAGTTATTTGCAGAACTGACTCCACATATGGATGGGGATTTGTTAGTATGCGGAGACTTCAATCTCATTTCAGACAAATACCTTGATAGGTCCTCTACTCCCAAAAAATCCTTCTCCTTCCCTAAACTTGGAATTCCCCAATGTATATCCAAATTATCCTTAGTGGATATTTGGAGGGCTGCTAATCCCACCTCCAAGGAATACACTTGTCTCTCTTCTGCTTACCACACTTTGTCAAGAATTGACTATTTAATGATTTCCCGGACTTTGTTCACAAGAGTCTCTGATGTTGAAATTGAGTCAATATCAGTATCGGACCACTCTAAGCAGTGGTTTTCTTTGCGTATTTCTGATGAACCATCCCCCAAAAGGATATGGACATTTTTCTCCCACCTCTTGGTCTCCCCTGACTTCCAAAATGTGTTGATAGATTGCTGGAGAGATTTCTGTTCCAACAACCAATCCCACACGAGCGCCAACCCCCTCTATTCTGGCAAATGGCAAAATCAGTGTTAAGGGGCACAATCCTCTCATATATGGCGAAATTAAATAAGTCCTACGCCTCCTCTTACCTTACCCTGCAATCTAATTTGTCCTTTACTTACTCTGCTTACTGTCAAGACCCCACTGTGTCTAATAGGCAAAAATACTCTGTAGCTAGAACACACTTTAATGAATATTTAAACAATAGAGGAAATAAGTCTTTGTATAAGGTCAACTATAGATATCACCATTTTGGTAACAAGACAGGCAAGCTTCTAACCAATATATTGAATGGCACCAGGCCGTCTGCGATTGTTCATCCCCTACAGGGCTCAGATGGCACCCTAACCTCCTCAAATAAACAGATAATGTAGATCATGACTGATTTTTACTCTGCCCTCTATTCTCACAACCCACGACTCATGCTAAGGATGAAGCACCCGAACCCAGGCATGACCTAACTTGGTCCATTGTTCCATTCCCGCGAATGAACCCTGCACTGGAGAAAGATCTGATAGGCCCCGTCACTCCTGATGAAGTTACTACAATAATCAAATATTTAAAGCAAGGTAAAGCTCCTGGCCCAGATGGGTTTGGAGGTAGCTTTTACAAATGTATGCTTCCCCAGGTTCTAGACACATTGGTTGATACCTTTAATTATATGTTACAGTCTGGTCTTTCCCCTTTTTACTTTAATGCAGCCTACATTAAGGTCCTACGAAAACCAGGGAGGGAACTTACTCGCCCGGGATCATATAGGCCGATTATAGGCCGATATCGCTTTTAGACTCGGACTATAAGATCCTAGGGAAGCTACTTGCAGACAGACTTAAAGTGGTTTTGCCCTCTATCATCCACCCAGACCAAACTGGATTTATTGCTGGCAGACACTCGGTACTCAACGTGAGGAAGGTCATTACTGTTGTCCAACATCTCCAACATTCTACTGACTCCTCCCCTCCGGGTATAATTATGTCCCTTGACGCTGAGAAGGCCTTCGATCTTGTACTTTGGCCTCACCTGTACTCCACCATGTCCCGCTTCGGCCTTCCCCATGCATTTATATCTTATGTTAAATTACTGTACTCCAACCCGCTCTCACAAATTGTTTGCAATGGGCAGATATCAGATTATTTTCCCCTGCACAAAGGCACAAGACAAGGGTGTACCTTGTCACCCCTACTGTTCGCCATTGCCATTGAGCCCCTAGCTATTTTACTACGTGGATCCACCGGGTTTAAGGGAATTAAAATTGAATCACATGAACTGAAAGTCTCTCTATTTGCAGACGATATGCTGCTTTTTGTCACTGACCCCCTGACCTCAATTCCTATCATTATGTCATTGATCAATGACTTTGGAAAGGAATCTGGGTATAAAATCAACGTCGACAAATCGGAAATTCTACCGATTGGTCTTTACTCAATGGATCTCAATTCTTCCCTGGTTTTCTCACGTTTTAAAATCAATACCTCACAAATAAAATACTTAGGCCTATTCATTACCAACAAAGTTGAGACCTTGTATAAAGCTAATTTCACCCCTATCATACGAAATACGACCACACTAATGTCATCTTGGGACATGCTTCCACTCTCCCTGTTAGGATGGGCGGCGGTGATTAAGTCGGTAATCTACCCGAAAATATTCTCTCCCATCCAATTGCTGCCAATTACCCTGTCTAACAATGACATTCTGAAAATTAACTCCTCTATTTCCTCCTTTCTCTGGAAAGGTCAACGACCTAGAATTGCGCTCTCAAAACTGATGCTTCCTAGATCACATGGGGGGCTGGGTATCCCAGATTTCAAAGCATATGCCATTTCTGTATTCTTTCGCTATGCGGGGGATTGGTTGTTGGACAAGTCTACTTACACCGATGTGCTTTTAGATCAGGCAATTTTTACCCCTTATTCTCCCTCCGCACTATTGCATCTTACATCCTCAGCTATCCCGAAACATATCAATTCCAATGTAATTTTCCACGATACTTACCTTTTGTGGATTAGCCTACATAAAAAATTGAAGAGAGATTTTCGTTTCTCCCCCTTCCTCACACTTTGGGGCAATCCCGACTTTCCACCATCGATTCGAAACACATTACTCCAGGTCTGGAGAAGAGAAGGTATTGCTCTTGTGAACAAAGTCTTTGACCCTGGTGGCACTGTGTACACTTTTGCTGATTTGCAGCAACAATTCCAACTCCCAAACAGACACTTCTACTTATATTTGCAGGTGAGACACTATGTTCAGTCACTCCCCTCTCACCGACCCACTGACTCCCTTACACACAACCCTCATGTTATAATTAAGATACTGCAACATAGAACTGCAGCGACATACAAGATTCGCCACCTATATCCTTATTTGGTTGAAGCGAAGGTTAATACCCCCCTCTACTCGCAGAAGCTACTCACACAATGGAAATTGGATATACCCACCCTCCCATGCTCCTCAGAAGTTCTTCTGTTGCAGTGCTGCAAATACACTAAATGTTTGCACTCCGCTTACTTGCAGGAAACACACCTTAGATTTCTTCATAGAGCATACATATCACCAGCCCAACGGAAATATATGGGAGGTGAAGATACAGGGATGTGCACAAAATGCACAATGCAGAATGCAAAGTTGTTTCATTATTTCTGGGAATGCTCTAAGATTCGTAGATTTTGGTGTAAAATAGTCTACTTTCTGAGTACTACTCTTAATGTGTCCCTAACTCCTAACCCTGAGGCTTGCCTTTTGTTCTACTTTAATGGCTGGAATCTTGGAGTTCACTCTCCCCGTTGCATACCTCTCGTTATTCTCATACTGACTCTACCCAAAAAACTAATCCTATACATTGGCAAATAAATCAGCGGCCACTCTTCAGGAATTGAAATTGAGACTTCTGACGTTGTATTTTGATATGCGTTCTCTTCTACTGAACAAAGTCTTTTCCTTACGGACCTTTCACAATAAACAGTATCCAATAACTAATTATTATTTATCTTCCTGTTGAATTGATATTTTCTCTCTGGGACTACCTGCTGTATAACCCAATTGACTGATTAGTGATTTGTGTATAGGTACTCTGGAATATACCTTCTCTCTCTCCCCCCCCCCCCCCATTTAGTCTCCCTTGTCTAGATACCCTATGTGTGTGTCTGTTGATCCTTACTGTTATGCTTTATTGTTCTGCTTTATTGCTCTATTATGTAGATACTTATGCTCCTCTCGTCTTGATCTTCAATTGTGTACAACTTATTTGAAAATATGACAATAAAATGTTGTAAAAAAAAAAAAAAACATATGGGGGATACACCTTACTGTTCTTTAGCTAATTTTGACGTACACTTAGAACAAGTATAAAAAAAAAACATTCCATCCCACCAGTCTTGGCTGTGGATTTACCTCTTTTGAAAAACAAATAGGGTTAAATACAGTATATGAAGCAGTAATAAGAGTGGAGAAGTTGCCCATGGCAACCAATCAGCTGTTTTGTATAATTTTATAGTATGCAAATTGTAAATGTTACTTCAATGCTAATTGGTTGCCATGGGCAACTTCTCCACTGGCTCACTTCTCTACTCTTATACAGTACATTTACCCCATAATGAGAGAAACCTTACAGTTGCTGGAAGCAATCAAAAACCCAAAGTGAAGCTTACCATGACAACTGATCCCAGCATAATATGGGGCAGAAAACTGCTTAGAGAGCCCCTCTCCCCTCAAAAATTAGTTTCTTACAGCAGAGACACAATAAGAGGAGAGCAGGAGCTGCAGGTCCCTTTATCTGTAGCTCATTCTAGCAGGCTTTCATCTGTGAGGACAACACACCAAGTATGAGGAGCTCTGATCCTTGCGGATAGCTCCTCCTTCAAGGGCACTGCTCAAAATATTGCCTCCGTCCCATTGTGGCCAGAATATACCTAGTAAGGTCCTGCCGTACACAGTAGACCCCATCTGATCTAGAAGCTCTGTACCATTTGTGGATGGTTGCAGTGACTGTGTGCTCTGCTCTCCAAGTAAGAATAGTGGTTGTCACTTAACTGGAGATGTTGTCCATCACTGTGGTCATTGATTTTGATAGTAGTGCAGAGTACTAATGGTCATAGTGGAAATTAATTGGCAGTTGGAAGGGCTTTGGAAGCAATCCCTCATTAGGAGCAGTGGTCATCTGGAGGTAGTACTATATCGGTACCTCTTTTCTTTAACCCACTTCTGACATCCTGCTGCATTAGAGACTATATGTATGCAGCGATCGTAGTGAAGGGGTTAATTGAATTTAAAATCGGCATTGCTAGATACAGCTGTGTTATAAAGTGCTGTTTGTGTTGGGCCATTTGTACACCGTGGTCAGCAGGGGCAGATTTAGGGATAAAGGTGCCCCTAGGCAAAACAGTAACGGTCACCCCCCCCACCTGCCTAATTTTATTATATTTATTCATTGGTTATAAGCACTCATTTGATGATAGACAATTTATTAGAATAATAATAATAATAATAATAATAATAATAAAAAAAGCCACTATGAATTTTTTTTATTTTTAATCATGTATACATATTTACTCAGTAGGACAGCTTACAGGGGCAGTCTGCGCATGTCCGACCCATTTACACGCCATTCCAGATGGCATATGGTACAGTACAGTACAGTGAAAATATTCTGCAGTTACAGGTACTTTTTGTGCTGATGTTATCTACACCATGCATCCAAGTGCCGCCCCTAGGCAGGTGCCTCACGTGCCTAATAGGAAATTTGCCACTGGTGGTCCATGTTCTCCATATGATGAAAGAGAGATCTTTTAGATTATTGCTTCCCTTACAAGCACTTGTCTGAAATATTGAATAAAGCCTATATATGTAATGAGAGAGAGAGATTCATATTTTTTTCTGCATTTGTTTTTTGCTAATAACAGATTCCAGTGGCTTCTTCTGTCCCTGCTGTAAGTTTAGTACCACCTGCATTTCCTGTGTCCATGTCGGTTCCTCCACCTGGCTTCACTGCTATTCCTCCACCTCCGTTCATGCGAAGTTTCAACCCTTCCCAACCACCCCCAGGTAAACACACACAAAATTTGTATAAATATGTATCCATATTAATTTTATGATTCTTCAATAATATATGTAGTGATATGAGGGGCTGACGCAGCGTTGGCCATATTTTAGCCCAAAAGTGTAAGCACAATTTGTGTTCATTAAAAAAAAAGCATGTATATGTGAAGCTACAACTATCTCCAGATGACTGCAGGTCAGTGGCAGTAACATATGCACCTAGTTTACGCTAAGCATACATCACATACACTTGTGCCCATGTTTATAGCCATTTGTTTTGTTAGTGAAATACGCATTTGTTATCAGCATCATTAAAACTTCAAATACTTCTTTGTTAATTGGTACTTATGTATACATGCCATTAATCTACTCTGTGCTAGAGCACCCCTGCCCTCCACTCTTCTGCCCATCCAGTCACAAGAAGGTGTAAGCACCAGAATAAGAAGGTGTAAGAACCACCTTTCTAGTCATGCACAGAAAAATTTTGCACAAGTTAGATTAAACTAAATGGGAGGCAGTCAATTTACCGCCTGTCGGGATCCCGACGGTCAGGATACCGTCGCCGGAATCCCGACACCACCTGAAACCAGCTTGTTAGCTCTTTTGGTTGGTTGTCCATGTCACCACCTGGAAGGGAATAGAACCCTGGGACACGCTGTGCTCGCCGCCGAGATCTCGGCTGTCGGGCTCCCGGCGTGGGGCTCCTGGCCGCCGGGATCCCGACCGCTTGGATCTCGTACTGATCCCAGCTAAATGGCATACTGGATCAGGCTCATAATTTGTAAACAAGTACTCTCTGTTAGAGTGACACACTGTATACACTGTACTCAGGGTGCCATTGACCCAAGACTGTTTCACTATGCTTCTGTTTTCACGTGGTTCCATAGTCAGTAAGGCTTTGTAACCCTGCTTGGACGTCTTAATCTTTGGAAGTTTTTGACATCTGATTGATACTCCCATTCGCACTTCCCTCCTCAGCCTTTTAAAGCTGGTGACTGGGGTCTTATAGCTATCTGGGAGTGCATCATTCATTAAACACACTTTTTTGAAAAATCATATGTAACAATAGGGTTGAAGTTACTCTCTTTATGATAATATTGGAATGGCTATTTCTGTAGTGAGGAGGAGTTTTGAGACAACTTATGATTGAATGTTGGGCTGGGTTCTTATGCAGCCCTATCTACATGAAAAAAATATAGTTCTCTTACGTCCTAGAGAATGCTGGGGTCCACATTAGTACCATGGGGTATAGACGGGTCCACTAGGAGCTAGTGGCACTTTAAAAGTTAGAGAGTGTGGGCTGGCTCCTCCCTCTATGCCCCTACTACCAGGCTCAGTTTAGAAAATGTGCCCGGAGGAGCCGGTCACAGCTAGGGGAGCTCCATAGGAATTTCTCTAGTTTTATTATTTTTCTTTGAGTTTAGGCACAGCGAGGCTGCTGTCAACAGCCTCCCTGCTTCGTGGGACTTAGGGGGGGGGAGTAGTGTCTGCCCTGCAGGGTTCAAGCCACTATCTCCGCTGACAGGACACTGAGCTCCTGAAGGGGGTGATCGTTAGCCGCCCCAGGCGACCGCTCACTCCCGCAGCACTGCCGCCACCCCCTAACAGAGCCAGAAGATTCCAATGGCGAATGAGTCACCGGCTCCCCATAGCAAGCGGGGAGCCGGTGTGAAGATGGCGGCAACAGGGTGGGAGCGCAGTATTAACTGCACTCCGGAGGCTGAGGGGTACCTAGTGCGGCGCTGTGAGGGGCACCCTGAGCTAGCGCCTATACCCTACACTGGTCACCAAGGCTGTCGGGGACCTAAGTAACGCTGCCAGCACCATTCCTCAGGCCAGTATAAAGATGTGAAGAGCTGGAAGCAGCGCCATGTGAAGTTGGCGGAGCTTCTCCTCAGAGTGGTCCCAGCAGCGTTCAGCGCCATTTTCCTGCCTGCAGATCCTGTACAGAGACGCTGACAGGGAGAGCTGTCCCTACAAGCAACTCCAGCTATCCTGTGCGGTTACCAGGGGGTTGTAGAAGGGGGGGAGGCGGTGAATTTACTGACAGGAAGCTATCCAAAAATTGGAAAAGTCAGGGTCATTGTTCCAGTTCCACCTCATATGCACAACGTGGGTTACTATTCAAACCTTTTGTGTTACAGAAACTGGATGGTTCGGTCAGACCAATTTTGAACTTGAAATCGCTAAACCCTTATCTAAGGGAGTTTAAATTTAAGATGGAGTCTCTGAGAGCGGTGATCTCAGGTCTGGAGGAGGGTGAGTTTCTGGTATCCCTGGATATCAAGGATGCGTATCTCCACATTCCGATTTGGTCTCTGCACCAGGCTTATCTCAGATTTGCACTGTTAGACAGTCACTGTCAGTTTCAGGCACTGCGATTCAGTTTCTCCACGGCACCGAGGGTGTTCACCAAGGTGATGGCAGAGATGATGTTCACTCCCTGTCTGCGGAGAACCATAATTCCATACCTGGACGATCTGCTGATACAGGCGTCGTCCAGGGAGAAGCTGTTGCAGTCCATTGCTCTCACAACTCATCTGCTCAGGGTTTATAGTTGGATCCTGAACCTTCCAAAGTCACATTTGGAGCAGACAAGGAGATGGTCTTTACTGGGGATGATCCTCCACACGGAAGTGCTGAGGGTGTTTCTACCGGTGGAGAAAGCGTTGGTGATACAATCAATGGTTTGGTACTGAAGCCAGCCCGGGTTTAGATTCATCTGTGCATTCATCTTCTGGGGAAGATGGTTGCCTCTTACGAGGCTCTGTAGTTTAGAAGGTTTCATGCTCGATCCTTCCAATTGGATCTCCTAGACAAGTGGTCGGGTTCTCATCTACATATGCACCTGAGGATACGGTTGTCGCCGAAAGCAAGGATTTCAGTCCTCTGGTGGCTACAAATGCCTCACCTTCTGGAGGACCGCAGGTTTGGGATACAGGACTGGATCCTTCTGACCACGGATGCAAGTCTCCCGGGCTGGTGCACAGTCACTCAATGGGAAACCTTCCAAGGAAATTAAAATCCTATTTTATGGGAGTTTTCAGGAAAGCCACAGAACCCCTAATTGCCAACAGAAAATCTTTCTTCCAGATTACCAATCTCAGAATTCAATAATTGTATACAAGTTTAAGATCCCAATGAGGGTATGATCCCAATACAGCTGTCTGGAGGCCAGACATGCAGCACTCATTGATAACATTTTTGTACCTCTGACCTAGTATTCTCTGAAACAGCTGAATAATTTAAGTGATTATGGGACTGATTCAGTGTTGCACGAAAAACCTGATGGTTTACATACAGCACCGATGGTGAGAGATTTGCACATGCGTAGGATCAGTAGCAGCATGGTTGGCATGCTGTAGACATATGGGGTTGGGCAGCAACAGTGAACATTTTATTAAACAGGGGCACAGATATTCTGTCCTCCAGCAGAGAGATAGCACTAGCCAATCAGCGTAACCTGAGAGTTAGTCAGATGGCCAGTGTTTTTGTTGATGATCCAATGCAGCAGCGGATCACAGAACCTGCACGAGGCGTCTACTTACACAAGGAGACTTCTGCCCAATGACGCAATTGCTGTGTACACTGTTTCCACCTCTGAATCACGCCCATTGTCCAGACCCTTCTTTAAGAACTAAAGTACTCTAGATAATCTAAATATATGTTAGGTTTCTTATCTTATAATGAAAATACTTTAATGTCAACCCAGGAGCTTTCTAATGAAAGGAAGCTCCTTGGGGGAAATTCAGTTGTTTTTCCATGCACGATCGCGCCTTATATCCATCTAAAATGATGGGGTGATAATCAATTGTTAGATTTTTTATTTTGCGCATGTCGCACCCAAATAGATGGGTTTAGCCACATAAAGTGACTAAACCCATCTAAAGTCCTGGTTAGCATCTTGGACATCCAAACTTGAACTTTTCACCAATATCCGCTCCCCACTGCAGGAGTAATACCCCTTTTCCACTAGCTTTTTTAAACACGGGTAAATGCGCGGGGGCGCGCATTTACCCCTGTTTTTCCCTAGTGAAAACAGGTCCCCCGGCAAATTCCCGGATCAAGTGATCCTTGATCCGGGAATCCTACCCGGGTAGCTAGCCGGGTTGAACACGTGTTCAACCCGGCTAGCTGTCTAGTGTGAACGGGTGCCGTGTCGAGGCGACACGGCTCCCGTTCACAGTACATAGGGAGGGCGGCGCTGGGAGATCATGTGATCTCCCAGCGCCGCCCCTGCCGCGTCACTAGCGCATCACCAACCCGGCAATTGCCGGGTTGGTGAGCGCTATCTGCAGGGAGCTGTAGCACATGTCGCAGCCGTGAAAGGCGACACGGCTGCGACCCGTGCTACACTAGTGGAAAAGGGGTATAAGTGAGCATAAATTATTTTCTTGCGCCAATCAGTAGAAACAGCTGAATAGCTGCCGTCAGGCACACAATACTGCTGCTGGTGTCAAAATCAATTTGACACTAAAACCCGCCCCCCCCATCTGATGATGGTTTTACAGACCTCTTGCCATTTTAAAAACCTTTCTGTACCACAATATTTTTGACCAATTCAATACTGCAAGAAGAACAAGAGCTGCTCCTTTTATATTACAGAGAGTCCTTGGTAGCGTACCTACTTAATGAATAGATAAACAAGCTGAAAGGGCAACAAATGAGACATTGGGGCAGATTCTGAGTTGGAAGCAAAGCAATAAAAGAGCAAATATTTTTGCAACATGGTAAGACCATGTTGCACTGCAGTTGGTGCATATATAAAATGAGCAGAGAGATTTCAGCCGGGTACACACTAGGTGATGTGTGTACCCAGCAATATCGTTAGCGATGGGATCCGGGGGCTGGGGTGGGAGCAGATGCCATGCTGCATTCGGCAGCATAGCCCTCACTAATGATGTTACCCGTTGGACCTGCATGCACGTCTGACAGGCAATGTCGCATACAATGCAAGGGAGCGCACAACATAGTGTGTACACACTAGACGATGTTGTTACCAATGTGTCGGAATCGTGCACATTGTCTACTATATCATGTAGTGTGTACACAGCTTTAGATTTGAGAGGGGCGTATCTAAACTCACTTCTAAATTGCAGTGTACAAATAAAGCTTTTCTGTCAGCTACTTGGGGACACTGGCACAACTTCAAGACCGCGGGGGTGATGATGGTGGCTTACGTGGAGATGGCACTTTAAATAATCTAAGAAGTGAAATAGGCTCCTCCCCCTCTATCTCCCATCATCCCTCAGTTTAAAATTTGTGCCGAGGGAGCCGGTCACTGCTGACTGAGCTCCAGCTCAGTCTATATTCACTTTCATTTATTTAATCTATTTAGCTTTTTTATTCATGGGACTTGGTTCCCTCAGCCTCAGGAACCCTTCGCCACTTATATGAGAGAAGTGAGGTCCGGGTTACACACTAGCAGTGTCAAGCTGCACAAGGAGAACAGTGCTTAACCCGAGAGACACTGTTCCTCCCGAGACAGCAAGGAGAACAGCGCTTAACCTGAGAAGCACTGTTCCTCCCGAGACAGCCGCATCCTGAGTCTGGTTGGGGTGAGTGAGCCTCCTTGTGTAAGGCACTGTGCGGCTCCCGCATCCAGCGCAGCGGCGTCCTCCACATTCCCTCCCCTCCTCTTCCCGCTGGCTATGACTGGCAACAGCAGCGGCGCGGTCTCCACTACACTGCCGTGCTGATAGTACACATTGCGGCAGTGTGGGTGAGTGATACTCCTTTCACACTGCCAATGCCGGATCCCACCTGGGAATTGTAAACGGGTCCTTCCCGGGTGGGATCCGGCATTGGCAGCTGCTGCAGGCTTTTCCGACCCGGCAAAGCCTGCAGCGGAGGTAGAGGCGGCGCTGGGAGATGAGCGGAGGTAGAGGCGGCGCTGGGAGATGAGCTCATCTCCGCGCTGCCTCTCCCTATCTAGTAAACTGGTCCCGGGTCGCATCGACCCGGGAGCCCGTTTACACAGCCACTGACCCGGTATTCAACCCGGGTATAACACTGCTTTATACCCGGATTGAATTGCCGGGTCAGGCGACCCGGGATTTCGGCTATGCCCCTTTCACACCGCACGCCAACCCGGCAATATGCCGGGTTGATACTGTTTTATTTGTGTGGTGTGAAAGGGGTATGAGCCTCTCTGTGTGGGGCACTGTGCGCGAGTGGCCGCGGCGTGGTCTCCACTGCACTGCCGCGCTGACAGTACACAGCGCGACAGCATAGCTCACTCAGTGCAGGATAGAGGGAGTTTACAGCGGACGTTAGTGCGGCGGATCCGTGGTAAGCAGCGGATCTGGGGTCTAAGGCGTAGGGCATTTAACTAGAAGGCAGACGGCATCTGGAGCACCTTGTGAGTTGGGTGCAGCCAAAGGCTGATTTTAATTGTGTAAGGCACCCACTCAAAATGGTGCTTAGGAACCTGGTTGAGATAGGTGCCTGTGCATAAGGGACGGAGTTGGCAGGTTTTCAAACTGTCAATCACAGAAAAAGGCGCCTTCCTCAGCTAGGCAGCTCATGAATAGCAACAATGTTTCTTCTCTCCTCAGTAATCTGCACTGTTAGCAGAGACAGGTGCACATTCCTTCAGACTGCCAGAAACCTGAAAGCCTGCACATAAAGTACAGCCTGGTAGTACAAATATTATACCTTCCTCTATCCTTCTGATATTTCTCTCTCCCCCTCTATTATTGAGAGTGCTGGTGTGAATTGTATGTGTCTCCACTCTGTCCGTCACAATGGCAGACGAGGGACCAGCTAATAAGGCATCACAAAAACAATTTTTCTCTGGCAGGGTCCACAGGATAACATTGGGATATGATGGAGCCACAGCTGATTGGCACCAAACGATCACAAGCTTTCTGGCCTCCCAGGATGCAACGGGCTCATCCATATATTCCCGCCCACTGGCTCAGTCAAATCAGTTTTTTGTTTAGTGCGGCAGGAGCCGGACCATGGTCATAGGGCTGCTGTGTTTGGCAGCCCTAAGCTTTATTATTTTATTTTTATTACTACATTGTTTTGAGTGATCTTTCCTAACAGCGTCTTACACGCATATTGGAAAGAGTCGCTCCAGCAACTCTCCGCCGGGTCGCAACAACGCTTACCCACGGTACAAGTGCTGTCTTGACAGGCGACTGTGTCGGATATCATAGCAAGTCCAGCAGATGTTACCAGGCTGTGGCCGGAGCACAGGGAGAAGGTAAGACATCGGTTCCGCGTAGCAGGGAAATACGGACACAGCCGCACTGTTTTGGGAGGAGACCACCAAACAGTAGCTTGCGCGCCGCCACCACAGGTGCTCCAGCGCTAGGCCTTAGGGATCCTAAGGCATCAGGATTAGTTTGAGGCTGCTATCCCTAGGGTTGATGTCAGCAGTGGGGAGTCAGACGCTCTCCTGGTCACCCCTCCCCCCAGTACATGACCAGTTTCCGTGCGTTTCCCACCATGAACTGATTGCCCCACTTCCGTCTCAGACGCTACCACGAGGGGTCTCGGTCGCAGCATAGGCCGCTGCGTCTGTGTACACTAAGGTTACCGCTGAGAGACCGGGTCACAGACATGAGCGTCTGCATACACTAGCGTTCACTGGGCGTCTGTGTCCACTAAAAGTTACCGAAGCGGCAGTGTACACTAGTAGCGTCTGGATCCACTCAGCGTTCGCTAACATATTGATCGATCCTGGAAGTGGGGTGAGTCTCCCTGTATCCCACTCTACGGAGTACGGGTTATACAGCACTAAATTTCTATCTACTTTTTGCCAGTATGAATAGTTAAGTTTAGTGCCTATTGCGTATGAGTTTTTGTACATTACTGTGGTTTTCTTCGCAATACGTCTGAATACGTTAAATAACTGTATAGAACATAATTCAGTAAATGTACTCCTACGTACTTGAAATGTGTTCGTACTTGATAATATGCACATTTGACTAATATATGATTAAATATAACATGTGACTGACTGCTAGTGTGATTGCTGACTTTATATATGTTTGTCAGTGGTTACTTCTGAGCCTCAATGCTGGTGCTTGGGTTGGGGTCAGATTGATATCACTTTTATACAGGTAAAGTGATTACAGTCACAGATTGTGTAGTAGACTGTGAAAAGCTGGTTATTTATCATGTCTAAGAGCGGCTAAGGTGACGAGGTTACATTAACAGTAACACCAACACTCATAACTTGTTTATCCTGCATCTGGCACATGATGGGTTATGTGCAAATTGTTTTGCGTTTCAGCAGATTGCAAGGCAGATCCCTGTACAACGACAAATAGATCCACCTTGGGCTATGTTTGCACAAACCTTATCCAGTATAGCTGACAGGTTGGTCCCTACAGCTTCAACTTCAGGAATAGGGTACACTATTAACCCATACATGCAGCTCCAATTTTATCGTATAGCCCCAACAGCTTCTACAAATCAGCAAGCTGATAAACCAAGGGTAAATATATCATCAAATTCACAGGCTACACAGGATGATACATCAGGTGAGGATAGCTCCATATACTCTACTTCACCATATGAAGAACAAGTGGAAGGTTTCAGCTCAGAGGATATAGCTGAGTTAATTGGAGCAATGAAGGCTATTCTGTCTCTAGAGGATTCAGCTGAGCCAATAATAAAAACTAAGGCACCTGTGTTTAAACGTCCCAAAACAGTTAGGGTTGAGTTTCCAGGGTCAGAGGAACTGACGGAAATTATGGAGGAAGCTTGGGCTACACCCAATAGGAAATATAGTATTCCAAAAAAATGGTATTCTTATTACCCTTTTCCAACTGGGGACTGTTTAAAAAGAGAAGTACCTCCTAAGGTAGATACGCACGTCATTCGATTAGTGCGAAAATCTATTTTGCCTTTACCATCTACATCATTAAATGATGTCACAGACAGAAGAGTGGATGGTTTTTTGAAAAACATTTTTTCTCTTGTCAGGGGCAGTCATAAGGCCGGCTATGGCCTCAGCCTGGATGGCACAAGCGGTAGTTGAATGGGCTGACGAACTGGAAAACGGGCTCTCAGCACCTACTAGGGAGCAGGAGTCCCATATAGCTCATATGAAGCAGGCTGCGCTATTCTTAGAAGAAGCAGCAATGGATATGGGTACGATTGCTTCTAAAGCATCAGCCTTAATGGTAGCTGCTCGCAGAGCAATTTGGCTACGTACATGGAAAGCTGATACAGAATCCAAAAAGGTTCTGGAAGCTTTGCCTTTTGTTGGGAACATTCGTTTTGGTAAGGAATTGACAAATAATCTGGAGTCATGCAGAATCCAAGAAGGTCAGGTTTCCTGCCAGTTATAACCCTAAGCCTAAGGGTTACGGGTTTTGGCCATTTCGGTGGCAAGGTAAAACAGAAGGTAAAAATGAATCGAAGCAAACCCAGTACAATAAGTCTGGTAAAGCAAAGAAGCAATGGGCCACCAGGGGTCCAGCTTCCAAACTAGAACAGAAACCATCAGCCTGATGGTGCGGGCCTCCACCTGGGGGTCTCCAAGGTAGGGGGCCGACTTCAGTTTGCACACATATGGCAGCAGTCGACAAAAGATGCTTGGGTGCAAGAAGTGGTATTATGTTTTCCCTTTCAAGAAGCAGCCTCCTCAAAGGTTTTTTTGCACCGATAGAGACGAAAGGCCAGGGCCCTTGAAGAAGCAGTTCAGAAACTGCTTCAGTCCGGGGTAATTATTCCAGTACCCCCGGCACAACGGGGGCAGGGTTTTTACTCCAACCTATTTTTGGTCCAGAAGCCAAATGGGTACATTCCCAATCTCAAAATGCTAAACAAATACATTTGGGTCCCAAGGTTCCACATGGAGATGTTACGCTCCATAGTTTTGGCCATGAATCCGGGGGATTACAAGGTATCTCTGGATATACAGGATGCTTACCTGCATGTGCCTATAGCATTGTCCCATCAGTGTTACCTCAGGTTTGCTATCCTCCAAGATCATGGTGGTTATGGCACCTTATCTCCGTAAGCAGGGGATAAGGATTTTTCCATACCTCGACGATCTTTTAATCCTGGCACAATCCCAGGAATTGCTATTGAGCCATCTCCAACAGACAATAAGTTGTCTACAGAAGCACGGATGGCTCATAAATTGGGCAAAGTCATCTCTGATTCCGTCACAACGGATGATTCACTTGGGGGCTGTATTGGACTTAAGTCTGCAGAAAATATTTTTACCTTTAGATAAGATATCCAAGGTACAGTTTATGACTCAGGAGTTGTTGCACAGTCAGACAATATCAATTCACGCAGCAATGCGAGTGATGGGGTTTATGGTGTCAACATTCGACATGGTGGAATATGCACAATTTCACTCAAGACCTCTGCAGCATCTGATTCTGGCCAGATGGAATGGAGTACATCAGACAATAAAGAAACAGATGATGATACTTCCAGTAAAGGTGAAAAGTTAATTAGCCTGGTGGCTACAGACATCCCATCTAGACAAGGAGAGACCCTTTTGGATATAAGATTGAGAGATCCTGACAACGAATGCCAGTCTACAGGGCTGGGGAGCAGTGTCCGGAAAATTATGGTTCCAGGGACAATAAAAAAGTTGCCTGCCAATAAACCTGTTAGAACTTCAGGCCATATACATGGCACTGATTCAGGCAAAGGACATTCTGCAAGGAAAACCAATCCAGATCCGCTCGGACAATGCAACGGCAGTAGCGTACCTCAACCATCAGGGAGGAACTCGCAGCCAAAGAGCAATGAAGGAGGTAAGTCACATACTGAAGTGGGCTGAACTCCATCTTCCAGCATTGCCTGCAGTGTTCGTTCCAGGAGTCCTAAACTGGGAAGCAGACTTTCTGAGTCGACACACCATTTGGGCAACCGAATGGGCTCTACACCTGGAAGTATTTCAGGATCTAGTAGACAAGTGGGGGTTGCCAGAGAGAGCTCTCATTGCGTCCTGTCTGAACAACAAAGTTCCGGCATACAGGTCAAGAACAAAGGAACTTGGGACTTTCATCTGGCATATCTGTTTCCTCCGATCACTCTGTTACCCAGGGTGGTGAGGAAATTAAAGCAAGCAAAGGGTGCCGTGATTCTAATAGCTCCGGCTTGGCCCAGAAGGCATTGGTACATACAGTAGATCTGCAGAGAATGTTGATGGATGCTCCAATTCTGCTCCCTCAACGTCCAGATCTACTAATGCAGGGTCCTTGTTATCACAGGCATCTGGATCAGCTGTCTTTGACGGTGTGGCTGTTGAAACCTCTATTTTGAAGTCGAGAAGATTTTCACAACAGGTAATTCAAACTATGCTCAGAGCAAGTTCCCCTCCTCAGCTCACATTTATCACCGAATATGGCAAGCCTATATTCATTGGTGCAGTGAAAGAAGTATGGATCAAAGATCTTTCAGAGTATCCAGAATCTTAGATTTCCTTCAGGCAGGAATGGATAAGGGTTTGAAGATGGCTTCCTTGAGAGTTCAAGTTTCAGCATTGACTGTATGGTTTCAAAAGAAAATTGCCACTTTACAGGATGTGCGTACTTTTTTCTAGGGAATACTGCACATTCAACCACCTTTTGTTCCTCCTGCAGTACCTTGGGATTTAAGTCTAGTCCTCAAAGCCCTTCAAGGGGAACCGTTTGAACCACTTAAGAAAGTAGATCTTTAATGGTTGGCAGCTAAAGTGCTCTTTCTACTGACTATGACATTAGCTAGAAGAGTATCAGATTTAGGAGTGCTGTCATGTAAGTCTCCTTTTCTGATTTTTTTTATCCAGATAAAGCAGTTCTCAGAACTAAGTCTGGTTATCTTCCGAAGGTGGTCTCGAAGTTTCACCTTAACAAAGAAATTGTAGTCCCGGCTTTTCAGGTATCGGGACTTTCTGCGGGAGAAGCGTCGCTGGACGTAGTCTGTGCATTAAGAATCTACGTAGATCGTACCAGTGCCATCAGACAGATTCTGTCTTCATTCTCTACGGATTTCACAAGAGGGGATGGCCTGCTACTAAACAGACGCTAGCAAGATGGCTTCGAATGACTATTTCAGAAGCATATTCTCGAGCTTATCTCCCTGTTCCGGATAATGTCTCTGCTCACTCTACACGTAAGGTAGGGCCTTCATGGGCAGCACAACAGGAGCGTCCCCACCACTAAAAATTGCTTTGGGAAGTCCCAATGTTATCCTGTGGATAACCTGTGGACCCTGCCGGAGAAGTATACGTTATGGTAAGAATTTACCATTGATAACGGTATTTCTCCTATGTCCACAGGTTTTCACTGGGATCCCACCCTGACGCACCTGATTTGAGAATCTTTATACTCACTAACCTCTTCCCTCTTGCATGGAAGGGTGTGCATGTGTGTTCTTTTCACCTGAATAGGGTTCTACATAATGCTCCTGCCTAAATGCTTTGGAAACAACTGATTTGACTGAGCCAGTGGGCGGGAATATATGGACGAGCCTGTTGCATCCTGGGAGGCCAGAAAGCTTTTGATCGTTTGGTGCCAATCTGCTGTCGCTCCGTCATATCCCAATGTTATCCTGTGGAAACCTGTGGACATAGGAGAAATACCGTTATCAAAGGTAAGTTCTTACCATAACGTATATATCTGTGCTAAGTGTAAAAAAAAAAGCTCACCCAGACGATTCCTTCCTGTGTGAAGCATGTGTTTCAGAGGTTACGTTAGTTAATTCGTCTCAAGATGCTAATTTTCCCCCCTGGGCGGTAGCGCTCAAAGGAACCATCTCACAATTACATAATGAGGTGTCTGCTTTACGAAAGACGGTTAAGGAGATTCCTCAAAATTATGTACTTTCTATTGCTACAGAACCACCCTGGGTGGCAGACCTTCTCTCTCAGGACAAAGCTGAAGAGGTCGATCGTGAGTTGGGCAAAATTACTGACCCAGACGAAGAAGTTCCACATGAACCTTCTCAGGGGGTTAAACCTCTTATTTTAGCTCTAAGATAAGTTTTGAAACTGGAATCACCATATACTGCTTTATTTGGTAGAAAACAGCGTTCATCAGTCACTTATCCTTTTTCCAAGAAACTGGATGATCAGCTGACGGAGGCTTGGAAACACCCAGACTAGTATTTATCTATTTCTATCAGCTATGACTGATAAATAGGAGATGTTACTTCGAGTGGACTCCTCATTATCCAGGTTGTCCAAAAAAACTGCATTACCTGTTCTGGGAGCAACTTCGTTGAAAGACCCATCTGACCGGAAGCTGGACACCATGTTGAAGTCCATCTATTCGGCCGCAGGTATCTCACTTAGACCAACCTTGGTTAGTCCCTGGGTGAACAAGGCAGTGGAGCATTGGGCCACTAAATTGATAAAGGACTTACAAGAGGGAGTTCTATTAGAAGAAGTATTGATCGTAGCAGAACATATTAAGGAATCAGCTATATACCTAGGAGAAGCGGCTAGAGATATCGGACAAGTTAACTCAAGAATCTCAGCAGGAACTATTACAGCCAGAAGAGTTCTTTGGCTTCGGTCATGGCAAGTTGACGCTGAGACAAAAAGAGCGGCGGAAGCACTTCCGTTTACAGGTGACATTCTTTTTGGAAAAGAACTAGACTCGTTAATTTCTCAGGCTACGGGTGGTAAATCTACCTTTTTACCAACCCTTCCGCCACCACCTAAGTGCTCTTATACTGGAATTTCCTTTCGGCACTTAAGTTCCAATCAGCCTTTTAGAAGACACAGAAGAGCTACACCCTTGCGAGTTAGAGGTCGCGGCAAGCAACCAGTTGCTGCTCGTCGTCAAGACCCAAATCCTGCAGAAAAGACTGTGGCGTGACAGTCTCCCCTCCCACCGGGCCCAAGTACAGTGGAAGCGCTGCTTCGAAACTTTCAGGATGCCTGGTTCAAGATATCAGACAATGCGTGGATTCGCAATATCATCTCCCAAGGGTACAAGTTCGGTTTCGAAGTTTTGCCTCCAAAGAAATATTTTACGATAAGTCTTCCACTTCTGCTGGACAAATGTTTGGCCTTTCAAGGTGCAATACAGTCCTTGGTAGAATCGGCTGTGTTAATGCCGGTACCACTACTTCAACAAAAGAAGGGTTACTATTCCAATCTTTTCGTAGTACCAAAACCAGACTATACTGTACGACCAATTCTGAATCTGAAATAGTTAAATCAGTTTTTGTCTTATTACTTTTTCAAGATGGAGTCGCTCAACTCAGTGATCTCGAGCCTGGAATCCAAGGAATTTATGATATCTCTGGGCATCAAGAATGCATATCTCCACATTCTGATATTGGAACCATACCAAGCATTTCTCAGGTTCGCGATTCAACAGGATCATTTTCCGTTCAGAGCCTTACTGTTCGGACTGTCCACAGCCACCCAGGGTGTTTACCAAGGTTATGTCAGTGATGATTGCTCACCTCCGATTATTGGGAGTCACAATAATACCATACTTAGACGACCTCCTCCTCAAAACTCCATCAGATCTCATTCTCCAGGAGCATGCTCTATTAACATACAATGTGTTAGTAGAACACGGATGGATAATCAGTTTTCGGAAATCCAACCTTTAGCCGTCACAGCGTATCCAGTTTCTCGTTGTGATCCTGGACACCAACGTCCAGAAGGTTTTTCTGCCTCAAGACAAAGCTCTGGGAATACAGAAACTGGTCCAAGCTGTCCTCAAGCCAAGGCTGGTATCAGTCCATTTATGCATTCGTTTGCTTGGGAAAATGGTCGCAGCTTTCGAAACTCTGGAGTTCGGCCATTTCCATTCACATCCTTTACAGCTGGATCTGAATGGTCGGGGTCGCATCTACACCTTCAACAGTTAGTTCGACTGACTCCAGAGACGCAACTTTTGCTTCTTTGATGGCTCCAGCTGCACAATCTCTCACTGCGGGCAAACTGTTCGGTGTATGGGACTGGACGCTTCTAATAATGGATGCCAGCCTCAGTGGATGGGGCGTGGTTGTGTTGGACTTCCATCTTCAGGGCCATTGGTCTCCACAGGAATCAGTGTTGCCAATAAATATATTGGAACTGAGGGCGATCTACAATGCGCTGGTAAAAGCTGCCTAAGTTCTTCGATCCAAAGCTGTAAAGGTTCAATCGGACAGCGCGACTGCTGTAGCGTACGTAAACAAGCAGGGAGGAACTCGCAGTCGCGATGCGAGAGGTGACACGCATTCTCCAGTGGGCCGAATGCAACTCTGTAGTCCTCTCAGTAGTATTCATTCCAGGAGTAGACAATTAGGAAGCAGACTACCTCAGCCGTCAGGATCTACATTCGGGAGAATAGGCACTTCACCCAGAGGTGTTCGACGCTCTGACACAGCGCTGGGGGTGGATCTCATGGCGTCCCGTCTCAATAAGCTTCCTCGATACATCTCCAGAACACGGGATCCTCAGGTGGAAGCTGTAGATGCTCTGGCCGTACAACCTAGTATAGTGTTTCCTCTATTGTCTCGAATTCTCAAGAGAATCAAACGGGAGTCAGTCACGGTGATCTTGGTGGTACCAGATTGGCCTCGGAGTGCTTGGTTTTCATAACTGCGCCTTCTACTAGCAGACGATCCTTGGCCTCTACCTCTGCAAATGGATCTACTTCAACAAGGGCCCCTTTTACATTTAACGGGATGGCTCTTGAGGCAGACATCTTAAAACGCAAAGGGATTCCGGAATGTGTGATTCCTACGATGTTGCGTGCATGAAAATCTGTTACAACAGCCCATTTCCATCGCATCTGGCGTTCTTCTATCTCTTGGTGTGACCGAAAAGGGTTTCGATCACATTCTTTTCGTCTCTCATGGTTCTTGCTCTTTCTTCAGGCAGGTTTAGATTCTGGACTTCGTCTAGGATCCCTGAAAGTTCAGGTATCTGCCTTATCGATTTTCTTTCTGAGATGCCTAGTGTGCCTACCAGATGTGCAAACTTTCCTACAAGGAGTCCTTCGGGTACAACCCCCATTTGTTCCCCCTACAGCTCCTTGGGAATTAACTCTGGTGCTGGATTATCTGCAGTCAGTTTTTCTATTAGCCATAGTTTCAGCCCGGAGGGTATCTGAATTTAGTGCCTTGTCTTGTATGCCTCGCTACTTGATTTTTCAGCCTGATAGGGCTGAGTTGAGAACACATGCTTCCTTTCTTCCAAGGTCATGTCGGCTTTTCATATCAAGCAGCTGATTGTGGTACCGTCCTTACAGGAGGACTCTGGGACACCTTCTTCTCTGGATGTAGTGAGAACGTTGAAGATCTATATGGAACGGACAGCACCGTTACGAAAGACTGATGCTTTATTCGTGCTTTATGATTTTCCACGGCGAAGGTGGCCTGCTACTAAGCAGACCTTGGCCCGCTGGATTCGGTTGACTATTCGTCAAGCCTATCTACACCAATCTAGGCGACCTCCATTATCCATTGCGGCCCACTCTACACGCTCAGTTGGGTATTCCAGGGCTACTAGTATGGGGGCTACTACATCTCAACTCTGTAGAGCAGCCACTTGGCAAACATATGAATACTGGACCAAGTTCTACAAGTTTGATACTTTTGCGGCTTCATTGTCACGGTTTGGCTGTCTTGTTTTGCAAGTTCCTCATCGATCTCCTGCCCAGGGGGGAAACTTTAGGACATCCCCACGGTCTAGAAGTTGTGCCAGTGTCCCCTAGTGGCTGACAGAAAAATTTTGGTAGTTACCGATAAATCCCTTTTTCGAAAGACATAGGGAACACTGACCGCTCGCCCGTCGCTGTTTTCTTGCCTTCATTGTTGTTCTGTTCTGTTTGATCATGTGCTCTCTTCCCTCGTATAGTTCTGTTCTGTTGTTCCCGTCTCCTCTCGGCTAATTCATAACTGAGGGATGATGGGGGATAGAGGGGGAGAAGCCTGTTTCACTTCTTAGATTATTTAAAGTGCCAGCTCCCTGTAAGCCACCATCATCACACCCACGGTCTTGAAGTTGTGCCAGTGTCCCCTATGGCTTCCGAAAAAGGGATTTGTTGGTAAGTACCAAAATCCTCCTTTCCATTATCTGGGCTACATGCATAATCAGCCAGTATTTATTCTGCATGCAAACAATATAAATGTATTTCCTCCCCTTGCATTGCAACATGGTTTGTGCCAGATACAATGTTACTTGCTTTTTTTTGCTTTGCTCCCAACTTAGTATCCACCCTATTTTCAGCATGTCCTGCTATCCCCGTGTCCTCCGCTGTAGGGAACTTCTAAATGGGGTTATATTTCACTGTATGATGTGTGTTATATACTTGTATCTGTACAATTTCTGCTGAAGTTTTGTAAACTATATGATGTTAACTTGCCTTTTTTTCTTATTGTGGTCAGAATTGGCGTCCTTGGCGGAACATCTGAAAGGGGCATTTGAATATCTGAGAGACATAGCTTTTGAGGATTGTCAGATTGGGGTCCGTTTGCCATGACCTTTAGGCTCAAGGCTTTGGAGGAGGAAGCAGAGTCAAGAAGACTGTAATCTTTAAGATTTTGTCTTATTTGACCTTGAGCTTTATAATATTATCAGTGAAATGGTAGGTGGAAAGAGTTTCTTCCTGCCAGTAGATTTTCAAAGATCTCTCAGTTTCGGCCCTTTCACTTGCTAATAACTAAAAGTTCACAGGTCAAGATGACATTTCTTGGATCCTTACGGAGGACAGCATAGATGAAAACTTGCTTGGTCTCCTTGGAATCCATTGTTCAAGACAACAGTCGGAATTAATGGTATTCTTTCTACCTGGTAGAGACTGTGGTAGGAACCCATCTGCTACTTTACCAGGTTCAGTGGTTCAGTTCAACTTCAGATTCTTGGATAAGGCGGCGAAATGCATCGGTTCACTTAATTGATCTCAGAGTATATCAACCTGATTTTTTCCCCAATACTGATCTCCCTGTGGATCAGGTAAAAGTGCCAATGCGAGAAACCATTTGCTCAGTACTTTCCTTGTGATTATCCCAGTGCCGATAGGACACCATGGAATAGCATTCTACTAAGACCTCTTTGTGGTTCAGAAACTAAACCAGTACTTCTGTTTCTGATCTTTTTAAATCAGTCAAAACTTCTGTTCAAGTGCACAGGTTCAAAATGTAATTGTTGAAATCCATCATCAACTGCATGGATAGAGACAAGTATGTGGTATCCACAGATATTAGTGATGCTTTCTTGCATGTTCTGTGGTTCAGTTGCACCATTTTCATTTTCAGGCACTGGTTTTGGTGGCATGGTGACTATTCTATTCTATGGTTGTTCACAAATATTATGCTAATCATGGCTGCTCTTAAGTTGCAGAAGAAGGGTGATTTCCTCATCAAAGCATAGGCTTTGCCAGGAGTTTATACAGACAGAGGTTGGATTATCAACTTTTCTGCTGCGGGGTACACTGGGCTCCACAAGGATTGGACAATGGGGTGTAGAGTAGGATCTTGATCCGAGGCACCAACAGGCTCAAAGCTTTGACTGTTCCCAGAATGCACAGCGCCGCCTCCTATATCACCCCGCCTCCCAGTACAGAAGCTCAGTTTTGTAAGTTGGTGCTGCAGGAAGCAGGCACTGAACAGAGGGGCTGCTCCAAGCAGCCCTAAGAAAAGCTTTTTATGTGGTAAAAAGTGAAGACTTCAAGGGCAGCAGCGGTGGTAAATGTGACATTCACTGCTGCAGCTCCAGCTCTCCCCAGCGGCGCTGTACACTCCCGAGCTCTGGTTGCCGGGTACCTACAGCGGAGGCTTCGGTTTTCTTCACGTTAGAAACACACGGCTGGGGCTCTCCAGGATCGCGTGGCCGTGCTTCGGGAGGTCGGTAAGTGGGTCCCGCTTGCGGGACCCGGTCTTTATCGCGATCCGGCGCGGTCAGTGGGAGGCGGGCCGCGCGCGCTGGCGGTGGACACTGTGGCAGTACAGGCGATCTCACTAGATCACCAGGGCATGGGCGCAGGTCAGGTTTTCTCTCTAAACCAATTCTTATATCGCCCACAGTACCCGGTGGTTTTGCCAGCAGAGAGGATAAGGCTTAGACCTGAAGCCCCTCCCCCAGCCCCAGGGCGCCATTTCTAGCAAGTGTTCCCGCCCTGGAGCTGCATATCTGTCTTTTCCTCACTCCCTGTCAGTGTCTGCGGCGCCATTATCCCTCAGCTCACTGTTCCTGGGACTGCTTGGGCAAATCCTCCTATGTAAAGCCGCCTGGATGTCAGTGCTGTGCCTTTACATGACACTTAAGTATTCTACCTGCCTTTTTAGACAGTGATAGTTAAGAAAGAGTGCATTTAGTCAGGGGTTTATAGTACAATTACCCTGTGATATACATCCAGTTCTTACTGTGTACTGTTATATCTATTGTTATATAGCTGTGTAAGCTAGTCCAGTGCAGTATTATTGTCAGTAATAACCTCTGCATTGTACAGACTGTGACTTTCTGTGTGTGCATTTGATAGCTGAGTGGTGTCCATTTCGTGTCTTTCACTCAACCTGCTATCCCTATATTCTATAACCTGAAGGGGCTTGGTGCGTCAGGTGTTATCTAATATAGGATTATCACAAAGATATACTGTATTACATATTTTTCTCTGTGATTTAGTCACCATATCTCTCCTTTATCTCTGCTAGTGCTGACTACACTGCGCAGGGGTTTGGGTTTAGGGATATAGTGCTGCTGATAATTGTACTGTGTTACCTCATACTGCAAGTTATATCATGTCTGCTTCCGAGGGTAACTGTTCTGGGGCGGAACACACTGCCGGTGTTGCTGACGCCACGGGGCCATATGAGGAGAATATAGCAGCTGTGGGCTCTGGTTCTGGGGGCTCCTTGCCCCCCAGTGGGACTGTGGCAACGGAGGCACATACTGACCCACCGTGGGCCGCTTTTTCCACGCTTCTGTATACGCTAGTTCATAAACTAACTCCCCCTATGGGACCCCCAATATGCCGGTACACCCGTATGTGGTCCCTGCAGCTATCCCGCCATGGACGGACAATTTATCTGCTCAATTAAAGAAGTTGAACCAGTCCTTGACTACTAAAAAGTCTGGCCAACGCTCGCCTAAGTCCAAGAGGTCCTCTAAGCGAGCGCTTATCTCCTCACAATCCACTGCTGTCACTGACACCTCGTCTGATGAAGACGGCACATATACTGACCCCTCAGGTTCTGACTCAGATACGGCTGATGGGGAGGGTTGTTCACATGTGGATGTTCCTGATCTTTTGGAGGCTATTAAGTTAATTTTGCAGATTACGGATGATCCCGAGCCATCCGTCCCTCCTAAGAAACCAGATAGGTTCAAGCGTCAGAAGGTGGTTAAGCAAGTTTTACCTCACTCTGACCACCTAGTGGATATACGTCAGGAACCCTGGGAAAACCCGGGTACGAAGTTTGTGCCTCAAAAGAAGATGCTGGCTCGCTATCCCCTCGCGCCAGAGCGGTCTAAAAATTGGGAAACGCCTCCTCCAGTGGACTCGCATGTGGCTAGGATGGTGGTTTCCTCAGCTCTACCTGTCACTACCGTCACGTCTCTAAAAGAGCGTACGGATAAACGTGTGGAGGGTTGTCTGAAAGCGATTTACACCCTCACGGGTGCTGCACAATGGCCCACTATTGCAGCTACATTGGCTGCAGAGGCTATTGAAGTATGGGCCTTGGAGTTAGAAGCTGAAATCTGTTCTGACCATGCTAGACAATGCTTGTCATATTTAGTCACAGCTTCTCGATATATTAAAGAGGTGGCTTCTGATGCCGGTATCCTAGCAGCCAAGGCCTCTTCTACGTCAGTCCTGGCTCGCCGGATATTGTGGCTGAGATCCTGGTCTGTGGATCTGGACTCTAGAAAAACCCTGGAGGTACTCCCTTTCAAGGGAGATATTCTGTTTGGGGAGGACTTAAATAAGATTGTGGCTGACTTGGCTACTGCCAAAACTGCCTGTCTGCATAATACCGCTCCTTCTGTGTCGAAGGCTAAAGGTACGTCCTTTTGCCCTTTTCGTCCTTCAGGTAAAGCAAAAGGTCAGGTGTACCATAAGCAGGCCCGCACTTCCAAACCTGGTAAGCCGAAGCCCAAAAGAGCCTGGGCTGCCCGTCAGCCAGCTGCCAAGACTGATGAGCCTGCCGCATGACGGGGCGGGCCTCCCCCTGGGGGATCGGCTTCTAGGGTATACCCAGGAATGTTTGAAGACCACTTCAGATGCCTGGGTACACGAAGTCGTCACTCGAGGTTACGCCATAGCCTTCAAATTCCGACCCCCTCATTGATTTTGCCAGACAGATGTCCCTTTGGACCATACAAAGGCAAAAACTCTACATTCGGTGGTACAGACCCTCCTGGATACAAGAGTCGTCGTACAGGTGCCTCTTGCTCAGAGGGGCCGGGGGTACTATTCCCCGCTGTTTCTAGTCCTGAAACCGAATGGGTCCTTCCATTCTCAACCTCAAGGCATTGAACAGGTTTGTGAAGGTTTCCAAGTTCCGTATGGAAACCCTTCGCTCTATAGTTCTGGCCTTGGATCCTGGGGACTACATGGTCTCCCTGGACATGCAGGATGCTTACCTGCATATTCCTTTAGCAGTGTCACATCAACAATACCTGAGGTTCGCTATTGGCAACCTACATTACCAGTTTCGGCGTTACCTTTTGGTTTAACAATGGCTCCACGAGTCTTCACTAAAGTTATGGGGGCGATGACGGTGGTACTACGCCGTCAAGGGGTTAGGAAACTGCCATATCTGGACGACTTGTTAATCCTGGCAAATTCCCCAGATCTTCTCCTGCGTCATCTGGATATGACGGTCCGGTTTCTACAAGCCCACCGGTGGCTCATCAACTGGAAGAAATCCTCCCTGGTCCCTGCTCAGAGCATGGTGCACCTGGGAGCGTTGTTGGACACTCACAACCAGAGGTGGTTCTTGTCTCAGGAGAAAGTCCTGAAGATTCAGGAAAGGATTTGTTGCTTCCTTTCTCGTCCGCAAGTGCCGATACATTCGGCAATGCAGGTGCTGGGCCTAATGGTATCAGCATTTGACATGGTGGAGTATGCTTAATTCCATTCTCGCCCCCTCCAGAGGCTGATTCTAGCCAAGCGGGACGGCCTGCCTCACCAGATCAGATCTCAAATGATCTTCTTGACTCCGGAGGTCCGTCTGTCGCTACACTGGTGGCTCCGGGACCAACAATTGTGCAGGGGTCGTCCCTTCTGGATATCCAACTGGGTTCTGTTGACGACAGATGCCAGCCTAAGAGGTTGGGGCGCGGTGCTGGAGCAACACTCCCTTCAGGGTCGGTGGACCAAGGAGGAATCTCTCCTCTCGATCAACATTCTGGAGTTGCGGGCGGTCTTCAGTGCGTTGAACCTGGCCCAGCATTTAATTCAGAACCGTCCTGTTCAAGTACAGTCGGACAACGCCACCACAGTGGCTTACATAAATCATCAAGGCGGCACTCGAAGCCGTTTGGCAATGAAGGAAGTCTCACGGATTCTACGTTGGGCGGAACGCCATCTACCGGCCATATCGGCAATATTCATTCCGGGAGTCCTGAATTGGGAAGCGGACTTTCTCAGTCGTCAGGACGTGCATGCCGACGAGTGGGGCCTCCATCCAGAAGTGTTTCAACTCCGCGTGGAAAAGTGGGGTCTTCCAGAAGTGGATCTGATGGCGTCTCGACACAATCACAAGGTTTCGGTCTTCGGAGCAAGGACAAGGGATCCTCAAGCAGCATTCGTGGCTGCGTTGGCGGTGCTGTGGAGGTTTCGGCTGCCGTATGTGTTCCCTCCGGTGTCACTCCTGCCCAGGGTAATTCGGAAGTTCAAGCAAGAAAAAGGAAATCTGCTTCTCATAGCTCCAGCGTGGCCCAGACGGCACTGGTTCTCAGACCTGCAGGGCCTATCGTCAGAGCGTCCAATTCTACTTCCACAACGCCCAGACCTCCTCGTTCAGGGCCCCTGTGTCTACCAGGACCTAGCCAGACTGTCTTTGACGGCGTGGCTCTTGAAGCTTCTGTCTTGAGGGCTAAGGGTTTTTCTGAAGAGGCCTTTAAAACTATGTTGCTTGCCTGGAAACCGGCTTCTGCTCGTATTTACCATAGGGTCTGGCATTCCTACTTTGTTTGGTGTGCCTCTAACAATTATGACGCTTACAAGTTTTTTTTAAATTCAATAGTTTTTATTTGAATTTTCAAATTTTACATCAACACTTCACTCAAAACAAACATAAAACTACATACATACACGGAATGCATGGAAACAGCTGTAAATACATAAGGCACATAGTAACTTTTGCGAAAATAATGTCACGTAAGTCAGACAATCACATAGTCACAGCGTCTGAGAGTAGCAAGCCTCTATCTTATTCCTTCCAGTATAGGCATAAGCATAGCAGAACAAGCATAATACATCTCAATACAGCTCAACAAGGCCGGCCGCGAGGGTGCCCACCCCCAAAAATCCCAGAGTGAAATAAGGCGAGAGATGCAACTCAAGACCCTATCTCTCCTTGAAGTATTTAGAGTCTATCCACCTACCCCATATCGTAAATAATTTCCTCTCCACTTTCCTCGCCAGAAACACAAATTTTTCGTGTGCAACAGTTTCATTGACCAGGGATATCCAAGCCTTAATTGACGGGGCCTCGCCCGCCAGCCACAGCCGGGCTATACAGACCCTAGCTAGAGCACAAAGATTAGTAACATATCTCCTACAGGGTGGATCTAAGGCCTCCTCGTCCACAATCAACAGTGTACACAATGCAGGCGTACATATGGAAGATGGAACACCCGTATCACACATGGTGCGTATAACAGCCGTCCAGAACCGAGACACGCCAGGGCATACCCAAATTAGATGCCAGAAGTCGGCACCCGCGGCTCCACATTTGGGGCATTGCGAGTTATGGGACCCCCCAATATGTGCTAACCTCACCGGGGTCATATATACTCTATGCAGGATGTATAGTTGTATTTGTTGGTACCTAACAGATGAAGTGGAGATCCGATGGGCTCCCACAGCAGTATTCCAAGCATCGTCTGATAATGTACCCACGTCTGATTCCCACCTATCT
Source organism: Pseudophryne corroboree (assembly GCF_028390025.1). NCBI lineage: Eukaryota > Metazoa > Chordata > Amphibia > Anura > Myobatrachidae > Pseudophryne > Pseudophryne corroboree. The sequence continues at coordinate 636,618,777 of NC_086447.1, read as the reverse complement.
CGAAGAGTAGTTAGGGGATCTATATGATGCATCTGGAGAATACGACCATAAATTTTAGAAACCAGGTGTCCCGAGTCCAGCGTCTGCATCATTAATTTGACCGGGGAATCAACGAGGGCTGGGGGACCATGTGGAAACTGGGCAGCCAGAGCATGTCTCAGCTGAAGGAATCGTAAAAAAAACCCTGAGGGGACATTATGTGTCTGCTGGAGTTGTTGGAATGAGGTAAGGGTCTCGTCTTTATATAAATGTCCTAAAGAGTGCACTCCCCAGTTACCCCAAACCTCTCGGACCTGAAGATGACACAGTTCCGGCAGCCCGTAAGCATTATCCAGTGGGGTATCCGGATCAACACCGTGACCCCGCATCACAGAGTGCACCAATTTCCATATTAGGATGGATTGCTTAATAAGTGGCAATGTGGACATTTTGATACTACCACAAAGGAGTAGCTGTAATGGGGAGCCCCCTGGGTAGTCATGGTGCAGCATCAGCGAGTGCAGAGCCAGGGCATCGAGGTCGGTAACCCACTCCCAGACATGTGCCAACTGTGCCGCGTAATAGTAAAAACGGAAGTTGGGGAGAGCCAGTCCCCCCATTTCCCGTGACCTGGTCAGGGTATCTATTTTCAACCGTGCCCGCTTACTAGCCCACACCAGAGAGGAAAGCAGCCCATTTATTTGTTGAAAGGTCCTCTGCGGGATATAAACGGGAGAGTGCTGTAGGACATATAGAAGTTTGGGCTGGAAGACCATTTTTACCATGTTAACCCTCCCCGTGACCGTTAAAGGTAATTTTCCCCACGCCTTCACCCGACTGCGGAGATATGTTATTTGTGGGGTAATATTTAGGGAGGGGAATTTTTGAGGATCGTTAGACACCCAAATACCCAGATATTTGAAGGAGTCCACCCACCGCAACGGGAGAGCCACCAACGGGGAATTAGGAACTTCGCCCTGAAGTGGGATAATAAAGGATTTCTCCCAATTGATCAAAAGCCCAGAGTATCGCCCAAACCCACCAATAATTTCTAAAATCCTAGGCATAGACTCCGCATAGCGATCCACAAACAGTAGAACATCATCGGCGTATAGGGCCACCCTGTCTTCACGAGCACCCACCTTAAAGCCAGAGATCCCCGTATCCGCTCTCAGGAGGCACGCGAGGGGCTCTATGGCTATAGCAAATAGGGTAGGAGACAATGGGCAGCCCTGTCGCGTACCTCTAGACAGGGGGAAGGAATTAGATACGAATCCATTGACCGCCACTCTCGCTGAAGGGGAGGAATACATCAGTCGGACATATTTAATGAAGTTCGGGCCTATACCGAATCTACGCATAACTTCCCACAGGTAGGCCCACTCCACAGAGTCGAAAGCCTTAGCGGCATCCAACGAAACAACTATAGAGGAGGTGGGGTCCCTACGGGGAATTTGCAGATGTGTGAACAGTCGTCTAAGGTTGATGGATGTCGATTTATTGGGCATAAATCCCGTCTGATCCGGAAGTATAATTTGGGAAATAACTGTATTTAATCTGCCAGCCAGCACCTGAGCCAGAATTTTTATATCAGTGGGTAGGAGGGATATAGGGCGATAGGACTCAACTCTCCTGAGATCCTTGTCAGGTTTAGGGATAACTACAATCACTGCCTCCGCCATAGACTGGGGGAGAGACTCCTGCGCAAAGATCTGGGCATACAACTCGAGTAGACGAGGGACAAAGAAGTCCAGGTGATGCCCGTATATCTCAGAGGGTATACCATCCAAGCCCGAGGCTTTACCACTAGGGGAGGCCCTGATAGCAGCCATAATTTCATCTGATGAGATAGGTGCCTCTAACAGGTCGCAAGCCTCACTGGACAGGGTGGGGAACCGAACCTTGTCTAAATAATCGCTTAGGTGTGACTGAGTGCACTCTAATTTAGATTCATACAGGTGGCTATAATAGGATACAAATTCAGCCGCCATTTGTGGGGTCTGAGTCATAGATATGCCATCAGAGTTCATAATCTCAACAACCACACTATTAGGTCTATCACCCCGGGCCAAAGATGCCAGGTACGACCCCGGTCTATCACCAGTAGCGTAGAAAGTATGGGATGAAAAAAGGAGTCTATGCTGAGTCTTCTCCATTAGGTACTCCCTCCATTCCCTCTGAGCCGATAACCAGGCCGCCCTAGAGCTGTCTAAAGAATCTTGTAGGTATTGCAATTCTGCAGCCACACTCTGGGCTTCCAGCACCGCCTCCCGTTGCTTATAGAAAGACTTCAAGCTAGATACCCGTTTAATCAAACTCCCCCGGAGGAAGGCCTTAAACGTGTCCCATAGTGTAGAGATAGCCGTATCGGCGCTATTTAATTCAAAGAATTCCCGCCATGCGGCCACCAGGTCAGAGCCGTCCCCCATGTGTACAAGCCAAAATGGGTTAAATTTCCATACAGCCTGGCCCCTAGAGCAATTGAAGTCTAAAGTAAAGGTCAAAGGGGAGTGATCTGATATACCTCTAGTCTCGTATCTAATACTACCAACCCGGGGGATCATGTCGTTCGAGAGGAGGGCCAGATCGATCCTGGAGAACGAAGAATGGGAGTGAGAGAAACAGGAGTATTGTTTAAGAGACGGGTGTCTCGATCTCCAAGGGTCGACCAGGCCCAATCCCGACACCACATCCGCAAAGGCGGACTTCCCAGGACATGCAGCAGACGGAGACATAGAGAGCCTATCCATCGCCGCATCCAGCACATTATTGAAGTCCCCAAGGCAAATAACCGATATCCCGGGGGATGAGGCCATAAACCCAGCAGCTTTTTTAAGAACCTCAGGGGAGTAAGGGGGGGGCACATAGACAGCCATAAGGAGGACAGGGACATAGAATAGTCTACATTTCAAGAACACATATCTCCCCCATGGATCTGTCTGCATGGATTCCAGTACAAAGGGGACAGTCCGCCTAATAAGGACTGAAACCCCACGAGAGGCCGAAGTGTGCACGGAGTGGTACGCCCATCCCACCCATGGCCTCTTCAATGAGAGAATCTTACTCCCCGCCAAATGCGTTTCCATAAGGCAGACCACATCAGCCGCATAGTTTTTGAGCTGTCGGAGTACCAGGGACCTCTTAATTTTATCGTTAAGCCCTCGCACATTCCACGCTAACACTCTAATCCCAGCCATATTGCATCAAAAGTAAAACACATGTAGCACCCCGCGGCCAGCCCGTTCCGCCGTGCACAGATTCAGTCATCAGACGCCCATGTTTAAGTAATACAGCAACATACCATATCCATTCACAACATACCTTTCCACACAAACAGTAAATACAACCCAAAACCTTCCCCCTCTCCCCTCCCTGTATACCACCCCGAACCTGCAGCATACTTGGATCCCAGAACTAAATGCAACTACCTAAAAGAAAAAAATTTTAAGTAGCAAAACTTCGTAGCACCATTAACCAGTGCACACACACCGTAGTCGGGGCCAAGAATATAATGACTCTCGGGAAATATAGAGGTAGTCTCCAGCCACCAACCACCACCCCCCGAAAAAATGGGGGGGAAATCATATAGATCCACCCCCTAGGTCTATTCGTGCCAAAGTAATTCCTACACAAATATCAAAGAGCCAAGCATAGCAAACCAAACATATTACCCCCCTCCCCCGCTCCCCCAGAAATACAAATTATAATAAAATAAAAAGATTTAAAAAAAAGAGAGAGGGGGAAAAAAAAAAACAGGAGGTAAGGAAGGCTCGGAAGCATACCATAGATATCAGAGTAGGCTGGCGAGTATTCATATACCCCGTTTGAGGCTTGAAAACAGAGCAGTGGAGATAAGTGGACATCAACAGCAGTCAACCACCCCCGCATCTTATCGTTTCCCATTAAATAACTGACATATGTTAATCAATTGTAGTAAATACCAAAAGATAAGGAAAATAAAAAAGGAAACACAGGAGAAAGTCAGCATCAGGGCTAGGCCGGAGATTCACGGATTTGCAAGGGCACGCCTCGCCGGAAATCGGCTGTCCAGCCACACCATGGCCTCACGGGGAGTTGTGAAAAATTTTGTTTCCCCATCAGCCACTACTCGCAACTTGGACGGGAAAAGCATGGCGTATGGCAGGTCAAGTTCACGGAGCCTCCTCTTAACAGGCAGGAACTGAGCTCTATCCTTTTGCACATCCACCGCGAAATCCGGGAATACAGATATAGGCGATCCATTCCACTTTAACGGGCCTTTGGTACGAGCCAACCTCAGAACTGTGTCCCGATCACGGAAGTGGAGGAATTTAGCAATAAAGGTGCGGGGTGGAGCCCCTGGAGGCAGCGGGCGCATCGGAACTCTATGGGCCCGTTCAACAGTGAAGTAAGGTGAAAACTCCTCAGAGCCAAAGGCATCCCGGAGCCATTTTACGAGAAATTCCTCGGGAGCCGAGCCCTCTTCCTTCTCGGGCAGACCAATAAAACGGACGTTATTCCTGCGCACATCTGTCATCTGAGATTCCAAAGCGTCAGTGCGGCGACCCAGCGGGCCGACAGAATCTTCGATATTGGATATGCGGGTCTCAGCTTCCCCCACTCTCTCTCTCACCCTCTGAAGGTCTTGATGGATAATGGAGAGATCAGACTGTACTTGCCCGATTTTATCAGCCAGACGCGCCTCGCTGGCGGTGACCGCATCCAGTACTCTCTGCAGCGCGGCATCCGGAGGGTCAGAAGAGGCGGAACTGTACGCAGGGGATGGTGGTGATGTCTCATGTCTTACGCTCTCCCCCCTTCGCTGTTGCGGGCCAGGATCACGAACAAACTTATCCATTGCTCCTGCATTCGTGCCAGTCTGGCGACCCTTCACCATTTTGGACAGCACGGTGACCGACCCTCCAGTTAGCAGGGTATATCAAAGCAAATACAGGCAGAGAAGAGTGTGATAGTGTTTATATATATATGTATAGATAGACAGCAGGGCCAGAGTCACGAGATAAATCACAAAGTGGCCGCTTAAGCAGGGATGGAGGGACCGTCACCCCCAGAGCACACAGAACCAGTCCCCCGGCAGCAGGCTCCAGACACAGCAGGGAAGCTCGCCCTGCAGTTAATTCAGGCCGGGTTGGCAGGAGAGAGAAGCAGGCGGAAGGAGGGAGGGGAGTGTGTGCCCAGTAATCTCCGGCAGCCCAGACTCAGCTGCAGGTGTTGTCCTCCCCCACTTCAAGTATTGTGTGCCCTAGTACCTGGCCCCAACGTGGATGCAGACACAGAGCATCAGGGGGTGCAGAGGATAGACGCCGGGGGCAGGCAGCCAGCTGTGTGTTCCCCTCCGGGTGTCACACACAGCGAGAGGCAGAGAAGTCCGTGCTGCGATTCGGCTGGCTGTAGCGGGCGGCGGCGGCGGACCACGGGAGCCGCACTTCCGGTCCCCCGCACCGCGCGAGTCCGCGATGTCAGAGCGGTGCAGGGAGCCTCACACAGGACTCTCCCCTGGCAGTGTAGGAGGCGATCAGAGTAACGGAGGAGATCCCGGCACCCTCCTCGTCCAGATAAGCAGCCAGTCGCCGCGGGCAGTAGCGGGGGGGAGAAGCCGGACTTCCGGCTATAGCAGGAGTCAGTAGTCCCAGCGTGGGTCAGGGCCCACCAGCACACAGGGCTCCAGAGCCTCCGCAGATGATAGCAGCAGGATTAAACCCAGTCCAGGGGGGGCAGGAGGCATTCAATCAGCTATGGCCCCAGTATCAGACCCAGGGGGGGAAATCAGGATGTGTAATCAGGATGATATGGCTGGAGAGCTGCACACTGCAAGTGCTACTCCATGCCCGTCCAGGCCACGCCCCCTGACGCTTACAAGTTTAGTACAAGTTTAGCCAAGCTTTTGGCTTTTCTGCAGCAAGGCCTAGAGTTGGGCCTGCGTCTGGCCTCCCTAAAGGCTCATATTTCTGCCTTGTCGGTGTAGTTTCAAAGAAAAATTGCGACTTTGCCTGATGTTCATACTTTCCCTCAGGGTGTGTTGCGTATCCAACCTCCCTATGTCCCTCCTGTGGCTCCTTGGGACTTGTCGGTGGTTTTGGAGGCATTGCAGGAGCCTCCGTTTGAACCCCTTGGTTCAGCTGACCTTAAGTGACTTTCCCTTAAGGTGGTGTTCCTGCTGGCTATTGCCTCTGCTAGAAGAGTGTCGGATCTGGGTGCCTTGTCTTGTAGTTCCCCATATCTGATTTTTCACCGTGATCGGGCGGCGGTTAGCACTCGTCCCGGATATTTACCTAAGGTGTTTTCTTCGTTTCACCTTAATCAGGAGATTGTGGTTCCGGCCTTTGTCTCTCCTGATTTGTCACCCATTTGTCTCTTCCGGGAACACGTTCATAAGGTTCTATGCCTTCGATACTGCCGCTTCCCAGGATGCTTCCTTTGGACGCCGGGTTCTTGTGCCCGCTACAGTGCGTCCCCTCCCATATGGAACTGCTTTAGGACATCCCCATTGTCCAATCCTGGTGGAGCTCAGTGTACCCCGCAGCAGAAAACGAGTTTTATGGTAAGAACTTACCTTTGTTAAAAAAATTTCTGCGAGTTACACTGGTCTCCTGTCGTGAGAGTGTGGTGTATGTGGCTACTAACTGTTGTCGTCTCTTTTCCTGCTACTGCATTGGGCTGGTTAACTAAAAACAGCTCCTGTGCTGGGAGGCGGGGTGATATAGGAGGCGGCGCTGTGCATTCTGGGAACAGTCAAAGCTTTGAGCCTGTTTGTGCCTCGGATCAAGATCCTACTCTACACCCCATTGTCCAATCCTTGTGGAGCCCAGTGTACCTCGCAGAAAGAGTTTTAACAAAGGTAAGTTCTTACCATAAAACTCGTTTTCAGACATTCAGTCTGCTTCCTACACAGAGGCAGCAGAGTATATTTCACCCAGAGTACAAAACCACTTTACACATAATGGAGACTGTGGGGTACATTTACTAAGCAGTGATAAGAGCGGAGAAGTGAGCCAGTGGAGAAGTTGCCCATGGCAACCAAATCAGCACTGAAGTAACATCTATAATTTGCATACTATAAAATGATACAGAGCTGCTGATTGGTTGATGGGGAAATATCTCCACTGGCTCACTTCTCCGCTCTTATCACTGCTTAGTAAATATACCCCTTAGTTTCTTATTTCTGAGACAGACATCAGCTTCTGTATGAGACACATAGGAAAATGGGTCTTCACATTTGAAGCTGTTTAGTTTTGAAAGGTTCCCATTCAAGGATGTTTCAAAAGTAACTCTTCCCAAATGCAGGCCACACATTGACCTGTCTCCAAGAACTCATTGGTCACTCCCAGTGCGATCGACTTTTTGGGTGGAGTTGGTAGTACAGTGCAGACTCCAGCTTTAAAATAAAGCTTATATAATTGCATAAATATCAGTTATAATATTAACACATACTAAAGGCGTCTGTGACTCATTAGTCCCAATTTCCCAGGCACTCCCTCCAGATCTGTCTCATGCATTTGTAAACACAAGACTGATGACCAAACAAAACAAAACAAAAAAAACAGTACTACAGTGTTTGTTCTCTGTTCTGAAACAATAAAGCTCAAGACAGGAAAAAAAAACAACTAGATGCATAGAGAAGTGTGCGTTGTTCAGACTGACCTATATGAATTTAAGTAAGTAGCACATATTATGATAATATGATAATCAGGGCCGGTTCAAGGGCGCATAGCGCCCCGGGCAGGAAAGGGGGCGTGGCCTAATACAGGGGGCGTAGTCAGTTACGGCCCCTGTACATTCTAGCGCCGCTTGATTGCTGAGCGATGCGCGATGACGTCATCGCGTACCGCACAGCTAAAGGTCCTCTCCACGAAGGGAAACTAGACGCATAGCGTCTAGTTCCCTTCACAGAGGACGGCAGCGGGCATTTGAGGCGGACGGGGGACACAGCGGGCAGCAGTGGCGGATCTTGCCACGGTGCGGCGCCCTCCGGATGGCGCCAGCGCCCTCCGGAAGGCGGCGCCCCGGGCAAAAGTCCTGCTTGCCCGTGGCAAGATCCGCTACTGATGATAATGTTGGTAGTGGTACAGTACAGACCAGGGATTACTAATCTAATGTTGCTACAGCAGGAGCAGAGACTTGTCTATAAAGGGTACAGGGTATTTATAGCTGGAAAGATGGTCACCCCGTTGTGAGCTAGATTAGGGGAGAGAGCAGCCACATGTACACAACCACTTATTGTCCCCGCCAGCGCAGGTTGGGGCGGGTCCTCTCAACATTTTATAGGCTATTTCTGTCCAAAGAAGTGTATGGCAAAATAATATAATGCTATTATAAGTACGCTATGCTGCTGCCATCACCCACATCTAGATTGCAATAATTATCCCATGCTACCATCATCATCATCATACTGTGACATTTACCAGTTACTGTACTTGAATTAAATTCTTCTCTCAGAAACCACTGGGTGACATAGTGTGCCCACACATTTATGGTACTCCCTAGCTCCTATTAGCGTACCTAAATTAAAAGAGAAGCAATTTCATCCTTGTTTTAGTTTCCTTCTGTTCTGTCTTGCAAGGCTTGGCTAGAAGAATAACGAAGTGTTGTGCTAGATGCGAATGTATAAGATAGACGAGTATAAAATACTTTCTCTTTCATCCACTAGGGGACACTGGAACAGTCTTATACAGTAGGGGGTGTGAAGCTTGCAACCGGAGGTGTGGCACAATCTAAAATTAGCATTGTGTGCACAGCCGGCTCCTCCCCCTTCACATCCCTCCTCCCTCAGTTTGAAAAATTGTGCCTAGGAGGTAACAGGCACTGAAGGAGCTCCTGCTCCATTACAGAAAGAATGAGGCTGGGTCAACCTAATGAAAAGGGGGACAAAGGTCTTGAAAATAGAGAGACAATGATCCCTATTAAAGGGGATCTGCATCTCTCAGAAAATCCGAAGCATCAGATTTTTTTTTTTTGTGTGTGTATTGCCGCATTAACTGTAAGTACTGGTGGTACTGAGGGCCCTAATATTTAGATTCATACTGTAGGGTTAATTACTGGGGTTCTATTTTTAAATATATATATATATATTTTTTTTAATCCCACCTTAAACCTTTTTGAAGAGACCAGGCTTAAAGGGACATTAGACTAACCTGCTCCGGTCCGCTTCCATTACCTCAGAGCAGATGGCAGTGTCTTCCGCCCGCAGGCCTGGCCATTCGTCCGGCGCCCCCCCCTCTCCTCTCCCGCACGGTCTCTAAGTCTGACGATACGGCTATCAGCCGCAGCAATATCGCGGCCATCAGCCACAGCGTTTCAGCTATCCAGAGTGCTACTGCAGACTGTCTCCCTCCGCACTCCACTGCATCGCGGTTATCAGCCGCAGCACAGGTCCGGCCGGCAGCTCACCCTGCACCCTTCACTGATCACAGGGCGGGGAGGGGTAAGAGTGCAGACTGTCTCCCAGCCCCCTCCGCAGGTCCGGCGGTCGGCTCCTCCACAGGAAGGAGGGAAAGTGTATGTCCCGTACTCCGCCGGCGCAGGAAAGCGCGGCACGGGGGAAGAGATAAGTGAAAGATAAGGCAGGGCACGCTGGTCGGTCAGCGTCCGTTTAGAAACATTGCGCTCACGGTTCACGGCGCTGGGGGATCTTTATTAATATAATAAAATGTAATCGCTTTATTAATATAATAAGATTTCACTGGACATTTTTTTTTAAGCATTTAAAAGGCGCCAACGAGCTTAGCAATGGGGTGTTATATACGCCCCCATTAGTGGACAGTCATAACGGGGAGGGTTCTTTTTATAACAAAGAAGGAGTATACTCCCTCTGCTGGACACTTGTATGTTAGGTCTCTGATGCAAAGGATTTTCCATATGTTTTTAAAAGGCATGTTATGTGTTATATTTTCAAAGGACTTCTAATTCAAAGATCCTGTGAAAATAAAGGGAAAGACTGGATATCAACCCCGACCTTATGCGAGGGTTGCAACGAGGCTGCTGTTTTGTTTATTTTATTAATTATTATTTTTATTTTTTATTTTTTCAGTATAGAAAATAATACAGCCGGATGAATCCAGTGTACCTTGTTCCCATCATACGTTACGGTCTTTTTATTCCTATTATAAAAGGAGAAAGCACTGCAGAGTGTCCTGTGGGAGTGCCTTTTCAACAAAAGCACCAACCAAGAACACTCAAACGTATTTCCTGTAAGGTATCTCCAGTATACCTTGGACTTGCATCAAATTCTATATTTATTTATACATAATACCCCCAACGGACGCTGCTGACAGGTCCGGCGGAGGAGGGAGCATCAGAAGATATCAACCCATTCAACTTTAACTGGACAACAGTTGGTGGTTTGTGGGTGATAGATAAATTCCTATTTATTTAATTAAGTAAGTAATTATTTAGTTATTTTTAAGTAGGAGACTGAATATTTCCAGCTGTTTGAAAATACTCTTCAAAGCTCCCAACATTTCAACGTCCTTTCTCCTCCTATTCTAATAAGGTGGAAGTTCGGCTGAGTGGTATGTTTATGTTTATCTAAAGTAAACACGACCACAAGGATTTATTTTAGTGTCTCAAATAAAACAAGAGCACTACAGTTACCAGCCCGGGTGTGTGTGGCAGTTGAGAATGGGCACACAACTAGGGGGCAGTGGTCCGTCGGTCAGGAAAACATACTCTGACATATAGTCTGCATTGGTGTATGGGCTGCGGGCCCATCCACAACCGGGAAGGAATTCATAGTTAGGATTACTCCATCCGCACAGGTATAACAGAATGTGCGAACCTGGAACGGAGACCCCTCCCTAGGCTACAGTAGAAGTGGGACGTGGAGGTGGCTCTTATAGAAAGAAAGTGAACCGTTGGAAGCATTACTTGAAACAGTAAAGTCTTCCAAATTCCCAAGTACAGTTTGCCTAGCTGTGCATATACCGAGAAGAGTACTAGGGATGATAGCATCCCGACCTCAGCCATATCACTCAAATGGTTTTCTGTGGCTAACAGAAGGGGAGAAGATCTCACACCGTTGGGAACTCGCCCCTGCTTAGTCTGGCAACAGGCAAGGGTCGAAGGTATGTTGGTTTAACATTAAAATCCATCTTTGAGTGTAAGACCACCACAACAGGGAAGTACTTATCACAGAAGACGGGTCGTGCTTCGGTAAAACGGTTATAGTTACAGCGATTTCCCTGTGAGGCTACGTTTTCCTTGGTCCACGAATCAAACAAGTGGATTTCACAGCGGAAGAATCAATCATTCTGCCTACCGGGTATCATGGAGATATTCCAATGGGTAGTCGTCTGAGTCAACTAGATTATTTCCCAGGGCTACAAGATTGACTTTCATCAACGCCCTCAGTTGTTTCTTTACAACTGAATTACCTCAGTATCCACTGAAGCAGGAACACTACAAACTGCTATTCAAAAGCTACGGCACACACACTTAATTTTTCCAATTCCGGATCCTCAATAAGAGACAGGATGTTATTCATATCTTCTTGAGGTGCCACGAATCAGTCAGGCCAATACTGATATAAAACTTGTAAACCAATTTCTAAGGAAGTGGTGCCCGTGGACATGGAGGCTGCATACCTTCATGTACAAAGTTGGACTTCTCACCAAGCGTATTTATGATTCGCGTTGGAAAAGAGTCATTTCCAGTTCACAGCTTCGCCTTTTGGCCTATCATCAGCCCGTGAATTGGCACAGGGATTATTAGGAGCCATCGCTCCGTGGACCAATGCTAGGGTGTAATTGGCATAAGTCCTAGGTTCGAGTCCAACTACGGACCGGATAGATAGATAGATAGATATATATATATATATAGATATATATATATAGATATATATAGATAGATATATATAGATATATATATATATATATATAGATATGATAGTAGTCGCAAGATTAAAAGCATTACGAATTACGATCATACCTTCCTTGGACGATCGGCTAATCCAGTCCCATTTTCAGGAACACCTGATCAGGGATACTCAGACAACACATCAATTTTTCATTCAACACGGCTGGATTGTGAACTAAATGAAAGCCAACCAGATACCAGTGCAGAGGTTTCAATTTCTAGGTCTAAGACTAGACGCAAGGCTCTTGAGGGGGTTATATCCCAGAGAACGTGATCCAAGATAAAAAAGGGATCAGGCAATTAAGAAAAAAAAAATAGTTTCCTTCCACGTTAACTTCACGAAGGATTCGTTTGTTGACACAGGTCGGGACCTCGTTACTTTGGTGGTCGTTACACAAGTATCTCACTGCAGGCAAGAGATTCGAGGTTTGGAATTAGAGGATCCTCACAACGGAGGCCAGTCTCAAGAGTTTTGGGGTGCCCTCCTGGTGGTATCGTTTTCGGGCCAGTTGCACGTCACAGGAAGGCAGTCTACCCGTAAGCATTCTAGAACTGAGGACAGTTTACAGTGATCTTCTCTTTGCCGAGGACCTGGTGAAGGAGTAACATTTGATGACAATGTCACAATGGTGGCACCATAAGCAGTCAGGGAGAAACCAAAATAAATAAATAAATAAAATAAAAATGCGTGATAACATGGAAGGAAGCCGCAAGGATCCTGTTGTGGTCAGAAAGGCGCAACATCATCCTCTCGGTGGTGTTCATTCCAGGAGTGGGAAACTGGAAAGCAGGTTCTCTCAGTCGCCAGGACATGCATCCGGGAGAGTGCTGCCTACATCCACGGATTTGCGACATGGTGGTGAGGAGATGGGGGTCTACCTCAAGTCGACCTAATGGCGTCTCGGCAAAACCATCAGCTGCCCAGATGTGTCCAGGACAAGAGATCCAGCAGCAGAAGAAGTGGACGCATTAACACTTCCTTGGTGTTACAGGAGGGTTTACATTTTTACACCTTTCCCACTCATACCCAGGGTTCTGAAAGGGTTGAAACGAGAACGAGTGTGGGCGATTCTAATCACACCAGATTGGCCCCGCAGGAGTTGGTACTCAGTCCTGCGAGGGTTACTAGCGGAAAGATCCTTGGTGATCACCTCAGAGAGAGGACCTGCTATCTCTGGACCGTTCCTACACCCAGACCTGAACAGGCTGCGTTTAGCGGCGTGGCTATTGAAACCCGGATCTTAAGTAGCAGAGGGATACCAAGAACGACGATTCCTACGATGATTACCGCTAGGAAGCCGGTCACCGCCATGCACTACTACAGGATTTGGAAGAGGTACATGGCCTGGTGTTGAAAACGTGGGTGGAATTCAACGAACTTCCACTTATCCAGACTTCACCTTTTCCATCAGGCCGGTCTAGATGTAGGACTGAGGCTGGGCTTTCTGAAGGCTCAAATTTCGGCTCTCTCCATCCTATTTCACAGCGGTTAGCATCCTTGCCAGAGGTTCAAACCTTTTTACAAGGGGTTTCTGAGGATACTAACCCCCTTTTCATCCTCCCACTGCGCTATGGGACTTACATTTGGGTTGAATCACCAACTTTTGAGCCATTAGCAAGACCAGACCTGAAATATCTCTCTTGGAAGGTCACATTTTTGCTTGCCTTGACTTCGACCAGGCGGGTTTCTGTTTTGGGAGCCTTATCGTGTAAAAGTCCCTTTTTAATTTTTCATGAGGATAAGGCAGAACTCCGTACAAAAGCAGATTTCCTTCCTAGGGTGGTTTTGGGGTTTCACGTTAACCAGCCAGTTGTGGTCCCATCTTTCCAGGGTTTCGCAGATGGGGACGTAGTCCTTGGATGTTGTCCGAGCTTTACGAGTATGCGTACAAGTTACGTCGTCTTTCAGAAAGTCGGACCATTTTTTGTTCTATCTGATGAGCCAAAGAAGGGTTGGCCAACATCTAAGCAGTCTTTGTCTAGATGGATTAGCCTTGCCATTCGGCAAGCTTATCTTTCCTGTGGTAAACAGGTTCTGGTTCAGACGGGGGCTCATACCACCCGATCAGTGGGTGCCTCATGGGCGGTTGCCAGAGGGCTTCCACTACTCAACTTTGCAGAGCGGCGACGTGGTCCTCAGCCCACACGTTCGCGGAATTTTACAAGTTGTATACCTTTTGCGTCCGGAGACTTTAAGTTCGGACGTTTAGTTTTGCAGGCCACCGACAGCACTCCCTCCCTGGGGGATAACTTTGGGACGTCCCCTACTGTCTCAGAATGCTCCAGTGTCCCCTAGTGGATGAAAGAGAAAAGAGGATTTTGGTACTTACCGATAAATCCATTTCTCTGAATCCTCTAGGGGACACTGGACGCCCGCCTCGGTGCTGTCAACCTGCTGTGTTCACAGTTCTTGTTAAAACAGTTCGTGCAAACAGCGTTAGTTTTCGGTTAAGAGTTCTTGGATGCTGTTCGATATATTGTACGGTTCGGTTCCTCGCCAGGTGCTATAGTATCATGTCCTTTTCTCTCAGTCAAATTTTTCAAACTGAGGGAGGAGGGATGTGAAGGGGGAGGAGCCGGCTGTGCAGACAATGCTAATTTTAGATTGTGCCACACCTCCGGTTGCAAGCTTCACACCCCATACTGTATAAGACTGTTCCAGTGTCCCCTAGAGGATTCAGAGAAATGGATTTATCGGTAAGTACCAAAATCCTCTTTTTTAAACTTCCTGTGTCTTTAAAGGAAGATCCAGATTTTTTTTTTTACCAAAACTGTAAAAATCGTTTTAATCGTATTACCTTTTCCTGCAGGTTTTATTCCGTCACATGTCCCACCACCGACCATGCCCCCTCCTGCTATCAGCACAACTATTCCAACAGGCAAGTAAAATCAGGAAATTTAAAAGAGATAGTATAGCAAGTGTGTACTGCATAAATTGAGCAAAATAATTCTCTTCTCATTATGTATAAGTTTGTTCTTTTTTATTGTTAGAGCTGCTACTTAAATTCACCATACTCTATGAACACTCAAATTAGAAAATGCACAAGAGAATTTGTTAATGCCCATAGAGACTAAAGCTGTAGAAAATGTTCCTCATTTGGTGCAAGCAATTTTCTTTGCTTTTTCTTGTTGCTTGGACTTGAAATTAAGTGCCCTATGAAGCATTGTTTTATTTGATCCAATATGATCGAACAGATTTTGCACATTTACAATCTAAATAATTGGGGGAAGCAACATTTTTTTGTGTGTAACATTAGCTTTAAAGCCATTTTTATTTGATTTCTATAACCACTTTATGTTCACTATTGAAATCAAGTTTGCCTGCATAAATCTGCAAAGTGCATAAAAATATATATCACTTGTGTGTTAATATGTTTGTGATTGGGGTAATATTGCCATAATGATTATATTATTCATATATTCATAGTAACATAGTTAATGAGGTTGAAGAGAGACAAAAAGCCCATCGGGTTCAACCTGTATTCTATATTAAGCAGTGCACATTATAATGCACCAGCCGAAATAATGGTTTCGTACCTATTGACAACTATATTTCGGATCACTCCCATATACATAATGTGAATATATTAAATGCTGTAGCCTTGGATACTTTTTTCAGCTGCAAAACTGTCCAATCCATTTTTAAATACATTTACAGAGTCCGCCATTATTATCTTCCCCAGCAGGGAGTTCCAAATCCTTATTGCCCTTACAGTGAAGAACCCTTTCCTACGTTTTGTACGGAATTTTCTCTCCTCTAGCTTCAGTGAGTGCCTATGTATTCTATACAGAATTCTATTAATAAACAAATCCCCTGCTAGCTCTTTGTATTGACCCTTTTGAAGATATTAATAGTGTCTCCTCTTAGTCCCCTCTTTTCAAGGGAATAAATATTTAACCTAGTAAGCCTTTTCCTCATATTCCAGTGTCTCTAACCCTTTAATCAGCTTAGTAGCGCGCCTTTGAACTCTTTCGAGTTCCCCGATATCTTTTTTATGATATGGTGACCAAAATTGAACACAATATTCCAGAATGCGGACGTACCAATGATTTATATAGAGGCAGGATTACATCCTCGTCCCTTGTCTCAATACCCCGTTTTATGCACGCAAGGATTTTACAGTACTTGCCTTCTTTGCTGCATTTTGACATTGGGTGCTGTTATTAATCCTATTATCTATGAGCACCCCCAAATCTTTTTCCACTACTGCTACCCTTATATTTTCCCCATTAAGTGTGTAGGATGCAAGTTTGTTTTTAATCCCAAAGTGCATAACTTTGCATTTTTCAATAATGAACCTCATTCCCCATTTAGACGCCCAGGTTTCAAGTTTAAGGGGTATATTCAATAAGAGTCGGATCCATTCCGACATGCAGTTGTCGAAATGGATCCGACAACCCCTATTCAATGGACGGCCAAATCCAACTGTCGGATTTGGCCGTACACAGGGACCCGTCCTGGCGCTGCTGTCAGCGGCTGCAGATGCCCTGACAGCCACAGCCAGGTGCGCAGATGGCGGCGGGTGAGAGCGGGACAGCGGTGGGGGGGGAGCAGAGGTCGGCGGCGGCAGGAGGAGCTGGCTGCAGGGAGAGAGGTGCCTGCGGTAAGCGGGGAGAGCACAGATCGGCGGCAGGCAGGAGGAGCTGGCTGTGGGGGGACATGTCTGCGGTGGCGGGGGGAGGCGCTGCAGGGAGAGAGGTGCCTGTCCGGGGGACGGCCAGACACCACTCTCCCTGCAGCGCCTCCCCCCGCCACCGCAGACATGTTTGCCCGCCGGCTGTCGATCTCCGTTCCCCCAGCCGCCCGCAGCACCGCTTGTCTTACCTCAATCCGACTGTCAGATTTGGCCCCATTTCCGACAGAAGCACGTGGATCGGCGGCTATTCCACCGATTCACGTGTATTCCGACAAGCCGGGAATTCCCGACTTGTCGGAAATAATCAGTCCCTATTGAATAGGTCGGAACCCCTTCCGACCTATTTGTCGGAAGCTGCCGTCTTTCCGACAAGACGGCAGCTTCCGACAGTTATTGAATACACCCCTAAGTAAGTCATTCTGTAGAGACTCCACATCGATTTCTGTATTAATGACCTTACACAGTTTAGTATCTGCAAAGATTGACACTGTGCTTCCCAGGCCTATTCCTAGATCATTAATAAATATATTGGAACAGTAGCAGGCCAAGGCCCTCATTCTGAGTTGATCGCTCGCTGGCTAGTTTTAGCAGCCTTGCAAACGCTATGCCGCCGCCCACTGGGGAGTGTATTTTAGCTTAGCAGAAGTGCGAACGCATGTGCAGCCGAGCTCTGCAAAAACAGTTTGTGCAGTTTCTGAGTAGCTCTGAACCTACTCAGCGTTTGCGATTACTTCAGCCTATTCGTGTCCGGATTTGACATCAGCCCAGCCACGCCTGCGTTTTTTCAGACACGCCTGCATTTTTACAAACACTCCCTGAAAACGGTCAGTTGACACCCAGAAACGCCCCCTTCCTGTCAATCTTCTTGCGGCCGTCAGTGCGAAAACTTTGGTAGAACCTGTGCACAACCACAAAAGCCTTTGTACCCATACGTCACGCGTGTGCATTGCGGTGCATACGCAGAAATGCCAGTTTTTAGCCTGATCGCTACGCTACGAACAACGGCAGCTAGCGATCAACTCGGAATGGCCCCCAAGTACGGACCCTTGTGGTATTCCGCTGACTACTGGTGCCCAGCTGGAGAACATTCCATTGACCACTACTCATTGTACCTTGTTATCTAGCCAATTATCTATCTGTGTACAAATAGCATTTCCTAGTCCAAGTTCCCTTAATTTGATGATCAGTCTCCTGTGAGGAACTGTATCGAAGGCTTTTGCAAAATCTAAAAAGACCACATCCACTGCTTTGCCTTGGTCGAGATTATCGCTCACTTCCTCGTAGAAGCTAATTAAGTTAGTTTGACACGATCTGTCACTCACAAACCCATGCTGACTCCTGCTAATAAACTTAGTATTCCGCAGATAATCTTCAATGCTATCCCTCAAAATTCCTTCCAATAATTTACCCACTATAGAGATTATACTAACTGGTCTATACTTCCCAGGATGATTTTTAGATCCCTTTTTAAATATTGGCACTACCTCATCTATACGCCAATCCCATCTGGGCCCGGTGATTTATTAATCTTTATGTTGCTTAGTGTCTCCAGGACTACTTCCTCACTTAAACAAGAATCTAGCCAAGAGTCATTACCTTCACTGTCGTTATGCACTACTATCACCTTCTGATCCTCCCTGGTGAATACGGATGAAAAAAACTTGTTCAGTATATCCGCTTTAATTTTGTCATCGTTTATCAAGGCTCCCAGTTCATCTTTTAATGGGCCTACGTGCTCCTTTTTTAACCTTTTACTGTTTATGTATTTATAAAACTTTTTAGGATTGGCTTTACTCTCTATAGCGATTTGCTTTTCGTTTACAATTTTAGCTGCTCTTATTACCTTTTTGCTTCTTTTATTGCATTCCTTGTAATACTGGAATGCCTCCTCCCCTCCAATTGATACCCCTTTTCCACTAACGAGCACGGGTCGCAGCCGGGAGCCTGACACGGGAGCTGCCCCCTGCTGCGACCCGTGCTCGGTCCCTTTCCCATTAGCAGTCACAACCCGGCAAATGCCGGGTTGGTGACGCTTCTAGTGACACGGCAGGGGCGGCGCAGGGAGATCACATGATCTCCCAGCGCCGCCTTCCCTATGCACTGTGAACGGGAGCCGTGTCACCTCGACACGGCTCCCGTTCACACTAGACAGCTAGCCGGGTTGAACACGTGTTTCAACACGGCTAGCTACCAGGGTAGGATTCCCGGATCACTTGATCCGGGTTTACCCTTTTCCACTTGCAAAAAACACGGGTAAATGCGCGCCCCCGTGCATTTACCCGTGTTTTTTGAGCTAGTGGAAAAGGGGTATGATTTAAATGCTTTGAAAGCATGCCTCTTATTAGCCATTTCTTTTTTTACTTCCTTATTAAGCCACATTGGTTTATGTTTAGTACTCCTGCTTTTATTGCACATGGGAATGAATTTGTGAATATTGCTATCAAGCAACCGTTTTAAAGCATCCGACATTTCCGAAGTGTTCTTACCCTGAAACAAAACATCCATGTCAATTTCATTTAGTGCCTGCCTCAGCATATTGAATTTAGCTTTTCTGAAGTTAAATGTTTTAGTTAGCTATGTTTCTTGAAACTGATGTCAAATGTGATCATATAGTGGTCACTGTTTCCCAAGGTCTCCCCAACTGTAATGTTTGATATAATGTCCACATTATTGGTAATAACTAGGTCCAGGATATTGTTACCTTTGGTTGGGTCATCGATTAATTGAGACAATTATTGATCCTTTAATGTGTTTAGAAACCTGCTGTTCCTAGCTTTTACACACAAATCGTTACTCCAATTTATATCAGGATAATTGAAATCCCCTATTACTAGGATGTCCCCCATTCCCGCAGCTTTTTCAATTTGCTGTAAGAGTTGTTCCTCGTCATGTATGCTAATATACGGTTGTTTGTAGCATGTGCCAATGACTAGTTTTTTGTTTGTTTTTTGCTTCAATGCCCCCACTTGTGATCACAACCCATAGCAATTCCACGTTATCTCCAGTCCCCTCGTAAAAAAACATCTATTACGTTTGGTTTTAGAGATGGTTTGACATAGAGACAATCCCTTCTCCCCTTTTGGTAGTCCTTTTCCTCCTGAAAAGTGAATATCCCTCCAAATTTGCAACCCAGTCGTGGGAGTCGTCCCACCATGTTTCTGTAATACCTATAAAATCATAATTGATTTTTTGATACAAGCCATTCCAATTCCCCCATATTACCTGATAGGCTTCTTGTGTTCGCAAGCATACATTTTAGCTTAATATTACCCTTGCCCATTTGTTTTAATGTTATGTTATCCTTATTTACAAGTTACTTCTAGAATTACTCCTACCGACTTATTCTCCTCCCTCCCTTAGCACCCCCATCATACTTAATACAGCCTATGTTACTACTATCCCCATTTGACCTATTAGGTCTTTCTAACCCCCCCCTTGATGAAGGTATTTTCCCTAACGCTATGGACATCATTTTCTATATACCGTACTGTTGAACCATAATCGTAATAAGTTAATAATTTAGGGATACCATGGGCAATACCTTTGCCGGTAATTCCTGTGTCATTACCCTTGCTGGCTGTACTTTCCCTCTCCCCTTCGCCACCCCCATTTTGTTCACTACCCCCATCCTTACTGTTCTCACTGTTTGATCCGTAGCTTCTAGCTAAACCCTCCCCCTAGGCTCCTAGTTTAAAAGTTCCTCCAACCGTCTAACCATCCAGCACCGCAGCGCCCTCCTCATTCAGGTGCAATCCATCGTGACAAAAAAGATGGCGCCTGACTGAGAAGTCCGCCCAGTTTTCCAAGAACACAAACCCCTCCTTCCTACACCAGTTTCTAAGCCACACATTTACCTCCCTAATCTCCCTCTGTCTCCCTGGACTAGCATGTGGCACTGGTAATATTTCTGAGAATATTACCCTAGATGTCCTTGCCTTAAGTTTCTTGCCTTATTCCCTATAGTCTTTCTTAAGGACATCCCACCTACCTTTGTCGTTGGTGCCGACATGCACCAATACCGCCGGGTCTTTACCAGCCCCTCCCAACAATCTGTCTACCCGATTCGCGATGTGCCGTACCCGTATTCATTATGAGAATAATTTTTGCAGCATCTTCAAAAAAAATAAAAAAATCCATTATTTCATTGTGAATGAGCAAAATGACTTATCATTACAGTATTATTTCAGTGTCTTCTCAAACCAATGTGTTAATTTATCACATACACCCAGTGGATGTATGAATTTTATTGGCAGGATTCAATTGTTTTCACCCCTTTCCACACCCATTTTGTTTCAGCCCTCAGGGGCGTGGTATAATTATTTCAGCTTGCTACCCCCGGAGTAGGGAGGCACCCAACTTTATACACAGCTAAACCTGATCACTATGTGCGCAATAACGGAGATAATTTTAGACAGGAAATTGGGCGTGATATATCATTTGAATCTCACCCTATGTGTTTAAACAAGTATGTAGTCTTTATAAGGTCCAGAGAGACTGCCCAACATTCATTAGTCACTGGATTTCTGGTGAATTGACAGGCTACATTCTCATGTGGTGGTCATTTATTTAATGGGATTGGACATTGGTAAAAGGGGCATTATAGTGAACAATTACTCATCAGTTAGAAACACTGTATATGTCGGTAATATTAGTTTACAAATTGACAATAATTTTTTTACTTTTAATTATAAAAATAACTAGTTCCACGCCTGCCCATCTCTGCAGATATTATGAAAGAGGTGTCATATAGCAGTCTGATGCTACCTGTTGGGTCCGTTGTAACCACATCAGCGCAGACTTCATCTATTTTCAATGCAGTTTCTCAAGAAGAAAAAAGGCTAACTGCTGCAGACATTGTCACTGAAAGAATGGCTTCAAATGGTAAGTGCATACCTATGAATGTGTTGGCAGTGTTTTATTAACAGTTTTGCTGCTTGATCTGGTTAGCTTCAGATGTTTACATTTATTTTATTTTGTTTTTTAGCCACTCAAAGTACAGTTGTCAGTAATGCTGGAATCTTCGGATTACAACCACAACCCCCTATTACTGCAACTGTTCCTCATCTGAGCATGTCTACTAGAATAGCGGGTATGCCTTTCTTGGATATTCGTCCTGGTTTACTGCCACAAACCGCAACTGCAAGATTTGCTTTATTAGCTCCAGGAATGCCACCTCCGCCACCACCACCAAGGAGCATGCTTCCTCCAGTGCTTACTGACCCAACTTTGCATTCTCTTGCTTTCCCACCAGGAGATATTTTTCCTCGCCCTGGTATTCCATCTAGACTGAATTCTGATAATCCCACTCAAGACGAAAGTGTCACACTGCAACGCAGTAACATCCAACAAGATGGTGACCAAGATTACCGCTTCCCTCCCATAGAAAACCGTGAGACAGTTAGCCAACCCCCTGGGAGTGAACATGAAAAAGAAAGTATTGCATTAGCAGGAAGCCAAGAAAATAAAAGTGTGAGCTCTACTGAAGAAATTGATAATGTTAGACATATAGAAGATGATCTTGAACCACAGGATATGGCTGTTGTGGATCCTTGTGAAGGTCAGGAGAAACTTACAGAATCTACTGTAGGAGAATTATCTCCTGAAGGTGCACATGAAGGTAAAAGGAAAGCTGATGCACATTCTCTTGAAACTTTAGTAAGTTCTGAACCTCATCCTTATGGAAATATGCTACAAACTCACCCTGAAGCTCATGATATTCCACTCAGACCACAGTTAGATGCTAGACAACATTTTGGCAGCCCTCCACTAGATTTATTACTACCATTTGGTAGACATCCACTTGAGATGAGGGAAATGTTTGGGAGGCCACCAACAGATGGGCGAGATCATTTTAGTAGACCCTCCCCAGGGGGAAGGGACCATCTTGGCAGGCCGCCAATGGATAATAGAGATCACTTTGGACGACCTATCATAGATGGTAGAAATTCTTTTGGAAGACCACCAATGGATGACAGAGATCAGTTTGGGAGACCACCATTAGATATGAGGGATCACTTTGGTAGACCAAATGCAGATGGTGGTAGAAGGGAGCAATTAAATTTTCCTCCAGATAAACTGTGGGGTCATAGAGGAGATTTTGATGAAAGACAACATCATTCTTTCCCCGACTTTGGTGGTCCAAAGGGCTTCCAAGATGAAAGGCATCGTCATGGAAACTACCGACTTGAGCCCAGGAATGTACCAGGCTGGAACAGAGGATTTGAGCCAGATGCACACAGGGATTTTGATGACCGTCGCCGTT
Source organism: Pseudophryne corroboree (assembly GCF_028390025.1). NCBI lineage: Eukaryota > Metazoa > Chordata > Amphibia > Anura > Myobatrachidae > Pseudophryne > Pseudophryne corroboree. Next base: position 636,596,049 of record NC_086447.1, on the reverse strand, counting down.
CTTGGGAAAGACACAGGGATAGGGATGATCGAGAATTTGGTTTCCGCAGAGAAATGAATGGCAACCGCTTTGGAAGGGAGAGGCAGTCAAGCAGTTGGATGCCTCCTCAACCACAAATTTTTGAATATTTCCCAGAGGCCACTACCACTAAGGAGGAGGATGATGATGATGATGATGATGATGATGATGATGATGATGTGCCTCAAGTTAATGGTGAAATGCCAGAGACTGGCAGTCCACAACAAACTGTTAAAAATTCAATTGATCCTGAACTTTGCGAACAAGAATCCTCAGACAAAGTGAATGAAGTAAAAGAGGTCACGGACGCTGAAGTAGAAAATCAACCAGTGGTTGAAAGCACAGAAACTGAGGGAACATAATCATCACTCAGTAGGTAAAGATACCTTTTGTAAAGTTGTCATCTCTAAGTAATAGATTAATAGCTGACTGGACCTTGCTTGTTTTCTTATTGTCAGCCTGATTTAAGTTAATCTAACGTTACTGTTCACGTTTCACTTAAATAACTGTACACCTGACTTGTATAGTCTGCTCTTAATCTAAATATGATAGGTAGAGATTTTTTTTTTCATTAGGAATCGCAAACATTGCCCCATGTGCTTTTATCATCAATAGAAATATTTGTGAAATGTCCAGCAAAAAGACTTCCTATGGAAGAATATAACATTTTTACAGCTATTGGTGGGTTGGATGTTGGGACTAGCTGCATTTCAGGCTGCTGATGATTTTAAAGTCTAGATAAAGCTGTTATTCTTTTTATGTTCCTGCAAATTGGTTTAAATTTAGGCATTTGGAGATCGCAGTACTAACATTAAAAAAAGACCAGAAAGACCATGAGGTTTGTAAAATCAAAACCACAATCCATGTAATAACCAAAAGTTTAATTGTCTGTGATTTGTTTCTTGTACTGCAGTGAGTAAAGAAAAAAAAAAACATAAAATGTTTTAATGTTGGGTGCATTTTGTTTTTAGATCCTAATAAAACATTTGTTTTAATAACAGTGTTCCAGGTATTGTATTTTTTTTTTTTTTTTTAAAGTTGCTATGTGATGAAGTGGTGGCCCATTTAAAAAGTTATCATTCACATGGTGCTAATGCAGCAATGTACATGGTTTTACTACTTAAAGGTATATTCAGTTACAGTCGGAAGTTCCGACAGGGTGGAAAGACGGCACTTTCCGCTGATAATCAGAACTTTCCGACACTTTAATATTCAATTGAACTGCCATTTTTCCGCCCTGTCTGACAAGTTGAAAAACACATGGATGAGTGGAATCCATGTGTTTTCGACACCGCCGTGGTTGAAAACTGACCGTTTTCAACCATTTATTTTTGTCATAAGAGAGGGCTTAAATGAATTGTCGGAATGGGAGGGGAAATGGCATGCTATTGAATACTGAGGTGTCGGATTCTCTCTGTTGGAGAGGATCCGACTGTAATTGAATATACCCTTTAGAATACAGTCCATTTAACTTGTGAACACATTTCTATACATAATGTAAAGCTACTGGAGAAAACTATGCATAAATGTATAATATAACTGAGCTAGACATATAAACTTGTTTCTCTTTGGTTATAAAAAAAAAAAGCTGCATATGACATTTAAAATTATATTGAGTAAACATTTGGAGAAACATTAATATTGAGGTGTGCATATTTAAATTATATTAGTCTTTCCTGAAATTATTATTTTGTCTGGAGATACTTAAGAAATAAGGCAGGGTGTGTAATGCCTTTGCGGGATGCTGGCCGAACTCTGATCTTTTTTTAAAGGGGAAATTACTTACAAGGCATGATTTTTCCTTGTGTCTGAGTTTGGGTGGCATCCCGCATGACCACCGCACTCAGGCGGCATTACATCCGGCCCATGCTTGTAATGACAAAATACTGAAGTTTGCCTACAAGAAACTGTATTTGCCTACCCTTAAATAAGATAGGAAAAAAGGACAATATCAGCTAAAAGAGATTTCGGAAATCTAACTTTTCATATCTGTATTTCGTACTTGGGGATTTTTTTTACCTATGTTTATTTTCAACTACAGTTTACTAATAAGTGCAAGTTAAGCTTGCTACATACTCTACCACACTTAACTTAAAAGTTAAAAAATTACACTTAACCGTTTATGATCCCTTGTCCATTTAAATGGACATTATTAAAAAATGTATTGCGTTGACTGTATTGTGATTATGGTTTCCATTCAAATACCAATATCTATTTAAATGTACAAAAGTACTGTGAACATTTTCTGGCAGATGCTAGAGTATCAAAATATTGAATAAGAGTTAATTCTTCTTTGGTGTACGAGCTACGTTGCTTTAAGTACTGAAAAGGAAAATTACCAAACCATATTGTTGTTAGGTTATGTACGGCCTCATTTATCTACTATATACCAGTGTCAGTACTGGGATACACTGGAAATGTGCATTGGGTCATAAAGGGTTAAGTGAAATGTGTTAAACACAGGTTCAGTAAACTGGGCAAACATGTAGCTTTCTACTGGCTGGGTTTCTGCAGGAAAACCCAAATTTATAAAGCCATACTACACAACTTTTTGGAATTTTAAATCTGGATCCTGTGCATGCCCCCAGAAAAGGGGCGAGTTGTATCGAAAGGCGGTGTGACCGTGAGACCACACCCATGGTGTGTGCTGTATTTGGGGGTGTGACCACTTGTCACACATCACTTGTTCTTCATGTTGGGGAATCCTAGCCTCCTCCAGACACTCAATGGAAGCCGCATGTCCATTAACCACTGCTCTGCAGCTAGAGCAGTATTTTGTATCCCACCCACCCACGGGACACTACCGCCCATGGGTGCGACAGTGCCCGTAAAATGGGACTGTCATGCTAAAATCAGAACATTGGGAGCTATGGCAAAGCTAAGATAAAATTGTAGGACTCAAACACATGGGTACAGGATTTGAATATCCACCATTAATTGGGTAAATGGGAGAATTAAATTACCCGCGGCTACTTTAATTGTCATACGCGGGCTATTCAACTATCCCTGATAAGCCAGCGCAAGATGCGGTTTATCGGGGATTATATTTCTCCTGCCTCAGACATGAAAAACATTCCAGAAAACAGCCCGTTTCGGTGAACTTTTGCATTTTTTATGGAGCAAAAGTATTTCTCTAACGTCCTAGTGGATGCTGGGGACTCCGTAAGGACCATGGGGAATAGACGGGCTCCGCAGGAGACATGGGCACTTTAAGAAAGAATTTAGATTCTGGTGTGCTCTGGCTCCTCCCTCTATGTCCCTCCTCCAGACCTCAGTTTGAATCTGTGCCCGGACGAGCTGGGTGCTGTTCAGTGAGCTCTCCTGAGCTTGCTGTAAGAAAGTATTTTGTTAGGTTTTTTATTTTCAGGGAGTCCTGCTGGCAACAGACTCCCTGCATCGTGGGACTGAGGGGAGAGAAGCAGCCCTACTCTCTGAAGATAGGTCCTGCTTCTTAGGCTACTGGACACCATTAGCTCCAGAGGGATCGTACACAGGATCTCACCCTCGTCGTCCGATCCCAGAGCCGCGCCGCCGTCCCCCTCGCAGAGCCGGAAGACAGAAGCTGGGCGAGCATAAGAAGTCAGAAGACTTCGAAATCGGCGGCAGAAGACTCCAGTCTTCACTGAGGTAGCGCACAGCACTGCAGCTGTGCGCCATTGCTCCCACACACACCTCACATACTCCGGTTACTGTAAGGGTGCAGGGCGCAGAGGGGGGCGCCCTGGGCAGCAATTGGGACCTCTTTGGCAAAAGTTTAGCATATATACAGTTGGGAACTGTATATATGTATGAGCCCCCGCCAAGTAAATGTATATTTAAGCAGGACAGAAGCCCGCCGTCGAGGGGGCGGGGCTTCTTCCTCAGCACTCACCAGCGCCATGTTTTTTCTCCACAGCACCGCTGAGAGGAAGCTCCCCAGCCTCTCCCCTGCAGTTACACGGTAGAAGAGGGTAAAAAGAGAGGGGGGGGGGGGGCACATAATTAGGCTCAAAAATCAATATAAACAGCAGCTACTGGGTTAACATTAAGTTACTGTGTTATTCCTGGGTTAATAGCGCTGGGATGTGTTGTGTGCTGGCATACTCTCTCTGTGTCTCTCCAAAGGGCCTTATGGGGGAATTGTCTTCAGATGAGCATTCCCTGAGTGTGTGGTGTGTCGGTACGTGTGTGTCGACATGTCTGAGGTAAAAGGCTCCCTTAAGGAGGAGATGGAGCAAATGTGTGTGTGAGGGGTGTCTCCGTCGACAACGCCGACACCTGTTTGGATATGTGTAATTAAGTGCTAAGGTGAATTTATTGCACAAAAGATTAGAGAACAGACAGGGAATCTACCCATGTCTGTCCCTATGTCGCAGAGACCTTCAGAGTCTCTCAATGCTCACTATCCAAAATAATAGACACTGATATCGACACAGGCTCTGACTCCAGTGTCGACTACAATAATGCAAAGTTACAGCCAAAATGGCAGGAAAGTATTCAATATATGATTATTGTAATAAAAGATGATTTGCATATCACTGATGACTCATCTGTCCCTGACACATGGGTACACATGTTTAAGGGGAAGAAAGCTGAGGTAAATTTCCCTCCTCTCATGATGAAAAAGAGCGGGAATCTCCAGACAAGAGACTGCAGTTTCCCACAAAGAATTCTCAGGGAGTATCCTTTCCCTACTAGGGCCAGGATACGATGGGAATCTTCCCCTAGGGCCCAAAAGGTAGCCCTGACTTAACAGCTATCCTCAGGGATCCTGCAGATAGCGTGCACATTCTGGTACACTACTCAGACCGGCGATTGTGTCGGCATGGGGTTATAGCGCTGTAGCAGCGTGGACAGGTACCTTATCAGCAAAGATTGAGACCCTAGTATGTGTGTGTGTATATATATATATATATATATATATATATATATATATATATATTTTTTTATTATTATCCTTTATTTATATGGCGCCACAAGGGTTCCGCAGCGCCCAATTACAGAGTACATATGCACATAATCAAAACAGGAAAACAGTGACTTACAGTTGAAGACAATATAGGACAAGTACAGGGCAACTAAACATAACTACACCAGTAAACATAGAGATAAGTTCCAGGTGGCCAAAAACTGCGGGATCTGGGCAGTTGAGGATTATTAAAGTAAGAAAAGTATAAGCACATGAGGGAAGAGGGCCCTACTCGTGAGAGCTTACATTCTAAGGGATATATATGTATATATAGAGATATATATATATATTAAAGATGCTGTCTTAAGAGATATATATCATAAAACATGCCCAAAGAGACATTAGTCTACTGGGTTCTAGAGTCAACGCTATGTCGATTTCTGCTTGACGTGTCCTGTAGAATATGCAATGGACAGGTGATGCCGACTTAAGAGGCATATGGAAGTCTGAGGATTGTGTGGAGAAGGGATCTCGGACCTGGTCTCCACAGCTTTAGCTGGTAATTCTGATCTTTTGTTTTACATTCCTGCACAGCCTAGGAAAGCACGACATTATCAAATGCAGCCTTTCGAACACAAAGAAACAAGAAAGTCCGAGGTGCGTCCTTTCTTGCCAGAGGCAGGGGCAGAGGAAAGGAGCTGCATAACACAGCTAGTTCCCAGGAACAGAAGTCCTCCCCGGCCTCTACAAAATCCACCACATGTCGCTGGGGCTCCACAGGCGGAGCTTGGCCCGGTGGGGGCACGTCTTCGTAAGGTCAGCCACAAGTGGGTTCACTCCCTGTTGGATCCCTGGGCAATAGATATTGTGTCTCAGGGATTCAAGCTGGACTTTGAGGAGATGCCCCCTCACCGACGGCCCTGCCGGCTTCCCCCCACGAGAGGGAAATAGTGTTAACTGCAATTCACAAATTGTATCTTCAACAGGTGGTGGTCAAGGGTCCCCTCCTTCAACACGGAGGGGGTTATTATTCGACCATGTTGTAGTCCCGAAACCGGACGGTTCGGTCAGACCCATATTGAATTTAAAATCCCTGAACATATACCTGAAACGGTTCAAGTTCAAGATGGAATCGCTAAGAGCGGTCATCGCAAGCCTGAAAGGGGGAGATTTTATGGTGTCTCTGGACATAAAGGATGCATACCTTCATGTCCCCATTTATCCACCTCATCAGGCGTACCTCAGATTTGCGGTACAGGATTGTCATTACCAATTTCAGACGTTGCCGTTTGGTCTCTCCACGGCCCCGAGAATCTTCACCAAGGTGATGGCGGAAATGATGGTGCTCCTGCGGAAGCAAGGTGTCACAATTATCCCGTACTTGGACGATCTCCTCATAAAAGCGAGATCAAGAGAGCAGTTGCTGAACAGCGTATCACTTTCTCTGGAAGTGTAACGGCAACACGGCTGGATTCTATATATTCTAAAGTCGCAGTTGGCTCCTACGGCTCATCTGCCTTTCCTAGGCATGATTCTGGACACAGACCAGAAAAGGGTTTATCTCCCGATAGAGAGAGCTCAGGAGCTCATGACACTGGTCAGGAATCTATTAAAACCAAAACAGGTGTCAGTGCATCACTGCACTCGAGTCCTGGGAAGGATGGGGGCATCATACGAGGCCATTCCCTTCGGCAGGTTCCATGCGAGGACCTTCCAATGGGACTTACTGGACAAGTGGTCCGGATCACATCTTCAGATGCATCGGTTAATCACCCTGTCCCCCAGGGCCAGGGTGTCACTCCTGTGGTGGCTGCAGAGTTCTCATCTTCTAGAGGGACGCAGATTCGGAATTCAGGACTGGGTCCTGGTGACCACGGACGCTAGCCTCCGAGGGTGGGGAGCAGTCACACAGGGAAGAAATTTCCAAGGTCTGTGGTCAAGTCAAGAGACTTGCCTTTACATCAACATCCTGGAACTAAGGGCCGTATACAACGTCCTACGTCAAGCGGAGCACTTGCTTCGCGACCAACTGGTTCTGATTCAGTCAGACAACATCACCGCAGTGGCTCAGGTGAACCGCCAAGGCGGCACAAGGAGCAGAGTGGCGATGGCAGAAGCCACCAGAATTCTTTGCTGGGCGGAGAATCACGTAAGCGCCCTGTCAGCAGTGTTCATCCCGGGAGTGGACAACTGGGAAGCAGACTTCCTCAGCAGACATGACCTCCACCCGGGAGAGTGGGGACTTCATCAGGAAGTCTTCACACAGATCACATATCGGTGGGAACTGCCACAGGTTGACATGATGGCATCCTGCCTCAACAAAAAACTACAGAGGTATTGCGCCAGGTCAAGAGACCCTCAGGCAATAGCGGTAGATGCCCTGGTGGCACCGTGGGTGTTCCAGTCGGTCTATGTATTTCCTCCTCTTCCTCTCATTCTCAAGGTGCTGAGGATTATAAGAAAAGGAGGAGTGAGAACAATCCTCATTGTTCCAGATTGGCCACGAAGGACCTGGTATCCAGATCTGCAAGAAATGCTCACAGAGGACCCGTGGCCTCTTCCTCTAAGACAGGACCTGTTGCAACAGGGGCCCTGTCTGTTCCAAGTCTTACCGCGGCTGCGTTTGACGGCATGGCAGCTGAACGCCGGATCCTAGCAGAAAAGTGCATTCCGGACGAGGTCATTCCTACGCTGATAAAGGCTAGGAAGGACGTGACAGCTAAACATTATCACCGTATATGGCGAAAATATGTTTCTTGGTGTGAGGCCAGGAATGCTCCTACAGAGGAATTCCAGCTGGGCCGTTTCCTTCACTTCCTACAGTCAGGAGTGAATTTGGGCCTAAAATTGGGCTCCATTAAGGTCCAGATTTCGGCCCTATCCATTTTCTTTCAAAAAGAGTTGGCTTCTCTACCAGAAGTTCAGACGTTTGTAAAGGGAGTGCTGCATATTCAGCCTTCTTTTGTGCCTCCAGTGGCACCTTGGATCTTAACGTGGTGTTAAGTTTACTGAAATCACACTGGTTTGAACAACTTAAAACGGTGGAGTTATAATATCTCACGTGGAAGGTGGTCATGCTATTAGCCTTAGCTTCGGCTAGGCGTGTGTCAGATTTAGCGGCTTTGTCACATAAAAGCCCCTATCTGGTTTTCCATATGGATAGAGCAGAATTGCGGACCCGTCCACAATTTCTGCCAAAAGTGGTGTCATCTTTTCATATGAACCAACCTATTGTGGTGCCTGTGGCTACTCGTGACTTGGAGGATTCCGAGTTACTGGATGTGGTCAGGGCTTTGAAGGCTTATGTAGCCAGAACGGCTAGAGTCAGGAAAACGGAGTCGCTGTTTATCCTGTATGCATCCAACAAGCTGGGTGCTCCTGCTTCAAAGCAAACTATTGCTCGCTGGATCTGTAACACGATTCAGCAGGCTCTTTCGGTGGCAGGATTGCCGCTGCCAATATCAGTTAAAGCCCATTCCACTAGGAAGGTGGGCTCTTCTTGGGCGGCTGCCCGAGGGGTCTCGGCATTACAACTATGCCGAGCTGCTACTTGGTCAGGTTCAAACACTTTTGCAAAGTTCTACAAGTTTGATACCCTGGCTGAGGAGGACCTCTTGTTTGCTCAATCGGTGCTGCAGAGTCATCCGCACTCTCCCGCCCGTTTGGGAGCTTTGGTATAATCCCCATGGTCCTTACGGAGTCCCCAGCATCCACTAGGACGTAAGAGAAAATAAGATTTCTTACCAGTAAATCTATTTCTCGTAGTCCGTAGTGGATGCTGGGCGCCCGTCCCAAGTGCGAACTTCTTCTGCAATACTTGTATATAGTTATTGCTGCAATAAGGGCTATGTTATTGTTGCATCAGGGTTGAACTGATGCTCTGTTGTTGTTCATACTGTTGACTGGGTAAGTTTATCACAAGTTATACGGTGTGAATGGTGTGGCTGGTATGAGTCTTGCCCTGGATTTCCAAAATCCTTTCCTTGTACTGTCAGCTCTTCCGGGCACAGTTTCTCTAACTGAGGTCTGGAGGAGGGACATAGAGGGAGGAGCCAGAGCACACCAGAATCTGAATTCTTTCTTAAAGTGCCCATGTTTCCTGCGGAGCCCGTCTATTCCCCATGGTCCTTACGCATCCACTACGGACTACGAGAAATAGATTTACCGGTAAGTAAAATCTTTTTTTTTTTTTTCCAAGCGGCCAAATTGGATTGGATGAAAAATAAAAATACAGGAGAAACATTGCGAAAAAGTAAATTTTTCGCTCCAAATGTGTTTACTCCTTTAATTGAATTCCTCCCTAAATAGGGTAAAGGTGCATACACACAGTGCGATTTGAACTACCGATATAGACTATATAGTCCATATCGGTAGAAAACATAGTACATATTGCACCGTGTGTACACAGCTTGCGATGCCAGTGCGCACTCCTGTGGGGTTGGTATCGAAAGAAAATTTTGACAAGATCTGACTCTGCAGTTTTAGTGCACTTGTGTGAAAATGGGTTCATGCATGCACACCTAGTACCCAACTTCCAGTGGAGGGAGCCAAACAGGAGCAGCATTTAGCAGGTGTGGGAGTCAGCACCATCTAAAGATGGTGAAAGGTCCCTGCTGTGAAGCTCTGAAAACTTGATATTTTCTCTTACGTCCTAGAGGATGCTGGGGTCCACATTAGTACCATGGGGTATAGACAGGTCCACTAGGAGCCACTGGCACTTTAAGAATTTGAGTGTGTGGGCTGGCTCCTCCATCTATGCCCCTCCTACCAGACTCAGTTTAGAAACTGTGCCCGGAGGAGTCTGTCACAGCTAAGGGAGCTCCTTCGGAGTTCTTTTAGTTTTATTTTATTTTTTTAGAGTTTAGGCACAGGGAGGCTGCTGGCAACAGCCTCCCTGCTTCAAAGGACTAAGGGGGGGAGCAGTGTCCGCCCTGAGGGGTCTGAGCCACTATATCCGCTAACAGGACATTGAGCTCCTGAGGGGATCGAACGTTTTCCGCTACAGGGGATCGCTCACCCCTGGAGCATGCCGCCACCCCCTTTCAGTGCCAGAAGACTTCAGTGGCGAGTTAGTCACGCCCCCCCGGCAAGCGGGGGGCCGGTGTGAAGATGGTGGCAACAGGGTAGGGAGCGCAGTGGTACATGGTGCGGCGCTGTGTGGGGCGCCCTGAGCCAGCGCCTACACCCTACACTGTCCAGCAAGTCTGTCAGGGTCCCAGGATCGCTGCCAGTACAATTCCTCAGGCCAGTATAAACTACAGGAGAGCGGGAAGCAGCGCCATGAAAGGGGGCGGAGCTTCTCCAAGAGCGGACCCAGCAGCGTTCAGCGCCATTTTCCTGCCTGCAGAAACGTTGACAGGGAGAGCTGTCCCTCCAAGTCAACTCCAGCTATCTTGTACGGTACCAGGGGGTTGTAGAAAGGAGGGGGAGGCTGTGTAAAGTCTGTGTAGTCTATTAAGGTACACAGACAGCGCTGGTAGTTTAATTAGTTCTACCTTAAAAAGCACTGGGTGTGGGTTGGCTCCAATCTCTGTCTCTCTCTGTGGCATACTTGGGGGGAAACTGTGTCTGACATTTCCCTGTGTGTGGGGGTGTTTACTATCTCACATAGCCATGTCTAGGGACTCTATGTCACAGGTTCTCAAACTCGGTCCTCAGGACCCCACACAGTGCGTGTTTTGCAGGTCTCCTCACAGAATCACAAGTGAAATAATTAGCTCCACCTGTGGACCTTTAAAAATGTTTCAGTGAGTAATTAATACACCTGTGCACTTGCTGGGTTACCTGCAAAACATGCACTGTGTGGGGTCCTGAGGACCGAGTTTGAGAACCACTGCTCTATGTCATATGCTGCAGAAGATGTTTCCTCTCAGGAGGGATCCATTCCATGTACACAGGATTGTAATGTTTTGTCTCAGATAGCTAATACTGAGGCTGAAACTCAGGTGTTGAAGAAGTCTATGGAAGTTTGGTCAGGCTCTGTCCCTATTCCTGCAAAATCCCCTAGCATGTTCCCACAGAAAAGTGCACTGCCCCAAATTATGCAAGGTGACACTGATAACGATTCTGATACTACAGACGGTGATGGGGACGTGCTCAGGGGTTGCGGCATCCCTTGCAAAGGGGGTGCAGCTCATGATTGAGGCCATTATAGATGTGTTAAACATTAATGACACTACACCTGAGCAGGCTTACGTCACTGATAATAAGAAAGCCCCGCTAACCTTTCCGGCGTCTAAAGAATTAAACGCTATACTTGAAAAATCCTGGGAAAACCCAGAGAAAAAATTCCTGATCCCAAAAAGAGTTCTGGTTGCTTTTCCCTTCCCTGAGGAAGATGGGAAAAAATGGGAAAACTCGCCTATTGTTGACGCATCTGTCTGCAGACTGTCTAAAAGGTGGTTTTACCTGCCTCTGGTTCTACCGCGTTGAAAGAACCAGCTGATCGTAAGATTGACACTACGACCAAATCCATATACACTGCATCAGCAGTGGCCTTAAGGCCCACTATTGTCTGCGCATGGATTTCTAAAGCCATAGTAAAGTGGTCAGGCACATTACTAGAGGATTTGGATGCAATGGGTAGAAGTGACATTGAATTGTTTTTACGTAACATACAGGATTCTGCGGGATTCATGGTGGAATCCATGAAAGATCTGGGTACGCTGACTGCACGGATATCCTCCATGTCGGTCTCAGCTCGCAGGGGACTCTGGCTACGCCAATGGTCTGCAGACGCGGAATCCAGGAGAAGTGTGGAGAACCTACCCTACACAGGTCAGGCTCTATTTGGGGAAGCATTGGATGCATGGATTTCCACGGCAACAGCGGGTAAGCCACCTTTCCTTCCCTCAGCTACTCCTTCTACAAAGAAACCGTTTCAACAGCTGTGCAGCAGTACTTTCGGAGCGCTAAGACAAAAGAACTACCACTTTCTTTTGAAAGTGGTCAGGCAAAATCCAAAAAGCCTGCAACCGCAGGCTCCCAAGACCAGAGGCCTGCTTCTGGTTCCTCAAAATCCTCAGCATGACTGTGGACCTCAAAGCCTGGAGGACGGGTGCGAGACTCAGACATTTCAGCCACGTCTGGGTGTCATCTGGCCTGGATCCCTGGGTACAGGATATTGTGTCCCAGGGGTACAGACTGGAGTTTCAAGAATTCCCGCCTCACCGATTCTTCAAATCAGGCTTGCCAGCTTTGCTGACAGACAGGGCTATCCTACAGGAAGCCATCCTAATTGGGAAAATCACAGGTCATTGTCCCAGTTCCACCTCATATGCAAAACAAGGGTTATTATTCAAACCTTTTCATGGTACCGAAACCGGATGGTTCGGTCAGACCAATTTTGAACTTGAAATCGTTGAACCCTTACCTGAGGGTGTTCAAATTCAAAATGGAGTCTCTCATAGCAGTGATTTCATGTCTGGAGGAGGGAGAGTTTCTGGTATCCCTGCATATCAACGATGCGTAACTCCACATTCCGATTTGGTTGCCTCACCAGGCTTATCTCGGATTTGCACTGTTGGACAGTCACTATCAATTCTAGGCACTACCATTCGACCTCTCCACAGCACTGAGGGTGTTCACCAAGGTGATGGCAGAGATGATTGTTCTCCGCAGCAAACAGGGGGTGAACATAATCCCATATCTGGACGATATGCTGATAAAGGCATCATCCAGGGAGAGGTTGTTGCAGTCCATTGTTCTCACAACTCATCTGCTCAGGGAACACGGTTGGATCCTGAATTTTCCAAAATCACATTTGGAGCTGACCAGGAGGTGGTCTTTTCTGGGAATGAGCCTCGACACAGAAGTGCAGAGGGTGTTTCTTCCAGAGGATAAAGCATTGGTGATACAAACAATGGTCCGGGATGTCCTGAAGCCAGCCCGGGTTTCGGTTTGTCAGTGCATTCGCCTTCTGGGGAAGATGGTGGCCTCTTATGAGGCTCTACAGTACGGAAGGTTTCATGCTTGGCCCTTCCAACTGGATCTCCTGGACAAGTGGTCGGGATCTCATCTACACATGCACCAGAGAATACGTCCGTCGCCAAAACCAGGATTTCACTCCTCTGGTGTCTACAACTACCTCATCTCCTGGAGGGCCGTAGGTTCGGGATTCAGGACTAGATCCTTTTAACCACGGATGCAAGTCTCCGGGGCTGGGGCGCAGTCACTCAGGGGGAAACCTTCCAAGGAAGGTGGTCAAGCCTGGAATCCAGCCTACCAATAAACATTCGGGAACTAAGAGCCATCTACAACGGTCTTCTCCAAGCGGTCCATCTTCTGCGAGATCGAGCCATCCAAGTGCAGTCGGACAATGTAACGACAGGGGCTTACATAAACCGACAGGGCGGAACGAAGAGCAGAGCTGCATTGTCAGAGGTAACAAGAATCATCCTCTGGGCAGTAAAACACACGTTGGCACTGTCAGCAATCTTCATTCCGGGAGTAGACAACTGGGAAGCGGACTTCCTCAGCAGACACGATCTCCATCCAGGAAAGTGGGGACTCCATCCGGAGGTGTTCACGGAGGTAACAGTTCTTTGGGGTGTACCTCAAATAGACATGATGGCCTCTCGTCTCAACAACAAGCTTCGGCGGTATTGAGGGACCCGCAAGCCGTGCCGGTGGACACTTTAGTGACTCTGTGGGTGTTCTAGTCGGTGTACGTGTTTCCTCCACTTCAACTCATTCAAAACTCATAAGGAGAACAAGAGTTCAGGCGATCCTCATTGTTCCGGACTGACCACGAAGGTCTTGGTACTCGGATCTTCTGGATCTACTGCTAGAAGAGCCAATGCCTCTTCCTCTTCGGGAGGACCTGCTGTAGCAGGAGCCGTTCGCTTTTCAAGACTTACCGCGGCTGCGTTTGATGGCAGTGAGGTTGAGGTCAAGTTTCTCATATGGAAGGCTGTCACTTTGTTGGCCTTAGCTTCTGCTAGACGTGTGTCGGAGCTGGGGCCTTTGTCTTGTAAGAGCCCCTACTTGATCTTCCATGAAGATAGGGCTGAGCTCCGGACACGTCAGCAGTTCCTTCCGAAGGTTGTGTCGGCATTTCATATCAACCAACCTATTGTGGTGCCAGTTGTTACTGACTCCTCAATTTCATCAAAGTCCTTTGATGTTGTAAGAGCTCTGTAAATCTATGTGAAGTGGACTACTCGTCACAGAAAATTGGACTCTGCTTGTCCTGTATGATCCCAAGAAACTTGGGTGTCCTGCTTCTAAGCAGACTATCTCTCGCTGGATCAGGTTCACTATCAAGCATGCTTATTCTACGGCAGGATTGCCGTGTTAAGGCCCACTTTACTCGTAAGGTGGGTTGTTCCTGGGCGGCTGCACGGGGTGTCTCGGCTTTACGGCTTTGCCGAGCGGCTACTTGGTCGGGGTCGAACACTTTTGCAAAGTTCTACAAGTTTGATACCTTTGCCGCTGAGGACCTGAAGTTTGGTCAATCAGTTCTGCAGGAGCCTCCGTGCTCTCACTCCCGTTCTGGGAGCTTTGGTACATCCTCATGGTACTAATGTGGACCCCAGCATCCTCCAGAACGTAAGAGAAAATAGGATTTTAATTACCTACCTGTAAATCCTTTTCTCGTAGTCCATAGAGGATGCTGGGCGCCCGCCCAGCGCTTCGTTATCCTGCAGTGGTTGCTTGGTTCAGTACTGCTTAGTTCTTGGTTTAGTACTGTTTTGTTACTTGGTTAAGTAATATCGTTCAGCCGTTGCTGATGTTTAAAGCTAGTTAGCTTGGTTTCCCTTGTATGTGTGAGCTGGTGTGAATCTCGCCACTATCTGTAAAATCCTTCTTTCGGAGATGTCCGTCTCCTCTGGCACAGTTTCTAGACTGAGTCTGGTAGGAGGGGCATAGAGGGAGGAGCCAGCCCACACTCTCAAACTCTTAAAGTGCCAGTGGCTCCTAGTGGACCCGTCGATACCCCATGGTACTAATGTGGACCCCAGCATCCTTTATACGAGAAAAGGAATTACCGGTAGGTAATTAAAAATCCTATTTTAGGAGCTTGATGAATTTAGGTCCCCATAGAATAGACCTCTTAGAGTTCAGCTTTCACAATTTTGAAAGTAGGGGACTGTGGAAGTTCAGCAAGTTACACCTATATTGCTGGATGTCTATTGGGTGTTTACCCCAAAGTTAATTGAATGTGCTTCCTGATTTTAATCGCTGTTGGAACCCCGCACTCCAAGGTCTAGGAGGCAGCCTTCTGCATTTAATCTGTGTTAAATATAGTCCTCTGCATTTAAGGCGTGGGAAACAAATTAGTTTCCGCAGAATCAGTGGCTTTCTGCGTGTTAACCCATGGTTTACCGTGCAGGTAAAAGACTAAGTAATTGAATAGCTTATTTCCGCATGGCATAATCAGTTAGTTCCAGGGTAAATCCCACAGCTAATTGAGTTACACCTGTGAGTGACGAAGTATGCAAATAAATAAATTGTTTTTACAGAATTCCCAAATATTCTACCATATTTTTAGGTTGCTTTTTTTGTGCTAGAAATTTGTGGAATCAAATTAAGTTCATTATTAATTCTCAGTAGCACTAATGTACATTGGAGGTAAAGATGTATTTTTACTGGTAGAAATAAATACTATTAGGCTTTCTTGCACTTTTAGATTTCAGGGATTTTGGTTTTGTTAGAATCTGGTATAAATTTAGCTTTTAAGTTAGATTTACGGGTAGGTCTTATTGAGAAATTAGCAAAATCCCTATTCATGTTCAGTACACATGGAATCATTACAGGGTGTAGTACAGATAGTGCAAGAAATGCACACAGCAAACCTAACATGTTAAAACAAAGACACACTTAGGACATAAATCTGGTTGCTGTGTCTAAGCTGGGGATACACCATATCATCAGTTTGATACATTGCTGGGCCCACTGGCCAGTAATGCACATTGGATGCAAAGATGCATTTTTTGCTGGTAGAAATTACACTGTTAGGATTTCTGATATTTTTAGATTTCAGGGACTCTAGTTTTGTTGGGATCTGTTACAGTTTTAGCACTTAAGTTAGAGTTACAGATAAGTCTTATAGTAGGACGTGGGCAACAGGGGTGAATATAGCGGTCAGGCCACCCCTAGGCACAACATTATTGGTGTGCCCCCCCCTTCCCTCCAGATGCCAAAGCAGCCCAAACCTCACCCCAATCCACCACCTACACAACAATTTATTGTCCATTGACCCCCTCCACCCCTGCCATTTGCAATATAAGAAAAAATACGTTGTAATTTCCCTCCCCTTAATAAAAATTCCCTGGCCTTATCTGGGGGGTTTTAATGCAGGGTAACCTGTTGTGCCACCCCTAGCAATTGACACTCCTAGTCACATGCCGGCTATCTGACTTGTTCATAAATGTGGTCATGCTGTGATCATTATCCGACTCCTACGTAAAGCGAACGAATGGCTGGGTCTCTCTCACATTTTGGTCTCATTGGAATTGGTGAACATGTACAGCATTGGTCTTCAACCTGTGGCTCTCCAGCTGCTGTGAAACCACACATCCTAGCATGCCCTGCCACAGTTTTGCTATTAAGTTATACTAAAACTGAGGCAGGGCATGCTGGGATGTGTAGTTACACAGCAGCTGGAGGGCCGCAGGTTGAAGACCCTTGATGTACATTATGTTTAGCCCATTTGTACTTATTACTACTTACATGCTCTACCTACA
This sequence comes from Pseudophryne corroboree, assembly GCF_028390025.1. Taxonomy (NCBI): domain Eukaryota; kingdom Metazoa; phylum Chordata; class Amphibia; order Anura; family Myobatrachidae; genus Pseudophryne; species Pseudophryne corroboree. Next base: position 636,579,456 of record NC_086447.1, on the reverse strand, counting down.
TTATTTTATTAAATAAGCCCAATCTAAAAATGGGTGTACTACGATATACCGGCGCTCAGGATCCCGGTGCCCAGCATACCAGTGCCGGGATCCCAGCCGCCGGAATGCCAGCAGCGGGGCGAGCGCAAAAGAGCCCCTTGTGTGCTCGCTAGCGCACCAAGCTATTTATTCTCCCTCCAGGGATGTTGTGGACACCCCAAGAGGGAGAATAGTTCTATATATGTATATATATTAGAATTAGTATTCAGTCCTTGCGCAAAATAGTCTTTAGAGTTTTTCAATGTATCCAAATGCTGCTCCAATCCACTCCACGCCACTGGAGTACAGCAAAAACTGAGGAACAAGTGGAGAGCGCACTTGTAAATAATTTAAAAGCACAATCTTTACTTATATGCTCACGTACATCTAAGTTTAAAAATAGCAGCATGAATAGACCGCTGTAATTTAGCCACTCCGTTCGATATTCCGGCTTGTTTCAACACCAGATCTTGTCCCGGTGGATGATGTCACAGCGTTCACGTCCAATGAGGGGAACGCATTGGACATGGCTAAGAACATGGACACTGTGACACCATGCACCGGGATCAGAGCTAGTGTTGAAACAAGCCGGAATATCGAACAGAGCGACTAAGTTACAGCGGTCTTTTCATGCTGTTAATTTCTCTGACGTCCTAGTGGATGCTGGGACTCCGTAAGGACCATGGGGAATAGCGGCTCCGCAGGAGACAGGGCACAAAATAAAAGCTTAAGGATCAGGTGGTGTGCACTGGCTCCTCCCCCTATGACCCTCCTCCAAGCCTCAGTTAGATTTTTGTGCCCGGCCGAGAAGGGTGCAATCTAGGTTGCTCTCCTGAGCTGCTTAGAATAAAAGTTTAGTTTAGGATTTTTTATTTTCAGTGAGTCCTGCTGGCAACAGGCTCACTGCATCGTGGGACTAAGGGGAGAAGAAACGGACTCACCTGAGTGCAGAGTGGATCGGGTTTCTTAGGCTACTGGACATTAGCTCCAGAGGGACGATCACAGGTTCAGCCTGGATGGGTCACCGGAGCCGCGCCGCCGTCCCCCTTACAGAGCCAGAAGAGACGAAGAGGTCCGGTGAAATCGGCGGCAGAAGACGATCCTGTCTTCAGACTAAGGTAGCGCACAGCACCGCAGCTGTGCGCCATTGCTCTCAGCACACTTCACACTCCGGTCACTGAGGGTGCAGGGCGCTGGGGGGGGAGCGCCCTGAGACGCAATATTACAGTATATACCTTAGGTGGCTAAAAAGAATACATCACATATAGCTCCTGGGCTATATGGATGTATTTTACCCCTGCCATTTTACACAGAAAAAGCGGGAGATAAGGACGTCGTGAAGGGGCGGAGCCTATCTCCTCAGCACACAAGCGCCATTTTCCCTCACAGCTCCGCTGGAAGGACGGCTCCCTGACTCTCCCCTGCAGTCCTGCTTCAGAATCAGGGTAAAAACGAGAAGGGGGGGCACGTTTGGCAGCAAATAAATATATTAACAGCAGCTATAAGGGAGTAACACTTATATAAGGTTATCCCTGTATATATATATATAGCGCTGGGTGTGTGCTGGCAGACTCTCCCTCTGTCTCTCCAAAGGGCTAAGTGGGGTCCTGTCCTCTATCAGAGCATTCCCGGTGTGTGTGCTGTGTGTCGGTACGCGTGTGTCGACATGTATGAGGAGGAAAATGATGTGGAGGCGGAGCAGTTGCCTGTGTTGGTGATGTCACCCCCTAGGGAGTCGACACCTGACTGGATGATTGTATTTAAACAATTAAGTGATAATGTCAGCAATTTGCAAAAAACTGTTGACGACATGAGACAGCCGGCAAATCAATTAGTGCCTGTCCAGGCGTCTCAGACACCGTCAGGGGCGCTAAAACGCCCGTTACCTCAGTGGGTCGACACAGACCCTGACACAGATACTGAGTCTAGTGTCGACGGTGACGAGACAAACGTAATGTCCAGTAGGGCCACACGTTACATGATCACGGCAATGAAAGAGGCATTGAACCTTTCTGACACTACAAGTACCACAAAGAAGGGTATTATGTGGGGTGAGAAAAAACTACCAATAGTTTTTCCTGAGTCAGAGGAAATAAGTGAGGTGTGTGAAAAAGCGTGGGTTTCCCCCGATAAAAAAAAAAAAAAAAATTATTAGCATTATATCCTTTCCCGCCAGAGGTTAGGGCGCGTTGGGAAACACCCCCTAGGGTAGATAAGGCGCTCACACGTTTATCTAAACAAGTAGCGTTACCGTCTCCTGATACGGCCACCCTCAAAGAACCAGCTGATAGAAGGCTGGAAAATATCCTAAAAAGTATATACACACATACTGGTGTTATACTGCGACCAGCAATCGCCTCAGCCTGGATGTGCAGTGCTGGAGTCGCATGGTCGGATTCCCTGACTGAGAATATTGATACCCTGGATAGGGACAATATTTTGTTAACTATAGAACATTTAAAGGATGCATTACTATATATGCGTGATGCACAGAGGGATATTTGCACCCTGGCATCAAGAGTAAGTGCTATGTCCATCTCTGCCAGAAGAGCGTTATGGACGCGACAGTGGTCAGGGGATGCGGATTCCAAACGGCACATGGAAGTATTGCCGTATAAAGGGGAGGAGTTATTTGGGGCTGGTCTATCGGACCTGGTGGCCACGGCAACGGCTGGAAAATCCACCTTTTTACCCCAGGTCACTCCACATCAGCAGAAAAAGACACCGTCTTTTCAAACTCAGTCCTTTCGTTCCCATAAGTACAAGCGAGCAAAAGGCCACTCTTTTCTGCCCCGGGGCAGAGGAAGAGGAAAAAGACTGCACCATGCAGCCGCTTCCCAGGAGCAGAAGCCCTCCCCTGCTTCTGCCAAGTCTTCAGCATGACGCTGGGGCTTTACAAGCAGACTCAGATATGGTGGGGGCCCGTCTCAAGAATTTCAACGCGCAGTGGGCTCACTCGCAAGTGGATCCCTGGATTCTACAGGTAGTATCGCAGGGGTACAAACTGGAATTCGAGGCGTTTCCCCCTCGTCGGTTCCTGAAGTCTGCTTTACCAAAGTCTCCCTCCGACAGGGAGGCAGTTTTGGAAGCCATTCACAAGCTGTATTCCCAGCAGGTGATAATCAAGGTACCCCTCCTGCAACAAGGAAAGGGGTATTATTCCACGCTGTTTGTGGTACCGAAGCCGGACGGCTCGGTGAGACCAATTTTAAATCTGAAATCCTTGAACACTTACATAAAAAGGTTCAAATTCAAGATGGAGTCACTCAGAGCAGTGATAGCGAACCTGGAAGAAGGGGACTATATGGTGTCTCTGGACATCAAAGATGCTTATCTCCACGTCCCAATATACCCTTCTCACCAAGGGTACCTCAGGTTTGTAGTACAAAACTGTCATTATCAGTTTCAGATGCTGCCGTTTGGATTGTCCACGGCACCTCGGGTCTTTACCAAGGTAATGGCCGAAATGATGATTCTTCTACGAAGAAAAGGCATTTTAATTATCCCTTACTTGGACGATCTTCTGATAAGGGCAAGATCCAGGGAACAGTTAGAAGTCGGAGTAGCACTATCTCAGGTAGTGTTACGTCAGCACGGGTGGATTCTAAATATTCCAAAATCGCAGCTGATTCCAACGACACGTCTACTGTTCCTAGGAATGATTCTGGACACAGTCCAGAAGAAGGTGTCTCTCCCGGAGGAGAAGGCCAGGGAGTTATCCGAGCTAGTCAGGAACCTCCTAAAACCAGGCCAGGTCTCAGTGCATCAGTGCACGAGGGTCCTGGGAAAAATGGTGGCTTCTTACGAAGCGATTCCATTCGGAAGATTCCATGCAAGAACATTTCAGTGGGATCTACTGGACAAATGGTCCGGATCGCATCTGCAGATGCATCAGCGGATAACCCTGTCGCCAAGGACAAGGGTGTCTCTCCTGTGGTGGCTGCAGAGTGCTCATCTACTAGAGGGCCGCAGATTTGGCATTCAGGATTGGATCCTGGTAACCACGGATGCCAGCCTGAGAGGCTGGGGAGCAGTCACACAGGGAAGGAATTTCCAGGGCCTGTGGTCAAGCATGGAAACATCTCTTCATATAAACATTCTGGAACTAAGGGCCATTTACAATGCCCTAAGTCAAGCAAAACCTCTGCTTCAGGGTCAGGCGGTGTTGATCCAATCGGACAACATCACGTCAGTCGCCCACGTAAACAGATAGCACTGTCAGCAGTTTTCATTCCGGGAGTGGACAACTGGGAAGCAGACTTCCTCAGCAGACACGACCTTCACCCGGGAGAGTGGGGACTTCACCCAGAAGTCTTCCACCTGATTGTAAACCGTTGGGAAAAACCAAAGGTGGACATGATGGCGTCACGTCTAAACAAAAAACTGGACAGATATTGCGCCAGGTCAAGGGACCCTCAGGCAATAGCAGTGGACGCTCTGGTAACGCCGTGGGTGTACCAGTCAGTGTATGTGTTCCCTCCTCTGCCTCTCATACCAAAAGTACTGAGAATCATAAGAAGGAGAGGAGTAAGAACTATACTCGTGGTCCCGGATTGGCCAAGAAGGACTTGGTACCCGGAACTTCAAGAGATGCTCACGGACGAACCGTGGCCTCTACCTTTAAGAAAGGACCTGCTACTGCAGGGGCCTTGTCTGTTCCAAGTCTTACCGCGACTGCGTTTGACGGCATGGCGGTTGAACGCCGGATCCTGAGGGAAAAAGGCATTCCAGAAGAAGTCATTCCTACTCTGGTCAAAGCCAGGAAGGACGTAACCGCAAAACATTATCACCGCATTTGGCGTAAATATGTTGCGTGGTGTGTGGCCAAGAGGGCCCCTACAGAGGAATTTCAACTGGGTCGTTTCCTTCATTTCCTGCAAACAGGACTGTCTATGGGCCTAAAATTAGGGTCCATTAAGGTTCAAATTTCGGCCCTGTCGATTTTCTTCCAGAAAGAACTGGCTTCAGTACCTGAAGTTCAGACATTTGTAAAAGGGGGCTGCACATACAGCCTCCTTTTGTGCCTCCAGTGGCACCTTGGGATCTCAACGTGGTGTTGAGTTTTCTAAAGTCACATTGGTTTGAACCACTTTCCACTGTGGACTTGAAATATCTCACATGGAAGGTGTCGATGCTGTTAGCCTTGGCTTCAGCCAGGCGTGTGTCAGAATTGGCGGCTTTATCATATAAAAGCCCTTACTTAATTTTTCATTCTGACAGGGCGGAATTGAGGACTCGTCAATTTCTACATAAGGTGGTTTCTGCATTTCACATGAACCAACCTATTGTGGTACCTGCGGCTACCAGGGACTTAGAGGACTCTAAGTTGCTTGACGTTGTCAGGGCCTTAAAAATATATGTTTCCAGGACGGCTGGAGTCAGAAAATCTGACTCGCTGTTTATCCTGTATGCACCCAACAAGCTGGGTGCCCCTGCTTCTAAGCAGACGATTGCTCGTTGGATTTGTAGTACAATTCAGCTTGCACATTCTGTGGCAGGCCTGCCACAGCCAAAATCAATAAAAGCCCATTCCACAAGGAAAGTGGGCTCATCTTGGGCGGCTGCCCGAGGGGTCTCGGCTTTACAACTTTGCCGAGCAGCTACTTGGTCAGGGGCAAACACGTTTGCTAAATTCTACAAATTTGATACCCTGGCTGAGGAGGATCTGGAGTTCTCTCATTCGGTGCTGCAGAGTCATCCGCACTCTCCCGCCCGTTTGGGAGCTTTGGTATAATCCCCATGGTCCTTCCGGAGTCCCAGCATCCACTAGGACGTCAGAGAAAATAAGATTTTACTTACCGATAAATCTATTTCTCGTAGTCCGTAGTGGATGCTGGGCGCCCATCCCTAGTGCGGATTGTCTGCAATACTTGTATATAGTTATTGTTACAAAAATTCGGGTTATTATTGTTGTGAGCCATCTTTTCAGAGGCTCCCTTGCGTTTATCATACTGTTAACTGGGTTCAGATCACAAGTTGTACGGTGTGATTGGTATGGCTGGTATGAGTCTTACCCGGGATTCAATATCCTTCCTTATTATGTACGCTCGTCCGGGCACAGTATCCTAACTGAGGCTTGGAGGAGGGTCATAGGGGGAGGAGCCAGTGCACACCACCTGATCCTTAAGCTTTTGTTTTGTGCCCTGTCTCCTGCGGAGCCGCTATTCCCCATGGTCCTTACGGAGTCCCAGCATCCACTACGGACTACGAGAAATAGATTTATCGGTAAGTAAAATCTTATTTTTAAACGTAGATGTACGTGAGCATATGTTGTGAAGTAAAGATTGTGCTTTTAAATAATTTACAAGTGCGCTCTCCATTTGTTCCTCATATATATATAATATATACTTATCCGGAAATGGGGCACTCCTGGCGACTTCAGAAACCACTTGAAACTGGCATGCTGGTACGACAACGTTTCAATGCTTTATTGTATTGTCATCAGGTCATAATAACAAGAACAAAGTTTGTGCTCACCTTATAGACCTCACCCAAGTGCTCAGCGCCATCAGGGGAGTGGGACTCCCGTCTGCGGCACAAGGTCAATGACGTCACTAACACGTCCGATTGACAGATTGTGCTTTTAAATCATGTACAAGTGTGCTCTCCATTTGTTCCTCATATGTATATATATATATATGTGTGTGTAATATATATATATATATATATATATTTGTGTGTGTAAAATAAAGCATCCCTTGGCAGGTATAAAGACAGTCCCATGTCTGCTGTGATATGGTGATGCTCTAGTCGAGGGAAGTTTTTTCATAAATGTAGTGTGTTGTCAGCAGGTGCAATGAGAGAAACTCTGAACAGCGAACAATATCAAGGGACCCGCCAGATTGTGTAGAATGCAGACCCCCAGGTTATACTCTCAATTAATGTTTGACTTCTGGGTGGTTCAAATTAGCCTTGAAATCAGTTCAACCTACATTTGGTTGAAAAATGGTATCATGACATCTCTAAAGAGGGTGCTAATTTGTTTTAAAAATTGTTGATTAACATATCCTGAGTATATTGAGTAAACTTGTGGTATGAACTTTATTATGTCAAACTGCTGTCTGCAATCAACAACCTATGAATGTTTTCTCTCGTAAGCTTGACTGTTTATGAGGCTGTTTAACAACAGTTTTGGTTTATTTCACTTTACTGGTTAATGTTTTTTTGTGTTATTTGAGTATGCAGATTGTAAGTAATTACACCTAGTTTGCCACACACACTTAAATTCAAACCTGCAACTCAAGCACTGGATAATCAAATCCAAAAGTAATTATAAAATAAAATGAGAGCGTAATGGTCTATTTACGAAGAAAAAAAAGAATAACCAGTAATAAAGTGAAGCATATGGTTGCTGTCTGTAATAGTGGTATTGCTTGTACAAATATAACAATACTTCAGTTGAAATATTCTGCATCTTCTTGCAAATGTTGGAGATTAATACAGATCCACAGGTACCCCCGCACTTGTTAATTTATAAAATTAGCTGCAATACCTGCTGCAAGGGATATTGGGTAATTGCAGAAGCCCCAGAAAAGAAAGAAAAAAATGCAAACATAGGCCCAGATTTATCAAGCCTTGGAGAGTGCTAAATTGCACGGTGATAAAGTACAAACCAATCAGCTCCTAACTCATTTTTCAAACCCAGCTTACAACATGGCAGTTAGGAGCTGGTTCGCTGGTACTTTATCACCGTGCAATTTATCTCCAGGGCTTGATAAATCTGGGCCTAATCAGCGACTAACGCTGTATCACTGAACAATATCATTCAGTGATGTCATCACCGCATTCCCCGAACATGCAGCTCAGCGATTGAGAAAGTTGAGGTGCATGTTCGATAGAACATAGATGAACGTGAATGACTCGCAGGTGCACGCATACACACTGGATGATATGAACAATAGATCTTTCAAAAAAGATCGTTATCGTTCATATCGTCCAGTGTTATCACCCCATGTGTACAGGGCTTAAGACTGAAGGTGCTGAGGGTAGAGTGATTTGGATAGACCACATGTTTTGGATACTGGGGAATAGTAGATTACCATGGGGTGTAGATCGGGTCCATTGGAGCCTGGCACTTTAAGAAATCATTAGTGTATGCTGGCTTCTCCGCCTCTATGCCCCTCCTAGCAGACTCAGTTTAGAAAAATGTGCCCAAGGAGCCGGGTGCATTCTGTTGCTCTCCAGAGAGTTTTTCTTCAAAAATGTATTTTAGTTTGTTATTTTTAGGCACACTGGTTGGCAACCAGTCTGTCTGCGTCGTGGGACTTAGGGGGGTGACCGAACCAACTTCCTAAAGCGTTAATGGTTCATATCCCGGCTGACAGGACACTGAGCTCCTGAGTTGATGTTTCTCACACTCCCAGAGTGTGAGCCCACGCCGGCAGCATGCCGCCACCCCTTACAGATGCTGAAGTAGATGCGGTGTGGTGAGTACTATACCGGGGTCCCGGTTATCGGGTCCCCGGTGCAAGTGGCAGCATGAAGGGACAGCGATCACCCGGCTATGGGCCACGGTGCCCGCTGTGTACCCACACTGGCATTATACTTGTAAAAAGGGGTTGCACACACTCTTTTTACACATACATGGAGAAGACAGTATAAATAACACAGAGGGACCGCGCACCATTAAGGGGCGCTGCTCTATCTGTGGTGTTGTGTGCTGGTCCCATTCCTCTCTGTCACTCCATTCAGGGTTACAGACAAACACAGAGGAAGGGGGGTGCAAATCCCCACCCCCAAATTCCCTTCCGCACACTGAAAATTACCTGTAACCATCCCTGAATCTATCTGGTAATAAAATTCAGAGAATTTGTCACAAATGTTTGCAAACACATGTTTAAGCTGCTGGCCACTTCACGGCTTCTCTGATACAGCAGTCCTAACTACTTAATAGCAGTGCCCACATTGGGCCATTCAGGGTTGTCTGGAATAAGTGTGCTGTTTCACTACAACTGCACTGTTTCCTACTTAACTCTGTGTTTTCTGCAAAGGCATTTCTGCAAATAAGTCTGTGTGTACTTCATGCAAGGCTAGGTTTACACCTTCCTCACAGGGGTCCCTAATGTGTACACAATGCTCACTACCTTCACAGAGTAGTAATATGCAGGAACATGAGTGGATGGAATCATTTAAATCTATGATTACAAGTATCAATCCAGAGTTAGCTCTGGCTAAGCAAGAAAGGCAAACCCTGAAACAGTCTACGGACACTTTCATGTTAGCTGCTGCCGACCAGAGGCTGGCTCCTCAGACCCCGCCCTGGTGGTCTCTCATAAATTCACTCTCCCACAGATATTGCAGTCTGACTCTGATTCTGAATTACCAGCGTTAGATGACGGAGATGCATAGGTGGACGAGGATAATTCCCTGTCCACAGGATTTGAGGTCCTCATTTATGCTATTAGAGAGGTACTCAATATCCCAGATAATGAAGCAGAACCAGCAGAGGAATTGTTTTTAGCATGAAACCAAAGTCTTCTACAACCTTCCCTGTTTCTAAGGAATTAGATTCCCTGGCTAAGGCAGCATGGATACATTCTGACAAAAAATGTATTACCCCTAAACGGATACTAAATTCCTTTCCCTACAGTGGATAGATAAATCTGGAAAAACCCGCCGACAGTGGATACCTCTGTGTCCAGGCTGTCACATAAAATTGTACTACCTGTACCTGGGGCCATTTCTCTAAAAGACCCAGCTGATCGCAAAATTGAGACCACTCTGCAGCAGGAGTAGCCCAACGCACTACCATAGTATGCGTCTGGATTTCTAGAGCCATAGTAAAATGGTCTGATGATATTCTGAAAGGGTTGTTTAAACTACCTCAAGATGAGATAGTTACATTACTACAGCATATCCAAGATGCTGCAAACTTTGATTGAAGCTGTTAAGCCTGACCTGAAGAACTTGAGAGGAGAGAGTTCCGGGAATTCCAGCCAGTATCCTTGGAATATGAAATCCCTCACCAAGGATCCCGGCAGGACTCTGCCCATATGTGGGCGAAGTGTTGAAGGCGATCACCTAACTGAAAGTCGCCCTGCTGGTGGGGCCAACCATCATGCAGAGGGCTTTGTGGAAGAGGATCCTGAGGCCTGGTCCGAAGTTCCAGCAGCAGCTGGTTTACAGGACTTACCGCGAGTTCCTCTAGTAGCACTGGAGGCACCTCTGGCTTTGCGTCTGAATCTGGCCACCTGAAAGGACTGCAGAGATCGTCCAGGATAGGGACGTCTAGAAGGTGGTGTAGCAGACGGCAAATATGTAGATTTACCTGCAGTCGCCTGAGATATCCACTTGTTCAGTTCTTCCCCAAACAAGGTATAACCTGTAAAAGGAAGGTTCTCAACCCCTTTTTTAGAATCAGCATCTGTTGACCATTGTCGCAGCCACAGGGTTCCACGAGCCGATACTGCCATAGCAGTGGTACGACCGTTAAGGATTACATTCCTTAACAGCTTCACCTGTAGCAAGAGTTTCCTTGCAGGAGGCAGTGCAAAAACTGCTTTCTACAGGAGTTACTGTTCCAGTACCTCCTCTGCTGCACAGGGCTTTTACTCAAGTCTCTTTGTAGTCCTGAAGCCGGGCGGCTCTTTATGGCCGATCTTGAACCTCAAATCCCTGAACCCTTATATTCGAGTGTTCAAATTCAACATGGAATCACTAAGATCAGTGATATCAAGTCTGGAGGAAGTGGAGTTTCTAGTGTCCCTGGATATCAAGGATGCATACCAGCATATCCCAATATTGCCCCCTCAGCAAGCATTCCTCCGGTTCGCTGTGTTTTAGACCATAGGTTCTCAAACTCGGTCCTCAGGACCCCACTGTGCATGTTTTGCACGTCTCATCATAGAATCGCATGTGAAATAATTAGCTCCACTTGTGGACCTTTTAAAATGTGTCAGTGAGTAATTAATACACCTGTGCACTCGCTGGGTTACCTGCAAAACATGCACTGTGTGGGGTCCTGAGGACCGAGTTTGCGAACCTGTGTTTTAGACCTTACCCTTTGGTCTCTCCACAGCCCCAAGGGTATTCACAAAAGTCATGGCGGAGATGATGCTACAATTGCGCATGATGGGTGTCAACATAATCCCGTACCTGGACGATCTCCTGATAAAGGCGGTGTCCCGGGAACAGCTGCTGCACAGCATTGACGGACCACGGATAGATCCTCAATTTCCAGAAATTTCACCTGGAGCCGTCTGAGAATTCCGTTCCTGGGAATGATCCTGGATACAGTGTCTCAGAAGGTTTACCTTCCAATGGACAAGGCTTTGACTATTCAGTGTATGGTCCGTTCGGTACTGAAACCACACAGGATCTTAATTCATCTTTGCATTCGCTTGCTGGGCAAGATGGTGGCCTCCTACGAGGCAATACAGCAGGTATTCCCAACCGCGGTCCTCAATGCACACTAACAGTGCAGGTTTTAGTGATATCCAGGCTTGAACACAGGTGACTTAATTAGTACCTTAGTTATTTTGATTTAACCATCTGTGCAGAAGCCTGGATATCACTAAAACCTGCACTGTTGGTGTGCCTTGACGACCGTGGTTGGGAACAGGCCCGGCGCTACCCGCTCAGCGAAGGAATGCAGTGCAGGGAGGCGCTGGGATGGAGAGGCGCTCCCCCTGCTCTGCATCCCTGCTGCTGCTGCGCCATCCTGTCCCCCCTGCTGCTGCTGCCAGCTGCTGTGCCTGTCACTGTATGACAGGCAACGGCGCCGGCAGCATGAAAAGCCTGCTCTCCCCCCACCCCCAATCATTTGTGTGACACAGGCTGTGTACAGTACGGGTCCTTAAAATGGGTGGAGCTATGATGGCGCGAGGGGTGGGGGCTACATGGGATGGAGGGGCGGAGCTACACAGGACTAGGCAGCTGAGCAGTGGGTGAGTAAGCACTGCAGTGACGGCCATCCAGACTTGGTAAGTGGAGGGTGAGAGAGAAATGTGCGTGTATGGTGGGGGGGGATTGGGGGGGGGGGGGGGGGGTGTGTATGTGTGAAGTGTGTGCGTGAGGTATGTCTGTGTGCGTGCGCTTTATGGACGCTACTACTGGGGGGGCCATTACATGTAAGGACGCTACTACTACAGGGGCGGCATTACGTATAAGGACGCTACTATTTCGTGGGGGGGGGGGGGGGGCGCATTACGTATAAGGACGCTACTATTATTGGGGGGGCATTACGTATAAGGACGCTACTACTGGGGGCATTATGTATATGGATGCTACTATTACTGGGGGGGGCATTACATATAGCGATGCTACTACTACTGGGGGGCATTACGTATAAGGACGCTACTATCCTTTAGAATGTAAGCTCTCACGAGCAGGGCCCTCTTCCCTCATGTGCTTATCCTTTCTTACTGTAATAATCTTCAACTGTACCAAATCCAGCAGTCTTCTGCCACCTGATACCTATTCCAGTGTCATCTGCTGATGTAACTATGTTTATTTACCCTGTACTTGTCCTATACTGTCATCAACTGTAAGTTGCTGTTTTCCTGTTTGATTATTTGTTTATGTACTCTGTAATTGGGCGCTGCGGAACTCTTGTGGCGCCATATAAATAAAGGATAATAATAAATACTATTACTGGGGGGCATTACGTATACGGACGCTACTATTACTGGGGGGGCATTACATATAAGGACACTACTACTACTGGGGGGCATTATGTACAAGTACGCTACTACTACTACTACTGGGGGGCATTACATATAAGGATGCTACTACTGGTGGGGAGCATTACGTATAAGGACGCTACTACTGGGGGGGCATTACGTATAAGGACGCTACTACTGGTGGGGAGCATTACGTATAAGGACGCTACTACTGGGGGGGCATTACGTATAAGGACGCTACTACTGGGGGGGCATTACGTATAAGGACGCTACTATTACTGGGTGGGCATTACGTATAAGGACGCTACTACTACTGGGGGCGCATTACGTATAAGGACGCTGCTACTACTACTGGGGGGCATTACATATATAACGATGCAACTACTACTGGGAGGCATTACGTATAAGGACGCTACTACTGGGGGGGGGGCATTACGTATAAGGACGCTACTATTACTGGGGGGGCATTACGTATAAGGATGCTACTACTACTGGGGGCGCATTACGTATAAGGACACTGCTACTACTACTGGGGGGGGGGCATTACATATAAGGACACTACTACTACTGCGGGGGCATTATGTACAAGGACGCTACTACTACTGGGGGGGGGGCATTACGTATTAGGATGCTACTACTGGGAGCCATTACGTATAAGGAAGCTACTACTACTGGGGGGGTATTATGTATAAGGACGGTACTACTACTGGGGGCGCATTACGTATAAGGATGCTACTACTACTGGGGGGGCATTATGTACAAGGACGCTACTATTACTAGCGGGGCATTACGTATAACAATGCTACTACTACTGGGGGGGCATTACGTATAAGGATGCTACTACTGGGGGGCATTACGTATAAGGAAGCTACTACTACGGGGGGGCATTATGTATAAGGACGGTACTACTACTGGGGGCGCATTACGTATAAGGACTCTACTACTACTGGGGGGGGCATTACGTATAAGGACGCGTCTACTACTGGGGTTGCACTACGTATAAGGAAGCTACTACTACTGTGGGTGCATTATATATATATATATATATATATATATATATATATATATATATAAAGATGCTACTACTACTGGGGGGGCATTATGTATAAGGATGCTACTACTACTGGGGTGCACTACATATAAGGACGCTACTACTACGGGTGGGGCATTACGTATAAGATGAATAAGATTGTGCTACATTGTGGCGTAATTTTAAATGGGGGTACTATTGTGTGGCCATGCCCCTTACTTGTGAGACCACACACCTTTTCCAGCGTGTGCCAAAGGAATATGGGAGGGCGCAAATTTATAGTTTGCAGGGAGGCGCCGAACACCCTAGCACCGGCTCTGGTTGGGAATGCCTGCAGTATCTGTTGGACAAATGGTCGGGATCTCACACGCATCAGCATATAACCCTGTTACCAAAATCAAGGATATCCTTACTATGGTGGCTACAAGTCTCCCACCTTGTAGAGGGTCGGAGTTTCAATACCCAGTCTTGGACTCTGTTAACGACGGTTGCCAGCATCCGGGGTTGGGGTCTGTGACCCAAGGGGCGCGGTTCCAGGGGACATGGGGAGTCTTTCCGAGTTGATCGCTCGCTTGCAGTTTTTAGCAGCCGTGCAAACGCTATGCTGCCTCCCACTGGGAGTGTATTTTAGCTTAGTAGAAGTGCGAACGCATGTGCAGCCGAGCTCTGCAAAAACAGTTTGTGCAATTTCTGAGTAGCTCTGAACCTACTCAGCGCTTGCGATCACTTCAGCCTATTTGTGTTCAGATTTGACGTCATACACCCGCCCAGCGAACCCCCAGCCACGCCTGCGTTTTTTCAGACACACCTGCGTTTTTGCTAACACTCCCTGAAAACGGTCAGTTGACACCCCGAAACGCCCCCTTCCTGTCAATCTTCTTGCGGCTGCCAGTGCAAGGGAAAACTTCACTAGAAGTACGGGTACAAAGAGCTTTGTACCCGTACGTCGCGCGTGTGCATTGCGGGGCATACGCATGCGCAGAAATGCCGTTTTTTCACCTGATCGCTGCACTGCGAAAATCGGCAGCGAGCGATCATCTCTGAATGACCTCCCCATGGTCGTGTGAGGAATCTGCTCTTCCAATCAAGATCCTGGAACTCAGAGCGATTTACAATGCTCCCCTACAGGCCTCATACCTCCTTTGGAATCAGGCCATCCAGGTGCAGTCGGACAACGCCACAGCAGTAGCGTACATCAACCGACAGGGAGGAACAAGAAGCAGGGCTGCAATGCGAAACGTGTCAAGAATACTCCTCTGGGCGGAAGCCAACGCAAGGGCCATCTCAGCCATTTACATTCCAGGAGTGGACAGCTGGGAAGCGGACTTCCTAAGCAGGCACGACCTCTATCCGGGGGAATTGGGCCTTCGCCCTCAGGTGTTTCGACAACTTATTCACCGGTGGGGTTGTCCACAAATAGACCTGATGGCTTCTCGTCTCAACAAGAAGCTCCGTCGTTACTGTTCCAGAATGAGGGACCCGCAGGCGATAGCGGTAGACACTCTGATGACACAGTGGACTTTATCAGTTCGTTTACCTGTTACCTCCAATTCCTCTCATTCCAAGAGTTCTACAAAGACTCAAAAAGGAAAGGCAATTCTAATTGCCCTGGATTGGCCTAGATGGGCCTAGTATGCAGAACTCCTGATCTTGTCTCTGGAGGAACCCTGGCCTCCGCTGCTTAACAAGGACCGTTTGTCTATCCAGACCTACAGCGGCTACATTTGATGGCTTGGCAGTTGAGAAGGAGATTTTAACCAGAAATTGTCTCCCATCCAGCGTTGTTTCAGCCATGATCCAGGCCCGAAAGGTGGTTACTACCAAACATTACCACCATATTTGGAAGAAATATGTTTCTTAGTGCGAAGGTAGAAAATATTTCTCTGTGGAATTTCATCTGGGCTGTTTTCTGCTGTTCCTGCAAGCGGACGTGGATAAGGGCCTACAATTAGGGTCTATCAAAGTTCAGATTTCAGCTCTCTCTATCTTCTTCCAGAAACAGCTGGCGGTACTTTCTGAAGTACAGACCTTTCTAAAGGTGGCTATGCACATTCAGCCTCCCTTTGTCCCTCCCACGGCTCCGTGGGATCTCAGTGTGGTCTTGACTTTTCTCCAGTCAGACTGGTTTGAACCTTTGCATAGGGTAGACTTGAAATATCTAATGTGGAAGACAGTCATATTGCTGGCCTTAGCCTCTGCAAGACTTATCGGAATTGGGGGCCTTATCCTATAAGAGCCCATACTTGATATTTCATGAGGATAGGACGGAGCTCAGAACTTGCCCACAGTTTTTGCCGAAGGTAGTGTCGGCCTTTCATGTAAATCAGACAGTTGTGGTTTCAGTGTTGTCTGACACTTCTGTTGCTCCAGAGTCCGTGGATGTGGTGAGGGCTTTGAGGATTTACATCAGAAGGACTGCTCGTCACAGGAAGTCTGACTCGCTTTTTGTCCTTTATGATGCTACTAAAATTAGTCGACCTGCGTCCAAGCACTCCTTTGCTCATTGGCTCAAATTGACTATCTAACAAGCCTATACTTCGGCAGCTCTGCTGCCGACGAGTTCTATTCAGGCCCACTCCACAAGGTCGGTGGGTTCTTCCTGGGTAGCTGCCCGGGGTGTCTCGGTCTTACAGTTGTGCCGGGCAGCTACTTGGTCTGGTTCAAACAAGTTTGTAAAGTTTTATAGGTTTGACACCTTGGCCAAGGATGACCTTTAGTTTGGTCAGGCGGTTTTGCAGGGATCTCGGCTCTCTCCCACCCTTTCTGGGAGCTTTGGGAGGTCCCCATGGTAAACTACTATTCCCCAGTATCCACTAGGACGTTAGAGAAAATAGGAATTTAATACCTACAGGTAAATCCTTTTATTGTAGTCCGTAGCGGATACTGGGCGCCCGCCTCAGTGCTTCGTTTCCTGCTTACCTGGTTGTAAGTGTTCTTGGTTGGGTTTGCTGTTGCTTTCCCTGTTCCATGTTCGGTTAGCGTTGCTATCCTTATAGTTAGCGTGGCTTTCCTCTGTTCTGGTTAGCTCTGCTATTTTTGTTATTGTTGTGTGTTGGTTCGTTACCTCACTGCTTTTTGTGTTTATATCCTTCTCTCGAAGTATGTCTGTCTCCTCGGGCACAGTTTTCCTAGGCTGAATCTGCTAGGAGGGGCATAGAGGGGAGGAGCCAGCACACACTAATGATTTCTTAAAGTGCCAGGCTCCAATGGACACGATCTATACCCCATGGTAATCTACTATTTCCCAGTATCCACTACGGACTACGAGAAAAGGAATTACCGGTAGGTATTAAATTCCTATTTTTGTTAACGTGACTTTCTGCTCAATTACCTCCAAAATATGTGGTGTATTTTGGCCATTTCAGCCATATTCATTTGTCAAATTTTTGTCCTGCAAAAGCTATCACGGTCAATTGGAAGTGATTTTATTTTGAATTAGAAAGATTTAGAATTAGAATGACCAGAGCTGCTCAGCCATGAAAACTGTAGGCAATGCAATCTCATAGAAAGAGAGCGCTGTGTGTTAAGTACGTAATGCGTAAAAATTGTTTGTCCTCAGTTGCAACACTTATTTACGAGTTCCAGACAGATTCTGGAAGTAAGTAAGTAAGCACATTACTGAAGGAGCGTCATGGCTTGGGTTTCCATGGTCAATCAGACACACATGCTAGCTGCAAGCATCAGTTGGAGAGGTGTAAAGCACACTGCGATTGGCCTGTGGAGTAGTGGAAAATGGTAGTCTTACAGACGAATATGGGTTTGGTGGATGCCAGGAGAATGCTTCATGCCCAAATGCATACTGACAATTTTAAAGTGTGAATAGAGAAGAAATATAATTGTTCTTGGGCTGTTTTTCATGGTTTGGACTGGTCCTCTTTATTTTGGTTACGAGAAATATTAATGCCACAGCATGCAATGACATTCTGCATAATTTTGTGCTTCCAACTTTATGCCAAAAGTTGGGGGAAGCCCTCTTGTGTTTCAGCATGACAATGCCTGTGTCTATAAAGTGAGGTCTATCAAAAATCTTTTTTCCGCGTGTGTGTG
The DNA here is from genome assembly GCF_028390025.1 of Pseudophryne corroboree. Classification (NCBI taxonomy): domain Eukaryota; kingdom Metazoa; phylum Chordata; class Amphibia; order Anura; family Myobatrachidae; genus Pseudophryne; species Pseudophryne corroboree. The sequence continues at coordinate 636,561,741 of NC_086447.1, read as the reverse complement.
GAAGAAGGTGACAGGCTTGCACAGAGTCCTGTCCTCAACTCCGTCATGAATTCAAACAGCAATGCCACTTCTTATCAACCAACATCGTTGCCTGGCCTCGATAAAACTCTTGTGCCTACACAGATGAGAAACTCCATAGCCATGTACCAAGCCTTAGTGGAAAGCTTTTCCAGAAGAGTGTAAACTGTCTAAACCGTAATGGGAATCCAACTCCACATTAATACCCATGGTTTTGATATTAGGTGTTCAGCAAGCACATATACTTGTGATGTATGGGTGTGCACATATTTTTGACCATGTATTATATGTGGGACATTTTGTTTTATATCCGGTAAGTAAGAATTGCAAGTTTATTGCAGAACAAGAGATTAATATGAATACAGTATATTGAGTGCTGTATACGCCATTAAGATTCTTTATGAGACAGTAATGGTGCTTGGGTTTTTATAATCAATAGTTTCATGGATGTTCCAAGAATGGGCCACAACCACAATATTTACCATCAACAGATTATTAAGGAAGTGGTCAGATAGAGACTGACAAGCCTGCTGTATAGATATTGATGGTCTTCATTAAGTCATTTTTAAAAATCGCAAAGGCTAGTTAGAGGTCTAGCAAGGGAATGAGACATGAGATGGTGGAGTTTTTTATATGTAATCCTGGTGGGGTTTTTTGTAGATATAGTTGCCCTTAACATGAAATAGGGAACGGAGATATCTGGGTGGTGCCCAATAGGATATCCTTACTCCTGCAGCCTAAGGAGAGAAGAGGGATTTCATCCTATCCCATAGAATAGCAGGAAAAAAGAGGAATACTGTGCCACTAGTGTGCTGGGGGGGGGGGGGGGGGTATAGCAATAATTTTTGTTATAACCTGATAAAATGTGTCTGTTCCTTACTCTCTTAAAACGAGAGCTGTAGCGTGATCGGGGACTATCCTGATAATTGTCTCGGCTTCAACCAATATAGTGATCAATCTGTTACTCACACATGGGTACATTTATTATTTATTATTACCAGTTATTTATATAGCGCACACATATTCCAGTTAGGGTTTATTTTTGTTGGGAGCCAGTTAACCTACCAGTATATTTTTGGATTGTCGGAGGAAACCCACGCAAGTATGGGGAAAATATACAAACTCTACAAAGTTAGCGCCATGGTGGGAATCAAAACCATGACCACAGTGCTGTGAAGCAGTTATTCCTAACCATTGCACCATCCGTACTGCCAGTATATGTATACTGATCGTGCCGGTGTCCTGATTCTCCTCTTGACCGAGGAGAAGCAGGAAGCACCAGTGCTGAGATGCAAGAACATCTCGGCTGCCGATGTGGGGGAGTGAAGACTCCCTCCAGCGATCCCTGTCTGTGCCTGCAGCGCATCAGCCTACTGCAATGTCTCACCCCGACGACAGCTCACTGGGCATGTGCAAATCTTGCTACTATCGCAAGATCTCCTGTGCACAGCCCATTGCCAGCTGCCACTTCAGTGGCTGTCAATGGGGAACAACACCTGCAGCTGCTGATATTGAGAGCTGCAGGTGTCGGAACGGGCAGTGCTACTGACCGTTTTACATTACCCCGCACCATCGGCATGTTATTTTAAAGGGTTACATCGCCGATAATGACAAGGGCGCCCCTGTCACCTTGATCACAGTGCCGCTGTCATACATGGGGAAGAAGCGGTATCAGTACACACAATGTGTGCTCATACCACATCTCCCCCATACCTCCACAACGGAGGGCAATACCCCACAGTGAGCTATATTATAAAGTAGAGATGACCAAAAAAGTGGGCAAGTATAAATGTAAGTAAATAGTGAATTTGTATTTATTAATGGCATCAAAAAACTTATTATTATTATTATTATTATTATTATTATTATTACAATTATTGTCCTGGATAAACAAATTTCATAATAAAGTTTTCTCTAGTAAGGCAATAATGCTAAAAAAAACTTACAAAAGAACACTTAGAACACAAAGAAGCACGTCTTTCATTAACTATTAAAAATCATGCAGGACACCTCCATTATGAAAAAGTTAGTATTGCCTCCTCCTTTTGCCCATACTATTTTGTACTACATGACGTAAATGGCTGCACTCTCAGTGCTGCTCTGGTGTCCAAATTGGAGGCCATCTCCTTATTTAAGTAAAACTGGGTTCCCTAAATTCTGAGTGGCAGATAGTAATAGTGTATTTATTCATCTACCCTCTCTGGTTATATACGCAGGCCAGATGGCTTCACCATTCGCTACTACAAGGCTTTTTCGTTATCGTCTTGCCCTACTTTTGCTAGATGCTTATAATGCAATTTCTGATCATATTCATATCTCCACCTAGCAATGGTAGGCCATATTTCTGTGATCCCCAGGGATGGTAAGGACCCTTCCGTTTGTCCCAGCTACCACCCTGTATCATTCCTTATGCTGGGCATACACAGGCAGATAAAATGCCTGTCAGACTGGCATACATTGTGAGATCTCTCAAAGTGTATTGGTCATGATATCGGCGCTCCGCCCCCGGGCAGGAGACCTTTTCCCATTCCTTCCCATGTGAAGGAACAGGAAATGTCTTCTGGCAGGGCATACACTGCATGAAATGGCACTTTCAAAATATTGAATCGGAGGGACATGCAGGATGATCTGGCATGTCCAACTAATCGAACTGACTGGATCGATCTCCCACATACACGCTGCAATTATCTGGCCAATCCGCTTTTATTGGGTGGATCGACCAGAAAATTGTAGCGTGTATGCCCAGCATTAATGATGATCTTAATCTTTATGCAAAGCTACTGGCTAAAAGATTGAAGATTTGTCTACCCCAGGGCTGGCCAAACCAGTCCTCGAGATCTACCAACAGTTCACATTTTCCAGACCACCTAGCTGGTGCACAGGGTGTGGTCATTACTAATTAAGATGTGCTGCATTCATTCCTAACTGACCATTCTACAGATCTCCAGGAGGCCTGGAAAACATGAACTGTTGGTAGATCTCGAGGACCGGTTTGGCCAGCCCTGGTCTACCACTACTCATACACACTGCCCTGGTAGGTTTAGTCCCAGGCTAAGAAGCCCACAGCAACACCACCAAGGTCATCTCACTTATCATGTTTCTAACTATAGCTTCTTGGCGATAGTGTTATTGACTTATGCGGAGAAAGCCTTCGACAGAGGGGGCAGGGGACACATAGGAGTGAGCCCTAATTGTTCCCACCAAATTCTCTTTCTTTATAGTTCTTCCTCTGCATGGATCAAAATATATGGTTCTGTCTCTGCCTCTTGAAATATGGGAAGGGCTGCCCCCTTTCTCCATTAAAACTATGTACTCTGTATATAAGCTCTGGCAGGGTCCATAAGGTTAAATCCCCTAACATCTCTGGTTTTCGATTTGGAGATGGAATTTAAGCTAGTTCTTTTGGTAGATGACCTTTTAGTCTTGGTTTCAAATCCTGTAACTTCCCACCTGAACTTGATAAATGAGTTGGACTCTATTTGTCTCTATTTGGACTCTAATTTTACTATAGAACTTTTGGCTAGATATGGTCTCAAATATGTCTTTTATCTTGCATCCAATTTGTTTAAAATACTTGGGGGCTTTATTTAACCTTGTTCCAGACCATCTTCACTCCCCTTTTGTTGAAGCGGAGATCCGAGCTACAGTATTGGTGGTTTCAACATCTTTCTTGGTTTGGGAGGCTCTGGGTCCTCAAAATGAACCCTCTACCTAAAATATTACACCTCTTCCAGGCTCTCCCTGCAGATTCCCCCCAGTGTTTTATATGTCCAAAAGCTGATATGCAATTACCTGTGCGGTGGGTGTCGTCTGCATCTGAAGTTAGATATCCTCTACAGATGTAGGCAACATGGCGGTATTCAGCTTCCTAATATCCATAGGTATTACCTAACCACTTTTCTCAACCTAATATTACAGTGGACTAGATGCTCACTGGACAAGCAGTAGATCTGGATTGAGGTACATTATGCACCACCCTACTGTTACCTTCAACCTCCAAGTATGGAAATCTTTACAGATGCACAGTTACATCTCACACAGATTTTCCTGCTTGCCTAATTTCTCTATCGTCCTAGTGGATGCTGGGGTTCCTGAAAGGACCATGGGGAATAGCGGCTCCGCAGGAGACAGGGCACAAAAAGTAAAGCTTTAGGATCAGGTGGTGTGCACTGGCTCCTCCCCCTATGACCCTCCTCCAAGCCTCAGTTAGATTTTTGTGCCCGGCCGAGAAGGGTGCAATCTAGGTGGCTCTCCTAAAGAGCTGCTTAGAAAAGTTTAGCTTAGGTTTTTTATTTTACAGTGAGTCCTGCTGGCAACAGGATCACTGCAACGAGGGACTTAGGGGAGAAGAAGTGAACTCACCTGCGTGCAGGATGGATTGGCTTCTTTGGCTACTGGACATTAGCTCCAGAGGGACGATCACAGGTACAGCCTGGATGGTCACCGGAGCCTCGCCGCCGGCCCCCTTGCAGATGCTGAAACAAGAAGAAGGTCCAGAATCGGCGGCATGAAGACTCCTCAGTCTTCTTAAGGTAGCGCACAGCACTGCAGCTGTGCGCCATTTCCTCTCAGCACACTTCACACGGCAGTCACTGAGGGTGCAGGGCGCTGGAAGGGGGGCGCCCTGGGAGGCAATGAAAACCTATTTTTGGCTAAAAATACCTCACATATAGCCTCCGGGGGCTATATGGAGATATTTAACCCCTGCCAGAATCCGTTAAGAGCGGGAGACGAGGCCGCCGAAAAAGGGGCGGAGCCTATCTCCTCAGCACACAGCGCCATTTTCCCTCACAGAAAGGCTGGAGGGAAGGCTCCCAGGCTCTCCCCTGCACTGCACTACAGAAACAGGGTTAAAACAGAGAGGGGGGGCACTAATTTGGCGTTAGAAATATATAAAAAAGATGCTATAAGGGAAAACACTTATATAAGGTTGTCCCTATATAATTATAGCGTTTTTGGTGTGTGCTGGCAAACTCTCCCTCTGTCTCTCCAAAGGGCTAGTAGGTCCTGTCCTCTATCAGAGCATTCCCTGTGTGTGTGTGCTGTGTGTCGGTACGTGTGTGTCGACATGTATGAGGACGATGTTGGTGAGGAGGCGGAGCAATTGCCTGTAATGGTGATGTCACTCTCTAGGGAGTCGACACCGGAATGGATGGCTTATTTAGGGAATTACGTGATAATGTCAACACGCGGCAAGGTCGGTTGACGACATGAGACGGCCGACAAACAATTAGTACCGGTCCAGACGTCTCAAAAACACCGTCAGGGGTTTTAAAACGCCCGTTTACTTTAGTCGGTCGACACAGACACAGACAGGGACACTGAATCCAGTGTCGACGGTGAATAAACAAACGTATTCCTTATTAGGGCCACACGTTAAGGGCAATGAAGGAGGTGTTACATATTTCTGATACTACAAGTACCACAAAAGAGGGTATTATGTGGGATGTGAAAAAACTACCGTAGTTTTTCCTGAATCAGATAAATTAAATGAAGTGTGTGATGATGCGTGGGTTCCCCCCGATAGAAAATATGGGCGGTATACCCTTTCCCGCCAGAAGTTAGGGCGCGTTGGGAAACACCCCTTAGGGTGGATAAGGCGCTCACACGCTTATCAGAACAAGTGGCGGTACCGTCTATAGATAGGGCCGTCCTCAAGGAGCCAGCTGACAGGAGGCTGGAAAATATCATAAAAAGTATATACACACATACTGGTGTTATACTGCGACCAGCGATCGCCTCAGCCTGGATGTGCAGAGCTGGGGTGGCTTGGTCGGACTCCCTGACTAAAAATATTGATACCCTTGACAGGGACAGTATTTTATTGACTATAGAGCATTTAAAGGATGCATTTCTATATATGCGAGATGCACAGAGGGATATTTGCACTCTGGCATCAAGAGTAAGTGCGATGTCCATATCTGCCAGAAGATGTTTATGGACACGACAGTGGTCAGGTGATGCAGATTCCAAACGGCACAAAGGTGTATTGCCGTATAAAGGAAGAGGAGTTATTTGGGGTCGGTCCATCGGACCTGGTGGCCACGGCAACTGCTGGAAAATCCACCGTTTTTTACCCTAAGTCACATCTCTGCAGAAAAAGACACCGTCTTTTCAGCTTCAGTCCTTTCGTCCCTATAAGAGTCATATCTGCCCAGGGATAGAGGAAAGGGAAGAAGACTGCAGCAGGCAGCCCATTCCCAGGAACAGAAGCGTTCCACCGCTTCTGACAAGCTCTCAGCATGACGCTGAGACCGTACAGGACCCCTGGATCCTACAAGTAGTATCCCAGGGGTACAGATTGGAATGTCGAGACGTTTCCCCTGCGCAGGCTCCTGAAGTCTGCTTTACCAAGGTCTCCCTCCGACAAGGAGGCAGTATGGGAAACAATTCACGAGCTGTATTCCCAGCAGGTGATAATTAAATTACCCCTCCTACAACAAGAAAAGGGGTATTATTCCACACTATATTGTGGTACTGAAGCCAGAAGGCTAGGTGAGACCTATTCTAAATCTAAAAAAATTTGAACACTTACAAAGGTTCAAGTCAAGATGGAGTCACTCAGAGCAGTGATAACGAACCGGGAAGAAGGGGACTATATGGTGTCCCGAGACATCAGGGATGCTTACCTCCATGTCCCAAATTTGCCCTTATCACTAAGGGTACCTCAGGTTCGTGGTACAGAACTGTCACTATCAGTTTCAGACGCTGCCGTTTGGATTGTCCACGGCACCCCGGGTCTTTACCAAGGTAATGGCCGAAATGATGGTTCTTCTTCGAAGAAAAGGCGTCTTAATTATCCCTTACTTGGACGATCTCCTGATAAGGGCAAAGTCCAGGGAACAGTTGGAGGTCGGAGTAGCACTATCTCGGATACTGTTACAACAGCAGGGGTGGATTCTAAATATTCCAAAATCGCAGCTGATCCCGACAACAAGTCTCCTGTGCTTAGGGATGATTCTGGACACAGTCCAGAAAAAGGTGTTTCTCCCGGAAGAGAAAGCCAGGGAGTTATCCGAGCTAGTCAGGAACCTCCTAAAATCAGTGCATCATTGCACAAGGGCCATGGTAAAAAAATGGTGACTTCCTTCGAAGCAATTCCAGTCGGCAGATTTCATGCAAGAACTTTTCAGTGGGATCTGCTGGACAAATGGTCCGGATCGCATCTTCAGATGCATCAGCGGATAACCCTATATCCAAGGACAAGGGTGTCTCTCCTGTGGTGGTTACAGAGTGCTCATCTTCTAGAGGGCCGCAGATTCGGCATTCAGTTTTGGATGTTGGTGACCACGGAGGCCAGCCCGAGAGGCTGGGGAGCAGTCACACAAGGAAAAAATTTCCAGGGAGTGTGATCAAGTCTGGAGGCTTTTATCCACATAAATATAGCTAAGGGTAAATTTATAATGCTCTAAGCTTAGCAAGACCTCTGCTTCAAGGTCAGCCGGTATTGATCCAGTGGGATAAAACATCACGGCAGTCGCCCACGTAAATAGACAGGGCGGCACAAGAAGCAGGAGGGCAGTGGCAAAAACTGCAAGGACTTTTCGCTGGGCGGAAAATCATGTGATAGCACTGTCAGCAGTGTTTCATTCCGGGAATGGAAACTGGGAAGCAGACTTCCTCAGTAGGCACGACCTCCACCCGGCAGAGTGGGAACTTCATGGGGAAGTTTTCCACATGATTGTAAACCGTTGGGAATTACCAAAGGTGGACATGATGGCGTCCCGTCTGAACAAAAAACGGGACCGGTATTGCGCCAGGTTAAGAGACCCTCAGGCAATAGCTGTGGACGTTCTGGTAACACCGTGGGTGTACCAGTCGGTGTATGTGTTCCATCCTCTGCTTTTCATACCTAAGGTACTGAGAATTATAAGACGTAGAGGAGTAAGAACTATACTCATGGCTCCGGATTGGCCAAGAAGGACTTGGTACCCGGAACTTCAAGAGATGCTCACAGAGGACTTATGGCCTCTGCCGCTAAGAAGGGACTTGTTTCAGCAAGTACCATGTCTGTTCCAAGACTTACCGCAGCTGCGTTTGACGGCATGGCGGTGGAACGCCGGATCCTAAGGGAAAAGGCATTCAGGAAGAGGTCATTCCTACCCTGGTCAAAGCCAGAAAGGAGGTGACCGCACAACATTATCACCACATGTGGCGAAAATATGTTGCGTGGTGTGAGGCCAGGAAGGCCCCACGAAGAAATTTCAACTCGGTCGATTCCTGCATTTCCTGCAAACAGGAGTGTCTATGGGCCTCAAATTGGGGTCCATTAAGGTTCAAATTTCAGCCCTGTCGATTTTTCTTCCAGAAAGAATTGGCTTCAGTTCCTGAAGTCCAGAAGTTTGTCAAGGGAGTATTGCATATACAACCCCCTTTTGTGCCTCCAGTGGCACTGTGGGATCTCAACGTAGTTCTGGGATTCCTCAAAACACATTGGTTTAAAACCAGTCAAATCTGTGGATTTGAAGCATCTCACATGAAAAGTGAACATGCTCTTGGACCTGGCCTGGACCAGGCGAGTGTCAAATTGGTGGTTTTTTTCTCAAAAAAGCCCATATCTGTTTGTCCATTCGGACAGGGCAGAGCTGCGGACTCGTCCCCAGTTCTCTCCCTAAGGTGGTGTCAGTGTTTCACCTGAACCAGCTTATTGTGGTGTCTTGCGCCTACTAGGGACTTGGAGGACTCCAAGTTGCTAGATGTGGTCAGGGCCCTGAAAATATAGGTTCCAGGACGGCTGGAGTCAGGAAAACTGACTTGCTGTTATCCTGTATGCACCCAACAAACTGGGTGCTCTTGCTTCTAAGCAGACTTTTGCTAGTTGGATGTGTAATACAATTCAGCTTGCACATTCTGTGGCAGGCCTGCCACAGCCAAAATATGTAAATGCCCATTCCACAAGGAAGGTGGGCTCATCTTGGGCGGCTGCCCGAGGGGTCTCGGCTTTACAACTTTGCCGAGCGGCTATTTAGTCAGGGGCAAACACGTTTGTAAAATCCTACAAATTTGATAACCTGGCTAAGGAGGACCTGGAGTTCTCTCATTCGGTGCTGCAGAGTCATCCGCACTCTCCCGCCCGTTTGGGAGCTTTGGTATAATCCCCATGGTCCTTTCAGGAACCCCAGCATCCACTAGGACGATAGAGAAAATAAGAATTTACTTACCGATAATTCTATTTCTCGGAGTCCGTAGTGGATGCTGGGCGCCCATCCCAAGTGCGGATTATCTGCAATACTTGTACATAGTTACAAAAATCGGGTTATTATTGTTGTGAGCCATCTTTCAGAGGCTCCGCTGTTATCATACTGTTAACTGGGTTCAGATCACAGGTTGTACAGTGTGATTGGTGTGGCTGGTATGAGTCTTACCCGGGATTCATAAATCCTTCCTTATTGTGTACGCTCGTCCGGGCACAGTATCCTAACTGAGGCTTGGAGGAGGGTCATAGGGGGAGGAGCCAGTGCACACCACCTGATCCTAAAGCTTTACTTTCTTTATCATCCACTAGGGGTCACTGGAGTACTCTTGGGATATGGACGGGCGTAGCCGAACAAAGGCACTGAATATTTAAATTTAGGACTCTCCCCCCCTCCATATCCCCAAGTACCTCAGTGTACTTTGCCAGTGTTTTTTCGGTGCTCACAGATGAACATCGGCTTGTGGCAATGGCCACTTTTCAGAAGATTTTTATTTTTATTTTTAATTTTTACACTTCCCGTCCCAGTTTCTGGAAAAACTTGGGTCCGGGATGGTGCCGCTGCAAGGCAGCGTATGGCGTGTCGGTCCTCACAAAGAGCACCCTCACAGCCACAGGCGCTACAAGGCAGCGCATGGCGTGTCGGTCCTCACAAAGAGCACCCTCACAGCCACAGGCAGCCACTGTCTCCTGCAAACTGAACGGAGCTTACAGGAAGAAGCTCCGTCACAGCCAGGATGAGACAAAGAGCTGGAAGAAACTACATCTGCAAGGAGCTTACACCAGAAGCCCCGTCACAGATGAGAAGCTGGAGGCTGTAACGGAGTTTACACAGATCACAGCCAGGATGAAAACGGCACAAGGTAGGGGTGTCAGGGCGGTCAGCTCACGCTGCCGCCCTGCTGTGTGTGAAAGTGTTAACTGTACCCGCCGCTAAGCACCGCTGAAGGGGTCCTGCTAAACTATGCACAGAGCGGCCGCACGTCACTCAGACGCCGGCCGCTCTCACTGTGCTGATGACCGGAGAGACTCCGTGTGCTGAATACGCGCAGAGCGGCCGCACGTCACTCAGACGCCGGCCGCTCTCACTGCGCTAATGCCCGGCACCACTACACGCCGCACAGAGACTGCCGAGACTTTAACACTGCCGAGACTTTCCTGTATGCTAAAGAGCGGCCGCACGTCACTCACGGACGCCGGCCGCTCTTTCAATGACACACTGCACGCTGCTGGCCGGACACAGAAGACTGTGTACTACGCCGCCCGCTCGTCCGGACGGCTCCCCGGCGCTATATACAGCGCTCTTCTGCTATCGCTCTCCTGCTCTCCCTGCACCTCGAACCCCGTACGCTGCAGGTACCATGGGGAGACAGGGGGGGGGAGGGGGAGTAATGCCCATAGCAGCAGCAAAGGCTGCATGGGTTTAAAATAAGCAGCGCAGCGTTTTAAACAGAATCAGAAGCTATATTATCAGTATAAAACTGTAGATATAAGATCAGTGGGAACTGTGATTATATGTTCAGCACATTTTATATATCTAATATATAATGAAGCTTGTTGCTGCCAGACTGTGTCTAATATCAGTATGAAACTGTGATTATATGTTAAGCAGTTTATATATATAATATATATATATGAGGCTTTGGTTGGCAATAGGCTATCAGTGGCATAATCTATTGCAGGTTTAACCATGTTTTCTGTTAATTTCTATAAGACATTCACTGCAGGCAGTGTTCATATTAATGAAGGCTAACTAAATACATGTATTTTACTGTATCCTACACCTGTGTTATCACTGTATAATCTGTATAATAGGCTATTAAGTCTATATTAAAAATGCAGCAGGTAACCTGTACTGTGATTTTATGTGAAAACATGGCATGACGGCCATTTTAATCATTGCTGTTTTTCCAGTTATAATTCCAGAACATTCCGGCAATACACCTCTACTCCACAAGGAGGCGCAGGGGTGTTAGTGGGAATTTTTAGTTTAGGATAATTCTAGAACATTCCTGCCCTACATCTTTAAGCCACCAGAAGGCGCAGGGGTGTTAGTAGGAATTTGGTTCGGGTTTCATGCCCATGTGAAATGCTTTTCACATAAGGAACACTTTAGTTCCTAATAAATATGCTGTTCAGCAATAACATATATATATAGATATATATGCCATATAATAAATTTATTAAGTCGTGCAAGTGTCTGTCTGTTGCCTATTAAGATGTCTGTCTACATAGCGAATAAGGCTCTAGTGCAGACTAAAAATGTTAACATTGGCAATTCAAATTAAAACAGCGGTAATCGGAGTCTCGGAATAACTCCGCCAGCGCTAACAAAAGACAATCTTTCCAAAGGGACAATTTTCCTTTGGGTACCAGAGGGTTTATTTCACTGGTCTTATAATTTAATGCACGATTCTATGTCAAATCTCACACCGATAACTACGAGTGAGAAGGGTACATTAGTCCAGCACTCAGATAGTGCGGGGTTTTGGACAACCATACAGACGCGATCCGCCATTGGTATATGCGTTTCTGTCAAACATTATAAAAACCCCTAGATTCTATGTATGAAACCATGTCGATCACGGTTAAATAAGCTGCACAGTATATCTGTAAAGCTTCTGCTAACGCCGGTTATTTTCATTGTCGTTAGTTAAGCGCTAAAAGGCCAGAGCTTGTTTGCTCCTAAATATACTTGTAACGGCATTTTATCCCTTTTAGGATATTCTGACATTAGCGCATACAGTATACTTGTAACGGCGTTTTATTCCTGTATAAGAAACAGTCACGCCTTGTAACGACAAGACGTTACAGTCAACAAGCCAGTGGTTTGATGACCTCTTTTACAATTGTGGAAGTGCGTCTTTTCATGTTACCTTTGCGAGGTTTCATGACTTCAACTCATATATGTCTCAGCTATTTACAGCTTGGAGTACAAAACTGCTTCTGTCGAACGGTTTGGCAGGTTGTCATTTAGTCTTTGCTGGTTTATAAACCAGGCAATAGTACGCCAACAGAGTCAAAGTTACTTATTTCCCTCTGTTTGAGCAAAATCAAACAGCTCCGTTGCAATATCAATCAGCAAGTCATTTACTACAGTTAGAAAATGGCTTTTCTGCAGTGAGTTTTTTGCTTTTTCGAGCCACAAAATTGTATAATTGCATTTGATCTTCACAATGCGTATTTACCCAGTCCGGTTTCTTCATCACAGGTTATAGCGTTTGCAAATCGCCACAACCATTACCCATTTCCATTCTACCGTTGCTTATCGCTTCCGGTATTTACCAAAGTGATGTTGCAATGATAGCTCATCTCACATAAGAACTATGTATCAACAAAGTCCTCTATCTTGCGCTACTAAGATATACTGCGGTAGCAGATTAAGTTCGAAAACAATCACATCTAAGTCTGTCTAAACGATATCAATTCCGAAGTAAGATTATAAATACGGTAAATCAAATACTTTTACCTACTACACCAGCAACAACAAAAGTACACGCACACTAGCGGTATATTGCTGTATTCACTTATTAAGAATAAAGATGTGTTTTCAGTTAGTTCGCCACCCTTCACTCGCGTTTCCCACAAAGGGACAAGGGTGCGTATACTCTGGAATGCAAGGATGCGTATAATCTGGACAACAGTCACAGAGAGTCAGGATTTGTATTTAAATTCAACGCAAAGGTTCTAAAACACGACACATTGCTGTCGATAAATGTACTAGAACTCTGTGCATTTTACAATGCAATAGATAAATGTCCTAGAACTCTGTGCATTTTACAATGCATTAAATGATTCGCTTTCAGTCGAACCAGAGATAGACTCTGGTTTCTCTTCAGAACGAATAAATCTTTCGCTTTTTACTAAAGATTTCTGTGGAGAGAAACAACCGTGAGTTTCATGTAATTTTGTTTTTCAGGCCTGGCTCACGCTGCCCTTAAGCAGTCAAACAAAGCAACGGCAGTTGCATACTCAACAACCAGTGAGAACCAAGAAGCCGCATGACAATGCGGCAGGTAACTCAAATCTTCAATGGCTCAGAACGCCATTATGTGAAAATGTCAAGACATCAATCCGTGAGTGGACATCTGTTAGACACACGATCTCACCCGTCAGGGTTTGGATCTTGAAAACTGGACATTAAATCCACAGGTGTTTCGTATGTGAGTCCACACAAGGAGGTTACCCTCAAGTATATCAGTATGTGTACATCACATTCATGGGGTCATTCAGCATCGTGTGTCTAGCTACACCATTTTCCGCTTCTCTCTTCGTTGCCAAAACGGATCAGAAGACAGTTCGTCACAGTCATACTGGTGGGATCTCATGGGTTTCAGAGAAGTTGCTTCTCGAATTTTCAAGGAATACTTGCACACGATCTGGGCCCGCTCATAATACGTCCAACCTGTTACATCAGGAAACGTTCTTTTACCCATAGTTACCTATGTACCTATTATCTATGTACCGCAGCTGCGGTTGACAGGGTGAGGGTTCAGACCGCCCTCTTAAAAAAATAGAGCGTTACTGTATCGGTTATACCAACCATGTTACGAAATAGTAAGCCGCTTAAGGCAGCTCATTATTAAAAAGATTTCGTGTGCTTACATAGGTTGTAAACCTCGGAAGTTTCCAACATCATCCTTCAAGTAACCGTATTCTGTTAAACGGAATGGGATGGAAAACTGCGGTCATCTGCACTAAGAGTGCAGGTATCTGTGTGGTAAACTTATTTTCAAAGCGTTTGCTCTATTTGCGTCTGTAAACATCTTTCTACAAGGTGTCACCAAAGTTCAGACTCTATTTATCCCACCTACAGCGCTAGGCGATTTGAGGTTGGGTTCAGATTTATGACAGTTTTCATATTTTGGAACCTTTTCAACAAAAGGGAATTAAGTTTTCATATTTTGGAACCCTTTCAAAAAATGGGGATTAAGTTTCTCACTTTGGAAAACATTTTTCTTCTAGCCTTGGCTTCGGCAATAGTGCTTCGACAAGGGGTTTGTTTTCAGATTTGGTTGCCTTGTATTACAAGCCACCGTATTTGAGTTTTCTCATGACAAAGCAGATCTTCGGACGAAATCCGCTTTCGTATTCTTCACATCAATATACCAATAGTGGTTCCTGTGTGGACACCACATTCTAAAATTCTGAATGTGGTACACGCGTTACGCGTTTATATATGTACCGAACGACTACAGTACGTGATATGAATACGTTGTTTGTTCTATATGATACTGCAAACTGGAGTTAGCCAGTTTCTCAGCAGACATTATCCAGTTGGATAATAATGACTACAAGTCAGGCTTACTTTAAGGCTAAGTTACAATCGCCTACGTCAGTAATAGTTCATCCCACAGGTTCTGTGGGAATGTCAGACCCAGCGGGTCGTGGAGCGTCTACGACGCGGCTACATAGCCTTCAGTGCACCACGTTTGTGCACTTTTACACGTTATGAATGGTGGCGCCGTCAGCATATAGCTTTGGCTGCCTACTGTTACAAGTATCAAACAGCTCTCCCGCCCACGAGGGAAGCTTTGGTACGTCCCAAGAGTACTCCAGTGACCCCTAGTGGATGATAAAGAAAATAGGATTTTGGTACTTACCAGGTAAATCCTTTTCTTTGAATCCATAGGGGGCACTGGACGCCCACCCAGAGCAGTTTTACCTGGGTTGTTTTAAGCTCAAGGGAGCTTACTGAACAAATTTTACTTGTGTGGTATTAAGCTCAAAGAAGCTTATGGTAACACATTTTCACCGATTGGCTCAAATTATAAAGTTCTATCGGTTAAGGTGTCAACTGTTTAGTTGACAATAAGGTGGTGTTAAGCTCAAAGGAGCTTATGGTAACACATTTTCACCGATTGGCTCAAATTATAAAGTTCTATCGGTTAAGGTGTCAACTGTTTAGTTGACAATAAGGTTACAGGTCAACTTTGTGGTTGTCTGTTATAGGGATTCTCCATTGTCAATCTCTCTATATCCTGTTCGCTCAGTAAAAAACACTGGCAAAGTACACTGAGGTACTTGGGGATATGGAGGGGGGGAGAGTCCTAAATTTAAATATTCAGTGCCTTTGTTCGGCTACGCCCGTCCATATCCCAAGAGTACTCCAGTGCCCCCTATGGATTCAAAGAAAAGGATTTACCTGGTAAGTACCAAAATCCTATTTTTTGTGCCCTGTCTCCTGCGGAGCCGCTATTCCCCATGGTCCTTTCAGGAACCCCAGCATCCACTACGGACTCCGAGAAATAGAATTATCGGTAAGTAAATTCTTATTTTCTCTAACGTCCTAGTGGATGCTGGGGACTCCGAAAGGACCATGGGGAATAGCGGCTCCGCAGGAGACTGGGCACAAAGTAAAAGCTTTAGGACTAGCTGGTGTGCACTGGCTCCTCCCCCTATGACCCTCCTCCAAGCCTCAGTTAGATTTTGTGCCCGAACGAGAAGGGTGCAATCTAGGTGGCTCTCCTGAGCTGCTTAGAGTAAAAGTTTAAATAGGTTTTTTATTTTCAGTGAGACCTGCTGGCAACAGGCTCACTGCATCGAGGGACTTAGGGGAGAGAAACGAACTCACCTGCGTGCAGAGTGGATTGGGTTTCTTAGGCTACTGGACATTAGCTCCAGAGGGACGATCACAGGCCCAGCCATGGATGGGTCCCGGAGCCGCGCCGCCGGCCCCCTTACAGATGCTGAAGCAAGAAGAGGTCCATAAATCGGCGGCAGAAGACTTTCCTGTCTTCATAAGGTAGCGCACAGCACTGCAGCTGTGCGCCATTGCTCTCAGCACACTTCACACTCCGGTCACTGAGGGTGCAGGACGCTGGGGGGGGGTGTCCTGGGAAGCAATGAATTTACCTTAGTTGGCGAAAAATACATCACATATAGCTCCTGGGCTATATGGATGTATTTAACCCCTGCCAGTTTTCCAGTAAAAAGCGGGAGAAGAGCCCGCCATGAAGGGGGCGGGGCCTATCTCCTCAGCACACAGCGCCATTTTTCCCACACAGCTCCGCTGGTAGGAAGGCTCCCAGAATCTCCCCTGCATCCTGCAACTACAGAAACAGGGTAAAAAAGAGAGGGGGGCACTTATTTGGCAAAATAACAGATATAAGCAGCTATAAGGGATAGACACTTATTGTAAGGTTGTCCCTATACATATATAGCGCTCTGGTGTGTGCTGGCAAACTCTCCCTCTGTCTCCCCAAAGGGCTAAGTGGGTCCTGTCCTCTATCAGAGCATTCCCTGTGTGTGTGCTGGGTGTCGGTACGTGTGTGTCGACATGTATGAGGAGGAAAATGATGTGGAGGCGGAGCAGAGTGTCTGTAACAGTGATGTCACCCCCTAGGGGGTCGACACCTGAGTGGATGTACTGTTGAAAATTACGTGACAGTGTCAGCTCTATATAAAAAAACAGTGGTTGACATGAGACAGCCGGCTACTCAGCTTGTGCCTGTCCAGACGTCTCATAGGCCGTCAGGCAGATGGCAGATACAGACGCCGACACGGATACTGACTCCTGTGTCGACGGTGAAGAGACAACCGTGATTTCCAGTAGGGCCACACGTTACATGATTGAGACAATGGAAAATGTTTTATACATTTCTGATAATACGAGTACCACCAAAAAAGGGGTATTATGTTCGGTGAGGGAAAAACTACCTGTAGTTTTCCTGAATCTGAGAAATAAAATGTGTGATGATGCGTGGGTTTCCCCCCGATAACCATTAATAATTTCTTAAAAAGTATTGGCTGCATACCCTTTCCCGCCAGAGGTTAGGATGCATTGGGAAACACCCCCTAGGGGGGATAAGGCGCTCACACGCTTGAAAGAACAAGGGCTCTACCCTCTCATGAGATGGCCGCCCTTAAGGATCCTGCTGATAGAAAGCAGGAGGGTATCCAAAAAAAGGTATTTACACACATACTGGTGTTATACTGCGACCAGCTATCGCCTCAGCCTGGAGGTGCAGTGCTGGGTTGGCATGGTCGGATTCCCTGACTGGAAATATTGATATCCTAGATAAGGATAGTATATTATTGCCTATAGAGCATTTAAAAGATGCATTTCTATATATGCATGATGCACAGCGGAATAATTGCCGACTGGCATCAAGTATAAGTGCGTTGTCCAATTCTACCAGTAAAATGGTCAGGTGATGCGGATTCCAAACGTCATTTGGAAGTATTGCCTTTGAAAGGGGACATTTGGGGTCGGTCTTTTAGACCTGGTGGCCACGGCAACAGCTGGGAAATCCACGTTTGTACCCCAGGTCGCCTCTCAAAATAAGACGCCGTATTATCAGGCGCAGTCCTTTGTTGGCAAGCGGACAAAAGGTTCCTCTTTTCTGCTCGTGACAGAGGGAGAGGAAAAAGGCTGCAGAGATCAGCCAGTTCCCAGGAACAGAAACCCTTTCCAGCCTCTGCCAAGCCCTCAGTATGACGCTATGGCTTTACAAGCTCAGGCACGGTGGGGGCCCGTTCTCAATGAATTTCAGTGGGCTCACTCGCAAGTAGACCCCTGGATCCTTCAGGTAATATCTCAGGGGTACATATTGGAATTCGAGACGTCTCCCCCTCGCCGTTTCCAAAAGTCGACTTTACCGACGTCTCCCTCGGACAGGGAGGCAGTTTTGGAAGCCATTCACAAGCTGTATTCCCAGCAGGTGATAATCAAGGTACCCCTCCTGCAACAGGGAACGGGGTATTATTCCACACTATTGTGGTACCGAAGCCAGACGGCTCGGTGAGACCGATTCTAAAATCTAAAATCTTTGAACACTTACATACAGAGGTTCAAATTCAAGATTGAGTCACTCAGAGCAGTGATTGCGAACCTGGAAGAAGGGGACTACATGATGTCTCGGGACATCAAGGATGCTTACCTTCATGTCAAAATTTACCCTCCTCACCAAGGGTACCTCAGGTTTATGGTACAGAACTGTCACTATCAGTTCAGACGCTGCCGTAGGGATGGTCCACGGCACCCCGGGTCTTTACCAAGGTAATGGCCGAAATGATGATGTTCCTTCGAAGGAAGGGAATTTTAGTTATCCCTTACTTGGACGATTCCCTGATAAGGGTAAGATCCAGGGAACAGTTGGAGGTCGGTGTAGCACTATCTCAGATAGTGTTTTGGCAGCACGATTGGATTCTCAATATTCCAAAATCGCAGCTGGTTCCGTCGACGTGTCTTCTGTTCCTAGGGATGATCCTGGACACAGTCCAGAAAGAAGGTGTTTCTCCCGGAGGAGAAAGCCAGGGAGTTATCCGAGCTAGTCAGGAACCTCCTCAAACCGAGCCAAGTCTCAGTGCATCAATGCACAGGGGTTCTGGTTAAAATGGGGGCTTCCTACGAAGCAATCCCATTTGGCAGATTCCACGCAAGAACTTTCCAGTGGGACCTGCTGGACAAATGGTCCGGGTAGCATCTTCAGATGCATCAGCGGATAACCCTGTCACCAAGGACAAGGGTGTCCCTCCTGTGGTGGTTGCAGAGTGCTCATCTTCTAGAGGGCCGCAGATTCGGCATTCAGGACTGGGTCCTGGTAACCACGGATGCCAGCCTGCGAGGCTGGGGAGCAGTCACACAGGGAAGGAATATCCAGGACTTATGGTCAAGCCTGGAGACATCACTTCACATAAATATCCTGAAGCTAAGGGACATTTACAATGCTCTAAGCTTAGCAAGACCTTTGCTTCAAGGACAGCCGGTGTTGATCCAGTCGGACAACATCACGGCAGTCACCCACGTAAACAGACAGGGTGGCACAAGAAGCAGAAGGGCAATGACAGAAGCTGCAAGGATTCTTCGCTGGGCGGAAAATCATGGGATAGCACTGTCAGCAGTATTCATTCCGGGAGTGGACAACTGGGAAGCAGACTTCCTCAGCACGACCTCCACCCGGGGAGAGTGGGGACTTCACCCAGAAGTCTTCCACAGGATTATAAACCGTTGGGAAAAACTCGACAGGTATTGCGCCAGGTCCAGGGACCCTCAGGCAATAGCTGTAGACGCTCTGGTAACACCGTGGGTGTACCAGTCAGGGTATGTGTTTCCTCCTCTGCCTCTCATACCCAAGGTACTGAGATTGATAAGATGGTGAGGAGTAAGCACTATATTCGTGGCTCCGGATTGGCCAAGAAGGACTTGGTAACCGGAACTTCAAGAGATGCTCACGGAGGATCCGTGGCCTCTACCTCTAAGAAGGGACCTGCTCCAGCAAGGACCCTGTCTGTTCCAAGACTTACCGCGGCTGCGTTTGACGGCATGGCGGTTGAACGCCGGATCCTGAAGGAAAAAGGGCATTCCGGATGAAGTCATCCCTATCCTGATCAAAGCCAGGAAGGATGTAACCGCAAAAACATTATCACCGCAATTGGCGAAAATATGTTGCGTGGTGCGAGGCCAGTAAGGCCCGACGGTGGAAATTCGACTGGGTCGATTCCTACATTTCCTGCAAACAGGAGTGTCTATGGGCCTGAAATTGGGGTCCATTAAGGTTCAAATTTCGGCCCTGTCAATTTTCTTCCAAAAAGAACTAGCTTCAGTCCCTGAAGTTCAGACGTTTGTAAAAGGGGTACTGCATATACAGCCTCCTTTTGTGCCTCCAGTGGCACTTGGGATCTCAATGTAGTTGTTTTTTTTTGGATTCCAAAAGTCACATTGGTTTGAACCACTTAAATCTGTGGAGTTAAAATATCTCACATGGAAAGTGGTCATGCTGTTGGCCCTGGCCTGGGCCAGGCGCGTGTCAGATTTGGCGGCTTTATCCTGTAAAAGCCCTTATCTGATTTTCCATTCGGACAGGGCGGAATTGAGGACTCGTCCTCAATTTCTCCCTAAGGTGTTTTCAGCATTTCACTTAAACCACCCTATTGTGGTGCCTGCGGCTACTAGGGACTTGGAGGATTCCAAGTTGCTGGACGTAGTCAGGGCCCTGAAAATATATGTTTCCAGGACGGCTGGAGTCAGAAAATCTGACTCGCTGTTTATCCTGTATGCACCCAACAAGCTGGGTGCTCCTGCTTCTAAGCAGACGATTGCTCGTTGGATTTGCAGTACAATTCAGCTTGCACATTCTGTGGCAGGCCTGCCACAGCCAAAATCTGTAAAAGCCCATTCCACACGGAAAGTGGGCT
This sequence comes from Pseudophryne corroboree, assembly GCF_028390025.1. Classification (NCBI taxonomy): domain Eukaryota; kingdom Metazoa; phylum Chordata; class Amphibia; order Anura; family Myobatrachidae; genus Pseudophryne; species Pseudophryne corroboree. The sequence goes on along the minus strand of NC_086447.1, from coordinate 636,541,391 downwards.
CATCTTGGGCGGCTGCCCGAGGGGTCTCGGCTTTACAACTTTGCCGAGCAGCTACTTGGTCAGGGGCAAACACGTTTGCTAAATTCTACAAATTTGATACCCTGGCTGAGGAGGACCTGGAGTTCTCTCATTCGGTGCTGCAGAGTCATCCGCACTCTCCCGCCCGTTTGGGAGCTTTGGTATAATCCCCATGGTCCTTTCGGAGTCCCCAGCATCCACTAGGACGTTAGAGAAAATAAGAATTTACTTACCGATAATTCTATTTCTCATAGTCCGTAGTGGATGCTGGGCGCCCATCCCAAGTGCGGATTGTCTGCATTACTTGTACATAGTTATTGTTACAAAAATCGGGTTATTGTTGTTGTGAACCATCTTTTCAGAGGCTCCTTCTGTTATCATGCTGTTAACTGGGTTCAGATCACAAGTTGTACGGTGTGATTGGTGTGGCTGGTAATGAGTCTTACCCGGGATTCAAAATCCTTCCTTATTGTGTACGCTCGTCCGGGCACAGTATCCTAACTGAGGCTTGGAGGAGGGTCATAGGGGGAGGAGCCAGTGCACACCAGCTAGTCCTAAAGCTTTTACTTTGTGCCCAGTCTCCTGCGGAGCCGCTATTCCCCATGGTCCTTTCGGAGTCCCCAGCATCCACTACGGACTATGAGAAATAGAATTATCGGTAAGTAAATTCTTATTTTTTTCAGCTTTCTGGGCGGGATTTCTAATTGGGCAGCTGGTGGGGGCTTGGAGCATTCAAACCTTCAGTTGCACACCACATGCCTTTGCCCATGTGGAGGAGTAGCAGTACCTACAGGTTCGCCATTGGGTCATTCTATGTCAAGTGGACCAGGGTCCCCCACTTGACTATCTCCTATTTTAATGAAATTTTGCATATAGGTTGGTATATATGTAGAACTAAATGTTGGTAAAGTTTCAGTACACCGTATGCAATAGTAATGTCGTTGTGTCCCTGGTAGTGAAGGTAGGTGAAACTCACCAACTCTGCGGTGCACAATCAGCAATGTTAAAGTAATTGCTGTGGCAGATCTATGAGAGCAAAAGTTGTGAAAATGCACTTGCTTAATAAACTTTTGATGCTGATTTCCAAAATCGCTGCCTGAAGGCTTACAAAAAAGTTTTTTTTTGACCGTATGAGGCCAAAATAGGCCAAAAAATTTGTTGTGTTAAATTTTTTATGGAATTCACCTGCCCATATCTCTAAAGAAAAACATTATTTTAGTATGACATTAGTATGGCTAACTATCCAAGTGAACACCATCACAATCATACAATAACAGACTTTAAAGTTACTTAGTTCGTGTGATAATTGCTTTCACAAAGTCTGTGTTAATTTGCCCGCCATCTTTGAAGTGGATCCAGTCTCTAGGTCGACAGTAACTAGGTCGTCAGGTTGTCTAGGTCGACATGTTCTAGGTCCTCAGGCCAAAAAGTCGACATTTTTTTTCTTTTCTTTTTTTTACCTTTTTCATACTTAACGATCCATGCAGACTACGATTGGAAATACCTGTGCCCAGCGGAGCGAGTCACCTTGCCCGAAGTTCGCTCACCATGCGAGGGGACACTGTGCTGTAATTGGGGTTTCCTTGTCACTGTACGGAGAAAACCACCCAACAAACATAAAAAACTCATGTCGACCTTTTGACCTGTCGACCTCGAAACCCTGTTGACCTAGTTACTGTCGACCTTGCATACCACACCCGTTTGAAGTCCAATAGCAAAAAAGAAGCATAACCGATTTTCATGAAACAACATTCATTAAGAAGAGCAGACTTTAAACTACAAATTATATTTTTTGCATCAGAAGGGAGAAAACAGGCTTTAAATGCAGGTCACTTTCGGCTTACGCAGTACTTCATATTATGGACAACAAGGCATGTTTAAATGGCTCTCACTATATTAATATTTAATTTAAACATATCAGTGTCACAACATGTAACAATATATGAACAAATACAAAACGAGCTATGATTTTCACTAACTTATTGTTGCATTAAAATTTTATTGCAAATTAACAATTTTTGAGTATATTTTTATTGGTTTTGCAATAAATACATAACATAAGAAATAAAAGTAAAGCAAATGTTTGCTCGCTGGCAATAACCTCAGATAATGTGCAGTAATTCCAGAAAGTATTCACAACGCTTCACTTTTTTCACATTTTTTTATGTTACAATGTTACAGCCTGTAAAATTAATTTTTCCCCTCAAAATTCTACACACAATACCCCATAATAACAACGTGAAAAAGGTTTTTTGAGATTTTTGCTAATTTATTACAAATAAAAAACTAAGAAATCACATGTACATAAGTATTCACAGCTTTTGCCATGAAGCTCATAATTGAGCTCAGGTGCATCCTGTTTCCACTGATCATCCTTGAAATGTTCCTACAGCTTAATTGTATTAAGCTGTACAATACCTGTGGTAAATTCAGTTGATTGGACATGATTTGGAAAGGCACACACCTGTCTATATAAGGTCCCACACTTGACAGTGCATGTCTGAGCACAAACCAAGCAGGAAGTCAAAGGAATTGTCTGTAGACCTCCGAGACAGGATTGTCTCGAGGCACAAATCTGGGGAAGAGTACAGAAAAATATTTGCTGCTTTGAAGGTCCCAATAAGCACAGTGGCCTCCATCATCTGTAAATGGAAGAAGTTCGGAACCACCAGGACTTTTCCTAGAGCTGACCGGCCGTCTAAATTGAGCGATCGGGGGAGAAGGGCCCTAGTCAGGGAGGTGACCAAGAAGTCGATGGTCACTCTGTCAGAGCTACAGCATTCCTCTGTGGAGAGAGGAGAACCTTCCAGAAGGAAACCGTCTCTGCAGCAATCCACTAATCAGACCTGTATGGTAGAGTGGCCAGACAGAAGCCACCCCTTAGTAAAGAGCACATGGCAGCCTGCCTGGAAATTTGCCAAAATGCACATGGAGAACTCTCAGACCATGAGAAACAAATTTCTCTGGTCTGATGACAAAAACATTGAACTCTTTGGCGTGAATGCCAGGCGTCATGTTTGGAGAAACCAGGCACTGTTCATCACCAGGCCAATACCATCCCTATAGTGAAGCATGGTGGTGGCAGTATCATGCTGTGGGGATGTTTTTCAGTGGAAGGAAGTGGGAGACTAGTCAGGATAGAGGGAAAGATGAATGCAGCAATGTACAGAGACATACTGGATGAAAATCTGCTCCAGAGCACTCTTGACCTCAGACTGGTGCGACAGTTCATCTTTCAGCAGGACAATGACCCTAAGCACACAGCCAAGATATCAAAGGAGTGGCTTCAGGACAACTCTGTGAATGTCCTTGAGTGCCCAGCCAGAGCCCAGACTTGAATCCGATTGAACATCTCTGGAGAGAACTGAAAATGGCTGTGCACTGACACTTCCTTACCAACCTGATGGAGCTTGAGAGGTGCTGCAAATAGGAATGGGCGAAACTGGCCAAAGATAGGTGTGCCAAGCTTGTGGCATCATGTTCAAAAAGACTTGAGGCTGTAATTGCTGCCAAAGGTGCATCAATAAAGTATTGAGCAAAGGCTGTGAATACTTATGTACATGTGATTTCTTAGTTTTTTATTTTTAATAAATTTGCAAAAATCTAAAAAAAAATAAAAAAAAAATTCACGTTGTCATTATAGGATATTGTGTGTAATATTTAGAGGGAAAGAATGAATTTATTCCATTTTGGAATATGGGTGTAACATAACAAAATGTGGAAAAAGTGAAGTGCTGTGAATACTTTGCGGATGCACTATCATTTCTAGAAAAGTAAATCAAGTACATTGGTGTTAATAATAATACATAAACAGGCATGCATTATACCATGCTGTATGCGCCTATACACGTTATAAGTGAATAAATAAAGTAAAGGATAGAAAGGAAAAAGAAAGAGTTGCATCGGTTTGCTAAAGAGAAGAAAGGAAGGAATAGAAAAAAAATTAAAAGCATAAAGGGATACATCCTGGCAAGACATAAATCCAGAAATGCGTATCAGATAGGTCAGTACTGTCAGCTGGAGTGCCACTCCTATGCCTGACCGACAGGGTATATTAAGACTTGAGCCATCGACCTCAGATACAATTACAATTTGAGCTCTGCCGCACATACAAAGTATACATATTTCTCTTACGTCCTAGAGGAAGCTGGGGACTCCGTAAGGACCATGGGGTATAGACGGGCTCCGCAGAAGACATGGGCACTCTAAAGACTTTAGAATGGGTGTGCACTGGCTCCTCCCTCTATGCCCCTCCTCCAGACCTCAGTTAGATCCTGTGCCCAGAGTGACTGGATGCACACTAGGGGAGCTCTACTGAGTTTCTCTGAAAAAGACTTTTGTTAGGTTTTTTATTTTCAGGGAGCACTGCTGGCAACAGGCTCCCTGCATCGTGGGACTGAGAGGAGAGAAGCAGACCTACTTAAAAGATAGGCTCTGCTTCTTAGGCTACTGGACACCATTAGCTCCAGAGGGTCGGAACGCAGGTCTCACCCTCGCCGTTGGTCCCGGAGCCGGAAGATAGAAGCCGGGTGATTATTAAGACGAAAGAAGACTTCAAAGGCGGCAGAAGACTTCAGATCTTCACTGAGGTAATGCTGCACGCCATTGCTCCCACACATACACACACAGCGGGCGCAGGGGGGGGCACCCTGGGCAGCAATATTAACCTCAAGGGACACTGGCATATAGATTAGATACTGCAGAGGCGGTATATTAAAAAAAAAACGCCAGTATAAATATTTTGAGCGGGACCCAAGCTGAGGGGGCGGAGCTTGATCCTCCAGCACTAACCAGCGCCATTTTCTCCACAGCACACTGCAGAGAAGCTGGCTCCCTGGACTCTCCCCTGCTGAACACGGTTACAGAGGGCAAAAAAGAGGGGGGGCACATTTAATTGGCGCAGTGAGTGTAATTATATATTTATATAAAAGCGCTGTACTAACTGGGATTTTATTGCAGTGTCCGGTGGCGCTGGGTGTGTGCTGGCATACTCTCTCTCTGTCTCTCCAAAGGGCCTTATTGGGGGACTGTCTCCATATAGATATATCCCTGAGTGTGTGGGGGTGTCAGTACGTGTGTGTCGGCATGTCTGAAGCGGAAGGCTCATCTAAGGAGGAGGTGGAGCAGATGATTGTGGTGTCTCCGTGGGCAACGCCGACACCTGATTGGTTGGATATGTGGAATGTTTTAAATGCAAATGTGTCTTTATTACATAAGAGATTGGACAAAGCAGAGTCCAGGGATGAAACAGGGAGTCAATCCATGGCTTTGACTGTGTCACAGGGCCCTTCAGGATCTCAGAAACGTCCACTGTCCCAAGTAGCAGACACTGATACCGACACGGTTTCTGACTCCAGTGTCGACTACGATGATGCGAGGTTACACCCAAGGGTGGCCAAAAGTATTCATTATATGATTATTGCAATAAAAGATGTTTTGCATATCACAGATGACCCCTCTGTCCCTGACACGAGGATATGCATGTTTAAGGAAAAGAAACCTGAGGTAACCTTTCCCCCATCTCATGAGCTGAACGCGTTATTTGAAAAAGCTTGGGAAACTCCAGACAAGAAACTGCAGATTCCCAAGAGAATTCTTATGGCGTATCCTTTCCCTGCACAGGACAGGTTACGGTGGGAATCCTCACCCAAGGTGGACAAGGCTTTAACGCGCTTGTCCAGAAAGGTGGCGCTACCGTCTCCAGACACGGCAGCCCTCAAGGATCCTGCTGATCGCAGACAGGAGACTACCTTAAAATCAATTTATGCACATACGGGTCCATTGCTCAGACCGGCATTAGTGTCGGCTTGGGTTTGTAGCGCTGTAGCAGCTTGGGCAGATACCTTGTCAGCTGACATTGATACCCTAGATAGGGATACCATTTTATTGACCTTAGGTCACATTAAAGACGCAGTCTTATATATGAGAGACGCTCAAAGAGACGTTGGGCTGCTAGGTTCGAGAGCCAACGCCATGGCGATTTCTGCTAAGCGAGCCCTGTGGACCTGCCAATGGACAGGTGATGCCGACGGAAGTTTTACCTTACAAGCGTGAGGTTTTATTTGGGGAAGGTCTCGCGGACCTGGTTTCCACAGCTACCGCGGGTAAATCTACTTTTTTACCTTATGTTCCCCCACAGCAAAAGAAAACACTACAATTTCTCTAAGGTCCTAGTGGATGCTGGGGACTCCGTAAGGACCATGGGGAATAGACGGGCTCCGCAGGAGACAGGGCACTTTTAGAAAGAATTAGGAATACTGGTGTGCACTGGCTCCTCCCTCTATGTCCCTCCTCCAGACCTCAGTTAGAATCTGTGCCCGGACGAGCTGGGTGCACTTTAGTGAGCTCTCCTGAGCTTGCTAGATGGAAAGTATTTTGTTAGGATTTGTTATTTTCAGAGAGATCTGCTGGCAACAGACTCTCTGCTACGTGGGACTGAGGGGAGAGAAGCAGACCTACTAACTGCGGATAGGTCATGCTTCTTAGGCTACTGGACACCATTAGCTCCAGAGGGATCGAACACAGGAACGCACCCTTGGTTGTCCGATCCCAGAGCCGCGCCGCCGTCCCCCTCGCAGAGCCAGAAGCCGGCGTGAGAAGCAAGAAGACTTCAAAAGCGGCGGCAGAAGACTCCAGTCTTCATATGAGGTAGTGCACAGCACTGCAGCTGTGCGCCATTGCTCCCACATTACACCCACACACTCCGGTCACTGTAGGGTGCAGGGGGGGGGGGGGGGGGGCGCCCTGGGCAGCAATTAGAGACCTCTTGGCAAAGTGGGCATATATACAGTTGGGCACTGTATATATGCATGAGCCCCCGCCATTATTTTACACAAAATCGCAGGACAGAAGCCCGCCGCTGAGGGGGCGGAGCTTCTTCCTCAGCACTCACCAGCGCCATTTTCTCTCCACAGCTCCGCTGAGAGGAAGCTCCCCAGGCTCTCCCCTGCAGAAGCACGATAGAAGAGGGTGAAAAAGAGAGGGAGGGCACATAAATTTGGCGTAAAAACAATATATACAGCAGCTACTGGGTTAACACTACGTTACTGTGTGATTCCTGGGTCATATAGCGCTGGGGTGTGTGCTGGCATACTCTTTCTCTGTCTCTCCAAAGGGCCTTGAGGGGGAACTGTCTTCAAATAGAGCATCCCCTGTGTGTGTGGTGTGTCGGTACGTGTGTGTCGACATGTCTGAGGTAAAAGGCTCCCCTAAGGAGGAGATGGAGCTAATATGTGTGCGAGAGGGTGTCTCCGTCGACAACGCCGACACCTGTTTGGATATGTGTAAGTGCTAAGGTGAATTTATTGCACAAAAGATTAGAGAACAGACAGGAAATCTACCCATGTCTGTCCCTATGGCGCAGAGACCTTCAGAGTCTCACAATGCTCACTATCCAAAATAATAGACACTGATATCGACACGGAGTTTGACTCCAGTGTCGACTACGATAATGCAAAGTTACAGCCAAAATGACAGAAAAGTATTCAATATATGATTATTGTAATAAAAGATGATTTGCATATCACTGATGACTCATCTGTCCCTGACACAAGTGTACACATTTTAAGGGGAAGAAAGCTGAGGTAAATTTCCTTCCTCTCATGAGGAAAAAGAGCGGGAATCTCCAGACAAGAGACTGCAGCTTCCCACAAAGAATTCTCAGGCAGTATCCTTTCCCCACTAGGGCCAGGATGTGATGGGAATCTTCCCCTAGGGTGTCACGTTTGCCCAAAAGGTAGCCCTAGCTATTCTCAGGGATCCTGCAGATAGCGTGCACATTTGGGTACACTACTCAGACCGGCGATTGTGTCGGCATGGGTTTATAGCGCTGTGGCGGCGTGGACAGGTACCTTATCAGCAGAAATTGAGACCCTAGTATGTATATATATATATATATATATGTATATATAGAGATATATATATTAAAGATGCGGTTTTAAGAGATATATATCATAAAACATGCCCAAGAGACATGAGTATACTGGGTCCTAGAGGCAAAGCTATGTCGATTTCTGCTTGACGTATCCTGTAGAATATGCAATGGACAGATGATGCCAACTTAAGTGGCATATGGAAGGCTGAGGATTGTGTGGAGAAGGGTTCTCGGACCTGGTCTCCACAGCTATAGCTCGTAATTCTGATATTTTGCCTTATATTCCTGCACAGCCTAGGAAAGCACGTCATTATCAAATGCAGCCGTTCGAACAAAGAAACAAGAAAGTCCGAGGTGCGTCCTTTCTTGCCAGAGGCGGGGGCAGAGGAAACCAGCTGCACAACACAGCTAGTTCCCAGGAACAGAAGTCCTCCCCGGCCTCTACGAAAATCCACCGCATGTCGCTGGGGCTCCACAGGCTGAGCTAGGCCCGGTAGGGGCATGCTTTCGTAAGTTCAGCCACAAGTGGGTTCACTCCCTGTTAGATCCCTGGGCAATAGATATTGTGTCTCAGGGATACAAGCTGGACTTTGAGAAGATGCCTCCTCACTGACGGCCCTGCCGGCTCCCCCCCCCCCCCTCCCCCCCCCCGAGAGGGAAACAGGGTTAACTGCAATTCACAAATTGTATCTTCAACAGGTGGTGGTCAAGGTTCCCCTCCTTCAACAAGGAGGGGGTTATTATTCGACCATGTTGTAGTCCCGAAACCAGATGGTTCGGTCAGACCCATATTGAATTTAAAATCCCTGAACATATACTTGGAAAGTTCAAGATGGAATCGCTCAGAGCGGTCATCGCAAGGGAGGGGGATTTTATGGTGTCTCTGGACATAAAGGATGCTTACCTTCATGTACCCGTTTATCCACCTCATCAGGAGAACCTCAGATTTGTGGTACAGGATTGTCATTACCAATTCCAGACGTTGCCGTTTGGTCTGTCCACAGCACCGAGAATATTTACCAAGGTAATGGCAGTAATGATGGTGCTCCTGCGAAAGCAAGGAGTCACAATTATCCGATACTTGGACGATCTCCTCATAAAGGCGAGGTCCAGAGAGCAGTTGCTGATTAGTGTAGCACGCTCTCGGGAAGTGTTACAACAGCACGGCTGGTTTCTGAATATTCCAAAGTCGCAGCTGATTCCTACGACGTGTCTGCCCTTCCTGGGCATGATTCTGGACACAGACCAGAAGAAGGTTTTCTCCCGACGGGGAAGGCTCAGGAACTCATGACACTGGTCAGGGACCTATTTAAACCAAAACAGGTGTCGGTGCATCACTGCACGCGAGTCCTGGGAAAGATGGTGGCATCATACGAGGCCATTCCCTTCGGCAGGTTCCATGCGAGGACCTTTCAATGGGATCTGTTGGACAAGTGGTCCGGATCACATCTACAAATGCATCGGCTGATCACCCTATCCCCCAGGGCCAGGGTGTCTCTCCTGTGGTGGCTGCAGAGTGCTCACCTTCTCGAGGGCCGCAGATTCGGCATTCAGGACTGGGTCCTGGTGACCACGGACGCAAGCCTCCGAGGGTGGGGGGCAGTCACACAGGGAAGAAATTTCCAAGGTCTGTGGTCAAGTCAGGAGACTTGCCTTCACATCAACATCCTGGAACTAAGGGCCATATACAACGCCCTACGTCAAGCGGAGACCCTGCTTCGCGACCAATCGGTGCTGATTCAGTCAGATAACATCACCGCAGTGGCTCATGTAAACCGCCAAGGCGGCACAAGGAGCAGGGTGGCGATGGCGGAAGCCACCAGAATTCTTCGCTGGGCGGAGAATCACTTAAGAGCACTGGCAGCAGTGTTCATTCCGGGAGTGGACAACTGGGAAGCAGACTTCCTCAGCAGGCACGACCTCCACCCGGGAGAGTGGGGACTTCACGCAGATTGCAAGTCGGTGGGAACTGCCACAAGTAGACATGATGGCATCCCGCCTCAACAAAAAGCTACAGAGGTATTGCGCCAGGTCAAGAGACCCTCAGGCGATAGCTGTAGACGCACTAGTGACACCGTGGGTGTTCCAGTCGGTCTATGCATTTCCTCCTCTACCTCTCATACCCAAGGTGCTGAGAATCATAAGTAGAAGAGGAGTGGGAACAATACTCATTGTTCCGGATTGGCCAAGAAGGACTTGGTATCCAGAGCTCAAGAAATGCTCACAGAGGACCCATGGCCTTTGCCTCTAAGACAAGACTTGTTGCAACAGGGGCCCTGTCTGTTCCAAGATTTACCGCGGCTGCGTTTGACGGCATGGCGGTTGAACGCCGGATCCTAGCAAAAAAAGGCATTCCGGATGAGGTTATTCCTACGCTGATAAAGGCTAGGAAGGACGTGACGGCTAAACTTTATCACCGTATATGGTGAAAATATGTTGCTTGGTGTGAGGCCAGGAATGCCCCTACGAAGGAATTCCAGCTGGGCCGTTTCCTTCACTTCCTACAGTTGGGAGTGACTTTGGGCCTAAAATTGGGTTCCATTAAGGTCCAGATTTCGGCCCTATCCATTTTCTTTCAAAAAGAACTGGCTTCTCTACCTGAAGTTCAGACGTTTGTAAAGGGAGTGCTGCATATTCAGCCCCCTTTTGTGCCTCCAGTGGCACCTTGGGATCTTAACGTGGTGTTGAGTTTCCTGAAGTCACACTGGTTTGAGCCACTTAAAACCGTGGAGTTAAAATTTCTCACGTGGAAGGTGGTCATGCTATTAGCCTTGGCTTCAGCTAGGCGTGTGTCAGAATTAGCGGCTTTGTCACATAAAAGCCCCTATCTGGTTTTCTATATGGACAGGGCAGAATTGCGGACCCGTCCGCAATATCTGCCAAAAGTGGTGTCATCTTTTCATATGAACCAACCTATTGTGGTGGCTGTGGCTACTCGTGACTTGGAGGATTCCGAGTTACTAGATGTGGTCAGGGCTTTGAAGGTTTATGTAGCCAGAACGGCTAGAGTCAGGAAAACTGAGTCGCTGTGTATCCTGTATGCACCCAAGAAGCTGGGTGCTCCTGCTTCAAAGCAAACTATTGCTCGCTGGATCTGTAACACGATTCAGCAGGCTCATTCTGCGGCTGGATTGCCGCTGCCAAAATCAGTAAAAGCCCATTCCACAAGGAAGGTGGGCTCTTCTTGGGCGGCTGCCCGAGGGGTCTCGGCATTACAGCTTTGCCGAGCAGCTACTTGGTCGGGTTCAAACACTTTTGCAAAGTTCTACAAGTTTGATACCCTGGCTGAGGAGGACCTTGTGTTTGCTCATTCGGTGCTGCAGAGTCATCCGCACTCTCCCGCCCGTTTGGGAGCTTTGGTATAATCCCCATGGTCCTTACGGAGTTCCCAGCATCCACTAGGACGTTCAAGAAAATAAGCTTTTACTTACCGGTAAATCTATTTCTCGTAGTCCGTAGTGGATGCTGGGCGCCCGTCCCAAGTGCGGACTTCTTCTGCAATGCTTGTATATAGTTATTGCTTACATAAGGGTTATGTTATAGTTGCATCAGGGTTGATCTGATGCTCTATTGTTGTTCATACTGTTAACTGGGTAAGTTTATCACAAGTTATACGGTGTGATTGGTGTGGCTGGTATGAGTCTTGCCCTGGATTCCAAAATCCTTTCCTTGTACTGTCAGCTCTTCCGGGCACAGTTTCTTTAACTGAGGTCTGGAGGAGGGACATAGAGGGAGGAGCCAGAGCACACCAGTATCCAAATTCTTTCTTAAAGTGCCCTGTCTCCTGCGGAGCCCGTCTATTCCCCATGGTCCTTACGGAGTCCCCAGCATCCACTACGGACTACGAGAAATAGATTTACCGGTAAGTAAAATCTTATTTTCAGACGTTGCCGTTTGGTCTGTCCACGGCTCCGAGGATTTTCACCAAAGTAATGGCGGAAATGATGGTTCTCCTGCGCAAGCAGGGAATCACAATTATCCCGTACTTGGACGATCTCCTCATAAAGGCGAGATCCAAGGAACAATTGCTGAAAAATGTTGCCCTTTCACTGACGATTCTGCAACAACATGGTTGGCTCCTAAATTTGCCAAAATCACAGTTGGATCCGACAACACGGCTGTCGTTTCTGGGTATGATTCTGGATACAGACTTGCAGAGGGTTTTTCTTCCAGTGGAAAAAGCTCTGGGAATACAGAACATGGTAAAACAGATTCTGAAACCAGCAAAGGTATCAGTTCTTCAATGCACTCGGTTGCTGGGGAAGATGGTGGCGGCCTACGAGGCCATTCCGTATGGCAGGTTCCATATAGGGGGTTTCAGTGGAACCTGTTGGACCAGTGGTCCGGATCTCACCTGGACCTGCACCGGAAAATAATTCTATCTCCCTGGATCAGAATCTCCGTTCTGTGGTGGCTGCACAGTTCTCACCTTCTGGAGGGACGCAGGTTCGGGATTCAGGATTGGATCCTGGTGACCACAGATGCAAGCCTCCGAGTCTGGGGAGCAGTCACACAGGGAAGAAACTTTCAGGTAAAGTGGTCAAGCCAGGAAGCTTGTCTACACATAAACATTCTGGAATTAAGGGCCATTTACAACGGCATCCTGCAAGCAGAACATCTTCTTCAAGGTCTGCCTGTCTAGATTCAGTCAGACAACGTGACAGCAGTGGTGTAAGTAAACCGCCAGGGCGAAACAAGGAGCAGAGCGGCGATGGCCGAGGCCACGAAGATTCTTCGCTGGGCGGAAAGACATGCCAGCGCTCTGTGAGCAGTCTTCATTCCAGGAGTGGACAACTGGGAAGCAGACTTCCTCAGCAGACACGATTTCCGTCCAGGAGAGTGGGGTCTTCATCAAGAGGTCTATGCAGAAGTGACAAGTCGTTGGGGAGTTCCTCAAATAGACATGATGGCGTCCCGCCTCAACAAGAAATATTGTTCCAGGTCAAGGGACCCTCAAGCGATAGCGGTAGACGCCCTAGTGACACCGTGGGTGTTTCCGTCGGTATATGTGTACCCTCCACTTACACTCATTCCAAAGGTGATAAAGAACAAGGGTTCAGGCGATACTCATTGTTCCAGATTGTCCAAGGAGGGCCTGGTATCCAGATCTTCAGGAGTTGCTCACAGAAGATCCCTGGCCTCTTCCTCTTCGTGAGGACCTGTTACAACAGGGGCCGTACATGTATCAGGACTTACCGCGGCTGCGTTTGACGGCTTGGCGGTTGAAAGCCAACTCCTAGCCCGAAAGGGTATTCCCATTGAAGGCATTCCCACACTACTTCAGGCTAGGAAAGAAGTAACGGCAAAGCATTACCACCGTATTTGGAGAAAATATGTGTCTTGGTGTGAATCCAAGAAGGCTCCTATGGAAGAAATTCACCTGGGGCGTTTCCTCTTTCCTACAAGCAGGTGTGGATGCGGGCCTAAAGTTAGGCTTTATTAAAATACAGATTTCGGCCTTGTCCATCTTTTTTCAGAAAGAACTGGCCTCCCTTCCAGAAGTTCAGACCTTCGTGAAAGGCGTGCTGCACATCCAACCTCAATTTGTGCCTCCTGTGGCACTGTGGGATCTTAATGTGGTGTTGCAGTTCCTGCAGTCTCATTTGTTTGAACCTTTACGTAAGGTTGAGCTGAAATTCCTTATTTGGAAAGTAGTCATGTTGTTGGCCTTGGCATCCGCAAGGCGAGTGTCTGAGTTGGCGGCTTTGTCTCAAAAAAGCCCCTATTTAATTTTTCATGCTGATAGAGCGGAGTTGAGAACTCGTCAGCAATTTCTACCGAAAGTGGTTTCATCATTTCACGTGAATCAGCCTATTGTGGTGCCAGTGGCTACTGATGCCTTGGCGGATTCAAAGTCTCTCGATGTGGTCAGAGCTTTGAAGATCTATGTCGCCAGAACGGCTCAGATTAGGAAAACAGAAGCTCTGTTTGTCCTGTGGGCTCCCAACAAGATTTGGGCTCCTGCTTCTAAGCAGACTATTGCGCGCTGGATTTGTAATACGATTCAGCAGGCTCATTCTATGGCAGGTTTGCCGTTACCGAAATCGGTAAAAGCCCATTCTACCAGGAAGGTGGACTCATCCTGGGCGGCTGCCCGTGGAGTCTCGGCGTTACAACTTTGCCGAGCTGCTACTTGGTCAGGTTCAAACACCTTTGCGAGGTTTTTCAAGTTTGATACCCTGGCTGAGGAAGACCTCTTGTTTGGTCAATCGGTGCTGCAGAGTCATCCGCACTCTCCCGCCCGTTCTAGAGCTTTGGTATAAACCCCATGGTTCTTGAAGCATCCCCAGCATCCTCTAGGACGTATGAGAAAATAGGATTTTAATACCTACCGGTAAATCCCTTTCTCTAAGTCCATAGAGGATGCTGGGCGCCTGTCCCAGTGCGGGCTGTATCTGCAGTTTGGTTATAGTTACGCTCATGTTGCGTTGAGTTCAGTCAATCTGTGACTGTTATTGGTCATGCCGTTGCATGCGTTGTTTGTTGAATGCCATGTTGTACGGCGTGTTGGAGGTGTGAGCTGGTATGTTTCTCACCTTAGTTTAAAATAATTAAATCCTTTTCCTCTAAATGTCCGTCTCCCTGGGCACAGTTCCTATAACTGGAGTCTGAGGGAGGGGCATAATAAGGACGTATTAACATCACTGTGGACCCTGCTATTCCGAACAAAGGGGTCTATGTGTGTATATGTGTATATATTTGTATGTATGTAAATATATATACAGTGTGTGTGTGTGTGTGTGTGTGTGTGTGTATATATATATATATATATATATATTTTTTTTTTTTTTTTAATATAATAATGCTGAAGTAACATTCTTTATTCTCATGTGCTGAACCCTTTATTTGAGAAAGTCTGGGTCAGCCTTGACAAGATGGTTTCAAATCCTCAAGTAGATTACGATTGTTTATTCTTTTCCCGCCGCAGATAGAATAAAGTGGGAGTCATCCCCTGTTCTGCACGGGGCCCTGTCACAAAGCCAGCGGATCATATGTAGGAAGCTACGTTATATTATAGTTATGTGTCCACACGTACGTCGGTTAGACCAGCCATTACATGCGCATGGGGGAGTAGTAGTATTCAAAAATGGTCGGTTGCCTGGTCATCCGTTATAGATACCCTGGGGAGAGATGGGATACTCCTTACGTTGGGTCATATCAAGGACCCTGCAGTATGCTTTCGTGTGACTGCAAGGGATAGAGGACTCTTGGGTTCGCGGGCCGATTCCATGGCGGTCTCGGCTAGGAGGACGTTGTGGATTCACCAATGGAATGCTGAGGCTGACTCCGAGAAGATATGGAGTCTCTTCCCGATGAAGGTGAAGCCTGGTTTGGTGACGGCCTAGTTAGTTTGATCTCGGCAGATGCCGCTGGTAAGTCTACCTTCTGGGCCTATGTTCCCTCACAACGGATGATGACGCATAATTGTCGGATGCAGTCATGTTGGCCCAATATATACTGATTCCCCTTTTTCTTTGCAGGTAGAGGAAGGAGAAAAGGGAAGAGGTCAGCAGCCTCTTCAAGGTCACAGGAGCAGAAATCATCCTCTGTTTCTGCCAGATCCACCGCATGACGCTGGGACTCTTGCGGGAGCCCACACCGGTGGGGCCACGTCTAAAACTTTTCAGTCAGTCCTGGAACGGACTTGGACCCGTGGGTTTTACGAATAGTGTCCCAAGGGTGCATACTGGAGTTTCCAGGCGTTTTCCCTCACCAATCTTTCAATATTACCGATTCTCCTCCGGATGGGGAGGTAGTATGCGACGCAACACAAGAGTTGTGTCAGGATCAGGTCATTGTCCTGGTGTACCCTGTCACAATAGGGAGAAGGCTGTTATTCAAGCCTCTTCGTGCTCCCGAAGCCAGACGGCTAGGTCAGACCAATCCTAAATCTGACATCCCTCAATTTCTACTTAAAGAAATTCAAATCCAAGATGGAATCTCTCAGGGCAGTGATATCCAATCTGGAAAAAAGATAAAGGAGGTCTAATTACATTTTCCTCCGCATTAGATTTACCTGAGGTTTGCTATTCAGGATGGTCATTACCAATTTCACCAGGGTGATGGCGGTAATGATGGTTCTCCTTCTCTAGTACGGAGTCACATTTATCCCGTACTGGGACGGTCTCCTGATAACGGCGAGTTCAAGAAACCAGTTGGTGCAAAACGTTGCACTCTTCCTGACAGTTCTTCAACAACAGGGTTGGCTCCTGAACTTGCCAGAATCACTGATGGTCCCATCGACGCGGTTGTCGGTTTTAGGAATAATACTTTACTACAGAGAGTTTTTTTCTTCCAGTGGAAAAGGCTCTGGCGATCCAGAGTCTGGTCATACAAATTCCGAGACCAGCAGGAGTGTCAATCCATCAATACATTAGAAAAGATGGTTGCGGCTTACAAGGCCATTCAGTTGGCAGGTTCCTTGCCAGGGTGTTCTAGTGGGTCCTGTTGGACAAGTGGTCCGGTTCCCACCTACACATGCACCGGAGGATAATCCTGTATTCCAGGACTAGAGTGTCACTCCTGTGGTGGCAGCGCAGTTCTCACCTCCTAGAGGGGCGCGGGTTCGGGATCCAGGAGTGGATCCTAGTGACCACGGATGCATACCTCCGAGGCTGGGGAGCAGTCACACAGGGCGGAAAACTTCCAAGGAAGATGGTCAAGTTAGGAAACTTGTCGCCACACAAACGGTATAGAGTTAACGGCCGTTAACAGCAGTTTTCTACAAACGAAAAATAGAGCAGCAATTGCAGATGCCACAAGGTTTTTCCGCTAGTAACAAAAAAACAAAAAAAACAGACAAGCGCACTGTCAGCGATGTTCGTTCCAAGAGTGGACAACGGGGACGCAGACTTCATCAGCAGACACGATCTCCCTACAGGAGAAGGGGGGCCTCCTCCAAGTAGTCTTCGAAGAGGTGACATGTCATTGGGATGTAGGCATGATGGCATCTCGTATTCACAAGAAGTTTCAGAGTCCAGGTCAAGGGACCCTCAAACAATAACAGTGAATGCTCTGGTGACACCGTGGGTGTTTTTTAGTTGGTATATGTATTCCCTCCGGTTTCTCTCATTCCAAAGGTTCTGGGATTATGAAAAGTACAGAAATTCGAGCGAGCCTCATTGTCCCAGACTGGTCAAGGGGAGCTTGGTACCCAGATCTAAGATCCCTGGCCTTTTCCTTTGCGCGAGGACCTGTTGCGGCGGGGGCCGTGCGTCTATTAGTACGACATGGCGGTTAAACGCTAATTCCTAGTCCGTAAGGGTATTTCCAAGGAAGTAGTTCCCACTATTATTCGGGCTAGAAAAGGGGTAACGTCTAAAACATTACTACTGTATTTGGAGAAAATAAGTTTCTTGGTGGGAGTCCAAGAAGAATCCTACGGCAGAGTTCAGCTAGGACGTTTTCTCTATTTTCTACAAGCAGGGTGGATGCGGGCCTAAAGTTGGGCTCAATTAAAATCGGCCTTATTGGTTTTCTTTCAGAATCATTTGGACTCACTTCAGGCTGTCGTGTAAGGCGTGTTGCACATCCGACCTCCTTTTATGCCCCAGTGGCACCATGGGATCTTAATGTGGTGTTGCAGTTCCTTCAATCACATTGGTTTGAACCTTTATGTAAGGTGGAGTGTAATTCCTCACTTGGGAAGTGGTCATCAGGTTGGCCTTGGCATACGCAAGGCGAGTGTCTGAGTTAGCGGCCTGATCTCACAAGAGACCTTATTTGATCTTCCATGAAGATAGAGCAGTATTGGTAACTCGTCAACGATTCCTACCGAAGGTGGTTTCTTCCTTCTACATGGACCAACCTATTGTGGTGCCTGTGGCTACTGACGCCTTCGCTGAGTCGAGGTCTCTGGATGTGGTTAAAGTTTTGAAGTTTTGTCGCCAGGACGGCTCAGATTAGGAAAACGGAGGCTCTGTTTGTCCTGTAGGTTCCCGACAAAGATTGGCGGTCCTGCTTCCAAGCAGACCATTGCGCGCTGGATCTGTGGTGCGATTCTGCATGCTCATTCCGCGGCTGGATTGCCGTTACCGAATTCGGTGAAGGCCCATTTTACTAGAAGGGTGGGCGAGACCTGGGCAGCTGCCCGGGGGATCTCGGCATTACAACTTTGCTGAGCAGCTGTTTGGTCTGGTTAAAACACTTTTGCAATGTTTTACAAGTTTGATACCCTGGCCGATGAGGACCTCATGTTTTTTCAATCGGTGCTGCAGAGTCATCCGCACTCTCCCGTCCGTTTTAGAGCTTTGTTATAACCCCATGGTTCTTGAAGTGACACCAGCATCTCTAGGACGTGTGAGAAAATAGGATTTTAATAGCTACCGGTAAATCCTTTTCTCTTAGTCAGTAGAGGATGCTGGGCGCCCGTCCCAGTGCATACTGTATCTGCAGTTATTGGTTGTGGTTACACACAGGTTGTGTTACGGTTTTTGTCAGCATAGTGCTGAAAATTCTTCATGCCGTTGGCTTGTGTTTTATTGAATGCCACGTTCTGCGGCATGCTTGAGGTGTGAGCTGGTAAGATACTCACCATGGTTTAACAATAAATCCTTTTCCTTAAAATGTCCATCTCTCTGGGCACAGTTTCCTTAAACTGGAGTCTGGAGGAGGGGCATAGAGGGAGGAGCCAGGTCACACCCTTTGAAAGTCTTAAAGTGCCCATGTCTCCTGCGGATCCCGTCTATACCCCATGGTTCTTGAAGTGACCCCAGCATCCTCTACGGACTAAGAGAAAAGGATTTACCGGTAGGTATTAATCCTATTTTCGCTCCTGTGGTGGCTATACAGTTCTCACCTACTAGAGGGACACAGGTACGGGATTCAGGACTGGGTCCTGGTAACTACGGATGCAAGTCTCCGAGGCTGGGGAGCTGTCACTCAGGGGGAAAGCTTCCAAGGAAAATGGTCAAGTCAGGAAGCCTGCCTTCACATAAACGTGCTGGAATTGAGAGCCATTTACAACGGCCTTCAACAAGCGGTACATCTTCAAGATCATCCCGTGAAGATCCAGTCGGACAATGTAACAGCAGTCGCGTACATAAACAGGCAGGGTGGATTGAAAAGCAGAGCGGCAATGGCAGAGGTGATGAAGATCCTCCTTTGGGCAGAAAGACATGTAAAGGCTCTGTCGGCAATTTTCATTCCGGGAGTAGACAACTGGGAATCAGACTTCCTCAGCAGACACGATCTCCATCCAGGAGAGTGGGGCCTCCACCAAGAAGTCTTCGCAGAGGTGACAAGACTTTGGGGAGTTCCTCAAGTAGACATGATGGCATCTCGTCTCAACAAGAGGCTTCAGAAATATTGTTCCAGGTCGAGAGACCCTCAAGCAATAGCAGTGGATGCGCTAGTGACCCAGTGGGTATTCCAGTCAGTGTATGTCTTCCCTCCACTTCCGCTGATCCCAAAAGTTCTCAGGATCATAAGAAGAACAAGGGTTCGAGCAATCTTTATTGCCCGAGACTGGCCAAGGAGGGCTTGGTACCCAGATCTTCAGGAGTTGCTCATAGAAGATCCTCGGCCTCTTCCTCTTCGCGAGGACCTGCTGCAGCAGGGGCCATGGGTGTATCAAGACTTACCGCGGCTACGTTTGACGGCATGGCTGTTGAGCGCCGAATCCTAGCCCGAAAGGGTATTCCCAAGGAAGTCATCCCCACCCTTATTCAGGCCAGGAAAAGAGTAACGTCGAAACATTACCACCGTATTTGGAGAGAATGTGTCTTGGTGTGAATCCAAGAAGGCTCCTACGGAAGAGTTTCAGTTGGGACGTTTTCTCCATTTTCTGCTGGCTGGTGTGGAGGCGGGCCTCCGATTGGGGTCAATCAAGGTCCAGATTTCAGCCTTTTCAGTGTTCTTCCAAAAACAATTGGCCTCTCTTCCAGAGGTTCAGACCTTCGTGAAAGGGGTTCTGCACATCCAGCCTCCATTTGTGCCTCCAGTGGCACCATGGGACCTTAACGTGGTGTTGCAGTTCCTTCAATCGGTTTGGTTTGAGCCTCTACAAGAGATAGAGCTGAAGTTTCTCACTTGGAAAGTGGTGATGCTTTTGGCATTGGCATCCGCACGGCGGGTGTCTGAATTAGGGGCCTTACCTGATCTTCCATGAAGATAGGGCAGAGTTGAGAACTCGTCAACATTTTCTTCCAAAGGTGGTTTCATCTTTCCACATAAACCAACCTATTGTGGTGCCAGTGGCTACTGACACATTCACTGAGTCAAAGTCTCTAGATGTGGTTACGGCTTTGAAGATTTATGTCGCTAGAACAGCTCGAATACGGAAAGCAGAGTCTTTGTTTGTCGTGTATGCTCCCAACAAGATTGGGTGTCCTGCTTCCAAGCAGACTATTGCGCGTTGGATCAGAGGTACGATTCAGCACGCTCATACTACGGTTGGATTGCCGTTGCCGACGTCGGTGAAGGCCCATTCCACTAGGAAGGTGGGCTCATCCTGGGCGGCTGCCCGGGGGGTCTTGGCATTGCAACTTTGCTGAGCTGCTGCTTGGTGGGGGCCCAAACACATTTGCTAAATTCTACAAGTTTGACACCTTGGCCGATGAAGACCTCAAGTTCGGTCAATCGGTGCTGCAGGGTCATCTGCACTCTCCCGCCCGTTTTGGAGCTTTGGTATAAACCCCATGGTCATGAAGTGGACCCCAGCATGCTCTAGGACGTATGAGAAAACAGGATTTTGATACCTACCGGTAAATCCTTTTCTCCTAGTCCGTAGAGGATGCTGGGCGCCCGTCTTAGTGCGTACTTGACCTGCAGTTTTTTTTTTTATTAGAGTTACACAAGTTGTGTTATATTAGTTTCAGCATGTTACTGTAATTGGTTCATACCTGTTGGCGTGTGTTCTGTTGAATGCCATGTTGTGCGGCATGGTTGAGGTGTGAGCTGGTATGTATCTCACCACTAGTATTAAAGTAAATCCTTTCCTCTAAATGTCCGTCTTCCTGGGCACAGTTCCTATAACTGAGGTCTGGAGGAGGGGCATAGAGGGAGGAGCCAGTTCACACCCATTGAAAAGTCTTAAGAGTGCCCATGGCTCCTGCGGAACCGTCTATACCCCATGGTCATGAAGTGGACCCCAGCATCCTCTATGGACTAGGAGAAAAGGATTTACCGGTAGGTATCAAAATCCTGTTTTTTATATATATATAGTTGTATTTCTCTTGCGCCTAATTACTACTATTTATTGAATTGACGTTACATCACCATCCATGCCCGAGCAATAGAGATTTTAGCCATCCATGCCCAAGCAAATAGAGACTTTAGCTAAAACACAGACATGTATCATACACTGCTTACAGTATTTATCAACATAGTCGTCATAAGACATTCCCAGAGAACACATCGCTGGAGTAAATAGTGGTCGGGGAATATCTAGTTCAGACAAAACTGACCTAACCTGGTCCCAGAGCTGATTAACTAAATGATAATCCCACAGCAAGTGCCAAAATGACCCAACCTCCGTATGAAACTTTGGAAAACAATCAGTATAACAACCCTCAAATATAAATAATTGAACATGTGGACTCTCAATAGATACCGAGGAAAGTCTAAGAGACTCCAATGCCGCATCCCAAGCATCATCAATAGGGCTCAAATCTGCTTCCCACTGAGCTTTATGTCTAGGTAGATTATCAGTATGGAGAAAAGACAACAAAAATAAATTTGATCAGGATAAAGATTTACGGTGCCCAAGAGTCAATAAAAAAGTTTTCAATGGTCAGGAGGCCAATATAGGTTGTGCATGTTGGAACTGGGAAGTTAGGGCATGCCTGAGCTGTAAGTGACAATAAAAATATGCAGGTGACAGGGAGTAAGTTTGTCTGAACTGTTCAAATGAGTGGAGAACCGAATTGTCATATAACAGTCCAATAGTGGAAATGCCCACAGATTGCTAGACTAGGGGAAGCTGTAATGTAGTCAACTAAGACAATACAGAAAAGCTACTCAAGAGAG
Source organism: Pseudophryne corroboree (assembly GCF_028390025.1). Classification (NCBI taxonomy): domain Eukaryota; kingdom Metazoa; phylum Chordata; class Amphibia; order Anura; family Myobatrachidae; genus Pseudophryne; species Pseudophryne corroboree. The sequence continues at coordinate 636,519,532 of NC_086447.1, read as the reverse complement.
TGCTGGGTCTAACCCAGGGGCTCCCACCATAGCCAAAACCTGTTCTAATTTTTAATTGCCTGTTTTCATAAGGGAGGGCCGGATGCAATAATTCTGCCTGCTAATAACACTTGCAAGGGAGTGAATCCAGGGTATGATTGGGACACAAGAAGAAAATGCAAGGCATCACTGGAGGCATCCTGAAGCCATAACTGCATGTTTAGGCTGCATAATAGTAATACTGGAAGCGCAGGAGTGCAAGACCCCCAGTATTTTGTGTTCTAGTTAGGGTGGCTAAACTGATTTGAGGACGGCGGTTCCCCCAAACCATCATGGAAAGGAGACTGTTCAGTTTACGAAAAATGCAAGTAGGCAGAAAAACGGGAATGTTGAAGTATAGATACAAACTTGGGTTGTACAACCATCTTTATTAAATTAACCTCTCCCGGTAACTGTAATGGGAAGTTGGCCCCATGCCCTAATTTTATCCTTAGCATAGGCAAAAGGATGGTCTTGTATTAAGGGTTCCGAAATCGGAGTGTGTGTTAGTTATCCAAACGCCTAAATATTTAAATTGGACTACCCAACATAAAGGAAGGGAAATAATGAGGGTCAGGGGACAGCTGCCTGTAAGGGGCATAATATGACACTTGTCCCAGTTAATTTTGAGCCAAAAATAAACACCAAATAATTCTGTGACTTGAAAGGCCACTGGCAGAGCGGGGACATAATTAGATATTCATATATAAGAAGGTCATCAGCATACAGACCTACTTTGTTGTTCCCTATCGGATACTCGCAAACCAGTGATGGCTGGATGTGACCATATGATACAGGCCAGGGGCTCCTCAGCCAGAGAAAATAGGGACTGTGACAAGGAGCAGTCTTGACGAGTACCACGGGCTAAGGAGGAAGAGGTAGATAGGAAGCCATTCACAGAAAGTCTGGCACTCGGCTTATCGTACAGCAGTTGTAACTACTTTAGATATATATATGGGCCAAAACCAAATTGGTGCATGACCTCCCACAGGAAGGGCCACTCCACAGAATCAAATGCTTTGGCTGCGTCTAGGGACACTACAACTGAGGAGGACTCCTCCCCGTGGGAGAACTGCATGTGGGTATACAACCAACAAATGTTAAGGGTAGTTGACATACCAGGCACAGAGCCACACTGATCTGAATGAATTACTGTCTTTATGACTTTATTGAGATGAATGGACAGGATTTTAACATCTGTAAGGAAGTAAGGATATGGGACAATAAGAGTCTGGGAGTGTATGATTTTTCCCTGGTTTGGGGAGGACAGTAATGATTGCCTCGGACAGCCCTCTTCAAAGATACCATTGACTATTTCTCCTTCGTCCTAGAGGATGCTGGGGACTCCAAAAGGACCATGGGGTATAGACAGGATCCGCAGGAGACATGGGCACTTTAAGACTTTAATGGGCGTGAACTGGCTCCTCCCTCTATGCCCCTCCTCCAGACCTCAGTTAGATTCTGTGCCCAGAGGGGAGCTCTACAGCGTTTCTCTAGAAAATACTTTTGTTAGGTTTCTTATTTTCAGGGAGCACTGCTTGCAACAGGCTTCCTGCTTCGTGGGACTGAGGGGAGAGAAGTAGACCTACTTCTGTGAGTTCAAAGGCTCTGCTTCTTAGGCTACTGGACACCATTAGATCCAGAGGGTCTGATCCCTTGGTGCGCCTAGCTGTTCGTTCCCGGAGCCGCGCCGCCGCCCCCCTCACAGAGCCTGAAGAGAGAAGCCGGGTGAGTAAAGAAGCAAGAAGACTTCAAAGGCGGCAGAAGACTTCAGATCTTCCGTAGGTATCGTGCAGCGCGCCATTGCTGCCTTACACAAGCGGCACTACATGGGTGCAGGGCGCAGGGGGGGCGCCCTGGGCAGCAATAAAACCTCATATTAACCTGGCTATATGTATATACATTGCCAAAACACTGGACCGAAGCGCGCCATATAGGGGGCGGGGCTTCCTCAGCTCAAACCAGCGCCATTTTCTCCACAGCACAGCTGCAGAGACGCTGCTCCTGGCCCTTCACTGCGACCACAAGTAACAGGGTGCACAAAACGAGGGGGGGCACGGCAATTTGGTGTTGATTACTGTTAAATAGAAAGCGCTTACAGGTCTGGGGCATTTGTTAATTCCTTCAGACCGGTGGGGCGATGGGTGTGAGCTGGCAAACTCCCTTTCTGTCTCTCTGAGGGACCTTACTGTGGGTCTGTCCCCTTTAGCCCAGTGTGTTTGGGGGTGTCAGTACGTGTGTGTCGACATGTCTGAAATGTAATGCTTTTTCCAGGAGGAGGCAAGTGAGGGAGCAGTACAGAATGTGGGAGTGACTCCGTCGGCACCGCCGACTGCTGATTGGGTAAATATATGGGAAGTTTTAAATGCAAGTGTGGCTTTATTGCATAAGAGGCTAGACAATTCTGAGTCTCAGAACCAAGCATAGAAACATAGAATTTGACGGCAGATAAGAACCACTTGGCCCATCTAGTCTGCCCCTTTTTTATTTTATCCTTTAGGCAATCTCAACCCTTTTTTAACCTTAATTCTTTGTAAGGATATTCATATGCCTGTCCCAAGCATGTTTAAATTGCCCTACAGTCTTAGCCTCTACCACCTCTGATGGGAGGCTATTCCACTTATCCACTACCCTTTCTGTGAAGTAATTTTTCCTTAAATTTCCCCTGAACCTCCCCCCCTCCAGTCTCAATGTATGCCCTCGAGTTCTAATACTTCTTTTCCTTTGAAGAATGTTTCCCTCCTGAACTTTAAGACCCTTGATATATTTGAAAGTTTCTATCATGTCCCCCCTTTCCCTTCTCTCCTCCAAACTATACATGTTAAGATCTTTTAGCCTTTCCGGGTAAGTTTTGTGATGTAGGCCATGCACCATTTTAGTTGCCCTTCTTTGTACACTCTCTAATGTATCTATATCCTTCTGGAGATAGGGTCTCCAGAACTGGACACAGTATTCCAGATGGGGCCGTACCAATGACCTATACAGTGGCACTATCACTTCTTTTTTCCTGCTACTGATTCCTCTCCCTATGCAACCAAGCATCTGACTTGCCTTTCTCATTGCTTTGTTGCATTGCTTTCCTGCCTTCAAGTCACTTGAAATAGTGACTCCTAAATCTCTTTCCTCCTCAGTAGTTTCCATTATAGTACCCTTGATACTATACTTAGCCTTTGGGTTTTTGAGACCCAAGTGCATGATTTTGCATTTTTTAGCATTAAACTGTAGTTGCCACGTTCTTGACCATTTCTCAAGCCTACCTAGGTCATTAATCATTTGTTTGACCCCTCCCGGTGTGTCTACCCTGTTGCATATCTTTGTATCATCTGCAAAAAGGCATATCTTCCCTTCAATACCATCTGCAATGTCACCAACAAAGATATTAAAGAGAACTGGACCAAGTACAGATCCCTGGGGTACTCCACTGGTAACATTTCCCTCCATAGATTGCACTCCATTAACTACGACTGTCTGTTTCCTATCCTGCAACCAGGTTCTTATCCATTTAACTGATTTATAATCCACCCCCAGGCTTTCAAGTTTATTTAGCAGTCTGCGATGTGGGACAGTGTCAAATGCCTTACTAAAGTCCAGATATGCTACATCTACAGCTCCCCCTTGATCTATTATTTTCATCACAGAGTCAAAAAAGTCAATAAGATTTGTTTGGCATGATCTCCCACCAGTAAATCCATGCTGTTTTGGATCCTGTAAGTTGTTTGATTTAAGATATTCCACTACTCTTTCTTTTAATAGTTTTTCCATTACTTTCCCTACTACTGATGTAAGGCTTACTGGTCTGTAGTTACTTGCTTCTTCCTTGCTTCCACTTTTGTGCAGTGGAACTACATTTGCTCTTTTCCAGTCCTCTGGAATAGCACCTGTATTTAGTGACTGGTTAAATAATTCTGTTAAAGGTGTAACCAGCACATCTTTTAGCTCTTTGAGTATCCTTGGGTGTATCCCATCTGGTCCCATTGATTTATCCACTTTTAGTTTTGAAAGTTCTGTTAGGACCTTCTCCTCTGTAAATGTATTTTCATCTACCTTATTTTTATGAATGTCCTTGCAACTTAACTGTGGCCCCATCCCTTCTTCTGTAGTAAATACTGAGCAAAAATAATTATTTAGGTGATCTGCTATTGCCTTGTCTCCCTCCACCAAATGCCCACTCTCTGTCTTAAGTCTTATTATTCCTCCATTTGATTTTCTCCTTTCACTTATATACTTAAAAAAAGTTTTGCCCCCTTTATCTACTGACTGGGCCATTTTCTCCTCAGCTTCTGCCTTTGCACGTCTGATCACTTTCTTAGCATCCTTTCCGTCTGTCCAGATACACCTCTTTGTCGTTATTATTTTGAGTCTGTTTGTATTTCCTAAAAGCCATCTTTTTTGCTTTCACACTAGTTGATACTTCTTTTGTGAACCACACTGGCTTCCTTTTCCTGGTGCTTTTCCTAACCATTTTGATATAAAGGTCTGTTGCACTTAGCATTGCACTTTTCAGTTTTTTCCACCTCTCCTGCACTCCTTCCAAGTTCCTCCAGTCTGCCAATGAATCACTTAAACATCTCCCCATTTTTGCAAAGTCAGCATTTCTAAAATCCAACACCTTTTGTTTTTGTGTGACAGGAGTTGGATCCTGTCTTTATACTAAACCATACTGCTTGATGATCACTGGATCCCAGGTGCTCACCCACATATATATCAGATATCCTATCACCATTTGTAAGAATTAGATCTAATATTGAGTCTTTGCGAGTGGGCTCCCTCACCAATTGCTTGAGAGATGCTCCCTGTAAGGAATGTAAAAATTTGCCACTTGTAGCAGAACTTGCAAAACACCCCTCCCAATTTACATCAGGTAAATTAAAGTCTCCCATGATTATGACTTCTCCCTTAAAAGCCATTTTAGAGATGTCCAACAATAGGTTCCTGTCCAAATCCTGCCCCTGGCCTGGTGGTCTATAGATCACCCCAATGCGAATAATGTCCTTCTTCCCAGTTTCTATGGTGACCCAAAGGGCCTCAGTTTTGGCTTCAATATTTTGTATTAAAGTAGCATTTATGCTTTTTTTTTTTTACATATATTGCTACCCCTCCTCCTATTCTTCCTATTCTATCTTTCCTAAATAAATTGTATCCTGGTATAGCTAAGTCCCAGTCATGATTCTCATTGCACCAAGACTCTGTAATTGCCACAAAATCCAGGTTATCCCTTCTCATTATTGCAATTAGCTCTGGAATTTTGTCTCCTAAGCTCCTAGCATTTGCACACATAGCTTTAAGAATTTTGTCTGTGCATTTGTTATTAGTAGCCATGTCCAGAGCGTACAAAATAAATGACAAGTTTAAAGTTGAAAATACCTGTTTGGGGATGTTGCTCAGTATTTGTTTTCTTTTACTAATCGGTAATCATACTCTGTCCTTTACACCATGACTACACCTTACTAAATATAAAGATATAGTACACCTGACCACAATGGTAAATGTTAAAAGGAGGTAAACACCAGTCAGTATGCAATAATAAAATGTTTCACCGAGCAACTTCCCCACACATGCAATGACATTTACAAGAAATCATTACATCAAGAAACATACATAAGTTTGCCTAAGAGAGAACTGTAGTGAGCAGATTGGGGATGCCTTTTCATAGGTTTTTTAAAAACAGATAATATGCATAAGATGAATTACATACTTTTGGAGGCATTAAAGCAGTCCTTTTGTGGTAGTGTTGGTGTGTTGATGTTTCCCTTCTGTTTTCCTTCGGTATAACGCTATTTTTATAATAACACTTTTATGTCAGCACTTCTATGGAAGCACGACCAGAAGATGGCTATCCAGCCGTATACTAGACTTCAAATAGGAACAATATCCATGTGAATGCAATGATTGCAAACTCCACCCAATACAACCCCCCCTTTAAGCTAAGGCCATAAATTAGCTTAGAAAAACAGACATTACATACCAATAAGGCAGCCAACTATATCTTTACAAAGAGAAAAACAAACAAACAAAAAAAAACTCGCCTTTTCAATATACCTAGACTATTCAATCATGATATTCATTTGACATAATCAGCAAATGCAGTACAACTTGCTGGGATGTGTAGTTCCACGAATCATACCTAGACTATTCAATCATGATATTAATTTGACATAATCAGCAAATGCAGTACAACTTGCTGGGATGTGTAGTTCCACGAATCATACCTAGACTATTCAATCATGATATTCATTTGACATAATCAGCAAATGCAGTACAACTTGCTGGGATGTGTAGTTCCACGAATCATACCTAGACTATTCAATCATGATATTCATTTGACATAATCAGCAAATGCAGTACAACTTGCTGGGATGTGTAGTTCCACGAATCATACCTAGACTATTCAATCATGATATTCATTTGACATAATCAGCAAATGCAGTACAACTTGCTGGGATGTGTAGTTCCACGAATCATACCTAGACTATTCAATCATGATATTCATTTGACATAATCAGCAAATGCAGTACAACTTGCTGGGATGTGTAGTTCCACGAATCATACCTAGACTATTCAATCATGATATTCATTTGACATAATCAGCAAATGCAGTACAACTTGCTGGGATGTGTAGTTCCACGAATCATACCTAGACTATTCAATCATGATATTCATTTGACATAATCAGCAAATGCAGTACAACTTGCTGGGATGTGTAGTTCCACGAATCATACCTGTTGAGCACAAAGAGTGATGAGGAGTTGGTTCACAAAGTTCACAATCGACAACAGCTGATGATATAACTTAACGCAGGTATAACGCTATTTTTATAATAACACTTTTATGTCAGCACTTCTATGGAAGCACGACCAGCCGATGGCTATCCAGCATGGAGACAATCCATGGGTGAGGTTTTCTCACAGTCTCAGGCCCCCTCAGGGTCTCAGAAACGTCAATTAACCCAGGTAGCAGACACAGATACCGACAAGGATTCCGACTCCAGTGTCGACTATAATGATGCCAAGTTACACCCTAAAGTGGCTAAGAGTATTCAGTACATGATTGTGGCTATTAAAGATCTGTTACATATCACGGAAGACCTGTCAATCGTCTTATTCTTTTCTTACTTTAGACGTCCAGAGCCTGTACTCCAATATCCCACACCTATTGGGGTTACAGGCTATTCAAGAGTCTCTACAAAAAGATGGTGACCTCTCAGAGAAACACGAGAGATTTCTTCTTGACTCTATTCTTTTCATTCTTCAACACAATTTTTTTCTGTTCTTAGACACCTTTTATTTGCAAGTCATGGGGACGGCCATGGGGACCAGGTTTGCGCCGAGCTATGCCAACCTTTATATGGGGCGGGTCGAGGACCGCCATATTTGGGGGGGCGGGCTCGGTGATCGTCTGGTCTTCTATGGCCGTTACATAGACTATCTATTTATTATTTGGGATGTGGATCTTTCCACTGCCACTGAGTTTGTGAATTCTCTCAACACGAACACTTATAATTTAGTTTTCTCTCACACTTTTCATTCCTCCCGGATCAACTTCCTGGATGTGACCCTAGAGATAATTGACAACAAAATCCAAACATGTAATTATGTAAAGGAGGTAGGCAGTGATGCCTACCTACACTTCAAAAGTGCACATTATTTGCCATGGAAAACGAACATACCTAAAGGCCAATTAATGCGCCTAAAGAGAAACTGTTCCATGGTGGATAAATTTAACAGCCAAGCAGGAGATATGCTTACGGCATTTGAAACTAGAGGATATCCCAAATATCTACTAGAAACTGCATTTGAACAAGTAACATCCATGGAGAGAACACAAATGTTGCAACCAAAAATAAAAGGTACAGAAAACCGTAAGGGGATAGAATTTGCATTTATTTCGAAGTATAATAATTGTTCTGGGAAAATTAAACAAATTGTTAAGAACAACTACAATATTTTGAAATCTGATCCAATTCTTAAAAACCTTATTCCAACAGATCCTAATTTTATTTTCAAGAAAAATTGGTCCTTGAAAACGCTACTTGCTTCTAGTTGTGTTAAACCAATTGATAAACAGGATAATAAGATGGTTAATAACGGGTGGTTACAGAAACAGTGTGGCTTTTTCAAATGTGGTAAAAGCCGATGCACAACATGCCAACATGCTATTAACAGGATAATAAACCTGCCCCAATTTATCTCAGAAAAAGAGCAGAAAATCTCGTCTTTATCAACTGCGATACCAGTTGGGTTGTATATGTGCTCATTTGTGGTTGTAATCTTAAATATATAGGGAGGACCACCAGACCCCTGAAAATTCGCCTGATGGAACATCGGAGAAATATACTAAAGAAATTACAAAATCATAGTGTACCGAGACATTTCTCCATGTTCCATGAGGGTAACCCGAGTTCTTTAAGGGTACTAGGTTTGGAGCATATTCCATCTACCTATCGGGGTGGCGATCGGTTTAATAGACTTTGTAGGCAAGAGGTATTCTGGACCTTTCAACTCAATACGCTTCATCCACAGGGTCTTAATGAGGCACTTGAACTCAATTCGGTCCTATAGGGTTCAGCCGTTGCACCCAGTCCACGGAATAGTCCATGTAGCTATTGGGTTCCGTGGACAGATGGTATCGGTGATCTCTGTGGGTTTCCAACTGGGTTCCTTGGTATTACAGTAGGAATTGTTTCTCCTTCCCTTCTCCCCCCCCCCCCCTCGCCCCCCAACCCCCACCCGTCCCCCCCTTATATTCTTGTTTATACAATTCACCTAATGATTTTCTCTAAGGGTATCATGTAAAAGATCAGAAATGATTATTTAGAAAATAGAATAGTCAAATATAAAAAATATATCCCTTTATCTGTCCTTGATATTGTATATGATAGTTTTTAGTATTTTTTGCAGAATATACTTGCTTTGGAAGTTATGCAAGGAATGCCTTGAAGTATTTTTAATCCTTCTATATATTTCATCCTATTTGTAATGGGGGTGTCTAATGAATTTATTGTATACCTTTCATTATCAAAAATGGGCATTCTGTTCCCTTTTCCAAACAGTCCCTATTATTAGTCATATAAATTGTGTGTTTTACTAAGGGCAAAATTGCCCATACCTCTAATGGTGTTCTTGCGGTCTGGGGTTGAACACTTATCTATAACCAATCAATGTTTATTTGGGTCCGGTCATGTGACCAACTAAAAATCTGGATGTATTGCAGGGTATTGTTGTTTTCTTTGATTGGCTTGTGGAGGACCATTTGGCCGCCTTCGCAATCAGCCCCAGCTGCACGTCATTTTGCACGGCCCCATGGTCCTCTATGAATTCCGGACATGTGACCGCACACGTGACGGGTCACATGAACGGATACTATCATGTGACTATTCACTTCGGCCGCTGATAGGCCGAGTGAGGTCATGCGGTCCCATGATCCTTCACTGATTTTGGACATGTGACCGCGTATGTAATAGGTCACAAGAACTGGTATTACCTCGTGACCGTTGATTCGGCCATCTACAGGCCGAGTGAAGTCATGTGACCATTATGATGGCATTAGTGGGCGTAACAAAACAATTCCACATGACATGTTCTGACCAATGAATTGAATTAAATATGCTCCCATTAGATATAGTCCGATCACGTGATCAGGACTAATTATAAACAAACCATAAATACTATTGTATTAATACACTCTCCAACCAGTTTAAATACATTTTAAATAATCGTTTTGCCTCCTCTATAGTCTAAGATGAATATTTAAATGTTTTTAGTGTGTGTTAAGTTGATTAATTTATTTAGTGTCATCCAATAGGATGTAAGCATGTTTAGATGTACCATATATAAAGGGGATTAGGGCAGTTCATGTACACCTTTGACAAAGCTGCCCAGAGCAGCGAAACGCGTCAGAAGAAACCAACTGCTACATACACTACTACACCAAGAAAGACCTGTGGTTTTACTGCTGCCTTTACAAGCTTCTGGGGTCTTTTCCGGTAATTCATCAATCCGGCTCTATTTCCAAGCTTTTCAAGCCTCTTGTGGACCAGGATACCTATTAAAATTGCGTGGAGTCCAGCTGCATTCAGGCACCATCGCTAGGGATCCTCTCATAGGAACACAAGGCTGGTAACAATGGACAATTTGCCATACTAAAGTCCTCATGTGTGAATCTGACTAATCTATCAGTAACTCGGTCATAAGGTGTTGCAAAAACAGTAGCAGTATTCAGCTAATTTTATTATACCCATGGTTAATGGACATTTTATTCTCATGTGAGATTTGTTAGTTTAAGTGCATTTTAAATTTGTTCTTTTAACACCTATATATTAAATGTGTTCAGGAATTTGAATCTAGCGCTGTTTTTCTCTTTCTCTTACATATCACGGAAGACCCCACTGTCCCTGACACAAGGGTCTGTATGTTTAAGGGAAAGAAGCCTGAGGTAATGTTTCCTCCCTCTCATGAATTGAACGCTCTTTTTGAAAAGGCTTGGGAGTCTCCTGACAAGAGACTGCAGATTCCCAGGAGAATTGCTACGGCGTATCCTTTCCCCTCGCCAGGATAGATTACGGTGGGAACCATCACCCACAGTGGACAAAGCCCTGGTGCGTTTGTCCAAGAAGGTGGCGCTACCGTCCCCTGACACAGCAGCCCTTAAGGATCCTGCGGATCGTAAACAGGAAACTACCTTAAAATCTATTTGTTACTACCGGTACGCTACTCAGGCATCGGCATGGGTGAGTAGCGCTATTGAAAGGTGGGCAGATAGATTGTTATCTGACATGGACACCCTGGGTAGTGACAGCATAGCTATGACCCTGGGTCACATAAGGGACGCAGCGATTTATTTAAGGGACGCTGCGAGGGATATTGGCATCTTGGGATCAAAGGCCAATGCCATGGCAATCTCGGCTAGGAGGGCGTTGTGGACTCATCAATGGAATGGTGATGCTGACTCTAAGAAGGCTATGGAGGCTCTGCCCTACAAAGGTGAAGTTTTGTTTGGTGAGGGCCTCGTGGACCTGGTTTCCACAGCTGCCGCGGGTAAGTCATCCTTTTTGCCTTTTGTCCCTCCACAGCCAAAGAAAACACCTCAGTACCAGATGCAGTCCTTTCGGTCGCATAAGTTCAGAAAAGGACGTGGTTCTTCCTTCCTCGCGGCCAGAGGTAAGGGAAGAGGTAAAAAAAAACCCCGGCTGGGCAAGCTGCCAGGAACAGATGTCCACACCGGTGGGGGCACGTCTTCAACTCTTCAGTCAGGTCTGGGTTCGCTCGGACCTAGATCCTTGGGTGCTGGATATTGTGACCCAAGGATACAAGCTAGGAATTCCAAGACGTGCCTCCGCACCGATTTTTCAAATCGGCCTTACCAGTTTCCGTTCCAGAGAGAGAGGTAGTATGTGCTGCAATACAAAAGCTGTGTCAACAGCAAGTCATTGTCACTGTACCCCAGTCACAACGGGGAGACGGGTTTTATTCAACCCTGTTTGTGGTCCCGAAGCCGGATGGCTCGGTCAGGCCGATTCTGAACTTAAAATCCCTCAAAACTTTATTTAAAAAAATTCAAATTCAAGATGGAGTCTCTCCGAGCAGTGATCTCCAGTCTGGAAGGGGGGGATTTTATGGTGTCGGTCGACATAAAGGATGCGTACCTACTTGTCCGCATATATCCTCATCAGGTGTACCTGAGGTTCGCTGTTCAGGATTGTCACTACCAATTTCAGACGTTGCCGTTTGGTCTTTCCACGGACCCGAGGATTTTCACCAAGGTAATGGCGGAAATGATGAAATGGATGAAATGCTCCTGCGCAAGCAAGGGGTCACAGTTATCCCGTACTTGGACGATCTTCTGATAAAGGCGAGATCACAGGAGCAGTTACTGAAAAGCGTTGCGCTCTCCCTGCAGATCCTGCAACAGCATGGCTGGCTCCTAAATTTACAAAAGTCGCAGTTGATTCCGACAACTCGGCTATCGTTTTTGGGCATGATTCTGGACACCGACCTGCAGAGGATCTTTCTCCCATTGGAAAAAGCTCAGGAAATCCAGAACATGGTCAAGGAACTTCTGAAACCGCCAAGAGTGTTGATTCATAACTGCACTCGAGTGCTGGGAAAAATGGTGGCGGCCTACGGGGCCATTCCGTTTGGCAGGTTCCATGCAAGAACGTTCCAGTGGGACCTGCTGGACAAGTGGTCCAGGTCCCATCTGCAGATGCACCGGAAGATAAGCCTGTCCCCCAGGACCAGGGTTTCTCTCCTGTGGTGGCTACAGAGTTCTCACCTTCTAGAGGGTCGCAGGTTCGGAATCCACGATTGGATTCTGGTGACTACGGACGCGAGTCTCCGAGGTTGGGGAGCGGTCACACAGGGACAAAATTTCCATGGAAAATGGTCAAGCCAGGAAGCTTGTCTGCACGTAAACGTGCTGGAGTTAAGGGCCATCTACAACGGCCTGCGGCAGGCGGAACATCTTCTTCGCGACCGGCACGTCCTGATTCAGTCGGACAACATCACAGCCGTGGCGCGCGTAAACCCCCAGGGCGGAACGAAGAGCAGAGCGGCGATGGCAGAGGCCACCTAGATTCTTCGCTGGGCGGAAAAACATGCAAGCGCTCTGTCAGCGGTCTTCATTCCAGGAGTGAACAACTGGGAAGCAGACTTCCTCAGCAGACACAATCTCCATCCAGGAGAGTGAGGTCTTTGCAGAAGTGGCAAGTCGTTGGGGACTTCCTCAAATAGACATTATGGCGTCTCGCCTCAACAAGAAGCTTCAGACATATTGTTCCAGGTCGAAGGACCCTCAAGCAATAGCAGTGGACGCACTAGTGACACCGTGGGTGTTTCAGTCGGTCTATGTGTTCCCTCTACTTCCACTCATCCCAAAGGTATTAAGGATCATAAGAAGAACAAGAGTTCGGACGATACTCGTTGTTCCAGATTGGCCACGGAGGGCCTGGTATCTGGATCTTCAGGAATTACTCACAGGAGATCCCTGGCCTCTTCCTCTAAGAGAGGACCTGTTACAACAGGGGCCGTGCGTGTTCCAAGACTTACCGCGGTTGCGTTTGACGGCGTGGCGGTTGAGTGCCAAATCCTAGCTAGAAAGGGTATTCCCGGGGAAGTCATCCCCACTCTACTTAAAGCTAGAAAGGAGGTAACGGTGAAGCAATATCACTGTATTTGGAGGAAATGTGTCTTGGTGTGAATCCAGGAAGGCTCCTACGGAAGAATTTCAGCTGGGTCGTTTTCTCCACTTTTTGCAAGCAGGTGTGGATGCGGGCCTGAAGTTAGGCTCCATTAAAGTGCAGGTTTCGGCCTTGTCAATTTTCTTTCAAAAGGAATTGGCCTCGCTTCCAGAAGTTCAGACTTTTGTGAAGGGTGTGCTGCACATCCAACCTCCCTTTGTGCCCCCAGTGCCACCATGGGACCTTAACGTGGTGTTACAGTTCCTTACGTCACATTGGTTTGAACCTTTACAAAAGGTTGAGTTGAAATTTCTCACTTGGAAAGTAGTCATGCTATTGGCCTTGACGTCCGCCAGGCGGGTGTCCGAACTGGCGGCTTTGTTTCACAAAAGCCCCTATTTGATTTTCCACGAGGATAGAGCGGAGTTGAGAACTCGTCAATAATTTTTGCCAAAGGTGGTTTCTTCGTTTCACATGAACCAACCTATTGTGGTACCTGTGGCTACCGAAGCCTTGGCTGATTCCAAGTCTCTCGACGTGGTCAGAGCTTTGAAAATTTATTTAGCCAGAACAGCTCGTGTTAGGAAAACAGAGGCGCTGTTTGTGATGTATGCGGCCAACAAGGTTGGCGCTCCTGCTTTTAAGCAGACTATTGCACGCTGGATCTGTAATACGATTCAGCAGGCTCATTCTACGGCTGGATTGCCGGTACCGAAATCGGTGAAAGCCCATTCCACTAGGAAGGTGGGCTCATCTTGGGCGGCTGCCCGAGGCGTCTCGGCATTACTGCTTTGCGGAGCAGCTACTTGGTCGGGTTCAAACACTTTTGCAAAATTCTACAAGTTTGATACCCTGACTGATGAGGGCCTCATGTTTGCTCAATCGGTGCTGCAGAGTCATCCGCACTCTCCTGCCCGGTCCGGAACTTTGGTATAAACCCCATGGTCCTTTTAGAGTCCCCGGCATCCTCTAGGACGAAGGAGAAAATAGGATTTTAATACCTACCGGTAAATCCTTTTCTCTTAGTCCGTAGAGGATGCTGGGCGCCCGTCCCAAGTGCGGACTCTATCTACAGTAATTGTAAATAGTTACTGCTTGTGTTGCACAAAGGTTGTGTTTTGGTAAAGGTCAGCCTGTTGCTGATCTCTTTGGTTCACGCTGTTAACTGGTTTTAGTTGTATACCATGTTGTACGGTGTGTTGTGGTGTGAGCTGGTATGTATCTCACCCTTAGTTTAACAAAATCCTTTTCCTCAAAATGTCCGTCTCCTCTGGGCACAGTTCCTATAACTGAGGTCTGGAGGAGGGGCATAGAGGGAGGAGCCAGTTCACGCCCATTAAAGTCTTAAAGTGCCCATGTCTCCTGCGGATCCCGTCTATACCCCGTCTATACCCCATGGTCCTTTTGGAGTCCCCAGCATCCTCTACGGACTAAGAGAAAAGGATTTACTGGTGGGTATTAAAATCCTATTTTCTAGCAGTTTCGGGACAAAAAGTTAAGTATGTTTTTTGTATACCTTAATTGGGATGCCATCAGACCCAGGGGCCTCGCTGTCTCCATGGCTTACTTTGGCCTCATACTGTCATAAAAAGTACTTTTTTGTAAGCCTTGAGGCAGCGATTTTTTAAATCGGCAACAAAAGTTTATTAATGCACATATATTGGCAAGCTACTCAATCAGATTGTGATGTCACTCAGGTGCTAAAAGGGAGGGGTAATTCTGTGTAAGAAAAAACATTTTGTTATCCCTAATGCACACTAAGTGAAAAATAATACTATATAATAATCAAATAATATGGAGATCTTAGTTGCGTATATCTGCAGATATAGGGTTAAGCCCCCAGGCCGATCGGCAAGGCGTCTCCGTCACTGAGGGTCCCTAATACAAAAGCAAGTGAACTTTCACAACTTTCTCTTACGTCCTAGAGGATGCTGGGGTCCACATTAGTACCATGGGGTATAGACGGGTCCACCAGGAGCCATTGGCACTTTAAGAGTTTGAGAGTGTGGGCTGGCTCCTCCCTCTATGCCCCTCCTACCAGACTCAGTTTAGAAAATGTGCCTGGAGGAGCCGGTCACAGCTAGGGGAGCTCCATAGGAGTTTCTTTAGTTTTGTTTTTTTGAATAGAGTTTAGGCACAGGGAGGCTGCTGGCAATAGCCTCCCTGCTTCGTGGGACTAAGGGGGGGAGTAGTGTCCGCCCTGAGGGGTGCGAGCCACTAATCTCCGCTGACAGGACACTGAGGGGACAGATCGATCGCCGCCACATGGGATCGCTCACCCCAGCAGCATGCCGCCAACCCCCTTACAGATCCAGAAGACGTCGGTGGCGAGTTAGTCACCGGACCCCTGACAAGCTGGGAGCCGGTGTGAAGATGGCGGCAACAGGGTAGGGAGAGCAGTACTAACTGTGCTCCTGGGCTCAGTGGCACATGGTGAGGGGCGCCCTGAGCCAGCGCATACACCCTGATACTGGTCACTCAGCCTGTCTGGGTCCACGGATCACGGCCAACGATTCACCTCAGGCCAATATAAAAATTCAAATATGAGCGGGAGCTGGTGCCATGGAAGGGGCGGAGCTTCTCAGAGCGGACCCAGCAGCGTTCAGCGCCATCTTTCCTGCATGCAGACGCTGACAGGGGAGAGCTGTCCCTCCACATCGAGTCGAGCTGCCTTGTAATGGTACCGGGGGGTTGTAGAAGGGGGGAAGGCTGTGATTAGACTGTGTAACCTATTAAGGTACACAGAGCTGGTAAGGGGTGTCCTTCTCTCCCAAGGCGCTGTGTGTGGGTTGGCTCCAATCTCTGTGTCTCTCTTGGCATTCTTAGTGGGGACACACTGCCATTTCCCTGTGTGTGTGGGGGGGTGTTTGCTGTCTAGGGATTCTGTGTCATATGCTGCGGAAGAGATGTCCTCTCAGGATGACCCCATTCCATGTAATCAGGATTGCTCTGGTTTAGCACAGATTCCATTCAGAGAACCGGAGTGGTTAACCTCTATCAAGAGTATGATTTCTCAGATTTCTACTAGAGTAGCACAAAATGAAAATGCAACTCAGGTTTTACAGGCCTCTATGGCTGTTTGGTCAGGGTCGGCACCTTCAGGGCCCCCTGGCACGCACTCTCAAAAAGTACTCTTGCCCAGATTATGCAAGACAACACCGACTCTGACACGGTAGACGGTGATGGGGAAGTGCTGAGGGGGGCGGCATCTCTTGCAAAAGGGGTGCAGTTAATGGTTGAAGCCATTAGAGATGTGTTAAATATTGTGGACACAATGCCTGAGCAGGTTCAGGAAGCTTACTTCACTGATACTAAGAAAGCCTCGCTAACCTTTCCTGCATCTAAAGAATTAAATGCTATATTCGAAAAATCCTGGGAAAACCCAGAGAAAAAATTCCAGATTGCAAGAAAAGTTCTGGTTGCATTCCCCTTCCCTAAGGAGGATAGAAAGAAATGGTAAACCCCACCCATAGTTGACGCATCGGTATCCAGACTGTCAAAAAAGGTGGTTTTACCTGTCCCGGGATCTGCCGTGTTGAAAGAACCGGCTGATCGCAAAATTGACACTACGCTCAAATCCATATACACGGCTTCAGGGGCGATATTACGGCCTACTATTGTCTGTGCATGGATTTCTAAAGCTATCGTAAAGTGGTCAGGCACGTTACTTGAGGAATTGGATACTATGGATAAATGTGACGTTGAATTGTTCTTGCGTAACATACAGGATTCTGCGGGATTTACGGTGGAATCCATGAAGGACCTGGGTTCTATGGCTGCTGGGATATCGTCCATGTCGGTCTCAGCTCGTAGATGAATCTGGCTGCACCAATGGTCTGCCTTCATGGAATCCAGGAAAGACGTGGAGAACCTACTCTTCACAGGTCAGGCCCTATTTGGGGAAGCGCTAGATGCTTCCCCAAATAGCTGGTAAGTCACCCTTTCTTCCTTCAGCTGCGCCTGCCACGAAGAAACCTTTTTTTTTCCGGCTACGTCACAGTCCTTTCGGACTCCTAAAACGAGAACAAAAAAGCTGCATAACACCTTCTTTAGAGGTGGGCGGGCAAAATCCCAAAAAAACTGCTGCTGCAGGCTCCCAGGATCAGAAGCCTGCTTCTGGTACATCAAAATCCTCAGCATGACGGTGGACCGCACGGCTTGGAGGAGGGACTGGTGGTGGCGAGGCTCAGAAGGTTCAGTCACATTTGGGTGACGTCGGGCCTGGACCTCTGGGTGCAAGATATTGTGTCCCAGGGGTACAGGCTGAAATTTCAGGAGCTCCCGCCTCACCGATTCTTCAAATCAGGCTTGCCAGCTTTGCTGCCAGACAGGGCTATCCTACAGGAAGCCATCCAAAAATTATCAGGGTCGCAGGTCATTGTCCCAGTTCCACCTCATATGCACAACCAGGGTTACTATTCGAACCTTTTCGTGGTACTGAAACCGGATGGTTCGGTCAGACCTATTTTGAATTTGAAATCGTTAAAACACCTATCTGAGGGAGTTCAAATTCAAAATGGAATCTCTGAGAGCGGTGATCTCAGGTCTGGAGGAGGGGGAGTTTCTGGTATCCCTGGATTACAAGGATGAGTACCGCCACATTCCGTTTTGACCGCCGCACCAGGCTTATCTCAGATTTGCGCTGTTAGACAGTCACTATGAGTTTCAGGCTCTGCCATTTGGCCTCTCCACAGCACCAAGGGTGTTCACCAAGGTGATGGCGGAGATGATGGTACTCCGAAGGCAGGGAGTAAACATAATACCATACCTGGACGATCTGCTGATAAAGGCAGTATCTAGGGCAGGCATTCCCAACCACGGTCCTCAAGGCACACCAACAGTGCAGGTTTTAGTGATATCCAGGCTGCAGCACAGATGATTAAATCAAAATAACTAAGGTACTAATTAAGTCACCTGTGCTCAAGCCTGGATATCACTAAAACCTGCACTGTTGGTGTGCCTTGAGGACCGTGGTTGGGAATGCCTGATCTAGGGAGAAGTTGTTACACTTGATTCCTCTTATGACTCAACTGCTCTGGAATCACGGTTGGATCCTGAACCTTCCGAAATCACATTTGAAGCCGACAAGGAGATTGTCTTTCCTGGGGTTGGTCCTCGACACGGAAGTGCAGAGGGTGTTTTTTCCAAGGGAGAAAGCGTTGGTGATACATTCTATGGTCCGGGATGTCTTGAAGCCTGCCCAGGTATCGGTTCATCAGTGCATTCACCTTCTGGGGAAGATGGTGGCCTCATACGAGGCTCTACAGTACGGAAGATTCCATGCTCGACCCTTCCACCTGGATCTCCTGGACAAATGGTCGGGGTCTCATTTGCACATGCACCAGAGGATACATCTGTCATCGAAGGCAAGGATTTCACTATTCTGGTGGCTGCAAATGCCTCACCTTCTGGAGGGCCACAGGTTCGGAAATTCAGAACTGGATCCTTCTGATCACGGATACAAGGAAGATGGTCAAATCAGGAAGCCATTCTTCCAATAAATATTCTGGAATTAAGAGCCGTGTACAACGGTCTTCTCCAAGTGGCTCATCTTCTACAAGATCGGGCCATTCAAGTACAGTCGGACAATGTAACGACGGTGGCTTATATAAACCGACAGGGAGGAGCAAAGAGTAGAACTGCAGTGTCAGAGGTGACAAGAATCCTCCTCTGGGCAGAAAGGCACGCATTGGCACTGTCAGCAATCTTCCTTCCAGGCGTGGACAACTGGGAAGCAGACTTCCTCAGCAGACACGATCTCCATCCAGGGAAATTGGGCCTCCATCCGGAGGGGTTCACAGGCGTGCCCTTTCGTTGGGGCGTGCCTCAAATAGACATGATGGCCTCACTTCTCAACAAGAAACTTTGGAGGTACTGTTCCAGGTCCAGAGACCCACAAGCAGTGGCGGTGGATGCCCTGGTAACTCTGTGGGTGTTCAAGTCAGTGTATGTGTTCCCTCCACTTCCACTCATTCCAAGAATCCTAAAGCTCATACAGAGAACAAGGGTTCAGGCAATTCTCTTTGCTCCGTACTGGCCAAGGCGAGCTTGGTACGCGGATCTCCTGGACCTATTGCTGAAAGACCCATGGCCTCTTCCTCTTCGCGAGGACCTTCTGCAACAGGGGCCGTTCGCTTATCAGGACTTACCATGGCTGTGTTTGACGGCATGGCGGTTGAATGCCGGATCTTAGCCTGAAAGGGTATTCCGAGCAAGGTTATTCCTACCCTAATACAGGCTAGGAAAGGGGTAACGTCTAAACATTACCATCGCATTTGGAAAAAATATGTGTCTAGGTGTGAATCCAAGAAGTTTTCTATGGTCGAGTTTCAACTTGGACAGTTTTTCCTTTTCCTGCAAGCAGGTGTGGATATGGGTCTACGTTTGGGATCCATAAAGGTCCAGATTTCGGCCTTATCCATTTTCTTCATGAAACAATTGGCTGCCCTTCCTGAGGTTCAGACCTTTTTGAAAGGGGTTCTGCATATCCGGCCTCCCTTTGTGGTGCCCACGGCGCCCTGGTATCTTAATGTGGTTTTGCTCTTCCTGCAATCGGGTTGGTTTGAGCCTTTACAGGAGGCTGAAGTTAAGTTTCTTACGTGGAAAGCTGTCACTTTGTTGGCCTTAACTTCTGCTAAATGTGTGTCGGAATTGGGGGCCTTGTCCTGTAAGAGCCCGTATTTAATCTTCCATGAAGATAGAGCTAAGCTCAGGACGCGTCAGCAGTTCCTTCCAAAGGTTGTGTCGGCTTTTCATATCAACCAACCTATTGTGGTGCCAGTTGCGACTGACTCCTCAATTTCATCAAAGTCCTTAGATGTTGTAAGGGCTCTAAAAATCTATGTGAGGAGGACTGCTTGTCACAGAAAATCGGACTCTCTATTTGTCCTGTATGATCCTGCTTCTAAGCAGACGATCTCTTGCTGGATCAGGTTCACTATCCAGCATGCATATTCTACGGCAGGATTGCCGAGTCCTACGTCTGTTAATGCCCACTCTACTCATAAGGTGGGATCTTCCTGGGCGGCTGCCCGGGGTGTCTCGGCTTTGCAACTTTGCTGAGCAGCTACTTGGTCTGGGTCGAACACGTTTGCTAAGTTCTACAAGTTCGATACTTTGGCCTCTGAGGACCTAAAGTTTGGTCAAGCAGTTCTGCAGGAGCCTCCGCGCTCTCCCTCCCGTTCTCGGAGCTTTGGTACATCCCAATAGTACTAATGTGGACCCCAGCATCCTCTAGGACGTAAGAGAAAATAGGATTTCTCTAACGTCCTAGTGGATGCTGGGGACTCCGTCAGGACCATGGGGGAATAGCGGCTCCGCAGGAGACAGGGCACAAAAGCAAGCTTTTAGGATCACATGGTGTGTACTGGCTCCTCCCCCCATGACCCTCCTCCAAGCCTCTGTTAGGTTTTTGTGCCCGGCCGAGAAGGGTGCAATCTAGGTGGCTCTCTTAAAGAGTTACTTAGAAAAAGTTTTTAGGTTCTTTATTTTCAGTGAGTCCTGCTGGCAACAGGCTCACTGCATCGAGGGACTTAGGGGAGAGATTTTCAACTCACCTGCGTGCAGGATGGATTGGATTCTTAGGCTACTGGACATAGCTCCAGAGGGAGTCGGAACACAGGGCTCGCCCTGGGGTTCATCCCGGAGCCGCGCCGCCGACCCCCCTTGCTGAAGATGAAGAGGTCCGGAACCAGGCGGCAGAAGACTCTCAGTCTTCATCAGGTAGCGCACAGCACTGCAGCTGTGCGCCATTGTTGTCAGCACACTTCACACAGCGGTCACGGAGGGTGCAGGGCGCTGGAGGGGGGCGCCCTGGGCAGCAATGTATAATACCTGTATGGCGAAAAATACATCACATATAGCCCTTGAGGCTATATGGATGTATTTAACCCCTGCCAGATATCTAAAACTCCGGAGAAGAAGCCCGCCGAAAAGGGGGCGGGGCCTATTCTCCTCAGCACACAGCGCCATTTTCCCTCACAGAAAGGCTGGTGGGAAGGCTCCCATGCTCTCCCCTGCACTGCACTACAGAAACAGGGTTAAAACAGAGAGGGGGGGCACTGATTTGGCGATATGTATATATATTAAAATGCTATAAGGGAGGAACACTTATATAAAGGTTGTCCCTGGATAATTATAGCGTTTTGGTGTGTGCTGGCAAACTCTCCCTCTGTCTCCCCAAAGGGCTAGTGGGTCCTGTCCTCTATCAGAGCATTCCCTATGTGTGTGCTGTATGTCGGTACGTGTGTGTCGACATGTATGAGGAAAATATTGGTGAGGAGGCGGAGCAAATTGCCTGTATGGTGATGTCACTCTCTAGGGAGTCGACACCGGAATGGATGGCTTATTTATGGAAATTACGTGACAATGTCAACACGCTGCAAGCCGGTTGACGACATGAGAGGGCCGGCGAACAAATTAGTATCTGTCCAGGCGTCTCAAACACCGTCAGGGGCTGTAAAATGCCCATTTACCTCAGTCGGTCGACACAGACCCAGACACGGACACTGATTTCAGTGTCGACGGTGAAGAAACAAACGTATTTTCTTTTAGGGCCACACGTTAAGGGCAATGAAGGAGGTGTTACATATTTCTGATACTCCAAGTACCACAAAAAAGGGTATTATGTGTGAGGTGAAAAAACTACCTGTAGTTTTTCCTGAATCAGATAAATTAAATGAAGTGTGTGATGATGCGTGGGTTTCCCCCGATAGAAAATTATTGGCGGTATACCCTTTCCCGCCTGAAGTTAAGGCGCGGTGGGAAACACCCCTCAGGGTGGATAAGGCGCTCACACGTGATAAAGCTGAATTTTTATCTTATATAATATCCTTTAAGAGGTCTAAGAACACTGTACGCTATCTACGTAAGAAGTACCGTAAGGGTACGCAAGTTGCGTAGCGATCGCTCAGCCGTAGTCGAGACGCTCAAGCGTCACGTTCGCTTACGGCTTAGTGATCACAGGCAGGCACGCTATTGGCTGCCGACTAACGTAATGATTAGCTATAGCGTAGCGGACGCTCGGGACCACGAGGAGATCACCAGCGATGCAGACGCTCACAACGTTAAACCTTTATATCTATACCTTCAGCAATGAAATACACAGTAAACCTTAGTGTGGAGACAATGTGTAAGTGCAACCTTGTGTAACCTGATTACCTACAAAGCTGCTTGAGCGTCACCGACGCTCAGAGAATACTTAACACTATAAAGAATACACAGATACCTGGCTTAGGGTCCGAAACCTATTATATGTATTATGACTATTACTTGCAAAAAGAATCACAGTACAAAGCATACACTACAGTATAACATAAACCAACTAACCAGATAACTGCACAGGAAATATAATATAATACAATATACTTAAAGGAATATACGAGAGAGAAGAGAGAGAGAGAAGATGGCTCACAGTAAGACAATATGATTACGGAGAAAACTTACGCACAAGGGGAAACGATCGCAAGCGCCTCTGGACATCCAGCTTCCCGATTATCAGCAATGAGAACCGTTTGAAGAGAAGTGTAAGCTGGATGCCACAGGCCCGTCTTTTATGCTCCACACACAATGCAATCTAATGGTCCCTACAATCTTATCGTCCATTGGACACAGGAATTCGGCTTCGCATTATAACAAAAGGTCATAGGTTGTTTCATACAGGTGGGCTGTGACTGTTTCCAACTGTTCAGGTGGGTGGGAAACTAGGTTTCCCGCCGCATGATTAAGTAAGAACAAATAATAGTAAATGAACATAAACTTCTTATGTTCATAACTATTCGCACGAGCGATTGATCCGCTCCAAACCAACACCGGAATATTGCTATTTAAATACTCTTCCGATGGGTACCAAACACTGCCGTATGACTCCTGTTAGACCCTTCGTGCAATGCAAAGAGGGATTCCTCCGTTCAGGGACATTCTATATTAACCAAACTTTCAGAATCTATCAAAGGGACCATGACCTATAAACTACATTAATTGTGAAAATATGTAACGATTGGGTCGCACGCTACGACTACATACTCTTTACCGTAAATACGCATACCGAGTGCGAGCGGGTGCACGCAACAACGGGTATGCGCTATCACGGGAAAGCGCACGCATGCGCAGCGCGGACCAGTGTGAGGTGCAAATATGGCAGCGTGTATAGGGATATTTTTCTGACTTTGACAGTCCACCCTTTGGCAGTCAATAATAACTGCCACCTTCTAAAACATTTCAAAAGGAGAAAAATATATGTCAGGGGTTAATTCATTTCTATGGTTGGGTAGGGGAGGAGAGAGGAGTAGGTGTGAGGAGGGTATGACCTAGTGAGATAGCAGAAGCATGTGTGTATGAGTTCATCTTTGGGGGGTCATGTATCATCGTGCAGTACGTGTTGTAAATCAAGCTTCGAGGTATTGCGAAGTATACATTTGAATTCCTTCTCATCCCGTATTAAGGATCTGTGGATGGGCTGTCAAACTCTACCGAGCTCATTTCGGCTTTCAGTTGTAACAAAATGGGGAAGCACATTTTAGTTGATGATACATGAATAGGGGAGGTATGTGGTTGCTGATATCTGTGCCTGTATTCCCTATCGACTATGTGTGTCATTACCTGAGGGTTGTAGAGATGAAGATAAAGAACACTTATGGAAAATGCAGTGGTATTCTATGTCAGGTTAATGTACATCTGTCGGTCGAAGTTTTGTTCGGTATCAGTTGAAAGTCGTCTTCTTTGCGCTGTTTTGCTCATTAGGCGTGAGCAATAAGCTTTGTCAATGCCATCAGATTTACAAAAAAAATGTTGGGCTAGCGTAAGTTTAAGAATTCTAGGGAAACTGGGGATCCATGGCAAAGTTCATCAAATGTCCGTTTCTCAAGTGGTCAAAACTTCTTCTTTGGTCAATCCGTTGTCTGTATAGCGTCTCGTCAACTTCCTCGTCCAAGGGGGTCTTTTTATCTTGGAGAAAAGCAGAAAAACAGGTGAAAGAAACGGACCGTATAATCGCATTTTCATCACATCATTGTTTCTATCGTTGGGTCGTAAATCAAATCCAGGTTAATTACAGTTTCCTCACTCCTCAAACTCATCACTCTGGTACTTTGTTTGCACCTCATTAAAGCCTGCCCGCATCTAAATATCAATCCAATCGATATAACGACACCTAAGATACATAGGAGAAACTTCCCAACATCCATTATGACTCCTTGAGCCCAGTCTCCTAAACCAGAGAACCAATTTCGCGGGTTCAACCATGACACCCAACCAGTCAGCTCATTACCCACAGCAGCAAGAGTGAGATTGTGTTTTCGGCGAAATTCCCACTTTAATTGGAGAATATCGTCCATCTTTTGGTCTATGACCTCTACCGGATCCTCGGTGCTATTCGTGATATACGTGCAACACTTCACGCCGTACTGTGTTGCCAATGTAACACAATATCCGCCTGTCACTGCTGTGAGGTAATTAAGAACCATTCTATGCTGTACCAGTTCTGTTTTATAGGCTTGAAGTTCTCTTCCAGTGTATCTAAACGTGTCATCATACATTTCAGTGATATTATCTAACAAATTGGCGAGTGCGGAAATGTATCTATAATTCATCACTCCTCGAGCGGTGCGAGTGAAATCTAACGCCACCAGAACCTGAATCCCGGTGGATTCATGGATCAGATCAGAGGCCGGATGCTCTAACCTTTCTGACAGTTGTCTTTTAACAAGGTGCTCGTAATGAGTGTGAGTATAAGGAGCTTGGGCACCACGGTGTATGTCTTTCATTTTGTCATGTGTTACAGTCATCACTTCAGGCAATACTTTTCCAATATAACACAATCCTTCAGAGTTTGGGGCAAGCCACTTGTACGCCTTTCTCCCGCATATGAAATATGCATCATCGGGGAGAACATATGGGACGGAGAAGGACATTACCATATTACACACCTTCCAGGTGAAATCTCCTAACCCTAATTCTTCCATCTGCTTAATACACGTATCAGGTTGTACGATATGTGCACAGTATCCTGGTGATACTTCTCCAACTCTAGTAATCCTATTTCCTAAGGTATATCTATACCTGAATGATTTTCCTCTACTGGCTATGTGGCGTACAAGCTCTGTATCTGTAGGCATTCTATCTGCTCTGTGTGAAAAGGTCATGGTGTGGTCACTCCATGACACTTCCCAATTTCCCGGCTTTCTGGGATTGGAGATGTTAAAACATAATAGGGACCTATCCACGTGGTATTGGTGGAGCTTCAAACTAGGAGGGCTGGAGATATTAAACCTCCGGTCCACCGGTCTCCCACCATCTAACTCAAGTACCTCCCCTATCGTTAAAGGAAATGGTACTAGCCCTGATTTACTATGACCCTGAGGTACTTGAGAGCATACCCAACAATCTGTTTTGTTTAACACATTACCCACTAAGGAGTGATAGTCACTCAATGGATGCCGGTATCACTGACCTGGTTTGGGAGTGTTGTGGACTCGGGGCTTCTTCCGATGACCGGGAAGAGGAACCGCCACTGGGTCGTAGTAGAGATGGCCGGATGTAGGTCTTCCTCATGCAGAACTAAGACGGCAGGCGGGAGGCCCAGAGGAATTCTTGTAGGTCTCCTGTAAGACAAGACTTGTAGAAATAATGAAGGCTGGGGTACTGAGATATTGGAGACACTGTGGTATTGAAGGCACTGAGGTACTGGGAGTACAGGGAGTGCTGGGAGACCCTTGGAGGCACGGAGGTGTTTGGAGGCACGGAGGTGCTTGGAGGCACGGAGGTGTTTGGAGACACCGAGGTGTTTGGAGGGACGAGGTGCTTGGAGGCACGAGGTGCTTGGAGACACGGGGGTAACTGGAGGCACGGAGGTGCTTTGAGGCGCGGAGGTGCTTGGAGGCACGGGGTGCTTGGAGGCACGAGGTGCTTGGAGGCACGGAGGTGCTTGGAGGCACGGAGGTAACTGGAGGCACGGAGGTAACTGGAGGCACGGAGGTAACTGGAGGCACGGAGGTGCTTGAGGCGCGGAGGTGCTTGGAGGCACGAGGTGCTTGGAGGCACGAGGTGCTTGGAGGCACGGAGGTGCTTGGAGGCACGGAGGTGCTTGGAGGCACGAGGTGCTTGGAGACACGGAGGTAACTGGAGGCACGGAGGTGCTTGTAGGCACAGGATGCTTGGAAGCACAGGTTGCTTGTAGGCACAGGATGCTTGGAAGCACAGGTTGCTTGTAGGCACAGGATGCTTGGAAGCACAGGATGCTTGCAGGGACAGGATGCTTGGAAGCACAGGATGCTTGCAGGGACAGGATGCTTGGAAGCACAGGATGCTTGCAGGGACAGGATGCTTGGAAGCACAGGATGCTTGCAGGGACAGGATGCTTGGAAGCACAGGATGCTTGCAGGGACGAGGGAGCTCTGGATCATAGCTTCCACAGGAGAAACGAAGATACTCAGGCATCGGATCTCTGCCTGGTATCTGATTTTAAATTCCCCGCCCTAGCCTGATTGGCGGAGCAGGCAGGTGACGTCAGACCTGCTCCGCCTCCTTGCCCTTGCTTGTGATGGCGGCGCCCTTGCTTCCGGGAAGCCGCCGGAGAGCAGCGCCGACCCGCCGCTGAAGCCGGAGACTGACAGGGGAAGAGAGGCGCCGGGCAGACCAGGCCACCCGCAGGGACAAGCGCGGTCGCCGCTGCCCGAGGTTCGTGACAGTACCCCCTCCTCCAGGAGTGGCCCCTGGACACTTCCCGGGCTTAGTCGGATGTCTGGAGTGGAAGATCCGAATCAGACGAGGAGCCGTTACTTCAGTAGCCCCAATCCAACTTCTCTCCTCAGGTCCATAACCCTTCCAGTCCACCAAGTACTGTAATTTTTTATGAAGATAACGAGAGTCCAGAATAGCTTTGATTTCAAACTCCGCTCCAGCTTCTGCCACTACGGACGTTGGCCTTGGGAGTGCTGAGTGGAATCGATTCAGTATGAGGGGACGGAGTAGAGAAACATGGAAGGCGTTAGGTATGCGAAGATGGGCAGGCAAACCCAGTTTACAGACCACAGGATTTAAGACTTGTAGCACAGGGTAAGGACCGATGAACCTTGGAGCGAATTTCATGGTGGGCACCTTCAACCGGAGATTCCGTGTGGACAGCCATACCCTGTCCCCAACTTTATATTGAGGTGCGGCTTGCCGTTTCTTATCTGCAAAGAACTTGTACCGAACAGAAACCTGCTTAAGATTAGCATGAACCTTTCTCCAAATTTGTCCAAAGTGTCGTAGAGTGGACGCTACAGCAGGAACCTCTATTATCGGAAGGCTTGGAAATTCCGGAACACGGGGATGGAACCCGTAGTTGACGAAAAATGGTGATTCCCCAGTGGAAGAATGAAACAAATGGTTATGGGCAAACTCCGCCCAAGGCAACAACTCCACCCAGTTGTCCTGTGAAGGAGAGAGATACAACCGAAGAAAAGTCTCTAGATCTTGATTGACTCGTTCCGTTTGTCCATTTGTTTGGGGATGATAAGCCGACGAAAACTTAAGTTTAATGTGTAGAGTTGAACAAAGGGCTTTCCAAAACCTGGCGGTGAACTGTACTCCACGGTCAGAAACAATCTCTTGTGGCAACCCATGCAAACGAAAATGTTCTCGGATAAACAATAGAGCCAGTTTCGGTGCTGTCGGAAGACCAGTCAAGGGCACAAAGTGTGCCATCTTCGAAAAACGGTCAACGATAACCCAAACGGTGTTGCAACCCTTGGAACAGGGCAAGTCAGTGATGAAGTCCATGGAAATGTGAGTCCAGGGTCTCACAGGGATAGGCAGAGGACGAAGTAACCCTGCAGGAGGCAGACGAGGAGATTTATGTTGTGTACATTGGGGACATGAATTAACGCAATCTTGTACATCCTTCCTCATGGTGTTCCACCAGTAAGACCTTTGCAGAAACTTGTACATCTTCTGAGCGCCGGGATGACCGGAAAACTTGGAGTTATGGACCCACCGTAGTATTCCTGGGCGGAATCTAGCTGGTACGGACATTCTTCCAGGAGGAGGAGCTGGAGTAGTTAAAGCAGCAGAGACAGAAACTGGATTCAGAATTAAACCCCGCTCCGGAGGTTCATCCTCGTCTGTGGGAACCTGTGAACGGGAAAGCGCATCTGCTTTAATATTGAGAGTCCCGGCACGGTACTTGATAATGAACGAGAATCGGGAAAAGAAAAGTGCCCATCTCGCCTGGCGAGGATTCAAACATTGTGCGGATTTGATGTACAGTAAATTCTTGTGATCCGTGTAGATGGTAAACACATGTTTAGCCCCTTCTAGAAGATATCTCCATTCTTCCAAGGCAGATTTGATTGCCAAGAGTTCCTGGTCTCCAATAGAGTAATTTCGTTCGGCTGGAGAGAATTTACGAGAGTGGAAGCCACACGGATGTAATTTCTTATCAGAGGAATGCTGGGAGAGGACAGCCCCCACCCCGACTGAAGATGCATCAACTTCTAAGAAGAAGGGTTCCTCGAAATTTGGTTGTTGGAGAACTGGAGCCGTCGTGAAAGCTAACTTTAAGCGAGAAAAAGCTACAATGGCTTCCGGAGGCCACAAACTAGGATTAGAACCCTTTCTCGTCAGGGCAGTAATGGGTGCAACAATGGTGGAGAAACCTTTAATGAATTTCCTGTAGTAGTTCGCAAAGCCCAGGAACCTTTGTATTGCTTTCAGGGAAAGAGGCTGAGTCCAATCACGAATGGCCGACAACTTTTCCGGATCCATGCGAAGCTCCGTCCCCGAGATGACATAACCGAGGAACGGAATAGATGTTACTTCAAAGGTACATTTGGAAAGCTTGGCGTAGAGATGATTCTCTTGTAAACGGTGTAGCACCTCTTTGACTTGAGTCCTGTGTTCGACAAGATTCTTGGAAAAAATCAGTATGTCGTCCAGATATACCACAACGCTCTGATACAGCATATCACGAAAGATTTCGTTGACGAATCCCTGGAAAACCGCGGGAGCATTACTAAGACCAAACGGCATCACCAAGTATTCGTAATGCCCATCTCGGGTATTAAAGGCAGTCTTCCATTCATCCCCCTCTCGGATGCGTATAAGATTATAAGCTCCTCTCAAGTCGAGTTTTGAAAAAATGCGGGCACCACGAACCCTATCAAATAACTCTGTGATTAGTGGCAAGGGGTATTTATTCTTAATAGTAATGTCGTTTAGGCCGCGGTAGTCGATGCATGGTCTCAACCCCCCGTCCTTTTTCTTCACGAAAAAGAAGCCTGCACCAGCAGGGGAGGAAGAGGGGCGAATGAATCCCTTGAGCATATTGGACTTAATATACTCCGACATGGCTTGAGTCTCGGGAAGAGACAGAGG
Source organism: Pseudophryne corroboree (assembly GCF_028390025.1). Taxonomy (NCBI): domain Eukaryota; kingdom Metazoa; phylum Chordata; class Amphibia; order Anura; family Myobatrachidae; genus Pseudophryne; species Pseudophryne corroboree. The sequence continues at coordinate 636,489,987 of NC_086447.1, read as the reverse complement.
ATATGTGCGACCACGAGGTGGCGTCTTCCCTGGGACAAGGTCAATAGGGCAGTCCCAAGGCCTGTGAGGTGGTAACAGGTCAGCAGCTTGTTCCGAAAATACGTCCTTGTACCCTTGATATGCCTCCGGAATGTGCTCTTCATCCGTTTTGGAGGTAACACGGAGCGGACAAACAGGAGTAAGACAATTAGTGTGACAAAAGGAACTCCAGGACAGAATTTGTGACGACTTCCAATCGATGTGGGGGTTATGACTTTTCAGCCAAGGCATTCCAAGAACCAGATCATGGGGCATTTCTGGGATTACCAAGAGTTCCAAATCTTCCTGATGTAGAGCCCCGACCCGCAGCTTAACTGGCCCCGTGCGCCACATTATGAGACCTTTGGAAATTCTAGTCCCGTTGATAGCCGTCAGTGAAATTGGCCGCTCGATAGGCCGTAACTTTAAACCCAAACTTTGGGCACAGAAGGAAGAAACGAAGTTCCCTGCAGCTCCGGAATCCAATAGGGCTTCACAAGACCTGGAGACTGAATTGGAGACTAGAGTTACTGGAAGCAAGCAGTCCGAAGTTGGAGAAGCTTTTGTCGTAACTCCCAGCTTGACTCCTCCGGAACAAGCTAGGTCTGCCCGTTTCCCGGACGGACTTTACAAGATTTAAGAAAATGATCTGCGGCTCCACAGTAAAGGCAGAGTTTACCCTCACGACGACGCTGTCGTTCTTCCGGAGACAGTCGGGAGCGGTTAATTTGCATGGGCTCATCTGAGCTAGGTGAGGCCACCGGCCTAGGAGTAGGATTCCGGAACCTGGAACGATCCGAACGGTTACGTTCTCTTCCACGCTCCTGCATCCGAAGATCCACCTTGACGCAAAGGGAAATCAAATCTTCTAATGGATCCGGCAGATCTCTAGTAACCAGCTCGTCTTTCAGCCGGTCGGAAAGACCGTTCCAGAAGGCAGCTCTCAGGGCATCATTATTCCAGCGTAGTTCGGAAGCAATGGTCTGGAAATGAACCACGTACTGGCCCACGGAACGGGCGCCCTGCCGAACACGGAGCAAATCGGAAGAAGCAGTGGTCATTCTGCCGGGCTCGTCGAAAATCCTTCGAAAGGACGAGATGAAGTTGGTGTAGTTGGAAACCATGGGATCAGATCGTTCCCATAATGGAGACACCCAATCCAAAGCAGAACCTTCCAACAGAGAAATAATATATGCTACCTTGGACCGGTCTGTAGGAAAGTTGTGTGCAAGTAGCTCGAAATGTACCTCGCACTGGTTCAAGAAACCACGACAATTTTTGGGATTCCCATTATAGCGGGACGGAGTAGGCAACTGAAGGCGTGGAGTGACACCGGCCGATGGTTGAACATTGCTGGCAACGGCAACTGGTGCGACTGCTGGAACAGGAGCCGGAATTACTGAGGCCAGAGACGCCTGAATCTGATCCAGACGCCCGGACAACTGCTGGAGGTACTGCATCACCTGACCTTGTGCTGCTTCCTGACTTTGCACTCGAGAAGCCAGGTTCTGGATGGCACTAGAGTCCGTGTTCCGATCCCCCGAGTCCATGAGGCCTGAGTATACTATCACTGACCTGGTTTGGGAGTGTTGTGGACTCGGGGCTTCTTCCGATGACCGGGAAGAGGAACCGCCACTGGGTCGTAGTAGAGATGGCCGGATGTAGGTCTTCCTCATGCAGAACTAAGACGGCAGGCGGGAGGCCCAGAGGAATTCTTGTAGGTCTCCTGTAAGACAAGACTTGTAGAAATAATGAAGGCTGGGGTACTGAGATATTGGAGACACTGTGGTATTGAAGGCACTGAGGTACTGGGAGTACAGGGAGTGCTGGGAGACCCTTGGAGGCACGGAGGTGTTTGGAGGCACGGAGGTGCTTGGAGGCACGGAGGTGTTTGGAGACACCGAGGTGTTTGGAGGGACGAGGTGCTTGGAGGCACGAGGTGCTTGGAGACACGGGGGTAACTGGAGGCACGGAGGTGCTTTGAGGCGCGGAGGTGCTTGGAGGCACGGGGTGCTTGGAGGCACGAGGTGCTTGGAGGCACGGAGGTGCTTGGAGGCACGGAGGTAACTGGAGGCACGGAGGTAACTGGAGGCACGGAGGTAACTGGAGGCACGGAGGTGCTTGAGGCGCGGAGGTGCTTGGAGGCACGAGGTGCTTGGAGGCACGAGGTGCTTGGAGGCACGGAGGTGCTTGGAGGCACGGAGGTGCTTGGAGGCACGAGGTGCTTGGAGACACGGAGGTAACTGGAGGCACGGAGGTGCTTGTAGGCACAGGATGCTTGGAAGCACAGGTTGCTTGTAGGCACAGGATGCTTGGAAGCACAGGTTGCTTGTAGGCACAGGATGCTTGGAAGCACAGGATGCTTGCAGGGACAGGATGCTTGGAAGCACAGGATGCTTGCAGGGACAGGATGCTTGGAAGCACAGGATGCTTGCAGGGACAGGATGCTTGGAAGCACAGGATGCTTGCAGGGACAGGATGCTTGGAAGCACAGGATGCTTGCAGGGACGAGGGAGCTCTGGATCATAGCTTCCACAGGAGAAACGAAGATACTCAGGCATCGGATCTCTGCCTGGTATCTGATTTTAAATTCCCCGCCCTAGCCTGATTGGCGGAGCAGGCAGGTGACGTCAGACCTGCTCCGCCTCCTTGCCCTTGCTTGTGATGGCGGCGCCCTTGCTTCCGGGAAGCCGCCGGAGAGCAGCGCCGACCCGCCGCTGAAGCCGGAGACTGACAGGGGAAGAGAGGCGCCGGGCAGACCAGGCCACCCGCAGGGACAAGCGCGGTCGCCGCTGCCCGAGGTTCGTGACAGCCGGTCCATATGGATATTAAAACTGGATTGGCATTTCTTTATGCACCCATCCTCAATGACATTGTTACAAAGCCTACAGATACAGTTTTCTTCAGCTAACAATCCGTCACAATTTCTTCTATGATCAATGCTATCGGATCGTTTTCTGATACTCGCCTTTGCTTGTTGGTTAGGTTGATCTTGGAAAGCTACGCCTCCATCTTTATCATCAGAACCCATTCCAGAACCTCTCTCGACCTCCATGGTACTCTCGCCGGAACAGACTGCTCTGGTCAACATCATGGTCAACAGGAAAATCCGGATCACAGTCTCTTGTGGCAAGTCCATCTTATAGGAGGAGACGAAGAAGAATGAAAAGGGGAAAAAAGTAATTTTGAGGGGAGAGGGGATGGGAAGTGGAGAAAAACAATAAAAGGGAGTGGGGAGTCGACAACTGCTTTCGGTCTTCAAGGCTCAGGTGCCGCCTCAGTCCTCCTGGAACAGACACTCCAGTGATACAACCTCTACCGTCTGTTCCCTATCACGGGACTTCTCTGGATCAGCAACCTTCTTGCAGTGGGATGAATGGACCCAAGTCTCTCTCTCAGCAACCTTCAATGCTGTAGTGCTAGTCAATAAGACCTGGTATGGTCCTTCCCATCTGTCAATAAGGCAACCTGAGCGTAGAAAATTTCGTATCATTACATAATCCCCAGGTTCAATGTCATGACAATTACTATCAGGTAGATCAGGAATCACCAACTTTAGATAATCATTTTGATTCCTTAACTGTTTACTCATGTTAATCAAGTACTTTACAGTTACTTCATTGTTACATTTCAAATCATCCTGAGGGTTAATCATGACATGCGGTTGTCGACCAAACAAGATTTCAAAGGGGGACAGATTAAGAGGGGACCTGGGAGTGGTTCTGATGCTATACAAAACAATAGGTAAAGCTTCTGGCCATGTCAATCCTGTCTCTGCCATCACTTTACTCAATTTATTTTTAATAGTGCTGTTCACTCTTTCGACCTTCGCACTCGCCTGTGGACGGTACGGAGTGTGCAGCTTGCTATCAATTCCCATCAACTTACACATTCCTTGAAAGACATCACCTGTAAAATGGGTACCCCTATCACTTTCGATTATTCTAGGGATACCATATCTACATACAAATTCCTGCACAATTTTCTTAGCTGTAAACATAGCGGTATTTGTAGCCGCCGGAAATGCTTCGACCCAATTTGAGAAAACATCTATACAAACAAGTACATATTTCAAATTCCGACAAGGGGGTAATTGTATGAAGTCAATCTGTATTACCTGGAAAGGGCCGCCGGCAGGTGGGATATGGGATGGTTCTGTAGGTATTGCCTTTCCAATATTCTTTCTCAGACAGGTAAGGCATGACATTGCTCTTTTACTCGCATGAGAGGAGAATCCTGGGGCGCACCAGTATGCTCTTACCAATTTGCACATCCCCTCCTTGCCTAGATGAGTCAGCCCGTGAGCTGCTTCAGCCAGACATGGAAGGTATGCTCTGGGGGCCACTGGTTTACCATGTCCATCCGTCCAGAGCCCTGAGGACTCCTGGCCATATCCCTTTGCCTTCCAGACCGCTCTTTCCTGTGTGGAACACAAATTTTGCATTTCACACAACTTCTGTGTGGATGGTATTGAATACCATCAGTTGTGTGGTGTCTGTCTGTATGGGGGTCGCAGCTGCTAACTTAGCAGCTTCGTCTGCTCGGCTGTTACCAAGTGATACTGGGTCTTGACTATATGTATGTGCTTTACATTTGATAACAGCCACTCTGTCGGGTTCCTGTATCGCTGTTAGAAGCCTTTTTATGTGAGCTGCATGCGCTACCGGTGTACCAGCTGCCGTCATGAAATTTCTGAGGCGCCATAGGGCTCCGAAATCATGGACTACCCCGAATGCGTATCTAGAATCGGTGTAGATATTGGCTGACTTACCCTTAGCCAATTCACATGCTCTGGTTAGGGCGACCAGTTCAGCAACCTGGGCTGAGTGAGGTGGGCCTAGCGGTTCCGCTTCTATGGTGTCTTGGTCATCTACGACTGCGTATCCAGTACACAAGTCTCCCGAGTCTGACTGTCTGTGACAACTACCGTCCGTGTAGAACGTGAGTTCTGCATCTTCCAGTGGGTTGTCACTGATGTCAGGCCTTGCGGTAAAATTTTGGTTCAAATATTCCATACAATCATGTGTGTCTTCCTTTGTATTAAATCCTCCTTCCCCATCACTCTCACCTTCCACCCTTTGTGCCTGACCAGGCACACCTGGGAGATATGTTGCAGGATTTAATGCACTGCATCTCCTTATGGTGATGTTTACGGGGGCCATTAGTGCCAATTCCCATCTTGTAAATCTCGCTGATGAGACGTGTCTGGTTTGGGCAGAATTCAATAAGGCTGATACTGCATGTGGTGTATGGATTGTGAGGTTGTGGCCTAGCACGACATCTTCGCTTTTTGTCACTAGCAATGCTATCGCAGCAACGCTTCGCAAACGTGGGGAGGGATCGCGCTACCGTATCTAGCTGAGCGCTGTAGTATGCGACTGGCCTGCTGGCATCACCGTGTTTTTGGGTTAGTACACCTGCTGCGCAACCAGCACTCTCTGTTCCGTATAGTTCAAAGGGTTTCCCATAGTCTGGCATACCAAGTGCTGGTGCCTGCGTTAGGCACTGTTTAAGTCTCTCAAATGCCATCTCAGATTCGTCTGTATGCGAAATCCGATCAGGTTTGTTTGAGGAGACCATTTCCTGCAAAGGTAACGCCAATATGGAAAACCCTGGGATCCAATTACGACAATACCCACACATTCCTAAAAACGTTCTGATCTGTTGCTGGGTTTGTGGCAGAGTCATGTCTCTAATTGCTTGGATTCTATCAGCGGTCAGGTGTCTCAGTCCTTGTGTTAGACAGTGTCCCAAATATTTTACCTTAGTTTGGCATAATTGTAACTTGTCTTTGGAAACCTTGTGTCCTGTGTCTGAAAGATGAAACAGGAGCTGTTTCGTATCCTTCAGGGATGCTTCCAGTGAATCTGAACACAGCAGTAAATCGTCCACATACTGTATCAATACTGATCCACTCTCTGGTTGGAAAGACTGTAAACAATCATGCAAAGCCTGAGAAAATATACTTGGACTATCTATGAAACCTTGGGGTAATCGAGTCCACGTGTATTGGACTCCTCTGTATGTGAATGCAAACAAATATTGGCTGTCAGGATGCAGAGGTACCGAAAAGAAAGCGGAGCAGAGGTCAATAACAGTGAAAAATTTGGCAGTGGGAGGAATTTGCATTAGGATGACAGCTGGATTTGGCACTACGGGGAACTGACTCTCAACTATTTTGTTAATCCCCCTTAGATCCTGCACTAGCCTGTAACCCCTCCCCCCACTCTTTTTAACAGGGAAGATGGGACTATTGGCTGTGCTGGACGTTCTTACCAGAATGCCCTGTTGTAGCAAGCGCTCTATCACTGGGAAAACTCCTAACTCCACCTCTGGCTTCAGAGGGTACTGTGGGATTTTTGGAGCTATCCTACCATCTTTTACTCGTACAACTACTGGAGCTACGTTTGCCATTAATCCAGTGTCCTGTCCGTCTTTTGTCCAAAGTGACTCTGGTATCTGAGATGTCATCTCTTCTATCTGGGATGGATTCCTATTTGTCATAATGGTATGTGACATTAATTTTGATGGGGAGTCTAACATGTCTCGCACTTCCTGAGCGTGATTCTCAGGTATGTCCAAGAATACACCTTCAGGAGTACAATAAATGACGCACCCCATTTTACACAGTAAGTCTCTTCCCAGGAGATTGGTTGGTGCCGATGCAGCCAGCAAAAAGGAATGCTTGGTATGCAAAGGTCCTATTGTAATCTCGGCTGGTTTGCTAACAGGGTAGTGCTGGACTACTCCTGTTACTCCCATGGCTGGAACTGTCTTACCAGTGGTTCTTATGCCCACTGTCGAATTTATCACTGACTTGGCCGCCCCTGTGTCTACAAGAAAGTTTAAAGTTTTACCAGCTACATTAATTGCGATCTCGGGTTCACTTTCAAGATTGGCAATCAATTTTACTGGCTGCAGATTACAGGTATGGCCACACCCCTATCGGGTATGGTGACCTGCCTGAATCCCGTTGGCAACAACTACTTGTGCGGGAGATAGCTGGGAACTACCAGAGGCATGCCAGTCTCTGTTCGGGGGATATCTTTTTGTTTCCCCTGTATGTGGCTCATAACTCCGTTTCTGTGGACCCTGATCCCAATGTCGTGTGTCGTGTCGTTGTCTAGGGGGTTGGTAAGATTTTTGCATATTTCTCGCTCTACAGTCTCGTGCATAGTGTCCCTGTTTGTGACAATAATAACATGTTACCACAGTTGACTTACCCACAGGGTTTGGTGGTACATACGCAGGCTGCTTTGTGGTCAGAGCCTGTATACTTACTGACATTAGCTTATCACTTTGCGACTCCCTGTGTCTGGTGATGTTTCGGTCGTGATCAATAGCAGCCTCTCTCAAAGTGGACACTGACAGACCTCGCCAACACGGTTGCGTGGTCTGTACCCTTGCCTTTAATGTTTCTTTTAAACCATCCATTAGTACAGATACTGCTACTTCTTGATGGTTTGGGTTTGTCCTAATGTCCTCTATACCAGTGTACTTTGCCATTTCTAATAGTGCCCGGTGAAAATATTCTGCAGCTGTTTCTGACTCTTTTTGTTTAATGGAGAATATTTTGCCCCACTTAACAACTGCTGGGAAATACTCCTTTAACTGTAAATTTATCCTTTTTACGTTATCTTTGTTGTACACATCTGTAAGAGGTACATCCTGATCTAGTCTACAATCGGCTAAGAATTGAGCTGAGTCGACATTGGAGGGTAAACAAGCTCTTAGCAATATCTGCCAATCTTTATTATTGGGCTCTAAAGTGTTTCCTAGGTCTGTGATATATTTTTGACTGGCAACTAAATCTTTTCTAGGGTCAGGGAATTCAGACACTATGGTCCTTAATTCCATTCGGGAAAATGGGCTGTACATGGCAATGTTCCTTATGGGAGTGGCTCCTGATACATCTGTTTTCCCATTGGGAACTGCTATTACTCTAACAGGGTTAACTCTAACAACCTCATTCTGTGTAGATTCTATAGCTTGTGGTGAAATTGTTTCAGTATAATGCATGGTGCCGTACTTACCAGTCGATACGACCTCACCTATCCCTCCGCTAGGGGCCTTCACTAATCTCGTGGGTGTTGCTGTGCCTACTGTGGTCTCTGCTATGGTGGCCGCTAGAGAGAGCGCTGAAATTGTTGTCGCTTCGTCCTCTTGATCACACTCCTGAGGGAAGTTCAAAACAGGGTACAACTTGCACGGGTTAATACTTGCATGGGTTAATGGGTTAACATTATCATTAACATTTACATGGTTACTAAGTGATTGTGCGTTACACCTTAGTGCGTCTTTCTCCGCAATCAACTTCTCTCCTGATATATATGGTGGCGGCGGGGCTGTGGCAATCAGTTTTCTGTTAGAGCCAGATCCTGCCGCCTGAGCCAAACCTCTCTGTATCTCACCTTCCTGTTGCCACAACTGTAAATAATCATAATGCTGGATTCGTCTCTTTGTTGATTTTATGAGACATATCCTCCTCCTTAAATTTTGTAACACTTCTGGGCTGAAGCTACCTATTCTTGGGAACTTCTCCCTGTCTTGTACCGTCATTCTCTCCCATTCATCACATAAAACCTCTGTGTGACTTCCATATTTCTCACACATTACATTCCTGGCCGATCCTACTGGACGGTTTACAGGGTCAACCCGAACCGAGGTTGATCGCCCCCTTCCTGAACAACTGGCCCCCATAACCTGCAGGCGTCTGCTTGCTCTACCTCTGATCTCTATATCAGGGTCTTCAGCGAACCCTTACAGAAAACCAAATTATTCACGATAGGTAGGCGGTGAAGTTTACCGAGCACCTCACTCGCTCGCCCACGCCGACCAATGCGACCTGATCACACCGATATGGTGCTGGCGCACTCGACCCAGGGCACCTATAAAAACCTTTGTTTACTGGAACATGTGAGGGTTATCCGAAGAACACTTACTCTTTCCAGTAAAGGTGGGGTTGTCAGATAGTTCCTGAGTGACCAGCGAACTTCCCTTCTTGAAAAATAAAAAATTACACAAATCACGTCAGAATGTACCAATAGCGTTTGTGACCCCTTTACTCTAATGGTACTAGGTCAGATTACTAACTACTGTACACAATTACGTGCGGTACAGTCGTTCAGCACACAAGCAACTAAACTTATGTACGGAAAGACCAATGGAATCGAAAATTGCGGCTGCGAATTCCTTCAGCGAGCTTGTATGGCCTATATGGGTGTTGCACCAACCCTTTTTGGTGTTGTGCCTGTGGACTGTATAGCGGACTTCCTTGTTTACTGTACCTGGACCTGTTGGTCTACTATGACCTCCTGGTCTTGTTTCTATACGACCTCCTGGTCTTGTTTCTATACGACCTCCTGGTCTTGTTTCTATACGACCTCCTGGTCTGACCTTCTATACTAGTCCGCTATACTCTAATGCTCAAATATTGTGTTTTAACCAAGGATGCCTCCCTAGCCACCGTGCATGTCACTTACACGTATGTTCCTCACGAGTACTCGGTGATTTCTTTTGGTTCAACCTCCAAATTGTATAAATGTATGAAAACACTCACTCACCACATGTACACTTTTGTTTCTATTTCTATTTCTGCGCAGAAATTTTTCTTTAGCCCAGCTGTGTTACCAATTAGGAGCAGGATCTGTTAATTAAATTTCGGACACCAAAAATAGACTTGCGTTATTTATCGCCTGTTGCGCTATTTACCGCTTTGCGTTACTTATCGCGTTGCGTCAAAAATCAACTTTATCGTGACTTGAGCTACGTGGGCGTAACCGGACGCTCCGTTGCGTAATGTACGCTGCGTGCGTCTGCCTTTGGATTGCGTACACAAGTCTTTTGTTAGGGACACGTGTACGCAAAGCAAAAGATCCACCGTAACACAATTTATACTTTTATCAACGTAGATGATCCCTGATCATCTACCACACACCACACTGACTTCGCCCTATCTCCCAGGCAAAACTGTGTGTTTGTCTACACTTTAACTATGTTACCTCTATTCTTAAACTATGAAATAACAGCAAATCTCTTTTAGCACTTTTATCAACTATAAAACTGGCAGACAGGATAGTGATATATACGAAAAATGAAAAAGAAATGCAGATATATATGTATGCGTGCGTGTATACGCAAGACAGAAGAAAAATAGACAGTTTAAAAAGACACTAGCGTTTTGTTCTTACCTCCGGTTCCCGGATTCCTTCAGCACTCGTTATCTAAGCGAAGCAGACGCTTATCCCGTCAGCACTACGAGACAACCTCCCGCCCTTTGCTGAGGGATAATGTCTGCTGATCTACCTAGTGCAGATATGTGAAGGATAGGACGAGCCCCCAATTGATAAAGCTGAATTTTTATCTTATATAATATCCTTTAAGAGGTCTAAGAACACTGTACGCTATCTACGTAAGAAGTACCGTAAGGGTACGCAAGTTGCGTAGCGATCGCTCAGCCGTAGTCGAGACGCTCAAGCGTCACGTTCGCTTACGGCTTAGTGATAACAGGCAGGCACGCTATTGGCTGCCGACTAACGTAATGATTAGCTATAGCGTAGCGGACGCTCGGGACCACGAGGAGATCACCAGCGATGCAGACGCTCACAACGTTAAACCTTTATATCTATACCTTCAGCAATGAAATACACAGTAAACCTTAGTGTGGAGACAATGTGTAAGTGCAACCTTGTGTAACCTGATTACCTACAAAGCTGCTTGAGCGTCACCGACGCTCAGAGAATACTTAACACTATAAAGAATACACAGATACCTGGCTTAGGGTCCGAAACCTATTATATGTATTATGACTATTACTTGCAAAAAGAATCACAGTACAAAGCATACACTACAGTATAACATAAACCAACTAACCAGATAACTGCACAGGAAATATAATATAATACAATATACTTAAAGGAATATACGAGAGAGAGAGAGAAGAGAGAGAGAGAAGATGGCTCACAGTAAGACAATATGATTACGGAGAAAACTTACGCACAAGGGGAAACGATCGCAAGCGCCTCTGGACATCCAGCTTCCCGATTATCAGCAATGAGAACCGTTTGAAGAGAAGTGTAAGCTGGATGCCACAGGCCCGTCTTTTATGCTCCACACACAATGCAATCTAATGGTCCCTACAATCTTATCGTCCATTGGACACAGGAATTCGGCTTCGCATTATAACAAAAGGTCATAGGTTGTTTCATACAGGTGGGCTGTGACTGTTTCCAACTGTTCAGGTGGGTGGGAAACTAGGTTTCCCGCCGCATGATTAAGTAAGAACAAATAATAGTAAATGAACATAAACTTCTTATGTTCATAACTATTCGCACGAGCGATTGATCCGCTCCAAACCAACACCGGAATATTGCTATTTAAATACTCTTCCGATGGGTACCAAACACTGCCGTATGACTCCTGTTAGACCCTTCGTGCAATGCAAAGAGGGATTCCTCCGTTCAGGGACATTCTATATTAACCAAACTTTCAGAATCTATCAAAGGGACCATGATCTATAAACTACATTAATTGTGAAAATATGTAACGATTGGGTCGCACGCTACGACTACATACTCTTTACCGTAAATACGCATACCGAGTGCGAGCGGGTGCACGCAACAACGGGTATGCGCTATCACGGGAAAGCGCACGCATGCGCAGCGCGGACCAGTGTGAGGTGCAAATATGGCAGCGTGTATAGGGATATTTTTCTGACTTTGACACACGCTTATCAGAACAAGTAGCGGTACCATCTACGGATAGGGCCGTACTTAAGGAGCCAGCTGATAGGAGGCTGAAAATAAGAATTTACTTACCGATAATTCTATTTCTCGGAGTCCGTAGTGGATGCTGGGGTTCCTGAAAGGACCATGGGGAATAGCGGCTCCGCAGGAGACAGGGCACAAAAGTAAAGCTTTTACAGGTCAGGTGGTGTGTACTGGCTCCTCCCCCTATGACCCTCCTCCAGACTCCAGTTAGGTACTGTGCCCGGACGAGCGTACACAATAAGGGAGGATTTTGAATCCCGGGTAAGACTCATACCAGCCACACCAATCACACCGTACAACTTGTGATCTAAACCCAGTTAACAGTATGATAACAGAGGAGCCTCTGAAAGATGGCTTCCTAAACAATAACCCGAATTAGTTAACAATAACTATGTACAAGTATTGCAGATAATCCGCACTTGGGATGGGCGCCCAGCATCCACTACGGACTCCGAGAAATAGAATTATCGGTAAGTAAATTCTTATTTTCTCTATCGTCCTAAGTGGATGCTGGGGTTCCTGAAAGGACCATGGGGATTATACCAAAGCTCCCAAACGGGCGGGAGAGTGCGGATGACTCTGCAGCACCGAATGAGAGAACTCCAGGTCCTCCTTTGCCAGGGTATCAAATTTGTAAAAATTTTCAAACGTGTTCTCCCCTGACCACGTAGCTGCTCGGCAGAGTTGTAATGCCGAGACCCCTCGGGCAGCCGCCCAAGATGAGCCCACCTTCCTTGCGGAATGGGCCTTAACAGATTTAGGCTGTGGCAGGCCTGCCACAGAATGTACAAGTTGAATTTTGTTACAAATCCAACGAGCAATCGACTGCTTAGAAGCAGGTGCACCCAACTTGTTGGGTGCATACAGTATAAACAGCGAGTCAGATTTTCTGACTCCAGCCGTCCTTTAAATGTATATTTTTAAGGCTCTGACAACGTCCAACAACTTGGAGTCCTTCAAGTCGTCTGTAGCCGCAGGCACTACAATAGGCTGGTTCAGGTGAAACGCTGATACCACCTTAGGGAGAAAATGCGGACGCGTCCGCAGCTCTGCCCTATGTCGAATGGAAAATTAAATAAGGGCTTTTATAAAACAAAGCCGCCAGTTCAGATACTCTCCCGGCCGAAGCCAGGGCCAGTAACATAGTCACTTTCCATGTGAGATATTTCAAATCCACATTCTTTAGTGGTTCAAACCAATTGGATTTGAGGAAATCTAAAACTACATTTAGATCCCACGGTGCCACCTTAGGCACCACAGGAGGCTGTATATGCAGTACTCCTTTGATAAAAATCTGGACCTCAGGGACTGAGGCCAATTCTTTTTGGAAGAATATTGATAGGGCCGAAATTTGAACCTTAATAGATCCCAATTTGAGACCCATAGACAATCCTGATTGCAGGAAATGTAGGAAAACGACCCAGTTGAAATTCCGCCATCGGAGCACTCCGCTGCTCGCACCACGCAACATATTTTTGTCAAATACGGCGATAATGCTTCGCGGTGACTTCCTTCCTTGCCTTTATCAAGGTAGGAATGACTTCTTCTGGAATGCCTTTTCCTTTTAGGATCTGGCATTCAAACGCCATGCCGTCAAACGCAGCCGCGGTAAGTCTTGAAAAAGACAAGGACCCTGCTGAAGCAGGTCCCTTCTCAGAAGTAGAGGCCACGGATCGTCCGTGACCATCTCTTGAAGTTCCGGGTACCAAGTCCTTCTTGGCCAATCCGGAGCCACTAGTCTTACTCCTCTTTGCCGTATAATCCTCAATACCTTTGGTATGAGAGGCAGAGGAGGAAACACATATACCGACTGGTACACCCAAGGTGTTACCAGCGCGTCCACAGCTATTGCCTGCGGATCTCTTGACCTGGCGCAATACCTGTCCAGTGTTTTGTTGAGGCGAGACGCCATCATGTCCACCATTGGTTTTACCCAACGGTTTAATAGCATGTGGAAAACTTCTGGATGAAGTCCCCACTCTCCCGGGTGAAGGTCGTGTCTGCTGAGGAAGTCTGCTTCCCAGTTGTCCACGCCCGGGATGAATACTGCTGACAGTGCTATCACGTGATTCTCCGCCCAGCGAAGGATCCTGGCAGCTTCTGCCATTGCCCTCCTGCTTCTTGTGCCGCCCTGTCTGTTTACATGGGCGACTGCCGTGATGTTGTCCGACTGGATCAACACCGGTCTTCCTTGAAGCAGAGGTTCCGCCTGGCTTAGAGCATTGTAGATTGCTCTTAGTTCCAGAATGCTTATGTGAAGAGACTTTTTCAGGCTCGACCACACTCCCTGGAAATTTCTTCCCTGTGTGACTGCTCCCCAGCCTCTCAGGCTGGCATCCGTGGTCACCAGGATCCAATCCTGCATGCCGAATCTGCGGCCCTCCAATAGATGAGCCTCCTGCAACCACCACAGAAGGGATACCCTTGTCCTCGGCGACAGGGTTATCCGCAGGTGCATCTGAAGATGCGACCCTGACCATTTGTCCAACAGATCCCTTTGCATGGAATCTGCCGAAAGGGATTGCTTCGTAAGAAGCTACCATTTTTTCCCAGGACTCTTGTGCATTGATGTACAGACACCTTTCCTGGTTTTAGGAGGTTCCTGACCAGGTCAGATAACTCCTTGGCTTTTTCTTCGGGAAGAAAAACCTTTTTCTGAACTGTGTCCAGAATCATCCCCAGGAACAGCAGACGAGTTGTCGGCATTAATTGGGATTTTGGAATATTCAGAATCCATCCGTGCTGCTTTAGCACCTCTTGAGATAGTGCTAAACCCATCTCTAGCTGTTCTCTGGACCTTGCCCTTATTAGGAGATCGTCCAAGTATGGGATAATTAATACGCCTTTTCTTCGAAGAAGAAATATTATCTCGGCCATTACCTTTGTAAAGACCCGAGGTGCCGTGGACAAACCAAACGGCAGCGTCTGAAACTGATAGTGACAGTTTTGTACAACGAACCTGAGGTACCCCTGGTGTGAGGGGTAATTGGAACGTGGAGATACGCATCCTTGATGTCCAAGGATACCATAAAGTCCCCTTCTTCCAGGTTCGCTATCACTGCTCTGAGTGACTCCATCTTGAACTTGAACTTCTTTATGTACAGGTTCAAGGACTTCAGATTTAGAATAGGCCTTACCGAGCCATCCGGCTTCGGTACCACAAAAAGAGTGGAATAATACCCCTTCCCTTGTTGTAGAAGAGGTACCTTGACTATCACCTGCTGAGAATACAGCTTGTGAATGGCTTCCAAAACCGTCTCCCTTTCTGAGGGGGACGTTGGTAAAGCAGACTTCAGGAAACGGCGAGGTGGCTCTGTCTCTAATTTCAACCTGTACCCCTGAGATATTATCTGCAGGATCCAGGGATTTACCTGCGAGTGAGCCCACTGCGCGCTGTAATTCTTGAGACGACCGCCTACCGCCCCCGAGTCCGCTTGCGAAGCCCCAGCGTCATGCTGAGGCTTTTGTAGAAGCCGGGGAGGGCTTCTGTTCCTGGGAAGGAGCTGCCTGTTGCTGTCTCTTCCCTCGTCCTCTGCCTCGTGGCAGATATGAATAGCCCTTTGCTCTCTTATTTTTAAAGGAACGAAAGGGCTGCGGTTGAAAGGTCGGTGCCTTTTTCTGTTGGGGAGTGACTTGAGGTAGAAAGGTGGATTTCCCGGCCGTAGCCGTGGCCACCAAATCCGATAGACCGACCCCAAATAACTCCTCTACGCATCGCCTGTCCACTGTCGTGTCCATAAAGCTCTTCTGGCCGAAATGGACATAGCACTCACCCGTGATGCCAGTGTGCAGATATCTCTCTGTGCATCACGCATATAAAGAAATGCATCCTTTATTTGTTCTAACGACAGTAAAATATTGTCCCTGTCCAGGGTATCAATATTTTCGATCAGGGACTCTGACCAAACTACCCCAGCACTGCACATCCAGGCAGTCGCAATAGCTGGTCGTAGTATAACACCTGTATGTGTGTATATACCTTTTTGGATATTTTCCATCCTCCTATCTGATGGATCTTTAAGTGCGGCCGTCTCAGGAGAGGGTAACGCCACTTGTTTTGATAAGCGTGTTAGCGCTTTGTCCACCCTAGGAGGTGTTTCCCAGCGCTCCCTAACCTCTGGCGGGAAAGGGTATAAAGCCAATAACTTCTTTGAAATTAGCAGTTTTTTTATCGGGGCACCCCACGCTTCATCACACACGTCATTTAATTCTTCTGATTCGGTAAAAACTACTGGTAGTTTTTTCACACCCCACATAATACCCTGTTTAGTGGTACCTGTAGTATCAGCTAAATGTAACATCTCCTTTATTGCCAAAATCATATAACGTGTGGCCCTACTGGAAAATACGGTTGATTCGTCACCTTCACCACCGGAATCAGTGCCTGTGTCTGGGTCTGTGTCGACCGACTGAGGCAAGGGGCGTTTTACAGCCCCTGACGGTGTTTGAGGCGCCTGGACAGGCACTAATTGAGTGTCCGGCCGCCTCATGTCGGCAAACGACTGCTTAAGCGAGTTGACGCTATCCCGTAATTCCACAAATAAAGGCATCCATTCTGGTGTCGACCCCCTAGGAGGTGACATCCTCATATTTGGCAATTGCTCCGCCTCCACACCAATAACGTCCTCATACATGTCGACACATACGTACCGACACACAGCAGACACACAGGGAATGCTCTATACGAAGACAGGACCCACTAGCCCTTTGGGGAGACAGAGGGAGAGTCTGCCAGCACACACCAAAAAGCGCTATATATGACAGGGATAGCCTTATGATTAAGTGCTCCCTTATAGCTGCTTTTATATTAATATATTGCCATTTATTTTGCCCCCCCTCTCTGTTATACCCTGTTTCTGTAGTGCAGTGCAGGGGAGAGACCTGGGAGCCTTCCTGACCAGCGGAGCTGTGACAGAAAATGGCGCCGTGTGCTGAGGAGATAGGCCCCGCCCCTTTTTCGTCGGGCTCGTCTCCCGCTATTTAGTACATTTAGGCAGGGGTAAATATCTCCATATAGCCTCTGGGGCTATATGTGAGGTATTTTTAGCCTTTTTAAAGGTTTTCATTTGCCTCCCAGGGCGCCCCCCCCCCAGCGCCCTGCACCCTCAGTGACTGCCGTGTGAAGTGTGCTGAGAGGAAAATGGCGCACAGCTGCAGTGCTGTGCGCTACCTTAAGAAGACTGCAGGAGTCTTCAGCCGCCGATTCTGGACCTCTTCTTGCTTCAGCATCTGTGAGGGGGCCGGCGGCGTGGCTCCGGTGACCATCCAGGCTGTACCTGTGATCGTCCCTCTGGAGCTTCATGTCCAGTAGCCAAGAAGCCAATCCATCCTGCACGCAGGTGAGTTCACTTCTTCTCCCCTCTGTCCCTCGTTGCAGTGATCCTGTTGCCAGCAGGAATCACTGTAAAATAAAAAACCTAAGCTAAACTCTCTAAGCAGCTCTTTATGAGAGCCACCTAGAATTGCACCCTTCTCGGCCGGGCACAAAAATCTAACTGGAGTCTGGAGGAGGGTCATAGGGGGAGGAGCCAGTACACACCACCTGACCTGTAAAAGCTTTACTTTTGTGCCCTGTCTCCTGCGGAGCCGCTATTCCCCATGGTCCTTTCAGGAACCCCAGCATCCACTTAGGACGATAGAGAAAAATATCCTAAAAAGTATACACACACATGCTGGTGTTATACTGCGACCAGCGATCGCCTCAGCCTGGATGTGCAGAGCTGAGGTGGCTTGGTCGGATTCCCTGACTAAAAATATTGATACCTTTGACAGGGACAGTATTTTATTGACTATAGAGCATTTAAAGGATGCATTTCTATATATGCGAGATGCGCAGAGGGATATTTGCACTCTGGCATCAAGAGTAAATGCGATGTCCATATCTGCAAGAAGATGTTTATGGACACGACAGTGGTCAGGTGATGCAGATTCCAAACGGCACAAAGATGTATTGCCGTATAAAGGGGAGGAGTTATTTGGGGTCGGTCCATGGGACCTGGTGGCCAGGGCAACTGCTGGAAAATCCACCGTTTTTTACCCTAAGTCACATCTCTGCAGAAAAAGACACCGTCTTTTCAGCCTCAGTCCTTTCGTCCCTATAAGAGTCATATCTGCCCAGGGATAGAGGAAAGGGAAGAAGACTGCAGCAGGCAGCCCATTCCCAGGAACAGAAGCCTTCCACCGCTTCTACCAAGTTCTCAGCATGACGCTGGGACCGTACAGGACCCCTGGATCCTACAAGTAGTATCCAAGGGGTACAGATTGGAATGTCGAGAGGTTTCCCCCCTCGCAGGTTCCTGTAGTCTGCTGTACCAATGTCTCCCTCCGACAGGGAGGCAGTATTGAAAACAATTCACAAGCTGTATTCCCAGCAGGTGATAATAAAATTACCCCTCCGACAACAAGGAAAGGGGTATTAATCCACACTATATGGTGGTACTGAAGGCTAGGTGAGACCTATTCTAAATCTGAAAAATTTGAACACTTACAAGGGTTCAAATCCAGATGGAGTCACTCAGAGCAGTGATAGCAAAGAACAAGGGGACTAGATGGTGTCCCGGGACATCAGGGATGCTTACCTCCATGTCCCAAAATTTGCCTTTTCTCACCAAGGGTACCTCAGGTTCGTGGTACAGAACTGTCACTATCAGTTTCAAGACGATGCCGTTGGATTGTCCAAGGCACCCCGGGTCCTTACCAAGGTAATGACCGAAAGGAGGATTCGTCTTCAAAGAAAATGGACGACCTCCTGATAAGAACAAGGTCCAGAGAACAGTTGGAGGTCGGAGTAGCACTATCTCAAGTATTTCTACGACAGCACGGGTGGATTCTAAATATTCCAAAACCGCAGTTGTTCCGACGACACGTCTGCTGGTCCTAGGGATGATTCTGGACACAGTCCAGGAAAAGGTGTTTCTCCCAGAGGAGAAAGCCAGGGAGTTATCCGAGCTAATCGGGATCCTCCTAAAACCAGGAAAAGTGTCAGTGCATCATTGCACAAGAGTCCTGGTAAAAATGGTGGCTTATTACGAAGCGCTTCCATTCGGCAGATTTCACGCAAGAACTCTTCAGTGGGATCTGCTGGACAAATGGTCCGGATCGCATCTTCAGATGCATCAGCGGATAACCCTATATCCAAGGACAAGGGTGTCTCTCCTGTGGTGATTACAGAGTGCTCATCTTCTAGAGGGCCGCAGATTCGGCATTCAGGATTGGATGCTCGTGACCACGGAGGCCAGCCTGAGAGGCTGGGGAGCAGTCACACAAGGAGTGTGATCAAGTCTGGAGAATTCTCTCCACATAAATATACTGGAGCTAAGAGCAAATTTATAATGCTCTAAGCTTAGCAAGACCTCTGCTTCAAGGTCAGCCGGTATTGATCCAGTGGGATAACATCACGGCAGTCGCCCACGTAAACAGAAAGGGCGGCACAAGAAGCAGGAGGGCAGTGGCAAAACTGCAAGGATTTTTCGCTAGGCGGAAAATCATGTGATAACACTGTCAGCAGTGTTCATTCCGGGAGTGGACGACTGGGAAGCAGACTTCCTCAGCAGGCACGACCTCCACCCGGGAGAGTGGGAACTTCATCGGGAAGTTTTCCGCATGATTGTGAACCGTTGGGAAAGACCAAAGGTGGACATGATGGCGTCCCGCCCGAACAAAAAATGGGACAGGTATTGCGCCAGGTCACGAGACCTTCAGGCGATAGCTGTGGACGTCCTGGTAACACCGTGGGTGTAACAGTCGGTGTATGTGTTCCCTCCTCTGCTTCTCATAACCAAGGTATTGAGAATTATAAGACATAGAGGAGTAAGAACTATACTCGTGGCTCCGGATTGGCCAAGAGGGACTTGGTAACCGGAACTGCAAGAGATGCTCACAGAGGACTAATGGCCTCGGGAGCTAAGAAGGGATTTGCTTTCAGCAAGTACCATGTCTGTTCCAAGAGGAACCGTGGCATCGGCCTTTAAGAAAGGACCTGCTCCAGCAGGGACCTTGTCTGTTCCAAGACTTACCGCGACTGCGTTTGACGGCATGGCGGTTTGAACGCCGGATCCTAAGGGAAAAAGCATTCCGGAAGAGGTCATACCTACCCTGGTCAAAGCCAGGAAGGAGGTGACCGCACAACGTTATCACCACATGTGGTAAAAATATGTTGCGTGGGTGAGGCCAGGAAGGCCCCACGAAAAAATTTCAACTAGGTCGATTTCTGCACTTCCTGCAAACAGGAGTGTCTATGAGCCTAAAATTGGGTCCATTACGGTTCAAGTTTCGGCCCTATAGATTTTCTTCCAGAAAGAATTGGCTTCAGTTCCTGAAGTCCAGACGTTTGTCAAGGGAGTATTGCATATACAGCCCTTGTGTGCCTCCAGTGGCACCGTGGGATCTCAACGTAGTGTTGGGATTCCTCAAATCATATTGGTTTGAACCACTCAAATCTGTGGATTTGAAATATCTCACATGGAAAGTGACCATGCTGTTGGCCCTGGCCTAGGCCAGGCGATTGTCAAAATTGGCGGCTTTGTCTTACAAAAGCCCATATTTGATTTTCCATTCGGACAGGGCAGAACTGCGGACTCGTCCCCAGTTTCTTCCTAAGGTGGTGTCAGCGTTTCACCTGAAACAACCTATTGTGGTGCCTGCGGCTACTAGGGACTTGGAGGACTCCAAGTTGCTAGACGTTGTCAGGGCCCTGAAAATATATATATATATAATTCCAGGACGGCTGGAGTCAGAAAGTCTGACTTGCTGTTTATATTGTAGGCACCCAAAAAGCTGGGTGCTCCTGCTTCTAAGCAGACTATTGCTCGTTGGATTTGTAGTACAATTCAGCTTGCACATTCTGTGGCAGGCCTGCCACAGCCAAAATCTGTAAATGCCCATTCCACAAGGAAGGTGGGCTCATCTTGGGCGGCTGCCCGAGGGGTCTCGGCTTTACAACTTTGCCGAGCAGCTACTTAGTCAGGGGCAAACACGTTTGCTAAATTCTACAAATTTGATACCCTGGCTGAGGAGGACCTGGAGTTCTCTCATTTGGTGCTGCAGAGTCATCCGCACTCTCCCGCCCGTTTGGGAGCTTTGGTATAATCCCCATGGTCCTGACGGAGTCCCCAGCATCCACTAGGACGTTAGAGAAAATAAGATTTTACTTACCGATAAATCTATTTCTCATAGTCCGTAGTGGATGCTGGGCGCCCATCCCAAGTGCGGATTGTCTGCATTACTTGTACATAGTTATTGTTACAAAAAAAATCGGGTTATTATTGTTGTGAGCCATCTTTTTTAGAGGCTACTTCATTGTTATCATACTGTTAACTGGGTTAAAATCACAAGTTGTACGGTGTGATTGGTGTGGCTGGTATGAGTCTTACCCGGGATTCAAGATCCTTCCTTATTGTGTACGCTCGTCCGGGCACAGTACCTAACTGAGGCTTGGAGGAGGGTCATGGGGGGAGGAGCCAGTACACACCATGTGATCCTAAAAGCTTGCTTTTGTGCCCTGTCTCCTGCGGAGCCGCTATTCCCCCATGGTCCTGACGGAGTCCCCAGCATCCACTACGGACTATGAGAAATAGATTTATCGGTAAGTAAAATCTTATTTTTAATTACCTACCGGTAAATCCTTTTCTCGTAGTCCATAGAGGGTGCTGGGCGCCCGCCCAGCGCTTCGTGATCCTGCAATGGTTACTTAGTTCAATACTGCTTAGTTCTTTGTTAATTACTGCTTTTGTTACTTAGTTAAGTAATGTTTCAGCTTTTGCTGAGTTTCAAGCTCGTTAGCTTGGTTTGCCTTGTATGTGTGAGCTGGTATGAATCTCGCCACTATCTGTGTATAATCCTTCTCTCGAAGATGTCCGTCTCCTCGGGCACAGTTTCTAGACTGAGTCTGGTTGGAGGAGCCAGCCTAAACTCTTAAAGTGCCAATGGCTCCTGGTGGATACGTCTATACCCCATGGTACTAATGTGGACCCCAGCATCCTCTACGGACTACGGGAAAAGGATTTACCGGTAGTTAATTAAAATCCTGTTTTTACAGTCATAAATTTGACACAGCAATTAGTAGAACATTTCTGATTGTGCACCGTGAATTTTGTGACATTTTCACCTACCTCCACTACCAGTGCCACAACTCCACTATTATTACATACAGTGTACTGAAACTTTACCACGGTTTGTTCTACATACAGTATATACCAAGCAGTATGCAAAATATCAACAAAATCAGAGATGGTCAAGCGGCCTGTCACATCATTACATCGTTGAGCATTTATGTGCGTACCCTCATGCACCTGAGTATACTATATTTCAAATATATCGGCTACGCCTCTATAATCCAGACACTCACCCACTGAGGTTTATCCATGCGTGGAAGTGTAAACTTGGCCGGGTACCAGGAGCTGATGCATGTGTCTAAATCTTTATATTGGCAGATGCTTGTTCCCTGGGTTCTTGTGTTGTGGAGACACTGTTCAAAATGTTGATACAATGGTACCCATTGCGCAGCTATAGGCATTTCCGACACCTGTTTGTCATCTGTTGGCTCTCCGCTTTATATTTGATGGGATTGTCCCAGAGACACTACTGGGATGCAGTGCTCAAGCTCTCTGCTGAAATTCTTGATGAGGCAGTACCCTCCGACCCCTCCTTCTGGTTTTTCCACCTGTGCCATTCTCTGTTATGAGCTACAAAAAGTTAATTTTTAAATATCTGAATAATGCTGCCAATATCCAGACTGTTTTCCCAAGATTGACTTCTACATGGACATGGACGGCTTGTTCTACTCCGTGTCACATGATTTATGCAATTAGTGTTGGACTGGGGCATGTACGGCCCACCAGGAGAATGCAGTGGTAGGGGCCCATGTTAGGGGTGTAGCCATCTGCAGAGGGGGGGTGACCTGCCACCTCATTGGTTTTTTTAACCATTAGAGAGTGCAGACGTTAATATAAATTTCTCTGACGGCCTAAGTGGATGCTGGGACTCCGTAAGGACCATGGGGAATAGCGGCTCCGCAGGAGACTGGGCAGAATTAAAGAAAGCTTTAGGACTACCTGGTGTGCACTGGCTCCTCCCTCTATGACCCTCCTCCAGACCTCAGTTAGAATCTTGTGCCCGGCTGAGCTGGATGCACACTAGGGGCTCTCCTGAGCTCCTAGAAAAGAAAGTGTATTTTAGGTTTTTTTATTTTCAGTGAGATCTGCTGGCAACAGACTCACTGCTACGAGGGACTAAGGGGAGAAGAAGCGAACCTACCTGCTTGCAGCTAGCTTGGGCTTCTTAGGCTACTGGACACCATTAGCTCCAGAGGGATCGAACACAGGGCCCGACCTCGATTGTCCGGTCCCGGAGCCGCGCCGCCGTCCCCCTTACAGAGCCAGAAGCAAGAAGATGGTCCTGAAAATCGGCGGCAGAAGACTTCGGTCTTCAACAAGGTAGCGCACAGCACTGCAGCTGTGCGCCATTGCTCCTCATGCACACCTCACACTCCGGTCATTGATGGGTGCAGGGCGCTGGGGGGGGGCGCCCTGAGCAGCAATATTAACACCTTGGCTGGCAAAAAAAATCACAATATATAGTCCTAGAGGCTATATATGTGAAAAATACCCCTGCCAGAGATCCATGAAAAAGCGGGAGAAAGTCTGCCGAAAAAGGGGTGGGGCTATCTCCCTCAGCACACTGGCGCCATTTTTCCCTCACAGCTCCGCTGGAAGGATCGCTCCAAGGCTCTCCCCTGCAGTTTCAAGACTACAAAGGGTAAAAAAGAGAGGGGGGGCACTAAAGTTAGGCGCAGCAGTATATATATATATATAAGCAGCTATAAGGGAAAATCACTCAGTTATAGTGTTCATCCCTGTGTTATATAGCGCTCTGGTGTGTGCTGGCATACTCTCTCTCTGTCTCCCCAAAGGGCTTTGTGGGGTCCTGTCCTCTGTCAGAGCATTCCTTGTGTGTGTGTGGTGTGTCGGTACTGCTGTGTCGACATGTTTGATGAGGAGGCTTATGTGGAGGCGGAGCAGATGCCGATTAAATGTGATGTCACCCCCTGGGGGGCCGACACCTGAGTGGATGGATAGGTGGAAGGTATTAACTGACAGTGTCAACTCCTTGCATAAAAGGCTGGATGACGTAACAGCTGTGGGACAGCCGGCTTCTCAGCCCGCGCCTGCCCAGGCGTCTCAAAGGCCATCAGGGGCTCAAAAACGCCCGCTACCTCAGATGGCAGACACAGATGTCGACACGGAGTCTGACTCCAGTGTCGACGAGGTTGAGGCATATACACAATCCACTAGGTACATCCGTTGCATGATCTCGGCAATGAAAAATGTGTTACACATTTCTGACATTAACCCAAGTACCACAAAAAAGGGGTTTTATGTTTGGGGAGAAAAAGCAGCCAGTGTTTTGTTCCCCCATCAGATGAGTGAAGAAGCGTGGGTTCCCCCGATAAGAAACTGGTAATTTCTAAAAAGTTACTGATGGCGTACCCTTTCCCGCCAGAGGATAGGTCACGTTGGGAGATATCCCCTAGGGTGGATAAGGCGCTCACACGTTTGTCAAAAAAGGTGGCACTGCCGTCTTAGGTTACGGACACTTTGAAGGAGCCTGCTGATAAAAAGCAGGAGGCTATCCTGAAGTCTGTATATACACACTTAGGTACTATATTGAGACCTGCAATTGCCTCAGCATGGATAGTGCTGCTACAGCATGGTCTATTACCCTGTCAGGACATGGATACTATTTTGCTAACCATAGAGCATATTAAAGACGTCGTCTTATATATGAGGGATGCACAGAGGGATATTTGTCGGCTGGCATCCAGAATTAATGCAATGTCCATTCTGCCAGGAGGGTATTAGGGACCCGGCAGTGGACAGGCGATGCTGACTTTAGAAGGCACGTGAAGATTCTGCCTTATAAGGGTGAGGAATTGTTTGGGGATGGTCTCTGGGACCTCGTATCCACAGCAACAGCTGGTAAAGAAAATTTTTTTACCTCAGGTTTCCTCACAGCCTAGGAAAGCACCGTATTATCAGGTACAGTTCTTTCGGCTTCAGAAAAGCAAGCGGGTCAAAGGCGCTTCCTTTCTGCACAGAGACAAGGGAAGAGGGAAAAAGCTGCACCAGACAGCCAGTTCCCAGGATCAAAAATCTTCCCCCGCTTCCTCTGAGTCCACCGCATGACGCTGGGGCTCCACAGGTGGAGCCAGGTGCGGTGGGGGCGTGTCTCAGGAACTTCAGCGACCAGTGGGCTCGCTCACAGGTGGATCCCTGGGTTCTGCAAGTAGTATCACTGGGATACAAGCTGGAGTTCGAGGCGACTCCCCCTCGCCGTTACCTCAAATCAGCCTTGCCTGCTGCCCTCGATGGGAGGTAGTACTGGCGGCAATTCACAAGCTGTACTCCAGCAGGTGATAATCAGGGTACCCCTCCTTCAACAAGGCCGGGGTTACTATTCCACACTGGTTGTGGTACCGAAACCAAACGGTTCGGTGAGACCCATTCTACAATTGAAATCCTTGAACACGTATATATGAAGGTTCAAGTTCAAAATGGAATCGCTCAGGGCGGTTATTGCAAGCCTGGACGAAGGGGATTACATGGTATCACTGGACATCAAGGATGCTTACCTGCATGTCCCCATTTACCCTCCTCACCAGGAGTACCTCAAAATTGTGGTACAGGACTGTCATTACCAATTCCAGACGTTGCCGTTGGTCTGTCCCCGGCACCAAGGGTATTTACCAAGGTAATGACCGAAATGATGATACTCCTTCGAAAAAAGGGAGTTATAATTATCCCGTACTTGGACGATCTCCTTATAAAGGCGAGGTCCAGGGAGCAGTTGTTGGTCGGAGTAGCACTATCTCGTGAAGTGCTACAACAGCACGGCTGGATTCTGAATATTCCAAAGTCGCAGCTGGTTCCTACGACGCATCTACTGTTCCTGGGTATGGTTCTGGACACAGAACAGGAAAAAGTGTTTCTCCCGGAGGAGAAGGCCAAGGAGTTGTCATCTCTAGTCAGAGACCTCCTAAAACAAATACAGGTGTCGGTGCATCAATGCACGCGAGTCCTGGGAAAGATGGTAGCTTCTTACAAAGAAATTCCATTCGGCAGGTTCCATGCAAGGATCTTCCAGTGGGATCTGTTGGACAAGTGGTCCGGGTCGCATCTTCAGATGCATCGGCTGATAACCCTGTCTCCAAGGGCCAGGGTGTCGCTGTTGTGGTGGCTGCAGAGTGCTCATCTTCTAGAGGGCCGCAGATTCGGCATACAGGACTGGGTCCTGGTGACCACGGATGCCAGCCTCTGAGGCTGGGGGGCAGTCACACAGGGAAGAAACTTCCAAGGACTATGGTCGAGTCAGGAGACTTCCCTACACAATGCCCTAAGTCAGGCTAGACCCCTGCTTCAACACCAGCCGGTGCTGATCCAGTCAGACAACATCACGGCGGTCGCCCATGTAAACCAACAGGGCAGCACAAGAAGCAGGATGGCGATGGCAGAAGCCACAAGGATTTTCCGATGGGCGGAAAATCATGTGTTAGCACTGTCAGCAGTGTTCATTCCCGGAGTGGACAACTGGGAAGCAGACTTTCTCAGCAGGCACGACCTCCACCCGGGAGAGTGGGGACTACATCCAGAAGTCTTCCAAATGATTGTACACCATTGGGAAAGGCCACAGGTGGACATGATGGCGTCCCGCCTCAACAAAAAGCTAAAAAGATATTGCGCCAGGTCAAGGGACCCTCAGGCGATAGCTGTGGACGCTCTGGTAACACCGTGGGGGTACCAGTTGGTGTATGTGTTCCCTCCTCTGCCTCTCATACCCAGGGTACTGAGAATAATAAGAAGGAGAGTAAGAACTATACTCGTGGTTCCGGATTGGCCAAGAAGAACTTGGTACTCAGAACTTCAAAAAATGATCTCAGAGGACCCATGGCCTCTGCCGCTCAGACAGGACCTGCTGCAGCAGGGGCCCTGTCTGTTCCAAGACTTACCGCGGATGCGTTTGACGGCATGGCGGTTGAACGCCGGATCCTGAAGGAAAAGGGCATTCCAGAGGAAGTCATCCCTACGCTGATTAAAGCTAGGAAAGAAGTGACCGCAAACCATTATCACCGCATATGGCGAAAATATGTTGCGTGGTGTGAGGCCAGGAAGGCCCAACGGAGGAATTTCAGTTGGGCCGTTTTCTGCACTTCCTACAGTCAGGGGTGACTGTGGGCCTAAAATTGGGTTCCATTAAGGTCCAGATTTCGGCTCTGTCGATTTTCTTCCAGAAAGAACTGGCTTCACTGCCTGATGTTCAGACATTTGTTAAGGGAGTGCTGCATATTCAGCCCCTTTTGTGCCTCCAGTGGCACCTTGGGATCACAACGTGGTGTTGGATTTCCTAAAGTCACATTGGTTTGAGCCACTAAAAACCGTGGATTTGAAATATCTCACGTGGAAAGTGGTCATGCTGTTGGCCTTGGCTTCGGCCAGGCGTGTGTCAGAATTGGCGGCTTTGTCATATAAAAGCCCTTATCTGATTTTCCATATGGATAGGGCAGAATTGAGGACTCGTCCCCAGTTTCTCCCTAAGGTGGTATCAGCTTTTCATTTGAACCAACCTATTGTAGTGCCTGCGGCTACTAAGGACTTGGAGGATTCCAAGTTATTGGACGTAGTCAGGGCCCTGAAAATGTATGTTTCCAGGACAGCTAGTGTCAGGAAAACTGACTCGCTATTTATCCTGTATGCACCCAACAAGCTGGGTGCTCCTGCTTCAAAGCAGACTATTGCTCGCTGGATTTGTAGTACGATTCAGCTTGCACATTCTGCGGCTGGACTGCCGCATCCTAGATCAGTGAAAGCCCATTCCACGAGGAAGGTGGGCTCTTCTTGGGCGGCTGCCCGAGGGGTCTCGGCTTTACAACTTTGCCGAGCAGCTGCTTGGTCGGGGTCAAACACATTGCTAAATTTTACAAGTTTGATACCCTGGCTGAGGAGGACCTAGAGTTTGCTCATTCGGTGCTGCAGAGTCATCCGCACTCTCCCGCCTGTTTGGGAGCTTTGGTATAATCCCCATGGTCCTTACGGAGTCCCAGCATCCACTTAGGATGTCAGAGAAAATAAGATTTTACTCACCGGTAAATCTATTTCTTGTAGTCCGTAGTGGATGCTGGGCGCCCATCCCAAGTGCGGATTGTCTGCAATACTTGTATATAGTTATTGTTAACTAAAGGGTTATTGTTGAGCCATCCGTTGAGAGGCTCAGTTATATTTCATACTGTTAACTGTGTATAATATCACGAGTTATACGGTGTGATTGGTGTTGCTGGTATGAGTCTTACCCGGGATTCAAAATCCTTCCTTATTGTGTCAGCTCTTCCGGGCACAGTATCCTAACTGAGGTCTGGAGGAGGGTCATAGAGGGAGGAGCCAGTGCACACCAGGTAGTCCTAAAGCTTTCTTTAGTTGTGCCCAGTTTCCTGCGGAGCCGCTATTCCCCATGGTCCTTACGGAGTCCCAGCATCCACTACGGACTACGAGAAATAGATTTACCGGTGAGTAAAATCTTATTATATACAGTAAATTCAGCTGCTTCATGCATGATAATGTACCAGATTAATAACAGGTTAATAACAGCAATGCACTGTAGAAAATACACCATTGTCCAGTATAAAATAACGGGTCTGGGACTCAGGGTCGACAGCAAAAAGGTCGACACACCTTATGTCGTCGCCAATTGGTCGACACACCTTAGGTCGACATGGACAAAAGGTCGACATGGAAAAAGGTCGACATGAGTTTTTTATGTTTTTTTGGTGTCGTTTTCTTCGTAGAGTGACCGGGAACCCCAATTAGTGAACCGCGTCCCCTCGCATGGCTCGCTTCGCTCGCCATGCTTCGGGCATGGTGCCTTCGCTCCGCTACCACTTCGCTCGGCACAGATTACCGTTCCAATCGTAGTCCACGTGGATCGTTAAGTATGAAAAGGTTCCAAAAAAGAAAAAAGTCGTGAAAAACTCATGTTGACCTTTTTCCATGTCGACCCTGTTCCTGTCGACCTTTGTCCATGTCGACCTAAGGTGTGTCGACCAATTGGCATCGACCTAAGGTGTGTCGACGTTTTTGCTGTCGACCTGGAGTCCGGATACCAAAATAACATATGTATAATTCAAGTACATAGTCTGGAACCTGATCCTTAGAACAGGAGGTGGGGGCCACAGGCAGTGGGGCCCACCGGTGGATTCCCCTGTAGCCCTGTGGGCCAGTCCAAGCCTGTATGCGACCTTTCAAAACACCTGGTTTAGATTGCTTGAATTTAAGGACTTTGCCTCCTTCAAGTCCTACTTTACATCTCTCCCCCCAGCTCACTCCCACTCCTTCTGTGCCTAATCTGCCTTTTGAGATCCTGCTTCCTGGTGTATACTCTCTGGTACTGGGACAGAGACTTTGAAGGCCATATGACCTCTTCTAACTCCTAGTGATTGTTGCATTACTATATACGCCACCATCCAGGATTAGAAAACAACCATCCTTTCTCATACGTCCTAGAAGATGCTGGGGTCACATCAAGAACCATGGGGTATAGACGGTATCCGCAGGAGACATGGGCACTTTAAGACTTTCAAAGGGTGTGTACTGGCTCCTCCCTCTATGCCCCTCCTCCAGACTCCAGTTTAGAATCTGTGCCCAGTGAGACTGGATGCACTCTGAGGAGCTCTACTGAGTTTCTCTGAAAAAGACTTGTTAGGTTTTTTATTTTCAGGGAGACTGCTGGCAGCAGTCTCCCTGCTTCGTGGGACTTAGGGGAGAGAAGTCAGACCTACTTCTATGAGTTTAAAGGCTCTGCTTCTTTGGCTACAGGACACCATTAGCTCCTGAGGGTCTGATCGCTAGGTACGCCTAGATGCTCGTTCCCAGAGCCCGCCGTCACCCCCCTTGCAGAGCCAGAAGTCAGAAGACAGGTGAGTAGAAGAAGAAAAGAAGACTTCAGTGACGGCTTCTGAGGTACCGCAGCGTTCGCATGATGCGCGCCATGCTCCCTCACACAGCGGCACTACAGGGTGCAGGGCATGGGGGGGGGGGGAGCCCTGGGCAGCATATATGACCTCTATAAGTAACTGGCAAGAGCGGACATAGTGCCAGGGCACTGTCCGGACCCCTGCCAGTATAAAAATTTATTTGAAAAGAGCGGGTCTGAAGCGCTCCATTACGGGGGCGGAGCTTAGCCCTCACAGCACACAATCCGGCGCCATTTTCTCTACAAAAGGCTGCAGAGACGCTGGTTCTTCCTCACACTGCTGCATAAGAATCAGGGTGAAAAACGGGGGGGGGGGGGGGGGCACAGTTATTTTGGTGCATTATATGTTAATTGTAAAAGCGCTGCAGGTCTGGGGCATTTTCTGTGGTGTTTCAGACCGGGATTGAGCGCTGGGGTGTGAGCTGGCAATAACTCCCTCTGTGTCCCTCTGACAGGCTTTACTGTGGGTCTTTCCCCTATAGGTCCAGTCTGTCTGGGTGTGTTGGGTGCAAGTGCTCTTACCAGGAGGAGACTATGTTAGGGACACAAACGGCTGTGGGAGTGACCCTGTCGGCACCGCCAATACCTGATTGGGTGAATGTTTTGAGTGCTTTGAATGCAAATATGGCTCTGATAAATAAGAGATTTGATAAATCTGAGTCTCAGAACCGGGCATGGAAGAAATCCGTAGAGGATGTGTTGTTACAGGTCCAGACCCCCTCGGGGTCACAAAAATTTAATTTGCCCAGCTGGCAAAATCCTGACAAAAAGTTTCAGATTCCCAAAAGGATTCCAGTGGCGTGTCCGTTTCCCTCTAGGGATAAGGGAAAATGGGAGTCATCCCCCATTGTGGACAAAGCTCTATCACGGCTGTCCAAAAAGGTGGCTCTTCCATCCCCTAACACGGCAGCCCTAAAGGATCCTGCGGATCGTAGGCAGGAAAATGCATTGAAATCCATTTATGTCACCACTGGTACGCTACTCAGACCAGCCATTGCATCTGCGTGGGTGAGTAGTGCTATCGAAAAATAGGCAGATAACTTGTCATCTGAAATAGATACCCTGGATAGGGATAGCGTTCTTTTGACACTAGGTTATATCAGGGATGCTGCAGTCTACCTAAAGGAAGCTGCGAGGGATATTGGCCTCTTGGGATCAAGGGCCAATGCCATGGCAGTCTCAGCTAGGAAAGCATTGTGGATTCATCAATGGAATGCTGATGCTGACTCTTAAGAAAGCTATGGAGTCTCTACCGTATAAAGGTGGTGTATTGTTTGGTGACGGCCTCGCTGACTTGGTATCTACGGCTACTGCGGATAAGTCATCATTTTTACCTTATGTGCCGCCATCACAAAAGAAAACACACAACTATCAGATGCAGTCCTTTCGGCCCAATAAATACAGAAAAGGCTGAGGGTCTTCCTTCCTTGCTTCTAGAGGAAAGGGAAAAGGTAAACAATCACCGGCCGTGGCCGGTTCCCAGGAGCAGAAGTCCTCCCCGGCTTCTGCCAAATCCACCGCATGACGCTGGGGCTCCTCTGCGGGAGTCCGTACCGGTGGGGGCACGTCTCATGCTCTTCAGTCAGTGCTGGGCTCGTTCGGCCCTGGACCCGTGGGTTTTATAAATAGTGTCCCAGGGGTACAAACTGGAGTTTCAATACGTTCACCCTCGCCGAGTTTTCAAATCGGCCTTGCCAGCTTCTATTCCGATACACAAAAGAAAGAAGGAAAGGACTGTATTGTCGGTGCACAAAAGGAAGATTAGATCTGGTTATCACATCTGCCTATATGTAATTAAAATTTAACTTTTATTAGTATTTATTTAAAAATCGTGTACATTACTTACACATAACCATGAGTATAAGCGAAACATAGAGGTTAAAATTATGACACAAACAAAACATACATAGTGCAAATGAAATAAAGGTGAATTAAAGATTTAAAATGTGTGTCCACGTGTCTTATTCCAATGTCCAAGGATATATAATCTATTATTCCGTAATAGGATTAGGATTTATTTGTATATTTCAGTCATTATTAGGCTCTTAGACGAGGCATTAAGGGAATAAAGATGTTAATTGTAGTGATATCTTAGATATTGTAGCAATATAAGCTGTTGGTACCAACTTATTTGTGACAGAACAGCTGTTGCACTGTCTAATTGAATCAGATGTGTAGTGAAGTGTAGAATACACAGGTGATGCTATAAATTCAATATAAATATATGATATACTCCGGGGGAATAAATATCTTCCTCAGTTGTTTATAATCATTAACATAAATGATAATATATGGGGGATGTATCTTTCTTTTAATTGATATGTCCTCAACACGAAAACTTCTTCATTTGTTAAGGGCTGTGTTGCTGATAATAAAATACATATCAATCAGCTACAGCAATTAGATGATCAAAGTGTTGTTATCTCTAAAGACAAGACCATCTTATTTTTTAGGAATAAATGACACCTTACTCAGATGTCAGTATATAGCTTCCCAGATTATGCATCACCATTAAGCATCTGATATAATTATAATTATTAGGTGAAAGAAGCCTTCATTAAATGTATATGGGTAACAGTGTATTGAATGAAGATTTTATTATCCTGATGTATGTTACCTGATAAAGCTAGATTTCCCAACCAGCATTAAACATTAATGTTAGCACATTGTTTTATTCACAGCTGCCACATTGACTTGTAGAGTTCATTTGGAAACATTTGTTGCAGTTGCATCTGCTCAGTTGTGTCACATTCAGCATAAAGAGATAAAATGTGTCTATTTAAGCTTGAAGCAATATCTTCTGCTCACTGTGTATGTTAGAGGATTTCAGCAGTCACTGCTGCGTTATTCATTAATTAATTATATTGTTATCTAATCAGCAGATATAGATTATCTATATTTCAGTAATCATCTCTTAATAGTATTGTAATAGTCACTACATACGGTGACTGGATCACGCTGATTATTCATTAATTTATGAAAATTTGTTGTAATTGTGTCATAGATGCTTAATAACACTGACACATCTAACATATATACCAGATAGGTTTATCTTAACTTGGAGCAGTGCTTGTAGCTTCCTATATATTTTCAACTGAGTCTAACAGCTAATGCTGCATTTTTTCTGTTGTAATAATTTCCACTATCCACTTAACAGAAATCTAGCTATTCAGGACTCAATATTCATGTATCCAAATAAATAGCTGATATTACATTGCTTGTTATCCACTTAACACAAATATAGCTGTCTAAGATTCACTTATTCACCTACTCACTGCCTCATACTAATAATCTAAGCATCATAATGAGATAAAGCTAACTAAACACTGGTGTAACATGGACATGGAAACACGTGGAGACACGCTGCCCACACGCGTGTTCTGCCGTTACTCTGACAGCTTCGTCAGGGCTGAACCAGAATGCCTCTCCAGGCATAATATTTAAACTCTCCTAGTGATCCAATCAGCAACAGACGGCTGGTCACATGTAGCCGCTAACCAATCGTAATGCTGCTCCTCCGGTCACATGACCCGGGGAACCAATAGCGGAACTTCATGGTTGTCATGGTAGCGGCTATTCATAGCGCTACGTTCCCGGACATTGCTAATCGTTCATGCCCTGTTAACTGTATTAAATAAATCCTATACCATGAAGTAACCTGATCCACTGTCTTTTAGTTTCTCCTATGTTATGTCAGTGGCAGTGTCAGTTAATTTTTACATGATGCTTATACGGAACCCGCATTTACATCACTCAGCATATACATTTCACGATGGTGTAATTGCAAGTATACATGTCTGGTGTTCACTGACCCTGTGCCCTGTATAGCATATGGGTCCTCAGATCTGATTGTACATATAGTTCGTGAATGGATTCTACTACGGAGCTTCATGGTTGTCATGGTAGCGGCTATTCATAGCGCTACGTTCCCGGACATTGCTAATCGTTCATGCCCTGTTAACTGTATTAAATAAATCCTATACCATGAAGTAACCTGATCCACTGTCTTTTAGTTTCTCCTATGTTATGTCAGTGGCAGTGTCAGTTAATTTTTACATGATGCTTATACGGAACCCGCATTTACATCACTCAGCATATACATTTCACGATGGTGTAATTGCAAGTATACATGTCTGGTGTTCACTGACCCTGTGCCCTGTATAGCATATGGGTCCTCAGATCTGATTGTACATATAGTTCGTGAATGGATTCTACTACGGAGCTTCATGGTTGTCATGGTAGCGGCTATTCATAGCGCTACGTTCCCGGACATTACTAATCATTCATGCCCTGTTAACTGTATTAAATGAATCCTATACCCTGAAGTAACCTGATCCACTGTCTTTTAGCTTCTCCTGTGTTATGTCAGTACCAGTGTCAGTTAATTTTTACATAATGCTTATACGGAACTGGCATTTATATCACTCAGCATACATATTTCACGATGGTGTAATTGCAAGCATACCCTGTGCCCTGCATAACATATGGGTCCTCAGATCTGATTGTACATATAGTTCATGAATGGATTCTACTATCCACTTATTATCTCATTATTTGGCAGGGACATATAGTGGTTGTATTAATTCGAGAAACATCACTTTAATGAATGTAATTATGAAAATGCAGCCAATTCCACTAAGTCAGATCAAAGAATGTCCATATTAATAAACATCCTTTGATCATTGTTATACCATGGTATTCAGTCTATTACATTATATCTCCGGTTAGTCACAGGTAAGCTTCTATTCCGGACAGGGAGGTGGTATGCGCCGCAATACAAAAATTGTGTCACAATCAAGTCATTGTCAGGGTTCCCCCATCGTAACAGGGAGAAGGCTTTTATTCGAGCCTGTTCGTGGTCCCGAAGCCAGATGGCTCAGTCAGACCAATCCTGAACCTCAAATCCCTCAATTTCTACCTGAGAAAATTCAAATTCAAGATGGAATCTCTCCGTGCAGTTACCTAGAGTCTGGAGGAGGGGGATTTTATGGTGTCGGTAGACATAAAGGATGCCTACTTACATGTTCCCATGTATCCTCCACATCAGGCTTACCTGAGGTTTGCAGTTCAGGATTGTCATTACCAATTTCAGACGTTACTGTTTGGTCTGTCCACGGCTCCGAGGGTTTTCACCAAAGTAATGGCCGAAATGATGGTTCTCCTGCGCAAACAAGGAGTCACAATTATCCCGTACTTGGACGATCTCCGGATAAAGGCAGGATCCAGGGACCAATTACTGCAGAACATTACGCTCTCCCTGACAATTCTGCAGCAACATAGTTGGCTCCTAAACTTGCCAAAATCACAGTTGGTTCCGACGAGACGGCTGTCGTTTTTGGGAATGATTCTGGACACAGAATTACAGAGTTTTTCATCCAGTGGAAAAGGCTCTGGAAATTCAGAACCTGGTCAAACAAATTCTGAAACCAGCAAGAGTATCGATCCATCAATGCACTCGGTTGCTGGGGAAGATGGTGGCGGCCTACGAGGCCATTCAGTTTGGCAGATTCCATGCCAGAGTGTTTCAGTGGGACTAGATCTTAGTGACCACGGATGCGAGTCTCCGAGGCTGGGGAGCAGTCACACAGGGGGAAAACTTCCAGGGAAGATGGTCAAGCCAGGAAATGTGTCTACACATAAACGTTCTGGAATTAAGGGCCATTCACAACGGTCTTCTGCAAGCGGAACATCTTCTTTGCAATCGGCCCGTCTTGATTCAGTCGGACAACATAACAGCGGTAGCGTACATAAACCGCCAGGGCGGAACAAAGAGCAGAGCGGCAATGGCAGAGGCCACACAGGTTCTCCGTTGGGTGGAAAGGCATACAAGCGCTCTGTCAGCAATCTTCATTCCAGGAGTGAACAACTGGGAAGCAGACTTCCTCAGCAGACATGGTCTCCATCCAGGAGAGTGGGGTCTTCATCAAGAGGTCTTTGCAGAAGTGACGAGTCTTTGGGGAATTTCTCAAATAGACATGAGATATTGTTCCAGGTCCAGAGACCCTCAATCAATAGCAGTGAACGCCCTAGTGACACCGTGGGTGTTTAAGTTGGGGTACGTTTTTCATCCGCTTCCACTCTTTCCAAAAGTGATAAAGATCATAAGAAGAACAAAGGTTCAAGCAATCCTTATTGTTCCAGACTGGCCAAGAAGAGTTTGGTATCCAGATCTTCAGGAATTACTCATAGGAGATCCCTGGCCTCTTCCTCTGAGGGAGGATCTGTTACAGCAGGGGCCATGCGTGTTCCAAGACTTACCGCGACTTCGTTTGACGGCTTGGAGGTTGAACGCCGGATCCTAGCCCAAAAGGGTATTCCCATGGAAGTCATCCCCACTCTTATTCAGGCCAGAAAAGGGGTAACGTCTAAACATTACCACCGTATTTGGAGAAAATACGTGTCTTGGTGTGAATCCAGGAAGGTTCCTACGGAAGAATTTCAGTTAGGACGTTTTCTCCATTTTCTACAAGCCGGTGTGGATGCGGGCCTAAAGCTGGGCTCAATTGTGTCACGAACCTCGGGCAGCGGCGACCGCGCTTGTCCCTGCGGGTGGCCTGGTCTGCCCGGCGCCTCTCTTCCCCTGTCAGTCTCCGGCTTCAGCGGCGGGTCGGCGCTGCTCTCCGGCGGCTTCCCGGAAGCAAGGGCGCCGCCATCACAAGCAAGGGCAAGGAGGCGGAGCAGGTCTGACGTCACCTGCCTGCTCCGCCAATCAGGCTAGGGCGGGGAATTTAAAATCAGATACCAGGCAGAGATCCGATGCCTGAGTATCTTCGTTTCTCCTGTGGAAGCTATGATCCAGAGCTCCCTCGTCCCTGCAAGCATCCTGTGCTTCCAAGCATCCTGTCCCTGCAAGCATCCTGTGCTTCCAAGCATCCTGTGCCTACAAGCAACCTGTGCTTCCAAGCATCCTGTGCCTACAAGCAACCTGTGCTTCCAAGCATCTTGTGCCTACAAGCACCTCCGTGCCTCCAGTTACCTCCGTGTCTCCAAGCACCTCGTGCCTCCAAGCACCTCCGTGCCTCCAAGCACCTCCGTGCCTCCAAGCACCTCGTGCCTCCAAGCACCTCGTGCCTCCAAGCACCTCCGCGCCTCAAGCACCTCCGTGCCTCCAGTTACCTCCGTGCCTCCAGTTACCTCCGTGCCTCCAGTTACCTCCGTGCCTCCAAGCACCTCCGTGCCTCCAAGCACCTCGTGCCTCCAAGCACCCCGTGCCTCCAAGCACCTCCGCGCCTCAAAGCACCTCCGTGCCTCCAGTTACCTCCGTGTCTCCAAGCACCTCGTGCCTCCAAGCACCTCGTCCCTCCAAACACCTCGGTGTCTCCAAACACCTCCGTGCCTCCAAGCACCTCCGTGCCTCCAAACACCTCCGTGCCTCCAAGGGTCTCCCAGCACTCCCTGTACTCCCAGTACCTCAGTGCCTTCAATACCACAGTGTCTCCAATATCTCAGTACCCCAGCCTTCATTATTTCTACAAGTCTTGTCTTACAGGAGACCTACAAGAATTCCTCTGGGCCTCCCGCCTGCCGTCTTAGTTCTGCATGAGGAAGACCTACATCCGGCCATCTCTACTACGACCCAGTGGCGGTTCCTCTTCCCGGTCATCGGAAGAAGCCCCGAGTCCACAACACTCCCAAACCAGGTCAGTGATAGTATACTCAGGCCTCATGGACTCGGGGGATCGGAACACGGACTCTAGTGCCATCCAGAACCTGGCTTCTCGAGTGCAAAGTCAGGAAGCAGCACAAGGTCAGGTGATGCAGTACCTCCAGCAGTTGTCCGGGCGTCTGGATCAGATTCAGGCGTCTCTGGCCTCAGTAATTCCGGCTCCTGTTCCAGCAGTCGCACCAGTTGCCGTTGCCAGCAATGTTCAACCATCGGCCGGTGTCACTCCACGCCTTCAGTTGCCTACTCCGTCCCGCTATAATGGGAATCCCAAAAATTGTCGTGGTTTCTTGAACCAGTGCGAGGTACATTTCGAGCTACTTGCACACAACTTTCCTACAGACCGGTCCAAGGTAGCATATATTATTTCTCTGTTGGAAGGTTCTGCTTTGGATTGGGTGTCTCCATTATGGGAACGATCTGATCCCATGGTTTCCAACTACACCAACTTCATCTCGTCCTTTCGAAGGATTTTCGACGAGCCCGGCAGAATGACCACTGCTTCTTCCGATTTGCTCCGTGTTCGGCAGGGCGCCCGTTCCGTGGGCCAGTACGTGGTTCATTTCCAGACCATTGCTTCCGAACTACGCTGGAATAATGATGCCCTGAGAGCTGCCTTCTGGAACGGTCTTTCCGACCGGCTGAAAGACGAGCTGGTTACTAGAGATCTGCCGGATCCATTAGAAGATTTGATTTCCCTTTGCGTCAAGGTGGATCTTCGGATGCAGGAGCGTGGAAGAGAACGTAACCGTTCGGATCGTTCCAGGTTCCGGAATCCTACTCCTAGGCCGGTGGCCTCACCTAGCTCAGATGAGCCCATGCAAATTAACCGCTCCCGACTGTCTCCGGAAGAACGACAGCGTCGTCGTGAGGGTAAACTCTGCCTTTACTGTGGAGCCGCAGATCATTTTCTTAAATCTTGTAAAGTCCGTCCGGGAAACGGGCAGACCTAGCTTGTTCCGGAGGAGTCAAGCTGGGAGTTACGACAAAAGCTTCTCCAACTTCGGACTGCTTGCTTCCAGTAACTCTAGTCTCCAATTCAGTCTCCAGGTCTTGTGAAGCCCTATTGGATTCCGGAGCTGCAGGGAACTTCGTTTCTTCCTTCTGTGCCCAAAGTTTGGGTTTAAAGTTACGGCCTATCGAGCGGCCAATTTCACTGACGGCTATCAACGGGACTAGAATTTCCAAAGGTCTCATAATGTGGCGCACGGGGCCAGTTAAGCTGCGGGTCGGGGCTCTACATCAGGAAGATTTGGAACTCTTGGTAATCCCAGAAATGCCCCATGATCTGGTTCTTGGAATGCCTTGGCTGAGAAGTCATAACCCCCACATCGATTGGAAGTCGTCACAAATTCTGTCCTGGAGTTCCTTTTGTCACACTAATTGTCTTACTCCTGTTTGTCCGCTCCGTGTTACCTCCAAAACGGATGAAGAGCACATTCCGGAGGCATATCAAGGGTACAAGGACGTATTTTCGGAACAAGCTGCTGACCTGTTACCACCTCACAGGCCTTGGGACTGCCCTATTGACCTTGTCCCAGGGAAGACGCCACCTCGTGGTCGCACATATCCTCTGTCTCTTCCCGAGACTCAAGCCATGTCGGAGTATATTAAGTCCAATATGCTCAAGGGATTCATTCGCCCCTCTTCCTCCCCTGCTGGTGCAGGCTTCTTTTTCGTGAAGAAAAAGGACGGGGGGTTGAGACCATGCATCGACTACCGCGGCCTAAACGACATTACTATTAAGAATAAATACCCCTTGCCACTAATCACAGAGTTATTTGATAGGGTTCGTGGTGCCCGCATTTTTTCAAAACTCGACTTGAGAGGAGCTTATAATCTTATACGCATCCGAGAGGGGGATGAATGGAAGACTGCCTTTAATACCCGAGATGGGCATTACGAATACTTGGTGATGCCGTTTGGTCTTAGTAATGCTCCCGCGGTTTTCCAGGGATTCGTCAACGAAATCTTTCGTGATATGCTGTATCAGAGCGTTGTGGTATATCTGGACGACATACTGATTTTTTCCAAGAATCTTGTCGAACACAGGACTCAAGTCAAAGAGGTGCTACACCGTTTACAAGAGAATCATCTCTACGCCAAGCTTTCCAAATGTACCTTTGAAGTAACATCTATTCCGTTCCTCGGTTATGTCATCTCGGGGACGGAGCTTCGCATGGATCCGGAAAAGTTGTCGGCCATTCGTGATTGGACTCAGCCTCTTTCCCTGAAAGCAATACAAAGGTTCCTGGGCTTTGCGAACTACTACAGGAAATTCATTAAAGGTTTCTCCACCATTGTTGCACCCATTACTGCCCTGACGAGAAAGGGTTCTAATCCTAGTTTGTGGCCTCCGGAAGCCATTGTAGCTTTTTCTCGCTTAAAGTTAGCTTTCACGACGGCTCCAGTTCTCCAACAACCAAATTTCGAGGAACCCTTCTTCTTAGAAGTTGATGCATCTTCAGTCGGGGTGGGGGCTGTCCTCTCCCAGCATTCCTCTGATAAGAAATTACATCCGTGTGGCTTCCACTCTCGTAAATTCTCTCCAGCCGAACGAAATTACTCTATTGGAGACCAGGAACTCTTGGCAATCAAATCTGCCTTGGAAGAATGGAGATATCTTCTAGAAGGGGCTAAACATGTGTTTACCATCTACACGGATCACAAGAATTTACTGTACATCAAATCCGCACAATGTTTGAATCCTCGCCAGGCGAGATGGGCACTTTTCTTTTCCCGATTCTCGTTCATTATCAAGTACCGTGCCGGGACTCTCAATATTAAAGCAGATGCGCTTTCCCGTTCACAGGTTCCCACAGACGAGGATGAACCTCCGGAGCGGGGTTTAATTCTGAATCCAGTTTCTGTCTCTGCTGCTTTAACTACTCCAGCTCCTCCTCCTGGAAGAATGTCCGTACCAGCTAGATTCCGCCCAGGAATACTACGGTGGGTCCATAACTCCAAGTTTTCCGGTCATCCCGGCGCTCAGAAGATGTACAAGTTTCTGCAAAGGTCTTACTGGTGGAACACCATGAGGAAGGATGTACAAGATTGCGTTAATTCATGTCCCCAATGTACACAACATAAATCTCCTCGTCTGCCTCCTGCAGGGTTACTTCGTCCTCTGCCTATCCCTGTGAGACCCTGGACTCACATTTCCATGGACTTCATCACTGACTTGCCCTGTTCCAAGGGTTGCAACACCGTTTGGGTTATCGTTGACCGTTTTTCGAAGATGGCACACTTTGTGCCCTTGACTGGTCTTCCGACAGCACCGAAACTGGCTCTATTGTTTATCCGAGAACATTTTCGTTTGCATGGGTTGCCACAAGAGATTGTTTCTGACCGTGGAGTACAGTTCACCGCCAGGTTTTGGAAAGCCCTTTGTTCAACTCTACACATTAAACTTAAGTTTTCGTCGGCTTATCATCCCCAAACAAATGGACAAACGGAACGAGTCAATCAAGATCTAGAGACTTTTCTTCGGTTGTATCTCTCTCCTTCACAGGACAACTGGGTGGAGTTGTTGCCTTGGGCGGAGTTTGCCCATAACCATTTGTTTCATTCTTCCACTGGGGAATCACCATTTTTCGTCAACTACGGGTTCCATCCCCGTGTTCCGGAATTTCCAAGCCTTCCGATAATAGAGGTTCCTGCTGTAGCGTCCACTCTACGACACTTTGGACAAATTTGGAGAAAGGTTCATGCTAATCTTAAGCAGGTTTCTGTTCGGTACAAGTTCTTTGCAGATAAGAAACGGCAAGCCGCACCTCAATATAAAGTTGGGGACAGGGTATGGCTGTCCACACGGAATCTCCGGTTGAAGGTGCCCACCATGAAATTCGCTCCAAGGTTCATCGGTCCTTACCCTGTGCTACAAGTCTTAAATCCTGTGGTCTGTAAACTGGGTTTGCCTGCCCATCTTCGCATACCTAACGCCTTCCATGTTTCTCTACTCCGTCCCCTCATACTGAATCGATTCCACTCAGCACTCCCAAGGCCAACGTCCGTAGTGGCAGAAGCTGGAGCGGAGTTTGAAATCAAAGCTATTCTGGACTCTCGTTATCTTCATAAAAAATTACAGTACTTGGTGGACTGGAAGGGTTATGGACCTGAGGAGAGAAGTTGGATTGGGGCTACTGAAGTAACGGCTCCTCGTCTGATTCGGATCTTCCACTCCAGACATCCGACTAAGCCCGGGAAGTGTCCAGGGGCCACTCCTGGAGGAGGGGGTACTGTCACGAACCTCGGGCAGCGGCGACCGCGCTTGTCCCTGCGGGTGGCCTGGTCTGCCCGGCGCCTCTCTTCCCCTGTCAGTCTCCGGCTTCAGCGGCGGGTCGGCGCTGCTCTCCGGCGGCTTCCCGGAAGCAAGGGCGCCGCCATCACAAGCAAGGGCAAGGAGGCGGAGCAGGTCTGACGTCACCTGCCTGCTCCGCCAATCAGGCTAGGGCGGGGAATTTAAAATCAGATACCAGGCAGA
Organism: Pseudophryne corroboree; assembly: GCF_028390025.1. Classification (NCBI taxonomy): domain Eukaryota; kingdom Metazoa; phylum Chordata; class Amphibia; order Anura; family Myobatrachidae; genus Pseudophryne; species Pseudophryne corroboree. Next base: position 636,448,040 of record NC_086447.1, on the reverse strand, counting down.
GATCCGATGCCTGAGTATCTTCGTTTCTCCTGTGGAAGCTATGATCCAGAGCTCCCTCGTCCCTGCAAGCATCCTGTGCTTCCAAGCATCCTGTCCCTGCAAGCATCCTGTGCTTCCAAGCATCCTGTGCCTACAAGCAACCTGTGCTTCCAAGCATCCTGTGCCTACAAGCAACCTGTGCTTCCAAGCATCTTGTGCCTACAAGCACCTCCGTGCCTCCAGTTACCTCCGTGTCTCCAAGCACCTCGTGCCTCCAAGCACCTCCGTGCCTCCAAGCACCTCCGTGCCTCCAAGCACCTCGTGCCTCCAAGCACCTCGTGCCTCCAAGCACCTCCGCGCCTCAAGCACCTCCGTGCCTCCAGTTACCTCCGTGCCTCCAGTTACCTCCGTGCCTCCAGTTACCTCCGTGCCTCCAAGCACCTCCGTGCCTCCAAGCACCTCGTGCCTCCAAGCACCCCGTGCCTCCAAGCACCTCCGCGCCTCAAAGCACCTCCGTGCCTCCAGTTACCTCCGTGTCTCCAAGCACCTCGTGCCTCCAAGCACCTCGTCCCTCCAAACACCTCGGTGTCTCCAAACACCTCCGTGCCTCCAAGCACCTCCGTGCCTCCAAACACCTCCGTGCCTCCAAGGGTCTCCCAGCACTCCCTGTACTCCCAGTACCTCAGTGCCTTCAATACCACAGTGTCTCCAATATCTCAGTACCCCAGCCTTCATTATTTCTACAAGTCTTGTCTTACAGGAGACCTACAAGAATTCCTCTGGGCCTCCCGCCTGCCGTCTTAGTTCTGCATGAGGAAGACCTACATCCGGCCATCTCTACTACGACCCAGTGGCGGTTCCTCTTCCCGGTCATCGGAAGAAGCCCCGAGTCCACAACACTCCCAAACCAGGTCAGTGATAAATTGAAGTGCAAATTTCAGCTTTTTCGGTTTTCTTCCAAAAACAATTTGCTTCCCTTCCAGAAGTTCAGACTTTTGTGAAGGGTGTGTTGCACATCCAACCTCCCTTTGTGCCCCCTGTGGCACCGTGGGATCTTAACGTGGTATTGCAATTCCTTCAATCCCATTGGTTTGAACCTTTACAGAAGGTAGAGTTGAAGTTCCACACCTGGAAAGTGGTCATGCTATTGGCCTTGGCATCCGCAAGGCGGGTGTTTGAATTGGCTGCCTTGTCTCACAGGAGCCCTTATTTGATATTCCATGAAGGTAGAGCAGAGTTGAGGACTCGTCAGCAGTTTCTCACAAAAGTGGTTTCATCGTTCCACTTGAACCAACCTATTGTGGTGCCAGTGGCTACTGACACCTTGCTGGAATCGAAGTTTCTCGACGTAGTCAGAGCTTTAAAGATTTATGTCACCAGAACGGCTCAGTTTAGGAAAACGGAGGCTCTGTTTATCCTGTATGCTCACAACAAAATTGAGGCGCCTGGTTCCAAGCAGACTATTGCGCGCTGGATCTGTAATACGATTCAGTATGCTCATTCTACGGCTGGATTGCCGTTACCAAAATCGGTGAATGCCCATTCTACCAGAAAGGTGGGCTCGTCCTGGGCGGCTGCCCGGGGCTCTCGGCGTTACAACTTTGCAGAGCGGCTACTTGGTCAGGTTCAAACACCTTTGCGAAGTTCTACAAGTTTGATACCCTGGCTGATGAGGACCTCATGTTTGGTCAATCGGTGCTGCAGAGTCATCCGCACTCTCCCGCCCTTTTTAGAGCTTTGGTATAAACCCCATGGTTCTTGATCTGACCCCAGCATCCTCTAGGACGTATGATGAGAAAATAGGATTTTAATACCTACCGGTAAATCCTTTTCTCTTAGTCCGTAGAGGATGCTAGGCGCCCGTCCCAGTGCGTACTTTATCTGCAGTTTTTTGGTTACGGTTTTAACACAAGTTGTGTTACGTTTAGTCCGCCTGTTGCTGACGTTCATGCCGTCGCTTTGCGTTATGTTAAATGCCATTTTGTACGGCGTGCTTGAGGTGTGAGCTGGTATGTATCTCAGCTTAGTTTAGCAATAAATCCTTTTCCTCGAAATGTCAGTCTCCTTGGGAACAGCTCCTATAACTGCAGTTTGGAGGAGGGGCATAGAGGGAGGAGCCAGTTCACACCCCTTTGAAAGTCTTAAAGTGCCCATGTCTCCTGCGGATCCCGTCTATACCCCCATGGTTCTTGATGTGACCCCAGCATCCTCTATGGACTAAGAGAAAAGGATTTTCCGGTAGGTATTAAAATCCTATATATATAGAGAGAGAGAGAAGATTTTATATATATATATATATATATATATATATATATATATACACACACATATCTATAGATATAGATATAGATATATATGATAGATAGATAGATAGATAGATACAGATATGGTGTGTGTGCACAACTTGACCACCAATGTAGATGTAGTGATGTAAAAATATATATTTACATGTGACACACATACATGCATAACCAGGGCATAATGTGAGGAGGAGAGAGAGCAGCACTTACTATACTCTTCTGTCCGTCTGTGGACGAGAGAGCTCCGTGCAGCAGAAGCTTCCGTGATCGCGGTTTGTACTGAGACGGAGACACAGCTGTCTCCGTCTCAGAATAAAAGAATTTGGATGGTCAGGGGGGGTTTCTGGGTACTCAGAAACCCCCCCCCCCCCCTGCGTGCGCTACTGGAGGGGAGTTTTGGTTTAGGCACCACCGGCGACAGTTAGGGTTGGGCTGTGGTGTTAGGGTTGGTCTGTGAGAAGGAGGGTTTGGGGGATAATTATACTTATCGAACCCCTGTTGGGATTCTCACCACCGAGATGCCGCTGTCAGTCTTTTGACCGCCGGCATCCCGACAGCCAGTCACTTGTGTATTCCAAATAAGCAACCATTACAGACTAAGATTCAATGCCACGTCAAATTATACAAAGCTTAACTTGAGGCTCCTTGTTCATTGTTGATTCTGTCTAGTACAAGTGCATTCCTGAGTCTTTTCTTAATTGTGGTCAAAATGTTAACTATGGGTTCAGTATGACTTATGAACATTTATAATGTCGACAGTCTTAAGTTAGACTGCACAATATTAACAGTATTACATGGTCACTTGGAATATGTCGATATTTCCATAAAGTTGAATTATTAAAATGTCCAAAAGTCACCCTAAACCTGTCCCTAAAATTAGTAATATTGACATTATGATATGGACAAGTGGTGTGTCAACATTTTAACCACGTTGACATGGTACAATTTGACATTGTGTTGTCAACATTATAACTGTCTATACAATCATTGATGACTTGGTGATTGTATACCGTTTACTATATATAAATGGCAGTTTGTCACAACTGAGGGCTGGTGTCGGTAGTTGGAAGCCTCAGTTGTAGGGGCTGACGGCTACCGGAATGTAGGAGGAGAGAGAGGACTCCTAGACATGCACTTAAATAGTAGTACCCAAATGCCCGAAGGCGTGATCATGACAATAGGAGGTATCTTTGAATGGTTTTTATTAAATCATAAAAGTCCAGGATAAATAACCATGACAGTACTGTATTATACTTGGGAGCCCAGGTGAGGTTAAAGGTGATGCTTTGAGTGAAGCTGGGGTTTGCAGGTGAACTGAAAGTGAAGCTGAGGTTTGCAGGTAACTTGAGCGAAGCTGGGGTTCGCAGGTAACTGAGCGAAGCTGGGGTTCGCAGGTAACTGAGCGAAGTTGGGGTTTGCAGATAAACTGTAGATATACTGGGGTTCGCATGATTAGTATTCCACAGTAAGGGTGAATACTGGTTGAGATGTAAATAGAGAACTGCGGGAGAGTGGCTGCTGGAAAGCCGGAGAGATGCACTCTGCTAGCGCTGGGTGCGGGAACAAGGGAGGCTGGTAGCACCACAGAGCTTTTAGCACAGGAGAGCTGGAACTGCACCACAGAGGGAAAGCACCAGGGAGTCAGGCTAGCCGCAGGGAAGGTCCACAGGAGAGTCCACAGTGAACTGCACACTGGAATCGCTGGAGAGACAATTGAAGCACTGACAACCTTCTGGGTGCTGGGACAGGATATTTATACCTGCTGGATAGCAGGGATTGGCTGACAATTATGACCTGGCTCCAGCAGCACTGAGGATAGGTGGAAATAGTGACATGTGATCCAAGTCCAAAATGGCTGCGCCCATTGACGGAGATTGAAGGGGAAAGAAGCACTTTGACAACATGTGTAAACAACAATGGCGGCGGAGGCCGCAGCAGCAGAACTCCACGCGCCCAGATGTGCACAGCGGCCACAGAGATGGAAACAGTGGCCGGGGCACACAAAGGACACACATCCAGCAGAAGACCACAGGCGCGGCAGTGATGGGACTGAGAGCGCCGCAAGTGCACATACTGAGAAGGCCGCTGAAGCCAGCGCTGCAGGCAATAACCATAAACATAGCTATGGCCCGGCTCTGGCTCGCTGCGCCAATCTCAGGAGGCACCTAACAGGTAGGAAACGGCATCTAGTTACCCGGATCGTGACATCACCCCCCCCTTTAGGAGTGGCCCCGGGACACTACTTAGGTTTTCGCGGAAATCTGGAATGGAATTTCTGGATTAATGTAGGAGCATGGACATCGGATGCATTTGACCAGGAACGTTCCTCAGGACCATAGCCCTTCCAATCTATCAGATACTGGAGACGTCCATATCTAACACGAGAGTCCAGGATCTTGGCGACCTCATACTCAACACCACGTTGAGTCTTGACTTTGGGAGCAGAGGGAAGCGCTGAATGAAAGCGATTCAGAATCACAGGTTTGAGGAGAGAAACATGGAACGTCTTAGGAACTTTCAAAAACGGAGGTAGTTGAAGTTTGTAAGCCACTGGGTTAACAACTTGCTCAATCAGGAAAGGTCCGATATAGTGGGGGGCGAATTTCATACTCGGAACCCTCAGTCGTAGATTTTTCGTAGACTGCCAAACGCGGTCACCAATTTTAAGGGCAGGAATTGCACTACGCTTCTTATCCGCAAATCTCTTGTACCTGGCGGAGGCTTTTAAAAGAGCTGCACGAACATTCTTCCAGCTATTTGCAAACTGTCAAATCGTGATGTCAGCTGCAGGCACCGATGTTGCTGGAAGCGGCTGAAACTCAGGAACTTTTGGGTGAAACCCATAATTGGTGAAGAATGGCGTGGAGGAAGACGAAGAATGATACTGGTTGTTGTGGCAGAATTCAGCCCATGGGAGAAGTTGAACCCAATCATCCTGGGAAGAGGATATGGAGGAAGGCCTCCAAGTCTTGATTCACCCTCTCAGTTTGCCCATTGGTTTGAGGGTGATAGGCTGTAGAGAATTTCAGCTTGACTTGGAGCGCTTGACAAAGACTTCGCCAGAACTTGGCCACAAACTGAACACCTCTATCGGAAATTATCTCCACAGGGAGACCGTGTAACCTGAAGATCTCTTGAATGAAGACTTGGGCCAACTTGGAAGCTGACGGGAGACCAGTGAGAGGGATGAAATGAGCCATCTTGGTGAACCGGTCAACTACCACCCAGATGGTATTGAATTTGTTACACACAGGAAGATCCGTGACGAAATCCATCGAGAGATGAGTCCACGGACGATGAGGAATAGACAAAGGAACCAGTTGCCCAGCGGGTGACTGGCGGGGGACTTTGTGTTGGGCACACTTTGGGCAGGAGGCCACAAATTCGGCATGTCCTTTTTTATGGTCGGCCACCAGTATGATCTGGAAACAAAATCTAAGGTCTTGCGTATGCCTGCGTGTCCGGCAAAGCGAGAGGAATGTGCCCAATGCAAGAGCTTCCTTCTTACGAAACTTTTCCCTGGTGAGGGCATAGAGTCCATACTCACTGCGGAGAACGCCACTGGATCAATGATATAATGCTTGTCAGTAGACTCACTCATTTTCTTGCTCCCAGGAGCGGGAAAGGGCATCAGCCTTACGATTCTGTGATCCTGGACAAAACTGTAATTTGAAGTCAAATCTGGAGAAAAAGAGTGCCCACCTGGCTTGGCGAGGGTTAAGACATTGAGCGCCTTTTAAATACAGGAGATTCTTGTGGTCCGTCATAATGTTGATGGTATGAGAAGCTCCTTCTAATAAGTACCTCCACTCTTCCAAAGCCAGCTTGATCGCCAAAAGTTCTTGATCGCCAGTGGCATAGTTACGCTCGGCAGGAGAGAACTTTCCAAAGCCACAAGGATGTAGATGACCGTTGTTCGCTCTTTGAGACAGTACGGTGCCCACTCCAACGTAAGAGGCATCCACCTCGAGGATGAAACGCAGACTGGTATCTGGCAGTTTCAAAACCGGAGCAGAGACAAAAAAAAATTTCAACAAATGAAAGGCTTGGGTAGCTTCTTCTGACTATTTGGAAGGGTTGGCACCCTTTTTGGTAAGAGCCGTAATAGGCGCTACAACGGTGGAAAAGTCTCGAACAAATTTCCTGTAGTAATTGGCAAACCCTAGGAATCTCTGGATACCCTTGAGGGTTACAGGAATCGGCCAATCTTGGATAGCTTGAAGCTTCTCGGGGTCCATCTCAAGACATGAACCGGATACAATGTACCCCAGGAACGGGATGGATTTAACTTCAAAGATGCACTTTTCCAGTTTGCAATACAAATGGTTGGTACGAAGACGGGACAAAACTTCTTTCACCGAGAACTGATGTTCCTCCAGATCATTCGCAAAGATAAGGATATCATCGAGATAAACCACAACATGACAATACAGGATGTCTCTGAAGATTTCATTCACAAAGTGTTTTAATACTGCTGGGGCATTGCTGAGTCCGAAAAGGCATGACGAGGTACTCGTAATGTCCGTCACGGGTGTTAAAAGCGGTCTTCCACTCGTCACCCTTCCGGATTCGGGTGAGATTATAAGCACCCCTCAGGTCTAACTTAGTGAAGATAGTGGCTCCACTGACGCAGTCAAACAACTCGGTGATAAGCGGCAGAGGGTACCAATTTTTCACTGTTGTCATTCAGACCCCGGTAGTCAATACAAGGCCGCAAGCCGCCATCTTTCTTCTTTACGAAGAAGAAACCTGCGCCAGCTGGAGAAGAGTAAGGCCGGATGAAGCCTTTAGCCAGATTCTGGGGTACAGATCTATAATCAAAGTCGTACCAATGAACGTAATCTTAAATTTAGAAATAAATCGCAATTCTACCCACTACATCATAGGAGCCCAGCCATTGATATATTCTACAAGAAAACATTGGATGACTTTAATAGTCTATGTAAGAAAGAATCAAAAAGATTCAAATATAGACATAATCTAACAGTTCAGGAGAGATTGGCTTTACAAAAACTTGCCAATGATCCCTCCCTTGTCATTAAGTCGGCAGACAAGGGAGGAGGCATTGTCATTCAAAACACTGAGGATTATCTGACAGAGGCTTTCAGACAACTTAATGATAGGAATACATATGTTAAATTATCATCCAATCCTGCACATGATTTTCATAGATCACTAACTATTATAGCTAAAGATGCCTTGGATAAAGGCATCATATCCAAGGAAGAATTTAGATATTTGATTCCCACACACCCTGTCACTCCCACTTATTATCATTTACCCAAAATTCACAAATCCCTCACTGCACCCCCTGGTCGGCCAATTATTTCTGGTGTTGGGTCCCTCACTTCTAATTTATCACACTTTGTTGATTATTTTTTACAGCCACTCGCCTCCTCTTTACGCTCTCACATCAGGGATACTACATGTTTTCTAAATGATATTTCAAACATTAATTGGAAAAGCTCCTATTTCTTTATGACCTGCGATGTGCAGGCATTATACTCTAATATTCCGCATAAGAGAGGTCTATCTACGATAGCAGAATCTCTCTCTAAACCTAGTATGATTGATTCAGAGTTACAAAAATTCATACTGGACTCAATCAATTTTATATTATCTCACAATTTTTTTGTATTTAATAAGGAATATTATTTACAGATACTTGGGACGGCCATGGGGACGAGGTTTGCGCCGAGCTTCGCTAACCTATACATGGGTGCCTTTGAGGAGGAGCATGTGTGGGGGCGGAGCTGCGGCGCGGACCTCGTCTACTATGGTTGTTACATAGATGACATGTTTTTTATCTTTGATGGTGACATATCCTCATCTTCTGATCTCATCACTTCTTTGAATAACAACAGTTATAATTTAATTTTCACTGGTACTGCGCACCAATCATCCATCACTTTTTTGGATATTTCACTTGATATTATTGAGGGCAAAATATCCACAAAAACGTTTCGCAAGGAGGTAGACACTTTAAACTTTATCCATTATAGTAGTTCACACCACAAATCATGGTTGAACAATGTCCCTTATGGACAATTTAGACGCATAAAACATAATTGCAGCAATAGAGTGGACTTTCAATTACAAGCGGATGAATTATCTAAATCCCTCTATAATCGTGGCTATCCAGCAAGATTGATTGAAACAGCACGGGAGAGAACGGATGCTTTAGATAGAAGGGATCTTCTGAAAACAAAAACCCACATATGTAAATTTGCACAAGACCAGCCACATTTCATGTCACAGTTCAACTGTGCTTCTTCTAAGATTAGAAACATCATCTACAATAATCACTCTATTCTCCTTACAGATCAGATCCTTCGATCTGAACTTAAAGATACACCCTCAGTGATATTTAGAAAATCAAATAATTTACAACAACAACTAGCTCCAAGCCTCTTTGTTGATAGAAGACTCACTAATGAGAGTTCAACATCAGCTGGCAATATACAGTGGCTCCCGAAAATAGTAGGGTGCTTCAAATGTGGTGCTAAAAAATGTATCACATGTTCATATATTCAGAATAATACAAAAAGCTTTGGTGCCTCAGATTCATCTGAATTTGAGATATGTTCTCATATCAATTGCAATAGTTCCTTTGTGATTTATATATTGGTTTGTAAATGTAATTTAATGTATGTAGGTAGAACAACTCGTAAACTCAGGACGAGGTTTCTTGAGCATAGACGTAACATCCAAAAGGGCCTAATATTTCATAGTGTCTCCAGACATTTTTTAGAAAAGCATCATGAAGATCCGGATGACATACAACTAGTGGGTATAGAGATCATCAAACCCACAATACGGGGGGGAGATAGATATAGAAAACTAAGTCTTAGGGAAAATTATTGGATACATAAATTAAGAACACTTACACCGGAAGGGCTCAATGAAAGTATAGAATTTGATCTTTCATGAAAATTCATTTCTATTCCGACTCGCCTTATATCACATCTGAGTAACATCTGTGCAGATTGTCCAATAATTCCAAGTATAGAAACTATCTCCCACCCACCCCCACCCCCCCTCTCCCAACCCTATAGTGCATATTTACATGAAATAAAACATCTGTATTATGAATACACACTTTGGTATCATCTGTCTGGTGATGATTCCCTGAAATATCTAGAGGTTGATGAAGGAAGTCCATCTGCAATACATTATTATCATCATCATATGTAGGACAGTTCTTCTTTTTTTCCCATTTTTTGTTTATATATTTTTTCCTTTTTCTTTTGTTTATATTTATCTTTTATTTTTTTAGTTTTATCATAACACAACAAAGAAGATAATTTTACTATATCTAATAACGATGTTGCATACAAAGGATGTTCTAATCACTAATCAGATTCATCTATAGAATTAGGAATATGTCCTTCTATATGAGATATCCATTTGTTAGACTACTCTTACCCTTGTTACAATATATTGAAACAAGCTAATTACTGTGTTTATCTCTCAGTCTGTCCTTTATATAATCATCAGACTCAGTGGTGCATCAGGTTAGAGGACAGACCAGCATTAGTTTTGAATCCTAGAGTTCGAATCATGTCTATACCAACATTTAAAAAGTTTTCCCTCTTGGTCCGATTTTTTATGCAGAGGTGATTTATATAAATAGATATACTTTTTTCCCTTTGATTAAACTTCTCTTAACCTAAAACGGCACCACTAGTATATACACGGATAATAATATTTGTCCAGTGAACCTTGTGATAAATGTCTGCTACTCATTATAGGTGAAGCTATTAGGTGATCTAATTTGTGCTGAATCAATACACCTGTCATGACACCTGAACTGAAACCATGATCTGCAATGGCTTACTATTTACTACAATATAATGTATAACCACATTAAATTTACACCTTTTTCTGACACCAATAAGTCTATTATAAATGTATCTTTTTCTAGTCATTTCTGCCAACTATATATAATGTTATGTGTTAGTACATGAGAGCCTTCGTTTTTTGCATTTTTATTGCTTTTAACATTGCTGATGACATTCACCTGTCCACACTAATCAACTCCGCCTTTAAATACCGGATGACCTAGGAGGCAGGTATCTACCTTCGAGAAAGTCACGTGAACGTGACGAAACGCGTCAGGACCCGCCCCTATCCACACTCAGCTCAGGTGAAATCTTCCAGGTGTTCCTTGGTCCCCGCTGCACCCTCCGTCTACAGCATCCGACAGCGGCTTCAGCGCACACGCCGCCACGACCGGGTTGTGAGAGAGACGGTCCATTCCTTTCCGCTGCACAGCGTATATGGGCATTGCAGGACATTGAAGCCGAGGACGCTCGGCTCTTACCAGCCCATTTTGGAAAGGTATTGAATATCAATTTCAACTGAGGGACTTTTTTCATTAGGATCCTACCAACACACCTGGTATTTATCAACTATCTAACAAGTGAATCACGGAACTTTTCACCCAAAAAGCTGAGTTATTACAATATACCACTAGTTCACGTCTAGTGATTGTTCTTATATATATTTATATATATTATTCACCGGTTATTTGATAATTAATCTTTTTATATGTTTTATTAATAAACATTGTTATTTTTTACGTTGGCTCTCTGTACATTATATTTCGTTCCTGATATTCAGCGCAGCCGTTTGTTCTTTTTCTATGCTATCACCACAATACTACACATAGTATTCCAGCAAGCGCAGACTATCAGGAACATAAAATTGTGATTATTTAATTCTATGAAACACGTATTGGTTTTCACTTTTTATTTTGATGATTAGGCGCTCGTTTGTTGCAGTTTTTTGCTTTAGCCAGATTTGCCTTGATGTACTCCTCCATGGAGTGGGTCTCAGGCAACGACAATGGATATGTGCGTCCACGAGGAGGAGTTTTCCCTGGAATGAGATCGATAGGACAGTCCCATTCCCTATGGGGAGGAAGAATCTCGGCTGAAGACTTGCTGAAAACATCAGTGAAATCCTGATATGGAGAAGGTGGAACATCAGGAGACTTAGAGGAGGATTTGGAAGCACTTTATGTAGACATGTCTTGGAACAGGAAGGACCCCATGCCAGGATATGGGTTGTCTTCCAGTCAACTTGGGGATTATGCAGACGAAGCCATGGGAGGCCTAGAACCACAGGATGAGTGGCCTTTGGGATTACCAGGAAGGAAATCAACTCTGTATGCAGAACCCCTACCTTCAGACGGATAGGTAGGGTCTTGGAGGTAATCACCGCATCAGGAATCCTACTGCCATCCACGGCAGTTAAAGATATAGGAGATGACAGTCTCTCAGTGGGTAGAGACCACTGCTTAACGAACTTCTCAGTAATAAAGTTCCCGGCTGCTCAAGAATCCAATAAGGCAATGAGATCCTTGGTACACTGGGCCACCTGAAGAGAAACTGAGAGGTTGCAGTCACTTGAAGACTGAGAGGAATACATTACTCCTAGCCGACACTCTCCTTGGCGGGCTAGGATTTGGAGTTTCCCGGACGCTCGGGACAGGCATTAATGAGGTGGGAAGGTGCAGCACAATATAGGCAAAGGCGATTGAATAGACGTCTTCTGCACTCTGCTGGAGAAAGTCGTGAATGACCTATCTGCATAGGTTCATCTTTGGATGAAGACGGCTGACGAGGAGGAAGAACGGAAGGGTTCTTATGGATTGCTGACCTGCCTCACTCCATAGCCCTTTCACGAAACCGTAGGTCAACTTTAGTGCAGAGCGATACGAGCTCATTCAATTTCGCGGGTAAGTCTCTAGTGGCGAGCTCATCTTTAATACGTTCAGACAGGCCTTGCCAGAAAGCTGCATAGAGAGCTTCCTCATTCCAGGAGACTTCAGATGCCAACATCTCGAATTGTACTAAATACTGCCCGACAGTTCGTGTCCCCTGACGCAGCCGAAGGATCTCAGAAGAAGCTGACGACACTCGACCTGGCTCATCAAAGATACGTCTGAATGTAGCCACGAAGTCAGAGTAGAATGACAGCAGGATATCTGATTTTCCCCATAGGGGTGATGCCCAGTTGAGGGCGGAGCCACTGAGTAGGGAGATGATGTATGCAACTTTAGTGCGGTCTGTAGGAAAACTGCTTGGTTGCAACTCAAAGTGGATCTCACACTGGTTCAGGAAACCCCTGAAGACTTTTGGGTATCCATCATACTTGGCAGGTGTCGGCAAGTGGAGAAGAAATGGGTATGGTGGGTGGGGATACCACCGGAGGTACTACTGTCGTCATACTGGACGCCCCTGACACACGGAGGGTAGCTTGGATTTCATCCAGTCAGGAGGAGAGGTCCTGGAGACACCGGATAACATGGCCTTGTGCAGCCTCCTGATGTTCAGCTGCCAGTTCTTGCATCGGTCTGGTCCCTTGGACTTGGTCTCCGACCGGATCCATCAGTTCAGTGCTTACTGTCACAACTGAGGGCTGGTGTCGGTAGTTGGAAGCCTCAGTTGTAGGGGCTGACGGGTACCGGAATTTAGGAGGAGAGAGAGGACTTCTAGACATGCACTTAAATAGTAGTACCCAAATGCCCGAAGGCGTGACCATGACAATAGGAGGTATCTTTGAATGGTTTTTATTAAATCATAAAAGTCCAGGATAAATAACCAAACAATAAATGACAGTACTGTATAATACTTGGGAGCCCAGGTGAGGTTAAAGGTGATGCTTTGAGTGAAGCTGGGGTTCGCAGGTGAACTGAAAGTGAAGCTGGGGTTCGCAGGTAACTGTGAGCGAAGCTGGGGTTCGCAGGTAACTGAGCGAAGCTGGGGTTTGCAGGTAACTGTGAGCGAAGTTGGGGTTCGCAGATAAACTGTAGATATACTGGGGTTCACAGGATTAGTATTCCACAGTAAGGGTGAATACTGGTTGAGATGTAAACCGAGAACTGCGGGAGATTGGCTGCTGGAAAGCCGGAGAGATGCACTCTGCTAGCGCTGGGTGCGGGAACAAGGGAAGCTGGTAGCACCACAGAGCTTTAGCACAGGAGAGCTGGAACTGCACCGCAGAGGGAAAGCACCAGGGAGTCAGGCTAGCCGCAGGGAAGGTCCACAGGAGAGTCCACAGTGAACTGCACACTGGAATCGCTGGAGAGACGATTGAAGCACTGACCACCTTCTGGGTGCTGGGACAGGATATTTATACCTGCTGGATAGCAGGGATTGGCTGACAATTATGACCTGGCTCCAGCAGCACTGAGGATAGGTGGAAATAGTGACATGTGATCCAAGTCCAAAATGGCTGCGCCCATTGACGGAGATTGTAGGGGAAAGAAGCACTTTGACACCATGTGTAAAACAACAATGGCGGCGGAGGCAGCAGCAGCAGAACTCCACGCGCACAGCGTCCACAGGGATGGAAACGGTGGCCGGGGCACACAAAGGACACACATCCAGCAGAAGACCACAGGCGCGGCAGTGATGGCCGCGACGGGACTGAGAGCGCCACACCTCCGCAAGTGCACATACTGAGAAGGCCGCTGAAGCCAGCGCTGCAGGCAATAACCATAAACATAGCTATGGCCCGGCTCTGGCTCGCTGCACCAATCTCCGGAGGCACCTAACAGGTAGGAAACGGCGTCTAGTTACCCGGATCGTGACACAGTTCAGACACTTTAGCTGCTACTTATATGATTTGCTCTTGATCTCTTCCTAAACAAGGAACCTTATTTACATCACCACTGTAATATGCCATTTGGGGTTTCTGGTGCTAAGCCTAGGCATATCTGCTTCAGCTGAAGTCGGCAGACTCCAGATTCAAAAGACAGCTTCATGCATATCATGCCTTAGCAATAAATACTATTGTGTTATAAAATCTGCTTTTGTGTTTATGCATTACAAACTCAGCGTTTTCTCACTATTCTCGGCTTGGTTTGTATCCTTTGAAATTACAGGAAGATGCCCACTTTGACCCGCTCAGCAAGGGGATGCAGTGCAGGGAGGCGCCGTGCAGAAGGGAGGCGATGTCCTGCTCTGCATCCCTGCTGGTGCCGGCTGCCGCTGCGCCTGTCACGCTGGTAGCAGCGCTGACAGCGTGTAGCGCGGCTCTCTCCCCCATCCTTCCCCAGAGAGCTGTGCTGAGTATGCGGCCTCAGCCCACACACAACGCTGAGCCGGGCATCTTTTGGGAGTGTGGCCTAATCGCGGGTGGCGTGGCCACGCCCCCTTTTGGAAAAAAGTTTTTTTTTTTTTAAATCTTTGTAGTGCCGAGCAGGATGTAGGGGTCCACTGAGCCCCTCAGCCAGAGTCAATTTGAGGGGGGAGTGTGATCACTTCCCCCCATTTCCCGAACAGGCAGAGGCTCAGCAGTAGCAGCAGCCTCACTGCAGCACAGCACACTGCAGCATGTGCTGTGCTGCCAAGATAAGTGCTTATTCCGCTGCCCAGTAAGGAGGGAGGAGGTCTCCATCAGTCCGTGGCCCGAGTAATTAGTACCCGTTCCCTCCCTCCCGGCATAACTGCCGTCATCCTACAGAGCCGCTGCTGTGGGGGGTAACGGCGCCTCCGAGAGACATGAGGAGGAGCAGCACCGGAGTCTGGACCTCCTGCAGTTACTGGGGCAGTGCTGTGGAGGGAATAAGGGATGTACCTGGCATAATATGTATAATGGGCTCTACCTGGCCGCATAATGCGTATAAAGTGCTCTGCTGTGTGGATACTACTGTGCAGTGTAATGTGACTAACGGATGCTACTGTGCAGTGTAATGTGACTAACGGATGATACTGTGCGGTGTAATGTGACTAACGGATGATACTGTGCGGTGTAATGTGAATAACGGATGCTACTGTGCGGTGTAATGTGACTAACGGCCGCTACTGTGCGGTGTAATGTGAATAACGGCCGCTACTGTGCGGTGTAATGTGACTAACGGACACTACTGTGCGGTGTAATGTGACTAACGGACCTACTGTGCAGTGTAATGTGACTAACGGACGCTATTCTGCAGTGTAATGTTACTAACGGACGCAACTGTGCAGTGTAATGTGAATAACAGACACTACTGTGCGGTGTAATGAGAATAACGGACGGTACTGTGCAGTGTAATGTGAATAACGGACGGTACTGTGCCCTGTACTGTGAGGTGTAATGTGAATAACGGACACTACTGTGCGGTGTAATGTGACTAACGGACACTACTGAGCGGTGTAATGTGACTAACGGACACTACTGTGTGGTGTAATGTGAACAATGGACGGTACTGTGCCCTGTAATGTAAATAACGGACGGTACTGTGAGGTGTAATGTGAATAACGGACGCTACTGTGCAGTGTAATGTGAATAACGGACGCTACTGTGCAGTGTAATGTGAATAACGGACGGTACTGTGCCCTGTAATGGGAATAACGGACGGTACTGTGAGGTTTAATGTGAATAACGGACACTACTGTGCGGTGTAATGTGACTAATGGACACTACTGTGTGGTGTAATGTGAATAACGGACGCTACTGTGCAGTGTAATGTGAATAACGGACGGTACTGTGCCCTGCAATGTGAATAACGGACAGTGCTGTGCCCTGTAATGTGAATAACGGACGGTACTGTGAGGTGTAATGTGAATAACACACTACTGTGTGGTTTAATGTGACTAACGGACGCTACTGTGCCGTGTAATGTGAATAACGGACGGTACTGTGCCCTGTAATGTGAATAACGGACGGTACTGTGAGGTGTAATGTGAATAACGGACACTACTGTGCGGTGTAATGTGACTAATGGACACAACCGTGCGGTGCAATTTGAATTGGTACTATTCTGTGGCCCCTATATTTTTGCGCGCCTACGCTGCGCACTGTCCCTATATTGAGATTGGCGGGCAGCAAATTAAATTTTTGCCCTGAGTTCCTCAAGGTCTAGAACTGGCCCTGTCACCAATTTTAAAATATCTTTTTCTTTTCAAATGTAACATGCCCCCAATTCAGTACGGAGGAGGTGGCACTGAAACATACCCTTGCTCCAGGCACCATGGCACCTAGCTACACCTCCGATAAGAGGCACTACTGTGGACATTGTGTATAAGGGATAGTACTGTGTGGCGTAACGTGAACACTGTGGTGTAATATGAATTGTGGGTACCATTGTGGCCATGCCCCTCCCTGGTGTTACCACACCTCTTTTTGCGGTACGCACTATTCCTTTTTTAAGGATGGGAGGGCGCCAATTTATCATTTGCAGGGGGGCGCCAAACACTCTAGCACCAGCCCTGCTCCTGGCGTTTGTCTTTGATTACTGTTATCTCTACAACCTCGGTCACTTCAGTGTTGGCAGCTGCCCAGTTCACTAAACTTGGGAAAAGCTATTTATTAGTGATATATTCTTGCCAAGTTTAGAAAAGAAAAAAAAAGGGCTTTAAAAATTAGGAATTGAAAAATACTGCACAATTTCAAAAAGTGGTCATAATGCTTCACCGTTTTATCACTCAAGCATTACTGCGAATATTTTGGCCACATTTGTCAAAATTGTGTGCGTCATTGAATCTCAACTTCTACAGGGTACACCTGTGAATATATATGCATATTTTAATGCACTTTTTTATTTGCTGAATTTCATATTGAGAAAAACTGATATTTGGACACCCTTTTGGTTAGTCTTTATTCGCACCTCCTTAACCGCTTAACTGATTATGATTATATTTTTTTGTAAATTTCGTCAAGAACAATATTTTTAAAAGCATAGTTACATATTTGTGTGAAATAATACACCTAGCACCCCCTTCCCAGTGTCCATAGGACCCCAGTGGCAACAGACTCGCAAGTGGTTTTAACCCCCACCCCTCCAATAATAAGATCCCCTTAGTGCCTGCAGGTTTCTATTGAAGCCCCCCTTTCATCCCCTTTGGCAAAACTTCCCATATCAATAGTACCCACACCCCAGTGGCAATAAATCTCCTTGGGGCAGTATGGCAATAGTTCCCATTTAGCTATCAATCCCCCACCCCACCCCTCATGTAGAGCACAGCGGAGCAACTGTCTGTGGGGACTGATAACCAGCTTATAGTGCTGTGAAGAGAATCTTAAGTCCGGTCTTTGCAAAATTGTCAGTAATGTTGGCTGTCACCGACCGCTGCATAAATGCCAAAGGGCCCGAGCCAGCAGCAGGAAATCCGTTCTACACTTGTTGTGCACAACCAAGTTTTTTATTTTTAAAAACCTGGGTATGCAGCAGGAAGACCCTGTTGCATGGAATGCTTCCTTTTCAGATCAAGCCCATCTGGCTGCAACCATGCCTGTTAAGTGGTTAGGGAAATAACAGCGCCCAAACATTTCTTCTAGCCTGCTAAAAGTCTTTATATTCCTGCTTTTGTAATTTTTCCAGTCTTCCTTGCACAGCCCTTCTATCTCAGACATATTTTTAGATTTTCTTCTATGCACTGTATATTCAAGATCATATTTGAAATAATTTCCATAACCTTAAAAATGTACATACAGCATGGTTGATGTTCACATATGATTTGGGATTGTTGTCTTGCTGAAATATCCAACCTCTTTGGAATTTGATTTCTTCACCACCTGTGCCACAGCTACTACACAATCCCAAAGCATAATAGGACAAATTGCAATGTGTTCTTTTCTTCAAAAACGTTGCCTGTTTTGCTCTGAATGTATCTTTGTCTTGGACAATAGAAATGTTAAGCTCATACATTTTTATATCCTTCCACTCTTATACTAGTAGTTAATTATCTTTATTTTGAAGTTGGTAAGAGGAGCCAATAGTTGGAAGAGGAGCAGACAGCCTGTTATCTTTCTTGCTTTTTAACAGGACCTGCACAAGAATTTTCTTGGTTACTGTTTCATGTATGGCAAAACCATCCTAAATCTTTGCAGACAGTTTAAGAGCGCACAGGTTTGCTGTTAAAGATGTAGACTGCATACACAGATGTGTCCTCCTACATCCTTGCTGCAGTCACGTTAATGAGCCCTTCTACTCCTGCCGTGACGTGACTCTATAGCATGAGCATCTTTAAGTCGCATTGTTATGCGAATAGGATACACAAACCGCTTATGCTGATTAAAATGATATGCAGCATGCCTATATTCTGTGTGTGACTGCAGCTGTATCTGCATAGGAAATGCCACGTTGGTGTTTTCCTGGAAATCACTGTAACAATTTATGATGATTGTGTGTCTTAGTCGCATAGTGTTGTGATGTATTTTCAGCAAAAAAAGATACCCGCGTTAGCAAAGCTGCCAGGGAGGTGCCGGCTGACTCACGCCACGCATCTGCTGCTGCATGGCGTATTGAGGCAAGATGTATAAGGACACATCTGTAGGGTATTATTGATTTTCATTTGGGAGATTCATTGGCAATAGATTAGATTATAGAAGAGGTAAAAGGTGTATTATATATCAAGTATATAAAGTTCAGGCACTTAAAAGAGTGGTTTTCCTAAGCAGCTGTAACACTAGGAGAAAGTCACTCTCCTTAAGCAAGAAGGAACAACAATATAAAAAGATACAGCGCTAAATATCACTAAAAATAGTTTTGTTTAATTACTGTGTAATAACAACTAATAAAGGAAAACAAATAAATGAATCAATAGTTAAAAATAGTCAATTAACCATATACCAGTTGTTGGACTTATAATGTACTCCACAAAGGCAACTCCATCTAAAAGCAATTGTCCATGTCATATATTAGGAAAGTGATGGTTATGTCAAATAGCAAGGACTAATTTGTGTGACACTTTACCGATCCTGTGTTCCAGTGTAGGGATCCAAAAAGAGGGTCTTCTATAGGGTGAAATAGATTGATTGGATTCTGGTTCACAGTCAGTAGGATGGCAGTTGGGTTGTCCTGTAGGCTGTGTTTCGTTAGAAGGAATCCTATTGAATATGACCCATATAGTGCTGAATGTGGTGACGAATGGATCCTGGTTCACATTAGTCAAGTCGGTTCGGTCGTCCAGGAAATTGGTCCAACAATGTGGGTGCCCAAGGAGATGTCCAACAGTCTGGAGCAATAGTACCTAAGGTACATGGACTATTGCTTTTAGATGGAGTTTCCTTTGTGGAGTACATTCAGAGGCGGAACTACCGCCAGTGCAAGCAGTGCGTTGCACTGGGGCCCGCCTCTGTCCAGGGGCCCAAGCATGTAATGAGTCAAATTGACTCATTACCAGCCGCTGTGCGCTGCGGGCAACCGCTGCCCGCAGCGCACAGCCGCCCACAGAGGAGAGGAGCAGCGGCACGGACGGGGGAAGGAGGGAGGTGGAGGAGGGAGCCGCAGCAGCGCTTTGTTACTGGTGGAGGCGCTGCTGCCCCTCTGCTTCACTATAGGCTGTCTTCCGAGAACAGCCTATAGTGAAGCAGAGGGGCAGCAGCGCCTCCACCAATGACAGCGCTGCTGCGGCACCCTCCTCCACCTCCCTCCTCCTCATTCTCTACTGCCCGGGAATCGTCTGACGCTGTACCAAGGAGCCTGAGCCAGCGGAGAGGGTAAGTATAATTCTTCTTTCTGTCTTTCCTCTTTCTCTTTTTCTTTCTTTCCTACAAAAAAGGGGGACTGTGTGCCGCAAGGTGTAAAAACGGGGAATCTGCCTGCCGCAATGTGTAAAAACGGGGAATCTGCCTGCCGTAATGTGTAAAAACGGGGAATCTGCCTGCCGTAATGTGTAAAAACGGGGAATCTGCCTGCCGTTATGTGTAAAAATGGGGAATCTGCCTGCCGCAATGTGTAAAAAGGGGAATCTGCCTGCCGCAATGTGTAAAAATGGGGAATCTGCCTGCCGCAATGTGTAAAAAGGGGAATCTGCCTGCCGCAATGTGTAAAAAGGGGAATCTGCCTGCCGCAATGTGTAAAAATGGGGAATCTGCCTGCCGCTATGTGTAAAAATGGGGAATCTACCTGCCGTAATGTGTAAAAACGGGGAATCTGCCTGCCGCTATGTGTAAAAATGGGGAATATGCCTGCCGCAATGTGTAAAAAGGGGGAATCTGCCTGCCGCAATGTGTAAAAATTGGGAATCTGCCTGCCGCTATGTGTAAAAATGGGGAATCTGCCTGCCGCTATGTGTAAAAATGGGGAATCTGCCTGTCGTAATGTGTAAAAACGGGGAATCTGCCTGCCGCTATGTGTAAAAATGGGGAATCTGCCTGCCGCTATGTGTAAAAATGGGGAATCTGCCTGCCGTAATGTGTAACAAGGGCACGCTGTCTGCCGTTATGTGAAAAAAGTGTACGCTGTCTGCCGCTATGTTTAACAAGGGCACGCTGTCTGCCGTTATGTGAAAAAAGTGTACGCTGTCTGCCGCTATGTGTAACAAGGACACGCTGTCTGCCGCAATGTGTAAAAAGGGGGAATCTGCCTGCCGTAATGTGTAAAAACGGGGAATCTGCCTGCCGCAATGTGTAAAAAGGGTGAATCTGCCTGCCGCAATGTGTAAAAATGGGGAATCTGCCTGCCGCAATGTGTAAAAAGGGTGAATCTGCCTGCCGCAATGTGTAAAAATGGGGAATCTGCCTGCCGCTATGTGTAAAAATGGGGAATCTGCCTGCCGCAATGTGTAAAAAGGGGGAATCTGCTTGCCGCAATGTGTAAAAAGGGGGAATCTGCCTGCCGCTATGTGTAACAAGGACACGCTGTCTGCCGCAATGTGTAAAAAGGGGGAATCTGCCTGCCGTAATGTGTAACAAGGGCACGCTGTCTGCCGTTATGTGAAAAAAAGTGTACGCTGTCTGCCGCTATGTTTAACAAGGGCACGCTGTCTGCCGTTATGTGAAAAAAGTGTACGCTGTCTGCCGCTATGTGTAACAAGGACACGCTGTCTGCCGCAATGTGTAAAAAGGGGGAATCTGCCTGCCGTAATGTGTAAAAACGGGGAATCTGCCTGCCGCAATGTGTAAAAAGGGTGAATCTGCCTGCCGCAATGTGTAAAAATGGGGAATCTGCCTGCCGCAATGTGTAAAAAGGGTGAATCTGCCTGCCGCAATGTGTAAAAATGGGGAATCTGCCTGCCGCTATGTGTAAAAATGGGGAATCTGCCTGCCGCAATGTGTAAAAAGGGGGAATCTGCTTGCCGCAATGTGTAAAAAGGGGGAATCTGCCTGCCGCTATGTGTAACAAGGACACGCTGTCTGCCGCAATGTGTAAAAAGGGGGAATCTGCCTGCCGCTATGTGTAACAAGGACACGCTGTCTGCCGCAATGTGTAAAAAGGGGGAATCTGCCTGCCGTAATGTGTAACAAGGGCACGCTGTCTGCCGTTATGTGAAAAAAGTGTACGCTGTCTGCCGCTATGTTTAACAAGGGCACGCTGTCTGCCGTTATGTGAAAAAAGTGTACGCTGTCTGCCGCTATGTGTAACAAGGACACGCTGTCTGCCGCAATGTGTAAAAAGGGGGAATCTGCCTGCCGTAATGTGTAAAAACGGGGAATCTGCCTGCCGCTATGTGTAAAAATGGGGAATCTGCCTGCCGCAATGTGTAAAAAGGGTGAATCTGCCTGCCGCAATGTGTAAAAATGGGGAATCTGCCTGCCGCTATGTGTAAAAATGGGGAATCTGCCTGCCGCAATGTGTAAAAAGGGGGAATCTGCTTGCCGCAATGTGTAAAAAGGGGGAATCTGCCTGCCGCAATGTGTAAAAAGGGGGAATCTGCTTGCCGCAATGTGTAAAAAGGGGGAATCTGCCTGCCGCAATGTGTAAAAAGGGGGAATCTGCTTGCCGCAATGTGTAAAAAGGGGGAATCTGCCTGCCGTTATGTGTAACAAGGACACGCTGTCTGCCGCAATGTGTAAAAAGGGGGAATCTGCCTGCCGTAATGTGTAACAAGGGCACGCTGTCTGCCGTTATGTGAAAAAAGTGTACGCTGTCTGCCGATATGTTTAACAAGGGCACGCTGTCTGCCGCTATGTGAAAAAAGTGTACGCTGTCTGCCGCTATGTGTAACAAGGGCACGCTGTCTGCCGTTATGTGTAAAAAGGGGACGCTGTCTGCCGTTATGTGTAAAAAGGGCACGCTGTCTGCCGTTATGTGTAAAAAAGGGGGACGCTGTCTGCCGTAATGTGTAAAAAGGGGACGCTGTCTGCTGTAATGTGTAAAAAGAGGAATCTGTCCGCCGTAAGGTGTAAAAGGGTCTCTACCTGGTGTACTGTGCTACTGTGCGGCGTAATTTGAATAATGGAGACTACTGTGCACCGTTTTATGAATTGGTATTATTTTGTGGCCACACCCCTTCCCCACGAAGCCACGCCACTATGTATTTTTGCGCGCGCCTACGCGCGCACTGCCCCTGTTTTGCATGCAGGGGTGGGGCTCCAATGCCGTTTCTTGCACACAGTGCTAAAATGTCTAGTTACGACACTGTTGCTAGGTATCCACTTCCCTGAGCAGGTTCCCCTCACCAGATCCTCTCCAGGGGTGAGGGGGTGGACTTGGATGGGATGGCCCAAGCCATTTTGTCGCACATGGGCCCACCGCTCGCTGGTTCCGCCACTGAGTATATTATAAGTCCAACAACTGTTATATGGTCATTTGACTATTTTTAACGATTGATTCATTTATTTATTTGTTTTCCTTTATTATTTTTTATGTTATTACACAGTAATTAAAACTATTTTTAGTGATATTGGGTTAGCGCTGTATTTTTTTAGATCATAGAAGATCCACCCCATTAAACAATTTGAGAATAATTTATTTATACATGCTTTCTATTACAGTTTGTAAGCATGTGTTGTTGCAAGCAACATAGATGAATCAGAAACTTCAGGGAACTGAACTTGCCACCTATTCGGTTTGGGTTTTTTAATTTATGATGGAATAGAGACAATTGAAAGTGTTTCTTGGAATAGTTCCATTTGTTGTCTGACAGCTCAGGTATAATACTGCTGGGTAACCAAAAGTAATCAGGCCCTGATGATGATGTTTCTTGTTAACCCTGTATGCGGACTGTTGGGTTACAGTATGTGACCATTCAGACCCTCCAAGCTGTGTGCAGACACTAGGAATATGGTTACTGCTGGAAAGCTATTGGTCCACTCAGTCACTTTACCTAGCTTGTAGTATAGCTCAGCTGAGGTAGAGGATTGGTCACAAGCCCATTTTCTCCCATCATTATCACCATAATTCTTAGCACCCTAGTTTTTCCTAATGTATAATTATGTCTGTAGTAAAACAAATAAATTATAATTATAAAAAAATACAGGTATATTGTTTCATTGCTTGGACAAATGTGAATGGCTAACAAGAAGTGAATTTAATTATTTTAAAAATACATACCTTTCTACAGCTATTGTCAATAATTGTTCCCATTCTAAAAGCCATTACTTGTCAATTATAGATTATTACCAATTTTCTGGTAATATGTCTTTAATTTTCATAAACTAGTTGCTTGAACATCTGATTACCATACTTTTTGGTTCTTCCGTGATTTCCTGAAGGAGAAGTTCAAGGGGCCAAGTGCAGTGGATTTGAATATTGGGAAACCTCCCAGACTCCTGGAGCGTTGGGCTAGGCTAACTTCCTGGATCTGGGCTGTCCTCCTGAACTGCTGAGAGGGGCAGCGACGTCGCCCACATGATGTAACGCAATGAATAAGAGAATATTTCCCAACACCAACTATATCATTGAAAAAGGAAGGCTGATTAGATATTTACATTAACGAGCATGTGTACCTAATAAAGTGGTCACTGTGGGGTATATTTACTAGTGTGTGTGTTTTTAGAAGAGGAGATGTTGCCCATAGCAACCAATCTAATTCTAGCTATTATCTTCCAGAAGGTGCTAGATAAATCAGTAAAATCTGATTGTTTGCTATGGGCAACATCTCTACTTCTAATAACCCGCACTTTAGTAAATATACCCATCAGTGTCTATGCATATATATAGTGCGCCCTCCCCTGCAAACACTCTTACCACTCCTGTTTTTCTGTTACCTTCTTATTCTTATGCCATCTCCATCCCCCATAAAACTCTTATTTACATATTAGGCCCCTTATTACAAATTGAACATTAATTAAATTCTACAGCCTACATGAGTATTCTTGCTGGCCACGTGTCTCCTTTTATTGCCATAATCTACTCTTCTAATGGCTTCTTCCATCAGGATAATGTTCTGCATCACAAAATCTCAAACTGGTTCCACAAAAATGAGATTGAGTTCAGTGTACTCCAATGTCCTCCGCAGTCACTATGGGGGTCATTCCGAGTTGTTCGCTCGTTGCCGGTTTTCGCTATGCTGCGACTTGTTGCTAATTGCGCATGCGCAAGGCACGCAGGGCGCATGCGCTTAGTTATTTAACTAAAAACTTAGCAGTTTTGCTGTGGATCCTGCAGCGCTTTTCAGTCGCACTGCTGATCGGTGAATGATTGACAGATAAGGGGCGTTTCTGGGAGGTAACTGAGTGTTTTCCGTGAGTGTGCCAAAAAACGCGGGAGTGTCTGGAGAAACGGGGGAGTGGCTGGCCGAACGCAGGGCGTGTTTCTGACGTCAAACCAGGAACTAAACGGACTGAGCTGATCGCAATCTGTGAGTAAGTCTGGAGCAACTCAGAAACTGCTTGAAAATATTTATTAGCAGTTCTGCTAATCTTTCGTTCGCTATTCTGCTAAGCTAAGATACACTCCCAGAGGGCGGCGGCCTAGCGTGTGCAATGCTGCCTTAAGCAGCTAGCGAGCGAACAACTCGGAATGAGGGCCTATGTTGTAATCCAATAGAGCAATTCTGACATGTTTGGAAATTTGCAGTATGAATATATACCATTGTGAGGCAGGAGGCGAGGCCACGATGATGCCATTCACTGCGAATCACATCCGCTGCCCCCCAGTCTGCGGGAACTTGTGTGTGGCTGTGGTGGGGTGCAGACAGCTGACGGCCTGAACGAGAGGCTTGCCCACGCCCCCCGGGGGGCCTGGAGTGCTACCTGGATTTCGGAAGCCTCCCAGCCATTCCAGTAGAGTAGGCAAGTAATGATAGACACAAGACAGAGCTGTCCTAGGCAACACTAATGCAGATATTGTGTACTGGAAATATCTAAGAGCAGCTGAGCCATGAAGCGTTAGTCGACAAGGAAGTCACAGAACAAGATTGTGTGCTAAAGCATATAGCACATATTAATTGTACCCCATTGGTTGCCACGCTCACACACAAGTTCTAAACTGCATCTGGAAGCAATATCAGGACAAGATTTGTTCATCGGGGGCTTCATGGTTTCGATTTCTAGAAAGCTCCTGCGCTAAATAATCAAATGTTAATAAATAGTTTCTACAGTCGTGCAGCCTCACACACACCTCAGATCAGGATATGCAGCTGCAAACATTAGCTGAAGTGTAAAGCACACCTCCGCTGGACTGTGGAGCAATGGAAATGTGTTTTATGCATTTACAAATCATGCTGCACCATCTGGCAGTATGACAAAAAAGTCTAGGTTTGGTAGATACCAGAGAGATGTGTACTACTTACAGTAAATGCATACAGCAAATTGAAGTTAGTAGGGGAGCGATAACATGAAAATGGAGAAAGTGGTATTTTAATAGAGTGCACAGTTATCTTTTTAGTTGAACATATAAAACATAACTTTATGTATTCGTATTAATAACCACTCAGTTGTAAGTGGAAATACATTAAAATACAGCAAAATAAATCAAAATAGTAAAGTTGAAAAATTATAAAACAATAAAGGCTGTGTGGAGTTGCTAACCCTTATCAGGTGTAGACCTGTCTTTGTTGTTCCTGATAATTATTAACAATGCGCAAGCTTTATAATGTGTTTTACATTCCAGGAATATACTTGCTGTAGTGGGCTATCTAACATGCCCAACCATACATTTCAGTTGGGCATGTAAATGTATTATTCAGATTTTTATAGAGTCTACTGTAAGTCTAAATTTGGCAGATACTGAAAAATGTGTACTACCAATTGAAGTTTGGTAGAGGAGGGATAACAATATTCATTGGTTTTAATGGCTTTGGGTCATTCTTTCCAGTGAAGAAAAATCTTAGTGCATACAATGACATTCTAGAGGGGGGCTTCACCTGATGTGGAACTGCAGATTTCAGCATGCCCTGTCACAGTTTTGCTATTAGGGAATACTACAACTGTGACAGAGCATGCAAGTATGTGTTGTGACACAACAGGGGAGGGCCGCATGTTGAGCACCCCTGTGCTGGAAAATTGCTTCCAACTGGCATCAGGCCCTCTTGTGACAGAGGAGAATGAAGTCTATGTGATCAATAAACTTGATGGAAATGAGAAAGGGAATGCAGGCGCAGTGGAGTTCATATTGTTAGAACTAGTTTTGTAGTGCTGCTAACTGAAACATCTTCTGGAACATGTTTTCTCTGTGGTCACTTGTAAAATACATTTACATGTGAATGTATTTTTATTTTGGGGTGCATGTTTTTATTTCCATTACAGTATTTCTATTACAGATCTTTGGGGTCTATTCATGAAGCAGTGAAATGTGTGTAGAAGTGAGCCAGTGGAGAAGTTGCCCATGGCAACTAATCAGCATTGAACTAACATTTATAATTTGCATACTATACGATTGTACGGAACTTCTGATTGGTTGCCATGGGCAACTTCTCCACAGGCTCACTTCTCCACACTTTTCACTGCTTCTTAAATAGACCCTTTAGTGTTTGACATACTTCAAATGTGCACCATCTTTTTCTCTTTCATAAACCAGTAAGAAAAAAATGTGGTGCTAGGTCAACAGTGTACACAAAAATACTGTAATTGAATCTTAATTAGCCATTCAGTCTCAGCCCTGTGCGAATCACACTGAGATTTACAATTATGTAAAATAAAACAAAGCCTCCTAGTGCAGTAATTTCAATATGCTGCCAAATGTGATGAAAAAGTATAAAACTTTTCTATGTACCAAAAGACAATATAATTACAGTTT
The DNA here is from genome assembly GCF_028390025.1 of Pseudophryne corroboree. Lineage (NCBI taxonomy): Eukaryota > Metazoa > Chordata > Amphibia > Anura > Myobatrachidae > Pseudophryne > Pseudophryne corroboree. The sequence goes on along the minus strand of NC_086447.1, from coordinate 636,420,923 downwards.
ATCTGATGAAATAATCAAACAGCTCCACAGACAAGTTCTTTTAATTTTCTTAACTAACACAGAGAAAAAGACATAAAAGAAACACAGTGTAATCCTTTTTAGGTACATAAATGGAGTACGATGCACACAATGAAATCATACGTACAATAAAACAAGTGAATCCGTACTTCTCTGAATACGCCAGAGGATATCAGCCAATAGCATGAAAACAGTCGGATCCCCCTCATCTGGACTTATTTCAAGGACTCCATAATATCCTACTTTGTGGTGACAAAGGGAAACTGAAAGACACAAGTTTTTTACTGTATATACTGACATTCCAGCATACAGTTTTGGTACATACCCATCCCTGTTGCCTTTCTCCCCCCCGTCCTTTACTCACCCTATTGCCAGAGCTGTTACGAGACGATTTGGTGCCCTGTGCCAGAGAGAGAGAATTGGCGCCCCCGCTCCACCCATTTCTCTAATGTCCTAGAGGATACTGGGGTCCACATTAGTACCATGGGGTATAGATGGGTCCACTAGGAGCCTTGGGCACTTTAAGAAATCAATAGTGTGCACTGGCTCCTCCCTCTATGCCTCTCCTACCAGACTCAGTTTAGAAAATGTGCCCGGAGGAGCCGGTCGCGCTTAGGGGAGTTTTCTAAATTTATTTTTTCTGTTTGTTATTTTCAGACAGGGCTGTTTGGCATGTTTGCTTCGTGGGACTTAGGGTCTCCCTAGGGGGCTCTGTGTGGGTTAACTGTGCTCTTAACCTATTTTTTTATGTGTGTGTGTGTGTATGTGTCCTTTCACATTTTAATATGTTAAGGGAGTGTGTTTCATGCACGGCAGAGTGTTTTTCTCACTCAGGAGGATCACTACAGTGTACTCAGGATAGTACACATTCTCAGGCTAGTGGGTCCGAACCAGTATGGTTGGATTCATTGAAAGGGATGATCTCAAATATTTCAAATAAATTATCCCAATATGAGAAGGAGACACAATACTTAAGACAATCTGTAGATGACCTGATGAATAGAGAGAGATTCAGTGGCCATTCCAGCATCTCATACCCCTGCCATTTGTCCACAAAAGCGTACACTGGCACAAATCCTGAAGACTGATACTGATGATGATGATGTATCAGACGTTGAGGAGGGTGAAGTGGACTCGGGATGGGAGGATGCAGCTTTGTCACAGGGAATACAGGCCCTGATAGAAGCTATTAGAGATTTCCTGCACATTCGTGACAAAGCGACAGAGGATGAGGAGGAATCTTATTTTAATGTAAAAAAGAAATCCTCTGCTACTTTCCTTGCATCTAAGGAATTAAATTCCCTATTTGAAGAAACTTGGACTAATCCTGACAAGAAGTTTCAGATCCCTAAAAGGTTGCTGACATCCTTCCCTTTTCCTCAGGATGATAGGAAAAAATGGGAAAACCCACCAATTGTTGATGCATCGGTATCTAGGTTGTCACATAAGATAGTCTTATCTGTCCCAGGGGCAGCCTCCTTAAAGGACGCGGCAGACTGCAAGATTGAGTCCACTCTCAAATCTCTGTACACTGCTGCGTGGGTGGCGCAGAGGCCCACTATTGCTTGTGCTTTGGATCACTTGTGCCATTGCAAAATGGTCCGGTAACCTAATTGAGGGGTTAGATTCCTTACCCAGAGGTGAGATGATTTTATTCCTACAGTATATACAGGACTCTGCAAATTTTATGGTGGATGCCATAAAAGAAATTGGATTGCTCAATGCACGCACCACGGCCATAGCAGTGTCAGCATGCAGGGGCCTATGGCTACGTCAGTGGACGGCGGAATGCGGATTCCAGAAAAGGTGTGGAAAGCCTACCTTTCACAGGTGAGGCCCTGTTTGGAGATGAACTGGATACATCAGTGTTCGCAAATACGCGCTATAGCGCGTCTTTTACCCGATATTGAGGATCAGGGACTCACACTTTCAGAATGGGTGGGTCCCAGGGGACGCGCTTCACTGGGATTGGCTACCGGCTTAATGATTGAAGTCTCCCTTGCCCGGCTGCAGAGGAGACTATAAAAGTGGAGGAGGAGCCAGCCGGGCAAGGGAGACATCAATCATAGCCAATCCCAGTGAAGCGTGTCCAGTGGAGATTACACAGCCCCCCCCCCCGAACCGAGGAACAGCGCCAATGTTCATATCACCCTCGGCCTCCACTGGTGCTGTGTCCCAGTCTCTAGATGCTAAAGGCGCCGCCGACAGACAGGGAGTGATTGGGGACGGGGTCAGGGTGTGCTACACACTGATCAGTAATGCGTGGCCCACTCTATGTGCAGTGTGATGTGATCCCTGCCGCCTCTTGTTCATGTTCTGGCGGGTGTCAGCGGTGCTGGTCAGGCGTGGAGTGTGTGAGGTGTCCAGCGTTTTAGCAGGGTGCAACGCCCTGGCTATTTTTTACATTCCGATATGCGCCCTGCCCGCTGTGCGAGTGCCGGATGTTTAGTCCTACTTATTATTGCTGGAGCGGTCCTGCTGCCCCCACAAGCCGGCACTGCAGCCTGTACTCACGGGGGTCAGATGGGGGGGCTGAGCTCCATGCACAGACTCCGGAGACCCAGGACCATGTGACTCCCGCCTCTGTACTTAGTGTCATCCTGCGCAAGCAGACAGGCTCCGGGGACCCTAAGCAGCAGCATGAGTGATAGAGATGGTTGAGGAGGAGGTGGGCTGTTGCTGTTCCTAATTTGCCTCGAGAGCAGTTGCATGACATGACCTGTGTGACCCACTACCAGCTCCAGAGCCCACCATCTCTTCCAAAGGAACTTCCCTGCCCTGCATGGGCCAGGTATGAACAAAAATGACTCCCATAGGAAGCCCTCCATTAGAGACAAAAAGGAGTAAAAACAGTACTATACATAACCACATCCCTATAAACAATGGCCAGCAGCACCACTGCATAATGTCCAGAGCAGGTAGGGGTGCATGTTACTTCTGCTATTTTCCAATTTGTCATGACAACTATCGCTATAAAATATACAGTAATGCAAGACAAGTTCATAAAGTCACTTATGGTGGGTACACACTGCCGATATATAGGCCATTCTCTTGAACGGCCGATATATTGCGGGTCCGTCGGCCAGTGTGTACGGGCGATACGTCTGTGAACTCCATCGTTCACAGACATATCGTATCATCCTCGCAGCACAGCCGACGGCCAATATATCTACCGATATATTGGCGCATCGCTGTTTGTGTACGGCCGGTCGGCCGACCGCCTGTACACATGCTGCGGCAGCCGGCGGTGATTGACAGCTGAACTGGGCGGGCGTATGTACACGCCCGCCCAGTTCATGACGTCAGTCCCCGACGGATCGTGCAGTGTGTATGCTCAACACACTGCCTAATCCGTCCATAGATATATCTGCCGATAAATTGACCACAGATATATCTACCAGTGTGTACCCACCTTTACCCTGGCTCCAAGTTTTATTTGCAACTGTACACATGAGAGCATGTAAGGTAGTGAAGGCTTGAGAACTGGTAAAACTGTTCGGAGTTAGGAGAAGCATATAGGGTGGTATGGTGGGGAATGTGGATTTAGAGGGGCATAGGGGGTGGTCAAATGCACGGCACAGCCCCAGAGTGATGGTAAAGGGGGCATGTCATTGGGCCACACTCCTTTTTGGATGAGCACACCTAAGGCTTGCATAGGTAAAACGTGCCCTGCAAAATGGAAAACTGCCCTTTTTGATTGCGGTAGCTGCTGGGGCCAATATTGGGTATGCAAAGAATTCCCAATATTGACACATCGGACAGCATTGCATCCCCATAGAAACCTATGGGGGATGCGGCTGCATGCGGCAATGGAGGGATTACAGCAGGTACCTGCTTTGATCCCTCCTTCATACATTCCAGAGATACATAGTATTTGTGGCTAACCCTTGAAAACTGGTGTTTTTCGGGGACATAGATGCAAATACTGCTTGATAAATGACCAATTTATGGGAGATGACCTGGGACATTGTACTTGAGTGATTCTGCTGCCCATCTTCCTGGAACTTAGGGTTGCTGTCCCCAACCATGCCCCGTCCCCGCTCAGCCACGTCCCCTTTTCAGCAAGGGTGCCCTCTCAGCACCATGCCCTATCCCCAATCTAGAGTGAACGCTACTTGCCCTAGTACTGCTCTTATCTACCCTTTACTCCTTATTACTCCTAGTACTGCCTGCCCCTAACCCCCTCTTTACCCCATCCTTGTCCCCTAGTACTACATCAGCTGCTATCTACCCTTAGCCCCTCACTACCCCCAACACTGCCTGCCTCTAGCCCCTTCCTTGCCCCTGAGCACTATTCCAACTGCCGGCTGCACTTACCCCCCCCCCCCTTCCCTAGCCCCAGTACTGCCCCAGCTTTTGTCTGCACTTAGCCACTCCCTACCCCAGCACTGTTTGCCCTTACTCTCTCTACCCCCAGCTGTACTCCAAATTTTCTCTACCTCCCAGCTCTAACCAACTTCTCCCTGCTTCTCCCCCATACTATGTGATGGGACTCAGAAACAGTGGAGTAGGACCCCAATTTTGTAAAGTAATGGGTCCCTGGGACCCACAATTTTGTTCGCTCAACGCGATCACTGTACATGGATATCCAAGGCTATGGCGGGTAAGTCTACATATCTTCCTTCTGCAGCTCCCCCCCCCCTCCCTCCCCCAGCTAAGAAGTCCTACTCTGCTCCGACTCCGCAGTCCTTTCGGACTGCAAAATGTAAAAATAAAGCCAAAGGTTCTTCTACAGCCTTCAAAGGCAATAGAGGTAAACCCAGAAAACAAGCAACTGCAGGTTCACAGGAACAGAACTCCAGTTTTGCTCTCTCAAAGCCTTCAGCATGACGATGGACCACACTGCCTAGAAGACAGATAGGTGGGAGCCCAATTAAGAGATTTCAGTCACATATGGGCGACATTGTGCCAGTATCCCTTTGTCAAAGAGGTCATCGCCCAGGGGTACAGACTGGAGTTTCAGGAACTCCCACCTCACAGAATCTTCCTTCTCAGGAGGCAAGTATAAATTTAAAAGATGCAATTCAAAAACTGGTACAGACTCAGGTCATTGCTCCAGTTCCACCTCACCTACAGAACAGAGGTTATTATTCAAACCTGTTTGTGGTACCGAAACCAGACGGTTCGATGAGACCCATTTTAAACCTCAAGTCGTTGAACCTGTATTTACGGGTGTGCAAATTCAAGATGGAGTCTCTGAGAGCGGTGATCTCGAGTCTGGAGGAAGGGGAATTCTTGGTGTCTCTGGATATCAAGGATGCATACCTTCATATCCCGATCTGGCCACCTCATCAGGCCTATCTCAGGTTTGCCTTATAGGACTGTCACTACCAGTTCCAGGCTCTGCCTTTTGGCCTCTCCACGGCACCGTGGGTGTCCACCAAGGTAATGGCAGACATGATGTTTCTCCTCCGCAAGCGGGGAGTGAACATAATTCCGTACCTGGACGATCTGCTGATAAAAGCACCATCCACGGAGCGGTTTTGGACAACATTGCCCTCTCAACTCGACTACTCCGGGATCACGGGTGGATTCTGAACCTACCAAAATCTCCCTGGAACCAACACAGAGGCTTCCTTTCCTGGGGATGATACTGGATACGGAGGCACAGAAGGTATTCCTTCCATTGGAAAAAGCATTGGTAATCCAGTCGATGGCGCGGGATGTTCTAAGAAAACCCGGATATTGGTGCATCTATGCATTCACCTTCTGGGAAAGATGGTAGCCGCTTACGTGGCGCTGCAGTATGGAAGGGACCACGCAAGGCCCTTCCAGCTGGATCTGTTGGACAAATGGTCCGGATCGTATCTCCACATGCACCAGAGGATTCGTCTATCACCAAGAGCCAGGATTTCTCTTCTGTGGTGGCTTCAGACTTCTCACCTGACCGAGTGCCGAAGGTACGGGATTCAAAATTGGATTCTGCTAACCACAGACACAAGCCTCAGAGGTTGGGGAGCAGTCACCCAGGGGGAACACTTCCAAGGTAAATGGTCAAGTCAGGAAATAATTGTTCCAATCAACATTCTGGAACTAAGAGCCATATGCAACACCCTTCTGCAGGCAGCAGATCTTCAAGATCAGGCCATCCAGGTTCAGTCAGACAATGTGACTTTGGTAACGTACATAAACCGACAGGGTGGAACGAAGAGCATAGCAGCAATGTCAGAGGTAACACGGATTCTCATCTGGTCAGAAAGACACGCTGTGGCATTGTCTGCGATCTTCATTCCAGGGGTAGACAGCTGGGAAGCAGACTTCCTCAGCAGATACAATCTCCACCCAGGAGAGCTGGGCCTTCACCCGGAGGTGTTCGGGTGCGTAACACATCGGTGGGGCATTCGACAAATCGATATGATGGCCTCTCGTCTCAACAAGAAGCTCAGGAGGTATTGTTCCAGGTCGAGAGACCCACAAGCAGTGGCGGTGGACGCTCTGGTGACTTCATGGGTCTACCAGATGGTGTATGTGTTTCCACCACTTCCATTGATCCCAAGAATTCTCAAAAGAATAAAAAAGGAAAAGGTTCAAGCAATTCTCATTGCTCTGGATTGGCCAAGGAGGGCTTGAACATGTTTCTGGAGGATCCGTGGCCTCTACCTCTTCGAGAGGATCTTCTGCAACAGGGGCCATTCATCTGTCAAGACTTACCGCGGCTACGTTTGACGACATGGAGGTTGAGCATCAAATTCTGGGCCGGAAAGGGATTCCAGACAGGGTAATTCCTACATTGATCCAAGCCAGAAAAGGGGTAATGTCAAAACATTACCACTGGATTTGGAGAAAATGTGTCTTGGTGTGAAAACAAGAAATTTCCTGCGGTGGTATTTCAGCTGGGTCGGTTTCTGCTTTTCTGCAGTCTGGTGTGGAGGTGGTCCTACGCCCGGGATCTATGAAAGTCCAAATTTCGGACTTGTCCATTTACGTCCAAAAACAGTTGGCTTCCCTCCCTGAGGTTCAGCGTTCTTGATCTCAACGTGGTGTTGCAATTTCTACAATCTGAATGGTTTGAGCCTTTACAGGTGGTTGATGTAAAGTTTCTGACGTGGAAGACCATCACACTGTTGGCCTTGGGTTCGGCAAGACGTGTGTTGGAGTTGGGGGCGTTGTCTCACAAGAGCCCCTATTTGATTTTTCATAAAGATAGAGCTGAACTCCGAACTCGTCAGCAATTTCTTCCGAAGGTGGTGACTGCGTTTCAGATCAACCAGCCTATCGTGGTCCCGGTGGTTACTGACACCTCTTCTACTTCAAAGTCCCTGGATCTCGTGCCGGTTTTAAAGATCTATGTAAAACGGACAGCTCGTCACAGAAAATCCAACTCGCTGTTCATTCTATATCAGGCATGTCCAAACTGCGGCCCCCCCAGCTGTTGAGAAACTACACATCCCAGCATGCCCTGACACAGCTTTAGCATTCTCTGACAGCAAAACTCTGTCAGGACATGCTGGGATATGTAGTTTCACAACAGCTGGAGGGCCGCAGTTTGGACATGCCTGTTCTATATGATCCCAATAAAATTGGGTGTCCTGCTATAAAGTAGACAATTGCTCGCTGGATCAGGCTCCCTGTCCAGCATGCTTACTCTACGGCAAGTTTGCCGGCTCCTTACTCTGTACATGCCCACTCTACTTGGTCAGTGGGTTCTTCCTGGGCTGTTGCCCTGGGGTGTCTCGGCGGCTACCTGGTCGGGTTCGAACACGTTTGCTAAATTCTACAAGTTCGGTACTTGGCCTCTGAGGACCTTCAGTTTGGTCAGTCAGTTCTGCAGGACCCTCAGCACTCTCCCACCTGGTTTAGGAGCTTTGGTACATCCCCATGGTACTAATGTGGGCCCCAGTATCCTCTAGGTCGTTAGAGAAAATAGGATTTTAATTACCTACCGGTAAATCCTTTTCTCGTAGTCCGTTGAGGATGCTGGGCGCCCGCCCGTTGCTTCATTTTTTGCACTGTTACTTGGTTAAGTAATGTTGGTTCAGCTGTTGTTGTTCCTTTTTCATGTTTGGTTAGCATGGATTTCCTCTTGTTGTGTGTACTGGTTCGGAATCTCACCACTAATCTTATCTATCCTCTCGAAGTATGTCCATCTCCTCGGGCAAAGTTTCTAGACTAAGTCTGGTAGGAGGTGCATAGAGGGTGGAGCCAGTGCACTATTGATTTCTTAAAGTGCCCAAGGCTCCTAGTGAACCTGTCTATACCCTATGGTACTAATGTGGACCCCAGTATCCTCTACAGACTACGAGAAAAGCATTTACCGGTAGGTAATTAAAATCTTATTTTTCCCAATAGGGACATAAAGCGCAGGCCTCATGTGGAGGGGGAATGACAAGTCTTAAGAGCTTGTTGTTATTCAGTTACAATACCTTTTGTTAAAAAACACATTTCAATATAATGCCATATAGTGTTCACTCTAGGAGTGAAAAGGGGCAGGGCGCCGGACTCCGGGGGCACGTCGCCACGCGCGCGGCCACGCAAATTAGCGGGTGTGGCCACGCCTACGTCATTTTAGGGGCGGGGCGGCCCACAGACGCTACTATAGAGAGCGTCTGTGGCCGGCGACGTCACTGTTGGGGGCGTGCCCAGCACCTCCGTCGGTGCTGGGCTTCCCCCAGCCCTCTCCCAATGCGTGAATGGATGCCGCGCGCATGCGCACGGCATCTATACACGCCGGGAGGGTAGGAAGCGGGCGGCTGTTCTAGCAGGGCGCCGCAAAAGGGACAGGGCGGATTTTGCCTGCTAAAAAACGGGCAGGGCGCGGCGCCCTGCTAAAACAGCCTAGAGTGAACACTACCATACCCAGGATTCAAACCTATAATTTGTTGAATTCTAGTCATACACCCTACTCATTGAGCTATTTGATCCTGCATAAAAACTATGAGCACTATGGGGTGTACTCAATACCTGTCGGATCGACGGAAAGGATCCGACAGGTCAGTATTCAATGAGCAGCCAAATCCGACTGTCGGATTTGGCCGCTCCCGACAACTGTCACAAGTACCTGGGGAGGCAGACGCCGCTCAAACCCCGTGCTGTCACGTCCGGCGAGCGGCTCCTCTATGCGTACCGGTGTCCGTCCGTGCTGCTGTTTCCTCTCCTCATCCAGCCCGCTCCTCTCCTCACCCATCCACGCTTCACTACTCACCTGTCCCCGCTCCTCTCCTCACATTGTCCCCGTCACATGCTCGCCATCATGACGTGTCCCCACTCCACCGTCTCATCTCCCCAGTTCCGACAATGTCAATCCAAATGTAAAACAAAGTCAGACTGACATTGCCAGAACTGGGGCCAAAACCTGTCTGATTTGGCCGCGGAACACGTGCATCCGCGGCTAATTCGGCAATCCACGTGTTTTCCGACATGTCGGCGTCTGTCGGATTTGGCCGCGGAACACATGGATCCGTGACTAATCCGACAGTCCACGTGTTTTCAGACAAGCCCGGAAAAAAACAGCCGGGTCAGAACCCCTTCCGACCTAAATCTGTCGGAAACTGATTGTATTGTTTAGACATTATAAACAATATTTTAACAATAATTATTGTCAGGGTGTGTTTTGCTATCCTGTCTGGTAGCAGTTTGTGTGCTAGAGTACGGGAGAGCAGTTGCTGATGACAGGCCCCATCTGTTTATGGAATGTGTGAAAGAATGAATTAAAAGAAAAATCTGTGCTTTTAAGTGGTCAGCTGTAAAAAGTACTTGTTCCATAATTGAAATCCACTTAGAAAGAATCACACTATCTGGGTGAGTACATAGTTTTAGTTGTCATGAATACCTATAAGCTCTCTCCTCTGCACCCATTCCCAGTCAATTTAGAAAAGACTTTTAGAGATTTTGGTCTCAAGCGCAGTCAGCCAATTGGTTATATACTGTATTATACCAATCTGGGCACTTGAGAAATTATTTCTGATGTGAATGTATACCATAGCAATTGAGGTATACAGTAATATATTGGCTAGCCTTTCTTATGTTTAAGAAATTTACTTAGAAAACTGTATTTAATTCAAGTAATGCATTTCAATGACCATCCAAAGTTTGCCATATGTCCTATATGTGCAGTCATATGTTTTAAAACTGCAAAACTGTTAACCAGTAGTGTTATGGAGTTTGTGCTAATGAAATCCCTATTCAATGTGTGTGCCATATAGTTATATTTTTATTTATGCATTTATTATTTTCAGTACTCAAATTAAAATTATTTTAGGGTAGAAATACAAACAAAATAACAAAAAAGCACTTGTATAACAGTTCCATTATCATATTTGTTCGTATTTATATGGAGATCATGAAGAAACACTGCATTAGTGACGTCACAAATCAGCCTCAGCCTTTGCTGGGATTTAAAAAAAATTACAACATGAGATGCTGGGTTTTGTGGGATTAATAAATTGTTCACAATTGCGGTTGATCCTAGCTAAACCTCAGAGGATATGGCCATTTCCTGTAATGTGTTAGGGTATATTAAATAATACTCTGGATTATGCAAAATTGACTTTGCCTTATCTTTGAAGATTTGTTATTGCATGTTGATATTCTGCAAATGTACAAAAACAAGTCTATTTTTGGGCCCAGGATACTACAATCATCTATTAGTGGTTGTAGTGTTAAGGTGTTCAGAGGCTCAAGGGGACATCTTTTGCTCGGTCTTAAAGCATTATATAAGTTCTGCACATTATTTAGTGCATATATTGACCAATGTAAATTAGGGCCATTTAAAATGAAAGCACATGCAAAGTAGCTAATGAGTTATATAACACATAAATGGGGATAAAATTTACACTATTGGGGTCATCCCGAGTTGATCGTTCGCTGCTGATTTTCACAGCTCAGCGATCAGGTAAAAAAAGGCAGAACTGCGTATGCGCCACAATGCACATGCGCGTCATGCGGGCACAAAGAGCATCGCTGTTGTGCACTGGATCTAGCAAAGATTACATTCGCACAGCCGATCGCAAGGAGATTGACAGGAAGAGGGCGTTTATGGGTGTCAACTGACCGTTTTCTGGGAGTGTTTGGAAAAACGCAGGCGTTTGCTGGGCCCAGACGTCATTACCGTGTCATTCGTCGCAGCAATCATCGCACAGAATAAGTAACTACAGGGCTGTTCTTGTTTTGCACAAAATGTGTTTGCTGGCGTTCGACTGCACAGGCGTTCGCACTCTTGCTATGCTAAAATACACTCCCCCGTGGGTGGCGACTATGCGTTTGCACGGCTGCTAAAAGTAGCTAGCGAGCGATCAACTCAGAATGAGGGCCTATATTCAGTTAAAGATCAAAGATCAAATTACGTAAGAGGGAGGTACTGTACATACAGTAGTTGTGGACAGTACCTTCAGATGACCTTTATTTTACGCATTTTACTCATACTACATAATCTGAAAATACCCATATACTGGCAACATCGGTTTCTTTTCTCATACATCCTAGAGGATGCTGGGGTCACATCAAGAACCATGGGGTATAGACGGGATCCACAGGAGACATGGACACTTTAAGACTTTCAAAGGGGTGTGAACTGGCTCCTCCCTCTATGCCACTCCTCCAGACTCCAGTTTAGAATCTGTGCCCAGGCAGACTGGATGCACACTGAGGAGCTCTACTGAGTTTCTCTTAAAATACTTTGTTAGGTTTTTTATTTTCAGTGAGCACTGCTGGCAACAGTCTCCCTGCTTCGTGGTACTTAGGGGAGAGAAGTCGGACCTACTTCTGTGAGTTTAAAGGCTCTGCTTCTTTGGCTACAGGACATCATTAGCTCCTGAGGGTCTGATCGCTAGGTACGCCTAGATGCTCGTTCTCAGAGCCCGCCGTCACCCCCCTTGCAGAGCCAGAAGTCAGAAGACAGGTGAGTAGAAGAAGATCAGAAGACTTCAGTGACGGCTTTGAGGTACCGCACAGCGCCGCGCTGCGCGCCATGTTCCCACACTCAGAGGCACTACAGGGTGCAGGGCACGGGGGGGTGCCCTGGGCAGCATTTTAACCTCAAAATAATTGACTGGCAAGAGTGGACATAGTGCCAGGGCACTGTCTGCACCCCCGCCAGTATAAAAAAGTTTAAAAAAGAGCAGGTCTGAAGCGTGCCATTACGGGGGCGGGGCTTATCCCTCACAGCACACAGCCCGGCGCCATTTTCTCTACACAGGCTGCAGAGACGCTGGTCCTTCCTCACACTGCTGTACAAGTAACAGGGTGCAAAACGGGGGGGGGGGAGGCACAGTGATTTTGGTGCATTGTATGTAATTTATAAAAGCGCTGCAGGTCTGGGACATTTTCTGTACTGTTCAGACCAGGTTTGGGCGCTGGGGTGTGAGCTGGCAATATCTCCCTCTGTGTCTCTCTGACAGGCTTTACTGTGGGTCTGTCCCCTATGGGTGCACGTGTGTCGGCATGGCTGAGGCGGAGTACTCTTCCCAGGAGGAGACTATGTTAGGGACACAAACGGCTGTGGGAGTGACCCTGATTGGGTGAATGTTTTGAGTGCTCTGAATGCAAATGTGGCTCTGATAAATAAGAGATTGGATAAATCTGAGTCTCAGAACCAGGCTTGTAAGAAATCCGTAGAGGATGTGTTGTTTCAAATCCAGACCCCCTCGGGGTCACAAAAACGTTCATTTGCCCAGCTGACAGACATGGATACCGACACAGACACTGACTCAAGTGTCGACTATAGTGATGCCCGATTAGATCCAAAACTGGCAAAGAGCATTCAGTACATGATTGTGGCTATAAAAGATGTATTACATATCACTGAGAACCCTACTGTTCCTGATACTAGGGTCTGTATGTTTAAAGGAAAGAAACCCGTGGTAACGTTTCCTCCCTCTCATGAACTGAACATGCTTTGTGAAAAGGTTTGGGAAAGTCCTGACAAAAAGTTTGATTCCCAAAAGGATTGTAGTGGCGTATCCGTTTCCCTCTGGGGATAGGGAAAAATGGGAGTCACCCCCAGTTGTGGACAAAGCTCTGTCACGGCTGTCCAAAAAGATGGCTCTCCCGTCCCCTGACACGGCAGCCCTAAAGGACCCTGCGGATCGTAGACTTGAAAATACATTGAAATCCATTTATGTCACCACGAGTACGCTACTCAGACCGGCCATTGCATCTGCGTGGGTGAGTAGTGCTATCGAAAAATGGGCAGATAACTTGTCATCTGGAATGGATACCCTAGATAGGGATAGCATTCTTTTGACACTAGGTCATATCAGGGACGCTGCAGTCTACCTAAAGGAAGCTGCGAGAGATATTGGCTTCTTGTGATCACGGGCCAATGCCATGGCAGTCTCAGCTAGGAGAGCATTGTGGATTCATCAATGGAATGCTGATGCTGATTCTAAGAAAGCTATGGAGACTCTACCGTATAAAGGTGGTGTGTTGTTTGGTGACGGCCTCGCTGATTTGGTATCTACGGCTACCGTGGGTAAGTCATCATTTTTACCTTATGTGCCTGCACCACAAAATAAAGCACACCACTATCAGATGCAGTCCTTTTCGGCCCAATAAATACAGAAGAGGCCGAGGGTATTCCTTCCTTGTTATGAGAGGAAAGGGAAAAGGTAAACGATCACCGACCGTGGCCGGTTCCCAGGAGCAGAAGTTCTCCCCGGCTTCTGCCAAGTCCACTGCATGACACTGGGGCTCCTCTGCGGGAGTCCGCACCGGTGGGGGCATGTCTCAGGCTCTTCAGTCAGTTCTGGGCTCGTTCGTCCCTGGACCCATGGGTTTTAGAAATAGTGTCCCAAGGGTACAAACTGGAGTTTCAAGACGTCCCCCCTCACCGATTTTTCAAATCAGCCTTACCAGCTTCCCTTCCAGACAGGGAGGTGGTATGCGCCGCAATACAAAAATTGTGTCACAATCAAGTCATTGTCAGTGTTCCCCCTTCGCAACAGGGAGAAGGCTTTTATTCGAGCCTGTTCGTGGTCCCGAAGCCAGACGGCTCAGTCAGACCAATCCTGAACCTCAAATCCCTCAATTTCTACCTAAAAAATCTAAAATTCAAGATGGAACCTCTCCGGGCAGTGATCTCCAGTCTGGAGGAGGGGGATTTTATGGTGTCGGTAGACATAAAGGCTGCCTACTTGCATGTTCCCATTTATCCCCCACATCAGGCTTACCTGAGGTTTGCAGTTCGGGATTGTCATTACCAATTTCAGACGTTGCCGTTTGGTCTGTCCACGGCTCCGAGGGTTTTCACCAAAGTTATGGCCGAAATGATGGTTCTCCTACGCAAACAAGGAATCACGATTATCCCGTACTTGGACGATCTCCTGATAAAGGCGAGATCCAGGGACAAATTGATGCAGAACATTACGCTCTCCCTGACAATTCTGCAGCAACATGGTTGGCTCCTAAACTTGCCAAAATCACAGTTGGTTCCGACGAGACGGCTGACGTTTTTGGGAATGATTCTAGTCTTTCTTCCATTGGAAAAGGCTCTGGAAATTCAGAACCTGGTCAAACAAATGCTGAAACCAGCAAGAGTATCGATCCATCAATGCACTCGGTTGCTGGGAAAGATGGTGGCGGGCTACGAGGCCATTCAGTTTGGCAGATTCCATGCCAGAGTGTTTCAGTGGGACCTGTTGGACAAGTGGTCCGGGTCCCATCTGCACATGCACCGAAGGATAACCCTGTCTTCCAAGACCAGAATCTCACTCCTGTGGGGTCTGCACAGCTCTCACCTCCTAGAGGGACGCAGGTTCGGGATCCAGGGCTGGATCTTAGTGACCACGGATGCGAGTCTCTGAGGCTGGGGAGCAGTCACGCAGGAGGAAAGCTTCCAGGGAAGATTGTCAAGCCAGGAAATGTGTCTACACATAAACGTTAAGGGCCATTCACAACGGCCTTCTGCAATCGGAACATCTTCTTCGCAATCGGCCCGTCTTGATTCAGTCAGACAACATAACAGCAGTAGCGTACATAAACCGCCAGGGCGGAACAAAGAGCAGAGCGTCAATGGCAGAGGCCATAAAGATGCTCCATTGGGCGGAAAGGCATACAAGCGTTCTGTCAGCGATCTTCATTCCAGGAGTGGACAGCTGGGAAGCCGACTTCCTCAGCAGACACGATCTCCATCCAGGAGAGTGGGGTCTTCATCAAGAGCTCTTTGCAGAAGTGACAAGTCTTTGGGGAATTCCTCAAATAGACATGATGGCGTCTCGCCTCAACAAGAAACTTCAGAGATATTGTTCTAGGTCAAGAGACCCTCAAGCAATAGCAGTCGATGCCCTAGTGACACCGTGGGTGTTTCAGTCTGGGTACGTTTTTCCTCTGCTTCCGCTTATGATAAAGATCATAAGAAGAACAAAGGTTTGAGTGATCCTCATTGTTCCAGACTGGCCAAGAAGGGCTTGGTATCTTCAGGAATTACTCGTAGGAGATCCCTGGCCTCTTCCTCTGAGGGAGGATCTGTTACAGCAGGGGCCGTGCGTGTTCCAAGACTTACCGCAACTTTGTTTGACGGCTTGGAGGTTGAACGCCGGATCCTAGACTGAAAGGGTATTCCCGAGGAAGTTATCCCCACTCTTATTCAGGGCCAGGAAGGGAGTAACGTCTAAACATTACCACCGTGTTTGGAGAAAAAAAGTGTCTTGGTGTGAATCCAGGAAGGCTCCTACGGAAGAATTTCAGTTAGGACGTTTTCTCCATTTTCTACAAGCCGGTGTGGATGCGGGCCTAAAGTTGGGCTCAATTAAAGTTCAAATTTCAGCTTTATCGGTTTTCTTCCAAAAACAATTGGCCTCCCTTCCAGAAGTTCAGACCTTCATGAAAGGCGTGTTGCACATCCAACCTCCCTTTGTGCCCCCTGTCTCATTGGTTTGAACCTTTGCAGTAGGTAGAGTTAAAATTTCTTACTTGGAAAGTGGTCATGCTATTGGCCTTGGCATCCACAAGGCGGGTGTCTGAATTGGCGGCCTTGTCTCACAAGACCCCTTATTTGATCTTCCATGAAGATAGAGCAGAATTGAGGACTCATCAGCAGTTTCTGCCGAAAGTGGTTTCGTCGTTCCACTTGAACCAACCTATTGTGGTGCCTGTGGCTACTGACGCCTTGCTGGAATCGAAGTTTCTCGATGTAGTAAGAGCTTTGAAAATTTATGTCGCCAGAACGTCTCAGTTTAGGAAAACAGAGGCTCTGTTTGTCCTATATGCTCACAATAAAATTGGGGCTCCTGCTTCCAAGCAGACTAATGCGCGCTGGATCTGTCATACGATTTAGCAGGCTCATTCTACGGCTGGATTGCCGTTACCGAAATCGGTGAAGGCCCATTCTAAAAGGTGGGCTCGTCCTGGGCGGCTGCCCGGGGGGTCTCGGCTTTACAACTTTGCCGAGCGGCTACTTGGTCGGGTTCAAACACCTTTGCAAAGTTCTACAAGTTTGATTCCCTGGCTAATGAGAGGACCTCATGTTTGGTCAATCGGTGCTGCAGAGTCATCAGCACTCTCCCGCCCGTTCTAGAGCTGTGGTATAACCCCATGGTTCTTGATGTGACCCCAGCATCCTCTAGGACGTGTGAGAAAATAGGATTTTAATACCTACTGGTAAATCCTTTTCTCTTAGTCCCAGTGCGTACTGTATCTGCAGTTATTAGTTGTAGTTACACACATGTTGTGTTACGTTTATAGTCAGCCTGTTGCTGATGATGTTCATGCCGTTGACTTGCGTTGTGTTAAATGCCGGCGTGCTTGAGGTGTGAGCTGGTATGTATCTCACATTAGTTTAACAATAAATCCTTTTCCTCGAAATGTCCGTCTCCCTGGGCACAGTTCCTATAACTGGAGTCTGGAGGAGGGGCATAGAGGGAGGAGCCAGTTCACACCCCTTTGAAAGTCTTAAAGTGCCCATGTCTCCTGTGAATCCCGTCTATACCCCATGGTTCTTGATGTGACCCCAGCATCCGCTACGGACTAAGAGAAAAGGATTTACCGGTAGGTATTAAAATCCTATTTTCTCTTCCAGGTTAGAGACCTGGTAATGTGGGATAGATTTTAGCATAAATATAGCTGCTTCCATTGGGTGACCTAAAAATGATTTTCAGAGTAATCATTGCCTTTCTAATAAAAAAAAATAAAAAAGGGCAGTTTACCTACTTACAATTTTACTAAAATATATTGACTTTTTAATGTTTATTTCATATTTGCCTACTTTTTGCTAAAAAAGTCCAAGACATGGGATGGTAAGGTAAAAAAGAGGCGGGTGGGGCTTGGCAACATAATTCTTGTCTTCAAGCTACATCTACAGTACACTTCAGTGAACTGAGTGGCAGTTTAGTGTTGGCACAATACACATAATCACACTCCTCTCCTAGATCTTTACAGAAGTGGGTAGATGTTGATGATGCGATTCATATCATGCCCCCACCAAGCCCTATGCAAACAAGCAAGCTGTCTCTGTGAGAGATGCCTACTCTACGAAAATGTCTTCCGCACATTCCAGAAAAAAGTAGGCAATTATGCCTTACTTCCACTTTAAGGTAAATATGGCTTGTACCTAGCTAACAATCACATTTAGAAACAATTAGTTCAGTTTCAAATTGACAAATATGATTTACGCATTTGTTTATTTTGTTTTGTTAGTGCGCTCCCGGTGCGGAGTCGGTTACTCTGCGTCATTAGTCAGGCCCCATCCCCATTGCAGCATCATGCTGCAAATCGCAGGTCCATAAGGCGGGGGTGAGGACAAAATTTTGTTGTCATAGAATCATGTCATATTTGTCCCGCACCCTTCCTCCAGACTACCACAAAATGTTACTATCCTGGATATTCAGAGTGAGTGGGTAAGTGTGGCGGTTCCTTGTTTGGCAGGTTTAGGCAGATACAGTATACAATTATGTATCTGTCACCTTAGCGTGTACTACCAATGACTTGTGCTACATTTTTCTAATTTCAGCCTCTTAATGTTACAAATTTAATCTCACGTTATGAGTTGTAGGAAATTACTTCAATAGGCTAATAATCGTAGTTGCCTTCCCATCTGCCTTGTTTTTACCTAGACAGCGACTGCCCTGATCTGCTTTTACAATTCTGTAGAAGTAGAGCTGCCATATTTTTCTACTTTTCTGGGAATGCTGCCAGTTTCTACTGTAAATTTTTATTCCCTATTTTCATTATATCATTATTATTTTCCTTTTATATTAGTAACAATCAAGGAATCTCCATTCATATTATCGCAAGATTTCACATCATTGGGGGTGATTCCGAGTTGTTCGCTCGCAAGCTGCTTTTAGCAGCATTGCACACGCTAAGCCGCCGCCTACTGGGAGTGAATCTTAGCTTCTCAAAATTGCGAACGAAAGATTTGCAATATTGCGAAAAGACTTCTCTGTGCAGTTTCTGAGTAGCTCGAGACTTACTCTGCCAGTGCGATCAGTTCAGTGCTTGTCGTTCCTGGTTTGACGTCTCAAACACACCCAGCGTTCGCCCAGACACTCCTCCGTTTCTCCAGCCACTCCCGCGTTTTTCCCAGAAACGGTAGCGTTTTTTCAAACACTCCCATAAAACGTCCAGTTTCCGCCCAGAAACACCCACTTCCTGTCAATCACATTACGATCACCAGAACGAAGAAAAAACCTTGTAATGCCGTGAGTAAAATACCAAACTTCATAGCAAATTTACTTGGCGCAGTCGCAGTGCGAACATTGCGCAATAAGCGGAAAGTCGCTGCGATGCGAAGAAAATTACAGAGCGAACAACTCGGAATGACCACCATTGACTTTTCCAGTTCTAGTCTTGAAAAATTTGACACTTTAAAGTGATGCACTTTTCACACAATAATATAAGAAAACTTGTGTACAAAGTTATGTAGTCGTAAAAGAGTATCTCCAGAACATGTATTAGTTTTCATGCCTCATTACCAATTTCCCTGCTCATATGTGCCAGCGAGCTCTAAGTGCTTATTATGTGAGAAGAGAACAATCCAGTTGGTATCCAGGAGGACTAATGTAGCATTTCAAGCTTCTGTACTCTACTGTATAGCATAAATTATGTCCAGTCTGTGAAAAGCTCTTAATTATATAGATGTGACAAACTTATTGCAATTTGGAGAACACTGTGTTACAATTAATAACTTTTAGAATTAGCAACCTAAGAAAAGAGAGATAATCTATAAAGTAAATATATAATACATTGTAAAATAAATTAAAACTATATAGCCAAAAAAAGATATATGTCCCTTCTAGTATAAATAGTATATAGGTCATACTATCAGACTTCCATTAGTGGAACCTGAATTGGACAGATCCTGTCTCAGCCTGCCTGATGTCCGACGAAGGCAAAAAGAACCCTGTGTTCTTTTTTTTGTTTTAAAAAAAGGAGCTAACACTTTGAGGTATTTTTATTCAGCAATGGAAGTACTGATATTCTGGGTCATGTAAGGAAAATAATAAAAAATTATATAACATAGAACTTTTACTTGGCCCCAGGGCTTTTCAAAACATCAAGGGAGTGGAGACTGGGGGATGGGGAGTCATTGAAAGGAGATAATTTGAGCCTTTTAAGGGGCACAAATGGCTCCTGCAGTGCTGGTCCCCTTGACAGGTCAGTCCTAGCTAATTTGTATACAACAATCCACCCTTCCTTCTCTCAGTGTCCTTACATAGCCCTAACATTCATTTTGAAACTAAATTTATCACCGGCTTTAAACCTGTACCTAATATTTGCCTATGGTGTAACTTTTAACTAGCATTTAGCTGGCTGGTTGGAATGAAGATCTGGCAGTGTATGGGAGCAAATTACCATTTGCTACCAAAAAACAGACAAATTGGTCAATCGGACAAATTGGTTAAATCCATTTGATTTAACTAATTTGCCTGAATCACCGTTTTTGTCAGTTTTCCGGCTTTTCGGCGCAAATGGTCAATAGTCATTTGCTCCAATATATTTCCAGATTTTCGTTCCAACCAGCCACATTGGCCAAAAAATCTTTAGGTGTATGGCCAGCTATAGTCCAAGTACAACTTATTTTTAAGTTAACTCAAACTGTAAAATGATCACAAATCCCTAAAAGAGCATACAGTATGACTATCTTATAAATTGTGCTCAAAGTTTAAAAACAGTCTACGTTATAATTTGCTCCAGAAACAAAGTTTATTTATTTATTTATTTTATTTAGTTGTGCTCTCTTTAAAAAGCTTGATACTTAATTTTTGTATACCATAAAAACTAATGTGATTTTGGCCGCTAATCTCTTAATATTGCCATAATAATCCTTTGGTGTGGGGAAATTAAGCTTGATGCACAACTTTTTTACTACATTTGATATGGGTTTTTTAGGCTTATTTATAAGACCGTAACGATGGTATTAGCACAGTTTTGTTTATTTTGTCATTATTTTAACTTTATTGCAGTGGGTAAAACTAAAAACATATATATTTTGTTTTCTACTTTGGTGCAGGTGGCACCATTAACAGAATTATTTAACCAGTCACTAAATACAGGTGCCATTCCAGAGGACTGGAAAAGAGTGAATGTAGTTCCACTGAACAAAAGTGGAAGCAAGGAAGAAGCAAGTAACTACAGACCAGTAAGCTTTACAGCAGTAGTAGGGAAAGTAATGGAAAAACTATTAAAAGAAAGAGTTGTGGAATATCTTAAATCAAACAACTTACAGGATCCAAAACAGCATGGATTTACAGGTGGGAGATCTTGCCAAACAAATCCTTATTGACTTTTTTGACTCTGTGATGAAAATAATAGATCAAGGGGGAGCTGTAGATGTAACATATCTAGACTTTAGTAAGGCATTTGACACTGTCCCACATCACAGACTGCTAAATAAACTTGAAAGCATGGGGGTGGATTATAGTAACAATATATGGATAAGAACCTGGTTGCAGGATGGAAAACAGACAGTTGCAGTAAATGGAGTGCAATCTATAGATGGAAATGTTACCAGTGGAGTACCCCAGGGATCTGTACTTGGACCAGTTCTCTTTAATATCTTTGGTGACATTGTAAATGGTATTGAAGGGAAAGTATGCCTTTTTGCAGATGATACAAAGATTTGCAACAGGGTAGACACACCGGGAGGGGTAAAACAAATGATTGATGACCTAGCTAGGCTTGAGAAATGGCCAGGAACATGGTAACTACAGTCTAATGCCAAATAAAATGCAAAATCATGCACTTGGGTCTCAAAAACCCAAAGGCTAAATATAGTATCAAGGGTACTATAATGGAAACTACTGAGGAGGAAAGAGATTTAGGATTCACTGTTTTAAGTGACTTAAAGGCAGGAAAGCAATGCAACAAAGCAATGAGAAAGGCAAATCAGATGCTTGGTTGCATCGCAAGAGGAATCAGTTGCAGGAAAAAAGAAGTAATATTGCTACTGTATAGGTCATTAGTACGGCCTCATCTGGAATACTGTGTCCAGTTCTGGAGACCATATCTCCAGAAGTATGTAAATACATTAGAGAGTGTACAAAGAAGGCCAACTAAAATGGTGCATGGCCTACATCGCAAAACTTACCTAGAAAGGCTAAAAGATCTTAACGTGTATAGTTTGGAGGAGAGAAGGGAAAGGAGGGGCTTTAACAAAGTTCAGGAGGGAAACATTCTTCAAAGGAAGAGAAGTATAAGAACTCGAGGACATACACTGAAACCGGAGGGAGGCAGGTTCAGGGGAAATTTAAGGAAAAATTACTTCACAGAAAGGGTAGTGGATAAGTGGAATAGCCTCACATCAGAGGTGGTAGAGGCTAAGACTGTAGAGCAATTTAAACATGCTTGGGATAGGCATATAAATATCCTTACAAAGAATTGGGGTTCAAAAAGGGTTGAGATTTCCTAAAGGATAAAAAAAAGGGGGGGCAGACTATATGGGCCAAGTGGTTCTTATCTGCCGTCAAATTCTATGTTTCTCTGACGTCCTAGTGGATGCTGGGAACTCCGTAAGGACCATGGGGAATAGCGGCTCCGCAGGAGACTGGGCACAAAAAGAAAAGCTTTAGGACTACCTGGTGTGCACTGGCTCCTCCCCCTATGACCCTCCTCCAAGCCTCAGTTAGATTTTTGTGCCCGACCGAGCTGGGTGCAATCTAGGAGGCTCTCCTGAGCTTCTTAGGAAAAGTTAGTTTTAGGTTTTTTATTTTCAGTGAGACCTGCTGGCAACAGGCTCACTGCATCGAGGGACTAAGGGGAGAAGAAGCGAACCTGCCTGCTTGCAGCCAGCTTGGGCTTCTTAGGCTACTGGACACCATTAGCTCCAGAGGGACCGAACACAGGCCCAGCCTCGGAGTCTGGTCCCAGAGCCGCGCCGCCAGCCCCCTTACAGAGCCAGAAGCAAGAAGAGGTCCGGAAAATCGGCGGCAGAAGATATCAGTCTTCACCAAGGTAGCGCACAGCACTGCAGCTGTGCGCCATTGCTCCTCATGCACCACACGCTCCGGTCACTGATGGGTGCAGGGCGCTGGGGGGGGGCGCCCTGAGCAGCAATATAAACACCTTGGCTGGCTAAATTACATCACATATAACCCCCAGGGCTATATGGATGTATATTAACCCCTGCCAGAACTCACCAAAAAGCGTGAGAAAAGGCCGCCGAGAAGGGGGCGGAGCCTATCTCCTCAGCACACTGGCGCCATTTTCCCTCACAGCTCCGCTGGAAGGACGTCTCCCTGACTCTCCCCTGCAGTCCTGCACTACAGAAAAGGGTAAAACAAGAGGGGGGGGCACTAATTAGGCGCAGTATAATATACACAGCAGCTATAAAGGGAAAAACACTCTGGTGTTATCCCAACATATATATAGCGCTCTGGTGTGTGCTGGCATACTCTCCCTCTGTCTCCCCAAAGGGCTAGTGGGGTCCTGTCCTCTATCGGAGCATTCCCTGTGTGTGTGCTGTGTGTCGGTACGACTGTGTCGACATGTATGAAGAGGAAAATTATGTGGAGGCGGAGCAATTGCCAGTACTGGTGATGTCACCCCCTAGGGAGTCGACACCTGAGTGGATGAGCTTATGGAAGGATTTACGTGAAAGTGTCAGCTCTTTACATCAGATGGTAGATACAGACGCCGACACGGATACTGACTCCAGTGTCGACGATGAAGAGACGAATGTGACTTCCAGTAGGGCCACACGTTACATGATTGAGGCAATGAAAAATGTTTTACACATTTCTGATAGTACAAGTACCACTAAAAAGGGTATTATGTTTGGTGAGAAAAAACTACCTGTAGTTTTTCCTGCTTCTGAGGAATTAAATGAAGTGTGTGATGAAGCGTGGGTTTCTCCCGATAAAAGACTGATAATTCCTGAAAATATTGATACCCTGGATAGGGACACTATATTACTGACTATAGAGCATTTAAAAGCTGCGTTTTTATATATGCGTGATGCACAGAGGGATATTTGCCGACTGGCATCAAGAGTAAGTGCGCTGTCCATATCTGCCAGAAGAGGGTTATAGACGCGGCAGTGGTCAGGTGATGCTGATTCCAAAGGGCATATGGAAGTATTGCCTTATAAAGGGGAGGAGTTATTTGGGGTAGGTCTATCGGACCTGGTATCCACGGCAACTGCTGGGAAATCCACATTTTTACCCCAGGTAGCCTCTCAACATAAAAAGACGCCGTATTATCAGGCGCAGTCCTTTCGGCCCCATAAGGGCAAGCGGGCGAAAGGCTCCTCATTTCTGCCCCGTGGCAGAGGGAGAGGAAAAAGGCTGCAGCAAACAGCCAGTTCCCAGGAACAGAAGCCCTCTCCCGCTTCTGCCAAGTCCTCAGCATGACGCTGGGGCTCTACAAGCGGACTCAGGCACGGTGGGGGCCCGTCTCAAGAATTTCAGCACGCAGTGGGCTCACTCACAAGTGGATCCCTGGATCCTTCAAGTGGTATCTCAGGGGTACAAATTGGAATTCGAGGCGTCTCCCCCTCGCCGTTTCCTAAAGTCTGCCTTACCGACATCTCCCTCCGACAGGGAGGCGGTATTGGAAGCCATTCACAAGCTGTATTCACAGCACGTGATAATCAAGGTACCCCTCCTGCAACAGGGAAAGGGGTATTATTCCACGCTGTTTGTGGTACCGAAGCCGGATGGCTCGGTGAGACCTATTCTAAATCTAAAATCTTTGAACACTTACATACAGAGGTTCAAATTCAAGATGGAGTCACTCAGAGCGGTGATCGCGAACCTGGAAGAAGGGGATTATATGGTGTCTCTGGACATCAAGGATGCTTACCTCCATGTCCCAATTTACCCTTCTCACCAAGGGTACCTCAGGTTTGTGGTACAGAACTGCCACTATCAGTTTCAGACGCTGCCGTTTGGATTGTCCACGGCGCCCCGGGTCTTTACCAAAGTAATGGCCGAAATGATGATACTCCTTCGAAGGAAGGGAGTTTTAATTATCCCTTACTTGGACGATCTCCTGATAAGGGCAAGATCCAAGGAACAGTTGGTAGTCGGAGTAGCACTGTCTCAAGTAGTGCTGCGGCAGCACGGTTGGATTCTCAATATCCCAAAATCGCAGCTGATCCCGACGACACGTCTTCTATTCCTAGGGATGATCCTGGACACAGTCCAGAAAAAGGTGTTTCTCCCGGAAGAGAAAGCCAGAGAGTTATCAGAGCTAGTCAGAAACCTCCTAAAACCAGGCCAAGTATCAGTGCACCAATGCACAAGGATCCTGGGAAAAATGGTAGCTTCCTACGACGCAATCCCATTCGGCAGATTCCACGCAAGAACATTCCAGTGGGACCTGCTGGACAAATGGTCCGGATCGCATCTTCAGATGCATCAGCGAATAACCCTGTCCCCAAGGACAAGGGTGTCTCTCCTGTGGTGGTTGCAGAGTGCTCATCTTCTAGAGGGCCGCAGATTCGGCATTCAGGACTGGGTTCTGGTGACCACGGATGCCAGCCTGCGAGGCTGGGGAGCAGTCACACAGGGAAGAAACTTCCAGGGCTTGTGGTCAAGCCTGGAGACATCACTTCACATAAATATCCTGGAGTTAAGAGCCATTTACAATGCTCTAAGCCAAGCAAGACCTCTGCTTCAAGGTCAGCCGGTGCTGAACCAGTCGGACAACATCATGGCAGTCGCCCATGTAAACAGACAGGGCGGCACAAGAAGCAGGAGGGCAATGGCAGAAGCTGCAAGGATTCTCCGCTGGGCGGAAAATCATGTGATAGCACTGTCGGCAGTGTTCATTCCGGGAGTGGACAACTGGGAAGCAGACTTCCTCAGCAGGCACGACCTCCACCCGGGAGAGTGGGGACTTCACCCAGAAGTCTTCCACATGATGATAAACCGTTGGGAAAAACCAAAGGTGGACATGATGGCGTCCCGCCTCAACAAAAAACTGGACAGGTATTGCGCCAGGTCAAGGGACCCTCAAGCAATAGCTGTGGACGCTCTGGTAACACCGTGGGTGTACCAGTCGGTGTATGTGTTCCCTCCTCTGCCTCTCATACCCAAGGTGCTGAGAATTATACGGCGGGGAGGAGTAAGAACTATTCTCGTGGCTCCGGATTGGCCAAGAAGGACTTGGTACCCGGAACTTCAAGAGAAGCTCACAGAGGACCCGTGGCCTCTACCTCTGAGAAGGGACCTGCTCCAGCAGGGACCCTGTCTGTTCCAAGACTTACCGCGGCTGCGTTTGACGGCATGGCGGTTGAACGCCGGATCCTAAAGGAAAAAGGCATTCCAGACGAAGTCATCCCTACTTTGATAAAAGCCAGAAAGGATGTAACCGCAAAGCATTATCACCGCATCTGGCGGAAATATGTTGCGTGGTGCGAGGCCAAAAAGGCCCCGACGGAGGAATTTCAACTGGGTCGATTCCTGCATTTCCTGCAAGCAGGAGTGTCTATGGGCCTAAAGTTAGGATCCATTAAGGTCCAGATTTCGGCCCTGTCGATTTTCTTTCAGAGAGAACTGGCTTCAGTGCCTGAAGTCCAGACGTTTTTTTTAAGGGAGTGCTACATATACAGCCTCCTTTTGTGCCTCCAGTGGCACCCTGGGATCTGAATGTTGTTTTGGATTTCCTAAAATCACATTGGTTTGAACCACTCAACACTGTGGAATTAAAATATCTCACATGGAAAGTGGTCATGTTGTTGGCCCTGGCTTCAGCCAGGCGTGTGTCCGAATTGGCGGCTTTATCCTGTAAAAGCCCTTACCTGATTTTTCATACGGACAGGGCAGAATTGAGGACTCGTCCTCAATTTCTCCCAAAGGTGGTTTCAGCGTTTCATCTGAACCAGCCTATTGTGGTACCTGCGGCTACTAAGGACTTGGAGGACTCCAAGTTGCTGGACGTTGTCAGGGCCCTGAAAATATATGTTTCCAGGACGGCTGGAGTCAGAAAATCTGACTCGCTATTTATCCTGTACGCACCCAACAAGCTGGGTGCTCCTGCTTCTAAGCAGACTATTGCTCGCTGGATTTGTAGTACAATTCAGCTTGCGCATTCTGTGGCAGGCCTGCCACAGCCAAAATCTGTAAAAGCCCACTCCACAAGGAAGGTGGGCTCATCTTGGGCGGCTGCCCGAGGGGTCTCGGCTTTACAACTCTGCCGAGCTGCTACTTGGTCAGGGTCAAATACTTTTGTAAAATTTTACAAATTTGACACTCTGGCTGAGGAGGACCTGGAGTTTTCTCACTCGGTGCTGCAGAGTCATCCGCACTCTCCCGCCCGTTTGGGAGCTTTGGTATAATCCCCATGGTCCTTACGGAGTTCCCAGCATCCACTAGGACGTCAGAGAAAATAAGAATTTACTTACCGATAATTCTATTTCTCGTAGTCCGTAGTTGATGCTGGGCGCCCATCCCAAGTGCGGATTATCTGCAATACTTGTACATAGTTATTGTTAACAAATCGGGTTATTGTTGTTGTGAGCCATCTATCCAGAGGCTCCTCTGTTATCATGCTGTTAACTGGGTTCATATCACAGGTTGTACGGTGTGATTGGTGTGGCTGGTATGAGTCTTACCCGGGATTCAAAATTCTTCCTTATTGTGTACGCTCGTCCGGGCACAGTATCCTAACTGAGGCTTGGAGGAGGGTCATAGGGGGAGGAGCCAGTGCACACCAGGTAGTCCTAAAGCTTTTCTTTTTGTGCCCAGTCTCCTGCGGAGCCGCTATTCCCCATGGTCCTTACGGAGTTCCCAGCATCCACTACGGACTACGAGAAATAGAATTATCGGTAAGTAAATTCTTATTTTCTTTGTTCCTATCAATTGACATACCTTGACTTAACAGTAAATAGACAAGATGTAGTTGTAGACCTCTTCAAGAAGACACTTTATGACCAGAACTTTTCTCCTTGGTGAACCAACATTTATTAAAGTACAATGCTCACACAAATGCTTGTGCTTTGAAAAAATGGCTAAGATATAAACCATGGCCCTCATTCCGAGTTGTTCGCTCGTTAATTTTTTTCGCATCGCAGTGATTTTCCGCTAACTGCGCATGCGCAATGTTCGCACTGCGGCTGCGCCAAGTAAATTTGCTAAGAAGTTTGGTATTTTACTCACGGCATTACGAGGTTTTTTCTTCGTTCAGGTGATCGGAGTGTGATTGACAGGAAGTGGGTGTTTCTTGGCGGAAACTGGCCATTTTATGGGAGTGTTTGAAAAAACGCTGCCGTTTCTTGGAAAAACGCGGGAGTGGCTGGAGAAACGGGGGAGTGTATGGGCGAACGCTGGGTGTGTATGTGACGTCAAACGAGGAACGACAAGCACTGAACTGATTGCACTGGAAGAGTAAGTCTCGAGTTACTCAGAAACTGCACAGAGAAATCTTTTTGCAATATTGCGAATCTTTCGTTCGCAATTCTGCTAAGCTAAGATTCACTCCCAGAGGGCGGCGGCTTAGCGCGTGCACTGCTGCGAAAAGCGGTTAGCGAGCGAACAACTCGGAATGAGGGCCCATATTTCTAAGAAATAAATGTGTCACTCTGAAATCACTGCAGTCTTGGGAAGTTTCATTGCAAGCTGTGCTCTATCATTTGATTGGCTTTTCAGATCTTTCTAAAACATTTCTGAAATAAAGTAAATCTCCTTTTAGTCTAAAATTTCAGTTAGATGGAAAATGTTATCACAGAGTTATTAATGGAAAGCTTGCAGAATCCTTAACATTACAGTCCTAATATGCTGTTGAAATCACATTCTCTAAAGGCATGGTAGAGGAGCTTCTAACATGTTATCACTCAACTTTAACTTCAGCAAAGTAGTGACGTTTGCAACTTAATCTTATTTTGTTACTGCTGCTAACGTGTTTTTTCTACATGTATTCAAAATATGAATTTTATTACATTTTAATGTGGTGATGTTCATAATCAATGTAATGCTTTGACTGTCTGTACGTAACTGAATAAAACATAATTGGTTTTATCCTTGTGATGTCATTATTGCAACAATATGTGATTTTAAGAGCTCATTGTGTTGATATTAACAATGATATACTCTTCATATGAATTTAAGGTTATTACTACAAATTTCACTATGCAGTTTACCTGGCCAGTGGCCACCAGCTCCCTAAAACCTCATCTTTATTCAGGCTCATACTGTACACTATTCTTCTCATCCCTTATTATTCAATCTTGGGAACGACTCATACACTCCTCACTTTAATTCACAGTGTCTTTGACTAATTATTTTTTTTCAATTATTCTTCCTACCTTGTCCAGGAGCACTCCTTACTTTCTGTACTTGCTACTGTGATATTTCAGTTCTGGCCAATTGAAGGCCGACATCTTGGAGCATATTTCAGAGCGGTTTCCATAATGCCATATATACTTATACAAACATGCATAAGTAGTTTTATGGTAGTAATAAAAACATCAAACATAAATAGTCATAAAAGAAACTAACAAATACAGTATTTGCCCTCAGTAATTATATATAGCTAGTATACAATAATTAAAATTATAAAATGTGTTACAAAAGTAAATGGCAACTAACAATCAAGCTAACATACAATATGGTATGTTCAATAAAACTGATTGTTATTATCCTAACAATTATTAGTAGTCTTCTAGTTGTGTGACTAAATGAATATTATTCAGCAAAACAAGCTCTAGTTTTTGTACAAACAGCTTAATATAGATTTATAACATTTTTACAGGAATATTCAATAGTGGATTTGTATGGATACTGTATGTACTGTAAATAACCAAAATATTAAGCTATTGCAGCACAGTGGTCTGTAGCTATGTAGCTCACACTACAGTATATTCCTCAATACAAAAAAAAAAACAAAAGTATTCCTCTTCTTTCTTTTTCTAACCTGATTCAATCTAGTCTACTGAGCCATACAATGGAGAAAATCTATAGGACATTGGGCCTAATTCTGAGTTGATCGCAGCATCAAGTTTGTTAGCAATTGGGCAAAACCATGAGCACTGCAGGGGGGACAGATATAACATGTGCAGAGAGAGTTAGATTTGGGTGGGGTGTATTCAAACTGAAATCTAAATTGCAGTGTAAAAATAATGCAGCCAGTATTTACCCTGCACAGAAACAAAATAACCCACCCAAATCTAACTCTCTATGCAAATGTTATATCTGTCGTCCCCCCCCTGCAGTGCTCATGGTTTTGACCAATTGCTAACAAACTTGATGCTGCGATCAACTCAGAATTAGGCCCATTGTGTCTTCCCCCAGAGCTATCATATTAATTTATTGGTAAACTGCAGTGGGTGGTCTGCATTATACCAGAAGCCAAGTAAAATAAAAATGACCTAAAAGCACAGTATAGCATGAGAAGCCACTGACTGGACCGTCCTTCGTGATTGCACCCATCTTCAACATCAATTGCAGGTGTGAAAGTAACATACCTGCCTCACCTTCCATAGAAACAGGACTAGTAAGTTCTTAAAGAGCTTAAGAAGATAAACCAGAAAACTAACAAAACATCTATCAATTTACAGGGGGAAAAAATGGTAGTAAATGTATTTAAAACTGGGGTGCACAACTGTTATGGTCTGAATGCTACAGTTGGAGATTGTTCTTATTTGAAAGGCCACAATAACATTTTAACTAGCTTAAAAAATGTAATCTGTCAAATTTACTACAGAAGAAGAGGAACCTCTTTACCATCATGCCATACTTCTCTACATCGCAAAATTTCCTGTGAAGATAAAAGTGTACCAGTCTGGGAAGTCACTGCATCACATGTGGACGTACAGAGCTATCACTAAGTCACTCCATTAACTCTATGAATACGGCAATGTTGCAGGCTCTGGAGAACAATGAAAGAAGTGGACCCTACCTCCACAATATCTCGGCAGTTAGAACAAATTCCTGACAGAGTAGCAAAATGAAATAATGTCAAATAAAATATGTCAATAGCAATTTATTATGTGATGCAGAGTGCACCCCCAGTCAACAATAAGGGGGAAAATTACTAAGATGGGAGTTCTATTTAAGATGGGATGTTGCCCATAGCAACCAATCAGATTCCAGGCACTATCTTCTAGAATGTGCTAGATAAATGAGAAGTATAATCTAATTGGTTGCTATGGGCAACATCCCATCTTAAATAGAACTCCCATCTTAGTAAATTAACCCCTAACACTTAATTAAGAACACAATTCCACAATTATAAAGCATAATTCAGAACTCACTTATTTAAGATTGCTTTAACAGTCAGACAAACTGCATTGGTGATACGTTAGGTTCTCAGCAACAGTATATGGACCAGTAACATTTACATATGAATCAATACATTCTTTTTTTACAACAGAATGATTTTCCAAAATATCATTAGAATAGAATTCAACTATATAACCATGAAGTATCTTAGTACTCAAAGTTAAATATAACTAATAAATTAGAATGATTTTTAGGGCTGCTGTGCCTCCACCAGTTTTGGTATAATTGGCCTAACGACAAAAGTGGCCAATTGAAATATTTACTGAGAAGTATAACTGCCAAGTGTGCTCCTGTGTTTCAACTGGTTAATACACTATGTAGACAAGTGATTGGACACTGACAGCAAAATAGATCAACAAGATTTTATTGATGTCAGTAGATTGTAGGTCCACCATGTGCAGTGATTACTGCAGACACCCTTCATGGCAAACTGTCCACAAGTTCCTGGACAACAGCAGGAGGTGTGTTTTAGCATTCCACCTTATGTACAGTGATTAAATGCAACACTGAAGAAGGTCGACTCGTTCTAGAATCCACCCGTCACTCCAATTTGTCCCAGAGGTTCTCAGTGGGGTCAAGATCTTGACTCTGAGCTGGCCTGACCAAATTTTCTGTATACCAGTCCAGCAGCTGCCTGGAAACATGACATCATGCATCCTATGATGATCCCCTTTCAAACTTTGTTAGCTCCTACTGGCAAGGCAGTTAGTTAGCAAATTATTTAATCAGTGCCCCTCTACCCATTTTTTACCTTCACAAACACTTGTCTGCTGCAGGAACACACCATTTTGCTTGCACCGAAGGGGAGTGGTGGGTGTACAATAACTATTCTCTACATAGTGTATTTTTAATAGAAAATGGGTCCAACATTCTTCACTTTTAAAATCAGTGAATGAATGATAAAATATTGCTGGAACACCTGCAAGTTTATCCACATATAAAATGCAGATTATTGTATTAATGATTTACAATGCTAAGCCCATATTGGTGTCCAGTTGACAATGTAGAAGCCAATATGCAATGCAGAACCCATTCTAGTGGACAATATATTATGCCTGCCCAATTCTGAAAAAAATTAGATGCATTACCATGAACAATGCAATGCAATATTGATTCTAGTGACCATTACAGAAGTAGAGCCTTTCTTTTGATGACTGTTGAAAGCAGAGCCATATTCTGGTATAAAGTAGAAAATATAGAGCTGCAAAATACTGACTAGTATGCAAAGCAGACCCCGATTCTAAGGACCTCTGAATGCATAACACTATACTGGTGAGCAGTTTATAATGCAGAGCACCATCTAGTGACCAGTAATCTCTATACACTATTTTATAGTGACCAGAAAGTAGACAGAGGCTATTCTGGCATAGCATATAATGTACAGCCCGTCTTGTGACCAGTACATACTGCAGAGCCAAGGATTAAAAAAAAAATATCATAATTTCCCCATCTAACTCCAGGGGCAGGTTGTAATGCCCCCCGAGTTAGGTGGCCGTGCAGGATGCTGGCCGAATTCAGACTTTTTTTAAAGGGGCAATCACTTACAAGGCAAAACCATGCCTTGTAAGTGATTGCCCCTTTAAAAAAAAGTCAGAGTTTGTCCGACATCCCGCACAACCGCCAAATTCGGGCGGCATTACATGCATTGTAAGTGATTGCCCCTTTAAAAAAAAGTCAGAGTTCAGCCGGCATTCCGCATGGCCACCGAACTCGGGCGGCATTACATCCCGCCCCCAGAAGTTGTTTTATCCATTTTCCACCTGGAACACCACTGGTTGCATCTCATTCTATAAGCAATCTGTATTATTATTAACTACATTGGTTGTGTTTGCATTTCAAGCATATCTATTCATTTAAAAGCATAGCTAGATTGACCATGTATGGTACCCTGTGTAGACTCCATGTGATCAGGTTAAGTAGGCAAATTGCTCAGGAATTTGGCAAATATACAATTAAGAACATCTGGATAGTCGCATATGTGAGAACTATTATTCATAGCCAGTTAGGTTAGTAAGGGTCAACATAATGAGAGATGGTAAGTGTATGTGTTGGGTTTTTTGTAGTGGTTTGGTAATAACAAACGACCAATACTCTTACTGGCCTTTTTAATGAAGAATTAATCCTTGATGCACTGTCTGAAAACAGTATACAATGTACAGATTCAAGTATGATCAGTTGAAACAATCAAAATCAATGTTGTCTAATGTAGTTGATCAAGTATAATGGCAAGACAAACCAAACCACGTAACAAACCAAACCACGTAACCTGGCCCACCTATAAGCTAGTGTGTAAGATCATCATTAGTCAATCACAGACAGACAGTCCCAGGGGGAGATGTTTTTTTTCCCCTGGGACTGCCAGACCAGACTGCGATAGCAGAGGGAACGCTTCCCTGCTAATTCGTCAGCCCTTTCTGTCTTCTATGGGCTGCAGTCCATAGAAGCCAACTTGCTCAACAGTGCGGGACCTAAGCTCTGCCTCCCAGTGACATCAGTCTTCAATCACCGGAAGGTCATTGACTGCAGCAGCTCGGAGGAGATCAGCCAGCATCCCTCCCTCGGCCAGACCTGTGAGCAGTCGCCACTAGTTAATAGGATATACTAGTTATTAGGGAAGGGGATGGGCGTTTATTAAAAGTTTTTGTAAAATTTTAGTAATACCACTAATGTACTAGTCAAGGCATCTAATTAGCCTGTCCGCTGTTGACCCTGTCTATGTAATAATAGAGGATTGAATGTTCTGACATGGACATATGCAGTGGCAACCGCATCCACCTCCCTCCCCCACCCTGCAGATGGTTCCCACTGTAGGGATATGTTACAACATAAAACTACTGTATATTGTATTTAATTGAAATGTATTCCACACTAATAAACACAACATACTCAATAATGTGACTCCAGAAATGTAACCCAGCAATTTTTCAAAATCAACAACAGTATAAATGATAAAAATAAGTTATTGCATTAGTGTGCACCCCTTTGCTATAACCATACTAGGTTTTCTCTAATTTAACCAACTTTCTTCACAAATCACATAGTTTACTGGAGTCTATCTGTGTGCAGGTAAGGTGTGTCTCATAATTACAGCATGAATACACCTGCCTATGTTTGCTCCCACTGGAAGTTAGCGTATTTCATAGCAAAGACTACAGAATGAAGACAAAATAAATTTGTAATGCAGATTTGTCATGCAAATCCAGCACAAGGTCTTTAGAAAGTACCAATCAGGAAAAGAGTACAATAATATATCTAAGGCATTGAATATACCCTAAAGCACAGTTATGTCCATCATAAAAAGAAAAAACCTGAGGAAATATGGGACAACTGGGAACCTGCTTAGAATAGGCATCTTCTAAAAATGAGTGTATGGGATGAGAAGAGCTGTATTAAGGTAAGAAAACAAGAGGCAACTCTAAAGTAGTTACAGTGTGAAATGGGACAACAATAGCACTTGTTCTTCATACAGTAACTCTGGGTTGTATGGGAGGGTGGAAAGAGAGCCATTTGAAACAAATTCACATCAAAGGCCATGAACATGTGGAGAACAATTCTAAAGTTTGATGAGACCAAAATGTAACTTTTCAACTACAATGCTGAGCAGTACGTTTGGCACAAACGTAACATTTCAAATTAGTGAAAACACTATCCTTTCAGTGACTGGTGGTGGCAGCATCATGTTATGGGGATGCTCCTCTGCAGCAG
The DNA here is from genome assembly GCF_028390025.1 of Pseudophryne corroboree. Classification (NCBI taxonomy): domain Eukaryota; kingdom Metazoa; phylum Chordata; class Amphibia; order Anura; family Myobatrachidae; genus Pseudophryne; species Pseudophryne corroboree. The sequence goes on along the minus strand of NC_086447.1, from coordinate 636,386,610 downwards.
GGACTGGAAAGCTCATAAAAAAAGAGTGTAAAATGGGAGAACTAAGTAAAGTCCTGGAGGAAGACCTGTGCAGTCTGCAAGTCTACTTAGGTCTTGGAAGATTTATTCTTCCAACATGTCAATTGCATTCCAACAACGATCAGCATCCAACCCGATTTGCTTGTGAAAGTTTGTAAAGGAGAATCCGCTCAAATTCCAGTGTCTAAATGGGCAAAAATTGTAGACACTTACCCAAATATACTTAGAGCTATAATGGAAGGGGATGGAATGAAGCAGGGATGTGGGTGAATACTGATGCAATAACTTATTTTCATGATTTTTGTTCCTAATAAATTTTGACAAATGGTTGGATGATAGATATATATAAATATATATACATATATTTTTTTATTATTATTATTATTTTCTATACATTTTAAATAAATCCATCATGGATTATACCCTTTATAGCAACTGTATACAGCATCATATTACCATCATTCTACCAATAGTAAATATATCAAATTATACTACAGTGGGGATACGGGCCCTCATTCCGAGTTGATCGCACGCTGCCACTTTTTGCTGCCCGTGCGATCAACTAGATGCCGCCTATGGGGGAGTGTATTTTTGCATTGCAAGGTTGCGATCGCTTGTGCAGCCCTGCCTTGCCAAAAAAGTTTTGTGCAGAACTAGACTAGGGTAAGACTTACCCTGTGCGATCACTTCAGCGTTGCAGGTCACGGAATTCACGTCATGCATCCGCCCCCCAAACACCTCGACAAGCCTGCGTTCGGATCTCCACACCGCGAAAACAGTGAGTTGACGCCCGGATCCGCCTTCCTCCTGTCAATCTTCTTGCAGTCGCCGCTGCGACCGTTTTCTTCATTGGAGGCATCGCTGCCCGGCGACTACCGCCGCCGGACAACGAAGTGGCTGCGTAATGCGGCCGCCGCGCATGCACAGTTTCGACCCGATCGCATGGCTGCAAAGCGCAGCGTCCACAATCTTGTTACAGTGCTCCTCAAATTATAACAAGTAGAGTGCCCTGTTCCCCTCTTCTGGTTATACCAACAGTGAACTCTTGCCCATATACATTCCATGCTACCTCCAGAGGCCACAATAATGCATATCATCCCAGGCTTATTCTTGCTGCTGCTGCTGCTATCATCATATAAATGCACATAAGTGTGGGAGCCTGGGTTCCTACTGGGTGGTGTGTAGTGCAAACAAACAGAATTTATTGTGAACATTTTAGGCAGTGTTACTCAGCCCCACACACAAGGGGCAATACTGAGTACTTCACCAGGAATATTAGCCAAAAGAGTTACACAGGGTGAGATTTCTGACTGTCAGCTCTGATAACAATTTTCTCTAGCATCCATAAGCGATATTGGGGAAACTAGTACGATGGGGTATAGACGGGGTCCAAACTGGGTGTGCTGGCTCCTCCCCTCTATGCCCCCTCCCACAGGCAGTTTAGAAAAAAGTGCCCTCAGGAGAGGATGCACATATCTGCAGCTCCAGAGAGTTTTCTTCAATTTCTTTTATTATTTTCGGTATGCTGTCTGGGCAACAGCATACCTGCGCCGTAGGAGTTAGGACTCTAGCCGCATTGGAGACACCTCTGGCCTTAGATCGAAATCTGTATGACCGAAAGGACTGGACAGATGGCCCCGGATAGGAGCATCTCGCCGGTGGGGCCCCGGAGGGGAGAAACGTGGATTTCCCAGCTGTAACTTGGAAATCTAGGTATCCAATTCAACCCCAAAAAGCCATTCCCCAGAAAAGGGGAGGGATTCCACACTACATTTGGTTTCTGCGTTGGCAATCCACTGATGCAACCACAAGGCCTTGCGCGCCGACACTGCCATGGCAGAAGTCCGAGCATTAATGCTCCCCATCTTCTTGCGTGAATCACAGAGGACACGGATAAATTCCTGAATGTGCTTCAGGAGTGTTACCATAGTAACAAAGGGCATATCCCCTGAGAGGCCCCCCTGAATTTGAGTGGCCCAAGAATGAATAGCATCCAGCAACCCGCAATGACCGGTCTTTGTGATATACCGGCTGCTGTGTATATAGATTTTAGGGTAGTCTCAATCTTCCTATCACCTGGAACCTTCATGGTAAAGGAGCCCGGGGCGGGCAGCACTGCCTTTTTAGACAGGCGAGATACTGAGACATCCAACCCAGCGGGTTACTCCCAAAATTTTCTACCTTCAGGAGCAAATGGGAAAGTGCGCAAAAACATTTTGGACACCTGGAATATTTTGTCTGGATATTTCCAGGCCTGTTTGAATAAGTTATCTAACTCTGTAGAATCAGGGAAAGTGACATTAGGCTTGTTTTGCACAAAGAAAAATGACTGCTGTGACGCAGCGTCCTCTAGAGGGAGCTGTAACACCTCCCTTATAGCCAAAATGAGGGGTTCAATACCCTGAGCAGGATCCCCACTAACGGGGTCCAGGTCATCCCCATCATCCTGTAAATCATCATCTGTATCAGATAGAATAGCAGGTAATCCACGCTTCTGGGGACCTGCATGAGAGAGGGGAGGGGGCTGTGCACCTGCCCTAGCAGCTAAATCAGCAACAGCTTGTTGTAGTAGCTGAGTTTTCTGCCCATTAGCATCGAGGTGAGATGACATATCAGACATCATAGTCTTAAGAGACCCTAACCAGTGGGGCTCTGGACCCTCTCCCCCAGCCCCTTCACTGATTTGTGAAGATTGACTGCATGGCTCACAGGAAACAGTCATTAGACATTGGAGAGAATCTAATGTGACATACACTGCACAGCTTGTGTTTACCCATATCTCACAGTAAGCACAATAACATGCACATACACCGAGACAGTTATAATGCAAGCCTGCCCTACTGTATGTGAGAGGAGACACAGAGAGAGAGAACACCAGCACACCCTGAGCTGCACAGCTCCAGTGAGACTGTTAGCACCCTATTATACAGTAGACACTAACAATTATTGCCCTAGATAGGATCAGGATAGTGTATACAAGCGGCTCTCCCCCTTTGCTACACCCTGTACCAGATTTCCAGCATGTCTGAGGATCAGGAAGCACTGTGTGTGCTGTCTATGCTGCAGTAATCAGAGGAAGGTGCCAAAACGCCTCAGGTCCCGCTCTGAGGTAGCTCCGCCCCCTCCTATGGCGCCGGAGTTACATACATAGATTATACTGGCAAATGTCTCCTTTTAAGCTTAAAACATCACACAAGTGGTAGTCAAGCCCTTTTGTGCCAGTTCTACACGGGGGATCTTAGCGGGACCCCCCCTAGGAGGGTCCCGTTCGCCGTGCCCGTGGTTAGCCGCACTTTGGACCGGGGGACCCCCCTAGCGGGGCCCCCGGTTTGTACTCACCACTGATGTCACCTTCAGGCAGCGTTACGGATGTGCGGCTGTGACAGCCAAGGTGCAGTGTATGTCCACTAAGGCCTCAGCATGACGGTGCCCACCCATCTCAAGGGGATCTTGAGGTGGGAGCTCAACTGCGCCACTTCAGCCGCATCTGGGAAACCCGCCAGGATGCCTGGGTCAGAGATCTCGATTCTAAGGGCTACAGGCTGGAGTTCGACAATACTCCCCCTGAACGATTTTTCAAATCAAGCTTACCAGCTTTGGATGATATGCAAGTTACGTTGCAACAGGCAATCTGAAAGTTGGTTCAGTCCCACATCATTGTTCCAGTACCAGTACCACTACCGCAACGCGGCACAGGGTTTTTGTGGTGCTGAAACCGGACGGTTCGGTCAGACCTATTTTGAATCTCAAATCCTTGAATCCTTACTGATTGCGGGCCTGGAAGAACAGGAATTTATGGTCTCCTTGGATATCGAGGATGCCTATCTCCATATTACGATTTGTCCGCCTCATCAGGCGTACCTGCCCTACTGGACAATAACTTCCAATTCCAGGCACTACCCTTCGGCCTGTCCACAGCCCTGAGTGTATTCACAAAGGTGATAGCAGAGATGATGTTCCAACTCCAGGTCCAGGAGTTGAATGTGGTCCCTTATCTGGACGATCTTCTGATAAAGGCACGATCCAGGGAGCTTTTGTTGTGCCATATCGACCGTGCCATCCATCTTCTTTCGGACCATGGGTAGATCCTCAACTTGCAGAAGTCCCACCTGGAGCCAACTCAGAGGCTCCTGTTCCTGGGGATGTTACACGATACTGTGGCCCAGAAGGTGTTTCTACCAGAAGACAAAGCAAAAACACTTCAGGAGATGTCCGCATGGTGCTCCGGGCCTACTCAAGTGTCCATCCATCTTTGCATAAGATTGCTGGGGAAAATGGTTGCCTTATACGAGGCGATCCGGTATGGGAGGTTCCATGCCAGAACATTTCAATTGGATCTCCTGAGCAAGTGGTCCGGATCGCATTTCCAGATGCATCGGATGGTTCAGCTGTCACCTCAGGCCAGGATTTCCCTCCTGTGATGGCTACAGTCCAGATCTCCTGGAGGGCCGGAGTTTTGGGAGTCAGGATTGGACCGTCCTCACAACGTATGCAAGTCTACGGGGATGAGGAGCTGTCACCCAAGGGGCGCAGTTCCAGGGCAGGTGGTCAGCCCACGAGGCCCTCCATCCGATCATCATTCTGGAACTTCAGGTGATCTACAATGCTCTGCTTCAGGCCTCTCCTCTGCTCAGGGATCACGCAATCCAGGTACGGTCGGACAACACCATGGCAGTGGCGTATATCTATCATCAAGGAGGGACAAAAAGTAGAGCCTGCATGCGAGAGATGTCAAAAATACTCCCCTGGGCGGAAAGAAATGCAAGAGCAATATCAGCAATCTTCATTCCGGGTGTGGACAACTGGGAGGCAGACTTCCTGAGTCGTCACGATCTCCACCTGGGGGAGTGGGGGCTCCACCATCTGGTGTTCCAACAGATCATCGACCGGTGGGGTTGCCCACAAATAGAAATGATGGCTTCTCGGCTCAACAAGAAACTTCCTTGGTACTGCTCACGGACTAGGGACCCTCAGGTGAGGGCAGTGGACACACTGGCGTCGCCTTGGCCATATTGGCTGATCTACCTGTTTCCTCCGATTCCATTGCTCTCAAGGGTGCTAAAGTGAATCAGGAATCAAGGTGTCCAGGCAATTCTGATTGCCCCGGATTGGCCTAGAAAAGCGTGGTACATGGATCTTCTGGACACATCCGTCGAAAACCCTTGGCCTCTACCACTAAGAATAGATCTTCAAGAAGGACCGTTTGTCTACCCAGACTTTACGGCGACTTCGTTTGACGGCATGGAGGTTGAGCGGAACATTCTAGCTCACAAGGGCCTTTCCAAAAAGGTTATTGCTACCATGGTTCAGACCAGAAAACCTGTGATGTCAAAACACTATCATCGTATCTGGAGGAGATATGTCTCTTGGTGCGAGGAGCGCATGTATCAGCCTGCAGTATTTCACTTAGGACATTTCCTACATTTCCTGCAGGCTGGTGTGGATAAGAGCTTACGTCTGAGTTCCATTAATGTCCAGATTTCAGCCCTCTCCATTTTCTTCCAGAAGAAATTGGCAGTGTTGCCTGAAGTTCAGACCTTCTTGCAAGGTGTACTCCACATACAACCACCATTTGTGCCACCTACGGCACCCTGGGATTTGGATGTAGTGTTGGCATTTCTTCATTCCTCCTGGATTGAACCTCTGATGACGGTAGAAGACAAGTACCTCAAGTGGAAGATGGTGATGTTACTAGCCCTGGCTTCTGCTAGACGTGTCTCAGAATTGTGGGCCTTATCGTGTAAAAGTCCATACTTGGTCTTTTCCAAGGACAGAGCGAAGCTCCGGACTAGACAGCAGTTCCTGCCGAAGGTTGTCTACGCGTTTCATCTGAATCAACCTGAATCAACGCTTCTGCTCTTCCGGAGGCATTGGATGCTGTGCGTGCTTTGAAGATCTATGTCAAGCGCCCAGCTCAAGTTCAGAAAAATGGATTCCTTGTTTGTGCTCTATGATGCGCAGAAGAAGGGTTGCCCTGCTTCAAAGCAGTCCATTGCTCATTGGATTCGGCTTCCTATCCACAGGCCTATGTGTCGGCAGCCTTACCTGTTCCTAAGTCTCTAAAAGCCCACTCTACAATATCAGTGGGCTCTTCCTGGGCGGCTGCCCGTGGAGTCTCGGCCTTGCAACTATGCCGAGCTGCTACCTGGTCGGGGAAGAACACGTTTGTGAAATTCTACAAATTTGATACCCTGGCCAAAGATGATACCCAGTTTGGGCAGGCAGTGCTGCAGCATTCTCCGCACATTCCCGCCCGTTCTGGAAGCTTTGGGATGTCCCTATCATACTAGTTTCCCCCAATATCCCTTATGGATGCTAGAGAAAATAGGATTTTAATACCTACCGGTAAATCCTTTTCTCGTAGTCCATATTGGATATGGGGCGCCCGCCTCAGTGCATGGACTTTTCTGCAGGTTCTTGTTCTACAGTTGCCTGTTCAGCTGTTGCTGTTGTTGTTACCATGTTGTTGTTGTTGTATGTTTGTGGTGTGCTGGTGTGTAAATCTCACCACCATTTTCTGTTATCATGTTCCTTCTCAGATATGTCCTTTCTCCTTCGGGCACGTTCTTACCTATGACTGCCTGTGGGAGGTGGCATAGATGGGAGGAGCCAGCACACCCAGTTGACGAAATTTAAAGTGCACTGGCTCTTTTGGACCCCGTCTATACCCCATCGTACTAGTTTCTCCCAATATCTCTTATGGACTACGAGAAAGGGATTTACCGGTAGGTATTAAAATCCTATTTTTGCCAGTGGTTTATTAACTTCATAGTTTAAGCAGCTGAGTCAAAGGTGTGTATTGTCAAAACATGTAGCAATTCTTTTTGTAAGGCCAAACAAGATACTTGTCCATGCGCTTCAGATTAAATATTGATGCAGCATGGCATAATTTGACCACTGCAAAATAGACTTAACTGATGACCACCAGTCCCTTTTATAAATGATATGTTTGAGACAATTAAGTGGCTCCAGGCTTTCTACCAGCAAACTATGACTGAAAAGTGGACATGGCAAAAACCCAGAACCATGGTTTGTCTAGTGTGGGCGTGATTTGCCTATGAAAAGTGATTACGTCAATGTATGGTTTCACTCTCATGTGAATCCCATCTAAAAGTATCTATCACTATATTCTTTACCCAAAGGGACTAGGTGCGTCAGGGTCCTCTAATATAGTTTACACCAGGGATGGGGAACCTTCGGCCCTCCAGCTGTTGTTGAACTACACATACCAGCATGCCTTGCTACAGTTTTGCTATTTGGACATGCTGAAACTGTTGCAGGGGATGCTGGGATGTGTAGTTCAACAACAGCTGGAGGGCCAAAGGTTCCCCATCCCCGGTATACACAATACTTATCGTTATACAGATATTTTGTTGTGTTACAGTCACGTCCAACCGGGATTTAGTTCACAAGTTTGTGTACTTTTACGCAGGTTGTGTACTTTGTCTGGCTTCATTGTACTATTAGCCTGATTGTTGCTTTATTACAATGTCTAACAATAAGGGCAGTAAAGCTCTGGAGGCTCCTGTAATTTGCAATGTATGCTCCAGGGGTACACCTGAGGGGGACGTATTGTGTGACGGTCTGTGTACTAAATGTCATGCGCCTCCCAGTCAGCCTGCAGTTCCTGTGACTACAATGGAGCCACCCTGGGTTATGTTCACTACCCTCCTGGGGACTCTGGTGGACCATTTAGTCCCCTATGGTACCACCGGTGCCACGTCTACCACAAATTGTCCCTATGGTAAATCCGCCTTGGGCGGAAAATTTGTCTATCCAACTGCAGCAGTTAAATCAGTCTTTGGTTAGACAGAAATGTACCCCAGGTCACTCCCGTGTCCCTGGGTCCTCTAAGCGGGCTGCTTCCTTCTCGCAATCCACTAACCTCTCTGATGTTTCATCTGAAGAGGAGGGGGAGCATACGGTCCTGTCACACTGAATCCTGTGTTACTGACGAGGATTCTCCCTCACAAGTTGATATCACTGCCCTAGTGGTTACTATTAAGCAGATCCTACAAATCTTTGAAGATGAGGATTCCATCCACTGTCACCTCACTGAAGGAACCGACAGATAAGTGTGTGGAGGGATGCCTGAAATCTATATATTCCCTCACAGGGGCCATTCATAGACCCACGATAGCTGCCTCTTGGGCCGCAAAAGGTATTAAGGTGTGGGTTCAGGTGTTAGAGGAAGAGCTGCCCGAGGATATTTCTGACAATGCCAGACAATACCTGTCTCACATATGCACCGCCGTCTTTTACATTCACACGAGGCGTCCTCTGAGGCGGGGGTAATGGCATCCAAAGCGTCATCCAGGTCTGTCCTGGCTCGCAACATACTGTGGTTAAGGTCGTGGAAAGTGGATTTAGACTCCAAGAAGACCTTGGAGGTACTCCCCTTCACTGGGGACATTTTATTTGGAGAGGACCTAAATAAAATAGTATCTGAATTAGCAGCTACTAAGACTGCTTTTCTTCCTCCTACTAATCCTTCTACACAGAAGGCGAAGACTACCACTTTTCATTCCTTTCGACCTCAAGGGAAAGCCAAGGGTCAGACTTACCCGAGACAATCTCATGCTCCCAAGACCACCAAGACCAAACAGCCCTGGGCAGCCCGTCAGCCTGCTTCAAAACAAGACAAGCCTGCTGCATGATGGAGCGGGCCTTCCCCTGGGGGACCCCAGGGTGGGAGGCCATCTTCTACAGTTCACCCAGGTCTGGTTAAAGACCACTTCAGACGCTTGGGTACTGGAAGTTGTCTCTCACGGGTATGCTGTCTCCTTCAAGAGACGTCCCCCACACCAGTTCTGCACTATGGTACTCCCTTCGGTTCCATTGAAGGCGCAGACTCTACAAACGGTGGTAGGTTCCCTCCTGAGTACAGGAGTGGTTATGCCGGTACCTTAGTCCCAGCGTGGCAGAGGCTATTATTCAACCCTGTTTCTAGTGCAGAAACCCAATGGGTCTTTTCGGCCTATACTCAACCTCAAATCACTGAACAAGTTTGTGAGGGTAGCCAAGTTTCGTATGGAAACGTTGCGCTCAGTCGTGCTGGCTATGGAATCCGGAGATTACATGGTATCCCTGGATATACAGGATGCTTATCTGCATATTCCTATTGCAATATCGCTTCAGCAGTTCCTGCAGTTTGCTATTGGCGACAGTCACTACCAATTCCAGGCTCTGCTGTTTGGACTGGCCACAGCTCCTCGGATCTTCACCAAGGTTATGGCTGTGATGACAGCGCACCTCCGTCGCCAGGGAGTCAGCATCCTGCCATACTTGGACGACCTGCTGATTCTGGCGAGTTCCCATGATGTCCCCCTCAGTCATCTACAATTGACGGTGAGTTGCTTACAACCCCACAGATGGCTGATCAATTGGAAGAAGTCCTCGCTGGTCCCAGCTCAGAGCGTGGTGCATTTAGGGGTGCTTCTTGACACACACAGTCAGAGACTGTTCCTGTCTCCAGACAAGGTCCTGAAAACCCAGGACAGGATAAGACACTTCATCCGTCACCCCAGAGTGTCGATACACTTGGCGATGCAAGTACTTGGCCTGATGGTGTCCGTGTTTGATATAGTGGAGTATGCTCAATTTCATTCCCGCCCTCTGCAACGATGAATTCTTGCCAAGTGGGACGGCCTGCCTCATCGGTCCAGATCCCAAATGATCTTGTTGACTCCAGAGGTTCATTTGTTGCTGACCTGGTTGCTGCAGGGCCAGCAGTTGAGCAGGGGCCGTCCCTTCTGGATCCCCGACTGGGTCCTCCTGACGACAGATGCCAGTCTGAGGGGATGGGGAGCGGTGTTGGAGCAACACTTTTTTCAGGGGCGGTGGACCAAGGAAGAATCACTCCTCTCAATAAATATCCTAGAGCTGAGGGCGGTGTTCACTGCTTTATCACTTGCCCTGCCTCTAGTACAGAACAGGCCGGTTCAGGTACGTTCAGACAACACCACGATAGTGGCATACATAAACCATCAAGGCAGCACTCGAAGCCGCATGGCTATGAAGGAAGTGTAAAAAATTATTTGTTGGGCAGAACGCCATCTGCCAAGTATATCGCCAGTGTTCATTCCGGGTGTCCTGAACTTGGAAGCGGACTACCTCAGTCGCCAAGACGTACACACCGGAGAGTGGAGTCTTCATCCAGAAGTCTTTCAACTCCTAATGGACAGGTTGGGTCTACCAGATGTAGACCTCATGGCGTCTCGACACAAGTTAACAATGGTTAGTTTACCATAACTCTCCTTTTTACACTGCAATGTAGATTTCAGTTTCAACATATCCCATCCATATCTAGTCATGTAACATGTAACATCTGCCCTATCTACAGTGCAACATGATTTTTGCCCATTAGTTTGCATTTTTGGTTTCCTAACAACCTGAATAAGGCCCATAGTGCCCTCCCACCCATATACAGAAAACATTTATTTTCTGTAGCCTATTGTCTGGTGATCACAGGTCAATAGCTACTAGTATGCCACATTATTTGAAAGAGTGGACTGTCCTCTTCCAAATATGGGTGGCCACACAATTGCCGATTTCATTGCTCTCCCCCCATATAGGGAAAGTGTACGTTTACCACAGGGTAACATTGGGCCTAATTCATGTTTGTACGCAATCCTATGTTCACATTACTGAGCAATTATCGGCATGTGCCAAGGTACCTTTGTGATGTCACTCACAGTGAGATTTTTAATGCAGAGTGATGGACAGGAAGCAACCGTTTGGGAGAGGTAGCGGGGAATGGTAGAAAAAATGCAGGCGTGTCATGGCTGTCTTTAGGGCATGTATTTTACCTGCTGGTGCAATTATGCACACAGAGAAACATAGCACCAGCATCGCTACTGCTGTGCCAGTTTGCATGACCATAGCCTCGCTCAGAGAGTCAGTGCTCCTCGTTATTGTGTCAATGCTTAGAATGTGTACACAGTTGCTGATGGCCTTTGCTCACCTCACGAAATTGCACGTCATCCTTTGCGAAAGTCAAAAGTGGCATGCAAATATTATTACCTGAAATAATTGTAAATCATGCCTGACGCAGAAGTAACAAACCACTAGTACAGTATATTATTCAGTTTCATTATTTTTAATAAATATGGATGGAGAAACTTCTATTATTATTATCTTTGTTATTTCTAGATATAACTAAAATAAAATATTTGCCATATGCGTCATTCAGTACATTGGCTTTTCCTGTTGTCATACAGGATGATTGAATAATATGTAGCATTACCTTCACCTTGTCACATGCCATCCTTAGCAAAATCTGAAAGCTAAAAATAGGTTTCTTAGAGATATATTTTATGACAACTAGCTATAATCAAGCAACACAGTGAAATAAGTTCTTGAAGAAAATGTAACACATAATTTTTTTTTCTCTACCTCAATTGCTATTTATTAATTCATTATTATTATAATTATTATTATTAATTAAGAAACCTCTTAAGCTTGCTATAGGCCCTCATTCCGAGTTGTTCGCTCGTTATTTTTCTTCGCATCGGTGCGATTAGTCGCAAACTGCGCATGCGCAAGGTTCGCAGTGTGCCTGCGCCAAGTAAATTTGCTAAAAAGATTGGTATTTTACTCACGGCTTAACTGAGAAATTTCTTCGTTCTGGTGATCGGAGTGTGATTGACAGGAAGTGGGTGTTTCTGGGCGGAAACTGGCCGTTTTATGGGTGTGTGTGAAAAAACACTACCGTTTCTGGGAAAAACGTGGGAGTGTCTGGAGAAACGGGGGAGTGTCTGCGCGAACGCTGGGTGTGTTTGTGATGTCAAACCAGGAACGAAACTGACTGAACTGATCGCAGTGGCAGAGTAAGTCTCGAGCTACTCAGAAACTGCAAAGAAATTTCTAATCGCAATTCTGCTAATCTTGCGTTCGCAATTCTGCTATGCTAAGATTCACTCCCAGTAGGCGGCGGCGGCTTAGCGTGTGCAATGCTGCTAAAAGCAGCTAACGAGCGAACAACTCGGAATGAGGGCCATTGTGAGAATCTTGACAACCACAAGTTTCTCAAAGAGCTTACTAGAATCTCCTGGAATGCTGGGCATGCCCCCAGAGTGATGAAAATGGGGTCGAACCATGAAGCCACACCCCTCCCTCAGAGGCCCTGTCCCTCCCTCATAGGCCACACCTCTGTTTTGGTGGGGCTGTTCAGCACAGTGACCCAAGTAATGCCCCTGCTATTTTATAAGCATTGTAACAAGACTTACATTGTGCTATGTGTTTTGTTATCCCAGGATGGGAGCACCAGAGTTTTGTTTCCCTATGGATCCACGCAGTATCAGCGATCACACAGAAGGATTCTGATCATTGACACTGCACAGTGCTGTGAGACAGAGGAGAGAGAGTACAGTAAAATGAAATGGAAAGGGGGCAAGGAGCAGAAGGTGATGTCCACTAATAATTCAAGGTGGGCCACAATTAGCTCCTTCTGCCCAGACCCTGCGTGACACAACCCCTAGTCACAATCCTGCTGCTGCTGGTCACTGTGACGGTACACAATAGGCCCTTCATAAATTTCAGCTCCAGGCCCATGTGGGCCTTAATCTGGCACTGCTTGTCATACATAAAATGTCTGGTTTCATACCACAATGTGGTTTGAAACATTGGGTGGGATTCAAATGTTTGAAAAGTCAGTTGGGTGTCTGTTTTTTCCTATCTAATAGACAAGAAAAAACAGACACCCAACCGATTTTTTAAACATTTGAATTCCCCCCATTTGGTCTTATACCATACTGCAGAAGGAAGTGTGTCAATTAAACTTTCCCATTCTAAAAAAAGGTTCCTTATAAAGAGAGGTTTCCACCCAGTCCATTTAAAAATAAAAAATCTCTTTTTTCTTAAACATACTGACAGAGGGAGTCGGAGGTACATGATATTTCCACTGTTGAAGGAAAATTGCCCCATCTGTCAATAAAGATATATAATTCATTAAGTGTGCTAGTGCAAACTGTTTAACCACTATCCAGAAATGTGACAGTAACATGAGAGTCCCAAAAACAGTGGGATAGAGATGCCTCTGGTCTAGAACATTTTGGGTATGTGGACACATTAGTAAGACCCATAATTGCCCCACCCTATTAATGGGTCCAACACTATCTATGCCTCCTCCACATGTTAGATATACCCTCTTCATGTGGCTTCAGTATAATTTGCCGGCGCACTGGATGCTGGCGGTCAGAATACCAACGCCAGCATCCCGATAGTTGCAATCCTGACAGGGGGGAGGTAAGAGTGTTCCCCCCTGTCCCCTATCCCCTAACCCTCCCTTTCCGCAGCCTAACACTAACCCTAACCTCCCCCATTAGTGCCTGACCCTAACCCCCCCCAGTGGTGCCTAACCTTAACTCCCCCCTTTCCGCACCCTAACCTCCCCCCACCGCTCAGCCTTCCCCTAACCCCCTTCGGCCGGCGCCTAAAGCTGATTTCCCGCCAGCCCTAACCCTGCCTGCTATAATTACCATCGGGATGCCGGCTGTCACTCTGACAGCTGCTGGGATTCCAGCGTCAGCATTCCGATTGCCGGGATCCCGACAGCCGGCATCTTGACCGTATCCCCTTCATGCTATTGTCAGCTTATTTATAATTTGATTAAAAATAAATGTTACAGTAAATCATTTTGACAGGTGCCCTTTAAATTAACTGAAAGGTTCTCTATAGCAAACACCTGGAGAGTAAACATTTTTTTCAGCTTGCTAGGAACAGAAAAGTAGTGTTTGATTTCTATATTCATTCTATATTATAGAGTAAATTTACTAAGGCTTCAAAAACAGAGAATTGATGATGTTGTCCATAGCAACTAATTACCTCTGTGTGTTTATCCTGCTGCAGTGCCAATTTAACAACAAGGCTGATGGGGCCCAGACATACTGGGGGCCCCACACATAGCTACAGTATATCACCAGTGTAGGGGGCACTGTTGCATATGTGAACAGGAGTTTCTGTATGGCATAATGTGTACTGGGAGCAATACAATGTGTTTAACGTATTTGTGGTGCCCTGAGTATTTACACATTATATATTTTTTTAAACATCCTTACCATATCATAGTGATAATTTTATTGGTTGGGCCCCCATATGTTAGTTGCCCTGGGGCCCCCACAAACCTTAATCCAGTCCTATCCTTCTGTTTACTAATCAGTTACCTGTGTGTATTATTACTACAGTATATGTATATTTTCTAGTTCATTTAAAGCAGAAATAGCCAATTTGGTAGTGACTTTATGGTGTCAATTTCAATCTCCACCAAACAAAATGACATTAATCTTTTAACTCAGTCATATTGATAATGTCACCTTCTTTAGAATATATTTTTAGAGATTGCTAACATATTCAGTGTGAATGGTGTATAAGGAACATTTTAACATATCTCATTCTCACTTTTCAAGAAAAGGTGCTTTATCATTCCAGAGGAATTTCAGAGAATTCATGTTAAATTCCAATTTATCGAACACTCATCAAGATAGAAATATCAGCCCACTTGTCCTTGATATTGTGATGGGCACTTGCTGTACAACCAAAGTATTTTAGTTTACAACTATGGACCTGATGCAGAGTCGAAAGTAATTTGACGCTTTTTGCTGGAAAAAAAAGTACAGAAAAAATCTATATATTTGCCCATATGCATAGATGTGTGTATCAAGAGATGTGACATTGTATGTGTGAGTGTTGTGTCTGCTTCTAGTTACCTGCATCACCATGTACTTGCACCTGCCTTATATTAGCTGCACAAAGTACGCCTCGACACAGGTATACAGTAGATTTGTTTATGTCCAGGTCTGCAAGGGACACATTTGCTGAACCCCTTTGCTAAACTCCTCCTACAAGAGAATGCCCCGTATGGCCCACACAGTGTGAAGTCACACAAGATGCACTAGACAAACAGACATAGGTTCACCTGTGCATCAGTCTCTATATCTTTTGGTTACTTCAAGCAGGGACATTTGCTTCACCCAAATGATCAATACAATGGTGAAAATTCAAATAAAAAAGTAAGACAATATAAACATTTTTCCTGTACCCCAAATCAGCTGTCTGCAGTCTTTATCTCAACATTCAGAATATTAACACGAGAATGACGACATGGGGGGATATCCAATTAACACTGATAATTTACAGGTTTTAATAGATTCCCCAGTGCTTTCCCCATTAGTCCTGATGCTGGTGCTTATCCCCCGATGTATAAATCCAGAGAGAGTGACCTCCTGTCCCCTCCTGCTCGGGCCGAGCAGAAGGGGACAGGAGGTCACTCTCTCTGGATTTATACATTGCCAGAGCTCAGCATTCATGGGACCTTAAGCCTCTCAGCCATTCCTGGCTGTCAATGCCCACCTGTGAATGACCTGCTGCTGTAGCCACAGTTGGAGACCTTCTGTCAGAGTCCTAGCCCCAATAGCCAACATTTATTGGGATTAGCAAAATCCCTGATAATCAGCACTAGGAGTTTTGCAGCGAAAATATATTGTTTCGTAAACTTATTCCAGATCACATGTATTATCACCCGAAAATGGGACATTTTTCGGCCTGTAAGCTTTATCATAGCCAGTATATTTTTAGAATAAAATTTAAACCATGTGTCAGGTGAGATAAGGACAAATTTTTGTCCCAATTGCGTATAAACCAGTTTGGGTACACTTTCAAATATTTTACTGAAGCGCCCGAAGGACTGGCACAGGTGGAGGTGTGGGGTGCATTGGGAATGCAGTCATGGCATGTGGCATTGGGATGCAATGAGCAGGACATCACTTTCGGCCTTTACAGGTAATTGCGCCATGACACACCCAGGCTACTCACATTACTAGAGAAGTGGGTGCATCTGGGTGGCTGGCCTACTAGCCGGGGAGACCAGCATAGCTCCTCAAATTTTTGGAGTCTCTTGGAGAGTAGTCAACTATGCTTTGGGGTGATGCTTTCAGTTCAGGAAGACGTGCTTTGATGTCCCACCTTCAAACCTAGAATGAATGTGTACCTGAAAGCGTATTTGATAGATGAAAATATACCTTGTGGGTGGGAATAGGAAATGGGCAAATTAGAATGAATATGTGTAATTCTGCATATAATGAAGCATGCAAGCCATTCTCATTATTACTTCTATATTGTTATGCATACTGTAGTTCAGGTTTTTGTGTGATGTAGACACATGGGACGAGATGTAATAGGGTCTGAGATCACTGGAGGTGTGGGATGCCGGCCGAACTCGGATGTTTTTTTCAAAGAGTTTTGCCTTGTAAGTGATTGCCCTTTAAAAAAATGTGCGAGATCGGCCGGCATCCCGCATCTCCAGCGATCTCGGACCCTATTACATCTCGCCCATGGAATATTTTGTGTAGGCTTTCATTGAATTTATTGTTGTTCATTGATTTTACCTCTTTGCTTTCATGTTTTTATGTAGTACACCAAATAAATATGAAATGCTTAAACCAAATAAATATTAAGTGATATTCTCTTTCTAACCAGTCTTTGGTATTTTTAGCCACAATAACTGTTTGAGGGCCATAATGATGCCAGTTTGTCAGCAATGTACTGTACTAACATATGAACAAACTAGTTGCCAATTTCATTAAAACATAAGCTTAAGACCTTTACAGTATATGTACATTTATTAATTTAGTGATTGGCTTCTATCTAGGAAAAATGATACAATCAGCGTCCTTTTGTTGAGGGCCTGTATAGCAGCAAAGTAGTTTCTTATGTTCTTTGCACATACAGATTTTGGTGTCCAATTTATCAATTGCCCTCTACACATTGGAGCCTGATTCAGATTTGTACGGTATTGCATAGCCGCAAGGAAGCAGCTGTGTAATACCATACAAATAAATTGGAAATCCAGCTGGTAGGAAACAAGCCACCTCATCATGCATGCATCTGCGATGCCAGTGCTGCATCAGAAGATTCAGCATTGGATCACCATAAAAAAAGAAAAACAAGGCACATATGATCAACAGTTATGTCTGCTAATTATCTGTTTGCTGCTCCCACTGACCAGTGTATTTGCGACCCTGTAGATATCAGAAACAACAAAAAGAAATAGAGAGCACAAACAGAAATATTAGTACAATTATTTATTCATTCCTCTGAGGAAAGGACCAGTTTATATCGGTCGAGAAAAGTGTCAGGAGTTGGGACTTTCGGTGCACATTACAGCCAGTCTTAGTTTATCCGGAATTGTTTCTTGCCCTCCCTGCTTGGATCCATCCGGCGCCGCCTGCACAGGCTTATCTGCAAACGAAAGCCGCGGCGACACAGATCAGGTCTGCACACTTCCAGCCCTGCCTGCTCTACCGAATGGCTCACAGACTCCTCAGAGCCGCCTACACGGCGGCTGTCCAGGCGGCCGGCCGCAGCCCATCGGTACACTGATTTCAGACGGAGCGGTCTGTGGATTCAACCAAATGCTACCCGTCTGGTAAACTTCACCATCAGCAGATTACAGCATACCAGAACGCTGGGACCCGATCTACAATACTTACTGCCTACCTTGCTGCCCTACTATTAAGACACAGCGGCAAGTTTGGGATACTTACACTATACGCCTGCACTTTGGGGGTCATTCCGAGTTGTTCGCTCGTTATTTTTTTCTCGCAACGGAGCGATTAGTCGCTAATGCGCATGCGCAATGTCCGCAGTGCGACTGCGCCAAGTAAATTTGCTATGCAGTTAGGTATTTTACTCACGGCATTACAAGGTTTTTTCTACGTTCTGGTGATCGTAATGTGATTGACAGGAAGCGGGTGTTTCTGGGCGAAAACAGGCCGTTTTATGGGTGTGTGCGAAAAAACGCTACCGTTCCTGGGAAAAACGCGAGAGTGGCTGGAGAAACGGAGGAGTGTCTGGGCGAACGCTGGGTGTGTTTGTGACGTCAAACCAGGAACGACAAGCACTGAACTGATCGCAGATGCCGAGTAAGTGTGGAGCTACTCAGAAACTGCTAAGAAGTGTCTATTCGCAATTTTGCTAATCTTTCATTCGCAATTTTGATAAGCTAAGATTCACTCCCAGAGGGCGGTGGCTTAGCGTGTGCAAAGCTGCTAAAAGCAGCTTGCGAGCGAACAACTCGGAATGAGGGCCTTTATTTCAAGTGGGGAACAGAGCCGACACCATCTGCTCCTTTTCCCCAAACTGTGAGAGAATCTACGTCTCACTTTTACCATACCCTCAAACAGGTGTCAGCAGTGTGGATACATTTTGGCTCAAAAGGGCAAGTATACTTGTTACTATATATCAATACAGAAACAGTATCACAAAAGGGATTTGGATATTTGTTGGAGTTCTCTTGTCCAATTTATCTAAAGAATGAATATACCAAATCAAGGAGAAGTCTATATGGGCTATATTTTGCCTATAAGTTCACATTTTCAATGATAATATTTAGTGTATTAGTAACAAATATAATTGTGGAGTTGTTCTCTTTTAAAGTGGCTGATGTGCAAGTAAAATTGGTTTAATTTAGCTTGTGAAAACTATCCAAAGGTTTAAATCCCCCTTTTTTAGTTTTAATAAATAATTGTACTATTATTTCTGTTAGCGCTCTCTATTTCTTTTTGTTTTTTCTGCGTAAGCTAAAGCTTACTGAGACTGGCTCTCTGAATCCCTGTGCCGGGTCCAGGAAGTCTGCATCCGACGATGCAGATCCTGTGCTTGGCACGCCAACTAAAATGGGGGCGACACACTGCAATCATGCTGTAGCTATGGGGGGACTGCAAGCAATCACACAGGACACATTCTGCACATGCGCAGACCACAAACCTTCAGATGTGAACGTAAGCCATCCGGCTTGCGTACATATCCGAATCAAGCCTATTGTGTGGTCAAATCTTAAACAATTAAAATCTGATGCGGATTTGAATTGTTAGGATAAAAAGACAGGTACCTCTGTGTGTGTGAGTTTATTAACCAATTCAGTAGTGGTGACATTCACTATTCCATCACCTATGTATAAGTGAACAGTTTGAACTTTGATATGTCTAGTTATTAACTCAAGTGTATAGTCCACAGAAGTTAACGCCTAGACACATGCAGTACTTAGCAGGTTAAAATGTAAGTAACTGCACTACTCACTTTATAAGACAAAGAAATAATAGGATTTTGATAACCTACCGGTAAATCCTTTTCTCCTAGTCTGTAGAGGATGCTGGGGATGACATCAAGACCATGGGGCATAGACGGGATCCGCAGGAGACATGGGCACTCTAAAGACTTTTCATTGGGTGTGAACTGGCTCCTCCCTCTATGCCCCTCCTCCAGACCTCAGTTTTAGAAATGTGCCCAGGGAGACTGACATTTCGAGGAAAGGAATTACTTAACTAGTGGTGAGATATCTACCAACTCACACCCTCAACCATGCCGCACACATGGCATTCAACATAACACACGCCAACAGGCATGAACTAATTGCAGCAACATGCTGAAACCAAGATAACACAACTTGTGTAACTGTAATAACTAAACTGCAGGTAAAGTACGCACTGGGACGGGCACCCAGCATCCTCTACAGACTAGGAGAAAAGGATTTACAGGTAGATTATCAAAATCCTATTTTCTCATACGTCCTAGAGGATGCTGGGGACGACATCAAGACCATGGGGTCTATACCAAAGCTCCAGTATGGGCGGGAGAGTGCAGATGACCCTGCAGCACCGATTGACCAAACTTTAGGTCTTCATCGGCCAAGGTGTCAGAACTTAGCAAATGTGTTTGACCATGACCAAGTAGCTGCTCGGCAAAGTTGTAATGCCGAGACTCCCCGGGCTGCCGCCCAGGATGAGCCCACCTTCCTAGTGGAGTGGGCTTTTACCGACATCGGTAACGGCAATCCAGCCGTAGTATGAGCTTGCTGAATCGTATCTCTAATCCAATGTGCAATAGTCTGCTTGGAAGCAGGACAGCCAATCTTGTTGTGATCATACAGGACAAACAGAACCTCTGTTTTCCGTATACGAGCTGTTATAGCAACATAGATTTTCAAAGCTCTAACCACATCTAGAGACTTTAAATTAGTGAATGTGTCAGTAACTATTGGCACCACAATAGGTTGGTTTATGTGAAAAGCAGAAACCACCTTTGGAAGAGAATGTTGGCGAGTCCGCAACTCTGCCCTATCTTCATGGAAAATCAGGTAAAGGCTCTTGTGAGACAAGGCCCCCAATTCAGACACCCGCCTTGCGGATGCCAATGCCAAAAGCATCACCACTTTCCAAGTGAGAAACTTCAGCTCTATCTTTTGTAGAGGCTCAAACCAATCCGATTGAAGGAACTGCAATACCACGTTAAGGTCCCATGGTGCCACTGGAGGCACGAATGGAGGCTGGATGTGCCAAACCCCTTTCACGAAGGTCTGAAACTCTGGAAGAGGGGCCAATTGTTTTTGGAAGAACACTGACAAGGTCGAAATTTGGACCTTGATTGATCCCAATCGTAGGCCCGTCTCCACACCATCCTGCAAAAAATGGAGAAAACGTCCTAAGTGAAACTCTTCCGTAGGAGTTTTCTTGGATTCACACCAAGACACATATTTTCTCCAAATACGGTGGTAATGTTTTGACATTACTCCCTTTCTGGCCTGAATAAGGGTGGGGATGACCTCCTTAGGAATACTCTTCCTGGCTAGGATACGGCGCTCAACAGCCATGCCGTCAAACGTAGCCGCTGTAAGTCTTGGTACACACACGGCCCCTGCTGCAGCAGGTCCTCCCGAGGAGGAAAAAGGCAGAGGATCTCCTATGAGTAACTGCTGAAGATCTGGGTACCAAGCCCTTCTTAGCCAGTCTGGGGCAATGAAGATTGCTCGAACGCTTGTCTTTCTTATGATCCTGAGTACTTTTGGGATCAGCGGAAGTGGAGGGAAAACATACACTGAAAGAAACACCCACTGGGTCACCAGTGCATCCACTGCTACTGCTTGAGGGTCTCTCGACCTGGAACAGTATCTCTGAAGCTTCTTGTTGAGATGAGACGCCATCATGTCTATTGGAGGAACTCCCCAAAGACTTGTCACCTCTGCAAAGACTTCTTGGTGGAGTCCCCACTCTCCTGGATGGAGATCGTGTCTGCTGAGGAAGTCTGCTTCCCAGTTGTCTACTCCCGGAATGAATATTGCCGACAGAGCTTGTAGATGTTTTTCTGCCCAGTGGAGGATTTTTGTCACCTCTGCCATTGCCGCCCTGCTTTTCGTTCCGCCCTGCCTGTTTATGTATGCGACTGCTGTTACATTGTCCGCCTGGTTCTGCACGGGACGGTCTTGAAGAAGATGTACCGCTTGTTGAAGGCCATTGTAAATGGCTCTTAACTCCAGCACGTTTATTTGAAGGCAGGCTTCCTGATGTGACCAACGTCCCTGGAAGTTTTCTCCCTGAGAGACTGCTCCCCAGCCTCGCAGACTTGCATCCGTGGTTACTAGGACCCAGTCCTGAATGCCGAACCTGCGTCCCTCTAGCAGGTGAGAGCTGGGCAACCACCACAGGAGCGAAATCCTGGTTTTGGACGACAGGATTATCTTTCTGTACATGTGTAGGTGTGACCCCGACCACTTGTCCAACAGGTCCCACTGGAATACTCTGGCATGGAACCTGCCAAACTGAATGGCCTCGTAGGCCACCACCATCTTCCCCAACAACCGAATGCACTGATGGATCGACATACTTGATGGTTTCAATATCTGTTTTACCATTTTCTGGATTTCCAGAGCCTTTTCCAGCTGAAGAAATACTCTCTGAACTTCTGTGTCCAGAATCATCTTGAGGAAAGACAACCTTGTAATCGGTTCCAACTGTGACTTTGGGTAATTTATGATCCACCCATGTTGTTGGAGTATTGACAGGGAGAGGGATATGTTTTGTAATAACTGCTCCCTGGATCTCGCCTTTATCAGGAGGTCGTCCAGATAAGGGATTATATTGACTCCTTTCTGACGAAGGAGGACCATCATCTCCGCCATCACCTTGGTGAATACCCTCGGCGCCGTGGAGAGACCGAAAGGTAATGTCTGGAATTGGTAAAGGCAATCCTGAATCTTTAATCTCAGATAAGCCTGGTGAGGAGGATAAATGGGAACATGCAGATAAGCATCCTTTATGTCCACCGACACCAAGTAGTCCCCCTCCTCCAGACTGGCAATCACCGCCCAAAGTGATTCCATCTTGAACTTGAACCTTTTCAGGAAGAAATTCAGATTTTTTAGATTTAGGATCGGTCTGACCGAGCCGTCCGGCTTTGGAACAACAAAAAGGCTTGAATAAATACCCCGCCCTTGTTGTGACAACGGTACCAGGACTATGACCTGGTCTTGACACAATTTTGGGATTGCTTCCCTTTCTGGAAGAGAAGCTGGCAAGGTCGATTTGAAAAATCGGCATGGGGGAACGTCTTGAAACTCTAGTTTGTATCCCTGGGATACTATTTGCAACACCCAGGGGTCCAGGCCAGACAGAATCCAATCCTGGCTGAAGAGTTTGAGACGTGCCCCCACCCTAGCAGCCTCCCGCAAGGGAGTTCCAGCGTCATGCTGGGGATTTGGCAGAATTAGGGGTAGACTTTTGCTCTTGGGAACCTGGAGCCGGTGTGGGCTTCTTTCCCCTTCCCCTTCCTGCAAAGAAGGTGGAACCTCTCGTCTTTTTGTATTTATTGGGCCCGAAAAGACTGCATTTGCGGGTGATAGGTCTTTTTTGCCGGTGCAGGTGCAGGGGGCAAAAATGTTGACTTACCTGCAGTAGCTGGCGAGACTAATGCATCCAGGCCATCGCCAAATAAGGCCTCACCTTTATATGGGAGAGCCTCCATGTTTCTTTTGGAATCTGCATCCGCGTTCCACTGGCGAATCCGTAACGCCCGCCTAGCCGATACTGCCATGGTAGCGGCTTGTGAACTCAAGAGTCCAATATCCTTCATTGCTTCCAGCATGTAGACGGCAGCTTCCTTGATATTCCCTAACTTAAGGAGTATCTCATCTGTATCAATCGTGTCAATTTTTGATGACACGCTTTACTGACCATTTTTCAATAGCTCGACTCACCCATGCGCAGGCAATAGTGGGCCTGAGAAGTGTACCATTGGTAACATAAATGGATTTCAATGTCGTTTCCATTTTGCGGTCTGCCGGCTCTGTAAGAGAAGCCGTGCCAGGAGCAGGGAGAATTACCTTCTTTGTCAGCCTGGAAAGTGCACTGTCTAACACAGGGGGTGACTCCCATATTTTCCTGTCTTCAACCGGGAAAGCATAAGCTATGTGAATCCTTTTGGGAATACGAATTTTTTTATCAGGATTCACGCACATCCCTTCAAACAGAGCATTTAGCTCGTGTGAAGGAGGGAACGTGACTTTGGATTTCTTTTCCTTACATAAATAAGCTTTCTCCGGAGGTACAGGAGTGCTTTCTGTAACCTCCAACACGTCCCTTATAGCCACAATCATATATTGTATACTTTTTGCCAATTTATGATCTATCTCTCTGGATTCACTATTGTCAACACAAGAATCAGAATCCGTGTCGGTATCAGTGTTTACAACATTTGCAAATGGTCTCTTATGTGACCCAGAGGGGCCGCCCGCATAAGGAATAACAGCATCCTGAAAAATCACATCTTCCACAGATTTTCTCCAGCATGCAGCCTTAGATTCAGACTTATCCAATCTACGGTTAATCAGATGCATACTGTCACGTAGCTCTTTCACACATGCAGGCTCTTGGTGTGCCGGTAGCGCCACCACATTACAACTGTGTCCATAAAATGGCTTCCTCCGGGGAGGAACTCCCTGCCTCAGACATGCCTCACACGTGTACACCACACTCACAGACACACTGGGACTTATTTTGGGGACAGACCCACATAAAAATCTGTCAGAGGTACACAGGATAGGAGCAGCCTGTTCACAAACCCAGCGCCAGTATTGCCTGTGAACACAGTATGTCCACAGCCCAAAAGCGCTTTTAAATAATAATATACACTATCAAATGCACGACAATCGCTTTGTGCACCCCCTTTATAGCACCCTGTACTTGTCAGATGTGGAGGAGAGGACCAGCGTGTACTCTGCAGCCTGAGGAGAGAGAGAAAATGGCGCTGAGTAGTGTGCTGGCTGCCTTAGGAAGAAGCTCCGTCCTTTTTACCTCAGAAACTTTTCATAATATTTATACTGGCGGGGGCAGGGCTGTGCCTGGGCATCTTATGCCCCCTTTTAGCCAGTTTGAGGTATTTTTCTTGCTGCCCAGGGCGCCCCCCCCCCCGCTCCCTGCACCCTGCAGTGCCTATGTGTGTGGGCAGCAATGGCGCGCTGCGCTCCTGCCAGCTGCGCCGCACCTCAGCTGTCACTTACTTGATTAAAGTTCATTCTTCTCATACTCACCTGTATTCTGACTTCTGGCACTGTGAGGGGGGTGACAGCGTGCAGTAGCGGATCAGGACTTTTGCCCGGGGCGCCGCCTTCCGGAGGGCGCCGCACCATGGCAAGGTCTGCCACTGCTGTGCCCTCCGCTGCCTGCTGTGTCCCCCGGCTGTGCCTACTGTGAAGGGAACTAGACGCGTAGCGTCTAGTTTCCCTTCGTGGAGAGAACCTTTGCTGAGCGGTGCGCGATGACGTCATCGCGCACCGCTCAGCTTTTAAGTGGCGCTACTACTGTTTAAGCCACGCCCCCATTTCCTGCCCAGGGCGCAGAGCGGGCTTGAACCAGCCCTGATGACGTGCTGTGGGAGTGAGCATCTAGACATGGCTAGCGTTCAGTTCCCTTCAGGAGCTAATGGTGTCCTGTCAGCCAGAAGCAGAGCCATGAAACTCTGAGGAAGTTGGTTCTGCTTCTGCCTCCTCAGTCCCACGAAGCAGGGAGTCTGATGCCAGCAGATCTCCCTGAAAATAAAAAACCTAACATAAGTCTTTTCAGAGAAACTCAGTAAAACTCCTCAGAGTGCATCCAGTCGACCTGGGCACATTTCTAAAACTGAGGTCTGGAGGAGGGGCATAGTGGGAGGAGCCAGTTCACACCCAATGAAAAGTCTTTAGAGTGCCCATGTCTCCTGCGGATCCCATCTATACCCCATGGTCTTGATGTCGTCCCCAGCATCCTCTAGGACGTATGAGAAATTTACATTTACTAGCCATGTAATCTACTAATGCATGCCTGGCCAACCGGTGGCTCTACAGCTGTTGTGAAACTACACATACTAGCATGCCCTGACACTATTTGAGCATTACCTAATAGCAAGATGGTGGCAGGGCATGCTGGGACTTGTAGTTTCACAGCTGGTGAGCCATAAGTTAGTCAAGCCTGTCCTGGACCCCTAACCTCAGATGATAAACATGGAAACATACAGTGCTCCCTCTTTTAATCATGAACATTTATACATAATATTACCCATAGAGAAGCCATCGCTGAATATGGCTACCTCCGGTGGGGGCAGCTTATACCCCTTTCACACCGCAAACCCGGGTCCGACCCGGTATTTTGAACCCGGGTCAGACGAGGTTCCGACCCTTTCACACTACACTTTCATCCCGGGTTATTGCAGGGTTGACTCCTTTTAACTCAACCCGGGTCAGCAATTAAAACATCATGGATGAGATCAGTATGAAATACCTCCAATAGAAATCCCGACAGCAATTGACCGACGGTCAAAATACCGACATGGACAAAATACCGACATTTAAAATACTGACAAGGTAAAAATACCGACATGTAAAATGCCGACAGGTCAAAATACCGACATGCGGTTTTCATTGTGTGTGTGTGTGTGTATGTCTACATAGGTCGACATGGACACCATGTAAGAGTGCCGCGTCCCCTCGCATGGCTCGCTGCGCTCGCCATGCTTCGGGCACGGTGCCTCGCTGCGCTCGGCACACTATTATATTCCCCGTCCAAGTCCACTGGGATGGTAAAGTATGAACAAGTCGGTTTCAATGAAAAATCATGAGCAACTCATGTCAGTATTTTGACCTGTCGGCATTTTACATGTCGGTATTTTGTCCATATCGGGATTTTGACCTTGTCGGGATTTTGACCGTCGGTCAATTGCTGTCGGGATTTTGACCGTCGGGATTTTGATTGAAGGTAAATTGATTGCATCCCCCATGGATGTCATTTTAAATTGACTTTTTTTGGCTCAGAAAGATGTGGTGTCAGAAGGGGACAAAAGGACAGGGTGGGTACAGCTCACAGCATTGCAGGAATCATGGCTGACAGAACTATGGGGGTGATTCCGAGTTGTTCGCTCGCTAGCTGCTTTTAGCAGCATTGCACACGCTAAGCCGCCGCCCTCTGGGAGTGTATCTTAGCTTAGCAGAATTGCGAACGAAAAATTAGCAGAATTGCGAATAGAAATTTCTTAGCTGTTTCTGAGTAGCTCCAGACTTACTCAGCCATTGCGACCAGCTCAGTACTTTTCGTTCCTGGTTTGACGTCACAAACACACCCAGCGTTTGCCCAACCACTCCCCCGTTTCTCCAGCCACTCCTGCGTTTTGCAACTCGAATGCCTGCGTTTTTCAGCACACTCCCATAAAACGGCCAGTTTCTGCCCAGAAACACCCACTGCCTGTCAATCACACTACGATCAGCACAGCGATGAAAAAGCTTTGTTATGCCGTGAGTAAAATACCTAACTTTTGTGTAAAATAACTAAGCGCATGCGCTGTGCGAACCTTGCGCATGCGTAGTAAGCGACTAATCGCAGTATAGCGAAAATTGTCAACAAGCTAACAACTCGGAATGACCCCCTATGTTCTTATACACAATTGCATCATTAACTGTTCCAGTAACATACCTCCCAACTGTCCCGATTTTTGCGGGACAGTCACATTTTTTGGGGACTGTCCCACCCACTGCCCGCAGTGTCCTGCATTGGGGGGGAGGGGGGGCAGTTGGGAGGCTCCTGTCACTGCTGCACTGCTTAGCAGAACAACGGTGAATAGACGCTGTGTGCACACGCACAGCATCTATTCACAGGTGACAGAGGGAGAGGGGGCATGCTAGCAGCTCAGAGAGCGCTGGGCATGCCCCCTTAGTGACGGTACAAGGAGGGCGTGACTCACGATCGTGGCTCTGCCTCGAGAACACGCCCTTTCTGCAGGCTACGCCCTCTTTTCGGGCACGCCCCAAGCTCCCTCTTTGTACTTTTAATAAGCTGGGAGGTATGCAGTAAACTGCCTAGCAATCTCTGCCTCACCCCTAATTCTTAATAGCTCTAATTCTTAATGCTCTCTGTTCTCTCCTGTGTAGTAGGGCTCAGGCTGCTGACATCATCAAGGCACACAAAGAACAGCCAATCAGCACTTTTACATGAATGCAGGGTTGAATAACCTGGGTTGGACACTTTAGAGTGCACATTGACACGGATCCAACCCGTGTTGACCCACGTTGAGCTGACTCGGTTCCGGTATGAATGGTCGAGCATGTTATGGTCAACAGTCATTAGGTCGACCACTATTGGTCAACATGGACAAATGGTCAACACAGGAAAATGGTCGGCACATGAAAAGGTCAACATGCGTTTTTTAACTTTTATTGGTGTCGTTTTCTGCATAAAGTGACGGCGAACCCCAATTAGTGCACCGCGTCCCCTCGCATGGCTCACTTGCATAGTAACATAGTAACATAGTATCTGAGGTTGAAAAAATACAATTGTCCATCGAGTTCAACCTATTTGTGGTCTCCTATGCATGATGATTTGACTAAAATTTCTGACTGATGCTGCTGTCAGCCGTTGCATTTTATCCCTATTTATAGTAACTATAATGCATGACTATGCACCATACCCCTGGATATCCTTATCCATTAGGAATTTATCTAACCCATTCTTAAAGGTGTTGACAGATTCCGCCATTACAACTCCCTCGGGCAGGGAATTCCAAACACGTATTGTCCTTACCGTGAAAAAGCCTTTACGCCGTATTGTGCGGAATCTCCTCTAACCTGAGTGAGTGTCCACGAGTCCTCTGTGTTGATCTAACCAAAAACAGGTCCCGCGCAAGCTCTGTGTATTGTCCCCTTATATATTTGTAGATGTTGATCATATCCCCTCTTAGTCTCCGCTTTTCCAATGTAAACATGCCTAGTCTTTCAAGCCTTTCCTTGTATTCCATCGTCTCCATGCCCTTAATTAGTTTGGTCGCCCTCCTCTGTACCTTTTCAAGCTCCAGGATATCCTTTTTGTAGTACGGTGCCCAGAATTGTACACAGTATTCAAGGTGTGGCCTCACTAGTGATTTATATAATGGGAGTATAATACTCTCGTCCCTAGCATCAATACCCCGTTTTATGCATGCTAATATCTTATTAGCCTTCTTTGCTGCAGTCCTACTTTGGGTACTACTGCTTAGCTTGCTATCTATGAGGACACCTAAGTCTTTTTCCAGTACAGAATCCCCTAATTTTACCCCATTTAGTAGGTAGGTGTAATTTTTGTTCTTGTTACCACAGTGCATTACCTTACACTTGTCTGTGTTGAAGCGCATTCTCCATTTGGCTGCCCATGCTTCTAAGTTAACTAAGTCATTCTGAAGAGACTCGGCATCCTCCTCTGTATTTATAGCCTTACACAATTTGGTATCATCTGCAAAAATTGACACCATGCTCTCTAGACCTTCTGTTAGGTCGTTAATGAAAATATTGAACAATAGCGGTCCTAATACTGAGCCTTGCGGCACACCACTTAGCACTTCAGTCCAAGTTGAAAAAGATCCATTAACCACAACGCGCTGCTCCCTGTTATCTAACCAGTTTTTGACCTAAGTGCATATTGTGCTTCCTAGCCCTGATTCTTGTAGCTTGTAGATAAGTCTCATGTGTGGTACAGTATCGAACGCTTTGGCAAAGTCTAAAAAGATTACATCCACGTCTTTACCCTGATCTAGGTTATGCACGTACTGTTTCATAAAAGCCAAGTAAGTTGGTTTGACAGGATCTGTCCTTCATAAACCCATGTTGATTCCTTTTAATGACCTTATTGAGTTCAAGGAACTTCTGAATACTATCTCTTAGAATACCTTTCAATACTTTCCCCACTATAGCTGTAAGACTAACTGGTCTATAATTACCTGGTTCAGCTTTACTTCCCTTTTTGAATATAGGCACTACTTCCGCTATACGCCAGTCTTTGGGAACCATACCTGATATAACTGAATCCTTAAAGATCAAAGATAGCGGTTTTGCCAGTTCAGAGTGAAGCTCCATTAGAACCCTTGGGTGAATACCATCGGGCCCTGGTGATTTATTAATCTTTAAATGTTTTAATCGGTCACAGACTACTTCCTCGCTTAAATAAGTACCTATCAGTGGGATATTCTCATTATTGAGATTGTGTGTCAGTCCCTGAAAT
The DNA here is from genome assembly GCF_028390025.1 of Pseudophryne corroboree. Lineage (NCBI taxonomy): Eukaryota > Metazoa > Chordata > Amphibia > Anura > Myobatrachidae > Pseudophryne > Pseudophryne corroboree. Next base: position 636,357,274 of record NC_086447.1, on the reverse strand, counting down.
GGGTCCTCTCTAGTGAATACTGTTGAAAAAAACTCATTTAGTGTGTCCGCTATGTCATTATCATTTTTGCTTAAGACTCCCAACTTGTCTTTTAAAGGGCCTATACTCTCCTTCTTTAATCTCTTGCTATTAATGTATTTAAAGAATTTTTGGGGATTCGCTTTGCTTTCCTTTGCTACTAGTTTTTCAGTTTCTACTTTAGCCGCTCTTATTTCCTTTTTGCTAATTTTGTTACATTCCTTATAGTGCTGAAATGACTCTGCTTCCCCGTCAGATTTGTATTTTTTAAATGCACGCCTTTTCTTGCCCATAAGTTCCTTAATCTTTTTGTTAAGCCACATCGGTTTATGATTTTTATTCCTTTTTTTGCTACTCATAGGAATAAATTTGAGTGTATTTTTAGCTAGCAGGAATTTTAGTACCTCCCATTTCTCCGTAGTATTTTTTCCTAAAAACAAACCTTCCCATTCAATATCCCTGAAAAATACCCTCATCTTTTCAAAATTTGCTTTGCTAAAGTTTAGAGTCCTAGTTGAGCCAGTATAGGGCTGTTTATGGAAACTGATATTGAATGTGACCATATTGTGGTCGCTGTTTCCTATGGGTTCCCCTACTATAATACCTGATACCAAATCCCCATTGTTTGTTAATACCAGGTCTAAGATTGCATTGTACCTAGTTGGTTCCTCAATTAGTTGGACTAAATAGTTATCATTAAGTGTGTTTAAAAACATATTGCCCCTAGCAGTATCACATGAATCGTTTTTCCAGTTTATCTCTGGATAGTTAAAATCTCCCATCACTACTATGTCTCCTACTCCTGCTGCTCTTTCAATTTGCTTTAGTAACAATTCCTCATCAGATGCGTTGATACCAGGCGGCCTATAGCATACACCCAATACTAACTTTTTTATTCCTTTTTCCCCGCATGCAATTTCTACCCATAATGTCTCGACAGTGTCTACAGTCCCCTCCTGAATATCTTCCCGTATATCAGGTTTTAAAAACGGCTTTACGTAAAGACACACCCCTCCACCCTTTTTATTTAGTCTGTCTCTCCTAAACAGTGTATAGCCCTCTAGATTGACTGTCCAATCATGAGATTCATCCCATCAAGTTTCAGTAATGCCTATAATATCATACTGTTTGCTTGCTGCAAGTATTTCTAGTTCACCCTTTTTACCAGTAATGCTTCTGGCGTTTACATACATACAACTAAGATAAGTATTTTCCCTTGCGTTAGGGACATCTTTCACCTTATGTAGCAATGATGACCTGTAATCGTCATTGGTTAGTGCTTTGGTAAAATCCCTTTTAGTACCCATGTTAGTAACCTTACCGCCTGCTCTTACCCTCCCCCCAACTTCTCCCCCATTTTGTTTACTATCGCCATCCCCACTATTCTCACTGCATGACCCGTAGTTTCTAGCTAAACCCTCCCCCCAGGCTCCTAGTTTAAAATCTCCTCCAACCTTCTAACCATCCTTCCCCCCAGCACCGCTGCCCCCTCCTCAGTCTGGTGCAATCCGTCACGACAAAAGAGATGGCGCCTGACCGAGAAGTCCGCCCAGTGTTCCAGGAACACAAACCCCTCTTTCCTGCACCAATCCCTAAGCCACACATTTACCTCCCTAATCTCCCTCTGCCTCCCTGGACTAGCGCGTGGCACTTCACTCGCCATGCTTCGAGCAAGGTGCCTTGCTGTGCTCGGCACAGATTACCGTTCCCAATCGTAGTCCACGTGGATCGTAAAGTATGGAAAAGTTCCCCAAAATATTTTTTTTTAAACTCATGTCTACCTTTTAATGTGTCGACCATGTGTCCATGTCGACCATGCCAATGTTGACCAAAAGTGGTCGACCTAATGACTGTCGACCATAACATGGTCGACCATCCAAACGGATACCAGCTGGCTCGACCCAGCAATATCCCAGGTTATATTTGCGGTGTGAAGGGGGTATTAGATGTCAGCAAGTAGTGAATAGGTCCCTTAGTGCAATGCAGTGAATATGCTGTCGGGATACCGCCAGCCGAAATACTGATATCCGTTGGAATCCCGACGTTGGAACTTCGAAAGGAGTTGGCATACCAACCGTTACAACAGCCAGCTGGTTAGGTTTAGGGATGGGAATGGGGGGGTTAGGCTGCAGGGAGGGGTGATTAGGGTTAGGCGCCCCAGGGGGAGGTTAGGGTTAAGCTGCAGGGGCGGGAGGGTTAGGTTTAGGCAGCGGGGATGGGGGGTTAGGTTTAGGCACTTCCGGGGGACAGCTAGGGTCAGGCACTAAAGGGGGAGGTTAGGTTTAGTCTGCGGGATCAGATGGTTAGGGTTAGGGGGTAGGAGAGAGGGGGAAATACTCTTTACCCTTGTCGGGATTTCATACAGTGGGAACCCGACGTCGGTATTATAAACGCCGGGATCCCGTGCACTGGCAATTAATACTGATTCTGCAGAAACCTAACATATGGAAGCTGGTGTGCTTTTTTGCTTAGAATTGGGGGTAGCCACATTTGAGAGTAGTTAGCGTCAAGGATCCAATCTCTTCAGCACATAATCTGCCCATTACTACCAGCAGTCTGCTGTTATGTTGGCAAGTTTAGCATTGAACTCTAACTCCTTTATTTCTTCAAATCATTTCTATTGTTTGAAAATTCACCTAATTCTGCTTTCTCAAAGACTCTTTCCTCCCACGCATTTAGCATTCAGACTATTGCAAAGCTTTTTCTCCATACTGTTATCACTTCAACAGAGCATTGCATCCTTACGAATCCTTTCCTCCCACATGCACAATACAAATTTGTCATAACATTCTCCAGTTGCTGTATTATCACATGCTGTCCAATATATCTCTTTCCTATCTCCATTTGTTCACATTTTAATTTTTTTACAAAGTGACTCATCCCAGCACATATGGGCATACTTTAACGTGAATGAATATTCATGGATGAATGGATATAAGAACACAACATATTAAAATGTGAAGTCTTGGTGCCTATAATCTGTTTTCATTTACACAAATATTTATTTTCTGTTAAATTGAAGCAGTTGCCCAATAAATGTGCTGGCACTTTCATGGTTATGTAACCCAGATAGCATACAAGTTATTATTTTTAATGGATCTTAATCATTCAATTTAATACATACAGTGCCCTTACCCTTGCTGTTAAAGCCATACTTCTTACACATAATTTATTATTACGAACCTTTATTTAGTGTCAACATTTTATCCCAGATTGCATTGCCATATAGATGAATGTAACAAGTGTACAGTTAAAGGAACAGCTCAAAAGAAGAGATGAAATTAGGTTATCATCAGTTTAGGCAAGGCTTACCATACTATCCCTTTAAACCGGGACACTAATGAATTACACAGGCTCTGTGGTGGCTGACTTCAAGTCTGCATATTCACCTGGTTTTAATTAGCCACAGAATCTGTGTAATCCATGAGCGTCCTGGTTTAAAGGGATAATATGGTAAGCCTAGTTTTGGCCATACCATACCTCCTAACATGACCCTCGCCAGTAGGGACAGAATACTCTGCTCCTGGACTTCCCTCTTAGTTTATGATTAGCCATCACCTGTGGTGAAACACTTTCTTATCTAGTAACCTGTTCAACACAGGTGCCAGCAATCATAAATTAAGAGAAAAGTCCAGAAACAGAGCATTGTGTCCCTCCTGGAGAGGGTCATGTTGTGTGGTATGGCCACAATTCATACTTGCCTACCTGACCCTCTCCATGAGGGAGAAAATGCTCTGTTCCTGGACTTTCCTGGTAATATATGATTGCCATCACTTGTGGTAAGCTAGTTCATTGATAAGAAAGGTGTTTCACCACAGGTGATGGCAATCATACATTACCAGGAAAGTCCAGGAACAGAGCATTTTCTCCCTCATGGAGAGGGTCAGGTAGGCAAGTATGCCACAATTATCTACTGTCCTGGAACATCTGTAAGACTGCCGAATCTCAGGTAGCTCTGCTGGATGCCTGGAAGAGTAGACCAGTCTCCTGCAGGGTGCTTATGGTGGCACACTACCGCCCACTTCCTAAGTGAAGTGGGAGTCCAAGAGCCTTGATGATATCATTCAAGTCGTGGCCCATCTCCCTTTACAATGCTAGTGATTGCAGCTTTGTATAGCAGGCAGGGGCCATGAATAAGCAATGTCAGCTTCTTGCCCTACACTAGTCTGCACTAAGCCCCCACTCCATGCCCACTTGGTTTCCCCCTTTGTGAGGGGGCAGCTATAAACTTGCTATGCATGGTTTATACTTCTCAGAAAACTATTCTTCTGGTGCAGTAGGAAATTACGGGGCAGATATACTATGTCTTGGAGAGTGATAAAGTGGAGAGAGATTAACTACCAGTCAATCAGTTCCCAGCTGCCATTTTTCAAACACAGGCTGCAACATGGCATTTAGGAGCTGATTGGCTGGTACTTTATCTCCCTTCATTTTATCACTCTCCAAGGCTTACATCTGCCCCACAGTTCTTTCATTGGAACAACAATTAATCAATGGAACATTTCATTGCATTTGTCACGATCCGGGTAACTGAACGCCATTTTCTACCAGTTAAGTGTCTCCTGAGATTGGTCAGCGTGCCAGGGCTGGGTTATAACTATGTTTTCCCTACTACTCTTTTGGTATTGCCCGCAGCGCTGGCTCAGCGGCCTTCTCAGTGTGCTCACTTAACTGTGGTATGGCGCTGGTATGTCGCTCTCAGGCCCGTCGCGGCCGTCACCGCTGCGTCCGTGGTCTCACCTCATGGAAGCTGAGTGGGACATCCTCCGTGTGCTGCGACCGCTGCCGCCATCCCTGTGGCCGCTGTGCATGAGTGGGAGTGCGTGGAGCCTCAGCTGCTGCGGCCTCCGCCGCGATTACCGTTTGGCACATGGTTCCTCAAGGTCTTTTCCCCTTCAAACTCGGTCATGGGCGCAGCCATGTTGGATAGAATCACATGATGCTCTTCTCACCAATCCGCAGTGCTGCTGCTGCCTGTGCATAATTGTCAGCCACTCCCTGTTACCCTGCAGGTATAAATATCCTGTCCCAGCACCCAGGCATCGTCAGTGCTTCAATTGTCTCTCCAGAGATTCCAGTCTGCAGCTCACTAAAGACTCTCCTGTGAATGCTCTCTTCATTACAGCCTGACTCTCCTGTGACTACCCTCTGTGGTGCAGCTCCAACTCCCCTGTGGTTATGTTCTGTGGTGCAACCTGTCTCCATTGCTTCCTCACCCAGTATTAGCAGAGTGTGTACTCCGGCTTCCAGCAGCCACTCTCCAGCGGTTCCCTGTTTTCACTACCATCAGTAACTCACTATTATAGTGGAGTGATATTTCTACGATCCCCAGCATCACTTAATGCTTCACATGCGATCCCCAGCATCACTTAAAGCTTCACCTGCGATTCCCACCATCACTTAATGCTTCACCTGCGATCCCCAGCATCACTTAATGCTTTACCTGCGCTCCAAGCATCACAAGGCATTACAAACTAATGCTTCGGTTACTGGTCTCAAACCAGTAGGAACTCAGAGACTCTCTCTCAGTCAGTTATTGTTTTGTTGCACTTTCTATGACTTTTATCATTTAATAAACACCCTTAAAGGCACTTCCTGTTGTCGTGGTCACGCCTTCGGGCTTTGGTACTACTGCTCCTGTGCATGTCTAGAAGTCCCATCTCACCTCCTAAGTTCAGGTACCCATCAGCCCCTACAACTGAGGCTTCCCGCTACCGACACCAGCCCTCAGTTGTGACAGCATTCTATTAAAGCAGAGATTTTCAACCTTTTACAACTCGCGGCACACTGAATAAGATTTAAATATTGCCAAGACACATTCAAATATAATGATGATTAGAGATGAGCGGGTTTGGCACGTCGAGATCCGAACCCCCCCGAACTTCACGTGGTTTACACGGGTCCGAGGCAGTCTCGGTTCTTCCCGCCTTACTCGCAAAACCCGAACGAGGCAAAACGTCATCATCCCGCTGTCGGAGTCTCGCGAGATTCGTATTCCATATAAAGAGCCGCGCGTCGCCGCCATTTTCATTCGTGCATTGTAGATTGAGCGGAGAGGACGTGGCTACGTTCTCTGCCTGAATGGCCCAATATCAGCTAAATATCAGCTCAATATCTGTGCTGCATTGTGGTGACCAGTATATAGTAGTACAGTACAGTAGTCCATTGCTGTATCTAGCTGCTCCGTGTCAGTTCTAGTATCCTGAACAGTGCTCAATATCTGTGCTCAGTATCAGTGCTGCATTGTGGTAACCAGTATATAGTAGTACAGTACAGTAGTCCATTGCTGTATCTAGCTGCTCCGTGTCAGTTCTAGTATCCTGAACAGTGCTCAATATCTGTGCTCAGTATCAGTGCTGCATTGTGGTGACCAGTATATAGTAGTACAGTACAGTAGTCCATTGCTGTATCTAGCTGCTCTGTGTCAGTTCTAGTATCCTGAACAGTGCTCAATATCTGTGCTCAGTATCAGTGCTGCATTGTGGTGACCAGTATATAGTAGTACAGTACAGTAGTCCATAGCTATATCTATCTGTTCCGTGTCAGTTCTAGTATCCTGAACAGTGCTCAATATCTGTGCTCAGTATCAGTGCTGCATTGTGGTGACCAGTATATAGTAGTACAATACAGTAGTCCATTGCTATATCTAACAGTTCCGTGTCAGTTCTAGTATCCTGAACAGTGCTCAATATCTGTGCTTAGTATAAAGTGCAGCATTGTGGTGACCAGTATATAGTAGTACAGTACAGTAGTCCATTGCTGTATCTAGCTGCTCCGTGTCAGTTCTAGTATCCTGAACAGTGCTCAGTATCTGTGCTCCGTATCAGTGCTGCATTGTGGTGACCAGTATATAGTAGTACAGTACAGTAGCCCATTGCTGTATATAACTGCTCTGTGTCAGTTCTAGTATCCTGAACAGTGCTCAATATCTGTGCTCAGTATCAGTGCTGCATTGTGGTGACCAGTATATAGTAGTACAGTACAGTAGTCAATTGCTGTATCTAGCTGCTCCGTGTTAGTTCTAGTATCCTGAACAGTGCTCAGTATCTGTGCTCAGTATCAGTGCTGCATTGTGGTGACCAGTGTATAGTAGTACAGTACAGTAGTCCATTGCTGTATCTAGCTGCTCCATGTCGGTTCTAGTATCCTGAACAGTGCTCAATATCTGTGCTCAGTATCAGTGCTGCATTGTGGTGACCAGTATATAGTAGTACAGTACAGTAGTCCATAGCTATATCTATCTGTTCCGTGTCAGTTCTAGTATCCTGAACAGTGCTCAATATCTGTGCTCAGTATCAGTGCTGCATTGTGGTGACTAAAAGTCCAGTGTCTTGTGCTGCATCTTGCTGCTGTAGGGTGCTGTGGTAGTGTCCTGTCACTGTGCATAGGTCATCATCATTCCAGTCACAGTGGTATCTGGTATCTATCTAGTGGTATCTAATTCCAGACATTACTGCCATCTAATTCCAGATATATTACTGGCATATAATTCCACACATTAAAAAATGGAGAACAAAAATGTGGAGGGTAAAATAGGGAAAGATCAAGATACACTTCCACCTAGTGCTGAAGCTGCTGCTACTAGTCATGGCAAAGACGATGAAATTACATCAACGTCGTCTGCCAAGGCCTATGCCCAATGTCATAGTAGAGAGCATGTAAAATCCCAAAAAACAAAAGTTCAGTAAAATGACCCAAAAACCTAAATTAAAAGCATCTGAGGAGAAGCGTAAACTTGCCAATATGCCATTTACGACACGGAGTGGCAAGGAACGGCTGAGGCCCTGACCTATGTTTATGGCTAGTGGTTCAGCTTCACATGAGGATGGAAGCAGTCATCCTCCCGCTAGAAAAATGAAAAGAGTTAAGCTGGCAAAAGCACAGCAAAGAACTGTGCGTTCTTCTAAATCACAAATCCACAAGTAGAGCCCAATTGTGTCGGTTGCGATGCCTGACCTTCCCAACACTGGACGGGAAGAGGTGGCTCCTTCCACCATTTGCACGCCCCCTGCAAGTGCTGGAAGGAGCACCCACAGTCCAGTTCCTGATAGTCAAATTGAAGATTTCACTGTTGAAGTACACCAGGATGAGGATATGGATGTTGCTGGCGCTGAGGAGGAAATTGACAAGAAGGATTCTGATGGAGAGGTGGTTTGTTTAAGTCAGGCACCCGGGGAGACACCTGTTATCCGTGGGATGAATAAGGCCATTGACATGCCTGGTCAAAATACAAAAAAAAATCATCTCTTCGGTGTGGAATTATTTCAACAGGAATGCGGACAACTGGTGTCAAGCCGTGTGTTGCCTTTGTCAAGCTGTAATAAGTAGGGGTAAGGACGTTAACCACCTAGGAACATTCTCCCCTATACGTCACCTGGAGCGCATTCATCAGAAGTCATTGACAAGTTCAAAAACTTTGGGTGACAGCGGAAGCAGTCCACTGACAACTAAATCCCTTCTTCCTCTTGTACCCAAGCTCCTGCAAACCACACCACCAACTCCCTCAGTGTCAATTTCCTCCTTAGACAGGAACGCCAATAGTCCTGCAGGCCATGTCACTGGCAAGTCTGACGAGTCCTCTCCTAACTGGGATTGGAATGCCTACTGCTGCTGTTGCTACTGGCGCTGCTGTTGTTGCTGCTGGGAGTCGATCGTCATCCCAGAGGGGAAGTCGGAAGACCACTTGTACTACTTCCAGTAAGCAATTGACTGTCCAACAGTCCTTTGCGAGGAAGATGAAATATCACAGCAGTCATCCTGTCGCAAAGCTGATAACTCAGGCCTTGACAACTATGTTGGTGTTAGACGTGCGTCCGGTATCTGCCGTTAGTTCACAAGGACTTAGAGAATTGCTTGAGGTAGTGTGTCCCCGGTACCAAACACCATCTAGGTTCCACTTCTCTAGGCAGGCGATACCGAGAATGTACACAGGCGTCAGAAAAAGAGTCACCAGTGTCCTAAAAAATGCAGTTGTACCCAATGTCGCTTAACCACGGACATGTGGACAAGTGGAGCAGGGCAGACTAAGGACTATATGACTGTGACAGCCCACTGGGTAGATGTATTGCCTCCCGCAGCAACAGCAGGAGCAGCGGCACCAGTAGCAGCATCTCGCAAACGCCAACTCGTTCCTAGGCAGGCTATGCTTTGTATCACCGCTTTCCATAAGAGGCACACAGCTGACAACCTCTTACGGAAACAGAGGAACATCATCGCAGATTGGCTTACCCCAATTGGACTCTCCTGGGGATTTGTGACATAGGACAACGCCACCAATATTGTGAGTGCATTACATGTGGGCAAATTCCAGTCCCATGTTTTGCACATACAATGAATTTGGTGGTGCAGGATTTTTTTTTTAAAACGACAGGAGCGTGCAGGAGATGCTGTCGGTGGCCCGAAGAATTGCGGGCCACTTTCGGCATTCAGCTACCGTGTGCCGAAGACTGGAGCACCAGCAAACACTCCTGAACATGTCCTGCCATCAGCTGAAGCAAGAGGTGGTAACGAGGTGGAATTCAACCCTCTATATGCTTCAGAGGATGGAGGAGCAGCAAAAGGCCATTCAAGCCTATACATCTGCCTACGATATAGGCAAAGGAGGGGGAATGCACCTGACTCAAGCGCAGTGGAGAATGATTTCAACGTTGTGCAAGGTTCTCCAACCCTTTGAACTTGCCACACGTGAAGTCAGTTCAGACACTGCCAGCCTAAGTCAGGTCATTCCCCTCATCAGGCTTTTGCAGAAGCAGCTGAAGAGATTGAAGGAGGAGCTAAAATGGAGCGATTCCGCTAGGCATGTGGGACTTGTGGATGGAGCCCTTCATTTGCTAAACCAGGATTCACGGGTGGTCAATCTGTTGAAATCAGAGCACTACATTTTGGCCACCGTGCTCGATTCTAGGTTTAAAGCTTACATTGTATCTCTCTTTCTGGCAGACACAAGTCTGCAGATGTTCAAAGACCTGCTGGTGAGACACTTGTCAAGTCAAGCGGAACGTGACCCGCCAACAGCTCCTCCTTCATTTTCTACCGCCACTGGAGCTGCCAGGAAAAGGATAAAATTTCCAAAACCACCCGCTGGCGGTGATGCAGGGCAGTCAGGAGCAAGTGCTGAGATCTGGTCCGGACTGAAGGACCCGCCAACGATTACTGACATGTCGTCTACTGTCACTGCATATGATTCTGTCACCATTGAAAGAATGGTGGAGGATTATATGAGTGACAGCATCCAAGTAGGCATGTCAGACAGTCCGTATACTGGCAGGAAAAAGAGGCAATTTGGAGGCCCTTGCACAAACTGGCTTTATTTTACCTAAGTTGCCCCCCCCCCCCCCCCTCCAGTGTGTACTCCAAAAGAGTGTTCAGTGCAGCCGGTAACCTTGTCAGCGATCGGCGTAGGAGGTTACTTCCAGAAAATGTGGAGAAGATGATGTTCATCAAAATGAATTATAATCAATTCCTCCATGGAGACATTTACCAGCAATTGCCTCTAGAAAGTACACAGGGACCTGTGATGGTGGATTCCAGTGGGGACGAATTAATACTCTGTGAGGAGGGAATGTACACAGTGAAAGGGGTGAGGAATCGGACGATGAGGAGGAGGTGGACATCTTGCCTCTGTAGAGCCAGTTTGTGCAAGGAGAGATTGATTGCTTCTTTTTTGGTGGCGGCCCAAACCAACCAATCATTTCAGCCACAATCATGTGGCAGACTCTGTCGCTGAAATGATGGGTTTGTTAAAGTGTGCATGTCCTGTTTATACAACATAAGGGTGGGTGGAAGGGCCCAAGAACAATTCCATCTTGCACCTCTTTTTTATTTATCTTTGCATCATGTGCTGTTTGGGGAATATTTTTTTAAGTGCCATCCTGTCTGACACTGCAGTGCCACTCCAAGATGGGCCAGGTGTTTGTGCGGCCCACTTGGGTCGCTTAGCTTAGTCATCCAGCGACCACGGTGCAAATTTTAGGACTAAAAATAATATTGTGAGGTGTTCAGAATAGACTTGAAATGAGTGGAAATTATGGTTATTGAGGTTAATAATTCTATAGGATCAAAATTACCCCCAAATTCTATGATTGAAGCTGTTTTTGAGGGGTATTTGAAAAAAAACACCCGAATCCAAAACACACCCAAATCCGACAAAAATTCTTAAGGGAGGTTTTGCCAAAACGCGTCCGAATCCAAAACACGACCGCAGAACCGAATCCAAAACCAAAACATAAAACCCGAAAAATGCCCGCTGCCCATCTCTAATGGTGATGCATGGTGCAGTTGCGTGTCCTAGGATGTCATGTCGCAGCTTCTCCATAGGTAACGCCTGAGCCACATTTGAGAAAGCCAGAAGAGCCCAACACTGCCTGGGCCCAAAATTAGAACTGGCTCTGCAACCACTAAACCCACCAGTATTTATCGTTCGAGGGCCTCAGTAGCGGCAAAACACTGATGGGCCTGGCTGTGCTTCTATGGCGGCACACCTGGAGACTGCTCAGGGCACACTAGTGTGCCACGGCACAGTGGTTGAAAAACACTGTATTATAGGGATCCAGATGAAATCAAATACATTTTTGTATTACGTTCTTCAATGCATAGTACTGTAGCTGTACACTTGTTTCAGACAATTAATTTACTTCCTTTACTTTGATTTGATGTCAACAGTGAAAAATTTCTGATGGGTCAGCTGCACAGTTTAAGAAAAGGGAAAATAGGATTTTAATTACCTACCGGTAAATTCTTTTCTCATAGTCCGTAGAGGATGCTGGGGTCCACATTAGTACCATAGGGTATAGACGGGTCTCTTGGGAGCCATGGACACTTTAAGAGTTTAATGTGTGGGCTGGCTCCTCCCTCTATGCCCCTCCTACCCGACTCAGTCTAGAAACTGTGCCTGAGGAGACGGACAACTTCGAGAGAAGGATTTTACACAGATAGTGGCGAGATTCACACCAGCTCACACATAACAACAGAAAGCCAAGCTAACCAGCTTGAAATAATTCAGCAATGGCTGATCAACAGTACTTAACCAAGTAACAATGCAGTACTTAACCAAGTAACATGCAGTACTCAACCAAGTAACAAATGCAGGAAAACGTAGCGCTGAGCGGGCGCCCAGCATCCTCTACGGACTACGAGAAAAGGATTTACTGGTAGGTAATTAAAATCCTATTTTCTCTTACGTCCTAGAGGATGCTGGGGTTCACATTAGTATCATGGGGATGTACCAATGCTCCCAGTACGGGAGGGAGAGTGCTGAGGCTCCTGCAGAACCGATTGACCAAACTGAAGGTCCTCAGAGGCCAAAGTATCAAACTTGTAGAACTTAGCAAACGTGTTCGACCTTGACCAAGTAGCCGCTCGGCAAAGTTGTAAAGCTGAGACACCCCGGGCATCTCCCAGGAAGAACCCACCTTACGAGTAGAGTGGGCCTTAACAGATATTGGACAGGGCAACCCTGCCGTAGAATAAGCATGCTGGATAGTAAACCTGATCCAGCGAGAAATCGTCCGCTTAGAAGCAGGACACCCAACCTTGTTGGGATCATAAAGGACAAACAGAGCGTCCGACTTTCTGTGATGAGATGTTCTCTTCACATAAATCTTCAAAGCCCTCACAACATCCAAGGACTTTGAGGTAATTGAGGAGTCAGTAGCCACTGGTACCACAATATGTTGGTTGATATGAAAGGCCGACACAACCTTCGGAAGAAACTGCTGACGCGTCATGAGCTCAGCTCTATCTTCATGGAAAATCAAGTAGGGGCTCTTGCAGGACAATGCCCCCAACTCTGACACATGTCTAGCAGATGCCAATGCCAACAGTGTGACCGCCTTCCAAGTAAGAAACTTGACATCAACCTCCTGTAAAGGCTCGAACCAATCCGACTGTAGGAGCTGCAGCACCATGTTAAGATACCAAGGAGCTGTAGGAGGCACAAAGGGAGGCTGGATGTGCAGAACCCCTTTCAAGAAAGTCTGAACCTCAGGGAGGGCAGCCAATTGTTTCTGGAAGGAAATGGACAAGGCCAAAATCTGGACTTTTATGGGGCCCAAGCGCAGGCCCACATCCACACCTGCTTTCAGAAAGAGGAGAAACCGCCCTAGTCGAAACTCCACCGTAGGAAACTTCTTGGATTCACACCAAGACACATACTTTTTCAAAATTCGATGGTAATGTTTAAACGTTACTCCTTTCTTAGCCTGTATCAGGGTAGGAATAACCTTGTTCGGAATGCCCTTCCGAGATAAGATTTGGCGTTCAACCTCCATGCCATCAAACATAGCCGTGGTAAGTCTTGATAAGCGAACAGACCCTGTTGCAGAAGGTGCTCGCGAAGAGGCCTCGGATCTTCCAGCAATAACTCCAGAAGATCCGCGTACCAAGCCCTTCTTGGCCAGTCCGGAGCAATGAGGATCACCTGAACGCTTGTTCTTTTTATTAGTTTGAGAATTCTTGGGATGAGTGGAAGTGGAGGGAATACATACACTGACTGGAACACCCAGGGAGTCACCAGGGCATCCACCGCCACTGCCTGTGGGTCTTTCGACCTGGAACAGTACCTCTGAAGCTTCTTGGTGATGCGAGAGGCCATCATGTTTATTTGAGGTACACCCCAAAGACTTGTCACCTCTGCGAACACCTCAGGGTGGAGGCCCCACTCTCCTGGATGGAGATCGTGTCTGCTGAGGAAGTCCGCTTCCCAGTTGTCCACTTCCGGAATGAAGATTGCAGACAGCGCCACTGCGTGCTTTTCTGCCCCGAGGAAGTTTTTTCATTACCTCTGACATTGCAGCTCTGCTCTTCATTCCGCCCTGCCGGTTTATGTAGGCCACCGTCGTTACATTGTCCGACAAAACCTGAATGGCCTGATCATTTAGAAGATGTGCCGCTTATAGAAAACCATTGTACACGGCCCTCAGTTCCAGAATGTTTATCGGAAGGATGGATTCCAGACTTGACCACTTTCCTTGAAAGTTTTCCCCTTGGGTGACTGCTCCCTAACCTCTGAGACTTGCATCTGTTGTTAGAAGGATCCAATTCTGAATCCCGCACCTGCGGCCCTCAAGAAGGCGGGAAGTTTGCAGCTACCAGAGGAGTGAAATTCTTGCTTTCAGTGACAGACGTATCCTCTGATGCATGTGAAGATGAGATCCCGACCATTTTTCCAGGAGATACAGTTGGAATGACCGTGCATGAAATCTTCCGTACTGTAGAGCCTCGTAGGAGGTAACCATCTTCCTCAGAAGGCGAATGCACTGATGAACTGACACTCGGACTGTCTTCAAGACATTCCGGACCATTGTTTGTATCACCAACGCTTCCTCCACTGGCAGAAACACCCTCTGCACTTCCGTGTCGATGATCATCCCCAGGAAGGACAGTCTCCTTGTCGGCTCCAAATGCGACTTTGGAAGATTCAGGATCCATCCATGATCCTGGAGTAGTTGAGTTGAGAGAGCAATGCTCTGTAACACCTTCTCCCTGGAAGACGCTTTTATCAGCAGATCATCTAGATAAGGAATTATGTTTACACCCTGTTTGCGGAGAATCAGCATCATCTCCGCCATGACCTTGGTGAACACCCCCGGTGCCGTGGAGAGGCCAAACGGCAGTGCCTAGAACTGATAGTGACAATCCAGCAGCACAAATCTTAGATAAGCCTGGTGAGGCTGCTAGATCATAATGTTAAAGTACGCATCCTTGATATCTAGGGATACTAGAAATTCCCCCTCCTCCAGACCTGAGATCACCACTCTCAGAGACTCCATCTTGAATTTGAATTCCCTCAATTAGGGGTTCAATGACTTTAGATTCAATATAGGCCTGACCGAACCGTCCGATTTCGGTACCACAAACAGGTTTTAGTAATAACCCTTGTTTTTTAGGTGATGTGGAACTGGAACAATGACATTTGTCTTTACCAATTTTTGAATGGCTTCCTGTAGGATAGCACTTTCTGTCAGCGAAGCTGGTAAGCCTGATGTGAAGAATCTGTGAGGTGGGAGTTCTTGAAATTCCAGTCTGTACCTCTGGGTAACAATATCTTGTACCCAGGGGTCCAGGCATGATGACGCCCAGATGTGACTGAAATTTCTTAGTCTTGCTCCGACCTGCCCGATCTCCAGGCTGGGAGGTCCACCGTCATGCAGAGGATTTTGAGGAAGCAGAACCAGGTTTCTGTTCCTGGGAACCTGTTGTTGCTTGTTTTCTGGATTTCCCCCGACCTCCTCTAAAGAAAGTGGAAGGGGTTTTGGACTTTTTAACTTTCGCGGCTAGAAAGGACTGCATTGTAGACATAGGATAAGATTTCCTAGTCGACAGTGTTGCTGAGGGAAGAAAAGTTGACTTACCCACAGTTGCCATGGAGATCCATGCATCTAATGCTTCCCCAAACAGAGCCTGACCTGTGAAGGGTAGGTTCTCCATACTTTTCTTGGATTCTGCATCCGCAGACCATTGGTGCAGCCAGAGTCCCCTGCGTGCCGAGATAGCCATGGAAGAAGCCCTTGCATTAAGATGGCCAAGGTCCTTCATGGACTCCACCATGAAATCTGCAGAATCCTGTATGCAGGGCCGTCTTTTCATATGGGCTCAATGGGCACTTGCCCAAGGGCCACAGGAGTATAAGGGCCCTAGGCTAATAGCTGAGGGTACCCTCTTTCCAGGGGTTCCAGATTTTTGAAAATCGGCCCTTGGGAACCGGAGATACGCGACTTCAAAGCAGTGGTCCCCATCCAAGCCTGTTAATTACTCATCCCTGCCAGATATCTTGGGTTCTGTCTGACTTAGAGTTTTTCTGAGGACATACTCCAAAAGCTGGGAATCTCTCCTTTTGGTGGACACTGGCAGCTAGTCTCTACTATGGCCAGAACCAGAGATATCCGCCTTCAAGCAGCTGGTCCCTGCTCCAGCTCCACACGCCTAATATGCAGTTTTATATTTTCATTGGTGGATTGCTGTAGCTCCTGAACTCTGATCCCCAAGTCCCCAGTACCTCCTGAAAGGTGGGACTCTCTAGTTTATTATCCCATTCAAAGCTAAGAAATCCATTTCCAGGAATTTTAGATATCTGCAGTCAAGCAAGCTGCCCTTCCACCAGAAAATTATGAATATTAAGCTCACTTCACTATCCACCCCTCACCTACGTATTAAACACTCCCTACCACCCTGGAAGTCATGTAGCAGGGCCCCTTTATTCAAACCAATGCCCCCTTCTACAGTTTAGTGTTCTGCCTCCCACCCCATCTGTGCAGTAAAGTAGTAATTAGGAGAAATTATTCCGCCAGGTCCTACATGTTGAGTGGAAGATAGAACACCCCCTACCGCCCGAAGGACATCAAAGCTGCTGCTGATAGCACCCCCACCCCTACCGCTGGAGGATGGGTAGGGGCCCTAGTGCATTGCTGTGCCCAGGGGCCTTCACTGCTGCTAAGACAGCCCTGCCTGTATGTGACATTAAAACAATTCAACGTCACTTCTATCCATAGAATCTTATTCCTCTAGTAATGTATACAGGGGAGGGGTCCTGAGGTGCACACCGGTAATGAGAGGTGCAACCCTGCGGAGATCTTTCAGTAGAACTGCATACAAAAGAAAAAGGTTGCAGGTGTACAATTCAAACATTACCAATTTATTAGTAATAATCATTTTAATAGAATTTTGCATTTTGAGTGAGGTTCTTCGCATAGTTATGGCCATAAGTAACGTCTTACCCACCGCGTCCAGGTGACCTTATTAGTCGGGCAAGTCCCTTACATTTTGGGGGGTACAAATCTAGGGCGCGGGACCCACCAAAATGAAGCAGCTGAGTGACCCCAGGGCAACACGAAAGTGAAAAAATATATAGTGAAAAAGTGAAAATAGTTTAGTGAGAGAGACTGCTGAAAAGAGCAGGGGTAAATTAGTGAGAGGTAATGAAGTGAGAGATAAAGTAGTGAGAGGTAAAGTAGTGAAAAGTGAAGGTAGTAAATGAATTACATTGAAACAAAACACACGATAGGGATGAAAGTAAATATGAAAATAAGTGTTAATATTTGTTGCTCCTGAGGCAAAACAGCCACAAGAGTCCAGGGGTACCCACACCCTGGAAATGCACCCCCATCTGATAATCCAATATACATTTGTGCAGGACTCACCTTGCTCTGCATGCCGTCTAAGAAATGTCAGGAACCTAATTAAAACCAATATATAGTAATGTGCCTGACCACTTTACTACAGTTTTAGTGGGCCGTAAAGTGACGGCAGTAGCTGTGTATACCGTGATTTGAGCGTAGTCTCAATCTTGCCATCTCTTTTAAAGTGGTGGACCCAGGGACAGGTATAACCACCTTTTTAGACAACCTAGATACAGAAGCGTCTACTACAGGCGGGTTTTCCCACTTTTTCCTGTCCTCAGGGAAAGGAAAAGCTATGAGAACCCTTTTTGGGATCTGGAACTTTTTCTCCGGGTTTTCCTAGGATTTTTCAAACAATGGGGCAGATGTATTAACCTGGAGAAGGCATAAGGAAGTGATAAACCAGTGATATGTGCAAGGTGATAAAGGCACCAGCCAATCAGCTCCAATATGTAAATTAACAGTTAGGATCTGATTGGCTGGTGCCTTTATCACATTGCACATATCACTGGTTTATCACTTCCTTATGCCTTCTCCAGGTTAATATATCTGCCCCAATGTGTTTAATGCCTTAGATACAGAGAAGGTAAGGGAGGTTTTCTTAGTATCTGTAAAGTAAGCCTCCTCTACCTGCTCAGGTACCTTATCAGTGATGTGTAAAATGTCCCTAATAGCCTCAATCATGAGTTGCACCCCCTTAGCAAGGGATACATCCCCCCGCATATCCCCATCACTGTCCCCTGCACCAGAGTCGGTATCTGTGTCAGCTTGCATTATCTGGGCAAGAGTACGCTTCTTTGGGTATATAATTGGGTTTTTTGATGAGGTAGTGGGAGCTGAATACGACAAATCCTCAACAGACTTTCTCAAAACCTGTGTTTCAGTCTCATTTTGAGCTATCCGAGATGAAATCTGGGATATCATTCCCCTAATAGATTCCACCCATGGGGGTTCCAGTGGCGCACACAGGGGGGGTTTCCGAGTATCTGGAAACCCCCCCTGCAGTGGCGCACGCAGGGGGGTTATCGAGTACCTGGAAACCCCCCCTGATGACCAGAGTTTAATGTTTTAGAGACGGAGACAGCTCTGTCTCCATCTCAGCAAAAGCCGCCACCATGATCGCGGCAGCAACATCAGAGAGCTACTGTACATAGGGGGTGATTCCGAGTTGTTCGCTCGCTAGCTGCTTTTAGCAGCATTGCACACGCTAAGCCACTGCCCTCTGGGAGTGTATCTTAGCTTAGCAGAAGTGCGAACGAAAGATTAGCAGAATTGCAAATAGAAATTTCTTAGCAGCTTCTGAGTAGCTCCAGACTTACTCAGCCATTGCGACCAGCTCAGTCCTTTTCGTTCCTGGTTTGATGTCACAAACACACCCAGCGTTTGCCCAACCACTCCCCCGTTTCTCCAGCCACTCCTGCGTTTTGCAACTAGAACGCCTGCGTTTTTTCGCACACTCCCATAAAACGGCCAGTTTCCGCCCAGAAACACCCACTTCCTGTCAATCACACTACGATCAGCACAGCGATGAAAAAGCTTTGTTATGCCGTGAGTAAAATACCTAACTTTTGTGTAAAATAACTAAGCGCATGCGCTCTGCGAACCTTGCGCATGCGCAGTAATCGACTAATCGCAGTATAGCGAAAATCGGCAACAAGCGAACAACTCGGAATGACCCCCATAGCTCTCTACAAACAGCTTGTCCGGAGGGAGCTGCTGGCTGCGCATGCTCAACCACAGCAGCTCCCTCCTTCTTCTTAGTGGCGCCTGTCTGCTGCAAGTCCCTGGGCTGGTATGTACAGTATAAATGTAGTACTGTACCTTATGTAAGTGTGTGTATGCAGTATGTATGTTTATGTGTATGTGTGTGTGTTTGTTTATTTATGTATGTGTGTGTGATTATCTATGTATTTGTGAACTGTATGTAAGTACGAATGTGTGTGTGCCATATATATATGGGATCAGTACGTAATCCCGCTGGACGGGATCCCGGCGGTCGAAATACCGACGCCGGAATCCCGACCACACAATCCCGACAGGGGTGGCGAGCGGAACGCAGCCCCTTGCGGGCTCACTTCGCTCGCCACGCTGCGGGCACGGTGCCTCGCTACGCTCGGCACACTATTATATTCTCCCTCTATGGGTGTCATGGACACCCACGGACGGAGAATATGTCGGGATTGTGGCGGTCGGGATTCCGGCGTTGGTATTTCGTTGGTTGACCGCTTCCCATATATATATATGTCCATATTAGTTGTCACAAATACAGGCGGCACTTCACGGACTTCAATAATAAGGTAATGAATTTATATGTGAAAAGACCAGAATGTTGTTTTTTCACATATAAATTCATTACCTTATTATTGAAGTCCGTGAAGTGCCGCCTGTATTTGTGAGCATGTTGATTGGTGAGAGACCTCTTCACACAAGCAAGTCTATTATATATATATATATATATATATATATATATATAGCAAACACTCATTCATACACTCTGTGGAATATATATATATATATATATATATACAGAATGTCCCGTCACTCATGTGTATATCTATATATATATATATATATATATATATATATAGCAGCTGGTATCGGATCGGCACTCTCCTGGATATAAATAAATTGCTCAGGTGCCTTCTGGAAAAATTCATGCAGATGAGTAACTGTAGTACAAACAGCGGCACTCAGAGACTGACACAGATGGATAGAGGTAAAGTGCTGGTGCTATTTATTCCATAAGACAGGCTAAGTGTTCCAACGTTTCGGGGCACGCAAGCCCCTTTGTCAAGGTGAGCCACTCTGTATTTGGCTCACCTTGACAAAGGGGCTTGCGTGCCCCGAAACGTTGGAACACTTAGCCTGACTTATGGAATAAATAGCACCAGCACTTTACCTCTATCCGGCTGTGTCAGTCTCTGAGTGCCGCTGTTTGTACTACAGTTACTCATCTCTATATATATATATATATATATATACAGTATATATATATATATATATATATATATATATATAAACAGTTACAGACCCGGCACTCCTAGGTGTATATCAATTTCAGCGCCCGGTGCCCTCTCCAGCAAAAGCAATTGCATGTATAGTTACGGATGTAAGCCTGAAGACGTTTTTTTTAATAAAACCGAAACGTTGCTATGACGGGGTGATGTCCTGTTTATGTGAATGAAGTCCTGTGAGTGCCGCTCTGATCCGTAACTATATATATATATATATATATATATATATATATATATATAGTGTTACATTTGGAAACCCCCCAAAGTAAATCCTGCGTTTGCCACTGGGTTTGTGCTCCGAAGGTTGAGAAAGTACCTGGCTTTCCTGAGTACATGGAATAGACTCTTCAGGAGCAGATATACACTCTGCAGCACAAGATACAGAGTTCCTAGACATGCTTATGTGAGATATATAAACACACACACACACACACACACACACAAAAATGCAGACACAGTTTCCCCCAGAGTACCTTCAGAGAGTCACAGAGTATAGGGAGTTAGCCACACAGCCCCCCAGTAGGCAATTAATACAATAAACGGCCAGCGCTGACTGAGTAACCTTAATAGGATTAAACAGTTATTATAACACTCTCCTCCCCTGTCTATAACACCCTGGTACCACAGAGGTATGCTGGAGTTATGTGGAGGGCAGCGCTTCCTGTCAGTGTCTCTTCAGTGTGATCTGCAGTGAGAAAATGGTGTTGGTGAGTACTGGATCTGCTCCGAGGAGAAACCCCGCCCCCTGTAATGGTGCGTCTTCCCACACTTTATAGATTATACTGGCCTGAGGTTTTATGCTGCTAACAGCGGGATTAGCCCCTGTTAGCATAGATAAACAGGGTATGTGCGCTGGCCCAGGCTACCCCTCACAGCGCCGTACAGCAAGTGCCGCTGACCCTTCCGGATCGCAGCCTCTTAGAGCTGTGCTCACACCATTGTGCCGCCATTCCCGCTGGCGACCCGCTTCCCGGGCCGCCGGCGTCATACTCTCCACTCTTCTATCTTCTGGCTCTGTTAGGGGGTGGCGGCCGTGCTGCGGGAGTGAGCGGTCGCCTCGTGGGCTTGCGATCAACAACCTCAGGAGCTCAGGGGCAGATTTATTAACCTTGGTGAAGTGATAAAGTGGAAGGTGATAATGCACCAGCCAGTCAGCTCTTAACTGTCATTATTCCAACCCAGCCTGTGACATGGAAGTTAGGAGCTGATTGGCTGGTGCTTTATCACTGTGTAATTTATCACTTCACCAGGCTTAATAAATCTGCACCTCAGTGTCCTGTCAGCGGAGATAGAGAACCATTAACTTCTAGAGTTGGTTCCTGCTCTCCCCCCTAAGTCCCACGAAGCAGGGAGGCTGTTGCCAGCAGCCTCCCTGTACCTAACACTATGAGAAAAATAATAAAACTAGAAAAACTCCTAGGAGCTTCCCTAGCTGTGACCGACATTTTCTAAACTGAGTCTGGTAGGGGCGGCATAGAGGGAGGAGCCAGCCCACACTATTAAACTCTTAAAGTGCCCATGGTTCCCAAGGGATTCGTCTATACCCGATGGTACTAATGTGGACCCCAGCATCCTCTAGGACGTAAGAGAAAACCTCTCCAACCAGCCCATAGCAATAAATCAGATGTGTTCTATTCATTTACTTGACTATACTAGATAAAAGCTAATTAGAATCTGATAGGTTGCTGTGGTGAACAACGCCAATTTTCAAACTTACTCATATGTGATAGATGAAGAATTTTGTGTAAACATAAGTGCGTGTGGGGAGGACATATGGGATTTTCACATATAATCCCCCAGCATTCTCCCCTTGTCACAAGTTTTCACTGCTATGATGTCTACTGGAGTAGAGAGCTCTGGTCATCACAGTATTTCCCACATATGCTGCACATTGTGGGAAGAAACTCTATGCAGAGTGCCCCTAACTGTCACTAATCATGATTCACCTCCTGGAACACTCTTTCTATCCCAATGAACCTTGTCATGAAATCAGTAATGCCCGCATTAAATAAATAGGCCACTTCCACTCAGCGAGCCCATTATTAAACTGTCAACTAAAACTAGCACACCTTGGGGGTAATTCAGAGTTGATCGCAGCAGCAAATTTGTTAGCAGTTGGGCAAAACCATGGCCCTCATTCCGAGTTGTTCGCTCGCTAGCTGCTTTTAGCAGCATTGCACACGCTAGGCCGCCGCCCTCTGGGAGTGTATCTTAGCTTAGCAGAATAGCGAACGAAAGAGTAGCAGAATTGCTAATAAATAATTCTTTGCGGTTTCTGAGTAGCTCCAGACCTACTCACAGATTGCGATCAGCTCAGTCCGTTTAGTTCCTGGTTTGACGTCACAAACACGCCCTGCGTTCGGCCAGCCACTCCCCCGTTTCTCCAGACACTCCCGCGTTTTTCCCTGACACGCCTGTGTTTTTTAGCACACTCCCGGAAAATGCTCATTTACCACCCAGAAGTGCCCCTTATCCGTCAATCATTCACCGATCAGCAGTGCGACTGAAAAGCGCCGCAGGAACACCAGCAAAACTGCTAAGTTTTTAGTTAAATAACTAAGCGCATGCGCCCTGCGTGCCTTGCGCATGCGCAATTAGCAACAAATCGCAGAATAGCGAAAATCGGCAACGAGCGAATAACTCGGAATGACCCCCCATATGCACTGCAGGGGGGCCTGATATAACATGTGCAGAGAGAGTTAGAATTGGGTAGTGTGTGTTCAAACTGAAATCTAAATTGCAGTGTAAAAATAAATCAGCCAGTATTTACCCTGCACAGAAACAAAATAACCCACCCAAATCTAACTCTCTCTGCAAATGTTATATCTGCCACACCTGCAGTGCACATGGTTTTGACCAACTGCTAACAAATTTGCTGCCGTGATCATCTCTGAATTACCCCCCTAATATGGAGATCCCACACTCTCATTAGCCCATAGAATATATTGCTATCTCAATCAACCCTACATTATGTTAATATCCCCCACATTTAATAGATATATAATATGTTATAAGTCCTCACATGCTGCTCGGTACACTACTATAAATAGTCCTCACATTGCATAAATAGCCCCCCCCCCCCCCCCCCCCCCCATCAGCCTCCACATTACACAAATACAATTTACTGCATTATATTAGTATCCCCTATCAATTCCCACATTTTTTCTACATTACACTAATCATTCCTACTAGCCCCACATTGCATTAGTAGCTCTTCTACATGCAGTAAACTTAATAGCTCACAGTACATTACATTCATACTGTTCCTCCAATATTATAATAATACCCCACAACCACCATTATCTTATCTGCAGAGCTTGAATGCTGTTATATATTAACTGCCTACTGCAGTGTCAGATCATAATTTACCTGGGGATGTTGAATGGAGACCACTTGTCAACAGCAGTTTTCACATCATTACAAAGATTGTCGGGATATCGAACCCTATGTAATAAGGAATTTGGCAAAGTTTCATTCAAAAACTGTTACTTAGCTTATTTTCCATTAACATTACAGAAGTACAGTACATTATGACTAGAGATATATTTGATAAGTAAAGTAGTAACACAGTCATTATTGGTAATATGCAGCTATTAATAGGTATGGATAGCATTAAAATGTTCTTTTCAGCCTTATTGACTCACTAAAGTCTTCAATGGATCCATCTAGCAAAAGAATGCATGGTGGAAAATTATGCGATTTAGATTTCTTTTTCTACCTGATGTCAAGTCTCACAGTGTGTATTTAATACACTATTCATTGCTAAGCTTGCTATAATGTATTGTGGCGATACTGGGTAATTAGCTTGTTAGAGGGGTGTATTGCTGCAGTGTCTAAGTGCTTAGTCCGGGTCCACACACAGCTTTTCCAGTCAATAAATGAAATAATGCTTTACTGCCCACAAAAATGAAAAGAAATATAACAAACAGCCTAGCCACTGTGTAGGGCACTATTTCACTGCTTGACCACTATCCCATAGGGCAGCTTGTCTGCATCACAACGTGACAGAGTCTTATAGTCTTTGCCTGCTACCTGCAGGGTAACACAGGGTCCAGCCTGGGTTGGCTGGCTGCCACAGCTCCAGAAGAGCAGTGTCAGAGGGTTAGGGCTCTCCCTGCATCTTAGGTCTGAACCCTGGCCGCCGGTCTATTTCACTCAAACTGCACCACCTTGACACTGTCTCCACTAGGCTGCCTCTACGTCTGGACAACCTAATTTTTGTTCCTTGAAGAGTGGATCCTTCCAGCCACACACTGAACAGCCTGTTATGAGAGCCACCCACCGCATCCAAGATCATCATCCAGGCTCTTTTTGCCTCATCTTCCATGTTCTGGAGTTTCCTTTTCTCCTAACTTTTTTCCTAACTTTATGGTACCACTTTGCTTTCTTTATGAAGCACTTAAGATTTATTCTTGCATACTGCATCAGGCATTAAGAATTTGAAGTAACTTACTTCATCTTCACTCTCGTCATCTTCATCAAAATACAGCAAGTTACTTTCCTTAGAATATCCTGCTTCAGACAAATAACAGCTTTTCCTTTGTTTCTTTTTATCTAAATAAAGGTTTTTCTTGCTTAAACCTCTTGGCCACCTTTTGGCCAACTTCTGCTTGTAACATCTTTAACCTTCAGCCTTGACGCGCTGTATTGGCTATTGGCATACTTCACTGGCAACTCATCTTCTTTCAAACAGCAACTATCATAACCAGCATCATAATCTTAAGACTTTGGCTTTATGTCAGAGGATGTACTGGTACTGCCACTCTCAGCGTCTGGATTCTCTTGTCCACATAATATGCTTGAATGTTTATTCCATTGATCCACAAACTTAATTTCATGATTTTGATAGCTACTGTATCTGCCACTACAATTAGGCTCACATACCTCGGATCTTCTTGAGCATCCACTGTTTGGGCCTTGAAAATATGAACAATTTCAACATGTTCCATCAGCACAGGTTGACATTCACTTTCCACAGATTTTCAGATTCTGTTTAGCTGGTTTACTTGCTTCAAACTTCACTTCGTCACTGTCAAATTCAGCAAATGTATTGCAAGTTCCATCCTGGTTGCACAAAGCCACCGTTTCGCATACAGGAGTATTCACAAGACTGTTAATTCTTTCTTTAAGGCTTTGCTTTCCACTGCAAAATTGTGTGATTAGGTCACATTCATATCACTCTGATAACATGGCGAGACCAGAGTCTCATCCTTGGAAGCCATCAATATCTCTGTAGGCTTCTGTATATATTGTTCCTTTGTCTCACAGGTCATATGGTCACCATCTGTATTTGTCAGTTCTATATCAGCAACTTTAGACATAGCTTTATTATCTGGAACTGGAACCTTTTTAGGAGACTTCGCTCCTTCAGACATAACAGTAAGCTGAATGCCACTACAAGGTACTTCACCCACTTTTTCAAGACATTCTTTTATGGAATTTCTCAGTTTTGATATTTCAGTCCCTTCTTGCACACTGTGACATTTAATGAGGACATCTTTATTGTCAAATTGATGTTGACAGATATTATCCTTATTGAATATCTTGCTTTGTTTGTCTGCTGTTAAATACACAAGTCACTTTGCATCAGTAATATATCATGCCAGCCTTTTCAGTATCAAAATGTAGTAACTGCTGCTTGAATTTATGTATTTCTGTCAGTCTAGATTCAGTGATGACATCAGATGCCATTTTGGGTCTAAAATACAATTTCAGAGTGTTATCCAATTTATTTTTCTCCTCTGTTTTTCCCACTTCCAAGTGAACTTTTTCTTGAGTTGCAGAGAGCTGCTCTTTCAGCTGGGTAATTTTTCCCATGGCACTGTCCAATTTCTCCTCAGACTATAGCATTATAAATAACAGAAGGAGGTTTGCTTATAATACACACATTTTGAAATGAGTGCTGAAGTAATTACATCAGAACCAGACAGAGGTGTAACTGTGGGAGGCGCCGGATTCCTGCCTCCCGTTCTGTGTATTAATTGATTTAAGTTAATTGACATTCACCGCTATCTCTTCCATGGCCGACTCCCCCACTAGTCCCTGCACTTTACAAGTCACACCCTCTTTATTATAGTTACATATTTTACAAGTGTCATACCCAGGATTAGAACCCATGACCTATTGCACTGAAAACATACACCTTACTGATGGAGCTATTTGCTCCTGTACAGGAAGCATGAGAATTCTAACTATATGAAGTTACTTCTCTGACAATGCTTGCTATGCAGGAGCAAGTAGCTTTATTAGTAAAGTGTCTGCCTTCAGTGTAACAGGTCATGGGTTCTAATCCTGGGTATGACTGTTTAGCAATGTTATGCATTCATAGGCCAGAAAATCCAGCACTTTTCTGGACTTGTGGGCAAGTGCATTGTCATGAAGGAGAAGGTCACCACGGTCGTTAGTTCTTTGACGCTGCCTGCACTTGTGGCAAGCAATGGTTGTAGTATTAGTCCCTGGCATACCAGTCCTCAGCTGTTGCGTGGTACAGTAGCTACATGACCAGTATTGGCCACACAAAGAGCCGCCATCTGTTTGGCCACACTGTTCTCACCTCTGAACTTCTGTGGCAGCACACCTCCAACTGGGGTCTACTTGGCCCACTGTTGTTTGGTCTCTGGGTCAAAGCTGTAGATACACGATTCATCACCACTGTTGATCTCCCAGACAGAATTTGAGCGACTGCCATCAAACCTGGCCAGCATGTTGTGACACCAAGTCAGTAAGAGGCACCCAGCGGGTGGTATTCAGCATGCCAGCCGGTATACTGAGCGCCGGGATCCCGTCACCTGACATACAACAACTATTCTCCCTCTTGGGGGGTCCACGACCACCCTGGAGGGAGAATAAATAGCGTGGCACGTGTAGCACTCCATCGTGTGGCAAGCTCAGCGAGCCCGGAAGGGGCTCATTTGCACTCCCCCAGCTTCTGGCATGCCAGCGGTCGGGATTCCGGAGCCTGTAGGCTGGGTGCCGGGATCCTGACCGCCGGCATAACATACTACACCCCACCCAGCATGTAGAAACCTTGCTCAAGCCAAGCTTTTCATGGAGTAGCAAGCAAATGGATCCCGATGAGATGCCTATTTGGGCCATGGTCACCCTGGCATCCACCTCATCTATGGTCCATCTCACAGCAACATTGTCCTCAGTGATAGCAGACATAGGTCAGCCGCAGTGCTCCTCATCTTCCAAGGACTATCTCCCACACCAAAATTCTGTAAACCACTCAAACACAGTGGTTCGGGACGGTGCTTCCTCCCCAAAAGCAGCCCGCAGTCAGTCAAAACTCTCCTGCTGTCACAGACCACTCTTGTAGTCATAGAGATCATGGCTTTCCAGTGGCCTCTCCTGAGCTCCAAAACAAGTTTGTGAAGGAAGTGAAAATGCTGACTTCTTTGGTGTGCAGTGCTGCTTACATACAGTTCTGTACCTTGACATTTCACAAAAACGTTTGTCAGCGATTGCAATACACAACCAGTCAGATTCTGTCTACTCCTCCTATGCACAGCAGAAATTTATTGCACACCCATCATTTTACAAATATTTACGTGTGATCTCCCTTTTCTGCATAGCTGATGCTTTTTAATGTTTTGCTTTGTGTTTCTTATTACCTGTGTTAATTATTTGAGTTTGACATGATCCTGGTTAAACTGATGTGCACTGTTGTTACCCTTGTTTGACTTTAGCAAGGTCAGTACCCACAACATTTTAACAAATTGATTTAAAAAAATCATAAAATAACCTGAAATGTTTATCTGTAGAAATCAAAAGGTAAAATAAATCAAATCCCATGGAAAATAATGCTGTTTATTTAAAAGTGATATAGTTGAAATATTTTCCAAAGAATGTTCATTGCTAGAAAGTTATTTTAAGAAAAAAACTGTTAATAACTTAGCACGTACAATATTTTGAATCCAATGAAGTATATTAGATGCCTCATAAATATGTATTCTTATATATGCCATCACACATGCACATGCGTTACTCAAATGGAATGTGTTATTTCTCCATATTAGGCAGTGTCTGTTTCTTGGAACTGAGAAAGGAAATTGTGGAATGAGAACTAATATCAGTGTGGATGAGATAAAACGTGGTCACATGGACTGTGTAAGTGTGGAATATATTATTGTATTTTACTGTCTTTGCAAATTATGTTCATTTGACAAATTTATATAAAGCTGACTCTTAGTATTAACAAAGATCAGTAAATTGATATGTCCTTACCTGTGCTGTATGTCATTCATCTCCTACTCATCTGTAAATACGGAATTTTGAAGTGAGTGGGATTAAAGCAACCAATAGCTAATCACAAGATGTTCCTTCTGATATAGTAGCATACCTCCCAACATGACCCTCTCCAGGAGGGACAGGATGCTCTGTTCCTGGGCTTCCCTCTTAATGTTTGATTGTTATCACCTGTGTTGAACTAGTTATTTGATAAGAAAGGAGTCTAACCACAGGTGATGGCAATCATTAATTAAGAGAGATGTCCAGGAGCAGAGCATTCCGTCCCTACTAAAGAGGGTCATGTTGGGAGGTATGTAGCAGGATGCAATGACCAGTTAAGTCTTTTGATTGTTTTAGTGACAGCATAGAGGGCTGAATGTGACAAGTGCAGTGTCATGGCGGGGGATACAAGCAAGCAGGACAGGGACACGTATCTGCTGATAATGAGCTTTTCCTATGCTAATACCTGAAAAGTGCATGAAATAGGATAATTTCTTGTGTGCTTGTTTCTCAGTTGTTTATGTGTGTTACCAGTACAGTATAACAAAAAAAGGTCAAGGGTAATGATAACTGCAAATGCTCAGAAAAAATATATATGTATATTTTGTTCTGCGCGCTTGTGGTTATCATTACCCTTGACCCTTTTTTGTTATACTTTTCCTGCTTGAGAGGTAAAGAGAACTCCTTTAAAGGTTTTTTTTACATTAGCTGTTTGTATGCGCACAAAGGGTCAGTTTTATGCTTACATTAATGCCAGTGGAAGTTGGGAACGCTTTAGCTATCAACAGAATCAGCAGAGTGTTGGCTACTTACGCGCTATGCACCTTAGCAGTCATTGACCACGCTCTGTGATTTTATGTGGTCTTCCGCTTTGTGGCTGATTTGCTGTTGTTCCTAAACGCTTCCACTTTCTAATAATATCACTTACAGTTGATGTGGATTATCCAGCAGGTATGAAATTTTACGAACTTATTGCAAAGGTGGCATCCTATCACAGTACCACTCTTGAAGTCACTGAGCTTCAGAATAATCCATTTTGTATCACAAATGTTTGTAAATGGAGACTAATTGGAACACCTAAATTCAATAATTAACAGGTGTGGCCAAATACTTTTGTCCATATAGTTTATCTGGTCTGATTGCTATACGGATCATTAAGGTATATGGGGAGGATTTCACCATGCTATTGTGTCTTCTGACTATGGGCCTAATTCAGACCTGATCGTAGATGTGCTAAATTTAGCACATCTATGATCAGTCACACAGACATGCGGTGGGATGTCCAGCACAGGGCTAGTCCGCTCCGCATATCAGGCCCGACCCCCGCACAAGTACAAAAGCATCGCACAACGGTGATGCTTTTGTACTGGAAGAGTAGCTGGCAGGAGCTACTCGTCGCTGTGAGGGTTGCAGTGGCTGCATGTAACGTCACGCAGCCACCGCGGCCCGCCCATCCCCCCCAACGGTCCGGGCACGCCTGCGTTGCTTGGACCGTGCCTTAAACAGCGGCCTAATGCCACTGACCTGCCACCTCCCGCACAGCGTATGCCTCTGCCTGTCAATTAGGCACTGGCACATGCGCAGTTCAGGCCTGGTCGCTGCGGTGCGAAAATGCACAGCAGTGATCAGGTCTATATTAGTCCTATATAAAGAGTTGTGTGAGAGACATATCCTCTGACTGAGAGGAGAGATACCTGCAGTAACACCTTGTATGCTATAAATGGTCCTTAGCACCTTTAGCAACAGACTTAGGGCCTTATTCATGTTTGTTTGCAAACCAAAAAAGTTAGCAATTGGACAAAACCATGTTGCACTGCAGGTGGGGCAGATGTCAAATGTGCAGAGAGCGTTAGATTTGAGTGCGGTGTGTTCAAACTGAAATCTAAAATGCAGTGTGAAACATAAAGCAGCCAGCATTTACTGTACCATGTACAGAAACAATATAAGCCACCTAAATATAAATCTCTCGGCACATGTTACATCTGCCCCACCTGCAGTGGAACATGATTTTGTCCAATTACTAACTTTTTTTGTTTGCTAACAAACCTGGATAACCCCCTTAGTCGTTTTTGATAAGAAGATTTCTGCAGCGGGGTACACTGGTATTCCACAGGGAATAACATCTGGGTGTAGAGTTGGTCCGAGGCACCAACAGGCTAAAAGCTTTAACTGTTCTCAGGATGCATAGCGCCGCCTCCTCTATATCCCCGCCTCCAGGCACTGGAGCTCAGTTTCTAAGTTGGTGTCTGCAGAGCAGGCAGCTAACAGGGAGGGCTGGGCTAGGCAGCCCTGAAAATAGCTTTTTGAAGAAAGACGACTTCAGGGGCCGCAGCACAGGCACTTAGAAGTGCTATATGTCATGCTGACATACCATGCGGCTCCCTCACCTCCCCCAGCGGCGCTGTATACTCCCACGCCCTGGTTGCCGGGTACTTACAGCGGAGAGCTACGTTTACTTCAGGCACACACTCGCCGCTGCTCTCCTGGATCGCGTGGCCGCATCTCCAGGAGGAGGTAAGAGGCTCTCTTAGACGGGACCCACTGAAAACGCGATCCAGCGCGGTCTCCAAGAGACGGACCGCACGTGCTGGCATGGACACTCTGGCCATACAGGGACCCCACTAGACCACCAGGGCAAGGGGCACAGGTCAGATTTCTTAAAATCCATTTCAATAGGCCCCGCAGTACCCAGGGGTGTGCGTTCAGGTGTATAGTGGCTATCAGGGCTTTTTGGGAGCTGAACCAGGTAATTATAGACCAGTTAGTCTTACATCTATAGTGGGGAAAGTATTGGAAGGTATTCTAAGGGACAGTATTCAAAAGTTCCTTGAAGCAAATAAGGTCATTAAAAGGAACCAACATGGATTTGTGAAGGACAGATCATGTCAGACCAACTTACTTGACTTATATGAAACAGTAAGTGCGATCCTGGATCAGGGTAAGGAGGTGGATATAATCTTTTTAGACTTTGCCAAAGCTTTCGACACTGTACCACACACGCGTCTTATCTACAAGCTACAAGAAATAGGGCTTGAGAGCAAAATATGCACTTGGGTCAGTAATTGCTTATGTAATAGGGAGCAGCACTTTGTGGTCAATGGATCATTTTCAAATTGGACTAAAGTACTAAGTGGTGTGCCACAAAGGTCTGTACTTGGACCACTTTTGTTCAACATTTTCATCAACGACCTAACAGTAGGTCTAGAGAGCATGGTATCAATTTTCGCAGACGATACCAAATTGTGTAAGGTTATAAATACGGAGGGGGATGCTGAGTCTCTTCAGATCGACTTAACTAAACTGGAAGCATGGGCAGCAAAATGGAGAATTAGATTCAACACAGACAAGTGTAAGGTAATGCATTGTGGGAGCAAGACCAAAAATAACACCTACATACTAAATGGGGTAATATTAGGGGATTCTGTACTGGAAAAAGACTTAGGGGTTCACACAGATAACAAATTAAGCAGCAGTACCCAAAGTAGGAGTGCAGCAAAGAAGGCTAATAAGATATTAGCATGCATAAAACAGGGAATTGATGCAAGGGACGAGAGTATTATACTGCCATTCTATAAGTCACTAGTAAGGCCTCATCTTGAATACTGTGTGCAATTTTGGGCACCATATTACAAAAAGGATATCCTGGAGCTAGAAAAGGTTCAGAGGCGGGCGACCAAACTAATCAAGGGCATGCAGACGCTGGAATACGAGGAAAGGCTTGCAAGGCTAGGCATGTTTACACTGGAAAAGAGGAGACTATGAGGGGACATGATCAACATCTACAAATATATAAGGGGTCAATACACACAGCTTGGGAGGGACCTGTTTTCTATAAGATCAGCACAGACAACACGTGGTCACTCGCTTAGGTTAGAGGAGAGGAGTTTCCGCACATTGAGGCGAAAAGGTTTTTTCACAGTAAGGACAATACGTGTTTGGAATTCCCTGCCTGAGAGAGTAGTAACTGCGGACTCAGTCAACACCTTTAAGAATGGGTTAGATAAATTCCTATTGGATAAAGATATTCAGGGTTATGGTGCGTAGGCACGCATTATAGTTAATATAACTAGTTCTAACATAAAAATAACTAGTCCTATAATAAGACTGCATAGGAGACCACAAATAGGTTGAACTCGATGGACAATTGTCTTTTTTCAACCTTAGTTACTATGTTACTATGTTACCCGGTGGAGAAGTCCAGCATGGGGATAATGCTCTGACCTGTAGCCCCTCCCCCAGCCCCAGGCGCCATTTACTGCAAATGTTCCCACCCTGGAGCTGCATCTCTCTCTCTCCCCCACTCCCTGTCAGCATTTGGGTGCCATTACACACAAGCTGAGCTGATTCTGGGACTGCTGGGCAATGTCTCCTCTGTAAAGCCGCCTGCATCTGCAGCACTGTGCAATTATAGGACACTTAATTATTCTACATGTCATTTAGACAGTGTTAGTTAAGAACAAGTGCATAACTTCATGGTTATTTAGTACAGGTGCCCTGTGATATACATCCAGTCTTTACTGTGCATTGTTATATCTGTATATTTACATAGCTTTACTTAGTAGTCCAGTTATTTAGTATTGCTAGTCCAGTGCAGTTTTAATGTTGTTTATAATAGTTTCTGCATTGTACATGTGACTGTGTGTGCCAATAGCTGCTGTGTGGTCTCTATTCCGTGTATCTCACACATATTGCTATCCTTATATTCTGTACCCTGAAGGGGGCTAAGTGCCTCAGGGTTCTCATATGATATAGTGTCTCACAGGATATACTACTTTGGTATTTTTCTCTGTGTGTTTCAGTCACCATTTACCTCTTTAATTTCCTGTTTGTGCTCTGCTTTGCAGTCACACTATACAGGGGATTTTTGTCAGGTATTTTGTCTGCTTTTATTGTACTATTACGCCCTAAGATTTCACTTACAAATAATGTCTGCTAAACAGGGTGGTAGATCCATGGCTGATCCTTCACAATGCAGTGTTGACGCCACGGATTGCTCAGAGGAAAACATTGCAGCTGAGGGTTCAGGTACTGGGGGTTCTATACCCTTCAGTCAGTCTGCAGCATCGGGGGCATACCAAGACCCACCTTGGGCTGCTTTCTCTAATTTACTGACTACGCTGGTAACTAGACTTGCGCCCCCTGTGGGACCTCCTGTGCCATTACAGCCACATATTGTCCCTGCAGTTAATCCGCCATGGGCAGATAATCTGTCCACTCAGTTACAGCAATTAAATCAGTCTTTGGCTAAACAAAAACCTAACCCTTGCCCGCCTAGGACCAAGGGGTCCTCTAAGCGGGCCATTACTTCCTTACAATCCACATGTTTCGGATACTTCATCCGATGAAGATGGCGCATATACTGACCCCTCAGACACTGATGCAGATGCTTCTGATGGGGAATCTATTACACAGGTGGATGTTACTGACCTCTTGGAGGCTATCAGACTGATTCTTCAAATTGATGATGAAGCAGAACCTCCAGGAACCTCAAAGAAACCTGATAAGTTCAAGCGTCAGAAGGTTACTAAATTAGTTTTAACCCATTCTGACCATTTGGTTGACATACGTCAGGAATCCTGGGAGTATCCAGGAAAGAAATGATCCCTGTCTAAGAAGATGCTAGCTAGTTATCCCCTCGCTGCAGAGTTAAGTAAAAATTGGGAAACACCGCCACCGGTGGACTCACAGGTCACGCGTCTGGTGGTGTCATCTGCTCTGCCTGTCACTACCGTCACCTCTCTGAAGGATCCAACGGATAAGCGTTGGGAGGGTTGCTTGAAGTCTATTTACACTCTTGTAGGAGCTGTGCATAGGCCCACTATTGCGGCTTCTTGGGCTGCAATAGCTATTGAAGCCTGGGATCAGGAAGTTGAAGCGGAACTACCGTCTGATTTTCCTGATAATGCTAGACAGTGTCTTTCATATATTATTACAGCCTCTCATTATATTCAGGAGACTGCATCTGATGCTGGTGTCCTGGCGGTCTCTGGTTGCGGTCCTGGTCTGTAGATCTGGACTCTAAAAAGACCTTGGAGGTGATCCCCTTTAAGGGAAACATCCTTTTTGGGGAAGATTTCAACAAGATTGTTGCTGACTTAGCATCCGCTAAGACTGCCTGTCTGCCTAGTACTAATCCTT
Source organism: Pseudophryne corroboree (assembly GCF_028390025.1). Taxonomy (NCBI): domain Eukaryota; kingdom Metazoa; phylum Chordata; class Amphibia; order Anura; family Myobatrachidae; genus Pseudophryne; species Pseudophryne corroboree. The sequence goes on along the minus strand of NC_086447.1, from coordinate 636,322,761 downwards.
CGGCTCTGAAAGTTAAAAGTACTTCCTTTCGCTCCTTTCGACCTCCAAGTAAAGCAAAGGGTTAGGCGTACCCAAAACAGGCTCGCACTTCCAAATCCACTAAGGCCAAACCAAAACGTTCCTGGGCTGCCCGTCAGCCTGCTTCCAAAACAGACAAGCCTGCTGCATGACAGGGTGGGCCTCCTCCTGGGGGACTCCAGGGTGGGAGGCCGACTTCTGCACTTTGCTCAGGTATGGTTACAGACCACTTCAGACGCCTGGGTAAAGGAAGTCGTCACTCACGGATACGCCATCTCTTTCAAGAAATGTCCCCCTCGCCAGTTTTGCTCAACAAACATCCCTTCAGATCCGGTAAAAGCAAAAACTCTCCATTTGGTGGTAGAATCCCTCCTGGACACCGAAGTGATAGTGCCGGTGCCTCTGGCTCAGAGAGGCAGGGGGTACTATTCAACGTTGTTCCTAGTTCCGAAACCGAATGGGTCTTCCCGACCCAATCTCAACCTCAAGTCTTTGAACAAATTTGTGAAAGTTTCCAAATTCTGTATGGAAACTCTTTGCTCTATTGTTCTGGCCTTGGAGCCCATGGACTATATGGTGTCCCTGGACATACAGGATGCTTGCCTGCATATACCTATTGCCATGTCGCATCAGCAATACCTGCGGTTTGCTATTGGCAACCTACATTTTCAATTCCAGGCCTTACCTTTTGGTCTGACCACAGCTCCGAGAATCTTCACCAAGGTCATGGCGGTCATGACGGCTATGCTCCGCCGTCAGTGTATCAGCATCCTGCCGTATCTGGACGACTTGTTGATCCTGGCGAACTCTCCAGAGGTTCTCCTCCGTCATCTGGAACTGACGGTCCAATTCCTGCAATTCCACGGGTGGCTCATCATCTGGAAGAAATCCTCACTGGTCCCTGCTCAGAGCATGGTGCACCTGGGGGCATTTTTGGATATCCACAACCAACGGTTGTTCTTGTCTCCGGAGAAAGTCCTGAAACTTCAGGACAAGATAAGATGCTTCCTATTTCGCCCACGTGTGTCGATACACTCAGCGATGCAAGTACTAGGCCTCATGGTGTCGGTTTTTCGACATGGTGGAGTACGCTCAATTTCATTCCCGCCCTCTGCAGAGTTTAATCCTTTACAGATCGGGACTCACATGATCTCCTTGACTCCGGAGGTTCGCCTGTCACTGACCTGGTGGCTACAGGACCAGCAATTGAGCAGCGGTCGTCTCTTCTGGATCTTTAACTGGGACCTTCTAATGACGGATGCCAGTCTGCGGGGGTTGGGGTGTGGTGTTCGAGCAACACTCTCTTCAGGGTCGATAGACCTGGGAGGAATCTTTCCTCCCGATAAACATTCTGGAGTTGCGGGCAGTGTTCAATGCTTTGAAACTGGCCCTGCCTCTGGTACAGAACAAGCCTGTTCAAGTACAGTCGGACAACGCCACCATGGTGGCGTATTTAAATCATCAAGGAGGCATTCGAAGCCGCATGACAATGATAGAAGTGTCAAAGATTCTTTGTTGGGCGGATAGCCATCTGCCAGCCATATCAGCAGTGTTCATTCCGGGGGTCCTCAACTGGGAAGCGGACTTTCTCAGTCATCAGGACGTACACACCGGAGAGTGGAGCCTTCATCCAGAAGTATTTCAACTGCTAGTGGACAAGTGGGGCCTTCCAGATGTAGACCTTATGGTGTCTCCACACAATCACAAGGTTCCGGTTTTCGGAGCAAGGACAAGGGATCCTCAAGCAGCGTTCGTGGACGCACTGGTTAATTCCATGGAACTTTCGGCTGCCATACGTGTTCCCTCCAGTGTCACTCCTGCCCAGGGTAATAAGGAAGTTCAAGCAGGAAGGAGGATTACTACTTCTAATTGCTCCAGCGTGGCCCAGACGGCATTGGTTCTCATACCTGCAGGGTCTTTTGATAGAGTGTCCTCTTCTACTTTCGAAACGCCCAGACCTCCTCGTTCAGGGCCCTTGTGTCAACCAGGATCTGGCCCGACTGGCTTTGATAGCATGGCTCTTGAAGCTTCAATTCTGAGGGCCAAGGGATTTTCTGAGGCGGTCATTCACACTATGTTGATAGCCCGTAAACCGGCTTCGGCTCGGATTTATTATAGGGTCTGGAATTCTTACTTCACCAGGTGTGCAGCTAAGAATTATGATGCGTACAAGTTCAGTACTGCCAAACTTTTGGCTTTTCTGCAACAGGGCCTAGACTTAGGCATTTCGTTTGGCCTCCCTCAAGGTTCATATTTCGGCCTTGTCGGTGTGGTTTCAGAGAAAAATTGTGCCTGACGTTCATACTTTCACTCAGGGTGTTTTACGGATTCAACCTCCCTATGTTCCTCCTGTGGCTCCTTGGGATTTGTCGGTTGTTCTGGATGCCCTACAAGATTCTTGAGTCTGTTGACCTTAAGTGGCTTACTCTTAAGGTCTTGTTTTTGCTGGATATTGCCTCTGCTAGACGGGGTTCAGACTTGGGTGCCTTGTCCTGTCAGTCACCCTTTCTGATTTTTCACCGTGACCGGGTGGTTCTTAGAACTCGCCCTGGTTTTATGCCTATGGTGGTGTCATCTTTCCATCTTAACTAAGAGATTGTGGTTCCGGCCTTTACCTCTCCTGGTTTTTCCTCCAAAGAGCAGTCTTTGGATGTGGTATGGGCTCTCTGTATTTATGTGAAGAGAACAGCTTCGCTTAGGAGATCTGATTCTCTCTTTGTTCTTTTTGGTTTTCACAAACGTGGCTGGCCTGCTAATAAGCAGACTTTGGCCAGATGGATTAGAATGGTGATTACACATGCTTATGTACAGGCTAGCCTTCCAGCTCCTGCTACCATCCAGGCCCATTCTACTCGGTCTGTTGGACCTTCTTGGGCGGCCCGCCGTGGTGCGACCCTTGAACAATTGTGCAAGGCGGCTACGTGGTCCTCAGTGAACACATTCATAAGGTTCTATGCCTTCAATACTTCTGCCTCCCAGGATGCCTCCTTTGGACGCCGGGTTCTTGTGCCCGCTAAAGTGTGCCCCCTCCCATGAGGAACTGATTTAGGACATCCCGATGTTATTCCCTGTGGAATGAGATAGTGATAGTTTTCTGCGCTTGAATTGAGCTGCTTAGTTTTAATCAAAAGGTGATTGGTACTAAAGGTATGACTAAGTGCTATGGTGATATATGGTGAGTACTATGATGGATTTAGGAAAATGTGTGTTGGCTTGTGGAGGGAGGAAAGGGAAAAAAATAGAGGAAAGAAAGAGAAAAGAAAAAAAGGAAGAAAAAAGGGGAGAGGTGGAAGAAACAAGGAGAGAGAAAAAAATCAAAAGAGAGAAGGAGGGAAAAATAGGATTTTGATAACCTACCGGTAAATCCTTTTCTCCTAGTCCGTAGAGGATGCTTGGGACGACATCAAGACCATGGGGTATAGACGGGATCTGCAGGAGACATGGGCACTCCAAAGACTTTTCATTGGGTGTGAACTGGCTCCTCCCTCTATGCCCCTCCTCTAGACCTCAGTTGTAGGAACTGGGCCCAGGGAGACTGAAATTTTGAGGAAAGGTATTACTTAACTAGTGGTGAGATATCTACCAACTCACACCCTCAACCATGCCGCACACATGGCATTCAACATAACACACGCCAACAGGCATGAACTAAATGCAGCAACATGCTGAAACCAAGATAACACAACTTGTGTAACTGTAATAACTAAACTGCAGGTAAAGTACGCACTGGGACGGGCGCCCAGCATCCTCTACGGACTAGGAGAAAAGGATTTACAGGTAGGTTATCAAAATCCTATTTTCTCATACGTCCTAGAGGATGCTGGGGATGACATCAAGACCGTGTGGTCTATACCAAAGCTCCAGTACGGGCGGGAGAGTGTGGATGACCCTGCAGCACCGATTGACCAAACTTTAGGTCCTCATCGGCCAAGGTGTCAAACTTGTAGAATTTTGCAAATGTGTTTGACCCTGACCAAGTAGCTGCTCGGCAAGGTTGTAATGCCGAGACCCCCCGGGCAGCCGCCCAGGAGGAGCCCACCTTCCTAGTAGAATGGGCCTTCACTGACATCGGTAACGGCAATCCAGCCGTAGAATGAGCTTGCTGAATCGTACCTCTGATCCAGCGCGCAATAGTCTGCTTGGAAGCAGGACACCCAATCTTGTTGGGAACATACAGGACAAACAAAACCTCTGTTTTCCGTATTCGAGCTGCTCTAGCGACATAAATCTTCAAAGCTCTAACCACATCTAGGGACTTTGACTCTGCCCTATCTTCATGGAAGATCAGGTAAGCGCTCCTGTGAGACAAGGCCCCCAATTCAGACACCCGCCTTGCTGATGCCAACGTCCAAAGCATCACCACTTTCCAAGTGAGAAACTTCAACTCTATTTCTTGTAGAGGCTCAAACCAACCCGATTGAAGGAACTGCAACACCGCATTAAGGTCCCATGGTGCCACTGGAGGCACAAATGGAGGCTGGATGTGCAGAGCCCCTTTCACGAACATCTGAACTTCTGGAAAGGAGGCCAATTGTTTTTGAAAGAAAACTTATAAAGCCGAAATCTGGACCTTGATTGACCCCAATCTAAGGCCCGCATCCACACCAGCCTGCAGTAAATGGAGAAAACGTCCCAACTCAAACTCTTCCATAGGAGCCTTCTTGGATTCACACCAAGACACATATTTTCTCCAAATACGGTGGTAATGTTTAGACGTTACTCCTTTCCTGGCCTGAATAAGAGTGGGAATGACTTCCTTGGGAATACCCTTTCGGGCTAGGATCCGACGCTCAACAGCCATGCCATCAAACGTAGCCGCGGTAAGTCTTGATACACACACGGTCCCTGCTGTAGAAGGTCCTCTCAAGGAGGAAGAGGCCGATGATCTTCTATGAGCAACTCCTGAAAATCTGGATACCATGCCCTCCTTGGCCAGTCTGGGGCAATGAAGATTGCTCAAACTCTTGTTCTTATTATTATTTTGAGAACTTTTGGAATCAGTGGAAGTGGAGGGAAAACATATACCGACCGAAACACCCACTGGGTCACCAGTGTATCCACTGCCATTGCTTGAGGGTCTCTCGACCTGGAACAACATCTCTGAAGCTTCTTGTTTAAACAAGATGCCATCATGTCTACTTGAGGAACTCCCCAAAGACTCGTCACCTTTGCGAAGACTTCTTGGTGGAGGCCCCACTCTCCTGGATGGAGATCGTGTCTGCTGAGGAAGTCTTCTTCCCAGTTGTCCACTCCCGGAATGAAAATTGCTGACAGAGCTCTAACATGTCTTTCTGCCCAGGGGAGAATCCTTGTCACCTCTGCCATTGCCGCTCTGCTTTTCGTTCCGCCCTGCCTGTTTATGTACGCGACTGCGGTTACATTGTCTGACTGGGTCTGCACGGGATCTTGAAGAAGATGTACCGCTTGTAGAAGGCCGTTGTAAATGGCTCTCAATTCCAGAACGTTTATGTGAAGGCAGGCTTCCTGACTTGACCATTTTCCTTGGAAGCTTTCCCCCTGTGTGACAGCTCTCCAGCCTCGGAGACTTGCATCCGTGGTTATTACGACCCAGTCGTGAATCCCAAACCTGCGTCCCTCTAGTAGGTGAGAACTGTGTAGCCACCACAGGAGCGAAATCCTGGCTTTGGGGGACAGGATTATTTTCCGGTGTATGTGTAGGTGGCATCCGGACCATTCATCCAACAGGTCCCACTGGAATACTCTGGCATGAAATCGGCCAAACTGTATAGCCTCGTAGGCCGCTACCATTTTCCCCAACAACTGAATGCATTGATGGATCAACACGCTTGTTGGGTTCAATATTTGTTTGACCATTTTCTGGATTTCCAGAGCCTTTTCCACTGGAAGAAATACTCTCTGAACTTCTGTGTCCAGAATCATCCCTAAAAAGAACAATCTTGTCGTCGGTTCCAACTGCGACTTTGGAAAATTCATGATCCAACCGTGTTGTTGGATTATTGACAGGGAGAGTGCGATGTTCTGCACCAACTGTTCCCAGGATCTCGCTTTTATCAGAAGATCGTCAAGATAAGGAATTATATTGACTATTTTTTAACGAAGGAGGACCATCATCTCCGCCATCACCTTGGTGAATACCCTTGGTGCCGTGGAGAGTCCGAACGGCAACGTCTGAAACTGGTAATGGCAATCCTGTACTGCAAATCTCAGATAAGCTTGGTGAGGAGGATAAATGGGAACATGAAAGTAAGCATCTTTTATGTCTACTGACACCGTGAAGTCCCCCTCTTCCAGACTGGAAATTACTACCCTCAGGGATTCCATCTTGAACTTGAACCTTTTCAGGTAGAGATTCAGATTTTCAGGTTTAAAATCGGTCTGACCGAGCCGTTCGGCTTCGGAACTACGAAGAGGCTTGAATAAAAAAAAACCTTCTCCTTACTGTGCCAAGGGTACCAGGACAATGACCTGATCCTGACATAATTTTTGAATTGCCGTTGTTACTGCCTCTCTTCCCGGAAGAGAAGCTGGCAAGGTCGATTTGAAAAATCGGCATGAGGGGACATCTTGAAACTCTAGTTTGTACCCATGGGACACTATTTTTAAGATCCATTGGTCCAGGCCAGATTGAATCCAGATTTGGCTGAATAGTTTCAGACGTGCTCACACCCGAGCGGACTCCCGCAAGGGAGCCCCAGCGTTATGCTGCAGATTTGGCAGAAGCAGGGGTGGACTTCTGCTCCTGCGATCCGGGAGATGCTGTGGATTTCTTTCCTTTTCCCCTTCCCCTACCTGCAAAAAAAAAAGGGGAGACCTTTGGCCTTTTTGTATTTGTTGGCCAAAAGGACTGTATGTGAGAGTGATGTGACTTTTTCGCCGGTGTAGGAGCATAAGGCAAGAATGTCGACTTACCTGCAGTAGCCGCCGGGTCTAATGCATCCAGCCCATCACCAAACAAGGCCTCACCTTTATACGGGAGAGCCTCCATATTTTATTTTGGAATCTACATCAGCATTCCACTGGCGAATCCACAACGCCCTCCGAGCCGATACTGCCATGGTAGCGGTTCTTGATCCCAAGAAACCAATATATTTCATGGATTCTAGTACGTACGCAGCAGCGTCTTTGATATGACCTAACGTTAGGAGTATCTCGTCTCCATCTATTGTGTCAATGTCTAATGACAAGTTTTCTGACCACTTTTCAATAGCACTACTCACCCACTCACAGACAATGGTAGGCCTGAGTAGTGTCCCATTGGCCACATCAATAAATCACCTCACTCACTTGTGGTCTGTCGGCTCCTTAAGTGAAGCCATTCCAGGCGCAGGGAGAAACACCTTTTCTCTTTTATGACAGGGCCCTGTCTAAAATGCGGGGTGACTCCCACCTTTTTTGGAAAAAGTAAGCTGCCTGAATTCCTTTTGGGAATCTGAAATTACTTTTCAGGTTAAATCAGACCTATGTGGAGGGAAAATTACATTACTTCTTTACTAAAGTAAACCCTCTCCTTGTGGTAAAAGAGGGGGCTTCGTAACTTCTAACACCTCCTTTATAGCTAAAACCTGTTTTGAATGCTTTTTTGCTAACTTAGGACCTATTCCCCTGGAATCACTAGTGTCGACACAGGAATCAGAGTCCGTGTCGGTATCAGTTTGTACTACTTGTGCAAATTTGTATGTGACCCAGAGGGGTACCTGTGGATGAAAGGCAGAACTATTAAAAATCACATCTTCAACAGATTATTTTCATTTTCTGTATGAGATTCAGTCCAACCTCTTACTAATATGGGCCCTCATTCCGAGTTGATCGGTCGCAAGGCGAATTTAGCAGAGTTACACACGCTAAGCCGCCGCCTACTGGGAGTGAATCTTAGCTTCTTAAAATTGCGACCGATGTATTCGCAATATTGCGATTACTAACTACTTAGCAGTTTCAGAGTAGCTTCAGACTTACTCTGCCTGTGCGATCATTTCAGTGCTTGTCGTTCCTGGTTGACGTCACAAACACACCCAGCGTTCGCCCAGGCACTCCCACCGTTTCCCCGGCCACTCCTGCGTTTTTTCCGGAAACGGTAGCGTTTTCAGCCACACGCCCCTGAAACGCCGTGTTTCCGCCCAGTAACACCCATTTCCTGTCAATCACATTACGATCGCCGGAGCGATGAAAAAGCCGTGAGTAAAAATACTTTCTACATAGCAAAGTTACTTGGCGCAGTCGCAGTGCGAACATTGCGCATGCGTACTAAGCGGATTTTCATTGCGATGCGATGAAAAATACCGAGCGAACAACTCGGAATGAGGGCCATGATTCACACTATCATGTAACCTTTCACCCAGTCAGGCTCTTGGTGTCATATTACACCTCTGTGTCCCTAACACGTCTCCCCAGAGTTCCCTGCCACAAACATGTCACACACGTGCAGAACCACACCACAGACACTCCGGGATTTATAGGGGACAGACCCACAGTAAAATCTGTCAGAGGGACACAGATGGGATTTGCCAGTTCACAACCCAGCGCCAGTAACACAATGTCTGTGAACACAAAATACCCACTGACATTCAGCGCTTTTATAATGTTAATCACACAATTATATAGCACCAAATTCATTGTGCCCCCCCCCTGTTTTGCACCCTGATACTTGTTCAGTAGTGGAGGAGGACCAGTATTGTCTCTGCAGCCTGAGGAGAGAGAAAATGGTGCTGAGCAGTGTGCTGGCTGACTGAGGAGGAAGCTCCACTCTTCAATGGTGTGTTTCTCCTCAGCTTTTATGAGGTAATTTTTTATACTGGTGGGGGTAGGACTGTGCCTCAGCAACTTATGCCCCTTATTTATGCCAGTTTCCATAGGTTTCATGCTGCCCAGGGCGCCCCCCCCCCCCCCCCCGCGCCCTGCACCCTGCAGTGCCTGTGTATCTGTGGGCAACATGGCGTGCTGCGCTCCCGCCAGCCGCGCGGTACCTTTAGCCGTCACTTTCTTGAATGAAGATCTGTCTTCTAACACTCACCTGTCTTCTGACTTTTGGCTCTGTGAGGGGGGTGACGGCGTGCTGTGGGAGTGAGCATCTAGGCACGGTTAGCGTTCAGTTCCCTTCAGGAGCTAATGGTGTCCTGTCAGCCAGAAGCAGAGCCATGAAACTCTTTAGGAAGTTGGTTCCTACTTCTGCCCCCTCAGTCCCACGAAGCAGGGAGTCTGATGCCAGCAGATCTCCCTGAAAATAAAAAACCTAACATAAGTCTTTTCAGAGAAAGTCAGTAGAGCTCCTCAGAGAGCATCCAGTCGACCTGGACACATTTCTAAAACTGAGGTCTGGAGGAGGGGCATAGAGGGAGGAGCCAGTTCACACCCAATGAAAAGTCTTTGGAGTGCCCATGTCTCCTGCGGATCCCGTCTATACCCCATGGTCTTGATGTTGTCCCCAGCATCCTCTAGGACGTATGAGAAATGCTGTGAATGCAGCTGGAAAAGAAAATGGAAAGGAGGACGTTAGCATTAATTAAAAATATAAAAAATATAAAAATTTATTATATATAAAAAAGGGTCTGGTGGCCCGATGTTCACAGCCCCTTTGGTTATTTGTGTGTGGAGCTGGTTGGAGATAATGAAGTCCCGCTTTGTAGTGTCCAAATAGCACTTTCCAAGAGCACTCTTGGAAAGTGCTATTCGGACACTACAAATGTCCTCCTTTCCATTTTCTTTTCCAGCTGCATTCACAGCATTTTCCCTCCTTCCCTCCTTCTTTTTTTTTTTTTTTTCCTTTCCTTCTTTTCTTCCTGCACAAGCCAACACACATTTTCCTACATCCATCATAGTACTCACCATATATCAACATAGCGCTTAGGGGTCATTCCGAGTTGATCGTAGCTACGCTAAATTTAGCACAGCTACGATCATCTTTCCTGACATGTGGGGGGACGCCCAGCACGGGGCTAGTCCGCCCCGCATGTCAGTCCGGCTCCCCTCGCAGAAGTGCAAAGGCATCGCACAGCGGCGATGCCTTTGCACTTCAGGAGTAACTCCCGGTCAGCGCAGCTTTAGCGTGCTGGCTGGGAGCTACTCCTTGGCCTGCAGCGGCTGCGTATGACATCACGCAGCCGCTGAGGCCTGCCCCCCATTCGGTCCGGCCACGCCTGCCCCCCTTAGTTATTCCCTGTGGAATACCAGTGTACCCGCTGCAGACAAGGAGATTTATGGTAAGAACTTACCGTTGTTAAATCTCTTTCTGCGAGGTACACTGGATTCCACAGGGCGCCCACCCTGACGCACTTATCTTCTTTGGGTTTGTATGGCATTAGCCGCTGGTACCTTCTCCTGTCGTGAGAATGTAGTTGTATGTGGCTATTAACCGTCATTCTTACCTGCTACCAGAGGCGGATTGGCCACAGTGTTTACAGGGAAGATTCCCGGTGGGCCGACGCACCCGTGGGGCCTGTTTTGTTTGAGGACATGTGGTCCTTTTTATAGATATAATGAATAAGATGCAAAATAATTTGCATATATGAAAATGACTTTGCCACTTAGCCTGTGATTGCAGATGATCTAGTGCATGGGTCTTCAACCTGCGACCCTCCAGCTGCTGTGGAACTACACATCCCAGCATGCCCTGCCTCAGTTTTAGCATACCTTAATAGCAAAACTGTGGCAGGGCATGCTGGGATGTGTAGTTTCACAGCAGCTGGAGGGCCACAGGATGAAGACCCATGATCTAGTGTATGCTCTGTCTGCCTGCTTGGCTGACATATAAGATTGAGTGAATAGTGATTGGGATACTGTTGGTGTAATAAGCAAGAAAATATATCTTTCTAAAGAATGATATAGTTTCCTAAATTCTGAAGGTGTATCATATAATGTGCTCATAATATTTAATTTTATTTCTTTTTAACTTCCCCCTTGATGCTGGACATGCCCACTATCTGGAAAGTCTTGGGGGGAGGGTGCTGCTGCAATGGCCCATGGCTAGACCTTACACCTCTGGTGCTGCCCATGTGGGGCCACTAGTACAAATTTTTCCAGGGCCGCTTTTTGTTCCCAATCCGCCCCTGCCTGCTACTGCATTGGACTAGTTAACAAAACTGAGCTCCAGTGCCTGATATAGAGGAGGCGGCGCTATGCATCCTGGGAACAGTCAATTCTTTTAGCCTGTTGGTGCCTCGGATCAAGATCCAACGCTACACCCAGATGTTATTCCCTGTGGAATCCAGTGTACCGCGCAGAAAGAGATTTAACAATGGTAAGTTCTTACCATAAATCTCCTTTTCTGTATTCATGCAAACATGCTGCACTTTTTTACACCAAAAGTTTCACTTATCATACTATTTTGCTTTAATATTGGAGATATAGGAGGTAATTCTGAGTTGATCGCAGCAGGAACTTTGGGGGTAATTCCAAGTTGATCGCAGCAGGAAAGTTTTTAGCAGTTGGGCAAAACCATGTGCACTGCAGGGGAGGCAGATATAACATGTGCAGAGAGAGTTAGATTTGGGTGGGGTGTGTTCAAACTGAAATCTATATTGCAGTATAAAAACAAGCAGCCAGTATTTGCCCTGCACAGAAACAATATAACCCACCCAAATCTAACTCTCTCTGCAAATGTTATATCTGCCACGCCGTTCAGTGCACATGGTTTTGCCCAATTGCTAACAAAGTTCCTGCTGCGATCAACTCAGAATTACCCCCTTTGTTAGCAGTTGGGCAAAACCATGTGCACTGCAGGGGGGGCAGATATAACATGTGCAGAGAGAGTTAGATTTGGGTGGGTTATTTTGTTTCTGTGCAGGGTAAATACTGGCTGCTTTATTTTTACACTGCAATTTAGATTGCAGATTGAACACACCCCACCCAAATCTAACTCTCTCTGCACATGTTATATCTCCCTCCCCTGAAGTGCACATGGTTTTGCCCAACTGCTAACAAAAATCCTGCTGCGATCAACTCAGAATTACCCCCAAAGTTCCTGCTGCGATCAACTCAGAATTACCCCCATGGCTGCCAGCAATTGTGTATCTCCATGTTCCAGCACACACTGGCAACCATTGACAGTAGGGGCATGCTGGTACTTATTGAAAGTGTAACGCCAGGGATGTATTCCTTTACATGTACCTACCTTAAGCTACCCCATTGAAGACCTTTACAGATACTACTTTTTTGACATTGGGGAGCCCAATGCTTAAAGTGGTCCTAAAGAAGCGGTAGAACTCACACACACACACCCCCACCCCCCACCCCGTGATGTTAGTGTAGTAGAATGCTTAATATTTGTTGACACTCCCTTACTAATCTGTGTAAGCCTGAATCTTCAGTGAGGACCAGGGGGATGCTGGGAAGTGGGTGGTCCAGTGTGCAGGGTGCCTGGAGTTGGTATAGAGGGAATAAACAGCACAGCAGTGAACTCACATGTCTCTGTGTACTGATGACTGGATTTACAAACGTATGAACAAAACACCACCTTCCTTCCCTGTGGGTGCCACCTCACTAGCCCCTCCCCATTTTACCCACCTGACATATGCCACACCCCTAGCCCTTCCCCTTCTTGCAAAACATTAATCATTTGCTGCTCTATTTTGTCAGTCCCTCCATTAGCTGTATGTTATCGATTTGCATATAAAATACTTCTGCTGACACATAATTTTATTAACATAACAACATCAACATACATCTCTCCTCTTATCTTACAATATCTCCCAGTTTGCCCTTCCGTTATGTCTCCTCCTGGCACAGCTCACCCCCGACACAGCTAACCCACTGACACAGCTCACCCCCTGGACCACTTATCCCCGACACAGCTCTCCCCCTGACACCATTTATCCCTGACACAGCTCTCCCCTGACACAGCTCACCCCATAACACAGCTAACCCCCTGACACAGCTGTCCCCCTGACACCACTTATTCTGACACAGCTCTCCCCCCTGACACAGCTCGCCCCCTGGTCCACTTATCCCTGACACAGCTCTCCCTCTGACACAGCTCACCCCCTGGACCACTTATACTCGACACAGCTCTCCCGCTGACACCTCTTATCCCTGACACAGCTGTCCCCCTGATACCACTTATCCCTGATACAGCTCTCCCCTGACACAGCTCATCCCCTGACTCAGCCTACCCCCTGACACAGCTGTACCCCTGACACCACTTTTTATGACACAACTCTCCCACTGACACAGCTCACCCCCTGGACCACTTATCCCTGACCAGCTCTCTCCCTGACACAGCTCACCCCCTGGATCACTTATCCCTGACACAGCTCACCCCCTGACACAGCTCATCCACTGTAACAATTCTCCCCCTGGACCACTTATCCCTGATACAGCTCTCCCCCTGGTACAGCTCACCCACTTACACAGAACCCCCCTGGACCACTTATCCCTAATGTAGCTCACCTCTTGGCACTGCTCAACCCCTGACACAGCTCACACCCTGAATCTCTTATCCCTGATACAGCTCACCCTCTGACACAGCTCAACCACAGGCACAGCTCACCCACTGACACAGCTCCCCCCCCCCCTCCAGACCACTTATCCCTGATACAGCTCACCCCCTGGACTACTTATCCCTGACACAGCTCCCCCCCCCCCCTCCAGACCACTTATCCCTGATACAGCTCACCCCCTGGACTACTTATCCCTGATACAGCTCACCCCCTGGACTACTTATCCCTGATACAGCTCACCCCCTGGACTACTTATCCCTGATACAGCTCACCCCCTGGCACAGCTCTTCCCCTGACACAGCTCACCCCCTGGACCACTTATCCCTGATACAGCTCACCCACTGACACAGCTCATCCCTTGGCACAGCTCTCCCCCTGACACAGCTCCCCACGACACAGCTCTCCCCTGACACAGCTCACCCCCTGGCACAATTCACCCCCTGACACAGCTCACCCCCTGGACCACTTATCCCTGATATAGCTCACCCCTCATGTGTATCCCTCTTGCAGCAGGTCTTCCCTAATGTTCACCCTCCCCCCTCCTTCCAGTGTATGTTCTTGCATGTGACACCCCCCAGTGTGTCTACCCTTGTGACCCCCTCTTTCTTACTTTTTTTTTGCGCTCCAGTACACAGCATCCACGTGGGTCTCTTCTCACATCTCTAGCGGCTCCTTTGTGCACAGCAGGGTAGATGAAGGTGCTGCACCTCCCACACTGACAGAGGAGACATGCGGTGCTAGGAGGCGGGTGGCGCTAGGAAGAGGAGACAGGCTGCGCTAGGCAGGTCAACAAGAAACTGCCTCTACAAAATGGCTGGGAAAGGTGGGCTGGCGCCTCCAAATACAAGTGACAGAACCCAGTTCCGCCCCGTTCTGGCCCACTTTAACCCTTGGTGGAGACCCTTCACTTAGGAGAGAAACAGACAGGACCATCCACCATGTCTCACTCAGGTGCCATACAGAACGGGCACACACAGGGATAACATTTTCCTTCACATGCAATGGGCCTCAGCCACTCCAGTTTCACCTTTTAGTACTTGTGTACTGAAGTTGAAACTTGGGCTTTAATCACAGCAAGCTATAGAAGGCTAGACTAATCCTGTTACACCATGATCCTGTGATGGCAGGGTCTGATTAAGGATGGTTGATGATGTAGGCTATTACACTTGCAGCACCACCTCTAATGCTGCTAAATACAGAGCACAGTGTGTAGACTCTGCACAGTACCAAAGTTTACTATACGCCTGCGTTGGCACATGGAGCGGGACCTCCCCTCATAAGATGCCCATAAAATGACATGTTTGATCTTGGCATCTAGTGATCTAATGTTATTTATGGACTTTAAATCCAACTTTGGCTTCTATCCAGATTGCTCTGTAGCACAATGTACATAAAGGTTTTAGCAGTAAGTTACATGGTCATATCGCCAGAGCCATCTGATTCTCACTTAAAGAACTTTCCCTTCCCCTGGACGGGATTCAGTATGAAATGCGGGCTGTCGGGATCCCGGCGGTCAATATACCGACATCGAAAACCCGACAGGCGAATTCCCGACCTGGAGCGCAGTGTGTCCCCTCACGGGGTCGCTGCGCTCACCATGCTTCGGGCTCACACTATTATATTCCCCCTCGGGTGGTGGCGTCGACCACCACCCTTGTAGGAATACCGGGCAGCTGTCGAGATTTCGACCGCTTGCATTTTCTCTGCTGTCGGGATTCCAGCATCGGTATTTCAACCGCCGGGATCACATCATTTGGGAAATCAATTGCATCCCTTTGGATGGTCATGTAACTAACAAACTTGTTTCATTAAATGTGCGACCGCGGCCAACATGCCAGCCAACAGCATGGTTCTTGATTATCACCCAAGTTTAAGTACCACCCACATGTCTAGTGCTACATTTAAAAAAAGGCAGATGGGCCTATTTCCCAGATTGCTTAGTGGACTTGGGAAGACTAGACAAAGGTGGTGGTTGCCCAGGGCTTTCTACCTAGAATAGTAAAGTTATAAATAGGGAGCTCTTCCCGCTGTTGCCTTTCTTCTGGGTTCTGATGGGTCCTCAACTGGACCTGCAGTTTTCTGTTGAATTTGATGTCTTCAGCCTTGCTCACGGCTTCTTTGGGGGCTTCCAGGGCACGTCTTCCTTAATTTGTCTCCCTCTGCTGAAGGACACAGGTTGGCCAGTTCATCTCACGGCGGCCACCTTAC
This sequence comes from Pseudophryne corroboree, assembly GCF_028390025.1. Classification (NCBI taxonomy): domain Eukaryota; kingdom Metazoa; phylum Chordata; class Amphibia; order Anura; family Myobatrachidae; genus Pseudophryne; species Pseudophryne corroboree. The sequence continues at coordinate 636,307,126 of NC_086447.1, read as the reverse complement.
ATATGGCCACTGTGAGGTAATTTGGTGGGTGATGTGGTGAGCAGGCAGCAAGCTCTATTTGGCTTGCCAGTCCTGCAAGACTTACCCAGCAAGACCATAGAGGACAGTGACTGATACCAGAGGACACCAAGTACCACAGGCCCTGCTGCAACCTCAGCATAAGTTGGTCGGTGGAGGTCCTCCTTCACAGAAGTACCAGCATACCTTCCAGTTAATGCTTGATACTTATAGTTAAACCAGGGCCGGCTCCAGGCATGTTCGACTAGAGCGGCCGCGCGGGGCGCCACTCTTACAGGGCGCCGCACGCTGCGGCCGCCATTTTCCTGCCTGGAGCCAGCCTCTGTGTGTCCGACTCCGACTCCCGGCCGCTTGTGTGCGCGCTATGCAGCGCGCTGTGCGGCGCCGGCGTCTGACGTTGGACGCCGGCGCCGCGCAGCGTGCATAGCGCGCACACAGTTTTGTTCCTCCGTCCGCGGCCCGCCCACAGCAGTATTCCCGGCTCCCAGCAGCACCGCAGTGTCAGTGACAGACAGGTAAGTTAAAATCTGTCTGGCACTGTGTGGGGCCGTTTATTTTTCTGGCACTGTGGGGGCATTATTTTTCTGGCACTGTGGGGGCATATCTGCACTGTGGGGGCATTATTTTTCTGGCACTGTGGGGGCATTGTTTTTCTGGCACTGTGGGGGCATATCTGCACTGTGGGGGCATTATTTTTCTGGCACTGTGGGGGCATTGTTTTTCTGGCACTGTGGGGGCATATCTGCACTGTGGGGGCATTATTTTTCTGGCACGGGGGCATATCTGCACTGTGGGGGCATTATTTTTCTGGCACTGTGGGGGCATATCTGCACTGTGGGGGCATTATGTTTCTGGCACTGTGGGGGCATTATTTTTCTGGCACTGTGGGGGCATATCTGCACTGTGGGGGCATTATTTTTCTGGCACTGTGGGGGCATTATTTTTCTGGCACTGTGGGGGCATATCTGCACTGTGGGCATTATTTTTCTGGCACTGTGGGGGCATATCTGCACTGTGGGGGCATTATTTTTCTGGCACTGTGGGGGCATATCTGCACTGTGGGGGCATTATTTTTCTGGCACTGTGGGGGCATATCTGCACTGTGGGGGCATTATTTTTCTGGCACTGTGGGGGCATATCTGCACTGTGGGGGCATTAATTTTCTGGCACTGTGGGGGCATATCTGCACTGTGGGGGCATTTATGTTTCTGGCACTGGGGGCATTTATGTATCTGGCACTGTGGGGGCATATCTGCACTGTGGGGGCTTTTATGTTTTGTGGCACGGCGGGCATTTATTTATCTGGCACTGTGGGGGCATTTATGTTTTGTGGCACTGGGGGCATTTATGTATCTGGCAGTTATGTATCTGGCACTGTGGGGTCATTGATGCATCTGGCACTGTGGGGGCACTTATGTATCTGGCATTGTGTGGTCATTTATGTATCTGGCATTGTGGGGGCATTTATGTATCTGGCACTGGGGGCATATCTGCACTGTGTGGCCATTTATGTATCTGGCACTGCTGGGGGGCATGTCACGTGTAGCTGGCACTGCTGGGGGGTATGTCACGTGTAGCTGGCATTGCTGGGGGGCATGTCACGTGTAGCTGGCACTGCTGGGGGGCATATCATGTAGTGTATCTACTAGGCATCTGTGGCTAGGCAATGTGTCTATCGTGCGCTGCCTGGCGCAAAGTGTCTATCGTGCGCTGCCTGGCGCAAAGTGTCTATCGTGCTCTGCCTGGCGCAAAGTGTCTATCGTGCTCTGCCTGGCGCAAAGTGTCTAACGTGCTCTGCCTGGCGCAAAGTGTGTAGGAGGTTCTACCTGGTGCAATGTGTATTAGCTGCACTACTATGTGGTGTAATGCGAATTGCCACTACTCTGTGGTCATGCACCTTCCCCACGAAGCAACGGCCCTAAATTTTTGCTGCGCGCCTTCGGCGCGCACTGTCCCTGCTTCAGCATGTGGGTGGAGGAGCACCAAGTATTACAGTATGTACATCATTTTGCCCTCCTTACTTAAAAATGTGCCCTCCTTGTGATCAGCACCCTGCCCTAAAACGTGAACACTATCATGTGTAGCTGGCACTGCTGGGGGTCTATTGTGTGTAGCTGGCACTGTTGAGGGGCATGTCATGTGTAGCTGGCACTGCTGCGGGGCATGTCATGTGTAGCTGGCACTACACTGGAGACATTGTGTGTAAGGAACACTACTGTGGCTGTTCTGCATAAGGCTGCTAATTGTGTGCATAGAGGGGGTGTGAAAAAATATATTTATTTATAGTTTAATAATATGAAGTTACGAGGCCACACCCACTTTCCCAGGAGGCCACGCCCACTTTTCCCGAAGCGCGCGCGCCTTCGGCGCGCGCATAGGGGTTAGGGGGCGCTTTTACATTTTCTCGCACAGGGTGCTAGTAGGCCTGGAGCCGGCCCTGAGTTAAACAAAGCAAAAAAAGTTGAATAGTCTTTAAATGAAATAGACATTCACCAAATACGCATTTACCATAATAAAAACATATGGTAAATTATTTTTCCATGGGAGCCAGAAAGAGCCCAATTACTTTTCTTCACAGGGCTGGTTGTCTCTGAGAGGAGAGGTAGTATGCCTGGGGGGAGGGGGTTGTCCCCAATTCTGAATGCATAGTGGCTCCTGGTATGCATTGGCAAGTCTATTACTTATTTCTCATACGTCCTAGAGGATGCTGGGGACACTTCAAGAACCATGGGGTATAGACGGGATCCGCAGGAGACATGGGCACTTTAAGATTTTCAAATGGTGTGACCTGGCTCCTCCCTCTATGCCCCTCCCCCAGACACCAGTTTAGATCTGTGCCCAGGCAGACTGGATGCACACTGAGGAGCTCTATAGACTTATATTAGGTTTGTTATTTTCAGGGAGAACTGCTGGCAACAGTCTCCCTGCATCGTGGGACTTAGGGGAGAGAAGTCAGACCTACTTCTGATGAGTTTAAAGGCTCTGCTTCTTGGCTACAGGACACCATTAGCTCCTGAGGGTTTGGAACACTAGGTACGCCTAGGGGTTCACTCCCAGAGCCTGCCGTCACCCCCCTTGCAGAGCCAGAAGTCAGAAGACAGTTGAGTAGAAGAAGATCAGAAGACTTCAGTGACGGCTTTTGAGGTACCGCACAGTGGCCGCGCTGCGCGCCATGCTCCCACACACAGCGGCACTGTAGGGTGCAGGGCGCTGGGGGGGGGGAGGGGGGCGCCCTGGGCAGCATATAAATCCTCAAATAAAGACTGGCAAACACTAATATGAGTGCCTAGGCACTATATTCAACCCCTGCCAGTATAAATATATTAAAGAAATAGCGGGGCTGAAGCGCTCCATTGAGGGAGCGGGGCTTAGCCCTCACAGCTCACATCAGCACCATTTTCTCTCCACAGAGACGCTGGTCCTTCCAAAACACTACTGTACATAACAGGGTGAAAACGAAGGGGGGGCACAGTTGATTGGTGCAGATAAGTTAATAATAAAGCACAATATATAAGGGATTGAGCGCTGGGTGGTGAGCTGGTAAAATCCTTCTGGGTTCCCTGACAGAATTTACTGGGGTCCTTCCCTTATAGCCAGTGTAATGTCGGTGGGTGTTTCCTACACGTGTGTCGGCATGTCTGAGGCTGAGTGCTCTGCCACAAACGGCTGTGGGAGTGACCCTGTCGGCACCGCCGACTCCTGATGGTACATGGTACATAAAAAAGTGTCAACATGTCGGTAGATGTTTTTCCCACGAGAAAACTATATGGGGACACAGAAGTGTGTGGGTGACCCTGTCGGCACCACCAATATCTGACTAAAAAAAAAGAAAAAGAAAGGGCTATACCTATATGTATACATGTATAGTAAGGTTGCATAAAGCTGCGACACAGACATAGTAATATTTATGGAGGGTGTCATATTCATAGAATATATTTCCCTCAGACCCCTTGGGGTCACAAAAATGGTTATTTTGCCCAGTTACTACTCCCGGATATCGACATGAACATTGTTCTTCTGTCGACCGTAATGTTTCCTGATTAGATCCACATAATAATATACAGCATTCAGTACATGTTTCATACACATTAAGAACGTATTAACGTCACTAGGGACCCTGCTGTCCCTGACAAAAAGTTATATATATTTGAGATATATATATATATATGTGTGTGTATATTTGTATATGGATATATGTATATGTGTGTATGGGTTTGGATATATATATATATATATATATATATATATATTTATAGAAATTTATAATGAATGCTGAGGTTAAGTTCCTCCTTCTCAGGTGCTGAGCGCTCTGTTGAAAAAAGTCGGGGTCAGCCCTGACAAGGTGGTTTCAAATCCTCAAGAAATTTCCGAGTGTTTATTCTTTTCCCGCCGCGGAGAGGATAAAGTGGGTGTTACCTCCTGTTCTGCAGGGGGCCCTGTCACAATGGAACGTATGCAGGAAGCTACGTTATATTCAAGTTATGTGTCCACGCGTACGTTAATTATACCTGCTATTGCATGTGCATGGGGGAGTAGTAGTAGTCAGAAATGGTCGGTTACCTTGTCATCCGATATAGATACTCTGGAGAGAGATGGTATACTCCTTAAGTTGGGTCATATCTAGGACACTGCAGCATACTGCCGTGCGACTATAAGGGATATAGGACTCTTGGGTTCGCGGGCCAACTCCATGGCGGTTTTGGCTAGGAAGGCGTTGTGGATTCACCAATGGAATGCTGGTACTGACTCCGAGAAGAAATGGAGTTTTCTTTCCTATGAAGGTAAAGCTTGGTTTGGTGACGGCCTCGTTAGTTTGATTTCGGCAGATGACGCTGGTAAGTCTACCTTCTTGCCATATGTTCCCTCACAACGGATGATGACGCATCATTGTCGGATGCAGTCATTTCGGCATAATAGATACAGATCCCCCTTTTTCTTTGCAGGTAGAGGAAGGAGGAAAGGGAAGAGGTCAGCAGCCTCTTCAAGATTACAGGAGCAGACATCATCCTCTGTTCTGTCACATGCACCGCATGACGCTGGGACTCTCTTGCGCGAGCCCACACTGGTGGGACCACGTCTAAAGACTCTTCGGTCAGTCCTGGAACGGACCTGGACCCGTGGGTTTTACGAATAGTGTCCCAAGGGTACATACTGGAGTTTCCAGACGTTTCCCCTAACCAATTTTTCAAATTACCGATTCTCCTCCGGACGGGGAGGTAGTATGCGACACAATACAAAGGTTGTATCAGGATCAGGTCATTGACCTGGTTTTCCCCTGACACAACAGGGAGAAGGTTTTTATTCAAGCCTCTTCGTGGTCCCGAAGCCAGACGGCTCGGTCAGGCCAATCCTAAATCTGAAATCCCTCATTTTCTACTTAAAGAAATTCAAATCCAAGATGGAATCTCTCAGGGCAGTGATCTCCAATCTGGAAAAAGGGAGTTTTTTTCATGGTCTCAGTAGACACAAAGAAGGCCTAATTACATTTTCCTCCGCATTAGGCTTGCCTGAAGTTTGCAATTCAGGGGTGTCATTACCAATTTCAGACGTTGCCGTTGGTCTGTCCACGGCTCCAAAGATTTTCACAAGGGTGGTAGTGGTAATGATGGTTCTCCGTTGCTAGTACGAAGTCACTATTATCCCGTACTGGGACGATCCCCTGATAACGGCATGTTCAAGGAACCAGTTGGTGCAAAACATTGCACTCTCCCTGTCAGTTCTTCAACAACAGGGTTAGCTCCTGAACTTGCTAGAATCACTGTTGGTCCCAACGACGCGGTTGTCTGTTTTGGGAATAATACTAGAAAAAGAGTTTTGGTTTTCTTCTAGTGGAAAAGGCTCTGGAGATCCAAAGTCTGGTCAAACAAATTCCTAGTCCAGCAAGAGTGTCATTTCATCAATACATTCGGAAACTCGTCAACATTTTCTACCAAAGGTGGTTTCTTCTTTCCACATGTACCAACCTTTTGTGGTGCCGGTGACTACGGTTGCCTTCGTTGAATCGAAGTCTCTGCATGTGGTCAGAGTTTTGAAAATTTATGTCGCCAGGACGGCTCCGTTTATGAACACAGGTTTGTCCTGTTTGCTCCCAACAAGATTGGGTTTCCTGCTTCCAAGCAGACTGTTGCGCGCTGGATCTGTGGTATGGTTCAGCATGCTCATCTCACGGCAGGAGTGCCGTTACCGAAATAGGTGAAGGCCCCTTCTACTAGAAAGGTGGGCTCGTCCGGGGCGGTTGACCGGAGAGTTTCGGCATTGCATCTTTGCCAAGCAGCTATTTAGCAAACAATTGGGCTAAGTTTTGCAGTATTAATACCTTGGCCGAGGTTGACCTTACGTTGGTCATTCGGTACTGCAGAGTCATCCGCACTCTCCCGCCCGTTTTAGAGCTTTGGTATAACCCCATGGTTCTTGAAGTGTCCCCAGCATCCTCTAGGACGTATGAGAAAATAGGATTTTAATACCTACCGGTAAATCCTTTTCTCTTAGTCCGTAGAGGATGCTGGGCGCCCGTCCCAGTGCATACACGTACTGTATCTGTAGTTATTGGTTGTGGTTACAGGTATCCGGACTCCAGGTCGACAGCACAAAGGTCGACACACCTTAGGTCGACACACCTTAGGTCGACATGGACAAAAGGTCGACAGGAACAAGGTCGACATGGACAAAAGGTCGACATGAGTTTTTCACGTTTTTTTTTCTTCTTTTTTTGAACCTTTTCATACTTAACGATCCACGTGGACTACGATTGGAACGGTAAAGTGTGCCGAGCGAAGCGGCAGCGGAGCGAAGGCACCATGCGAGGGGAACGCGGTGCACTAATTGGGGTTCCCGGTCACTCTACGAAGAAAACGACACCAAAAAAAACATAAAAAACTCATGTCGACCTTTTTCCATGTCGACCTTGTTCCTGTCGACCCTTTGTCCATGTCGACCTTTTGTCCATGTCGACCTAAGGTGTGTCGACCAATTGGCATCAACCTAAGGTGTGTCGACCTTTGTGCTGTCGACCCTCAGTCCCAGACCCGTGGTTACACACAGGTTGTGTTGCAATTTTTGTCAGCATATTGCTGCATATTCTTCATGCCGTTGGCTTGTGTTCTGTTGAATGCCACGTTCTGCGGCATGCTTAAGGTGTGAGCTGGTAAAATGCTCACCGTGGTTTAACAATAAATCCTTTCCTCGAAATGTCCGTCTTCCTGGGCACAGTTCCTTAAACTGGAGTCTGAAGGAGGGGCATAGAGGGAGGAGCCAGGTCACACCATTTGAAAGTCTTAAAGTGCCCATGTCTCCTGCGGATCCCATCTATACCCCATGGTTCTTGAAGTGTCCCCAGCATCCTCTACGGACTAAGAGAAAAGGATTTACCGGTAGGTATTAAAATCCTATTTTTCTCTCTATTTATAATTTGTTTTTGTAGACTTGTTTGCATTTATTATTTTATATTTTACAATAATGAAAATATAATTTAGAACAAAAAGAAATTGAAGTCCGACATTTTCTGATGTCTCAGGACTACCCTAGAGGGAGGCCCCCAGCCCTCACGCCGTTTGAACGCCTCTGCGACAGCTCGACGCCCCCGCCTCACTCTATCTCCCTGATATACAACCTCCTATTGGCGGACTCCAGCACTACTCTCCCCCCCTTTACTGAGGCGTGGGATAGAAATCTCGGTAGGGAGCTTGGCGAGGACGTTTGGGAGAAAATATTTAAACTGGCTCACGCTTGCTCCCCTAGTACACTGGTAGTAGAGACCCAATACAAATTAATCTCTCGATGGTATAAATACCCTGATATTCTTTCTAAGATGGGTCTTGGCCTCCCCAATATCTGCTGGCGCTGCTCTTCTGGCCCTGGGAACCCACTCCATATATGGTGGTCATGCCCCTTGCTTCAACCCTACTGGAAGGAGATACTTTCACTTTCTGCTGAAATCATGGGTGTAGAAGTACCAACGGACCCCCTGTTTTGGCTGTTTCACTACTCGTCCGAATCCATCTCGAGCTATAAACACTCCTTATTATGCCATCTCAACAATGCCGCCAAGGCGGTAATTCCTATCCGCTGGCGATCCTCCTCCCCTCCAACTGTTAGAGATTGGGTGAATAGAGTAGATCTTTACATGGTATTGGATGATATAATGACATCTGCCGATGGGGGCTACCCATCCTTCATGGATACGTGGGCGCGATGGCTACTCTTTAAAGACTCCCTATCCTATAGGTCCATCCTCACCTCCAGTTCTCCCACGTCATCCTAAGACGTTCTCCCACCTCGATGTACTGCCTCTTGCTGTGTAGTAAGCAGGAGGCTCGCGCTGTGGACCAGGTGACTCTGACTCTGATTCTTGTTCTAAGCCTTTCTCCATTCTCTTCCCCCTCTATCCCTTTCCGTATCTTTTCTTTCTTCCTATTCTCCATCTTGTTTTTGCTTAGGGTTAATAAGGTTAGCAAGATATATTTGACTATCATATTATACCATTCTATGTGTTCAAGTTGTTATGAAACGTTGAGTATATGCTCTCCTGCTATTGACCACGAGAGCCAGATAGGCTTGCAGTTGTATCATAACACTATTTTTCTATTGCGACTGTCTGTATGTTAACCATTTGTTATTGCTACTAATTTTACAATAAACATATTTTGCATCAAAAAGAAATTGAATGAAATCCAAATGCAAAGTGACTTCGGAGTATAGGACTAATATTGACGTGTACCCTACTTGGCTGTTTCTGTAGCTCAATGTAGAAGGCACTAAGCAGTAAATACTGCACAAATATCCTCTGAACAGACACAGCAGGGACATCTCTTGAAAATAAATCCCAGGAAGGGTCTAATAGCTGCAGCCAGTCAGCGGAGGAGTTTGTGCTGTTTGGAGGTGAAATTGAAAAGAATAATTTGTTTCTGCCAGCACATGCGTGGGCACTCCACTATACTGTGTTCTGACTCATGTACAACGCAATCTCCATTTCCCTTTATTTGACACTTTACTGTATAATCATTTACTTCTAAATGACTGCTTTGAAAATATCCTACTTCTTTATATGGATATGTGACGAATAATAATGTGCTTCTCTCCATGCGTTATTTATAGCCTATTTTTGTTCACTTCTGATCAGTAACAACGATTAATATAGCAGTGAAAAGCCTGATTTTTTAAAGCATAATTCAAATATACGTTTATTTACGTCAACTATGTTTAGACATCATTTTAAATTATGGAGGTTTTTTTTTTTTATAGCAGATGTACACCCCCTAGCAGACACAACTAGATCTTTAGTATATGTAATTAAAGCTACCATAACACACTTGTGGGGTATATGTGGAAGCAGCCAGGATGGGCCCTGACAGCTTCTGTGCATTAACTGTAGAAGTAAAATTCTGTACATAATCTATAGAGGTGCAAGCAGTATCTGCCTGCTGCAGTAATTCCCAATCTCCGACCTCAAGGAATACGAACAGGCCAAGTTGTAATGATGTGTAAGCTTGAGCACAGATGGTAAAATCAAAATAACCAATGTATTAATTAAGATACCTGTGCTCAAGTGTGGCTATCCTGGACTGTTAGCGTGCCTCAAGGACCTTGGTTGTGAACTCCTGTCTCCTGGCCTACTGTATTCCCCTTTTCCACCAAAAAGCTGGGTCCGACCTGGATTTTTGAACACCATTCCAACCGGTGTCTCAGCCAGGTCAGACCCCATTTACACCACAGGCTAGACCAGGGGTAGCCAACCCTGGTCATCGAGAGATACCAACAGTGCACGTTTTCCAGGTCTCCTCACAGTTAAGTGATTAGCTCCACCTGTGGATCTTTTAAAATGTGACAGTTAGTAATAACTGCACATGTACACCTGCCAGGTGAGCTGGAACACGTGAACTGTTGGTAGCTCTCGAGGACCAGGGTTGGCTACCACTTGGCTAGACCAAGCATTTTGGCAGGTAGACCACTTTCAGACTGCACGCACCATGTGCTTGGAGATGACATCAACTCCAAGTGGCAGTGATCTGGCTCTCTATGTAATTTTAGCGTGACCCTGGTCAGATGATACGGGTCACGCCGTTTACACCGCCCCGTTACCCAGGTCAGCGCTGAGTTCGCGGAGTAACGTGACTTGGGTCATTTTTAGCTGACCCTTTCACACCACACCTCGACCCAAGTTGCCCTGGCAATAAGTCGGGTTACAAGTTTGGTGGAAAAGAGGTATACATGTGCACAGAGCCGGCCCTAGGTATAGGCAAACTATGCAATTGCCTAGGGCATCTGGTATGCCTAGGGGCACAAGCAGCTTCTGCTGATTAAAATGATATGCGGCATGCCTATATTCTGTGTGTAGCATTTCATATGCAGATACAGCCACAGTCACACACAGTATATAGGCATGCCACATATCATTTCTCTATCGTCCTAGTGGATGCTGGGGTTCCTGAAAGGACCATGGGGAATAGCGGCTCCGCAGGAGACAGGGCACAAAAGTAAAGCTTTACGATCAGGTGGTGTGCACTGGCTCCTCCCCCTATGACCCTCCTCCAAGCCTCAGTTAGATTTTTGTGCCCGGCCGAGAAGGGTGCAATCTAGGTGGCTCTCCTAAAGAGCTGCTTAGAAAAGTTTAGCTTAGGTTTTTTATTTTACAGTGAGTCCTGCTGGCAACAGGATCACTGCAACGAGGGACTTAGGGGAGAAGAAGTGAACTCACCTGCGTGCAGGATGGATTGGCTTCTTGGCTACTGGACATTAGCTCCAGAGGGACGATCACAGGTACAGCCTGGATGGTCACCGAAGCCTCGCCGCCGGCCCCCTTGCAGATGCTGAAACGAGAAGAGGTCCAGAATCGGCGGCAGAAGACTCCTCAGTCTTCTAAAGGTAGCGCACAGCACTGCAGCTGTGCGCCATTTTCCTCTCAGCACACTTCACACGGCAGTCACTGAGGGTGCAGGGCGCTGGGAGGGGGGCGCCCTGGGAGGCAAATGAAAACCTAATTTGGCTAAAAATACCTCACATATAGCCTCCGGGGGCTATATGGAGATATTTAACCCCTGCCAGAATCCACTAAAGAGCGGGAGACGAGGCCGCCGAAAAAGGGGCGGGGCCTATCTCCTCAGCACACAGCGCCATTTTCCTTACACAGCTCCGCTGGTCAGGACGGCTCCCAGGCTCTCCCCTGCACTGCACTACAGAAACAGGGTAAAAAAGAGAGGGGGGGGCAAAATTGTGGCAAAAATATATTATTAAAGCAGCTATACAGGGAGCACTTATTATAAGGCTATCCCTGTCATATATAGCGCTTTTGGTGTGTGCTGGCAAACTCTCCCTCTGTCTCCCCAAAGGGCTAGTGGGGTCCTGTCTTCGTTAAGAGCATTCCCTGTGTGTCTGCTGTGTGTCGGTACGTGTGTGTCGACATGTATGAGGACGATATTGGTGTAGAGGCGGAGCAATTGCCAAATATGGGGATGTCACCTCCTAGGATGCCTTTATTTCTGGAATTACGGGATAGTGTCAACATGCTAAAGCAGTCGTTTGACGACATGAGACGGCCGGACAATCAATTAGTGCCTGTCCAGGCGCCTCAAACACCGTCAGGAGCTGTAAAACGCCCTTTGCCTCAGTCGGTCGACACAGACCCAGACACAGGCACTGATTCTAGTGGTGACGGTGACGAATCAACCGTATTTTCCAGTAGGGCCACACGTTATATGATTTTGGCAATGAAGGAGGCGTTACATATAGCTGATACTACAGGTACCACTAAACAGGGTATTATGTGGGGTGTGAAAAAACTACCTATAGTTTTTCCTGAATCAGAAGAATTAAATGAGGTGTGTGATGAAGCGTGGGTTGCCCCCGATAAAAAAATGCTAATTTCAAAGAAGTTATTGGCTTTATACCCTTTCCCGCCAGAGGTTAGGGCGCGCTGGGAAACACCTCCTAGGGTGGACAAGGCGCTCACACGCTTATCAAAACAAGTGGCGTTACCCTCTCCTGAGACGGCCGCACTTAAAGATCCAGCAGATAGGAGGATGGAAAATATCCAAAAAAGTATATACACACATACAGGTGTTATACTACGACCAGCTATAGCGACAGCCTGGATGTGCAGTGCTGGGGTAGCTTGGTCAGAGTCCCTGATTGAAAATATTGATACCCTGGATAGGGACAATGTTTTACTGTCTTTAGAGCAAATAAAGGATGCATTTCTTTATATGCGTGATGCACAGAGGGATATCTGCACTCTGGCATCACGGGTAAGTGCTATGTCCATTTCGGCCAGAAGAAGTTTATGGACGCGACAGTGGTCAGGCGATGCGGACTCAAAACGGCATATGGAAGTTTTGCCGTATAAAGGGGAGGAGTTATTTGGAGTCGGTCTATCGGATTTGGTGGCCACGGCTACAGCCGGGAAATCCACCTTTTTACCTCAAGTCACTCCCCAACAGAAAAAGACACCGACTTTTCAACCGCAGCCCTTTCGTTCCTTTAAAAACAAGAGAGCAAAGGGATATTCATATCTGCCACGAGGCAGAGGAAGGGGGAAGAGACAGCAACAGGCAGCTCCTTCCCAAGAACAGAAGCCCTCCCCCGCTTCTACAAAAACCTCAGCATGACGCTGGGGCTTCTCAAGCGGACTCGGGGGCGGTGGGGGGTCGTCTCAAGAATTTCAGCGCGCAGTGGGCTCACTCGCAGGTAGATCCCTGGATCCTGCAGATAATATCTCAGGGGTACAGGTTAGAACTAGAGACGAATCCACCTCGCCGTTTCCTGAAGTCTGCTTTACCAACGTCCCCCTCCGACAGGGTGACGGTCTTGGAAGCCATTCACAAGCTGTACTCTCAGCAGGTGATAGTCAAGGTACCTCTTTTACAACAAGGAAAGGGGTATTATTCCACTCTATTTGTGGTACCGAAGCCGGATGGCTCGGTAAGACCTATTCTAAATCTGAAGTCCTTGAACCTGTACATAAAGAAGTTCAAGTTCAAGATGGAGTCACTCAGAGCAGTGATAGCGAACCTAGAAGAAGGGGACTTTATGGTATCCTTGGACATCAAGGATGCGTATCTCCACGTTCCAATTTACCCCTCACACCAGGGGTACCTCAGGTTCGTCGTACAGAACTGTCACTATCAGTTTCAGACGCTGCCGTTCGGATTGTCCACGGCACCTCGGGTCTTTACCAAGGTAATGGCCGAGATGATGATTCTTCTTCGAAGAAAAGGCGTATTAATTATCCCATACTTGGACGATCTCCTAATAAGGGCAAGGTCCAGAGAACAGCTAGAGATGGGATTAGCACTGTCTCAAGAAGTGCTAAAACAGCACGGGTGGATTCTGAATATTCCAAAATCCCAGTTAATTCCGACAACACGTCTGTTGTTCCTAGGGATGATTCTGGACACGGTTCAGAAAAAGGTTTTTCTCCCGGAGGAAAAAGCCAAGGAGTTATCCGAGCTTGTCAGGAACCTCCTAAAACCAGGAAAGGTGTCTGTACATCAATGCACAAGAGTCCTGGGAAAAATGGTGGCTTCTTACGAAGCAATTCCATTCGGCAGATTCCACGCAAGAATTTTCCAGAGGGATCTGTTGGACAAATGGTCAGGGTCGCATCTTCAGATGCACCAGCGGATAACCCTGTCTCCAAGGACAAGGGTATCTCTTCTGTGGTGGTTACAGAGTGCTCATCTATTGGAGGGCCGCAGATTCGGCATACAGGATTGGATCCTGGTGACCACGGACGCCAGCCTGAGAGGCTGGGGAGCAGTCACACAAGGAAGAAGCTTCCAGGGAGTGTGGACGAGCCTGGAAACGTCTCTTCACATAAACATTCTGGAACTAAGAGCAATCTACAATGCTCTAAGCCAGGCAGAACCTCTGCTTCAGGGAAAGCCGGTGTTGATCCAGTCGGACAACATCACGGCAGTCGCCCATGTGAACAGACAGGGCGGCACAAGAAGCAGGAGTGCAATGGCAGAAGCTGCAAGGATTCTTCGCTGGGCGGAAAATCATGTGATAGCACTGTCAGCAGTGTTCATCCCGGGAGTGGACAACTGGGAAGCAGACTTCCTCAGCAGACACGACCTTCACCCGGGAGAGTGGGGACTTCATCCAGAAGTTTTCCACATGCTGGTAACCCGTTGGGAAAGACCAATGGTGGACATGATGGCGTCTCGCCTCAACAAAAAACTGGACAGGTATTGCGCCAGGTCAAGAGATCCGCAGGCAATAGCTGTGGACGCGCTGGTAACGCCTTGGGTGTACCAGTCGGTATATGTGTTTCCTCCTCTGCCTCTCATACCAAAAGTATTGAGAATTATACGGCAAAGAGGCGTAAGAACGATACTAGTGGTTCCGGATTGGCCAAGAAGAACTTGGTACCCGGAACTTCAAGAGATGATCACGGAAGATCCGTGGCCTCTACCTCTGAGAAGGGACTTGCTTCAGCAGGGTCCCTGTCTGTTTCAAGACTTACCGCGGCTGCGTTTGACGGCATGGCGGTTGAACGCCGGATCCTAAAGGAAAAAGGCATGCCGGAAGAAGTCATTCCTACTTTGATTAAAGCACGGAAGGAAGTAACCGCGCAACATTATCACCGCATTTGGCGAAAATATGTTGCGTGGTGCGAGGATCGGAGTGCTCCGACGGAGGAATTTCAACTGGGTCGATTCCTACATTTCCTGCAATCAGGATTGTCTATGGGTCTCAAATTGGGATCTATTAAGGTTCAAATTTCGGCCCTGTCGATTTTCTTCCAGAAAGAATTGGCTTCAGTTCCTGAAGTCCAGACTTTTGTTAAGGGAGTGCTGCATATACAGCCTCCTGTGGTGCCCCCAGTGGCACCGTGGGATCTCAATGTTGTTTTGGACTTTCTCAAATCTCATTGGTTTGAACCACTAAATAATGTGGATTTGAAATATCTCACATGGAAAGTGACCATGCTACTAGCCCTGGCTTCGGCCAGGAGAGTGTCAGAACTGGCAGCTTTATCTTACAAAAGCCCATATCTGATTTTCCATTCGGACAGGGCAGAACTGCGGACTCGTCCGCATTTTCTCCCTAAGGTGGTGTCAGCATTTCATCTGAACCAGCCTATTGTAGTGCCTGCGGCTACAAGTGACTTGGAGGACTCCAAGTTACTGGATGTTGTCAGAGCATTGAAAATATATATTGCAAGGACAGCTGGAGTCAGAAAATCTGACTCGTTGTTTATATTGTATGCACCCAACAAGATGGGTGCTCCTGCGTCTAAGCAGACGATTGCTCGTTGGATCTGTAGCACAATCCAACTTGCACACTCTGTGGCAGGCCTGCCACAGCCTAAATCTGTAAAGGCCCACTCCACAAGGAAGGTGGGCTCATCTTGGGCGGCTGCCCGAGGGGTCTCGGCATTACAACTTTGCCGAGCAGCTACGTGGTCAGGGGAGAACACGTTTGTAAAATTTTACAAATTTGATACTCTGGCTAAGGAGGACCTGGAGTTCTCTCATTCGGTGCTGCAGAGTCATCCGCACTCTCCCGCCCATTTGGGAGCTTTGGTATAATCCCCATGGTCCTTTCAGGAACCCCAGCATCCACTAGGACGATAGAGAAAATAAGAATTTACTTACCGATAATTCTATTTCTCGGAGTCCGTAGTGGATGCTGGGCGCCCATCCCAAGTGCGGATTATCTGCAATAATTGTACATAGTTATTGTTAACTAATTCGGGTTATTGTTGTAGGGAGCCATCTTTTAGAGGCTCTTCTGTTATCATACTGTTAACTGGGTTTATATCACAGGTTGTACGGTGTGATTGGTGTGGCTGGTATGAGTCTTACCCGGGATTCATAAATCCTTCCTTATTGTGTACGCTCGTCCGGGCACGGTACCTAACTGAGGCTTGGAGGAGGGTCATAGGGGGAGGAGCCAGTGCACACCACCTGATCGTAAAGCTTTACTTTTGTGCCCTGTCTCCTGCGGAGCCGCTATTCCCCATGGTCCTTTCAGGAACCCCAGCATCCACTACGGACTCCGAGAAATAGAATTATCGGTAAGTAAATTCTTATTTTTAATCAGGAGAAGCTGCTTGTGCATCCTAGCCACATAGCAATGTAAATAAGATGCATTTTCATCAAAAACAGGCACCCGGCGTTAGCAGAGCTAGCAGTTGACTTGCGTCGGGTATCTCCTGCTGCATGGTGTATGGAGGCAAGATTTATGAGGACACATCTGTATCCAAGCAGAGGCAGAGATCACAGTGTTAGCGGCTGTGTGTGTGTGAGTGGGTTGGTTGTGCAATAGTGTTCAGCATATTTGTAAGGGTCATTATGCGTTTCATGTGTATAAATGCATTAATAATGTACAGCAAATGTGTAAAGGGCACTTTGTGTGTCCTTATGTGTATAAGGGCATTAATAATGTGTGACATATGTGTAAGGGGCACTATGTGTGTCATTATGTTTATAAGGGCACTAATAATGTGCGGCATATGTGTAAGGGACATTGTGTGTCATTGTGTGTATAAGGGCATTAATAATGTGCGGCATATGTGTAAGTGACATTATGTGTATAAGGGCATTAATAAGGGTTGGCATAATGTGTAAGGTGCATTATGTTTATAAGGACATTAATAATGTGCGTCATATGTGTAAGGGGCATTACTGTGTGGTATTATGTGTATAAATGCATTACTAATGTGTGGCATTATGTGTATAAGGTGCTCTACTGTGTGACGTAACGTATAGAAAGGGCACTACTGTGTGGTCTAATGTGAATAAAGAGCAATATGGTGTGGTGTAATGTGAATAAGGAGTAATATGGCGTGGTGTAATGTGAATAAGGAGCAATATGGTGTGGTGTAATGAGAATAAAGAGCAATATGGTGTGGTGTAATGTGAATAAGGAGCAATTCAGTATGATGTTATGTGAATGAGGGGCGCTACTGTGAGGAGTAACGTATATAAGGTAAAGTGGTACTACTGTGTGATGTAATGTGAATAAGGGACACTATCGCATGATAAATTGTGAACAAAGTTGCAGTACTGTGTGGCATAATTTGAATTGGGGCTACTATTGTGTGGCCATGCTCCTTCCCAGCAAGAACACATACCTTTTTGGGCTGTGCGCCGAATGTGCACACTGTTCTTATTTAAATTACAGGGGGTAGGAAAACCAAAATAAGGACTGCTGTGGGTGAGGGGTGATGGTGCTGGGAAAGGGGTGCAGGGTCAGAGGCGGAACTAACGTTGGTGCTAGGGGGCACCAGCCAAAATCTTGCCTAGGGCATCATATTGGGTAGGGCCGGCTCTGCTTACAGGGCTATTTATGAACAATTTTCGTTATGCTGTGCTTGTATTTTTAGGCAGCGGTCACCAAATCTGCAAACACATATACCATGTGACAAGATGGTGTTGATTTATGGGGTGGAAAAGTGTCCTGGGCAGCTTTAAGAATTCCATGGAAAAGCTTAGCTAACTGAACAATGCACCTGATTACATGTACAAATGCAAAAAGACTTTGGGGTATATTTACTAAAATTCGTATATTCCCGTTTGAGGTCAAAGTTCAATCACGAATGACATCGAAAGTGTAAATTTGCAACTTTTTGAATTTAGTACGACTAATTTACTAAGCTGCCGTATTCTGCATTTTCGGTTTTACCGATGTCGATGTCATTCGTTTTTTTTTGGCAGTGTTTTACGTGAGTGACTTGTAAAACACTGCCGACTTTAATACAATGAATCTCGGCCGGATCTGAGAGATCCGTGCTGGGCTTCATTGTGCACCTTTTAAAAAAATAAAATCAGTGTTAAAATAAAAAATAAAAATTGCGTGGGGTCCCCCCTCCTAAGCCAAACCAACCTCGGGCTCTTTGAGCCGGTCCTGGTTGCAAAAATATGGGGGGAAAAATGTCAGGTGTTCCCCCATATTTAAGCAACCAGCACCGGGCTCTGCGCCTGGTCCTGGTTCCAAAAATACGGGGGACAAAAAGCGTAGGGGTCCCCCGTATTTCTGAAACCAGCACCGGGCTCCACTAGCCAGATACATAATGCCACAGCCGGGGGACACTTTTATATAGGTCCCGGCGGCCCTGGCATTACATAACCAACTAGTCACCCCTGGCCGGGGTACGCTGGAGGAGTGGGGACCCCTTTAATCAAGGGGTCCCCCCCCCTCCAGCCACCCAAGGACCAGGGGTGAAGCCCGAGGCTGTCCCCCCCATCCAAGGGCTGCGGATGGGAGGCTGATAGCCGTTTTGTAAAAAAATAAATATTGTTTTTAGTAGCAGTACTACAAGTCCCAGCAAGTCTCCCCGCAAGCTGGTACTTGGAGAACCACAAGTACCAGCATGCGGAGGAAAACCGGGCCCGCTGGTACCTGTAGTACTACCACTAAAAAAATACCCCAATAAAAACATAAGACACACACCTTGATAGTAAAACTTTAATGCATACATCCACACCTCCATATACACATACTTACCTATGTTCACACGAGGCTACTAAAAACAATATTCATTTTTTTACCAAACGGCTATCAGCCTCCCATCGGCAGCCCTTGGATGGGGGGGGGCAGCCTCGAGCTTCACCCCTGGTCCTTGGGTGGCTTGAAGGGGTCCCCACTCCTCCAGGGTACCCCGGCCAGGGGTGACTAGTTGGTTATGTAATGCCAGGGCCGCCGGGGCTTAAATATGGGGGAACCCCTATCATTTTTTTACCCATATTTTTGCAACCAGGACCGGCTCAAGGAGCCCGAGGCTGGTTTTGCTTAGGAGGGGGGACCCCACGCATTTTTTTTCAAAAAATATAAGACTTTCCCATCCCCTTCCCACTGATAAACATGCACGGATCTCATGGATCCGTGCATGCCTATCCAAACACGGTAAATAAAAGCAGGTCTGTTTTTTTTTAGCACTTTTTCACGAATTGTATTTCAGCACGGCAGTGTTTGGCTATTGTCTGCAGTGTTTGCGATTTGCACTTTTTAGTAAATTACCGATTTCTACCAAATTTGCAGGCGTATTTGACCGATGGTGTATTGATTCGTGATTTTTTCCTAGGACTTCCAAAATATTACGAATGCCCTCATCACTACCGAGATTTTTGCTTAGTAAATTACCGAAATGACACTTTGAAGAAAAAACGGCATCTCGGTCAAAATCGGGACCTTAGTAAATATACCCCTTTGTTTATTTGTAGCAGTTATTTAAATGCATTTATACTAGTTTATAAATTAACCCTATAGCATGATAAAGATAGCCTGACAGCTTTAGAAGCATTATAAATGGTGTTGGATAAAATATTTTAACAATATTGGCATATTGTGAATTATAATTATTAAAATGAATAATTATATGTTGACCTTTGGTTAGTGCAGTGATTCTCACACTGTGTGCCTAGGCATCCTGGGGGGTATCCATTTGGATGGTCGACCATATTATGGTTGACAGTCATTAGTCGACCACTATTGGTCAACATTGACATGGACACATGGTCGACACATGAAAATGGTCGACACATGAAAAGGTCGACATGAGTTTTTAAAAAAAAATATTTTGGGGAACTTTTCCATACTTTGTGATCCACGAAGCATGGCGAGCGAAGCGAGCCATGCGAGGGGACGCGGTGCACTAATTGGAGTTCCCCGTCACTTTACGCAGAAAACGACACCCCAAAAAGTAAAATAACGCATGTCGACATTTTCATGTGTCGACCTTTCATGTGTCGACCATTTGTCCATGGCGACCATGCCAATGTCGACCAATAGTGGTCGACCTAATGACTGTCGACCATAACATGGTCGACCATTCATACCGGAACTATCCTTCGGTGCCTCAGGGAACAGACTGGGATGCCCTGGGTTGGTGTTTTAGGACCAATTCAATTTTTTATGGTCAATGTTATAGGCAAAACTAGTACTGGTGGCTACCAATTATAAAATATGTGGACAAACAGAGGTGAATCCTGTCCCTCACCACATAACTGACCTTATGGAGACATATAAACACAATGTACTCAATTTTATATTTTTTCTGAATTTCTTAATAAGAAACTTTTGACCCAGGGGTGCCGTGAAAAAAATTCTGATACTCTAGGGCACCTTGACTCAAATTTTTTTAGAAACTACTGGGTTAGTGAGTTCTTTTGTTAGTAAAATATTGTCTACTAATTCCAGTAATAACAGCAAATAAAGCAGACAGGTACCTTAAACATGTTTGTGTCTACAGTGAGAACATCAGCCATCTCTACAGGACAATGGTGAGTAGAGAGCAATGCCTTGTTCAGTAGAAAAATGTTGGCACATCAGCAGCAATATTATCAAATTGTTAAATGTTACTGGAGTAAAGCAGATCCTTTGAAAGTATCTTAAGTGGATAATTTTATCTCAGATATAATAACAAATCACAAAGTGAAGGTTTATAGAATCAGGAAAGTCGTGTCTCAGTTCTGTAAGCCTTTATGTACAACCTAAAGCCTATTGAGTTTATTCAAACAAGGAACTTTTGTCCTTTCTAGGTGGCAGAAATACAAATTAAGCCCATACCAGCCAGTGGAGCCTAACTCATCTTTGAGATGTACCCTACAGCTTCTCCTTATAACATACATTAATTAAAATTGTATGGTAATCTGCAGCATATATAGGACCCAGACATTGATGGTTCTCTTGCACTAACCAAAATGTGTCCTGGAAATAAATTTATACAAGTTTAATCTCCCATATCTGAAAATGCCTGTGACCAGAAGTATTTTGGAATTTTCCATATTTTGGAATAATTGCATACCCTAATTACTGTAGTTATTTTGGGGATAGGACCCAAGACTAAACACGAAATGCTTTATGTTTCATATACACATTACAGGTTGAGTATCCCATATCCAAATATTCCGAAATACGGAATATTCCGAAATACGGACTTTTCTGAGTGAGAGTGAGATAGTGAAACCTTTGTTTTCTGATGGCTCAGTTTACACAAACTTTGTTTAATACACAAAGTTATTATAAATATTGTATTAAATGTCCTTCAGGCTGTGTGTATAAGGTGTATATGAAACATAAATGAATTGTGTGAATGTACACATACTTTGTTTAATGCACAAAGTTATATAAAATATTGGCTAAAATGACCTTCAGGCTGTGTGTATAAGGTGTATATAAAACATAAATGCATTCTGTGCTTAGATTTAGGTCCCATCGCCATGATATCTCATTATGGTATGCAATTATTCCAAAATACGGAAAAATCCGATATACAAAATACCTCTGGTCCCAAGCATTTTGGATAAGGGATACTCAACCTGTATATACAAAGCCTGAAGGTTATTTTATACAATATTTGTAATAATTTTCTGCATAAAGCAAAGTTTGTGTACATTGATCCATCAGAAAGTGCAGTTGTCACTATCTATGTATCGCTCAAATTTTTTTGGATTTCAGAATATTTTTGATATCGGATTTTCAGATATAAGAGACTCAACCTGTAGTATTATTATTATGCTTGCAGAGTAAACAGCAGATGTAGCATGTAGGTAATTTGGTGCAGCCATGCAGCATGTTTATTTTAAATATTGTGTTTTAATGAACTAACCCTATGATCACTGACGTATCTATAATGGGTGCAAGGTTTGCGGTGCACATGGGCCCCTGGGCACTCTGCACCCATTTAACCATACTCACCTCTCAGTTGGGCCGACGCTTACTGCAGAGCAGCAAAAATCACTTGGAAAATGGCCACCGTGGCAATTTCTATTGATTCACACATACGCAATAGAGATATCCCAGGGAACGTATGCGAAGTAGACTATTGCACAATGTCAGAGTCTACTGCACTGCCAGAGGGGGCCCAATCAGGGACTGCACATGGGTCACCTCCCATCTTAAAATGCCTCTGTGTACGATTCTAATTGTAAAGAACATTTTCAGTTTATTTATCAAATTGAGAAACAGAAACCTCAATCTATACTTATGCACAGAGCTGGATTAAGAGGAGGCATAGGGGGCAAGTTACCCGAGGTTCCCCTTCTCAGGGGGTCCCTGTCACATTTAATCACCACTGCAGTGCAGACTCGGACTGCACGGCAGTGCACTGCTACCTGAACTGAAGAGAAGAGGCAGCCAGAGGTGGAGTCTGAGAATGGGACAGGGCTACACGGCACTGTGCTGTAAAGTCAGTTCCAGCCAGTCCAGCAGCATGGGAGAGAGGAGGGGAGGACTGGGGCCTGACTATACAGCAGTAGCCAGCCTAAATGGTGAGAGTGACTCAGGGAAGGGGCACTGTATATGTGTGTGTATGTATGTATGTATGTATGTATGTATGTATGTATGTATGTATGAATGAATGAATGAGTGAGTGAGTGAGTGAGTGAGTGAGTGAGTGAGTGACTACTACTATATAAATGTAACTGCATGACTGTATATGCGTGTGCATGTGTGTGATAGTATGTATGTGTATAAATGTGATCTTATGTATGTATGTTTATAGGTGTGTGACTATGTATGTGTGCATACATGTGTGTGACTGTATGTGTATATGTGTGTCACTATGTTTGCATATGAATAGGTGTGTGATTTTTTTTGTATGCAAGCATGTATGTACTATTATCTCCTTTTTCTCTTACATCCTAGAGGATACTGGGGTCCACATTAGTACCATGGGGTATAGACGGGGCCACTAGGAGCCTTGGGCACTTTAAGAAATCAATAGTGTGCACTGGCTCCTCCCTCTATACCCCTCCTACCAGTTTAGAAAATGTGCCCGGAGGAGCCGGTCACGCTTGGGAAGCTCCTGAAGAGTTTTCTGCATTTATTTTCTATTTTATAATTTTCAGGCAGGTCTGGTTGGCACCAGACTGCCTGCTTCGTGGGACTTAGAGGGGGACACTGCCTAACCTCCCTAGGGTTAATGGTCCCATTCTCCGCTGACAGGACACTGAGCCCCACCACGGCGAGCGTACAGACCCGCAGCACGCCGCCACCCCTAACAGAGCCAGAAGACTGAAGAGAGGTGAGTTGGTGGCCGGTGTCCCGGTTAGCGGGTCGCCGGCTGTAATGGTGGCATAAGGGTTGGAGCGCAGCGCTGCGTGCATGCTGTGCTCCAGGCTTCAGATGCACTGTGTGAACCCTGTGAGGGGCGGCTGGAGCCACTACTATTACCCACAAACTGGCATACCTTACAGGGGTTGTAACCCACAGTAAACTTTATTCTGCACCTCAGCTAGTATAATACCCGGGAAGACCGCACGCCATTACGGGGGCGGGGCCTTCACTATGAGCGGATCCAGCAGCTCACGAGCACCATTTTCCCATCTGCAGCTTACACAGGCAGCCTGCCAGGGAAGCGCAGCTCCTCCACAAGGACTCCAGAGCACCTCAGCGGTACCAGGGGGTCATAGCAAAGGGGGGGGGGGGCAATATTTTGGTGTAATAAGCTTTATTAAGGGTACTTAGTTTGCGACCCAGCTAAGTTTGTACTTTAGCTATAGGGGTGCTGTGTGGCTGGCTCCAATATACTCTGTCTCCCTAGAAGGGCTCTGTGTGGGTTAACTGTGCTTTTAACCTATTCCTCACTGTGTGTGTGTGTGTGTGTGTTTTACATTTATCATGTCAAAGGAGTGTGTATCATGCACAGCAGAGTGCTTTTCTCAATCTGGGGGATCTCTGCAGTGTACTCAGGATAGTAGTACACATTCTCAGGCTAATGGATCTGAACCTGTATGGTTAGATTCATTAAAAGGGATGATTTCAAATATTTCAAACAAATGATCCCAAAATGAAAAGAAGATGCAATATTTAAGGCAATCTGTAGATGACCTGATGAATAGAGATTCAGTGGTCATTCCGGCGTCTCAGACTCCTGCTATTTGTCCACAAAAGCGTACTCTGGCCAAAATCATGCAGGCTGATACTGATGATGATGCTGATGCTGTTGATGTATCAGACCCAGAGGAGGGGGAGGTGGACTTGGTGGGGGGGGGGGGGGGGTTGCAGCTTTAACAGGGAATACAGGCCCTGATTGAAGCTATAAGAGATGTCCTGCACATTCCTGACAAGGTGTCAGCGGACGAGGAGTAATCCTTTTTTAATGTGAAAAAGAATCCTCTGCTACTTTTCCTGCTTCTAAGGAATTAAATTCCCTCTTCGAAGCAACTTGGATTAATCCTGACAGGAAGTTTCAGATTCCAAAACGTTTACTCACATCCTTCCCGTTTCCTCAGGATAACGTAAGATAGTTTTACCTGTTCCTGGGGCAGCTTCATTGAAGGATGCTGCAGACCGCAAGATTGAGATCACTCTCAAATCTCTGTACACAGCTGCAGGGGGGCCTAAAGACCCACTGTAGCTTGTGCATGGATCACTAGGGCCATTGCAAAATGGTCAGGTAATCTAATTGACGGATAAGATTCCTTATCCAGGGGGGGAATTATTTTACTCCTACAGCATATACAGGATTCTGCTAACTTTATGGTGGAAGCCATAAAGGAGATTGGATTGCTCAACGCACGCACCACTGCCATGGCAGTGTCAGCACGCAGGGGCTTGTGGCTACGCCAGTGGACTGCGGATGCGGATTCCAGGAAAGGTGTGGAAAGCCTACCTTTCATCATGCCTGGATCCATGGGTAAAAGATCGTCCAGGGCTACAGACTGAAGTTTCAGGAACTCTCATCTCACAGATTCTTCAAATCAGGCTTACCAGCTTCACTGGAAGCAAGTATGACCTTACAAGCAGCAATTAAAAAACTGGTACAGACTCAGGTCATTGTTCCAGTTCCACGTCAACTACAAAACAAGGGTTTCTATTCCAACCTGTTTGTGGTACCAAAACCGGATGGTTCGGTGAGGCCCATTCTAAACCTCAAGTCACTGAACACGTATTTACGGGTGTTCAAATTCAAGATGGAGTCACTGAGAGCGGTGATCTCAGGTCTGGAGGAGAGAGAATTCCTGGTGTCTCTGGATATCAAGGATGCGTACCTTCATATTCCGATTTGGCCGCCTCATCAGGCTTATCTAAGGTTTGCATTGCAGGACTGTCACTACCAGTTCCAGGCCCTGCCCTTTGGGCTCTCCACGGCACAGAGGGTGTTTACCAAAGTGATGGCGGAGATGATGTTTCTCCTCCGCAAGCAAGGTGTGAACATAATACCGTACCTGGACGATCTGCTGATAAAAAGCACCATCCAGGGAGAGGTTAATACACAGTATAGCCCTCTCCACACAACTGCTCCGGGATCACAGGTGGATTCTGAACCTGCTGAAATCTCACCTGGAACCAACATGGAAGCTTCCGTTCCTGGGGATGATACTGGATACGGAGGTACAGAAGGTATTCCTTCCTCTGGAAAAGGCATTGGTAATTCAGTCAATGGTACAGGATGTACTAAGGCCGACCTGGCTATCGGTGCATCTGTGCATTCGCTTCCTGGGAAGGATGGTAGCCTTTTACGAGGCACTGCAGTATGGAAGGTTTCACGCAAGGCCCTTCCAGCTGGATCTGCTGGACAAATGGTCCGGATCGCATCTCCACATGCACCAGAGGATACGTCTGTCACCAAAAGCTAGGATTTCTCTTCTGTGGTGGCTACAGACTTCTCACCTGACTGAGGGCCGAAGGTTCAGGATTCAAAATTGGATTCTAACTAACCGCGGATGCAAGCCTCAGAGGTTGGGGAGCAGTCACCCAAGGGGAACACTTCCAAGGAAAATGGTCAAGTCAGGAAACCATTCTTCCGATCAACATTCTGGAACTAAGGGCCATATACAACGCCCTTCTACAGGTGTCTCATCTTCAAGATCGAGCCATCCAGGTCGGACAATGTGATGGCGATGACGTACATAAACCAACAGGGCGGAATAAAGAGCAGAGCAGCACTGTCAGAGTTGACAAGGATTCTCCTCTAGGCAGAGAGACACACTCTGGCACTGTTAGCGATCTTCATTTCGGGAGTGGACAACTAGGAAGTAGACTTCCTCAGCAGACACGAGCTCCACCCAGGAGAGTGGGGCCTTCACCCGGGGGTGTTCGAATGCTTGACTCGTCAGTGGAGGACTCCACAGATCGACATGATGGCCACTCGTCTCAAGCTCCAGCGGTATTGCTCCAAGTCAAGAGACCCACAGGCAGTGGCAGTGGAAACTCTGGTGACTCTGTGGGTCTATCAGATGGTGTATGTCTTTCCACCACTTCCGTTGATCTCAAGAATTCTCAAAAGAATGAAGAGGGAAAGGGTTCAAGCAATTCCCATTGCTCCGGATTGGCCAAAAAGGGCTTGGTACGCAGATCTACTGGACATGCTTCTGGAAAACCTGTGGCCTCTACCTCTTCGGGAGGATCTTTTACAACAGGGGCCATTCGTCTGTCAAGACTTACCGCGGCTACATTTGACAGCATGGAGGTTGAGCGTCAAATTCTAGCCCGGAAAGGGATTCCAGACAGGGTAACTCCTACCTTTATCCAAGACAGAAAAGGGGTAACGTATAAACATTACCACCCAATTTGGAGAAAATACGTCTCTTGGTGTGAAAACAGGAAATTTCCTGCGGTGGAATTTCAACTTTGTCGTAATGGTCCAGATTTCGGCCTTGTCCATTTTCTTCCAGAAACAGTTGGCTTCCCTTCCTGAGGTTCAGGCCTTCTTGAAAGGAGTTCTACACATCCAACCACCTTTTGTGCCTCCCACGGCATCTTGGGATCTCAACGTGGTGTTGCAGTTTCTACAATCAGATTGGTTTGAATCTTTACAGGAGGTAGATGTAAAGTTTCTTACGTGGAAGACTGTCACACTATTGGCCTTGGCTTCGGTAAGGCATGTGTCGGAATTGGGGGCTTTGTCTCACGAGAGCCCCTATTTGATTTTTCATGATGATCAAACTAAACTCAGAATTCGTCAGCCAAAGGTGGTGTCTGTGTTTCATATCAACCAACCTATTGTGGTGCCAGTGGTTACCGACGCCTCTTCTACTTCAAAGTCCCTAGATGTTGTGAGGGCTTTAAAAATCTATGTGAAGCAAACGCTCATCAGAGGAAATCGGACTCGCTGTTTGTGCTTTATGATCCCAAGAAAATTGGGTGTACTGCTACACAGCAGTCTATTGCTCGCTGGATCACGCTTACTATCCAGCATGCTTACTCTACGACAAGTTTGCCGGTTCCTAAATCTGTTCATGCCCACTCTACTCGGTCCGTGGGTGCTTCCTGGGCGGCTGCCCGGGGTGTCTCAGCTTTACAGCTCTGCCGAGCAGCTACTTGGTCTGGTTCGAACACGTTTGCTAAGTTCTAGAAGTTCGATACTTTGGCCTCTGAGGACCTTCAGTTTGGTCAATCAGTTCTGCGGGAACCTCAGCACTCTCCCACCTGGTTTGGGGGCTTTGGTATATTCCTATAGTACTAATGTGGACCCCAGTTTTCTCTAGGACGTAAGAGAAAATAAGATTTTAATGACCTACCAGTAAATCCTTTTCTCATAGTCCGTAGAGGATACTAGGCGCCTGCCCAGTGCTTCGGGTTTCCTGCATGGTTACTTGGTTAAGTATTGTTGTTGGTTCAGTTGTTGCTGTTCCGGTTCATGTTGGGTTAACATGTTTTTTCTTCTTGTTTGTGTGTGCTGGTTCGAATCTCACCACTATCCTTTCTGAATCCTTCTCTCAAGATATGTCCGTCTCCTCGGGCACAGTTTGTAGACTGAGTCTGGTAGGAGGGGCATAGAGGGAGCCAGCGCACACTATTGATTTCTTAAAGTGCCCAAGGCTCCTAGTGGACCCATCTATACCCCATGGTACTTATGTGAACTCCAGTATCCTCTACGGACTACGAGAAAAGGATTTACCGGTAGGTAATTAAAATCCTATTTTTTCTGAAAATGTACAGTAGCCCATATATATGAAAAGTATGAAAATTGGTGTGTGTGTGTGTGTGTGTGTGTGTGTGTGTGTGTGTGTGTGTGTGTGTGTATATATTTAAGTATATATCATTTTCCAAGAAAAAGGCATTCACCATTCACCAGGGACTTTGCAGCATAAACACCAACAGCTTATTACTCACTAAGTGGAAAACATAGCAGCAGTCAACTTTTCGGTCACTGAGAGAGACCTTCCTCAATGCGCAGTTCCACAGTGTGCTCAAGACAGGGGGAAGCCCGGCAGCTGGGATAGTGATGTACACTCACCCTGCATGATGTGTGATCACATCCCCTTTTCATGTACATGCCAAAACCTTGCACACATGAACCCGATCCCCAAATCCCTAATTTTACTCTTTAGGGCCCCCTCAGTCTTAAGTGCCAAGTGGCCTCCCAAAGCCACACCCGGGAGAGACTTCCTAGTGAGTACACACTTTCACCGCCCTCACACCCCCTTCTCCCCTTTTTCCGCTGTACTGTGTGGTCCACTGAGCAGCTGCTGTGAGGTACAAAAGTACACCTGTTCGGCCGCATACGCCACCCTGTGTAGCCCCTGGTACCCTCCTCTACAGTTCACGTATATATTTTTTCCCTTACCTCTAAAGAGGGCCCGTGGCAACACCTCCTCAGATTGGCCATGCCTCCAATTAGTATCGGGACCCATCTCCGCTCTGTACGGCCCTGTGCACATGTGCCATCTTCC
This sequence comes from Pseudophryne corroboree, assembly GCF_028390025.1. NCBI lineage: Eukaryota > Metazoa > Chordata > Amphibia > Anura > Myobatrachidae > Pseudophryne > Pseudophryne corroboree. The sequence continues at coordinate 636,278,546 of NC_086447.1, read as the reverse complement.
CAAATATTGCTGGGAAGATGGTGCCACGTAGGGGAGGGGAGGGGAGAGGGCACTTGCCAGAGATGGTAGAATGAGGAGGTGCGGGGGGGGGGGGGGGGGGGGCGCTGCTCAGAGGAGAGGGGCCTGCTAAACAAGGGAACCCTCAGACGTTATTACATCCATGGCTCAGGAGAAGGAACAGTGTGCTTTCTTTCTTTCTTTCAAATGCAATATATGTCCATCTTGGGGAAGAAAATTCAATTAATTCCTATAACTTCAAATCCTCGACCCCAAATGTTGGAGAAGTGACGCAGCAGCAATGGCAGTCATTTCCATGCAGCTGGTTTCCAGGCCAGGTAGGTGAAAAAATCAGACTAAACAGTAATTGAGGTTCATTCAACTGTACATGTGCTGCTCAGCTGCTCAGTATACAGCAGTCAGAGTAGTCAGACAGCTAAGCCAGCCCATGTCTACCCATGGCCTGGGATATATTCTGAATAGTAATAATTGGATAAATGCTACACAGAAATGGGATAAAAACAATATGCATAATAATGGTATACATACTAGTACTACATATATAATAAATATGTAGTATGTATACCATTATTATGTAGTCTTTATACTATTTTTATGTAGTTTGTGTGTATACAGTATATGTCTGTATATTTGTTCCCCAGTCACCCTCTGCCTCTCGCTGGCATGCTCTGCCTCGCCCCGTCACCTTTTGCTTCGCCCCATCACCCTCTGCCTCTCATTGGGGGTCATTCCGAGTTGTTCGCTCGCTAGCTGTTTTTAGCAGCCGTGCAAACGCTAAGCCACCTCCCTCTGGGAGTGTATTTTAGCTTAGCAGAAGTGCGAGCGAAAAAATCGCAGAGCGACTACAAAAATAAATTGTGTAGTTTCAGAGTAGCTCCAGACCTACTCCTAGCTTGCGATCACTTCAGACTGTTCAGTTCCGGATTTGACATCACAAACATGCCCTGCGTTCTCCCAACCACGCTGGCGTTTTTCTTGGCACGCGTTTTTTCGAACACTCCCTGAAAACGGTCAGTTGACACCCAGAAACGCCCACTTCATGTCAATCACTCTGCGGTCAGCAGTGCGACTGAAAAGCTTCGCTAGACCTACTGTAAAACTACATCGGCCATTGTGAAAGTACGTCGCGTGTGCGCATTACGCCGCATACGCATGCACAGAAGTGCCGCTTTTTTGCTTCATCGCTGCGCAGCAAACATTTTCAGCTAGCGATCAACTCGGAATGAACCCCATTGTTTCCATCTGCCTTGCCCCACCGCCCTCTGCCTTTCCCCGTCATTCCCTGCCTCTGTTACCCATTACCTCTCCCCATGCGGTAAGCGAGGGGCAAAAGCAAATGTTTGAACCTGGGTCCACCACTCGCATGTTCCGCCACTGATGTCAGGTATATGACCATTAAGTACTATATATGCTAATTCCTAAAATATCTAAATCTACGTCTGAAGTATTTTATCTGTTTTTCCACTTTAACATTTTAGCTGACTCTTTCTATTCATTTTTGTGGCTGCTTTCATAGTTTCCATTAGCGCTTTCTTCAAGTGAAGTTGCAGAGAAAGCCAGAAGAAGATAGAAAACACCTGCAAGTTCATCCTGTGTGAAGTATCCAATGGAAAACAAATCTACCCTAAAATTCTTAATGGTATTGTTTCATTATGTTATAATGTCCATTATTTGTTTTTGTTTTGTTTGTTTTTTAAATGAAGCACATTTACACTTGGACAGATTTAACCCTGTATGTACAAGGCCAGGGCTACAGATAACTCCTCAGGTAGAGAATGGCATTGTTTTAACATGTCTCTCATTGACATTAAAAGTGACTATATAGTGACCAGTGATGCTGCTCTAGCCTCTCAGAACCCCTGAGCATGTGTGTTCAGGTTAAATTGAGACACGAATACATCTCATGCACACTTATAAGAAACACCACCAGTCCACCTATCAGACCATAGGCATCATTAGGAGGGTGTGGGAGGTGCACCTAGGCATAACCAGATTAAGGTGGGGGTGCAGGGCACACTGTACCCTGGGCCCCCTTCTGTCAGGGGGCCCCCTGGCCAGAACACACTGCTCTTCCTCTTGTACAGCAGCAGAACCAGGCAGCCAGAATGTGTGCGGGACAATATACAGTGCAGCCAGAGACACAGGAGTATCAGCATTTATGAGCTACTAACGGAGCGTCCCAATCAGGGAATTGGTGGGGGAGGGAGGAGATATAAGTGATCCAGGGATCGCAGCTTCTCCTATTCCCCGCCTGGGTGTCTGGGTCCTATGCAACCTGTTATCTAATGAGAGCATTTGGGTCTAGAGAGAGACACACACAGTAAGTCCTCCTGAGTCCTGTACTAGTTTATAAGTAGCACAGATGCTGCTGCTATTGCATTTTTGAAAGCTAAATTATAGATTTTATTTTGTGTATTTTAAGGTTAAGTTGTTTTTGTTCAACTACAAGAAAACTTTATAAATAGTTAACTCTTAATTAGCTGGAGCTATAAACAATACTCAGGCACTATTAAACTACTGGTTTAAATTTAATATACACAATCCATACTGTATCTCCCACCATGACCCATTCCAGGAGGGACAAAATTCTCTCTACCTGGACTTCCCTCTTAATTTATGATTGCAATCACCGGTGTTGAACTACCTTTCTTATCAATTATATAGTTCAATACAAGTTAGGCCAATCATGTATGAAAAGGGAAGTCTAGGTAGAGAGCATTTTGTCCCTCTTTGAATGGGTCATGTAGGGAGGTATGCACAATCTAATATATACCCCCCTTCCCCCGGCCCAGCCTTTTTTAAGTGCCATGGGCCTACCTAAGGCTTAGTCTGTCCTGTACCTGAGTGTCACCTTCTGAGAGGGTGACACCAAAATGCCAGCTTCTCCTCAGTGGCCGTGAGCCAGTTGCTTCACTGTGACATTATCATGCAGCGCCCGGCTCTTGTCACTGGGGAGACTAGAGAGAGAGAGTCTCTGGAGGCAGCCCAGCATCTATGGGAATGCTGGACATGCCCCTGAATGAATGATCCCACGCACCTTTCCACACGGCAGTGGCCTTTTTTTCGGCTGCGCATGGCTGTGACATGTGGGCTGTTCTGTTTGATGCACCAGATGTCGCCGACCCAGACATCAGACCTCTGCATGCACATCCTGGCCTGCAAATTCATGCACTTCTCCATAAAAAAGGATGCAGCTGTACCAAGGTCATATAAGAGCAATTGTACTGCAGGCATGTACATATGTGACCTAAGTCTCTGTCGTACAGTGTAGGGCCAAGAGTTGCAAATTGCACACAAAGTGGGACATTGCCGCTTTAATGGGTGGCCTGTAGCACTACCTCATTTATACATGTGCTGGAGTTTGTGAAGATCAAGAATCAGAATACGAATTAGATGGTTTTAGTACCAACCAAGTGTATACACTAATGTAATAAATGTGCAATGTACAAATTTGTGTCACAAGTAATCAGAGCCGGCCCTAACCAATATGATGCCCTAGGCAAGATTTTGGCTGGTGCCCCCTAGCACCACCGCTGGTTCCGCCTCTGACCTTGCACCTCTTTCCCAGCACCATCACCCCTCACCCATAGCAGTCCTTATTTTGGTGTTTATACCCCCTATATTTTAAATAGGAACAGTTTGCACATTTGGCGCACAGCCCAAAAAGGGGTGTGTTTTTGCTGGCAAGAGGCATGGCCACACAATAGTAACCCCAATTCCAATTATGCCACACAGTACTGCAACTTTATTCACATTTGATCATGTGATAGTGTCCATAATTCATATTACATCCCACAGTAGTATCACTTTACCTTATAAACGTTACTCCTCACAGTTGTGCCCCTTATTCACATTATCTCACACTGAATTGCTCCTTATTCACATTACACCACACCCTATTGCTCTTTATCCACATTATATGACACAGTAGTGCCCTTTCTATACACAATGTCACATAGTAGAGCAGCTTATACACATAATGCCACACATTAGTAATGCATTTATACACATAATTCCACACAGTAATGCCCCTTACACATATGAGACACATTAATGTCCTTATTAACATAATGCACCTTACACATTATGAGAACCTTTATTAATGTCCTTTTACACATAATGTCCCTTACACATATGCCGTACATTATTAATGCCCTTATACACATATTCTGAACACTACTGCGCAACCAACCCACTCACATGCACACAGCACTCACACTGCCACTAACACTGTGACCTTTGCCCCTGCTTGAATACAGTTGTGTCCTCATAAATCTTGCCTCAATGCTAACTTTGGGCACCTTTTTTTTATGAAAATGCATCTTATTTGCATTGCTATGTGGCTAGGATGCACAAGCAGCTTCTGCTGATTAAAATGATATGCAGCATGCCTATATACTGTGTGATGCTGTGGCTGTATCTGCATATAAAATGCTACACACAGAATATAGGCATGCCGCATATCATTTTAATCAGCAGAAGCTGCTGATGCCCCTAGGCATATCAAATGCCCTAGGCAATTGCCTAGTTTGCCTATGCCTATGGCCGGCTCTGCAAGTAATGAAAACATTCCTGATGCTCTCTAACTGTTATGACCTATCTAATACATAAATGAGACGTGAACTAGCAGTTTCATAAAAAGAAAAGTTGTGATTAAGGATTAATAAAAAAGTCATAGCAGAGAAGATTTGAAGCAATGATTTTGTTGTCAGCAAATTCCCATCTTGGACACGCAAAATCGTAAAGTATGACGTAGAGTATTATGGTACATTTGCAGAAAATTATATTCATTATGTTTTGTTTTTATAAAATCATCCTTAATAATTTTCAGAGATATTAAATATACTCTTTTTATCATCATGTAATTCATTAGTATTAAAATCCGGTGCAGCTATAATAGCCTGTTTGTTACAGCTTACAATCTAAAATTAGACATGAGAAGTGATACAGTAGAGAAGGCACTGGAGTGCAGTCAGCCTGGTCTCGCCCTCTGCACAGTATTATAGCATTGTAATAAAATGTCTGTAGAAGTCTTTGTGTAAATTGTGCACTTCTGTATTGCTATGGTGGTCTGTGTGTAGTGACAGTGTTCTCTTCTGTCTTTCAGCTTCCTGCGGTCTTCCCTCCCTGCCTAGTAGATACACAGAACAGGAACTATCTGGTGACTCCGAGTCAGCTGCCCACTGCTACTTAGGAACCACTTGGCAGCAGCTAGTCCAGCAGGAGCTGCCAGCAGGCTACAGCACAGTCCTCCTCCACAACCATCCATTGTAAAATGAAACACAATTGGCAGTGATTGATTTATAGAAATATCTGGCCGTGAAAAATATATTTAAAATGCCATATTCTGAATAGTTTATATATCACAGTTAATCCAAGATGTAAAATCAAATACTGTTTTGGTATGCCACTGTTTTATAGAGAACTACATGGCTATTCTGACAAGCTACTCGTGGCATAGGAATGTGTTGTCGTAGGTTAACTGTAACTCAGCTTCTGTTCTTACTGTCACTGAAGACAGAAACTCAGCTTTTATCATACTTACATCCGGGAGAGAGCAGCCAGGTCGGCTCAGTAGGTGAGGGGCAGGACTATGATGTGCAGAGGAGGCGGAGGCGGGGGATTGGGGCGTGGTTACCATGTTACATCATTGTAGACATGTCCGCTGATCTGTAATGCAGATATTACCGGCATACTGCGGGGGGCGTAGCTATGATGACGTGATTCATGAAAAGAAGGATTTTGGTGGATTGTTGCGCACTTTGGGAAAGGAATATGCCGCAAACCAATAAAAATACCAAAAAGACACTAACATCAATGTCAAAATTAAGGCACAAACAAAAGTTAGGTATTTGTGATGAGCGCTGTTCCTTCCCAAGGACGTGTGCAAAAATTATTTACTAAATGTCCAATTTCTTAAAAAGACATTTTATTTTCATATCCATGATAATTTGGTGACACAATGCACATTATACATGGATTAGACATACATAAAACATGGAAACATTTAGGTAAAATGATGAAATATTGCACAGACCCTTATTTGCGAGCAAATAGCAGGACAGTCTATGTGCAAATCATAAAATGGTGGAACTTCTGGCTCATACCGTAAGAGGCATGTGGTGTGTGCCTTTGATGTAAATGGGGTTCCAGCTGGCAGCCCAGCAACACACCACACACTTTGCCAATGTAGATGGATATCACGGGTTCCCGGTGAGAGTCCAAGAAGAACAAAGTTCCATTAGTAGCACGGCACCCAGCAAGAATCGCGTCATCGACTGCACGGACCACTCACTTTACTCACTAAGTGGGTGGCCGGGCAGGGAGAGACCGTAAAAATCGGGAAACTGGCCTGCTCTTTGGGAGCCTCCCGGCCATCCCGTGAGAGTAGGCAAGTATGGTTTTTATACAGAATAGTATATATAGAATAGTATATAATTACCAGCAGCGCGAAGGTGCCCAATAATGGAAATAAGGAACGAGCAAATGGTATCTTCCCAATTAGGGCTTCTCCTCTGAGCACCGTCTTGGTATACATTCCACTACCTCACTTTCACTTTAGTTATATGCTGTAGATGACAGATGCAGTCTTTAAATTGTTTCATCATATTATGATATTCAGGCTTGGGTACACTTACAGTAGGTGGTGGTTACCAGCTACATTGAAAACATAATAACATTTTCGGGCTGCTGCAGAGTTTACTAAAAAAAAATGTTAATGTCGCTGTTTTGGGGTTCTGATCAATGGAAAGACCTTCATGCTGAACTGATGAGGAGTAATGAAACATAGGAAGTTGAATAGGTGTTCTGCGCACAGACCAGAGTGGACCAACAAGTTGGGTTGACTCTGGACCACAATCAGTTTTGAACCAGATAACTGGAATCCGCTAGCTAAACTCTGGAACCAATATGAGAAACTCAACTCCAGGCCTGAACCCCAAAACTATGAAGCTGGAACCTGCTTCCAGGAACTCAGGGATCTGAAACAGAGGAGACTCAGCAACCTATAACTAGACTGGAATCTGATAAATTAAGCACTTCACAGGAACTCAGGCTGGGCAGCTGAGATCTGTTTCCTAATATAGGGACATAACCCAGAACCATCACCCAAGCATCCATGGTTGGCCAAACCACCAGAGACTAATCACATGCCTCAACTACCAACCAGTGGAACCAAGAGTATGAACCTCCACTTTAGTTCGTCTCAGAAGCTGATGAAATTTCTGGTGTGATGTATACTTGCTGAGAAGGAAAGACAGAAGCTGAGCATTGGTAGTGTAAAGCGTAAGAGCAACCTGTGGGAACCTGCAATGATCCTAACAAGAGAGTGTGAGATTCCGCACAGACCTGATCCCAAGGGATCTGTTTATATGTGTAGTATTATAACAGACTAACATTTGTGAGGAATCTCAGAATTTATTCATTAGTAAAGCTCCATTGGTGGTGCTCCGATGAGTCATACATTATAACATATGTAAGGAAGAGAAGAAAAGAAAACTCTTTTTGTTGGGACACGCTTAAGAAATGTATTTTTATTGGCATTAAGACATAATATAATAATATATTTATTGATATGCATTAAAACCAACATTCCTTCTGCCTGCTAAAGAGTGGAACTTAACAGAATGTGCAACGGTATAAGTTGTGCATAAGAACACAGTGTGCAAAGCTGCAAAAATTACAAAGTTTACACAAAGCAAGATACATACAGTATGTGCAAGAGATACAGACAATGTAACACTTTAAAAAGGGTAAAAATGCAAGGTATGTTTCAGCCAATGTTGTAAGCGATTCTCAACAATGGTTAGGTATTATCCCGCTAATCACAGATTGTCATGGCTGTATTTATTGGTTTACATGGAATATATATATAGTGAGTAGTAACATATAAAAAATAAAGAATAAGACAGAAGGTAATACTTCTATCTAAAAGGCAAAAATATGGTCAATAGAAATTCACGGATACTGATTATACAGCATAGTAAATGATGTGCCTAACAAAGTAGAAATAATAACTTAAGTATCCAAAAGGCGCACTTGATTATGGTGGCCAATCCCGGGCCATTTTTTAAATTCCGGGGATCGGGATTGAAGAATGTTCAATCCCGGGATACCCGGGATGGGCTGCATTTCAAAGTGTCTTCCATCCCCCCGCCCTGCCCAGGTCAGATAATTTACAACAAACTAACTGGGGCAGGTGAGAGGGACACTTCCCTCGTGTTCTGGCGGCTGGGCGGGCAGTGCGGCATTGAGGTCCTGCTGCTGTGCAGTGTAACGTAAAGTCAGAGGTCACGCTGTGCAGCCGCTGGATCTCACCGCCGGAGCTAGGGGAGGTGAGCAGGGGGAACCGGGCAGTACCTGAGCATCCTGAAGACGCTCAACGCTGCCCAACATAACCAGAAATATGTTGCTGGCTACCCTACACTTGACTCTGGTATCATCTGGATTAATTTCTTACATTAATGAGGAATATAGATACGATTCTATATGTTAGGAAGTGTATGTTGGTTCATAAGTAGTTGGAAGACAGACCCCTAATGTCAGTTGAATGAGAAATAGACTCATATGACCTCCATCCTGATTCTACTGACCCCTGTGTGTTACTGGGAACAGTGAACAGGTGGGTGAGAGTGCAGTGAGGTAGGTCAGGGATGAGGGAAATGAAAGACAAATGAGAGGGATCTGCTTTTGTATGTATAATCGAGTCGCTCCACTTGTTGAAAAAATACTTTTTCTTTTTCATCCACTAGGGGTCACTGGAGTACTCTTGGGATATGGATGGGGCATTAGCAGGGATAGGCACATTTAAATATTTAAATTAGTAACCCTCCACCCGCTCCATACTCCCAAGATGCCTCAGTGTTTTTTTGGTGCCTCACCGGGATGGCACACGTGGAGAATTCCCCACACTTTACTTCTATTTTTTCAACAAGATTTTTTCTGTTTGCTCTCAATCCCTTCCCAGTTTATTAAGAAACTTGGGTTTGGGATTGTCGGCGCTCAGGACCAGAATCAGCATTGCTGATTGGCTTGTCGGCGCTCAGGACCAGAATCAGCATTGCTGATTTAAGCATAGGGCTGCACACAAGGAGCTGGATAGCGCTTGCAGGAGAAGCCCCGTCATAGCCTCCACTGTGATCAGGTAATGAGCAGGCAGGCAGCTCTCACTGCCGCCGCTCCTGTGCATTGTCTTTATTTATTACCAGTTATTTATATAGCGCACACATATTCCGCAGCGCTTTACAGAGAATATTTGGCCATTCACATCAGTCCCTGCTCCAGTGGAGCTTACAATCTAGATTCCCTATCACATGTTCACGCACACACATTTGCACTAGGGTTAATTTTGTTGGGAGCCAATTAACCTACCAGTATATTTTTGGATTGTGGGAGGAAACCGGAGTACCCGGAGGAAACCCACGCAAGCACGGGGAGAATATACAAACTCCACACAGTTAGGGCCATGGTAGGAATTGAACCCATGATCTTGCTGGTGGAGCGGCGAGGTCAGAATGCTGCTGCCACCCCATGTAGGGATTTTCAGTTTGTAAATTATGTTCCTATGCCTGCTTGCCTCCCGGACAGCCAAGCTGCTGCCACTGGCCCGCCCGCTGCCGCACCCCAGCATCCTCCCGCTGCTAGCTCCCACTAGCCGCCAGCTCCTGTTCACGCCCGTGGACAGCTTTCACGCTGCCGCGGCTCGCCCCTCACTCTCTGGCCGCGGTCAGCTCTCACTGCTGCCGCGGCCCACCGGCCCCGCTCCCTGCGATGCTGAAGGGGGGGAGATTGCGGGCAGGGGTTTAACCTGCAGCAGTACCGCGGCTCACTACTAACAACACCTCATCAAGCTGTGCCTATGTTCATGTTAAGCACATGAAGAGTACCTGCTATCAGGCTTTTCAGCTTGCAATAATAAATAAGGGATCTAATGTATATATACTAATGTATATATATGACAGTTTATGAATTCATAAAGAATCTATTGTTTCTATATGTAAAAGGTGCTTGTATTGTCCTCATGAATATACCTGACAAAGGTGCTTTTATTATACATAGGATTTCATGTATATATATCACACTGTGAAAGCACATGGCTGGATGCCATTTTAACACAACTTCCTGGTACTTCTTACAGGAAGTTTGGTGCCGGTCCTACAACACTCAGCCTCTGGAGGGTGCAGGGGTGTTAGTAGGAATTCTGTGAAGCACATATTTAACTGATTTTAATGTGTACCAAGTGCACTGAAGTTCTGGATTATACACACTTTAGTTAAATTTTTGTTTTTACTGAGTCGTGGAGACTTGTCTTTCACTGTTGTACTGTCTGTCTGTGTACATAGGGGCTAATTCAGACCTGATGGCTAGGCTGCTTTTTCGTACAGCGGGCGATTAGGTCTAAACTGCGCATGCTTATGCACCGCAATGCGCAGGCACGTCGCACAGGTACAAAGCGGATTGGCTCAGCGATGGGTTTGTGCTAAGGATCCGTTCGCACGGGCGTTCGCAAGGAGATTGACTGGAAGAAGGCATTTGTGGGTGTCAACTGACCGTTTTCAGGGAGTGTTTGGAAAAACGCAGGTGTGTCCAAGCGTTTGCAGGGAGGGTTCCCAATGTCAGTTCCGGTCCCGGACAGGCTGAAGTGTTCGCAGCGGCTGAGTAAGCCCTGGGCTACTCAGAGCCTGCACAAAATCTGTTTGTACAGCTTTGCTACACATGCGTTCGCACACTTGGAAAGCGAAAATACACTCCCCTATGGGCAGCGACTATGCGAACGCATGACTGCAAAAAAAACCTAGCGAGAGAACAGGTCTGAATTATCCCCATAATGAGTAAAGCTAATGCAAAATTAAAAAAGCAGCTTGTCTGCAATGTTTGTGAGAGTATGTTACCTGGTGGAACTACCACTTGCACAGTGTGTCTTGTAAATAAGGGTCCAAATACGGACCTCTACCCTGATCCTTCTTGGGCAATGATGGCAGGTGTGATGTCTGAGTTAAAATCGGAGCTTACCGCTGCACAAAAAGAACATGAGGTGGATAGGTCTGATTCTAGGATAATGCTGTCTGAGCTGCCAGAGTGGGCTCAGGATATGTCACGGACTTTGCAGAGTTTACAAAAGTCCAGGTCTAGCTCAGTTCCTAAAAGTAGTCATAGTTTGGCTCATAAATTACTGGTTTCAGCTGTGTTGCATTCTGACGATTCAATGCCAGCCCTTATATCTCAGGAGGAACAAGAGGATGGTGAATAAGGCCAGGAGTCAGATAGTGAGTTTACTGATATCCTGGACATTGATAAGCTCATCAGGATGGTACACCAGGTTCTGAATTTTACTGAGACCTCTTTCAAATGATGAAGTTTTGTTTGCACCTGTGTGTTTTCCTTATTCAGATTCTCTTAAGCAGTTAACGGAAGCATGGAAGAATCCAGATAAACGGTTTGCTGTTAAAACAAGAAACGGCTGCGCAGTATAGCAGGGAAAGAATGAGAGCCGACGTGTATAGTAAAAAAAGATTTATTAACTATAAACACACTAGAATAATAAAATAAACGATACAAATAGTAAATGAATTACATTAATAGGCACACCTTGATTGTATCATATGTAAAGGTATCTCAATCAGTAAAGCACCTGATGCTAAATCTCTAAATGAGTGTCCGCAATCACTGAGAGAGAGTTCAACTCATATGTCCACTGGGAAACAATATGCAATAGAGCGGTCCCGGGATTGCACAGGCTTGCCGTCACCAAGCTAGGTGAGAATGGTAGTAATAGGTACCTCTCCTGTGGGCTGGTCCAGAACCGAGCGTCCCCGGTTGTGTGTCCTGCAATGCCCACTGATGCTATGCAGCGAGGAGGTGAAGGGAGCCACCGGGCTGATATGTTTAGTTGAGACCGCGTACTGGTTGATGCGGCTGGCGGAGATGAACAGGTCGACACAGTGGCACGTTGAATCACTCCGGCTTGCTTCTGATGCAGATACCTGGTGCAAGGTGTGTTTTAGAGGCGGGATCCTATCGCGTTTCGTCACGCTCAACGTGACTTTGTCAAAGGTGTATTCCTGCCTCTGGACTGATCAGTATTTAAAGCCAAATGGCCAAGGGTACACAGATGTAGATAATCAATAATTAAAAGAGGTTACATTTAAAACACGTCGGCTCTCAAACCTGAATACCTAATTAGCAACTAGCAACATACCATAAAGCTTAGCTAAAAAGCACATGCTTTAATCCATTCAATAAATAAACGCTCATTATATCAGGAAAAAATATATAATAGAAGAAAACAGTTTAAACAAAAATAAAAAATAAGAAACTCAGTGTTAGAGACTCCAAATATAAACAGTATTGCAAAGAGGATCACTGAGACAGCCTGGGCGACTACATGAGTTTTCTAATCAAAGATAAATAGACATTGGGACAAAGCAATAGTTAAATATGCTGAAAAAATATAAAACTAATTTAAAAAAACTTATTGTAGAGGAGCACATCTTGTGTCAAGCCGGGTCCCTATCCACAGTAGATCAGTGACCAAACCTTATGTGCCACTGAGCTGCTTACAGAAGTATGAACAAGTTTAAGGGTACATAAAGTAAGACAGTGTAACCATCATTAAGCTAAGAATGTCATATGAGTATCTTTAGTGCACATTAATTATAAGTGAGAAGCTATGTAATGAAAAGGAGAATAGAGAGAAGACAGCTATTTATTGATCCGGAGAATCAATAATATAGAGAAAGTGTGTAAGTGGTCGAGTACACAATGGGGGAAATTTACTAAGCTCCCGATTTTGACCGAGATGCCGTTTTTTCATCAAAGTGTCATCTCGGTAATTTACTAAGCACTAATCACGGCAGTGATGAGGGCATTCGTAATTTTTTGCAAGTTCAGGTAAAAAATTACGAATGAATACACCATCGGTCAAAACGCGGCTGTTTAAGTATGAATCTCGGTCATTTACTAAGAAGTGCAAAGCAAAAAACAAACAAACACTGCCGTGAAAAATTACAACTCGTAAAAAAGTGCTAAAAAAAAACAGACCTGCTTTTTTTATTCGTGATTGGATAGGCATGCACGGATCCATGAGATCCGTGCATGTATATCAGTGGGAAGGGGTGGGAAAGTGATTATTTTTTCAAAAAAAATTGCGTGGGGTCCCCCCTCCTAAGCATAACCAGCCTCGGGCTCTTTGAGCCGATCCTGGTTGCAGAAATATGGGGGAAAAAATGACAGGGGTTCCCCCATATTTAAGCAACCAGCATCGGGCTCTGCGCCTGGTCCTGGTCCCAAAAATACGGGGGACAAAAAGAGTAGGGGTCCCCCGTATTTTTAAAACCAGCACCGGGCTCCACTAGCTGGACAGATAATGCCACAGCCGGGGGTCACTTTTATATAGTGCCCTGCGGCCGTGGCATCAAAAATCCAACTAGTCACCCCTGGCCGGGGTACCCTGGGGGAGTGGGGACCCCTTCAATCAAGGGGTCCCCCCCCCCAGCCACCCAAGGGCCAGGGGTGAAGCCCGAGGCTGTCCCCCCCCATCCAATGGGCTGCGGATGGGGAGGCTGATAGCCTTTGTTGTAAAAGAAAAGATATTGTTTTTAGTAGCAGTACTACAAGGCCCAGCAAGCCTCCCCCGCATGCTGGTACTTGGAGAACCACAAGTACCAGCATGCGACGGAAAAACGGGCCCGCTGGTACCTGTAGTACTACTACTAAAAAAATACCCAAAAAAAGACAAGACACACACACCGTGAAAGTATAATTTTATTACATACATACACACATACATACATACTTACCTTAAGTTCCCACGCAGGTCGGTCCTCTTCTCCAGTAGAATCCAAGGGGTACCTGTTGAAGAAATTATACTCACGAGATCCAGGGGTCCAGGCTCCTCGGGAAATCCAGGGGTAATCCACGTACTTGACAAAAAAAACAAAACGGTGTCCCGACCACGAACTGAAAGGGGACCCATGTTTGCACATGGGTCACCTTTCCACGAATGCCAGAAAGCCACTTTGACTTCTGTCTAAGTGGGTTTCTTCAGCCAATCAGGGAGTGCCACGTTGTAGCACTCTCCTGATCAGCTGTGTGCTCCTGTCCTCACTGACAGGCGGCACACGGCAGTGTTACAATGTAGCGCCTATGCGCTACATTGTAACCAATGATGGGAACTTTCTGCCCTGCGGTTGACCTAAAGTGACGTCACCGCTGAGCTGAAAGTTCCCATCATTGGTTACAATGTAGCGCATAGGCGCTACATTGTAACACTGCCGTGTGCTGCCTGTCAGTGAGGACAGGAGCACACAGCTGATCAGGAGAGTGCTACAACGTGGCACTCCCTGATTGGCTGAAGAAACCCACTTAGACAGAAGTCAAAGTGGCTTTCTGGCATTCGTGGAAAGGTGACCCATGTGCAAACATGGGTCCCCTTTCAGTTCGTGGTCGGGACACCGTTTTGTTTTTTTTGTCAAGTACGTGGATTACCCCTGGATTTCCCGAGGAGCCTGGACCCCTGGATCTCGTGAGTATAATTTCTTCAACAGGTACCCCTTGGATTCTACTGGAGAAGAGGACCGACCTGCGTGGGAACTTAAGGTAAGTATGTATGTATGTGTGTATGTATGTAATAAAATTATACTTTCACGGTGTGTGTGTCTTGTCTTTTTTTGGGTATTTTTTTAGTAGTAGTACTACAGGTACCAGCGGGCCCGTTTTTCCGTCGCATGCTGGTACTTGTGGTTCTCCAAGTACCAGCATGCGGGGGAGGCTTGCTGGGCCTTGTAGTACTGCTACTAAAAACAATATCTTTTCTTTTACAACAAAGGCTATCAGCCTCCCCATCCGCAGCCCATTGGATGGGGGGGGACAGCCTCGGGCTTCACCCCTGGCCCTTGGGTGGCTGGGGGGGGGGGACCCCTTGATTGAAGGGGTCCCCACTCCCCCAGGGTACCCCGGCCAGGGGTGACTAGTTGGATTTTTGATGCCACGGCCGCAGGGCACTATATAAAAGTGACCCCCGGCTGTGGCATTATCTGTCCAGCTAGTGGAGCCCGGTGCTGGTTTTAAAAATACGGGGGACCCCTACTCTTTTTGTCCCCCGTATTTTTGGGACCAGGACCAGGCGCAGAGCCCGATGCTGGTTGCTTAAATATGGGGGAACCCCTGTCATTTTTTCCCCCATATTTCTGCAACCAGGATCGGCTCAAAGAGCCCGAGGCTGGTTATGCTTAGGAGGGGGGACCCCACGCATTTTTTTGGGGGATTTTACATTGTTTAATAAAAAAAAAAAAAAAATAAGAACCCCAGCACGGATCACACAGATCCGGCCGAGATTGATTGTAAAAAAAGTCGGCAGTGTTTTGCTAATCACTGCCGTAAAAATAGGTAAAAAAAAACGAATGACATCGACATCGGAAGAAAAGAAAAACCCGAATACGACAGCTTAGTAAATCCATCGTAATCAATTCAAAAAGTTGCAGTTTTACACTGTCGATGTCATTCGTGATTGAACTTTGACCTTTTTTCGGAAATTACGAATCTTAGTAAATTTACCCCAATATGTGTGAAAAAGGGGAACTATCAGTTGACTTTATACCATTATATGAAACCAGAGAAATATATGATATTAAGCAAAGTTAATGAAGATTTTATTGGACGATCCTAAATGAATGGTTATATAGACGTAAATAGAAGTAAATTAAAAACGAATAAACTAAATAATAAAATTATAAATATAAAAAAGGGGAATTGGCCCAGAAATAAAGCTTCAACCATGGGGGGGAATATACCTCCTTCCTATTAACAGGGATCAAATTCAATGGATTCATTTAACCCCTCAGTTTATGTATCCAGTAATTTTCCCTAAGACAAAGTTTCTATGTCTGTCCCCATCTCGTGCCGTAGGCATGATGGTTTCTATGCCAATAAGTTGAATTTCATCTGGGTTTTATGATGTGTTTCAGAAAAGTGTCTGGAGACACTATGAAAAAGAAAACCCTTTTGTATATTGCGTCTGTGTTCTAAAAATCTAATCCTAAATTTACGTGTTGTCCTACCTACATAAATGAGGTTACAGTTGCAAACCAACAAATAAATAACGTAAGAACTAATACAGTAAAACAGTTTGCTGTGCCTAGACGGTTTTTATCTAACTACCCGTTCCCAGAGTCTATGACAACTAAATGGGAAAATCCACCAGCAGTGGATTCCTCAGTATCAAAACTTTCAAAAAAGTTAACCATTACAGTCCCCGCTGCAACGACTCTTAAAGACCCGTCAGAGCGTAAGCTAGAAGCTATGCTAAAGTCAATTTATACAGCAGTAGGGGTGTTGCTTAGACCTGCTTTAGTTGGAGTTTGGGTTAACAAGGCTGTCATTGCATGGGCAACACAGCTCAAGTTGGACCTACAACAGGATCTTCCCTTAAACCAGCTTATACTTCTTGCTGATCACATCTGTGAATCTGCTGAGTATTTAGGTACAGCTTCTATGGACGTCGGCGAGGTTTGTTCTCAGCTTTCAGCTTCACTAGTTGCGGCCTGACGGGTGCTTTGGCTGTGTTCTTGGAAGGTAGAGGCAGAGTCAAAATGAGGAATAGAAGCGTTGCCTTATGCTGGCGAGATTTTATTTGGTCCTGAATTGGACAAATGGATTTCTCATGCTACTGGGGGAAAATCTGTTTTCCTGCCATTGCCCGCACCAGTTCCTAAACGGAAATACGCTGGATCGGCGTTCAAATCTTTTAGACCTCAGTCCTTTCGAGGCCGTGCTATAGGAACAACCATACAGAGTAGATGTGGTAGAGGACATAGTTTCCAACAAACCAATAACCGTCGTCAGGACACAAAGTCCGCTGACAAGCCAGTGGCATGACGGGCTTCCAGCCCATCTCGGATCTTCAGTTGTGGGAGCACGCCTTCAAATGTTTCACTTGGCGTAGTTTCAGACATCCACACGTGGGTGGATCCGCAATTTAGTGTTCAAAGGTTACAAAATAGAGTTTGATTGTCTGCAATGCAGTTTTTCAAGACAGGCCTCCCTGTGTCAGAAGACAAGAAGGCGGTTCTGCAAACTGCGATTCAATCTCTCGTAGATTCAGCAGTTTTGATTCAGGTTCCACCAACAGGGTCAAGGTTATTATTCCAGTCTTTTTGTAGTACCAAAGCCGGACAGCTTGTTCAGACCGATATTGAACCTGAAGGGACTCAATCAATACGTCACTTACTACAGATTCAAGATGGAATCCCTGCGGTCAGTGATTGCAGGTTTGGAACAACAGAAATTCATGATTTCGCTGGATCTCAAGGATGCTTACTTATACATTCCAATTTAGCCACTGCATCTTGTGTACTTAAGGTTTGCAGTACACCAAAACCATTATCAATTTCAGGCACTATCGTTTGGCCTCTCATCAGCGCCTCGAGTATTTACAAAGGTGATATCTCATCTCAGATCCCTGGGACTCATAATAGTTCCGTACTTAGATGACCTTCTCATCAAGGCTGCATCTTAACAAATACTCCTTCAGCATGTCTTGCTAACGTACAATGTACTAGTTCAGCACGATTGGATTGTCAACTTCAATAAATCAAGCCTGGTTCCGTGTCAAAGATTCAATTCCTAGGAATGATTCTGGAAATGGTGGATCAACAAATTTGCCTGCCAGAACAGAAAGCACAAAGTATTCATCATCTGGTACAGTTAGTGCTAAAACCACAGACAGTCTTGGTGCACTTGTGCATTCAACTGTTAGGAAAGATGGTGCCGTTTTTCGAGGCACTCCAGTTCGGAAGATTACACTCATGTCCTTTTCAGCTAGATCATCTAGCACAGTGGTCTGGCTCTCATCTCCAAATTCATCAGATGGTGTGGTTGTCTCCAAGGGCCAGAGAATCACTACTCTGGTGGCTCCAAGTACAGCATCTCACTGCGGGAAAACGGTTTGGAGTCTGGAATTGGATAGTTCTGATGACGGACGCAAGTCTCAGAGGTTGGGGAGCAGTGGTCCTACATCATCAATTTCAGGGTCTCTGGTTAGACTGAGAAAGATTACTGTCAATAAATGTCCTGGAACTCAGGGAAATCTACAATGCTCTACGTCAGGCAGTACAAATACTCCAGTCTCAGACTATTCAGGTTCAGTTAGGCAACGTGACGGCAGTCGCATACATCAACAAACGAGGAGGGACTCAAAGTCACATGGCCATGCGAGAAGTTACTCGAATCCTGAATTGGGCCGAGCATCACCAAGTGATATTGTCGGCAGTGTTCATTCCAGGAGTGGACAACTGGGAAGCAAATTATCTCAGCCATCAGGATTTTCATCCAGGAGTATGGGTTTTACATCCAGAGGTGTTCCAGATGTTGGTCCAGTGGTGGGGTTACCCACAGGTGGATCTAATGGCATCTCACCAAAATCATCAAACTCCCCATTATGTGTCCAGAACAAGAGATCCAAAGGCAGTGGCAGTGGATGCTCTCACAATAGCGTGGCCGTACAGCCTCGTGTATCTGTTTCCACCGTTTCTGCTGCTTCCTCGGTTGCTAAAGCGGATCAAAAGAGAATCCACGACCATCATACTAGTAGTGCCTCATTAACTATGGAGAGCATGGTTCTCGGATCTCTGTGGTCTACTCGCAGACGATCCTTGGCCGCTTCCGCTACATCCAGACCTACTACAACAGGGTCCGTTCCTTTACCCCAATTACTGCGGCTGTGTTTGAAGGGGTGGCTGTTGAAACCACTCGATTAAGATGAGAGGGCATTCCAGAGTCGGTTATAGCAATATATTACATGCTAGGAAGCCAGTTACAGTAGCTCATTATCACAGAATTTGGCAAGCTTATATACAAATGTGTCCTCATATATCGTTGCTGCATACCGCGTAATGGGCGCCATGCAACTTGCGCCGGCTCCTTGCGTTATAAGTCCTGTTATAAGTTGCGTTATAAATATAACGTGACGCTATAATTGTAACGTGCTACTACTTTCTGTCCAACAGATCTCGCTTTTCCTAAACTGTACAACGCATGCTTCAAATAGCCAACGGACCCTTCCTAGCGCCGCCTGATGATTGGCTGATTCATTTTGTCATTACATTGTGTATTAAATCCGGGATTTTATTAGCATAAACAGCTTTATTATCTCAGAAAGAATTTGAGGTTTAGTTGCTATCAAATGGACATACTGTAAATATGTAATGCACTGTGCCCCTGGGTCCCTATCTCATTAATATGACTTCCAGATGGTCTCCATTGCTGTTCCACCACGCTTGTCAGATTCAATCTGACTCTTTTTAAATGCAAATTGGACAAAACACATCACATATACACCAGGGGTACTTACTGTAACCACGGTTGGCTGTGGCCTAATGAATACAGTGTCCGCCCGCAATGCTTGCACCCCCGGGTTTGATACCCAGTGGGGCACGCAATTATTTTTAAAAAAAATGTTTTTATTTATTATTTTTTAATGCAATAAAGTTATTTGGTGTGTTGCTACTTCCCTTTATATAAAAAAGTCCCCTTCTACAAAATACAATGCCATGCTGCCGCCCTCTTCACTCAATTCATTTTGTCATTACATTGTGTACTAAATCCTGGATTCTATTAGCATAAACAGCTTTATTATCTCGGAAAGAATTTGAGGTTTAGTTGCTGTCAAACGGACAGAAATATGTAATGCACTGTGCCTCTGGGTCATTATCTCTTTAAAATGACTTCCAGATGGTCTCCATTGCTGTGCCACCACGCTTGGCAGATTCAATCCGACTTATGTTTTTAAACGCAAATCAGACAAAACACATCACATATACACCAGGGGTGCTTATTCTAACCACGGTTGGCTGTGGCTAACGAATACAGTATTCGCCTTCAGTGCGTGCACCCCCGGGTTCGATATCCAGTGGGGTGCACAATTATTATTATTTTTTTTATGTATTTATTTATTATTTTTTAATGCAATAAAGTTATTTGATATGTTGCTACTTCCTTTTTTTATAAAAAAGCCCCCTTCTACAAACTACAATGCCACGCTGCTGCCCTGTTCACTCAATTAATTTTATTGTTTAATTGTGAACTAAATCCTGGGTTTATTAGCATAAACAGCTTTATTATCTCAGAAAGATTTTCTAGTTTCTTTGCTATCAAATGGACAGAAATATGTAATGTACCACTAGGTCCGTATCTCATTAATATGACTTCCAGATAGTCTCTATTGCTGTGCTGCTACGCTTGTTGAAATTGTCAAAAGCGGGTCTAAAAACTCGGATTTGGCTGCATTCATTTTGTCGTTAAATAATGTACTAAGGTGGTCATTCCAAGTTGTTCGCTAGCTGTTTTCGGTCGCTGCGCAGCATTCAGGCAAAAAAAATGGCATTTCTGTGCATGCGTATGCGGCACAATGCGCAGGCGCGACGTACTTTCACAACAGCCAATGCAGTTTCACACAAGGTCTAGCGATGCTTTTCAATCGCACTGCTGGCCGCACAGTGATTGACATGAAGTTGGTGTTTCTGGGAGGTAACTGACCATTTTTGGGGAGTGTGTGGGAAAACGCAGGCGTGTCAGATACAAACGCAGGCGTGCCTGGGGAAACGCAGGTGTGGTTGGCCGAATGCAGGGCGTTTTCGTGATGTCAAAACAGGAACTAAACAGTCTGAAGTGATCGCAAGCTAGGAGTAGGTCTGGAGCTGCTCAGAGACTGCACAATCTTTTTTTGTAGCAGCGCTGCAACCCTTTCGTTCGCACTTCTGCTAAGCTAAGATATACTCCCAGATGGCGGCGGCTTAGCGTTTGCAAGGCTGCTAAAAGCAGCTAGCAAGCGAACAACTTGGAATGAGGGCCTAAGTTCTGGATTTTATTAGCATAAACAGCTTTAATATCTCAGAAAGCATTCCACGTTAACTTGCTATCAAATATGACAAGGATGACCTTCTCTTTCAAATTCTGATACGGATGCATTTGCATTGTGGTCGACCAATAGCAGGGCAGACCCCTGGCAAAGCACACAATGGCAATTAGCAGCTTTGTCTAAGGTGTCAGCCGTTAAGAGCTCACACAAATGAGTCTTCCTTTTTGAAAATGGGTATCACAGACTTGCTGGCACCGCAGACAAAGCGGCCACACACTTTACAGACACCTCATGCTGTATAAAACTGCTTTGTAGACACAAGTTGCTATCCATTCTGTGACTCTGGATCTAACAGCGTAGACTTGCTACTCGGATCATCTCTTCGGCTGTGTCACTCGTACAAACCCTTGAGATACACTCTGCCGCTTCTGTTGACTTCAAAGTCAAGTTGTTGCTGCATTCTACTGTTTCTACCACAAACAGTGCCTATTACTGAACTATCATCTCGCTGGTACAGTAAGTACAGGTAATTTGTACATTATATGCCGCTGATTGCCGTATTTCTATACACTAATGCTACTTTTGTTAACCTACAGTATAAACTAGCCCCTTGATTTGTGCAGCGAGAAAATTTGTCGGACTCTCTCCTGCTACAGTAGCTAAGGTGTCTATTTACTAAGCCTCAGGTGGAGACAGTGGCGGAACTAGCGAGCGGTGGGCCCAGGTGTGACAAAATGCTTTGCCCCCCCACCCCCCCCACATCCCATCCAAGTCCACCCCCTCACCCCTGGAGAGGATCTGGTGAGGGGGACCTGCTCAGGGCCAGAGAAATGGATACCTAGCAACAGTGCCGTAACTAGACATTTTAGCACTGTGTGCAAGAAACGGCATCGGAGCCCCACCCCTGCATGCAAAACAGGGGCAGTGCGCGCCGTAGGCGCGTGCAAAAATACATAGTGGCGTGGCTTCGTGGGGAAGGGGTGTGGCCACAAAATAATACCAATTCATAAAACGGTGCACAGTAGTCTCCATTCTTCAAATTACGCCGCACAGTAGCACAGTACACCAGGTAGAGACCCTTTTACACCTTACAGCGGACAGATTCCTCTTTTTACACATTACGGCAGACAGCGTCCCCTTTTTACACATTACGGCAGACAGCGTCCCCCTTTTTACACATTACGGCAGACAGCATCCCCCTTTTTACACATTACGGCAGACAGCGTGCCCTTGTTACACATAGCGGCAGACAGCGTACACTTTTTACACATAACGGCAGACAGCGTACACTTTTTACACATAACGGCAGACAGCGTGCCCTTGTTAAACATAGCGGCAGACAGCGTACACTTTTTACACATAACGGAAGACAGCGTCCCCCTTTTTACACATTACGGCAGACAGCGTGCACTTTTTACACATAATGGCAGACAGCGTCCCCTTTTTACACATAACGGCAGACAGCGTGCCCTTGTTACACATAGCGGCAGACAGCGTACACTTTTTACACATAACAGCAGACAGCGTGCCCTTGTTAAACATAGCGGCAGACAGCGTACACTTTTTACACATTACGGCAGACAGCGTCCCCTTTTTACACATTACGGCAGACAGCGTGCCCTTGTTACACATTACGGCAGACAGCGTCCCCCTTTTTACACATTACGGCAGGCAGATTCCCCCTTTTTACACATAGCGGCAGGCAGATTCCCCATTTTTACACATAGCGGCAGGCAGTCCCCCTTTTTACACATAGCGGCAGGCAGTCCCCCCTTTTTACACATTGCGGCAGGCAGATTCCCCCTTTTTACACATTGCGGCAAGCAGTCCCCCGTTTTTACACATTGCGGAAGGCATTCCCCCATTTTTACACATTGCGGCAGGCAGTCCCCCACTTTTACACATTGCGACAGGCAGTCCCCCATTTTTACACATAGCGGCAGGCAGTCCCAACAAAGAAAGAAAGAGACAGAAAGAAAGAATTATACTTACCCTCTACGCTGGCTCAGGCTCCTCGGTGCAGCGTCAGACGATTCCCGGGCTGGAGAGAAGGAGGAGGGAGCCGCAGCAGCGCTGTGTCATTGGTGGAGGCGCTGCTGCTGCTGCCCCTCTGCTTCACTATAGGCTGTTCTCGGAAGACAGCCTATAGTGAAGCAGAGGGGCAGCAGCACCTCCACCAGTAGTAAAGCGCTGCTGCGGCTCCCTCCTTAGGCTCCCTCCTCCTCCTTCTGCCCCGTACACTACCGCTGCTCCTCTCCTCTCCGCCGAGCGGGCAGCGCACAGCGGCATGTAATGAGTCAGTTTGACTCATTACATGCTTTGGGCCCCTGGACAGAGGCGGGCCCCAGTGCAACGCACTGGTTGCACTGGCGGTAGTTCCGCCTCTGGGTGGAGATAAAGTAGAGGACATAAAGTACCAGCCAATCACCTCCTGTCATTTTTCAAATCCAGCCTGTAACATGGCAGTTAGGATCTGATTGGCTGGTACTTTATCTCCTGCCACTTTATCTAAATCTAATGCTTAGTAAATAGACTGCTGC
Organism: Pseudophryne corroboree; assembly: GCF_028390025.1. Taxonomy (NCBI): domain Eukaryota; kingdom Metazoa; phylum Chordata; class Amphibia; order Anura; family Myobatrachidae; genus Pseudophryne; species Pseudophryne corroboree. Next base: position 636,255,137 of record NC_086447.1, on the reverse strand, counting down.
TACTGCACTGTACAGTATCATATCTCCCAACATGACCCTCTCCAGGAGGGACAAAATTCTCTGTTCCTGGACTTCCCTCTTAATTAATGATTGCCATGACCTGTGGTGAAACACCTTCATTTTCAAATAACTACCCTGTAGTTCACCACAGGTGATGGCAATCATTAATTAAGAGGGAAGTCCAGGAACACAGCATTCTGTCCCTCCTGGAGAGGGTCATGTTGGGAGGGTTCTGGTCATACTTGCCTACCTGACCCTCTCCATGAGGGAGAAAATGCTCTGTTCCTGGAATTTCCTGGTAATGTATGATTGCCATCACCTGTGGTGAAACACCTTTCTTATCAATTAACTAGCTCACCACAGGTGATGGCAATCATACATTACCAGGAAAGTCCAGGAACAGAGCATTTTCTCCCTCATGGAGAGGGTCAGGTAGGCAAGTATGGTTCTGGTATGAATGGTCGACCATGTTAAGGTCGACAGTCATTAGGTCAGCCACTATTGGTCGACATTGACATGGTCAACATGGACAAATAGTTGACATGTGAAAGTGGTTGACACATGAAAGGTCGACATGGATTTTTGAACTGCTTTTGGTGTAATTTTTTCTAGTGATGAGCACCGGAAATTTTTCGGGTTTTGTGTTTTGGTTTTGGGTTCGGTTCCGCGGCCGTGTTTTGGGTTCGAACGCGTTTTGGCAAAACCTCACCGAATTTTTTTTGTCGGATTCGGGTGTGTTTTGGATTCGGGTGTTTTTTTCAAAAAACCCTAAAAAACAGCTTAAATCATAGAATTTGGGGGTCATTTTGATCCCAAAGTATTATTAACCTCAATAACCATAATTCCACTCATTTTCAGTCTATTCTGAACACCTCACACCTCACAATATTATTTTTAGTCCTAAAATTTGCACCGAGGTCGCTGGATGGCTAAGCTAAGCGACCCAAGTGGCCGACACAAACACCTGGCCCATCTAGGAGTGGCACTGCAGTGTCACGCAGGATGGCCCTTCCAAAAAACACTCCCCAAACAGCACATGACGCAAAGAAAAAAAGAGGCACAATGAGGTAGCTGTGTGAGTAAGCTAAGCGACCCTAGTGGCCGACACAAACACCTGGCCCATCTAGGAGTGGCACTGCAGTGTCACGCAGGATGGCCCTTCCAAAAAACACTCCCCAAACAGCACATGACGCAAAGAAAAAAAGAGGCGCAATGAGGTAGCTGTTTGAGTAAGCTAAGCGACCCTAGTGGCCGACACAAACACCTGGCCCATCTAGGAGTGGCACTGCAGTGTCACGCAGGATGGCCCTTCCAAAAAACACTCCCCAAACAGCACATGACGCAAAGAAAAAAAGAGGCGCAATGAGGTAGCTGTGTGAGTAAGCTAAGCGACCCTAGTGGCCGACACAAACACCTGGCCCATCTAGGAGTGGCACTGCAGTGTCACGCAGGATGGCCCTTCCAAAAAACACTCCCCAAACAGCACATGACGCAAAGAAAAAAAGAGGCGCAATGACGTAGCTGTGTGAGTAAGCTAAGCGACCCTAGTGGCCGACACAAACACCTGGCCCATCTAGGAGTGGCACTGCAGTGTCACGCAGGATGGCCCTTCCAAAAAACACTCCCCAAACAGCACATGACGCAAAGAAAAAAAGAGGCGCAATGAGGTAGCTGTGTGAGTAAGCTAAGCGACCCTAGTGGCCGACACAAACACCTGGCCCATCTAGGAGTGGCACTGCAGTGTCACGCAGGATGGCCCTTCCAAAAAACACTCCCCAAACAGCACATGACGCAAAGAAAAAAAGAGGCGCAATGAGGTAGCTGTGTGAGTAAGCTAAGCGACCCTAGTGGCCGACACAAACACCTGGCCCATCTAGGAGTGGCACTGCAGTGTCACGCAGGATGGCCCTTCCAAAAAACACTCCCCAAACAGCACATGACGCAAAGAAAAAAAGAGGCGCAATGAGGTAGCTGTGTGAGTAAGCTAAGCGACCCTAGTGGCCGACACAAACACCTGGCCCATCTAGGAGTGTCACTGCAGTGTCACGCAGGATGGCCCTTCCAAAAAACACTCCCCAAACAGCACATGACGCAAAGAAAAAAAAGAGGCGCAATGAGGTAGCTGTGTGAGTAAGCTAAGCGACCCTAGTGGCCGACACAAACACCTGGCCCATCTAGGAGTGGCACTGCAGTGTCACGCAGGATGGCCCTTCCAAAAAACACTCCCCAAACAGCACATGACGCAAAGAAAAAAAGAGGCGCAATGAGGTAGCTGTGTGAGTAAGCTAAGCGACCCTAGTGGCCGACACAAACACCTGGCCCATCTAGGAGTGGCACTGCAGTGTCACGCAGGATGGCCCTTCCAAAAAACACCCCCCAAACAGCACATGACGCAAAGAAAAATGAAAGAAAAAAGAGGTGCAAGATGGAATTGTCCTTGGGCCCTCCCACCCACCCTTATGTTGTATAAACAGGACATGCACACTTTAACGAACCCATCATTTCAGTGACAGGGTCTGCCACACGACTGTGACTGAAATGACGGGTTGGTTTGGACCCCCACCAAAAAAGAAGCAATTAATCTCTCCTTGCACAAACTGGCTCTACAGAGGCAAGATGTCCACCTCATCATCATCCTCCGATATTTCACCGTGTACATCCCCCCTCCTCACAGATTATCAATTCGTCCCCACTGGAATCCACCATCTCAGCTCCCTGTGTACTTTGTGGAGGCAATTGCTGCTGGTGAATGTCTCCACGGAGGAATTGATTATAATTCATTTTAATGAACATCATCTTCTCCACATTTTCTGGATGTAACCTCGTACGCCGATTGCTGACAAGGTGAGCGGCGGCACTAAACACTCTTTCGGAGTACACACTTGTGGGAGGGCAACTTAGGTAGAATAAAGCCAGTTTGTGCAAGGGCCTCCAAATTGCCTCTTTTTCCTGCCAGTATAAGTACGGACTGTCTGACGTGCCTACTTGGATGCGGTCACTCATATAATCCTCCACCATTCTTTCAATGGGGAGAGAATCATATGCAGTGACAGTAGGCGACATGTCCGTAATCGTTGTCAGGTCCTTCAGTCCGGACCAGATGTCAGCATCAGCAGTCGCTCCAGACTGCCCTGCATCACCGCCAGCGGGTAGGCTCGGAATTCTGAGCCTTTTCCTCGCACCCCCAGTTGCGGGAGAATGTGAAGGAGGAGATGTTAACAGGTCGCGTTCCGCTTGACTTGACAATTTTGTCACCAGCAGTTCTTTGAACCCCAGCAGACTTGTGTCTGCCGGAAAGAGAGATCCAAGGTAGGTTTTAAATCTAGGATCGAGCACGGTGGCCAAAATGTAGTGCTCTGATTTCAACAGATTGACCACCCGTGAATCCTTGTTAAGCGAATTAAGGGCTCCATCCACAAGTCCCACATGCCTAGCGGAATCGCTCTGTGTTAGCTCCTCCTTCAATGTCTCCAGCTTCTTCTGCAAAAGCCTGATGAGGGGAATGACCTGACTCAGGCTGGCAGTGTCTGAACTGACTTCACGTGTGGCAAGTTCAAAAGGTTGCAGAACCTTGCACAACGTTGAAATCATTCTCCACTGCGCTTGAGACAGGTGCATTCCACCTCCTATATCGTGCTCAGTTGTATAGGCTTGAATGGCCTTTTGCTGCTCCTCCAACCTCTGAAGCATACAGAGGGTTGAATTCCACCTCGTTACCACTTCTTGCTTCAGATGATGGCAGGGCAGGTTCAGGCGTTTTTGGTGGTGCTCCAGTCTTCTGTACGTGGTGCCTGTACGCCGAAAGTGTCCCGCAATTCTTTTGGCCACCGACAGCATCTCTTGCACGCCCCTCTCGTTTTTTAAATAATTCTGCACCACCAAATTCAAGGTATGTGCAAAACATGGGACGTGCTGGAATTTGCCCATATTTAATGCACACACAATATTGCTGGCGTTGTCCGATGCCACAAATCCACAGGAGAGTCCAATTGGGGTAAGCCATTCTGCGATGATCTTCCTCAGTTGCCGTAAGAGGTTTTTAGCTGTGTGCGTATTCTGGAAAGCGGTGATACAAAGCGTAGCCTGCCTAGGAAAGAGTTGGCGTTTGCGAGATGCTGCTACTGGTGCCGCCGCTGCTGTTCTTGCGGCGGGAGTCCATACATCTACCCAGTGGGCTGTCACAGTCATATAGTCCTGAGCCTGCCCTGCTCCACTTGTCCACATGTCCGTGGTTAAGTGGACATTGGGTACAACTGCATTTTTTAGGACACTGGTGAGTCTTTTTCTGAGGTCTGTGTACATTTTCGGTATCGCCTGCCTAGAGAAATGGAACCTAGATGGTATTTGGTACCGGGGACACAGTACCTCCAACAAGTCTCTAGTTGCCTCTGCAGTAATGATGGATACCGGAACCACGTTTCTCACCGCCCAGGATGCCAAGGCCTCAGTTATCCGCTTTGCAGCAGGATGACTGCTGTGATATTTCATCTTCCTCGCAAAGGACTGTTGGACAGTCAATTGCTTGGTGGAAGTAGTAAAAGTGGTCTTACGAGTACGACTTCCCCTCTGGGATGACCATCGACTCCCAGCAGCAACAACAGCAGCGCCAGCAGCAGTAGGCGTTACACGCAAGGATGCATCGGAGGAATCCCAGGCAGGAGAGGACTCGTCAGAATTGCCAGTGACATGGCCTGCAGGACTATTGGCATTCCTGGGGAAGGAGGAAATTGACACTGAGGGAGTTGGTGGGGTGGTTTGCGTGAGCTTGGTTACAAGAGGAAGGGATTTACTGGTCAGTGGACTGCTTCCGCTGTCGTCCAAAGTTTTTGAACTTGTCACTGACTTATGATGAATGCGCTGCAGGTGACGTATAAGGGAGGATGTTCCGAGGTGGTTAACGTCCTTACCCCTACTTATTACAGCTTGACAAAGGCAACACACGGCTTGACAAATGTTGTCCGCATTTCTGTTGAAATACTTCCACACCGAAGAGCTGATTTTTTTGGTATTTTCACCAGGCATGTCAATGGCCCTATTCCTCCCACGGACAACAGGTGTCTCCCCGGGTGCCTGACTTAAACAAACCACCTCACCATCAGAATCCTCCTGGTCAATTTCCTCCCCAGCGCCAGCAACACCCATATCCTCCTCATCCTGGTGTACTTCAACACTGACATCTTCAATCTGACTATCAGGAACTGGACTGCGGGTGCTCCTTCCAGCACTTGCAGGGGGCGTGCAAATGGTGGAAGGCGCATGCTCTTCCCGTCCAGTGTTGGGAAGGTCAGGCATCGCAACCGACACAATTGGACTCTCCTTGTGGATTTGTGATTTCGAAGAACGCACAGTTCTTTGCTGTGCTTTTGCCAGCTTGAGTCTTTTCATTTTTCTAGCGAGAGGCTGAGTGCTTCCATCCTCATGTGAAGCTGAACCACTAGCCATGAACATAGGCCAGGGCTTCAGCCGTTCCTTGCCACTCCGTGTGGTAAATGGCATATTGGCAAGTTTACGCTTCTCCTCCGACAATTTTATTTTAGATTTTTGAGTCCTTTTTTTACTGATATTTGGTGTTTTGGATTTTACATGCTCTGTACTATGACATTGGGCATCGGCCTTGGCAGACGACGTTGCTGGCATTTCATCGTCTCGGCCATGACTAGTGGCAGCAGCTTGAGCACGAGGTGGAAGTCGATCTTGATCTTTCCCTATTTTTGGAACCTCAACATTTTTGTTCTCCATATTTTAATAGGCACAACTAAAAGGCACCTCAGGTAAACAATGGAGATGGATGGATACTAGTATACTTATGCATGGACGAGCGACTGCCGACACAGAGGTAGCTACAGCCGTGGACTACCGTACTGCGTCTGCTGCTAATATAGACTGGATGATAATGATATAAAAAATATATATATATCACTACTGCAGCCGGACAGGTATATATTATATAATGACGGACCTGCTGGACACTGTCAGCTCAGCACTGCAGACTCCTAAAGTAAGCTACTAGTAGTATCAAGAAGATAGAAAAAAAAAACCCACCACAGGTAGGTGGTATACAATTATGGATGGACGAGCGACTGCCGACACAGAGGTAGCTACAGCCGTGGACTACCGTACTGCGTCTGCTGCTAATATAGACTGGATGATAATGATATAAAAAATATATATATATATCACTACTGCAGCCGGACAGGTATATATTATATAATGACGGACCTGCTGGACACTGTCAACAGAATGCGTTTATAGAATAAAAACACCACACGACGAGTGTTTAACTTTTTCAGGCAGACAATCACAATATACTGGTGGTCAGTGGTCACTGGTCAGTCACACTGGCAGTGGCACTCTGGCAGCAAAAGTGTGCACTGTTAAAATATGTACTCCTGCTATAACTGCTCCCCAGTCTCCCCCACAATTAAGCTGTGTGAGCAGTGAGCACTCAGCACAGTCAGATATACAGTATTACATAGATGATGCAGCACACTGAGGGCACACTGAGGCTGAGCACAGATATGGTATGTGACAGTGTCACACTGTGTATCGTTTTTTTTCAGGCAGAGAACGGATTAATTAAACTGGTGGTCACTGGTCACACTATCAGCAAGTAGTACTCCTAATATGCTCCCCAAAATTAGTAAATCAAGTGTCTCTACTACTCTCTAGTCTACTCTAAACGGAGAGGACGCCAGCCACGTCCTCTCCCTATGAATCTCAATGCACGTGTGAAAATGGCGGCGACGCGCGGCTCCTTATATAGAATCCGAGTCTCGCGATAGAATCCGACAGCGGGATGATGACGTTCGGGCGCGCTCGGGTTAACCGAGCAAGGCGGGAAGATCCGAGTCTGCCTCGGACCCGTGTAAAAAGCGTGAAGTTCGGGGGGGTTCGGTTTCCGAGAAACCGAACCCGCTCATCACTAATTTTTTCATAACATGACCAGGAACCCCAATTAGTGTACAGCGTCCCCTTGCATGGCTCACTTCGCTCGCAATGCTGCGGGAAAGGTGCCTCGCTCCGCTGCCACTGCGCTCAGCACAGGTTACTATTCCCAATCGTAGTCCACGTGGATGGTAAAGTATGTGACAGTACCTGTCATCCATGTTGACCAAGTCAATGTCGGCAGTAGCGGATCTTGCCACGGGCAAGCAGGACTTTTGCCTGGGGCGCCGCCTTCCGGAGGGCGCCGCACCATGGCAAGATCCGCTGCTGCTGTGCCCCCTGCTGCCCGCTCTGTCCCGCTGCCGCTGCTCCCCGCTGTGAAGGGAACCAGACGTCTAGTTTCCCTTCGTGGAGAGGACCTTTACTGAGCGGTGCGCGATGACATCATCGTGCACCGCACAGCAAAGGTCCTCTCAACGAAGGCGCGTCTAGTTTCCCTTCGTGGAGAGGACCTTCGCTGTGCAGTGCGCGAAGATGTCATCGCGCACCGCACATCATTTCAGTGGCGCGACTACTGTACAGGGGGCGTAACTGACCACGCCCCCTGTATGAAGCCATGCCCCTATTGGCTGCCCGGGGCGCTAGAAGCCCAAGAACCGGGCCTGAATGTCGGCCAATAGTGGTCGACCTTAACATGGTCGACCATCCAAATGAATACCTGTTGGGAGGTATGCAGTATGTTCTAGCCCCTGGCCTTGTACACCGCCCATGTCTATGGACGCACGTTTACTGTACATACAGTGTGTACTGTAATTTGTCACACACGCTAGTGGGAATTACTGTATACTGTATGTGTTGTGTCGCACACATTCCTGGGGGCATCATTGAGGGATTTAGTCATGAAGTAGTGACAAGCATGAAGAAGTGGAGAATTTACCCATGGCAACCAAACAGATTTTCTGTATAATTTTATAGTATGCAATTTATAAATGTTACCTCAATGCTGATTGCTCCACTTCTCCACTCTTTTCACTGCCTTACATGCTGCTACAGTATGTTCTGCATTAAATCCCAGCCCCTGGCATTGTACAGGATGCAGAGGCAGACTGGCACACCGGGACGCCGGACCAGATTCCGTTTGGCTGGTCCGGACATCCCTTGCATGGCCGCCGTCATCCCCAATACACACACACACACACACACACACACACACACACACACACACACACACACACCAGGTGAAGATATATATATATATATATATATATATATATATGGTACAATATGTATAACGTGCTCTACCTGGCACAATGTGTATAACGTGCTCTACCTGGCGCAATGTGTATAACGTGCTTCACTTGGTGCAATGTGTATAATGTGCTCTTCCTGGTGCAATGTGTATAATGTGCTGTACCTGGTGCAATGTGTATAATGTGCTCTGCCTGGCGCAATGTGTATAATGTGCTCTGCCTGGTGCAATGTGTATAATGTGCTCTGCCTGGCGCAATGTGTATAATGTGCTCTGCCTGGCGCAATGTGTATAATGTGCTTTACCTGGTGCAATGTGTATAACGTGCTCTACCTGGTGCAATGTGTATAATGTGCTCTGCCTGGCGCAATGTGTATAATGTGCTTTACCTGGTGCAATGTGTATAACGTGCTCTACCTGGTGCAATGTGTATAATGTGCTCTGCCTGGCACAAAGTGTACACCTTGCTCAGTGCCAGATTAAGGACCACATGGGCCTGGAGCTGAAATTTATGAAGGACCTATTGTGTACCGCCGCAGGGGGTGTGACCAGCAACAGCGGGTTTGTGACTCATGCAGGGCCCGCCACACACTGGCCCTCATTCCGAGTTTGCTCGCTAGCTGCTTTTAGCAGCTGTTCAAATGCTAAGCCGCCTCCCTCTGGGAGTATATCTTAGCTTAGCAGAAGTGCGAATGAAAGGATGGCAGCGCGGAAACAAAAAAAGATTGTGCAGTTTCTGAGCAGCTCCAGACCTACTCAGCGCTTGCGATCACTTCAGACTATTTAGTTCCTGTTTTGACATCACGAACACGCCCTGCGTTCGGCCAGCCACGCCTGCGTTTCCCCAGGCATGCCTGCGTTTGTATCTGACACGCCTGCGTTTTTCCACACACTCCCAGAAAACGGTCAGATACCTTCCAGAAATGCCCACTTCATGTCAATCACTCTGCTGCCAGCAGTGCGACTGAAAAGCTTCGCTAGACCTTGTGTGAAACTACTTCGGCTGTTGTGAAAGTATGTCGCACGTGCGCATTGTGGCACTTACGCATGCGCAGATGTGACGATTTTTTAACTAAGCACTGCGCTGCGACCGAAAACAGCTAGCGAACAACTCGGAATTACCACCATTGTTCTTTGCCTGAGTCAAAGCCATCATGGGTCCTAGTGGTTCATTTACTAAAGGTTCTAAAAATGAAAATTGGTGATGTTGCCCATAGTAACCATTCAAATTCTGTCTATCATTTCTCTAATGCATCCCAGAAAAATGATAGTCAGAATCTGATTGGTTGCTGTGGGCAACATCACCACTTTTCATTTTTAGAACCTTTAGTAAATGAACCACTAGGACCCAGGATGGCTTTGACTCAGGCAAAGAACAATGGTGGTCATTCCGAGTTGTTCGCTAGCTGTTTTAGGTCGCAGCGCAGCGTGTAGTCAAAAAAGCGACACTTCTGCGCATGCGTAAGTGCCGCAATGCGCACATGCGATGTACTTTCACAACAGCCAAAGTAGTTTCACACAAGGTCTAGCAAAGCTTTTCAGTCGCCCTGCTGGCCGCAGAGTGATTGACATGAAGTGGGCGTTTCTGGGAGGTAATTGACCGTTTTCTGGGAGTGTGTGGAAAAACGCAGGCGTGTCAGATACAAACGCAGGCGTGCTGTAGCAGGTAAGCAGCGACGCAGAATCAAATTTGCTGATTACGGAGTATGGCACGTTTTAATTTTAAAGGCAACATTTTGCTTGCGACACATCACTGCAGCTGTGTTGTGTGTAATGAATTGTGCACTAAAGTGTGGCATTGTATTTATGGGATGCAGTCAGCATGTCAACAATTCCAATGTCAGAAGTTATGATGTCAAAATTTTTGAAATGTCAGCATGAACTATGTCAACTTCTGCAGAATATTGACATGTTCACAATGTCGGCATCAATGTTTCAGTCCCCTTCCGGACCATTTTCAAGACTGCCAATAATTAGTGCAGCCGATCTCAAGCCGACAAGTAAATGCCGGTACTTTTTGCTTTGAGAGCGGCTCGTATGATTGTTGGTGGTCTTGAAACTGTTCCAGAAGGGCATCAAAGCATTGACACTTTAGGTGAATATATAATTCATAGCCTTTGGTATCCGGACTCTACGTCAGCCACACTTAGGTCGACAGTAATTAGGTTGACATGGTCACTAGGTCGACATGGATAAAGGTCGACATGAGGTTTTTTGGGGTTTTTTATTATTTTTTAAACTTTTTCATGTTACGATTAGTGATGAGCGGGTTCGGTTCCTCGGAAACCGAACCCCCCCGAACTTCACCCATTTTACACAGGTCCGAGGCATACTCGGATTCTCCCGTATGGCTCGGTTAACCCGAGCGCGCCCCGAACGTCATCATCCCTCGGTCGGATTCTCGCGAGATTCGTATTCTATATAAGGAGCCGCGCGTCGCCGCCATTTTCACTCGTGCATTGGAAATGTTAGGGAGAGGACGTGGCTGGCGTCCTCTCCGTTTATTAATGTTGCTGCAAATATTTGTGCTTATTGCTTAATTGTGGGGACTGGGGAGCAGCTGTATTATATAGGAGGAGTACAGTGCAGAGTTTTGCTGATCAGTGACCACCAGTTTTATCCGTTCTCTGCCTGAAAAACGCTCCATATCTGTGCTCAGTGTGCTGCCTATATCTGTGCTCACACTGCTTTATTGTGGGGACTGGGGACCAGCAGTATTATATAGGAGGAGTACAGTGCAGAATTTTGCTGACAGTGACCACCAGTATATATAGCAGTACGGTACGGAAGGCCACTGCTCTACCTACCTCTGTGTCGTCAAGTATACTATCCATCTAGATTCTATACCTGTGGTGCATTTTAGTTTTGCAGTTTGCTGACAGTGACCACCAGTATATATAGCAGTACGGTACGGAAGGCCACTGCTCTACCTACCTCTGTGTCGTCAAGTATACTATCCATCTAGATTCTATACCTGTGGTGCATTTTAGTTTTGCAGTTTGCTGACAGTGACCACCAGTATATATAGTAGTATAGTACGGAAGGCCACTGCTCTACCTACCTCTGTGTCGTCAAGTTGATAAAGCCTAATATTTATCCTATTTTAAACACGCTAAAAGGTTAAGAGACTCAGTACGCTATTGGAGTATGTGGTACCGTAAGGGTACGCACTTAGCGTAGCGGATGCTTAGCCGTGGACGAGACGCACGAGCGGCACGTTCGCTCACGGCTTAATGCGTAGAGGCAAGCACGCTATATGCTGCCGATTACCGTAATGATACGCTACCAGCGTAGCGGACGCTCGAGACCACGAGGAGATCACAAGCGGCGCTGACGCTCACAGAGTTAAACCTTTATAACTATACCATAAATAATGTACTTATACTGTAAACCTTTGTGCAGTGTTAGGGTGTAAATGCAACACAGTGTAACCTTGTTAGTTTAAAAGCTGTATGAGCGTCCGTGACGCTCTGAGAACACTTAACAATATAATAAACACTCAAATACCGGTCTAAGGGTCTAACACCTTTTAAGGGAGAGAATGAACGTTCAATTGCAAAAGAATACACATTACAACTTATACACTACCAAACTAACATAAAATACCTAACCGAATTACTACACATTAAAATTACAATAGCGGCACAATTACATTTAAGGGGAAGGAGAGAGAGAAATGGCTTACAACAAATAGGAGATAAATATGGTTGCAGAGAACTTACGCACAAGGGGAAACAATCGCATGCGCCTTTCTGGATATCCAGCTCCCGATTATCAGTGATGAGAACCGTTGAGAAGAGTAGAGTGGAGCTGGCCCAGGTCGGCTTGTCTTTATATACACTTACACACAGTACAGTACAATGGTCCCTACATTCTTATTGTTCATTGGACACAGGAATCCGTCTCCGCATTATAACAAAAGGTCATAGGTTGGTTCATACAGGTGGGCTGTGACTATTTCAAACTGCTCAAGTGGGAGGGAAACTCAGGTTTCCCGCCGCATGGGTAATAAACTGCAAATATAGAAAATGTCCTTAAACTTCTTATGGCCATAACTATACGCACGAGCGATTAATCCGTTTCTAACCAACACCGGAATATTGCTAATTTAATACTCTTCCGATGGATACTAAACACCACTGTGTCACCCCTGTCTGACCCTTCGTATCAAACAAAGAGGGATCTCTTTGTCTCTGAACATACTACATTAACTGAACTTTCAGATTCTATCAAAGGGACCATAATCTACAAAATACATTATATGACTAAAATATGTAACGATCGAGTCGCCCGCTAGACGCACACAAACTCTACCGTAAATGCGCATATCGTGCGCCTGCGAGTGCACGCGACTGCGAGTATATGCACGCACGGGAGGACTCATGCACGTGCAGCGGGCACACGCATGAGGTGCATATATGGCAATGTGCAGCGTGATATTTTTCTGACTTTGACAGTCCACCCTTTGGCAGTCACCAATAACTGCCACTTCCTAAAACAGTTCAAAAAGAGAAAAATATATGTCATGTATAATACATTTCTATGATTGGGTAAGGGAGAAGAGAAGAAGGTGGGAAAACGGTATGACCTAGTGAGATAGTAGAAGCATGTATGTATGAGTCCATGTTTGAGGGGTCATGTATCATCGTGCCGAACGTGTTTTAAATCAAGCGTCGAGGTATTGCGAAGTATACATTTGAATTCCTTCTTATCCCGTGGTACGGGTCTGTGGATGGGCTGTCAAACTTTACCGAGCTCTTTTCGGTTTTTTGGTTGCAACAAAATGGGGGAGCACATTTTAGTTGATGATACATGAATGGGGGGATATGTGAGTGCTGATATCTGTGCCTGTATTCCCTATCGACTATGTGTGTCATTACCTGAAGGTTGTAGAGATGAAGATAAGGAGCAATTATGGTAAATGCAGTCATAAACTATGTGAGTTTAATATACATTTGTTGATTGATGTCTTGTCTGGTGTCTTGTCTTGATGTACATGTTGACTGTAGTCTCTTTGGGCTTTTGCCAAAATGCGAGCAAAAAGCTTTCTCAATGTCCATAGACTTACAAAAGTGTTGGGCTATCGTAAAATTTTACAATTGCTAGGGATATTGGGGGTCTATGGCATTGTCCATCAATTGTCTGTGTAAAAGGTTGTCAAATTCTTCTTCCAAGCGGATGTCTTTGTACCTTGGAGGAAAACAAAGGAGAAACGGGTGAAAGAAACGGACCGTGGAATCACATTTTCATCACAACATTGTCTCAATGGTTGGGTCGTAAATCAAATCAGTCGTTGTTATTACAGTATCTTCACTTCTTAAACTCATCACTCGGGCGCTACGTTTACACTTTGTTAAAACCCGAACGCATCTAAATATCAGACCGACCAATATGATGACACCCAGAATACACAAAAAATTTTTACCTACATCCATGATAATACCTTGGGCCCATTCTCCTAAACCAGAGAACCAATTTCGTGGGTTCAACCATGACACCCAACTGGTCAGCTCATTACCCACAGCGGCAAGGGTGAGATTGTGTTTCCTTCGGAACTCCCATTTTAATTGCAAAATGTCATCCATCTTTTGGTCTATGACCTCGGCTGGGTCCTCTGTGCTGTTTGTAATATACGTGCAGCACTTTATTCCATACTGAGTCGCTAGGGTAACACAATACCCGCCTGTCACAGCCGTGAGATAATTGAGAATCATCCTATGCTGAACCAGTTCTGTTTTGTAGGCTTGTAACTCTCTCCCAGTATACCTGAATGTGTCATCATACATTTCAGTGATATTGTCTAATAAATTTGCAAGCGCAGATATATATTTATAATTTATTACTCCTCTGGCGGTACGAGTGATATCTAACGCGATTAGGAATTGAATCCCGGTGGATTCATGGATCAGGTCAGAAGCCGGATGCTCTTTTCTTTCTATCAGGTGCCGTTTAACGATGTGTTCGTAATGAGTGTGAGTATAAGGAGCTTGGGCACTGCGGTGAATATCCTTCATTTTAGTGTGGGATACAGTCATTACCTCAGGCAGTACTTTTCCAATATAACATAACCCTTCTGAGTTTGGGGCAAGCCACTTATACGCCTTCTTCCCGCATATGAAATATGCGTCATCGGGGAGAACATATGGGACGGAGTAGGACATTACCATATTACAAATTTTCCATATGAAATCTCCTAGCCCTAATTCTCACATCTGTTTAGTACACGTATCTGTTTGTACGACATGTGCACAGTATCCTGGTGATACTTCTCCAACTCTCATGGTCCTACTTCCTAGGGTATACCTATATCGGAAATATCTTCCACTACCGGCTATGTGGCATATAAGTTCTGTATCTGTAGGCATTCTATCGGCTCTATATGAAAAGGTCATGGTTTTGTTATTCCATGACACTTCCCAATTTCCCGGCTTTCGGGGATTGGAAATGTTAAAACACACTAAGGACCTATCCACATGATATTGGTGGAGCTTCAAACTAGGAGGACTAGAGATATTAAACCTCTTGTCCACCGGCCTCCCACCACTTAACTCAAGTACCTCCCCTATCGTTAAAGGAAATGGTACTAGTCCTGACTTGCTGTGACCTTGAGGTACTTGAGAGCATACCCAACAGTCTGTTTGGTTTAACACCTTACCCACTAATGAGTGATAGTCACCCAATGGATGCCGGTCCATGTTAATGTTAAAACTGGACTGACATTTCTTGCTGCACCCATCCTCAACTAAGTTATCACAATGCCTACAGATGCAGTTTTCTTCAGCTAACAATCCTTTACAATGTTTACAAATAACATGGCTGCTAGATCGTTTTCCGGTACTCGCCTTTGCTCGGTGATTGTGTTGTTATTGGAAATTTACACCTCCGTCTCAGTCATCAGAAACCCATTCTGGATCCTTTCTCGACCTCACTGGTACTCTCACCGAAACAGACTGCTCTGGTCAACATCATGGTCAACAGGAAAATCCATATCACAGTCTCTTGGGGCAAGTCCATCTTACAGGAGGAGAAAAGGAGAAATTTGTAATGGGGGTACAGAAAAACAGTTTGAGGGGGAGAGAAACTTGTTACGATAATTAGTTCTCTAGTCTTGTTGTTCTTCTTGTTCTGCTGTCATCTCAAAGATGCTGTCTCTCAGTCTTCTAATCATTCTGGTGATACAATATTTCTTCTAGCTCAGTGCTCTTTCTGTAAGGAGAATAAATCTTGCATTACCATTTATCCAACTAATGTGTGACATACCATCTGTAACGTTATGAGACCATGAGAAAGAAGAGATAGAGAGAAAAAAACAACAACAAGAGTGAGAGAGAACCGTTCATATATATATATATGCGTCACATAAATCAACCATAAACAACAACAGGGGGAAAAAAAAACATTCTTCAAACATTTTTCAGGAGAGAAAAAAAAAAAAAAAACATTGCCAGATCTTCCGTTCATCATCAGGCTGTCACATCTACATGTCCTATGGCATCCTTGTGCAGTCCCTCCCACCAGCATTTCCATACTTCACACTTTGTATCTGGCCAGGATACATTGATGCGGGTAGGTCATGCTGGGGTTTGGTAGACTTCTGCAAAGACCAAGTAGCTATGTAATGTTTGAGTCCTGCCGATGACCGTCAGAGATGGGGAAAAAAACATTTTACAGATACATTACAAATTTTACCAGGTCATTCCTGTGTCTTCAAGGAATGACCTCCCAATTTATTAACAATAACCTCAGGCTTACCATCAGTCCTAATGATCACCTTTCCTGACTACATATCATGGGTGTGGCCCAAAATTTGACATGTGTGATACCTGATTATACTTCCGAGTGTCGTAACTCTGCTCGTGTTTCTGTCTAGGGGGTCTGATTTTATGTGGGTTGTTACAGTTGTTGGCATAATGCCCTTCTCTTTTACAAAGATAACAAACCCTTGGCTTCCTCCATGTGCCAGCGGCCTGGGGTTTTGGTTGATTTGATGCCTCCTCTACTGCTTGGATGCTCATCACCATCAACCGCTCTCCCTGTGCTTCCCTGGTTCTTTGACTATTATGGTCATGTCGTTGTCTAGGGGGTGTATATACCTTGTGTGTGTTTTTAGACCTACAATCTCGTGCAACATGACCTTCCCTTAAGCAGTTGTAACACCTTCTTACTTTTGACCTATTCACAGGGGTTTGTGGCTTGCTTTTGATGTTCCGGTCATGATTAATAGCGGACTCTTTCAAATCGGCCACTGAGATATCTCTCCAGTTAGGTAGAGAGGCTTGTATATTCGTTCTTAATACTTTCTTTAAACCATTTATTAACACATAAACTGCTACTTTCCTGTAGTGTACATTTGTCTTAATATCTTCTATACCAGTGTATCTAGCCATTTCCTGCAGTGCCCGATGAAAGTAATTAGAAGTGATTTCCCCCTCTCTTTGTCTTATGGAGAAGATTTCTTCCCATTCCACAATGGATGGGAAATATACTTCCAACTGTCGGTTGATCTGCTTAATACATTCCTGATTGTGTTCCTCCGTTTGAGGTACCTCTGTGTCTAATTTACAATCAGCAATAAATTTCGCAGGGTCAACACTGGAGGGCAAACATGCCCTCAGCACTGTCCGCCAATCTTTGTTGGTGGGTTCTGTGGAGTTTCCTAGTTCTTTAATAAATCTCTGACATGAAGCTAGATCTTCCCTAGGATCAGGGAATTCAGACATGATTGATCTCAATTCTGTCCGGGACCAGGGAAGGCGCATTGCACTGTCCCTGACGGGAATGATTCCCTGAGCGTCAGTCTCCCCATTGGGGACTGTGATCACCCTGACAGGGCTAAGCTCAATTACATCATCTTGTGTTGGTTCTTCTTTATGAGGTACATTTGTTTGTGCGTGATATATAACACCGTACGTACCTGTGGACACGACCTCACCTGACCCTCCGTTAGGGGGTTTGATTACTGCCTTTACCGATTTGGTCGTGTCCACCTGGATGTCTTGTAGGATGGCTACTGGAAACGGTGCTGACATCGTGCTGGTTTCACTTTCTCACTGGTAATCCTGAGGGGAGTTTAACATGGGGTGCAACTTGCACAGGTTAACATTTGTAATTTTGACACTTTCATTTTTATAAACATTATTACATTTGTTACTTTCAGTCTTAATACAGTTACTAAGTGCATTTTTATCGTACACCATCGTGCCATTCTCTGCAGCCATAATCCTCTCCATTGCCATGTCTCTCTTCCCAAGATGAGAGTCAGATATGTAAGTTAAATTTCTTTGCATTTCACTTTCCTGTTGCCACAATGTTAAATAATCATAATGTCTAATACGCCTTTTTGAAGATTTAATCAGGCAAACTCTTCTCCTTAAATTCTGTAATACTTCTGGGTTAAAACTACCTACCCGGGGAAACTTTTCCCCGTCATGCACAGTCATCCTTTCCCATTCATTGCACAACATTTCTGTGTGATGACCATATTTCTCACACATGATATACCTTGCCAACCCGATTGGTCGGTTTACCAAATCAACCTGAACCTCGGTTGATCGCCCCTTACCTGAACAACTGGCCCCCATCTTTGCAGGTGCTGCTTTCACTACATGTGACTTCAAATCAGGGTCTTCGGCAACCCTTACAAAAACCAAGATGTCCGGGGTAAGGCTGCGGTGGGGGTTTTGCCTCGAAGTCCGCCCACTTAACTCCGCCCACGCTGGCCAATACGGCGACCAAAGTTCCCAGAGGGTCCGTACCCAACCTAGGGCCCCTAAGTACGTCTACTTGCTCGGGCGTGTGGGAGTGTCTTACCCTCCCCAGCAAGTATCAGTCGCTGGAATGTCCCTGAGTGATCAGGCTACTTCCCTTAAAATAAAAAAATTACACAAATCACGTTAACAATGTGCAAGTAGCGTTCTTATGAACATTCAAGACACGCTAATGCACACAATCACATGCGGTACAATCATATCTGCACATAAGCAACTAATCTTATGTGCGGAACGATCAGTGGAATCGAAAATTTCGGCTGCGAATTCCTTCAGCAATGAGCTTTGTTGGCCTATATGGGTCTCGCACCAACCCTCTTCGGTTGTGCTCTCTACTTCTAGTCTGCTGTACCTGAACCTCATGGTTTGTGACCTCCTGGTCTGTTATGTACAGCAGACTCTACTGCTCATTAATATGTCGAGACTAACAAGGGACGCCTCCCAAGCCACCCCACGCTATCACTCTCGCTGGTGTACCTCTTTCTACTGGCCTATGGTTCCCACGTTCGTAATAAAAGAGAAATCTTATATATACACACTCTTACATTCGAACACTCTTATTTCTGTACAGAATTCCTTTCATTCAGTAATAGTCTAACCCAGAAGAATTGCAACAGAGAAAGTTTTTCTTTTAACTTTAACTTTTTGGATTTGAGATAGATTTGCGTTATTATCGCGTTACTTCCTTATCGCCTACTAAAACAATACTATCGTGCGGTTTGTATTATGTGGGCGTATCCGTACGCTCCGTTGCGTAATATACGCTCCGTGCGTCGACCCTTGCGTTGCGTACGCCCTGCCCTTGTAAGGACACGTGTACGCAGACCAAGTACGTCCACAGTAACACAACTACACGTTTATCAATGTAAATGATTTTTTAAGTGTAATTATTTACTGGGCACCACCCAAATCTCCCTTGTATTTCTAGGCGAGACTGTGTGCGTGCCTTTTACAATTATTCCCTTAAATATTACTTTTTATCTTTTAACTATTAATAACAACAAATGTCTCAGCATGTTATCACTAGTGTGTGGCAATCAGGAGAATGAGGTATGGACAAATAATGCTAAACACGAAATACAGGTGTGTGTGCTTATGCGTACATACGCAAAACAGAAACTAAACAGTTTTAAAAGACAATAACGTACTGTTCTTACCTTCCGGTTCCGGATTCCCTCAGCACTCCTTACTAAGCGAAGCAGACGCTTATCTGGTCAGCACTACGAGGGATAACACCTTCCCGCCCTTTGCTGACCGATAATGTCTGCTAAAGTTACCTAGTGCAGATATGTGAAGAGCGGGCGAGTCCCCAATTGATAAAGCCTAATATTTATCCTATTTTAAACACGCTAAAAGGTTAAGAGACTCAGTACGCTATTGGAGTATGTGGTACCGTAAGGGTACGCACTTAGCGTAGCGGACGCTTAGCCGTGGAAAAGACGCACGAGCGGCACGTTAGCTCACGGCTTAATGCGTAGAGGTAAGCACGCTATATGCTGCCGATTACCGTAATGATACGCTACCAGCGTAGCGGACGCTCGAGACCACGAGGAGATCACAAGCGGCGCTGACGCTCACAGAGTTAAACCTTTATAACTATACCATAAATAATGTACTTATACTGTAAACCTTTGTGCAGTGTTAGGGTGTAAATGCAACACAGTGTAACCTTGTTAGTTTAAAAGCTGTATGAGCGTCCGTGACGCTCTGAGAACACTTAACAATATAATAAACACTCAAATACCGGTCTAAGGGTCTAACACCTTTTAAGGGAGAGAATGAACGTTCAATTGCAAAAGAATACACATTACAACTTATACACTACCAAACTAACATAAAATACCTAACCGAATTACTACACGTTAAAATTACAATAGCGGCACAATTACATTTAAGGGGAAGGAGAGAGAGAAATGGCTTACAACAAATAGGAGATAAATATGGTTGCAGAGAACTTACGCACAAGGGGAAACAATCGCATGCGCCTTTCTGGATATCCAGCTCCCGATTATCAGTGATGAGAACCATTGAGAAGAGTAGAGTGGAGCTGGCCCAGGTCGGCTTGTCTTTATATACACTTACACACAGTACAGTACAATGGTCCCTACATTCTTATTGTTCATTGGACACAGGAATCCGTCTCCGCATTATAACAAAAGGTCATAGGTTGGTTCATACAGGTGGGCTGTGACTATTTCAAACTGCTCAAGTGGGAGGGAAACTCAGGTTTCCCGCCGCATGGGTAATAAACTGCAAATATAAAAAATGTCCTTAAACTTCTTATGGCCATAACTATACGCACGAGCGATGAATCCGTTTCTAACCAACACCGGAATATTGCTAATTTAATACTCTTCCGATGGATACTAAACACCACTGTGTCACCCCTGTCTGACCCTTCATATCAAACAAAGAGGGATCTCTTTGTCTCTGAACATACTACATTAACTGAACTTTCAGATTCTATCAAAGGGACCATAATCTACAAAATACATTATATGACTAAAATATGTAACGATCGAGTCGCCCGCTAGACGCACACAAACTCTACCGTAAATGCGCATATCGTGCGCCTGCGAGTGCACGCGACTGCGAGTATACGCACGCACGGGAGGGCTCATGCACGTGCAGCGGGCACACGCATGAGGTGCATATATGGCAATGTGCAGCGTGATATTTTTCTGACTTTGACAAAGTATACTATCCATCTAGATTCTATACCTGTGGTGCATTTTAGTTTTGCAGTTTGCTGACAGTGACCACCAGTATATATAGCAGTACGGTACGGAAGGCCACTGCTCTACCTACCTCTATGTCGTCAAGTATACTATCCATCTAGATTCTATACCTGTGGTGCATTTTAGTTTTGCAGTTTGCCGACAGTGACCACCAGTATATATAGCAGTACAGTACGGAAGGCCACTGCTCTACCTACCTCTGTGTCGTCAAGTATACTATCCATCCATACCTGTGGTGCATTTCAGTTGTGCGCAGTATATATAGTAGTAGGCCATTGCTATTGATACTGGCATATAATTCCACACATTAAAAAATGGAGAACAAAAATGTGGAGGTTAAAATAGGGAAAGATCAAGATCCACTTCCACCTCGTGCTGAAGCTGCTGCCACTAGTCATGGCCGAGA
This sequence comes from Pseudophryne corroboree, assembly GCF_028390025.1. Lineage (NCBI taxonomy): Eukaryota > Metazoa > Chordata > Amphibia > Anura > Myobatrachidae > Pseudophryne > Pseudophryne corroboree. The sequence goes on along the minus strand of NC_086447.1, from coordinate 636,234,092 downwards.
CGATGAAATGCCATCAACGTCGTCTGCCAAGGCCGATGCCCAATGTCATAGTAGAGAGCATGTAAAATCCAAAAAACAAAAGTTGAGTAAAATGACCCAAAAATCTAAATTGAAAGCGTCTGATGAGAAGCGTAAACTTGCCAATATGCCATCTACAACACGGAGTGGCAAGGAAAAGCTGAGGCCCTGGCCTATGTTCATGGCTAGTGGTTCAGATTCACATGAGGATGGAAGCACTCATCCTCTCGCTAGAAAAATGAAAAGACTTAAGCTGGCAAAAGCACAGCAAAGAACTGTGCGTTCTTCTAAATCACAAATCCCCAAGGAGAGTCCAATTGTGTCGGTTGCGATGCCTGACCTTCCCAACACTGGACGGGAAGAGCTTGCGCCTTCCACCATTTTCACGCCCCCTGCAAGTGCTGGAAGGAGCACCCGCAGTCCAGTTCCTGATAGTCAAATTGAAGATGTCAGTGTTGAAGTACACCAGGATGAGGATATGGGTGTTGCTGGCGCTGGGGAGGAAATTGACAAGGAGGATTCTGATGGTGAGGTGGTTTGTTTAAGTCAGGCACCCGGGGAGACACCTGTTGTCCGTGGGAGGAATATGGCCATTAACATGCCTGGTCAAAATACAAAAAAAAAAATCACCTCTTCGGTGTGGAATTGTTTCAACACAAATGCGGACAACAGGTGTCAAGCCGTGTGTTGCCTTTGTCAAGCTGTAATAAGTAGGGGTAAGGAAGTTAACCACCTAGGAACATCCTCCCTTATATGTCACCTAGACCGCATTCATCAGAAGTCAGTGACAAGTTCAAAAACTTTGGATGACAGCGGAAGCAGTCCACTGACCAGTAAATCCCTTCCTCTTGTAACCAAGCTCCTTAAAACCACACCACCAACTCCCTCAGTGTCAATTTCCACCTTACACAGGAAAGCCAATAGTCCTGCAGGCCATGTCACTGGCAAGTCTGACGAGTCCTCTCCTGCCTGGGATTCCTCCGATGCATCCTTGAGTGTAAAGCCTACTGCTGCTGGCGCTGCTGTTGTTGCTGCTGGGAGTCGATAGTCATCCCAGAGGGGAAGTCGGAAGACCACTTGTACTACTTCCAGTAAGCAATTGACTGTCCAACAGTCCTTTGCGAGGAAGAGGAAATATCACAGCAGTCATCCTGCTGCAAAGCGGATAACTCAGGTCTTGTCAGCCTGGGTGGTGAGAAACGTGTGTCCGGTATCCACCGTTAATTCACAGGCAACTATAGACTTGATTGAGGTACTGTGTCCCCGGTACCAAATACCATCTAGGTTCCATTTCTCTAGGCAGGCGATACCGAAAATGTACACAGACGTCAGAAAAAGAGTCACCAGTGTCCTAAAAAATGCAGTTGTACCCAATGTCCACTTAACCACGGACATGTGGACAAGTGGAGCAGGGCAGACTCAGGACTATATGACTGTGACAGCCCACTGGGTAGATGTATTGCCTCCCGCAGCAAGAACAGCAGCGGCGGCACCAATAGCAGCATCTCGCAAACGCCAACTCGTTCCTAGGCAGGCTACACTTTGTATCACCGCTTTCCATAAGAGGCACACAGCTGACAACCTCTTACGGAAACTGAGGAACATCATCGCAGAATGGCTTACCCTAATTGGACTCTCCTGGGGATTTGTGACATCGGACAACGCCACCAATATTGTGCGTGCAATACATCTGGGCAAATTCCAGCACATCCCATGTTTTGCACATACATTGAATTTGGTGGTGCAGAATTATTTAAAAAACGACAGCGGCATGCAAGAGATGCTGTCGGTGGCCCGAAGAATTGCGGGCCACTTTCGGCATTCAGCCACTGCGTGCCGAAGACTGGAGCACCAGCAAACAGTCCTGAACCTGTCCTGCCATCATCTGAAGCAAGAGGTGGTAACGAGGTGGAATTCAACCCTCTATATGCTTCAGAGGATGGAGGAGCAGCAAAAGGCCATTCAAGCCTATACATCTGCCCACGATATAGGCAAAGGAGGGGGAATGCACCGGACTCAAGCGCAGTGGAGAATGATTTCAACGTTGTGCAAGGTTCTGCAACCCTTTGAACTTGCCACACGTGAAGTCAGTTCAGACACTGCCAGCCTGAGTCAGGTCATTCCCCTCATCAGGCTTTTGCAGAAGAAGCTGGAGACATTGAAGGAGGAGCTAAAACAGAGTGATTCCGCTAGGCATGTGGGACTTGTGGATGGAGCCCTTAATTCGCTTAACCAGGATTCACGGGTGGTCAATCTGTTGAAATCAGAGCACTACATTTTGGCCACCGTGCTCGATCCTAGATTTAAAACCTACGTTGTATCTCTCTTTCCAGCAGACACAAGTCTGCAGAGGTTCAAAGACCTGCTCGTGAGAAAATTGTCAAGTCAAGCGGAACGTGACCCGTCAACAGCTCCTCCTTCACATTCTCCCGCAACTGGGGGTGCGAGGAAAAGGCTAAGAATTCCGAGCCCACCCGCTGGCGGTGATGCAGAGCAGTCTGGAGCGAGTGCTGACATCTGGTCCGGACTGAAGGACCTGCCAACGATTACTGACATGTCGTCTACTGTCACTGCATATGATTCTGTCACCATTGAAAGAATGGTGGAGGATTATATGAGTGACCGCATCCAAGTAGGCACGTCAGACAGTCCGTACGTATACTGGCAGGAAAAAGAGGCAATTTGGAGGCCCTTGCACAAACTGGCTTTATTCTACCTAAGTTGCCCTCCCTCCAGTGTGTACTCCGAAAGAGTGTTTAGTGCAGCCGCTCACCTTGTCAGCAATCGGCGTACGAGGTTACTTCCAGAAAATGTGGAGAAGATGATGTTCATCAAAATGAATTATAATCAATTCCTCCGTGGAGACATTCACCAGCAATTGCCTCCAGAAAGTACACAGGGATCTGAGATGGTGGATTCCAGTGGGGACGAATTAATAATCTGTGAGGAGGGGGATGTACACAGTGAAAGGGGTGAGGAATTGGAGGATGATGATGAGGTGGACATCTTGCCTCTGTAGAACCAGTTTGTGCAAGGAGAGATTGATTGCTTTTTTGGTGGGGGCCCAAACCAACCAGTCATTTCAGTCACAGTCGTGAGGCAGACCCTGTCGCTGAAATTATGGGTTCGTTAAAGTGTGCATGTCCTGTTTATACAACATAAGGGTGGGTGGGAGGGCCCAAGGACAATTCCATCTTGCACCTCTTTTTTCTTTCATTTTTCTTTGCATCATGTGCTGTTTGGGGACAATTTTTTTGAAGTGCCATCCTGTCTGACACTGCAGTGCCACTCCTAGATGGGCCAGGTGTTTGTGTCGGCCACTTGTGTCGCTTAGCTTAGACCTTGGTGCGCCACTTTTTCTCTAACGTCATAGTGGATGCTGGGGACTCCGAAAGGACCATGGGAATAGACGGGCTCCGCAGGAGACAGGGCACTTCAAGAAAGAATTTGGATTCTGGTGTGTTCTGGCTCCTCCCTCTATGTCCCTCCTCCAGACCCCAGTTTGAATCTGTGCCCGGACGAGCTGGGTGCTACTTAGTGAGCTCTCCTGAGCTTGCTAAAAAGAAAGTATATTGTTAGGTTTTTTATTTTCAGAGAGATCTGCTGGCAACAGGCTCTCTGCTACGTGGGACTGAGGGGAGAGAAGCAGCCCTACTCACTGAAGATAGGTCCTGCTTCTTAGGCTACTGGACACCATTAGCTCCAGAGGGATCATACACAGGATCGCACCCTTGGTCGTCCGATCCCGGAGCCGCGCCGCCGTCCCCCTCGCAGAGCCAGAAGACAGAAGCCGGTGTCAGAAGCAAGAAGACTTCGAAATCGGCAGCAGAAGACTCCAGTCTTCGTATGAGGTAGCGCACAGCACTGCAGCTGTGCGCCATTGCTCCCACACTAAACCCACATACTCCGGTCACTGTAGGGTGCAGGGCGCAGGGGGGGGCGCCCTGGGCAGCAATTAGAGAACCTCTTGGCAAAAGTTTGCATAATATACAGTTTGGAACTGTATATATGTATGAGCCCCTGCCAAAATTGTACATGAAAGCGGGACAGAAGCCCGCCGTCGAGGGGGCGGGGCTTCTTGCTCAGCACTCACCAGCGCCATCTTTTTCTACACAGCACCGCTGAGAGGAAGCTCCCCAGTCTCTCCTCTGCAGTTACACGGTAGAAGAGGGTAAAAAGAGAGGGGGGGGGGGGGAGGGCACATAATTAGGAGCAAAAATCAATATAAACAGCAGCTACTGGGTTAACATTAAGTTACTGTGTTATTCCTGGGTTAATAGCGCTGGGGTGTGTGCTGGCATACTCTCTCTCTGTCTCTCCAGAGGGCCTTATGGGGGAATTGTCTTCAGATGAGCATTCCCTGAGTGTGTGGTGTGTCGGTACGTGTGTGTCGACATGTCTGAGGTAAAAGGCTCCCCTAAGGAGGAGATGGAGCAAATATGTGTGTGAGAGGGTGTCTCCATCGACAACGCCGACACCTGTTTGGATATGTGTAATTAAGTGCTAAGGTAAATTTATTGCACAAAAGATTAGAAAACAGACAGGAAATCTACCCATGTCTGTCCCTATGTCGCAGAGACCTTTAGAGTCTCTCAATGCTCACTATCTAAAATAATAGACACTGATATCGACACGGAGTTTGACTCCAGTGTCGACTATGATAATGCAAAGTTACAGCCAAAATGGCAGAAAAGTATTCAATATATGATTATTGTAATAAAAAATGATTTGCATATCACTGATGACTCTTCTGTCCCTGACACAAGGGTACACATGTTTAAGGGGAAGAAAGCTGAGGTAAATTTCCCTCCTCTCATGATGAAAAAGAGCGGGAATCTCCAGACAAGAGACTGCAGTTTCCCACAAAGAATTCTCAGGCAGTATCCTTTCCCCACTAGGGCCAGGATATGATGGGAATCTTCCCCTAGGGTGTCACGTTTTCCCAAAAGGTAGCCCTGACATAACAGCTATTCTCAGGGATCCTGCAGATAGCGTGCACATTCTGGTATACTACTCAGACCGGCGTTTGTGTCGGCACGGGTTTATAGCGCTGTGGCAGCGTGGACAGGTACCTTATCAGCAGAGATTGAGACCCTAGTATGCATATAGATAGATATATATATATGTATATATAGAGATATATATATATTAAAGATGCTGTCTTAAGAGATATGTATATATATATATATATATATATATATATATATAAATAAAACATGCCTAAAGAGACATGAGTATACTGGGTCCTGGAGTCAAAGCTATGTCGATTTCTGCTTGACGTGTCCTGTAGAATATGCAATGGACAGATGATGCCGACTTAAGAGGCATATGGAAGGCTGAGGATTGTGTGGAGAAGGGTTCTCGGACCTGGTCTCCACAGCTATAGCTGGTAATTCTGATATGTTGCCTTATATTCCTGCACAGCCTAGGAAAGCACGACATTATCAAATGCAGCCTTTCGAATAAATAAACAAGAAAGTCCGAGGTGCGTCCTTTCTTGCCAGAGGCGGGGGCAGAGGAAAGAATCTGCACAACACAGCTAGTTCCCAGGAACAGAAGTCCTCCCCGGCCTCTACAAAAATCCACCGCATGTCGCTGGGGCTCCACAGGCGGAGCTAGGCCCGGTGGGGGCACGCCTTCGTAAGTTCAGCCACAAGTGGGTTCACTCCCTGTTAGATCCCTGGGCAATAGATATTGTGTCTCAGGGATACAAGCTGGACTTTGAGAAGATGCCCCCTCACCGACGGCCCTGCCGGCTTCCCCCCACAGAGAGGGAAACAGTGTTAACTGCAATTCACAAATTGTATCTTCAACAGGTGGTGGACAAGGTTCCCCTCCTTCAACAAGGAGGGGGTTATTATTCGACCATGTGGTAGTCCCGAAACCGGACGGTTCGGTCAGACCCATATTGAATTTAAAATCCCTGAACATATACCTGAAAAGGTTCAAGTTCAAGATGGAATCGCTAAGAGCGGTCATTGCAAGCCTGAAAGGGGGAGATTTTATGGTAACTCGGGACATAAAGGATGCATACCTTCATGTCCCCATTTATCCACCTCATCAGGCGTACCTCAGAATTGCGGTACGGGATTGTCATTACCAATTTCAGACATTGCCGTTTGGTCTCTCCACGGCCCCGAGAATGTTCACCAAGGTAATGGCGGAAATGATGGTGCTCCTGCGGAAGCAAGGTGTCACTATTATCACGTACTTGGACGATCTCCTCATAAAAGCGAGTTCAAGAGAGCAGTGGCTGAACAGCGTATCACTTTCTCTGGAAGTGTAACGGCAACACGGCTGGATTCTATATATTCCAAAGTCGCAGTTGGTTCCTACAGCTCATCTGTCTCTCCTAGGCATGATCCTAGACACAGACCAGAAAAGGGTTTATCTCCCGATAGAGAGAGCTCAGGAGCTCGTGACACTGGTCAGAGACCTATTAAAACCAAAACAGGTGTCGGTGCATCACTGCACGCAAGTCCTGGGAAAGATGGTGGCATCATACGAGGCCATTCCATTCGGCAGGTTCCATGCGAGGACCTTTCAGTGGGATCTGTTGGACAAGTGGTCCGGATCACATCTACAGATGCATCGGCTGATCACCCTATCCCCCAGGGCCAGGGTGTCTCTCCTGTGGTGGCTGTAGAGTGCTCACCTTCTCGAGGGCCGCAGATTCGGCATTCAGGACTGAGTCCTGGTGACCACGGATGCAAGCCTCCGAGGGTGGGGGGCAGTCACACAGGGAAAAAAACTTCCAAGGTCTGTGGTCAAGTCAGGAGACTTGCCTTCACATCAATATCCTGGAACTAAGGGCCATATACAACGCCCTACGTCAAGCGGAGACCCTGCTTCGCGACCAACCGGTTCTGATTCAGTCAGACAACATCACCGCAGTGGCTCATGTAAACCACCAAGGCGGCACAAGGAGCAGGGTGGCAATGGCGGAAGACACCAGAATTCTTCGCTGGGCGGAGAATCACGTAAGAGCACTGTCAGCAGTGTTCATTCCGGGAGTGGACAACTGGGAAGCAGACTTCCTCAGCAGGCACGACCTCCACCCGGGATAGTGGGGACTTCATCAAGAAGTCTTCACGCAGATTGCAAGTCGGTGGGAACTGCCACAGGTGGACATGATGGCATCCCGCCTCAACAAAAAGCTACAGAGGTATTGCGCCAGGTCAAGAGACCCTCAGGCGTTAGCTGTAGATGCACTAGTGACACCGTGGGTGTTCCAGTCGGTCTATGTATTCCCTCCTCTTCCTCTCATACCCAAGGTGCTGAGAATCATAAGAAAAAGAGGAGTGAGAACAATACTCATTGTTCCGGATTGGCCAAGAAGGACTTGGTATCCAGATCTGCAAGAAATGCTCACAGAGGACCCGTGGCCTCTGCCTCTAAGACAGGACTTGTTGCAACAGGGGCCCTGTCTGTTCCAAGACTTACCGCGGCTGCGTTTGACGGCATGGCGGTTGAACGCCGGATCCTAGCAGAAAAAGGCATTCCGGATGAGGTTATTCCTACGCTGATAAAGGCTAGGAAGGACGTGATGGCTAAACATTATCACCGTATATGGCGAAAATATGTTGCTTGGTGTGAGGCCAGGAATGCCCCTACGGAGGAATTCCAGCTGGGCCGTTTCCTTCACGTCCTACAGTCGGGAGTGACTTTGGGCCTGAAATTGGGTTCCATTAAGGTCCAGATTTCAGCCCTATCCATTTTCTTTCAAAAAGAACTGGCTTCTTTTCCTGAAGTTCAGACGTTTGTAAAGGGAGTGCTGCATATTCAGCCCCCTTTTGTGCCTCCAGTGGCACCTTGGGATCTTAACGTGGTGTTGAGTTTCCTGAAGTCACACTGGTTTGAGCCACTCAAAACGGTGGAGTTAAAATATCTCACGTGGAAGGTGGTCATGCTATTAGCCTTGGCTTCGGCTAGGCGTGTGTCAGAATTAGCTGCTTTGTCACATAAAAGCCCCTATCTGGTTTTCCATATGGACAGGGCAGAATTGCGGACTCGTCCACAATTTCTGCCAAAAGTGGTGTCATCTTTTCTTATGAACCAACCTATTGTGGTGCCTGTGGCTACTCGTGACTTGGAGGATTCCGAGTCACTAGATGTGGTCAGGGCTTTGAAGGTTTATGTAGCCAGAACGGCTAGGGTCAGGAAAATAGAATCTTTTTTAATCCTGTATGCTTCCAACAAGCTTGGGGCGCCTGCTTCAAAGCAAATTATTGCTCGCTGGATCTGTAACACGATTCAGCAGGCTCATTCTGCGGCTGGATTGCCGCTGCCTAAATAAGTTAAGGCCCATTCCACAAGGAAGGTGGGCTCTTCTTGGGCGGCTGCCCGAGGGGTCTCGGCATTACAGCTTTGCCGAGCGGCTACTTGGTCAGGTTCAGACACCTTTGCAAAGTTCTACAAGTTTGATACCCTGGCTGAGGAGGACCTTGTGTTTGCTCATTCGGTGCTGCAGAGTCATCCGCACTCTCCTGCCCGTTTGGGAGCTTTGGTATAATCCCCATGGTCCTTACGGAGTCCCCAGCATCCACTAGGACGTTAGAGAAAATAAGATTTTACTTACCGGTAAATCTATTTCTCGTAGTCCGTAGTGGATGTTGGGCGCCCGTCCCAAGTGCGGACTTCTTCTGCAATGCTTGTATATAGTTATTGCTTAAATAAGGGTTATATTTGGTTGCATCAGGGTTGATCTGATGCTTCGTTGTTGTTCATACTGTTAACTGGGTAAATTTATCACGAGTGATACGGTATGATTGGTGTGACTGGTATGAGTCTTGCCCTGGATTCCAAAATCCTTTCCTTGTACTGTCAGCTCTTCCGGGCACAGTTTCTCTAACTGGGGTCTGGAGGAGGGACATAGAGGGAGGAGCCAGAACACACCAGAATCCAAATTCTTTCTTGAAGTGCCCTGTCTCCTGCGGAGCCCATCTATTCCCATGGTCCTTACGGAGTCCCCAGCATCCACTACGGACTACGAGAAATAGATTTACCGGTAAGTCAAATTTTATTTTTTCTTTGCATCATGTGCTGTTTGGGGACAATTTTTTTGAAGTGCCATCCTCTCTGACACTGCAGTGCCACTCCTAGATGGGCCAGGTGTTTGTGTCGGCCACTTGTGTCGCTTAGCTTAGTCACACAGCGACCTTGGTGCGCCTCTTTTTTTCTTTGCATCATGTGCTGTTTGGGGACTATTTTTTTGAAGTGCCATCCTGTCTGACACTGCAGTGCCACTCCTAGATGGGCCAGGTGTTTGTGTCGGCCACTTGTATCGCTTAGCTTAGTCACACAGCGACCTTGGTGCGCCTCTTTTTTTCTTTGCATCATGTGCTGTTTGGGGACTATTTTTTTGAACTGTCCCCCTCCCCAGTCTCCACACACACACACACACACACACACACACACACACACACACACACACACACACACACACACACACACACACACACATATACAGCCTGTACCCATCCCCAGTCCCTACACACACATATACAGCCTGCCCCCCTCCCCAGTTTTTCTTTGCATCATGTGCTGTTTGGTGACTATTTTTTGAAGTGCCATCCTGCCTGACACTGCAGTGCCACTCCTAGATTGGCCAGGTGTTTGTGTCGGCCACTTGTGTCGCTTCGCTTAGCCATCCAGCGACCTCGGTGCAAATTTTAGTACTAAAAATAATATTGTGAGGTGTGAGGTGTTCAGAATAGACTGAAAATGAGTGTAAATTATGGTTATTGAGGCTAATAATACTATGGGATCAAAATGACCCCCAAATTCTATGATTTAAGCTGTTTTTGAGTTTTTTTTTGTAAAAAAAAACACCCGAATCCAAAACACACCCGAATCCGACAAAAAATTTTCAGGGAGGTTTTGGCAAAACGCGTCCGAATCCAAAACACGGCCGCGGAACCGAATCCAAAACCAAAACACAAAACCCGAAAAATTTCTGGTGCACATCTCTAGTTACGATCCACGTGGACTACGATTGGGAATAGTAACCCATGCCGAGCGAAGCGAGGCACCTTGTCAGCCATGCGAGGGGACACGGTGCACTAACTGGGGTTCCCGGTCACTTTACGAAGAAAACGACAGCAATTTTTTTATAAAAACTCATGTCGACCTTTTTCCATGTCGACCTTATGAAGCGTCAACCTATTTCAGGTGTCAACCTAGTCGCTGTCTACTAATAGTGGTCAACCTAATGACTGTCGACCTAAGTGTGGTCGACCCTATGACCCACACCCTAGCCCATGGGTCTTCAACCTGCGGCCCTCCATCTGCTGTGGAACTACACATCCCAGCATGCCCTGCCTCAGATTTAGCATACCCTAATAGCAAAACTGTGGCAGGGCATGCTGAGATGTGTAGTTTCACAGCAGCTGGAAGGCCGCAGGTTGAAGACCCATGCCCTAGCCTTTACTACATTATGTGATGCAGGTTATACTTTTTTCTGGTGGTATTACATTTCCATTCTTTCTTCTCTCTCTCTCACTCTATAGCTATCTATATATACACGCTGTCAGGCCTGATGCAAGCCGCTCAGCAGGGTCTGCAAAGCAGTCAGGCGCCAGGTAGGAGAGGCGCTCTCCTTGCTCTGTTTCTGTCAGCTGCCGCTGCGCCTATCACACTATGACAAGCAGCGGCGCCAGCAACTTGAAGCGTGGCACCCAAAACCCGGCAAAGTAAAACACCCCCCCTTCGGCTGAGTGTGAGGGCAGTGACACTGAGGGGGAGTTAGAGGGAGGCTGGGGGCAGGGGCTCTGAAGGGGGACTTACAGGGAGGGAGACGGCATGGACGCTGAGGGGGAGTTGGAGGGAGGGTGAGGGCAGGGACGCTAACGGGGTGTTAGAGGGAGGGTAAATTGCAATGAGATAAAGCTCAAAAAAATTAAACAAGAACAACTATGGGTCTCACATATGCCTTGCAACAAAAGACTGTACACATTAATAACAAAACCCCATATTTGTTAAACATAGTCAACATGGCACCCCACAACAGCTTACACAGTACCTAGTAAATGGCTGAGAGACACCCCCGGAAGATTTAGAGGATGTTGCTCCAGTTTCCCATCCCATAGCTGGAGGTGCAGAGCCGACGGCAGGTAGTAAAGGTCCATCTAACGAGAGTGATCAAATAGGGGGAAGGGGCCAAATGCCAAAATCTTCCCAGGGAGGAGCCTTGGCCAATCCGCACCTAGGATGTTAGCTGGTCCGTGCCTATTCTCCGTCATCTTTGCTCCAGGGCAGTGGGGATTGGGAGCCACATCCGGGAATATAGGCAGCTCCCAGGGCTGTAGTGTGCTGCTGCCGCTGTGCTGTCCGTGCGGTACGGTGCCCTGGGCCTGCTGCCCTGAGCGCCGGCACTGGATGCTCATCATTTTCCATGGGTGCTCACGGACCCGAGCATCCACGGAATCGGCACCTATGCCCTACACACACACACACACACAGCCTGTCCCCCCCAGTCCCTACATCCCTACACACACACAGCCTGCCCCCCCCCCCAGTCCCTACACACACACAGCCTGTTCCCGCCCAGTCCCTACACACACATACACAGCCTGTCCCGTCCCCCCCCCCCCAGTCCCTACACATACACAGCCTGTCCGTCCGTCCCCAGTCCCTACACACACACATACACAGCCTGTCGTCCCTACACACATATACAGCCTGTTCCCCCCAGTCCCTTCACACACACACAGTCCCCCCCAGTCTCTACACACACACACATACACAGCCTGTTCCTCCCCCCCAGTCCCTACACACACACATACACAGCCTGTTCCCCCAGTCCCTACACACACACAGTCTGTTCCCCCCAGTCCCTACACAGTCTGTTCACCCCCGAGTCCCTAGACACAAAGACATACAGAGCCTGTCCCCCTCCCCAGTCCCTACACACACATATATACAGTCTGTCCCCCTGGCTGGGTGGCTCTGGGGTGTCCCGCCCCCCAGACCTGAACCCCTATAGTTAGTGTTAGGGACTTACCCAATGAGAGGCTACCTTGATGCGGTGGGTAAGCTCATAGCCCTGGCCAGGAATATGCTAAATGCCTCTGGTTATTACAGGTTGAGCTAGTGTGAGATAGTGCACCTGCTACTTTTTCCCTCTGTACACTGTATTAAGGAGGTCATTCCGAGTTGTTCGCTCGCAAAGCGATTTTAGCAGAGTTGCTCACGCTAAGCCGCCGCCTACTGGGAGTGAATCTTAGCATCTTAAAATTGCGAACGAAGTAATCGCAATATTGCGATTACACACCTCGTAGCAGTTTCTGAGTAGCTTCAGACTTACTCGGCATCTGCGATCAGTTCAGTGCTTGTCGTTCCTGGTTTGACGTCACAAACACACCCAGCGTTCGCACAGACACTCCTCCGTTTCTCCGGCCACTCCTGCGTTTTTTCCGGAAACGGTAGCGTTTTTTCCCACACGCCCATAAAACGGCCTGTTTCCGCCCAGTAACACCCATTTCCTGTCAATCACATTACGATCGCCAGAACGATGAAAAAGCCGTGAGTAAAATTACTAAGTGCACAGCAAATTTACTTGGCGCAGTCGCAGTGCGGACATTGCGCATGCGCATTAAGCGGAAAATCGCTGCGATGCGAAGATTTTTACCGAGCGAACAACTCGGAATGAGGGCCTAAGTCTCAAGCAGAGTAGCACCTCATTACCTAATTAAGGTGTGCAAATTAGGGCCCCCTTCCCTTTGCTACTTAATTCAGGTGTTTGTTGCTATGGCATGTTTGCTGATTGTAGTCTTTTCATTTTTTATCAAGAAAAGTAAAATTGCTTTATTTAAATCGTCTTTGTGTGTATACTGTGTTTCTTATTGTTAGTTTATGCATTGGTTTTAAATGTATAGTTACTAAAATGTAGCAAAAATGTTACATTTCGGGACAAAGGGCACAAACATTGCATATCTCATAATTGAAATTGCTTAGCATTAACAACAGTTTACTGTGCCTACAAACACAATATATTGCCACAAAGCAGTTTGGTTACTAGGGGCAACATGCCATAGTTGGATAAACGGACAAGTGAACAAAATCACACTTAACAATGTGTTAGGCACATCAGTAAGAAAAAACATTAGAGCGTAGCCTGCATTATGTGGGTAATGTTGGTATATGAGTGTCCAAAGGAAGGATGGAATGTGGAAAACATGGCATGTTTGTGGGAAGCACTTTTACTATGAAAATTGGCTAGGAAACACTTAGCCAATGGCAAAACGTTGTACACAAAGCAGACATATGTATCATAACAAAAACACATGCATTTTGTACAAACACACATGTGTGATACTTGTCAGTGTGTCAGATTTGTTAATGATATAGTAAGTAAATGGTCATTTGCTAGGAGTTTAAAGGCACATACTGTCTGTCAGAGTGTCAGTTGCAATTGCAGTGTTGAGCAATTAGCTGCTTGCCAGCTGCATTTTATTGCCAATTATCAGCTAGCTACGCCCTGCCAGGCTCTTGCTGCCCGTGTTCGCTTGCTCTATGTAGCTCGGAACCTACTCCTGTGCTGCGTTCATGTTGCGAATGGTTGTTGTGTATCTGCTAACATCAGCTACGCAGTGGTGCGAAAAACACACCTACTACCCTTTGCACACTTTCACAGTAGACACCCACCTTCACGCCCCTTTTCGCTGGCCAGCGAAGCCATTCCCCTGTACCGCCTTCAACACGCCTCTTTGTCGTTGGACTTCTGCGAACACAAAAAGCGTTTGTATTTCTGCACATTTATCGCACGGCTGATTTTGCACATGCGCATTGTAGCTTTTGCGCGTGTGCATTTGCTAAAATTCCGTGCCTTGCGATGCGAAGATCCGCTGCGAACAACTCGGAATGGGGGCCATTGAGCAAAATGCAGTTTGTTAGGTCTGAGAAAAGGAGGAAGAACTGCGTCGAAGAAGGTAAGCTTGTGATACTTACAACAGTCTTGGGTACAGTATTTCTCTCCCCATGAAACTGTATCTCTCTCCCACCCTCTCTCTCTCTCTTTCTCCCCTGAAACTGTATCTCTCTCCCAACCCCCTCTCTCTCCCCCATGTTACACCCTCTCTCTCTCTCTTTCTCCCCTGAAACTGTATCTCTCTCCCAACCCCCTCTCTCTCCCCCATGTTACACTCTCTCTCTCTCTCCCCCTCTCATCTTTCTCCATGAGACCATCTCTCTTGCTCCTGCCTCTTTTATTACATGAAACCCTCTCTCTCTCCCTCCCTGCCCTGGGTGGTCTTCAGTTTGCCGGCGGCCGGGCTCCCATGACCAGCATACCAGCGCCAGAATCCCGACCGCCGGCATACTGACAGCTTTTCTCCCTCTTGGGGGTCCACGACCACCCTGGAGGGAGAATAGATAGCGTGGCGTGCGTAGCATGCCACCATGTCCGCGAGGGGCTCATTTGCGCTCACCCAGCTGTTGGTATGCCGGCGGTCGGGATTCTGGCGCAGGTATGCTGTCCACTGGGAGCCTGACCGCTGGCATAACATACTGCACCCCCTGCCCCTTCTCATTCCCTCCCTCTCTTTCTTGGTCCTCTCTCTCCTGCTCCTGTATGGGATTTGGTATTGACACCAGCAGGGTGGGCTTTCAAGGTTTTGCTATGGGGCCCTCAAAGTTCTACTTTCTCCCCTGCCTAACAGTACTCAATTTCAGAGATCTACAGTATTCTGTACTGTACTGTACGCTGCATCTTAAATGTCAGATTTTGAGAAACACTTTGTTAAGCATTGTTGTGACATGTTGTGAATATACAAATACTAGTACTATACTAACAATATTCCTACCATACACTGAACTACTGTACATTTAGCAAAATACAAAATTAATGAACGAGAGGAATAAATTGGCACTGCAAACCGCCAAATACAGTACATTGGCAACGCACACCGACAGAGTGAGTATCATTCTAATCTACTGTATTCACTAATTATTGTATAATACAGTATGTATGTATTATACTGTAGTTGACTTTGTATTGATTGAAGTACTGTACAGTATGCTAATATATATATTTTTAGTGTACTGCAGGTTACCGGACATGAATCCTATTGAATTGGTCTGGGCACAGTTGAAGAGGTATATCAGGTGTGTTGTGAAACCAAACAAAAAAACAAGAGCTTTTATATGTTATATCTCCCCCCCCCCCCCACCACCACCTGCAGTGCACATGGGCCCTCATTCATAGTTTATCGCATCAAGCAACTTTTTGCTGCTGGTGTGATCAACTAATCTCCGCCTATGGGGGAGTGTATTTTAGCATAGCAGGGCTGCGATCGCTTGTGCAGACCTGCTATGCTAAAAAAGTTTCCTGCAAAACATGACCAGCCCTGGACATACTTACCCTGTGCGACGGATCCAGCGATGATGGGCTCGGCTTTGACGTCAGACATCCGCCCTCCCTTCGTCTGTACACACCTGCATTTTTCTTACCACTCCCCGAAAACGGTCTTCAATGGTCAGTTGATGCCCCGGAACGCCTTCCTGCAGTCAATCTTCTTGTGATCGCAGCTGCAACCGCTTTTTCCGTTGTCAGCGTCGTTGCCCAGTGACGGCTGTCGCCGGGTAACGATGCGTGTGCGCATTATGGCTCCCGCATGTGCGCAGTAGTGACCTGGTCGCAGCTGTGCAAACGAAAGGACGCTGCGATCGGGTCGGAATGACCCCCTTGGTTTCTTGGTTTTGCCCTACTGCTAACAAAATTGCTGCTGCGATCAACTCTGAATTACCCCCAATGTCCCCTTCACTGTTCACCTCACAATACCTCTCCCTTATCTCAATACTGTGCCTCACAGCACTAAACAGGAGAAAATGTACAGCAAAACATCTATTGTATACCCCACCATGACCAAGTACTGTACTATACTGTATATCCATAATTGAAACTTGTACATTACTGTACTGTATGTTATGATTAAAACAATGTACAATATTTTAAGGCAATTATTTTTTTATGTACTGTACAACAACAAAAAACATTAAAAAAACAAAATTATAAAGAATGTAAAATGTAGTCAAATAAACGGTTTGCCAATGACAATAAGTTTCCTATTCTTCGGAGTTGCTCTGTTTTTTATTTTCACAATGTACTGTATTAGAACAGTAAGACAGGTTGAGCGCTGTATAATATACTGTACAGCACTTTATCAAAGTTTTTGAACAGTATGCATGTAAACTAACATTATTATAATTATTCATGTACCTCTACCTCGGTTGTCCGGCCCAATGGGACCTGCCATCCAACTTGTCTGGGACCTATTTTATGTGAAAAAGATAAATTAATGTACAGTAAATACTGTAAGCTGTACAGTACATTACTGTATGTACATGAACTGTGTACTCTAATGTTGGGTAAATACTAATGGATGGCACATCCAGCTGATACACTAGGTACTATAAGTGCACACACAGTTACAGTAATGTACTAATCAAGGCCAATGAGTCCTGCATGATGTCACAACTGGGCATCCATTTGCATGTGTCCACCCAGTTGTGATGTCAGTCACTGGAGAACACTGTTGGAGAGTCACTGGAGAGCACCAGGCCTGGGAGGGAGGCCCAAAAGGGATGCTTATACTGCACCAGGCCCCCAAGGAACCCTATAAAGCACAGTTTACATGATGTTACACAGCAGAGACATGGGGAAGCTCAGCCACATGGGCAGGGAAAGGCCGAAAGACAAGTGGAAGCTGAGGCACAGTGGGAGATGTAGGATAAGAGGCACAGGGTGGGGAATAAGGTTCAGAAACAGTGGTGGAATGAGCCCTAACTTAACAAAAATGTCTTACCGGGAGGAGGCGGTCGGCAAATTCTGGCAGCGGAGGGACTGCAAAAAACAAAACACATTTTTGTCATTTCGGGATGATGTAATGTACTGTACAGTACTACAGTATTGTTAGTGTCACTCAGAGGGAATTTTGGGGTAGTAAAGCATAATACAGTACAGTAAAATACAGTACTTACTAATTACACATACAAGAAGGCTAAAAAACACAGTACTGTACAATACTAGGCAACTCAATGGTGACAATCCTGAAAGGAATTACAGTAAGTACAGTATACAGTACTAACCCTACCCCCTACCTTTTAACCAACCTTTTCCACAGCTTATCCATAACCCTCCCCACCATAGACTAACCCTAACCTCCACCAGTGATGCCTAAACTTAACCATCCCTGGTGGTGACTAACCCAAAGCCCTCTTCCCTGCAGCCTATCCCTAAACTCCCTCTTCCCCTTACACTGTAATACCAAATCCTCACCAGGTACAGTAGCATCTTCTGTAAATGTAAACCCCCCTGCAGCCTAACCCTAACCTGCTGATCGCACCTGTCTCCTTTAAGTTAGTCTCTCCCAAAATGACTACTGTTTCCTTTGGCTTCCTTCACAAGTGTCACAACGGCTCACCCAGACCTAGAAATGGTTCTACTGTTTTCTTATAGGACAGTAAAATACTGTACAATATGTACAGTACTGTCAGAATCTATGTTTTGACAGAGGTGTCCATATAATATAGACCTTTCCTATACTTTATCTTGCCATGTACAGTAATGTACAGTACAGGAATGCTTATTATTTATTTATTAACAGTTTCTTATATAGCGCAGCAAATTCCGTTGCGCTTTACAATTGGAAATAACAAAACTGGGTAATAACAAATAGTCATAGAGGTAGGAGGGCCCTGCTCGCAAGCTTACAATCTATAGGGAAATAGGCATGTATACACAAGAATAGGTGCTATATATTGCATAGTTGTCCACCAGATTGCAAAGGTTCTTGGTGGGCTGTATGACATGGTCACACAGCGATGATGAACCGGGGTCGGGAGGAAGGTGAGAAGACGTGAGGAAATGTGTGGACTGTGCAGAGTGGATGCAATTTGATAGGAAGGCTTATGATAGTTATGTGGCCGGTTCTGGAATTTGATACGCTTGCCTGAAGAGGTGAGTTTTCAGGGAATGCTTGAAGGTTTGGAGACTAGAGGAGAGTCTAATTGTGCATGGTAGAGCATTCCACAGAGTGGATGCAGCCCAATGAAAGTCCTGCAATCATGAGTGGGAGCGAGTAATGAGTGTGGATGAGAGACGCAGATCTTGTGAAGAGCGAAGAGGTCGGGTTGGGAGATATTTTGAGATGAGCGAAGAGATGTAGTTTGGTTAATGGCCTTGTGTGTAAGTAAAAGTATTTTATATTGAATACGGTAGAATACAGGTAACCAATGGAGGGACTGACAGAGTGGATCTGCAGATGATGAACGTCTAGCGAGGAAGATTAGGCTCGCAGCTGCATTCAAAATGGATTGTAATGGTGAGAGTCTCGTTTTGGGAAGACCAGTTAGGAGACTATTGCAATAATCAATGCGGGAGATGATGAGAGCATGGATTAGAGTTTTAGCAGTGTCTTGTGTAAGGTATGGTTGCATTTTGGATATGTTTTTTAGATACATATAACATGATTTTGAGACAGATTGAATGTGGGAAACAAAGGACAGTTCAGAGTCAAGGATCCTTACTTATTGATGCCGGAAGGAGGAAGTAGATGGGTAGGTGGGTTGGTGGAGAGGGAGCCGGAGTCGTGGGGGTGGGTCCTCCTGTCAGACATGTTGTGCCCTCGTCCTGGAGGCCTGTCAATGTGGAAAAAGAATAAAACACATTTGTGTAGTTACTGTATCAAACACATTGGCCACAGCATTAACATTGTCCCCAGCAGTAATCAAACAAAAGCATTCACTTCCACAGGAATAAAGCACATTGGCACCCCTACAGCAATCAAACACGTTGTTCCCCGTAGTAAGCAAAATACTTGCTACTGTAATTACACACGCAACTTAAAATTGCATAGTAGAAATTGGCAAAGCACATATCTTATGGGCCCTACTGTCACAACTGAGGGCTGAGGCTGACTGAGGGAAGCCTCAGTTGTAGGGGCTGGCGTGTAGGTGAACCTTGGAGGAGAGATTAGGTTCTTAGACATGCAGTATGATTATAGCACCATAAGCCCGAAGGCGTGACCACAACAATGGAGCAAAATTATAAACAGACAGTTTATTCAACACACAGTATAACTCTTGGCAAAGAGATAGCATCAACAGTGAGTGCAGGATAAAAATGCAGTACAGTTCCAGGTATTTGAGACTGTGGTTATGCAGAACAAGATCACAAAGTCCTTTACTAGAATCTGGATTTGGAAAGTCCGTGGCCACAGCTAACCACTGCAAAGAGGAACAACAAGTACTGCACAGTAGATGATAAACAGGAGACTGGAATAGGCACTGATACACTGAGGTTGAAATATTGTAGATAGAATTGCCAGAGACTACCGGACGGAACCGGTGTGAGGAAAGCTGTGCTTGAACTCACCACTAGAGCAACAGTTTGATGGTGAGCATCGATGGATACTGTGGTCCGATGTTGTGTGGGATGAAATGCTGGGCGACATAGGAATACCGCGGGGATGAGATGAAGCACCGGTGAAGACAGATGGTAAAATCAATCACTGCTGGAAGCTTGAGAGCAATGTGGACGACACGCTGAAGCTGGAAGCCAGTGACACTTTACCACAGAAGCTAGAGGGCGATGCTGTAGATAACTGGAAACAATAATGCCAGGATACCGCTGGAAGCTGGAGGCAGAGTAGAACCTGTGCTGGAAACCGGTATCAGGATTTCTGTAGAAAGCCAGGAAGCAGGGCTGGAACACTGCAAGAGTCAGGCTGCACCGCAAGATGGTAATTGGTGTCGGTCTCTTGGAGAAGCTGAATTACAGAAGCTGGAATCCCTGCAGTGGCGGTTCTTGCCACGGGCAAGCGGTACTTTTGCCCGGGGCGCCGCCTTCCGGAGGGCGCCGCACCAGGGCAAGAACCGCCACTTTTCCCCCCGCAGTGCCCTGCTGTGCCCCCCGCTTTGAAGGGAACCAGACGCGTAGCGTCTAGTTTCCCTTCATTGAGAGGACCTTAGTTGTGCGGTGCGCGATGACGTCATCGCGCACCGCACAGCAAAGGTCCTCTCCATGAAGGGAAACTAGACGCTACGGTCTAGTTTCCCTTCGTCTAGAGGACCTTTGCTGTGCGATGCGCGATGACGTCATCGCGCACCGCACAGCATAGTGGCACAGACACTAGGGGGTCATAATTGACCTCTAGTGTCTATGCTGTTCTATGGAAGAGACGTAATAACGTCTCTCCCATAGATCGAAGAGAGGAGAGCAGAAGATCGGCGCCGCCGGCGGAGGGGGTCTGGATCAGGAACGGGGATGGTAAGTATTCTTTTTATTTATTTTTATTTTTTCTTTCAGCGCATTGACCACGCCCCCAATTGAAGCCACGCCCCCCATATTTTGCCCGGGGCGCCACAAACCTTAGAACCGGCCCTGAATCCCTGGAAAGTCAAGCTGAGCATTCACCAAACAGGAGAGCCATGTATGCAGGATTGACAACCAAAGCACTGACGATTATCCAGCCCTGAGCAGGATATTTATCCCAGCTGGTGAGCAGGGATTGGCTGGATAATTACACAGAGTCCAGACTGCAGTGGATAGGCTGAGAACAACATGTGATGCAAAACAAACATGGCTGCGCCCATGTTTGAAACTGGAGGGAAAGTCTGTTTGTATTCCACATGTGAAAATTGGCAGTAATGGCAGCAAAGGCCGCAGAGGGCAGGAGATGCCATATTTTAAACAGATGGATGTTTACTGTAATATTGCCATGTCAGCGCTGCAGTGATCACAGAGAAGCACCTTGAGATTCAGATATAAAGCACGCTGCCCGCAGACAGTGCTGGTGGAATCTAGGCCTGGAATGCCGGGCCAGTCTCAGAAGGCACTTAGCAGGTAAATAATGGGGGCTGATCACCCGGATCGTGACACCTACACATTAATCAATATGCCGCTGAGGTGCCAGACGGCTGATGGGCGACTCGGCAGCAGTGATGGTGAAGTTTCTTCACTCCCTCCGTCACCCGGTCCCATTGCAATGCATGCTAATATGGATGAGATTGTCCATATTGGCCTGCATGTACAGTATAAGCGACCCGGCAGCAGCGATGAACGCTAATTCACAATACTTGTATAAGTACATTAAGCTTAGATTTGAAAACTGTTTATGCTAAGAAATGTCAGGTATCAGTACACAATCTAAAGACAAAATCCATATAGTGTGAATTGGGCCACAGCATACATTAAGCCAAACAGTATGTACTGAACTGTAATGTTGATACAGTAGGTACTGTAAGTGCACACAGTTACAGTACTGTACTAATTATCAGGCCAATGAGTCCTGCATCCATTTGCATGTGTCCACCCAGTTGTGATGTCAGTCACTGGAGAGCACTGCTGGAGAGTCACTGGAGAGCACCAGGCCTGAGAGTGGGGCATAAAAAAGGGATGTTTAAACTGTACCAGGCCCCCAAGGAACCCTATAAAGCACAGTTTCATGATGTCATGATGTCGCACAGCAGAGACATGGGGAGGCTCAGCCACATGGGCAGGGAAAGGCTGAAAGACAAGGGGAAGCTGAGGCACAGCGGGAGGTGTAGGATAAGAGGCACAGGTGGGGAATGAGGTTTAGAAACAGTGGTGGAATGAGCCTTAACTTAACAAAAATGTCTTACCGGGAGGAGGCGGTCAGCAAATGCCGGCGGTGAAGGGACTGCAAAAAAACAAACACTTTTTTGTCATTTCGGAATGATGTAATGTACTGTACAGTACGACAGTATTGTTTGGGGGGAATTATATTGACTTTAAACTTAACCATCCCTGGTGATGACTAACCCAAAGCCCTCTTCCCTGCAGCCTATCCCTAAACTCCCTCTTCCCCTTACACTGTAATACCAAACCCTCACTAGGTACAGTAGCATCTTCTGTAAATGTAACCCCTTACCCTGCAGCCTAACCCTAACCTGCTGATCGCACCTGTCTCCTTTAAGTTAGTCGCTCCCAAAATGACTACTGTTTCCTTTGGCTTCCTTCACATGTGTCACAACGGCTTACCCAGACCTAGAGATGGTTCTACTGTATTCTTACAGGATAGTAAAATACTGTACAATATGTACAGTACTGTCAGAATCTATGTTTTGACAGAGGTGTCCATATAATGTAGACCTTTCTTGTACTTTATCTTGCCATGTACAGTACATGTACAGTACAGGAATGCTTACTTATTGATGGTCCAGGGGTGTCGGCAGGAGGAAGTGGATGGGTGGGTGGGTTGGTGGTGGGAGCCAGAGTTGCGGAGGTGGGTCCTCCTGTCTGGCATGTTGTGCCCTCGTCCTGGAGGCCTGTCAATGTGGAAAAAGAATAAAACACATTGGCCCCTGTACAGTAGTTACTGTATCAAACACATTGGGCACAGCATTAACATTGTCACAAGCAGTAAACAAACAAAAGCATCCACCCCCACAGGAATAAAGCACATTGGCACCCCCACAGTAATCAAACACATTGGCATGTTGTGCCCTCGTCCTGGAGACCTGTCAATGTTGAAAAATATTAATACACATTGGCACCTGTACAGTAGTTACTGTATCAAACACATTAGCTACAGCATTAACATTGTCCCCAGCAGTGATCAACAAATGCATTCACCCCCACATGGTTTAAATTTCACAAGGTGCAAATCACACCTGGGGCCTAATTCAGATCTGATTGTAGATGAGCTAAATTTAGCACATCTACAATCAGTTTCACAGACATGCGGGGGGACGCGCAGCACAGGGCTAGTCTGCCCCGTATATCTGGCCATACCCCACCACATAGGTACAAAAGCATTGCATGGCAGCAAATATTGGGTTAGTGAAGCATAATACAGTATACAGTACAGTGAAATACTTTCTACTGTAATTACAGATAGGAGAGGGCTGCTGGGGCAGCTTGTCCCACCCTCCTCTTCCTATGTCTACCCAAACCCTGCCATGGATAAATGTACAGTACACATTAAAACCAACAAGGAAATCCCCACAATGCCCTACCAACCTCCACTGGAAAAAATACACAGTGCTGTACATTACTAGGGCTACAGTATTTTGGCAGTGAAAATCCTAGGCAATGTTGGGGGTAATCCTAGGCAATGTTGGGGGTACTGTAGTAAAACATGAATGGCAACCTTACAGTATTTACTGTTTTGTGACCTGGTGAAGGGTGAATACAGTACATCTAAATACTTTAGTACAGTATATTTTAACATACAGTACTGTACTGGATTCAGAAAGCAGTCCAGAAGTCTGAAGATTACTTGCACTTGATACTGTAAACAGCCATGATGGATCTGAATGCTGAAAGTTATTAAGAATTATAGTATTGTACCTTGCAGGTCTACCTCTTCCTCCAGTGTTGGTGCACGTGTTGCTGTGAAAAAAAGTGCAGTCAGTTCACTGTACAGTACTGTACCTCAAACCCATGTGAAAAAAACAAAATGCAGTAAATGGATAGAGAAGGTAAAGGCAGGGCATGAGATACACTTTACATTAATGTACACTGCACATGTGGTGTTTTATTTAAATTACAGTAAATAAGGTACAGTACAGTTTAGTACACTGAGGTGTAGGTTTAGTACTCAACCGTAGACCTCACGGGGCCCTAATTAAAATGCAGATTTAGGGCACCCCTCTCTCAAACAATCCATCATCTCCAATACTGTACTTAAAATAACATTGTCCACCCAACCCCCTCCACCACACACCCACCTTTTGGGACTTTAAAATACTGTACAGTGTACAGTAAATGGATGTTATGCAAAATTACTGTATGTTATACTGTACAAAATGCTCCAGAAATGTCCTATAGTGTATACAGCCTTGTGGTAGGCCTCTTATGACAAGCTGAGACCTACAGGGCCCTAAGCAGATGCTTTGATTAACTTGTGATAAATCCTCCACTGTGTACTGTAGTGTAGAGACAGTATTCTTATAAGTTAGATACAGTACAGTCAGTAATATACAGTACAGTAGTTCTTACATGGTAGTGGAGGAGTTTCTGTACACTCCCCATCATCCGATACCTCCTCCGATACTATGGGGGAATGCACTGTGGATAAAGAAATGTTCGTTCACTTTCTAAAATAATAGTAATACAGTACAGCATACAGAAATACTGTACAATATCATACGGCAGCACATGTGAACACCAATACAGTACAGTAAGAAGATTATTGATGCTGGAGCCCCAAATTACGTGTACTATAATGTAATATACTGTACCATGGAGTGCCTGAAGAACAAATCAATCACTAATACAAAAGACAAATCTGTGTTCACCTACAGTACCTACTGTACTGTACTGTAGCTATCCTACTCTACTTTGGACATCATGCAAAGAAAGGTATAGTACTGTACAGTATCCATACAGAAAGACAGGGGAAGACCAGCAGCGAGATGGCTTGACAACTACAGTATTACTGTATGTTGTAAAGTATGTATAGTACTACGTATACTATCACACTATCAATACTGAGCCACTTGAGGGAAGATAAAAATTTGCTTAGGGCAGCAATCCATAGGGTCATCATACTGTAAATCATCATTAACTACAGAACATGATGTACAGTACAGTACTTACAGCCTGGGAAAGGCCTGGTCCACGCAGGAGGCACTGCTGCTGCCACCACCTCATCGGAGGAGCAGGAAGCGCAATATACTGTTGGCTCCTGGCTGCTCCAAGTGCTGTAGCTGTCTGTGCTGGAGCCTGAAGGGCTGCTTGGCCCAGCTTCCTCCTGCTGGACTGTGGAAAAAAAACGGCAGCACAATTTTCAGTAGGACAGACCGGGGAGGGTGGGAGGAGATTATTTATTTATAAACAGTTTCTTATATAGCGCAGCATATTCCGTTGCGCTTTAAAATTAGAACAACAGTAATAGAATAAAATTGGGTAAAAACAGACAGACATAGAGGTAGGAAGACCCTGCTTGCAAGCTTACAATCTATGGGGAAATAGGCATTGATAGGCAAGGATACCTATTGCACAATGGTCCACCAGATTTCTAGGTCTTAATGGGTTGTTTGATATAATCACCTTGCAATGTTGGCCGTGTCAGGAGGGTGTGAGAGTAAAGAAAGACAAGATATATGATGTTATGTGTACTGTGCAGAGAGGATGTAATTAGATAGCACTGACAGTTATGAGGGTGGGTCTGAAATTTGATAGGCTTGTCTGAAGAGGTGAGTTTTCAGGGAACATTTAAAGGTTTGGAGACTAGAGGCAAATCTTATTGTGTGTGGGAGGGCATTCCACAGAGCTGGTGAATCCCAGATAAAGTCCTGTATTTTGAGTGTGAACAAGTAATGCGTGTGGATGAGAGATGCAGATCTTGTGCAGAGCGGAGAGGTCGGGTAGGGAGATACTTTGAGATGAGCGAAGAGATGTATGTTGGTGCAGTTTGGATAATAGCCTTGTATGTCAGCAGTAAAATTATTTAATATTTAATACGGTAGAATACAGGTGACCAATGGATGGACTGACAGAGCGGATTTGCAGATGAAGAACGTCTAGCGAGGAAGATTAGCCTTGCAGCTGCATTCAAAATGGATTGCAGTGGTGAGAGCCTATGTTTGGGAAGACCAGTCAGGAGGCTATTACAATAATCAATGCAGGAGATAATGAGAGCATTGATTAGAGTTTTTGCTGTGTCTTGTGTAGTGTAAGATATGGTTGTATTTTGGATATGTTTCTTAGATGTATGTAACATGATCTTGAGACAGATTGAATGTGGGGAACAATGGACAGTTCAGAGTCAAGAATGACACCTAGGCAGCGAGTTTGTGGGGTAGGGATGATTACCGAGTTCTCAACAGTGATAGAGATATCAGGTTGGTAACTACTATTGGCCGGTGGAAATATTTTTAATTCTGTTTTAGAAATATTAAGTTTGTATTGGCAAGATGTCATCCAAGATGAAATGGCAGAAAGGCTTCAGTGACACGGCCCAATACAGATGGTCAACAGTGTCAAAAGCAGCAGAGAGATCAAGGAGAATAAGTAGAGAGAAATGTCCTTTAGATTTAGCAGTGACCAAATAATTCACTGCCTTAGTCAGTGCTGTCTCTGTGGTGTGTTGGGCACGAAATCCTGACTGAAGTGGGTCCAGTAGGCTGTGTGAGTTAAGATAGTTTGTGAGGCAAGTGTATGCAAGTCTCAAGTAGCTTGGAGGGGCATGGGAGCTGAGCATGGGAGCTGAGAGGTGGGATGGTAGATTGAGAGAGAGTTAGGGTCATAGTTTTGTTGTTTCAGAATGTGAGTAATCACTGCATGCTTGTACAGAGAAGGAAAGATACCAGTAGACAGAGAGTGAGTTAATTGTTTTAAAAAGTCGCTTGAGGTTAGAGGCTTAAGCAGAGATGAGAGATTGAAAATATGTTTGTTTGGCAGTGTCCAGAGTATTACGATAAGAGTGATACATGGTCATATATGTGAGAAAGTCACTTGAACTACAAGATTTACGCCACTGGCGTTCTACTTTCCGTGAGAGTTTTCATAGGTGTCTAGTGTATTTAGAGTGCCACGGTTGACATCTAAATCTACGTGGAGTGTGATGGGTAGGTGGAGCCACTTTATCAAGTGAATGTAGAAATTGGTGAGAGCAGTGGTTGCAGTGAGGTAGATAGTTGTTGAAAATTAATAGTGTTAATATTTCTGCAGGTTAGAGGTGGCTTGGTAGACTTCAGGGACATTGAATTTGAAGTAATGGAGGAGAGCATGCAGGTGATAAGGTTGGGATCTGAGAGAGGGAAAGGAGTGTTAGTGAGTTCAGAAACAGAGCATAGTCTGGTGAATACTAGATCAAGGCAGTGGCCCTCCTGATGAGTAGGGGAGTCAGTCCATTGGGAGAGGCCAAGAGAGGAGGTTAGAGAGAGTAGTTTAGAAGCATGGGGAGATTGTGGACTGTCAATAGAGATATTGAAATCGTCCATAATGATGGTGGAGATGTTAGAGGATAGAAAGTGAGGGAGCCAAGCAGAAAAGCCTTCCAGAAATTTTTTGGGTTGTCCAGGTGGGCGATAGATAGCTGCAACAAGCAGAGAGAAAGGGATGAAAATCCTAATAGAATGTACTTCAAATTATGTAAATAAGAGTAAGGGAACAGGTGGTAAAATGATGAGTGTGTAAGATTTGGACAGTAATATTCCAACCCCACCTCCTTTACAGTTACCAGGCCTGGAGGTGTGTGTGAAGTGGATGCCACCATGTGACTGTTATGAGCCACGGCTGTGGCTCATTCCTGTTTTGCATTTTGGTTCTGTATTTTATGTTATACTTCTGTTTATGTTCCCCGTGGGTATCATGGGGTGCTCGGAGCTCACCCTTAAGGAGGGGATACTGTTATGAACCACAGGTAGTGGTTCATTTCTATTTTATGTTTATTAAGTTGTCTTGCATGCCAGGATTTCCTGTTGCTCTGTTTTAGTATGCTCTTGTCTGCTGCCACTGGTTAGTCTGTGTAATTGCAGCTTGTTCCATGTGTTCAGCCTCACCTGGCTGCTAATTGCATCTTGTCAGTTGGAATCATGCAATAGGCCAGCTGCTCTGGATTATTAATTAGGCCTCTCTGTTATATGCTGGCTGATTGCAGTTCACAGACGCTGGTGATATTTCTGGGTTTTCAGTCTGCTTGAGTTCTGAGCTTGGTTCCTGCTAGTTCCTGAGCTTCCTGTTTGCTGTATCTGTTGCAGAGAGTGTTTCCAGTCCTGCTCTATCCGGTCGTTCCTGTCCTCAGTGGTCCAGTACTCGGAAGTTGTCATCTGTTCCTGGAGTCCTGACCGAGCACCTTTAACATCCTGTGGTGTTCGTGAGTCGCGGCGTAGCCGTGTGTTGCGGCTTGACCGCTTACTATTTATTATTTGTTATATTGAGTCTCGGAGCTTTTGCGGAGGATTCCGCTCCCACAAATCCACTCTGGTATCCAGCGGTGCTGGGTAGGAGTAACGGATTAGTGGATTTTGGTTGTCCTTTTCCCTGGCGGTTTGTCCGCACATACTTCTGGTTTGAGTTTAGTTAGCTTGTAGCCCCTGGCCTGGTTGTTTAGTCAGAGGGCCCCTTGTTATCACCCTGTCTCGGATTTCCCTTTGTCTCCCATTAAGACCTGAGGGGGCATCGGAGTTGGGCAGACATAATCCGCCCTTCAAACGCGGCTGCCATGGGCTCAAGCAACCATAGTCTCGCAGGGGATTTCTGATAACACGGGCGAGACAACGGAGTTAGGGCGCCAGGGGTTACTAGGCTTTCCTGCTCCCATAACCAGCATTCCCCTCCAGTACTCTGGCCTTTGTCATAAGATCTCCTCTGGTCAGAAGTACTGGAATCATAACAGTGACATCCTCCTGCAGGGGAGGCAGTGTCTGATTGTGTGAGCCATGTTTCTGTTATAGCTAGCATATTGAGTTTTTTTTCTATGAAAAGGTCATGAATAGATGTTAATTTGTTGCAAACAGAGCATGCATTCCATAAAGCACATTTTTGTGACTTGGAGGGAGATGGGAGACATGTGATGTTGATAAGGTTTGTTGGATTTATATTCCATTGTGAATCAGCTGAATGTGAGCATGGTATGTGGATGGGATCTGGATTTGGGGATATGTCACCAGCTAGTAGAAGCAGCAGAAGAAGAGGAGAGAGATAGGTATAGCTGGGGGTGGTGTGTGATAGTTTCTTATGGTGATAGGTTAAGGATGTGACAGTTAGTGTACATAGGTTAAAAGCTCTTGAGTGTTAATAAGAGGGGAGTGGATTAATGAGGCTGCAATGTATACGGAGCAATACATAGTAACATAATAACATAGTATCTAAGGTTGAAAAAAGACAATTTGTCCATCGAGTTCAACCTATTTGTGGTCTCCTATGCAGGATTATTTGGTATAAAATTTTGACTGATGCTGATGTCTGCCGTTACGTTTTATCCCTCTTTTTTATAATAACTATAGTGCGTGACTATGCACCATAACCCTGGATATCCTTATCCATTAGGAATTTATCTAATCCATTCTTAAAGGTGTTGACTGAGTCCGCCATTACAACTCCCTCAGGCAGGAAATTCCAAACACGTATCGTCCTTACCGTGAAAAAGCCTTTACGCTGTATTGTGCGGAATCTCCTCTCCTCTAACCTGAGCGAGTGTCCACAAGTTCTCTGTGTTGATCTAACTAAAAACAGGTCCTGCGCAAGATCTGTGTATTGTCCCCTTATATATTTGTAGATGTTGATCATGTCTCCTCTTAGTCTCCTCTTTTCCAATGTAAACATGCCTAGCCTTGCAAGCCTTTCCTCGTATTCCAGCGTCTCCATGCCCTTATTTAGTTTGGTCGCCCGCCTCTGAAACTTTTCTAGCTCCAGAATATCCTTTTTGTAGTATGGTGCCCAGAATTGTACACAGTATTCAAGGTGTGGCCTCACTAGTGATTTATACAACAGGAGTATAACATTCTCGTCCCTAGCATCAATTCCCCATTTTATGCATGCTAATATCTTATTAGCCTTCTTTGCTGCAATCCTACTTTGGGTACTACTGCTTAGTTTGCTATCTATGAGGACACCTAAGTCCTTTTCCAGTACAGAATCCCCTAATTTTACCCCAATTAGTATGTAGGTGTTATTTTTGTTCTTGTTACCACAGTGCATTACCTTACACTTGTCTGTATTGAAGCACATTCTCCATTTCGCTGCCCATGCTTCTAATTTAACTAAGTCATTCTGAAGCGACTCAGCATCCCCCTCCGTATTTATAACTTTACACAATTTGGTATCATCTGCAAAAATTGACACCATGCTCTATAGACCTTCTGTTAGGTCGTTAATGAAAATATTGAACAATAGCAGTCCTAATACTGAGCCTTGAGGCACACTGTCACGATCCGGGTATCTGGACGCCATTTCTTACCTATCAGATGCCTCCTAAGGCTGGCTCAGCGCTCCAGGACCGGATCCCATCTGTTATCCTGATGTGCACATTCCCGCATCCTCTCCTGTCTCTCTGGACGCAGTCACAGTAACGCCTTATACATCTGGCATGGCGTCTCCCGCGGCCTCCGCCGCCGTCCCTGAGCTTCTGCATTCAGAATGGCGATTACGTCAGCCGCGGCCTCCGCTGTGTCCGCGTGGTCGGATGTGCATCTGTCAGCCTGGCGTCTCCTGTCTCCGGTGGCCGGCGCCGCCATTACTGTTTTCCAGACCACATGGATTACAATCCAAACTTCCCTCCAAGTGTCTGCATGGGCGCAGCCATCTTGGATTCTGTCAGCTGATCTTTCCTACCAATCCGTTGTCAGTATTATTAATTTGCATAATTGCCTAGCCAATGCCTTCCTTGCTGCAGGTATAAATAGGTTGTGCCTGAGCAAGGAAGGCGTCAGTGCTTTGGTTGTCAAACCTAGTTCCAGTTTGTCTCTCTCCTGTGATTGTCTTCCAGGTTCCAGCTCCTGTCTCCAGACTTCTGCTATAGAGACCCGCACCAGCATTCCATCTGCGGTGTAGCCTGACTCTCCGATCCATTCTGGACTCACCTGTTTCCAGCTACAACATCACCTGCTTCCAGCTCAGCTTCCAGCAGTGTACAGCTTCTCTTAAAGGGCCGGTGTCCTTTCTGCAGTTTACCACTCTCCACCGGTATTTATTATTTCACCGCTCTCAAATTCTACATTTCATCTATATTGCATCGCTCTCAAACTTTACTTATTATTTAACTGGTTCCAGCCAGTATCCACTCCATGCCAACACCTGTCTGGTTCTAACCAGTACCCACAGCAGCATTTTATCCAGCTTTCCCTGGAACACCAGCTGGTACGACCCTGGGCTTTCCTCATTGCTACAGTTGAGCCTGGTAAGGACTTTCCAACTTGCAGATAATAAGAACTGTCTCATACCACCAGAGCTCTGTGGCCCCTGCCACCCTGTAGTACCCAGGAACTGTATTATTATTTCTCTGCTGATTTTTATGTTTCTTTTTACTGCTACTGTGATGCATGGAGTTTGTCATAAATAAATATCATTGACTTTTACTCAAGTTGTCGTGGTCACGCCTTCGGGCGGTTTCTCTTCATGTTACTTACATGTCCAGGGGTCTGATACAACCTCCCAGGTTCCGGTACATCTCAGCCCCTACAACTGAGGCTGCCTTCCGTCAGTTCAGGCCCTCAGTTGTGACAGTAAGCACTGACCTAATGAATCCAGCCGGAGACCAGGATCAAGCGGCCAGGCCGATGCAAGAACTGGCAGCCCGACTTGAACATCTGGAGGCTGCACAGGGCCACATCATCCGCTGTCTCCAGGATCTCTCTACTCGGCTGGATGGAATTCAGACAACTCTCCGTGGATCAGGCGCATCTGGGGCGTCAACCACCGTGACTCCAACTATAACCCCACCCACCTTACCCATTTCTGCTCCGCGTCTTCATCTTCCAACGCCAGCAAAATTTGACGGATCTCCAAGATTCTGCAGGGGATTTCTCAACCAGTGTGAGATTCAGTTTGAGCTACAACCTGGCAATTTTCCCAGTGACCGTACAAAAATTGCCTACATTATCTCTCTTCTCAGTGGCTCAGCCCTCGACTGGGCATCACCGTTATGGGAGAGGTCCGACACCCTGCTATCTTCTTACACTGCATTCGTGTCAACATTCAGGCGCATCTTCGACGAGCCAGGCCGGGTAACTTCAGCTTCGTCTGAGATTCTCCGTTTACGCCAGGGATCACGTACTGTAGGACAATATCTTATACAGTTCCAGATTCTGGCATCTGAACTGGCATGGAACGACGAGGCCCTGTATGCTGCATTCTGGCATGGTTTATCCGAGCGTATTAAAGATGAGTTAGCTACCAGAGACTTACCCTCCAAGTTAGATGAGCTAATCTCACTTTGTACGAAAGTTGACTTACGTTTCAGAGAGAGAGCAACTGAGCGTGGAAGATCATCTGCTCCAAAATCTTCTGCTCCTCCTCCTCGCCAACTGTCACCAACTAAAGATGAACCCATGCAAATTGGCCGTTCCCGTTTAACTCCTGCTGAGCGCCGAAGACGTCTCTCTGAGTCTCTCTGTCTGTATTGTGCAGCTCCGTCTCACACTATTAATGCCTGTCCCAAACGTCCGGGAAACTCCAAATCCTAGCTCGCCAAGGAGAGGGCCGGCTAGGAGTAATCATCTCCTCAAGATTGTAATCTCCCAGTCTCGCTTCAAATTGCTCAACGTTATCAGAACGTCATTGCCCTCCTGGATTCCGGAGCAGCTGGGAACTTTATTACCGAAGCCTATGTTAAACGGTGGTCCCTACCCACCGAGAGACTTCCTTCCTCCTTTTCCTTAGCTGCCGTGGATGGCAGTAAAATTTTTGATACAGTTATTGCTCTAAGGACTCTACCAGTTCGTCTGCGAGTGGGAGTTCTTCATTCCGAACTTATTTCACTTTTAGTGATTCCAAGAGCCACACATCCTGTGGTCCTGGGCCTTCCATGGCTCCGTCTTCACAATCCTACAATTGATTGGACGACTACGCAAATTCTGGCATGGGGTCCCTCCTGTGCTGAGACATGTTTGTTTAAAGTGTTGCCTGTCTGTTCTTCCTCCCCCAGGTCGTCTGATGTTCCACCTCCTCCATATCAAGATTTCACGGATGTGTTCAGTAAAGCTTCTGCTGATATCCTTCCTCCTCATAGAGAATGGGACTGCCCGATTGATCTCGTTCCAGGGAAGGTTCCACCTCGAGGCCGAACTTATCCGTTGTCTCTGCCTGAGACGCATTCTATGGAGGAATACATTAAAGAGAACCTAGCAAAAGGGTTCATTCGACCTTCTTCTTCTCCAGCCGGCGCAGGCTTCTTTTTTGTAAAAAAGAAAGATGGTGGTCTGCGGCCGTGCATCGACTACAGAGGTTTGAACGACATTACCATCAAGAACCGCTATCCTTTACCCCTGATTACTGAGCTCTTTGACAGAGTTAGCGGAGCTACCATCTTTACAAAGCTGGACTTGAGAGGTGCATACAATCTCATCCGGATCCGTGAGGGTGACGAGTGGAAGACCGCATTTAACACCCGTGACGGACATTATGAGTACCTCGTCATGCCCTTCGGATTGAGCAATGCTCCAGCTGTCTTCCAGCATTTCGTCAATGAGATTTTCAGAGACATTCTATACCGTCATGTCGTGGTCTATCTAGATGATATCCTCATTTTTGCCAACAATTTAGAGGAACATCGTTTTTGGGTAAAGGAGGTTCTGTCCCGTCTCCGTGTCAATCATCTCTATTGCAAATTAGAGAAATGCGTCTTTGAAGTCAAGTCCATTCCGTTTCTAGGGTACATTGTGTCCGGTTCCGGACTAGAGATGGATCCTGAGAAACTACAAGCAATCCAGAATTGGCCGGTACCCTTAACCCTCAAAGGGGTCCAGAGGTTCTTAGGGTTCGCCAATTATTACCGAAAGTTTATACGAGACTTTTCCACCATTGTGGCGCCTATTACTGCTTTCACCAAGAAGGGTGCTAACCCGTCCAAGTGGTCTGAAGAAGCCATGCAAGCTTTTCATCTTTTAAAACAGAGGTTCATCTCTGCGCCTGTCCTGAAACAGCCTGACATCGACTCTCCTTTCATCTTAGAGGTGGATGCCTCCTCCGTTGGAGTAGGAGCGGTGTTATCTCAGAGGGCTAAAGATGGCCATTTACATCCTTGCAGTTTCTTCTCACGGAAGTTCTCCCCAGCGGAGCGCAACTATGCCATTGGCGACCAGGAGTTGCTAGCCATCAAGCTCGCTCTAGAGGAGTGGAGATATCTGTTGGAGGGAGCTTCTCATTCAATCACCATCCTTACAGACCACAAGAACCTTCTATATCTGAAAGGCGCACAATGTCTCAACCCTCGCCAGGCCAGATGGGCACTTTTCTTTTCCAGGTTCGACTTTAAACTCCAGTTCTGTCCGGGCTCTCAGAATCGCAAGGCCGATGCCCTTTCCCGCTCATGGGAGCAAGAAAATGAGTCAGAGTCTTCAGACAAGCATCCTATTATAAATCCGTTGGCATTCTCCACGGTAGGGATGGACTCTACGCCCCCATCAGGGAAAAGTTTTGTGAAGCCGACACTAAGGAAGAAGCTCATGCATTGGGCCCATGGTTCCCGCTTTGCCGGACATACAGGTATCCAAAAACCCTGGAGTTTATCTCTAGGTCCTATTGGTGGCCAACTCTGAAAAAGGACGTTTTGGAGTTTATTGCATCTTGCCCAAAGTGTGCTCAACATAAAGTATCCCGCCAGTCGCCTGCGGGGCAACTGGTTCCACTATCTGTTCCCCGTCGACCATGGACCCATTTGTCGATGGATTTTATTACAGATTTGCCCATGTGCAACAAGTTTAATACCATCTGGGTGGTAGTTGACCGGTTCACCAAGATGGCACACTTCATTCCTCTTACCGGTCTTCCGTCAGCTTCCAAGTTGGCTCAAGTATTCATACAAGAGATCTTTCGACTCCACGGTCTTCCAGAAGAAATTATCTCAGATCGAGGAGTTCAATTCACAGCCAAATTCTGGCGAAGTTTATGTCAAGTCCTCCAAGTCAAGCTAAAGTTTTCCACGGCTTACCATCCTCAGACCAATGGTCAAACTGAGAGGGTGAATCAGGACTTGGAGTCCTTCCTTCGCATCTATGTGTCCTCCTCTCAAGATGAGGACTTCCCTGGGCCGAGTTCTGTCATAACAACCAGTATCATTCTTCATCTTCTTCAACACCATTCTTCACCAACTTTGGATTCCACCCTAAAGTCCCTGAGTTCCAACCGCTTCCAGCAACTTCTGTTCCCGCAGTGGATATCACCTTGCATCAGTTTGCCAATATCTGGAAGAGCGTACGATCAGCTCTGCTCAAGGCATCGTTCAGGTACAAGAAGTTTGCGGATAAGAAGCGTCGAGCAGTTCCTGCTCTCAAGGTGGGTGATCGGGTATGGTTGGATAAAGAAATTTCGGTGGTAGCAGTAGGGGGCGCCTAACCACAGGTGACAAGAAACTCTATTACAGAATTTTCAGGATATGCAGTGTATGATCAAAACAAATATAATGATATAACAGATGATGGGATACGTTCCTTATATTTACTTGATTTTGAGCGTGTAGAGAGTTCTTTTGCTCTCCTGAGTCGACCAATCCTTGTTCTCAGAATCTCTTAACCACATCCAATGTCATAAAAAAACAAAAGGAAGAGAATTCTAGTATAACACCGTTTTATTCTCTTTTAAAAACAGAACTTCTTTTTTTTAAAAACACATAAAAACATGACTCCTATTCCAATACAGATAGAGCACATGCAGCCGGTGTGCAGCTTACTAAATGTGAGAAAGGGATAATTACCAGATTGTCAGAGGAAACAAAGTCCTCGGTACCGCAAAAAGATCTCAAACACCAGTCGGCCTCCCGGGAAACGGCGTCCTGGATTTTTTGCAGCAATCACCTCTCCCACAGAAAGAAAAACGCCACCTTCAACTGCGCCAACGCGTTTCAGGACTTGCTAGTCCCTTTCTCAAGGCTAGTGTGCTCACAACTGACAAACCTCTCCTTTTATTTGCTGACTAACCAATGAAATTATTGATTAAAGGTGAATGTGTTTCATATGTGATGAAACATGGCCGCCTCCATTTGTCGTACACGGTTGCCATAGCAACCTTCTCTAATGACCTTTTTACCCCATAGACAAAACACTGAACGATATACCGCATGTGAATCTCCCTTATTATATCATCTTCCCCACCTTCTATACAACCGAGAAAGAAATTCAGAAAGGTCCATACAAATGAGTTCTTTAAAGTCACGATGCGTCACTACCGGAAGTCTTGTCAGTGACGCGATTCCACTGGCTATTGCCGCTTGTCCCCGTTACTAGGCGACGGCTGCGTTGAGACTGATGTCCCGGAAGTCTTGCCCGTGACGTGGTTCCACTGACTGTTGCCGCTTCTCCCCGTTGCTAGGCGACGGCTATGTTCAGACAGAGCGTCGCGTCACTTCCGGTCCTCGCGCGACGCTGCTCTCTGTCTCCCCAGCGTGATGTCAATGCCGCTGAAGCATTGCGTTGCGTTGCTAGGTAACCAGTCACAACAGACTGTGTGCCACATTTCATTATAGTGAACAAATATCAGACGGTTTCCAGGACCGTATTGCAAAATGTTCTTATATTACAAAGATGAATTAAAAGTTCACATGTAATTGGTTTTTCCTGATGGAAACACTTTTTCTCCCTAAATGGTGAGTTGAAATACATGTTTGTCCTAGTGAAAGAAAGGACATCAATGAATTACAATATGGTCAAATGACCTGAATCATAAGCAAGATGACTCCAAGAAAAACAGAACTTAATTAGAGTCTCCTGATATACATATGTCAGATTACAGCACACAAATCACA
Source organism: Pseudophryne corroboree (assembly GCF_028390025.1). Taxonomy (NCBI): domain Eukaryota; kingdom Metazoa; phylum Chordata; class Amphibia; order Anura; family Myobatrachidae; genus Pseudophryne; species Pseudophryne corroboree. Next base: position 636,197,706 of record NC_086447.1, on the reverse strand, counting down.
GACAAGGTGATAGATTATTGCAGTATTATAGCTCTTATAGGAACCATTTCACCTCAAAATCAGAATTAAGGCCCTTAGGTATTAGTGTGTTATATTTATATATTAGCTGCATCTCGGTTTTGGCCAATATTTTGTTGATATTATTTTGACGTTGGTTTGCTGATATTTTTTTTAAACCAACAAACCTCAAAATATGACCTGGATCACAGTCATGCACCTTTTTGAAGTGGTCAGAGAGTGCATGAGTCTCTAGCCCCTTTTTCACATTTCTCAAGTGTTCACTAACACGTATTTTCAAGGGCCTGGATGTTCTTCCTATATAGAACAGGTGGCACGTGCATTCTATGGTATATATCACGTTCTTTACATTGCACGTTATGAATTCATCTATTGTGTGGATCTGTCCATTAATGTCTAATTTCTCTAATTTCTTTCCACTGTCGGTTTTGATGTTTTTGCACCCTATACATACTCCGCAACGATGAAAACCCTTGGTTGCAATTTGACCCTCCTTTTTTGAGTTAAGAAGATCACTCCTGACTAAGCTGTTTTTTATATTGGGTGCCTTCTTGTAAATGAAAATCGGTTTTTCTGGAAGTACCCCTGACAATACTGGATCTTTTTTCAGTATTTTCCAATGTTTCCTGATTGAATTTTCCAGTGATTTATGTTGTACGCTATAATTAGTCAGGAAAGCATATTGGAAGTGATTTGAATCATCCCTCCTCTGTTCCTTGTCCTTCAAGAGGTCCTCTCTATTCATTACCAGTGTTTGTTCTTTAACTTTTGCCACATGTTCAGACTCATAGCCGTTATTTTGGAATCTCTTCTCAAGATGTGTTGCCTGTTGTTCAAAAATAACGTCTTCTGTGCAATTCCTCCTGATCCTCTTGAATTGACTATTAGGGATTGAACGAAGCCAGTTTCTGTGGTGGCAACTATTCCTGTCTATATAAGTTTGAGAGTCCGTAGGTTTAGTGTATGTTTTTGTATGCAGGATCCCCTCTTTAATATATAGGGTAATGTCCAGGAAATCTATACTTTCCCTACTGATACAAAACGTTAGATGGATATTGAAGGGGTTATCATTGAGGTAAGTACAGAAATTATCCAGGTCCTCCTTCTCACCCTTCCATATGAAGATAATATCATCTATGTATCTTCGCCATGACACCAGGCTCGCCCCAAATGGGTTGGGACCCCAGACATAGTCTGATTCCCATTTCCCCATAAATAAGTTGGCATAGCTTGGGGCGAACCTGGTGCCCATGGCAGTGCCCACTTTCTGGAGGTAGAAGTCCCCATCAAATCTGAAGTAGTTATTAGTAAGAATGAAGCGGACTGCTTCTAAAATGAAGTTTTGGACGTTGATGTCGATATTACTCTTTGTGATGAATTCCGAAACTGCCCCTATCCCTACATCGTGATCTATTATCGTGTACAGCGATTTGACGTCTGCAGTGACCATCAGCATACCTTCTTCCCAGGTTATTGTGGGTAAGTAATTCAGAAGGTCTTTTGTATCCTTCAAATGGGACCTGTTGGTCAATACCAATGGCTGTAAATAATAATCTATCATTTCAGATAGATTGGCGGTGATGGAATCAATACCCGATACGATAGGACGTCCTGGGGGATGTTTTTCGTCCTTGTGTACTTTCGGGAGAAGATAGATTACGGGGATGACTGGTTCTTTATTCCTGACAAATTCTTGTTCCTTATCACTGAGCACCTTCAGAGTCCCATATTTATTAATGAGCGTATCAAGTTTCTCCTGAATTTTTAATGTAGGGTCCAATCTTAATTTATGATACGTGGTCCTGTCCGCCAGATGTTGTGTTACTTCATTCACATACCAGATCCTATCCATTACTACCACTCCTCCGCCTTTATCGGCGGGTTTGATTACCAGTTCTTTGTTGGTCTTGAGTGATTTTAGTGCGGCTCTCTCTTTAACGGTGAGATTGCATTTAACACCGTTAACATTAATTTCCCTTATGTCATCCTGTACTAATTGTGAGAAGGTTTCTATGTAGTTACCTTTCATATGATGCGGGAAAAAAATGGATCTAGGTTTAAACGGGGTATGTGATGATAACTCCGTTTCTCCCAACTCCTGTACCACTTCTTTTGTGAGAAAAAATTTCTTTAAACAAAGTTTTCTCACAAACTTCTGAATGTCGATAAATGTAGAGAATTTATCTATAGATGTTGTTGGGGCAAATTTCATTCCCTTTTCCAAGACTGAGATTTCAGGTTTAGTCAATGTATATGAACTGATGTTGAAAATTTTTGTTTTTTCTTTCCCATCACAGATTGCTACTTCTGGTGCGCTCTGTGATTCTGGGTTTTGAGCATTAGCTATCATGGGTGTTTTTCCTTTCTGGTTAGTCCTACATTTTCTCCTTCTTATTCTTATTTTAGTTTGTTTAATTTTATTTATTCCTCCCCTTTTTCCCCTATGTGTTTTTTTTAGGAACAACACAGTTTATCTCAGATGGGTTTTTTGCCCTCTGTTTCCTAAAAAACGGTTCTCATCACCGTTTCTTTCCAGGGGTGCGAATCTATTGCGTTGGGGGAGGGGTGTACCCTGTCTCATATCTTCTCTCCTTCCCCATCTCTGATACCTTCCCCTGATGTTAAATCTGTTCAAATCCGTTCTATCAGGTGATCTGTAAAATCTCCTCCGTCTTTCGAAGTTGGATTCCACGTATAACTTCCTATTAGTTGTTTCATGCCGATGACTAGATTTTCTATCAAAAATTTCCCTTCTGTCATCATGATGATGTTCCATTCCATTTCTTTCCCTTCTCCTGGCTTGATTTCTTGTCCATGGTTCTCTTTCCCTCTGTTCGTTATTATATCTCAGAGGGGGGGGAGAGGGGGTCCTTACTCTCCTCTCGTCCTGTTCTTGTTCATCATCATCCTGTCTTGATATATCGTTCTTCTGTTTTTTGTCTCTGATGTATTTTCGTATTTTCCTGTCTATAAGGGTTTTCTCTACTTTCTTAATATTGGCCTCAATCCTTTGTTCTAAATCTTTATAGTCGTTTAGGTCGACAAACGGGGTTACTAGATCTTTATATATTTTAATTTCATTATCTAATCTCTCCATCTCTTTCCTACGTTCCTCCACAATCAGGTTCATAAGGGAGAAAGAGCATTCGCAGATAATCCTCTCCCATTCTTCTTTAAATTTCTCTGAAGAACTCTCAAATGATGCTTGTTTATTAATTTGGAGGCCTTTTGGAATAATCTGATTTTTTATATATTTCTCTAACATTACAGTCTCCCACCAGATTTTATTCTCTTTAATGAGGGTTTTTTCCAATTTCCTCATTATATCCTCCAAGCTCTCATCTAGTAGTTCGATATTCTCCCCGTCATCTTTAAATAATTGATCTAAAGTTGACCTTCTATGTTCTCTATATTTAAACATTGTCACTGCAGCACTGACTCAGGTGATCCTTGGGGGACTTTTAAATGCAGAAAAACAAAATTTGGAACACCTGAATAATGCGCAGGGATGGCTGCCTAAACCGTAACCACCGATATAGGGGATGTCTCCCTATCCCCAAAACAAGCAAACTGGATAAAGAAATTTCGGTGGTAGCAGTAGGGGGCGCCTAACCACAGGTGACAAGAAACTCTATTACAGAATTTTCAGGATATGCAGTGTATGATCAAAACAAATATAATGATATAACAGATGATGGGATACGTTCCTTATATTTACTTGATTTTGAGCGTGTAGAGAGTTCTTTTGCTCTCCTGAGTCGACCAATCCTTGTTCTCAGAATCTCTTAACCACATCCAATGTCATAAAAAAACAAAAGGAAGAGAATTCTAGTATAACACCGTTTTATTCTCTTTTAAAAACAGAACTTCTTTTTTTTAAAAACACATAAAAACATGACTCCTATTCCAATACAGATAGAGCACATGCAGCCGGTGTGCAGCTTACTAAATGTGAGAAAGGGATAATTACCAGATTGTCAGAGGAAACAAAGTCCTCGGTACCGCAAAAAGATCTCAAACACCAGTCGGCCTCCCGGGAAACGGCGTCCTGGATTTTTTGCAGCAATCACCTCTCCCACAGAAAGAAAAACGCCACCTTCAACTGCGCCAACGCGTTTCAGGACTTGCTAGTCCCTTTCTCAAGGCTAGTGTGCTCACAACTGACAAACCTCTCCTTTTATTTGCTGACTAACCAATGAAATTATTGATTAAAGGTGAATGTGTTTCATATGTGATGAAACATGGCCGCCTCCATTTGTCGTACACGGTTGCCATAGCAACCTTCTCTAATGACCTTTTTACCCCATAGACAAAACACTGAACGATATACCGCATGTGAATCTCCCTTATTATATCATCTTCCCCACCTTCTATACAACCGAGAAAGAAATTCAGAAAGGTCCATACAAATGAGTTCTTTAAAGTCACGATGCGTCACTACCGGAAGTCTTGTCAGTGACGCGATTCCACTGGCTATTGCCGCTTGTCCCCGTTACTAGGCGACGGCTGCGTTGAGACTGATGTCCCGGAAGTCTTGCCCGTGACGTGGTTCCACTGACTGTTGCCGCTTCTCCCCGTTGCTAGGCGACGGCTATGTTCAGACAGAGCGTCGCGTCACTTCCGGTCCTCGCGCGACGCTGCTCTCTGTCTCCCCAGCGTGATGTCAATGCCGCTGAAGCATTGCGTTGCGTTGCTAGGTAACCAGTCACAACAGACTGTGTGCCACATTTCATTATAGTGAACAAATATCAGACGGTTTCCAGGACCGTATTGCAAAATGTTCTTATATTACAAAGATGAATTAAAAGTTCACATGTAATTGGTTTTTCCTGATGGAAACACTTTTTCTCCCTAAATGGTGAGTTGAAATACATGTTTGTCCTAGTGAAAGAAAGGACATCAATGAATTACAATATGGTCAAATGACCTGAATCATAAGCAAGATGACTCCAAGAAAAACAGAACTTAATTAGAGTCTCCTGATATACATATGTCAGATTACAGCACACAAATCACAGACAAGGTGATAGATTATTGCAGTATTATAGCTCTTATAGGAACCATTTCACCTCAAAATCAGAATTAAGGCCCTTAGGTATTAGTGTGTTATATTTATATATTAGCTGCATCTCGGTTTTGGCCAATATTTTGTTGATATTATTTTGACGTTGGTTTGCTGATATTTTTTTTAAACCAACAAACCTCAAAATATGACCTGGATCACAGTCATGCACCTTTTTGAAGTGGTCAGAGAGTGCATGAGTCTCTAGCCCCTTTTTCACATTTCTCAAGTGTTCACTAACACGTATTTTCAAGGGCCTGGATGTTCTTCCTATATAGAACAGGTGGCACGTGCATTCTATGGTATATATCACGTTCTTTACATTGCACGTTATGAATTCATCTATTGTGTGGATCTGTCCATTAATGTCTAATTTCTCTAATTTCTTTCCACTGTCGGTTTTGATGTTTTTGCACCTTATACATACTCCGCAACGATGAAAACCCTTGGTTGCAATTTGACCCTCCTTTTTTGAGTTAAGAAGATCACTCCTGACTAAGCTGTTTTTTATATTGGGTGCCTTCTTGTAAATGAAAATCGGTTTTTCTGGAAGTACCCCTGACAATACTGGATCTTTTTTCAGTATTTTCCAATGTTTCCTGATTGAATTTTCCAGTGATTTATGTTGTACGCTATAATTAGTCAGGAAAGCATATTGGAAGTGATTTGAATCATCCCTCCTCTGTTCCTTGTCCTTCAAGAGGTCCTCTCTATTCATTACCAGTGTTTGTTCTTTAACTTTTGCCACATGTTCAGACTCATAGCCGTTATTTTGGAATCTCTTCTCAAGATGTGTTGCCTGTTGTTCAAAAATAACGTCTTCTGTGCAATTCCTCCTGATCCTCTTGAATTGACTATTAGGGATTGAACGAAGCCAGTTTCTGTGGTGGCAACTATTCCTGTCTATATAAGTTTGAGAGTCCGTAGGTTTAGTGTATGTTTTTGTATGCAGGATCCCCTCTTTAATATATAGGGTAATGTCCAGGAAATCTATACTTTCCCTACTGATACAAAACGTTAGATGGATATTGAAGGGGTTATCATTGAGGTAAGTACAGAAATTATCCAGGTCCTCCTTCTCACCCTTCCATATGAAGATAATATCATCTATGTATCTTCGCCATGACACCAGGCTCGCCCCAAATGGGTTGGGACCCCAGACATAGTCTGATTCCCATTTCCCCATAAATAAGTTGGCATAGCTTGGGGCGAACCTGGTGCCCATGGCAGTGCCCACTTTCTGGAGGTAGAAGTCCCCATCAAATCTGAAGTAGTTATTAGTAAGAATGAAGCGGACTGCTTCTAAAATGAAGTTTTGGACGTTGATGTCGATATTACTCTTTGTGATGAATTCCGAAACTGCCCCTATCCCTACATCGTGATCTATTATCGTGTACAGCGATTTGACGTCTGCAGTGACCATCAGCATACCTTCTTCCCAGGTTATTGTGGGTAAGTAATTCAGAAGGTCTTTTGTATCCTTCAAATGGGACCTGTTGGTCAATACCAATGGCTGTAAATAATAATCTATCATTTCAGATAGATTGGCGGTGATGGAATCAATACCCGATACGATAGGACGTCCTGGGGGATGTTTTTCGTCCTTGTGTACTTTCGGGAGAAGATAGATTACGGGGATGACTGGTTCTTTATTCCTGACAAATTCTTGTTCCTTATCACTGAGCACCTTCAGAGTCCCATATTTATTAATGAGCGTATCAAGTTTCTCCTGAATTTTTAATGTAGGGTCCAATCTTAATTTATGATACGTGGTCCTGTCCGCCAGATGTTGTGTTACTTCATTCACATACCAGATCCTATCCATTACTACCACTCCTCCGCCTTTATCGGCGGGTTTGATTACCAGTTCTTTGTTGGTCTTGAGTGATTTTAGTGCGGCTCTCTCTTTAACGGTGAGATTGCATTTAACACCGTTAACATTAATTTCCCTTATGTCATCCTGTACTAATTGTGAGAAGGTTTCTATGTAGTTACCTTTCATATGATGCGGGGAAAAAATGGATCTAGGTTTAAACGGGGTATGTGATGATAACTCCGTTTCTCCCAACTCCTGTACCACTTCTTTTGTGAGAAAAAATTTCTTTAAACAAAGTTTTCTCACAAACTTCTGAATGTCGATAAATGTAGAGAATTTATCTATAGATGTTGTTGGGGCAAATTTCATTCCCTTTTCCAAGACTGAGATTTCAGGTTTAGTCAATGTATATGAACTGATGTTGAAAATTTTTGTTTTTTCTTTCCCATCACAGATTGCTACTTCTGGTGCGCTCTGTGATTCTGGGTTTTGAGCATTAGCTATCATGGGTGTTTTTCCTTTCTGGTTAGTCCTACATTTTCTCCTTCTTATTCTTATTTTAGTTTGTTTAATTTTATTTATTCCTCCCCTTTTTCCCCTATGTGTTTTTTTAGGAACAACACAGTTTATCTCAGATGGGTTTTTTGCCCTCTGTTTCCTAAAAAACGGTTCTCATCACCGTTTCTTTCCAGGGGTGCGAATCTATTGCGTTGGGGGAGGGGTGTACCCTGTCTCATATCTTCTCTCCTTCCCCATCTCTGATACCTTCCCCTGATGTTAAATCTGTTCAAATCCGTTCTATCAGGTGATCTGTAAAATCTCCTCCGTCTTTCGAAGTTGGAATCCACGTATAACTTCCTATTAGTTGTTTCATGCCGATGACTAGATTTTCTATCAAAAATTTCCCTTCTGTCATCATGATGATGTTCCATTCCATTTCTTTCCCTTCTCCTGGCTTGATTTCTTGTCCATGGTTCTCTTTCCCTCTGTTCGTTATTATATCTCAGAGGGGGGGGAGGGGGGGTCCTTACTCTCCTCTCGTCCTGTTCTTGTTCATCATCATCCTGTCTTGATATATCGTTCTTCTGTTTTTTGTCTCTGATGTATTTTCTTATTTTCCTGTCTATAAGGGTTTTCTCTACTTTCTTAATATTGGCCTCAATCCTTTGTTCTAAATCTTTATAGTCGTTTAGGTCGACAAACGGGGTTACTAGATCTTTATATATTTTAATTTCATTATCTAATCTCTCCATCTCTTTCCTACGTTCCTCCACAATCAGGTTCATAAGGGAGAAAGAGCATTCGCAGATAATCCTCTCCCATTCTTCTTTAAATTTCTCTGAAGAACTCTCAAATGATGCTTGTTTATTAATTTGGAGGCCTTTTGGAATAATCTGATTTTTTATATATTTCTCTAACATTACAGTCTCCCACCAGATTTTATTCTCTTTAATGAGGGTTTTTTCCAATTTCCTCATTATATCCTCCAAGCTCTCATCTAGTAGTTCGATATTCTCCCCGTCATCTTTAAATAATTGATCTAAAGTTGACCTTCTATGTTCTCTATATTTAAACATTGTCACTGCAGCACTGACTCAGGTGATCCTTGGGGGACTTTTAAATGCAGAAAAACAAAATTTGGAACACCTGAATAATGCGCAGGGATGGCTGCCTAAACCGTAACCACCGATATAGGGGATGTCTCCCTATCCCCAAAACAAGCAAACTGGATAAAGAAATTTCGGTGGTAGCAGTAGGGGGCGCCTAACCACAGGTGACAAGAAACTCTATTACAGAATTTTCAGGATATGCAGTGTATGATCAAAACAAATATAATGATATAACAGATGATGGGATACGTTCCTTATATTTACTTGATTTTGAGCGTGTAGAGAGTTCTTTTGCTCTCCTGAGTCGACCAATCCTTGTTCTCAGAATCTCTTAACCACATCCAATGTCATAAAAAAACAAAAGGAAGAGAATTCTAGTATAACACCGTTTTATTCTCTTTTAAAAACAGAACTTCTTTTTTTAAAAAACACATAAAAACATGACTCCTATTCCAATACAGATAGAGCACATGCAGCCGGTGTGCAGCTTACTAAATGTGAGAAAGGGATAATTACCAGATTGTCAGAGGAAACAAAGTCCTCGGTACCGCAAAAAGATCTCAAACACCAGTCGGCCTCCCGGGAAACGGCGTCCTGAATTTTTTGCAGCAATCACCTCTCCCACAGAAAGAAAAACGCCACCTTCAACTGCGCCAACGCGTTTCAGGACTTGCTAGTCCCTTTCTCAAGGCTAGTGTGCTCACAACTGACAAACCTCTCCTTTTATTTGCTGACTAACCAATGAAATTATTGATTAAAGGTGAATGTGTTTCATATGTGATGAAACATGGCCGCCTCCATTTGTCGTACACGGTTGCCATAGCAACCTTCTCTAATGACCTTTTTACCCCATAGACAAAACACTGAACGATATACCGCATGTGAATCTCCCTTATTATATCATCTTCCCCACCTTCTATACAACCGAGAAAGAAATTCAGAAAGGTCCATACAAATGAGTTCTTTAAAGTCACGATGCGTCACTACCGGAAGTCTTGTCAGTGACGCGATTCCACTGGCTATTGCCGCTTGTCCCCGTTACTAGGCGACGGCTGCGTTGAGACTGATGTCCCGGAAGTCTTGCCCGTGACGTGGTTCCACTGACTGTTGCCGCTTCTCCCCGTTGCTAGGCGACGGCTATGTTCAGACAGAGCGTCGCGTCACTTCCGGTCCTCGCGCGACGCTGCTCTCTGTCTCCCCGGCGTGATGTCAATGCCGCTGAAGCATTGCGTTGCGTTGCTAGGTAACCAGTCACAACAGACTGTGTGCCACATTTCATTATAGTGAACGGTCAACTTCAGTATCTTATTGACTGGAAGGGTTATGGCCCTGAGGAACGTTCATGGACCAATGCTTCTGATGTCCATGCTCCTGCCTTGGTCCGGAGATTCCATTCCAAGTTTCCTCAAAAGCCAAAGAAGTGTCCTGGGGCCACTCCTAAAGGGGGGGTGCTGTCACGATCCGGGTATCTGGACGCCATTTCTTACCTATCAGATGCCTCCTAAGGCTGGCTCAGCGCTCCAGGACCGGATCCCATCTGTTATCCTGATGTGCACATTCCCGCATCCTCTCCTGTCTCTCTGGACGCAGTCACAGTAACGCCTTATACATCTGGCATGGCGTCTCCCGCGGCCTCCGCCGCCGTCCCTGAGCTTCTGCATTCAGAATGGCGATTACGTCAGCCGCGGCCTCCGCTGTGTCCGCGTGGTCGGATGTGCATCTGTCAGCCTGGCGTCTCCTGTCTCCGGTGGCCGGCGCCGCCATTACTGTTTTCCAGACCACATGGATTACAATCCAAACTTCCCTCCAAGTGTCTGCATGGGCGCAGCCATCTTGGATTCTGTCAGCTGATCTTTCCTACCAATCCGTTGTCAGTATTATTAATTTGCATAATTGCCTAGCCAATGCCTTCCTTGCTGCAGGTATAAATAGGTTGTGCCTGAGCAAGGAAGGCGTCAGTGCTTTGGTTGTCAAACCTAGTTCCAGATTGTCTCTCTCCTGTGATTGTCTTCCAGGTTCCAGCTCCTGTCTCCAGACTTCTGCTATAGAGACCCGCACCAGCATTCCATCTGCGGTGTAGCCTGACTCTCCGATCCATTCTGGACTCACCTGTTTCCAGCTACAACATCACCTGCTTCCAGCTCAGCTTCCAGCAGTGTACAGTTTCTCTTAAAGGGCCGGTGTCCTTTCTGCAGTTTACCACTCTCCACCGGTATTTATTATTTCACCGCTCTCAAATTCTACATTTCATCTATATTGCATCGCTCTCAAACTTTACTTATTATTTAACTGGCTCCAGCCAGTATCCACTCCATGCCAACACCTGTCTGGTTCTAACCAGTACCCACAGCAGCATTTTATCTACAGCAGTCCAGCTTTCCCTGGAACACCAGCTGGTACGACCCTGGGCTTTCCTCATTGCTACAGTTGAGCCTGGTAAGGACTTTCCAACTTGCAGATAATAAGAACTGTCTCATACCACCAGAGCTCTGTGGCCCCTGCCACCCTGTAGTACCCAGGAACTGTATTATTATTTCTCTGCTGATTTTTATGTTTCTTTTTACTGCTACTGTGATGCATGGAGTTTGTCATAAATAAATATCATTGACTTTTACTCAAGTTGTCGTGGTCACGCCTTCGGGCGGTTTCTCTTCATGTTACTTACATGTCCAGGGGTCTGATACAACCTCCCAGGTTCCGGTACATCTCAGCCCCTACAACTGAGGCTGCCTTCCGTCAGCTCAGGCCCTCAGTTGTGACACACACCACTTAACACTTCAGTCCACTTTGAAAAAGATATATTAACCACGACGCACTGCTCCCTATTATCTAACCAATTTTTGTTCCAAGTGCATATTGTGCTTCCTTGCCCTATTTCTTGTAGCTTGTAGATAGGTCTCATGTGTGGTACAGTGTTGAAAGCTTTCGCAAAGTCTAAAAAGATTACATCCACCTCTTTACCCTGATCTAAGTTTGCACTTACTGTTTCATAAAAGCCAAGTAAGTTTGTTTGACAGCATCTGTCCTTCATAAATCCATGTTGATTCCTTTTAATGACCTTATTGACTTCAAGGAACTTATGAATACTATCTCTTAGAATACCTTCCAATACTTTCCCCACTACAGATGTAAGACTAACTGGTCTATAATTACCTGGTTCAGCTTTACTTCCCTTTTTGAATATAGGCACTACTTCCGCTATACGCCAGTCTTTGGGAACCATACCTGATATTACTGAATCCTTAAAGATCAAAAATAGCGGTTTTGCAAGTTCAGAGTGAAGCTCCATTAGAACCCTTGCGTGAATTCCATCCGGACCTGGAGATTTATTCATCTTTAAATGTTTTAATCGGTCACAGACTACCTCCTCGCTTAAATAAGTACCTATCAGTGGGATATTCTCATTATTAAGATTATGTGTTAGTCCCTGAATTGGGTCCTCTCTAGTAAATACTGTTGAAAAAAACTAATTTAGTGTGTCCGCTACAGTATGTCATTATAATTTTTGCTTAAGACTCCGAACTTGTCTTTTAAAGGGCCTATACTGCCCTTCTTTAATCTCTTGCTGTTAATGTATTTGAAGAATTTTTTTGGGATTCGCTTTGCTTTCCTTTGCTACTAGTTTTTCAGTTTCTACTTTAGCCGCTCTTATTTCCTTTTTGCATATTTTGTTACAGTCCTTATAGTGCTGAAATGACTCTGCTTCCCCGTCAGATTTGTATTTTGTAAATACTCGCCTTTTCTTGCCCATAAGTACCTTTATCTTTTTGTTAAGCCACATCAGTTTATGATTTTTATTCCTTTTTTTGCTGCTCGTAGGAATAAATTTGAGAGTATTTTTAGCTAGCAGGAATTTTAGTACATCCCATTTCTCCGTAGTATTTTTTCCTAGAAACAATTCAATATCCCTGAAAAATACCCTCATCTTTTAAAAATTCGCTTTGCTAAAGTTTAGAGTCCTAGTTGAGCTAGTATAGGACTGTTTATGAAAACTGATATTGAATGTGACCATATTGTGATCGCTGTTTCCTATGGGTTCCCCTACTATAATACCTGATACTAAATCCCCATTGTTTGTTAATACCAGGTCTAAGATTGCATTGTACCTGGAAGGTTCCTCAATTAGTTGAACTAAGTAGTTATCATTTAGTGTGTTTAAAAACATATTACCCCTAGCAGTGTCACATGAATAATTTTTCCAGTTTATCTCTGGATAGTTAAAATCTCCCATCACTACTATGTCACCTACTCCTGCTGCTCTTTCAATTTGCTTCAGTAACAATTCCTCATTAGACACATTAATACCAGGCGGCCTGTAGTGTACACCCAATACCAACTTTTTAATTCCTTTATCCGCGCATGCAATTTCTACCCATAACGTCTCAATGAACAACAGGTATAGTGAAGGACAATGTCATTTTATAGAGGATACCATGAAGTGCTATTAGGAAAAACAGTTTGTGGAACATGATGTTCTTAAAGATAAAAGTATAGATAGGTAAGTGCTTAAGGAAAATGTAAGTTAAATGGTGAAATTACCTGGTTTCCAATGTTTTTCAATGTTTGTTCAACTGTTGGTTGTCACAACTGGTGTCAGTAGTTGGAAGCCTCAGTTGTAGGGGCTGACGGGTACCGGAATTTAGGAGGAGAGAGAGGACTCCTAGACATGCACTTAAATAGTAGTACCCAAATGCCCGAAGGTGTGACCACGACAATAGGAGGTATCTTTGAATGGATTTTATTAAATCATAAAAGCCCGGGATAAATAACCAAACAATAAATGACAGTACTGTATAATACTTGGGAGCCCTAGGTTAGGTTAAAGGTGGTGCTGGGAATAACAGGAGAAGCTTTGAGTGAAGCTGGGGTTCGCAGGTGACTGAAAGTGAAGCTGGGGTTTGCAGGTAACTGTGAGCGAAGCTGGGGTTCACAGGTAACTGTGAGTGAAGCTGGGGTTCGCAGGTGAACTGAAAGTGAAGCTGGGGTTTGCAGGTAACTGTGAGCGAAGCTGGGGTTCACAGGTAACTGTGAGTGAAGCTGGGGTTCGCAGGTAACTGTAAGCAAAGCTGGGGTTCGCAGGTAACTGAGAGCGAAGCTGGGGTTTGCAGGTAAACTATAGATATACTGGGGTTTGCAGGATTAGTATTCCACACTAACGGTGAATACTGGTTAAGAGGTAAACAGAGAACTGCGGGAGAGTGGCTGCTGGAAAGCCAGAGAGATACACTCTGCTAGTGCTTGGTGCGGGAACAAGGGAGGCTGGTAGCACCACAGAGCTTTAGCACAGGAGAGCTGGAACTGCACCGCAGAGGGAAAGCACCAGGGAGTCAGGCTAGCTGCAGGGAAGGTCCACAGGAGAGTCCACAGTGAACTGCACACTGGAATCACTGGAGAGACAATTGAAGCACTGACAACCTTCTGGGTGCTGGGACAGGATATTTATACCTGCTGGATAACAGGGATTGGCTGACAATTATGACCTGGCTCCAGCAGCACTGAGGATAGGTGGAAATAGTGACATGTGATCCAAGTCCAAAATGGCTGCGCCCATTGACGTAGATTGAAGGGGAAAGAAGCACTTTGACACCATGTGTAAAACAACAATGGCGGCGGAGGCCGCAGCAGCAGAACTCCACGTGCCCAGATGCGCACAGCGGCCACAGGGATGTAAACGGTGGCCAGGGCACACAAAGGACACACATCCAGCAGAAAACCACAGGCGCGGCAGTGACGGCTGCGACAGGACTGAGAGCACCGCACCACCGCAAGTGCACATACTGAGAAGGCCGCTGAAGCCAGCTCTGCAGGCAATAACCATAAACATAGCTATGGCCCGGCTCTGGCTCGCTGTGCCAATCTCAGGAGGCACCTAACAGGTAGGAAACGGCATCTAGTTACCCGGATCGTGACATCACCCTCCCTTTTAGGAGTGGCCCCAGGACACTTCTTAGGTTTTCGCGGAAATCTGGAATGGAATTTCTGGATTAATGTAGGAGCATGGACATCAGATACATTTGTCCAGGAACGTTCTTCAGGACCATAGCCCTTTCAATCTATCAGATACTGGAGACGTCCATATCTAACACGAGAGTCCAGGATCTTGGCGACCTCATACTCAACACCACGTTGAGTCTGGACTTTGGGAGCAGAGGGAAGCGCTGAATGAAAGCGATTCAGAATCACAAGTTTGAGGAAAGAAACATGGAATGTCTTAGGAACTTTCAAAAACGGAGGTAGTTGAAGTTTGTAAGCCACTGGGTTAACAACTTGCTCAATCAGGAAAGGGCCGATATAGCAGGGGGGCGAATTTCATACTCGGAACCCTCAGTCGTAGATTTTTTGTAGACAGCCAAACACGGTCACCAATTTTAAGGGCAGGAATTGCCCTATGCTTCTTATCCGCAAATCTCTTGTACCTGGCGGAGGCTTTTAAAAGAGCTGCACGAACATTCTTCCAGTTATTTGCAAACTGTTGAATCGTGATGTCAGCTGCAAGCACCGATGTTGCTGTAAGCGGCTGAAACTCAGGAACTTTTGGATGAAATCCATAATTGGTGAAGAATGGCGTGGAGGAAGACGAAGAATGATACTGGTTGTTGTGGCAGAATTCAGCCCATGGGAGAAGTTGAAGCCAATCGTCCTGGGAAGAGGATACATAGATACAGAGGAAGGCCTCCAAGTCTTGATTCACCCTCTCAGTTTGCCCATTGGTTTGAGGGTGATAGGCTGTAGAGAATTTCAGCTTGACTTGGAGCGCTTGACAAAGACTTCGCCAGAACTTGGCCACAAACTGAACACCTCTATCGGAAATTATCTCCACAGGGAGACCGTGTAACCTGAAGATCTCTTGAATGAAGACTTGGGCCAACTTGGAAGCTGACGGGAGACCAGTGAGAGGAATGAAATGAGCCATCTTGGTGAACCGGTCAACTACCACCCAGATGGTATTGAATTTGTTACACACAGGGAGATCCGTGATGAAATCCATCGAGAGATGAGTCCACAGACGATGAGGAATAGACAAAGGAACCAGTTGCCCAGCGGGTGACTGGCGGGTGACTTTGTGTTGGGCACACTTTGGGCAGGAGGCCACAAATTCAGCATGTCCTTTTTTAGGGTCGGCCACCAGTATGATCTGGAAACAAATTCTAAGGTCTTGCGTATGCCTGCGTGTCCGGCAAAGCGAGAGGAATGTGCCCAATGCAAGAGCTTCCTTCTGAGAGACGGCTTTACGAAACTTTTCCCTGGTGGGGGCATAGAGTCCATCCTCACTGCAGAGAACGCCACTGGATCAATGATATAATGCTTGTCAGTAGACTCAGACTCATTTTCTTGCTCCCAGGAGCGGGAAAGGGCATCAGCCTTACGATTCTGTGATGCTGGACAAAACTGTAATTTGAAGTCAAATCTGGAGAAAGAGTGCCCACCTGGCTTGGCGAGGGTTAAGACATTGAGCGCCTTTCAGATACAGGAGATTCTTGTGGTCCATCATAATGGTGATTGTATGAGAAGCTCCTTCTAATAAGTACCTCCACTCTTCCAGAGCGAGCTTGATCGCCAAAAGTTCTTGATCGCCAATGGCGTAGATACGCTCGGCAGGAGAGAAATTTCGTGAGAAGAAGCCACAAGGATGTAGATGACCGTCATTCGCTCTTTGAGACAGTACGGCGCCTACTCCAACGGAAGAGGCATCCACCTCGAGGATGAAGGGCAGACTGGTATCTGGCTGTTTCAAAACCAAAGCAGAGATGAATCTTTGTTTCAACAAATGAAAGACTTGGGTAGCTTCTTCTGACCATTTGGAAGGGTTGGCACCCTTTTTGGTAAGAGCCGTAATAGGTGCTACAACGGTGGAAAAGTCTCGAACAAATTTCCTATAGAAATTGGCAAACCCTAGGAATCTCTGGATACCCTTGAGGGTTACAGGAATCGGACAATCTTGGATCACTTGAAGCTTCTCAGGGTCCATCTCAAGACCGGAACCGGATACAATGTACCCCAGGAATGGGATGGATTTAACTTCAAAGACGCACCTTTCCAGTTTGCAATACAAATGGTTGGTACGAAGATGGGACAAAACTTCTTTCACCCAGAACTGATGTTCCTCCAGTTCATTCACAATGGTGGAGGAGGCCGCAGCAGCAAAACTCCACGCGCCCAGACGCGCACAGCGGCCACAGGGATGGAAACTGTGGCCGGGGCACACAAAGGACACACATCCAGCAGAAGACCACAGGCACGGCAGTGACGGCCGCGACGGGACTGAGAGCGCCGCACCCCCGCAAGTGCACATACTGAGAAGGCCACTGAAGCCAGCGCTGCAGGCAATAACCATAAACATAGCTATGGCCCGGCTCTGGCTCGCTACGCCAATCTCAGGAGGCACCTAACAGGTAGAAAACAGCGTCTAGTTACCCGGATCGTGACATTGGTTTAACTGTTCTTTTAAAAATGTCCTAACTTCGTAATTTCCAAAAAGATGAGGTTGGTGATACTGTATACTGTATAATAGGGAATGATGAAGTCTTTTGCATAGAGGAGGGAGAGAGGAACAGAGAGAGAGAGACACACACACACACACACACACATTTTGGAAAATTTGAAATATACTGTATGCATACAGTTGACCCTTATTAGAAAACTCTCACAAAGTAACAAAATCAAGTACTGTACTTAATATGGGGAGGGCTACACTTTCCTCTCCAGTGTCCTCCTGCTCTACTGGGGCATGGAGGGCTGCCTGGCCAAGATTCCTCCTGCTGGCGGGGTTGCTGGACTGTGGAAAAACATGGCAGCACAATTTTCAGTAAACAATATGGCTGGGAAGTAAAGTGTTCCTAGCAAGGTGGTGGCGCTCGCCTTCCCCCCCAGCCCTCCTGGCGCCTATGCAATAAAGGGATTACGTGCACTGCAGGCAAACCCCAATAAAAGGGGTGTTGTCTCAAAAATAAGGGTGCGTGACCACACTAAAGTATCCCCAATTAAAATGATGCTGCACAGTAGCACAATTTTATTCACATTTCACCACATAAAGCCCACAGTAGTAGCACCCCTAATACACATAATGCCCACAGCAGTAGCACCCCTTATACAATGCCCACAGTAGTAGTGCCCCTTATGCAATGGCCACTGTAGTGGTAGTGCCACTTATGTAGAGCACATAGTAGAAGTGCCCCCGGTAGTAGTGCCCCTTATGTCCGCTTTTGAAGTGACTCCTATGCAATGCCCTCATTAGTAGTGCCCCCAGCAGTAATGCCCCTCTAGTATTGCTCCCAGTAGGTATGCACCCTCATTAGTTAGCCCCCAGTAGTTATGCCCCCAGTAAGTACTGTATGTACCCTCACTATTTATGCACCCCCAGTAGTTGCCCCCTCAGTATACAGTATATGCCCCCTCAGTATATACTGTATTCCCCCTCAGTATATAGCCCCCAGAAGGTATGCCCCCTAAGTAATTATGCCCCCTCAGTATACAGTATATGCCCACTCAGAAGTTAGCCCCTAGAAGGTATTCCTCCTCAGTAGTGAACCCCTAGAAGTTCTGCCCCCTCAGTAGTTACTGTATGTTCCCTTAGTAGGTACAGTATAGTAGGTATAGCGCTGCTTACACACATTTAAAAAAAAACAACAGAATACTCACCAAGGCCCGCTCCTGCCTCCAACCGCCGCCGGCCTTCCTTGCCATCTGCTCCTTGGAACTATGGGAGACATCATGATGTCTCTCCCATAGCACACAGCGCACACTGCCAGAGCCGAAAGAACCGGGTGCTCGCTGGTAGCACAATCTTAGTGGGCACCTGGCATCTCCCTGCTCGCCGGCTCCTGGGTTAGGTGAGCCAGAGGAGGCGGAATTGATTCTGTCTCCAAATGGAACTGAAGGAACGCAGTTACGCCCTGTTCTGGCTCACTTTAACCTCTGGATATACTGTACTGTACAATATGGAGCAAAGGAGTCTTTAGTGTACAGTAGATGAGGCACAGTAGAGGAGAGAGAGAGAGAGAGAGAGAGACATTACTTACTGTACATTACTTACATTACCTAAGTAACATAGTAACATAGTATTTGAGGTTGAAAAGAGGCAAAATACCCATCGCGTTCAACCTGTTTATTGTATTAAGTTGAATTGATTTTAATGTACCTGCTGAAGAATGTTTTATGACTAGTTAACAACTACAAATCACATTACATCCGGATTATCAACTTCAATATTTTAAGTGTTGTAACCTTGGATATCCTTTGCAATCAGAAATTCATCCAATCCCCTTTTAAATGCATTTACAATGTCCACCATTACCACCTTCCCTGGCAAGGAATTCCAAATCCTTATTGCCCTAACAGTGAAGAACCCTTTCCTTCATTGCGTTCGGAATTTTCTCTCTTCCAGCCTCCACAGAGTTCTTTTAATAAATAATTCCTCTGATAACTCTTTGTAGTGCCCCTTTACATATTTGAAGACATTAATAATGTCTCCTCTTAGACGCTTCTGTTCCAGTGTATACATGTTCAATCCAATCCCTCAAACCCTTTAATCAATTTAGTAGCTCGCCTTTGAACCCTCTCTAGTTCACCGATATTTTTTTTATACAGTGGTGCCCAAAACTGCGGACGTACCAATGATTTGTACAGCGGCAGAATTACATCCTTGTCCCTTGTCTCAATTCTCTGTTTTATGCACGCTAGCACCTTACTTGCCTTCTTTACTGTGCTTTGACATTGTATACGGTTATTATGTTTATTATCAATGAGTACCCCCAAATCCTTTTCCAATAGTGTTACCCCTAGACTTTCCCCGTTTAATATGTAGGATGCAAGTTTGTTTTTAGTCCCAAAATGCATAACCTTACATTTTTCTATATTGAACCTCATTCTCCATTTAGATGCCCAGATTTCAAGTTTAGATAAGTCATTCTGCAGAGACTCCACATCTTTTTCTGAATTAATTACCATACACAGTTTAATATCTTCTGCAGCTTGACACTGTGCTTTCCAGGCCTATTTCTAGGTCATTGATAAATATGTTGAACAGTAGTGGCCCGAGTACGGACCCCTGTGGTATTCTGCTGAAAACCGGTGTCCAGCTTGACCACTACTCACTGTACCCTGTTTTCCAGCCAGTTTCTTATCCATGTACAAACAGTTTTTCCTAGGCCAAGCTCTTTTAATTTGATGATTAATCTCATGTGAGGCACTGTATTGAAGGCTTTTGCAAAATCTAAGTAGACCACATCCACTGCTTTTCTTTGGTCAAGATTGTTGCTCACTTTCTCGTAGAAGTTAACTAAGTTAGTTTGACATGATCTGTCCCTCACAAACCCATGCTGGTTCTTGCTAATAATCTTAGTGGTCTGCAGATACTCCTGTATGCTATCCCTTAGAAATCCTTCCAATATTTTCCTCACTATAGATGTCAAACTAATCGGCCTGTAGTTACCAGGATGATATTTGGATCTCTTTTTAAATAATGGCACTACCTCCACTATACGTCAATCCTTCAGTACCATGACAGATCTAATTGAACTATTGAAAATCAAGTACAGGGGTCTTGCTAGTTGTGACCTAAGCTCCATAAGAACCCACGGATAAAGTCCGTCCGGGCCAGGTGATTTATTAATCTTTATTTTGCGTAATCTCTCCCTGACTACTTCTTTACTTAAACAAGTTTCTAACTACGAAACATTACTGTAACTATCGCTATGCACTACTCCCACTACTTTCGTCAGTGAACACTGATGAAAAAAAATTGTTCAGTATTTCTGCTTTTGATTCGTCATCAATTAACAATACTCCAAATTCATCTTTTAATGGACCTATGGTCTCCTTTTTTTAACCTTTTACTGTTTATGTATTTAAAAAAAATTAAGATTGGTTTTACTCCCTATAGCAATTAGCTTATCGTTATCAATTATAGCTGCTTTTATTGAATTTTGCATCTTTTATTGCATTCCTTGTAGTACTGGACTGAATCCTCCTTTCCATTAGATTTAAATGCCTTGAAAGCATGCCTCTTTTTATTGATTTCGGCCTTAACCTTCTTGTTAAGCCACATCGGTTTGAGTTTGGTACTCCTGAGCTTACTGCCCATGGGGATAAATTTGTGAATATTGCTATCCAGCAACCCTTTTAAAGCATCCCACATTTCCGAAGTGTTCTTACCATGAAACAAAACTTCACACTCAATGTCGTTTAATGCACATCTAAGCATACTGAAGTTAGCCTTCCTAAAGTTAAATGTTTTTGTTGAACCCTTATAGCAATGTTTCCTGAAACTGATATCGAAAGTGATCATATAGTGATCACTGTTACCCAAGGTCTCCCCAACTTTAGTATCCGATATGATGTCCACATTATTAGTAATTACTAGATCTAGAATAGTTGTACCCCTAGTTGGGTCCTCGACTAATTGAGACACGTAGTGATCTTTTAACAAATTTAAGAACCTGTTGCCCCTAGCTTTAACACATGAATCATTACTCCAATTAATATCAGGATAGTTAAAATTTCAAATCACTAGGATGTTCCCCAATCCCACAGCCCAATCGATTTGCTGCAAGAGTTGTTCTTCCTCATGAATGCTAATATCTGGCTGTTTGTAGCACGTGCCTATAACTAATTTTTTTGCATCTATACCCCCACTTGAGATTTCAACCCATAATGACTCCACGTTATCACCTGCCCCCTCATAAATAACCTCCTTTAAGTACGGTTTAAGAGATGGTTTAATGTAAAGACATACACCTCCTCCTCTTTTGTTTACTCTGTCCCTCCTGAAAAGAGAATACCCCTCCAAGTTTCCAACCAAATCGTGAGAGTTGTCCCACTATGTTTCTGTAATACCTATAATATTCATAATCAGCCTTTGATGCTAACAATTCCAATTCCCCCATTTTACCTGCTAGACTTCTTGCATTTGCAAGCATACATTTTAGTTTAATGGTTCCCTTATCCGCTTGTTTTTTTAAAGGTATCCTATCATGGTTTACTAGAGCCTCCCTAGAGTTACTCTTATGGACTGTCCTTCTCGCTCCCTTTCCACCCCCTCCATACTTAATACTGCCCACCTTACTCATCTATTTGATCATCCCAGTGTTTCGGTCTAAATTCTCCGCCCTGACATAAGTATTATCCTTTATGCTAAGTACATCTTTTTCTATATGCTGTAAAGATGACACATAGATGTTGTTGGTTAATGCTTTTGCAATACATTTGTTAATACCCTTCTTAGAACCCATGCTAATACCCTTGCCCTTGCCGGCTGCTCTTTCCCCCCCTTCTGCACCCCTATTTAGCTCACTACCACCATCTTTACTATTCTCGCTGCATGACCCGCATTTTCTAACTAAACGCTCCCCCCAGGCTCCTAGTTTAAAAGCTCCTCCAACCTACTAACCATCCTTCCCCCCAGCACCGCAGCCCCTTCCTCATTCAGGTGCAATCCATCGTGACAAAAAAGATGGCGCCTGACTGAGAAGTCCGCCCAGTGTTCCAAGAACACAAACCACTTCTTCCCACACCAGTATCTAAGCCACACATTTACCTCCCTAATCTCCCTCTGCTTCCCTGGGCTAGCGCATGGCACCGGTAATATTTCAGAGAATATTACCTTATATGTCCTTTCTTTTAGTTTCTGTCCTAGGTCCCGATAATCTTTCTTAAGGACATTCCACCTGCCGCTAACTTTGCCGTTGGTGCCAATGTGCACCAAGACTGCCGGGTCTTTCCCATCCCCTCCCAACAATCTATCTACCCGGTCTGCGATGTGCCGTACCCGAGCACCCGGGAGACAACAGACCATACGGCGATCACGATCCCGGTAGCAGATTGCCCTATCTGCCTTCCTGATGATAGAGTCTCCTACCACCACCATCTGCCTGGGTGCCTCTCTATCATCCCATCTGAGCCAGAGGAACCACTCCTCTGGTTGCTAGAGAGAGCAGTCCTCCGGCTCCATCATTTCCTTGCTATCATACACTGAATCTTCGTCCAATCGGACAAATTTTTTCGGGTTTGATAGATCAGAAATGTCGTGCCTCCCACCTCTTTTTCTTCCTTCTAACAGTGACCCAGCTGGCTACCTGATTTTCCTCATCTACCGATGACCCCTCCCGCAACTCCTCCACCATGCTATCTAAACCTTGCTCGAGATTATGAATATCCCTCAGTCGCAAAAACGGTTTGCTCTAGATCAGTTACCTGGGCTTCCAGGGCAACCGTTCGTACACATCTTGCGCAAATGTATTTGCACTGGGATGGCTGCTCCAGGTGCGCATACATCTTGCATGACACGCACTGAGTGAGAGTCTCAATCACGGCCCCTCCCATCGTTTGAAAACTCAACTCCCTATTACCTTCAGAAGAACAATGCAAACAGTACAAAACTATTCAATATGATATTGACTATGACCTAGCTGTGAAGAGAATCAATATTCATAACACAGCAGAAACAGTCAATTCAATCACATACACAATACAGTATATATTTAATACTTATCTGAGTGGGCCCTCTCCTGCGTCACTGATACTCCTTGCAGATGCTCAGCTTTCCGCACCTCCTTCTCGCTAGCTGCCGTGCACCTGGCACCTGCTTTGCCCACTGTTCACAGTCCACACTCACGCAGTCTGTGGCTGCCGCAGCACACCCTCACACCCAGCAGCATCCCTCACACCCTTTCTCTGCCCTAGCAACACACTCTAACTCACTCTCACCCTGCAACAGCACTCACACTCTCACCCCTCAGCAGCGCCCACTCACTCACTCAGCAGCCCTCTCACTTCCTTCTTTCTTTCTTTCACACCCTTATTCACACACTGAACATGGCTCTCACACACTTACTTGCACTCACACACTCACTCACACACTCCACTGGCAGCTAGCAGCAATGGCCCGGTAGTGGTAGCTTCCTCACTCTTACACACTCTCCCTCATGCTCCCTCACTCACAGCAGCATCAGCACACACACAGCAGCGTCAGCTCACACACAGCAGTGTTAGCACACACATAGCACACAACCAGCAGCGTTAGCACACACACAGCACACAACCAGCAGCTGCCTCACACACTCACAGCAGCAGCCTTACACACACTCAGCAGGGGCGGTGGCAGCTGCGATCCTCCTGCTGCCTGCTCCACTCTAATTCGCTGTACTCAGCCCGCTCCCGGCATCCATCCTCCTCCTCTGCTCAGGTGCGCGCCTGCTCATCCCCGCCTGTAGCATCTGCTACTGTACTTACTTGGCAAGGGAGGGAGGGTGCCACTGGGGCCCTCCATAGGATCAGCTCCCTGGCTAGACAGGTGAGGATTCACCTGGCGTCAGCGGCGGGTCCTCCGTTCTGTGAAAAAAACATTATTCTAAATCCCTATACAATCGTTCACCCCCTCAAAAAAAATGATACTTTAATTACAGTATGCCCCCATATTATAATTAATAATAAAAAAAATATCAAAAACTAAATAAAACAAATCAAAGGATACGGTCCGTATGCCAGATGAGGGATTTCCAGCAAATGGTATACCAATGCCAGAATCCAAACATTGAAACACTGAAATCCTGACATCAGTCGACATCCCAATGCCATAATCCTGCCGGCAGGAATCATGAATGTCACTACAAGAAGGGAGGATGGGCAATGAGTGTGTGTGTGTGTGTGTGTGTGTGTGTGTGTGTGTGTGTGTGTGTGTGTTGGGGGGTTTTAGGTTTAGGCACCACCAGGGGATATTGGAGTTAGTCAGCACCGAGGGCAGGGCCGACTCAAGGCATGTTCCATAGGAGCAGGCGCATGAGCAGGTCCTAGCATTATGGACATAATGTTGCCGGTTCATCAGCCAATCAGCTCACAGACGGGTGGCGGCTCATGATTGGCTGCCGGACCACGAGCTATGATTGGGACCAGTGGCGTCCAGGACCAAAGGAGGCATTGGCGGCTGGGACCAGCGGAAGCAGCGGTGGTGAGTATCTGGCATTGCTGGGGGCATACTTTTGCCCTTATTTATCAATGAGTGCTAAATGTCACTGTGAGTGATAAATTGCACCAGCCAATCCGCTCTTAACTGTCATTTTTCAAATCCAGGCTGTGACATGAAAGTTAGGAGCTGATTGGCTGGTGCAATTTATCACTCACAGGGACATTTATCACTCATTGATAATTTAGGGCATTTACTTCAGGGATCTCTACTTGGACCAGTGCATTTTAATATCTTTATTGGTGACATTGCAAATGGCATTAAAGGGAAAGCATGCCTTTTCGCAGATGACACAAAGGTATGCAGCAGGGTAGACACACCAGGTGGGGTAAAACAAATGATTGAGGATCTAGGTAGACTAGAGGAATGGTCAAGAGTCTGGCAATTACAGTTTAATGCCAAAAAATGCAAAATCATGCACTTGGGTCTCAAAAATCCTAAAGCTAAATATAGTATTAATGGCACTATACTGGAAACTACTGAGGAGGAAAGGGATCTAGGAGTCACTATTTCAGATAACTTAAAGGCAGGTAAGCAATGTAACAAGGCAATGAGGAAGGCTAGTCAGATGCTTGGCTGCATTCGGAGAGGAATCAGCAGCAGAAAGAAAGAAGTAATAATGCCACTGTATAGGTCATTGGTACGGCCTCATCTAGAATACTGTATTCAGTTCTGGAGGCAATATCTTCAAAAGGATATTAATACATTAGAAACTGTACAAAGGAGGGCAACTAAAATGGTGCATGGCCTACATAACAAAACATACCCAGAAAGACTAAGGGGGTCATTCCGAGTTGTTCGCTCGCAAGCGGATTTTAGCAGATTTGCTCATGCTAAGCCGCCGCCTACTGGGAGTGAATCTTAGCATCTTAAAATTGCGAACGATGTATTCGCAATATTGCGATTACACACCTCGTAGCAGTTTCTGAGTAGCTTCAGACTTACTCGGCATCTGCGATCAGTTCAGTGCTTGTCGTTCCTGGTTTGACGTCACAAACACACCCAGCGTTCGCCCAGACACTCCCCCGTTTCTCCGGCCACTCCTGCGTTTTTTCCGGAAACGGTTGCGTTTTTTCCCACACGCCCATAAAACGGCCTGTTTCCGCCCAGTAACACCCATTTCCTGTCAATCACATTACGATCGCCAGAACGATGAAAAAGCCGTGAGTAAAATTCCTAACTGCATAGCAAATTTACTTGGCGCAGTCGCAGTGCGGACATTGCGCATGCGCATTAAGCGGAAAATCGCTGCGATGCGAAGATTTTTACCGAGCGAACAACTCGGAATGACCCCCTAAGAAATCTCAATATGTATAGTTTGGAGCAGAGAAGGGAAAGGGGGGACATGATAGAAACTTTCAAATATATCAAGGGTTTTAACAAAGTCCAGGAGGGAAACATTCTCCAAATGAAGAGAAGCAATAGGACACGAGGACATGCACTGAGGCTGGAGGGGGGGAGGTTCAGGGGAAATTTGCGGAAAAATTATTTCACAGAAAGGGTAGTGGACAAGTGGAATAGCCTCCCATCAGAGGTGGTAGAGGCTAAGAGCAATTTAAACATGCATGGGATAGACATAAGGATATCCTTACAAAGAAATAAGGATCAAATAAGGTTAGAGATAAAAATAATGTAAAAAAAAAGGGGCAGACTAGATGGGCCAAGTGGTTCTTATCTGCTGACAAATTCTATGTTTCTATGTTTCTAACGAATACAGTATCCGCCCGCAATGTGTGCACCCCCAGGTTCGATACCCAGCGGGGCGTGCAATTATTATTATTTTTTATGTATTTATTTATTATTTTTTTATGCAATAAAGTTATTTGGTGTGTTGCTATTTCCCTTTATATAAAAAAGTCCCCTTCTACAAAATACAATGGCACGCTGCCGCCCTGTTCACTCAATTCATTTTGTCGTTACATTGTGTACTAAATCCTGAATTTTATTAGCATAAACAGCTTTATTATCTCGGAAAGAATTTGAGGTTTAGTTGCTATCAAATGGACAGAAATATGTAATGCACTGTACCACTGGGTCCGTATTTCATTAATATGACTTCCAGATAGTCTCCACGTTTGTCAAAATTGTCAAAAACGGTTCTAAAAACTGTCGGATTTGTCCACATTCATTTTGTCATTACATAATGTACTAAGTTCTGGATTTCATTCAAAAAAGTTATTTGGTGTGTCACTTCTTCCCTATACATCTGAAAAAAACAATTCTCTTCTACAGTATTCTATGCCACGGTATGATGAGGCGCTATTTACACTGTATTGTTCACAGTCTAGGCAGCTCCCTACACTACAGTATGCAACTCAATGCAGGCTTCTGCACCTCTCCCCATTGATCACTCATTAGTATTCATTCCTGCTGAGGTCACTGTATGCCTGTACCAAAGCACCTCCCCCAGCCACGCTGCTGACCATTCATGCTATTGATATAGGCCCTCATTCCGAGTTGATCGCTCGCTAGCTGCTTTTAGCAGCAGTGCACACGCTAGGCCGCCGCCCTCTGGGAGTGTATCTTAGCTTAGCAGAAGTGCGAACGAAAGGTTAGCAGAACTGCTCGTAAAAATGTATGCAGTTTCTAAACAGCTCCAAACCTACTCCTACCTTGCGATCACTTCAGTCAGTTTAGTTCCTGCTTTGACGTCACAAACACGCCCTGCGTTCGGGTAGCCACTCCCCCGTTTCCCCAGCCATGCCTGCATTTTTACCTGTCACGCCTGCGTTTTTAGCACACTCCCTGAAAACGGCCAGTTACAACCCAGAAACACCCGCTTCCTGTCAATCACTCACCGATCAACAGAGCGACAGAAAAGTGTTGCTCGACCTTGTGTAAAACTGCATAGTTTTGTGTGAAAGTACTTCGCACGTGCGTACTGCGGCCAGTACACATGCGCAGAAATGCCACTTTTTCACCTAATCGCCACGCTGCGACTGAAAGCAGCTAGCGATCAACTCGGAATGAGGGCCATTGTCGTTACATTGTGTACTAAGTTCTGGATTTTATTAGCATAATAAGCTTTAATATCTCAACTGACACAGGGAGCCGCAAAAACTGATTAGTGTATGTGTGTACACCTACCACACTATTAACGATAATAACTAGAAAATTGAAAAAAAACACAACCATATATTTATGCGCTCACCAATTCGAATTAATAATCAAAATATTCACTGATATAAAGTCTCTATATAAGATTGTCTCTGTAGATGAGAATCAATGTTTGTCTGTCCCTCTTGTATGGCCGGATATTTCTTGATTATGATATGGATTCCTCCAACTCGTACCCTCAAGAAAAATAAGAAAAGAAATACACAAAACACAAATATAGTGTAGTATGTCTTTTCCAACCAAGATGAAATGCCCAGGAAGTGATTTCTCTATATAGCTGTCTTCTCTTGTAAAATATATAGGCAGAATGTCGTATCATACTCACACCAAAGTGAAGTGAGAATCATTCCTAAAGGTTTCTTTAATGGTTCACCGACACCCGTAGTTGTACTGTATCCTTCTACAGTATACCACCAGTGATGTAAACCTACATGGATAACTGACGTACCAAACTTACAGTTTGATCTGCTTCGACTTGCATATAAACTTATAAAGGTTTATTTTCTCCTTTTCCACTTCCTATCTGTATGCGGAATCCAAAATACTTCCAATACTCAGTATTGGGAGGTATCTCCCAACATGATCCTCTCTAGGAGGGACAAAAAAAAAGTGGCATACTGTTTGGCTTAATGTATGCTGCGGCCCAATTCACATTATATGGATTTTGTCTTTAGATTGTGTACTGATACCTGACATTTCTTAGCATAAACAGTTTTTAAATCTAAGCTTAAAGTACTTGTACAGGTATTGTGAATTAGTGCTCCCTACACTGTCAAACTCAATGCAGGCTTCAGCACCTCCCCCCACGACAGTATCACTCATTACTACAGTATTCATTCCCAGTGAGCTCACTGTATGCGTGTACCTAAGCACCTCCCCAGCCATTATTTACTGTGCAGTATTCAGTATGTGCAGTAATGTGTCTAAGGGCACTGTATATTTTTTTGTACCCAGAGCGTCAAAGGATAATTAGGGAGAGAGCCCAGTGCCACGGCCATACAGCTGTATCGGGGACCAGCGCAACAACCAGTAAGTCCTGTACTCTCTTTATTGTGTACTCTCTTTTTTTATTTATTTAAATTAAAATGTTTATTTTTTTCAATAATAATATGAGGCATACTCACAGTAATAGGCCCTACGCATTAGGTCATTTCACTGAAAGATATGAACGATCTCATTTATTAATAAATGAGATACAGTATCGTTCATATCTTTCAGTGTGTAGGCACCAACGATGAATGATGTGTGACCCCGCACTCGTTCATCATTGGTGCCAGGACACTTATACTGTACATGCAAGCCAATATGGACAATCTCGTCCATATTGGCATGCATTGCTATGGGGCCGGGTGACGGGGGGAGTGAAGAAACTTCACTCCCCCCACCACCCCTCCTTGGCCACCAGGTCGCCCATCGGCCATCAGCCCAAAGATGTGTGCTTTGCCAATTTCTACCATGCAATTTTAAGTCGCATGTGTAATTACAGTAGCAAGTATTTTGCTATGGGGAACAATGTGTTTGATTACTGTGGGGGTGCCAATGTGCTTTATTCCTGTGGGGGTGGATGCTTTTGTTTGTTTACTGCTTGTGACAATGTTAATGCTGTGGCCAATGTGTTTGATACAGTAACTACTGTACAGGGGCCAATGTGTTTTATTATTTTTCCACATTGACAGGCCTCCAGGACGAGGGCACAACATGCCGACAGGAGGACCCACCCCCACGACTCCGGCTCCCACCACCAACCGACCCACCCATCCACTTCCTCTTTCCGGCACCCCTGGACCATCAACAAGTAAGCATTCCTGTACTGTACATTACTGACTGTACTGTATCTAACTTTTAAGAATACTGTCTCTACACTATAGTACACAGTGGAGGATTTACCACAAGTTAACCAAAGCATCTGCTTAGGGTCCTCTAGTTCTCAGGGGTCTCTGCTTGCCATAGGAGGCCCACCACAAGGCTGTATACACTATAGGACATTTCTGGAGTATTTTGTACAGTATAACATGCAATAATTTATCTTATGTTTCTTATGTTCTAGAGGATACTGGGGTCCACATTAGTACCATGGGGTATAGACGGGTCCACTAGGAGCCATGGGCACTATAAGAAATTGATAGTGTGGGCTGGCTCCTCCCTCTATGACCCTCCTACCACACTCAGTTTAGAAAATGTGCCCGGAGGAGCTGGTCACACTTGGGAGGCTCCTGAAGAATTTTCTGCATTTATTTTCTTTTTTATTGTTTTCAGGCAGGTCTGTCTGGCACCAGACTGCCTGCTTCATGGGACTTAGGGGGGGGGGGGGGGGCGGCCAAACCTCCCTAGGGTTAATGGTCCCATTCCCCGCTGACAGGACACTGAGCTCCTGAGGATCCTATTTGCAAGCCCCACCGCGGCGAGCGTACAGACCCGCAGCACACCGCCACCCCTAACAGAGCCAGAAGTAAGAAGAGTGGTGAGTAGGTGGCGGGTTAGCGGGTCGACGGCTGTAATGGTTGCACAAGGGGTAGGAGCACAATGCTGATAAGCAGGCTGCAGCTCCAGGCTTCTTAGGCATGCAGAATGCTGTGCTGTGAGGGGCGAGCTGAGGCCACAACAAACATATCCCCACACTGGCAGCAATTCTGGGGTTTTAATCCACTGTAGAACAGAAATTACTTCAGCCAGGATATTTAAAAAAAAACAGGAAGACCGCGCGCCATTAAGGGAGCGGGGCTTCACTATGAGCGGATCCAGCAGCTCACAAGGGCCATTTTCCCTCTGCAGCTATACACAGACAGACTGGCAGGGAAGCGCAGCTCCTCCACAAGGACTCCAGAGCACCTCAGCGGTACCAGGGGTTCATAGCAAAGGGGGGGGGGGAGCAATATTTGGTGTACTAAACCCTATTAAGAGTACTTGGTTTGCGGCCCAGCTGAACTAACTTGTACTTTAGCTATAGGTGTGCTGTGTGGCTGGCTCCATTATACTCTGTGTCTCCCTGGAGGGCTCTGTGTGGGTTAACTGTGTTTTACCCCATTTTCGTGTGTGTGTGTGTGTGTGTGTGTGTGTGTGTGTGTGTGTGTGTGTGTGTTTTCTTTCACATTAATTTTGTCAAAGGAGTGTGTATCATGCACAGCAGAGTGTTTTACTCAATCTGAGGGATCACTGCCATGTACTCAGGATAGTAAACATTCTCAGGCTAGTGGATCTGAACCAGTATGGTTAGATTCATTAAAAGGGATGATTTCAAATATTTTGAATAAATTATCCCAAAATGAGAAGGAGACGCAATACTTAAGGCAATCTGTTTATGACCTGATGAATAGAGATTCAGTGGTAATTCCAGCGTCTCAGACCCCTGCCATTTGTCCACAGAAACGTACTCTGGCCAAAATCATGCTGGCTGATACCAATGATAATGATGTATTAGACCCAGAGGAGGGTGAGGTGGACTCAGGAGGGGGGATGCAGCTTTGTCACAGGGAATACAGGCCCTGATAGAAGCTGTTAGAGATGTCCTGCACATCCCTGACAAAGTGACAGAGGAAGATGAGGAATCTTATTTTAATGTAAAAAATAAATCCTCAGCTACTTTCCCTGCATCTAAGGAGTTAAATTCCCTATTTGAAGTAACTTGGGTAAATCCTGACAAGAAGTTTCAGATCCTAAAACGGTTATTCACATCCTTCCCGTTTCCTCTGGATGATAGGAAAAAATGCGAAAACCCACCGATCTCCCCCCTTATCCAGGGAGGGGGGGGGGGGGGTCATTTTACTCCTACAGCATATACAGGATTCTGCTAACTTTAGGGTGGAGGCCAAAAAGGAAATTGGTTTACTCAATGCACGCACCCCTGCCATGGCAGTGTCAGCACGCAGGGGCTTATGGCTATGCCAGTGGACTGCGGACGTGGATTCCAGGAAAGGCGTGGAAAACCTACCTTCACAGGTGAAGCCCTTTTTGGAGATAAACTGGATACGTGGATATCCAAGGCTACGGCGGGTAAGTCTACATACCTTCCTTCCGCAGCTCCCCCGACTAGAAAATCCTACACTGCTCCAACTCTGCAGTCCTTTCAGACAGCGTAATTTAAAAACAAAACCAAGGGTTCTGTTACAGCCTTCAGAGGCAATAGAGGTAAACCCAGAAAACCAGCAACTGCAGGTTCACAGGAACCGAACCCCGGTTCTGCTTCATCTAAGCCTTCAGCATGACGGTGGTCCGCACTGCCTGGAAAACAGGCAGGTAGGAGCCCATTTGAGATTCTTCAGTCACATATGGGCAACGTCATTCCAGGATCCCTGGGTCAAAGATCTTATAGCCCAGGGCTACAGACTGGAGTTTCAGGAACCCCCACCTCACAGATTATTCAAATCAGGCTTACCAGCTTCTCAAGAAGCAAGTATGACTTTACAGGAAGCAATTCTGAAACTGGTACAGACTCAGTTCATTGTTCCAGTTCCACTTCAGCTGCAAAACCAGGGTTATTCCAACCTGTTTGTTGTTTCCGAAACCAGATGGTTCGCTAAGGCCCATTTTAAACCTCAAGTCATTGAACCCGTACTTACGGGTGTTCAAGTTCAAGATGGAGTCTCCGAGAGCGGTGATCTCAGGTCTGGAGGAGGGGGAATTCTTGGTGTCTCTGGATA
Source organism: Pseudophryne corroboree (assembly GCF_028390025.1). Classification (NCBI taxonomy): domain Eukaryota; kingdom Metazoa; phylum Chordata; class Amphibia; order Anura; family Myobatrachidae; genus Pseudophryne; species Pseudophryne corroboree. Next base: position 636,165,488 of record NC_086447.1, on the reverse strand, counting down.
TCAAGGATGCGTACGTTCATATTCCGATTCGGCCGCCTCATCAGGCTTATCTAAGGTTTGCATTACAGGACTGTCACTACCAGTTCCAGGCCCTGCCGTTTGGACTCTCTATGGCACAGAGGGTGTTCACCAAGGTAATGGCCGAAATTATGTTTCTCCTCTGGTACGGAACATAATACCGTACCTGGACGATCTGCTGATAAAGGCACCATCCAGGAAGAGGTTGTTAGTCAACATTGCCCTTTCAACCCGGCTACTCCAGGATCACGGGTGGATTTTGAACCTACCAAAATCTCATCGGGAACCAACATGGAGGCTTCCATTCCTGGGGATGATATTGAATATGGAGGTGCAGAAGGTATTTCTTCCATTGGAAAAGGCATTGGTGATCCAGTAGATGGTGTGGGATGTTCTAAGACAATCCTGGACTTCGGTGCATCTATGAATTTGCCTCCTGGGAAAGATGGTAGCCACTTACGAGGTGCTGCAGTACGGAAGGTTTCACGCAAGGCCCTTCCAGCTGGGTCTGTTGGACAAATGGTCTGGATCACATCCTCACATGCACCAGAGGATCCGTCTGTCACCAAAGGTCAGGGTTTTTCTTCTATGGCGGCTTCAGACTTCTCACCTGACCGAGGGCCGACGGTTCGGGATTCAAAGTTGGATTCTGCTAACCACAGACGCAAGCCTCAGAGGTTGGGGAGCAGTCACCCAAGGGGAACAGTTCCAAAGAAAATGGTCAAGTCAGGAAGCCATTCTTCCAATCAACATTCTGGAACTAAGGGTCATATAAGACAACACCCTTCTACAGGCATTGAATCTTCTTCAACATCAAGTCATTCAGGTTCAGTCAGACAATGTGACGGCAGTAACGTACATAAACCAAAAAGGCAGAACGAAGAGCAGGGCAGCAATGGTAGAGGTAACAAGGATTCTCCTCTGGGCAGAAAGACACGCTGTGGCATTGTCCGTGATCTTCATTCTGGGAGTAGACAACTGGGAAGCAGACTTCCTCAGCGGACACGACCTCCACCCAGGAGAGTGGGGCCTTCACTCAGAGGTTTTCAGGTGCTTGACATGTCGGTGGGGAATGATACAAATCTACATGATGGCCTCTCGTCTTAACAAGAAGCTCAAGCGGTATTGTTCCAGGTCGAGGGACTCACAAGCAGTGGCGGTGGATGCTCTGGTGGCTCCATGGGTCTACCAGATGGTGTTTGTGTTTCCACCACTCCCATTGATCCCAAAGATTCTCAAAAGAATAAAAAGGGAAAAGGTTTAAGCAATTCTCATTGCTCCGGACTGGCCAAGAAGGGCCTGGTATGCGGATCTACTGGAGATGCTCCAAGAGGACCCGTGGCCTCTACCTCTTCTTGAGTACCTTCTCCAACAGGGGCCGTTCATCTAACAAGACTTACCATGGCTATGTTTAATGGTATGGAGGTTGAGCGTCAAATTCTAGCCTGGAAATGGATCCTGGATAGGGTTATTCCAACCCTGATCCAAGCCAGAAAGGGGGTAATGTCTAAACATTACCACCGTATTTGGAAAAAATATGTCTCTTGGTGTGAGAACAGGAAATTTCCTGCGGTGGAATTTCATTTGGGAAGATTTCTCCTTTTTCTGCAGTCAGGTGTGGATGTGGGCCTGCGTGTGGGCTCCATAAAAGTCCAGATTTCGGCCTTATCCATTTTCTTCCAGAAACAACTGGCTTCTCTCCAAGGTTCAGACATTTTTGAAGGGGGTTCTGCACATCCAACCGCTCTTTGTGCCTCCTACGGCACCTTGGGATCTCAACGTGCTGTTACAGTTCCTGCAATCGGATTGGTTTGAGCCTTTACAGGACGTTGACGTCAAGTTTCTTACGTGGAAGGCCATCACACTGTAGGCCTTGGCTTCTGCGAGGCGTGTGTCGGAGCTGGGGGTGTTGTCTCACAAAAGCCCCTATTTGATTTTTCATGAAGATAGTGCTGAACTCAGAACTCGTCAGCAATTTCTTCCAAAGGTGGTGTCTGCGTTTCATATCAACCAACCTATTGTGGCTCCGGTGGTCACCGACACCTCTGCTACTTCAAAGTCCTTGGATGTTGTGAGGGCTTTGAAGATCTATGTGAAGTGGACAGCTCGTCACAGAAAATCTGACTCGCTGTTTGTTCTCTATGATCCCAATAAAATTGGGTGTCCTGCTTCAAAGCAGTCTATGGCTCACTGGATCATGCTTACTATCCAGCATGCTTCTCAACGGCAAGTTTGCCGGTTCTTAAATCTGTTCATGCCCACTCTACTCGGTCGGTGGGTGCTTCCTGGGCGGCTGCCCGGGGTGTCTCGGCTTTACAGCTCTGCCGAGCAGCTACTTGGTCTGGTACGAACACGTTTGCTAAGTTCTACAAGTTCGATACTTTGGCCTCTGAGTACCTTCAGTTTGGTCAATCAGTTATGCGGGAACCTCAGCACTCTCCCACCCAGTTTGGGAGCTTTGTTACATCCGCATGGTACTAATGTGGACCCCAGTATACTCTGGGACATAAGAGAAAATAGGATTTTAATTACCTACCTGTAAATTCTGTTCTCGTAGTCCGTAGAGGATACTGGGCACCCGCCCAGTGCTTCGTTTCTTCGTGCACTGTTACTTGGTTAAGTATTGTTGGTTGAGCGGTTGCTATTCCTGGTTTTATGTTTGGTTAGCTTGGCTTTCCTCTAGTTTGTGTGTACTGGTTCGGAATCTCACCACTATCCTTTTATATCCTTCTCTCAAAGTATGTCCGTCTCCTCGGGCACAGTTTCCTAAACCGAGTCTGGTAGGAGGGGCATAGAGGGAGGAGACAGCCCACACTATTAATTTCTTAAAGTGCCCATGGCTCTTAGTGGACCCGTCTATACCCCATGGTACTAATGTGGACCTCAGTATCTTCTACGGACTACAAGAAAAGGATTTACCGGTAGGTCATTTTAAATCCTATTTTTGCATAACATCCATTTACTGTACACGTACAGTATTTTTAATTTCAAAAAGGTGGAGCGGGTTGGGTGGACAGTGTTATTTTAAGTACAGTATTGGGGATGATGGATTGTTTGAGAGAGGGGTGCCCTAAATCTGCATTTTGATTAGGGCCCTGTGAGGTCTACGGTAGCGTACTAAATCTACACCTCAGAGTACTAAACTGTACTGTACCTTCTTTACTGTAATTTAAATAAAACAGTGTACATTATTGTAAAGTGTATCTCATGCGCCGCCTTTACCTTCTCTATCCATTTACTGCATTTTGTTTTTTCACATGGGTTTGAGGTACAGTACTGTACAGTAAACTGACAGTGCACTTTTTTCACAGCAATGCCTGCACCAAATTTGGAGGAAGAGGTAGACCTCCAAAGTACAGTACTGTAATTCATAATAACTTTCAGTTTTCAGATCTCTCATGGCTGTTTACAGTATCAAGTGCAAATAATCTTCAGACTTCTGGACTGCTTTCTGAATCCAGTACAGTACTGTATGTTTAAATATACTGTACTAAAGTATTTAGATGTACTGTATCCGCTCTTCACCAGGTCACAAAACAGTAAATACTGTAAGGTTGCCATTCATGTTTTACTACAGTACCCCCAACATTGCCTAGGATTTTGACTACCAAAATACTGTAGCCCTAGTAATGTACAGTACTGTGTATTTTTTCCAGTGGACATTGGTAGGGCATTGTGGGGATTTCCTTGTTGGTTTTAATGTGTACTGTACGTTTATCCATGGCAGGGTTTGGGGAGACATAGGAAGAGGAGGGTGGAACAAGCTGCCCCAGCAGCCCTCTCCTATCTGTAATTACAGTAGAAAGTATTTCACTGTACTGTATACTGTATTATGCTTCACTACCCCAATATTTGCTGCCATGCAATGCTTTTGTACCAGTGCGGTGGGGTAGGGCCAGATATGCGGGGCAGACTAGCCCTGTGCTGGGCGTCCCCCCGCATGTCTGTGAAACTGATTGTAGATGTGCTAAATTTAGCACATCTACGATCAGATCTGAATTAGGCCCCAGGTGTGATTTGCACCTTGTGAAATTTAAACCATCTGGGGATGAATGCATTTGTTTGATCACTGCTGGGGACAATGTTAATGCTGTAGCCAATGTGTTTGATACAGTAACTACTGTACAGGTGCCAATGTGTTTTATTATTTTTCCACATTGACAGGCCTCCAGGACGATGGTACAACATGCCTGACAGGAATCCCACCCTCACGACTCTGGCTCCCACCCACCCATCCACTTCCTCCTGCTGGCACCCCTGGATCATCAATAAGGAAGCATTCCTGTACTGTACATTACTGTACATGTACTGTACATGGCAAGATAAAGTATAGGAAAGGTCTACATTATGTGGACACCTCTGTCAAAACATAGATTCTGACAGTACTGTACATACTGTACAGTATTTTACTGTCCTGTAAGAATACAGTAGATCCATCTCTAGGTCTGGGTGAGCCGTTGTGACACTTGTGAAGGAAGCCAAAGGAAACAGTAGTCATTTTGGGAGCGACTAACTTAAAGGAGACAGGTGCGATCAGCAGGTTAGGGTTAGGCTACAGGGTAAGGGGTTACATTTACAGAAGATGCTACTGTACCTGGTGAGGGTTTGGTATTACAGTGTAAGGGATGAGGGAGTTTAGGGATAGGCTGCAGGGAAGAGGGCTTTGGGTTAGTCACCACCAGGGATGGTTAAGTTTAGGCATCACTGGTGAAGGTTAAGGTTAGTCTATGGTGGGGAGGGTTAGGGATAAGCTGTGGAAAAGGTTGGTTAAAAGGTAGAGGGTAGGGTTAGTACTGTATACTGTACTTACTGTAATTCCTTTCAGGATTGTCACCATTGAGTTGCCTAGTATTGTACAGTACTGTGTTTTTTAGCCCTCTTGTATGTGTATATAGTAAGTACTGTATTTTACTGTATACTGCATTATGCTTTACTACCCCAAAATTCCCTCTGAGTGACACTAACAATACTGTAGTACTGTACAGTACATTACATCATCCCGAAATGACAAAAAAGTGTTGTTTTGTTTTTTGCAGTCCCTCCACCGCCGGCATTTGCTGACCGCCTCCTCCCGGTAAGACATTTTTGTTAAGTTAAGGCTCATTCCACCACTGTTTCTAAACCTTATTCCCCACCATGTGCCTCTTATCCTACATCTCCTGCTGTGCCTCAGCTTCCCCTTGTCTTTCAGCCTTTCCCTGCCCCTGTGGCTGAGCCTCCCCATGTCTCTGCTGTGCAACATCATGACGTCATGTAAACTGTGCTTTATAGGGTTCCTTGGGGGCCTGGTGCAGTATAAGCATCCCTTTTGTGCCCCCCTCCCAGGCCTGATGCTCTCCAGTGACTCTCCAGCAGTGCTCTCCAGTGACTGACATCACAACTGGGTGGAAACATGCAAATGGATGCAGGACTCATTGGCCTGATAATTAGTACAGTACTGTAACTGTGTGCACTTACAGTACCTACTGTATCAACATTACTGTTCAGTACATACAGTACCATACAGTAATGTACTGTGCAACGTACCATATTTATAGTAATTTATCTTTTTTCTAGAGATGAGCGGGTTCGGTTTCTCTGAATCCGAACCCGCCAGAACTTCATGTTTTTTTTCACGGGTCCGAGCGACTCGGATCTTCCCGCCTTGCTCGGTTAACCCGAGCGCGCCCGAACGTCATCATGACGCTGTCGGATTCTCGCGAGACTCGGATTCTATATAAGGAGCCGCGCGTCGCCGCCATTTTCACACGTGCATTGAGATTGATAGGGAGAGGACGTGGCTGGCGTCCTCTCCGTTTAGAATAGATTAGAGAGACACTTGATTTACTAATTTTGGGGAGCATTAGGAGTAGAGATGAGCGGGTTCGGTTTCTCTGAATCCGAACCCGCCAGAACTTCATGTTTTTTTTCACGGGTCCGAGCGACTCGGATCTTCCCGCCTTGCTCGGTTAACCCGAGCGCGCCCGAACGTCATCATGACGCTGTCGGATTCTCGCGAGGCTCGGATTCTATCGCGAGACTCGGATTCTATATAAGGAGCCGCGCGTCGCCGCCATTTTCACACGTGCATTGAGATTGATAGGGAGAGGACGTGGCTGGCGTCCTCTCCGTTTAGAATTAGAATAGATTAGAGAGACACTTGATTTACTAATTTTGGGGAGCATTAGGAGTACTCAGTAGTGTACAGTGCAGAGTTTTGCTGATAGTGACCAGTGACCACCACTTTTATTTATAATCCGTTCTCTGCCTGAAAAAAGCGATACACAGCACACAGTGACTCAGTCACATACCATATCTGTGTGCACTGCTCAGGCTCAGGCCAGTGTGCTGCATCATCTATTATCTATATATAATATTATATATATCTGTCTGACTGCTCAGCTCACACAGCTTATAATTGTGGGGGAGACTGGGGAGCACTACTGCAGTGCCAGTTATAGGTTATAGCAGGAGCCAGGAGTACATAATATAATCCGTTCTCTGCCTGAAAAAAGCGATACACAGCACACAGTGACTCAGTCACATACCATATCTGTGTGCACTGCTCAGGCTCAGGCCAGTGTGCTGCATCATCTATTATCTATATATAATATTATATATATCTGTCTGACTGCTCAGCTCACACAGCTTATAATTGTGGGGGAGACTGGGGAGCACTACTGCAGTGCCAGTTATAGGTTATAGCAGGAGCCAGGAGTACATAATATATTATATAGTGAGTGACCACCAGACACACAGTGCAGTTTATTTAATATATCCGTTCTCTGCCTGAAAAAAGCGATACACACAGTGACTCAGTCAGTCACATACCATATCTGTGTGCACTGCTCAGGCTCAGGCCAGTGTGCTGCATCATCTATATATATTATATATCTCTGTCTGACTGCTCAGCTCACACAGCTTATAATTGTGGGGGAGACTGGGGAGCACTACTGCAGTGCCAGTTATAGGTTATAGCAGGAGCCAGGAGTACATAATATTATATTAAAATTAAACAGTGCACAGGAGTGCCACTGCCAGTGTGACTAGTGACCAGTGACCTGACCACCAGTATATAATATTAGTAGTATACTATCTCTTTATCAACCAGTCTATATTAGCAGCAGACACAGTACAGTGCGGTAGTTCACGGCTGTGGCTACCTCTGTGTCGGCACTCGGCAGCCCGTCCATAATTGTATATACCACCTAACCGTGGTTTTTTTTTCTTTCTTTATACATACATACTAGTTACGAGTATACTATCTCTTTATCAACCAGTCTATATATTAGCAGCAGACACAGTACAGTGCGGTAGTTCACGGCTGTGGCTACCTCTGTGTCGGCACTCGGCAGCCCGTCCATAATTGTATATACCACCTAACCGTGGTTTTTTTTTCATTCTTTATACATACATACTAGTTACGAGTATACTATCTCTTTATCAACCAGTCTATATTAGCAGCAGACACAGTACAGTGCGGTAGTTCACGGCTGTGGCTACCTCTGTGTCGGCACTCGGCAGCCCGTCCATAATTGTATATACCACCTAACCGTGGTTTTTTTTTCTTTCTTTATACATACATACTAGTTACGAGTATACTATCTCTTTATCAACCAGTCTATATATTAGCAGCAGACACAGTACAGTGCGGTAGTTCACGGCTGTGGCTACCTCTGTGTCGGCACTCGGCAGCCCGTCCATAATTGTATATACCACCTAACCGTGGTTTTTTTTTCTTTCTTTATACATACATACTAGTTACGAGTATACTATCTCTTTATCAACCAGTCTATATATTAGCAGCAGACACAGTACAGTGCGGTAGTTCACGGCTGTGGCTACCTCTGTGTCGGCACTCGGCAGCCCGTCCATAATTGTATATACCACCTAACCGTGGTTTTTTTTTCTTTCTTTATACATACATACTAGTTACGAGTATACTATCTCTTTATCAACCAGTCTATATATTAGCAGCAGACACAGTACAGTGCGGTAGTTCACGGCTGTGGCTACCTCTGTGTCGGCACTCGGCAGCCCGTCCATAATTGTATATACCACCTAACCGTGGTTTTTTTTTCTTTCTTTATACATACATACTAGTTACGAGTATACTATCTCTTTATCAACCAGTCTATATATTAGCAGCAGACACAGTACAGTGCGGTAGTTCACGGCTGTGGCTACCTCTGTGTCGGCACTCGGCAGCCCGTCCATAATTGTATATACCACCTAACCGTGGTTTTTTTTCTTTCTTTATACATACATACTAGTTACGAGTATACTATCTCTTTATCAACCAGTCTATATATTAGCAGCAGACACAGTACAGTGCGGTAGTTCACGGCTGTGGCTACCTCTGTGTCGGCACTCGGCAGCCCGTCCATAATTGTATATACCACCTAACCGTGGTTTTTTTTTCTTTCTTTATACATACATACTAGTTACGAGTATACTATCTCTTTATCAACCAGTCTATATATTAGCAGCAGACACAGTACAGTGCGGTAGTTCACGGCTGTGGCAACCTCTGTGTCGGCACTCGGCAGCCCGTCCATAATTGTATATACCACCTAACCGTGGTTTTTTTTTCTTTCTTTATACATACATACTAGTTACGAGTATACTATCTCTTTATCAACCAGTCTATATATTAGCAGCAGACACAGTACAGTGCGGTAGTTCACGGCTGTGGCTACCTCTGTGTCGGCACTCGGCAGCCCGTCCATAATTGTATATACCACCTAACCGTGGTTTTTTTTTCTTTCTTTATACATACATACTAGTTACGAGTATACTATCTCTTTATCAACCAGTCTATATATTAGCAGCAGACACAGTACAGTGCGGTAGTTCATGGCTGTGGCTACCTCTGTGTCGGCACTCGGCAGCCCGTCCATAATTGTATATACCACCTAACCGTGGTTTTTTTTTCTTTCTTTATACATACATACTAGTTACGAGTATACTATCTCTTTATCAACCAGTCTATATATTAGCAGCAGACACAGTACAGTGCGGTAGTTCACGGCTGTGGCTACCTCTGTGTCGGCACTCGGCAGCCCGTCCATAATTGTATATACCACCTAACCGTGGTTTTTTTTTCTTTCTTTATACATACATACTAGTTACGAGTATACTATCTCTATATCAACCAGTCTATATTAGCAGCAGACACAGTACAGTGCGGTAGTTCACGGCTGTGGCTACCTCTGTGTCGGCACTCGGCAGCCCGTCCATAATTGTATACTAGTATCCAATCCATCCATCTCCATTGTTTACCTGAGGTGCCTTTTAGTTGTGCCTATTAAAATATGGAGAACAAAAATAATAATAATAATAATAATAATACTTTATTGTCATCAATAGTTCAATGAACAATCAACGAAACTAAAAAGCAAGCATATACAGAGACCATAAGAACAGAACGAAGAGAGCACTCCTAAACCCAAGACATTCCCAATTGTCAATTTATCTCGGTCCTATCTGGTTTAACATGTTTATTGCTTTTGGGAAAAAACTACCCCTTAACCGGTTTGTCCGACAAAGAATAGAACGGTAACGCCTATTAGATGGCAACACAGAAAACATCCCCCCATTTGGATGAGATAGATCTCCCAGAATACTTTTCACCTTAGTGAGGAGCCTTTTTTCATATATATCCTGAATACAGGGCAGGCTGACTCCAATTACTCTACTTGCAGTTTTAACCACTCTCTGAAGGGACTTACGTTCTATAGCAGTACAGTTTCCAAACCATACTATAATTCCGTATGTGAGGACACTCTCTAAAATTGCTGAATAAAAGTTTACTAAAATCTCCTTACGTATCCCTGCCATGCGCATTTTCCTCAATAAAAACAGGCGTTGAGGTTCCAAAATTAGGGAAAGATCAAGATCCACTTCCACCTCGTGCTGAAGCTGCTGCCACTAGTCATGGCCGAGACGATGAAATGCCAGCAACGTCGTCTGCCAAGGCCGATGCCCAATGGCATAGTACAGAGCATGTCAAAACCAAAACACCAAATATCAGTAAAAAAAGGACTCCAAAACCTAAAATAAAATTGTCGGAGGAGAAGCGTAAACTTGCCAATATGCCATTTACCACACGGAGTGGCAAGGAACGGCTGAGGCCCTGGCCTATGTTCATGGCTAGTGGTTCAGCTTCACATGAGGATGGAAGCACTCAGCCTCTCGCTAGAAAACTGAAAAGACTCAAGCTGGCAAAAGGCAAAGCACCGCAAAGAACTGTGCGTTCTTTGAAATCCCAAATCCACAAGGAGAGTCCAATTGTGTCGGTTGCGATGCCTGACCTTCCCAACACTGGACGTGAAGAGCATGCGCCTTCCACCATTTGCACGCCCCCTGCAAGTGCTGGAAGGAGCACCCGCAGTCCAGTTCCTGATAGTCAGATTGAAGATGTCAGTGTTGAAGTACACCAGGATGAGGAGGATATGGGTGTTGCTGGCGCTGGGGAGGAAATTGACCAGGAGGATTCTGATGGTGAGGTGGTTTGTTTAAGTCAGGCACCCGGGGAGACACCTGTTGTCCGTGGGAGGAATATGGCCGTTGACATGCCAGGTGAAAATACCAAAAAAATCAGCTCTTCGGTGTGGAGGTATTTCACCAGAAATGCGGACAACAGGTGTCAAGCCGTGTGTTCCCTTTGTCAAGCTGTAATAAGTAGGGGTAAGGACGTTAACCACCTCGGAACATCCTCCCTTATACGTCACCTGCAGCGCATTCATAATAAGTCAGTGACAAGTTCAAAAACTTTGGGTGACAGCGGAAGCAGTCCACTGACCAGTAAATCCCTTCCTCTTGTAACCAAGCTCACGCAAACCACCCCACCAACTCCCTCAGTGTCAATTTCCTCCTTCCCCAGGAATGCCAATAGTCCTGCAGGCCATGTCACTGGCAATTCTGACGAGTCCTCTCCTGCCTGGGATTCCTCCGATGCATCCTTGCGTGTAACGCCTACTGCTGCTGGCGCTGCTGTTGTTGCCGCTGGGAGTCGATGGTCATCCCAGAGGGGAAGTCGTAAGCCCACTTGTACTACTTCCAGTAAGCAATTGACTGTTCAACAGTCCTTTGCGAGGAAGATGAAATATCACAGCAGTCATCCTACTGCAAAGCGGATAACTGAGGCCTTGGCATCCTGGGTGGTGAGAAACGTGGTTCCGGTATCCATCATTACTGCAGAGCCAACTAGAGACTTGTTGGAGGTACTGTGTTCCCGGTACCAAATACCATCTAGGTTCCATTTCTCTAGGCAGGCGATACCGAAAATGTACACAGACCTCAGAAAAAGAGTCACCAGTGTCCTAAAAAATGCAGCTGTACCCAATGTCCACTTAACCACGGACATGTGGACAAGTGGAGCAGGGCAGGGTCAGGACTATATGACTGTGACAGCCCACTGGGTAGATGTATGGACTCCCGCCGCAAGAACAGCAGCGGCGGCACCAGTAGCAGCATCTCGCAAACGCCAACTCTTTCCTAGGCAGGCTACGCTTTGTATCACCGCTTTCCAGAATACGCACACAGCTGAAAACCTCTTACGGCAACTGAGGAAGATCATCGCGGAATGGCTTACCCCAATTGGACTCTCCTGTGGATTTGTGGCATCGGACAACGCCAGCAATATTGTGTGTGCATTAAATCTGGGCCAATTCCAGCACGTCCCATGTTTTGCACATACCTTGAATTTGGTGGTGCAGAATTTTTTAAAAAACGACAGGGGCGTGCAAGAGATGCTGTCGGTGGCCAGAAGAATTGCGGGACACTTTCGGCGTACAGGCACCACGTACAGAAAACTGGAGCACCACCAAAAACTACTGAACCTGCCCTGCCATCATCTGAAGCAAGAAGTGGTAACGAGGTGGAATTCAACCCTCTATATGCTTCAGAGGTTGGAGGAGCAGCAAAAGGCCATTCAAGCCTATACAATTGAGCACGATATAGTAGGTGGAATGCACCTGTCTCAAGTGCAGTGGAGAATGATTTCAACGTTGTGCAAGGTTCTGATGCCCTTTGAACTTGCCACACGTGAAGTCAGTTCAGACACTGCCAGCCTGAGTCAGGTCATTCCCCTCATCAGGCTTTTGCAGAAGAAGCTGGAGGCATTGAAGGAGGAGCTAACACGGAGCGATTCCGCTAGGCATGTGGGACTTGTGGATGCAGCCCTTAATTCGCTTAACAAGGATTCACGGGTGGTCAATCTGTTGAAATCAGAGCACTACATTTTGGCCACCGTGCTCGATCCTAGATTTAAAGCCTACCTTGGATCTCTCTTTCCGGCAGACACAGGTCTGCTGGGGTTGAAAGACCTGCTGGTGACAAAATTGTCAAGTCAAGCGGAACGCGACCTGTCAACATCTCCTCCTTCACATTCTCCCGCAACTGGGGGTGCGAGGAAAAGGCTCAGAATTCCGAGCCCACCCGCTGGCGGTGATGCAGGGCAGTCTGGAGCGACTGCTGATGCTGACATCTGGTCCGGACTGAAGGACCTGACAACGATTACGGACATGTCGTCTACGGTCACTGCATATGATTCTCTCAACATTGATAGAATGGTGGAGGATTATATGAGTGACCGCATCCAAGTAGGCACGTCACACAGTCCGTACTTATACTGGCAGGAAAAAGAGGCAATTTGGAGGCCCTTGCACAAACTGGCTTTATTCTACCTAAGTTGCCCTCCCACAAGTGTGTACTCCGAAAGAGTGTTTAGTGCCGCCGCTCACCTTGTCAGCAATCGGCGTACGAGGTTACATCCAGAAAATGTGGAGAAGATGATGTTCATTAAAATGAATTATAATCAATTCCTCCGCGGAGACATTGACCAGCAGCAATTGCCTCCACAAAGTACACAGGGAGCTGAGATGGTGGATTCCAGTGGGGACGAATTGATAATCTGTGAGGAGGGGGATGTACACGGTGATATATCGGAGGGTGAAGATGAGGTGGACATCTTGCCTCTGTAGAGCCAGTTTGTGCAAGGAGAGATTAATTGCTTCTTTTTTGGGGGGGGTCCAAACCAACCCGTCATATCAGTCACAGTCGTGTGGCAGACCCTGTCACTGAAATGATGGGTTGGTTAAAGTGTGCATGTCCTGTTTTGTTTATACAACATAAGGGTGGGTGGGAGGGCCCAAGGACAATTCCATCTTGCACCTCTTTTTTCTTTTCTTTTTCTTTGCATCATGTGCTGATTGGGGAGGGTTTTTTGGAAGGGACATCCTGCGTGACACTGCAGTGCCACTCCTAGATGGGCCCGGTGTTTGTGTCGGCCACTAGGGTCGCTAATCTTACTCACACAGTCAGCTACCTCATTGCGCCTCTTTTTTTCTTTGCGTCATGTGCTGTTTGGGGAGGGTTTTTTGGAAGGGACATCCTGCGTGACACTGCAGTGCCACTCCTAGATGGGCCCGGTGTTTGTGTCGGCCACTAGGGTCGCTAATCTTACTCACACAGTCAGCTACCTCATTGCGCCTCTTTTTTTCTTTGCGTCATGTGCTGTTTGGGGAGGGTTTTTTGGAAGGGACATCCTGCGTGACACTGCAGTGCCACTCCTAGATGGGCCCGGTGTTTGTGTCGGCCACTAGGGTCGCTAATCTTACTCACACAGCTACCTCATTGCGCCTCTTTTTTTCTTTGCGTCATGTGCTGTTTGGGGAGGGTTTTTTGGAAGGGACATCCTGCGTGACACTGCAGTGCCACTCCTAGATGGGCCCGGTGTTTGTGTCGGCCACTAGGGTCGCTTATCTTACTCACACAGCGACCTCGGTGCAAATTTTAGGACTAAAAATAATATTGTGAGGTGTGAGGTATTCAGAATAGACTGAAAATGAGTGTAAATTATGGTTTTTGAGGTTAATAATACTTTGGGATCAAAATGACCCCCAAATTCTATGATTTAAGCTGTTTTTTAGTGTTTTTGGAAAAAAACACCCGAATCCAAAACACACCCGAATCCGACAAAAAAAATTCGGTGAGGTTTTGCCAAAACGCGTTCGAACCCAAAACACGGCCGCGGAACCGAACCCAAAACCAAAACACAAAACCCGAAAAATTTCAGGCGCTCATCTCTAATTAGGAGTACTCAGTACAGTGCAGAGTTTTGCTGATAGTGACCAGTGACCACCAGTTTTATTTATAATCCGTTCTCTGCCTGAAAAAAGCGATACACAGCACACAGTGACTCAGTCACATACCATATCTGTGTGCACTGCTCAGGCTCAGGCCAGTGTGCTGCATCATCTATTATCTATATATAATATTATATATATCTGTCTGACTGCTCAGCTCACACAGCTTATAATTGTGGGGGAGACTGGGGAGCACTACTGCAGTGCCAGTTATAGGTTATAGCAGGAGCCAGGAGTACATAATATATTATATAGTGAGTGACCACCAGACACACAGTGCAGTTTATTTAATATATCCGTTCTCTGCCTGAAAAAAGCGATACACACAGTGACTCAGTCAGTCACATACCATATCTGTGTGCACTGCTCAGGCTCAGGCCAGTGTGCTGCATCATCTATATATATTATATATCTGTCTGACTGCTCAGCTCACACAGCTTATAATTGTGGGGGAGACTGGGGAGCACTACTGCAGTGCCAGTTATAGGTTATAGCAGGAGCCAGGAGTACATAATATTATATTAAAATTAAACAGTGCACACTTTTGCTGCAGGAGTGCCACTGCCAGTGTGACTAGTGACCAGTGACCTGACCACCAGTATATATAATATTAGTAGTATACTATCTCTTTATCAACCAGTCTATATATTAGCAGCAGACACAGTACAGTGCGGTAGTTCACGGCTGTGGCTACCTCTGTGTCGGCACTCGGCAGCCCGTCCATAATTGTATATACCACCTAACCGTGGTTTTTTTTTCTTTCTTTATACATACATACTAGTTACGAGTATACTATCTCTTTATCAACCAGTCTATATTAGCAGCAGACACAGTACAGTGCGGTAGTTCACGGCTGTGGCTACCTCTGTGTCGGCACTCGGCAGCCCGTCCATAATTGTATATACCACCTAACCGTGGTTTTTTTTTTCTTTCTTTATACATACATACTAGTTACGAGTATACTATCTCTTTATCAACCAGTCTATATTAGCAGCAGACACAGTACAGTGCGGTAGTTCACGGCTGTGGCTACCTCTGTGTCGGCACTCGGCAGCCCGTCCATAATTGTATATACCACCTAACCGTGGTTTTTTTTTCTTTCTTTATACATACATACTAGTTACGAGTATACTATCTCTTTATCAACCAGTCTATATATTAGCAGCAGACACAGTACAGTGCGGTAGTTCACGGCTGTGGCTACCTCTGTGTCGGCACTCGGCAGCCCGTCCATAATTGTATATACCACCTAACCGTGGTTTTTTTTCTTTCTTTATACATACATACTAGTTACGAGTATACTATCTCTTTATCAACCAGTCTATATTAGCAGCAGACACAGTACAGTGCGGTAGTTCACGGCTGTGGCTACCTCTGTGTCGGCACTCGGCAGCCCGTCCATAATTGTATATACCACCTAACCGTGGTTTTTTTTTTCTTTCTTTATACATACATACTAGTTACGAGTATACTATCTCTTTATCAACCAGTCTATATATTAGCAGCAGACACAGTACAGTGCGGTAGTTCACGGCTGTGGCTACCTCTGTGTCGGCACTCGGCAGCCCGTCCATAATTGTATATACCACCTAACCGTGGTTTTTTTTTCTTTCTTTATACATACATACTAGTTACGAGTAGAGATGAGCGCCTGAAATTTTTCGGGTTTTGTGTTTTGGTTTTGGGTTCGGTTCCGCGGCCGTGTTTTGGGTTCGAACGCGTTTTGGCAAAACCTCACCGAATTTTTTTTGTCGGATTCGGGTGTGTTTTGGATTCGGGTGTTTTTTTCAAAAAACACTAAAAAACAGCTTAAATCATAGAATTTGGGGGTCATTTTGATCCCAAAGTATTATTAACCTCAAAAACCATAATTTACACTCATTTTCAGTCTTCTCTGAATACCTCACACCTCACAATATTATTTTTAGTCCTAAAATTTGCACCGAGGTCGCTGTGTGAGTAAGATAAGCGACCCTAGTGGCCGACACAAACACCGGGCCCATCTAGGAGTGGCACTGCAGTGTCACGCAGGATGTCCCTTCCAAAAAACCCTCCCCAAACAGCACATGACGCAAAGAAAAAAAGAGGCGCAATGAGGTAGCTGTGTGGGTAAGATTAGCGACCCTAGTGGCCGACACAAACACCGGGCCCATCTAGGAGTGGCACTGCAGTGTCACGCAGGATGGCCCTTCCAAACAACCCTCCCCAAACAGCACATGACGCAAAGAAAAAAAGAGGCGCAATGAGGTAGCTGTGTGAGTAAGATTAGCGACCCTAGTGGCCGACACAAACACCGGGCCCATCTAGGAGTGGCACTGCAGTGTCACGCAGGATGTCCCTTCCAAAAAACCCTCCCCAAACAGCACATGACGCAAAGAAAAAAAGAGGCGCAATGAGGTAGCTGTGTGAGTAAGATTAGCGACCCTAGTGGCCGACACAAACACCGGGCCCATCTAGGAGTGGCACTGCAGTGTCACGCAGGATGTCCCTTCCAAAAAACCCTCCCCAAACAGCACATGACGCAAAGAAAAAAAGAGGCGCAATGAGGTAGCTGACTGTGTGAGTAAGATTAGCGACCCTAGTGGCCGACACAAACACCGGGCCCATCTAGGAGTGGCACTGCAGTGTCACGCAGGATGTCCCTTCCAAAAAACCCTCCCCAATCAGCACATGATGCAAAGAAAAAGAAAAGAAAAAAGAGGTGCAAGATGGAATTGTCCTTGGGCCCTCCCACCCACCCTTATGTTGTATAAACAAAACAGGACATGCACACTTTAACCAACCCATCATTTCAGTGACAGGGTCTGCCACACGACTGTGACTGATATGACGGGTTGGTTTGGACCCCCCCCAAAAAAGAAGCAATTAATCTCTCCTTGCACAAACTGGCTCTACAGAGGCAAGATGTCCACCTCTTCTTCACCCTCCGATATATCACCGTGTACATCCCCCTCCTCACAGATTATCAATTCGTCCCCACTGGAATCCACCATCTCAGCTCCCTGTGTACTTTGTGGAGGCAATTGCTGCTGGTCAATGTCTCCGCGGAGGAATTGATTATAATTCATTTTAATGAACATCATCTTCTCCACATTTTCTGGATGTAACCTCGTACGCCGATTGCTGACAAGGTGAGCGGCGGCACTAAACACTCTTTCGGAGTACACACTTGTGGGAGGGCAACTTAGGTAGAATAAAGCCAGTTTGTGCAAGGGCCTCCAAATTGCCTCTTTTTCCTGCCAGTATAAGTACGGACTGTGTGACGTGCCTACTTGGATGCGGTCACTCATATAATCCTCCACCATTCTATCAATGTTGAGAGAATCATATGCAGTGACAGTAGACGACATGTCCGTAATCGTTGTCAGGTCCTTCAGTCCGGACCAGATGTCAGCATCAGCAGTCGCTCCAGACTGCCCTGCATCACCGCCAGCGGGTGGGCTCGGAATTCTGAGCCTTTTCCTCGCACCCCCAGTTGCGGGAGAATGTGAAGGAGGAGATGTTGACAGGTCGCGTTCCGCTTGACTTGACAATTTTGTCACCAGCAGGTCTTTCAACCCCAGCAGACCTGTGTCTGTCGGAAAGAGAGATCCAAGGTAGGCTTTAAATCTAGGATCGAGCACGGTGGCCAAAATGTAGTGCTCTGATTTCAACAGATTGACCACCCGTGAATCCTTGTTAAGCGAATTAAGGGCTGCATCCACAAGTCCCACATGCCTAGCGGAATCGCTCCCTTTTAGCTCCTTCTTCAATGCCTCCAGCTTCTTCTGCAAAAGCCTGATGAGGGGAATGACCTGACTCAGGCTGGCAGTGTCTGAACTGACTTCACGTGTGGCAAGTTCAAAGGGCATCAGAACCTTGCACAACGTTGAAATCATTCTCCACTGCGCCTGAGACAGGTGCATTCCACCTACTATATCGTGCTCAATTGTATAGGCTTGAATGGCCTTTTGCTGCTCCTCCAACCTCTGAAGCATATAGAGGGTTGAATTCCACCTCGTTACCACTTCTTGCTTCAGATGATGGCAGGGCAGGTTCAGTAGTTTTTGGTGGTGCTCCAGTCTTCTGTACGTGGTGCCTGTACGCCGAAAGTGTCCCGCAATTCTTCTGGCCACCGACAGCATCTCTTGCACGCCCCTGTCGTTTTTTAAAAAATTCTGCACCACCAAATTCAAGGTATGTGCAAAACATGGGACGTGCTGGAATTTGCCCATATTTAATGCACACACAATATTGCTGGCGTTGTCCGATGCCACAAATCCACAGGAGAGTCCAATTGGGGTAAGCCATTCCGCGATGATCTTCCTCAGTTGCCGTAAGAGGTTTTCAGCTGTGTGCGTATTCTGGAAAGCGGTGATACAAAGCGTAGCCTGCCTAGGAAAGAGTTGGCGTTTGCGAGATGCTGCTACTGGTGCCGCCGCTGCTGTTCTTGCGGCGGGAGTCCATACATCTACCCAGTGGGCTGTCACAGTCATATAGTCCTGACCCTGCCCTGCTCCACTTGTCCACATGTCCGTGCTTAAGTGGACATTGGGTACAACTGCATTTTTTAGGACACTGGTGAGTCTTTTTCTGACGTCCGTGTACATTCTCGGTATCGCCTGCCTAGAGAAGTGGAACCTAGATGGTATTTGGTAACGGGGGCACACTGCCTCAATAAATTGTCTAGTTCCCTGTGAACTAACGGCGGATACCGGACGCACGTCTAACACCAACATAGTTGTCAAGGACTCAGTTATCCGCTTTGCAGTAGGATGACTGCTGTGATATTTCATCTTCCTCGCAAAGGACTGTTGAACAGTCAATTGCTTACTGGAAGTAGTACAAGTGGGCTTACGACTTCCCCTCTGGGATGACCATCGACTCCCAGCGGCAACAACAGCAGCGCCAGCAGCAGTAGGCGTTACACGCATGGATGCATCGGAGGAATCCCAGGCAGGAGAGGATTCGTCAGAATTGCCAGTGACATGGCCTGCAGGACTATTGGCATTCCTGGGGAAGGAGGAAATTGACACTGAGGGAGTTGGTGGGGTGGTTTGCGTGAGCTTGGTTACAAGAGGAAGGGATTTACTGGTCAGTGGACTGCTTCCGCTGTCACCCAAAGTTTTTGAACTTGTCACTGACTTATTATGAATGCGCTGCAGGTGACGTATAAGGGAGGATGTTCCGAGGTGGTTAACATCCTTACCCCTACTTATTACAGCTTGACAAAGGGAACACACGGCTTGACACCTGTTGTCCGCATTTCTGGTGAAATACCTCCACACCGAAGAGCTGATTTTTTTGGTATTTTCACCTGGCATGTCAACGGCCATATTCCTCCCACGGACAACAGGTGTCTCCCCGGGTGCCTGACTTAAACAAACCACCTCACCATCAGAATCCTCCTGGTCAATTTCCTCCCCAGCGCCAGCAACACCCATATCCTCCTCATCCTGGTGTACTTCAACACTGACATCTTCAATCTGACTATCAGGAACTGGACTGCGGGTGCTCCTTCCAGCACTTGCAGGGGGCGTGCAAATGGTGGAAGGCGCATGCTCTTCACGTCCAGTGTTGGGAAGGTCAGGCATCGCAACCGACACAATTGGATTCTCCTTGTGGATTTGGGATTTCGAAGAATGCACAGTTCTTTGCTGTGCTGCTTTTGCCAGCTTGAGTCTTTTCATTTTTCTAGCGAGAGGCTGAGTGCTTCCATCCTCATGTGAAGCTGAACCACTAGCCATGAACATAGGCCAGGGCCTCAGCCGTTCCTTGCCACTCCGTGTGGTAAATGGCATATTGGCAAGTTTACGCTTCTCCTCCGACAATTTTATTTTAGGTTTTGGAGTCCTTTTTTTACTGATATTTGGTGTTTTGGATTTGACATGCTCTGTACTATGACATTGGGCATCGGCCTTGGCAGACGACGTTGCTGGCATTTCATCGTCTCGGCCATGACTAGTGGCAGCAGCTTCAGCACGAGGTGGAAGTGGATCTTGATCTTTCCCTAATTTTGGAACCTCAACATTTTTGTTCTCCATATTTTAATAGGCACAACTAAAAGGCACCTCAGGTAAACAATGGAGATGGATGGATTGGATACTAGTATACAATTATGGACGGGCTGCCGAGTGCCGACACAGAGGTAGCCACAGCCGTGAACTACCGCACTGTACTGTGTCTGCTGCTAATATATAGACTGGTTGATAAAGAGATAGTATACTCGTAACTAGTATGTATGTATAAAGAAAGAAAAAAAAAACACGGTTAGGTGGTATATACAATTATGGACGGGCTGCCGAGTGCCGACACAGAGGTAGCCACAGCCGTGAACTACCGCACTGTACTGTGTCTGCTGCTAATATATAGACTGGTTGATAAAGAGATAGTATACTCGTAACTAGTATGTATGTATAAAGAAAGAAAAAAAAAACACGGTTAGGTGGTATATACAATTATGGACGGGCTGCCGAGTGCCGACACAGAGGTAGCCACAGCCGTGAACTACCGCACTGTACTGTGTCTGCTGCTAATATAGACTGGTTGATAAAGAGATAGTATACTCGTAACTAGTATGTATGTATAAAGAAAGAAAAAAAAACCACGGTTAGGTGGTATATACAATTATGGACGGGCTGCCGAGTGCCGACACAGAGGTAGCCACAGCCGTGAACTACCGCACTGTACTGTGTCTGCTGCTAATATATAGACTGGTTGATAAAGAGATAGTATACTCGTAACTAGTATGTATGTATAAAGAAAGAAAAAAAAACCACGGTTAGGTGGTATATACAATTATGGACGGGCTGCCGAGTGCCGACACAGAGGTAGCCACAGCCGTGAACTACCGCACTGTACTGTGTCTGCTGCTAATATATAGACTGGTTGATAAAGAGATAGTATACTCGTAACTAGTATGTATGTATAAAGAAAGAAAAAAAAACCACGGTTAGGTGGTATATACAATTATGGACGGGCTGCCGAGTGCCGACACAGAGGTAGCCACAGCCATGAACTACCGCACTGTACTGTGTCTGCTGCTAATATATAGACTGGTTGATAAAGAGATAGTATACTCGTAACTAGTATGTATGTATAAAGAAAGAAAAAAAAACCACGGTTAGGTGGTATATACAATTATGGACGGGCTGCCGAGTGCCGACACAGAGGTAGCCACAGCCGAGAACTACCGCACTGTACTGTGTCTGCTGCTAATATAGACTGGTTGATAAAGAGATAGTATACTCGTAACTAGTATGTATGTATAAAGAAAGAAAAAAAAACCACGGTTAGGTGGTATATACAATTATGGACGGGCTGCCGAGTGCCGACACAGAGGTAGCCACAGCCGTGAACTACCGCACTGTACTGTGTCTGCTGCTAATATATAGACTGGTTGATAAAGAGATAGTATACTACTAATATTATATATACTGGTGGTCAGGTCACTGGTCACTAGTCACACTGGCAGTGGCACTCCTGCAGCAAAAGTGTGCACTGTTTAATTTTAATATAATATTATGTACTCCTGGCTCCTGCTATAACCTATAACTGGCACTGCAGTAGTGCTCCCCAGTCTCCCCCACAATTATAAGCTGTGTGAGCTGAGCAGTCAGACAGATATATAATATATATAGATGATGCAGCACACTGGCCTGAGCCTGAGCAGTGCACACAGATATGGTATGTGACTGACTGAGTCACTGTGTGTATCGCTTTTTTCAGGCAGAGAACGGATATATTAAATAAACTGCACTGTGTGTCTGGTGGTCACTCACTATATAATATATTATGTACTCCTGGCTCCTGCTATAACCTATAACTGGCACTGCAGTAGTGCTCCCCAGTCTCCCCCACAATTATAAGCTGTGTGAGCTGAGCAGTCAGACAGATATATATAATATTATATATAGATAATAGATGATGCAGCACACTGGCCTGAGCCTGAGCAGTGCACACAGATATGGTATGTGACTGAGTCACTGTGTGCTGTGTATCGCTTTTTTCAGGCAGAGAACGGATTATAAATAAAACTGGTGGTCACTGGTCACTATCAGCAAAACTCTGCACTGTACTGAGTACTCCTAATGCTCCCCAAAATTAGTAAATCAAGTGTCTCTCTAATCTATTCTAAACGGAGAGGACGCCAGCCACGTCCTCTCCCTATCAATCTCAATGCACGTGTGAAAATGGCGGCGACGCGCGGCTCCTTATATAGAATCCGAGTCTCGCGATAGAATCCGAGCCTCGCGAGAATCCGACAGCGTCATGATGACGTTCGGGCGCGCTCGGGTTAACCGAGCAAGGCGGGAAGATCCGAGTCGCTCGGACCCGTGAAAAAAAACATGAAGTTCTGGCGGGTTCGGATTCAGAGAAACCGAACCCGCTCATCTCTAGTTACGAGTATACTATCTCTTTATCAACCAGTCTATATATTAGCAGCAGACACAGTACAGTGCGGTAGTTCACGGCTGTGGCTACCTCTGTGTCGGCACTCGGCAGCCCGTCCATAATTGTATACTAGTATCCAATCCATCCATCTCCATTGTTTACCTGAGGTGCCTTTTAGTTGTGCCTATTAAAATATGGAGAACAAAAATGTTGAGGTTCCAAAATTAGGGAAAGATCAAGATCCACTTCCACCTCGTGCTGAAGCTGCTGCCACTAGTCATGGCCGAGACGATGAAATGCCAGCAACGTCGTCTGCCAAGGCCGATGCCCAATGTCATAGTACAGAGCATGTCAAATCCAAAACACCAAATATCAGTAAAAAAAGGACTCCAAAACCTAAAATAAAATTGTCGGAGGAGAAGCGTAAACTTGCCAATATGCCATTTACCACACGGAGTGGCAAGGAACGGCTGAGGCCCTGGCCTATGTTCATGGCTAGTGGTTCAGCTTCACATGAGGATGGAAGCACTCAGCCTCTCGCTAGAAAAATGAAAAGACTCAAGCTGGCAAAAGCAGCACAGCAAAGAACTGTGCATTCTTCGAAATCCCAAATCCACAAGGAGAGTCCAATTGTGTCGGTTGCGATGCCTGACCTTCCCAACACTGGACGTGAAGAGCATGCGCCTTCCACCATTTGCACGCCCCCTGCAAGTGCTGGAAGGAGCACCCGCAGTCCAGTTCCTGATAGTCAGATTGAAGATGTCAGTGTTGAAGTACACCAGGATGAGGATATGGGTGTTGCTGGCGCTGGGGAGGAAATTGACCAGGAGGATTCTGATGGTGAGGTGGTTTGTTTAAGTCAGGCACCCGGGGAGACACCTGTTGTCCGTGGGAGGAATATGGCCGTTGACATGCCAGGTGAAAATACCAAAAAAATCAGCTCTTCGGTGTGGAGGTATTTCACCAGAAATGCGGACAACAGGTGTCAAGCCGTGTGTTCCCTTTGTCAAGCTGTAATAAGTAGGGGTAAGGACGTTAACCACCTCGGAACATCCTCCCTTATACGTCACCTGCAGCGCATTCATAATAAGTCAGTGACAAGTTCAAAAACTTTGGGTGACAGCGGAAGCAGTCCACTGACCAGTAAATCCCTTCCTCTTGTAACCAAGCTCACGCAAACCACCCCACCAACTCCCTCAGTGTCAATTTCCTCCTTCCCCAGGAATGCCAATAGTCCTGCAGGCCATGTCACTGGCAATTCTGACGAGTCCTCTCCTGCCTGGGATTCCTCCGATGCATCCTTGCGTGTAACGCCTACTGCTGCTGGCGCTGCTGTTGTTGCCGCTGGGAGTCGATGGTCATCCCAGAGGGGAAGTCGTAAGCCCACTTGTACTACTTCCAGTAAGCAATTGACTGTTCAACAGTCCTTTGCGAGGAAGATGAAATATCACAGCAGTCATCCTACTGCAAAGCGGATAACTGAGGCCTTGGCATCCTGGGTGGTGAGAAACGTGGTTCCGGTATCCATCATTACTGCAGAGCCAACTAGAGACTTGTTGGAGGTACTGTGTCCCCGGTACCAAATACCATCTAGGTTCCATTTCTCTAGGCAGGCGATACCGAAAATGTACACAGACCTCAGAAAAAGAGTCACCAGTGTCCTAAAAAATGCAGCTGTACCCAATGTCCACTTAACCACGGACATGTGGACAAGTGGAGCAGGGCAGGGTCAGGACTATATGACTGTGACAGCCCACTGGGTAGATGTATGGACTCCCGCCGCAAGAACAGCAGCGGCGGCACCAGTAGCAGCATCTCGCAAACGCCAACTCTTTCCTAGGCAGGCTACGCTTTGTATCACCGCTTTCCAGAATACGCACACAGCTGAAAACCTCTTACGGCAACTGAGGAAGATCATCGCGGAATGGCTTACCCCAATTGGACTCTCCTGTGGATTTGTGGCATCGGACAACGCCAGCAATATTGTGTGTGCATTAAATATGGGCAAATTCCAGCACGTCCCATGTTTTGCACATACCTTGAATTTGGTGGTGCAGAATTTTTTAAAAAACGACAGGGGCGTGCAAGAGATGCTGTCGGTGGCCAGAAGAATTGCGGGACACTTTCGGCGTACAGGCACCACGTACAGAAGACTGGAGCACCACCAAAAACTACTGAACCTGCCCTGCCATCATCTGAAGCAAGAAGTGGTAACGAGGTGGAATTCAACCCTCTATATGCTTCAGAGGTTGGAGGAGCAGCAAAAGGCCATTCAAGCCTATACAATTGAGCACGATATAGTAGGTGGAATGCACCTGTCTCAGGCGCAGTGGAGAATGATTTCAACGTTGTGCAAGGTTCTGATGCCCTTTGAACTTGCCACACGTGAAGTCAGTTCAGACACTGCCAGCCTGAGTCAGGTCATTCCCCTCATCAGGCTTTTGCAGAAGAAGCTGGAGGCATTGAAGAAGGAGCTAAAAGGGAGCGATTCCGCTAGGCATGTGGGACTTGTGGATGCAGCCCTCAATTCGCTTAACAAGGATTCACGGGTGGTCAATCTGTTGAAATCAGAGCACTACATTTTGGCCACCGTGCTCGATCCTAGATTTAAAGCCTACCTTGGATCTCTCTTTCCGGCAGACACAGGTCTGCTGGGGTTGAAAGACCTGCTGGTGACAAAATTGTCAAGTCAAGCGGAATGCGACCTGTCAACATCTCCTCCTTCACATTCTCCCGCAACTGGGGGTGCGAGGAAAAGGCTCAGAATTCCGAGCCCACCCGCTGGCGGTGATGCAGGGCAGTCTGGAGCGACTGCTGATGCTGACATCTGGTCCGGACTGAAGGACCTGACAACGATTACGGACATGTCGTCTACTGTCACTGCATATTATTCTCTCAACATTGATAGAATGGTGGAGGATTATATGAGTGACCGCATCCAAGTAGGCACGTCACACAGTCCGTACTTATACTGGCAGGAAAAAGAGGCAATTTGGAGGCCCTCGCACAAACTGGCTTTATTCTACCTAAGTTGCCCTCCCACAAGTGTGTACTCCGAAAGAGTGTTTAGTGCCGCCGCTCACCTTGTCAGCAATCGGCGTACGAGGTTACATCCAGAAAATGTGGAGAAGATGATGTTCATTAAAATGAATTATAATCAATTCCTCCGCGGAGACATTGACCAGCAGCAATTGCCTCCACAAAGTACACAGGGAGCTGAGATGGTGGATTCCAGTGGGGACGAATTGATAATCTGTGAGGAGGGGGATGTACACGGTGATATATCGGAGGGTGAAGATGAGGTGGACATCTTGCCTCTGTAGAGCCAGTTTGTGCAAGGAGAGATTAATTGCTTCTTTTTTGGGGGGGGTCCAAACCAACCCGTCATATCAGTCACAGTCGTGTGGCAGACCCTGTCACTGAAATGATGGGTTGGTTAAAGTGTGCATGTCCTGTTTTGTTTATACAACATAAGGGTGGGTGGGAGGGCCCAAGGACAATTCCATCTTGCACCTCTTTTTTCTTTTCTTTTTCTTTGCATCATGTGCTGATTGGGGAGGGTTTTTTGGAAGGGACATCCTGCGTGACACTGCAGTGCCACTCCTAGATGGGCCCGGTGTTTGTGTCGGCCACTAGGGTCGCTAATCTTACTCACACAGCTACCTCATTGCGCCTCTTTTTTTCTTTGCGTCATGTGCTGTTTGGGGAGGGTTTTTTGGAAGGGCCATCCTGCGTGACACTGCAGTGCCACTCCTAGATGGGCCCGGTGTTTGTGTCGGCCACTAGGGTCGCTAATCTTACTCACACAGCTACCTCATTGCGCCTCTTTTTTTCTTTGCGTCATGTGCTGTTTGGGGAGGGTTGTTTGGAAGGGACATCCTGCGTGACACTGCAGTGCCACTCCTAGATGGGCCCGGTGTTTGTGTCGGCCACTAGGGTCGCTTATCTTACTCACACAGCGACCTCGGTGCAAATTTTAGGACTAAAAATAATATTGTGAGGTGTGAGGTATTCAGAATAGACTGAAAATTAGTGTAAATTATGGTTTTTGAGGTTAATAATACTTTGGGATCAAAATGACCCCCAAATTCTATGATTTAAGCTGTTTTTTAGTGTTTTTTGAAAAAAACACCCGAATCCAAAACACACCCGAATCCGACAAAAAAAATTCGGTGAGGTTTTGCCAAAACGCGTTCGAACCCAAAACACGGCCGCGGAACCGAACCCAAAACCAAAACACAAAACCCGAAAAATTTCAGGCGCTCATCTCTACTTTTTTCCCATAAAACAGGTACCAGCCAAAATGGAGGGCAGGTCCCATTGCGGTATGGGCCGGACAACTTGACTAGGGGTACAGTAATAATAATAATACTAATAATGTTATTTTACATGCATACTGTTCATAAACTTTGATAAAGTGCTGTACATTGTTTTTTAATTTCACAGAGCAACTCTGGCGATTGATGCTGATTTTATGGGCATTGGTGAACCGCATTTTTTCATACATTTTGCGTTGCATTAATTTTTTTTCTTTCCTGTTATTTTGTTTTGTTTTATTAAAGTTTTTCTAATTTACAGTACTGTTTTGTGTTATTTTCCTCCTTAGTACACAATGCCGGCGAGGGGGCGAGAAGGTTGTGAAAATGGGACTTTTCACACATTTTATAGGAGAAATTGCTTTCTCGTATTCAACGGGATCCCGTTTTTCTTGCCGAGTCCCACTGATGACCTCTACCGCCACCGAGCTAATACCCGCTACCATCACCAAGCCGATGCCTGTTACCGCCGATGTTCCTGCTGTCAGAGACAGACAGGCAGGCAGACAGACAGACAGACAGAGGATGTGAGAGGATGGTGGAAAGGGACACACAGAGGAAAGAGATAGACATGCAGACAGACAGAGGATGTGAGAGGATGGTGGAACGAGACACACAGAGGAAAGAGACAGACAGGCAGAGGATGTGAGAGGATGGTGGAAAGAGATACACAGAGGAAAAAGAGACAGACAGACAGACATAGGATGTGATAGGATGGTGGAAAGAGACACACAGGGGAAAGATACAGACAGGCAGACAGACAGGTTGTAAGAGGACGGTGGAAAGAGACACACAGAGGAAAGAGACAGACAGGCAGAGGATGTGAGAGGATGGTGGAAAGAGACACACAGAGGAAAGAGACAGACAGGCAGAGGATGTGAGAGGATGGTGGAAAGAGACACACAGAGGAAAGAGACAGACAGGCAGACATACAGAGGATGTGAGAGGATGGAGGAAAGAGACAGGCAGACAGAGGATGTGTGTCATGACTGAGGTTTTTGTGAACCCGGTGTAGTGAAGTCTGTGCGGGCGACTGGAGGATTATGTGAATACTACCACTGACCTGGTTTGAAAATGCTGTGGACTCTGGGTTTCCTCCGGTGACTGGGAAGAGGAACCGCAGCAGAGATGACCGAATCTAGGTTCTCCTCATGCAGGATTAGGTCGGCAGACAGGAGGCATGCTGAAGGTCTCCTGAAAGACAGAACTGGAAAGGCACTGATGAATCAGTGAAGAATACCAGGTATAATTGTGCTAAAGGGCACGGGGTGCTTGGAGACACTGAGGTGCTTGCGGACACTGAGGTGCTTGCGGACACTGAGGTGCTTGCGGACACTGAGGTGCTTGGAGACACTGAGGTGCTTGGAGACACTGAGGTGCTTGGAGGCACTGAGGTGCGTGGAGGCACTGAGGTGCGTGGAGGCACTGGGGTGCGTAGGGGTGCTGAGGCACGGAGGTGCTGGAAGCACGGAGATGCTGTGGCACGGAGGTACTGAGGCACGGAGGTGCTGTGGCACGGAGGTGCTGTGGCACGGAGGTGCTGGAAGCACGGAGGTACTGAGGCACGGAGGCACGGAGATGCTGAGGCACTGAGGTGCTGAGGCACGGAGATGCTGAGTCACGGAGATACTGAGGTGCTGGAAGCACGGAGGTACTGAGGCACGGAGGTGCTGAGGCACGGAGGTGCTGTGGCACGGAGGTGCTGGAAGCATCGGAGGTACTGAGGCACGGAGATGCTGAGGCACTGAGGTGCTGAGGCACGGAGATGCTGAGTCACGGAGATACTGAGGTGCTGGAAGCACGGAGATGCTGAGGCACGGAGATGCTGAGGCACGGAGATGCTGGAAGCACGGAGATGCTGAGGCACGAGGTACTGAGCCCTGGAGATCCCAACTACAACAGTAGTAAAACTGAAACACGACAGCTGTGGTTTTCAGTGGAGAACACGGAATTCAGTACTGTGCCTTTAAGACGAAACATTGCAGCTGTACCTTTACATTGAGACTCAGGGAAATGGTGAAATCAAATGGCAACACACAAATAAACCAAACGGTAACAAGGGAACAGAGTTTCCACAGGAACTTAGGTACAAAGGTTACCTTTAGGGAGCTCAGCTTAAGACCCACACAAGGCTGTATGTGACACAAGGAACTGGCCCAGATTCCAACTCAGCCTCCTGATTTATACTTCCTGGTCCTTGATGATTGGTGGGCAGGATTAGGTGATGTCACTGTCATGTGACTACTCTAGCCAAGGCTGTGATGTAGAATGAGGCCTAGCAGGCCAAGAGAACACTGAAGCCTGGACTTCTGCAAAACACAGGATGCTTGCTTTTAGATTACTGAATTCAGCCTCACACAGGAGATCACCACAGGTGGAGCTGATTACCTCTCAGGCAGAGAACTCAGGAAAACTCATAGTGCTGACAAGCTGTTTAACTCCGTGAGTGAAAAGACACAGGATCCAGGACAGATGGCAGGGGTAAGTCACCAAATATAAACCTACAGTCAGGATTGTGACAGTATCCCCCTCTTCAAGGGTGGACTCCGGACACCCATCTTGAATCTTAGAGGAACTTGATGAATAACTTGTACACAAAGCTTCTAAAAAGTGGAAACCAGAGGGTCCAGAACAAAACTTAAGCTGGATTCTTTAGAAGTCTTCCTGATCTTCATAACAGGTAGACCATCCATCATAGACAAGACTGGAATTTCCTTCATCCGAAAGGACTGAGGAATAAACTGTAGAAGGTTCCTCTCCTCGTTTTGTAGTGCGAGAAGATTGTGCTTTCGAAGCTAGCACTCCACTGAGGCTTAAATTAAATCTTGTTCTATAACGAGGACTTTTCATACAGAGACCTGTAGAGCTTTTTGGTGATTCTGGAACCTCTTCATGCATGGAAGCATAACAGGAAGGAACAGCACCTCCCAGGAAAGGAGTAGCATCATAAACTGGATCAAATTCAGAGTCTGAGTCCAAGTCTAACGGAAAATACGAATCTCCTTTAGATACACAGTTTGAAAATGACCTAGAAGTGCACTGTAACTTTAAATTCTTTGGCGGAGAACTTAGTATTGAGCTAGGAGAGACTCCTACATGACCAACCTGAATGGTCGGATTCCTACGGAAGGAGATACTTGGACTATCTTTGGCAGGCTTAGAGGATGAAACTGAAGAAAGCTTTGGCTGGACGAGTAGGACTGGATTGGATCCGAGGATACTTGAATTGGCTGGAGCCAAAGGAGACGGACCAGGCTGGTCCTGGAGTATTGCTGGACCGGCTGTAACCGGGACGGACTGACCAGGCAGGGCCTGGAGTATTGCTGGACCGGCTGGAACCGGGACGGGCTGAGCCCTTTCTTCACAGGGCTGGGCTGAGGCAAGAGCCCCCACTTCACGGGGCTGGGCTGAGGCAAGAGCCCCCTCTTCACGGGGCTGGGCTGAGGCAAGAGCCCCCTCTTCACGGGGCTGGGCTGAGGCAAGAGCCCCCTCTTCACGGGGCTGGGCTGAGGCAAGAGCCCCCTCTTCACGGGGCTGGGCAGCACTCTGTAGAATCTCTGGCTGGGCAGCACTCTGTAGAATCTCTGGCTGGGCAGCACTCTGTAGAATCTCTGGCTGGGCAGCACTCTGTAGAATCTCTGGCTGGGCAGCACTCTGTAGAATCTCTGGCTGGGCAGCACTCTGTAGAATCTCTGGCTGGGCAGCACTCTGTAGAATCTCTGGCTGGGCAGCACTCTGTAGAATCTCTGGCTGGGCAGCACTCTGTAGAATCTCTGGCTGGGCAGCACTCTGTAAACTCTCTGGCTGGGCAGCACTCTGTAAACTCTCTGGCTGGGCAGCACTCTGTAAACTCTCTGGCTGGGCAGCACTCTGTAAACTCTCTGGCTGGGCAGCACTCTGTAAACTCTCTGGCTGGGCAGCACTCTGTAAACTCTCTGGCTGGGCAGCACTCTGTAAACTCTCTGGCTGGGCAGCACTCTGAAGACTCACTGGCTGGGCAGCACTCTGAAGACTCTCTGGGGCTGGACGCTCTGAAGACGCCCCTCCTGGGGCTGGACGCTCTGAAGACGCCCCTCCTGGGGCTGGACGCTCTGAAGACGCCCCTCCTGGGGCTGGACGCTCTGAAGACGCCCCTCCTGGGTCTGTGGACACGGACTCCTCTGTGACTGTAAATGGCTTGAACATTCTTCTCTGGACACCCAACTTGGGATAAGGTCTTTTAACCACCGGACCCCAGTCATAAATTTGAGTCTCTCTCAGAAGAGTAGCCTTCTTGATACCCCCGTCAGCAGCAGAAGGATCGGATACTGTGGATGACTTGTAGACATGAGCACTATGATACTGAGATTTGTCACTATTACCTGGCTTGCGAAGAATGCAGTCTTTAACAAAATGACCAGAATTTCCACAGTAAAGACAGAGATGTAGCTCCTTACGCCGCTGACGTTCAGCTTCAGAGAGCTTGGGCCGTGGATAGCTCTGATGAAAAACTTTCCCTTGCGCAGAGGAAGAGACTCTATTAACTGGATGGGACAAAACAGGATCAACAACGTTGGTAGTATTCCTGAGGAGATCAGGCATCACAGAGAGAATACTAGGCAAAAGTTCTTGTAACTGTAGTAACATCTGGTAGAAAATCTGCAGTTGGTCAGGAGTCTTAGAGCAGAAGGTCATAGAATCTCTGGAGGACGAATTCCGCTGCAGACACTGTGCCAATCGATGCTGAGTCGACTCCAGACCTTCCAAGCGTCCTGCAATATTGCTTAGGAGGTCATGCGTCAGACTAACACTTTCGGCCGGGTCCATGTGGCCAGTTCCTACTGTCATGACTGAGGTTTTTGTGAACCCGGTGTAGTGAAGTCTGTGCGGGCGACTGGAGGATTATGTGAATACTACCACTGACCTGGTTTGGAAATGCTGTGGACTCTGGGTTTCCTCCGGTGACTGGGAAGAGGAACCGCAGCAGAGATGACCGAATCTAGGTTCTCCTCATGCAGGATTAGGTCGGCAGACAGGAGGCATGCTGAAGGTCTCCTGAAAGACAGAACTGGAAAGGCACTGATGAATCAGTGAAGAATACCAGGTATAATTGTGCTAAAGGGCACGGGGTGCTTGGAGACACTGAGGTGCTTGCGGACACTGAGGTGCTTGCGGACACTGAGGTGCTTGCGGACACTGAGGTGCTTGCGGACACTGAGGTGCTTGGAGACACTGAGGTGCTTGGAGACACTGAGGTGCTTGGAGACACTGAGGTGCGTGGAGACACTGAGGTGCGTGGAGGCACTGAGGTGCGTGGAGGCACTGAGGTGCGTGGAGGCACTGGGGTGCGTAGAGACACTGGGGTGCGTAGGGGTGCTGAGGCACGGAGGTGCTGGAAGCACGGAGATGCTGTGGCACGGAGGTACTGAGGCACGGAGGTGCTGTGGCACGGAGGCACTGAGGCACGGAGATGCTGAGGCACTGAGGTGCTGAGGCACGGAGATGCTGAGTCACGGAGATACTGAGGTGCTGGAAGCACGGAGGTACTGAGGCACGGAGGTACTGAGGCACGGAGGTGCTGTGGCACGGAGGTGCTGTAGCACGGAGGTGCTGTGGCACGGAGGTGCTGGAAGCACGGAGGTACTGAGGCACTGAGGCACGGAGATGCTGAGGCACTGAGGTGCTGAGGCACGGAGATGCTGAGTCACGGAGATACTGAGGTGCTGGAAGCACGGAGGTGCTGAGGCACGGAGATGCTGAGGCACGGAGATGCTGAGGCACGGAGATGCTGGAAGCACGGAGATGCTGAGGCACGAGGTACTGAGCCCTGGAGATCCCAACTACAACAGTAGTAAAACTGAAACACGACAGCTGTGGTTTTCAGTGGAGAACACGGAATTCAGTACTGTGCCTTTAAGACGAAACATTGCAGCTGTACCTTTACATTGAGACTCGGGGAAATGGTGAAATCAAATGGCAACACACAAATAAACCAAACGGTAACAAGGGAACAGAGTTTCCACAGGAACTTAGGTACAAAGGTTACCTTTAGGGAGCTCAGCTTAAGACCCACACAAGGCTGTATGTGACACAAGGAACTGGCCCAGATTCCAACTCAGCCTCCTGATTTATACTTCCTGGTCCTTGATGATTGGTGGGCAGGATTAGGTGATGTCACTGTCATGTGACTACTCTAGCCAAGGCTGTGATGTAGAATGAGGCCTAGCAGGCCAAGAGAACACTGAAGCCTGGACTTCTGCAAAACACAGGATGCTTGCTTTTAGATTACTGAATTCAGCCTCACACAGGAGATCACCACAGGTGGAGCTGATTACCTCTCAGGCAGAGAACTCAGGAAAACTCATAGTGCTGACAAGCTGTTTAACTCCGTGAGTGAAAAGACACAGGATCCAGGACAGATGGCAGGGGTAAGTCACCAAATATAAACCTACAGTCAGGATTGTGACAATGTGAGATCATGGTGTAAAGAGACACACAGGGGAAAGAGACACACAGAGAAAAGAGGCAGGTAGCAGAGAGTAACAGAGAGATAGAAGGAAGGGACAGTCAGAGAGAAGAACGATACAGAGGGAGGAAATCACATACCAGCCCCTCTACCCTGCAGCCATTACCTATGCCCATACATGACACACCAGCCTGCTCCTATTGCACACACAGTCAGGATCAGGAAATGGAACAGCATCCTGCTCTGCAGAGGAACGGGGGGAGGTGCTGTGTAACGCTGCTGCACAGTGGAAGGGGAGGAGCCCCGGAGACAGAGTACAGACCAGAAACACAGTGTGTCACGGCATAGGGGAGGGTAGGGGCTGCAACTGACCCTACAACTCCTATAGTTAAAATATAAATTAACATTGGGGAGAAACTTATGGGCATCTGTGTAGCCTTCCCCTGTATGGGAGTCCCCTACCCGGCTTCCTGTTACTGGCCACTGCTGCTGCTGGAGTTCCGTGGGGGAGCTGGGGCAGGGCATGCACAGCAGCCCTCCCGCAGCCATTGTATTGTAGCCTGTGACTAAAGAAGGAGCAGTGACCACTACCCGATCAGAGCACCGATCTGTGTAAACCGGCCCAGCAGACATGTCCCCTTCCTCACAGAGATCCTTTCTCCTTCTTCCAGGCAGTCTCAGCAGTGGTCACCCATTGCAAGAGAGCTCTCTCAGCCAGCGGGGCTCCCAACACCTGAAGAGATCCCCCCTGTCACAGAGTCCGAACGGTGGTGCAGATTACAGAGAGGATCTAGGTAGGGTGCAAACATACTAATCGGGCACCCTTAAAAGTAATGAAAGGGCCGACCCTGCCCACTGCCCTATCACAGCTTCCTCAGGGACAGGGGTGTGCTTTCATGTGAGCTGAAAGCATGCCCCTGTCAAAGTGGCACTGCTATTAGGTGCCGCTTCAGCTGCCTCCCCTGACTGCACGTCCCTGGTATACAGTAAGTAACTGCTGCGAGGGAATCAGTTTTAAAGGTACAGTATACAGTACTGGAGAAGCTACATACATACATCCTTCAATTGAGACATGCTATTGCTGCCCAATTCCCTAATGGTCCTCCAACTCTTGCTGATTCCCCGGTTAAACTAATATTGCAAATGGTGGGATCGGGACACTTAGTTTCTAAAATATATGGCTGTATACTCCAGACACATCATGTAGAACCCCTCGCCTCTCTTAAGACTAAGTGGGAGTCTGATTTTGGTCCATTATTGGATGACATATTGGAGAGTGCTCTGGGATCTCCTCGACTTTCAACTTCCTCCGTCAGATACCAGCAAATACAATTATTTATACTACATAGGGTATATATGACCCCGCTGAAGCTGTTGCATATTGGGGGATCCCATAGCTCAAAATGCCCTAAGTGCGGAAGTCTTGGAGCAGACTTTTGGCATATGCTCTGGTTATGTCCCATGGTGTCGGCATTTTGGAAAGAGGTCATGCACGCTTCAGTTAACACGGGTATTCCCTCTCCTATATCCTGTACTGGCGATTATAGATGAGGAAGTTCTAGATCCGCCCAGTAGACGCTATGTTATAAACTTATGTGCACTGGCCAAGGTTTGCATAGCCAGACTTTGGCTGGCTAATGAAGCCCCGATCCTAATATCCTAGATTGCTCTGGTTAATGAATCTATTGCACATGAGAAATTTGTGATTCTAGCCAGGAATGCAGAGGAAAAGTTTTTTACGGTCTGGGGAAAATGGTTGAGCTCTCGCTATTTCACGGCTCGGTAGTGTGGAGGCTTAGAGATACTTGGACAAGTGTTGATTGGGTCTTTTGTGAGAGATATGTGCACTGGGTAGCCCGTTGCCAGCCATGTTCATGTTCAGTTTTGTTTTATTTATTTAATTTAATTCCTCTATATGTATTTTTTCTGTGCTGTTTTGTATGGTGAATTGATTTTTTTTATGTGGTCCATGTCCTATTGCTACATGCTTACTATGGATCATTGCAACGCTCTAGCGTTCCAGTGATGTGTTAATATGACGTGATATTCTACGGACGTTATATTGCTCTGTCACCAGTGTTCTGTAGTTCTCTGATTTTAATGGGAATCTACATTTACATGATCTGCTATGTCTTTCAAATTTATGCAGCTGAATGTCTGTTGATGTGTTTTATTTTTTTGTTTTCTTTTCTGTTAACTTTGTAAAAACATCAAAAATCCAATAAAAAGTTATTGAATTTATAAAAAAAATTAGATCAATGCTATAGGAGATACTTTTGACACAGAATATGTGTCATCAGGGGCGGATCCAGAAGAAAATGATAGGGGGGGCACCATGGAAGGGGCAAGTACATTTGCGTGCGGCTTCGGTGCATGTGAGGTGGCGCTTCTTATACAATGCCCACAGTTGTAGCCCTCATTATGCAATGTCCACTGTACTGGTAGTGCCCCTTATATAGACCCCATAGTAGTGGTGTCCTTTATGCAATGCCCGTATTGCTCCCAGTAGTAATGTTGCCTGTAGTAATGCCCCCAGTCATTATGCCCCCAGTGGTAATGCCCCTGCAGTTATGACCCCAGTAGTTTACCTCCCC
Organism: Pseudophryne corroboree; assembly: GCF_028390025.1. Taxonomy (NCBI): domain Eukaryota; kingdom Metazoa; phylum Chordata; class Amphibia; order Anura; family Myobatrachidae; genus Pseudophryne; species Pseudophryne corroboree. Next base: position 636,129,613 of record NC_086447.1, on the reverse strand, counting down.
CCTTTAGTTTAGCCTCCCAGTGGTAATGCCCCCACTAGTTTAGCCACCAGTAGTAATGCCCCCCTGTAGTTTGCCCCATTGTAGTTTAGCCCCTGTAGTTATGCCCCCCTTATAGTTTAGCCTCCAGTAGTAATGCCCCCAGTAGTTTGGCCCCTGTAGTTATGCCCCCAGTAGTTTGGCCCCCCTGTAGTTTAGCCCCCAAGTAGTAATGCCCCTGTAGTTTAGCCCCCAAGTAGTAATGCCCCTGTAGTTTAGCCACCAGTAGTAATGCCCCCCTGTAGTTTGCCCCATTGTAGTTTAGCCCCTGTAGTTATGCCCCCCTTACAGTTTAGCCCCCAGTAGTTTGGCCCCTGTAGTTATGCCCCCAGTAGTTTGGCCCCCCTGTAGTTTAGCCCCCAAGTAGTAATGCCCCTGTAGTTTAGCCCCCAAGTAGTAATGCCCCTGTAGTTTAGCCCCCAAGTAGTAATGCCCCTGTAGTTTAGCCCCCAAGTAGTAATGCCCCTGTAGTTAAGCCGCAAGTAGTAATGCCCTCCTGTAGTATGCCCCCAGTAGTTACCACCTTTGTAGTTGGCCCCCAGTAATAATGTCCCCCAGTAGCTTGCCCCCAGTAGAAGCCCCCCAGTAGTTTGCCCCCAGTAGATGCCCCCCAGTAGTTTGCCCCCAGTAGATGTCCCCCAGTAATAATGTCCTCCAGTAGTTTGCCCCCAGTAGTAATGCCCCCTAGGACTTTGCCCCCAATAGATGACCCCCCAGTAGTAATGCCCCCAGTAGATACCCCCCCAGTAATAATGCCCCCAGTAGCTGCCCCCAATAGATGACCCCCCCAGTAGTAATGCCCCAAGAAGATGCCCCTCAGTAATAATGCCCCCAGTAAAAATGTCCCCCATTAGGTGCCCCCAATAGATGACCCCCAGTAGTAATGGCCCCTGTAAGTGCCCCCCAGTAATAATGCCCCCAGTAGCTGCCCCCCCAGTAGTGATGCCCCCAGTTATAATGCCCCCAGTTATAATGCCCCCAGTAGTAATCCCCCCCCAGTAGTAATGCCCCTTGTTGATGCCCCCGCAGTAGTAATGTCCCCCCGTAGTTTTCCCCCAGGAGATGCCCCCGCTGCATTAAGGAAGAAAAAAACATAATACTTACCGAGCCCCGTTCCCGCGCCGCTGCAGTCCTCCTCCTGGCTGGCGTCCTCTTCTCAGTACTATGAGAGAGATGTCATGACTGACGTCTCTCCCATAGCGCACGGCGCAGTGACAGCGCCGGAAGCCGGAGCTCAGTACTGAGCTCCGGCTACCGCTGTGCAGGGAGACGGGCGCCCGCTGGTAACACAATCTCAGCGGGCGCCCGTCATCTCCCTGTGCGACGCCGACGCCGCGGGGGGACGGGGACGGGGGGAGGCCACAAATGACAGGGGGGGCACGGGCCCGAGTGCCCCCCCCCCTGGATCTGCCACTGTGTGTCATAAGTATCTTCTTTGTATTATTTTAATCATTAATGACAGGAGAGGCACTGCCTCCCCTGACTGCACATCCCTGGTATACAGTAAGTAACTACTGTGAGGGGCTCAGTTTTAAAGGTACAGTATACAGTACTGGAGAAGCTACATACAATACTGTAGCAGTGGCATGAGCATTTTATTCAATGACGACAGGCAAGACTCTGTCCAGATGGTTTAATTATTACACAGGGCAGGAGTCAGTACGTCTTCCCAAAACATCTTTATCCCAGCCAAAAGTTCTTGAGTATTTTTTGGTTTCACATCACACTTAATGAATTTCTTCAATTGCGCCAAGACCAATTCAAAAGGATTCCTGTCCGGTGACCTACAGTACACTAAAAAATATATATATTAGCATACTGTACAGTACAGTAATTCAATCACTACAAAGTCAAGTACAGTATAATACTGTATTGTACAATAATTAGTGACTACAGTAGATTAGAATAATACTCACTCTGGCGGTGTACGTTGCCAATGTACTGTATTTGGTGGTTTGCGGTGCCAATTTATTCCTCTCTTTCATGAATTTTGCATTTTGCTCAATGTACAGTAGTTCAGTGCATGGTGGGAAGAAGATAAAAAAAAATATTATTAGTACAGCACTAGTATTTGTATGTTCACAATATGTCACAACAATGCTTAACAAAGTGTTTCTTAAAATCTGGCTTTTAAGAATAGCCTATAGTATAGTACAGTACAGTATACGGTAGATCTCTGAAATTGAGTACTGTTAGTCAGGGGCGAAAGTAGAACTTTAAGGGCCCATAGCAAAACCTTGAAAGCCCACCCTGCTGGTGTCAATACCAAGAGAGAGAGAGTTTCATGTAATAGAAGAGGCAGGAGCGAGAGAGATGGTCTCATGGAGAAAGATGAGAGGGGGAGAGAGAGTAACATGGGGAGAGAGAGGGGGTGGGGGAGAGATACAGTTTCAGGGAAAAGAGTGAGAGAGAGGGTGGGAGAGAGATACAGTTTCAGGGGAGAGAGATACAGTTTCATGGGGAGAGACAATGTCAGGGAGAGAGATACCAAAGACTGTTGTCCTGTACACAGTAAGTATCACAAGCTTACCTTCTTTGACGCAGTTCTTCCTCCTTCTTCTCAGACCCAACAAACTGCATTTTGCACAGTGTACAGTAGTTCAGTGTGTAGAGATGTGCCCTGTGGGCACATCTGTGGTGTTGTCCCTAGCTGGGGACAGCGCTGGGGCAGCTTGTCTGTCCCCAGCGCTGGGTGCGTGGCGGCGGGTGTCCGGTGCAGAGATTACCCTTTTCCCTGCACCGGACCAGAGGCATTCGAATGTTGGCGCCCTCCGGGAGCCAATCGCGGCTACCGGAGCGGCAGCCAATCAGAGAGGGACGCGGCGAGCCAATCGGCGCTCGCCGCATCATAGGCCCCGCCCCCGGCGTCTGACGTCAGACGCCGGGCGGGAGCCAGGGTCTCGGCGTGCGCGGAAGAGCGCGAGGGAGAGGAAAGAAGACACCGCCGGGAGAAGACGCCGCGCCGCGCCGAAGAGCGGTGAAGAGGTCCTGAGGCCGCAGAAGAGGCCAGAAGACGCCAGGCCCCTTGAAGATGTCCAGCGGCGGCTGGACGCAGAGAAGAGTCGGAGGCGCCGCTGGCCAGGGTGGGTCAGCGGCAGAAGACGGTGCCGGAGGCCCCCGGATCAGGTGAGGCCTCGGTGAGGCAACCTTCACTCCCTCCCCTCTTCCTCCCTCGACCACCAGGGACGGGCATTAGGCCCGAGGGCACAATTCAGGCACTAGGCCTGTGGCGCAGCTAGGAGTTTGGGGGCCAATATTTGATTAGGTGGTTTGGGCATTAGGCCCAAGCCACCCTACCCCTGTGGCACCAGTTAGGCGGGCACTAGGCCCGGGGGCAAATCAGGCAATAGGCCTGTGGGCATTAGAGGGCGTTAGGCCCTAGTGTAATTTTGGCCGATTAGGGATACGATAAGGTGACCTTGGGCACAAGGCCCAGGTCACCCAACGGGCAGCAAGTTAGGCGGGCGCTAGGCCCGTGGGCGAAGTCAGGCCTCCGGCTTGTGTGCAGTTAGGGGGCGCTAGGCCCAGTGAATCAGTGTTTCCCCGAGGTGAGTACAGGTGGCCCTGGGCGCTAGGCCCAGGCCACCCTGAGGTGTTAAGTAGGCAGGCCCGCTCGGCCTGAGCCCCTAAGGAGAGAGTACGGTAGGTGGATGAGCTGTGCGGCCCCCACTACTGGGTGTTCTGAGTCGGGTAGATAAAGGGACCGTACCGTCGCTTGCATTGTGTATCGTGATGTATGTTACCGTGCGGGGCGATGTGTGAGCTCGTTAAGTGTGTTAGTTTTGTTGCACCACACCCACAGAGCTAGTTTGAGGGCTCTGCCGTTGTAGTTAGTATAGGGTGTGACACTAGGTTAGAGTTAGGCCCTGCACGGCTGTTTGCTTGTTTGTTTATCTCCTTACAGGGACCTGTAAGAGAAGAAGACGTTCGCAGTGCGAAACTGACGGTGAGTAACATCTGTGTGCGTTTGTCCCTCGTCTGTCCCCGAGCGCCGGAATCGGGATTGCTCACGGACGTGAGAATCCTTTTCATCACACTACGTGCGAGAGCGCGAGTGTGTGAAATCTGGGTGGCTGAGGCTTCGTGCCGGTGATGACCATTCACCCAACCGGTGAAGGTCGCGGTCACCCCTGGGGTATCCCCTGTTCCAGAGGAAGAAGGGTCGATACCCCCTTTAAGGTATATTATTCTCTCCTCAGCTCGGTCGTCGGTCAGCTCCGAGAGGGAATCGCCGTGTCCGGATCCGACTGAAGATTTCCAGGTCCGTTGAAGGTTCCGGTACCTGAAGGTGAGAGAGAGCGGCGCCTGGTGAGTACCGAGTCTACACCTGCACGGCAGCAGGCACCACCACACAGCAGCCGCACCTCTCACACTTGGCGTAGTCGGCAGGATCAAAGAGACCGGATCACGGACACGATGTGGAACGCCACCAAGAAGACCTCCCTGCGGACGGCTCCGGAGAAGACTCACCCCCGGATGTGTGCGGACCAGAGCGACTGGGTGACGGTGTCTGGGGCAGACATCCTGAAGATGGTGCAGCGGTCGATCCAGCGTGGAAAAGAAGAGCGCCGGGAGAAGGGGCGCAAGAAGGCCGCTGTGACGCCCTGCAAGAAATGTCGGCAAACAGGGCACTTTGCCAGCGAGTGTACTTGGCGAGAGACGTCCCCAAAGAAGGTGGTCCAGGAAGCGGACCGAAGACGTCAGAAGGGCCAAGCGAAGAAGGAGTCCTGGTGTTTGCTCTGCGGAAACTACGGGCATGAGCACAACAGTTGTCCCTGGGACGAAGAGTTGAGCCAAGACGAGGTTGATTCCTGGTGTGAAAACTGTGGAGATCCCCGACATCGGCTGCTGGAATGTCCATGGACAGAAGACAGGACGGACTACGAGGCCACGGTGAAGCAGATGACGGAGTCTCGTCAGCAGCTTTGGGACCGGGTGGCTGCAGAGCCTGTGTGTGCGCTCTGCGAGGCGAGAGGACATGCGCTTCCCGATTGTCCGTGGAATGAAGACCGGATGATTGCGGATGGTCGCGCCCAGAGATGGGAGGAGGAAACCAGGGAAATGGAGCGGAAGACCCTGCTTGAAGGTAGTTCGCAGGTACCCATTTCCTCTGAGCCGGAACCAACGGGTGAAGATTCCCCAGTGAAGGAGGTGGACCAGGAACCCATCTTGGAGAAGGCGGCAGTGGCCCTCCCTTGTTGGAAGTGTCGGCGACCAGGACATGCGGCCAGTGAGTGCCCCTGGGAAGATGCTGCGGACCTACTCTGTCCCAAGAAAGTGACCCCAGTAAGGCAGAATCCTTTCCCGCATAAGGCGGAGGTGGACGACTGGGAGGTGAAGAAACCACGCTGCGAAGAAAAGCGTGAAGATCCAGTGACGGAGATATCCGGATTCTCCCCGCGATGGAACCGTCCACGACCAGGACGTGCAGAACAGGAGTGTCCTGGGTACCAAGAGATGCCAGCGGAAGCGAAGGAGTACGCTGAGGAAGTCACGATGCCAGCGGAAGCGAAGGAGTACGCTGAGGAAGTCACGATGCCAGCGGAAGCGAAGGAGTACGCTGAGGAAGTAACGATGCCAGCGGAAGCGAAGGAGTATGCTGAGGAGGTAAAGAATCCAGCGGAAGCGAAGGAGTACGCTGAGGAAACAGAGGTGCCAGCGGAAAGGACTAAGTACGCTGAGGAGGAAAATAATACCCCAGTCCAGATATCGGAGGAAGACTCGGACTACGGTGAGCTGTCCGCCGACGAATCCCTCCCAGAACAGATGGAGGACGACTCTGGCATCGGAAGCGCCGACGAGAGTGACTGGCAGGATCGGGTGGAGTCATGCTCCCAGTTGAATGCCCTCCGTGAAGAGGAGGAGATAGTCCTGGAGCAAGAATACCTGCCGGGAGCCGAAATGGACGGACGTACGGGGAGAGGATCGCGATGCCGTGGGAGGACCCGTTCCAGAGGAAGACACAGGACCTTTGGAGATGCCCCACGAGGAAATGCGACATGTGGTGGCTGTTGCCCGGGAGGAAACGGATGCCCCGGAGGATTCCGCTGTTGGGTGGTGGTCGATACCACACCCGGAAGACAGGGACGAAGCCACAGACGATATCGAAGGCCAAGAGTGGGGGACTGCTGTCCCCGTGGAGGAAGATTCCCCTTGGTGGCCCACGTTGAGCGACCGTGGGGAGATGCCACTTCCCCAGAGGATCCACCGATGGAGGTCAGGAGGAACGAAGAAGAGGAACCCGGAGCTGGAGGTGGAAGGATGTGGGGTCACAGCCTGTCCGGGCTGGACCCTTGAACACAACCTCGCCGGAGGGACCTCGGAATTCCCTGACCTGCGGACAATGGAAGTCGTGAGGAACTTTGTAGGGACTACAAAGGAAAAAGGGGGGGAAAATGTAGAGATGTGCCCTGTGGGCACATCTGTGGTGTTGTCCCTAGCTGGGGACAGCGCTGGGGCAGCTTGTCTGTCCCCAGCGCTGGGTGCGTGGCGGCGGGTGTCCGGTGCAGGGATTACCCTTTTCCCTGCACCGGACCAGAGGCATTCGAATGTTGGCGCCCTCCGGGAGCCAATCGCGGCTCCCGGAGCGGCAGCCAATCAGAGAGGGACGCGGCGAGCCAATCGGCGCTTGCCGCGTCATAGGCCCCGCCCCCGGCGTCTGACGTCAGACGCCGGGCGGGAGCCAGGGTCTCGGCGCGCGCGGAAGAGCGCGAGTGAGAGGAAAGAAGACACCGCCGGGAGAAGACGCCGGGCCGCGCCGAAGAGCGGTGAAGAGGTCCTGAGGCCGCGGAAGAGGCCAGAAGACGCCAGGCCCCTTGAAGATGTCCAGCGGCGGCTGGACGCAGAGAAGAGTCGGAGGCGCCGCTGGCCAGGACGGGTCAGCGGCAGAAGACGGTGCCGGAGGCCCCCGGATCAGGTGAGGCCTCGGTGAGGCAACCTTCACCCCCTCCCCTCTTCCTCCCTCGACCACCAGGGACGGGCATTAGGCCCGAGGGCACAATTCAGGCACTAGGCCTGTGGCGCAGCTAGGAGTTTGGGGGCCAATATTTGATTAGGTGGTTTGGGCATTAGGCCCAAGCCACCCTACCCCTGTGGCACCAGTTAGGCGGGCACTAGGCCCGGGGGCAAATCAGGCAATAGGCCTGTGGGCATTAGAGGGCGTTAGGCCCTAGTGTAATTTTGGCCGATTAGGGATACGATAAGGTGACCTTGGGCACAAGGCCCAGGTCACCCAAAGGGCAGCAAGTTAGGCGGGCGCTAGGCCCGTGGGCGAAGTCAGGCCTCCGGCTTGTGTGCAGTTAGGGGGCGCTAGGCCCAGTGAATCAGTGTTTCCCCGAGGTGAGTACAGGTGGCCCTGGGCGCTAGGCCCAGGCCACCCTGAGGTGTTAAGTAGGCAGGCCCGCTCGGCCTGAGCCCCTAAGGAGAGAGTACGGTAGGTGGGTGAGCTGTGCGGCCCCCACTACTGGGTGTTCTGAGTCGGGTAGATAAAGGGACCGTACCGTCGCTTGCATTGTGTATCGTGATGTATGTTACCGTGCGGGGCGATGTGTGAGCTCGTTAAGTGTGTTAGTTTTGTTGCACCACACCCACAGAGCTAGTTTGAGGGCTCTGCCGTTGTAGTTAGTATAGGGTGTGACACTAGGTTAGAGTTAGGCCCTGCACGGCTGTTTGCTTGTTTGTTTATCTCCTTACAGGGACCTGTAAGAGAAGAAGACGTTCGCAGTGCGAAACTGACGGTGAGTAACATCTGTGTGCGTTTGTCCCTCGTCTGTCCCCGAGCGCCGGAATCGGGATTGCTCACGGACGTGAGAATCCTTTTCATCACACTACGTGCGAGAGCGCGAGTGTGTGAAATCTGGGTGGCTGAGGCTTCGTGCCGGTGATAACCATTCACCCAACCGGTGAAGGTCACGGTCACCCCTGGGGTATCCCCTGTTCCAGAGGAAGAAGGGTCGATACCCCCTTTAAGGTATATTATTCTCTCCTCAGCTCGGTCGTCGGTCAGCTCCGAGAGGGAATCGCCGTGTCCGGATCCGACTGAAGATTTCCAGGTCCGTTGAAGGTTCCGGTACCTGAAGGTGAGAGAGAGCGGCGCCTGGTGAGTACCGAGTCTACACCTGCACGGCAGCAGGCACCACCACACAGCAGCCGCACCTCTCACACTTGGCGTAGTCGGCAGGATCAAAGAGACCGGATCACGGACACGATGTGGAACGCCACCAAGAAGACCTCCCTGCGGACGGCTCCGGAGAAGACTCACCCCCGGATGTGTGCGGACCAGAGCGACTGGGTGACGGTGTCTGGGGCAGACATCCTGAAGATGGTGCAGCGGTCGATCCAGCGTGGAAAAGAAGAGCGCCGGGAGAAGGGGCGCAAGAAGGCCGCTGTGACGCCCTGCAAGAAATGTCGGCAAACAGGGCACTTTGCCAGCGAGTGTACTTGGCGAGAGACGTCCCCAAAGAAGGTGGTCCAGGAAGCGGACCGAAGACGTCAGAAGGGCCAAGCGAAGAAGGAGTCCTGGTGTTTGCTCTGCGGAAACTACGGGCATGAGCACAACAGTTGTCCCTGGGACGAAGAGTTGAGCCAAGACGAGGTTGATTCCTGGTGTGAAAACTGTGGAGATCCCCGACATCGGCTGCTGGAATGTCCATGGACAGAAGACAGGACGGACTACGAGGCCACGGTGAAGCAGATGACGGAGTCTCGTCAGCAGCTTTGGGACCGGGTGGCTGCAGAGCCTGTGTGTGCGCTCTGCGAGGCGAGAGGACATGCGCTTCCCGATTGTCCGTGGAATGAAGACCGGATGATTGCGGATGGTCGCGCCCAGAGATGGGAGGAGGAAACCAGGGAAATGGAGCGGAAGACCCTGCTTGAAGGTAGTTCGCAGGTACCCATTTCCTCTGAGCCGGAACCAACGGGTGAAGATTCCCCAGTGAAGGAGGTGGACCAGGAACCCGTCTTGGAGAAGGCGGCAGTGGCCCTCCCTTGTTGGAAGTGTCGGCGACCAGGACATGCGGCCAGTGAGTGCCCCTGGGAAGATGCTGCGGACCTACTCTGTCCCAAGAAAGTGACCCCAGTAAGGCAGAATCCTTTCCCGCATAAGGCGGAGGTGGACGACTGGGAGGTGAAGAAACCACGCTGCGAAGAAAAGCGTGAAGACCCAGTGACGGAGATGTCCGGATTCTCCCCGCGATGGAACCGTCCACGACCAGGACGTGCAGAACAGGAGTGTCCTGGGTACCAAGAGATGCCAGCGGAAGCGAAGGAGTACGCTGAGGAAGTCACGATGCCAGCGGAAGCGAAGGAGTACGCTGAGGAAGTAACGATGCCAGCGGAAGCGAAGGAGTATGCTGAGGAGGTAAAGAATCCAGCGGAAGCGAAGGAGTACGCTGAGGAAACAGAGGTGCCAGCGGAAAGGACTAAGTACGCTGAGGAGGAAAATAATACCCCAGTCCAGATATCGGAGGAAGACTCGGACTACGGTGAGCTGTCCGCCGACGAATCCCTCCCAGAACAGATGGAGGACGACTCTGGCATCGGAAGCGCCGACGAGAGTGACTGGCAGGATCGGGTGGAGTCATGCTCCCAGTTGAATGCCCTCCGTGAAGAGGAGGAGATAGTCCTGGAGCAAGAATACCTGCCGGGAGTGCCGAAATGGACGGACGTACGGGGAGAGGATCGCGATGCCGTGGGAGGACCCGTTCCAGAGGAAGACACAGGACCTTTGGAGATGCCCCACGAGGAAATGCGACATGTGGTGGCTGTTGCCCGGGAGGAAACGGATGCCCCGGAGGATTCCGCTGTTGGGTGGTGGTCGATACCACACCCGGAAGACAGGGACGAAGCCACAGACGATATCGAAGGCCAAGAGTGGGGGACTGCTGTCCCCGTGGAGGAAGATTCCCCTTGGTGGCCCACGTTGAGCGACCGTGGGGAGATGCCACTTCCCCAGAGGATCCACCGATGGAGGTCAGGAGGAACGAAGAAGAGGAACCCGGAGCTGGAGGTGGAAGGATGTGGGGTCACAGCCTGTCCGGGCTGGACCCTTGAACACAACCTCGCCGGAGGGACCTCGGAATTCCCTGACCCGCGGACAATGGAAGTCGTGAGGAACTTTGTAGGGACTACAAAGGAAAAAGGGGGGGAAAATGTAGAGATGTGCCCTGTGGGCACATCTGTGGTGTTGTCCCTAGCTGGGGACAGCGCTGGGGCAGCTTGTCTGTCCCCAGCGCTGGGTGCGTGGCGGCGGGTGTCCGGTGCAGGGATTACCCTTTTCCCTGCACCAGACCAGAGGCATTCGAATGTTGGCGCCCTCCGGGAGCCAATCGCGGCTCCCGGAGCGGCAGCCAATCAGAGAGGGACGCGGCGAGCCAATCGGCGCTTGCCGCGTCATAGGCCCCGCCCCCGGCATCTGACGTCAGACGCCGGGCGGGAGCCAGGGTCTCGGCGCGCGCGGAAGAGCGCGAGTGAGAGGAAAGAAGACACCGCCGGGAGAAGACGCCGCGCCGCGCCGAAGAGCGGTGAAGAGGTCCTGAGGCCGCGGAAGAGGCCAGAAGACGCCAGGCCCCTTGAAGATGTCCAGCGGCGGCTGGACGCAGAGAAGAGTCGGAGGCGCCGCTGGCCAGGACGGGTCAGCGGCAGAAGACGGTGCCGGAGGCCCCCGGATCAGGTGAGGCCTCGGTGAGGCAACCTTCACCCCCTCCCCTCTTCCTCCCTCGACCACCAGGGACGGGCATTAGGCCCGAGGGCACAATTCAGGCACTAGGCCTGTGGCGCAGCTAGGAGTTTGGGGGCCAATATTTGATTAGGTGGTTTGGGCATTAGGCCCAAGCCACCCTACCCCTGTGGCACCAGTTAGGCGGGCACTAGGCCCAGGGGCAAATCAGGCAATAGGCCTGTGGGCATTAGAGGGCGTTAGGCCCTAGTGTAATTTTGGCCGATTAGGGATACGATAAGGTGACCTTGGGCACAAGGCCCAGGTCACCCAAAGGGCAGCAAGTTAGGCGGGCGCTAGGCCCGTGGGCGAAGTCAGGCCTCCGGCTTGTGTGCAGTTAGGGGGCGCTAGGCCCAGTGAATCAGTGTTTCCCCGAGGTGAGTACAGGTGGCCCTGGGCGCTAGGCCCAGGCCACCCTGAGGTGTTAAGTAGGCAGGCCCGCTCGGCCTGAGCCCCTAAGGAGAGAGTACGGTAGGTGGGTGAGCTGTGCGGCCCCCACTACTGGGTGTTCTGAGTCGGGTAGATAAAGGGACCGTACCGTCGCTTGCATTGTGTATCGTGATGTATGTTACCGTGCGGGGCGATGTGTGAGCTCGTTAAGTGTGTTAGTTTTGTTGCACCACACCCACAGAGCTAGTTTGAGGGCTCTGCCGTTGTAGTTAGTATAGGGTGTGACACTAGGTTAGAGTTAGGCCCTGCACGGCTGTTTGCTTGTTTGTTTATCTCCTTACAGGGACCTGTAAGAGAAGAAGACGTTCGCAGTGCGAAACTGACGGTGAGTAACATCTGTGTGCGTTTGTCCCTCGTCTGTCCCCGAGCGCCGGAATCGGGATTGCTCACGGACGTGAGAATCCTTTTCATCACACTACGTGCGAGAGCGCGAGTGTGTGAAATCTGGGTGGCTGAGGCTTCGTGCCGGTGATGACCATTCACCCAACCGGTGAAGGTCACGGTCACCCCTGGGGTATCCCCTGTTCCAGAGGAAGAAGGGTCGATACCCCCTTTAAGGTATATTATTCTCTCCTCAGCTCGGTCGTCGGTCAGCTCCGAGAGGGAATCGCCGTGTCCGGATCCGACTGAAGATTTCCAGGTCCGTTGAAGGTTCCGGTACCTGAAGGTGAGAGAGAGCGGCGCCTGGTGAGTACCGAGTCTACACCTGCACGGCAGCAGGCACCACCACACAGCAGCCGCACCTCTCACAAGTGCATGGTGGGAAGAATTGAATAGAAATATTATTAGTACAGTAGTAGTATTCGTATGTTCACAACATGTGACAACAATGCTTAACAAAGTGTTTCTCAAAATCTGGTGTTTAAGATACAGCCTACAGTACAGTACAGAATACTGTAGATTTCTGAAATTGAGAACTGTTAGGCAGGGGCGAAGTAGAACTTTGAGGGCCCCATAGCAAAACCTTGAAAGCCCACCCTGCTGGTGTCAATACCAAATCCCATACAGAAGCAGGAGAGAAAGAGGAACAGGAATGAGAGGGAGGGATTGAGAAGGGGCAGGGGGAGGGAGAGAGAGAGAGGGTTTCATGTAATAAAAGATGCAGGAGCGAGAGAGATGGTCTCATGGAGAAAGATGAGAGGGGGAGAGAGAGAGTAACATGGGAAGAGAGGGAGGGGGTGTGAGAGAGATACAGTTTCAGGGGAAATAGAGAGGGTGGGAGAGAGATATAGTTTCAGGGGAGAGAGATGCAGTTTCATGGTGAGAGACAATGTCAGGCAGAGAGATACCAAAGCCTGTTGTCCTGTACACAGTAAGTATCACAAGATTACCTTCTTCGACACAGTTCTTCCTCCTTCTCAGACCCAACAAACTGCATTTTGCTCAGTGTACAGTAGTTCAGTGCATGGTGGGAAGAAGATAATAGAAATATTATTAGTACAGTAGTAGTATTTGTATGTTCACAACATGTCACAACAATGCTTAACAAAGTGTTTCTCAAAATCTGGTGTTTAAGAACAGCCTACAGTACAGTACAGAATACTGTAGATCTCTAAAATTGAGAACTGTTAGGCAGGGGCAAAAGTAGAACTTTGAGGGCCCCATAGCAAAACCTTGAATGCCCACCCTGCTGGTGTCAGTACCAAATCCCATACAGAAGCAGGAGAGAAAGAGGAACAAGAATGAGAGGGAGGGATTGAGAAGGAGCAGGGAGAGAGAGAGGGTTTTTATGTAATTAAAGAGACAGGAGCAAGAGTGATGGTATCGTGGAGAAAGATGAGAGGGGGAGAGAGAGAGTAACATGGGGAGAGAGAGAAAGGGCGTGGGAGAGAGATACAGTTTCAGGGGAAAGAGAGAGAGGGTGGGAGAGAGATACAGTTTCAGGGGAGAGGCGATGTCTGGTAGAGAGATACCAAAGACTATTGTCCTGTACACAGTAAATATCACAAACTTACCTTCTTCAACGCAGTTCTTCCTCCTTCTCAGACCCTTCTCAGTTAAGTACTGTACGGACTGCTGAGAGATGGATATTTAAGGTACTGCAGGGAGGAATAAAACGTATGTGATGTCGACACTGAAGGGAGCGAGATGTGTTGTGAGGTGGACAGTGGAGGGCACATTGAGTCAAGTGAGAGGTAATGGAGGCACTGGAGAAGCTACATAGCAGTGGCATGAGCATTTGTTCAATGACTACAGGCAAGAGTCTCCAGATGGTTTATGTAATTATTACACTGGGCAGGTGTCAGTACTTCTTCCCAAAACTATTTTATCCCAGCCAAAAGTTCTTGTTTATTTTTTGGTTTCACATCACACCTGATGAACCTCTTCAATTGTGCCCAGACCATTTCTATAGGATTCATGTCCAGTGATCTATAGTATAGTACATAAAAATAAATTATTAACATACTGTACAGTACAGTACAGTACAGTAATTCAATCAATACAAAGTCAACTATAATAAATGCATATTTAGTCCATAATTAGTTAATACTGTTACTGTACATTAGAATAATACTCACTCTGGTGGTGTGCGTTGCCAATTTATCCCTCTCTCTTCCATGAATTTTGCAGAAGCAGAGTGTTTAGGGTCATTATCTTGGTCTATTGATTAATATTCTGTGTCCATATGGATAGTATTGTCTGATAAATGGCACCAAACACTTATCTACTATTTTTCTTGGAAATAGATCTTATCCATAATCCCTACAAAGATAAGACATTTTTGTCATTAACAACAGAGCCGTAACTGGGTGGGGCTAAGGGGTCATGTGCCCCGGGTGCCGGATTGAGGGGGCGCGGCCAAGGACCTCTACCCGGCTCCCTTAGTCAGCTACTTCTCCACCCCCACCCGCTGCGATCATATTCCGCAGCCAGGTCCAGTTCTACCAATAGACAAGGTAGCGCGCCTGCCAGCACCCGACAAACAGGAGAGCGGACACCAAGGGATTAGAGCCGGTAATTATGACACAAGCAGGTGGGTGGGAGTATGATTACCCAGAACTCCACCCCCTCTTGCACCAATTCATTGCCAGTGCCGCCTGTGCCATACACGGGCCGTGATCGGGCTTGCGGGGCTGATATGGAGTGAACATGGACACACAGCCAGAGCGCAGAATTTAATATTAAAGCCCCGGTAATAGGAAGTGCCCAGCGCTGCCATCCAGCCACCGCCTCCAGCAGCAGTGTGCCCGGGTGCCATTAATTTAAGTGCATATAGCCCATAAAATGAAATGCAGCAGTCACGGGTCCATATGTAAGCAGTATGCATTGCAGCAGGTTTTCCTGGCTTGTCAACGTTTCATTTATTCATGTTAATTTTGTCAGGACACAACGTAATGTACAGTATATGAATAAATTATACGTTGACAGGAAAACCTGCTGCATTCTTCTTACATTATTTAGGACCCGTGAGTGCAGCACCTCGTTTGATAGAATATATATATACTAGGTGATTCATCGCACCCTACGGGCGCTCTTCACACCGTCGTTAGGGACTACGCCCCGTTAACCTTGGCACGCCTCTGAACATACGCAGGGCGGTAGATAACAGAATCAGAAACGCAGGGCAGTATAGAGGACATACAGAAATGGTGTCCAGTTGAGATAAGATAGAGATGCGTAGGGGGGGAGAAAGGGAATGTGCAGAAACGCTGTGCGATGGGTAAAGGATAGGGAGAGTCAGGGTGGTAGGGAGAGGATAAAGAGAGGCAAGGGGTTAGAGAGAAAATACCGTTGCAAGAGGCTACGACCCGTTATCCCCTGCACGGGCTTCAGCTGTGCTATAATTGTTTTTAGATGGAGTATTACCTGATTTTTTTTTTTATGGCAGTGGGTAAATATTGTAAGGGGGCGTAGGCCTTTGTGAGGGTGTGCAGAGTGGCCGCAGGGCACAATGAATAACATAGCGTAGAGTGTAGTATATATTGCTAGTGTCTGCATTATGAAGTACCAGATGAGTAACAGCAATGCACTGTAGATAAGATACCAAGGTGCTGTGGCCACAGGTAGCAGAGCCGCTTATACACTCAATACCCACAGGTAGCAGAACCTCTTATACACACAATACCCACAGGTAGCAGCGCAGCTTATACACACAGCGCCCACAGGTAGCAGCACAGCTTATACACACAGTGGCCACAGGTATCAGAGCCACGTATCCACACAGTGGCCAGAGGTAGCAGGGCAGCTTATACACACAATACCCAATGGTAGCAGAGCCGCTTATACACACAGCGCCCACAGGTAGCAGAACCGCTTATACACACAATGGCCACAGGTAGCAGAGCCGCTTATACACACAGTGCCCACAGGGGGCAGAGGCGCTTATACACACAGTGCCCACAGATAGCAGAGCCGCTTATACACACAATACCCACAGGTAGCAGAGCCGCTTATACACACAATGGCCACAGGTAGCAGAGCCGCTTATACACACAATACCCACAGGTAGCAGAGGCGCTTATACACACAGTGGCCACAGGTAGCAGAGCCGCTTATACACACAATGCCCACAGGTAGCAGAGCCGCTTATACACACAATACCCACAGGTAGCAGAACCGCTTATACACACAATACCCACAGGTAGCAGAGCCGCTTATACACACATTACCCACAGGTAGCAGAACCGCTTATACACACAATACCCACAGGGGGCAGAGGCGCTTATACACACAGTGCCCACATGTAGCAGAGGGGCTTATACACACAATGGGCACAGGTAGCAGAGCCACATGTACACACATTACCCACAGGTAGCAGAACCGCTTATACACACAATACCCACAGGGGGCAGAGACGCTTATACACACAGTGCCCACAGCTAGCAGAGCCGCTTATACACACAATACTCCCAGGTAGCAGAGGCGCTTATACACAGTGCCCACAGGTAGCAGAGGTGCTTATACACACAATGGGCACAGGTAGCAGAGCCACGTGTACACACAATACCCACAGGTAGCAGAGCGGCGTATACACACAATACCCACAGGTAGCAAAGCCGCTTATACACACAGTGCCCACAGGTAGCAGAGCCGCTTATACACACAGTGTGCACAGGTAGCAGCGCCACTTATACACAATGGGCACAGGTAGTAGTGTTGCTTATACACATAATGGCCACAGTATTAGTGTTTCTAATTAATCCAATGTCCATTGGTAGCAACTATACTCACAAAAGTTTGGGGGGTTTGGAAAGGGGGTGGGTTCAGTGAGGTTCCTATCCGTGCGGCTGATCAGCCCGATTCAGGGAATCACTTGTAGCGGCTGTGGATGGTGTCCGAGGTGCTACGTGTGGTGGAGGGGTGGGTGTGGGAGGGGGTCCAGAGGTGTTGTGGGTGGCGGAGTGGTGGGTGCAGGGGCACGGATGGCGTAAAGGGTGCAGAGGTGCTGTGGGTGGGGGAGGGGGAGGTGTAGAGGGGGCGCGGATGGGGAGTGTAGTTGCTGTTGGTGGGGGAGGGGTGGGTGCGGGGGACTGTGGATGAAGGAGGGGGTATGGAGGTGATGTGTGTGCGGGAGGGGCGATGTAGGGGTGTGCGTTTGGAGGTGCAGGGGGGGTGAGCTTAGGTGATGGGTTTCAGAAGTGCTGTGGGTGGGGGAGGTGTGGGATGGCACGGATGGGGGATGTAGATGTTGTGGATGGGGGAGGGGTGGATGCGGGGGAGCTGTGGATGGGGGAGGGAGTCCGGAGGTGGTTCGGGTGGTGGTCCAGAGGTGTTGCGGGTGGGGGAGGGGCAGGTGTGGGAGGTCCACAGATGTGGAGGGTGTCTCTAGATAATGCGGGCGGGTAGGTGCTGTGGTTGTGGGAGTGGCGGGGGTGTTGCCGGTGGGGTACATGATCTGGATGGGGTAGGTGATGTGGATGTGCTGTAGCCAGGGGAGGGGCGGGTGCGGGGATGGCACGGATGGGGGAGGGGTCCGTGGGCGCTGTGGATGAGTGAGGGGTGGGTGCGGGGTTACGGCGGTTGTGGTGGGCCAGGTGTGCTGCTGCGGTGGTTGGGGGAGGGTGCTAGTGCAGGGATACCGCAGTTGGGGTAGGGCGGTTGGTACAGCTGCGGCGGGTAGGGGAGGGGCAGGGGAGGAGGTGCGGCGGTGGGGAAGGGGCGGGTGTGAGGATGCTGCGGGTGGGGTGCCAGGGGTGGGGGGGGGCGTGAGGGGGTGTGGATGGGGTCTGTAGATGCTGCTGGTGGTGGAGGGGCAGGTGCAGGAAGCTGTGGATGAAGGAGGGGGCCTGGAGGTGCTGTGTGTGGGGAGGGGCGATGTAGGGGGAGGTGGGGTTGCAGAGGGGGAGGTTGGGTGATGGTTTGTAGAAGTGCTGGGGGTGGGGGAGGTGTCTGTAGATGATGGGGGTGGGGGAGGGGCCGGAGGTGCTGTGGGTGGGGGAGTGGTGGCTGTGGGGGTGTGGTGGTGGTCCGGATGTGCCGCGGGCAGGGGAGAGGCGGGTGCGGGGATGGGGCGGATGGGGGAGGGGATCAGAGGGCGCTGTCGGTGGGTGAGGGGCTGGTGCGGGGTTAACGCAGTTGGGGAGGGCCGGCTGTGGTGGTGGAGGGGGCCATTTGGTGGGGTGGTGCGGTTGGGTGGGAGGTGGGTGTGAGGGTGCCACGGTTGCGGGGGCGGGTGGTGCTGCAGGGAGGGGAGGGGTGGGGGTGCGGGAGCAGGGGTCCTGTGCGTAGGGGAGGGGCGGGGTGCCATGGGTGGAGGGTTGGGAGCAGGGGTGATATGGGTGTGGGAGGGGTTGTGGGAGAAGCTGGTGTGGGAGTGCCGTGGGTGAGGGAGGGGGGGCTGCGGGTGGGAGTGTGGTGCCATGGGTGTGGGGACAGGTGCGGGGGGCAGGGACGGGTGCAGTAGTGCTGCGGTTGGGGTGTGGGAAGCGGCTGCAGGGGTTTCCGAGGGTTGGCGCGGGTGGGGGAGGGGGTGCGGGAGCAGGGGTGTTGCGGATGGGGGAGGGGCGGGTGCAGGAGGGGCAGATGCGGTGGTGGTGCGGGTGGGGTGGAGGGGTGTAGCGGGGGAGAGGTGGGTATGGGGGTGGAGTGGGGGAGGGGAGGGTGTGCCGCGGGTGGGGGAGGGGGCAGTTTGCCGGGGTGGTGCGGTTGGGGGTGGGTGGGTGTGAGGGTGCTATGGTTGCAGGGGCGGGTGGGTGGTGCTGCAGGTAGGGGAGGGGTTTGGGTGCGGGAGCAGGGGTGCTGTGCGTAGTGGAGGGTCGGGGCGCCATGGGTGGGGAGTTGGGAGCAGGGGTGATGTGGGTTTGGGAGGGTTGGGGGGGGCTGTGGGAGAAGCTGGTGTGGGAGTGCCGTGGGTAGGGGAGGGGGTGGGTTCTGGGCGTGGGGGCGTTGTGCCATGGGTGGGGGACAGGTGTGGGGGGGCAGTGGCGGGTGCAGTGGTGATGTGGATGGGGGGTGGAAGGCGGCTGCGGGGGTTCCGAGGGTTGGGGGTGTGGCGTGGGTGGGGGAGGGGGTGCAGGAGCAGGGGTGTTGCGGATGGGGGAGGGGTGGGTGCAGGAGGGTCAGATGCGGTGGTGGTGCGGGTGGAGTGGAGGATGCAGGGGTGTAGCGGGGGGAGAGGTGGGTATGGTGGTGGAGTGGGGGGGTGCCACGGGTGGGGGAGGGGGCGGGTTGCCGGTTTGGTGCATTTGGGGGGGGGGGGGGGTTTGAGGGTGTCACGGTTGCAGGGGCGGGTGCTACAGGTAGGAGGGGTGGGGGTGCGGGAGCAGGGGTGCTGTGCGTAGGAGAGGGGCTGGGGTGCCATCGGTGGGGGGTTGGGAGCAGGGGTGATGTGGGTGTGGGAGGGCTGTGGGAGAAGCTGGTGTGGGAGTGCCGTGGATGGGGGAGGGGGGGGTGCTGGGGGTGGGGGCGTGGTGCCATGGGTGGGGGGACAGGTGCGGAGGGGGGGCAGGGGCTGGAGCAGTGGTGGTGCAGTTGGGTGGTGGGAGGCAGCTGCTGGGGTTCCGAGGGATGGGGCGGTGGTGCGGGTGGGGGAGGGGTAGGTGCAGGAGGGGCAGATGCGGTGGTGGTGCGGGTTGGGTGAAGAGTGCAGCGGGGGGGAGAGGTGGGTATGGGGGAGGGGCAGGGTTGCAGTGGGTGGGGGAGGGGCGGGGGGTGCTGCAGGTGTGGGAGCTACGGGTGGGGGGCGTGAGTGCCGCGGGTGGGAGCGGATGTGGGGGATGCGTTGGGTGCCGCAGGGGGGGGCAGCGGGTGTTGGTGCTGTGGGTGGGGGAGGGGGCAGAGTGCCACGGGTGGTGCGGGTGTTGGTGCTGCGGGTGGGGGAGGGGGTGGAGTACCACGGGTGGTGGGTGGATGCGGTGGGTACCGCGGGTAGGTGGCGCGGGTGTTGGTGCTGCGGGTGGGGGAGAGGGTGGGAGTGCCGCGGGTGGGGGGCGAATGCGGTTGGTTTCCGCGGGTGTTGGTGCTACGGGTGGGGGAGGGGGCGGGAGTTCCGTGGGTGGGTGGCGCGGGTGTTTGTGCTCTGGGTGGGGGAGGGGACGGGAGTGCCGCGGGTGGTGGGTGGATGCGGCGGGTGTTTGTGCTACGGGTGGAAGAGGGGGCGGGAGCAGTGGCGCCACAAAGTGGGTGCGGGGGGTGCGGGCCGCACCCGGGTGTTACCCTCTGAGGGGTGACACCAAAGTGCCGGCTCCTGTCACAGTGCAGAAGCCAGCACTGCAGATTCAGCAGTGTCCGGGTGAAGGCCATATCCCCCGACCCACAATGTGCCAAAAACGGGGGGTCGGGACGCGAAGCCATGCCCCCTTCTGCGAAGCCACGCCCCCTTTTCACCCGCAACCGCACCGGGTCTTATAAAAGTAAGTGACGGGTGGATGCAGCGGATGTTGGTGCTGCGGGAGGGGGAGAGGGCGGGAGTGCCGCGGGTGGGGGGGCAGATGCGGGTGGTTGCCGCGGGTGGGAGGAGGGGGGGGGGGGGGCGAGTGCGGCTGCGAGTGCTCAGCATGTCCCCCTGATTCAGCGGCAGCCGCAAGACTGTGAGGCGGGTAGTGTGAGTTCCGCTCACAGTCAGCGGCTGCGATGTCACCAGGGGCAGGGAGTGTACGGGGAGAAGGGAGACAGGGGACTGGGCGGAGATGGGGAGGGGACTGGGCGGAGAGAGGGAGGGGACTGTTCCTGCCCAGATCTGTGCCTGTGACTCCGCCCAGCGTTACGGCCAGGCACAGAATCACAGAGTTGGGCTAATATATAGGAGATATGTTAATGAGGGGTACTACAGTGAATTGTAATGAGAATAAGGGTGCACTACTGTGTGGTCTAGTTTGGAATGTATTTTTATATTTCTCTGACGTCCTAGTGGATGCTGGGAACTCCGTAAGGACCATGGGGAATAGACGGGCTCCGCAGGAGACTGGGCACTCTAAAAGAAAGATTAGGTACTATCTGGTGTGCACTGGCTCCTCCCTCTATGCCCCTCCTCCAGACCTCAGTTAGATTTCTGTGCCCGGCCCGAGCTGGATGCACACTAGGGGCTCTCCTGAGCTTCTAGAAAGAAAGT
The DNA here is from genome assembly GCF_028390025.1 of Pseudophryne corroboree. Lineage (NCBI taxonomy): Eukaryota > Metazoa > Chordata > Amphibia > Anura > Myobatrachidae > Pseudophryne > Pseudophryne corroboree. Next base: position 636,108,923 of record NC_086447.1, on the reverse strand, counting down.
TTAAAATTAGGTTTTTTATTTTACAGTGAGACCTGCTGGCAACAGGCTCACTGCAACGAGGGACTAAGGGGAGAAGAAGCGAACCTACCTGCTTGCAGCTAGCTTGGGCTTCTTAGGCTACTGGACACCATTAGCTCCAGAGGGATCGACCGCAGGACCCGTCCTTGGTGTTCGTTCCCGGTGCCGCGCCGCCGTCCTCCTTACAGAGCCAAAAGTATGAAGATGGTCCGGAAAATCGGCGGCAGAAGACTTCAGTCTTCACCAAGGTAGCGCACAGCACTGCAGCTGTGCGCCATTGCTCCTCATGCACACTTCACACTCCGGTCACTGAGGGTGCAGGGCGCTGGGGGGGGGGGCGCCCTGAGCAGCAATAAAAACACCTTGGCTGGCAAAATAATCACAATATATAGCCCCAGAGGCTATATATGTGATAATTACCCCTGCCAGAATCCATAAAAAAGCAGGAGAAAAGTCTGCGAAAAAGGGGCGGAGCTATCTCCCTCGGCACACTGGCGCCATTTTCTCTTCACAGTGTAGCTGGAAGACAGCTCCCCAGGCTCTCCCCTGTAGTTTTCAGGCTCAAAGGGTTAAAAAGAGAGGGGGGGCACTAAATTTAGGCGCAATATTGTTTATACAAGCAGCTATAGGGGAAAATTCACTCAGTGATAGTGTTTATCCCTACAGTATATAGCGCTCTGGTGTGTGCTGGCATACTCTCTCTCTGTCTCCCCAAAGGGCTGTGTGGGGTCCTGTCTTCAGTCAGAGCATTCCCTGTGTGTGTGCGGTGTGTCGGTACGGCTGTGTCGACATGTTTGATGAGGAGGCTTATGTGGAGGCGGAGCAGATGCTGAAAATGGGATGTCGCCCCCTGTGGGCCGACACCAGAGTGGATGGATAGGTGGAAGGTATTAACCGACAGTGTCAACTCCTTACATAAAAGGCTGGATGACGTAACAGCTATGGGACAGCCGGCTTCTCAGCCCGCGCCTGCCCAGGCGTCTCAAAGGCCATCAGGGGCTCAAAAACGCCCGCTCCCTCAGATGGCAGACACAGATGTCGACACGGAGTCTGACTCCAGTGTCGACGAGGTTGAGACATATACACAATCCACTAGGAACATCCGTTACATGATCTCGGCAATAAAAAATGTGTTACACATTTCTGACATTAACCCAAGTACCACTAAAAAAGGGTTTTATGTGTGGGGAGAAAAAGCAGGCGGTGTTTTGTTCCCCCATCAAATGAGTGAATGAAGTGTGAAATAGCGTGGGTTCCCCCGATAAGAAACTGGTAATTTCTAAAAATTTACTGATGGCGTACCCTTTCCCGCCAGAGGATAAGTTACGCTGGGTGATATCCCCTAGGGTGGATAAAGCGCTCACACGTTTGTCAAAAAAGGTGGCACTGCCGTCTTAGGATACGGCCACTTTGAAGGTACCTGCTGATAAATAGCAGGAGGCTATCCTGAAGTCTGTATTTACACACTCAGGTTCTAGACTGAGACCTGCAGATAGTGCTGCTGCAGCGTGGTCTGTAACCCTTTCAAACAATAAGACGTCGTCTTATATATGAGGGATGCACAGAGGGATATTTTGTGGGCTGGCATCCAGAATTATTGCAATGTCCATTCTGTCAGGAGGGTATTAGAGACCCGACACTGGACAGGTGATGCTGACTTTAAAAGGCACATAGAGCCTTATAAGGGTGAGGAATTGTTTGGGGATGGTCTCTGGGACCTCGTATCCACAGCAACAGCTGGGATGAAATTTTTTTACCTCAGGTTTCCTCACAGCCTAAGAAAAGCACTGTATTATCAGGTACAGTCCTTTCGGCTTCAGAAAAGCAAGCGGGTCAAAGGAAAAAGCTGCACCAGTCAGCCAGTTCCCAGAATCAAAATTCTTCCCCCGCTTCCTCTGAGTCCACCGCATGACGCGGGGGCTCCACAGGCATAGCCAGGTACGGTGGGGGGCCGCCTCAAAAATGTAATCGATCAGTGGGCTCGCTCACAGGTGGATCCCTGGATCCTTCAAGTAGTATCTCAGGGGTACAAGCTGGAATTCGAGGCGTCTCCCCCCCCCGCCGTTTCCTCAAATCTGCCTTGCCGACAACTCCCTCAGGCAGGGAGGCTGTGCTAGAGGCAATTCACAAGCTGTATTCCCAGCAGGTGATAGTCAAGGTGCCCCTACTTCAACAAGGACGGGGTTACTATTCCACACTGGTTGTGGTACCGAAACCGGACGGTTCGGTGAGACCCATTTTAAATTTGAAATCCTTGAACACATACATTAAAAAATTCAAGTTCAAGATGGAATCGCTCAGGGCGGTTATTACAAGCCTGGAGGAGGGGGATTACATGGTATCCCTGGACATCAAGGATGCTTACCTACATGTCCCCATTTACCATCCTCATCAGGAGTACCTCAGATTTGTGGTACAGGATTGCCATTACCAATTCCAAACACTGCCGTTTGGACCGTCCACGGCACCGAGGGTCTTTACCAAGGTAATGGCAGAAATGATGATACTCCTTCGAAAAAAAGGGAGTTTTTAATTATCCCGTACTTGGACGATCTCCTTATAAAGGCAAGGTCCAAGGAGCAGTTGTTGGTCGGAGTAGCACTATCTCGGGAAGTGCTACATCAGCACGGATGGATTCTATACGTTCCAAAGTCACAGCTGGTTCCTACCACACGCCTACTGTTCCTGGGGATGGTTCTGGACACAGAACAGAAAAAAGTGTTTCTCCTGCAGGAGAAAGCCAAGGAGCTGTCATCTCTAGTCAGAGACCTCCTGAAACCAAAACAGGTATCGGTGCATCACTGCACACGAGTCCTGGGAAAAATGGTAGCTTCTTACGAAGCAAAATTCCATTCGGCAGGTTCCATACAAGAACCTTTTAGTGGGACCTCTTGAACAAGTGGTCGGGATCGCATCTTCAGATGCATCGGCTGATAACCCTGTCTCCAAGGACCAGGGTATCTCTACTGTGGTGGCTGCAGAGTGCTCATCTTCAAGAGGGCCGCAGATTCGGCATACAGGACTGGGTCCTGGTAACCACGGATGCCAGCCTTCGAGGCTGGGGGGGCAGTCACACAGGGAAGAAACTTCCAAGGACTTTGGTCAAGTCAGGAGTCGTCCCTACACATAAATATTCTGGAACTAAGGGCCATTTACAATGCCCTAAGTCAGGCAAAAACCCTGCTTCAAAACCAGCCGGTACTGATACAGTCAGACAACATCACGGCAGTCGCCCATGTAAACCGACAGGGCGGCACAAGAAGCAGGATGGCGATGGCAGAAGCCACAAGGATTCTACGATGGGCGGAAAATCACGTCTTAGCACTGTCAGCAGTGTTCATTCCGGGAGTGGACAACTGGGAAGCAGACTTCCTCAGAAGACACGACCGACACCCGGGAGAGTGGGGACTTCATCCAGAAGTCTTCCAACTGTTGGTAAACCGTTGGGAAAGGCCACAGGTGGACATGATGGCGTCCCGCCTAAACAAAAAACTAGATATTGCGCCAGGTCAAGGGACCCTCAGGCAATAGCTGTGGACGCTCTAGTGACACCGTGGGTGTACCAGTCGGTTATGTATTCCCTCCTCTGCCTCTCATACCAAAGGTACTGAGAATAATAAGAAAACGAGGAGGAAGAACGATACTCGTGGTTCCGGATGGGCCAAGAAGAGCTTGGTACCCAGAACTTACAGAAATAATATCAGAGGACCCATGGCCTCTACCGCTCAGACAGGATCTGCTACAGCAGGGGCCCTGTCTGTTCCAAGACTTACCGCGGCTGCGTTGGACGGCATGGCGGTTGAATTCCGGATCCTAAAGCAAAAGGGCATTCCGGAGGAAGTCATTCCTACGCTGATAAAAGCCAGGAAAGAAGTAACCGCAAACCATTATCACCGTATTTGGCGAAAATATGTTGCGTGGTGTGAGGCCAGGAAGGCCCCAACAGAGGAATTTCAGCTGGGTCGTTTTCTGCACTTCCTACAGTCGGGAGTGACTATGGGCCTCCATTAAGGTCCAGATTTCGGCTCTGTCGATTTTCTTCCAGAAAGAACTGGCTTCACTGCCTGAAGTTCAGACTTTTGTAAAGGGAGTGCTACATATTCAGCCCCCTTTTGTGCCTCCTGTGGCACCGTGGGATCTCAACGTGGTGTTGAGTTTCCTGAAATCACATTGGTTTGAGCCACTTAAAACTGTGGATTTGAAATATCTCACGTGGAAAGTGGTCATGTTATTGGCCTTGGCTTCGGCCAGGCGTGTGTCAGAATTGGCGGCTTTGTCATGTAAAAGCCCTTATCTGATTTTCCATATGGATAGGGCAGAATTGAGGACTCGTCCCCAGTTTCTCCCTAAGGTGGTATCAGCTTTTCACTTGAACCAACCTATTGTAGTGCCTGCGGCTACTAGGGACTTGGAAGATTCCAAGTTACTGGACGTAGTCAGGGCCTTAAAAATTTATATTTCCAGGACGGCTGGAGTCAGGAAAACTGACTCGTTTTTTTATCCTGTAGGCACCCAACAAAATAGGTGCTCCTGCTTCTAAGCAGACTATTGCTCGCTGAATTTGTAGCACAATTCAGCTGGAGCATTCTGCGGCTGGATTGCCGCATCCTAAATCAGTAACAGCCCACTCCACGAGGAAAGTGGGCTCATCTTGGGCGGCTGCCCGAGGGGTCTCGGCTTTACAACTTTGCCGAGCTGCAACTTGGTCAGGGGCAAACACGTTTGCTAAATTCTACAAATTTGATACCCTGGCTGAGGAGGACCTTGAGTTCTCTCATTCGGTGCTGCAGAGTCATCCGCACTACCCGCCCGTTTGGGAGCTTTGGTATAATCCCCATGGTCCTTACGGAGTTCCCAGCATCCACTAGGACGTCAGAGAAAATAAGATTTTACTCACCGGTAAATCTATTTCTCGTAGTCCGTAGTGGATGCTGGGCGCCCATCCCAAGTGCGGATTGTCTGCAATACTTGTATATAGTTATTGCCTAACTAAAGGGTTATTGTTGAGCCATCTGTTGAGAGGCTCAGTTATATTTCATACTGTTAACTGGGTATAGTATCACGAGTTATACAGTGTGATTGGTGTGGCTGGTATGAGTCTTACCCGGGATTCAAAATCCTTCCTTATTGTGTCAGCTCTTCCGGGCACAGTATCCTAACTGAGGTCTAGAGGAGGGGCATAGAGGGAGGAGCCAGTGCACACCAGATAGTACCTAATCTCTCTTTTAGAGTGCCCAGTCTCCTGCGGAGCCCGTCTATTCCCCATGGTCCTTACGGAGTTCCCAGCATCCACTACGGACTACGAGAAATAGATTTACCGGTGAGTAAAATCTTATTTTTGTATTTTTATTTATTTAATTTAATTTATATATATATATATATATATATATATATATATATATATATATATCAATTATTTTATTTATTTTTTTATTTTTTTATTTTTATGTGTTTTTTTGTTTTTAATTTGTTTTTGTTGTGTTTTTTTGTTTTTGTTTTCTTTTCTTTCTTTTTTTTTTTTTTGGGGGGGGGGGGGCTAAATTATTGCCTTGCCCCGGGTGCCGAAAATCCTAGTTTCGGCCCTGTTAACAAGTACACATTTCAGTATTGTACAGTATACTGTAATTTACAATACAGGAATGAAAAAATATTATTTGTTCTGCATTGTTTAGAACTAACACTGTACAGTACCTTCAAAAACGCACATAGGTCCAGCACCCATGTGAGATATACCTCCCCATACGTGGACCTTTAATGGAAATTTTGCACGTGGTTTCAATTAGATAAAGTTACATTTGCGGAAGAACGTTCTTGAGAACCTCTCTATAGAAACAGAAGTTTCATCTGTGAAAATTACATCATTAAATTTTTCACCACTGTCAATCCACCATTGTGCTTGTTCAACTTGCTTTTCTTTATTAGCATCTCTTATCATGGGATTTATCCTGTGCAAAGAAAAATGTGGACAATGCAGTCACTCAGTGTATTGTTAAAGACTTACAGTATTACTAAATAAATTAGGGTTGCTGACAGCTGTACAGTATTTTACAGTACCTTGTCTGACCAAAACTCCATCCCATTTCTCTCCACATTCGTTTGATACTGGAACATGAAATATCCAGATTATATTCTAAATGAAGAATGCATCTTATTTGTCCAGCAGTACGCTCATCATCCGCACAAGTTAATTCTTCAACAATCTTTATGACTCTCCTACAGTAATACACAGACAAAAATGATTGTCCAGTATATAGTAATTATAGAATCTGTTGAGATTGCAATGCCAAGTACAGTACTACAGTACACTATACTGTATACTGGATACAGTATTAATCTACAGTAAATAACATCTACTGCAGAGACATGCAGTGAGGGGAGGCAGTGCCTCCCCTGTGATTAATGATTAAAATAATACAAAGATACTGTACTTACTGTATGATACATATTCTACTGTATGTCATGCAGTAAGTACCGTATCTTCTTTATTGTACAGTATTCTAATAATTTTAGTACATTAGATTAGTTTGGTGAGGCACCAATAGCAGTGCCTCCTGTAGACAATGGGAACGGGGATAGAGTGGGGGGTGGGGCAAAGCAGTGAGCTTTAAAAGCCCATTGAAAAAAATTAAGAAAGTAGAACTAGTATAAGTGCCTCGTTGACAGGGATGGGCTTTCAGCATGATTGGACAGCGTATCTAGTGTTGGATCCGCTGGTCCAATCACCCATATGAGGCGTCGGGACAAGGGAACTGCCAATACTTAGATTAAACTCTTCTCCCTAGTTCATTCCCCCTGACTCTTTGCCTGCTGCTTGTGATGGGAGCATCCCATGCCCGGCGATTATCCCTGTGTCCCCACAGCAGGCCGCACTGGGGAGTGGGAAGAGCAGCCCTCCACGGGGTCATTACATGTACTGTAACTTGCACTACAGGAACAGTACATGTAAATGGCACTACTGGAACAGTACATGTAACTGACACTATAGGAGGCATTACGTGTAACTGGCACTACAGGGGGTCATTACGTGTAACTGACACTACACAAGGCATTTTGTGTAACTGGCACTACAGGAAGTGTTACATGTAACTGGCACTAAAGGAGGCATTACGTGTAACTGGCACAATACTGGTGGCATTACGTTGTATTATCACCATAATACGGTATACTGCATATATTTATAATTTAATAACATAAAACTGTATACTGTATAGTTGCGAGGCCACGCCCACTTTGCTAGGACCGAATGCACCTTTGACGCACACATTGGGGAAAGGGGAGGGCGCTTCAAAAGATCTCGCTCAGAGTGCTAGTAGGCCTGGAGCTTTCTGGGTACTTTGGGGTCTGTCCTTTAATCACAGTATACTTTATACACTATGGCTGCAGTAGCAGCCCACACCCATATACTCTAATGTACTGTATTGTATTAGCTGTTCCTAAAAAGTGAGCTGAGGTTTGCGTTCTTGTACTGCTGGGGATGTACTGGAGAAGCCAGTGCCTCCCCAGCCATTGCCCTCCCCACACGTCACTGATCTACTGTTCAACAAATCTGTAAAGTACAGTACTGTATGTACAGTCTTCTACTGTACTGACCATGTGCATTTAGAAGGAGTTCTATATCTGCGGCGCATCCGCATAAAAGCACGATTGTGCACAGTCTGTAAATGAACTACAATACCGCTTTCTTTCAGCCAAGTCTGGATCTGTCGTGTTGTCTTGTTTTCTTTTTTTTCATCTTAGCAATTATCTGGCTCATAGATTTGCTGATTTTTACCAGCATGTTTCACGGCAGGAACTATGGAGACAAGATACTGTACTGTAAATACTGACCTGTACTGTAATTTTTTGCACTCCATTACATAAAGTTTTGTACAATATACAGTACAGTACAGAACTGTGTACAGTATTATGGCTATTAAAACAATTCAATTGCCCCTCATTACGTCTGCAAATCGGTGTTGCAGTTTCTTGCACACAGCGCTAAAATGTCTAGTTGCGGCACTGCAAGTACTGCACATACAGTAGATGTGCATCTATAGACATGGCTGGTGTACAAGGTAGGAATACACGGACATACAATAGCAGTGCGGGGCTTAGCTACTGTAACAGGAGAAAAGACAGGCTTGGTCGGGGACAAAGCAGACATTTTGTCCTCCTACGAGCCTGCACATGGCTTGCTGTTTAGGACCTGCTAGGGTGTACGACAAATGACAGGTCGACACATGAAAAGGTTGACGTGTTTTTTTTTTTTTAAATTAGATTTGTAACTTTTTCATACTTTAAAATCCACATGGACTACAATTGGGAATAGTAACCTGTGCTGAGCGCAGTGGCAGCGGAGCGAGGCACCTTGCCCACAGCATTGCGAGTGAAGTGAGCCATGCAAGGGGACGCGGTACACTGATTGGGGTTCCTGGTCTTGTTATGGAAAAAATTACACCAAAAACAGTTTAAAAATCCATGTCGACCTTTCCATGCATTGACCTGTCATGTGTCAACCACTTTCACTTGTCGACTATTTGTCCATGTCAACCATGTCAATGTCGACCAATAGTGGCCGACCTAATGACTGTCGACCTTAACATGGTCGACCATTCATACCAGAACCCTCCCAACATGACCCTCTCCAGGAGGGACAGAATGCTGTGTTCCTGGACTTCCCTCTTAATTAATGATTGCCATCACCTGTGGTGAACTACAGGGTAGTTATTTGAAAATGAAGGTGTTTCACCACAGGTCATGGCAATCATTAATTAAGAGGGAAGTCCAGGAACACAGCATTTTGTCCCTCCTGGAGAGGGTCATGTTGGGAGGTATGATACTGTACAGTGCAGTTGTAGCAGGGGGTTTAGGGGTCTATTTACTAAGCCTTGGATGGAGCTAAAGTGGCAGGAGATAAAGTACCAGCCAATCAGATCCTAGCTGCCATGTTACAGACTGAGTTTGAAAAATGACAGTTAGGAGGTGATTGGCTGGTACTTCATGTCCTCCACTTTATCTCCACCTGAGGCTTAGTAAATAGACCCCTTAGCTACTGTAGCAGGAGGGAGTCCAACAAATTTGCTCGCTGCACAAATCAAGGGGCTAGTTTATACTGTAGGTAAACGGAAGTAGCATTAGTGTATAGAAATGCGGCAATCAGCGGCATATAATGTACAAATTACCTGTACTTACTGTACCAGTAGAAACAGTAGAATGCAGCAACAACTTGACTTTGAAGTCAGCAGAAGCGGCAGAGTTTATCTCAAGGGTTTGTACGGGTGATACAGCCAAAGAGACGATCCGAGTAGCACATCTACACTGTTATATGCAGAGTCACAGAATGGATAGCTACTTGTGTCTACAAAGCGGCTTTGTACAGTATGAGGTGTCTGTAAAGTGTGTGGCCACTTTGTCTGCGGTGTCAGCAAGTCTCTGATACCCATTTTCAAAAAGGAAGACTCATTTGTGTGAGATCTTAGCGGATGACACCTTAGACAAAGCTGCTAATTGCCATTGTGTGCATTGCCGGTAGGTCTGCCCAGCTATTGGTCGACCACAATGCAAATGCACCTGTACCAGAATTTGGAAGAGAAGGTCATCCTCTGTCATATTTGATAGCAATTTAACCTGGAATGCTTTCTGAGATATTAAAGCTGTTTATGCTAATAAAATCCAGAACGTAGTACATTATGTAATGACAAAATTAATGCGATCAAATCTGAGTTTTTAGACCCGTTTTTAGACCCGTTTTCGACAATTTCGACAAGCATAGTGGCACAGCAATGGAAACTATCTGGAAGTCATATTAATGAGATACAGACCTAGTGGTACAGTGCATTACATATTTCTGTCCATTTGATAAAAAGAAACCAGGAAATCTTTCTGAGATAATAAAGCTGTTTAAGCTAATAAAATCCAGGATTTAGTACACAATGTAATGACAAAATGAATAGCTAGTGTGAACGTGTGGCAGCGTGGCTGGGGGAGGTGCTTTGGCTGGGGGAGGTGCTTTGGTACAGGCATACAGTGACCTCAGCAGGAATGAATACTAATGAGTGATCAATGGGGAGAGGTGCAGAAGCCTGCATTGAGTTCCATACTGTAGTGTAGGGAGCTGTCTAGACTGTTAACAATATAGTGTAAATAGCGCCTCATCATACTGTGGCATAGAGTACTGTAGAAGAGAATTTAGTTTTTTTCAGATGTAAAGGGAAGAAGCGACACACCATATAATTTTATTGCATTAAAAAATATTAAAATTTTTTATTGCATTAAAAAATAATAAATAAATACATTTAAAAAATATAATACCCGGGAGTTCATGCATTGCAGGCGGACACTGTATTCATTAGGCCACAGCCAACCATGGTTAGAATAAGCATCCCTGGTGTATATGTGATGTGTTTTGTCTGATTTGCGTTTAAAAAAAAAGTTGGATTGAATCTGCCAAGCATGGCGGCATGGCAGTGGAGACCATCTGGAAGTCATTTTAATGAGATATGGACCCAGTGGCACAGTCCATTTGATAACAGCTAAACCTTAAATTCTTTCCGAGATAATAAAGCTGTTTATGCTAATAAAATCCAGGATTTAGTACGACAAAATGAATTGAGTAAACTGGGCAGCAGTGTGGCATTGTATTTTGTGGAAGGGGACTTTTTTATATAAAGGGAAGCAGCAACACACCAAATAACTTTATTGAATTAAAAAAGAATAAATAAATACATTTAAAAAAAAATAATTGCACGCCACGCTGGGTATCAAACCCGGGGGTGCATGCATTGCTGGCAGACACTGTATTCGTTAAGCCAAAGCTAACCATGGAAAAAGTAAGCACCCCTGGTGTATATGGGATGTGTCTTGTCTGATTTGCGTTTTTAAAAAAAGTCAGATTGAATCCACCAAGCATGGTGACACAGCAATGGAGACCATCTGGAAGTAATTTTAATGAGATAGGGACCCATTGGCACAGTGCATTACTTATTTCTGTCCATTTGATAGCAACTTAACCTCAAATTCTTTCCGAGATAATACAGCTGTTTTTGCTAATAAAATCCAGGATTTAGTACACAATGTAACGACAAAATGAATTGAGTGAACAGGGCGACAGCGTGGCATTGTATTTTGTAGAAGGGGACTTTTTATAAAAAGGGAAGTAGCAACACACCAAATAACTGTATTGCATTAAAAAATAATAAACAAATACATAAAAAACAATAACAATTGCGCACCCCGCTGGGTATCGAACCTGGGGGTGCATGCATTGAGGGTGGATACTGTATTCGTTAGGCCACAACCAACCATGGTTAGAGTAAGCACCCCTGGTGTATATATGATGTGTTTTGTCTGATTTATGTTAAAAAAAAAAAGTCGTATTGAATCCACCAAGTGTGGCGGCACAGAAATGGAGACCATCTGGAAGTCATTTTAATGAGATAGTGACCATATCCATATCCATAATAAAATCCAGGATTTAGTACACAATGTAACAACAAAATTAATTGAGTGAACAGGGCAGCAGCGTGGCATTGTCTTTTGTGCAAGGGGACTTTTATATAAAGGGAAGAATGTGATTGGCCAGCCTCTCACAGATCATTGCCTATTGCCACAGCGTTGTATTCAGAACTGTAGTCTTAATGTGGAGCATTCACTACCCAGTGGTTAAACTGTATATTACATGGCGTGGGACACAACGCACGCCATAATGTTATTTACAACTCGCGACTCAGGATCCTAAATAGTGCACTATGAACAACGATGTTTGAGGACAATCTGTAGGTTGGCATGAAGCTCGGAAGTTTTCGACATCTTCTTTCAAGTTATCCCGTGTTTTGTTCTTTTTACAGGACTACGTTTAGCTACACTAAATGTGCAGGTCTCTGCCTTGTCAATTTTCTTTCAAAGGCGTTTGACTCTTTTGCCAACAGTTAACATTTTCCTGCAAGGTGTCCTTAGAGTTCAGCCTTCATTCATTCAATCTACAGCTCCATAGGACTTGAATCTAGTTTTGGATTTTTTGCAGTCTTCAATTTTTGAACCCTTGCAACACGTGGCTGTTAAGTTTCTCACTTGGAAAACAATGTTTTTCCTAACCTTAGCTTCAGCAAAGCTTGTTTCAGAATTGGGTGCCTTGTCATGCAAGCCATGGTATTTCATGATGACAGAGCTGAACTTCGGACGAATCCCGCTTTTCTACCGAAAGTAAAATTCTTTTCACATCAATCAACCAATCGTAGTTTCTGATTTTTCAGAAGATTCAGGTACTTCAGCTACTTTGAATGTGGTACGTGCACTCCGCGTTTGTGTAGCATGAACATCACCAGTACATAAAACAGATACTTTGTTCTCTATGATGCAGTCAAAATAGGGTGGCCAGCTTCCAAACAGACCCTGGCCAGATGGATTAAGCTGACCATTCGTCAAGCGTACTTTCATGCTAGTCTAACACTGCCTGCATCTGTCTCAGCACATTCCACGCGTTTTGTGGGAACGCCATGGGCAGCAGGTCATGGAGCCTCTACGACACAACTTTGCTGTGCAGCTACATGGTCATCAGTGCACACGTTTGTGCGTTTTTACAAGTTTGATACGTTTGCGAAATCAGCATCTAGCTTTGGCCGTTTAGTGTTACAGGTGCCAACCAGTTCTCCCGCCCAAGGGGAAAACTTTGATACGTCGTAAGAGTACTCCAGTGACCCCTAGTGGATGGAAAAGAAAGAAGGATTTTGGTACTTACCAGATAAATCCTTTTCTTTGAATCCACAGGGGGCACTGGACGCCCACCCAGAGCAGTTTCACCTGGCTTGTGGTAAGTTCAGTAAGTCTTATGGTAACACATTCTCACCTTGTTCAAATGTTAAGGTGATTGTTATCTATTGTTGTGTCAACTTTCTAGTTGTCCATTATGTTATGTGTCAATGTTATAGTTGTCCGTTATGTTATAATGTTTTATGTAATTCTCCATTGTTCATCCTCTCTTTCTCTCCTGTTCAGCTCAGTAAAAAAACACTGAGTCATCTTGGGAGTATGGAGGGGGTGGAGGGTTACTAATTTAAATATTTAAATGTGCCTATCCCTGCTAAAGTCCCATCCATATTCCAAGAGGTCTCCCTGCCCGCTATGGATTCAAAGAAAAGGATTTATCTGGTAAGTACCAAAATCCTCCATTTTCAGTGCAGGGGATGCGGCAGGGAGAGTCCCTCAATGAGAGTCCATCAGAAAGGGAAGAGATATATCTATTAGTGATGTGCACCGGAAATTTTTCGGGTTTTGTGTTTTGGTTTTGGATTCGGTTCCGCGGCCATGTTTTGGATTCGGACGCGTTTTGGCAAAACCTCACCGAAATTTTTTTGTCGGATTCGGGTGTGTTTTGGATTCGGGTGTTTTTTTCAAAAACCCCATAAAAACAGCATAAATCATAGAATTCGGGGGTCATTTTGATCTCATAGTATTATTAACCTCAATTACCATAATTTCCACTCATTTCCAGTCTATTCTGAACACCTCACACCTCACAATATTATTTTTAGTCCTAAAATTTGCACCGAGGTCGCTGGATGACTAAGCTAAGCGACCCAAGTGGCCGACACAAACACCTGGCCCATCTAGGAGTGGCACTGCAGTGTCAGACAGGATGGCCGATTTAAAAAATAGTCCCCAAACAGCACATGATGCAAAGAAAAAAAGAGGCGCACCAAGGTGGCTGTGTGACTAAGCTAAGCGACACAAGTGGCCGACACAAACATCTGGCCCATCTAGGAGTGGCACTGCAGTGTCAATCAAGACAGGATGGCACTTCCAAAAAATTGTCCCCAAACAGCACATGATGCAAAGAAAAAAACAGGCGCACCAAGGTGGCTGTGTGACTAAGCTAAGCGACACAAGTGGCCGACACAAACACCTGGCCCATCTAGGAGTGGCACTGCAGTGTCAATCAAGACAGGATGGCACTTCCAAAAAATTGTCCCCAAACAGCACATGATGCAAAGAAAAAAAGAGGCGCACCAAGGTGGCTGTGTGACTAAGCTAAGCGACACAAGTGGCCGACACAAACACCTGGCCCATCTAGGAGTGGCACTGCAGTGTCAATCAAGACAGGATGGCACTTCCAAAAAATTGTCCCCAAACAGCACATGATGCAAAGAAAAAAAGAGGGGCACCAAGGTGGCTGTGTGACTAAGCTAAGCAACACAAGTGGCCGACACAAACACCTGGCCCATCTAGGAGTGGCACTGCAGTGTCAATCAAGACAGGATGGCACTTCCAAAAAATTGTCCCCAAACAGCACATGATGCAAAGAAAAAAAGAGGCGCACCAAGGTGGCTGTGTGACTAAGCTAAGCGACACAAGTGGCCGACACAAACACCTGGCCCATCTAGGAGTGGCACTGCAGTGTCAATCAAGACAGGATGGCACTTCCAAAAAATTGTCCCCAAACAGCACATGATGCAAAGAAAAATGAAAGAAAAAAGAGGTGCAAGATGGAATTGTCCTTGGGCCCTCCCACCCACCCTTATGCTGTATAAACAGGACATGCACACTTTAACGAACCCATCATTTCAGCGACAGGGTCTGCCACACGACTGTGACTGAAATGACTGGTTGGTTTGTGCCCCCACCAAAAAAGAAGCAATCAATCTCTCCTTGCACAAACTGGCTCTACAGAGGCAAGATGTCCACCTCATCATCATCCTCCAATTCCTCACCCCTTTCACTGTGTACATCCCCCTCCTCACAGATTATTAATTCGTCCCCACTGGAATCCACCATCTTAGGTCCCCGTGTACTTTCTGGAGGCAATTGCTGCTGGTGAATGTCTCTACGGAGGAATTGATTATAATTCATTTTGATGAACATCATCTTCTCCACATTTTCTGGAAGTAACCTCGTACGCCGATTGCTGACAAGGTGAGCGGCTGCACTAAACACTCTTTCGGAGTACACACTGGAGGGAGGGCAACTTAGGTAGAATAAAGCCAGTTTGTGCAAGGGCCTCCAAATTGCCTCTTTTTCCTGCCAGTATACGTACGGACTGTCTGACGTGCCTACTTGGATGCGGTCACTCATATAATCCTCCACCATTCTTTCCATGGTGAGAGAATCATATGCAGTGACAGTAGACGACATGTCAGTAATCATTGGCAGGTCCTCCAGTCCGGACCAGATGTCAGCACTCGCTCCAGACTGCCCTGCATCACCGCCAGTGGGTGGGCTCGGAATTCTTAGCCTTTTCCTCGCACCCCCAGTTGCGGGAGAATGTGAAGGAGGAGATGTTGATGGGTCACGTTCCGCTTGACTTGACAATTTTCTCACCAGCAGGTCTTTGAACCTCTGCAGACTTGTGTCTGCCGGACAGAGATATACAACGTAGGTTTTAAATCTAGGATCGAGCACGGTGGCCAAAATGTAGTGCTCTGATTTCAACAGATTGACCACCCGTGAATCCTTGTTAAGCGAATTAAGGGCTCCATCCACAAGTCCCACATGCCTAGCAGAATTGCTCTGTTTTAGCTCCTCCTTCAATGTCTCCAGCTTCTTCTGCAAAAGCCTGATGAGGGGAATGACCTGACTCAGGCTGGCAGTGTCTGAACTGACTTCACGTGTGGCAAGTTCAAAGAGTTGCAGAACCTTGCACAACGTTGAAATCATTCTCCACTGCGCTTGAGTCAGGTGCATTCCCCATCCTTTGCCTATATCGTGGGCAGATGTATAGGCTTGAATGGCCTTTTGCTGCTCCTCCATCCTCTGAAGCATATAGAGGGTTGAATTCCACCTCGTTACCACCTCTTGCTTCAGATGATGGCAGGGCAGGTTCAGGAATGTTTGGTGGTGCTCCAGTCTTCTGTACGCGGTGCCTGAATGCCGAAAGTGGCCCGCAATTCTACGGGCCACCGACAGCATCTCTTGCGCGCCCCTGTCGTTTTTTAAATAATTCTGCACCACCAAATTCAATGTATGTGCAAAACATGGGACGTGCTGGAATTTGCCCAGATGTAATGCACGCACAATATTGCTGGCGTTGTCCGATGTCACAAATCCCCAGGAGAGTCCAATTGGGGTAAGCCATTCTGCGATGATCTTCCTCAGTTGCCGTAAGAGGTTGTCAGCTGTGTGCCTATTCTGGAAAGCGGTGATACAAAGTGTAGCCTGCCTAGGAACGAGTTGGCGTTTGCGAGATGCTGCTACTGGTGCCGCCGCTGCTGTTCTTGCTGCGGGAGGCAATACATCTACCCAGTGGGCTGTCACAGTCATATAGTCCTGAGTCTGCCCTGCTCCACTTGTCCACATGTCCGTGGTTAAGTGGACATTGGGTACAACTGCATTTTTTAGGACACTGGTGAGTCTTTTTCTGAGGTCTGTGTACATTTTCCGTATCGCCTTCCTAAAGAAATGGAACCTAGATGGTATTTGGTACCGGGGACACAGTACCTCAATCAAGTCTATAGTTGCCTCTGAATTAACGATGGATACCGGAACCACGTTTCTCACCGCCCAGGCTGCCAAGGCCTGAGTTATCTGCTTTGCAGCAGGATGACTGCTGTGATATTTCATCTTCCTCGCAAAGGACTGTTGGACAGTCAATTGCTTACTGGAAGTAGTACAAGTGGTCTTCCGACTTCCCCTCTTGGATGACGATCGACTCCCAGCAGCAACAACAGCAGCGCCAGCAGCAGTAGGCGTTACACTCAAGGATGCATCGGAGGAATCCCAGGCAGGTGAGGACTCGTCAGACTTGACAGTGACATGGCCTGCAGGACTATTGGCTTTCCTGGGTAAGGAGGAAATTGACACTGAGGGAGTTGGTGGTGTGGTTTGCAGGAGCTTGGTTACAAGAGGAAGGGATTTAGTGGTCAGTGGACTGCTTCCGCTGTCACCCAAAGTTTTTGAACTTGTCACTGACTTATGATGAATGCGCTGCAGGTGACGTATAAGGGAGGATGTTCCGAGGTGGTTAATGTCCTTACCCCTACTTATTACAGCTTGACAAAGGCAACACATGGCTTGACACCTGTTGTCCGCATTTGTGTTGAAATAATTCCACACCGAAGAGCTGGGTTTTTTGTATTTTGACCAGGCATGTCAATGGCCATATTCCTCCCACGGACAACAGGTGTCTCCCCGGGTGCCTGACTTAAACAAACCACCTCACCATCAGAATCCTCCTTGTCAATTTCCTCCCCAGCGCCAGCAACACCCATATCCTCATCCTGGTGTACTTCAACAGTGACATCTTCAATTTGACTATCAGGAACTGGACTGCTCCTTCCAGCACTTGCAGGGGGCGTGCAAATGGTGGAAGGTGCAAGCTCTTCCCGTCCAGTGTTGGGAAGGTCAGGCATTGCAACCGACACAATTGGACTCTCCTTGGGGATTTGTGATTTAGAAGAACGCACAGTTCTTTGCTGTGCTTTTGCCAGCTTAAGTCTTTTCTTTTTTCTAGCGAGAGGATGAGTGCTTCCATCCTCATGTGAAGCTGAACCACTAGCCATGAACATAGGCCAGGGCCTCAGCCGTTCCGTGCCACTCCGTGTCGTAAATGGCATATTGGCAAGTTTACGCTTCTCCTCAGACGCTTTTAATTTTGATTTTTGGGTCATTTTACTGAACTTTTGTGTAGTGGCAGCAGCTTCAGCACGAGGTGGAAGTGGATCTTGATCTTTCCCTATTTTAACCTCCACATTTTTGTTCTCCATTTTTTAATGTGTGGAATTATATGCCAGTATCAATAGCAATGGCCTACTACTATATTTACTGCGCACAACTAAAATGCACCACAGGTATAGAATGTAGATGGATAGTATACTTAATGGATGACGAGTGACGACACAGAGGTAGGTACAGCAGTGGCCTACCGTACTGCTATATATAGTATACTGGTGGACACTGTCAGCAAACTGCAAAACTAAAATGCACCACAGGTATAGAATGTAGATGGATAGTATACTTAATGGATGACGACACAGAGGTAGGTACAGCAGTGGCCTACCGTACTGCTATAGTATATATATAGTATACTGATGGACACTGTTAGCAAACTTCAAAACTAAAATGCACCACAGGTATAGAATGTAGATGGATAGTATACTTAATGGATGACGAGTGACGACACAGAGGTAGGTACAGCAGTGGCCTACCGTACTGCTATATATAGTATACTGGTGGACACTGTCAGCAAACTGCAAAACTAAAATGCACCACAGGTATAGAATGTAGATGGATAGTATACTTAATGGATGACGACACAGAGGTAGGTACAGCAGTGGCCTACCATACTGCTATAAGTATATATATAGTATACTGGTGGACACTGTCAGCAAACTGCAAAACTAAAATGCACCACAGGTATAGAATGTAGATGGATAGTATACTTAATGGATGACGACACAGAGGTAGGTACAGCAGTGGCCTACCGTACTGCTATATATAGTATACTGGTGGACACTGTCAGCAAACTGCAAAACTAAAATGCACCACAGGTATAGAATGTAGATGGATAGTATACTTAATGGATGACGAGTGACGACACAGAGGTAGGTACAGCAGTGGCCTACCATACTGCTATATATAGTATACTGGTGGACACTGTCAGCAAACTGCAAAACTAAAATGCACCACAGGTATAGAATGTAGATGGATAGTATACTTAATGGATGACGAGTGACGACACAGAGGTAGGTACAGCAGTGGCCTACCGTACTGCTATATATAGTATACTGGTGGACACTGTCAGCAAACTGCAAAACTAAAATGCACCACAGGTATAGAATGTAGATGGATAGTATACTTAATGGATGACGACACAGAGGTAGGTACAGCAGTGGCCTACCGTACTGCTATAAGTATATATATAGTATACTGGTGGACACTGTCAGCAAACTGCAAAACTAAAATGCACCACAGGTATAGAATGTAGATGGATAGTATACTTAATGGATGACGAGTGATGACACAGAGGTAGGTACAGCAGTGGCCTACCGTACTGCTATAGTATATATAGTATACTGGTGGACACTGTGTCAGCAAACTGCAAAACTGTCTAAAATGCACCACAGGTATAGAATGTAGATGGATAGTATACTTAATGGATGACGAGTCGACGACACAGAGGTAGGTACAGCAGTGCACTCTGCACTGTACTCCTCCTATATAATATTAATTATACTGGTGGTCCCCAGTCCCCACAATAAAGCAGCACACTGAGCACAGATATGGAGTGTTTTTCAGGCAGACAACGTATACCGGTGGTCACTGTCAGCAAAACTCTGCACTGTACTCCTGCTATAGCTGCTCCCCAGTCCCCACAATTAAGCAGTGTGAGCACTCAGCACAGATATATTATGCAGCACACTGAGCACAGATATGGTATGGAGCGTTTTTTTCAGGCAGAGAACGGATAAAAACTGGTGGTCACTTATCAGCAAAACTCTGCACTGTACTCCTCCTAACAGCTGCTCCCTAATCCTCCCCACAAATAAGAAATAAAGCAATCAACTGCTACAATAAACGGAGAGGACGCCAGCAACGTCCTCTCCCTATCATCTCCAATGCACGAGTGAAAATGGCGGCGACGCGCGGCTGCTTATATAGAATCCGAATCTCGCGAGAATCCGTCAGCGGGATGATGACGTTCGGGCGCGCTCGGGTTAGCCGAGCAAGGCGGGAAGGTTCTAACCTGCCTCGGACCCGTGTGAAAAAGGTGAAGTTCGGGGGGGTTCGGTTTCCGAGAAACCGAAAGTTATCACTATGCCCCTCCCCTTTAGAATGTAAGGGCTCACGAGTAGCGCCCTTTTCCCTCATGTTCTTATCCTTTTCTTACTTTAATAAATCCTCAGCTGCCCCAAATCCTGCAGTTTTTTGCCACCCTGATACTTATCTCATTTTCATCTGCTGATGTAGCTATGTTTAGTTACCGTGTACTTGTCCTATATTGTCTTCAGCTGTAAGTCACTGTTTTCCTGTTTTGATTATTTGCTTATGTACTCTGTAATTGGGCGCTGCGGAACCCTTGTAGCGCCATATAAATAAAGGATAATAATAATAATAATAATCTCAGTCGTGCTCAATAAATTCCATATTTCAGAATATGCCATATCTTGGAATTTTGGATATGGGAGACTCAACCAGTAGTTTCCAGTTAGGTTAGTCCTAATCTTTGGAGGATTGGAGTCAAAGGAGGTTAATGAAAGGGTAACCCCACCTATGCCTAATGTTATTATGCCACAATAAATTGGTAAATGATGTTAGCTATCTTCATTTAGCAAGTGTGACAGATGCAGTATTTTGAAATATTGTTGTGTCTTCAAATTTGGTGTTTCCTAGATTCACATACAGTAGATAGGCTTAATTTGCTGTATAATAATGGTGTCACAATACCATGTCTCTTGGTTGTAATGGATATCAGCACTAGGGGGTCTATTTACTAAGCCTTAAATGGATATAAAGTGGATGGAGATAAAGTACCAGCCAATCAGCTCCTAACTGCAATGTTACAGGATGGGTTTGAAAAATTACACTTCTCTGGAGCTCCAGAGAGTTTTCTTTATTTTTAATTTTAATTATTTATTTTCATGTAGTACTGGTTGGCAACCAGTCTACCTGCTTTGTGGGACTTAGAGGGGGGGACCGAACCAACCTCCTGAGGGTTAATGGTTCGTAATCCCAGCTGACAGGACACTGAGCTCCTGAGGTGCTGTTTCACACACCAATACTGTGTGTGCCCACGCCAGCAGCTAGCCGCCACCCTCTAACAGATGCCGAAGATTGTCAGGTGTGGAGTGTTAACACTGGGGTCCCAGTTAGCGGGTCCCTGGTGAGGATTGGCGGAATGTCACGTGGCGGTCACGGGCCACGAGCTGCGGTGCCCACCGTGGACTACATTGGTGCAGAGCTCATGCTCCACAGTGCTCAGGGTCCTTTAGGCTTGGTGTACTGTTTTATATTGAAAAGCCATTATAAATATGAAGGGGACCACGCGCCATTACAAGGGGCGGGGCTTCCTGGAGAGCGGGATCAGAGTCAGGAAGGCACCATTTCCTGCTGTGGATCATCAAGCCTGCATGAACACTGCTCCTCCATGGACCCACGCTGTTAGACTCTGTACTGGTCTGTTGACATGGTTATGTGTGTTGCTTGTAACTCTACCCCTTCCTCAGCGGGGTCCCTCATGTGTGAACAGTGTTCCTTATCTCCATAGGGGCACAGTTCTCAGGCACCTGACTGGCTGGATAATTTTAAAAGCATGATTCGGAATGTAAATTCAGAATTAGATGCAGCTAAAAAGGAGAGACAGGTGTTAAAACAGTCCATTGATTGAATGGCAAAGGCAGCAGATACCAGAAAGGCTTCTCAGCCACCTCTGTTGGTTTCACATAAACGCTCACTGCCACAGGTGCTCCAGTCTGATTCTGATCAGCATGATGTGAATGATGATGATATGGGTGAAGACAGCTCTCTGTCCCCTGGGATGGAGGCCCTAATTTATGCTGTAAGAGAGGCTTGTCACATACCAGATCAGGAAGCAGAACCAGATGAGGAGTTATACTTTAATGTTAGACCCAAAGCCTCAGCCACTTTTCCTGTGTCTAAGAACTCCCTGGCCAGGGAGGCATGCATAAACCCTGACAAGAAATGTAAAATTACTCAGAGGTTTTTATCTACCTTTCCCCTCCCAGCTGAGGACAGGAAGGTATGGGGAAAAACCCCCGTCAGTTGATGTGTCTGTATCCAGACTGTCAAAGAAATTGGTTCTGCTGGTGCCAGGGGCTATATCACTTAAAGACCCTGCTGACTGTAAAATTGAGACCACTCTCAAGGCAATATATACGGCAGCAGGCATAGCTCAGCACCCCACAATAGTTTGTGGGTGGATTTCTAGGGCAGTAGTCAAGTGGTCTGATAATATTATTAATGTTATCTGATGACACGCCTGCTTATGGATCATGGGTGGATCCTAAATTTCCAGAAATCTCACATGGAACCGACCCAACATCTTCATTTCCTGGGAATGATACTGCATACAGTGTCTCAAAAGGTGTTTCCTCTGATGGACAAAGCCATGGCTATCCAGGCTATGGTCCGCTCAGTGCTACGTCCTCGCAAGGTATCCATACATCTTTGCATACGCTTGCTGGGCAGGATGATTGCTGCTTATGAGGCAATCCAATATGGTAGATTTCATGCCCGGCCATTTCAGCTGGATCTGCTGGACAAATGGTCAGGGTCTCACCTTCACATGTATCAGGAAGTGACCTTATCTATAAAAGCCCGGATTTCTCTATTATGTTGGCTACAAGTTCCACACCTGGTAGAAGTCAGGACTTTCAATATCCACTCATGGATTCTACTCAAACGGATGCCAGCCTCTGGGGTTAGGGGGCTGTGACCCAAAGGGCACAGTTCCAGGGGTTATGGTCAGTTCAGGAATCTACTCTGCTGATAAACATCCTGGATCTCATGGCAATTTACAATGCTCTTCTGCAAGCTTCCCATCTCCTGATGAATCAGGCGATACAGGTTCAATTGGACAATGCCACAGTGGCGGCATACATAAACCGACAAGGGGGAACAAGAAGCAGAGCGGTGATGCGAGAAGTGGCAAAAATACTCTTCTGGGCAGAGGCCAACGCAAGGGCCATCTCAGCCATATTCATTCCAGGAGTGGACAACTGGGAAGCGGACTTCCTCAGCAGACACGACCTCCATCCAGAGGAACGAGGCCTGCATCCCCAGGTGTTTTCACAGTTAATTCACTGTTGGGGCTGTCTGCAGATAGATCTGATGGCTTCTCATCTGAACAGGAAACTATGCCGTTACTGTTCCAGAATGAGGGATCCGCAGGCTGTAGCAGTGGACGTGCTGACGACACCATGAACGTACCAGTTGGTGTACCTGTTCCCTCCTCTACCGCTAATCCCAAGGGTTCTGAAAAGACTAAAAAGGGAAAGTGTTCAAGCAATTCTGCTTGCTCCGGATTTTCCTCGATGGGCGTGGTACTCGGACCTCCTAACCATGGCTCTGGAGGAACCCTGGCTCCTGCTGCTCCAAAAGGATCTCCTTCAACAATGTCCCTTCATCTATCCAGACTTACATCGGTTATGTTTGACAGCTTGGAAGTTGAGAGGGAGATTCTAGCAAGAAAAGGTCTTCCCTCCCGGCAGTGGCGTAACTAGAAATTTTTCTCCCCCAAGCCAAAAAATCCTTTGGTACCCCCCCCCCCCCATACCCCCCATAATTGGCACTAGTAAAGGGACAAATATGCGCGTGCCTGCGCCGCCAAAAAGGGGGTGGGGCTTTGTTGAAATGGGCGTGGGTTCGCGTAAAGGGGCGTGGTATTGCAGGAAAAGACTACCTTATACCCCAGTTTTGCAACCTGCACGCCCAGACATTGGCCACCACAGGAAAGAAAAATAATCCTGATTCATGCCCCTTACATTATTTCTAATTTTTCCTCCTTATAGTAATGCCCAGTATACATTATGCCACATACTGCAATGGCCTTAGCCATTATGCCACACACAATAATGCACATGACACAATATGCACACACTGTAATGCCCCCGACACATTATGCCACACACCGTAATGCCTGTGACACATTATGCCACACACCGTAATGCCTGTGACACATTATGACAGGAATCGCAATGCCCGTTATACATTATGCTACACACTGCAATGCCCCTGATACATTATAGCACATACAATGTCTGTGACACAGTATGACACACACCACAATGATCCTGAGACATTATACCACATACCACAATGCCCGTGATATAGTATACAACACACCGTAATGCCTGACACATTATGACACACACCGCAATGTCCGTGATACATTATGCCAAACACTGCAGTGACCCTGAGACATTATACCACATACCACACAATGCCCGTGATATAGTATACCACACACCGTAATGCCCATTACACATTAAGTTCTACAGTAAGGCTTCCAATTACTTTTAAATTACCTGCTCGTTGCCAGGGGTTTCATGCTCTTGGTTCCATGTACGGTGCCAGGGGTTTTCATGCTCAGGGTGTCATGCTCGTTGCCAGGGGTTTCATGCACTGGGTGTCATGCTCGTTGCTAGGGGGTAGTGCTTGTTGCTAGGGCCGTGCTCCCAGTGCCACATATGCCCCCAGTGCCAGATATTCCCCCACAGTGCCAGGTATATGCACCCAGTGCCAGATATTCCCCCACAGTGCCAGATATTCCCCCACAGTGCCACATATGCCCCATCAGTGCCTGCTCCCCCCAGTGCCAAATATTCCCCCACAGTGCCAGGTATATGCCCCCAGTGCCAGATATTCCCCCACAGTGCCAGGTATATGCCCCCAGTGCCAGATATTCCCCCACAGTGCCAGGTATATGCCCCCAGTGCCAGATCTTCCCCCACAGTGCCAGATATTCCCCCCTGTGCCAGGTATATTCCCCCAGTGCCAGATATTCCCCCCCAGTGCCAGGTATATGCCTCCAGTGCCAGATCTTCCCCCACAGTGCCAGGTATATGCCCCCAGTGCCAGGTATATGCCCCCAGTGCCAGATCTTCCCCCACAGTGCCAGGTATATGCCCCCAGTGCCAGGTATATCCCCCCCCCCAGTGCCAGATATTCCCCCATAGTGCCTGCTTCCCCCCCCAGTGCCAGGTATATGCCCCCAGTGCCAGGTATATGCCCCCCAGTGCAAGGTATATGCCCCCCCCCCAGTGCAAGGTATATGCCCCCTCAGTGCCAGGTATATATCCCCCCCAGTGCCTGCTTTCCCCCCTCCCTTGTGTTGGAGGGACACGGAGCGCACATCACGCGCCCCCCTGTGTCCGTCCTGGCTCTCCCCCGGCCGGTCTAATAAAGGAAGTGCCGGTTCGTGAGCCAATCAGAGCTCACGAACGGCACTTCCTTTATTAGACCGGCCGGGGGAGAGCCAGGACGGACACAGGGGGGCGCGTGATGTGCGCTCCGTGTCCCTCCTTACAGGGCAGCTCAGCGGCGGAGGGAAGAGACCACAGATTGACATGCGGATGCTCGTCCGCATGTCAATCTGTGCAAAGTCAGTGGCACCCCCGCAGCCCCTCGCCCCCAAGCCACCGCTAGGACTGCGGGGGCAGTAGTTACGCCACTGCCTCCCGGGTTATTTCCACCATGGTCCAGGCCAGGAAGATGGTCACGTCTAAACATTATTATCGTATCTGGAAAAAGTATGTTTCCTGGTGTGAAAGTAGAAAGGTTTCTCCCGTGGAATTTAGAATTGCTCATTTTCTACTTTTTCTGCAAGCAGGAGTGGATATGGGCCTACATTTAGGCTTCATCAAAGTACAGATTTCGGCGCTCTCTATTTTCTTCCAGAAACAGCTTGCCATGTTGCCGGAAGTACAAACTTTCCTAAAAGGTGTTCTTCATATGCAACCGCCCTTTGTACCTCCCACGGCTCCATGGGATCTCAATGTGGTTCTGTCCTTTCTACAATTGGACTGGTTTGAACCCTTGCATAGGGTGGAGTTGAAATTTGATGATGCCAATGATGTTGGCATTGGCGTCTGCCAGACATGTCTCTGAATTGGGGGTCTTATCCTATAAGAGCCCTAATTTGTTTTTTTCATGAATTCAGGGCACAACTCTGGACCCGACCTCAGTTTTTGCCAAAAGTAGTTTCAGCTTTTCACGTGAATCAACCCATTGTGGTTCCAGGGTTGTCTGATGCTTCCATTGGTCCAGAGTCCTTGGATGTGGTGAGGGCTCTGAAGGTTTATGTCAAACGGACTGCGCGTCATCGGAAATCTGATTCGCTGTTTGTCCTTTATGATGCCACCAAGATATGGCGTCCGGCCTCTAAGCAATCAGTTGCTCATTGGCTCAGGTTGACCATTCAACAAGCCTATACTTCGGCAGCTCTGCCTTTGCCGACGTCTGTTCAGGGCCACTCAACGATATCTGTGGACTCTTCCTGGGCGGTTGCCCAGAGTGTCTCGGCCTTGCAGTTGTGCTACTTGGTCTGGTTCGAACACTTTTGTTAAGTTCTATCTGTCATGATCCAGGTAATTCCTTATCAGTATTTACCTTCCAAATGCCTCTTGAGACTTCCCAGCGTTCCAAGCCTGGATTCCATCTGCACTGTCTGTGTGCAGCACGCTGCATCTCATTGTCTCAATTCTCTTTACTGTGATTCTGGCAGCTTCATGGTTAAAACTTACATGCAAGTTACAAACAGTCTTTCCCTCCAAGTTCAAACATGGGCGCAGCCACGTTTGTTTTCATCATGTTACTTTTCAGCCTATCAGCTGCATTCTGGTTTCTGCCTAATTATCCAGCAGCTGCACTCTAGACTCTGCTTAATCAGCCAGCCAATCCCTGTTTCCCAGCTGGTATAAATATCCTGTTCCTGGGCTGAAAAGTGATCAATGCTTCAGTTGTCATCCTAGTGAAACCAGTCTCTTCCTATTGTGGTCGTTCCTTCCTGCAAACTCCACTAGAGACTCACACCAGTTCCACTCTCCATGGTGCAGCCTGACTCTGCAGTGTCTCATCATTGCATCCTGTGACTGGCAGTTACCCGACACCAGCTTCCAGCTTCCAGCAGTGCTCTGCCCTGCCAGTAGCCATCGGTGTTCCGCCATCGATCTCCAGTCACCATCGGTGTTCCACCATCGATCTCCAGTCAAAATCGGTGTTCTGCCATCGATCTCCAGTCACCATCGGTATTCCACCATCAAACTCCAGTCACCATTGGTGTTCCGCCATCAATCTCCAGTCACCATCGGTGTTCCGCCATCGATCTCTAGCTACATCGGTGTTCCGCCATCGATCTCCCATTGCACCCTGCGTCTGGCAGATTGCTATAACACCGGCTTCCAGCATTCCAGCTTCCAGCGGTGCCCTGTTCCTGTATTCCGGTAATCTGCGCTCACAAGCATCTCCTGTACATGCTCGTAAGCATCTCCTGTATCTGCGCTCACAAGCATCTCCTGTATCTGCGCTCTCAAGGACCTCCTGTATATGCTTCTAAGCATCACTTACATAACTCCTCGCTCTCAAGCTACAGTTTGCATTCCAGCATTATTAACACAGCTCTTCAGTGCATTGGTGTGGTAAAGGACTCACCATCTCCAGGTCCTTAAAGACTGTTCTATTGTACCACACCTAGAGACTTCCTATGTGCATCTCTGAGAGCTGTGACTTGTCATCCTGTTACCATACTGCTAACTGTCGCTATCATTTGTGAGCTGAGTTCATTTAATAAACCTGTTGAACATATCCTCTGTTGTCGTGGTCACGCCTTCGGGCTTTAGGTACTGCAGGTTCACGCATGTCCAGGAGTCCTATCTGGTCTCTCACATTTAAGTATACCTCATCCCCTACAACTGAGGCTTCCAGTAGTGAGCCCCAGCCCCCAGTTGTGACACTATCGGTTCGACACCTTGGCCAAGGATAACCTTCAGTTTGGTAAGGTGGTGTTACAGGGGTCTCAACACTCTCCCACCCATTTGGGAGCTATGGGACTTCCCCATGGTACTAAAGTACAGATCCCCAGTATCCAGTATGATGTAAGAGAAAATAGGAATTTAATACCTACCAGTAATTCCTTTTCTCATAGTCCGTAGTGGATACTGGGCGCCAGCCTCGGTGATTCGATTCCTGCTTACCTGAGTAAGTGTTTGGTTGGCCCGCCGGTGTGGTCCCCTTATGTTGTTGGGATAGCTTTGCTATCCTGGTTAGGTTGGTGTTGATATCCTCTGTTCTGGTTAGCGCCCTCCTTTCGGTTATGCTTGTGTGTTGGCTTAGTGCCTCACCACTGTTGTTCCTGTTTTCTTCTCTCGTGGTATGTCCGTCTCCTCGGCACAGTTTCCTAGATTGAGTCTAGTAGGAGGGGCATAGAGGGGAGGAGCCAGCACACACATACACACACTAAAGGTTTTAAAGTGCCAAGCTCCAGTGGACCCGATCTATATCCATGGTAATAAAGTACAGATCCCCAGTTTCCACTACGGACTATGGGGGTCATTCCGAGTTGTTCGCTCATTGCCGATTTTCGCTATGCTGCGATTTGTTGCTAATTGCGCATGCGCAAGGCACGCAGGGCGCATGCGCTAAGTTATTTAACTAAAAACTTAGCAGTTTTGCTGTGGATCCTGCAGCGCTTTTCAGTCGCACTGCTGATCGGTGAATGATTGACAGGAAAGGGGCGTGTCTGGGTGGTAACTAAGCGTTTTCCAGGAGTGTGCTAAAAAACGCAGGCGTGTCAGGGAAAAACGCAGGAGTGTCTCGAGAAACGGGGGAATGGCTGGCCGAATGCAGCGTGTTTGTGACGTCAAACCAGGAACTAAACGGACTGAGCTGATCGCAATCTGTGAGTAGGTCTGGAGCTACTCAGAAACTGCAAAGAATCATTTATTAGCAGTTCTGCTAATCTTTCGTTCGCTATTCTGCTAAGCTAAGATACACTCCCATAGGGCGGCGGCCGAGCGTGTGCAATGCTGCTAAAAGCAGCAAGCGAGCGAACAACTCGGAATGAGGGCCGATGAGAAAAGGAATTACCGGTAGGTATTAAATTCCTATTTTTTTTTCTTTTAATCTCTTTACATTTTTGTTGTAATATTACATACATTAATCAAGAAAATATGACAGTAAGTTTAATTGTATACTTAATAGTTGAACTGTTCTCTATGTCTTTCAATATCAGACATGTACAGATGTAGTGAGATCTACACCTACTGCAATAAAAATGAGAAAAAAGTGTAGAAAGGAGTTACCCATTAGACAGTTTTGGTTGTAATAAATTAATTCAATCATCTAAAGGGAAGAGTCCCTCTAATGGTCTGTTCATGGTTTCCAAGGGCTAGTCAATTTGTTTGGCTCCAGATATTTACAAAATTAATCAATTTGACATCAAAATATAGGTTATTAATTTATGCATGTGTTTGGGCGAATTTTGTAAACTGCATGGAAGGAGATAGTAGAGAGAGAGAGACATACAGAGAGAGAGAGAGAGAGAGAGAGAGGTATAACCTGAAGTATATTTTCCAGAAGGTCCTAATTTAGGACATTAGCACCATATATAGGACAGAGAAGATGTATTTGGAAAGAACATAGAATCTTTTAGATATTTTTTTTTACAGCACCACCATATTCCTAGGTTTCATAAGCAGGTTTTTTTTTATTTTTACTGCTGAGCTATACTAAGTGGGTCACATATAATGTGTAGATAAATCATGTATAATAAAAATAGATAAATAAATATATAATTTTACTGTATATGTCTAGTAAGATATCTAAAAAAAATATGATACCTAAAAAATATATATATTTTTTTCTTTTTAGTTCAAGAACACTCAGGACCAGATTATTTTGTTTGTTGTCTGCTTTCTTATATACTATTGGGAGTTATTAGGACATTTTTTTCAAATAGCCTGTGAGATACCCTATTCCAAACCACTAAACCAACCCTAATACCTTAACCCTAATACCCAAATCCCTAACCCAAATATTCTAAGCTAACCCTAAAGGGCAGACTAGATGGGCCATGTGCTTCTTATCTGCAGGCAGGGGCGGATTGGCCATAGGGTTCACCAGGAAGATTCCTGGAAGGCCGGCATGGCTACATGGTACGTTATACGTCTTGTGCTGCCCATGTTGGGCCACTTCTACACAATGTTACAGGGCCACTTTCAGTTCCCAATCCGCCCCTGGTCTCAGACACAACTGCAACAAGAGACGCAAGGAAGGCCACAACTGTGTACAATCAGGCCTTATGAGGAGCTATCCCAACACACTCAACAGATCCCATCCACTCATCAGACTGTACTCCTAATAGGGCTGCTTCCATTAATTTCCCGGGCTGTTTTCCATCCCAATCCACCAATCAAATTCTATGTTTCTGTGCTTTTACGAGGTGCATATTCTGGTGAGGCTCCGGTGAATCTGACTGTGGGGGTCATTCCAAGTTGATCGCAGCCAGCAACTTTTGCTGCTGCTGCGATCAACTAGTACACGCCTATGGGGGAGTGTATTTTAGCTTAGCAGGGCTGCGATCGCTTGTGCAGCCCTGCTAAGCTAAAAAATGTTCAAGCAGAACATGACTATCCCTGGACATACTTACCCTGTGCGACGATCTCTGCAATTCTGGAGCCGGCTTTGACATCAGACATCCGCCCTCCGTTCTGCTGGACACGCCTGCGTTTTCCTTACCACTCCCCGAAAACGGCAGCCAACGGTCCGGATCTGCCCAGGAACGCCATCTTCAAGTCAATCTTCTTGCGGTCGGCTTTGTGACCGCTTCTTCGTGTGATGCGACATAACCCGGCGACCCCTGTCACCGGGCAACATCGCGCATGCGCAGTGCGGCCACCGCGCATGCGCATTCTGGACCCGTTCGCACCGCAGCAACAAACCGCTGCGTGCGAACGGGTCGGAATGACCCCTTGTGTTTCTAAAGCAGTAATCATATAAAGGCAACATCAGGTTCATGCTTTAAAACTTTGGGCAGACTTGCAGGAATCTTGCCAGAGCCTGCGTGTAGCAGGCTATTACATAAACCCTTTAAAGCATACCTCCCAATTATTCCAGTGATATTCAGGTGCTCCAGGAGCTGCTGGCCATGTCCCCAGTCCTTCTCTGCACAGCAACTATTCACCGCTCCTAAGCAGTGCAATGAGTGATAGGGTGGCCAACCAACTCCCTCCCCCACCACCACCATAAGACACTGCAGCCCGCCAATGGGATGACGGGACAGTGTTTGGAAAACAGGATGTTCCACCAAAATCGAAACAGTTGGGGGGTATGCAGAAGGTTTGTTGCTATCAATTATAACCTGACAGTAAACTGCCATCAGTGGACTAATTGGTGCTTTGAAATGACTGATTAATGCTGGAGAAAAACATAAATGTGTTATTGCTAGCTCAGTCTCTAGTTACATCACACCAAAGGCCCACTGTACACAGTGGTAGACAGTAAGAACAGAGAAAGCTCTCTGGACACAGAGGACACTCTGGCCCTCATTCTGAGTTGTTCACTCGCTAGCTGCTTTTAGCAGCATTGCAAAGCTAGGCCGCCGCCCTCTGGGAGTGTATCTTAGCTTAGCAGAATAGCGAACGAAAGGTTAGCAGAACTGCTGCTAAATAATTCCTTGCAGTTTCTGAGTAGCTCCAGATCTACTCATAAATTGCGAACACCTCAGTCCATTTAGTTCCTGCTTTGACGTCACAAACACGCCCTGCGTTTGGCCAGCCACTCCCCCGTTTCTCCAGCCACTCCTGCGTTTTTACCTGGCACGCCTGCGTTTTTTTTAGCACACTCCCTGAAAACGGCCAGTTTCCGCCCAGAAATACCCACTTCCTGTCAATCACACTACGATCATCGAAAAAACGTCGCTCGAGCTTGTGTAAATCTCCAAAGATTTGTGTTAAATTACTTAGCGCATGCGTGCTGCGTACCATGCGCATGCGCATTTTCCACCTAATCGCTGTGTTGTGAAAAACGGCAACGAGCGAACAACTCGGAATGACCACCTTGGTACTATCAGATGGTTGCTGAGCAGTTACAGACCATTATAGTAGTGTCTTTGTCTTGTGATTCACAGTCTGGAAGCTTCCTGCAGAAAGTGACTTTCTCAGTATATGAATTGTGCTGTTTATTGATTTGTGTTAAATATGCTCCCTATCTTCTAGCGGTCAGCACTTTCTGATTATTAGAGTTATTGAATTCAAAGACATCCTCTGTACACTTCAATAATATTTATTTCCCATAAAGCCTTGGGACATTTGTCTTGGACCAGTACAAAAGAAAGAGAATCAACCACTTTCCAATTCAGGGCACTAATCTAACAGTGACTAGGGAGGGGGGGTTAGCCATAGCCGCCACCCTCCCCC
The DNA here is from genome assembly GCF_028390025.1 of Pseudophryne corroboree. Lineage (NCBI taxonomy): Eukaryota > Metazoa > Chordata > Amphibia > Anura > Myobatrachidae > Pseudophryne > Pseudophryne corroboree. The sequence continues at coordinate 636,077,067 of NC_086447.1, read as the reverse complement.
CGAGTCTTAGCCCTAGCCACCACCCCCAATGACTTAGCCCTAGTCTCCAACCCCACTGTTCTAGCCCTAGCAGCCACCCCAGGCAGGTTAAATATTTACCCCATCCCCTGATGGCATTCCAATTGTCTGGATGCCAGTGTTGGTCCTGTGACCGTGCCATCCTAACCGCTGGGATCATCTATCACACCCATATGAATATACTGTCGCTGTAGCATAATAGCTGATAATCCTGCTGTTCATGCATCTGTATGAACAGGGGCCAGTATACAGCCAGTATACAGCACAGTGCATGTATAAATGAAAGGGCTGTATCCCATTTTATAAGTGTGTCCTGATTATGGATATCACCTTCTATCCACTACATACATGTCAGTAGCAGTGCCCTAGCAAAACATTATTGGGCTCTGTCCCACCATATTTAAAATAGGGACAGTGCATGCCAAAGGTGCTCGCCAAAAATATAGGGTCATGGCTTTATAGGGAAGGGTCATGGCCACAAAATAGTACCAATTCACATTACATGCCACAGTAGTATCCATTTTTCACATTACACCTCACAGTAGTACCCCTCACCCACATTATGCCAGGTAGATCCCCTGACATACATTATGCCAGGTAGAGCCCCTGATATACATTATGCTAGGTAGAGCCCCTGATATACATTACGCCAAGAAACAGTGATGGTTGACACATCATTAAAAGTCATAAACTTATCAGATCACAGATTGAATTCAGAACATATGGACTTACCTTCTCTCCAAATAAAAAATTCAATAGGTTTCAGTGGGAGAAAAACCTGAAACTCTTTGGACGAAAATTATTATTTGCCAAATACTATGCAAACAAAGAAAGAATTAAGAACGAAATTCTCGCCACACCCGGAGATCTATCAGTAACATTCAATTAAGAGGATCTAGAAATGGTCTCAATTTTGGAAGAACTATCCAATGATAGTGGTAAAACGGAAATCTCTAAAACAGGCAGAACAATCTGTAAGAAAAGATCTACCTTTTTCCCTCAGGAACATCTATGCCCAGAGGTTAAAATCTTTACCGACATGGTTGGTAGGGAATTGGATCAACTCCAACGTAGGACGAACAGATACCACAAGGATAACCTTACCCGCAGAGAAAGAAAAGCTCTCAATGAAATCAATGGATGGGAGGATGTAATTATTAAACCCTCCGACAAGGGAGGGAATATAGTGATATGGCCAAAGACTATGTACACCCAAGAAGCCATGAGACAATTAAACGACCAGAAATGTTACACCAATCCCACTGACAACTGTAAATTGGTACTCATTAGGATTCTTGATCAAGCATTTAAGAAAGGAACAATAACCAAACAGGAATACGAATATCTGAAAGTGGACAATCCCAAGACCCCTACCTTATACCTTTTGCCCAAAATACACAAGGACAAAAACAATCCCCTGGGAAGACCCATTGTGTCGGGGATTGGTGGGGTGTCAGAGAAAGCAAGCATTTTTATTGATGTCCACTTGAGAAAATATGTTACCAGCTTACAATCTTACACCAGAGACACAGGGGATGTATTCACCAAGCTTTTTGATATCAAACTGAAAGATAACCAACTACTTGCCAGCCTAGATGTGGAATCTTTATACACAAGCATTGATCACTAAAAAGGCTTGGCAGCGGTGGAGTATTTCCTACAAATGGATGGATTGGATGATTTCGGTAACTTTCTCCTATCATTGTTACATTTCATCCTTCACAGAAATTAATTTACATTTGGCGATCATTTCTTTACACAAATACGTGGGACAGCTATGGGCGTGGCTTGTGCGCCCACCTACGCAAATATCTATCTCGGTTGGTGGGAGAAAGAAATTGCCTTCAATAAGAAAAATGAATTTTTCACCCGAAACATTGTCACATGGATGCGTTACATTGATGATATTTTTATGATATGGGAAGGAGAGGAACAACAACTAAAGGAATACATTGCAGTCTTGAACAACAATGATTTGAATCTTCATCTAACATTTGAAATAAACAAAGATGCAATATCATTTTTGGATTTACAAATCTATAGAGACAAGGATAATAAAATAGCCACTGAACTATTTAGGAAAACAACAGCCACCAATTCCCTACTACACAGCAAAAGCTCTCATTTTCCAGCAACCATCCAGAACATACCAAGGGGAGAATTCCTACGGCTACGTAGGAATTGCTCGGATGATGATGTATATAGAACAAAAAGTAAATAACTCTCCACAATATTGAAAGAAAGGGGATACAGTGCTAGAAGTATAAAAAAAGCTAATTATGCCCTTTCTCACACAGTTAGAGAATCCCTCATCTTTCAGAAAAGCAACAAAGCCAAGCCAAAGGAGAGTAATAACCAACCAGAATTAAGATTTGTGGGGGACTTTTGTCAAGAGTGGGGTGAGATCAAAACAATAATAAACAGACATTGGTCAATATTACTCAATGACGGCAGCAAAACTAGGGCCAACTGTGGCCATGAGCTGGAGACGGTCACCTAACCTAAGGGATAGACTAGTTCAGAGCCATTTCTGCAAACAGAGTATGAAGGAGAGCAGAATTAAGGGTACATATCCTTGTGGAACATGTAAAGTTTGCCAACATGTGAATAAGAGAACCACTGTCATGGATAGAAATGGTCAGGAAATCATTATACAATACTTCATGAATTGTAAAACATCCAATATGATATAGTGTTTTAAGTGTCCTTGTAATATGATGTACGTAGGCATGACCACATGTATGGTAAAAATAAGATTACTGGAACATATAGGCAATATAAGGAATGCCGAGAAAGATAGAGGGAAATTCAAGCAATTGACCTCTATTGAAAGACATTTTCTCAAAGAACATGCACAACAATCCAAAGATTTTGAATTTTTTGGACTAGAGAAACTTAAAATGGGCATCAGAGGAGGTGACGCTACAAGAGAACTATTGAGAATAGAAAGTAAATGGATTTTTCAACTCAAAACTGTCACCCCTCATGGGCTGAATGAACAAATAAACTTCAGTGCCTCCTTACCGTTAAAATAACTATACCTCCAAAAATCAAACCACCCCCCTCCCCCCTGGCTTTGCCGCTAAAACATCCATGCATGCACAAAAACTCACAAATATAGATTATTAATGGTATGACAAATATGCTGATTTTTATACTCATAGGTATCTATATCTAACAGGATACTTACACTATTTATTATACATGGAATCCCGACAATATTATATTTTTAAAACAAATATAGTACCTTTAAAATCATACTTTATATCACTTTAAGAGGGGCATTACAGCAATTAGGACATGTACTTTTCACATATGGCAATACTGACATTGTTGAATTGGGTCACTGTATCAACACAATGCATAATGCACATCGATGTAGGTGTGTATATATACGTAATGCACATCTATGTACACGTGTGTGTGTGTGTGTGTGTGTGTGTGTGTGTGTGTATGTATTATGTGTGCATGCTTGTATGCTTGTGTACAATGGACATGTACTTGTACGTGAGAGAATACATATGCATGTGCGGCACATTTGTAGGTGGATATATTTATAGTCCACACAGTCTGTCCAGCATAACCAAGTTATGTTCAAATAATATCTTTTTTATTATCCTATATAACTAACATATTAATTTTTTTTATCAATTCAATTACATAATATTTCCGCACACACGTATCTATTTTTACATTAAAATATAATTATTATCCTCTATAATTCAACAACACTAGGTGCCTATAGTTAATTAGTATACTATTCCAGTCTATCATGTACTTTCTTAATACATGGACAAAAATGTAGATAATAATTTTTCCTTTATATGATCTCATACGTTCATCATATCAGTAAAATATGTGTCTGCATATAATGGACTCATTCCGGCAAATCCTAGATCTCTACTGCCAGGAACATGGCGACATCTGTAACAATATATGCTCAGCACTCACTACTACAGTGACTGTATTTATCATACTAATTAAGCCATCTGTGATAAATTCAACAGAACACGTTTTAGATATACAAGATAATACTTTGCTGTATTGCTCTCTAATCTGAATTGATTACTGTGTATTTGTATTTACTATTGTTTAATCAGCCACCTTGATGATTCAACAATAGTAGAGTTTTTAGACTGATTGAGAGATATATATAAAATTAAAAAAACTCATTATAAAAACTTTTCCAACTGAGTAATCAGACCAATCAATATTCTGTACTGTCACACTCATATTATTTACAATAAAACGAATAGACTACTCTATGTTAATTGTATAATTGAACCCCTTTATTATTGATGAACAATAGATTAACCACGCCAGGGAGTACTTTAAATAAGCGCCATCAGGACACTGTGAGTGTCCGACTGTGAATAAGCTCATTTGCGAAACGTACGTCCAGAAAGGGCGGTCAGGCTACGTGCAGCGCACACGTGACCCGCCGCCCGGCAGCAGTCACTAGCGGCTGGGAATAGCCGCTTCTCGCATCGGCTCACCAAGCCCTTACCACTACACGCATGCAGTCTAAGGGGTCTATTCATGTAAGAATGCGATGTTTATGTTTAACTTATCACTAAACATCGCATTCTTATTTCAGGGTTTTTTTCAGATGTTTAACGCAATTCATTAATACTTACCTGTTCCCTGATGCGATGCGGTATCCGGCTGTTCCGCGATCCCGGCTTCCCCAGTCTTCTCTCTTCATACCGCGGCTGGGATCTTCTGCACATGCGCAGTGTCCCCCTCCTGCCTCCAGATGTCATCTGCACATGCGCCGGGGAAACGAGACCTCCAGCGGCGGGCAAGGGCAGCAAGGAGGAGGTGACCCGGCATATGCAAATGCATATGCCCTGGGCTCCTCTGATTGGCTCTTGTCACGGAAGGGGGCGGGGAGAAGGCAGGAGACGGACGTCTTCACTGCTCTTCTCCTGTACAAGCCTCCCCATCGCCTGTCTGAGATGGCGATGAGGTTTTGCGAAGGGTAACGGGAAGCTGGGCTTTCCGTTCCTACATGAATTGCAGTCACCATACAAACGTATGGTGATGCGATTCAGCCACAGAGCGGGGGTGCCGCTGGGGAAGTCAGGGACTTCTCCACGGTAACCCGCTCTGTGAATTGCGGTAAGCAGAGGAAAGCCCTGTTTACCGTAAAACAGGGCTTTTCTCTGCTGCATGAATAGACCCCTAACAGCGGTATTAACCAGCGGCGCAGACCAGCATAACCTTAAGCAGCAAGGCAGGATACCCTCAATAGTGGATCTAGAAGGGATTCACCTACTCCGTGCCACTTCAGGTATTTCAGTTGACTCTCTCATCCACTGAGTCTCCCACTCTCTCCCTGCACTGTTATTACGCACCAGGGAGGTGATTGGGCTTCTCAGAGGACAGCAGAAGCTGACGCTACTTTTTCTTCATTCTGTCCCAGTGTGTGAATTCATCCTGCTCTCATTACGCCCATTCACTGTCATTTGACACATGAGGTAACAGTAGAAGGTATGAATCACATATACACTGAGACAACTGCATACTTCTATGGTACTTTGGGGTCTATTCATGCAGCAGAGAAAAGCCCTGTTTTGCGGTAAACAGGGCTTTTCTCTGCTTACCGCAATTCACGGAGCGGGTTACCGTGGAGAAGTCCCTGACTTCCCCAGCGGCACCCCCGCTCTGTGGCTGAATCGCATCACCGCTGGAGGTCTCGTTTCCCCGGCGCATGTGCAGATGACATCTGGAGGCAGGAGGGGGACACTGCGCATGTGCAGAAGATCCCAGCCGCGGTATGAAGAGAGAAGACTGGGGAAGCCGGGATCGCGGAACAGCCGGATACCGCATCGCATCAGGGAACAGGTAAGTATTAATGAATTGCGTTAAACATCTGAAAAAAACCCTGAAATAAGAATGCGATGTTTAGTGATAAGTTAAACATAAACATCGCATTCTTACATGAATAGACCCCTTATACTTTTTATGAGCAATATTGAGTATGAGAATGTCTTTCCTGTTAAGCAATTAGTTGCCATTATTGGAATAACGTCCCTTGTCTGTTTAACCCACCAGAATCTATAATACCCTTTTTCCTATCTGTTATTTAGATATGGGATACAATTGCTGGTAAACTGTATTTTTGCTACAAATTACTGCAACTACTTTGTGGTTATATGGCACCAACTGCATAACTCTGCTACATCTGACGTTTACTGCTGTGATATATCATTAAGTAACATATCTGAAATTCTGTGTGTATTTAGGCTTTAACTATCTGTCCCAGCAGAGTACATAAGTCAGTGAAACGTAACTTACATAGTATGAATACAATGACACCTGTTTTCCTATCAAAGATATACCATAGCTGGTTTGTGTCTTTCTGGACAACACCAGGGAAAAGAGATACAATTGTTACCAATTATTTCTGCTACAATTGCTGCTTCTTCATTCAGTGAAATATACGGTTAAGCTGGCTGCTCATATGAATATTACCATTAAGGTTTAAAAATCTCATGTTTATACACCGCCCATGCCGTTATTTGTGACTGCTGCAATCAGTGTATGTTTGATAAGCTTACCTTTGATTTGTACTAGATAATCCATTTTGGATTTTATATTATACAAAATACCAACCTTTTTGTATAAAACCTTGTCTTCAAACGCACTGTCCACAATTTGTGGAAAATTGAATTATTATATCTTCGCACTGAGTTATTTAATATTCAGTATCTATAGAAAAGTAGTTATACTACTATGCAATAAGGAGTTTTGATTATTGCTTATTGAATATACATATATATATAAAAAGTATCATTCCTTATTCCACAATACTTTTGTTTAATATTATTACATTTTTTTAGAAGCTACCTAATAAAAGTTATGTTTTAATTAACTAAATTTTCATAATAAAAGAGTGCACCAGCAAGAAAGCCTTCTTGGAGCAGGTCTCTCCTACAACCTTCTCACTCGCAAACTTTGACATTGTAAATTGCTTTCTGGTGCACCTCCAGCACAATATATCACTATTGGAATTCATTAATAACAATTTTCTTCTAAATTGCTAGTTCATAAACTAATGCTACTAATATTTTCATATCCTGTGCATAATCTACCCAGTGGTTACCTCCAACTTTCTGTATACGAGCCCACATTATACCAGGTAGAGCCCCTGATATACATTATGCCATGCAGAGTCCCTGGTACACCTTATGCCAGGCAGAGCCACTGATACACCTTATGCAGGTAGAGCCCTTGATAGCAATTATGCCAGGTAGAGCTCCTGATATCCATTATGCCAGGTAGAGCCCCTGATATCCATAATGCCAGGTGGAGCCCCTGATATCCATAATGCCAGGTGGAGCCCCTGATATCCATGATGCCAGGTGGAGCCCCTGATATCCATGATGCCAGGTGGAGCCCCTGATATCCATGATGCCAGGTGGAGCCCCTGATATCCATAATGCCAGGTGGAGCCCCTGATATCCATAATGCCAGGTGGAGCCCCTGATATCCATGATGCCAGGTGGAGCCCCTGATATCCATAATGCCAGGTGGAGCCCCTGATATCCATAATGCCAGGTGGAGCCCCTGATATCCATAATGCCAGGTGGAGCCCCTGATATCCATAATGCCAGGTGGAGCCCCTGATATCCATAATGCCAGGTGGAGCCCCTGATATCCATAATGCCAGGTGGAGCCCCTGATATCCATAATGCCAGGTGGAGCCCCTGATATCCATAATGCCAGGTGGAGCCCCTGATATCCATAATGCCAGGTGGAGCCCCTGATATCCATAATGCCAGGTGGAGCCCCTGATATCCATTATGCCAGGTGGAGCCCCTGATATCCATTATGCCAGGTGGAGCCCCTGATATCCATTATGCCACTATGTTTTAAGGTTGAGGGGGATGTAAAAAAAAATAATTTTTGTTCCACAGGGAAAACATTGGAGTGTAGAGCGGGATCTTGATCCAGAGGCACCATCAGCCAAAGCTTTGACTGTCCCAGGATGCATTGGGGCTTCCTCTATAACCCCACCTACAGGCACTGAGAGCTCAGTTTCGAGTGGTGCCTGCAGGCAGCCCTAAAAAAAGCTAAAAAGACTTCAAGGGCCGCAGCACTGTTATGTCAGGGTGACATTCAGTGATGCATCTCCGTCACCTCCCAACTCCTGCGGCTCAGTTTCCAGGTACTTGCAGCAGAGCCGCTCCGGCTTAGGCACACGGTCGCAGACATTCTCCTGGTTTGTGTGGCTGCTATGAAGGGAGGAGTTAGAGGGTCCCCCAGGTGGGATCCGCCACTAAATTGCATTCCTGATTTCAGTCTAGGGAGACGGATTGCGATGCTGGCGTGGACACTGTCACCGAGCAGGGACCACACTATATCCGCCAGGGCATAGGAGTACAGGTCGGGTGTACTAGCGCCCCTATTGGCAAGGCTCCGTAGTACCAGCGGTGATGTCCAGCATAGGGGAGCCGGCACTTGACCTGTAGCCCCTCCCCCGGCCCAGGGTGCCATCTCCTCGCAGATTTCCCACCCTGGAGCTGCTTCATACTATCCCTCAGTTCCTGACAGAGACGCTGGTCGCCATCTTCTAAGTATAGCTGCTGCTGGTCTCTGGGAATGCAGGGCAAGGTCTCCCCTGTAAAGCCACCTGTACACAGCGGTGAGACTTTACAGACACTTGAGTATTCTACATGTCTTCTTAGAGACAGCGTTAGTTAAGAAAGAGTGTACCTATTGCAGAATATATTGTATGAGTATTCTGATATATACCTCCGATCTAGGACCGAACTGTATGTGTGTATGTATGTATGTATGTATGTATGTGTATATTAGAGATGTGCACTTGAAATTTTTCGGGTTTTGTGTTTTGGTTTTGGGTTCGGTTCCGCGGCCGTGTTTTGGGTTCGACCGCGTTTTGGCAAAACCTCACCGAATTTTTTTTGTCGGATTCGGGTGTGTTTTGGATTCGGGTGTTTTTTTCAAAAAACACTAAAAAACAGCTTAAATCATAGAATTTGGGGGTCATTTTGATCCCAAAGTATTATTAACCTCAAAAACCATAATTTCCACTCATTTTCAGTCTATTCTGAATACCTCACACCTCACAATATTATTTTTAGTCCTAAAATTTGCACCGAGGTAGCTGTGTGAGTAAGATAAGCGACCCTAGTGGCCGACACAAACACCGGGCCCATCTAGGAGTGGCACTGCAGTGTCACGCAGGATGGCCCTTCCAAAAAACACTCCCCAAACAGCACATGACGCAAAGAAAAAAAGAGGCGCAATGAGGTAGCTGTGTGAGTAAGATAAGCGACCCTAGTGGCCGACACAAACACCTGGCCCATCTAGGAGTGGCACTGCAGTGTCACGCAGGATGGCCCTTCCAAAAAACACTCCCCAAACAGCACATGACGCAAAGAAAAAAAGAGGCGCAATGAGGTAGCTGTGTGAGTAAGATAAGCGACCCTAGTGGCCGACACAAACACCGGGCCCATCTAGGAGTGTCACTGCAGTGTCACGCAGGATGGCCCTTCCAAAAAACACTCCCCAAACAGCACATGACGCAAAGAAAAAAAGAGGCGCAATGAGGTAGCTGTGTGAGTAAGATAAGCGACCCTAGTGGCCGACACAAACACCTGGCCCATCTAGGAGTGGCACTGCAGTGTCACGCAGGATGGCCCTTCCAAAAAACACTCCCCAAACAGCACATGACGCAAAGAAAAAAGAGGCGCAATGAGGTAGCTGTGTGAGTAAGATAAGCGACCCTAGTGGCCGACACAAACACCGGGCCCATCTAGGAGTGGCACTGCAGTGTCACGCAGGATGGCCCTTCTAAAAAACACTCCCCAAACAGCACATGATGCAAAGAAAAAAAGAGGCGCAATGAGGTAGCTGTGTGAGTAAGATAAGCGACCCTAGTGGCCGACACAAACACCGGGCCCATCTAGGAGTGGCACTGCAGTGTCACGCAGGATGGCCCTTCCAAAAAACACTCCCCAAATAGCACATGACGCAAAGAAAAAAAGAGGCGCAATGAGGTAGCTGTGTGAGTAAGATAAGCGACCCTAGTGGCCGACACAAACACCTGGCCCATCTAGGAGTGGCACTGCAGTGTCACGCAGGATGGCCCTTCCAAAAAACACTCCCCAAACAGCACATGACGCAAAGAAAAAAAGAGGCGCAATGAGGTAGCTGTGTGAGTAAGATAAGCGACCCTAGTGGCCGACACAAACACCTGGCCCATCTAGGAGTGGCACTGCAGTGTCACGCAGGATGGCCCTTCCAAAAAACACTCCCCAAACAGCACATGACGCAAAGAAAAATTAAAGAAAAAAGAGGTGCAAGATGGAATTGTCCTTGGGCCCTCCCACCCACCCTTATGTTGTATAAACAGGACATGCACACTTTAACCAACCCATCATTTCAGTGACAGGGTCTGCCACACGACTGTGACTGAAATGACGGGTTGGTTTGGACCCCCACCGAAAAAGAAGCAATTAATCTCTCCTTGCACAAACTGGCTCTACAGAGGCAAGATGTCCACCTCATCATCATCCTCCGATATATCACCGTGTACATCCCCCTCCTCACAGATTATCAATTCGTCCCCACTGGAATCCACCATCTCAGCTCCCTGTGTACTTTGTGGAGGCAATTGCTGCTGGTCAATGTCTCCACGGAGGAATTGATTATAATTAATTTTAATGAACATCATCTTCTCCACATTTTCTGGAAGTAACCTCGTACGCCGATTGCTGACAAGGTGAGCGGCGGCACTAAACACTCTTTCGGAGTACACACTTGTGGGAGGGCAACTTAGGTAGAATAAAGCCAGTTTGTGCAAGGGCCTCCAAATTGCCTCTTTTTCCTGCCAGTATAAGTACGGACTGTGTGACGTGCCTACTTGGATGCGGTCACTCATATAATCCTCCACCATTCTTTCAATGGGGAGAGAATCATATGCAGTGACAGTAGACGACATGTCCGTAATCGTTGACAGGTCCTTCAGTCTGGACCAGATGTCAGCATCAGCAGTCGCTCCAGACTGCCCTGCATCACCGCCAGCGGGTGGGCTCGGAATTCTGAGCCTTTTCCTCGCACCCCCAGTTGCGGGAGAATGTGAAGGAGGAGATGTTGACAGGTCGCGTTCCGCTTGACTTGACAATTTTCTCACCAGCAGGTCTTTGAACCCCAGCAGACTTGTGTCTGCCGGAAAGAGAGATCCAAGGTAGGTTTTAAATCTAGGATCGAGCACGGTGGCCAAAATGTAGTGCTCTGATTTCAACAGATTGACCACCCGTGAATCCTTGTTAAGCGAATTAAGGGCTCCATCCACAAGTCCCACATGCCTAGCGGAATCGCTCCGTGTTAGCTCCTCCTTCAATGTCTCCAGCTTCTTCTGCAAAAGCCTGATGAGGGGAATGACCTGACTCAGGCTGGCAGTGTCTGAACTGACTTCACGTGTGGCAAGTTCAAAGGGCAGCAGAACCTTGCACAACGTTGAAATCATTCTCCACTGCGCTTGAGACAGGTGCATTCCACCTCCTATATCGTGCTGAATTGTATAGGCTTGAATGGCCTTTTGCTGCTCCTCCAACCTCTGAAGCATATATAGGGTTGAATTCCACCTCATTACCACTTCTTGCTTCAGATGATGGCAGGGCAGGTTCAGGCGTTTTTGGTGTTGCTCCAGTCTTCTGTACGTGGTGCCTGTACGCCGAAAGTGTCCCGCAATTCTTCTGGCCACCGACAGCATCTCTTGCACGCCCCTGTCGTTTTTAAAAAAATTCTGCACCACCAAATTCAAGGTATGTGCAAAACATGGGACGTGCTGGAATTTGCCCAGATTTAATGCACACACAATATTGCTGGCGTTGTCCGATGCCACAAATCCACAGGAGAGTCCAATTGGGGTAAGCCATTCCGCGATGATCTTCCTCAGTTGCCGTAAGAGGTTTTCAGCTGTGTGCGTATTCTGGAAAGCGGTGATACAAAGCGTAGCCTGCCTAGGAAAGAGTTGGCGTTTGCGAGATGCTGCTACTGGTGCCGCCGCTGCTGTTCTTGCGGCGGGAGTCCATACATCTACCCAGTGGGCTGTCACAGTCATATAGTCCTGACCCTGCCCTGCTCCACTTGTCCACATGTCCGTGGTTAAGTGGACATTGGGTACAGCTGCATTTTTTAGGACACTGGTGACTCTTTTTCTGAGGTCTGTGTACATTTTCGGTATCGCCTGCCTAGAGAAATGGAACCTAGATGGTATTTGGTACCGGGGACACAGTACCTCCAATAAGTCTCTAGTTGGCTCTGCAGTAATGATGGATACCGGAACCACGTTTCTCACCACCCAGGATGCCAAGGCCTCAGTTATCCGCTTTGCAGCAGGATGACTGCTGTGATATTTCATCTTCCTCGCAAAGGACTGTTGGACAGTCAATTGCTTGGTGGAAGTAGTAAAAGTGGTCTTACGATTTCCCCTCTGGGATGACCATCGACTCCCAGCAGCAACAACAGCAGCGCCAGCAGCAGTAGGCGTTACACGCAAGGATGCATCAGAGGAATCCCAGGCAGGAGAGGAATCGTCAGAATTGCCAGTGACATGGCCTGCAGGACTATTGGCATTCCTGGGGAAGGAGGAAATTGACACTGAGGGAGTTGGTGGGGTGGTTTGCGTGAGCTTGGTTACAAGAGGAAGGGATTTACTGGTCAGTGGACTGCTTCCGCTGTCGCCCAAAGTTTTTTAACTTGTCACTGACTTATTATGAATGCGCTGCAGGTGACGTATAAGGGAGGATGTTCCGAGGTGGTTAACGTCCTTACCCCTACTTATTACAGCTTGACAAAGGCAACACACGGCTTGACAAATGTTGTCCGCATTTCTGTTGAAATACTTCCACACCGAAGAGCTGATTTTTTTGGTATTTTCACCAGGCATGTCAACGGCCATATTCCTCCCACGGACAACAGGTGTCTCCCCGGGTGCCTGACTTAAACAAACCACCTCACCATCAGAATCCTCCTTGTC